>NC_080844.1:21005000-23505000 GCF_030435755.1 Ochotona princeps
AGCAGCTAAAATTTTTCTCTGAATATCCATCTATGAGAGAAACTCAGAAGTCATTATCTTTTCCAACTCTTAGTAGAAAAAGCCTCTGAGTTGAAGCTCAAATACATTTTCTCTTGGATATAACCCTTTAGAAACTTTTACTAAGCTTTATGCCTTTATGAGGTTCCAAATCTCCCCAATAAGATACTTTCATGTACAGTTGATAGTTTCCGATCAGTTCATAAAAATATTTTTATGCTTTATTAAATTCAAAAACTTTTAGGGAGAAATGAGTCTGGCACAAAAACTATTCTCTATTCTGTTAATAACATTCTATTAATAAAAGTCAATTTTTAAAAAGACATGAAAGCAAAATTATTTTTCCTTGAAGTGAACAAAAACATTTTTACAGCAACTGAACATAGAATTGTCTTGAGCACAAAGTTATTCTGGTTCAAATATCCAATGAAATATTATGTATGTGATAGGTCCAAATTTAGAGATCAGACTAGAAAGCAATTTGGGTGATGACAATCCTGTTCTCTAAGGTGTGGACAATCTGTTTGCCACAGGAAAGACAAGTTAGTTGCTGGCATCTGTATCTTGGAAATGGACCTGCTTAATCTTTTTAATTTCACCCTTGACTATCCTAGTAAAGTCACTAATTCATTGTTTTTGTGCCTAACAATTCTAGTTTCTTCAGCCTTTAGCATTTTCCAATATCCATTTTATTGAAAAGCACAGGATATGAATATAAATATCAGTATGCTCAGACTGGCTTATTTTTGCAACTTTGTCATCAAGCTTAAATATACCATTTTGTTTTAAACAATCTTATGCAACAGATTGGATTTAAAATGCAAAATAGGTACTAGAAAGCTACAATAGGACTATTGACAAAGAACTCTCAATCCATGATATTTTGTGCTGACTGTACTCAAAAGCTCACAACACAGTACAAACTGATCAAATACAATAATCACAACTTGGAAAATATTCTCATTCTTTATGAAGAATAGTGTACAGCCAGACGTGCAACCGTGCTTCTACCTTAGATCACTCCTAAAACTTCCTTTTAGAGTAAAATGCTATTTCTAAACAAAGGTTCTATGCTATTGATTTATTTTTTCACTTCCTACCAAGAACTAACATGTCTGTTACTTGTGCATTATGCTGCCTATTCAGTCCTTGGTTTTGAATCTGGCTCTCAATACTCAGGCAACACCAGAAATTTCAGTTTCAATGTAGCATCCTAAAATCTAATCCACTTGCTATTGCCAAACCTTATGTAACCTATTTCAGTCAATGGCGAAGATTTTCACCAAATTTCTTAAGTCAGAAATGAAGACGACTTGTTTGATCCTACCAGTCTGCTTAGCTATCCTATATTGAATTCTTCAATAAATCGTTAATGACTATCTTATAGTTCCTGCCCACTGTTCAAAAACACCATGTTAATGTTCGGTTTTCCTAACTACTATTCCTTCAACTATTCCTACCACCGACTCTTCTATTTTCAACCAGAGAGAGATTTTGCAAATAAAACTGCATTCACTTCAGATGAAAACCAAAGATTTATTTTATTGCCTTCAACTCTCGAGACAATCTAATTTTGGAATGTCTCATCCATGTTCATGCTCCTACCTGCTCTTAGCATTGCATGTAAATTTTAAAATTTTTTCCTTAATGACTCCATGTCCCATCCTCAACTATCTCAAGTTTCTTTAATACTGAATGATTTCTTCTTCCTAATTTTTACATTTATTTCATTTGCATATCCTTAAGATTGTAAGCATATGACCCAATATCGCAAAAAATTATTTTTTAGTCACCATACTAGCTAAGATTTCTGATATACACATTCATACCTCTGTGTCTTGTGGTATTAATTTACAAGTGTTTTATTTCCCTCTAACAGAAAACTCAGTGCTATTTTTGCTCCTCAAGGTTTTGTCTCATGGAAGGCTTTCCTGACAAAGTTGATTTTCGGAGAATTATTTATTAAATGCAAGAATAAGAGCCTTCAACAAACTTTGTGACAATGTAGTAGAAAGTGAGCATGCTACACTTAATCTTATTTTCCTTTTAATTTTTGGGATGTATTTGTTAAGCATAAATAATAAGAAGCAAATTCATTGTCCAAGGCAGGATCATTGGAGCTATTTCTGAAGATATGAAATACTACAACTAAACACAGATGTACATATACTGTACAAATCTCATAATATTTGAAAGTAGTTAAAAAACATAACAGGTGACCTGAAATAACAGAGAGGCAGTGAATAAAGAAGGAGACAAATGTTGGTTTATCTCTAACTGCTTATGGTTTATTTAAAATTCCAGATTCTTAGCTTCTACTTGCATGGGTTGAAGAACTTTCATGAAGTTTGACTCCTCTAGTACCCTGTTAGTAGCCACATTGGACTCCAAGCTGCTTCATTCATCTATCAAATTGTACCTTAGATAAATAAAATCATACTTTATGTGAAGACCATAAATACTTCTCTATCATCTTAGAATTTTAGTTCAATTTATTTAATAGCTGCTTATTATTACCAGATAATTAATCTGACACCTAGAAGAGTGTCTAATAGAACTTGCTTGATATATTTGTTTCACTATGGAGTATACTTATGAATAAAAATAAGCACTTATCTTATCCTTAGCACAGTTGTTTTAAATCATTTGAAGAAGAATTTAATGATGTTAAAGAATTTAATGATGGGGTTCGGGCCATGGGATCAGGGGCAAGTGCCGCTCCTCACAGTGTGGCGGCTGCGGGGGGTGCCCCTGCCGGGTCGGACCCAATGCTGGGGGCTCACGCCAAAGACACTGCCGCAAGGCAGTGAACGAGTCCTCGGCCTCCCCCAGGGCGGCCAGTGCACCATGTGGTGCCAGGCTCTGCCTGCTGGCCATCCGGCCAGGGAGCGCTGGGGTATTGTTTGTCTGAATCGCTGCTTAGGTAGCTACTTGAGTCAAGGACGCTAAGTCACACTGTCTAAGGCAGAGGTCAGGACAAGTGAGGGACTGAGATAAGCTGAGTCAGAGCAACCACTGGCAGGCGCATGATCTACGGCTAGGAACAGGCCCAGTTGGGGAGGCATGGGACACCTTAACTGGGTTGAGGTTCCCACCAAGGGGCGCGTGTGCTGGAATGGGGGCTGCATGCTATCTAGGAAACAGTTGTAGTCACCCGAGGCACTAGTGTGGGCTGGGATTGGATGCACCTGGCCAGTTCAGATCCCAACAAAATCTGGTGTCATGGAGAACCAGAGGGTAGATGTGGGACTGATTAGGCTGGGTCTCACTCCCCTCTTGAGCCATGCTTGAGCTGTATGTGGGTATGGACGAGCCATGGCCGGGCTGAAACATCCAACAACAAGAACCAGAATGGGGTGAAAGCCAGCCAGGAAAAGCCACTGTTCCTGCTAGGACAGGAGGTGAACTGGGTAGGGTTGGCTCAAGGACCCCCTGGCATGCGCAAAATCTGCCATTGGGAAGGGTTCTGATGGAGGAGCTGGGCAACTCCTCTGGCAGGACACAGTCCCTGCAGGTTAGCGCAAGAAGCATGATAGGAAACAGCCCAGAATAGGCCATGGAAATTTTCCCACTGGCACACATTCAGCATGGGTCAGGAGCAGACCAGGCTGAATCAGTTCATGTCACCCACTGGCAAATCCGATCACCAGAACAGAGTGTGGGGTGAGCCGGGTTTGGTCGCGACAAAACAAGTACACATTATGGAATGCCAGGGCGTGGTTGCCTGTACTGGATATGACTGCAGCACCCAACCAGCACACGTGAGATCCAGGAAGGGAGGGGCAGAACCAGCAGGGAGATTAAGGGGCTGGTCCCCTCGCTGGACAGCTACTCCCACTGGAGAGCGTGGGCTGGGATAGAGACAGACCAGACTAAGCAAGGCTACATCACCTGTGCGCTGCATGTGGACTAGACCAGGGAAAAACCAGGCTGGGCTGATTATTCCTGCTGGTGCAAGCATAAATTAGAGTGGGTGAGGGATGTTTGGGCATAGCCGCAGAAGCTGGCACTGGGGACTAATTCTGTCAAGTCAAATCACAGAACCACATAAAGAGTGCATAAACCGGGACAGAGAGACCTGGGAGGGAAAAAGTGGGTTCCCCCTTCTTGGGTCACTATTCCCATGGGAGGGCATGAAAACTAGGATGGGAGCTGGGATGGCTAGATAGAGAGGCACTCAACAACACCCGTGAGGGCTGGATGGTTGAGTTGGTTAGATAGAACTAAGCTTTAATACCCATTGACAAGTACAAGAGCCAAATGGGTTGGGGGACAGACTGGTCTTCTGCTACACATACTGGCAAACCAGGGTAGGGGGCGGGCCTGGTGGGGGTTATTGTGGGTCACCCCAACTACGCTGCAGCTCCCACTGGTTGATGTAAGGGCCGAACCAGACTGGACTGCAACACCCATTGGTTCCAGTGCAACTCAGGACCGAAAACAGAACCAACCCAGCAACTGAAACCACCATCTGATCGGGGTGATGGACTGTGCCGGGCCCTGTGCTTGCTAGAACATACAAGAAACTAGTCTGGGAATACCTCAAAGTTTCGTTGGAGATCTCCCCAATCGAACTGCTGGACTCAGAACTCTAATCAAGAAAAGACAGAAGACAGAGCAGATCAATCATTCATCTCAGCTATATGTTGGCAGCGAAATATGGGGCAAACGGAGACTTTATAATGGAACATATCAATCAGTGGACGACCTCATCGAGCGAAACTGGCAGCGATTCATAACCGGAGAACTATTAACACCACTCGAGCAAATATCTCAGAGCATGCCCCACATCCGGGACTTGGGGTGGGCGGGAAACCGGGTGGGGCTTCTCCCTCAATATCCCCCTTTACCTCAGATACATGATGGAAAAAATATGGACATAATACTATTACCCACTTCCCTATCCCCCTGAACCTTTTTTTTTCTTTCTTTAGCTGTAATTAACTATGTAAAGATTGTCAACAACAATACAATAAAATAGATTTAAAAAAAAAGAATTTAATGATGTTAAATTGCTACATTATAGCAATTAGGGATATGACACCACTTAGGACACCTATATCCCATATTACACTGGTGAGTTTTGAGTCATGGTAAGGCATCTTATCTTACTTCCAGCTAACACACATTTTGTGAGGCAGTAGATGATGGCTCAGCTACTTGGATCCCTGGGAGGTGAATGGGAGACCAGATAGAATTTTTGGCTTCAGACTTTGACGTGGCTCAGCCATGATGCTATGAGTGTTTGCTAAGTAAACCAGCAATGAAATATCTATTTTTAAAATCTGCCTTCAGTCTATTCTTACAGTAAAAACAAAACAAAACAAAACAAAAACAAAACAAAAAATACATGTGTTGGTGCCAAAAACTCAATTTGAGAGTCACCGTGTCATTTTTGCTTAAGTGTATGCACTTTCACACACATGTATAAATGTATTCACACTGAATTAGCTTCTTAGTTGCAAGAGATTTGACCTCTCATTATGCAAAGTAGTGTTCTCTCTTCAAACATTGGGCTATGCAAACATTTCATTTTCAATTTGAGTGCCCGAAGAAGTTGCAGAGGGACTGTTCTCATTTTCCAGTTGATCTTTTGTATAGTCATTTCCAGGAAAATCTACACAGGAGTGACATCTTTTGACAGGACTAGCTTGTTTTACATTTTTATTGTGTTACCGAAAAGAAAAGGAAAAACAATTATGAAATTTATAGGATCAATGGAGCAATACTCTCAGTTGTGTCATTTAAAATTACAGTCAATAAAGATTCAGAATTGGACCATGACCGAAGCAAAGACAAATAAACTGAGTGAATCACAGTATACAGCAAGTAGTAACTTCTAATTCAAGAACAAGATAAACTGTTCAGAATCTCCTTTCAGTTTCAAAAAGAAAGGGAGAGAGAGAAGAGAATGTCGGAGAGCAAGAGCAGGAGAGAAGGGATGGGGGAAAGGAAGGGAAGTGGAAGGGAGGGGAGGGGAGAGGAAAGCAGAGTGGAAGGGGAAGGGAGGGGAAGGGAGGGGAAGAGGGAGAAGAGTGAAGGATTCCTCTGTCTTCTGATATGTTCTCCAAAGACTGCCAAAATCTGAACTGGGCCGGACTGAAGTCAGGATCCTGGAACTGGATTTAGGTATCTCACAAAGGTAGCAGGGAGAAATACTTGAGTTCTCACATGTGGCAATACACACGTTACAGACAGTGTACTACCAGGAAGGTGGTAACACTTGAAACCAGGGATGCTGGCATACCAAATGACAACTTTGCTGCTGTGCCAAATGTCCACCCATTATCAGTCTTTCGGAATTCAAATTTATAGATTTCAAATGTCACCACTGACAGAGCAAAATATATTCACTGATGGCTTCATAGCACCATGAATTGGATTATCTAATTTAAGGCTTTCTAACAGCAAAGCCTGGTTACAACCGTTGAAGTCATTATTGATTATTGTTCTATATCACTGCTTTCATTAGGTCAAAACACTGTACAGTCCATGAGATATACTTCTAAAACATTCCCTGCCTACTTCATTGTATTCTTATTACTCTGCCAATGACAATTTATATACGGATGGCATATGGTGAAAGAAAAAAAAAAGATTCTTATGTTGAAAGACATAAGCAATCACGAAAGGTAAGTTGGGACCTACAGAAAGAAGGAAGCACAACAGGTACATAATTATAACATTTCTAATTGCTGGGGCTATTATAGTACTTTATTATTTCATGTAAATTCAGTGTCAAAACATTCTCAAACTGCATCCAAATGCAAATTTTCTTATTGCTGGTATGGTTTATACTGCTGAAGAGAGAAGGTTGGTTGGTTTTCCTTAAAACAGGTTTTCATTACTTCCCTTAATTTTCAGTGAGCAACAAGGTTTGCACATGAGGAACTTAAGAGGATCAATCCTAGATGAATGGCACAGTATTACTACGTATGATCAGAAGAAGCAGGACAATATGGAGCTTATGAACATGCCCTTTGGAGACTGCTCAGGCTGAAGACCAGCCACGAATAAGGAAGTATTGATTGCATCTCAGCCTTTTGGCTAAGCTCAAGTATAGTCAGGAAGTGATTATTTTAGCATCTTAGTATGTTTCTTAAACTTTTCATAGCATCGGTACATTATTTGTTTAAAAAATATTAGACAGTGCTTCCTGCAAAATAAATAATTCTTAAGTTTGTAAAGGTAGTTTTTATTTCAACCAAATGAGCTAGTCAAATCTAATCACATGCCTTTACAGTTTAAATGCAATGATTTCTATATATCTTTCAGTATTTTAATAATGGTTTCTTATATTTTTGAAACTTAAAGGAAAACCAGTATTTTATTAGTAAATCAACTTAGACTTAGGATATGTTAGCACTTTTTTGATGCACATTTTTTGGAATAGCAGCAATACTTTTAATTATATAGCAGCATACTGTTGTAAAATAAAAATATAACTGAATCATGAAAAATATTGCATCTTTAAAAAATAATATATTTATAAATTAAAATAACTCTATTTTGATAATTCCATATAAAGTAGATTATACAGCTGTTCTAAAAACTATTCCTAATTTCTTTAATATTTTATTTTTGATTATTCTACAATCTCTCTAAAAGGCATTTTCCATTATTTATTTTGTTCTCTCACATTTTCTACTTTCACTTTATATTTTATAATTGAAATACAAAAAAGGAAAAGAGGGTAACAGTATATTCATGAGGAAAACAAAATTATGCGAGAAACACTTTACAAGAAGCACTTAATTAGTTATTGTATTGTGTAATTACTCTTAATGAGAGGGTTCAGAGGAAGTTTTCAATCATCATTCTCACAAAGATATTCAAAGGTCAAAGGAAAATGCTGAAGCATCAATATCACTGTCTAAAGTTTTGCTGTTCAAACAGATTCTTAATAAGTCATAATTTGCTTACTTCAATAAAATTCTTTGCCACAAGTCAATGATGTGTACCTATGCCATCAGAAGCAAATCCCATTGATTAAATTATAAAGATTTGAGCACATTTGTTTCCTTACCATATAAAAAATCATGTCCATATAAATATCACATCTGTAGTTCATATGTGACATAATTTCAATGTGAGAAAGATCTGTCAGGCTTATGAAAGCCAGAGTACTAACATAATTATCTTGCTTAAAATAACAAAAGCTTACACTTCTGCAACCTCAGAAAATTATAATATTTAACCTTTTGCTATGCCATCCAGGATATAAACGTTTTTCATTTTGTATGAAGCAAGAGATTTGTTAAAGGAGTGGGGAAAAAGTAGTTCATACTACTGGCTGGAGAATATTGATGTGTTTTGGGTATATTCAAATGATAGGGAAAAATCACAATGCTTTGCCATTGTTTTATTTTCTTTTATCTTGATGCAGCATGTTCCTCATGTTCATTATAAAGGGGGAAATCTGCAGCTGAAATGGTTTGGGGCTGCTGCTATAGGAATAGAAACATAGTGCTTAAAAACAAACAAACAAACAAAGCCTCAAAATATCCATTTCTTACTTGCTTTAGAAATCTCACCTCAGTTTCTCAGAGCTTTCTCTTAAACCTCATTCTTTCTAGGGTAATATAGGCAAAGATTATTCCACAGGAAACTTAAATGAAGAATGCAAAATTCTGCAGGAACACAATTTCCTCCCACTGTTCACAATGGAGATGAAGCAGCAGAGCATGATGCCTACAAGTAGCAAGTATTTAAAAATAACATTTCATTTAATGAATAATTTATTTTTGCAACTTTAGCTTTGCAGAGAGGAAGATCTAATTAGGGAAATAATACGATCTGACATATCTTAGGCAAGTTGAAAACTTGATAGCCAGCTGCAGAAGGCTTTTGTGGCTCCAGGTTGAAATATGCATACATACAAGTTAATTCCTTCAACAGTGGTAGATTATGATTAAAAATTTAGTATTGACCATATGAATAGAAACATATGACTGGTAAACTGAATTTTTTTTTTTTAGCTTTAAACTTTTTGCTAGAGTTGTCAGAAACAGACACTTTACCACTTTTCACATTTAGAGATGATATCCTTGACAGTTTCCTATGCTCGTGTATAAAATAGAAAGTCATATGACCTGCAAAGTTTACCATTCACAGCATGATTTTAGATAATCCTTTATAGAGATGCCTGCCATTGTGAAGATTTGCTGCTGTTTCTGAGAAATTCTCAAGGGTGGAACTCCATACTTTCTATTTTTTAATCTCTCATATCACACATTTTACCACCAGTAAAGCCCAAACAACTTTATGCTTGATCACTGCTTCATTTAGTGCTTTCCAGACCAATTTTAAAATTTAATAGTCAGTCTTCCAATCATAGTTTTCTGTGCATAATGGCATATATACATGTTTTATCATTACTATATTAAAAATACTACAGTGCAAAGAGCAGAAAACAATCTTTCATGTTTTCTACTGTCTTAACAGCAAATTATTATGCTGATCTTCAAATTATTCTACCTGAATATGATACTAAATTTTTATGCTGTTAGATTTCTGCCTCATAATTTTGGTAAAGCTTATTTTTAAGGGGTGGGTATTTGGTACTGAAATTTATTCACTGAATGGGAACTCCACATCCTATATTGGAAGGTCAGGATTAAGTCCTGACTACTCAGCTTCAGATTCAGCTTCTTAATGCACATCCTGGGTAGTCAGCAGGTTATAGCTACTCCACTTGGTTTTCTAGTATTCATGTGGGAGATCTGGAGAGAATTTTGGACTGCTGGCTTCAGTTGACCCAACCCTGACTATTGAAGGAATCTGGGGATTTAATAAGCCAGAAGGAAGATTTCTTCCACTCTGTCTTTGTAAGTTAGTTAAAAGGCTGTTGTGGAAGATTTTAATTATAATTAGAAACAAGAATCATTATATGAGATCAACATAATATTTATGTATTATTACATTTGTGAATGCCAGCTCTAGAGAGAGTCCTCTAAAATAACAAAAAAAGTAATGAATATGTACAAAATGAGAGAGATACTTTAGAAGACACATACTAAATTTAAGAGAACAAAAATTATTAAAGTGGGTGTAAGTATACAAAAAGCATAGGTATATAAACTCAATAATATTTTTCTAGTAAAACAGCTTTAATACTGCTTTATGGCACACTTGCACTAATTAATAGTGGTGTTAATAATCTTAGACCATCACAAAGTATTTAATTTATGCAAACTTTAAATAAACCAAAAGTATACACTCTACTTTAGAATGATTTACATCCACAAGTTTTATAATAAAACTGAATACAAATTACAATGGAGTGATGATATTTTTCTTCAGATTATCAAAAAGTGTTAGTTTTTGTTTAGACCATAAGAGAACAAAAATACTGATTTTGGTGGAACTATTAAGTAGATTTTGTACTCAAAATAATAAAACATGCTAGCAAGAAATTTGAAACCAATATAGAAAGGATTTTAAGAAAGTGCTCTTTCGGGCTCGGCAGCGTGGCCTAGTGGCTAAGGTCTTCACCTTGATCCCATATGGCTGCTGGTTCTAATCCCGGCAGCTCCACTTCCTCTCTGTCTCTCCTCCTCTCAGTATATCTGACTTTGTAATAAAAATAAATAAATAAATAAATAAAAAACTTAAAAAAAAAGAAAAAATAAAAAAAAAGAAAGTGTTCTTTGAATCGCTGAACTTATCTGGACTTTATGCTTGGTAGATGCTTGCAATGAAAGAATCTCAACTGAACTTGAACTGTGGTAATGCAATAAGGTGGATGAATCCACCATGGGAGGTGCTGGGGGGTTTGGGGAGGTGCTGGGGGAATCCCACTGCCTATTAAACCGTGTCACATAATGCAATGTAATCAATAAAAAAAAAAAGAAAGTGCTCTTTGGTCGAGGAGCTTTCCTTTGCAAATAAGGAAATGGTCAACATATGTAACTGCTGCAAAAAGTACTTATAATTGTATGGCTAATTTTATTGTTGGGATTTCAATACATCCTGTAGATTTGACAGAAATTGTACACTGAGCTGCATACTCTAATCTCTATTTTTGTTCCTTTTTCTTCTGTTTTTATAATACTGAAGTTGAGTGGCTTAAAACTATGCTTTTTAGAATCATTGGAAGATAGACTGAGAGTATACTCACAAAATCCTCAGAACAAATGTAAGAATGAGCCAAACGAACAAAGCTAATCACAACACAGGAAGTATGGATATTTACAACAAGAAAAATTAGTGTCAGATCCATTGTACCACCTTTGGGTGCATTATTGTGGTGTTCAAAAAAGATCCCGGTACTTAGATATATATCTGGTTCTCTCTAAATCATGCCTCTGTAGCAGTCAAGCTTGATGTTCTAAGTCATGTGATGCATGTTAATAAATCCATTCTAGATGAAACTACTTGAAATTTTAAAATTAAAGTATGAAATCTGATAAATAAATCACTCAAACACATATTAATGCTGCTGAAGAGATTTTGATGTATTGAAGAATGATGTGAAGTTGAAAAATAATCAAAATCATGTTTTAGATACGTATGCAAATTTTGATTTTATTTTCAACTGTAAATGTTCACAAAGCTCCAATGTTAAAAGTTATCATAGTTACTAGTGTTTGCCTATTGCTCAAAATTCCTAAATTGTTCATCAATTTATAGCAATAAAATATAACACATATATTCGGGAAGAATAAAAATGACTTCTAAGTTATCCACCCCCCCCCCAAAAAAAAAACTTAGGAGGAACAACACAATCCTTAATAGACCAACAGTGTACGTGGTGGGTATTGTAATCTGAAATCTATTAGATCAGGAGATATTTAGAGCCCATTAAGCCATAGAGATTGCCTTCCCATCATTTTGTCACAACTCCTCTAGTAACCACCATTTTGCCTACTGTGGAAAGATCAATAGTTATTCCTGAATAATCTCTTCAACACGGTATAATGCTCATCAAGTCAGACTGGCATTTGACACATGCAATTGATGATATCGTGACAAGGAGGACCTCAGAGAACAAGAAAACTTTGTGTTCACTTGAGCAACTGAGTAGCAGTTTCCTGCTCCATGAAGAATGTCAAGATGTTGAAGAAAAGTTTCACAGAGATCAAAGGGGAATACAGCTAGGGAAAGCCATCATTTAATATTTGATGACATTTATTATATTCCAAAATTTCAGCTGCCTTTCCTCTACTTGAAATCTATTTTAATTCCATTCAATGTACAATGAGATACGGCTCATCAAGAACAGAGTGAGCTGATAAGGGTTCTCAAAGCAGAGAGATAGATGAGCATGTAGACGTTTAGCATGACATTTATTATTGCTTAACTGCATTTCAAATGCAATGTTTTATATACACTGCAGATCATCCTCCCATTGTTTGGTACTATCATTCTGTTATCTTTTCAAAAATGTCAAATACATCACATAACCAAAAAGATAGCTAATGTATTTGTAGAGTTTAAAAACCAATAGCATTGTAATAAAAAATAATATTTATTACCTTATTGCTTTCAAGTAGGAATGAAATCTTGTAAGCCTCTTGTAAATCATCTGTGTCCTTTGGCAGAACTCTGCAATTTTGCTAAAAAAATATTTTGGTAGCTTTGGGTAATGGAATCATACTGCAAGAATTCCTCTTTAATGTCCTCTGCATTACTCCATTTTGAGTTGATTTATACTGATGCTTACAGTTGCATGGATCTGATGCTATAGAGTATCCCTTCGTATGCTGGGATCACACTCCACCTACCTATCTCTTGTAAAATTACTCTTGTGACACTATATTTCTTTAATTGTCAACAAAATCACATGGATATTCTGACACATTTCTTTTGGAAAAAAATTGAAAGTCATTTTAGGCCATGCTTTTAATAAGGAGTGCTGATCAAAGGTATGCTGCACGCTTCATGTGCCAAGATGATATTATATTGTCTTCTAATCTGGCTATCAAACTTTCCATAGTTACGAGCAATACGAATTTCATTTTGTCTCATCACCTACAGTCCACAATGTTAAACATTTATCAGTTTTTCAAGAATATGCAATTCCATGTTCTTAAATTTACATTTATTTTCTGAAAATTTAGTAATTTCCCATGTGTTCAATTAACAGAGGTACATCTTTTTTCAAGTACTTATTTATTTATCACTGACTTCCATTTTTTGATTGACATTCTGGTGACTGGCAGATTAACCATTCTATGACTTTACATTTTAAAAAAATTGATTATAATTAACCAAGAATGTGAAAGATTCCTACAATGAATAACATAAAACATTTCAAAAATAGAAGAAGCCATACTATAAAATGGGAAAGTCATCCATGTTTAGGGATTCAAAAATTAATAGAATCAGAATACCCATACGACACAAATCAATTTACAGACTCAATGTAATTCCAATGATCTGATCTAGAAAAAAACGGTAAAATTCATGTTGGAATAGAGAGAGTCTCACAGACTAAAGGAATCCCAAACAAACTAACAAAAGTCTAAAGCATCACAACTCCGGAAAGTTATAATAAAAAAATGCCTGATATTGACATAAAAATAGACATGTAAACAAACAGAGCAGAACAGAAACATGAGAAATCAATCCATACAGCTGATGAATGACACTAAGGTAAACCACTGGAGAAAGCACAACTTGCTCCAGAAGCGGTGATGGCTAAACGTGTATTATCTAGCCTGTCAATGACTCCACTCCATCCTCCAGTTTATCACATCACATTAAAATGAAGCTTCCTTGTCAGTTTTTGATATTGTTAGGATGACTTTGGGGAACAGTTTTCTGGAATTCTGATCAACTAGCCTCCTCACAAAAGAGCTGCTTTGATTCTTCACAACTTTCACCATTCCACCTGTCACTAGCCAAAGAAAGAAAGGTATTTTGAGGCACCAAATTTAACACTTCTGTTAAGCAGTTTGAAATTAATCGATATATACAGGGTTGCAGGACACTTTCTCATTCACAGATTTCACCTCCTTTGGATATACTCCCAGGAGGGGGATAACTGGCTCATATAGTAGACCCATTTTCAGTTGTCTGAGAACTCTCCACTCTGCACTAGCCTTTACTCATTTTAACAGTGGAGTGGGATTCCTTTCTCCACATATCCATGTCTGCCAGTGCTGCGTGCAGATTTCTGACTGTAGGCCAATCTCACTGGAATTAGGTGGACTTCAATGTGATTTTTGCTTATTTTTCCTTAATAGATAGGGAGTCTGAGAATTTTTGATAACTGTTAGCCATTTAATTGTATTATTTTGAAAAATGTCTGCTCTTCACAGGGTTGTTTATTTTCCTGTCATTAAATTTAAAGGAAAAATATCCTATGTTCCTTCTGATATAAGGCAACTTTCATGCAAAAAACATGACACATGGGAAAACATTATTATAAATATATGCTCGTTCATGAATAGTATAATGGAAACTGGCATACTGAAATGCTACAGTGCACATCTACCAAACAAAAGATGGACTCCCAATGAAACTATTAAATACATCTTGACAATAGAATGCTAGACTTTTTACCATTGTCTATACTTACAATGCCATGATATACTTAAATAGCAGAATATTGGACCAAATAAAGAGAAAATCTAGAAATTAAATGGGTCCCATATATAACATCTATAATTCTTTGGACTTGGTGGAATTAAGCAGCTACCATTGAGTCATAATGGGAAAAACATTAAAGCACAATTAATCAAATTGGAAGATGATGTAAGAGAATAATATTGGGGTAAAAATAGTTAAGAATAATGATCTAAACAGGTCAAAAAGCTCATGGAATATGTAATTAAGTTTTTTCATGAAAAATGTTTAATTTTATTTTTCATAATATGCATTTTTTGAAGAGCATACTATGTCAAAGTGTGCCACTATATGCTAACTGTGCCACTAGTTTATAGTGACATTACACAACAGCAAAAATATAGAATCAGTTAAGGATTTGATCATCAAAAGAATGGAAAAAGAAAATGTGGTGTGTGTGTACCCCTAATGGATCATCCATACATAATGGAATGAAGTTCTATCAATTGTATCAGAATGGGCAACAATGGAGAACACCATGTTGAGTGATGTAAGATGGACACAGAAAAGACAAATAGCACACATTAAGTGAGAGAGCTAATTCCTCTATAATAAAATAAAATGAAATTACTCTTCTATAAACATATTTTTGTCAAATTTTATTTCATGTTTTTTTCCAGCCAGTTTTTAAGGATGTTATACTGCCATAGTTTAGTTATCTACAGTTAAAACTTCTTGGATAAAATGGTCATCATTTCCATTTGATTTTTGTTTATAGCTTTTGCATGTATTTGGACTGAGTTACTACCATCCTAACTTTTACTTGTTGATCTCTATGGTGCAATAGCTTCTTGATTGCAATGTTAATTAATAATGTTAGCATAAAAACTAAAAATGAAAAAAGGGAAGGAAGTAAGGAGAGAGAAACAGACAGATCAGTGTATTATTACATTTTTACAATTGTATCTATGAATTACACAGAGTTTCTCCTATTGGTATGAATTTTATGTTAGCAAGAAAAAAGAAAGCATGAGGAAAATAAAGAGGAAATAACATTAATGTATGCTATAATTTAAAACAAGAAACAAATAATAATATAATTCAATCTTTTTGCTTCAGCTACATTAGCTGGAACTTCAACAAACAAAATATTTCTAGAACCACTTATCTGGATTATTTTGACATCACTACTTGTCCCTATCTCAATATATTCTACCTGAATCTAGCCATACATGCTTCAGAATTCCCTAACAATATTTTTGGCTTATATAAAATGATGGATTTGTTAAAAAATATCTTTTAAAAAAGATATTTTTCCTCTCCCTTGTCAAAAATCACATCTCATCTATATTATTAGCTCAATTATGAAACCAATAAAAATTCCAGAAAACAAGACAAATTTATTCTTACTTGATGGTTAAAGAAAAGGCAACTCATAACAACAGACAAACCCATCTCGCTATTACACATGTTGCAAATGAGAGGGTCTATTCCAATATGGAACCCATTAATGTCAAACTCTCAAATGCTGTTTGCCTACCAAAAAACAGAAGACATGTTTTAATACTTTGGATGGTATTATCAGATCTGAATAATTTCAAGCCTAATAAAGATCTGTTTTTAAATTATACATTGTTTCCTCTGTCCTTATCATCTTTATTAATTAAAAGAGCAATTTGGTGGGGAATGTTCAGACACCAACCTTGCAAGTTCATTCCCAAAACCAGTCCTGGGGTAATGAAGTGCAGAAGGTTCTTCCTCAGGCTACTATCCTTTAGACAAGCTCTGCCTGTGGCTGCTTTTCAAAATCTTCAATGAAAGCCTAATTCTTATAGATATTGAGATTATTGGGTCTGAGAAACTTAAAAAGTCCAATATTAATTGGAGGAACTGAGATATGATTTGAAACACCAAAATTTTCTACCAAGAGTTACTGCATTTTTGAGGCATTAAAAAAAAAGAAATTTATGCAGATGGCAACCTTCCCCTGTATATGACTTTGCATTATAAATGAAATCCGCATGACCATCTTTCACAAGATGTAATTAGAAGAATCATTTAAAGACAGAGATGTCATTTAGCAAAACTTTCTTATGAATTAAACTGTTGACTTGAAAGGAATCAGGATACATTTAAATATCAGAATGATGAATTTATGGCAGTTTTGTAGCAGTATACTATTATAATGATATAGGGGAAAGGATTTGGGGTGGAGGAGAGATTCCACAGCTAATGGAAATGTATCATAAAATTCAAAAAAATTAATAAACAAACAAAAGAAAACATAATATGAAAAAAGATAAAATTCCCCTGAAAATGTAAGAGTCTTCTGTGTATTTTGGGAGATTCTCCTATAGCTTATAGAACCCAGAGTGGAAAAACAATAACCTTCTTAAAAAATAAAAAGGTATCTGAATAGATACTGATATCAAGAAACACATAAAAAGATCAATAAGTGCCTTTTTTATCATAATATCTGCTACAACGTGACATTCAATACATGCCTCAGTTTTGGGTGCTTAAATGCAAATACTTATGCATTCCAGCAGGAAGTGGGTTGCCTGGAACCCTCTGACTGGAGCTGACTCATCCTGCCAACTTGTTGCAGAACAGACCTTCTCTAGGCCCCTGTTCTAGTTTTCCTGTGAATGCTTCTAACGTCTGCTCATAAATAATTTTCTGCGCATGGTGACGTTAGAATTAATCTACACCAGAAAACACTTCAAATTACCATAATTATTTCCCCTCCAAATTCCTTACTATGATGGATGCTGTTCTGATTTCCTGGCTTAGATGGGGATTTCTGAAAGCAAGGTTCCTGAGAGTGTTTCAGATGATATGTGAAGGCTCATGGATGTAAAGACAATCCCTTGAATTCATTCTATAATATAAAATAATACCAAAAGATTCTTCTTCTGATGACAATGTGGCTTATTTTTCTTCATTCACTACAGTAAAGTTGGCAAGGGATATTTTTATGATCACATAAAATTTATAAAAATATGTCCAGAATTTAGCATCTTGTGATAAGAGAGATACAAAATATATTTCAAAATTTACTTTGTTCTTGAGACAAAAGGATATACAATATTTAAAATTTTCATCAACCATGTAGGAAAGTATTTTTCACAGTTTCATAATTTTAAATGAAAATAATTGAGTCACAGTCCTTTTTCTTTAGTGAGAACAGACCTTTCCCTATTTTGGTACACATTCAATTGAAAATTTTATGTTGAGATGGTATTGGAAATCAACTCACTCTTTTTATCACCAAAAACATCAAACAATGTTGGAGTTTCAAAATCAGTTCACGTGAACATCCATTAAATCTATTGATATGCGTTATTTCCAAACAGAAAATACATTATAAAATCTCTACATTCATTGCCTTTTAAAAAATGATTCTGTTTAGAGGCTATAAGAATTTATTGTTTTTAGTTTTATAAGCCCTTTCAAATGAGACTAAAGGAACAGTAACAATAAGAAGATTAATTGTGAAAGTAAGCTGGCAAGACAAGCTCAAGACAAGTTATTTTAAAAAGAAACTGTTTAATTTGACTAAAAACCTTAACCAAAATTCCAACATACTTGTAATTGATATTTACCAAATACTATTATGGCAACAATTCAGAAAACAATCATTAAGAAAATTCTTCCTTTCTTTCTGTTTCCTCCTCCATTCTTGCGTGAATAAATCATGCATAGAAGTATGAGTGGCTAAAATACACACATGTATTTGGAGCTATATTCACATCCATATATATATATGCATTTACAGTCACATTCATAACTACATGTGTTTTTATTTAACTCCAAATGATGAGAAGAAACTATTTTGCTTCTTGAAGAATGCAAGAATGAACCTTTTTAATTCCTGCATAGGTCAATATCATATTCACCTCTCAATTTGTCTATGTAGACTAGCCTCTGTGAACTTTGGAAGACTGTTACCTAGACACATAAAATCTGTGGGACTCAGGTTCTTAAGAACTAATCTAGAAAACCATTATTGTCTGCTATTTGCTTTGTTTCAGAGAGAGAAAAAAATACAATGAATTTGATCCCAGAAGATTGAAAAAGTCTTTGTAGGGGCCTGTTAAACAGCCACCTGCGGTGCCTGCACCTCTTGTACAGTGTTTGAAACTGAGTTCTACCTTTCTTTTTGATTCAGTTTCCTACTAATGCATTTTCTTGGAACAGCAGATCATGACTCTAATACTTGGTTTCCTGCCAGCCATAGAGAGACCTGGATAGAGATCCAATATCTTGGTTTGGGTCTGGCCCAACCTATGTCTTCATGGGTATTTGGGGACTGAACAAGTACATGAGAGCTCAGTAGACAAAATTTCTATCTCTCAAACACACACACACACACACACACACACACACGGCCTTTGATATAAATATAAAATATAAAAGTGACTGATAAAAAAGAAAATGAAGTATGAAACAATTTGTGTTTTATTATTCTGAATTCCCTTTATCATTTGCATTTTGCTTTTGAGAAATTAATATGTATATTTGTGAAGATTCTGAAGTAATCCCATTTACTATTGAAGCCAACAGCCTAGAGCAGCTCTACAGTGACCACATGGTCACAGACAAGCAACCAACTGGCGTAGAACAATACAGTTTTTGTTGGATATTTTGTTTCTTGCACTTGAATTTTGAACAAAGCCGAGGATTTATTGACATAATTATATTAGCATGTGAATTTTCCAGGTAACACTGACAACAGATTCAACAGCAAGTCCACTAAAGATATAGTGTTAAATATTTGTTAAAAGTTGTTGTTTTATTGGAAAGGCAACGTATTAGAAAGGATACAAACACACACACACACACACACACACACAAAGAGAGAGAGGCAAAGAGAGAGACTGAGTGATAGAAAGCGTTTTCCACCAACTGATTTATCACCCAAAAAGCCAAACCAGTCAGGCTGAAGCCAAGGGGTGGAATTTCATCCACATCTCTCACATACACGGCGGAACCCAAGTACTGAGGCCAGCATCAGCTGCCTTCCCAGGAATGTAGGTAGGAAAGTGAACTAAAATCAGGTCAGCCAGACCTCTACTCTGATCAAAGACATCCTAATTGTAAATTGTGCCCTAATACAGTGCAATACAACACAAGCGCCCAGTGTAAATTTTCAGTCAAAGGAAGTCCATAGACTATGCTATAATACACCATCTGTTAGGAGTTCAAGATAGCTGTTCAACTGGCAAAATAACAACACATTAAACTAAAGAGAGTAGACAGAGTTTGAGACAAAGATTGCTTATAAACAATTCTACCAAGTTATCACACTGTATTAGTGGACTGCTGTTAAATCTGTGATACCCTGAAAAGAGCATCAGCTAGCTCCTACCAATGGAGACAATGTGGCAAACTGAGATCCTGATCTGGTTGTATGGCTTGTTGTAATAATAGAGACTACACAGGTTAACTAGCCAAATATTTTAAAAACACAAACTTCAGACAGAGGTATGAAATAACAGGTCTTGTTCTCTGGACGACATTAAGGGACAGATATTTACCTCATAGAAAATGAATGAATGAATAAATGAAGGAATACATAATTACAAAGCAAAATACTTGAAAAAAAAGAGATTAATTGGCTTAGTTTTGAGAACACAAAGATAAAATCATAGAGAGGATATGTATTGTTCATTTTAAATTAATCAATTTCAGCTCTCAACAATAAACTTTTAAGTAACTTGTTTTAGCAATTCCTTAATTTTTGAACATCCTATTAAATCCATCAATATTAGCTTCAATATATTGAAATCTGCTCAGATTTAACTACTCCTGTCAAATGATTACACAGAAAAGATTCCCAACAAAAAGCTCTATTGAGTTACACATTTAGATTATGTGGATTTACTCTCATTTTAATTCAAAACATGGCTAAATTTGTTTTAGCATACAGTTTATAAAATTTTGAAAGTAATGCAATTATGCTTAATTGTGTCATGCTAAAAATAACAGAAGTCATATTTAAAGGTCATTTCCATATTTGTCTTAAATGTAATAGCATCTATTTCCAATAATATGATAGGTTATTAAGATAAAAATGAGAATGAATTTTACCTTACATTAATTATTTTTACAAAAATGCTACTGTCCAACTTGCCACTGGCATTTGCCCAGTGCCATATTAAGTATGTGACTCACAGTGTGAATTAGACAATCAATTAGGTAGAATATTTATCTGCCTGCATGTGTGTGAGATAGCCAGATGTCATTCTAACCTAGAAAAATAAATATTCATAATATCCTAAGCAAGGTTGCAAAATATTTCCTTAAGTAGTTATCAATAATGGTAATACAATTCTGAGTGTTATAAAAATAGAATTAAATACATGAAATATTTGTAAAGAAGATACTTAAGAAACCATTCTTTTTTCTACATTATGGTACCACTTATATCTTATAGAGTATTTTTAGTATTATTGTGTTTTGACTGTGACCTCTCGCATGAGGTTTAATACGGAATCTCCAGTTGTAGTGTCACAAGGCTATTCAAAATTTTTAGATTAAGAGCACTTAAGATTTCAGATTTTTGGACTAGGAATACTCAGTCTATATTAATAAAACTGCCATCAAATTGGGTGAAAATACTATGAGGAATAATGCAAATTTTGCCCTTAGCACTTTCAATTGATCAATGTAATAGGAAAGTTGGAGATTTTCAAAATTATTTTTTATTATTGTGAGTGGATGCACCGAGCTAACAAAATCGGTAAGCCTTAACAATTATCAGCAATAAACACATTTCATTTATTGCTGATAAGTGTCATTTTAAAATTTAAATGGGTTTCCAATTTATTTTCCTACAGGGAATAAGCTTATTACCTAATAGACTGAAACATGATAGTCTCTTTTTTTGCTTTATTTTTTCATATTATAAGTGAATAAATTTGCACCTTTTCATACATTCGTTATCCATGACTTTGGTTATTGTAATTCCTTCTCTTGAGTCTATTCATACATTAGAGAACAGCCAAAAGTTGTGTTTCTAGTTCAATGGACCAGCCCCTTGGCCTCCATTTCCTCCTGGGTGTTTTGGTCCACAGAGGCCTGAGCTGAACAGCCAGCTAGCTTCCCTGGAGAAAAACCATCAGCCAATTTTTCTCTAGTATCATCACTGTATCTATACATGGAAAAAAATTAAACAGAAATTGGATATCGAGAAAGTTGCAAAATGAAATCCAAATGATGCATGTTAGTGAAGTTAAACCTGGAGATAAAGCTGCTGTCTGCCTTGTGAAAAATGGTTTCTTTTTGTGGTAAAGTGTATTAAATTGTTAAAACCAAGTAAACTGAAAATGTGTTTATTTCATTTAATTTTATGCATATTGTACCAACACATTTATTCATCAATTGTGTATATATATATTAGATTCCATTTCATATATATAGTTATATGTGTGTGCTATATATAGTTATATATATGTGTATGTTATATATAGTTGTGTATATATATAAACATGTATATATACATATATATATATACACAGAGAGAGAGAGAGAGAGATCTAAATATATACATAGTGGCATCCCACATGAGCAGTAGCGTCCTGGCTGCTGCAGTTCTGCTTACCACCTGCTTACCACCTTGGAAGCAGCAGAGGAGGTCGCAAATCCTTGGGACCCTGCACCCACTTGGAAGACTCACAAGAGTCTCCTGGCTCTTAGCTCTAGATCAGCTCAGTTCTGGCCTTTGCAGCCTTGTGGGGAGTGAATCAGCAAATGGAAGGCCAATTCTGTCTCACAATCTCTTTGTAAAATCTGCCTTTCAAATAAACATAAATCTCTAAAAGTACATATGCAAAATACATTGTGCATAAATCAAAACAATCATGAAGATTTGTACACAAACTATAGAATTTATGGACTGTTCATTTCTGTATTTTAAATATTAAAAAATTAATTTTAGATAAGTTTTACATTCACAGCAAAATTGTCAAATGAGTACAGAGATTGCCAGAATATTTCCTGCTTTCCTATGTCTGAAACTTCCTGTATTTTCTGCGTCACCCACCAGCAGGGTACACTTATTTAAACTGGTGGTATGTTACTACTACTACTTAAACGATACATAGAGGGAGTAACAAGGAAGCAAAAATTGGTCAAAGCACCCTAAGAGGCCACCAGCAAAAGTATCTGCCAAAACTTGGACTGATTTTGAGCTGTAAAAGTTATGCCTGTTAAACACACTTGTGCGATCTCAGAAGTGCACTTATAAGAAATATCCACTTAGGAAGCTAAATTATATTCCATAAGGATATAACTAATTTTGTACACTTTGGTTCACATAATGCATCACTTTTCAGACTGTATTTTTAAAACATACCTTTTCTTTCTTTTTTTTACTGTCATCATTGGGCTCTAGTTATTTTGCTGTCACTTAACCATGTTATGTATTTTTCTACACTAGCCTCATCTTTGGGTCTCCCTCTAACTGTAAGTACCTTTTCAGATTGCCCAGCACTCAACTACTGAATTTCTATTCCTACCCACGTATATGCCCACATTAACACTCTGCTTAAAATATTCGCCATCTTTTCTCTCAGGTCTCAACTGTGCCTTAATGATTGCTTGATTGATGACTGATTTGAAAAGCCAAGCTACATAGAGCAAAGGAAAGGTAGAGAGAGAGAGAGAGAGAGAGAAAGAGAAATATCTTGCATCTGTGGTTCACTACCCAAATGGCCACTTTGGTTGTAGCTGGACTAGTCTGAAGGCAGGAGCCTGCAGCTTCTTCCAGGTCTCCCACTGGGTACAGGGGCTCAGAGGCTTGATCCTTGCTTTCCTAGGCATATTAGCAGGGAACTGGATCAGAATTGGAGAAGCTAGGACCTGAACCAGCAACCATACAGGATGCTGGTACCACTAGGGGAGGCTTAGCCTAATATGCTGTTGGGATGGCCTCACTTCTGCCTTTCAAAAAAAATTTTTTTTTACATAAACTGGCAATATCTATATTCATTCACATATTAAAATATGCCATTTTAAAATTATTTTTTCTTAGAGAGTTCCATAGGTACATACTTATAGACCTCTCCCCTTCATACCTGTATCCTTCCCCAACACTGCTTTCCCCCATACTATCATATAATAGTAGTTAAGCAACAGTCAGAAGTCCAACATGCTGCTATTTAATGTATCATTGCATTGTAGGTATAGAAAATTTGTTACCCTATTGACAAGCTATATTAAGAGGTTAGGGCCCGGCGGCATGGCCTAGCGGCTAAAGTCCTCGCCTTGAAAGCCCCGGGATCTCATATGGGCACCAGTTCTAATCCCGGCAGCTCCACTTCCCATCCAGCTCCCTGCTTGTGGCCTGGGGAAGCAGGAGAGGACGGCCCAAAGCTTTGGGACACTGCACCCGCGTGGGAGACCCGGAAGAGGTTCCTGGTCCTGGCTTTGGATTGGCGCGTACCGGCCCGTTGCGGCTCACTTGGGGAGGGAAACATAGGATGGAAGATCTTCCTCTCTGTCTCTCCTCCTTTCTGTATATCCGGCTTTCCAATAATAATAAAATCTTTAAAAAAAAAAAAGAGTTTAATTGGGATTAGAGATGTATACTGCAAGCTATCTTTTCTTCCCAGTATTTTTTTTCTTTTTTGAAAGTTATATATTCCTATTGCAACGTCAGATTTATAAAGAGAAGGAGTGACAGAGAGAAAGATCTTTCATCTGCTGGTTCACTCCCAATGTGCCTGCAATGGCTGGAGTTGAGTCTATCTTAAAGCAGGAGCCAGGAGCTGCTTCCAGGTCTTCCACAAGGGTACAGGATCCCAACGCGCTGAGGCATCCAGTACTGCTTTCTTAGGCCATAAGCAGAGAGCTGGAGGGGAAGTGGAGAATTCGGGATAGGAACTGGTGCCCATGTGGGATCCTGGTGCCTGCAAGTTGAGGACTGTAATTACTAGGTTACTGTGCTAGACCCTATTCATTTTGTTTTTCATGTCAGAATTTCATTCTTTTAGGAATGAATAATATCCAGCTATAATTATATTTCAAATTTTCTTTATCCAGTCAAGTTAATGAAATGAAAATCTAGTTTGAGTCCATGTTTGTGAACTTGAACAATGCTGCAATTATCATAGAAATATGTATGTACTTCTTTAATATGCTGACTTAACCTTTTTACGGGTATTCCTAAAAATGGGGAAGTTGGATCATATGCTAGATGTGGTTTAGTTTAGTACAGGAATTTAGTATAGGCATTTCTATGGTAATTTCTATAATGGCTGTGCTAATTTACATGTCTATAAGAGCTCTATTAGGGTTATGTTTCCTCCACAGCCTGGCCAGAATTTGCGCTCTGTGTGTGTGTGTGTGTGTGTGTGCGTGTGTAACATGTTTGATAATATCCGCTAGAACTGTAGTGGAATCTTTCCTATTTGCGACTTTTATTTATGTCTCGCTGATGGCTAGTGATCTTGAATGCTTTCCAGGCATTTGTGGAACACTTGTATTATTTGATAACTTACCTATCTAGATTTCTTGTCCCTTTCTTAGCCCGACTGTTATGTTGCTATTGATTTCCTTGATTAGCTTATACAGTCTGGAAGTTTACTCTGTATCAGATACATAGGTGGTAAACATGCAGACATTTCCGCCTATTTTGTTGGCTGTCTCTTTACTGTAAGAATTTTCCCTCTTTCTGTGCAAAAGCTACTTAGTTTAATACAATTTCTTTTGTCTGTTTTTTGCTTTTATTACCTAAGCTACTGGAAACGTACCAACATACAGTATAAAATAGTTAATATATTATTGTATGTTTTCTAATTTTAGGCTTGATAAAGGTTCCTAACATTTTCCCTTAAATTGTGGGCATACATAATGGGACAAAGCCATCACTAATGAGATCAAGAACCTAAGAGTGCAACGCCACTGAACTATCATCCATGTGGGTGGTAGAGTCACAGGACTGAAGGAGAAGCAGTGGCTAACAGCAAAAGGTTTGAGACAGAATAGTGATTTGAAAGTAGACTACATGCAATTTGGCATTTGCAAGCCACAACAAGGTGTAGAGAAACAAGACCGAGACAGTAGAGATTCTAACAAACAGGTAGGGCAGTAGCATCCAAGTCCCATCTTCTGTAAATACCATGGGATAGACACAAAGTTGAAAGTTGCAAACATGCCTTTGAACAATAGGGAAAAGTTGACCGCTTTAAGTAAAATGAGTTTTCTGTTAAATACTTAAATGTCTGCTAAATCATTAAAGGAAATACAAAGGATTAATGTATTACCTTCATAGCACTGTCATTAAAAAGTAATTATAACACCTGGAAAAGCATCATACTTACTCATTAGGACTCACTTACTCATCAGTGTGACTTAATAAGTTAAACTGAGTTTAAAATACTGAAATCACATTGTGAAAGCTCATAAAAATGACCGTTCAGAAGTGAAGAAATAAAATAGGATTCACAAATGGCCAAATGCAAAGAACAGAGTGTATAACTGGTATCAAATGAGAATGAGCAATTTTACAAATTACAAATCCCAACTTTCTTTTTTCGCATTGTACTAACCCAGACATGGAAAATATTCTGTATTAATTCAAATAAAAATGTTATCCTCTAGGCACATTTACCAATTTAAGAATTGGAAAGTCTCAAAATTTCCAGAGTGCATGATGGTAGGACTTCTCTGAACAGTAAAATATGGGATGTTAGCTGAAGAATTGTGTCAAGTTTTGAAATCAGAAATATTCTGTCTCTAACAGTTCCTTAAACATATGATTCTGGGGATTTGGTAAGGTACTCCCACTCCTAAAACATCTGTTTTTTCCACCAATAAGTGGACATAATAATGTTATGTGACATCTCATGTTATGATAATAAATGAGAAAATATCATTTAGCAAGGTGAAATGAATTTATTGATGTCTTGACAATCCTTTATACAATGTGTTTGGACAAAGCAATGCAAAAACCAGATCAAACCTTTCTCATTTATTGTCTCTTATGTTCTAGGAGTTGTTAGCCATCTTTAGTAATATTATCAAAAATATCAAACACTAGAAAAATCCACATAGTTGTCCCTAGCACATAGTTCACCTGTTAGGAAAAGAGGAGCAGTATTCATCCTAATGTCTGTAGAGCAGGAAAAGGGATTGTATTTGCTACTTGGGGGATTTTCCAAGGATATAATTTTAAAGAGAATAAAAATGACAAGATTCAAAGGGCAGGTCATTTACTGGGGATGAAAAACTAATGTAAAAGGCAAGTTATTATCTGGCAAGGTGGCTTAATGAGTAAAGCTGCCACTTGTAATGAGGGCACCAAAAATGGATGCCAGTTTTTGTCCAGGCTGGCTGCTCCACTACCTATCCAGATCCCAACTGATGGCCTGGGTAAAACAGTGGAAAATGGTACACTGTCACTCATGTGGAAGACCCCAATGAAGCTCCTGGCTCTTGGCTTCCTCCTAGCTTGTTGATGACCTTTATAAACCTCCATGGGAGAAACATTTCTCTCTGTCTCCCCTTCTCTCTCACTTTAGAATATAACATAAACAACAGAATTAACATATTGGCTCATGTCTAGGTCACAGGTTCTATCAAGTTATGCTGTCTTCATAATTCTAATTCTATGTTCTGGTAATCACACTTACTAAGTTCTCACCGGATTACATTCTTGGTTGACTTAATGGATACAACGCCCTGCTAAAAATGATGTCAGACATTGACAGCACCTACATTTATAGGAGTGCATGTCTACTGCCCTTAATCAGTAAATAATCTTTTCCTTGAAATAATCTAAACCGTCTCATATTCCTAGACAAAAATCTCAATATGTACAATACTTAAATTTTAGCCATATTATTTTAATGAAAATAAATACTATAGTCCAAATTAGGTGGTTTCAGTATTTGCCCATAATTCTGCAACTTGGAATTTTAATGAAACTGCATTGCTCTTATGCTTGAGAAAATAGGACTTTTAACTATAAATACCAGAAACTGAAACCATTTCCAGCTATGTCTGAATGATACTCCGGTGCTTATATTTCACCTAGTCTTCCATAGCTTCACTTTGATCACCTTACAGTGTGATGTCTGATGCTTATTTTATACAGAGCTGTTGAAATTCCAAATTCAAAAGCAAAAAGGAAAATGAGAAGTAAAAACCAAAGAGAAACTATGTATATTCAGAAGCAAGTCCTCCAGGTGGAACCCTCCAGTAGTTCCTAGACATTCCCTCAGGACACCCAAAGGCAGTAGCTAATTTTAACAGAAGACAGGCCCTGGAGCAGTGACACATGTTTTGTGCCACATTTAATTCTATACAGCTTGGTTTTAATGTGCTTGCTAGGGAGTAACCATGCAGTGTTGCCCATGGTCAATAAAAACACTATGCTATTTCTACTGAAGCTAAACAGCCAACAAATTGTCCTGGCCAATGACCAATCTGAGAATTAGATATCTATCTTTTACTAAAAAAAAAAAAAAGCAAACAAATAAAAGCTCTGCTTTTCTCTGTTATGTGACTCCTAAACACTCTGTATAGGAGCGTTTTATTTCCTTCAAAATTGAGGACAGGGCCCAACGCAATAGTGTAGCGGTTAAAGCACTTGCCTTGATTGTACCAAGATCCCATATGGGCTCTAGTTCTAATCCCGGCAGCCCCGCTTCCCATCCAGCTACCTGCTTGTGGCCTAGGAAAGCAGTGGAGAACAGACCAAAGCCTTGGGACCCTATACCTGCATGGGAGACCTGGAGGAAGTTTCTGGCTCCTGGTTTTGGATAGGCAGAGCACCGGCCATTGCGGTCACTTGGGGAGTAAATCATTGGACAGAAGATCTTTCTCTCTGTCTTTCCTCCTCTCTGTATATCTGATTTTCCAATAAAAATAAAAACAAATCTTCAATAAAATGAGGACAGCTAGCCTTTATCTGATTTTTATGATACTATCTACAGTTTCTACAAAAAAAAATTGTTAAATCTTTGATTGGTGAAGGAAGTACTCAATTACAACACCATGATATTTGGAAAGTTGGGTTTAATAATATTTTAAGGTGGAGAGTCTCCTTCAGAATCATTAAACTTATAGAAAAAATGCTAAAATCAGTGATTTTAGCAGGTTTTATTGTTTCAGAATCAATAAGCTTTAAAAACCAATTTTCATTGGTTAACAATAATAAAAATTACAATAAGTTAAAATTTAAAAAAAATACAATTATTCGCGATTCAGGTAAATCAGTTGTCAAATTTTGGTCAAATTGGTCAAAGAACACAGTTGGATTTCTCAGCTAGCTCCTTTGACTGTGGAAAGCTAATGGAAAACAATTAAGCCATCCCAAAGTAACAAGAGGAAGATGGAACCATTTCTCTTCCATTTCTAACTTTAACTGCTTGATCTTTTGTGATGCTCTTTGCTAATATGGCAGAGGGATCGTTTGTTCATCTTCTTAGCAAATGGCTCTTTTATGTCTCAATTCATATTTTTTGGTTGAAAATTCAATGATTTTTTCTGTGAATACCTTTTCATACTACCTATTTATTTGTGTCTTTTTCAATATGTCCTTTTGATTCATTATAGATTATTCAGATGAGCATTTTGATTTTGATTGTAAGCATCTGATGTAGTAAATGTTTCAACACTGTTTTTGCTATATTTCATGGGAATAGATGTTCTTGTTTTTTGTCATTTCTTCAGCATTGCATGAGTAATGCAGTAGCATCATTTATTATAAGAAGTTTTTGATTTTCTTTTTCATAACTTTAGTGACACATTGGTCTTTTTGTAGCATGTTGTTAATTTTATTATTTTATTATTATTACTATTATTATTATCTTATGATACAGTTCCTGAACCCCTCTTAAATACCTCCCTGCCCACTGATTTCCACCTCTATCTTTACAATAGTATAGTTCTTCATAAACAGCCATTAAATCCATCATTGTGGGTATGGACAATGGCAGAAAGTTCAATGTCCTGTTGTCAGGATAAACTTAACAGTTTCGTTGGAATTTCATGTTTGATTTGGAAGTACAGATGGATACTACATTGTATCATGACATCTGGATATGATAGTCTCCATTACACAACTACTATACATGCCCTTAAATGAAAAACCACAAGACAAAATCAACCATAGAAAGAAAAGTAGAAATTTACAATGACATGAAGTTAAACAACATGTTACTGAATGACTAATATGTCACTGAAGAAATGAAAAAGAAAACCAAGAACCTTCTTGATGAAAATGATGCTAATGTATGACCTATGAATCAGTGAAGAATTTAACACACAAAAGTAATCACAAAAATGTTTGGAAGAAATGAGACTAAAAACAAAAATATTAGGGCCTAACCCTGTAGTGTAGTGGCTAAAGTCTTCACCTTGAATGCACCAGGATTCCATTTGGCCTCCAGTTCTAATCCTGGTGGCCCTGCTTCCCACCCAGTTTCCTGCTTGTGGCCTGGGAAAGCAGTTGAGGATGTCCCAAGGCTTTGAGACCCTGTACCCATGTGGAAGACCAGGAAGAGCTCCTGGATCCTGACTTCAGGTTGGCTCAGCTCCGGTCATAGAAGCCAGTTGGGGAGTGAATCAATTGAGGGAACATCTTCTCTTTCTCCACCTCTCTGTATATCTGACTTTCCATTAAAAATAAAGTAAATCTTTAAGAAAAGCAAGATCAAAATACATGATATATAGTTTTTGCTGGTGCTTGTTGGTGAGATCTGTCAACTGTAGACAACAGATAGATGGGCTTTGGATTTTATCCAGTCCACTAACCTGTGACTTTTGATGGATCATTTAAACCATTTACATTCAGGGTTAACATGGATGTGTGGTAATTTGGTCCTGTCATTTTAGCAATAGCTTGTTTATTATTTGATTTAGTCTTCTGTTGTTATTTTACTGGGATGTTCTCCACATTTTCCTACGGTTTTGGTGGGTATGTTACTTTTCTCTGTCAAGAGAACATTTTAAAATATGCCCTCTGCTTAATGAATCTCCATCTGCTTAAATGTGCCCTCACTCTATTCCACCATCATGGCTCTCCTGTTGCATGTTTTTCAACTTCATACTGCTGTGCATTTTCCATTTTTCTCCCTGTTGTGGATTTTGTTTTCTGGCTCTATATTTAAAGGATGTACAATAGTAATGTAGCAGAGATTGACATGTCCAGACATGGAGATACAGTGCAGTATGTATCTCTGTATTCCAAAGATGGAGTTTTAATGAAACTGTTGAATATATTCTGAGAGTAGGATGCTAGGCTCTACCATTGTCCATGTCTACAATGTCAAGCAACACTTCAGGAGTGGAATTGTGGATTTCTGAATGTTCATGAAGGATTACCCATTGTAATACTAGAGAGGAAAAATCTTGTAGGGTGGAGGGAACTAAAAGAGGAGGGTCAGAAATCCCAGAATCTATGGAACTGTATCATACAGTAATAATCATAATGATGACAATGATACATTTAAAAAAAGATTTTTCCTAATAACTGCTATTTTCATCCCTTTTTAATACACTCCTTTGCAAGAATACAAACATATATTTCCTATCTTTGTGAAGAAAATGCTTCTGTTGTTATATAAGCTATATATTCTTGTTACATAAAATAATCACTTATTTTACTACCATAAAATCTGTTAAATTCCATTTGAACATTTAATTGAATCTGTGGTTGATGAAATACAATGACCTTCACTGTAAAATGAGTCAGGTCACAATGAAGATATATTTATGCGTCATAAATATATTCCTTTACCTCCCTTTCCATAGGAAGATGTGAAAACCACATGCATACACATAAGAATATGCATTTACAGCTGATACATAATAAAAATTAAATGAAAATGTATATCTAATACCATCCATCTAAAATACATAGAGCATCAATTGGCAAATCAGAAGCTTTAATAAATACACTTTGACAATTCCAATTTTTTAAGAGTTGCTCTAATTTTCAGAGATACTACATATGATGCTTGAATCTCATAACAATTTATTGATAAATCTTGCCTTTGGAATTTATAATAATGAATTATAATTGGATATACAGCAGATCAAATCTTTTATCCACTCTGTTAATGAGTCTGACCCAAAGACTATATTGTATAAAATAGTCTACCAAAAATTAACTTACTAAAACATTTTGGTAGAGCTTCTTTCATCTGTTTTTACTCATTTAACTTGGATAATTGATGTTTTTACCTTTTAGATATTGTATATAAAAATTGTTTCTAATCATTCAAATCAAGCACTAAAAACATATCATCAGAGCAAGACTGTAAATGTGGGCAGACATCGTTAAGATGAACATAAGCGGAGTTATATGCAAACAATGCTATTATAACTGCCAAATGTTTTCCTTATTTTACCTACAGATGAGATGACACTTACAGAAGTGTTGGTAAAGTAATATTCGAACGTACAGGAGTTCACTACATAAAAAGCAGATGAAATTATCAACGCTCATATTCTAGAAAGGAAAAAACTGTCTAGATACCAATCAACCACGTAAGCCCAATTATAATCCTCATTTACAACTCTGAAAGAAGTTTCTACTTTTGTTTTCTGCTATCATAGTAGAAATGTGTAAAAACAGACTGTCTAAACTATATTCAACACCTGCATAATAATCCTTTTAAGGATTATTTAGCTCAAACTGTTAACTTGCTTAAACTGGCACATAAAAATATTATCTAAATGTAAATATCTTTTCTATCATTTTAAATTGAGACTGAACTTATAAGTCAATAAGGAAATTATGATCTAAAAATAGAAATATACTAAGTGTTCTTCCATTTAGAATGTGTGATGCACTCATATCAAAATAATGAAGATCCATAAGCTACAGAATGAAACAAAATATTTACTTTTCACTGTAAAAGATATCAACTAATTATTTCATAAAGAAATTATTTTCAAAATGAAACAGGTCCTATTCAAATGTTGAAATTGTTATAATTGCATGTTTTCAAAGTTACTAAGCTACAAGATTTACAAATTTCACCATGTTGATAAAATTGTCCTCTAAATGTATATTTATGGATGCCATATTATCCATAATAAAATCTTCGTTTCTTTGTTTGCTTTGGGGTTTTCTCTTTCAAAGTTTGTTTTCATTAAGCAAAAACTATTCTTTATACTGCCTTCAACTGCCTCAGAAAGTCTTTTTCTGTCTTAATGTATCTACTTCTCATCTCTGCTGAGCACTTGCCTACATCTTCCTTCTGCTTTCTTTACCTCGTTTTATTGCTCTACACACCCATTCCCCATCTGCCTGTTTATGATGGCAAATCCACTGTGGCAAATATCCATAGGTAGAACAACGGAGTCAACTGCACAGGTGACTCCACTAAAGAATCATGTCCATACACTCTCATGAGGAACAATGAGAGTCTAATGTAGGAAAAGTATAGTTGTTTTCCATAATAAACAAAAGGGAAAGACAAGAAAAAGAAAAGGAAATGTTAGTAGATACAAACAGAATGATTTGATCAATGGAAATTTTGCTTGCACTACATGAACACTGAATAAGAATGTATCATTTTGCAAAACTCAAATATGAAAACCACAATTTTAAACATAAAACACTTCTATGAGCAACATACTAATACACTTAAATATATGGCCTTGAATAAGAAAACCACTTTTCAGAGATTCATGATACATAGTGTTTTGTTTGTTTCTTAAAATGACCCCTGGATATTGGCTGCCCTAAAGATTTAGTTTAAATAAAAAAATATTTTAATTGGGACATCAATCCTTTGAGGTTTTTCCAGCTTTTCACTTTCGTGCTCCAAAAATAGTAATATATTGTATATATAACCATTTCCTATGAGGTGCAGGCATTCTCTCAGTTTTTAGGAACTGAATATTTTGAAATTGGCCTTTATTAATATTTTGAACAAAAGTTGAAATCAATCTGCATTAATGGAATGTCTTACTCCCCACCTTAGAAAAAGGGAAATTTATAGTAGGTGTAAATAGATCAACTGAGAAAATAACTATTTTTTCCTCATTATCTTTAATAGCAATCTGACAGTTGTCAATGAATAACATTATGCCATTTTATCTACGTAAGTCCTCCCAGTAATATGTATATTAAGAAATTTACAAACATGGAGTACCAAAGCTGCACAATTATGTCATTGCTGTCCCACCCCGGTACAATTAACAGATAACAACACCGATAAAGGCCACAATCAACTTCAGCAGGCTCCCAGAAGCAAGCTGTTGCTTTTTGCTGATTAAGTTCGTTCATTTACGTCTTCTTAATTGTTCATGTGCTAAAGCTCATTAAATGAAAAATAATATTGCTTTCCTGTGGTTAGGATACTTGAGTTTTGAAAACAGCCACTTCATCATAGGCACAAGTGTGTTAATCTGATGATATCCAGAAAAGCTTAACGGATTTGTGTAGGTAATTCCATCTCAATAGGAGAAAATAGCATTAATAAAATTGAGTGTTAAATCAAGAGAAAAATAAAATCACTCTTTTTTCCTTTAATGACCAATTTCCAGGAAAATTAGTAAGCTTGGCAATGTTTTAATTGTATTCAACATGTCATATAACTTCCATTTTAAAAAAATATTTATTACTATTCCATCACTGGATGTTGGGGATGGTACAGAAAGGCAAACAAATCTTTAATATTATTAACAATACCTTTCAAAATATTAAGAATGATATGTGTACACAGATCTATTTATATATTAATTGTTCTCAAAGAGGAAAAAGTAAAGTTCATTGTTTTAAAATGGCTTGGTTGAGTAAGTACTGTGTTCCAACCTTGCACAAAGTAGTATTGATACACATTGAAGCTTTTAGTATTTCAGAATGCAAACATTAATCTGATACCTGGATGGTTTGCTCTGTTTCCCTCAATTTCTTTGCCTACTTGCATCACCTTATTAATCTTTTAACCAATTGGGCAATAGTGAGTATGCCATTATTTCATTTCTTAACTGTGGAAACTGGTTTAGAAAGACTAAGTCACTACCCTAAGTCACATAACTAACTAACTAACTAACTAGCTAATAAAGCTAAAATTTAGACCAGTACATAATATGACTCTGTAGCATAAATCCCTAACTACAACTAGACCCCCCACTAGAAATTCCTATTTGTCTGATTTCAGCTACCATGATTTAACTATATTTCACCATTTTCCATGAGATCTGTGATATATTAATGTAGGTAAGAACCTTACTTCTTTTTCTTTAGCCCCAAACCATAATGTAACTAACTGATTTGATTCACAAGCAGTGATGATTCACATCACTTCCTTTTTTTCATGTTTGTGATTACTCCATGTTTTTTTGCCTTCTTAAAAATAACTTTCATGATACAGTTCCTGAGGCTCAGCGATTTCCCCTTACATCTTCCACCATTCCCTTCCTGCTACTGTTTTCTCCTGTATTGTTAATAATATTTAATCCCTCAACAACAGTCATAAGTCCACCACATTTGCTATTTAAGTATATTTGGCATTGTAGGTAAAGAGATTGGTATAAATCCAGCATTCTCGTGTCAATATGTATTAACAGTTTCATTGGGATCTCTCCATATTTAAACATTAATTCCACACAGAGCTGTGCACAATTAAGTTATCTCCAATTTATCCACTGAGAAACCAAGCAATCTTTTTTCATAAACGTACGCTAGAGAAAACTGGACAGAAAAGGGTGAAAATACGGCAGGTAATCATCAGTAAAAAGAAAAAGATGTTAGTGTCAATGGAGATATGTGAGAGGATCTTGACTGTGGGAAAATTGATAATGCTGCAATTCAAGAGACTATAGGCTACATACGGGAACTTAGTTTAAATAAACATATTGACATGAATGTATAAGATCATTGTTACGAAAAGATAGATGTATCAGACTGAATAATGCCAACAATAAAATGGGAAGCAAATTCAATGAATTTCCTAATACCTCACAATACTGAAGGCATAAAATTATATAGAAAGAGATACCAAATTTAAGACTCTCAAAGACACAGAAAATTAATTCACTTACATGCTGCAAGCAAACTGTTACTAAAACATTTTAAACTTAGAAATAGTTTAATGTTTTAATTCCAATATAATTAGAAGAGAGAACTGGTCATGACAATCAAGCTTATAAATGAAAAACAGGAAAGCTAACATTAACTGAATACAAAGAGTTGAATCTACATTGAACTATAGAAACAGCTGTTGTGAATTTTTAAATTCTCAATATAAATTGCCATGTACTAAATAAATGTTGGTTTAAATAGGTTTTAATATTTCTATAACTATATAATATCAGTTAAAGAATATTTAATGTCCTAATAAAAATTGTAAAGGTTATTAAATAATAGCAATTTTCTCTATTGATAATTGAAATATCTTGTACTATTTCAGGTATTTGGCTTTTAGAAAAAACAGATCTTTTAGAATCAGCACCAGTAGTCTGTTACTTTACACACAGTCAATAACAAAATATGACTCTACTCATAAGTGGAAAAAAAGGGATAGATAAAATACAACTAAATTGATCAGGATCGTATAAATCAGAAGTTGCAGATCTGTTAATTGAAAGAATCTCACACATGACCCAGAAATATGGGATTATTCAATCATGTTTCATCATTCAGAAATAATCAGTTAACTAAACAGCTAGTTAGAAATTACCTACTAGTAATTTTGAATGACTTGATAATTTTCAGGGTTGGAAGGGAATAATTACAACATAGAAATTTATAGACATTTAAGTTCTGTATTACACCAATGGTTTCAATATGTCTGGCAACCAATACTCATAGCTTCAGATAATTATCTCTCTCAAAGAAGTTCCTTAATGTGCTGTAATGATGACAGTGAAACATCAGACATTAGATGTTATGAGACTTAGTATGCTTTAATCCTGATCTGTTACAGATCTGTTACATATTCTAACTTGCTTTTCATCCAATCTGGCTTCCTATTAATGCACCTGGGAAGGCAGCGGAAGATGGTGCATTTTCTTGCGGCCTGCGATCCATGTGGAACAACAGGATGGAGTTCCTTGCTAATGTCTTTAGCCTGGTTCAGATCTGACCAATTGGCCAGCTAAGCAGTAAGGCAGCACATGGAAAACCTCTATTTCTCCAATGCTCTCATCATTTTGCCTCTCAAAGAGATTATATATAGATAACCTGATGAGTTCATTTGAATAAACAGACTATTTAATAGACTATAATAGACTATTTAAATGTCTGTTTCATAAACTAATTTTTACATACAGAAAACCACAGTGCAACAAAGGTTTATTTAACTAATCAGGCTTTTATAGTATTTAAGATTAAATTTCTATGCACTAAATATGCTGAACATTGGCAATGGGACATAGATCTCTGTTAAATGTAGCTAAATTTAACAATTTCGTTTTTAAAGATTTATTTATTTTCAGTGGACAGGCAAATATACAAAGAGAAGTAGAGACAGAAAGAAAGATCTTCTGTCTGTTGGTTTACTGTCCAAATGATCACACTGGCTGCAGTTGAGACTACCTGAAGTTAGGAGCCAGGAATTTCTTCTGGGTGTCACGTTGGCACACAGTCCCAAGGGTTTGGACCATCCACCATTACTTTTACAGGGAAAAAGCAGTAGTTGGATGGAACTGGAGCCACCGCGACACAAACCAGCAGCATATGAAATGACAGTGCTTGTGGGGGGAGGACCTGAATTCAATCATTTTCTTGCTGGACTATCACAGGGAAGATATCCTTAGGCTCACTGTACTCCACAATTTAACACAGACACGGACAAATGCAATTAAAGATATGAAATTAGGGGCTAGAACTGTAGTTCCATAGATAAGGCTATGCTTGAATATGTGCCTTTCAGGCGTGTCAGGTTTTCACCTGCTCCGCCTTGGTATGGTGTGGATTTGGGAAGTGAACCAGAAGATTGAATGTCTCTGTGTGTGTGTGTGTGTGTGTGTGTGTGTGTGCACATGTGTGTGTCTTCTTCATATCCAATGTTTCAAATAAATTAACAAATCTTTAAATGAAAGTGTGAGTTTATTTTGGCACCAAAACTGTGATGCAAAAAAACTTCTTCCGTAGTAGCTGGAATATACATATTATGGAAAAAAAAAAAAGACTGCATGGGTTTTACAAATGTGTGCACCAAAATAAACTTGTTAATTTAATTAATATTTCTACAAACTATAAAACACGTTTCCACTTCATATGATAGCCCATGGCACTCTTAAATAAGAAAGAAGCATGTGAAGGACGTGGCCCTTGACACAGATGGCAGAAAACAAACAAACAATGTAGCTCTTCCTCCTAAGTGATCTTTCTGTAACTGGCTTATATTTACTTTGTACTCCATGATCATATGCCTGCAAGTCAAATTTATTTTAGTTTCAGGTTAAAAGTACAAAATAACCTCTTATCCTTAGATTTAGAATTGCTTTAGTGTAATAATTACTTATTCAGTAGAGAAATAAAATGTCAAATTTTACTACCACAAAATGCCTACTTAAACATATTAGATCATTAAAGTCAACAGTGACTTTACAAAGTTTTTCTGTATAGGGTAAAGTGCCCTTTCATGTTTTAGGAGAAGCAGCAGTAAAAAGTCGGTTACTCTAAGGCTTACTGTAATATTTTGTTGGCAATCTTTTTGTGTATGTAAGCTTTGTTTGCATGAATTTTGAATTTTCAAAATAAATTGCTAACCTGAAGCCAATGGAATAAAAGTCTCAAACTTCAGAAGGAAGGAAGGAAGGAAGGGAGGGAGGAAAAGAAAGGAAAGAAAGGGAAGGGAAGGGAAGGGAAGAAAGAAGAAATAGCCAACAGCTCAGGCTTTTAAGGAACATTCTGGGCCCGGTGGCGTGGCCTAGGGGCTAAAGTCCTCGCCTTTAATGCACCGGGATCCCATATGGATGCTGGTTCTAATCCCGGCTGCTCCACTTCCCATCCAGCTCTCTGCTTGTGGCCTGGGAAAGCAGTCGAGGACAGCCCAAAACTTTGGGACCCTGCACCCGCTTGGGAGACCTGGAAGAGGTTCCAGGTTCCCGGCATGGGATCGGCGTGCCCCGGCCCGTTGCGGCTCACCTGGGGAGTGAAACATCGGATGGAAGATCTTCCTCTCTGTCTCTCCTCCTCTCTATATATCCGGCTTTCCAATAATAATAAAAAACCTTTTTTTTAAAAAAGGGACATTCTATGTAAAAATTCTACTAAAAATAAATAGGAGAAAGTAATGAGATAAAAATGTTGCCAAACTCCAGTCCTTCTAAAACCTCTACACTTCCCTGTGAGTTAAGGATGTCTTGGATACACTGGCTCGCCCAATCAGATCCAGCTATTTTTCACAGTTGTTTTTTCCCCATGAAACCAAACACCAAAAGACCCAGGAAAAAAGAAATAACATTAAGTCCCCAGGTAGAGAATTTTTAAGTCTATTTTGTTTGAAAAATAAAAATGCATTCTGGACTAAAAACATATCCTAACTTTCGCATTTTATATTCCATCTACAAGACTTATGTGAGCAAAATATTAGAGTCAAGATAAATGATAATTATGTACTACAAGCCTGTGAATAATGTTACCCTGGAAGCCACAATAAACAATTATTCTGTGTGAAACAAAACATTGACTCTGGCAATTATTAAAACTATCACCATTGAACTCTCAGTATAGAAAACATTATTAAAACATCCAGAAATTATAAATGGGTACTTCCGTTTTTGTTCATTTTTTTAAAAATGAAAATTGCTGGTAATGGCTGACCTGAAGGCAGATATACATTATTATAGTCAAAAATCTTACAGTAAATTTCAAATGTTATGTATTATAAATTACTCAAGAGAAACAGCAAGCAGGCTCATAAATTTGCACATAAGCAGAAACGTATTTCTTAGAGAAAAACTGTATGTTTAAGACATTCACACTAACTTTTGAGGAAAAGGCATTTGTAGAATACTGCTCCATTAACTATGCTTCATAAAGAATGCAACTATCTAATTTAGCTGTAAACATATTTCTTAGCAGCAAAACGTGTATTTTGAGAATATCTCTTAAGAAGCGCAGCTTTTAATGTATGGCAGTCCAATGAAGAATAATCTGTAAACAAAATCTCCATCTATCAACAAAGGCCATTAAGAACCATAAAATAAACCATCCTTGACTGATTAATGCTGCTACTGAAAAGAATTTCAGGCCATTAACATCCAGAAAATATACTGCTGCTGTGGTTGCATTTATTATATAAATCACAGTTATATATGTTGGTATAAAGCAGTATTTTTTTAGCCACCTCCTCACCTAAATTAATTTAACATTTTTATAAGGAAGACGTTTTGAAGAATACAGAATAACAATAAATAATTCCAGTTATTCCCTAGATAAAATTAGTGTAAATACAGGAATATTTACAGTGTATTAGATGGCTAAATATTGGTTTAATATTACCTACGTGTAGTTTGATTACTTTAAAGTATTTATGTTGTAGAAACAATTTCTGTGTTGCAAATATAAATGATATTTCCCTTGGTATTTCTTGAAAGTTTCATCAATGAGACTGAAGCAATTTCATGGTACCAGAAATTATTAATTACTATTTCAGTGCTTAGTCTTTCCCATCAGTTTTCTCATCACAATTCCTCCTAATTCTAGCACATTCAAATAGAGGCCCTAAAGGGAGTGAAGACATCCTATTTCCTGGACGAATCTTGACCCTTTCAACTAATTTCCTCAGATTTGAGATGAATGATTATGCATTAAAACTATACCTTATTATATTTGTTCAATTGTTTTAACTCCTGCTTTTAATGCATCTGCAATATTTTCTGATCAACGTTTCCAACAAAGCATTGTATAAAGTATTTACTCACAATATCCCCACCTATACTGATTTTATGTCATATATTTTAACCAATTTACAATGAAAAAATCAGATTAAGAAATTAATATTTTCCAATGCTACATATCTACTATGTTGCAAAGTACAATTAAAATGCAATAGATACCTAAGCTTATTTCTATCTAAGAGTTATTTTGTCCAGATGATTAAATCCACCGTTGACTATAATCTGACAGGTGGCAGAGAAGTCCAAAAGCAACACATCTGTTACTGACAACAGAATCTTAGGACACTTGGGTCTTTGGTCAGAGCAGTGAATATGGGGAACCTGCATATCTGAAGAGACAATGAATGAAATGCAGTAAAGCTACTAATTCAAGTTTTAATTACTTTGCATTGACTCCAACAGCCTTAAGGCCAGTCCAGATGTACTCTGTGCAAAAGATCTTCAACAGTCTAATAAACCAACATCCTATGGTCCTTTATTTTTTTTTTTAATCAATCTCTATAGATCTGTCTTCCTAGTTCAGTCATATTCCTGCTCCTTCTGACTTAAAATCATTCCTTGCCAAGAAGAGAAAGAAAAAAAATCCCAGTGGAGATAATGCATGTTTCATTACTGGCCCATCTCTCTATTTGCCATAAACAGCCATATTATCATAAGGTGCCTCAAATTTTCCTCTCTACTGAAAACATGTGCGTAAAATATTCTGTCTGTTTCCCTAACGCAAGAAAAATTGTTCTAATTTTAATTGGAAGATTTGTGATAAAATACCCAACATTCTGATATTTAACATAAAAGTACATCCTGTCTGAGGAATGGTATAATAACAGATTCAGTCAGTCCCTATGATTTACTGTAGGTAGAGAAAATTGTTTTTTGTTTTAAATTATATACTTGTAGTTCATTTCAAGTAAACCCCGTGGACATAAATTTAATTCACTCATAAAAGCTGAATCTGTTTATAAATGATTTGTTTAATAAAAATGACATGAATACAAAATGGATTAATAGTGGTTTTGTTTTACTTCAGTTAAATGAACATCTATTGACTGATGACATTACAAATCCCAGACTAGCAATAATTGTTGTTATCAAAATTTGCATCATTTGGTGCATATTAAGTAGCTCAATTTATTAGACAAGGGAGCATATTTATTTATAGTTAATCATTTGTGTATGATTAACTATATATGCATATACTTAGCTATATACAGTTAATTATATATAGTATATATATAGTGTATATATAGAATGTGTGTGTGTGTGTGTGTGTGTATACACACACAAATGCAGACATTCACTGTGCCACTTCCTCAGAAATGAAGCATTACAACAGGCAAAGCAACTGGGATCAATTATTCTTCTTTAGTATTTGTAAACAAAGCTTAAATTGTAATGAAGCATTGTGAAGATAAGACATTTATGCAGTTTTTTAAAGGAATGAGTTTAAATGTTTACTGTCAAAATTTGATGATTTGTAATTTTCTTCTTGCATTAGAATAAAATAAAACATTAATGATGAAAAATGTTGCTTCTTGATGCAAAGAAATAACAGCAAATATGCTTACAGGTTTTATTTATATATATGTTCTATTTTATGTAAATATGTAACTTATTTGAAATTACAGATTTGTTAAAATTTTATTTTTATATTTATTGAAGCCACTTGGAAATCAGCAGATAAAATATTTTTCTTTGTTTCTCCTCTCTGTAAATCTGCCTTTTCAGTAAAAATAAATAAATCTTTCATAAAAGGAAATAAGAAATACTTAGATTATGTTTTCGAGTCTGACTTTTTTAGTCTGATTTTTAACAAAAATCATTATAAGGAGAAATTGTTTGCTGAGACACTTAAATTACTTATGAGACCATAAGAATAAGATAACAGGAAGGATTAAATCATTAAACAGCATGATATTTTAATCAAAGGACTGATATGCAACCAAGAAGAACTGATAGAACTAATGAATAGATTACATGCACATATAATGGGATGAGAAAGAAAATACATTTTGCCTCCTAGAATTGTAGCCTGTGTTATTAGGGATAAAACAATTGATATGCACATAATTATGTAATTTTATATAATACAATGGATAACTATAGGACAATCTCAAATGGCCCAAATCAGTCTGAAGAAATTTCGCTTTCCAAAAAAAATGAATCGACAAACATCATAACCATTTCTTTGATAATGAATACATTTCTTCAAATTTCAGCTAATTGTATCATTTACTTCAACTTAAGGGAAGTTACATTTTCACTAGAATGAGTAAATTTCATGTCCATGTGCTCAAAGGAAAAATTACATTATATTATCAATTACTTACATTTTCATTGAATCCAAGAAAAAAATACACAGTTAATAGTCACTTAAACAACATTCTACACAGATGAATTTTAGCATCATAAAATAATTGTAAAAGATGACTTTGATACTTTCAACATTTAAGCTGTAACCTTAAAATGCTCAGATCCCTTTGGGTTGCTGGAGATTGTCATACAATTTTTACTGTTTCCTCCTATCTGTCAGTAATATAGGTGGAGGTTACAATTACTAGGATGTAACTATTTCTGACCTCAGTAAGCCACCACTTGATACATTCACCCTTCACCTCAGGATGTAAGTTCAGATACTTAAGCGGCATTAAGAAAATAAATTGTGGAAGCTCTTAGCGAAGATTCACACATATTTTCATCTTGTTCAGATGTAAACTCATTTGACATGAATTCTTCCACTATTCAGTTCTACACTTGTTGCATTTTCTTTTTCTCTCCTACTATAAGGAAACAGACTACAAATAGAATGATAACTTACATGTTCGTCATAATCTAACTGGATGTGCAATGAACCTTTGATACCAGAATGTAATTTTATTACTGAGTAGCAGTTTTGCACTGGGATTTCTACCAATTTCTATAACAATTTATTTCTTTCATGAGAAATAAGAAATATTGGGCCTGGTATAATGACTGAATCAACTAATCCTCCCCTTTTAACAGCCAGGATACCATATGGGTGTCCAGTTTGTGTCCTAGCAGCTCCACTTTCATCCAGCTCCTTGCTTGTGCCCTGGGAAATTATTAGAGGATGGCCCAAAGTCTTGGGACCCTGCACCTGTGTGGGAGACCCATAAGAGTCTCCTAGATCTTAGCTTCACATAAACTCAGCTCTGGCATTTTTTGCCACTTGGGGAGTGAACCAGCAGATAAGATCTTTCTGTCTCTTTTTCTCTTTGTAAATCTGCTTTTCAAACAAAAATAAATACATCCTTATAAAAATAAATAAGAAACATTGTCTTTTCATTCAAAAGTTTATTATATCAAGACAATAGATTATATTGGCTGAGCTTCCTTAGTTAAAATGTGAGCCACATTAAAAAAACATGTATTTTTGGTCCCAGCGCAATAACCTAGTGGCTAAAATCCTTACCCTGAACACACCGGCTCTAATTCCAGTGGCCCTACCTCCCATCCAGCTCCTTGCTTGTGGCCTGTGAAAGCAGGGAGGATGGCCCAAGGACATGGGACCCTGCACATGCGTGGAAGACCTGGAGGATGTTCCTGGCTCCTGGCTTTGGATTGGCTCAGCTCTAACCACTGCGGTCTCTTGGGGAGTGAATCATCGGACAGAAGGTCTTCCTCTCTATTTCTCTCCTCCTATCTGTATATCTGACTTTGCAATAAAACTAAATAATAAATTTAAAAAATACATATTTTGAATCAGAATAAACCTGAGATATTTCATTTTCCAAACCATAAAGATTTTTGCAATTTTCTATAACAGCATTTGTTGCTGGTATGGTTTGTTAATAGTACGTGCTCTGGGGCCCGGTGGCGTGGCCTAGAGGCTAAAGTCCTCGCCTTTAACGCTCCAGGATCCCATATGGGAGCCGGTTCTAATCCCAGCAGCTCCACTTCCCATCCAGCTCCCTGCTTGTGGCCTGGGAAAGCAGTCGAGGATGGCCTAAAGATTTGGGACCCGGCACCCGCATGGGAGGCCCGGAAGAGGTTCCAGGTTCCCGGCTTTGGATTGGCGCAGCACCAGCCGTTGCGGTCCCTTAGGGAGTGAATCATCGGACAGAAGATCTTCCTCTCTGTCTCTCCTCCTCTCTGTAAATCTGACTTTGTAATATAAATAAATAAATCTTTAAAAAACATAGTACATGTTCTGATGTTTGCTGTCACAAATTGAGGTTTGAAAACTGTTGATGATTTATACATTTGTTATATAAAGTAATAGCTCTTGACAGTAAATCATATGAAATCAGTTTGCCAAGATTTTATCAATGTGTTGCAAGACAGGATGGTATGTAAGTCAATTGCAACTCTTCTGAAATACAAGCCAAGAGACTGTTAAAAGGCTAAAGTACACAAAACAAAAGCCCCTTAGGGACATTAAGTGCTGTGTTCAATGAGATAAGGCCACCTGTGCTTGCTAAGGTATGTTTGTGGATATCAGGGCACCTACCCTTCAGGGATTGGTTGTCAGGGTTCCCATCTTTCCTTGCTATTAACCTTCAGAAAGATGGCTCTGAAATGATTAGGAAGAACATTCCTGGTTATTAGAGACACATTTAACAGAACAGAGGTGTTTCAATTCTAAGTTTCCCAAAAATATACTGTAAGGAAATTTTAGCCACAGCTCTTGCTCAAGTTTTGACTGGGATACAGAGAAACTTCTTTGCAGTGTTAGTCCTCTCAGGCTGACATTTAAAAGCACTGAGGTCACTAACCTGCAGACACAACCCAGAGCTCTCAGAAACAGTGCTCGTGTTTATTCAAGTCTCTTAGTGTGGCAGCTGCGAGGAATCATTCACGCCGAATCCTCAGCGCTTGTGGACCAGTGCTGAGCCCTGGTACAGAACCCAACTCAGAGTGGCCTGAACAAAGTTGGGTCAAGGAGAGTGGCTGTATACTAATATCTATACTAATATCTAATGACTGCAGAGCAACAAACAATAATGCATTATACTTTGAGCTAGTAGTGTACAATATCCTCTCGTCTGAAGTCTCATACTGCCCTTAAAAACAATACTAGTATTAATGTCTTTACTGAAAATGGGGTTACAGGCTAACGGGAGACAAGTTAATATGAACAAGGTTTTGGTGAATTCATATTATCTTCCTCTCTTTAAATTTCCTAGCTTAGTACTGTACACAGGAGACAAGAACAGAAGTGTAGAATGGAGCACAAGTTGATATGTGAAAAAACAATAATCACATGCTATTTATTAAGCACTCCCATGTGTAAGCAGGAACAGGGTAACGTGAGCTATTTTTGCTACTTTATACTGATTGCAGGAACTATATGTTAGCCTTTATCAAGAATTTGAGGTCTCAAAACTTGATCTTTCATATAAACTTCTCTCGTTTCAGGTTTTCAGTGAAATTGGAACTGTCCCTTTAGCTTACTTTCTTTGAAATGACATATGCGAAGTGACTCAGCTCTGGCCATTGCAACCAGTGGAGGACTGAACCAGCAAATGGAAGCTCTTTCTGTGTCTCTCCTTTTCTTGTCTCTGCCTTTTCAGTCAAAACAAATCTTTTAAAATTACTTGAATTACATATGAATCATGGCTTTACAAGACTTTATTAATTTAGTATTATATTTCTTTATTCAAAAGCCATAGTGAAGTACAATTTTTTAGAATGCATTGGAAATAATGTTAGTGGATATATATCAACATTACTATTAACTGGAATTATGTATGAACACTTAAGTGTTTTTGTTATGTTAAATCTGTGTATGGATATTAATGAATATGTCTATGGTGCATTTCATATGTTAGGGTCTATAGTGAGTTTAATGAATATTACAAAGATCATGGCATGACTGCTGATCTGGAGCTTACTCCCCCAGAAACATTCTGGTAAGGTTTGGGGATCATTGGAATGCTACACTGGCATAGACAGACAAATTAATTAAATATGTGACATTGTCTCTGAACTCATCGAACTCCCTTCTAACATCTTTAATTTCCTAGTGCGACCATTAGGAAAGGTTTAGATTGGGTAGAACAATGGGTGGTTTTAAGTAGTGAATATTAACTGTACATGGTGTAATGCAGAGCTTCACTTTATGGCTGAACATCTCATCCTTTCCATCTTCATGTCTATGCTACATTGAATGGAAAGCCTAAATGAAGGCAAGCACTAACTCTCTCTCTCTCTCTCTCTCTCTCTCTCACACACACACACACACACACACACACACACAATTTAATATGGAAGGTAAAATTCATATCACCTCTGAAGGCTTCTGTGGATGAGTTCCTAAGGGGTTACCATCTAGCTACTCTACAAAATGTTCAATCTAAAATTGAAGTGCATACTTCAAAACAAACTGATAATGACACTCCAATGTAAAAATAGAACTTTCAGAGCTGACAAACAAGTATTCATAAAATTTACCTAACGTTTTTGTGTGCTACACTAAATTAAATATTGAAGAACTTTTATTGGGGGAGGGAGGTTCTTAATTGTAAAAATGTTATTAGATCGCAACTCCAGCTCCTGATTTCATCACCCTATTAATACAGACCTTTGAGTACAGCAGCAATGACAAAAGTAGCTAGCACCCTACCACATATATTTGAAACTCATATTAATATCATGGCTCCTGGTTTTAGCCTGGCCAAACCCAGGGAAGTGACTCACTAGATGGGAAATCTCTAGATGCCTGCCTAACATTCATTCTTTTTTTTGTAAGATTTATTTATTTTTATTGCAAAGTCAGATATACAAAGAGGAGTAGAGGAAGAGAGGAAAATCTTCCATCCGTTGATTCACTCCCTAAGTGACCGCAATGACTGACGGGTGCTGTACCAATCCAAAGCCAGGAGCCAGGAACTTCCTCCAGGTCTCCCATGTGGGTGCAGTGTCCCAAGGCTTTGGGCCATCCTCGACTGCTTTCCCAGGCCACAGGCAGGGAGCTGGATGGGAAGTGGAGCTGCCTGGATTAGAACCACCGCCCATATAGGATCCCAATGCATTCAAGGTGAGGACTTTAGCCGTTAGGCCACCACGCCAGACCCAATACTCATTCTTTCTTTCTTTTTCTCTCTTTCATCTTGCCTCCCACTCTCTTCCCCCAATGTCTTTCCAATAAAATGTATTTTAAAACTCTAGAAAACATATAATAAGAAAGGAAGAACTCTAACTATCCAATATTAAAGAGAAAATAATGAACAAAGGTTTGAGGGTAAGAGAAACATTGACATTTTCATTCTTTCTCTACTCTGAGGAAGATAATGAAACAACAAATAAGTGTGATTTTCCTACACTTAGATCTAAAAGAGGACAGACATAGTTTTACTAATCACCCATTAAATCAATATTTGCCACAGATCACAAATGCAGTGCTCACACCTCAAAGGGATTTGGCTGGCAAGATTCCTGGGAAAACTTTAGGACCAGGAAGATAGGCATGGGATAGTCTATGCTTCATTAGTAGACATTATTTTTAACATGTAAGGTTAAAGCTCATCTACAGAATTAAAATAGTGCAAAGAACATCTATAGTTTCAAACTGAAGCTTGAATCTTGACTGCACAACTCATTTTGTGTAACACCATAGTAACAGGGCTTGATGCACCTAAACTGTCATTTGCTGCTTCCCAGGATGTACACTGGCAGAAAGCCAGTGCAGAAGTGGAGAAGTCAGGAATCTGGCTTGGCATTCTGATATGTAAAATGGCATCCCAACTGGAGGCTGACTCAGTTTTGCCAAAAAAGAACTTACACCTGATGCATTGTTTTGTAAGATGCCAGAGATAATGTAGACAGAACATGAACTTTTTTCACATCAAAGTTTGTAATTAATCTTCCAAAACTGTCTTAATCATTCAACAATATTTGTATTATCCTTAAGTTTGGTGGCATCATTGTGCTAAAAATAAGGAGTGATGATGTCAGAGAGCAGATAAAGAAGACCAGACATTTTACGTTATTATTTCCGTAGCTCAATTAGACAAGAAAAATAACTGTGTGAACCAATTCTGTTTTGAAGGAAGAGACCGCAGGGAATATTGAAAGATGTACAGTTAAAAACTCCTTGAATCTGGTGATCCTGACAACCTCTTAACAGAAGGTCATACACATGGAGCAGGGGGGGACCCCAGAGTGGAGCGGATGGACAGGAGAAGGATTGTATCCCAACCCTGAAGACTCCCAGATCCTCGCCAAGGCCTAACAGTACGAGGACCAAGGACTACATTCCGGCTGCCAAGGAGACCACGGGGAATTGGAGTGCCTTCGGAGGCCAAGATCTCTGAGATCACCCACTCCCATCTGGATCTACCACATGGGATGGAAGAAGTCCAAATCCTTCCTTGTAGAATCCAAGGTCACTGCAACAACAGCCAGGAGCCCTGAGCAGTCCGCAGAAACAGAACAGTAAACTTCCTTCGGGACTAGCGAGGGGAGCTTTTTCTGGTCCTTGCTTGGTTCCAACTTTGGGTCCCCACCCTCTCTGGCAATGACCATCAGGATGGCTCCAGAAACCCCTCAAAACAAACAAACAAAAATCTAGAATAGATAGACAGAGAACAACAAGGAAAGCTTAGAATCAGACAGGAAACGGTCAGCGTGGATTCACTTATACCTTACTAGGTGGGACACAAAGATTAGTTACTCCTCACTAGGGTACTGAAGATTTCTCTGCACACCCCTCCTAAAATTGTTCTGCACCTGAACTGTTGACATATGTCATGTTAGAGTTGTAAGCCAGTCTAGACTACCCGAAAACAGCCAGGTTCAGCAAAATTATGTTTCAATGCTATAAAATGCTAAATACTATAATGAAAATAGACATGAGACAGCTGAATAGTAATCTATAGCAATTTTAACGTGTAGAACCCAGTTGTATATAAACTAAAATTGAAACGTCAATGAAGAAGTCACAAGATGTGGTTCAGAACTTGCATTTTTTTTTTTAACATTTTGGTTACTCAATACTATGTCAATTAATTCCATAACATTATAAATTGTTGCTGATGGTATGTTGGGGCTTTTAACTGATCGGGATGATACTCTGCCAGCTCTACCTTCAGACCAGAGATAGTCTCCCCAAGAAGCCGTTGAACTTATCTGGACAGTAAGATACTGGACTCTATGCCTGGTATATGCTTGCAATGAAAGAATCTCAACTGAACTTGAACTGTGGTAATGCAATAAGGTGGAGGAATCCACCATGGGGGGGAGGTTTGGGGAGGTGATTGGGGAATCCCAGTGCCTATAAAACTGTGTCACATAATGCAGTGTAATTAATAATAAAAAAAAAAGAAATGAAGAAAGTTAAAAAAAAATTCCAGAAGTAAATAGTTCGTAAGTTTTAAATAATTTCTGTTATAGTAAAAAAAAAAAAGTCAACTTCCGGACTTCTATAATTTTTCAAATATAGCTCACCTTCTACTTCAGTTCCTTTTTAAGAAAAGCTTACATTGTATTATTAAAATGGGAAGCGTTGATTAGAAATTACCAGGCAGAAGTTTGGAGATAAATCACCAGGGAGAAGGGAAATAATTTCAATTTGCTACATGTTTCTATATAAAATAGGAGATTGGATTTTTGGATGTTTGCAATTTAAATAGATAAAAGTATTCGAAAGGAGATATTTTCACATTATAGAATGCATTTATGCAATAAAGTATTGCATATACCTCAATAAAAAAAACTCCTTGACTCTGGTGAAAGGCTGCATTTCTATGATGACAGAGGCAAAGAGTGAACAGTAAAATGAAGCTACATGTTCCACCTTCCCCGTGCACTCTGTGCCACTGAGGGGGAAGGTTTCTGTGGTATCCAAGACCCCTGAGTCCACTGCCAAATGACTAAGTTTATTTCTCTACACGTAAGTCAGATTCAACCTTTTTCTTTTCAGGGACATAATTAATACTGTACTTAAAGAAAGTAGAAGTTTTGGAAATTCAGTTATGAGATTCTGCTAATGCCTTTTATATTTAGAAATGTCATTTATATTATTTTCTAATACAACACATAAATACAGCATTTTGGAAATGATGAATTATCAATATTTTATATTGATGTTAAAACAATTATAAGTCATGGCAATTCTGGAAAATTACTAGTATTTTATTAATTCCTAAATGTCATACATGTGTGTATTCACATGTACACATACATTAATAAAAATTCCAGAGAATAGAGAAATATTTATTTCTTGATCGTGGTGTAGTTATAATATTAGTGCATGAGTCAATTTTGCAATTGACTATACTTTTGTTACAAAAAGAGTTATAGAAAAGGAAAATATATTAGAAACTTGGGCCTGATTTGAGGTTGAACTCAAGAGTTAGCAACTCAACCCAGGTTTGCCAGGTGGATTGCAGGGTTGTAAATACTTGAGCCACTTCTGCCTTCCCAGGCAGCTCACTTATAAGAAGCTACAATCATACGGTATGTCGATTTTGAGTTGTTCGAATGTTCTTCATACTGATTTCCATAGAGGCTGTACCAATCTGCAGCCCCACCAGCAGTGGAGTAGGGTTCCCTTTTCCCCACAACGTCGCCAACAAGTGTTGTTGGTGCTTTTTTTCATGTGGGCCACTCTTACTGGCGTTAGGTGGTACCTCATTAATGTTTTAATTTGGATTTCCCTTATTGGTAGGGAACTTGAGCATTTTTTCATATGTTTATTTGCCATTTGGGATTGTTCTTTTGTAAAATGTCTGCCCATTTCCCGTGCCCATTTCTTGAGTGGCTTGTTTGTTTGGGCATTTTGGTTGTTTTGTAGTTCTTTGTATATTCTGGAAATAAGCCCTCTATCACCTACATAGTGCGCGAATATCTTCTCCCATTCTGTGGGTTGCTTTTTTACTTTGTTGATTGTTTCCTTCACCGTACAGAAGCTTCTTAGTTTGATGAGGTCCCAATTGTTTACTCTGGTCTTGATTGCTATTGCTTTTGGTGTCCTTTTTAGGAAGTCGGGAGAACCTTCGAACAACTCAAAATCGACATACTGTATGATCCAGCAATAGCACTCCTAGGAATATATCCAAAATACTTGTTTTATGAGAAACCAACATGCACCCCTATGTTCATAGCAGCACAATCAGTAATTGCAAAAACATGGAAGCAACCAAAATGCCCATCAGCAGAAGATTGGATAAGAAAGCTATGGTTCATCTGCTCCATGGAATACTACTCAGCTATTAAAAAAAACAAAATGCAGTTCTTTGTGGCCAAATGGGCCAAACTGGAAACCATAATGCTAAGGGAAATGAGCCAATCCCAAAAGGTTAGATACCACATGTTTGCCTTAATTTAAGATGATATGATGTTATGTAAAACATGTTATTTTATGTATGTTATGTTATATGTTGTGTATAAACTAAAATTGAAGTGTCTATGAGGTGACCACAGAATGTGGTTAAGAAATCACATTTGTTTTTAACACATTGGTTACTCAACACCATATCAATTAATTCCACAACGAAGTTAATTGTTGCTGATGGTATGTTGGAGCTGTTAATTGATGGGGATGATACTCTGCTGGTTCTGCCCTCAGACCAGACAAGGTCTCCCTAAGAAGTTGAGGAACTTGACTGGACTATAAGATGCTTGACTCTATGTTTAATTTATGCTTGCAAAGAGGGAATCTCAACTGAACTTGAACGGTGGTTATGCAATAAGGTGGAGGAATCCACCAAGGTGGGATGGGGGTGGGGCGAATTCCCAGCACCTGTGAAACTGTGTCACATAATACCATGTAATTAATGAATTTTAAAAAAAAAGCTACAATCAGGAGCAGAGCGGAGACTCAATCCTGTGCATTGTAATTTGGGATAAAGACACTGAAACCAAAGTCTTAATTTCTACCTACATGCTAACACTAACAAAATGTATTTCAAAAATATCTATCTATATATGTTGTCTTCTAACTGATTCAGCAGTAAATACACATAAAAACCTTGGTATCTTAGTAAAGTAGCAGAGGCATGTGATAAGCTGCTTTTCAGGTACAGTGCAGCAGTTCATACTCTAATGACATAAAATACACGGTGTCATCGTCCTCTCTAACAAGTCCCACAGTGAGAATTATTCAAAAGGAGATTCTTAAACATACATGGTCTCATTAGGCAGACAGAAGCATGGCTTGCATATCCAATTTATAGGGCACATACTTCCAGCCATTAACTCACCTTTCAAGGCTGATAGCCATATTTAATCATCCTCCTCAAATTTATGGTTATCTTTTACTTGCTTTTAAAAGGAACATATATAGTAGCATGCATACACAATGCACTGCTTAGCTACACTTTTGAAACAGATAATTGACATCATGTTAGAAAAGAAAAAAATATATATATATAATTTACTATATCAACTCATAATCAAGGCAAGCTTGGGAAAAAACATTTAATAAATCTACATAAAACATTATAACTAAGCACATTTAACTTAAAGAATTTAATAGTACTAGGAAAAATACAGTGACCAAACTTGTGTTTAGTATTTCTAAATTTTTAAATATACACGCATGAACATACACATTCTGAGCAATTTTTTTCAATATTTTCAAAAAATATTGTCATCAGGTATATCTGAAATTCTCTCAGAGCCTTGCTGCATAAAATGATGAAATTAAAAATCTTGTATTTTTTCATTATTGTTAGTCAGACACAATGTCATGCACTGTGTTAAATATTTTCCTCATTTAACAATAAAACAATTGTTCGTTAGAATGAACATGATTAATACACTTAAAAATTTAGTGAAATTTATACTGGGAGAAACAAGGATATTATGTGCTATTAAGAATAATAACAAAGGTTTAAAAAGCAATGTTATGTTGCTTTCATATTTCCTATGCAAATCACTCTACTGTCCTACTTGCTCAAAGATACAGACTGCCGGAAGCTAACACTAACATACTCAGTATAGGGAAGCACATAAGATAAGTCACACACTGTAACTTAAAGAGTTCATTCAGAGGTGACCTTATACATTTCTTTTAATCACAAATGTCATAATACAGCATCACTCAAAAGCACACCAAATAATAATATGGGGAAAAAAAAACTACTTAGAGAAATGTGCTTCTGTCACATGGCCAGAATAGGAAATACAAATATTTGCTAACTGGACTAATGATTAACCTTCTTCAAAAGAATATTATGAGAGTTTCATTGACTAGTATTATTTTAAAAATGAGAAAACAAAGCTAAAGGAGATAAAATTAAGATGATATTAGGTTCTCAATCCAGAGATTCTAACATATGCAGATTTATCTACAATACATTTGCTTTTTCCACATTAATAACCTCTTCCTTGGACTTTAAAATCATATTACTAGACTAATCACAAATAATTTATGATGGAATATTATCAGTAGTAAAATAATACCTTATTAAGTCCACTTACTTTTATACTAATAAGTATTCCAAATTTATACTAAACAAGAGCTACAAAATTGGCAACTGTGACTAAATCGGTATGCTTCTGCATCTCCCTTTTCTTTTTTTTTTTTTTAAGATTTATTTATTTTATTACAAAGTCAGATTTGTAGAGAGGAGGAGAGACAGAGAGGAAGATCTTTCATCCGATGTTTCACTCCCCAAGTGAGCACAACGGCTGGTGCTGCGCCGATCCGAAGCTGGGAACCAGGAACCTCTTCCAGGTCTCCCACGTGGGTGCAGGGTCCCAAGGCATTGGGCCATCCTCGACTGTTTTTCCCAGGCCACAAGCAGGGAGCTGGATGAGAAGTGGAGCTGCTGGGATTAGAACCGGCGTTCATATGGGATCCCGGGGCATTAAAGGTGAGGACTTTAGCCACTAGGCCACGCCACCGGGCCCTGCATCTCCCTTTTCTAAATCTCCACCTTGAGAAGTAATCAAGATCTCAGATACCAGACAAGACAGTATTTGTAAGTAGTTTCCCAAGGACAGTAACGTGAGGTCCTTTTTATACACAATGTACACCAAAGTTATATTTGGTTTGAATATGTAACATTTCCCTTCCTTATTTGAAACGTGAATATTTTTAAATCATCACTGACAAAATCACCTTATAAAATACTTTATGTGGTTACCTTATAAGCATACATAAGGCATCTCATATAGATGAAGTCATATGTGGTGACAAATGTGTTTATGCAGGTCTCTGAACCATATAAAACAGAAAGGAGAGGAAAAGCTTGACTGTAGAACACAGCATCAATTCATACAGCGGCACCAATACTTACCTTTCTGGAAATAAAGACCAATATTCTTAGAAAAGAGACACAAGAAGCCCTACATCTATCCAATGACATGTTTTCTTCAAATCATGAAGTTTTACAACATAGTATAGTATTACTGATTTCTAATACTGAAGTAATTCTGGGTTAGGACCAATGTTACTATGCTTCTCTCAAAATCATGACAAGGCAAACCCAGATAAGTTGTGACGCACTCATGGTGAAATTCAAATCAAAGGATTATCAGTGAGTAATAATTCTTGAATGTATGCACAAATCTCCTGAAACTATGTTACTTTCTTTGGATTTAAGATGTTTCATGACTTTTTCCACAGTATCTGTTCTTTGTTCTATTCTACAAAATGATTCAGTCGGGTTCAGCCCAGGAATGGTTCAGTTATTTATTTTGAATTCTCATTATAAGTGGACAATAACAATGACAGATCTGTGAACTGTCTGGTCTGCGTTCCTCCCTGGGTTGCAAATCTTCAAATATGTTAGTTTTCCATCATCACTGTTGCAACAGCCCAAAACTTCATGATGTGTAACAGCATAGTCTGATTACTGGAAAGTTCAGAAAGATAATGGTCTCACTGGTCTAAAACCAAAATGTGAATAGAGATTTATTCATTAGCCCAGATCTAAGAGAAAGCTCATTTCCTAATCTTTTCCACCCTCTACAAGGAGTCCAGTTTCTTGGTTTCTGGCCTTCTTCCATCTTCATATTAACAGTCAGATGGATCCAACTCACATCATATCATAATCACTCCGTCAAAAGTCACACTCAGAATCTGAACACATTTGCTTTACCCTTTCAATTTTGGAGTCCACCTTAGTGCATCAGATTGTGATGGGTATTTCAGAAAATTATCTTAAGGTGATCTAATTGGCTATCTTAATTTTATCTTCCACAAAACACCTAGCCATTTCTGGGATATGTCATAAAATCAATAAATATTACCTCAAATCAAATTAGTTTTCGAAGTATTTTTGTCAGATTCTAACAAATCCATGAGTAGCCTGTGGGTATTAACAGGTCACTTAATGAAACTTACATCTTTTGTTTGAGATTATGGATTCAAATTCCATTTTCACCTTTCTGCCAATGAACACCCTATGAGGAGCAGGTGATGGCCAATTGTTTAAATCCCTGCCACCCACACAGGAGACTGGATTGAACTCCAATTTCCTGATTTTGGCTTTTCCCATCTCCAGCTCTTATAGGTATTTTGAGAGTGATGAGCAGATGGAATCTCTCACTGTGCACCTCTCCATCTCTGACTTTAAATGCTTTTTAAAAAGAAAATGAAAAGGAGTCCGCTGATGTGCCACTTATATTTTATGATTTTATAAAGAAGATCATTAATGTACTTAGAAGCAGGTCCTCATCAGCAAGCAAACTCTTAGCACCTTGTCTTAGAGATGTCAGATATCAGAAATGCTGATAATTCATTAATTAATGCTATTTTTACAGTATATCAAATGAACTAAATACAGATTTTCTATCACATTGTCCTTCGGCTACTGGAGTCTCATGTACCATTCCTTTCATCTGGAATAAACTAATTTTGCCAATACCTTTCATCACAACAGGCATAAAGTAAATAGAGACCCCAAGAAATGTTCATGAATGCATAAAAATTATGTGAGAAAAACTGATGAAAGTCGATTTGAAAATCAAACACATCACATAAATATGAGTAGAGATGAATGAATTACAGAAAAAACATATATTAACATCAATGCAGTGATTTATAGATTGATGAATTATACATAACTAAAATAATCATGTTAGATGAATTTCAAGACACTAGTTTATTTCATATCATCATTAGTTCACATTTTATAAGCTAAATTTACTGAAAAATCTCAAATATTAACATCAATAATTGCCCCAAATATGTTTCATATAAAATATTTGTCATTGCTGAAGAAATTTTGACTGAACTTTACTCCATGCAAATCCCTGTTGCAAATTCTTTTTAAAAAAAAAAGATTTATTGATGTAAAAGGCAGATTTACAGAAAGACAGAGACGAGATAAACAGAAAGAACTTTCAGGAAGCAGTGGGCCAAAGCCAGTAGCAGCAGCTTCTTCTAGGTCTCCCACACAGGTTCAGGAGACCAAGGCCATGGACTGGCCTCTGCTGTTTTACAATGCACATTAGCAGCATTAGCAGTGAGATGGATTGGAAGTGTAAAGACCAAAACTCAAATCATGCCCATATGGAATGCCCGCTCTGCTACTGGTACTTTTACCTGTTGTAAACATGCCCAGTGAATAAGCAGAAAACCTGATGATAAAAGCTGACAAATTTATTGCTATATGGTATTTTCTTTATTTTAAAACATCCCTTCAAGCTAACATTTTATAATAGTTCAAAACTATTTTCCAAACTTGATTGAAAGGATGCCCTCCAAGTAGTGAACTGCTCATCAGAAATGCCAAGTACAGAACACTATGTTCCATGAAATAAGGCAGTCTCAAGGGACAAATATTGCATGTTCTCTCAAATATACAACAACCTTCATACATCATCAATAGATACATAGGTAAACATGTTTATACATATATGCATCTAGAAGAACTGTATAAGGGAGACTAGCACACCAAGAAGTGAGGTGACAGTACAATATGCATCTCTACTAGTGAAGAAAAGATGGACTCCAAATGACTGTCAAATATAACTTAACAATAGGATGTTGGACTCTACCATTTTCTATACCTACAATGTCAGGGTACACTTAAATAGCAGAATGTTGAAGGACTACACTTTTGTAATTACGGGAAAATTGTGTGTGTAGGGGGGTGCAAAAGGAGAGGGTGGGAGGGAAATCCCTGGACCTATGGAACTCTATCAAAAAAACAAAAACAAAACAAAAACTAAAGGTCCCAGCGCACTGGTCTAGCAGCTAAAGTCTTTGCCTTGAACGCACTGGGATCCCATATGGCCGCTGGTTCTAATCTCAGCATCTCCACTTTCCATTCTGCTCCCTGCTTGTTGCCTGGGAAAGCAGTCGAAGACGGCCCAAAGCCTTGGGACACTGTACCCACATGAGAGAACCTGCACCCACATGAGAGACCATGAAGAGGCTCTGGGCTCCTGGCTTCAGATTTGCTCAGCTTCGGCCACTGTGGCCACTTAGGGATTGAATCATCACACGGAAGCTCTTTCCTCTCTGTCTCTCCTTCTCTCTGTGTATCTGACTGTCCAATAAAAATAAAACTTAAAAAAACAAAGCTAAAAGAAAAAGGTCAGCAAAGATGTGTTTTTTTCCTAGTTGCATATCACACAAAGAGTATAATATAATATCTGATATATTCAAACATAGTGTTGGCAAAGTATGGATAAATGCAATTATATCAGAAAAGAATGTTTTAAGGTTCACTGAAATTATGATTTTACCTTTAAAATCCACTTTCCACTGTAGATTATTAATTGAAGTGTCATACATTGTGCCTAGCATGATGGCTCAGTAGCTAAATGCTCACATTGCAAGTGCCAGGATCCCATGTCGGCACCGGTTTGTGTCTTGGCTGCTACACTTCCCATCCAGATCTCTACTTGTGGCCTGAGAAATCACTAAAGGATGGCTCAAAGCCAGGGGAGCCTGCACCCCCACGGGAGACCCAGAAGAGGCTCCTGACTCCTGGCTTTGGATTGGCACATCTCCGGCTGTTGCAGTCACTAGGGGGGTGAACCAACAGATGGGTCACTCACTTCTTCTCCCTATTAATCTACCATTACAACAAAAACTCACTTAAAAGGCAAAATTCCGGGCTTGTCCAGCAGGATGCCCCATTACCTGATAGGATGAGGGATCAGCAGAGGGGTCACAGAAGACAGGACTATGACACTGACTGGCATTCAAGAACCATACTCGGGGCTAGAATGTGTGAGGCATGCGTGGACCAATCCCCTGACACTCTGACCCCATTGGACGGTTTAGAAGGGCTGGTGGAGTCTATGCAGGAGGCATGACAGTCTATAGGACGCTCTGGGCTAACGCTCTATGCCTCTGGCATAGTTAACACTGGCTGGCAACAGGCCTGGCTGGAGAGCGTGGTGGAGGCCTTGGCTGCGTGGAGCCTACCACTAAGGGGCACAGGAACTGGAGGGAGGCTGAGTTCTGGTCGGGTCACAGTTGTAATCCCTTGGCACAAATATCAATTCGGCTTTGACGCACCATGCCGGATTAGACCACAGCACAGTTTGGTGCTCCGGAGGACCAGGATAGACGTTGGATGGGCTCGGCTAGGCCTCAACCCCATCTGAGCCATATATGAGATACGCGTGGGTATGGACGAGCCGTGGCTGGGCTGAAACTCTCAACAGCAGGAACCAGAATGGATTGAAGAGCGGAGCTGGCCGAAGGACCTGCTGGAATGCGTGAAGCCCGACACCATGAAGGAGTCGGAGGGAGGAACCTGAACAGATCCTCTGACAGGACACTGACTCTACAAATAAATGCAAGAAGCATGGAGGTAAACAACCCAGAAGAGGCTTTGGAATGTGACCCACTGGAATACACTTGGCTCGGGTTGGGGCAGACCAGGCTGAGTTGGTTCACGTCATCCACTGGCAAGCCCAAGTGCTGAAACTGTGTGGGGGCCTGGCCGGGTTTGGTTGCGATAAAACAAAACAAAACAAAACAAAAAAAACAGTACAAAACACAAAATGCCAAGGTGAAATGGCCTGTGCTAGTAGGGAATGCAACACCCGACCAGCACTCCTCCCACTGGTTTAGGTGAGGGACAAGAGTGTGATGGGCAGAGCCGGGGAGAGATGCGATACTCATTGGTTCCAATAGAGGTCGGGGCTCAGAAGAGAACCAACCCAGGGGTTAAAACCATCAGCTGATCGGAGTGATGGACGGTGGCGGGCACTGTGCTTACTAGTAGTACATGTAGGAGCCTGGACTGGGAATGCCTCAAAGTTTTTTTTAGGTGGATTCCCCTGAACAAAATGGAGGAATCAAAGCATTAATCAAAAAAAGATGGAAAATGGAGTAGATGAATCAACCACCTCAGCTTTATGCTTGCAGCGGAAAACTGGACAAGGGGAAACCCTAAGATGGACTATGTCAATCAGTGGACTCTGCACCAGCCTCATCATACCTGGACTGTTGCTGATGATATGTTGGAGCTTCTAATTGATCGAGGTGACGCTCTGCTGGCTCTGCCTACAAACCTGAGAGGGCCTCCCTAAGAGGCCGTCGAACTTGAACTGGACAAGTGGGATGCTGGACTCTGTATGGTGTAAACTTTTAATTAGGGAATCTCAACGGATGCATCAAGGTGAAGGAATTCATGATGGGGGAAGGGTTTGGGGTGAAGGGGGGGGGAATCCCAGTACCTATGAAATTGTGTCATGTAATGCAATGTAATTAATGAATAAATGAATATTAAAGGAAAAAAAAAGAAAAAAAATCTTTAGGAAAAACCCATATTATCTAAATGTATAAACATGTTGTCTGTTAAAGCAATGTGTTTATAATTTGATAGAGATCAATAAATATTCACTTGAAATGGACATATAAGTAGCAGATAAGCACATAATCTTATATGGTATTCAGTTATTTTCAGAATTTTTTAAACATGTCTGTCACTTTCTGAATCATGTACTTTTCTAAGTCCCACGTTATTTACTTGTTCCAAAAATATGCCAGAAATCTCTAAAGTGCAGCATTTCATACTGCAATACATGTATTCAAGGTCAACAGGAGCTTTAGGAGTAATTGCCTATTCAGTGAGATGGTAGAACATCGCTTTTAAAGGGCTTTCTCTTAAAATTAACAGTTTTATATCTGAGTAGCTGTTGTTTCCATTAACCTCCTCTTGTGATAGCATAAGATCCACAACAAAAGAGTTTCTCTGCACTATTTTCCCAAAGTACCATTAACACTAGTACTGGCACAAGACTCAGAAAACACCATGGATTTTCAGAAAAGCAAAGACTATTCTATATATATGAATTTTTCTTTATGCTGGAAAATGTAGTTAATATTCAATAAGCAAAACATATCATGATTATATCCAGGTGTCACCTTTGTTTCAGCTTGCGCTAGAACTTCCTATTTAAAATGGCTAGAGTGAAGTGCTGCCAGGTTTAATGGATTCGGAGAGCTCCCAATGATGAATGCATACTGCATACTCTGGCTTGGGTACAGTATCAATGCAGGCTTGAGACCAAATTTTATGTCATATTTTCAAATAGATTCCAACTGAATCATTATTTAATGAATGCAGCTCCACAAAGGTATGATTTTGAATTTAAGTATTGGAAATTTGAATGATAACTTGGAAAGTTTTTCAAACTTTTCTAATATTTATAAGAAGAGTAAGCAATTCCATTCAAAATGTTTTGATTTGCAGTGAAATTTAAAGGCATGAAAATGGGTTTGTGTGAACTCTGGTAGATTTCTTTCTTCTTTTTTCTAAAATGCAATGCTAATTCCTTTCTGTAGCAAGGGGGTTAACAAGTGCAGCTAAGATTTTTTTTAAATAGACTCTGAAATTAGAAATAAGAAGTGACTGGAAATTGAAAATATGGCCTGTGTTTTCTGTAATTTAAATGAGCTCTGAGAATTCAGACAGCAAGAACAGAGAATGTGTGTGAAGTATACACACACAGAGTTAAATGACAGAGATGAATGGATGGATAGACAGACAGATAGATAGATAGATACATACATACATACATGCATACATAAATAGATGAATAGAGTGAGCATACAGGAAAAAAAGGACAATGGAAGATTAGTGTTGGGAGAAAACATGTGAACATAACTTGAATAAAGAGATACTATAGATGTCCACTTAAGAATAAATAGATTAGGGTCCAGAGTGAGAGCATAGTGGTTAAAGTCTTTGCCTTGCACGTGCCCGGGATCCCATATGGTCACTGGTTCAATCCAGGCAGCCTCACTCCCCATCCATCTCCCTGCTTGTGGCCTGGGAAAGCAGTTGAGGACGGCCCAAATCCTTGGAACCCTGCACCCATGCGGGAGGCCCGGAAGAGGCTCCTGGTTCCTGGCTTCGGATTGGCTCAGCTCCAGCCATTGCGGCTGCTTGGAGAGTGAACCATCGGATGGAAGATCTTCCTCTCTGTCTCTCCTCCTCTCTGTATATCCACCTTTCCAATAAAAATAAATAAATCTTTTAAAAAAAGAATAAAGAGGTTTAAAACTTATAAATAAAATAAAGAATAAAGAGGTTTAAAACATTAGAACTAAGGGTACAGAGAAAAAGCTAAAGAAAAAATGAAAGAAACACAGATATCAAATGATTTTTGAGCTTGTTTTTCTTTTCCTGGTACCTTAATAAACACAGCAGAATTTTTTCAGAAAAAATGTCAAAAAATTTATGCAAAGAATTATAGCAGATGGAAATATAGCAATTAGTTCATACTTAATACTATCAGTAATTGATAATATATTAATATACCCATGTTTCCTTTTTCATTGTCCATAACATTTAGTAATATGTAAGATTAGAATTATAACTATTTAAACACTATTCAGAAGCCTTAAAATTATTTCACCCTAAAGATCATGCCGCAGTTAATAGGAACATACCTCCAAAAGGGACACACGTATTCATTAATTTCAGTCTTCACAATCTATAGTACTTGGCCCCGTCCATACATGAGTCCCACATGCTTGAATTCACTAATAGAATACATATTTTGGGTAAAATTCCACTGGAATCAAACAGCTACCAAATTTTAATTGACTATTGTCCAAATAACACAATAAATTAGTATTTAAATAGCACAGAACTCAGTTATCACTGACAATCTAGAAACAGATATTAATGTTATATACAAATACTTCATTGCTTTATATAATTGTGTTGACAGCTACAGATTTTGTTGTATGTACACACATTGAAGCCCATATTCATGAATACCAAAGTATCACTCTGTATTGTTTTCTACTTTGCTTCTTTATTTTTCTGATGTCTCTTGTTAGGTAGTCAGTAACCTTCATGACATCAAGAACTATATTTGCATTCCCAAAACTTAATACAATGTTACATCGTACATTATAAAAATATATGTTAGATATTACATCTAATTAGATATTATAATATTGTATATTAACAAATACACATTGAATAAGAATATATCACAGAAATTGATACTATTTTCCACTTTCATAAAAATCCATGGGGCAGAACCTACACTATTGTACTTTCATTAGTAGTGCAATAATTTGCATTAAGGCTGTACAATCTACTGCTTTAAAATGTGACATCACTTGAGATCACATCACCCCCAGAGCGCACTTTGCATTGTGGGGACATATTAACAGTAGTGAATCTTTATCTGTGAATATAAGTCGTCTTCCCATTTACTTGCATGTTTTCTTTAATTCGTACATGGCTTCTAATTTTTGGTATCTTAATCAGTGAGGAACTACAAATCAAAACCCCAATCAAAACAGCTCTCTTCTATTAGGACGTTTATTATTAAAAATTGAAAGAAGCCTAATGTTGATTACAATGTGGTAAAATCAGAATGCCTTTATATCATTGATATGAAAGCAAAATGGTGCATTTAATTCAGTCAATGCTATTGAGGTCATGCAAAGAATTAAAAATAATAAAGCTATGAATCAGAAGTCTGCTATTTTTATCAAAAATAATTGAAATGAATGAAAAACCAGATTAACACTGTCTACTCACTAAACTGCTATACACAATGGGCAAGATCAAGAAACAACCTCTATGCTCCTCAATGGATAAATGCTAAACAAAATATGGCAGAGACACACAATGGGATGTTGTTTGCCCATCAAAAACAGTAAGGGAACTTGTCCCTTATTTCACATCATGGCTGAACTTTCAACATACTATTCAAAGCGAAGCAAGCCACTCACAGGAGGATCAATATTGTATAATTCAGCTTACATGCAATATCTTAAATGGTGAAACTCACACATCAGGGACAGCAAGGAGGCCCAGGAGATGAGGATACAGTGGTCCGCAACTATAAACTTTTAGGTATGAATCAAGAATAATTTCTAGAGATACAGTGTATCTAAAAAGTTAAAATTATTGTTAAAGTTTATCTCTTGTCTATTCTTGCTTAAAAAATAGGCTTCAAAAAGCGTAGCAGCTTGAGTAAGAATATCTGAAAGTACATCATTGCTCTTACCTATAGAATCTGAGTGAACTCAGCATGGCAGCTGGAACCTTTAAACCTTCCATTTCCTAATTTGCAAAAATAGGAATGTTAATATAACTTGTGACATTTTAATGAACACCAACTAGCTCCTGCTAAAAGGAAGTATTGAGTTCACGAAAGAATCCTTTCTTCTGGTTCTCAGAAAGGTGACCCTCCCCGGAGGACCCAGCACTCTCGGGGATGATTCCTATCTCTCACACTGTGATGTGACTGAATCTGAGGTGGGTTAGGGGTCGTCCTCCTTGTTCCTGCTTCCATCATAATTAGACACATAAAAATAAAACCTACATTGAATTTGTATGTCACTTTTCTACCTTCTCCGCCTGTATTCTCATTTTGATCTAATCTAAACTTCCTCAACAACCTAGGACAACTATTCCTATCAAGATCACAAATAGGGGATCAGCTCTGTGGCTCAACAAGATAATCCTCCACCTTTAAGCAGCAGCATTCCATATGGGTACCTGTTCATGTCCCAGCTGCTCCATTTCCCATTCAACTCTCTGCTTATGGTCTGTGAAAACAGCACAGGATGGCTTAAGTCCTTGGGATCCTGCATTCATGTGGGAGATCTGGAAGAAGCTCCTGACTCCTGGCTTCAGATTGGTTCAGCAGATTCTAAGTGCTGCGGTCATTTGGGTAGTGAGCAGTGGTTAGTAGATATCCCACCCCCCTCTGTCTTGACTTCTCTCTGTAAATCTGTAAAATTTCTAAATAAAATAATAAAATCTTTGAAAAAAACCATAAATGAATGCCAGTTTACTCTTTGCACACTCTGCTCTCATACTTCACATTGCTTATTCACACTCTAGTCAATGCATGCCTTTTTTTTACAAGTTGCTCCTTCATTTGGCTCCTAATTAGTAACTCACTGCTTTTTCTTTCTTTTTTTTTTCTCATTATCTGCTTCTGTATCAGTATCCTAACTACTTCTTCCTAGATGCAAAGTGGCTTCTATTTTTTTAATGACTCATTTGTAGCTACAGCTGCTTTTTGATAATTTTCTTTATTCAGCCTTTCCCAACGCTTGCATTTAATATGAGGTATATTAAAAGTCGGTGGAATATACAATTAAAAGATAAAGAGCAGGTATTTGGTGTAACAGTCAAGCTGATGCTTGAAAGGGAGTAGTGTTGGACCATAGAGGTTATGCAGCCTCTAGGGGGTGCCAACACCCTTTGTCAGGACGTTGGTTTCTTTCTTAACAAATCATCTTCCTACAACGCTTCCTGCTAATCCACCTGAGGAGGTGGCAGTTATAATCCAAGTAATGTGGCCCATTCAATCCATGGAGGAAACCAGAATGAATTTCTGGTACTTGACCATGGCCTGAATTAGCTGTGGCTTTACTTGCCATTTGAGGTAGGAAATACTCTGTTGCCTTTCAAATAAAAATACCTTTGATAATGAAAATAAGCTTTTAAACAATGTGATTGAGATGCCAGAATCTCATAGCACCTGGGTTCCAGTTTGCAGGCATTTGGAAGATAAATCAGCAGAAGGAAGATCTCTGTCTATTTCTGTATTTCCTTTATGTGAACCTTTCTCCAACAAATAGAATATGTTTATTTTGGTGCATAAAATTGGATATTTGAATAGAAAGACTTTTAAAAGTTAATGAAAACATGGGGCCCGGCGGCATGGCTTAGTGGCTAAAGTCCTCGCCTTGAACGCCCCGGCATCCCATATGGGCGCCGGTTCTAATCCCGTTAGTTCCACTTCCTATCCAGCTCCCTGCTTGTGGCCTGGGAAAGCAGTCGAGGACAGCCCAAAGCCTTAGGACCCTGCACCCGCGTGGAGACCCGGAAGAGGTTCCTGCTACCCAGCTTCGGATCGACGCGCACCGGCCCGTTCCGGCTCACTTGGGGAGTGAATCATCGGATGGAAGATCTTCCTCTCTGTCTCTCCTCCTCTGTGTATATCCCGCTTTCCAATAATAAAATCTTTAAAAAAAAATGAACACCTGGCAATTAAAGCAAAACCTCTGCTTAAAAAAAAAGTTAATGAAAACAGATTATTATGAAAAACTACACATGAATTTAGAAATTTTGTTGCAACAAAACCTAATTGTGTTTCTGTTTTTCACTAACTTTTGAAGACTTACCATATTGCACTTTAAATGCTATTTTTAATATTCTCTACATACAAAACAAAATCCAATCTTACCATTTATACCTCCAAAATATATCTATATTCAGGCTTTTCTTACTACAGTTTTAATGGACTCTTGGAGTAAGTGACCTTTAATTTTGTGTGTGTGTGTGTTTTGCTTTTCCTAGAAAACATGAGTGACATCCTTTAAATCCTCTGCTTCAAAAACTTCTATAGATGTTCTCCTTTGGAAAAAACAAAACAAAAACAAGAATGTCCCAGAAATTGGCTATGATCATTTACATACTTGCTTGTCTCCCTAACCTGTCTGCCCTTGGTGCCTAGCTTCCTCTTATTACCTCAGCTCAGATTCCCAACCAGACACATACACTTTACTACCAATGTGTTCTTCTTGCAGGCTTGGCATGTCCCCATAGCCAGGCACTTCACACAGTGTTGCCTCTTCTCGATATCCTGCTGCTAGGAATCCACTTGATTTTCCCATTAGCCACTTCCAAATTTTGCTCAAAAGGCACTTTCCCAGTGAGTTCATCTTACACTACTTTAGTTTACAAAAAAATTATCCAGGTTCTTCTTTGCCCTTGTACTTGTCTGCTTATTTTTTTCTATTACTCCTTCCATTAGCTAACACTCATGATTAAGTGGGGGGGGGGTTATTTCATGTCTATTTCACACATAAATTGTATAACCCAAAGGTGAGAATTTTAATTTTTTGTGGTCTGCATATCTGTAGCACAGTAAATGGCACCTAGTCGCCTATGTGTGTGTGTGTATGTGTGCATACAACACTGTTCAACTGAAATGCAATGATAATTTAAACACTGCATATAAATATGCCATACAAAGTAGAATATGTAGTATTTTTAAGGTACTCGGTACTAAGAAATCACTGCACACATCTGATTAGAAACTTGAGGTGAACATAACAGATGCTACACAATTTCCTGTTACAATTGGTTAATAAATTAATACGCATACCACGTTATTATTTATTGAAAGTCATAATTTTTCCTAAATCTGAGTCTGAATGGCTTTTAGCATTATTCTGATAGTTCAATAAAGTTACATAATAAATTCAGACTGGAAGAAGAGTCCTCACTGAGCAGTCTAATTATCAGCCCTGGGTGCAGCATAAGATTGCACAAGAGTAGGTAAGATTAGTGGAATTAGCTGGGCCACTGATATCAGAGGCAAGAGCTGCAGTGTATCCCAACAGTATTATGCATAAATTTTCAGAACAGTAACTAATAATCAGAGAAAGAAAAAATAGTCAGGAAACGCAAGTGTAGAACTCATGGCCTACTTTGCTTCTCAACAGGAGGCAGAAAATATGCTATTATCTCCATTTCACACATTTGTATCAGTTGATTTTGCTTCTATGTCATTGTTGACCATGTCACACAAATCAAATTTGTGCAAAACATATTTTTAATCATGACTTGAGTTCCAGCTTTTTTCCTCAAAACTCATCAATTGCCCATATGTCAAAAGAAGCTATTTGTCAAAGTGGTTTTTATTTGGTCCTTTTTTATTTCAATAACTAACAATTACATCATGCTATCAGATGCTGAGGAAAACAAAATGAGGTATTCTCTGTCTTTAAGATTTTATAATTGAAACGAGAAGCTATCGTTGCATGGCAAGGGATAACACAAAGTGCAGGATGACACTACTTTTAATTTTATGTCACTAGGAGTAACACTGAAGCAAAACGAGTGAACTAGCATTGTGTAGTAAACAGGATCAGAGCAAAAATATGGAGTGATAGGGTTTCAACATAATATATGCCTCCTGCATGCAAAACTGAGGTTGCAGGCTTTGATTTCAGTTTGCCACTTGATATAGTAAGTCCACCACCGGAAAGAATATTAACTCTTCTGTATCTCTATAATTTCCTGCTTCATAAATTGACATTTATATGATTCTATCTATAAATACAATGAACTCAAGGGGTAATTGTGAAGATTAAATACAGTAGTCTATATGGAAAGCTTTGATAACAAACAGTAAGAAAATTCTATTTTCTGATCAAGGATTCGTATTTTACTAAAATAATAGTGATGCAATTTTAAGAATTCTTGCAAAGTTAAGACTGGTATGTATGAAAAATATAAGAATCTTAACAGCTTCGGAAAAGACACTAAATATAATCAATACTAAACAGTGCATACCATGAAATAGCTAGAGGCAGCATGAGAGAGAAAGGGGAGGGAGAGTAAAGTGAGAGCATTATTATCTGTACTTCCATAGGGAAAAGTACTTAGCAGTAATTTTTTCACTGATCCTGCATAACATTTCAATCTCACTTAGGGAAATGACTCTGTCTAATCTTTGTTATCCCCTATATCAAATCCATGTTTGCTTTACAATAAAAATAAAACAGTTTTATATATTCCTTTTATTATAGTTTTTCTAATGCTGAATTTTTCATAAACCCCATCATGTCATACATGATCACATGCATAAGCATGCATGCATAAATTACTGCATGAGGAGCATATTTTCACCTTTAAGTGTATCAAATATCACAGTAGATAGTTTGAATCTTTGCTCAGCTTTTAGAAGAGGACTGATTAAGGTTATTAAAGAACTTGAATTTGGTTTCATGTATGTTAAGAGGAACTTATATCTAAGACATGACCTTAGGTGAGAATGACAATGAAAACAGTTAATGGAGTATGTGTTAGTAATATTATTTATTTAAATTAACTAGAAGTTTGGAGACAGATTTCATATTTAGGCTGTCTGGCTCTGAGTGTATACTTTTAATCACCCTATATCACATTGCTTCTCAAAGGCTGGGGTGGACATATATGGAAGGCTATGAGAATAGCTGCTACTGATAGTTATAAAACTTGGGCAATGAATAGACACTATAGTCACTGTATTTTGCATTTCCCTCCTACTACGACTAAAAAGAGCAGGATATAGGAGTCTGAATGTTTCCACCATAAAAAATATTAAATACTTGAGATAACAGATTTATTTAACATCAATTGGATATCACAAAATATATAAGGAATCAAAGCGTTACCTTCACAAAGCAGCTAATATGTCTATGTCATTTTATACGAATGTAATTGATTTTAAAATGACTTGGGCAATGATTTCTGCTATTGTATGCTTTTAGAAAAATGAATGATGTTCACAATAGTTATAGGGTATAATTCTGGAATCTATACAATTCATCTCAGAGAACACAGAATAAAAGTTATTAAATAATGCTGCACAACACCATCTGTAGTTATTTTAAATCAGAGTAATTCTGTGTTCTTAACATGTAGTCTGAACCTTCCCTAGACCCTCTGTATTCTTCCTGGAGATTATTTTCCACTTCACTACAAATTGCTTATCAGACTTTCCACTCTAATTCTACCAAAAACACATAAGCTGTTTATAATGGTATTATTTTGAAAATCATACTTATTGATCACCTCTCTTATTAATACAGTAGAATGCAAGGACTGCCTTATTGGCTTCCCTGTAGTATTTTTCCTAGAGTTTAATATTCAGAGATTAAGCACAACTAAGGATTTTGTTGATTTGTCAGAGATCATACAAACTTGCTAACTATAGAGTATGTCACTGTATAGATACATAAATGATATGGGGCTTTACAAAATCATGCAACAGGATAAAGCAGAATATTCACCAGCAGGTGGAGTGGAAAAGGCCAATACACAGCCATTCAGCAAAGGTCAGCACAAAGTAGTCAGAGAAAAGGAAAGATGTAGGAAAGCCAGATCAATAATGCCATTTGCTGAAATGTTAGAAAATTATAGGATTTGCCCAAGGAAGTAGTCACTGGAGATCTTAGAAAGTGCAGTTTTAGTAGGGTTGGGAGAAAATCCAAATTGCAGAGCTTAAAAGGAAATTGAAGAAGTAGTGCTACCAAGCATAGAGATTTGACAGGAAAAGAGCCATGTAAGAAAAGCAACTCTATTAAGAGCATGAGTCATTGATGACTCAGAGCCAAGCCAGATTATATTTACATTTTTGCTCTATTTCAATTTCTATTTAGGACATCTGAAGCGAATTCTGCCTTTTCACATAAACAGGATGGAAATGAGTGTTTTACTTTTCAATGACTTAAAACTCTTCACATTATTACAACTACAAAGGAAACATCCACTTTACCAGTTAGTTTTAATTTTATCAGTATTGCTCAGACATGAACTAGATCTCAAATTTTATTTTCATTCTTCAACAGGATAAATGGGAAAAATAACTCAGAGGGAGAAAGAAAAAAAAATTAAGAGAAAATTTTATGAGAACTGTTCTTGCATTCCAGGGCATACATACAGGCTTTAAAAGAGTTTCTATGCCTGGGGCAAGCACTGTGGACAAATCCTCTGTCTGTGTACGGGAATCCTACAAGGGTGCAAGTTTGTGTTCCCACTGCTCCACTTATAATAAAGCTCCCTACTTATGGCCTGGGAAAGTAGTGGAAGATGACTCAAATGCTTGGGTCCTTAAATTCGTGTGGGAAACCTGGAAGACGTTCCTGTCTTCACAGAGAATAACATCAAGCCATTGAGACTATTTGGGGCCTGAACCAGCAGATAAAAGATCTCTCTCTCTCTCTCTCTCTCTCTTTTCTTTCTAAATTTTTCAAATAATTTTTTTAATTCCTTGAAAATACAAAAGTTTTTGAAATACTCTTTGTAGGTATACAGTCAGAAATTAGAGGCATCAGAGTATTATTTTTAGGTGATTTTGGTTTACAAGGGTCAGGAATAGATAAGCAGTTTCCACCCTCTGCTTAATTTCCTAAATGCCCACAGTGACTGGGGAGCAACCATAGGTGACAGTGGAGGCCTCAGTCCAGCTCCCCTACCTGAGTGCCAGAAACCTAGATTACTCCAGTAATCATGGCTGCCTCCAGGGGTATGCACTACCAGGAAGCTGCCGTCAGGAGCCCCAGCTGGCAGCTGATTCCAGTGGCAGATGTTGGATCTTGACTATCAGGATGACTGCTCACTACATTATTTTTCAATATGATTACTGGAGAATTGGCTGTTAAACCAAGAAAAGTTATATGCTTTCAAGCTTTTTTCTCTAAAGCCATATCTGTTTGGGAAGTACAAGATAATATAAATTAGTCATCTTCAGCAAAGAAATCAGCAAATAAGTTTGGGTACAGCTATAAAAATGATACAACCAAATTTAATCTGGATGAAATATACTGTGCATGAAATTTAACTTGAGTCAGTATTGACAGTAACAATGTTCTTTCTTTTCATCAAATTCTAAATGACACAGCTGGTGATACTGACACTGTATGAGATTGCAAAGCATCCAAAGAAATGCAAACATTCAGGATTGATGTCATGTAGAAATGGCAACAAGGTTACTCTGAAAAATTGAATGTAACCTATATAAAAAACAATGCTTTATATACGACAGAGTAAGTGAAAAGGGAAGACAAGACAAACATTTGAAGTATGTCCTAGTAAAGAATAGGCACAACAATATGTCACATGCATGCTTTTATCCTGTTTAAAGCATTTTATCTATGCAGTATATATTGTATGTAAGCAAATATATACATATGTGTATATTTGATCTATAGTTTTACTGCTTTAATAAATCATTTAAAGGATGATTTAAAAGTTTCAAATACAATCACACATACTTTAAGAGACAGAGTGAGTTATCCGAAAATAGGAGTACTACAGTTCAGGAATCACATTGCAACAGCATCTTATGGGACAGTCTATAATCACCTGGATGCAACTATTTAAAGACTTACTTCTCTTGAAATGCTAGCATGTTTATTTAACCATGTCTTCCTTACACTCAAATATGGTGCAATGGGATTATCATACTTTCCATATAAGTCTATTGTTTAGATTGTAATTTTATGGCCTTCTTTCTAAATTTAACTAGAATAGGTTAATAGCACTCTACTTCATGACCTGTGTTGGATGAACTGATAAAAATGAGGTGTCCAGGGCCCGGCGGCGTGGCCTAGCGGCTAAAGTCCTCGCCTTGAAAGCCCCGGGATCCCATATGGGCGCTGGTTCTAATCCCGGCAGCTCCACTTCCCATCCAGCTCCCTGCTTGTGGCCTGGGAAAGCAGTCGAGGACGGCCCAAGGCTTTGGGACACTGCACCCGCATGGGAGACCAGGAAGAGGTTCCAGGTTTCCGGCTTTGGATCGGCACGCACCGGCCCGTTGCAGCTCACTTGGGGAGTGAATCATCTGATGGAATATCTTCCTCTCTGTCTCTCCTCCTCTCTGTATATCCGGCTTCCAATAATAATAAAATCTTTAAAAAAAAATGAAGTGTCCAGGTTTCTGCAACTTTGTGTCAGACGATAGGAAAATGGTTACATTCTTAACCCATTTGTATGACTATTTAATCATAATAATCTAAGGCTCACCTTGAGACATGTAAGGAAATTAGCACAGAAGTATTCCTCACACATAATTTAATGCTTTACATGCAACCAGGTATGCACTCTAGTGAGTAAGATGCTTGTTAATAGTTTGGCTCTCCAGATCAGAGTATCTTGGTTCATTATCCAACTTTGCCTCTTGACTGAAGCGTTTTACTAATAAAGACCTTGGGAGCCAAGGGTTATCTCCTATCACCACACAAGATCCATGTATACAGTTCCTAGTTCATGGTTTGGCCCAACCTCATCCTGTGAGCATTTGAGAAATCAAACAGTGGAATCAAACAGCTGTCTCTCTGAAATACACAGAAGTACATCATACGCACATATTCACACACACACACTGGCACACATACAATTTGAAAATGCTTTCACAGGTGGGATGAAACTGCCTCACACTGCTGTAGGTATGTTTTAGTAGATACGTTTGGCAATAATATATATTAAATATGGAAAATTTGAAAATGCAGAGGAAATCACAGTAAGAACAATAAAACCAAATCAGTTCTTCCCATGTTTCTCTCTTCCATATTCACTATTGCAGACTCAAACTCAAAACATGTGACATATCTTTTCCTAAAAGCAATTTCACAGTATGCAAAGCAGAAGTTGCTCTGGGTACTAAGGCTTCTGCCACCCCATTTGTGACCCCGATGGAGCTCTAGGATCCTGGCTCAGCCTGGCCCAGGTTTTTATGGCCATTTGAGTAGTGAACCAGTGGACAGAAGATTTATTTGTCTCCATTTATTCCTCTCCTCTTGTAACACTGCCTTTCAAGTAAACACATATTTTAAGAAGTAATTTAACTCACCCAATCATACAGTATTCCATACTTCTCTCCTTGAATGTTCCCTAAGAATTAATAACATATTCCGTTCCCTTCCATGTCCTTGCCTCTAGTCCCAAGCCTTTGCTTCCAACAGAACTCCCTCAATTAGGGAGATACTAATAAAGAAATATATACCAAACAGTATCTATTTCATTTCTTTTCCAATTTTCTTAAGCTTTAGCAATAAAATATTTGGAAAACCATAAGAAACTGCTCTTAGTTTTAACCCCAGAAGGGCTTTTAATATTAAATAAACAACCCATTTATTAATAAGTTTATTTAACAATTTTGTACTTCATGGTTTCTCAGAAAAAATTTAACATAAAATTGATTTGAGCTATTCCGAATGGGCTAGTACAATCAGTGGATTAGTTTTAGCAAGCATTTTTATCTGATATTTTATACCATATTTCTACAGTTTCCTGCTGCTCATGGCCATCGTAATTGTCTTTCTTTAATTCAGTCATATTTCTTTAGACTTGAACACTAGGGTGAAAATAGAACTACCATATAGTCATACCACATACTCCAGTTTAGTTCTATTTTGTGTTAGTCATGATTAGCCTAGCTCTGATTTCAACCTTCTACATTATGGACTAACAACTTTCTATGGATTTTAAAGGAAAGGAACTATGAAAAGAGAACAACTAAATAAAACTAAGATCAAAGAATCCCTAGTTGAGGGAGTTCTGCTAGAAGCAACGATCTGGGACTAGAGGCCGGGACACGCTAGTGAACAGAGATGCTATTACTTATGGGGGAGCGCTGAAGGAGACAACTATAAAATAACAAAACGCATACAGAGTAAAAAAATCCCCACAAAATGTCATAACAATTAATTTTATTTGCCACAGCCCCCATACCATCAATTGTCCTAAGAACAGAGACAATTTACCTTCAAGAAAATAATTAATACGTTTTCTTTGGGGTGGTGGGAGGGAAGGGACTGAGTTCTTTGAGGTCAGGCCTGCTCTATTCTTTCACTTGAGAGCTCTGAAGGCCCATACTGCTGCTCAAAGTTTTCATGAGATGATCAAAAATGGCCTAATAATGTTAACACTGGAGCTAAGAAAGTACATTTATAAAAGACGGAGAGCATTAATCAACTTCAGAAGGAAATCAATCATAGCATTATGGACTGAACCAGGAGTGACTTTGTCTGACAACATTAATTTCGTTGGTAAAACGTCCTTGGTTTGTGGATGTCTAAGCCATGAAATGACAGAGAACACCATTCTATGTGAATCTTAAATGCCAAACGAAAATGCCTTACAACAAAGAGAAACTCCAGTACAAATATTTCTCACATACTCCCAGCGCTCATATACTCCTGGTGCACAATGTAAAATAGAATGTAAAATTTACATTAAAAGAAGAGAGAGAGAGAGAGAGAGACAGAGAGAGAGAGACAGAGAGAGAGAGAGAGAGAGAGAGACAGAGAGAGAGAGAAAGAGAACCGGGAGTTGGGCTGTATCCTGGTCTTCCTTATGCAAGAGACAGCATTCCAGTAATCAGCTGCTGCTTTGCATGATTCTTTAGTCAGCAAATTGACCCAAAAGGGAGCAGCCGGGATTTCTTTGAACTGGAATTCTGAATTGTGATGTGAATATCACAAGTCACACCTTACCCTGAGATACCAGCACCCCCTCTTTAAAGGGCAGTTCTTTAACACAAACTGACACTTTGAACAAACACATTGCTTCTAAGTAGCTGGGCTTGTATTTTTATGTGTAAGGGAATTTCTTAATGCACTGTATTCTCAGAGTCACAGTAAATGCATGATAATTACTACAACACTACCTTTTACTGTTTTGAATGTTTAAACTGTTTTACACAATCTCCTCAAATGATAAAAGTATAAATATCCAGTTCAGAAGAACTTGAATAGTGCCACAGAGAAGGGCTGCTCAAAGGGTTGAGCTGGTGAGTTTTTGAAAAGTTATTAGTTGGACTTATTCTACAAATGTCAAACACGCTCTATCCCTTTCAAACTGTAGAGGATTGAGAAAGCTTCAATATGTGTACAAGTTGAACACTGTTTTGGTAGATATATATATAAATTCACCTGTCATTGGAATAATCAGTTTAGCAGTTCACAAAAGAACTATGCTTTCTTTGTTGCCATTCACAGTAACAAAAGAACAGGGCAGAAGAGACAGGGGGTAGTTGCTTGCCTATGTACCAAAAAAGCTGAAAAATGCTAAGTAAAAAACACTGAAATGTTAAAAAAATACTCTGATTTCTTGAATATTAAACTCCCAGGTTGGGATTTTTATCTTTTTCCTTCTGTTAGGCTTAAAGCAGATGATAGATGAAAGAGATTAAGATAATCTTTAAATCCTACGAAGTCATATAAAACATTTCAATACAGACATATATAATACAGACATATTTAGGCTACCACAGACATATAATGTATTGAAAAGAACATACTGAGCCTGAAGACAACTGCATCTTTCAAAAGCAGCTCATCTACTATTGGGGAATCACTTAACATAACAAATATCAATTCCTTTACAGTTTTCGCACTTTCTAAATGAAATAGCACAGGATAAATAAAGTCAATTGTCACAGGAAATATTTGGTCTTTGCAGTGCTAGCTTTATTGTTTACTTTAACATTTTCATCTTTGAAGCAGAGAGAGAGGAGAATGGGAATTGTCCATCTACTGCTCATTCTCCCAATAACTTTGTCATTCGAAGCTGGGCCAGATGGAAATTAGGAGCTAGGAACTGCATCCTTGTCTCCCACACTGTTGTTAGGGACCACCTACCTGAAATATCAGGATCGACTTCTCAGGATGCTATATTTGAAAGCTGTTTAGGAAACGAAAAACTTAAACCATCACTCTAATCTGGAGTGCAGGAATGCAAAGCTGTACCTTAACCCATTGTGCCAGAATATCAAATTCTGTTAGCTTTATTTTAGACTGTGTTTATTCCAGGTTTATTAAACAAAATTTAACACTTTCTCAAAACAGTTATTTTTTTTTTTGTGCGTGTGTGAGAGGTTTCAAATAGAAGCCATGCCTTGGATTTTAAACTAAACTGTGATCCTTATTAAGAAACAAAGAGCACATAGAATCATTTTTGCAAGCCTGTCACAGTTACAGTAAATCATTGTGCAGAACTACTAGCCTTTAAACATGAAATATAAATTAGCATTATTCATGTCTGCAGTGTGTTTCATTTTCAATGCAACAACAGAAACCCCAGCTGGTCAAAAAGATCAAACTAAAAGCAACATTACCATCATCATGCTGGCCCACGCAGACTATGATGAGACAGCCAAGAATGATCCCCGAAGCTAAACATTTCCAGAGACACAACTGTTGTAACATCTTCTGTCAAAATTCACTCAAGGATGATCTGAAACAACAAGAGGAAGAAAAAAAATTGGCATGTTCATTAATCTGTTATAGGTAAACACAACTGTCACATCACAAAAAAGGCCTTAATGACTTCATAGTTAATTATCTCTGCCTCTCCATCTATTAACAAAGCACCACACTTGTTTAATGCACTGGAACTTTTCATTGACATGGATTTGAAGACAAGCAATCTCTATGGAAAGGCTTCTTTGCTCTTACTGAATTTGCAAGCATGAAGTGACCATAATTCTGATATCAAAAGTATTTGGTCTGCAAAATTAAGATCTTGTACAAATAAATCAAATATTCATCAATTTATTTCACAGAGTCGAACATACTGTGTAGCATCATTCAATTGTACAGTATGATTTGTTTCGCAATAATTTCACATGATAAATCAGTTAATATTGTACACTAGAAATTCAATGGAAAGTTGTCTTATATAACTCTAAAAATTAGCAAAAAGCACATTTTGGGAAAAAAAAAAAAAAAAAAGCTCATTTGGGGCCAGCATTGTGGCATTGTGGGTAAATCTGCCACCTGCAGTGCTGCCGTTACATTCAGACACCTGGTCATGCCCTAGTCATTCCAATTCCAGTTCAGCTCCATGCTAAGTTGCCTGGCAAAGCAGCGGAAGAAGGCCTAATGCTTAGGACTCAGCACTTACAAAGAAGATGCAGAAGAAGTTCCTGAGTCCTGCTTTTAGCCTGTCCAGCTTCCATCATTGTGGCCATTTGTGGAGTAACCATTAGAAGGCGGACCTCCCCCTTTTCAAATCAGTAACTTACATTCAAAAGATGCTAATTTTATCATAACAGTGTTTGAGTATTAACTATGCTAAGGAAAACTAAAAAAAAAATATTCTATCAGTTGTACCACCTCTGTCTGTATTTGGGGATAATTTCATTTGGATTACTTTGTCTTACTTTGCAATAATTTAGGGAGTGAAAAATAAAACTAATAAACAAACAAAAACCAAAAAGCCGAGATATTAGCAGCCAGTAAGCCCACCAAAAAGACTTCTTGAAAGTATTATGCTCTCAGTTCATTTGTAAATTAGGAAAATTATTCACACAAAATTGCTCAAAACATTCCTGATTACAAATTGGACAGAACAGGGATGGGAACTCTGTTACTCAAATTCAGAGGTTCCAAACTTAAATGTCTACAGAGGACAAGCAGACAAAGGAAACAAAAGTGACCACAGGGACAATGGGGATGGCAGAGGCTGTGATGGAGCAGACCACAGGGTTTGCCTAATGAGACCAGCTGGTGCTCAACTACTGTGGATGATCATCATGTGAGAATGCAAACCAGTACCACCAGGTTTCCCTACGTTCCAGGGAGAGGCAGAAATCCAAATTTTTATGTGATTACCCAATGCTTAGACGATTGTGAATGCTCTTGGTAAGACTAAATGTTTTTGCCAGGCCATTTGATTATTTTAGGTTTCCTGTTTCCTACTTCTGCCCAGAACTCTCTCTGTGGGACAATTTGTATAGGTTCATTAAAGCATACAAAGGAACTGTTTTAATTCTCCTTTTATCTACATTTCATTTCCTCCAATTTTATGTTTTATGTATTTAAAAATGCTTTCTTTTACTAAAAGTACAAGCTCAATTTCTCTTTGCTGAATAAATGCAAAGCTCTTGAATTTCAAAGTTATCTGCAATAGATCATACATATTTTAATATAAATTGTATTCCTTTTTGAAGCTGTTTTCTTTATGTAAAAGGAAACGGGGGCCCAGCACGGTTGCCTAATGGCTAAAGTTCTCGCCTAGCATGTGCTGGGATCCCATATGGGCAGCCATTCTAATCCCAGCAGTCCCTCTTCCCGTCCAGCTCCCTGCTTGTGGCCTGGGAAAGCAGAAGAGGATGGTCATTAGCCTTGGGACCCTGCACAAGCATTGGGGACCTGGAAGAAGCTCTGGGCTCCTGGTTTCGGATCAGTTAAGCTCCAGCCATTGCAGCCACTTGGGGAGTGAATCAACGGACAGAAAATCTTCCTCTCTGTCTCTCCTCCTGTCTGAATATCTCAATTTCCAATGAAAAGAAAAATAAATCTTAAAAAAAGGGGGAAAAGGGGCTTTGTGCTTATCTGGCTCTTCACATTTTTTTCACAACACATGAAGTATTCGAGTTCCTGCTCTCATATCTTGTACACAGATGTCTCAAATAAGAGACTATTATTAGATGCCAAGAAGGACTAACAAATCACATTTTCCAGTAAGGAAAAAAATACAATAAATTGACTAAAATTGACTAATTAGTCAACTGACAACTGACTAATATTGGTGGCTATAGAAATCAGTGGTTAAGAGTATAGCTTTTATTTCATCAATACACTAGCTTTAAAACATATAAAAAAATCACAGCAACTTTTTCACATTTCTAATAGTAATTATATTCCAGTATTGTTTTGAACATTAAACAGTAAATTGAATATCCTGAGATCAGCATCTAAATTGAGTGAGCACTCCCTAAAACACAACAGAGTATTTGTGACTTTAAACCTTCTCATCCTTCTAAGTGCTTAAATAATCTTGCGATTTAATTATTGTTTCAGCTCTTGCCTATACTCCTATAGCACAGCGAGTAGTTTTTCTATTTTTACTTATTGTATATGAAATATATGACTATAAATAAATGTATGTTTTGGCAAAAAAAGAGCAACTGAAAAGAAAGGAAGGGTTTGAGAGAGGAAGAGAAGTATGATTATGTTAGATTTGCAGCTATGAAATATACCAAATTTGTTCTCTATCAATAAAAAATTCTAAAAAAATAACCTTTCAATCTGTCCTAGGAAGACCTCTATGGTAAATGTCATTCTAATTTCGTGAGAAACAGTAGCCTCAGAGAGGAAAAGCATTTTACTCAGTGTTTCAAAGTGGAGAGTGGGAAAGCAGGACCCAAGATTTGTTACTCCGAAGCTTTTGCTCATCGCATCACAGAAATGGGAGGGGGAATTTTCTTGGGAAACATGGCTCAGGTGGTTTTATGAGCAGCCTAACAGAACCTACTACTTCCTTCCTCTTATACCTTAGTTCTAAATAGTTTATTCTTTTTCAGTATTGTAATTCTAGGAACGCATACAAAATGGATTGAATGTTCTTGGTCAAAAATGACTACATTAAGAGACATAAAATGGTATCTAGATCTAAAATAGTGAGCACAAATCAGTTCAAAGATGCTCATTTGAAATAATTTAAAGGAAAAGTAAAAGACAATAGGACATAATTGTATTTCTAAATGGATCTGTAGTTTGCCATCTTGATTTCCCTCTGACTAGCTTATTTTGAGTATCAGGCTCTCACAGATAACACTATTTGTTCATTTTAACTCTGGTCAATTCAGCTTCATTTAATAGACTTTAAGATGTGAACAATCAGATACATCATCTTTCCAAAACCATTGATGTGGCTGCCAGCAATCTGAGCATTATGACACCAGAAACAGAAGCTCTGAGTGTGTAACCCTGTGCATTGTTTATTAGTGCATCATTGTACTCTGGAAAAAATCATAATTCAAATTTGGGTTTACAATGTGATTAAATAAGACAATTCTAGGAAGTATGTTGGCTTGTGTGCTTTTCAACAGTGAGAAAGATGATAGCTCCTGTAACTTTTTTTTTTACTCTTACTTATATTTGCTTTGTCTCAAAAGTAATTTTCATCAACTAAATTGACTCAGTTCTCAGAGAAACCTCAAGGCTATAAGGCACCCTATCAATGCGATACTCCAACGTACAGAACATATATTTACTTAATGAGAGAACTCCTGTTTCCACATAAAGCTATGGTAAGAAGCTATATCCAACAAAGACATTTTGTTTCTCTAAAAGCTTCAGGCAAGATACTTATCTCTGCTTGCTTTCTAATTTCTAGAAATGTTGGAAACTGTCATTTCAGATTTGTTCAGTATGATGCAACATGATTATAGGTAAGCCAAAGTCCAAATTTTAAGTAACACCTATAAGAGAGTGTGGTAACTTTATTATAAAAGTTACATCAAACCATTGTCAAAGTACAAAGTACAGCATTTCTCTTCTAGATCTCCCTGATAAATGATGTTAGGCTAAAAAAATCTGTAGCATGGAAACCATAAATAATGTGGATGACCCATAAAATTGGAAATTGTACTTGTTTCTCAGAAAGTATTATAATATGATATAGTTTGGCAATAGTAATTTAGATATTCTTCAGTATTCTATTGTTAAAATACTGAAGAAACAAGTTAGTTTCTCAATTGTTGTAATGTTACACGTATTTTGAAGCTGATATGTAATTTGTAATACATTTTCTTTACACTTTAGAATATTTTTATTAGTGCTCAAGACACAATACATTGATATTGATTTTCAATTTCTCTTTTCTATATACTAAACGTCATATTCATTTATCTGACACTCACCAAATTTCTTTATATAAGAAACACAGAGAGAGGGTATACTGTGAATCATTCAATTTCTACAGCTGGAAAATGAGTGAACAAAACTGATTCACTTCTCTGCTATTATATTTTACATATTTTAGTGAAATGTACATAAACATAATAAGTTAATAAACAAATAAGTTCTGGGCCCAGCGGCATGGCCTAGCGGCTAAAGTCCTTGCCTTGAACGCCCCAGAATCCCATATGGGTGCCAGTTCTAATCCCGGCAGCTCCACTTCCCATCCAGCTCCCTGCTTGTAGCCTGGGAAAGCAGTCGAGGATGGCCCAAAGCTTTGGGACACTGCACCCATGTGGGAGACCTGGAGGAAGTTCCTGGTTCCCGGCTTCGGATCGGCGCGCACTGGCCCGTTGCGGCTCACTTGGGGAGTGAAACATTGGAGGGAAGATCTTCCTCTCTGTCTCTCTTCCTCTCTGTATATCCGACTTTCCGATGAAAATGAATAAATCTTTAAAAAAAACAAATAAGTTCTATAACACGTTTTAAAAGCTAATATATGAATTTACCAGCTAGCATTCTCAAAAAGATGTTCTGTGATTTAATTCTCATTCAGTAAGCAAACAAACAAAAAAAGATTGTACAAAACTACCAACATGATTTCTGATAAATGGAGGCATGTTGATACGGAACAGCTTGTTGCTCACCATTGCCCTTGATTACAGACAAGTGTAAAAGGTTAGGAAAGAAAATAAAGGTCTTTGACTGCTTTCCACTTGCTAGTATAAATCCAATGGTCGGCGATATACAAAGCTGCACCTTTTAGACATTAACTCCAGCACACAGTCACATGGCGTTCGCGGATGCCACCTACACACACTGTCTAGGCTAACATCAAACGTTTTCCCTCGGTACTGGCCATCGTGCCCCACCCAACTTCTAATTCTCATGGATTTAAAGATCATATATATATCCCATAATTTTCATTTCACATTAGACAAGGTAAACAGGGAAGATAAAGATGTATACTAATGTGAATGCAGAAGCAGAAGATGTATAATTTACATATTTTTAGCAACTTTCTAGGATAAAAGAAATTATTTAGAAGGCATGGCGACAGACAGAAGGAAATACAGTGTGAAAGGGATTCCTCATTGATTTATTCACTCCCCTACCTTCCAGAGAAGTTCCGGTTGAAGTCACTAGAGAAAAATTCCATCCCAATGCCTTAATAAGTAGCAGGAATCCAAGTAATTGTATCAATATCTGCAGCCTCTCAGAAACTGGATTGGAAATGGAGTACTCAGAACAACTAGACACTCCGTGAAGAGGTGCAGGGGTCCAATGCTGTGGCTTAAAGACTCCAAAACGCCCATTCCTGTATGGTTATTTGAACTTTATATCCCCAACTGAAATAAAACACTTTCATTTGTTGTAATTTTAAATTTATTTAATTATTAGAATTATGTTAAGAATGAAATATATATAGCTGATGTTATAAAACAGTTGCTAATAATGAATGTTTTGGGGCCTGTGTTATGGTGTAGCATGTAAAATGCTAACTTCAACACTCAAATTCCACATGGGAGGCTGGGATTGTCTGTATGAATCAAGAAATGTGATCTGTATTGTTACAATATTTAATAATTTATTATATATAACAGAATGATATTCAGCTATTAAAAAGGAAATAATATCTTTTGGGACCATATGAATCCACCTGGAGAATAGTGTGCTCAGTATGTTGAATAAGACAACGAGAGAACAATATTGTATTAGATCAACTGTATGCAGAATCTAAAATGATTGAACTCATTCAGAGAAGAAAATGGCATTTGCCATTCACCAGGGGTTGGCTGGTGAAGGTAGAAATGGAGAAGTATTGTTAAAAAAAATGTAAAATTACTTACACAATGAAAACATTTTGTATCTCTAGTGTACAGTATGGCTTGTATATATATGAACTAATTTGATTGTGATAATCTTTGCATAATGTGAATATATAATAAATCCATGAGGCATGCTTTGAATATATAAAGCTCATTTAGAAATTTAAGAATTTCAATAGCATGTTATTAAATTCCTTAAGTAGAAGATACACAGGGCATTTAAATCTGAATTAAATGTATGTGAAAAAGGGAATTGGATAAAAGCATTCAAGTTAAGGTCCAGGGTTGACAAAAGGAAACTCAAGGAAAAAAAAGAGTAAGTTATATACAGATAAAGTCTTCGTAGGGATTAACATGTGGAAAGTGTATATGTGAGCCTCAGTAATGTACATTTTTATAATCACACCTTCAATTCTATATTTGAAAAGGAAGATGTAAGAAGAGGATTATATGAAGATCAACTTGGTAGAAATATTTTGAATGAATTGGTACAGCAAAGATGAAGGAGGGAACCAAGTGCTACCAAATGCTGTAACTATTTCAGCTGTCTAAATGAGCCAGTCAGTTCTTATGGGACAGATAACCCAAACAAGGGCAGTATCGACTGATCTTAAAACAATCCTTTAGAAAGACAGCTAGTTATTATTACAAATAGCCAATCTATGTATGATGATGTAGTAGTTTTTTTATGGTTTAGAGCAAAGGAAACAGTGTGTCTCTTATTCAGGATGAATAGGCTATCAGATGAAAAAACATAGGCAAACTTGTCAATTCCTATGATTACTTACTTATATATTGTGCCCTTGCATTATAAGGTCACCAATTGAAAACTCATAACCGTACACTAAAATTATCCAGACATTCTGTCTTATGACTGAAAATTGTGTTAAATACTAGCTTCTCACATTATACAATAAATATATACAGAATTCCATATAATACGACTTCTCCTAATAGGTGATACAAATGTGATATATACAGCCAACTATCATTTTGTATTTTTTCTACCTGTTTAAAATAAATTTATCTTTGCTTGGGGTTCATGATTATGTAAGGTTATTTCCATACTTATTAATTTTCTAAAATGTCAGGAATGGAAAATATGCACCGCCTACTACCTATAGCAAGAGAATTTGTGAGATAATTCTGCTCCAACCACCCTAGTCCCAAGACTTCCTGGCACACCCAATAGGAACTAATTTCTAATCCTCTCAAATTATTGCTATCTACGTATTTCATTTTTATTTTTCAAAATCCTTCGTTTTCTTCTTTAAACTTACATGTATTATGGTAGACATATTTTGTATAACCTAATACTTAGCAGTATACATCACTGAATACACATACAATACAGAATTATTATTTCTTGGTGTTAATCTTTGGATCCAGGACTGACATTGGCAGAAAACTGGAATCTAAACTGGACCCTGCACGCAAGTCAGTCAGCCTGAGACAGAAAGCGGCAGCTTAGCCACCCCCCGCCCCAGCAAATACTCATGCTTACAGTAATTTCATTTTATTTTTACACACTTATTTCTGCCTAAGCATTTATTTTCCATTTAATAATTACTTCATCATGTACTACTCCTTTGACAGCCTCCTCCAACGTCAAGTACAAGTCTCAGCCATTTTTTCTTATTCTGGGAGCACAGCTTAGTTTGCAGTAACATGTCTGTGAGGAGCTGAATTGGCACTGCTTATGATCCACCTAAACCTCTGCGGACGTGAAACCATTGCCCAGGCTCCCAGTGCAGCCTTGTATCCCACAGCACAGCAGCCTGCTGAGCCACACAGCAGCTTCTTATCAACCTGTGATGAATGGATTATCCTTCAAAATAAAATGAACATTTTTATGTAGTAACCTACATCTCCATGCTATACATATAAACACAAAACATACATATATATATAAAAACACGGAAATGTAGGTTACTATGTGTGTGTGTATATATATATAGAGAGAGGAGTTAAATCACTTATTTTTCATGTTAATTCAGTAGACAAGAACAAATAACTTATAAACCTTAAAGAATCCGTATTTCCTTCTAGATATTTATGGTATGTTGTTGAAGAATGAAATATAGTTTGTAATCAAGTAGCAAATTCCAATTTCATATGAACTCTATGAATTAAAATAGAGTTAAAGCTATTAGGCTATTTTGCTTCTGTTAAACAAACCTCAACTCTAATTTCTGCATAACTATGCACTAATATCAGTAGAGTCTTCTAGAACATAAAATAATTTATGCTTTTAATATGATTCTGCATATTAATAAAGAAGTGAACATAAAACACAAAACATTTCAATGCATTTGCCGAGATGTAGAACAGTGGGAAGTGATACAACAGTAACTCCCGCAAGAAAAAATTTCAGGGCCTGATGCAGTAGCCTAGTGGCTAAAGTCCTTGCTTTGAATGCTTCAGGATCCCATATGGGCACCAGTTCTAATATTGGCAGTTCTGCTTCCCATCCAGCTTCCTGCCTATGGCCTGGGAAAGTAGTTACAGACAGTTCAAAGCCTTGGAACTCTGTACCTGCATGGGAGACCTGGAAAAGGCTCCAGGCTCCTGGCTGTGGGCTCCTGGTTTTGGGCTGGCTCAGCTCCAGACATTGGCCACTTGGGGAGTAACTCAATGGACTGAAGATCTATCTCCATCTCTCCTCCTTTCTGTCTACCTCACTTTCCAATAAATAAATCAGACTTTTTGCCACTTGACAATATTGGTCACTTCCTTACTCTGATTTGTGAAATAAAGAATAAAAGCCTAAATAACTATATTACAATGAAGCTTCAACTTATTTGTAAAATGCTTTCTTTCTGGTTGTATTTTCCTGTTTGACTACTGTTTTAGTAACCGTTTTTGAGGTGATATTTTGGCAAATACCCAAGAATTGGTGCTCTGCATGTAATTATTAAAAGGACAAGTGAAAATGAAATTGGAACGGAAGAATCTAGCATTTGAAGAATAAAGTTAAGCTTGCTTCAAGATTTTAATAATGGTGGCATCTGTTGTATGCAAATATTCATGTTTATTTTTTAAAGATTGATTTGTTTGCTTGAAAGGTATATTTAGAGAAAGATGGAAAGAGACAGAGAGCTCTTCCCTCATTGGGCACTCTTCATACAGCTGCAACAGCAAGGGCTGGGCCTAGCCAAAGCCAGGAGCTTCTTCTGAGTATCCCGTGGGGGTGACAGAGGCCCAGACACTTGGGCCATCTTCCTCAGTTTTTTCCCGGGCCATTTGCATAGATGCGGGTCAGAACTGAAACAGCCAGAGCAGGTATTGGCGCCCATGTAGAAGCTTTACATGCTACACCATAACACAGGCCCCAATCATTCATTAAATAAATCTTAAAAAAGAAAAAAAAAATTCAGAAAACAAAAAGGATGGACAAATCATATACAGAAACTTAGATTGTGTATTTTTTCTTCCTAATTAGCACTCTTGTCCTTCCAATAGTCACTTTAAAAAGAATCAATTCCCCTTAGAATTACTGCTTAAGTTCTAATGTTCAAGTTTTCATTATTTCTTGTAAAACATACAGCATATCGGAGGCCGAGTACTCTGAGGTCACCCACCCCCAAGCGGAGCTTCCGCAGGGGATGGAAGAAGTCCAAACACTACCGTGCAGAAACCAACGTCATCGGAAAGACAACCAGAAGCCCTGAGTGGTCCGCAGAAACAGAAGAACAATAAACGTCCTTCGGGACCAGGGAGCAGAGCTTTCTCTGGTCCGAGCCTGGCTCCACCTCTGGACCCCCCCTCCCTCGCAATGACCATCGGGATCGCTTCGAAAACCCCTCACAGCAAACAAACAATCATACAAACTAAAAAAAAAAAAAAAAAAAAAAAAAAACCTAAAATAAATAAACATAAGAAAGTAGAACTTGAAATCTGACAGGAAAGAGCTGGCATGGATTGGCTCATGCCTCGCTGGGTGGGTCACAAAGATTAGTTACTCCTCACCATGGTGTTGAGGATTTTCCTGCACACCGCCCCCCCCCCAAAAAAAAAATGTTCTGCACCTAAAATGTTGACATATATCTTGTTAGAGTTACAAGCCAGTCTGGATTATCCTAAAATCTGCCAAGATCAGCAAAATTTTACTTCAACACAACAACTGGCTAAATACTAAGATGAAATGGACACAAAACAGCTGAATGGTGCCTTATGGCCATTTTAAGGTATAGAGCAGCCGGTCCTGTATATGAACTAAAATTGAAATGTCAATGAGCTAATCATAGGTGGTGGCTAGGACTTGTTTTCCTTTTTTTTTTTTTTTCTTTTTAATACACTGGTTACTCAAAACCATGTCGATTCCATAATATTGCAAATTGCTGTTGATGTTATATTGGGACTCTTAATTGACTGTGATGATATTCTGCCAGCTCAAACTTCAGACCAGAAAAGGTCTCCCCAAGAAACTATTCAACCCATCTGGACAATAAGTAGCTGGACTCTATGCTTGGTATATGTTTGCAATGAAAGAATCTTGATTGAATTTGAACTGTAATACTGCATCAAGGTGGAGGAATCCACCAGGGGGGAGGGGAGGGAGAGGGAGGGGGGGATTCCCAGAGCCTATGAAACTGTCACATAATGCAAAATAATTAACAATAAAAAAAAACCATACAGCATAACTCTCAAAACTGAAAATTTCACTATTCTACTGATTCAGCAAGATAGATCTCTTTGAAAAAAAATCATTAGAGAGTACTGAATTTCATGCAAATTCATGGTTAGAAACTTATCCTTTTTACTTTCCGGTTTCAGAGTCAGGTGAATAAATCAGAATCAGGGATATTTTATGGATGAAAAAATTCTTAAAATTAGAACCTTTCTAGTGGGATGCTCACTGGCACCAATGAAATCATATATTTCAAATAATTTTGAAGTTTGATTTTAGCCATGATAAAGATACAGTGAAAGAAAGAATTAAAGATAAAATTTCAACTCCTGCGCAAGGCCACCAACTCATTGCATAATGTACCTCATGCTCTCTTGGTTCTCTTTGTATTAATTAAAACAATCAAAGTATATTCTCGTAAACTTGTAACAAGGTGTAGGGCAATTTTAAGGAAAAAATCAGATGTAGTTTCAGTGTGATGTGTATATGTTCCCATGTATGTTTGTTAGGTTGAACTCATTACTAACTGCAAGCAGCGTAACTGTTCCACAAAAAAGTCCAGAAATGCACCAGGGATAAGGTTCCGGAGGGTGGCGTAGGGAAATGAACTTGAGGTAAACGAAGAGTTCTAGAGACTTTGGTGAATTTGGACGGAGGTTACCTTCTTTAGGGAAGTGTGAATTTTCTTTGTAATATTGTCTTCCAACTTTTTTTTTTAAAAGAAAAGACAGAATGGCCAGAATTTAAAAGGAAAGCAAACAACTCCAAACTGTTTTTGGTTAAATCATCTAAAAATAGACACTTCTGGTCAAGGAAAACACAGCTGCTTAGGCACCCAGACCCTGTCCCAACAGTCTGCGTTTCAGTCTTGAAGGTCTGCCAGCAGACAGCCAGTTACACAATCACAGCCACGTATTTACACTTGGTGTCACCACATCCCAATAATGCATTTGAGGTCATGCTGTGTAAGAGATATGAACACACAGAGTGTCTGCCACAAATGATCTGTTTCAGAAAATGTGGAACAGCTTTGAACATGCATTGCAAGGCACCCAGCATATCCTAAGTGTAAATGCTAGCAGTGCTTTTAATCAGGGCTTTCTAAAAACAATTTTTTAAATTAATACACCAATATAATTCACACACATATTTCCAAAGGCTACATGCATGCCCAGCCATCTCTATAAAGTGAGAAACACTTCAGGCACAATCATCACCATTGCAAATTTTATTCCTTCCTAAAGCATCAATTTGTGCCCTAAATGACATGATCATGGGAGCAATTTTTAAAATGATATCAAATTCATGTTTTAAACAGAGATTGATGGCATTTACCAATGTTTTCCCCATTCCCCTGAGGTTGAAGGCTGAATCTAGACAAGTGTTTAAATTTGCTTTCAGGCTTGCTGTTCATGTTTTAGTGAGTAATACTAGAAGTGGTATTTCAGGTTCTGATAAGGGCCTTAGGGGATATAAAGGTTATGCATAGTGCTCCACTATTCAGAAGAACAAAAGGAATTGATTGCATCACAGACTTGCTCTCTGAAGACATTTTCTAATTTTCAATAAATTGGATTAAAAGCAAAACATCTCAAATGAAATTTAAAGTCATCATTACCGTTTTGAATGGCATTTTAATATAACGCGAAGTATCAAGCAGAAGGCATATATTACTCTCTTTTTGAAGAAAATATAACCCTTTCAAAGTCAAATAATACACACATATGAAGGAAATGATGTGCGATACAGTTGATAGAGTTGGAATTTCAGAAACATTAACATGTTGCTTTTATCACAATATGAATTTTTAAACATATAATAGTTTTAAATACATACTATTATAAAATGTTCAATACATAGTTACAATAACAAGAGGGTCTATTGTGATGGCACAATGGCTAAATCCTGGCCCTTTAAGTGCCAGAATTCCATATGGGCACCGGTGCCTATTCCAGCAGCTCTATTTTCCAACGAGCTCCCTGCTTATGGCCTGGGAAAGCACTGGAGGCTGGCCCAAAGCCTTGGCATGCTGCGCTGGCATGGGAGGCCCAGCAGAAGCAACTGGCTCCTAGCTTTGAATCAGCTCATCTCCAATGATTGTGGCCGTTTGGGGAGTGAACCGGCAGATGGATCTCTTTCTCTCCTTCTACCTATAAATCTGATCTGCCTTCCCAATGAAAAATAAATAAATTACTTAAAAAATAATAATGTAGGGACTTTTTCCTGGAGATCACTTTATCAAAACTGGAAATAATTTGCACCTTACACTGTTTATCAAAGGAAGCTGTAAGAACAACAACAAACAAAGCATGAGTAACACATTCTGCTTCTTGAAACATTGTTAATGAAAGTGGAGAATACTGTTTGCAGATTATCTTCTTGATAACACCTTAGAAACAGACTAATTGTAATATTCTTGAGTATGAGCTAAAATGATATGATTCAGTATTTTGCACAAGGCTAGTAACGGATGCAGAACAAATTCTATTCCATCTGTCACTAACAATGTTAAGTGTGGCTTATGTCTATAATTTTCCAGTAATCTTATTTTGAATGGTTCTTAAACAACAGTAATTACACAGAAGGTAGGAGTCTGGAAATAGTGGTTTGTTAAAAGAAAATGTTTTTTAAAAGATTAATAACAGGATAAAAATTATTAATCTATTGAGATAGATTTGACTAACTTTTGCATAAAAGTGCAATATCACTGCAGTTCCAAATTCAGCCTTGTTATTTTAATAACATTATTGTTAATTTAGTTTATTTTTAAAAATGAGCAACCACTTTCCAATAGCCTTCTAAATTTCTGAATGTGGGTTATTGTCTTACTCCCAGAACATAGCACCTCTTCGGTGATCAAAACATATTTACAGGACATCTGTGGATGTCTTTATTTGGGTACATGCTATTCTGATTGAGTTATGTTAAATTTCCAATCAAAAACATACTCGATGAAAAATGTGCAATACTTGTGCTTTAGTACATCCGTTCCTCTGCCCATTTGCTCACTTCTGATAGGAAGGTAAGTTTTTCTCACATGAGCACAGAGTTGAGCTATCTATATCTCCAGGGAATAATGTGGTATGGGAGACGTGATGTAAGAAGTGAAGTAAAAAAAAAGTTCTCCCCAAGAAACTATTCAACCCATCTGGACAATAAGTAGCTGGACTCTATGCTTGGTATATGTTTGCAATGAAAGAATATTGATTGAATTTGAACTGTAATACTGCATCAAGGTGGAGGAATCCACTGGGGGGAGGGGAGGGGGAGGGAGGGGGGGATTCCCAGAGCCTATGAAACTGTCACATAATGCAAAATAATTAACAATAAAAAAAATAAGTAAAATAAGTCCCTAACCAGAGGGAGAAGATCAGTAACTCAGCAGAGTTCGTGAGGAGTATTTTACATTAGTTTTCTTCCTCTCTACCTGAAAATTATCTCTGAAAATCTACCTAAAGGGAACTTGTATTTTTCTTTGTATTAAGCACTAAAATCACAAAAACAGACACATTCATTTTTTTTAGAGAAAATTGATCTGATTTACTCAAAAGTAGAAAATAAAATAATGCAGTGTAGGCCGTGTTAGTGAAGGAGTCAATATGTAAGGACAAAAGAGAATAGAGTTGGAAGAAGGTTGCTAAGTATCAAGGAAATCTGTCTGTATAATAAAATAGACTTTGAGAAAAACTTGAGTACACCAAGGGATATCCAAGGGATATTCAAGGGAACATTATTACTGAGAAACAAGGATTTTAGCTACTGATTGATGAATTGTTTATTTAATGCAGGGTTAAGCTTGTTATTATTAAGTAAACTTAAAGTAGCGTCACTGTACAAATGAAAGTAATGTCTCTATAAGAAGGGTGAAAGAAGGGTAGTATGAGATATACAATATGCACTTAAATATGCAAATATAATATACATTAAAAAAGGTCCAAACTCTGAGTGAAAATCCCCCTTCCACCACCAACTCATTGTGAGAAACTGTAAACAGCCCAGATGAATGAGTGGGAAGTGGAGTAGGTGAAATGATAGTTGTAGCTCATTTCAGAGAATTGGAGAATGAAGGTGTCACTAATTGGGACTCGTTCATGCAACAGAAGAAAGGTAGCATATACAATGAAAATTAGAAACCAGAGTTTAATAGATTCATATCCATAAATGCTATATGATCTGAAAATACACCCTTTAAGAGTATATCAGATCCTTACTGAGAATGTAAAAATGTGCTTAGATAAGCAATCCATACCTTGTTTCTTTCTTTCTGCCTCAGATTTGGAATTCTAAGCATGTAAAATTAGAATTTCCAGTTGGTGATAAATGCAGAAATAGCTTACCCATATTAAAATTTCTATTGCAACTCAAGAACCACTTAGAAGCTAAACCCCAAAAGTAGTATCTCAAAATCAATTCTGAAAATCAATTACATTTTCAATAAGAGAATTAAAAAAAAAGCTTGCTTTTTCTTTGACCATTGTTAAGAACATCTGGAACACTTCAGTTAATACTTAACACTAAAAACATTTATATAGTCACAATATAGTTAGTGAATCTTCTACAAATTAGATGATGTGATGAAGAGTTCTTCAACTGCCTAAAAATTTCCAATGTTCAAAGAGAAGGGAATTCACCATTTTTAGATCTGTTAGGATGAGATCCTGACTTCCCACTAAATATTAGTAAATATTCATCTTTTCATCACTTCCATTGCTTTTAAATATGAGGCTCTAGTCAAAGCTGCCGCAAACTGAAAATCTCTTGTTATTTTATTAATGGCAGCATAATACCTGATAAGTATACCAAGGCACTTTTTAAATGTCTACCAAGATGAAATCAGAAGTACTATTGCAAGTACAGACAGGTAATGTAGTAACCATTGCAAATATGCAAATACAAAGCACTTTATTTCATAATTGGTACCAATAAAATTTCTAGAATCAAGAATCAAATTATCAAAGGAAAGTATTTATTTAAATTGCTGGTTTCCGAATATGTTACCATCAATTCTGAAATGCTATAGACAATGGCAGAACAATTCTGGAACAAAATTGCATTTTACCCCTGTCTTTATTTCATCACAGACATGGACATGGAAAATATTTTATAAGGTTTCTAACTTGGGAATAGTTTTGAGGAAGATGGGAGACTATTTTTTAAGAACCTCAAGAAAAATCACATGTAAAGACAACTTTCTTTGTAGCCCTTTAAACACTTTTCCATTAACAATAACTGCATATATTCATGGAAAACAATGTGATATTTTGACCTATGTATCTGTTGCACACTGATTCAATCATGTTAAACAGCATATATCATCAGTTTATAAGAGAATTATTTTTTTGTGTAAGAGAATTATTTTATCTTAACAATCTTGCAATATAGCATACTTTGAAGAAAGTAATCTTGATCAGAATCATATATTTTTCAGCAGATCAGAGCAGTGCGCATTTTAAGAAAAGAACTATGTATTGAATTTCACCACTTGCCACCTCAATCTCAGACGCCAGTTACACTTATGAGCTCCCTTAGGGATGTGGTCCTTTTAGGGCTCTGAATCTTACTGGGTGGCTTGTAGCCTATATCACTTTTGCCATCTACTCCCTCCATCCCTTCCTCCTTTGTTTTAGTATACTTTAAAAAAAAACCTGTGGAAAAAATGAAACTAATTAATCAGTTTATTTTTGTAATATATTTAAAATCTAAGAATATAATTTTAGCCAAAAATCCATGTAAAATGCATACTATGAAAAGTTCAAAATGAATTATAAGCACCCTTTCATGAAAATGAATAGATCTTTTAATTCCTTTTTTCCAAGAACTACTGAGGTTCACTCATATGTCATATTTTTGTTCTTTTATCAAATATTGACTTTATAAATGACATTAAATATTAAAAACAATGCTTAAAACCTTAATATTAAATACAAGTTTTCTGGTTATGTAAGTTACAGAGCAGTATCAGCAAAGACAGGATCTGCTTCTGCATTATTCCTCACTTGAAGGTGCACAGTGATGGAGCAAAACGGAGGAGGTGAATAGCAAATTCCATAGGCAGTGTGGAAAATAAAAACAGTTCTTTCAAATGGGAAAAGTAGGGAAACAACAAGTATTTCTGAGTCATACTCTTGAAGGGTGACTGAGAAGTCATAAAATAAATATTCTTGGCATAATGTATGGGTAAAGAAAAAATATAAAATATAGAGAAATAATACAGACCTTACTGGGCATTAGTACTTGGACAGATGTGTTAGGACACAGATGTGTTAGAGCAAGTCCAGGCCAAGAAATGAAGCTTGTAACAAAGCTGTCAAAGAAATTTCTGACATGTTAAATTTGTTTTTATGTATTTATTTACGTGTTTGAAAGGGAAAGGGAAAGAGAGAGAGAGAGAAGGAGAGAAAGAGAGAGAAAGAGAAAGATTGATTTTTCATTTCCTGGTTGAAAAAGACTACAGCTCTGAATACTGGAAAAAAAAAAAATCTATCCAGGAGTCTGGAACTCCATCAGGGCAATCTATTTGAGTGGAATCATGCATCATTTGCCCAAGGGCATTAGCAGGGAGATGAACTGGAACAGGAGCATCTGGGACTGAACCCAACAGTGCAATGTGGTATATGAGTACTGCAAACAGTGGCTTAACACTCTATACTAAAACACAGACTAGTGAAAGTATTTAATTAAACTATACTTCAAGTCAGCCAACATGTAATGAGCAGCCCTGTGGAAACCTCTACATGACAAATGCCTGAAGCCTGTTTATCTACCAGTAAGGTGAGTTGAAAGCAGATTTTGTGAGGCTTTCTGTAGCCAAATGGGTGAGCTAAGAAGTCACTCTTCCTCCAGTGAGAAAACAAAACAAAACAAAATAAAACAAAAACAAAATCACCAGTTTAAGTACAGTATCAATAGAGTAACAGACAGAATCAGACAAGTAGGTGGCCTCTGAAATTTTTAATCGTGGGTTCTTTGGTAAAATATTTGTTGTTCAGGCTGCAAGATTTGAGGAAATGTGCAAGAGATCCCTAATGCACAGTTTCATGAAAAAAGCAGTTTCGTGGTCAAAAGCAGTCACAGAAAAGCTTAATTCCTTCATGGTACTGCAAGTAATGTACATGTATGTGTAATTGCAGCTGGAGATATTGTGATAGCATGCTGAGGGCATCAAATATCAACTTTCTTAGTTATGAGTTAATTTTGAAATACTTGAGACCAAGTATGCTTTGAACTTCAGACATTTTCAAGTTTCTGAATCTATGTATTTACATAATGAAACTTCCTGAGCCAAATATAAATAAAATACATTGATATCTTAGAAATACCTTCCACACAGTCTGAGGGCAATTTTGTTCAATAGATGTAATGCATTGGGGTTTTGACTGACTCCCATCAGATGCCAATGGCAGCATAATCCAACCGTGGTATCATGTTGATGCTCTGAATTTTATGGACTTTGGATTTTGCACTTTGGATATTTTGGACAGAATTTCTGATTTTTAGCCTTCAGGTATACTGAATCAAAATATTTTAATTATTACTTTAATCAATGGGAAGACTCAAAGCAAACAATAACAACAAAACCTTTTCTGATCTGATAATATATTTATCAACTCTAAAAGTCAAATATTACATCAAAACTTAGGCTTAAACTATCAGTTTTCCAAGGAAAGCAGATGTTTGCTTGGTACTTAAAACGTTATCTTTCATTAATCTGCAAATAATCTGAAGGATATGAGGGCAAATGAGTGAATGTGAAAGTAACCAGGTCGGTTAGAGATGTTTCAGATATTAGGACTCACAAAAATTTGCAATTTGTTTGCAACATCCCAGTTACTTCATTGTCTAGATTTACAGATATATCCCTGAACAACTTGACTCACCAATTTTATTTTGTTCCTTTCATTTCTATCTAGAAGCAACCTACAAACAATCTTTATTAAGAGGGTTTCTGAGTAAGTGGTAGTTCTCTACCTATCTCCTGCCCACAGTATTTTCCTGATGGAGTTTGTATAATCCAGGAGGTTTCCAACCAACACATTTAGATGTAACTACTCAACTGTCATGCCTTTTGCTGTTTTCATTAGTATGGTAGCAAACTGAACTGATTTTAACCTCATGACTGATTAATATTCCATTAGGCATGATCTTATGCACTGGTTTATAAAGTGGGAAAGTTATCTGCCACAGGGGCTAGCAAAACAGTCCCTGAATTTAACACTGGGATAGCAATGATAGATTTTTCAACTACACTGTCATCTACATTTTTGTGTTTTCAAGACACTTTGGGTGTGAACATCATCTTCAAGGAAATTGGATTTCTGAATAGGGAATGTCTTTGCACCCTGCCTGTGATACTTAATGATACTTAGAAAAACACTTTGACAGCTGGAGTGAGAATTTTCTGTATCTCCAGGAGACTTTCTTCTTAGGGAGTTTAACTTAGCAAGGTAGCTTCACCTGCTCCATAGCCTACTGTGTAATGAAACAGAAAAACCAGCACGTTTAAAAAAACAGAAAATACACTTTCACCCACACTAGTGGTACAGAGGTACTTCTTCAGCCACTAGGCAGAAGAAGACACTCTATTTTTAAATTCATGTGAAAAATAAGAATTTTAAATTATATTTTAGTGTTAACCATTAAAATACATATGAAATAATTTTTGCTTGCTACATTACTTGCTGCTGTAAAAGAAATAACAATGTCAAAACTGAAATTATATCTCCTCATGTCTTCAGATAAAATATTCAGAGAAGCACACTTCTGTCTTCATTTAAACACATTTATAAAGCGATACGAAGTACTTCCAATTCATACCTATACATATTCACATGGAAATGATTATATTCATCATTTGTGTATATAGTCACTATGCTTATATATAATTTTGCACATTTTATGGGACATATTCATTCAGTTTTATAACTTCAACTAAGAAACATTTGTTTCTAGGAGCAGTGCAATCTAACTCAAACTCGGAGATTAAAGTTATTTTCCTATAGGACTCAAAATCAGAAAGATTTCTCAGAAACACTTCTTGGTTTTCTTTCAAATCAGTCACCTTGTCATTGAAATACAATCTGGTTAAATGGCTTTTCTTTTCTCTAGCCATTTGCAGATCTGCAATTAAAAATATTATTTAAGACCAAGACTTTCAGTTTACATAAAATCTGGTTTTGTTTCCTAATAACAATAATAATATGCTTTCTAAATTAAATCATGTCTCTGAACTACACGTTTGTAAAAGCTAACTGAATTATTTACAGTTTTTAAAAGCAAACTGAATTTTTACAAATGTGAATGATGGGAGAACATACAAAACCTCTCATAGATGTCACACACCACAGAGTGGAGGATATGGAATATACAATCAGCTCAATGGGTGCAGAAAAAGGATTAGATAAATTTCAGCACTCATTTGTGACTTTATAAATTGTAAAAAATGAGGTCTAGAAGAGAAATCTTCAATATTACAAAGGTTACAGATGACAGAACTACAGCTAATACACTGAATGAGGGAAAATTTAACAGTTTCTCTATGAGATGGGACTAGACAAGGATGACCAACTAACTGCTCTTATTAAAATACTGTACTGCAAGTTTAATTCATACTTAGGCCAGAGAAGTAAGTAAAAGACATACAAAAACAAGAACTCAATTTACTTGTGGCAAACAATATGGCTGAGGATGAGGGTGCTACAAATGTTTGAGCAAAATAGCATCAAAACAAGTTTATTTTGAATACTTTTATCACTCTTTTATTAATTTTTGGCAAATGGACAGAATCGCAGGACTATATCTTGGGATTCAGTGCTGGGTTAGCAAAACTGGACAAATTTTCTGGTACTCATGCCTAGGGCAGTGACTTTGGATGGGGTCTCTAGACTTTCACATCAAAAGAACTGTGACCAATGAAGAGGTCTAACTTGGTTGATTTCACTGTCATTCCTGCATTATTGAGCATGCAGAGTCTGCTAAGACATAGATGTGCTAGAGTTGGTATCTATGGATTGCTCATCCTTGCTCTAATCTTCGACAGATAAGAGGGGACAGTATAAGTGCGTCTTGAGACTTACAGCTAGGTAGGTAACACCAACTTTTAGAAATATCCTATGATGCAAATCTCCAGGTCACTTCCTGTCAGTGCCTGCAGATGGAACTTGGGGACTTGTTCTGGTACTAAGCACATGGCTCCAGATGTTTCACATGTAAGATATTTCCCTTAACTGTGAGTTAAGCCTTAAGTTGCAGCATTGACCTCAATCTTTGAGTCCACTGCAGCAGAAAACAGACATAGAAATTTGGAACTTCATTCCATCCTCCACGCATCCCAGTTTTATTGGGTGATGAGCTCTAGGATTATGGTTTGGGAGTCATTGGTCTCTGCATTGGGAAAGCAGCCTGTAGGATTGGAATACATCATTTATACAGTGCCCCCACTGCATTCTAAGGAAGAACATCTTAGCTTTGGCTTTCTGAATATAATCTTAACACATCTTGATAGACTACAATGCCAAAACACCAAGTGCTTTACAACTGCAATGCTAAAACGTTAAGAATAGACTGAAAAATGGCACCTTAGGGTGCCCTCTAGTGCTTAGAAGTAGAAGCATACATATGATCAAATGTTTAAAATTCTGGAAGGATCAGAGGTAGGATGGTTAGAATTCTGGAAGAACAACTGCAAATGAAGTCAGGCTGATTAAATGCACAAAAGATATCAATAGCAACAATGGTCAAGGACTTTCAGAAAAAAAGACATTAAGAGCAAAACACGAATGAATGTTGAGCTGACATTTTCAAATGCTCATATGTGGATCTCAAAACAGTTTTACTAAGAAAATTCAGTGAATGTTAAGACAGCATGGGGGGAAAAGCAATAGAAAGTAGATGAATTACTTAGTACTCTAATGGGAAGACTACAGAAAAAAAGTAATTTTAAACAGCAAAAGAAATTCAATTTGAATATACAATTAATAGGATTAAAAATGTAACAGAAGGCTTCAGGAGCAGAATAAATACAAGAATCAGTGAGCTTGAAACCATGTTATTTGAAAGCACTGGTGCAGGGATTTGGCACAGAGGTGATGCCATCACTTGAGATATCTGTGTACTGTATCAGGGCTCATGGTTTGTGCCCCGAGTTTTCTACTGAAACACCTTCCTGCTAAAGCACACTCTTGGAAACAGCTGTTCTTGGCTCGAGTGCTTGAGTGCTTGACATTGACATGGAAGACACAGACTGGACCAATGTTCCTAGCTTCACACTGGCCTTTTGCTGTTCTGGGCATTCGCAAAGCAAAGAGCAGATTAAAAATCTCAGTGTACACATATAATCTCTCTCCCAGCCTCCCCGCTGTCTACTTCCCTCTCTCCCTCTTTCTCCCCCTATTAAATACAATGGAACTAAGTAAATATTATTAAGTGAGAAATTCAAGTGAAGAGGAGAAAAATGAATAACAAAAATATTAATGTAGACTGCAGGGCAGTACTAATAGATCAAATGCCCAATTTTCTGGATCTCAATAGACACTTCAGGAGCAGGTACCAGGTGCACAGGTTAAACTACTTTTGATGCTGAAGTGTCAGAGTGTCTGGGTTCAAGTCCCAGTACCCCTCTCACTTCCAGGCACCTGCTAATGCTCTCCTTTACAGGCAGAAGTACATGGATGAAACATTTGTGCCCCTATCACCCATGTGGGAGAACTAAATGGAATTCCTCGCTCCTGTATTTGCCCTAGCTCATGAGTGATATCTGTGACATTTAGGAAATGAACCAGTGGATGGGGACATCTCACTCTTGCTCTGAGTTTCTGTGTATGTGTGTGTGTGTGTGTGTGTGTGTGTGTGTGTACACATGCATACACATATGTGTTCCTTTGAATTAAAATTATTATTTTAGGACAAAAAGCGTAGAAATAAAAAAATGAAATAAAAGCATATCCAAAGAGATAATGACAGAAAACTTCCCAAAACTTGGGAAAGATATAACTGATCAATGGTTTTACTCATACTATGGCATATACTCTGCTTTCTCTTCAAATCGAATAAATCTTTTGCCTTTTACTCTTATGATGGCATATATGTGAAATTGATGAATGGTGAACAGTCAATTTCCACTTATCCAAATGAGGCAAAGACACATTAGAATCAAGTGATTCATTTGGAAGATGGGGGACTATCAAAGCTACAGCAGAGAAAGGAGAAATAACACATAAAAGCATCCCAATTCACCTCATACAGAATTCTCAGCAGAAATGTTACAGGCCAGGAGGCTGCCAGATAAAACTTTTATGTTAAGAAGGAAAAACACAGCCAGCTAAAAATAATGTTTCACCAAAGTCATCCTTTAAAAATAAGAGAAAGATACTTTCAAAATATAAGCAAGAAATTTATCCTCACTATGTCTGCCTTACAAGAAACACTCAAGAATTTCTTAAAACAGAAACAAGGAGATAGTAACAAGTAAGAAAATACCAAAAGGTAGAAACATCATAAGTAATATGAATTATATGGACAAATTCACCATGTTTTATGTTGCAAATATGGTATATAAAACATACACATACACAGACCATGATAAAGGCTAAAGGATAAAATAATAATTGTTATAGGAATATATTTAGAGAAGGGCAACAATATTTCTTTACATGTCAGTGCCATTAAATAGCCAAAGGTAGTTAAAAATATTGAACTACTGAATTTCAATGTGTCGCATACACAGTAGATTATGAAAACAACTGAAAAGCGAGAGTTGTGACAGGCTGAGGCCAAGAACCCGGAACTTCACCCAGGTATCTAACTTGAGTGTCAGGGGCCCAGCACCTGGGCCATCTTCCACCGCATTTCTGAGGCACATTGTTAGGAATTGGATTAACATGGACCAGCTTGGATTCAAAATTGCAAGAGATGGTTTAACTCACTGCACCACAAAGCTGCCCACCCAGGTAGTTTGTCGAACAGCAGAAACACCATTTCTATAAATATGAATGATGTAGAGCAAAGTGACAAACCTGCTGCTGGCAAAGCATGGGTCAATTAAGTAGAGAGTAACTGGATGATCACCTCATGGTTCAGTTTCAACCAGTTCCCAACTTTGTTTCCAGCCACAGAATTGACCAGAATCAAGGATACAAGTGTGAGATGTGTATGTGCGTGCACACGTAGGCATGTATTTCATGTCATTTTCAAACTTGGAGCACTGTTCTCCTGGGCACAACAGCACCTTGGGCACAAAGTCTTAGGAGCCTCAGAAATGGTTATTTATTATGTGCTGACACCTAAAATACTTCAGGGAATACTGACGAAAACTACAGAAATTAACTTTTTCTGCCAACAAATTAAAACAAGATACATCGGGGGGTTGAAACTAAGAGAGGAGTTTAGAAATATCAGCAACTTTAATGTATTTAAGTAATATTTTTTGAGAAGTAACTTCCTACTGATTTTTATTGTTGTAATAAAATAACAGTGGCAATACCTTTTTAATGTTTAATATCTAACTAATATATCCTAATAGAAACTATTTTAAGAGAGGAGTGGGTGTTTTGTGCAGCAGTTTACGTCATTGATTGGGACACCACAGCTCTTATGGCAATGCTTGTGTTCAGAGTGTGGCTTCGCTCTCAAGTCCAACTTCCTGTTTGCGTTCAATGCGGGAAGCAGCAGATGACAACCCGAGTATCTAAAATATTTAGAAAGATTTCAGATTTACAACGAGGCTTGTAAATGCTAACTTATTTGCTGATCATTATGTTCCTCTGTTTCATATTGTAGCTTTTATGTGATTTTGTTTTATTATTCTCTTCTCTTTCTTCCTGATCTCAAGTTTACCCAAATGCCTAAATTGGAATTCAGTTCTTAGTTACTAATTTATAGTAAATTTCAAATATATATATAATATATTTTTGTATATTATATTTCAAATTTCCACATGGGAGACCCGGAAGAGGCTCCAGGTTATTGGCTTCAGATCGGCGCAGCTGCAGCCAAAGGGACTGAAGATCTCTCTCTGTCTCTCCTCCTCTCTGTATATTTGCCTTTTCAATAAAAAAATAAAAAAAATTAAATAAATCCCATTTGTAACATCACATGCTTTAGGCAATACCAACCCTATACAAGCTGGAATATAATTGTGTGATTGGGGTGTGTGGCACATAGAGGGGGCAGGTGGCAGTGTAGCCCTCTATGTGGGTTTGGGTATGTTAGTTTGTGTTTCTTGGCATGCTCTAACAAGTTTTCATGAAGTTCTTTCAGTCCTGCAAATACTTCAAACAGCAAGAAATCTGAAACAAACAATTATTTTTACTGCTTTTACAAAATATTTTAAAATCGTCACCTCTTAGGCTAGGCACAGGAAGCATAATTCTAAATTCACTATTAAAATTTGAAAATGTATTTTTAAAGTTTCATTTTTATTGGTAATTCATATATACAAACAGGAGGAGAGACAGAGAGGAAGATATTTCATCCTCTGATTCACTCCCAGGAGCCAGGTGCTTGCTTTCATTCTAATATACTAAAATTAGAATGAAACCAGGAGCCAGGAGTCCCCTTCCTGGTCTCCCAAGAGGGTGCAGGGTCCCAGAGTGTTGGGCAATCCTATACTTCTTTCCCAAGCCACAAGCAGGGAGTGGGATGGGAAGTGGAGCTGCCAGAACTGAAACCAGTGGCCATATGTGATCCAGCCAGTGAAAGGCTGGGACTTCAGGCACTAAGCTACCTCGCTGGGCCCAATATTGTTATAAGTATTTTAATTTGAGCTGGAATGGTACCAGGAGGTGCCTATCCCTGCAGTACTGGTATAAAACTGAAGACGAATTATTTAAATCACACAGATGTTGAAAACAATGAATTAGAATTGCAGGTTACATTTACAACTGAATTAAGATACTGACAGGAGAAATAATTAACTGAGAAAAGTACAAAATAATGCAGATTTAACAACAACAAAAATAGAGAAAAATGTTCTTACAAAGTGTTTTGTGTCAAAATTTACATTCTTAATTTATGGTACTTAGAAATAGATAACTAGTTTGAACAAACAGTAAATCTCAGTGTAATAAAACATACTACAGTATTCCATTTTCAAACAGGCTTTAAAAGGTACATGATAGGAGACGATTGGCATTAAAACAATTTTCAGCTTATATCTCAAACTTTAAACAGGCTCTTCATCCCCCAGCATTGGCATCACACACCTCAGGTGCCAATATTTATAGGTGTGTTTGAACCATCCCTCAAACCACTAGAGTGAATCTGTAGTAATACTTTGATTTTGTTATAAGTGTTCGTTCAGTTTGGCATATTTGCTTGTTACTGAATGATGTTTCCCAAAAAATCCAAAAGAAACAATAAAGTGAATGATTTCAAGTTTTTCATTTAACAGTTCACACTAAAGAAAAATTTCTTCAACACGAATAAATTTGAAAACTAGACGAGTTTGTCCCTCTGCAACCTGGTTTGGTGCACTCTAGTAGCAACGGAGCCGGTTTATATACATGAAAAATTGGGAGAGAGATGGGGTATAAAATTCTATATTTCATTCCAATGTAATAAATGTTGCTGAAATTATTATCTGCTATTTCTTTGCACTGATGATCCAGTAGCTTTAACGCAGAAGTGACAAAGAAAATCTGGATTGTTGAACTAGTAATTACTCTACACATCAGGAAAGATTTCAGAATCCAGCATGTATTCTAGCTCATTCATATAACCAGTGCTACTGACAAATAACAGTATATTAGCGTATCTTTTATGATAAACATCTAAACATGTATCATAATGCACTAAGAATAATTTAAAATGACCAGTAAAATACTCATTGCATTGTATTATATTATGCAAGAATTTTGTTTATATTAATTTTTTAAACATCAAATTTTTCTCTCTCTACCAGAGGAAGTAAATCATATAAAGTTTATTCAAAAGGCTTGATGTTTTCCCTTCCGAACTCCATTTTATACTTTGACGTAATGAACACTGGAATCTTGTTCAACTTTAAGTTTCACAAAAAAAAAAATAACAGAAAAATAAAAAACAAACAAAAAAACAGGAAAATTCATCTTATTTCCAGATTTCATGCTTATCCATGAAGCCTCAGTGAACAGAATTGAGGCTTTGAAGTAAAAAATATTTCCAGTTGAAGTTACTTAGTTTGTCTGAGACTCAATTTTCACATCAGAAATCCAGACCACTTAGCAGCCCATCTGTCTCTCATTTATATTTTCTTTCACAACTTCACAGCTCTCTACAACTTAGAACAACCCAGACAGACTAAAGTGGGACACAGCAGTGTAATAGGAGACACAGATCTCTTTTTGAGTTAAGTGTCAGATAGCCTGTGAGGGGAACCGTCTATCGCAAACATCACTGGCTTCTGTAAATAGCAGTACCAGTCACTGCTCCTTGAAAGCCTTTTTTGCAGTATTGAAGATATGGGAAGAGGGCCTGAAAGAACATTAAATAACAGAACTTGCAGTTTATGTTCAGATTGGATTTGCATTTGTGCACTGTGTTTGAGTCTATGTTCAGATGTGCATAGAAGAAGACATAAACTCTACAAAATAACCACTCTTTATAATGAGGCTGGAGTTGTTTTCAGACAGCCTCAAGCACATTTAATAGCATCATGATATAAATCTAATGTGGAAATTGCAACTTTTAAATGAATACATTGCACTAGGAATCCAAACGTTCACTATAAAGTGCTCACTAGGCTTCTTAAATATCTTAAGAAATCCTTTAGATTTTGGTGGATTGGCTTGAACAACTGCCTGTTGACTTTGGGAGTTTAAAACCACCAAGCCTAGTCTAACAAGAGTTAACATGCAAGGCCATTATTTGATACCTCTTCCATTTCTTGGAGTACTCTTTGTTACTCCAAAACCATAGCCTCTCTAGGCAGCATTTATAATATTTTATGTCTTAGTTTTTTCCTGTTCATTTAATGCTATACATTAAGCAAATAATGATATCTATTTTTGTGATGCAAGCAAACACATCCACATGTCATTTTACATTGTGAACTTTTCTATCCAATTTTTGAAAATAAGGCTTTTTTAAAAAAGCTTATAAGATGTTTTTTAAATATTATTTTGAAAGTGCAGAGTGGGGGAGAGACAGGGCAGAGACAAGCTGACACTGACAGAGAGGGGGAGAGAGAAAGAGAACAAAATTCCATGGGCTGGATCAGTTCCCAGGAGTCAGGAACTTTAGGATGGTCTCCCACGTGAGCGACAGGAGTCCAAACACAAGGGCCATCTTCTGCTTTTACAGACTGTTCGCAGGGAACTGCACTGGAACTAGAACACCCAGGAATCCAACACATGCATAGGGGATGCTGGTCTCTCAGGAGGTGGCTTTACGCCCTGTGCATCAACACTGGCACCCAAACCCAATGATTCTCGAGACTGGAAATCATGATATGAAAATTACTTTATTGTATTTGCTGAGGGAAATACTGCAATTCATAATTTGCATGTTTTACTAGGTTTATACTCTAAGGAGCTATTGGAAACTTTAGTGTGTTCTACAAATGAAGGAAATGTATCCATTTTTTATTTACTAGTGTATATCCATCACAATCCTTTATATGGATTGGTATTAGAATTGTTTCCCTAAGCAATATATCTATTTGTGTTATTTAAACTTAATTTTATTTTTCTATCTATTGAGAAATGATTACCAGCTGTGGAGGACTGTGTAACCTCACCAAAAGACTGCAAGTAAAATTTATATGATTTAATAAAATATAAAACTATTATGCAAAAGTTATGAAGCATATCTTTTTCAATTTCTGAAATAAATAGCTTAATAGGAACAAAATGTAGGAATGGGATTCAATCAAACAAAAAACAAAGTATCAGCACACATTTATACTCAATATACAAACAGTGTGTTCCCTGTATATTAAGGTTCTTCATGCACAGTTTAAAAGTAATGTGGGGGCCCAATGCAGTAGCCTAAAGGCTAAAGTCCTCGCCTTGAACATGCCAGGATCCCATACAGGTGCCAGTTCTAAACTCGGCAGATCCACTTCCCATTCAGCTCCCTGCTTGTGCCCTGGGAAAGCAGTCGAGGACAGGCCAAGGCTTTGGGACCCTGCACTCCTGTGGGAGACTCAGAAGAGGCTCATGGCTCATGGCTTCAGATCGATGCAGCTCCAGCCATTGCAATCACTTGGGGAATGAATCAATGGATGGAAGATCTTCTTCTCTCTCTCTCTCCTCCTCTATATATATCTGACTTTGTTATAAAAATAAATAAATCTCTTAAAAATACAAGAACCAGCACCCACATAGAATGGTGGCAAAAAAATAATTTGGAGAGAAAAGAATTCTGACCCCACTGAACATGGGAACATAATTTTGTTTCCCTTATTCCCTACACAAAGCCATATCCAGCTACTTTCACAATAATTACATTACATTCAGCATTACAAGTCATTTCAGGATGATTTAAAGAGTGTCAGAGGGGTGGACATCAGAGGGGTGGACATCTGGCATAGTATGTGTTACTTGCTGCGCTTACATCTTCAGTGAACGAATTCATATGATTGGATACCAGCGCCTCAGCTTCTGATCCAACAGCCTGCTGACATAGACCCTGGGAAGCAGCAGATGACAGAGCACGTGCTTGGCTCTATGCCACACACAGGGGCATCAGGGTTCAGCTGCAGGTCCTGCTCTGGGTGTAACAGCACAAGCTGCTGCAGAATGAGCCAGTGGGTCTAGCGGTGGCCCTGCACAGCAGCCTACTGACCAAAAACCCTCGGCTTGCACACACTGCAATCCCACATGGGCGCAGGTTCTAATCCTGGCAGGCCCTGCTTTCCATCCAGCTCCCTGCTTTTGACCTGGGAAAGCAGGAGAGGACGGCCCAAAGCCTTGGGACCTTTCAACCGTGTGGGAGACCCACAAGAATCTCCTGGCTCCTGGATTCAGATTGGTTCAGCTCTGGTTGTAGTGGCCACTTGGCGAGTCATCAGCTGAAAGAAGTTCTTCCCTGTCTCTCCTCCTTTCTGTATATATGACTTACTACTTAAAAAAAAATTCAGATGGTTCAGTTCAAATGACATGAATCAAATATTCTGAAATTTTTCCTACAAAGTATTCATCTTTACAAATTAGATTCAAACTTTACAAATCAAGAATGTTAGCTCATTTAAAAAAAATTGGAATACAACCTACTCACATTGAAGATAAATATGAATGAGACAAAACATTTTTTAAAAAGACACTGAGTCACAAAAACTTTGGGATGATATTCTAAAACATTTCACACACACACACACTCCTAAATATTTATTTATGTGCTACTTTTTTATTCTTGAACATGCTATGTCTATTATCAGCACACATAATTTGTTATCATCATCACTCTTTTTCCAGGAAAATCTCATTCATCATTCACTACTTCACAAAATTTATTTTTAAAATCAAAACCTTTCTTCCCCTCAAAGAACAGTTCTTCTCATTTAAAGTTGTTCAGTTTTTGTTTTTGATAAAATTCCATGTATAAGATAAGGAGGTCCCTGTAGTCAATTTACATGCCTGAATATTTTCTTCTCTTACCATGTATTTCAGGTTTTTAAAGACGATGGTGTCTCAGTCTTCCCCAATTCAGGTTCCACACTATTGAGAGACTGTACCTCCAGAGACTCAGAAAAGAGCAAAAGGTTCCGAGGTGGGGAGAGAGGTAGAGCCAACTCCACAGTGTGCTATTGAGCTATATACGGTTGGTGTCATGTATAAAGAATTACTTAGTTTTAAAACACTGTCTTTCAAAAAGCTCAAATAAGCCTGAGGAGGATGAAATCATGGGTCAACTCCTGTAGAGCAGTTCTTCCACATACAAACAAGCTTGCTGCTAATACAACGCCAGGGATGCTGAGAGGGTCCCAGCATCACATGTCCAGCAGCAGCGGCGAAGTCCGAGAGGTAACATAAAAAATAAGAACAAGGCTATCAATGGACCCTGCTGGGTGCTGCTCTTGTGAAGTGGATTTATGACCAAGGTTCTCACCTTGGAGTGTGTTTCAGAGCCCTGGCCATCTGCTTTGGACACAGGTGAGAGGGAAGGATCTGACATACCAATAGGGGTTTTGAGTTTAGAGTGTATGCATTTTTTTTTATTATTTAACTTCATTAATTACATTGTATTATGTGACACAGTTACATAGATACTTGGGTTCTCCCCACCCCTCCCCAAACCCTCCCACCATGGTGGATTCCTCCACCTTGTTGCATAACCACAGTTCAAGTTCAGTTGAGATTCCCCCATTGCAAGCATACACCAAACATAGAGTCCAGCATCTTATTGTCCAGTCAAGTTCAACATCTTCTTAGGTATACCCTCTCTGGTCTGAAGACAGAGCCAGCAGAGTATTAACCCAGTCAATTGAAAGCTCCATCATACCATCAGCAAAAATTTACATCATTATGGAATTAATTGACATAGTAATGAGTAACCAACATGTTGAAAGTAAATGCGAGTTCCCAGCCACCTTCTGTGACCACCTCACCTATACTTCAATTTAGTTTATACACAACATATAACATTCAAAACATAACATGTTATACATAACATCATATCATCTTAAATTAAGGCAAACATGTGGTATTTAACCTTTTATGATTGGCTCATTTCCCTTAGCATTATGGTTTCCAGTTTGGCCCATTTGGCCACAAAGAACTGCATTTTGTTTTTTTTAATAGCTGAGTAGTATTCCATGGAGTAGATGAACCATAGCTTTCTTATCCAATCCTCTGTTGATGGGCATTTTGGTTGCTTCCATGTTTTTGCAATTACTGATTGTGCTGCTATGAGCATAGGAGTACATGTTGGTTTCTCATAAAACAATTGTTCTGGATATATTCCTAGGAGTGCTATTGCTGGATCATACGGTATGTTGAATTTGAGTTGTTTGAATATTCTCCATACTGATTTCCATAGAGGCTGTACCAGCCTGCAGCCCCACCAGCAGTGGAGTAGGGATCCCTTTTCCCCGCAACCTCACCAACAAGTGTTGTTGGTGCTTTTGCTGTCTTAATTTCAGATGATGTGGACTTCAATCTGACACACATCAAAAAGGACAGGGAAGGACATTATATATTGGTGAAGGGACTGATCCATCAGGAAGTAATTACCATTGTGAACATATATGCACCAAATTCAAACGCACCTAGCTACGTGAAGCAATTACTCACGGACTTAAGGGGAGACATAGATATGCACACAATAATAGTGGGTGATCTTAACACCCCACTAACAACAATAGACAGATCAACAAAACAAAAACTCAACAAAGAAACAACAGAGCTCATACAAACAATAGAACAACTGGACTTGGTTGACATTTATAGAATTTTTTACCCTAAGGCCACAGATTATACATTTTTTTCAGCAGTTCATGGCACCTTCTCCAGGATCGACCACATGATAGGACACAAAGCAAACCTAAATAACTTCAAAAAGATAGGAATCATACCATGTACCCTCTCAGACCACCATGGAATGAAGCTGGAAATCAGCAATTCAAAATGCCCCAGGAAATACAGAAACTCTTGGAGGCTGAACAATATGCTACTAAACGAACAATGGATCAGAGAAGAAATTAAAGATGAGATCAAAAAATTTATGGAAACCACTGAAAACTCTAACACAACATTCCAAAATTTGTGGGACACTGCCAAAGCAGTGCTACGGGGTAAACTCATCGCAATTGGAGCTCATGTCAAGGTCCAAGAGAGGCGCCAAATACAAGAACTAAACACACACCTCCAGGAATTGGAAAAACAACAGCAGAAGTGCCCCACACACAATAGGAAACAAGAAATCATCAAAACAAGGGAGGAAATCAACCAGATAGAAATAAAAAAAACCATACACAAAATCAATGAATCAAAAAGCTGGTTTTTTGAGAAGATAAACAAGATAGACACCCCACTGGCCCGACTGACAAAGAAAAAACAAGAGAAGGCAAGAATTAACAGCATCAAAGATGAAAAAGGCAACATAACAACAGACACCGCATCCATTAAGGCCATAATTAGAAATTACTACAAAGCACTGTACTCCAACAAATCAGAAGATCACCAAGAAATGGAAAAGTTCTTAGACTTCTACCACCTGCCAAAACTTAGCCCAGAGGCAACAAACGACCTGAACAAACCCATAACTGAAGTAGAGATTGAATCAGTGATTAAAGACCTCCCAACAAAGAAAAGCCCAGGCCCAGACGGCTTCACTCCAGAATTCTACAAAACATTCCGAACAGAACTGACCCCAATCCTCTACAAACTCTTCAAAACAATAGAAAAAGAGGCAACCCTTCCGAACTCATTCTATGAAGCCAACATTACCTTAATCCCAAAACCAGACAGAGAACTAACAGAGAAGGAAAACTACAGACCTATCTCTTTGATGAACATTGATGCTAAGATTCTCAACAAAATCCTAGCCAACAGAATTCAAAAACACATCAGACAGATCGTTCATCCAGATCAAGTAGGATTCATCCCTGGAATGCAGGGATGGTTCAACATTCGCAAATCCATAAATGTGATACACTACATCCAAAAACTGAAAAACAAGAATCACATGATAGTATCAATAGATGCAGAAAAAGCTTTCGACAAAATCCAACACCACTTCCTACTAAAAACCCTAACCAAGGTAGGCATAGATGGAAAAATCCACAACATAATTAAAGCCATATATGAAAAACCCAACGCCAGCATCATACTGAATGGAGAAAAGCTGGAACCCTTCCCACTGAGATCTGGAACAAGACAGGGATGTCCACTTTCTCCACTACTATTCAACATAGTCCTAGAGGTACTCGCTGAGGCCATAAGACAAGAAAAAGAAATCAGAGGAATCCAAATGGGAAACGAAGAAGTCAAACTCTCACTATATGCAGATGATATGATTCTTTATGTAGAAGAGCCAAGAGACTCAATACAGAGACTGTTAGAACTTGTACGAGAGTTTGGTAGAGTGGCAGGGTACAAAATTAATGAACAAAAATCAACAGCCATAGTGTATGCGAACAGCCCCAAGATGGAAAAAGACTTAACCAGCAAGATAGCATTCAAAATAACAGAGAAAAGTATGAAATATCTGGGAATAAATCTAACCAAAAATGTAGGAGACTTATTCGAAGAAAACTACAAACTACTTAAAAAAGAAATTGAACAAGACCTCAAAAGATGGAGTAACATCCCATGCTCCTGGATAGGTAAAATCAATATCATTAAAATGTCTATACTGCCAAAAGCAATATATACATTCAACGCAATCCCAATCAAATTGCCCAAAACATTCTTCATGGAACTGGAAACAATGATCCAAAAGTTCATCTGGAAGCACAAAAAACCACGGATAGCTAGAACCATCCTGAAGAACAGGAAGTTAGCAGGGGGAATCACAGTTCCGGACCTCTGGACATACTATAGGGCAGTGGTTATCAAAACAGCGTGGTACTGGCACAAAGATAGAGAGGAAGATCAATGGAGCAGAATAGAAACACCAGAAGGAAGCCCACACAGATACAGCCAAATAATCTTTGACAAAAAGACAAACGACAATCCAGGCAAATGGGAAGGTCTGTTCAATAAATGCTGTTGGGACAACTGGTTAATAGCCTGCAGAAACAAAAAAATAGATCCACATCTCTCACCATACACTAAGATCAGATCTAAATGGATAACAGATCTAAACCTACATCCAGAAACCTTCAAACTTTTGGAAGAAAATGTTGGAAACACACTGGAACACTTAGGGGTAGGCCCTCACTTCCTAAAAAAGACTCCAAATGCAGTAGAAATCGAGACCAAAATAAACAATTGGGACCTCATCAAACTAAGAAGCTTCTGTACAGCTAGAGAAACAATCAACAAAGTAAAAAGGCAACCCACAGAATGGGAGAAGATCTTTGCACACGACATAGGTGATAGAGGGCTGATCTCCAGAATATACAAAGAGCTACAAAACAACCAAAATGTCAAAACAAACAAGCCACTCAAGAAATGGGCACGGGAAATGGGCAAACACTTCACAAAGGAACAAACCCAAATGGCAAATAAACATATGAAAAAATGCTCAAGTTCCCTGGCAATAAGGGAAATCCAAATTAAAACATCAATGAGGTACCACCTAACGCCAGTAAGACTGGCCCACATGAATAGAGTGTATGCATTTTAAAGATGCAATGAGCAACCTGTTATGAAATACCCACTCACTAGAAGATTGCTTGACCCAACTGAGTCATTAAAATGCATAACGTTGGCCTATCACAGTAGCCTAGTGGCACGCCTTGAACACACCAGGATCCCATATGGGTACCAGTTCTAATCCCGGTGGCCACAATTGTCATCCAGCTTCCTGCTTGTGGCCTGGGAAAGCAATAGAGGATGGCCCAAGGACTTGGGACCCTACACCTGTGTGGAAGACCCAGAAGAGCTCCTGGCTGCTGGCTCCTGGCTTCGTATCAGCTAAGCTCTGGCTGAGTTGCAGCCACTTAGGGAGTGAACCAGAGGACAGAAGAACTTCCTCTCTGTCTCTCTTTCTCTCTGTATATCTGACTTTCCAATTAAAAATATTAAAAATAAAATGTTTAATGCATATAGTAGGACGGTACAAATAAATGTTCACAATGTAATTTAACAATTCTGTTGAAAGAAAATAGAGAAGAAATGTCTAAATATTTTAAACTGAAAGCTTTAGTGTATAAGTTGTGTAAGTGCAACATTTATAAATGACTTATGTTAGGCCTTTTTGAATTTAGGAAAGTTGGGTTTTCTTATTCTTTTCATGGTGAGATAAGGGTGTAGCAAGTCTGGTGCTCATTTTTCCCATCTCTATAATAAGAGGAATGAATTTGATAACTTCCAAAATATTTTCCTCATTTTAAAATGTAGGTGTTCAGGATCCAAAATTGAAGATAAATAAGCAAACAGTAACTTCATAAATATTACTGGACATAAGCCATGTGTAGTTCACTTTGCTAGTTGCTGAGGACACAATAATGTAAAATAAAATCCTGCCCCAATAGAATTTAAATCCTATTGCAGGGAGTCAAAAAGAAAATAAAAATATTTGTGCAGTGTGTTAGAAAGAAGTCCAAATAGTGGGTTCACCATTCAGCAGGCGAAAAATTGAGATCAGTTATCCAACCAATTGGATAATAAAGAAAGCACATGCCAGGTCGAGAGTAGAGAGGGCTAAAATACAAGGGCCAAATCAAACATGTTCTGCGAAAAGAGCAAAGAACACTGAGACATGAGCCAGTGGCAGAAGTAGAGATGTCTCACAAGAAAAATCCCAGAGATGGAGGTCAGATCCCATGGTCCTATACAGCATTGTGAGGTATCTGGCTGTAATTCAAAATAAGATAAAGTCATTGAGGATTTTGAGCAGAGAAATGATATGATATGTCTTGGGATATCTAAAATGATCAGGATCACTTTGGTTGTTGTGTTATGAAGAGATTGTAACAGGACAACTGTGTAAATGTGCACATGAAAGGAAAAACTTCTAAAGCATACATTTGACATAAACTAATCAATCTATCTGAAGTGACATAACAACCTTATGTTTTTAAACTGAGGTTTTGGTATAGCATGGCCGTCAGCCATGCTAAACATTGAGCCTATCTATCTTACTGTAGAGTTGATACTTAAAGCCACCTCCAAGAATCCAGTTAATTTTCATAGTCATAGAGGAAAGATACAGCTGTAAGTATGAGATTACAAAAAGAAAAAAAGATGGATAATAGAAAAAATTAATAATGTTTACTCCTATTTTGTATATGAATATGTATACCAATAAATGTACTTATATATAAAATGAAAAGTATATTGTACACTAATCAATGAATTCTTTATGTAAGAATAAATATACTTACATATTAAAATGTATTCTGAGTATTAGATCAGATGTATTTCTTAGAATGTCATGACATCATTAATGGCCCCATTAAAAGATAAAATCACGTGGCTAAAGATATACAGCCAATGAAAAGCAAGATATAAACTGATGGTGATATTATCATTACTGCAGAAATGGATGACTGAAAAAAAGGTTGTAACAAATAACTATAAAAGTTTTCATTAAGAAAATACACATTAATCATACCATTATATAAACCATAATTAAAAAGTATGTCTTCTTAGATTTAAATCAATGAATAGCAGAGTTATATTCCTTTTGTAGACTCATAGTACAATCTTTTTCCTTGCTTTTGTTGTTGCTGTTGTTTTTGTTTCTAAAAGCAGGAAACTTTCTTTGGCCTGTGGTTCCCTTCTGTACAATAAACCCACAATGACCAACTGAATCATTCAGCCTGCCTCATACTGCCCTCCTCTTCTGCTTTTTTTTTATTTCAAATTATTTTGATGTAAGTATTTTCAGCCCACCTCTAAATCCAGCATAGTGTCCTTGTCTTAAGTTCTGTTGACCCATAAGTTACTTCACCTGCAGCATTGATCCCCAGTTGTTATGTATAACATAACAATACAGTCCAGATTCTAGGGAATTGTATATTAATGTCTTTGGATGGTGGGTGTTGCATGTCGCATAATTCAACCTACTGCAAATGGCAACATAAGTTTATGATGGAATGCTAGATAAATATTTCTTGAGCACCATAACTTCTATCAGAAGTTATATATGCTTCTTATAGATCCTTACATATCCTTCTGAATATATTGTAAGGAGTATATTGCCACTCACATTCAGAGAAGCTCACTTGACCATTATTCCTACATTACCTTTATAAACAACTAGCTTTTTACAACTTTGCTATTATTACTGAATTTCCATTAGTCATCATGAGAGTTCTCTATATGAAGATTTTGCAATTTGGAACCTGTTGCATATGATACACTCTAGCTGTTAGAGAAATGTCCAATGGTTGCCACATAGGGAGGTGGGACCCTAGCTCTTATGTTGGGATAGCAAACTGGAGTTGGAATTAGGAAAGCAATATATCTCTTTCACAGTTGATGAATTATCAGGGATAATTGGGCTCTTAAATATATTAGGAACTGCCAGAATCCAGCTTGAGTTTTCTATGTTTTTGTGTTACAATACTTGTCATCATATTACATTTTTCATAGCTTCATTATCACTTATGAAATGACACTTCTCTCACAGTTGAGTACTGACAAAAATAACTGATAGTTTCTTCTCAGTATTGGCTATTTTGAGGCGTCTCACATGATAACAAACAATGCCAGAAGGGGTTTGTTGGTGGTAAAGGTGTAGGAAGCTAGGACATAGAAACAAATAGTGAGAGTAGCATGTAAAAATGAAGAAAGTTTTTGGAACAGATAGATGTGTTTGAAATTAGCATAGCACCTGGCAAACAACTGAATCATTACACACACACACACACACACACACACACACACACACACACACAGAGGTGGATTAAGGAGTCAAATTTTATCTAAGGAATCAAGAAAAAAAATGCCTTGATTTTCAAGGTCTCTGTAACCAGAGACATTAGTGCTGGCTACAATGAAAAGAAGGCATGGTACTTTGAAAAACCTTGAAAGTTCATTTATGTCTTATTTTTAAGACAATCTTTCTCTCTCCATTGAATAATATGACTCCTGAAAAGTATCATAACAGTGTTGATTTGCATTGTAGCTAAAGGTTCCTATTTCAAAATACATTCATGCTAATATGAAAAGATGTCACAGTTGGAAAAAAACAATTTTAGAGATTATGAAGATGAACGGAGCACCGCTTAGTCATAATTTAATAAACTTATCCTAATACCCCAAAGTGCATTTTTAATTAGGTGTCTAAATACACTTTAATCTAGTCATTATAACTCACCAACATTCAGGGGGAAAAACGGCGCAAGAGATGAAACTATCACTAAAGTAGCGTCTTTAACATGACAAGTGTTATCTCATGCTGTACCTATTAAAGGTACCTGCTACCTGCTAACATGTGACTTGATCTTCATGTGCTGCATTTTAAAAGGTCACACATAAGAAAAAGTAATGAAAAGGCTACACTCAATCAAGTGACACCCCCCAAAAAGGAATTATGCTTTCACTGAGGTCAGTAGTTTATGAAAGGTCTCGCAGTGAGCTTCCTCTGATATCTTTCCTCCAGGATGACAGGCTTAAAATTAGCTAATCTTGAGCTTAAACATTTCTAATGGGATGTTATAAAAGTCTAGGTATCACCTGCCTTTATAACTTTCTATTTCTGTGGAAGCTCATCTTTGTTGCAAGCTGCTTTGTGAAAAAGACCCGTGTGATGACACAGCGAAGGAGACCTCTGGAAATCAATGAATGAACAGCAGTCACAGGGGAAGGAAGGCCTGCCAATCACTATGTGAGTGACTACAACGGTGGATCCCTCCCTGGGTGAGCCTTGAAATAATGACAGCTTAGTGGAAGCCTTGAAGATGACTTTGTCAGATATTTAGTCCCGGAGGACCCCAACTCTGGCAGAAATACAATGCTGAGAAATACTTCTGATATAATGAATATTTGTAGCTTTAGTGACTAATGTGGGGTAATACATAAAACAAATCTATGTAACTTTTACCTGGATAAACACAAACATAAGAAGAACACAACTGTTGAGAAAAAGTAGATACATCTATCATTAAGTAAGTACCAAGTTCAGCATATTTGGTTAAAGCATATGAAAATCATAATATAATTTCCCTTACATATGTTAAACACCTAAAAGAAAGCTAAAATTTTACCTTAAAAGTCAATATCAGAATTTATATTTTAAATATAAAGGGAAAATTTGTCTCCTCTATCAGTAATTGTTACTCTAATGCTACAACAAATAAGTTTCAATTAATAATTTGTGGCAGATTTAAGCAATAATTGAAATTAACAGAAATCTGTTTTTAAGAGTAAGAACTGGGCCCGGCGGCATGGCCTGGCAGCTAAAGTCCTCGCCTTCAACACCCTGGGATCCCATATGGGCGCCGGTTCTAATCCTGGCAGCTCCACTTCCCATCCAGCTCCCTGCTTGTGGCCTGGGAAAGCAGTTGAGGACGGCCCAATGCTTTGGGACACTGCACCCGCGTGGGAGACCTGGAAGAGGTTCCAGGTTCCCGGCTTCGGATCAGTGCAGCACCGGCCCGTTGCGGCTCACTTGGGGAGTGAATCATTGGACGGAAGATCTTCCTCTCTGTCTCTCCTCCTCTCTGTATATCTGATTTTGTAATAAAAATAAATCTTTAAAAAAAAAAAAGAGTAAGAAGTGACAATCCTATACTGCAGTGAATATATGTTTCTTTGTTTAGAAGTATTTTTGTGACTTTTAAAAATAAGTTACAAAGAATCACTTCATTAGCAACGTTTTTTTCTATTTGATCATTTGCTTTATTTTATCAATACAGATAGAATACATCTTGGACATTAAAAATGAAAAACTGTTTTTCCCCACACTAAATTGATGCAATTAAAGATATTATGCTTAGGAAAACAACATAGTTCCCTAAAGGTAACTATATGCTTTCTCTGATCTGTGCTAACTAATATTCAGAGTATAAGAATTATGATACATATTCATGAAAGCACTTCTTTTATATTCCTTGCCTATACTCATGAGAAACAGTGGCCTTTTTACTTCTTTTTGAATTCTTTAGTGGAGGTTTAAACATGTGATGAAAATGTAAACAGATTATGTCATCACAAAAATTAAAAGGAAGGAAGTTAGAGGGTGTAGGGACAGGACAAAGGGTGGTATGTTTCATTACAGTTTTAAAACTGGGCCTGGCATGGAAGCCTAGTGGGTAAAGTTCTCACCTTGCATACTCTGGGATCTCATATGGGCGCCAGTTCTAATCCCGGCAGCCCCGCTTCCTATCCAGTTCTTGGTTGTGACCTGGAAAAGCAGTCGAGGACAGGCCAAATCCCTGGGACCCTGTACCTTCATGGGAAACCCCGAAGATGCCCCTGGCTTCAGATCGGCTCAGCTCTGGCCGTTTCAGCCACTTAGGGAGTGAAACAGATTGAAGATTTTCCTCTCTATCATTCTTCCTCTCGGTATATCTGACTTTCCAAAGAATAAAAAATAAATAAATGAAATAAAAAATTTTAAACTATATACATGAAGTGCATGAAAACTGTTCCTTTTATTTGAATATATGAAAAATGGAAATTCCTTTCTGGCATGAAACTATATTAGTTTTGAAGATATAATTTTATTTTGCTAATAAGTACACTTGCAGAAGAGAGAAACAATCTGAAACTTTACAAAAGTTATCATATTAAAACTTGTAAGTCAATTTACTAGGGTTGTGACGGTCACAGATGATAAAAAAAATTAAGTTGTCCTTCCAAAGCTAAGTTAATTACTGCCTAGTATCAACTGTGTTTTGTTAAAATGTTTTAAATTGGATGTGATTACTGATTGACTTCAATCATAGGAAATACCATTTAAAGAAAAGGTGAAATAAAGTTAAATCACTTTATGTACAGCTGAAATAAACATGAAAGAGTAGAAAATGATCTAATCAAATGTATTTTACAGAATAAGCAAAAAAACAATAAACAAGTTTGCAATTTTCTTTATAATGGTAAACATTCTATATTTTAGTAAAATACGTCTTTTTAAAAAGATTTATTTATTTTTATTGGAAAGGTAGATACACAGAGAGGACAGACAGAGAACAAAATCTTCTGTCCACTGATTCACTCCCCAAGTGGCCACAACAGCTGGAGTTGCACCGATCCGAAGCCAGGAATCAGTTCCCTCATGTGGGTGCAGGGTCCCAAGGCTTTAGGCCATCCTTGACTGCTTTCCCAGGCCGCAAGCAGGGAGCTAGATGGGAAGCGGGGTAACCCAGATAGGAACTGCCACCCATATTTGATCCTGGCAAATTTTCTGCCACTGCCTCATTTCCTAATTGTCCACCAGGCAAAGCCAGAGCCTAGAACTCAGTTTTATCCTGCAACATGGATATCAGGGACCCAGGTACTTTAGGTATCACTGCTGCCTATCAGGGCACACATGAGCAAGAAGCTGAAATTAGAAGCAGAGCTGTGACTTGAATCCATGAAGTCCAACATGGGATGATAGCATCATAACTGCTGTGCTACAGTCCTACCCCTCTGTTACCATCAAGTAGAGTAAAAGGCTACACAGTCAAATGGATAATGTTCAGAGATCAAGTGTAAGATTCTAAGAATTTCCTGTCATTTGAGTAACAGAGGCAGGTAATTCATTCAGTGACAGGTTGCAACAACTGTGAAACATTCATCAGAACTTTTCATCAGAGAATAAATCAAAACTATGTACTCTAAGAAGGTAAACAGACATTTGCTGAAAACTACTCTATTTTTTCACTCAGTTTAGGGACTATGATCATGTTTGTCAATTACAGAATGATAGGACTGTCTCCAGAAATACAAGATCCCAGATGACAACTGTTAAACTTCACAAACACAGCTTTCTTTTCTCTTCTTCCCTTTTCTTGTTTTCTTTTTTCTTATTTAAGATTTATTTATTTTTATTGCAGAGTCAGATATACAGAGAGGAAGAGAGACAGAGAGGAAAGATTTTCCATCTGATGATTCACTCCCTGAGTGACCACAACGGCCGGCACTAGACTGATCCAAAGCCAGGAGCCAGGATCCACCTCCAGGTCTCCCACACAGGATGGTCCCAAGGCTTTGGGCCATCCTTGACTGCTTTCCCAGGCTACAGGCAGGGAGCTGGATAGGAAGTAGAGCAGCCAGGATACAAACTAATGCCCATATGAGATCCTGACGTGTTCAAGGCGAGGATTTCAGCCACTAGGCCATCACACCGGGCCCACAAGCACAGCTTTCTAAGAGCAACACTCTCAGGTCCAATATGCTAACTTCTTATATGTACAATCAACTCTTAGTATCCATGGAAGGGTAGCTTTGGATCCTGCTACAAGATGGAAAATTTGTATGGCATACTCTTTATATTTAGGATATAAATATCCTTTTCCATATTTAAATAAATCCCGGTTATTTATAATATTAAATGCCATGTTTTTGAAAAAAGCTGCTGTGGATATTTTTAGGGAATAATTATAAGCAAAAAATTCATACATGTTCAGGGAGGAAACAACGAGGTTTTTCTGCATATTTTTTATTCTTGTTTAAAGCATAATTGTGTACCCCAAGGATACAGAGAACCAATTATGCTTCGATCTACAAAATTCATTATACAAAGCCATACCTATGTAGCATTTTGGCTTTCATTTCTATGTCTTTCATTTTGCATCTTTTTGCTTGTTGGTTGTGTGTTTGTGTGTGTGTGTTTTGTTGTTGCTGTTGTTGCTTGTTCAGTTTATTTATTTTTGGTCTGGCAGTAGAGGAATATGTTTTATGCATACCATATTTTTGTAATGAAACAGAGCAACTCTTCACATAACTTTTTTTTTACTATAAAAATCACTCAGTGGTTGCACTATTATTTGACGTACAGGGTTGTCTACAGTCATCCAGACAAATGGTTCCTGATTAGGACAATAACTTTCTTTTTTTTTTTTTTAGAAAATATAATGATTACTCATTTTATGAGAATGAAGGGCAGAACATCTTCTAACCATGAAATGATCCGTTTTCATAACACCTCTCTTAATGGTGGGTTCAGATGGAACTGCGGTGTGATTATCATGCCATCCCCTTTCTAATTTTGGATCTAAGAGTTAATGAGAGCAACCTCCCTTCCTTATAAAAAATATGAACAAGCAAGCGTAGAAGGAACATACCTCCACATAACAAAGACCTTAAAATACAACACAGTGTCTCAGAATGTGGAGATGCCTGTTTGCACCACATTGTCAAGCCACATCAATTAGGGAAGCAAAAGAAATGAAGATCATCAAACAAGGAAGGAACTGCTAGGTTTCCTAAAAGCATGATCTGACATAGAGGAAAACCTAAAGACTCCAATATAAAGATATTAGAAATAATAAGAGTAAAGGGTTTACCAAAGCTGCAGAATACAAATTCAGTCCACAAATACCAGTAGCATTTTTACTAATAGTGAATTGCCTATAAAAAATCAAGATGGCAGCCACAGTATTTTAAAATCATATTGTAATAAATAACAATGTATCTTATGAGATATGTTTCCTGATTCTGAGATGTGGTATGGATGAATTTCAGGCACATCTTAACATGAGCCAATAAATCATAAACAGAATCTGTAGGGCATTCATTTGTCAAAACAATGTACCAGAAGTTTCTGATATAAAAGGTTCGATTGCTTACACTGTGTTCTCTGCAGGTATCACCACCCTTGGTGTTTGTCAAATTTGAAAACAGAGAGGAAAAGCACTCATCAAGTGAAGCGCTTGGCTTTTAATTGCTATCCTTATTCCTTTGAACATGCCATTATTCTTTCTAACACAGATAAAATGCATTGTCTTTCTGCTCCTGGCAGCGTGTTTATTTGTATGTTTTCCTTTCTGTTTCTCTATTGAGATAGATCTTTTTTGTTTTTCTATGAACAATTGTTACTTAATGGAACTTGCCTTTATATCTGTTTTTCTGAAGGTGAAAAGAATCAGAAAATGCTGAGTCTGAAAGGATACCTGGATGCAGATTATAAAGTTATTACAATGAATCTGATACTGGCCTAGGAAGTAAGGCTAGTCAAAAATATCAATAAAACTGGGTTTACAGCTCCAGAATTAAATCTTTTCACAATATTCAGAGATGCTACTGATTATACCAATAAAAATCTTTTAATGAAGGCATTTACACAAAATATAATAATTTCACTGTGATACAAACACATATTTAAGACTAATAACAACTTGTAAAAACTGTTCTTTTCAGGACTAAAAATTATATTAGTGCAGTTGGCATATTGTTATTTTGAGATTTGATTACTGTTGACAGTCCTTGTTTATAATGTTGAAGAACAGTACCTATCATTTGCTAAATTATTTATTTAGTGGAGAGTTAAGCTTATGATTGTAAGATAAATTGAAAGTATTTTACTGCAAAATTTTCTTTAATTAAGAAAAAAGGCTGAAAGAGTGCTGGCATGTGTATAGGAGGGAATGTAGGCTGAGAAGTATCATTATGCTGTTAAATACAAACATGAAATATATGAAATTTGCTCCTCTTTTATGAAAAAAATTAAACATTCTAAAGATAAAAATTAAGCATTCCTGAGCTTGAAGATAATATTCCATTAATACTAGCCTTTTATGAGCATTGAGACCGCTAGCTGCTCTTCAATTTTCTCTAGAACATATAAGAAGATACTTAAAAATAGTATTTGACAGTATCTTCAGATCTTCCATAAAACCTGAAGCTCCACTTAATTGTTTCAATGGCTATACATATTCAGAAGCTCTTCAGACTGGTCCCATACAGTCTTTGATAGAAACCAAAACTATCTAGATTAATGTATTATGCTCATCAATAGGGTTTTGAAAAAAAAAATAGTTCCATCATGTCCTTCGAGGGACTTTTGCACGTTACTCAGTTTCATTATATTTTCAGTAGTGTCCTAAGGGCAAATGCAATTGGCAAAGTGCAATTTATGGTAGCAGATCTGAAATTGAAAACTATGACTATTGGTTTTAGTAATTTGAAATAATTGTTTACTATTCACTGTCTTTTTTTCAATAAGCAATATGAAGTCTAGAGTTTTAATTAATTAATTAGTTAATTAATTTGCCATTACTTACTACTGGAAATGTGGATATCCTTTTTTCCTCTGACTTGTCTTTTCTAATGCATTAAAGACATTTGATGCATAGCTATACGGGCCTACATACAAGCATGAACCTGGAGTTGGATCTGGAGGTATACATCAAACACAGGTACTTGTATACAGGATAGAGCTGTCCCCACTGGCCACTTAACGAGGAAAGAAAATGACGGTATGATACATTTAGTTATTTGGAAGGAGGGACTGGATTCATCATTAGGGTTATATGATTCTAAATCTATGTTTCAGCTTTTCTTGCTATCAATCAAGTAAGTGTGTTTCTAAAATTCTACATAAAATATGCATAAACAGATGGATTTTGATAAATATGTAACTGACAAAAATAAAGTGATATTTTCAAGTATGCAAGAGTATTCAATATAAACAAGCAGTTTTGAAGTTTGCAACACAATTTAATATACTGTAACTAAAATAAATATTTTTGCAAATATTTAAATTTTTTTTTCTATTGCAAAGTCAGATATACAGGAAGGAGAGACAGAAAGGAAGATGATTCATTTCCCAAGTGACCACAATGACCGGAGCTGAGCTGATCTGAAGTCAGAAGCCCACAGCCTCTTCAAGGGTTTCCCATGCGGGGGCAGGGTACCAAGGCTTTGGGCCGTCCTCGACTACTTTCCCAGGCCACAGACATGGAGCTGGATGGGAAGTGGAGCCACCCAGATTAGAACAGGCACCCATATGGGATCCTGGCATGTGCAAGGCAAAGCTTTGGTCACTGGGCTACCATGCTGGGTCCTAAAAATCAGTCTTTTATGACAATCCTGCCAAATACTGTCTTTTAGAGAAAATGTGACAAAGAAGTTTAAATGATTAAGTCAATCTATTATATGCAAATTTTCAAAATCAGCATATAAAGCCATTTCTCCCTAATTCTAATCTGGAGTTTCTGATAATTTATTAATAATATAGCACTTATCATAACAATATTATCTGTTCAGTCTAAAAAGTGAAAGATGTTAATTTGCAATTATAAACAAGAGGAAAGCCTTGAGAATAAAGCAATCATACTATCATTTCGATCATAACAGCAGAAACCTTTATAAAACACAAGGCTGAGGCAAGTACACGTTACTGCTTTGAAGCAGGTTAAATCAACGCCTGCAACAGTGGCATCTCATACGGAAGCACTGCTCCAGTTCTGGGTGTTCTGCTTCCAGTCCAGTTCCCTGAAAATGTAACTGAGAAGGCAGCAGAATAATGGCCCAGGAATTAATCCTCTCTCACCCACATGGGGTTCTAGCCTCCTGGATTCGGTCTAATGGCCACTGTGGCCATTTAAGCAGTGAACAAGATGATCAAAGACCTTCCTCTGTCTCTTTATTTCTCTCTGTCATTCTGACATTCAAATGACTACTATGAGAATACTTAGGGCATGCAGCAATGGTTTGATTGGCTAATAATTCCTCTCATTCAAGTACCAGGATCCCATACGGGAGCTGATTTGTGTTGTGACTGATTTACTTCACATCCAGCTCACTGTTTATGATCTTGGGAAGCAGAGAATGATGGCCCAAAGTCTTGGGACCCTACACCCATGTGGGAGACCCTAAAGAGTCTCCTGGCTTCAGATTGGCTCAGCTTTCACTGTTGTGGCCACTTGGGGAGTTAACCAGTGGACAGAAGATCTCTGCTTCTCCTTATAGATTTGCCTTTCCAATAAAATAATAATAATAATCTTAAAATATCATGGTGTTTCTGGTTAATATTATTTTGAAAACAGTAACCATTACAAATAGAGGTCAAAGCCCTCTTTTAGGTTCTGTTGAAATTAATATAAACAAAAGGCTTACTTTATGTTTAAACGATCATTTCTAAATTTTATTGAGAGAATTTATTTTAAAACCATTTCTTCTTAGTTATCATTTAAATTTAAATCTACATACGCATTAACAGGCATGTGTATGAGCACTAAAACTTTCTGCCGAAGTTGTTTAATTCTGTTATAGCTTTGAATAACTTGAAGAATAAAACTATATTTTCTATGCATGATTCAGATCCACTTTTGAACTCTAGTTTTGTGGTCTATTTAAAATTGCAAAGTAAATTCATTCAACAGCCTGCCCCTATTACATGCTTTGAGGTCCTCTATGCAAAAACAACAATGATAATTTTAAAGGGAGGATGCTCATGTGCTCCTTGGGATTCCTAAGCAATGCAAGTACAGGTGTGCAGTTGGTTTTCAGCAGTCACGCAGACTTTGCATAACTCATACTCTGCTTACATCTCTAGGTAGTCAAGAACCAAGTCAAAGTACCTGAAGGGTAAGGTACAGGGGGAACATCTACAGCAGAATAAATCTGTTGATACACATAGAAATAAATTCATTTCAGATAAGATCAATTATCAACAGAATAAGAATAAGAATAAGAAAAATACATTTTTGAAAGCTTGTGATCTGAATATATTCACAATAAAATTATATGTCAGTGATTAGTTTTGAAAAATATACACCCTGTGTAATACAGTATAGAGATATAAAAAGGACTATCAACTTATAATTACTCCATCGGTGTAATTTTGAATGGGGTGCTCTATGTGTATATATATATATATATATATACACATTTACATAAATAGATATACATGCACACACACATCTCAACATCCTCAGTGTGCCATATATACACACACGCATCTAGCACTGAGGAAATTGACTTTTATGTAATATTAAATAGATGCAGTTTTTAAATTCCTTGAATTCAATTGTCATCCCAACTACTTGTTTGAGCTGCTTATTCTCTGCATCTTTGTGCTTTCTAATCACAAGGTTAATTTTTTTTATATTTTCACATAATACTATTATATACTATTTTAAGAATAAAATTTGGGGGCCAGCACTTCAATGTAATGAATAAAGCTGCCGGGCGTGGCACTGAGTGTACTATCCCACACGGGTGTCAGTTGGTGCCTCTGCTGTTCCGGCACTGATTCTGATCCCTGCCTAGGGCTGGAAAAGGCAGTACAAGACAGTCCATCTATCAGGCCTCTGCCACCCATGTAAGTGACGCAGATGAGGTTCCTAACTCCTGGCTTAATCATGGCACTGCCCTGACCATAACACCTATCTCGGGGGTGAACCAACAGATAACAGAGCCTCTCTCTCTCTCTCCTTTCCTCCTTCCCTCTCTCAATCTCTCTCTAAGGCTTTCAAAGAAATAAGTAAATGTGTTTTTTAAATAAGAATAGAATTTCACAAGATATGTAAAAAAAGTTAAATTCAGATAACACTATAGTAATACACTTCAGATTCACAAGATACTCTAATTGTCCCATTGAAGCTCAAAAGGAAGATGATGACATGACAGGAAACACAGTGGGTTAGCTCACTTTCCTGAATCTGGAGTGTACTTCACATTTAGCATAACAATTTTACTGCTCAGAAAAGCAGTATGTTGCATGATTTCTGAGTGGTTTTGGACAATTTGCCCATCTGGCTTCCTTTTAATATAGAGTGTTTAGATTCATTTATTCAGATTAAAACCATCATAAAATTGCCAACACTTTATAAAATTATATTAGAAGAGTGAATTTGTACCAGATCGATAATGTGCAACCTGCAACCATTGAGTCTATGATGAATTATTGCTTTTCCTGATAGATTCTGATTGGTTATATACAAATTTAGCTAAAAGTTAATATTGAAAACAGTATCATCTCAATTTAAATATATTTTAAAATATTACATCAAAATTAAATATTTGTTAAACCATAGCAGACAAAAAAATGATACACGATATTAATATGCCAACATATATGTAATTTTTTGATGGGGTAATTTTATATTAATGTCTTTTGGGGATATAAAATAGATTTTTTTCAATATTGAGAAATTATAAACAATAATTCTTGACACTGACAGAGTTTGCTGTAAAACTATTATCATCTTATCAAATTTTAATGCCTTACATTACATACTTCTGATTTGTTAAGTTCCAATTCAGACATTAATCCATAAGGACATTTGAACTCTTTTAAAATATGTTACTCAAAATAAATATAAATAAATATATATACATATGTGTGTGTGTGTATATATATATAACACAGTAAATCTTTACTTGAGCTAAAACATTCAATTAATAAATGCTTAAGTCTCCACTGCCAGTATCATATGTGGTAGTCCATCATGACAAACAAAACAATAACTATCTTTAGAAAAAGATTGGATGAAAATGAATGATGAGGAAGATATATGATCTTAAGATAATGGTAGGTCAGACATCACAGGGTTTAAAACACTGTATATATATATATATATATACTGTGTATATATACTGTATATATACTGTATATATACTGTATTTATACAAATATAAATATACTGTATATATGTGTGTGTATATATATGCATATTTTATGTACTATGATCAATGTAAGCAGGTCCATGCATAGGGTTGTGTTGTGGTACTGTGAATTAAAGGACCAATCTTTAAAGCTAGCATCCTTCATAGAAGAATTGGTGCAAGTTTCAACTGCTCAACCTCTGACCCAGCATCCTGCTAATGTACCTGGAAAGCAGCAGGAGAATATCCCTTCCATTGACCCAGCAGAAATCACTAGAACCATTTAGGGATTGAATTATTAGATGGAGCATCTCTTCCTCTATTTGCCATTCTATCACTTTGATTTCCAAATCAACAAACACATCTTTAAAAACATAAACATATTTATAAGAAGACAATGGATTGAGAGGACAATGGGAAGCCTTGCTAGTGTAGAGCCATAGCCAGCTGCAATCCTATTGAGAATGCTCTAGGAACAGTTGATAGGGAAATGCACAGACCAAGAACGCCCTAATTCTCAAGTTTAGATGATAGAACCAACAGAGGTGCTTCTTCTTTAGTATGCTGTTAATTAATGATAACCTGCAAAAAGAACACATTGCTTACTGACTTGCACATAGACCACGTCCTGTCTCAAATCCTCCTTCCTTGGGCCTATGCGACCTTCAGTCTTTAAAAGTCTGATGCTGCTAGTAAACTTTGGCTGTTGACCATCAGTCAGTAGTCCACATGTATGACTATCGGCTTTGTGCATCAAGTCCATCGTTGCAGGGCAGCAAATACACACTCATACATGGAAACATAGCTATGATTTTTTTCATTTTAAATTTGAAAAATCACTTAGGCAATCCTCTGCATTGAAATAATAAAAGAGAACCCTCTTCTCAAAACTTTTCATCTCATCAGGATAATGTCACACTTTCATCTTTGAGTTATCGTGGATCATACTCAACAGTGAGGAATGCATATAATCTTTTGAATAGATGAGAAGATGCCAACTAATTCTTACTTTCTGTTTCTACTGCAAGTCTTATGCACTCAACAACAAAAGTTACCTACCAGGACTTGCCCTATCCTTCCCATCAAGTCAAGGACACAATAGAAGATGGGTAGTCATTTTGTGAATATGTAAATGAAAAGAGAAGTCCCGGCTGCAGTGCTGAATTCATTCTGTTTGGTCTTGTGCTACAGGTTGACTTTTCTGCCACATCAAGAAATCAGCCACACGTGGACATGGCTTCTATGAAATTGGGGTTCACATGCATCTTAGGAAAAGAAAAATAATTTAATAGACTCTGAGGAACAGAAAAGCAGCTCCATTTAAACACAACTGTTAACCCACTTTTTAAACAAACCAGTTTCTTTTTTGGATGAAATTTTACAGGTACTTCTTTTATAAGTCATTGCTTAGCTTCAAACAGGACCAAGATAATCCAGTCGATTTTCTGCATCAATGCAAGTAAGTAGGCAGCACTTTCATTGTATGTGACTTATTCTTTAATATATCTATTGTGCAATTTAAGTCAATAAAAACTAGACTTCATAAATTAGAGGAGGTAATTTTAATGTGCTTACTATTTGGACTTTGATTTATTTTGTTTGCACACAGAGGATGTTTTGATGGGTATTGGAATTATTAAGTAAGCTCTCATTCATTAGGATTGCAGTGGGTCTCAATAAACAAGTGGAAAAGCCTTTGCACACCTTGAGAAATGAAAGAAAATATAAAGCAGATCTTCAAATATTCTTTTTCTTGGACAAGGTTACCTCTGATTGAAGTTAGGATAGTTGTGTTCCATTAGGTAGGGCAATTTGACACTGTCATTTTTGAAATGTGTTACATGTATGCTTTTCTTGACCAGAAAATGTCTTTTTAGGATTTTATTGGTTTGGAGGGCATAGCAAGTGAAAGAGAGAGGGAGAAGGAGAGAGCAAGAGAGCAATAAAGGGAGAAAGAATTGGTTGAGTGCTTCATCTGCTAATCCACTCCCCAAATGTCTCCGACAGTCAAATCTAGGCCAGGCAGAAGCCAGTAGCCAGGGCCTCCATCCAAGACTTTGCAGTGGTTGGTGGCAAGGACATACACTCTTGGGCGGTGTTCTGGTGTTTACTACATGCATTACCAGAAAGTGGGATCAGACGCTCAGGAGCCAGGGAGGAAGGTGGCACTCTGGTATGAGACAACCAGCTGCACCAAGTGCTGGACACTGGAGCACCATTTGCTTGCTCACTTGGTTAATAATAATAATAAAAAGAAAAGGTTTTAAATCTTAAAATTGGGAAATATTTTCGTTATCTTCTTCGGTACAGTCACAGTACTGTGTCTTTCACTACACCAATGACAACTAATTAACTTAAATGATATGAATTGGATGATTTATTGAATTTTATTTGTATATTGCATGCAAAACAAGGCTATCTCGGCTTAGTGATTGCAGTCATGGGAATTTCATTATTGGGTTGAGAACAGACTTGTGTGTGAGTGTGCATACATAATCTGATTAAAATGAAATACCAGCATCATGGCAAAACCAAAAAGCATCACAACAGAGCAGGCTCCTCAGTGCTCTATTTCAGCCTCAGAAACTAGCCATGTCTTCCTCGTCATGTAAGCATATTTATGCTGCCATTTACCCCCTCTTTTTTTTGCTATTAATTCTTTTTTTAATTAATTACGTTGCATTATATAACACAGTTTCATAGGCTCTGAGATTCCTCCCAACCCTTTCACTACCTTCCCCCCCCCCATTGTGGATTCCTCCACCTTGTTACAGTATTACAGTTCAAATTAAGTCAAGATTCTTTTATTGCAAACATACACCAAGCATAGAGTCCAGCATCTTATTGTCTAGATAAACTCAACAGTTTCTTGGGGAGACCATTTCTTGTCTGAAGATAGAGCTGGCAGAATATCATCCCGATCAATTAGAAGCCCCAGCACAACATCAACAACAATTTACAACATTATGGAATTAATTGACATGGTATTGAGTAATCAATATGTTAAAACAAAGCAAGTTCTTAACCGCATCCTATGACTACTTCATTGACACTTCAATTTTTGTGTGTACACAGAGCCGGCTGCTATACACCTTAAAGTGACTATAGGGTACTATTCAGCTGTCTCGTGTCTGTTTTCATTTTAGTATTTAGCAGTTTATTGTGTTGACGCGTAATATTGCTGAACTTGGTAGATTTTAGTATAGTCTAAACTGAATTATAAATCTAACAAGGCCTTTGTTAATAGTTGAGGTGCAGAACAGTTTTAGGAGGGGTGTGCAGAGAAATCTTCAATACCCTAGTGAGGAGTAACTAATCTTTGTGTACCCCCTCTTATAAGGACAGTAGCCTAACAAAACCTAAAGGAAAAGAATATTAGAAGATATACATGAAAAAAGATAGCATAATATTGTATAAATGAAGATATATGAGATATTGAAACTTTAAATAAAATGTAATATAGCCCACTAATTTTAATATTTGCTCCAATTAAAATTTCTTCATAAATATAAAAATCAATTTTAGTGTATTCCCATACTAATGTGGACTTCTATTTTTTGTTTTAGTTCTGGGTGTTTTGTCATTTACATAAATGAAACAGATCCAGAACAATAGAATAACCAAATGATTCTGATAGGAAAGAAGCTTGGAGAAATTTCACCACAAAGGAAATGAAATACAAACCTGACCAACTGAATTCTCGGCTTGTGCTTTGAATTCGGTCTATTCAATAAGCAATTACATGCAATGAAAATGTATAGCTACATAATACATATATTTAATATTATAGTATTTCATCATAAACTATATATATGTATATATATGTGTATATATATGTATATATATGTGTGTATATATATGTATATATATATGTGTGTATATATATATATATATATATATATATATATATATATATATATAATGTTCACAATTTCCTTTCTGCAAAGTCTGTTTGGGTTATATTATTTCTCTGTATGATTCATACTTCCAAGTTTCCCAAATTGTGACTGTTTTCTTTTATCCTTGCCTCCTCTAGGTCTGACTGCCTCTGTCCTCTCATTTTCTGGTCCCCCACTGACTCTCCTCTTCTCTTATCTCCATGGCATGTGCCCCTAGGCATCACTTTCAGTGCCTATCATTCTCCTCTAACTTCTGGTCTTGCTTCTTCCTTCCCCCATAACTTCTTATCAGCACCCTTAAAAACAAACAGAATAGAACTAGATAGAGTAAATTAAATTCAAAGCAAAGACTTTAAAATATACTGCCATTATTTCTTTCATAACGAAGAATACATATAATATAAAAATCGTTTTTACAATTGTTCAATTCCACATAAACATGAAGAAAATGCCTGAATTTTTCCTTGCTCCTAGGACAAAATGTGAGAGTTTTCTTAATTTTGCTGAGGACATAGCAATAGAACAGAGTACAGTTATCAACACAGGAAATAATGCTAGAGAAATGACTATGAATTAATTTCATGAAAATTGCATATTAGTGAAAAGTGTCCACATCTTCCATAAAACATGAGTACATTTCAAAATATTTGCGAAAAAATGAAACTAAAAAGCAAGTTTATTTGAGGTTAAAACAACTTACACATTATGCATACTTTACATGTATTTTTCATGTATCATAGAGAAAATTTTCATCCTATTTTTTTCTATCAAGTTAAACCCACATTTTTAACGTCATGTTTCCAAGAACTTTTTGAGTACCTTGTTACATAAATGCTAAATAACTTTCCATTTCATTCTTCGGTTTGATGATTCCAATTTGTCATTCTCAGTATAGAGACAATTAGCAGGCTTTAAGTTAAATTCCTTAACCATGAGTGATTACACTGTCCTAATTCAGAAAGTATGAAGTTAATGCCAGGAAAAAAAACTGGGATATTTATTTGTCCCAGAGACACAATGAGAAATAGCTTCCATCATCTGCCTCATTCTCTAAATGGTCACAACAGTAAGATCTGAGGCGGGTCACAGACAGGACATAAAATCTCTACCCTGGTCTCCTTCGTGGAGCATTTTGGCTATCATTCACTGCTTTTACAGACAGCATTTTCAGAAAGCTGGGTCAGAAACACAGAGTTGCTAGGACTCAAATCATCCTCTTCAAAATGGAATGCAGGCATCTTAACTGGTAGTTTAACCAGCTTTGCTACAGTGACAGCCCCCTGTCTTATTTTTTCAAGATTTATTCATTTTTTGAAAGGCAAAGTGATGGAGAGAGGGGGGAATAATATAAAGAGATAGTAAGAGAAGGAAAAGAAGAGAAGCAGAGGGGACAGAAACGGGGAAGGGAGGGAGAGTGGGAGGAAAAGAGGAGTGGGAAAGTGGGGAGAGAGAGGGGAAAGGAAGTGGAGAGGAAGAGAAAGATGGAGGGAGGGAGATGGAAAGAGAGAAGAAAGGAGAGATCTCCCACTGGCCAAGGATTGGGTGTATAACATGGAGACACCAGGATGAATATCTCACATGGGTGGCAGTAACCAAAATGTAACTACTTGAACTTTCCAGGCACTTTGGCAGGAAACTGCATGAGCATCCCGAATTGAAACCAGGTGCTCCCACATGGCATATAGACCTTCCAAGCTGTTGAATGAACCACTGGGCCGTAATGCACTCCATCATTTGTTTCTTGTCAGGGCAATTTTTAATGCCAAGGAACAAAGAAATTGACAATATCCTATCTGAAATGGATACTCATCTTCCAACACTAATACAAAAAAGAACAAGATATAAAATCTTCCCTCTTTTTAGAAATCTTCTTTTCCAGGGAATGAATTTGCATGTGCATTTTCTCATTTGCTCTGTATTTGTGTCATTTTGAGTTGAACTGGTTGAGCTCTGGAAAGTCCCTGTGAAGCTGCTTCCCAGAGAGATCATTTCACTATTAGGTCCAAAGCAAAGATAGCCTTGGTAATACCAGCATGGATGAATGCACTCTCCACTGAGCCTGTCTTAGAAGGAAGTTTTCATTCCATGACCTATTCATAAGTATGGGGGCAGGAAGGATGGGCAGTGCCCACTGAACTCACTGGTTAGTAATTCACACAGATACTTAATACTCAAGGTATAATTCATGTTTACTAAAAAAGACTAAAATAAGTTCAGTAAAGTTTTCCTGTCTACACTTTCATAAATTTTAATTACTAAGTTCCTATAAGGTGCTGAAAATCTTGATTAAAAATTGTAAAGTGGTGAGCCCTGATCTTATACAACTTACCAAAGCATTGAAACTTTCATCTGCTCTCCCAGAATATCCTTTACGAATTATCAAAGCAGACAACTAACTACACTTCTTGATTATTTCACCTTGCTACTTCTTTGAAGTTCTAATCACCGTTGCCTTTTTGGAACACTGTTTTAAAACAGATGGAATGAACATCTGGATAATACAACATGTATTTATTTATTTTTTTGTCTATCACTAACCTTGATGATATGAAGAACATCTCCCAAACACACCACCAGGCGCATCATCTAATCTGCTAACACTTTGGATAATGAGAACAGCAGAAGTGGTTACTAAATATCTTGTTTAAATTAACACAGATCCAAATATAAATGTGGAAATATCCATGCAATTCACGAACGGCTGCCTGAGCGTATGTTAAAATAGCATTTTTGATGAAGCTGACATTTCTGATTATTTTCTGTCTTTGAAGTTACTGAGTTCAACGATCCATTCTTTGTGTTTATTTAGCAGGAATGTAAACATCATAAATAATTTAAGATGTCCAGTATTAAATGTCAATTCTAAATAGCATGGAAATGCAAAACTAGGTAAAACTGATGATTCTCATTTATCTGTCATCTGTTTGTGAATAATGCTATGCAGACAAAGCAGAAGTGATAGGAAAAGTGGGAAACTATATGAGCCCATATTTAGGAACATCAATACACAGTAACAAAGCTGGTTCATCTGATGCAGACATTGCTAAGTCAGTTCACAAAATGTATGGTGGTTTTTGATTCAAATAACTGGTAATTTCAGTTAGCGGTAACTCAAAGCAAGCTGGATCCAGCATCGATCAACATAAGTTGCGACTTGGCAGTCTCTCTGCTTCCACAATGCACTAACATCTAGGTTGTCTCTCCATACAATGTAGTGAAGATTATAATAGCCATCTCTGACATCCTGCAGTTGCTCTCCGTCACTTCTCCTCTCCCTCCCAAAACAATCTCTTCCAGGTATTTCTAGAAAAAAAAGTTAAAAGGATTCTAGCTTTGTCTAGCTTGGGTCATTGTTATGACACATTAACTAGTCACAGTTAGATGGAAAGAGTAGATGAGGGTAATATGTGCAGCTTCAGAGGTAAGGAATTGAATGTGTTTTAAAATCAGTCAAAAAGGACAAGAAAAAAAAAAAAGGTAAAATGTGTGTTCCTTTATAAAACAATGGATGACAGACTCTGCTCAGTCAAAATCAACAGGGGTCTATTATCAAAATCCAAGGTTTGAGGAGAAGTCTTTAATACAGAACTGAAACACTTCATAGGCAAGGAGTGAATGGATTAAGAACAGCCTCAACTTCTGACAGTTTCTTTCTCATGTGCACTCTAGGAAGCAGGAGATGATGGTTCAAGTTTTTGCTTCTCATATGAGAGTTCCGTGCAATGCTCCATAAAGGCTCTTGGCCCACTACTGGAATATGAAAATCACATGAAAGATTCATTTTCATTTTTTTTCTCTCTCTCCCTATGCCCAGTCCTGTGTATGTATCCCTCTGCTTGTATGTAGGTCTCTATCTTTGAACACTATCATTCAAATAAACAAGTATAAACAAATAGAGACTCAGATAAAACTTTGAACTAACAACCTTCAATCCAGTTTACCTGCATCTAAATTACAGCATAATGACTCAAGCATATATGACCACAAAAATAGAAAGAATATTGCAGAATAAAATTATCTTAGCTCTTTTTCTTAGTCTGTATAAATATTAGAGTAGAAGCTCTTGTTGTAAATTACCTAAATGCAAGAAACTAAGAAATGAATAGTTGTAGATTATTAGCCAACAGACTATTCCCTCTTTCCCTTCCCCCACCAAAAGAATCTTAAGAATTCAGACTATATTAGTTTGACTATGATTGTGAGGCAGGTCAGCTCTGGAAGGCTGGTCTAGTTTAGAATATTTTAAGTAATATATATCCATAGCAAAGACAATTCTATGTCCTTTTGAAAGTAAGTTGATATTTGTATCTGTTATGGCATACCTGATAAATTACTGAATAGAACAAAAGTAAACACATGAAAACTTAAATCTCTCAAATCAAATATCCTATTGTTAAGATCTTAACTATAAGTTTACATTCATTACATTTAAAAATTATTTGAAAATCACAATATCTTCTCTTATTAAATAATAATGAAAAATTTTATCAAGTTGACCCAAAAGGTGAAAAAAAATCAAAGAAAATGGGTCACATTCAGAAAAAAATATTTTTTGATTAAATGTTTATGAAAGGTTTAAGAATGGTAACTAGCATTAAACATACATTCTTGAAAGCATATGGCTTTATAATGGGAAATGGATATTTTTCCATTGGACTCACACATTTGAGCTGCTTAGATATGCTGCAATGAAATGACATACAATCACCAGACACACCTTTAGTGGATATAGGGAATATTGCCAAAATTGTTGTAACCTTGTCATGATCTTTTTGCTCTATGCTTTTACAGCATAGGTTAGTGTTACAAGTTAAATTCAATCTATCTATTGGCAGCTAATTCTTAAAAGCTTGTTATGATTGGAAATTCAATATAGGTATACGCTGCAGACCATCTGTGAGGGGGCATTATTTCCTCCATCACTCAAGGGAATAGGGTGACTCATTTTGAGGATGGGCCCACCCTGACTTTGTATGAAGGCAGACGAGTGCCAGGTGGTCAGTACAGATAAACACAAAGATTAATATGGCTGAAAAGAAAGCAAGGACTTAGCCAGCAAGCTTTGCAACAGTGTTGAATACTGCAACAGGTGGCAAACACTGTGATCTCCATATCCATTGTGGGTATAAAGTCAGAATATGATTCACATTCTGTAGCTCAGATTCCAAAAGACAAAAAGAACACAGATGCTAGTTAATAAGGGTAGACTGTAATAACCTTGGGACCTGTCACCTTTCCCAAAGTACCTGTGCTAACTGAAGGGAAGAACTCTGTAGAACAAAATTGGGTGGCATGTAAGTTAAAATCTCAGTATGTCAGATAGCCTTTTCCTAAGATTTGAAAGAAACTTGCAAATTTCCTAATAAAATTTGATAGTGTTCTATTAACATGAAGCTGTAATCTATTAGGCAATTTTTTTAAAGTGAGGAGAGTATTTATTGTTTTCCATATCAAATCCAAAAGGAGAAACTTGACTAAGTTATACTAATTATGGACTCAACAAATACTGATTAAGCCAAAATTAAGTAGAAAAAAAGGAACAACAAAATAAATACATGATCTTTTTATGTTGTCTCAGTATCTCATAAGCTTTTATTAACTACTATGTTTAGTTTTGTTGTGGGCACAGCCATTAAAGAGTGGTTCGTTGCATTGGCTTACCATGCTAGATACAAAACTTAGAAATTTGTTAATTTAAAACACAACAAAGCAATGACATAAGAGACAGGACTAAGAGTATAAATTCAGTGCAAGCTTTTCTCCATCTTTGTGCTTCTAGCAATTGTTATAAACCCTAGATAAAAGATCCCATGAACCACTGCTATGCATTAAGAATGGCTGCTGCTGCTCATGGTCTGAGGGCCAAGAATTTCATCTGAAGTAGGGAAATAGAGAATGAGGATTCTGCAGCAGGGTATGGTATAATGTTTAAAATATCTACATCCCCTATGGGAATGCCATTGGTCATAATGTCTGGGTTTGAGTCCTGATTCCATATTTATACTAATACACACCCTGGGACCCAAGTTTTGTCCTTGCCACTTATATGAGAAACTGGATTGAGTTCATATATCCCAGGCATCTAGATACTGGATGAACAGTGGATGGGATATTTCTATCTCTATTTGATCATGTAAGTAAATTAATGAATATTTTAAAAGAAGCAAGATTAGTCAGAGAAATGTAAATGATACAAGTAAATTATTCTAATTTTGTCTTGCTTGGGCCATGTGTTATGACACATTTAGTAATAAGTAAATCATATATTTCCAAATTTTGATTGGTGCCAAAATGATGCCTGTAACAGTAGTGTTTTCTCGCATTTTTATTAAAGTGAGCAGATTTTATGTGTTCCATCAGTACAGTACCTTTGTTCCTTTGCTTCTCCCTGGCACCACACCCTCCCTTCCCTATCTTCATCTATATTTACACAGGAATAATTTTAACCGATTCTATATTCACAGGGTTAATTTGCCAGTAACCATAATATTGAACAAGCAAAAGGTAAAAAAGAACACAAGATCATATTTCTACCAGAGTACAAACATGGGCTCAAACTGACAATCATATCTCAAAGTGCCAATGACTTTCCTACACTTTTTTGATCATCAAAGTTTATGCACAATCTGAATGGTTACTATAAAACTATTAGACTGAACAAGTCATATGACACAGATCAAATTTTTAGAATCTCAGAGAAGTACATTTGTTGATAGGTTTAGATCAAGGCAAAAATATGCTGAGAGTAGAGTAAGCATGTAGGATTTATTGGGGAGCAAATGGGTGGGAAACAGACATACACATTCATCTGTTGACTAATTTCTCCAATGTCCAAAACAGATAGCATAATTCCAGGCCAACACTAGGAGGTCATGATCAATCCTTGTCTCCCAAGTAGGTGGCAAGTTCTCAAATACTTGAACAGCAACCTGTTGCCTTCCAGAGTAAGCAACAGAAATAGCTAAACATCGAAGAGGTCAAAGGACTTGAAAGTAGATATTCAGATACAGGTTTAAGGCTTCCCAATTACTATGCCAAATTCTGGCCACAATTTACCACTGTCATTAGAAAACGAGTTAAAGGATAAAAACATTACAACTTGCATACTGAGTGGTTAAATTAAATAATATTTGTAATTATATACCAACTGATATGATATCTACAGATTTCTTATACAGTTTATGTATTAATATCCACAAATAAGAGAAAATACATGGCATTTGTTTTTATTTGTGTGTGTGTTTTTAAATTTGGACATAATAGGAATTACAAATCATTTAAAATATTTAATGTATGATAAATATATAGTAAATTTCAATGATTATCTCATTACAATTATTGATGATATAGATTTGGGGGAGCGCTGATAAAGAAATATAAACAGAGACAAGAGTAGAGTATGGTCATCTATTGCTTCACTATCAAATGCTCAGGGATCCAGAGTTGGTCCAAAGTTAACATTGGCAAACAGGGATTCAATTCAAATGGGTATCAAGGAACCCGCCAATTTACAATCCTCATATTTAAAATTGAAGATGGGGCCTGGCATGATAGTGTAGCAGCTAAAGTCCTTGCCTTGAGCTCGCTGGGATCCCATATGGATGACGGTTCTAATCCTAGCAACCCCGTTTCCCATCCAGCCCTCTGCTTGTGGTCTGGGAAGTTAGTCAAGGATGGCCCAAAGCCTTGGAACCCTGTACCCTCATAGGAGACCCAGAACAAGCTCCTGGCTCCTAGAAAAAGTGTGTTGCCAAAATTCTAGTGGCTAAGGATAATATCCTATGTATCATATTACAAGTCTGTGAATCAAATATTAGGATTGGATTTCTTAATTTCCCTCCTCTGATTTCAAAGTCCTTAACTAAAGTGTTGGTTATCTTTGTCCCTGTATATTTTCTAGGAGTACAATGAGTTCAAACACACTCAGGTTGTTCGTGGAATTCAGATTCCTGTTGCAGAACTGAGGTTTGTTTCCATGCTAAATGTCACCAGTAGCTGATCTTTCAAGAATTTCCTCTTTGGTTCCTCCACATGTTCATTTATGCCCACCCACATTTAAGAGTCAGCATGGTGACTCCTCCTGAAACCTGCACTGTCTGTTTCCTATTGTCATACCTCATTTGCTATCTATCAGAGATTCTTTTTCTTTAAAGTGTGTAGTTTGATAAATCCAGATAATATAGAATAATATCTTAAATCTGAAACTTGTAACAGCAATAACAGTCGTGAAATCCCTTTGCTTTGTAAAATGGCACATTCACAGACCATAGGGGGCTTAAGGATGCGGATATTGGGGCAATATTAAGCCTATAACACTGCCATGTCCATTCTTCAGAAACCTGGAATATTTCTCATAGTGATAGGCTTAATAACAATGTCAAACATTGTTATATAAAGTGAGAATGCACAGTCACTGATCTATCACTGAATTATTTGTCTTCTTTGTGTTCTTCATACGCTAATCAATCAAAAGTATGCTGCAAATAACTCTCCAGCCAATTTCTGGCTATTGACTTTAGAAATAACAGATATTTCTGTTGATAATTCCATTAAAGCAGAAGTCAGCTGGAGCGCAAAAGATTGATTTTTTTTCCCACACACTCATTTTTGTAATGTTGACTGCACAGAATACAAACCAGAATGCAAAAAAAGATGATTTTCACTATTAGATTATAGTAATTTCTCATGAATTAAGTGTAATTCTTATTGCTTCCTGAATGATCATAGAAACCAATTCATAAAATTGTAATTTCTTAGAACTGTGAAATGTAGCCAATGTTTTGAGAAGTTATATGATAAGTTTAATATTATATCAATTGTTCCTTACAAGATATAACAAACTTCACTTAAAAAAATTAGTTGTGTGACAGATGAGTATGCAACTATTATGATGGCTTTACTTTTCAGCTTTCATTAAACACATGTGTGAGATTTCTGTGGTTTTTATTCACTGATAATGATGGAGGAAGTTGTCCTTGCAGGTAAGAAGACACCTTAAAATAACACACCTGAAGAATTTAATTCAATTCATCTCCTTAGGATCCAGTGTCATAAAAGCAAATATTACTGTCTTCTCTGTAATAGGAACTTAGACTCCCTTCTGTTCCTCTTAGAATTCTTTACCCAATGAACAATAATTTTTTTCTTTATATAAGCACCAAACATAATTTAAAAAGAATCTCAGCTGTGTGATTTGGTTCAGGTTTCCAATGTACTTGGAGATATCCAGATATACTAACACCTATTAGTAATAAATAGGCTACATTTGGCTTATATTTGAGAATGATTGGTGGGGGAATATTTTATGATTGCTTTTGTGATTTACTTGGTCAAAAACACAGAGTCCAATGCTGTGACTCAGTATGCTAAGCTGCTGTTGGTAACACTTGTATCCCATATTGCAAAGACACCTGAGTCCTAAGGGCTACATTTCCAATTCAGATTGCTATTAATGCACCTGAGGAGACATTACATTATTGCCAACAAGTTGAGTCACTGCCCCCGACACAGGTGACCAGCCCTAGCAGTTCAGGCCACTTGGAAGTGAACAAATGGATTAAAGATCTCTCTATATCTCTGTCTCTCTTCTCTCTCTCACTCTCCTCTCCTTTTATCTTCTCTCTGTTGCTTTGCCTCTCAAATAAATAGATATGTTTTTACACACACACACACACACACACACACACACATATATATATTCCTCACTTAGTAAAATGACAACTAATTACTTCAAATTATATGGTGAAAATAACTTTTAAATAGTTTTTGATTTTTGCTACAGTTGAATACAGAGGTAATGCTAATCAATTCTATTTAAAATGATATATTCTGTTTAGGTTGATACATGTGTTTTGGAAGTTCAAAACTTTAAAGAGGTTTTCTCCTTGGAGAACTTAAATAATATTTTTAGTGAGAACCTGATTGTGTTCTAATCTGTCTTTTGTTACTTGCTTTTTAAAAAAAAAAACATGTATTTAATTTTATTGGAAAAACAGATCCATAGAGAGAGATGGATACAAAGTTCCTCCATCTGCTTGTCTATTCCCCAAATGACTGCAATAGCCACAGCTGAGCTGTGGAAGCCTCCCCAGGGTCTCTCATGTGGATAGTGTCTCAAAGCATTCAGTCATCCTCCACCATCTGCAGGGGGAGGATCAGCCAATTGAGCCATCACACCAGACCCGCCAGTTTTATTTTAAGAATGGAATATTAACATACAGCCTACAACTAGATTTTATTCATTATACTTCAAAAAAATGTAATTTCAGGTCCAATAAAAAAATATACAATTTGAAAGAGAATAGAAAATGCCTGCCTACACAAGCTATACAGAATACAAGCAATAAATGCAATTTGGAATTCAAATAAGTCTAAGAGATCTTGAACCTATCAAATGTAACTTACATCTCAGGTACTATTTCCTCTTACAGGCTAGTTCCTATCATGATAATGATACCTAAACATTAATAGTAAATGATGCTTTAATATTGTGCAATGTGCCTTTTTTAAAAAGCAAATAAAATGGGTTGGATTTATAAACACACTTTTTCAATTATGGAAAGAGAACATTCTCTGTTAGCACTATTCAAGATTGCTAGCGTTTAACAAAATAAGGTCAATAAGTGTGTAGGGATGGCACTGTAGGACTGGGGGTTTGATTTAAAGGTGTGTGCGCTCTTCATCACAGTTCTGAAAAGAATGCATGGTGCGGTGACCATTCCTGTGTCCCAAGTAGCTTTCTCTCTTTCACAGGAAAAATCTGCACACGTTTTACATATAACTTCAATATGCTGAAGCAGGGTGGGTTTTTAGTGAAATCTGGTTATGACTGGCATTCCTGAACACAACCCCTGGGTTCCATACAGGTACTGATTCCAGCTACACTGTACATATTCCTTCTTTCATTTTACATGTTGTATAATGCCATTCAGTTCCTGAGTAAATGCTGACACTGTTTATAGTGTTTATAGTGTTCTTATTCAAAACTTAATGTTTGTATTTCAGTCTTTTGGATTTGACCTTGGATCCAGGCAGATGACACTTTGAAGCTTACTAGCCATGTCATCTTAAACAATTGTTTATTCTCTTTTAGCCATGCTTTCTAATTGGTCAAGTATTAATCACAATTTCAACAACAATATTAGATGCTAATGATAGCTAAGCTAATCATCATTAAATATAACTATTTTAAAACCCTTCCCTAGTAGAATTCAGAGCCAATTCATAGGCAGTTAAGGAGAGTAAGTCAAAATACTCAACTCCATTTTGGAGGGTGATACACTCTGTTTATCACAATTATTTCCAGCAGAAAAAGTAAGTATGGTACACTCATAGTATTAGTTTAATATTATCAACAAAAATGTATGTGGTACATTTTTAGTGCATACAGTATTAAATACAAATTTTAAATGGGTTATGACAGTGATTACTATTACTTAGAGCGTTTTATCTTCATTATTGGAACTTCAACTCTAAATGTGGTGTATCTAATCGCAGTAAAACTCCATCCTAAATGCATATTCCTTTAGTTTTATATATATGCATTCCAGTACCTCTTGTGGGTTAGTCATATGAGAAAAGGAAATTGGATCAATATTTGCATTAATCATGGAAACTTTTTCATTTAATTGGTAAACTGGCCATCTGAATTGGACTATAGGTTAAAAAATGTTAACTGATATCAGGTATTCACAAATACAATTGGCATTTCAACATTTTTTACTTAAACCTTACACTGAAATTAATACCATAATCGTACAGGGAAATAATCCATAATGCCATGTCTCAAAGTAATCAGGATGACATCATCTTGCTATTTTTAAAGCAGATTTCACAAAGTACATAAGTCTATGTGTGATCTAAGGTTGTGCCTCAGAATGTATAAATAAAAAAAAAAGATGCTGCATTTTATCTCTAAAATGAGGGAAATCTGCTTCAGTTTAGCAAACTGAAATCTATTCTGCATGGCCTAAGATTTCATGAAAGTACATTGTAAAAAAATATTTAGAATCTAAAAATTTTGTATCTTTTGAATTTTGGGTAAAATATAAAATATTTTTGAATTCTTAAAGATGCACATGTAATAAATTCTCTGGCCTTATTAGCACAAATATTTTTATGAAATATGAGCCCTATCACTTTGTGTATGGTTGCTGATTCATAAAATCATACATTTTTTTACCATCCTTCTGTTCTCTTGATTTACGAAATCTTATTGTCTATATGGTTGTAATTAAAATAAAAATTGCAATACAGCATTATATCCTTTATATTATTTTAATAAAGACTACTGAGATTGTATTCTCCTAATTATGAAAGTTAGGAGGATTAATGGAGAATGATTTGATTCCAAGGTCTCAGAAAAATTTCCTTAAAATGCCAAGACAACCAAATAAGGAAATCAAATAAGTCAGTAAAAAAAAAATAAGTAACAGTTATATAACGACTTTGTAATAAATGAGAATGGTAGGTAAATGATTAACCATGAAACCATACTTACATAACATTAATTATTAAATGAATTAACAAATTGATGAACAAGCCAAGGAAATGTATGCCATTAAGAATTGTTTTAAACTGCATAGCTACTTCATACTAACGGAGTGACAGCACAATAATTCAGTCCTTCAAGTATGTGTTATGAGTCATGACTTTTCCCAAAATATTGCAGTAATAGGAGTGGGGAAAACCATGATTTCACAGGGGAGAAATCTGATAAACCCTGCTTCATCTAAGTAATCTACATCCAAACAGTCATAAAATATATTAGTAGTAGGTTCTATTGGTAAGATGGGAGAAACATTTTGCTTCAGTAATACTTGTCTTATAAATCCCAAGTGTCTTATTATGAGAAAAAATAACAAGAGACAAGTTGCAGCACAGGTGTATTCTACAACGTCTGACCAACATGACTGCAAAACATCATCAAAATCAAAGAAAGTCGCACTAACTGTCACAGCTATAAAGAGCCTAGAGAGACAGGGCAACTAAATGTCAAGTGATATCCTGGATGGACATCTTGGAGATCATGAATAACACTACACAAAACATAAAAATGAATAGCTGTGGATGTTAATAATCATAATATGCTTTTAAAATGTAACAAATATTCTGTATGCAAGCAGAATGTTAATAGTTGAGCCTTTCTACTGGAAATCATAAGGGATTCTTTGCAAAATCAGTAATGAAAATGAAATTAATCGTAGACTGCAAACATGAGTGTGCTTGTGTGTAAAACGTGAGGAATAGAAACATACAAAGCTCACAGTCTCACTCCCTTGCACAGATGGTCTCTTCTTGCTTCTCCAGGAGTGGTTATGTACATTTAGTGAAATATTCAACCCTTGCCCCATTTTCTGCCTCATAAATGAAACAAACCACAAAGTTTCTAAGTCTCCTCTTAGTTCATTTGTTCTATTTATTTATCTTAACTGATAAAGCATCCTCATACAACTTAAAATCCACACGACAAAGTGCACTTGGAAGCACTGAATCGATGCAAAGCTTGCTAGGAATAGTTTAAGCCTGTGGTTGTATTACATGGGCAAAGGACTTACACTAGAGCAACCCTGAGATGTGTAAAACAATACCATGTCAATTAATGCCATAATGTTGTAAATGGTTGTAAATATTATGTTGGGTTTTTTACTTGATTGGGATGATACTCTGCTGGCTCTACCTTCAGACCAGAGATGGTCTCACCAAGAAGCCATTGAACTTACCAGGATAATAAGATGCTGGACTTTATGATTGGTCAAAACCTCCAATGAAAGAATCTCAACTGAATTTGAACTATGGAAATGCAACAAGGTGGAGCAATCCACCGTGGAGTAGGGGAGAGTTTAGGGAGGGGCGGGGGGAATCCCAGTGCATAAAAAAATGTGCCACATAATGCAATGAAATTTAAAAAAAAAAATGCAATGCTAGCAGTCCGGCGCGATGGCGCAGTGGTTAAAGTCCTTGCCTTGCCCGCTCCCCGGGATCCCATATGGGCGCCGGTTCTAATCCTGGCAGCCCCGCTTCCCATCCACCTCCCTGCTTGTGGCCTGGAAAAGCAGAGGAGGACGGCCCAAAGCCTTGGGACCCTGCACCCGAGTGGGAGACCTGGAAGAGGTTCCTGGCTTGGGGTTGGCTCAGCTCCAGCAGTTGCGGCCGCTTGGGGAGTGAATCATTGGACGGAGATCTTCCTCTCTGTCTCTCCTCTCTGTATATCCGCCTTTCCAATAAAAATAAATTAAATCTTAAAAAAAAAAATGCAGTGCTAGGGCCCAGTGCGATAGCATAACGGTTAAAGTCCTTGCTGTGAACGAGCTGGGATCCCACATGGACTCCGGTTCTAATCCCAGCAGCCCCGCTTCCCATCCTGCTCCTTGCTTGTGGCCTGGGAAAGCAATCGAGGATGGCCGAAAGCCTTGGGACCCTGCACCAGCATGGGAGACCTGGAAGAAGCACCTGGTTTCAGATTGGCTCAGCTCCAGCCGTTGTGGCCCCTTGGGGAGTGAACCATTGGATGGAAGATCTTCCTCTCTGTCTCTCCTCCTCTCTCTGTATATCTGACTTTGTAATAATAAATAAATAAATCCTTTTTAAAATGCAGTGCTCAATACCCTTGTGATTTTGAAAACTCTTTCATTCTTCTATAATTTCATTTATGCATGTTCTTTTGTTGGTATATACTATTTTTTCCCACAGATCCAGCTGAGATGTAATTTTATTCAAAAATCTTCAGATCCATGTCCAGGAATAAAACTAAATACCTTTACTTAATTTCCAAAAGTTTTTAAGAAATATGTTTACCACTGCCCTCAATTTTTAAAACTGTAGCTACTATATTTTCCTAGGTGGTGAAAAATGTCATGTTATATGTCAATTATCCAAACACAATTTAGTTTTCTAAAACAAGTGTATCCATATACTACAGTGAGTTTGCATTTGTGTAAATAATGTGTTTCACCTTACTGTGAGATCATCCATATGCTGAGTCACTCCCCAAATAGCCACAATGACCAGGGCTGAGACAGACTAAAACTAATAACCAGGAACTTCACCTGAGCCTCCTGCACAGGGGTCATCAGCTGCTACCTTTCCTGGCATATTAGCTTAGAGCTGAATCCAAAGCAGAGCAACAAGGATTCAAACTGACATTTTAATACAAGATGCTGGTCCTGCAAACATTGGCTTATGCTACTTTGTCACCACACCAGCCCCTGGCATTCCAATGTTTACAGTTATTATTACAAACCCTATACAGAAAAAAAAAATCTTAAATTGGTGTCTATAAGTCCAATTCCAAAGCAACTATAGTTGAAAGATATCAAACCAGAATTTTGCTTCTGCTAATTTTGAGTTAGAGTTTTACAAAAACCTATGATCCGGTGCTTCACAATAGTCTCGCAGCTGAAGTCCTCACTTAAGCACACACCAGGATCCCATATGGATGCTGGTTCTAATCGCAGTGGCTCTGTTTCTCATCCAGCCCCCTACTTGTAGTCTGTGAAAGCAGGCAAGGATGGACAAAATCTTTGGGACCCTGCACCTGCATGTTTGACCCAGAAAAAGCTTCTGGCTTCTGAGTTCAGATCAGCGCAGCTATGGCCCTTGAGGTTGCTTGGGGAGTGAATCAATGAACGGAGGATCTTCCTCTGTCTCTCCTCATCTCTATATCCAACTTTCCAATAGAATTAAAATAAATCTTAAAAAAAACTATTTTCTTGGATTATTAGAAAATTTACACAAAACATTTCAGAAGTCTGCTGGAAGATATCAGATTGAACAACATGGTAAGGGTTTTCAAGCCAGGATCTGGCAACTAAGAGCTAGAAGAGGAATCCAGGGCAATGAACTGAGAATTCAGGTTTGCCTTACTCCTGAAAATGCTTCCAGATTTTTAAGGGAACTGCACAGAAGATAAATGGGGATGTAGCATTCTTCACATTTGTGTGTCATGGGAAAAACTTTATTCCCGTATGAAAAATGAAAACTGGTAAATCCTTTACATTCAGCCAGGAATTTTAAAGTTCTTATCTTCAAAGAATAATGGAATGGAGCTATAAAGCCCCACTCAAGCATGACTCAAATTTTATTTCTGTCAGTTCCAGAAACTGAGTATTTAATCCTAAACTATTACTGTCCTCGTCTTTTCCAGCGGAAATGAAGTCTCTCTGCAGGCAGCTGTTGTCTTGCTAAGCCTCAGATTGTCTCTATGTTACTTTCACAATTATCCATCCCTCCTTCAAATAAAAAAACATCAGACACTGTAAATGCCTATATAATAGAAGGAAGCAGAAATAATGAATAGCTACAGACCACAAGGAGTGATTATGGAAGTATTTCCTAATGCATGCTTTCTCAGATCAACTTCATTTCGGACTCAGCTTCACAGGGAACCCCAATAAGAAGTTTTTATGTAAAGTATAGCCTGAGAGAGGGCCCAATATGATAGCCTAGTGGTCAAGTCCTTGCCTTGAATGCCCTGGAATTTGATATGGATGCCAGTTCAGATCCTAGATGTGCCAGTTCTCATCCATTACCCTGTTTATGGCCTAGGGAGGGGCACTGGAGGATGGTCCACGTGGGAGACCCGGAAGATGCTCCTGGCTCCTGGCTCTGTTTCAGTTCAGCTCTGGCCATTGTGGGCACTTGGGGAGCAAATCTCTCTCTCTCTCTCTCTCTCTCTCTCTCTCTCTCTCTCTCTCTCCTTCTTTCTGTAGATCCACCTTTACAACAAAAATAAATAAATCATGAGAGAGGGAAGGAGTGAGGCAGGGAGAGAGGGAGAGGGAGAGGGGGGGAGAGAGAGAGAGAGAGAGAGAGAGAGAGAGAGAGGACTTAGGACTCTGTAATTCCTATGTGATGAATTACAGAGAACTCTAAAGAACAGATCTTATGATTGTAAAAATTTCCCTGGTGTGATAAACAAGCATAGGGTACCAGTGGAAGGAAATGTCCAGCATGTGGGATATAACAAACGTATGAGCATAATGTGAGAACAGCAATTGTAACAACAATATAATGGTGGCTTGCTGCAGTGCAAATGAGAAACCCAGCATCTGCCCAGGCTAAAGATGATTAACTCACTCTCTATTAAGGACTCTTACGATAGTCTCCAGGGAACATGAAACAAGGGGTTCATTTCTGCAGTTAGAAAGAAGAGAGTGTTAAGGATCATGCCTTGGATTCACTCTTAAAATGTCAAACTCCAATGAGGGACAATATTGACACCTAGATATTCTGCTATGTCAAAGGAGGAGCTTTGATTAGAAAATAAATATTGAGACTTACAGGACAGTGCTAATTCATTTCAACTCCTCAAATTATCTAGATCATCTAAGCCTACAGAAATGACAGCCTTATTATTTCCTTCAATCCATCAAATGACTTAAAGACAAATCAAAATTCTGTATACAGCTAATAAGATTAGAGTGACAACTTATGTTCTAAACAGGACTGAAGTAGAATTTTAAAGTGTGTATTAAAACACTAATAAGCACTGCTACAAGATACTTCACATTAGAAGCTAAAAAGAAATAGTTGTAGGTAAAAAATAAATAACAGTGGTTTTGTGTTACTATTCACTCTAGGGTATTCATTTACAGAACAGCCTGCCAGGCATATGAGCCAAAAGAACACATGATTCAAGGGCTGACACTGTGGCTTAGCAAGCTAATCCTCTACCTGCAAGTGCCAACATCTCACATGAGAGCTGGTTCGTAACCTGGTTAAGCCACTTCAGGTCCAGCTCTCCAGTAGTGATTGCAGCTGAACGGATCTGAAGCCAGGAGCTTCTTCCAGGTTCTCCATGAGAATGAAAGGTCCCATACATTTGGTCCACCCTCAACTGCTTTCCCAGACCATATTCCAGGAGCAGGATAGTGGGTGGAGCAGCTGAAACATGAATCAGCACCGATGTGGGATCTAGCATTTGCAGGATGAGGATTTAGCCATGGAGTGCTGGACCCAACTTATTGTATTTTTTAGTAAATGCATTTTTGTTTTTATAGATATCTATGTTTATTTTTCTCCTCAGATGAAAGAAAATACAGAGGCGTCTGTGGTAAAACATTCTAGTCATTGTAACTAACTACTTAAACTAAGGAACTTTCAATCAACTAAAAGCCTGGCCCTTCAGTCACACTAGATATTTTAAGAACTTACTAGACCCATGGGACTAGCAATTGCTGTATAAAACAATACAGCTACACGAAATTTCAGTGAGGAAAATTATATCGGAAAGAGCTGACCCAAGACACGGCAACTTGACTAGAACATTTTATCAGTTACATTTACATTAACGTATCCTTTCTTAATGGGCTGACTGATTCTGCTAATGGCTCTAAGTTAATTCTGTGATATGTGATATTTTATTGCTCAGACACTGCATTAGTCTATTTGATCTTGCTAGCTAGCAAGCTTATAAGTGATCAAATTAGGCACAAATATCACTTCATTTTAGAGTAACAAAAAATCAAATCTTATGAAGCACTCATCACCAATTGTTGACCTTTTCCTTCAAGCTACCTCATAATGAAAGGTGTGAAACTCCTTTAGCAAAATCTAGAGACTGATGCTAACACACTCAATCCTTCCAGAAAACAGGTTGATGGCTCCTGCAAAGTCATGCCTGTGACACAGACTTCACACATGTGCTCTAGGTCTACTTCTGATTCAGTTCCTTGTTAATGTGCCCGGGAAAGCAACAAATGATAGCCCAAGTCGTTTTACCCCTGTCACTGTTAGAGTAGGCCAGGATGGAATTCAAGGCCCTCGGCTTTAGACTAGACCAATCCTGGCCTGTGCGGCCAAGTGTGCAGTGAACCATCAGATGGAATCTCAGCCTACTGTTCCTATCACTCTGCCTGTAAAATAAAATTAACAAATCATTTTTTAATAGATTGTTATTATAAGAAGAGTCACACAAAATTCCAAAGAGTTAAGTTAGTCAGGATCCAGGGATGATATTACAAGTTTTATTGGGATGTGAATTTTTATCCATAGATATGACTTTTAACAGTTTTTTAAAAAATTGGTATAATACAGTAATTCTACAAGCTCAAAAGGGATTAGAGGCTAACAAAATTATCATTTGAAAAAATAAGACAAGGGGGCCCGGCGGCGTGGCCTAGCGGCTAAAGTCCTCGCCTTGAAAGCCCAGGGATCCCATATGGGTGCCGGTTCTAATCCCAGCAGCTCCACTTCCCATCCAGCTCCCTGCTTGTGGCCTGGGAAAGCAGTTGAGGACGGCCCAATGCATTGGGACACTGCACCCGCGTGGGAGACCCGGAAGAGGTTCCAGGTTCCTGGCTTCAGATCGGCGCGCACCGGCCTGTTGCGGCTCACTTGGGGAGTGAATCATCGGACGGAAGATCTTCCTCTCTGTCTCTCCTCCTCTGTGTATATCTGGCTGTAATAAAATGAATAAATCTTAAAAAAAAAAAAGAAAAAAGAAAAAATAAGACAAGGGCCTAGCGTGGTGGCCTAGTGGCTAAATTCTTCACCTCGAACATGCCAGGATGCCATATGGGCTCCGGTTCTAATCCCGGCAGCTCCACTTCTCATCCTGCTCCCTGCTTGTGGCCTGGGAAAGCAGTGGAGGACAGCCCAAAGCCTTGGGACCCTGCACCCACATGGGAGACTTGGAGGAAGTTCCTGGCTCCTGGCTTCAGATTGTGACAGCAACGGCTATTGCAGTCACTTGAGGAGTGAATCATCGGACAGAAGATCTTCCTCTCTGTCTCTCCTTCTCTCTATATATCTGACTTTGCAATAAAGATAAATAAATCTTTTTTAAAAATAAAACAAAGGAGAACAATAGCTAAACATACTTTTTTTTAGAAGGAACAATTTAGTCACACTTAAAAATATCTGTCATATTGCATATGCTCAGTTCCAAAGTCAGTGGACACAACTGATATTTGATATACATTCACACATATGCAGTTGATACACGTTCACGTTTATACTAAAAAGTTTTCCACTTATACTGTCAATCTGCTTATGCATTTACAATGGTTAATATTACCATTTGAATATAAATTTAAAAATGAAAAATTACCTATGTAAATAAATTAAGGCAAATTTATGTCCGAAAAACTTCCTGACTATACCACATTGCAAAAGAGTATTTAGGTTTTCTTAGATGTTTGCTGGAATTGCCACAAAGCAAATTAAAGCAAAAATAAAACCCACTAAGATAATGTGCTTTTTCTTTTTATTGTTTTATAACATTTTTGAGAAAGATGAGAAACAAATTTAAGAACCTGATATAAACAGAACATAAAGAACATATAGCCACATGTTATTGTATACACTTAAGTAGTTTCCTTTAATTTTAAACCTCTTAGCTGCATTCTGAAGTTTAGCAAGTGCACATTTTCAAACAGTCTTTATAATATCCATGCTCAAGCAAATTTTTCCAAAAGTGAATGAATTATTCCTTAAAATAGCTAATTTTTTCCTTTCCAGATAACTGCATCAAAAATAAATAAAACAATTATAGCTCGGAAATATCTTCTTAAAATACCATCACATATGCAGAAATAAAATCCACAAATGAAATGCAAATGTAGCTGTGTGCTTAATTACCTTGATCTGTAGTATCCCTCTTAATGAATTACAACTGCACTCATCAGTTTGTGTGGACTATCCAAAAATATAAAATGAAAAATCTTAATTTTCCATCTTGACATATCAAGCACAGTTAATAGTAACTAATGATATTTTACTAGAATTTATCATAATCACATCTGTAGAGGCATTTTCCATCTCCAATCTCTGTTGGAGTCATATTGGGAAGAAAATATCTAGTTAAATCTTTTATCTGCAAGTGTTTTTGAGAATATAGGAACTAATTGTTTTATGGAAGCAAGATAATTCCAAAAATTCTTGATTTTTCTATAAATGTCACACTATTACCAACAAGCCAAACTCTTGCTCCTCTGACTTTTGAGAAGACACTTTTTGGGGGGATCCCCCAGAATTCTTTATTGATGTTTTCCCTAATTTATTTTTTCTCACTTTCAAAGATATTAAGAAAATACAGGGAAAACTGCCAATGTATCCTAAATAACCATGAGAATAAAGCACATTCTTATAAAGTAAATTTTATAACTGTGTGAGACACAGTGCTTATCTCTGGAAAAATGCTACTTAGCACCTGATTCTTAACATTTCATAAAAATAATTCCTACATGGACTGAATTTTTTAAATCATTCAGTGTTCTAAAAACAACAAGGGGTTACTATTTTATAGTAGATTCAAGGTTATAATAATGAATAAGATCACAGACATTAATTACACCTTGAAACTAAAAATAGTAGAGAAACAAATGTCACAAATTTAGAATAAGCATACCAAGAATAAACACACAGCATGGAATTATATTTTATATGTATCTATAAATTAATATCAAATAAAAGCTTTTTTAATAAACTCAATATATGTAAATTCAGCAATGGTTAGTTATTCCAGACAGTATTAGCTAATAAACCTGAAAGACCATTACTTTCATTTTAATTTAACTAGTAAACAAAATCTAAATGTCAAAAGTTAGCATGGTGTTTAATGAGTGAATAAATATTAGCACAGCTCTTGAAATCTCAGGTAAGTCATTATTAAGGACTTACTACCTTCACTACCTGACATTTACATCCTTTTTCATATTAGTTTTTTTTCATTAAATATCTTCTTGTTTTGAACATGAGCCATTTAATAAACAAAAAAGTACTTTTTTTCTTTGGTGTTTACTTGAGAAAGTATCACCTTTGTAATATGTGCTCCAAAGCAATTGGGCTGTATTATGTCAACATGCTGTTAAACTCTGATTACAATTGAGTAGGGGAAAACATATTATCTAATTATGGAAGAAATATCCATATGTTGTTACTGTCTAATTAAAATGCATAATGTATTTTAGGGAATCCAAAGGAAGACATTTCTTAAAACAAACAAAAAAAGGAAAATATTGAAATAAGAAATTATACAAATCAGATCAAGGACTGGAATTTTTATTGAAATTAAAGCCTACAGAATCTTAACAGTATGAGACTATTCTTATTTTAATTCATAATGTTGCTTCTTTGAACTGATGAAACTATTCCTAGCCTAAAGTTAGCTGGGGAATGGAAGCACAACATACTTGCTAATAATATATTTGTGAATAACACATTTGTTAATGTGTCAAACATGAGTTCAAACACCAATGGCATTCGATAACACCTAGTACTTGCAATTTTCAGATTTCAGTTTACTGTAAGTTAATGAAATATTATGTGTTTCCGACTGGTGCAATGGCATAGCAAGCTCATTCTCCAGGTGCAGTGCCAATATCCCGTATGGGCACTGATTCAAGGCTGCCCCACTTCCAATCTAGATTTCAGCTAATGTCCTGGAAAGCAACAAGAGGCTGGCCTAAGGCTCAGGGCCCTGCGTTAACATGGGAGTCCTGGAAGACGCTCCTAGCTCACAGTTTTGGTTTGGTCCAGCTGTAACCACTGTGGTCACCTGAGAAGTGAACTGAGAACGAAGATCTCTCTCCCTTTCTCTCTTTCTCTGTCTTTCCTTTTTTTTTTTTTTTTTCGCTCAAATCTCTCCACCTCTGACTTTCAAGTACAATGAATAAATCTTGAAAAAAACAAACCCAATATTATGTCATGAATATATATTTTGGCACAGCAGTTAAGATCCACATTTATGCATGTACATCAACATTCCAGTGCCAGGTTCAAGTCCTGGCTCTGCTTCAGAGCCCACTTTCCAACTAACACACACTCAAGAGTTTTGATCCCCAACTCTCATTTGACAACCTAAGCCAAGTTCTGGGTTGCATCATTCTGAACTAGTCCTAAATGTTTTGAGTAGTTGCCTGAATGCACCAAGCAGTCCACAGTGTCTATTCCTGTTTCTATCACTTTCAAATAAACTAGTTACACTTTGTGTCAGAGCAACAGTTTTCCATCAGTACAATGTAAAGCATTTGTAAGGAAGCATATACGATGATTGAGTGAATTTGGCTGAAGAACAGCTTTAGGGGATGGTAATCATGATGGGACACCTTAGGTGGAAAATAAGCGTAAAAATTAATAAAAATCAAAGTATTCTTACAGGACATTTCTCTAAAAGAGGGCTTACTTTTTTGTGTTAGTCTTGTTGTATGAGTTTGTTTTGTTTTGTTTCCTATGTCTCTTGTAGATAAGGAGTAAGGAAAGCCACCAAGGGTACATGGTAAGAATCAGAAGACAATTCCAGTACTGACAATGGAACAATAATTGAAGAAATACGAATTTATAGTATATATAAAGCAAAAACACTGACAGAGCATAAAGAGGTTTGCATTAAATTTTTTACTTAAAATATGTAATATGTGGCATACTATAAATTCTCAATATTTTCATAGTAATGCAATTTTTCTGTTTATGGACTATGTTTGTCTTAGGAAACACAAGAAAACTTGATTTATGCCTGTTGCCTGGGGAACAATTAGCATCTATAAGCTCATCTACATTAGGGCCATTGTTGCAGACCTTTATACAATATCACCTATCTTACTATCATTACAAAAAAAATCTCAGTTCCTGAATCTTGTTTACTTGGCAGTGGATGGATACGATTTTTCTCATGACGGCACTATTCAGCTGAAGGTATAACCCACACTGGGAATTACTTGAGCTCTCAACAGCCAATAAAGTTGACCTTTTCTAGTAACGACAGAGTAACCTTAGTGGAACCCATGAAAGGCAAATGTCCCAGATGCGATTGAAGCAACAGCTAAGACCAGGCAAGATCACCTCAGCTTAGCTCCAAGAAAATTTCCTTTCAGAATAAAGCAGATATTTCTCAAAGGATAACAAAGCAAGAAATGCAAAGTATTTAGGATTCATTCAAGCACTGAATTGCTTCAGTTTAAGTACAGTTTAAATACCTTTGTTCTCATAGTCTCAACATTTTCCTTTTGCTCTAGTATTTTTTTCATGTTTATATATAATATATATACTATTTTATATATATATACTTTTTAATATATATAGTACATATATATACATATATACTTTTATAAGGTGGGGATTGAGATTATGAGTCTAAGTCCAGAGCTTGGAGAAGGAGGGAGAAGTGCCCACTTCCTGGAACCCATTTCACTGTTCTCTGTTGAACCTACTAAACATGCTGTTTGTGCAACGCAAGATCTTGGAGTTGCCAAGGAGAAGGGTCCTGCCCTTCTGCTTCTCTGTCCAGACATAGTGTGGGTGTGGTGCTGGGAAGGGGTCATGCTACCTGTTTCCAGATTAGATACCTGCTTGAACCCCTCACCCAAGATACTTCTATTCATCCCAGACACCTGGGTTCCCTAAAGCCATCAAAAAAGAAAAATACAATTGTAACAAAGGCTTTTAAAACAATTTTAATGTCAGTTAATTGTCCTTTAATTGTCAGTTAATTTGTCTTCCTTTATTGCAAACAATTCTGGTAATAAATAACTTGTTTTAAAATAGGTCAGTTGTTAGTACTAGCAGAAGAATGAGTATATATTTATGTCCATTCTATACGCAAACAGAATCAGAAAATAGTGGCCAGGCACAGAGTAATTAGGAAGTTGTAAGAAGTAGCTTTAATCTTTTCGTGTACAAGAAACATGCTTCCTTTATCATATTTTGCAGGGATCTTCTGACATTAAAATAAGTAACAATGTCGGTGACATCAACTTCACTTAGTTAGCTTGACTTACACTAGATTTCAATATAGCAATCTAACTACAATGTGATTTATTTTGGAAATTCTCTTGTTTCTTCTAGCATATACTTTTGTCTTAAAAAGATGCATATTTTTGTAGATTTCCTACTATATCAACACTACCCGATTATATATACACACAAACACACATTGTGTGTACATATGCAAATATATATATATATATATATAATTCATTTCCCTTTTCTGTTAATAGCAATATCTCCTTTTTGGCATTTAGGCATTTTTTGGCTTTGCTTCCTGGAATGTAAAAAATGAAAAAGATAGGTCTGTCTTCACATAGTCAAAAGGAGAATAGAGAAATATTCGCAGAATGTAGGTAAAACTTGGTCCCATTCCTTGTCATTATCATTCAGTGCATGTACATAGAATGAGAAAATGAATGAACTTCACTCATTCAATCTGTCAATTTTGTCCATTTGTACTTGCAACTTAGATATCTGAGATTTTCTTGCAGAATTCTAATAAACTAGTTTCAGCCTCAAGCTCTCTGTGGGCTAACATATCCCAGATAAACTTCATTTACACCTAGATTGTCCAAAATAAGTACTGCCAAATATCATAATTAGTAGGCCATAATGTATGAGAAATAGTTGCATTTACTTTCATATTCAGCAGTAAGGAATAACAACTTTTTCAGTCCTTTATTGAATTTCTGCATTTTTTTCAATAATAAAAAATAACAATGAATTTTCAAATGCTTATGTTCCATGTAAGATAGTGAATGAGTGTGACTATAAGATTCTGAAAATGAGTTTTAGACAACATGGAATCAGTCTTGAGCAAGGCCATTTAGAGTGCCCTTACTACATAGAGGGCATACTTACCAAAGAGAAATGTGATTGAGCCAGCTTTTATAGTCTGCATGCAATGGGGAACTTAAATATAAATATAGAAATCTTTGAGACTTGGTGATATTGCAACATCAGCTGGCTGCAGGTCAACTGTCTAGTATAAAATCTGGGAATCAGAAGAACTGTTTGTTCTCAAAATGAAATGTGAAGCCAGAAATATCTCCCTTGAAGATGAGAAATTAAATGCCTTACTCTTTATACTCTTTGCTAATAAATGTGTGAAATTTCATTGCATGATCAACATAATCAGACAAAAGTGAGTTGTTCTCATAATAGCAAGACATTCTTGGAAACATTTTGAGGAAGAAAAACATGGAAAAACACAATCAGGTTTCTAGCCAGCAGGGGCTCCATGCTTCAGGATCTGAGGTGTAAATAAAAACATGTCCTTTTGTATACTTGTTAGTCAACTGCAAGGAAAAACAAAAGATACTGCAAATTATCTATCACTGATTGTGAAGAAGAGACTCTTGGGAGAGATTTAGTAGCTAATTAATCATAGTAAAACTGAAATATATGGTTGTCTTGTGCCAGCAAAACTCAAAGATGGAACAGAAAACAAAAATGCTCCAGTACAATATTACAATGGGAAGCTTTTCAGAAAAGAAGGATTGCACAGCATACCGCATTTAGCAGCAGGTGAGACACTGACAAGTCTTGTTTCTGGTAAAGTGGTAAAGGATAATGCAGCCACGCTATTTACTTACTTACTCAAAAGCAGAGTAACAGTAAGTGAGATGGAGAACGAGAGAGAGAGAAAAAGAGAGAGAGAGAAAACGTATGATTCAATGTGCTGATTCAATCAGTTTCTTTCCATGTCTACATAAAGGCTAAAGATGGGCTAGGCCAAAGCATGAAGTCAAGAAACTAATCTGTATCTCCAATGTGGTTAACGGGCCCAAATATCCAGTTCATCTTCTGTTGTTCTCCAAAGTACATTACAAGGGAGTTTGATGGGAATTGGAGTACCCAGGACATGCACATGCCCTCTAATATAGCATATTAGTGTGACCAAGTAAAACTTTAATCAACAGAGCCACAATTCCAGCCCTGACATAACTTTACAAAGCAAGCACAGTAGTTTATTTTCCAGTTGATATATCATTAATTTTTAAGTACATTAGAAATATATTTTAACAGAATTATTAGTTGTTTCCAGTGAACATTATATTATTATCTTTGAACTACTTCATATCAGTTTTAAATCACTGATATTTCTAAGTATCACAGCTCACTAAACAACTTTACCATCTGCTTCCTGTAAACACATCCTTTCTTCTTGAAAGAAGATGATGTTTTGAAAGTAAAATATCCATGTGAAACAATGTTTCAAACACTAAGTTCATTCTTTTTAATTACCTCACCAGCTGGTGCTGTGTGTTTACTTGTAGACACAAGATACTTTGCAAAATTATTCTATGCTGCTTTAGGTAATTTATATTTGCAATAGTGCAAGAAAAACACCTTTGGAAAGATTTCAAGTAGCTCTCCAAGTCTTAAAACAATGGACTTTAAGAAATAAAATGCAATCTTAGTAAGTGAAGACATGGGGTTCATTTGTGAAACAGAATCAATAAACCTTTCCTTAGTAGTAGCATTATAGGTTGCACAATTTAATTATTCTCTCTAAAGAGAGATATGGATGCTCATTCACCAAGAGCACCATATACTATTACCAAAAGGATAACTTGAACTAGGAATGCATGATCACGCAGTATATTAATATCAGAAAGCATTGAACGTGCAGCAAGATGTACCAGGTTCTAATAATAATTCCATCCATGTATTTCACCTTCTAGAACTCTGTGCGTCCAAGTTTTGCTGTACTTAACATCATGAAAATATTATATATGGGTCACGAAATGCTCAGAAACGTAATTTCAAAATAGATATTTTTGTTTTCCTATCATCTAGTAAACAACACAGCCTAATTAATACACAGTAAAAAGTAATAAAAATGAAAAACAAACAAAAATCCAAAATATAATGGACTATAAAATTTCATCTATTTCCTACTAGTTCCAGAAGAATCTTCTAACTGGCAATAAGGAGTCTGTTCTCTGAATTGTTCTCTTCATTTTTCCAACTTTCTTTTATATGCAAGCAATCAAAAAAAATCAGCTGAACTCCCATATCAAAGCAGAACACACCATGATTGAATGAGATGATGCTAGCTCATGTCTAATAATGCTTTCAGTGTCTCTTTGGATAGATCTTCAGTTATGTCTGAGGGACGAAGAACCCATTCCCTTGAAATCAGTCCCCTCCTGGAGTCCCCATGGGTGAACTCGAGGTTACAACAATCTTTGCGTGGCTGAGTAAAACCCATTCCCCTTCATCTGTCAGGATCCAGGCAAGCTTATGTATTCAAGATTAATGTTATTTTTAGGGATTCATACAGAAAGCATAGAATTAATATACAATTATAGTTCAACAAATGTTGAAATGATGACAATGATATGGCCATATTATGCCTATCCAACATATTTAACACTGTGTGCCATATTTAAAAAATAATTATGGGGCTGCCACAGCAGCACATCAGGTTAATTCTTTGCCATATGGTCCAGCATCCCACATGGCCAATGGTTTGTGTCCCTACTGCTCCAATTCTCTACTTACGGCCTGGGAAAGCAGTAGGGAATGGTTCAAGTTCTTGGGAATCTGCACCGATGTAGCAGCTCCTGGCTTTGAACTTTGGCAAAGACCAGCTCTGACCTTGGAGGCCATCTGGGGAGTGAACCAGCAGATACAGATATTCTCTCTCTCTCTCTCCTCTTCTCTTTGTAAAATCTTCCTCTTAAGTAAAATGAAATACACTATACAATGAAAATGCTCATAAAACACACACAGTGTGTGTATGTGTGTTTATATTCCAATAGAATTAGAGTGATCTTCTCCAGAGAGTTCAAGGCATAACCCAGGGAGGACACACGTTGGCTCTATTTGGCCTGGATCATTTTGGCCATGCTTCCTGTGCCAATTCCCTGTGCTTCTGATGGCTCATGCTTGCTTCTAGGTCCATACTTGTGAGATTTGGATTGAGTATCACCAATAAAAGGATTCTGAAGATTTCATCATGCTCGGAACAGTGAGACTGGCAGCAATTCAGAACTATTGAACTATCAAAACTGCGTGAGCAGGACCCTTGGAGCATACCCTACATTGGGGACCTGGGATGTGTGGGAGGCTGGGTGGGGCTTTTCCCTTTATCTCTCCCCTTACTCCGGATACAGAAAAAATAATATTAATATTAATGTGGAAACAATGGTCTCACCCACTTTCCTATACCCCTTGACCCTTTGTGCCTTAATCAACTATGTAAAGATTATCAAAATAAAAGAATTTTTTAAAAAGTACATGAATCAGAATTACTGATGGAAGAAGGTGTTTGTAAAGAACATTTTAATATTATCACCCAAAGGGAAAGTGAATACAATACAAAAAGCAATGGATATTCATTTATATAGTTCTGTAAAATCATCTAACAGGTTTTGTTACTACTTTTTATTTTTGTTACCATATTGATTTGCTGAAAAATTAGAAACTATAGTGAGTTAACGTTATGTGAGATATAATGTAAATGTTCTTAATTCACTCTGCTGTACACCACAATTCCAGCAGCCACTCAGGAATGACTTCACCTGGTACGGCGCTATTGTCATTCCTTCTTTAAGCCCTGAGACAACTGTGATAGTGTCAAAAAAAAGTATACTGGCATTTCAGAACAGAACAGAGGTCAATTATCTAACACCACCAAAAAAAAAAAAAAAAGAAAAAAAGAAAAAGAAAAGAAAAGAAAAAGACACAAAGAAAGCAAAAATAAAATGAAGACAGCTTGACCCTAGTTTCATTATTTAAAACAAATAAACAATGAAAAATGGCTTTCTGGTCTATGTATTTTTCTTGGAAACAATTGTTCCAGAACTTCTGGTGTTTAGAATAATATTTTTTCCTAATTCATGACAGCCATCTTCAGTTTCTCACTCCTGTTGTATCTGGATCTGTGCTCTATAAGTCATATATAGATGTTTTATTTTTTTCTCCCATAAATCCCTCTCCCTTTCGTAATCTTCATTTTCCAGTCCCCTAAAAAGTCCCATAGTAAGCCCCCGTATTAATTCTAATAACCACTCTATCTCCTTCCTGAAAGGCTATTTCGAAAATAGCTGGCAGACTTATGATGCACGCCTATGATGAATTGGTCTTTTGGTCTAATCATAGTTCCTAAGGAATTTCCCCAACATTCTACAATGTTAAAGCCAGAATCCCACAATCCCCTGCACAATCAGCTGCAGTATCAGTATAAACGCAAGTGACTGCCCGTATTTCAAGCCAACTTATTCCTATATTTTGTAAACTCTGTCTGAAACTAAGAAAAAAAAAAACCAGCTTGTGTTTCCTTGGAGAAATATTGGCATCAGAGCTGAGGGTCAACTTATACTGTGTCTACATAGTGAGACATTCTTACAAAAGACTATGTTTTAAATTCAGCCTCATTTTTGTTTCTTTATTTCCAGTTAGAATTGAGGCATTAGACATTTTTAGCTCCATAATTTGGACTGGTAATAGCTGATTGATACCCTACGAAGAAAAGACCCTGAATGTATTATATCATCCACCAAGACCCTGTGTCACCATGATTACTTCTGAAGTCATGAACTGTTTTACAGTTAAAACATCACCAACGAAAAAGCAAACAACTTCAATCAATTCTGCTGCCCCTCATAGCATATATATATGTAAACTACTTGACATTCAAATCCAAAACCAGGTGTCAGAGTTACTAACTAATGATTTAGTTAATTTTCCATCAATTTTCCTTGCTTGGATCTCTGTTAATCCTCATCAAGTGTCCATGTTCTCCAATACTTGGTGGCCACACTTGCTCCTAATTCATAATCTAACGTGTGTTGACCCTACAGAGTCTGGAATTCTCTCTTCAATAAAAGATCTTGTGCTCTATTCTTGGATAGGTTACTAGGATACTTCTACTAACAAGGACATTTCTCAGACACCCAAGACACTTGACTCACAACTATGAAATGCCATCTCATCCTCTGCGTCTTTGTTCCATGACTGAAAATGATAAATGAATCTCCCAAACAAACTGTAATGTTATATTGATACTAATATATTGTGGAAATGATATATTTCCCCTCCTACGTATAAAGACAATGGACAAAATGAACAAATGTTTCACTTTTTCCCACAGCAATCTTTTTTTTTTTTTCCAGGTAACTGAGGTGTCTTCCTACCAATTACTTGCTCTAACTCACAGAGCTTGAAAAGAACACAAATAATAGAGTTAGACCTATATATCAAACATTTTTGTTAACATGATAGCATAGTATAATAGCAATAAAGATGAGATGCATAAAACATAGCCAAACAGCCACAATATTCTCACCCACAGTAATTATAACAGAGTATAGTCAGAGATACAGGAATCCAGTCATGTCAACATGGAGGTTAGCCTGATTCTTCCAGAAGTATGAGCAGAAACAGTATATCACTTTATACTAGAGTTAGAGGTTATATCTTACAAAGAATACTGTTAATAACCAACGACTGATACATGAACCTACCAGCAATTTTGTAATATTTTCTCACCTATCTCACTTTAGTATCCACATTCATTGAAACAACAATTAAATACTATGAGAAATCAGAGTTTCTGGAAATAAGTTAAAAATAAATAATGTGTTTATTCATCAAATCATATTAAAATGCATAAACAAAAAATAGCATAAGTTATAGAGATGAAAATAACTGTACTTGAGACTATAATTGGAAATGTTTGTAGATAATACCTTACACATTATGATGAACAAATTAAGTAGGAGTTTATTTATGTAATGAGTTGTTCACATTCGTTGTTATTATATTCATATTATAGTGATAATATAATTAAGATAACAATATACTATAAAATAGCAAACTATAATAAATGATATTATCCATTTAAATAGGGATATGTATAACTGATATTTAGATTGTTTTTCATAGCCACAAAATCATTATGAATGTAGAAATAGAAAATCTAGTTTTTCCTTTGAGAATTTTCAACAGTCAAGTCTGATTAGAGTTTGGGTGAATTTGATGTGAGTTAATTAGTATACTTTGAAAAAAAAGATAATAATTTTCTCATTCAAATGTATTGTTTATGCTTTGCAAGTTAAAGGATATTAGACTTCCTTAATTAGAATCCTTCAGTGGCTCAGAAACAAGGAATATACAGTTTATAACTCATTTTAGATATGTTTGCTAAATAAGTACACATTTTGTTCATATATATTTAGTATTCCTAAAAATATCAGAGCAGTAGCCATCTCAAACATTCCTAATGATTTTCATTATACACAGATGCTTAAACTTCTAAACATGAGCATGTTTATATCTATGCCTGTATATTTGATTAAAACCATAAAAGAAATGTAATACTGGAAAACATTAGCCATGCATACCAAAACTGTATTGCCTGATATTTGATTTGCAACAAAAATATAATTTATATTGCACTTTAAAGAGATACAGTTCTTGGGCCCGGCAGCTAAAGTCCTCGCCTTGAACATGCCGGGATCCTACATGGGTGCTAATACCGGGCAGCTCCACTTCCGATCCAGTGCCCTGCTTGTTGCTTGGGAAAACAGTTGAGGACAGCCTAACGCCCTGGGACCCTGCACCTGCGTGGGAGCCCTGGAGGAAGTTCCTGGCTCCTGGCTTTGGATCTGCGCAGTACCGGCTATTGCAGTCACTTTGGGAGTGAATCACCTGACTGAAGATGTTCCTCTCTGTCTCTCCTCCTCTCTATATATCTGACTTTGTAGTGAAAATGAATAAATCTTAAAAAAAGAGAAAGATATAGTTCTGTTTGCTTTCTTTTCTTTCTAGATTTTTGAGTTTTGAATTTCTGTAACTATGGACTAAAGTGTTTAATTTTGCATTGCACACACACACACACACACACAACCTGCAGTAGATACGTGAGCAGACACACTTTTGCTGTAATATGCCTACTGAGTTCTCCACATATCATAATATAAAATTGTGACTGATTTCTGGAATTACTGGAAAAGTTAATCATCACCATCCATCATCATTGTGAGATATAAGAAAATATGGGAAAAAAATGTCAAATAAATTTCAGTATGGTGCCTATGCTGTTGTCAGCATGTCAGCACTAGAATTTTAAGAACACATCATTTTAACACTTTGATGGAGATGTTGAATGAATCACAATTGTATACTCAGCAAGAATATGAACTGAATTATTTTATATCAATACCTGCCACTGATTATAGAGTAAGGGATTTTAGAGAATTATCTCCCCTATAAAAGATTCTTCCAAAAGACCAGATTAAAACATAGCAATGATTCCTTAAATAATATTTTCAAGGTATTAAAGCAAATCAACCTTCAAATATCTATAATACTGTTTTTATATAATGCAAAAGATGAAAACAGATTACTCATAAGAAACAGCTGTTCTTAAAAACTATTTTTATATATTTATTAAATAAACACCTATTGGTACCACATAAGTTACTGCTATTAGGATTTAAATATGAATAGAAGAATTTAAAGTAGCATGTTTAATGAGAAGGATATTTTCTGGAATACAACTTAATGTATCTTGTGTCTATGCAATACAACGAAGTGACAAATCATAGAGTCTTGTACTTCATTCTTGATACTATGATTTTATATATTCCCCTTATCACGGGCCTATTACTAAGATAATAATTAGTACTATTTTGAAACAATGAAAATAAAATAAAATCTGATGTAGCAGATTCTAATATTATTTACCATGACAATTATGGTTTTACATTTTATATGCACTGGAACTCATTTTGGTAAATCCTTTCAAAGTTAACTATATAAAAGATATTTATATTGGTATGTACTATCACTGCAGCTTCTTATCACTGGACTTTCTTAATTACTTTTCAAGTTCAGCAGACTTAAATAATTTACCTTAAAGATTTCACCTTCAGAAAAAATGTCAACTTTTTACACAAAAACAATAGTTGGTATATCTTTACAAGTGCATCATAATTTATAATCACACCTGTTTTCACTAAATTGTGCTTATAAAAACATTGAAAAGGAGGTATTAGAGATTAAATGACAAATATATGTTAAAAGTGGTTTTAAAAAACAAAGCTTTAAATATTCCAAATGTCTGCCAAAGAGATGAAAACAAGCCATCAAAAAGGAAAATAAAATCAAATATCAAACATAGCTAAATTTTTGCTATGTGCTGTTGTTAATATGTACTAATTGTCATATATATATAAATATATATGCAATCCATGATGCATTCCTTTACTTAATATATAATTTTGAAACATTGGACATGATATTTTATAAAATAAGTCCAAAGATGCACATGTAATTATGTGGTAGTTAACATTAGTGTGAAAATGATAAGTAAATATTTTAAAGAGAGGAGTTATTTAATATTTATTGCATTTGCAGTTTCAAGTATCTTTATTTTGCAAGCCAAGTCACACTAAGTCTTCACTAACTGACTCTTCTCCATAAATGTAGGGCACGGCCTGAGACAAATGATGAACAGACATAACACAGAGATTTTGGTTGTTTGCTTATGCTCTGAGCTTTCTTGTTCTATCTTATATGGATCGTATCAGTCATGTGACATCATAGCTGCTGACAGCTAACCTAGATTTTAAGGAAGTATTTACCTAACAAAGAAAATCAATAAAGACATACACCTTGAGAAATCATAAAGCAGGTTCACTAGGAAAGGGTTACATCTGAAATAGGAGCAAGAAAAAGAGAGAGGAAGAAATTGAAACTGACATACAAGATTTGAACCATGATTCAACATCACTTTGCCATCAGCTAATGAAAATCAGAACATAAGAAAGAAGGAGATGTTAGAAAACAGGTTCAAATAGATCATGGGTATATTTGCACACATTGTAATACACATGAGATATGAGTGGATGTTTTGAAAAGCAATTGGTTTTGAAGATCAGAAATGTGGAATAAAACTCAGAGAAATATAATTATCACTTGTGTGAAAGAAATTAAAATGTTGACAGTAGACAAAGTGTATCAGATGTAACAGGGAAAAAAGGAAAAGAATAAAAGCAAGGAATTTTGAGAACAATAACCTGTAAAAAGTAACAGGGTAAAAATAGCCTAAAAATTAGCCTAGAGTGTTTTGAGAGTTAAAAACTAAACAAATAAAAGTTACAAGGGAAACAAAACAAAAGGTGACAGTTTGTGCTATGGGAAACAAGGGAGACGACATTCAAAGGCAAGGGAATAATCAGTAGTAACAGAAATACTCCATTGAATTTAGTAAGTAAGACATCATTGCTGATTCTGGTATGAGACATTTCAAAGAAGCAGTAAAGTTGAAAGAGATTTTACAAAAGAAGAGTTAACTTGATTTAATAATTTGTTCAAGGGTCACTGAATTAAAAGTTGAATTCAAACATAGGAATCTGAACTTTTACAGCATAATATCTTATTGTATCCTAGTCTTTTCCTGTATGACATTTCAAAAAAAAAAAAACACATTCATTTCTCCATCAGAGTAATACTAACTATACAGTACAGGAGGCAACATTGTATGTCTGAAGAATTACCACATTTTCCTACACGACATTATCAGTAACTCTAAAATAGGGGTGGCTTAAAAATATTGATAATTTAAACTGATTCAGCAGCAAATATATTTTAAAAAATTAACAGAATATCTCGTGTTTAATCAAATATCAACAACTCTAGAGTGCATGCTTCTAGAGAATTCCTACTACATGCAAAAACAAGTTTCTGTTTTATCCTGTCTTAAATTTCTACCCTCTGAGTTGAGAGAAAACTGCAAGAGATAAAAATTTCCTGATGAGTTCTATAACAGCTCATTCTTTTCTCCTGCGATGCCTCGGCATCTATACCCAGTATTAAATTGCACTACAGCAGCGATGAAGGTGATAGTGAATCCAGGCTCTGGCTACAGATTGTTCGAATGCATTCCCTTGCAGCCTTAGCCTGCTCTGCACTACATAAACTCAATCTGTTAGAGGCTGGGCTTTTTAACACATGTTCCCCTCTCAGGTTTATTCCCTTTTGAATAAACTTCTCTAGTTGTGAATTTGTATCTTGCCTCTTTTCTGTGCTATTCTCATGTCCTTACACACATTTCCTGTTATTTTTCTCAGAAGGCTGTTAGGTATAACATACAGAAAATTTGGAAACCACCACTCCCCAGAGCCCAACAATCTGCTGACAAAAGTCCCAGCTGAAGTTTCAAGTACAAAAGCAAAAACTAAAATTCATAATATGAATAGAGAGGCATAAGTAATCAATTATTTTATTTTGTGTATTTTATTGAGCTCAAACACAATATGTTCAAAACAAATTCTTGATTTGCCTTTCTCAACACTACTGCCTTCTTCATCTCAGTAACTTAACCACTCAATTCTTTTCTTTATATCTCATATTCAAGTCATCAGGACCAATGTTTTTCTTTTTTTAAAATACAGCATGAATAAAGGCATGGGGTCAAAGTCGTGGCATGCCCAGCTAACCAAACCTTGAGAATCAGAAACCAGTTTGTGACCTGGCTACTCTGCTGCTGCACCAGCTTGAACCTAATGCATCATGGAAGGCAGCAGCTGATGCTCCAAGTACCTGGGTCCTTGGCACCCACCTTAGAGACTCACAACTTGGGGCTTCAGGCTTTTACATGACCCAGCAATAGCTGCTGCACTTCCAGGAGCAAACTATCAAACGGAAGATGCTCATTCTCTTCCTACTCTTCTCTCTCTTCTTTTTTCAGTCTTTCCCTTTCTCCTTTTCTCCCTTCCTCATTCCATCTTTCATAAAAATAACAAATAAATCTAATAAAAAGGACACACAGCAATTCTAATTACTGTCTCTACAAACATCTTGTGCTATTCTCTATTTTTTTTCCCTGTATGGATTATTACATCTACTCTTTAATTCCTTGTTACAACTTTCTGCTACTATTTCCACAGATCAGGTGAAGAAAGGACACTTTCACGACATAGATCAGGGATACTTCTGATTTCACTAAGGTGAAGTAGCTCCATTTGTTTCATAGCCTGTCACAACTCAGTGGACAACATAGAAGGGCTCTGAAAAGTGGAGGAAGGTGGTGGCCTCACTAGGAAACTGAAGACTTAAGCAGCAACAGAGGCCCAGGTGGAATTCCTTACTGTTTCATATATCTCAAACAGCATTCCAAAATTGAACACCCAGCAGGCTATCCCTAAAAGCTATAAAAAAGCATTTTCCTCTTGATCAAAGGATGAGGAAAGGATGTTTCTACAAAAGAAAAACTTTTGACAATAACTCATCCCACACCACACACCAAGGGGGAAATTGCATCCTCTCCTTCCTCACAGTGGCTTCAGCCATGCTTTCTGCCCAAGGCGGGAGGCAGTCATCACTCAGTTCCCTTCCCTAGGCATTTGTCATGGTTATTTTTAGGTGTTGAGATGACTAGGACTCAAGATGTCCAGATATTTTGCTAAAAATTGTTTGAGTTTATCTCAGAGGATTTTTTTCTCAATCGGTATTTGAATTGGTAGATCAGGCAAAGCTGATTACCCAACAATTCATTAACTTGAACAGAACAAAAAGATGCAAATGGAAGGACTTATTATTTCTGCCTGTTTTCAAGAGGGACAATGACTTCTCCTGCCTTCAAAGTTGAACTTATTTGAGCTTCACACTAACTTTTCTGTATACCACATGGTGAAATACAGCATCTAGGACTTCTCAGGAAATAGTGTAATTTAATTGGAATCAACTTGATATTTTATAACCAGGCATACCTATTGCTTTGATTAAAATAAACATTAAAGAACTCTAATGAACTCCTTTGTTTACAAGTATAATACACACACATTTATTTGTTTTAATGTCTTCTGATTTTTAACGTGCATATTTCATAAGAACTTAAAAATGTTCTTTGGTTTATCAACTTTTCAAACAAACCATGTTCCAGTGAAGTTGCTGTCATTTGAAAAGTTATTTGAGAAAATAATAGAATGGAAGCTTAGTACCTGAAGCTCTACAGCTTAACTTAACTCTATTCTTAATTCTGATTTGTGCATACTAAACAGAAACTCACATTACGTATGCTATTCAAATCCTACTATATTGTAGGTACAAATTTCTCAACAAATTTTGTGAAGATGCTTGCATTTTTACTAGTCTTTTGTATAAAACATTAGCATACTAATATAGCAATATCTAATGTTCCATAACAGAGCACACTAACCCATGCTCACAGCATCAGATAGAAAGCAAGGTTGCACAACACACTGATTGTTAACACATCTTAAATGGAGAGACTCATTCAGAGATTCTTGGAAAAAAAATAAGCATGGAGAAGAAATCTGTTCTGTATCACTTTATAGAAGGCAAATAGGTAACATATACAAGAGCATCATTCATAGGCCCTGCCCCAAAGACACTCAATATTCTTTATCCACTTGATGAACTAATTGAACATATCAAAATACATATTGAGAAGCCTTCAAGCCAAACGTCTGCATATATTTTTTTAGGTTGCTTGTTTCTAAATGTAGCCATAGTTTCAGAAATAGCCTTTGTAATAAAGAGAGCTGAACATTTTAAAATGCCAGAATTAATTTTACAGATCAAATGAAAGAAAATATAAAATTGAAATTTAAATGTTCAATACTTCAATTATTTTCTGGCAGTATCCATTTAATTCTCATATTCCACATTATTATTAGGAAAAAAAGCCAAGGTCCTTTTAAGATAAACATTTTCATTTATAAGAATTGGCATTTTTGAATGATCTTTTTTTTTATTGTTAATTATTTTGCATTATGTGACAGTTTCATAGGCTCTGGGAATCCCCCCTCCCTCCCCCTCCCCTCCCCCTGGTGGATTCCTCCACCTTGATGCAGTATTACAGTTCAAATTCAATCAAGATTCTTTCATTGCAAACATATACCAAGCATAGAGTCCAGCTACTTATTGTCCAGATGAGTTGAACAGTTTCTTGGGGAGACCTTTTCTGGTCTGAAGTTTGAGCTGGCAGAATATCATCACAGTCAATTAAGAGTCCCAATATAACATCAACAGCAATTTGCAATGTTATGGAATCGACATGATCTTTTAACTCTTCATTGAAATCAGAGAATGAAGCAAATGCTTAGCACCTTTATTTAAAAAAGAATAACAAAACTATTTTCAAGGTGATCACTTGGCAAACCTACGTTACCACTTGTAACACCTAAATCTCATATCATAATGCCTGGCCCAAGTCCCAGATAGGTCTTCTCTGATCCAGCTCCCTGCTAATGTGCATACTGGCAGGAAGAAAATAATGGCTTAAGTGCATGCATCCTGATGGATTTCCAGGTTCTGGCTACAGTCTAGCCCAGGTCTAGTTGTTGCACATATTTGCAGAGTAAATTAGTGCCCAAAAGGTCTTCTTCAGACCCAAGTTTGGATGTTTGTGTCTGTGTCTGTCTCTCTTTCAAATAAAACTACAATAAGTAAACAAAAAATTTTAAATATTCTTGTTTCTCAATGTTACACTTTCACCCATTAAAATTTTTTCCTTGCTTCTATTTCATCTTCATACTTCTTAGTATTAGCCTGCTTCTACTTAAAAAAAATCCTACCTTCTCTTCTCTCTGCAAAGTGCTTTTATTAACTAACAAAATAAAAATGATGAATTGTCACAACCAACTGAAGACCAAAGTTCATGATGAGCACTGTCATTTCAGTAGATTTTAAGAAAACAGGAGTGACAGGTGTGGGGCATCTGCTCAACAACTGTACAAATTAATGCTACAAATCTGTGAAAAACAGACCAGAGAAAATTGTCTAATGTATTGCATTGCCTTAAATTAAAACACCAACATGTCACTGTTGTTTTCTCTCAGTCTATGGAAACTAATATTCATATAAAATATATATGCATTCATTAAATATTTATTGATCACTAACTAAATTCTGGACACATTGTACAAAACCCCACATGAATTTTTTTCATTTAATTCACAGAGTACACTAAATAAGAGAATAATGCCTACGTTTTACAGATAAAGCAACTGCAGCTTATAATTGTTAAATGACAGAATATCCTATGTAGAATGAGGAATGAGACATAGATTTGAGCTCTAAATTCAAATTCTCTGCTTTCCAGATTTCTAAGTGATAACTATGACGATGAGAAAGATGGTGAGTGTTAAATACCATTTACTGAGACGTTCCTTGCTTTGGGTTCTGTGTAAGGGTGCTTTGTGTGTATGAATCAAATTATTCCAACATTTGTGACGGAAAGATGCATGTTTTCCTTCCTGACACTTCCTCCCTCTCTCCCTTCTATCCTACCTCGGTCTCCTTCAATCTCTCAGATGTTTTGTCAGTATTTCCTTTCCTGTTATGTTTCTATCTGCCCATTGTCTGTACCTGTTTACTGACCTTGGCTTTCCTTTCAGGAATCATTTCTGTAGTGTGCTTTCCCTACATCTGTCCACTGCAACCTCTCTCTCCTTCCTTTTCGAATTCACTATTATATTTTTGAAGTGTGTTTTAATTTTTTCTCTCTGCTTGCTTTATTTTTGATTTCATCTTTCAGGTATTGTCTAACTTTGTCTCTATGTCAGTCTTCATTTCTCTGTTTTCTCGCGTGACTGTCTCCGTACCCCTCCTTGATGTGTGCCTCTGTTGGTGTCTCTCTGTGACTTCTCAGTGTCTCTCTCTCTTGAATGGAGATGTAAGATTCCAAAGGAAAGGACACCTCTCATCCAGTTTTAAAGACTCTTCTCAGGATTCTAGTGGCATACTGCAAAGTTGAAGAAATCCATTCCGTAAGTGATAGAGCAAAAAGGAAAGTCACTGTCCTTGGATAAACAATTTGCATTTCCATAAGGATTCAGTGATGCAGAAGCAGAAAAGGCTCATTCTGACACCTCCACGCAAACGACAAACAGAGCATTCATTAGCCGACCTCCCGTTTGAATGATGCACTTCATTGCACACAGCACTATCCTCCCCCGTTCAGGAAACAGTGTTTAATTCTGTCTGAAACCCGCCCTTTCACTAGGTATTAGAATGAATGACTTTATAAAGTAATAGGAACTACACATCTGCCATGGCCTGAGAATGCATACACTCTAAAAGTCATACAGAAAGGCACACCTCCTGTCAATTTCTTACCCCTGAAGGAACACAACAAACAAGTTTTGTACTTTTCCATTTACCAGACTAAAGAAGAAAAGATGGTTTATTTTCTTTAGTTTCTTAAAATAACTATTTTTGCTTTTTATATGTATAGTACAATAGCTACAGTCTGATGTTTAAGGCTGAGTGCAGCCTTTAAACACTTTTGAGATAAAAGCAAGTTTGTCCATTACAATGCATAGGTACAAATTTTTACACATTATTTTCTTTCTGTTATCTTTAATTCTGTCTCTGTCTTTTTGCGAAATAACTGCCAGAAGAATGAAATAATAAATTGTACTTTATATAGCTTAGCGATTTACAAATGTCTTGCTAACTTATGTGGCTGATCCTTGTTAAAAGCTTTGATAGGCTGAATCTTATAAACATGGACCCTGAGGATAGAATATTTAGACACCATGCTAAGATTTCCAAAGAGAATCATTGTTGTTCTTGGGCTAGAATCTGAGATGATCATGTCCCCAAATGATGCATGTGTATGTCTGTGCATGTCCCCATATTACATTTGCCGCCACATCTGACCATTTTATTTATCTGCTACACAACATGAGTTTACTTTTAAGGCCACATCTCTCTAATTCAAATTTAAAATTATCTCCCCCACTCCCATCCACCTGAGCAACTAAGTATTAGTTGTGTTTATAGTTTTTCTGTTTGTTTGTTTTGGTGTATTCTCTAGTCTTGTCACCTTTTCAATCTAAATGAGTCTTGTACTCAACTTTAATTAAAGCTACAAATGAATTCAATTTCCAAGACTCTACCAGGAGAAAATAATCTTGCCATAAGTTACTCATTGTAAGCCCTAATGAATCCCTACTCCTTCCAGCAGTATATGAGCACGTAACAAATAGATTAAGCCCCTCGGGTCATTGTGAGCTTTGAGTTCAGTTTGTCACTTTATATTGTGGTAACAAAGTAAAGTTCTATTACAAAGGGATAAATAATATATCCAAACCATATTCCAGTTGAGAGTAACAAATTCAATACTGGAAAGTCACCTCTGTCAAGTAAAACCTTATGTTCAGGGTCCAGTGCAGTAGCCTAGTGGCTAAATTCCTTGCCTTTCAAGCTCCGGGATCCCATATGTGTGCTGGTTCTAATCCTGGCAGCCCTGCTTACTTTGCAGCTCCCTGCCTGTGGCCTGGGAAAGCAGTTGAGGATGGCCCAAAGCCCTGGCACCCTGCACTCGCATGGGAGACCCAGTCAGGACGCTCTGAGCTCCTGGCTTCAGATCTCTGCAGCTCTGGCCATTGTGGCCACTTGGGGAGTAAATCAATGGACAGAAGATCTTTCTGTCTGTCTCTCCTCTCTGTACATCTGACTTTGTAATAAAAATAAATAAATGTTTAAAAAGCGTATGTTCAATATATTAGTTCTCTACCCTCATTTTGCATAAGATAAAATGGTATATCAGTGGTATGAATAACAATGGCTCATAACCAAAAAAAAAGAAGAGAAAAACTAAATTAAACGTTAAGATGAAAAACATACACACTTCACTTAGAAGTGTTGAAGCGTCTGTTTGGAGTGCTTCTGCCAAGTTGAGTTTATTCATATATTGAGATCCTAAGTGAAACTTAAAATGATGTATTTCTTCCTAGTGTTAAGGGTATAAGGACAGGTAAATATGAGTAAGGGGTTTCAGTGTTGGGGAAAAATTGAGATCACTGGCTGTTTAGGAAAGAAGTGTTAGACTATTTTAGAATATGTAAGTAAAAACAAAAGGTCTTATTTTTGCAATTGCGACTGCATAAAGAGTCTCATCTACATTTATACAACACTCACAGTTAAGGAATTATTTTTATTTTTACATTTTACTATTGTTAGGCTGGCTAATTATTTATCCAGGCAGTAAAATTGTACTTGATCAAGTAATGACAGAAAAGAATTAGTGATTTCTCAAAACATTTGCGGACATACATTTTCTTATCAGATAAAATAGTAATTACTTCTCACACTCATTTTTAAATTCTGGTTATATACCAACTATTGGGGAATTTTCACAAATGGAAAAATAGTTTATAGCTGTCTAACTTCTGTTAAAGTTGGATGACAAACAGAAACAATGTATTCAAGGCAAAATTCAATGAAGGCATGAGAAACAAATTTGGGCATGTAGCTCAGGATCATTTTTACAAAGAACTATGTTGCTTCAAAGTTCAGTTAACATTTTGCTTATCAGTTAATATTAGTGAGTCTTCCACATTATCAATAGTCTAGAAATAAGGGATTTATTCAAATCTGTTCATAAATAATATTTAAACTTTCACTGCATAATTTTCTGGAGAGGCAGATAAAAGGTAGCACAAACTCTGATCCATTCGGGTCCTTGATGTGAATGTTAGAGGTAAGTTTTTCTATTTGTCAGTTATGTGGATTAAATTCACCATATGCAGCATCATTGCCACCTTTTAGAGGTAAGGGGGCCACCACTCAGAGGAAATGGGAGCCCACTAAACCTCTTTCATTTCAGAACAGAACGAGTCCCCAGTCAAGGGGTTCAAGTTACTGAAACTGGAGGACTCCCATGGACAGAAAAATGCACTGACTCACAATTAACCACAACTTCAGCAAACTAAAGACACTGAAAGTAGATGCAATTTATTGTGAAAATTAGGTTCACATGAACAAGCACATTAAAAAAGCTGCATAGTGCTCTGTAAACCATGAGAGGCATGCTACTATGCATAACATATGCTTCTTGCATAAATTATTTGCTGCTGTAATGTTGAGCAACACAATGACTTAAGTATTTGGTTTCTAGTCTTGACAATTAGCTTTTGTAAAAGCAAGTAAGGATAACTTGGAGTTAATGTTACAGAAGGCCATCATATTATATTCTAGTTTTTAATCTCTTTTTTTTTTCAAACATTATAGAACTTTGTCTTATTGATGGCTATTTGTACATACAAAGACAATGTTAGAACGCAGACAGATCCTGCAAGTTCTTACTCGAACCCCAACTACCTTAGAGCTATTAAAGTATGCTTTTAAAGTGAAGCCCATACCATGAAGTGGCAAACCTGTTACTACTCTCTAATATTTATTTTGACTTACAAGGATCAAGTTAATCTACTTTCAGATTGTAAGAAGCTAATGCTTGCAAACAATTTTGAAAGGCACACATATCCTAACATACCAAATTATATACAATAAAAGCATAAAGACATTCTGTATTAGAATACAATAAAACATAATAGCATTTACTATAATGCATGGATAGTTTATGTAACAAGTCTTCCAACTATAATCTCTAGCAACTACCATATGAAAAACAAAACATCGATATTTGTGCACATATACACAAAATATAACTCATCAATTCTGAGACCGTTTTTACTACATTTTTCAGGGAGGGCTAAGTAGAAGTGGCTGAGGATAAAATTTGTTTTAAATGACAAACCAGACTGAGTTCTAATTCAATAGCATGTGTCTCTGTAACTATTGTATTAACATCTTCAGAAAATTGTCACACCACACAATAAGCAGGGAGAATAAGAAAAAACTTGTGTTCACTCTTCCAGCAAATAATTACTTGCACATAATTATTACTCTATTCTGTGAACAAGCATGACAGAGCATGAGATCATGACAGAGACGCATTGTACTGAAACAAGGTCTTAACTTTCTTTGTAGTTCACTGTTAATCTAATTTGAAGGAATGAGAAAAGAGAAAGTGGAAACAAGAACTTACTTGCAGTTTAAAGTTTCATCTTTAGTCGATCTAAGATTATGCAGCAAGTTTTCATTGCAAGATTGGCACTTGCACATCCCTTTCAAAACACTCAATGCTCATTTTAGTTCCAAGATGATTCACTTACACGTTACTTCTTGTTTCTGTGAGGCACTGATATCCACTCTGGTAACATCACAAAGAATTACTAGAGATTTTGAAACCACAACAAAACGAAACACGTCAGCATATTAAACCAGGAGGCATACCATCTTTCTCCACGTTCTGAGATGTATGCCAACAGCTTTAGTTACCACAAGCAACTAACTCTAAGCTGCTAGCAGGAATCTGTCTGCCCTCTATCTGTCGCTGTTAGCACAGCACGTTAATGCACTGGCACGGAGGCAGGAGCAATTAGCTCTTCTGCTTCTCACAGCATAGAGAGAGCTGAGTGTGCTAAAGCACACAGTGACTGGTGAGCGCTTCACACCAATTAGTAGCAGGTGCTACAGCCCCAAAGACAAATAGATGCCTCACTGATCATCCGTTCGGGCAGCTTTATTGTACTTTATCCTCTTAGTGGTGATTCTCTGTTCTCTTTCGGTGGTGTTTTCACTATTTTACACCACTAGTATTAGGCAGTTTAGCAGTTTATACTCAAGAACACTATTACTGACAAGTCAGAATAATCTCTTAAACTCCTTCCACATTTTTTGTCTCTTTACACTCTTTCTTATAATCCACTACCTAATGTCAAGTCTCCCACAGGAGAGGAAATATACAATGATAAATGTTATAGCGTATTTCCTAAACTCTGCAATATATGGCATAGTCAGAATAAAATTATGTCAATGCTCATGTAAGATCGGGAAAACAATTATTCCATTTTCTGAGTTAGAGGCAGATTTTTTCAGAAATCTGTTCTGGCTAGCATTAATTAAAGTCCATGTCACATTTTGCCCATGTGTCTACCTGAGCATCTAAGAAGGAAGGATCCAGAAATGAAAACCATTTCAGAACATATTACAGTAGTGATAGTGACAGAGCAAATGCCCAAAGGTTGGAAGGAAACATCATGATAACTATAACAGACAAAACCCCTACAGCACCTGCCTTCTTTAGGAACCAGGTAGATCATTAGCCATGAAGATACCATCATCCTATTGAAGAAAATATGTAAACACAATTCGAAAGGTTTCCCTACTTTTAATGCATTGATTGAAATGAGAATAGTATAAAATTTAATATGAAATTCAATTATCTTTAAGATGCAGGGAAAATCATTAAGAAGATGAAAATGATCTGAGGTCAGCCAAACATGTGAAACATTCAACAGTAAAATAAGTAGGGGTGAATCTCATAGATAAAATGATAGGGCCCATGGAAAGAGCTTTTTGCTATAATGTGCAAAACTGAGTTACCGTTTTCTTCAAAACATAGGAGATTTGGGAGGTGTTTGACAAGGACTTGAAGTGACAGACACATTATAAAAAATTATGTTCTTAAAGATTTAACATTTGATATAATAATAGAGATGTTGTGGTCAATACACATTGAAATCGAAGAATATTTTCATTTCACTTTAGCACAAGAAGAGTGATGGAATATAATATTTAGTATTGCAGTGTTGTTTCAGTAACATCAAGAAGTGTTAAGTACTTTTTTATCAATGACAAAATTAGTATCATTTGGAGAGATAGTTGTAACTTGAATAAAACATTAGAAATAATAATTGGTCACATAAAACTTTATCACTTCCTTGTTGCTTAAGAAAATATATTACTAGCAATTGAACTCAATAGTATCGATAACATTCAGTTTAGTTTTTATGCAATAAGTCATCATATCTACATTTCAGGAAATATATTTAATGTGATATGGATGAGACATGGCTAAAATCAAGTTGAATTTTTCTTTTTAAGTTTTTTTTCTGTTTTTACAGTTTTGAAAGGCATATTTTACAGAGAGAAGGAAAGACAGGGAGAGATGGTCTTCTATCCATTATGCTTATTCCCCAAAAAGCTGCAATGGCTGGGGCTGAGTTGCTCTGAAGCCAGGAGGCAGGGACTTATTCTGGATCTCCAATATGGGTTCAGTCACCAAAGGATTTGATCCATCCTCCATTGCTTTATAAGACCATAAGGAGGGATCTGGACCAAAGTGGAGCAGCCGGGACTCGAATCGGCACCATTATAGGATGCTGGCACTGGCAAGTGAAGGATGAGCAAGTTAAATGGTTATCTATTTCTACACATCATCTAATTTCTTTAAAAAATAAAAACTTTGTCAATAAATTTATATTTAAATTTATGTGAATGTCTCATTAGATGTGTGTATGTGCATTGTTTGTACTTTCTTGACATTTTATGTAGTGTCTGACTAACACCTATGTTCACTCATGGTCTAAGACACTTGATTTTCCCATATTCCATTTTAGTGTTTTTGATTAAGGTCTTAAAGTGTCTGGGGAGGGCTGGAGCTACCGGTGAATGCTAATGTTTGTTCTCAGTACAGTATTTACCCAGAGAAAGAGAAACTATGCTTTCCACAAAGTTAACAGCAGTTCATCCAGTCTGTGTATGTGAAGATTTCCTTTCCTAAATCTCAGAGTGCAAAGCGGACTAGAGGAGCCACCTGTAACTATCTGTGGTTTGATGCATGAAATAAAATGTGAAATTGCCAAATAAAAAGCCCAACATGCAAGCTATTTCCTATACATCAGCCTTTCATAAACATATGAACCTACATTTGCTTTTCTTTATTCAAGAAGAAAATGAGTTCTATTAACTTTCAGAAACATTTCAAACAGCATAATGTGGAATTTTAACACTGAGGTTAAGTATTTCTTTCACTGTAAAAGTTTAAAAATGCAATACAGATTGCTAAAAATGAATCATTAAAGGCAGAATCAGCCAGTAATAGGAAATGAATACATACGTTTTATAGCTTTAAATATAGCTAAGGAACCTTCATAGTACTGACTGTGAAACCTATGAAAAGCATGGTAAACAAACTGCCATATGTTTAAACTAAAAAAAAAGCAGCATTCCAACAGGTACGTACACAGAGGAACTGCCCATAGCATGATGAATGATGGGCATGGAGATCAGGATTGCAGTGACAGTGGCAGATTCGGATTCCCACCTCTGTTTCAATAAATTATGTGCTTTAAATTTCTTTTATCATCAATGTATGCCATCCACCTACCCTTCTAAAAATAACTATTTGAATATGTTCAACGTGTATGCATGAAATGCTTTTACAAATAAGTCTCAGTATTGTACAGAACCATAAAAAGAAGCATATAATGCTCTAGCTATATGCCAAAAATTAGCTACATCCTGTATACAGCTGTGAAGATTAGCATAAACATTTGTATTCATTCCAGTTCATCTGTGTCTAGAGCTTAATGAATACTAAAAAGTAAGCAGCCAGTCAAAGAAAACTGCATATACTGTGACTCTTGTCTTAATAATAGTTTATCACAGAATTTGCTAAACAGCAAGGCTGCTTTTTTGATGCTGTTTACTCTATAGACCAGCTCTGGAAAACTTACATAGTAACAAAATATTCCTTATGGACTTCAACTCCAGTATTCTGGTGGAGAACATTTCAGTGCAGCTGTTTAAGGTAGAACAAAGTAAAACAAACTCATGCATTATTTTTAAACATATGTCACTGAGGATACAGGGCAGAAAAGTGAGTTCCTGAATCAATAGGATATGCAAAGAGGAGTATGGAAAGGCATTAAAAATTAAAAAAAATAACGCAGACTAAAGCATTACTGAACAGAAGCTTCTGCCTTATTACCAAGATGGTCTTACCCATTACAAGCAGTATCTCACCATGGTGCCTAGGATCAAGTCTTTCCGGACTTGACAATGCAAGCAGTCACTCTGAATAAACAGTCAAACTGCTTGTGACAGCTACACATTAAGCACTGAACCAGGAACCTGGAGAATGGGGAATCATCAGTATGGCACAAGTGCTTGCTAAAATTTCATGTTGAACTACACTATTTTTTTATTCTGACATCCTTTCATTGTCAGAATGCAAGGTAACAGTAGAGATAGTGTTGATTCCTGTCAAGCCATATACTTTCTATATGTATGTATGTATTTATATATATTATACATATGTGTATGTATATATAATGTTTTAAAAACTGAGGACTTGTCTGTGCTACTGTGACAACTCACAGGAGAAGAAACTATATAAGCTTCAGTTAATGATTAGCTCTGTTGATGCTGAGCCTTCCTACAGGCAGACTGATATTTGACAAGAACAATTTTGGATAATAATAGTTTGAGGGTAATAAAGAAAAAACTACATTGATAAAACTACATATGATATATATATATATATATATATGTATTATGTATGAGATATTCCATCTAAATCCTTTACACAAAGAAAAGTGAAGTACATATAATGATTATGGAAAAGTATTTCTTAAAACTCCATTTCAATTTTTTTTGCCTATTTTATACTTGCTTTTGGGATGGTTTTTTTTTCCCCAAACAGCCAGAAGTTTAGAATTCTCCTAATAGTTCAGCTATCTTAAATATGACTTTAAAAAATGAAATATACTATAACTGAACAGTTACAGTGCCAGTGTTACGGATCTATTTTAGTTTGAATGTTCTGAAAATATTATGTCAACAAATCTCCAAAACTTTAGGAAGTTATCACAATTTGCATCAATTATTTCAAAGCTTGTGGGGGTCAGAGATCCAGGACAAAATTCTATAAAGCTGTAATCAACATGTTTCTTAGGACAAGTTCTCCCTATCACGGGATAGATGAAGGAAAATTATGTTTTGAGGTGTTTGTTAGAAATCGTCTGGTTGTGACTGTGTGATTAAGGGCCCTGGCTTAACTTCTGATTCAAGAGCAGATGTTGCTTCCACACACTGAAGCTGCTCACAGCTCCTGGTGTTGTGCAACTCTCTTCCCAGGCAATTTGTGAAAGGGTTGTTTGCTTCTTCAAGCCTATCAGGAGAAAGTATATTAACAATGCAACATTTTACCTCTGTTGTGGGACATAATCCAGGACTGCTATAGTAACACATTGTCCTATTCCATGGATTATAAAAAAAGTTAGGGCTTCCTATCTGACTCAGTGGGCTATTTGGAGTACACAAGATGTAATGCTAGTAGCTCTGATCATGTGGCAATCTGAGATTATGCCTCTGAAACTACATTAATTCTTAGTGCAGTTAACAGATTCATGAAGACATCAAGTTTTGTCTATTGATGCAAAAAATTAATTCAGTAAAGTAGCTGAAGACCCCAAATAACAGAATCTTGCTCTCCATCAATTTGAAAATTTTATAGGACTTAGTATATATTTTAAAATATTTATATCGTTTTTGCAGAGGAAGAAGGAATGATAAAACCCTGACTAAAGTAAAAGTACTTTTATCAAATAATGAAAATATTTAAAATATTAGTTGAAGGAAATATTTCAAAAAGATACCAGAATAAAAAGCTCAAAGAATTTCAATATAATCCTATACTATGAACAATAGACATAGATTAGATATTAGTGGATAGTGCCTGGAGTAGATGGTAGGTTATCTACAGATTGTTAAAGACTGGAATTTTTGTTTGTTTTCATTAGTGGCTAAAATAGAACTTCAAGCTGGCTTGGTTTTGTCTGTCTGCCTTTAAAAGAAAATCCAAGAGAAGATTACCAAGATATCCTCTTAGATTTCCTTAGCCTAAAGCTCATTACTAATACCAATTTGTTTATATTCATGCATGCAGAACTTCTAGTAAAAGAATGCACACATAAACATACTTACACAAGTTATTTAATATGTAATCGATATCTGAGGCTATCTAAAGTTTAATAATTAAAACTAAATGACTAATTTTCAGTTTCCCTAACTTGGAAGTTAGAATGAAATTGTCAGTACAGTTTTGATCATATATTAAATGGCATCAATGATCTTTAATCCCAAAATTATGATTTAAATTTAAATAAAATTATTTATTTTTCAAGGGCTCAAATCAAAGCAAATATTAACTGAACACAATCTATGCCAGGCACAACATTTCATGCAGCTATATAAATGTCACTTTTGTATTATTTAAATATTTATGTATTTGCCTACAATGACAAAGATTGGGTCAGGCAAAACAGAGGTGGAAATTCAGTCTGGATGTCACAAATACACATGAGGACTTAAATTATTGAGGCATTACCATCTACTGCCTCCCGGGATCTGCATTAGCAGGAAGCTGTGGGCACAGTGCAAAGGCTCAATTGTTTAATCCTTCCCTTGCAAGTGCTGGGATCCTGTAGGGGCAGTGGTTTATGTCCAGGCTGTTGGAATTTCTATTAAGCTTCTTGCTTATGCACTGGGAAAACAGTGGAGCACGGCCCAAAGCCTTGGGATCTTACGCCAGCATTGAGAGCAGGAAGAAGTTCCTGGCTGCTAACTTTGGATGGTCTCAGTTCTGGATGCTGTAGTCATTTAGAAAGTAAACCAGCAGATGGAAGATTTTTCTGCCCCTCCATCCTTTTGTAAATCTGCCTTTCCAACAAAAATAAATAAGAGTATAGTTGGAAAAAATAGCATAGTTGGAATTTGAATTTAGATACTGTAATACAGGTTGCAAATGTCCTATAATTATTTAATAAATAATAATTATTTCAAATGTCCACCCTCCATTATTATTTTACATAAAAATAACTCTTACTTTAACCAAGACAAATTATTTCACTTAATGATCTATATTGGTTTCTCTAAAACTCAATAATCACAATCTTAGTTCGACCAAGGAACGGAATTTTAAGGACTTGCTCTGAACAACTCTGTAAATGTGTATATTCTTCCACTGTGTCTGCGCCTTCAGCTTCTTCCTCCAAGAGCTGTCACTGACAATCCTAGTGAAGGAAAACTGTCATTCATACTAAGCAGAGAGCACAGGTGCCAAGTGTTCCCAAGTCAAACCCACATCCAAAGACAAAACCTAGTCTGAGTTACTTCTGAGCCTGGTGAGTTGCTGATTCATACAAGAGTGCTAGATGGAACTGCAGCCAGCAAGTCAAGAACCCACGAAATCACATCTTTTAACACCTACTGCGAAGTTTCAGAATGACAGCCACCCGAACTTGTAAGAAAAGGACAACTGATTTGTGTTTTTACAGTTATTCTGGAATCTCCAAACTTATCAAGATGTTCTTTTTTTCAGGTACATATCTTGCTGCAGTGAAGGAAGATGTAATGCCTCTAAGAGCTTCATAATTTCATGTGTCATAAGCAAAAGCGCCACAGCAGGCTGAAAGTAATGTGATGGTGATGATATTGCAGTTAATTCAAATATGTGGCTACATAAAGGCAGGAAAACCTCCTGTGATAACTATGCCTTTAGATATATTTATGTTTACTTCTTTATATTGATTGAGGTTAAAAGAAAATTTAACTCAATGATGGAACTACCTCACACCCAAACACACACACACACACACACACACACACACACCATGTATGTTAAGGAGCAACACTGATAATCTACAAATTGATTGACTTCCTGATTCTGAAGACAAACATTGACATCAGGATGGACACAGCGAGACGGTACATGTTACTTACTCTGGGGACAGTCATTATACATTGTGAAAGTATGAACATTATTTTTAAGTTACTTAGCCACAGAGTCTCCTCCTCTATCTCGCTAGGTAATCTGCCTAGGATTAGCAGATTAACACAGAGACCTAAAAGCTTAATCCTGCTCTTAGGTTCGATCAATGTTCCCTGTTAACAAATTCTTCCTAGCATTTGGCATTGCTGAAATTTACAGGTAAAAATAAAAATAGAAATACAAAACCAGATCCATAAACATTATTGATTTCTTCTAATATTCTCAGAATCAAAGAACACTGTCAGAATCAATGAACATTGTCATTTTCCAGGAAGTCTAAAAATGACATCCTGAAAAGTGACTAATACATGTAAATGCTTCAATGTATTATTTATAAAGGTAAGGTATTAGGAAAGGTAGTTAGTGAGAAAGTATAAAACTTAGCATATTTCAATATCAATGTGAAAATGCATTCTCCTATAGAGGCATAAGTTTTATGCAACACTATATTTGCATTGGCTAATCATTTCATTTTTAACAATATCTAAGGGCTGTGGTGGTGATGAAGAGGGTAAAGCTACACCCTAGGAGGAAGCCACCCCATGTGGGTATAATTCACAGTCTAAGCTACTTCAGTTCTCAATGAGAGACAAAGAGGAAGATCTTCTGTCCTAAAATTCACTCCCCAAGTGACCACAACAGCCAGAGCTGCGCCGATCCAAAGCCAGGAGCCAGAAGCCAGGAGCGCCTCTGGGTCTCCCATGTGGGTGAAGAGACCCAAGGGCTGTCCTCAACTGCTTTCCCAGGCCAAAAGCAGGGAGCTCAATGGGAAACAGGGTTGCCAAAAAGTAGTATACAGTCTCTCTGTTTCATAGAACATTCCATTTCTGAGATCCTTCAGCTATGTTCTCATATTTTAAGAGTGACTAAATTGTTCAAGAATTCCCAATAATTATATATATTTATGGCACATAGTGAGACATTCTACTGCATGTGATCATCATGACCAACCAAGCCAGAAGAGTCACCAGTTTCCAATGTTTGATATTTCTTTAAATTGACAACTTACAGTTACATTATTATCTGTTCAGAAAATGTATTTTATGGTCATTGAAATATGAGACTGAGAAGTAACTGAGTGATAGCTATATAATTGATATGTGTAAATCTCATGTTACTTTCAGATTTATCTCTGAGAAAAGCAACTAAATGTGACAATCATACAAACCCAGAGATTTTAATGCAATCAGCTACTTTCAAAATGGTACTTTAAAAAAGGCTTTGGAATAGGAGGGGTTTATTATTATTACAAACATCACATCAAATCCTGTCTAGTATTTATAAACATACTTAAACAGTTCCCAACAGCTTAGAAAGCTTAGCATTAATGACAAAAAAAATAAATCGTAGCATTAAATGACATTAAATTCCATAATTCTTAGTTCTTTAACCTATTAAGGCAATAAATACTAAAAAAAAAAGTTAGAAGAATGTTATTACAATGCTGCCCATACAATGATTAAAACATCAAAAATAACAAATCTGTCATCTAGATCTTGAAAATCTATCCTCATAATAGTTTGAGACAACAAAAAGCACCTCTTACAAAAAAAACACATTAATTCTTCTCAACTAATACCATCTTGTTCCTCTCTTCAAATAGAAATCTTTTAAGGATCGAACTGTTTCCAAGACACCTGCCATTTCCTCCTACTTGCGGCTTTGACACTTGATGCCATCCTCAGGGCCATTTCACTGGTTGTCATGCGTGCTTCAATCTCCTGTATTCCTTTCTCTCATCTCTGCAACACTCTCTGCCAGCCCTGACAATCATCCCTATTGCAATTTGTTCCAATAGATTTACAGAAATCACACTCCCTTGTTGTTGTTTTTCACCCTTTACTGTGACAGTTAATAATTAGTTTTCTTTTAGGTACTCTCATTTTTACCTTTTTAAAAATAATATTAATACACTTAAATTCTAGATACTATTGTGAATATTGCACATTAAACCTCATCTCTTTTGTTTGCTTTCATTTATTCTGATAACAGCATTTTCCAGTGAGGTAGATCAAACTCAGGTTTTCATCTCTCCAAAGTCTCATGCTAAGATACCATCTTCTAATTGGTTATCTTCGTTTAAAAGTATGAGAGATTAGAAAGAACTATGCAATTCTCTTAATACCCTCCAATCTCCTCAATATTGTATTTTGATCCAATGTACTCTCCACTACAAAAGAGGCCATCCTCCAAGCAGTTGCTTAAGTCAAACTTTTAGGAGTCACATTTTGTTTTTGTTCATGTTTATGATATGTGGAAGCCTTTCTTGATTCCTATACCTGTTTAGCTTCTTGCCAACTCAACGCATTTCAAAATTTTTAGTGTTACCTCCTAACCTGATCTCAAATTCTTCATCTTCTCCCTTTATTTTCTAAAATCATTGCTCTTTTTGAATAGACAGATTTTCCTAACTTTCCATTTCCATTTTCCTCCTTTCAGTCCATTTTGTATATTACCATTAGTGCAATCTCTTAAAAATATTTCAAAGTCACATATAATTTAGAGTATTATTTTCAACATACCTCAAAAAACTGTCCTCAATTCTCATCACCCTGCTTACCCTGTTTTATCTTAACAATATTCTTCTTTTTCCAAATTTATTCTGATCTCTTAGGAAACCTAGATATTCTTAACACTAATTAATATAGCAAATAATAACTATTTCAAATATGTGTCCTACTCAAACACCCACATACAGGTTTAAGAAAAACTATGTTTTTCTCACAAGCCCATTCTTTGCAAACATCCCAAGTCCATCTAATTATTAAGTGTCCCAGAGTCTTACTTTTGTCCCACAAACTACTAAAAAAGTTGCAGCAAGTTACCATCATTTGCTTTATGTGCATCTGTGGCAATCTGTGTTTTGTCCTATAGTCTCATATTTGTCGTTCAGTGTTGATCTCCACCTAACTCTAAGCTTACTGACACCAGAGAAAGTTGTCTCCCTTCTACTATACTACAATAACTACTGGCAGAGAAAACTAGTCCATATCTGATTTCATTTCTAATGATATTTTTGTTTAGTGAGAAGGTTCAGAAAGGTCCATGCAAGTAGAGATCACACCCATGTATCTGACTGAGAAGGCCTTATGTATATCCTGTTTGCATAGGATTTTCATTTAATTCTCACAGCCTGTCTTCAACACAATTATTATTTAAATTCTGACAGATAAACACCCAATTCCCTTGCATAACAGCACGTGTCCCCTGAACATATCTTAATAGGTATTTGCTTTCTTATTGGGTAGTAAACTGCTCTTATAATAGTTAACACTGCTACATTTTTGCTCAGCTGTCTTCCAGAGGGTTCTTGACTAATTACTGAGAACCAGCCAAAATCTAGGTGGTGACTGGAGTTTGTGAAGACCAATTTAGACTGACCTGAGTTCTCTCCTGGTTTGCTATGAGGTTAAACAACAGCTCCTAAGAGACAGTTTGGTGACCATATTGGAACAGATTTTGCACATAGTACCCTTTCTTGCTAATGCACACGCCTCAGGAATATTCCACTTTCAATCTGGTTCATGCCTATCGAGCTATGTCACTCAGTTCAAAAGTTGCATCCATAATTACCCCAAATACAAAGTCATCAAATCCTTTTTTGGGCAGGGAGTTCAATCTGTGTCTTGTCATCAATCTTCTTGTTCAGGTGACTTAAAACAATAAGGCTTATCTTCTTTGAAGAACAGAGATAACTGATGTTTATCTTTTCTGGGAGTGCTGTTGCAAAGCCAATTACTACTCTATTTTACAAATAGCTGAAATCCCATAGCCTATGGCAGAGTACCATAAAATTAAAAATAAAATAGAAGAAAAAATATCTTGAAAAATTTTGTGCTGATATGCAGCTCAGAAATGACAAAAAGCCTTATCATAGAAGATCTTTTCTGAGCTGACCATCAGTTTCTTTTGGACAATAAAGGTTTTCCTTTTATTCCATTCATAGTGTAAAATCAGATCTAGTACTTGAGTGCAAGTACTGATCTGTTCGTGCTTTGGAATATTTATCCTTGCTTCTTTAGCTGAACTTTTTATCTCTTGACCTTTATGTCAGTCCCAGAAATTGGAACTTTTATTTACTGATTTGAATTGTTCACATTTCTATTAAAAACATAAACTTATGACAGTTCATCCTGTAGTTTTAAATCAAATCCCTTTTGCCTATGCATAAGTGGCATGGATGTTTACTTCAATCAAAATGTGTATCACTATATAATATTTGCTTGTTTCTTCCAGAAATGACAAGATTTCAGAGGCCCCAGTCCTTGTTGTCATTATTGCATTCCTGCTATTCCAAATACAGCAGAGGTTTAAACACTTATTCATATTGTATTTAATAATTAAATTTAAAGATAGAAAGTAAGGTCAATCTATTTTTCAAACCTTAAACCATTTTGGAAGATATGCAGAAAGATGTTCATGAATATAAATGAAATCCAGTGGATCACTTGAGTATATGCATGATGCTGAGGGAGTACTAAAGGAACAATTATTAAGTCAGAAGCATTTCATGGTACTTTATTAGTCATGTAGAAAACAACAATTTTATAGTACCAGAAGGCTAACATAAGTAACAGTGGCAAAACACCACCTTACTCATGGGCATGATGCTTTTTCCCAAAGAGCAATAAGAAAGTAAGGTATTTTTATACTCTTTGATATGTGTTGGCAGAAAATAAAACAGCCCTTCCATCACAAAATCTTTTTGTTATTTCTGACTGAGAAAAAAATTTAAAAATCACTTTTATTGCTTACAAAATTAAATTGGTACTAAGCATATTTCACAGACCTAAAACATTACTAATTCTGAAAAATAAACAGAATTATAAATATGTAAATGTGGTTTAGAAGTATTCCTTACAAACTTATATGATTAATGCTTAACTACCAATGCCCAGTTTAATAGTATCAAGGTTCCCAATTCACAATTCAACCATCCTGGGCTACACAGACATTACATGTTCCACCTTCAAAGGAAGGTAGTAATTGAAGAGCTTTTTCAGGACTTGTACTTATTGAAGCTGATGGAAAACACATTCCTAGTTATATCATTCTTGCCAGGCATACATCAGGATCAAGCTTTGTTGTGGTTTGTTCATTAAGATGATATTTTAAAATACTGAAAAATCATACCACATGCAAACACAAAATATATGAAATATAATAAGTTTCAAAATGATCAGTTTGAAATTCTAAACAATAAAAACTTTGGTCTCAAAAGGCGTAATAATACTAGGATTGTTGCCAGTACTAACAATTCTCAAGAATCTTTTAAAACAAATAGTATTTCCTCATTTTACGTGATGCTATTTACCTCTCAAATCATGGAGTAACTTATTAGTAGAGCAAGATAACCAACCTAACTATAAAATCCACATTATTATTCATTTGTAACAATTATCTCAAGGTAAAAAATAGAATCAATTTTTTATTCCTTGAGAAAGATATATCCTGTGATCTAGAATATGACTTCAATATTTCTTTCCTGTATCTTTACCACTGAGATAATTCCATTTGTAAAATTTTAAGTAACAATGGTATTATGATCAGAAATATAAATTCAAACAGGCCATTTGCATTAAATCTATCTTACAATGCATAACAGACTGTCCTGTAGCTTTGCAGTTAGTAAGAGGATCACATAGGTTATTAACACAAAGCAATATCATAAAACAGATCCAGTATCATGTCAGTGCTGAAGTTTTCAAGAGTATAAGACTCAACTAATGATGCTAACATCTGCAAGTTCTTTTCATTAAGGCAGTTTTATGTCCTACTGGTATTAAAATATCTCATATTTTCATACATATGATAAAAGTATACATTTCATTTCAATTTGAATCATTTACATGTAAAAATATCTCATAAAACTGCAACTTCTGTTAACAGTTGAGTCATTTTTCTTTCTTATTTGTCCCCTCATAAGATTAGTATATAATAGATACTCTAGTGCTTGGTGTATAAATATAGTAATGAAATTCACAATCCAGGCATCTTAGTATCTATTTTTGTTACAACAAGCATTCATGTAACATAGATTATTTTAGTTAACCCGACTATTCATCAAAATATATAGGTTAGCCAGAATAGGATGCGAAAATGCTGATAATGGTAACTATATATTTGCAACACAGTATCTCCAAGGATAAATTTTATTGAATTAGAGTAAGAATGAAAATACCATGATTAGTTAGTTGTACTGTTCAGCAAGGAGATTGCTATTTGAAGAGAACTGTGCTCTCCAAAAATGCCCACCTCAATATTACTCAGTACACTTTATCCAAGTCTTTGCTCATTTGTTACCTTCTGATTCCAGTTGAAGTCACATTGCATATCTGGGGAGTAGGTGACAAAGAGCTATACCCCTTCCACTTGGTTCTCTCAAATTGCTCATGTAGAATACTGAAATCCCATGTTATAAGACAACCAACATGATGTCAGAAAGTCAAAATTACATCAGGAAATCAGCTTATGAAGGTTCTGACATTACACAAACAGAAACATATGCTGCAATCTCTCAGCTAGTACAATTTTCCAATGCAACTGCTTCTTTTATTATTTTACTATGACTGCATTGCAGATCCCATTCAGAGTTTTTAAAAACAATCTTTAAGTGATTAGCTCTATGGCAGAGTTACTCAAAGACTGATATCCGTGAAGGCTGAATAGTTGAGCTGGTTAGATGGAACAAGGTTTTAATACCCATCGACATGTATGAGAGCAGAAGGGGATGTGGGACAGACTGGACTAGTCTGCCACATACACTGGCAAACCAGGGTAGGAGATGTGCCAGATGGGGGTTATTGTGGGTCGCTCTGACTAGGCTGCAGCTCCCATTGGTTTATGTGAGGGCCGAGTATGTGCTGGGCAGAACCAGGCTGGACTGCAAACACCCATTGGCTCCAGTGGAAGACAGGGATGGAAACAGAACCAACCCAGCATTTGCAACCACCAGCTGATCGGGGTGATGGACTGTGCCAGACCCTGTGCTTGATAGTATATACAAGAATCTGGTCTGGGAACACCTCAGACAAAGTTTCTTTGGGGATCCCCCCCAATCGAGCTTCTGGACTCAGAACCCTAATCATCAAAGACAGAGGACAGAACAAGTCAATCATTACCTCAGCTATATGTTGGCAATGAAAATACTGGGCAAATGGAGACTCTATGATGGACTATGTCAATCAGTGGATTCTCCAACGACCTCATCGTGCTTGGAGTGGTGAGACTGGCAGCAATTCAGATCTGTTGAACTATCAAAACCCCTTGAGCAAGACCCTCGGAGCATGCCCCACATCTGGGACCTGGGGTGGGTGGGAGACTGGGTGGGGCTTCTCCCTTAAAATCCCCTTTTACATCAGATATATTAAGGAAACAATACGGAACTAATGTTTTGCCCATCTTCCTGTAGTGTTTGAACCTTTTTACCCTAATTATGTCAAGATTGTCAAAAATAAAATAAAAAGAAAATTGCATGGCAAAAAAAAGACTGAATTTTCTTGGAATATAAACTCTTTTTTAAATGTATCTAGGGATACAATTAAATACCTGCAGCTAATAGCAAATTACTTACGGATTTCTAGGTCAGATACATCTCATTTTCTACTTGAAGTCTCTTTAACATTACATTTTGAACACTGAAGATAACAAATAATATAATAAAGAAATAGCAAGTCTCCAAACACTATATGTAAAGCTATTCAATTAGTAAATCCTATCTCATTTGTCCATGTTTTGAGTCTTTTACACTCATAATGCTTGTTAATATTCAATCTGTTCAATTAGTTTAAGTTTAAATATGGAAATGATTTTCTGTATTAAAAATTATATCTGACTTTCATTTTTTCTGCTTTCTCACTTTTTAAAATAAGGTACTATTGATGTCTGATTTGGGAGACGATTTTCCTATAGCTACTTCATTACTAATCTTTAATTATAATAATAATTACTACAATGATACTATTGATATTATTTAATACTACTTATATTAATACTACTTATATTTGATAAGTTTTTGGAAAACATGTTAAACTATTTTTATGTTTGCTAATATTTCCCCATACATTTTATGCTTAATGTATCATCCAACAATATGGAATAAAGGAAGACCATAGGAGATCAACACTGTGACATAATGGGCAAAGTTATTGTCTGTGACACCTGCCTCATATTTGGGAGCCAGTGTGAGTCCTGGCTGCTCTACTTATCTGAGTTCTTGCCAATTGCCTGAAAGACTTCACAAATACTTGGGTTCCTGGTACACACGTGGGAGACCCAAAAGATACTCCTAGCTCCTGGTTTTGGCTTGGCTCAACCCTGGCCATGTGGACATCTGTGGAATGAGTCAAGAGATGGAAGATTGATCTTTTGCTCCTTTTCTCTGTGTTACTCTTTCAAATAAATAAATAAAACCTTTTAAAAAGACTAAAGGAGATTAAGTACTACAAGAAAAGTATGCCAAAATATACACGTTTTTTCACTAGAGTTCTTTTCATGTTCTTCTCATTTTATGTCTTTATAATGCTAACACATAGCATCAGAAAGCATATTTTGACTAAAATCATATCAGCTGCTGTCAAAATTAATTTTCTGAACAAGATTTCATGTGGTAGGGGATCATCATGGAGCTATGATGCTGCTAAACATGTGACAATTTTTATTGTCTTCCCCAAATAAATCATTTCAACAATAATAAATTAAAGAATCATTGTAGGGTTACAGTAATTTATTCAGTTGATTTTTCTGGCAAAATGAGATCTGACAAATCCAGCATAGATATGTAATAAAAATGCATTCACATTCTGTAACTCATCAATAGGACTCCCTCTAGTTTCTTTCTCAATGTAACAGAGAGAAAAAAGGGACAGAGACAGAGATAGAAATTGAGAATGGAATAACTCACATTCTTTTTTTATAATACTTGCCTCATTTTTTTTTCAAAGCTTATATTATTATTATTGGAAAGCCGGATATACAGAGAGGAGGAGAGACAGAGAGGAAGATCTTCCATCCGATGATTCACTCCCCAGGTGAGCCGCAACGGGCCGGTACGCGCTGATCTGATGCCGGGAACCAGGAACCTCTTCCGGGTCTCCCACGCGGGTGCAGTGTCCCAAAGCCTTGTGCCGTCCTCGACTGCTTTCCCAGGCCACAAGCAGGGAGCTGGATGGGAAGTGGAGCTGCTGGGATTAGAACCGGCGCCCATATGGGATCCCGGGGCTTTCAAGGCGAGGACTTTAGCCACTAGGCCACGCCGCCGGGCCCAATACTTGCCTCATTTTCAAAATTTTATCAAGTCTTCCTAACACATGAACATGAAATTATTTTAAGTTTTTTTAAAAATTTCTTTGTCAGCTGTTACTGTTAAAAGAATTCGTGTCAATAAGAATAATAACAACTAGACTTTTTTGAAAACAACAAATCACTAAAGAAACAGATAGATGCTATTAATCATACATAGTATATTTGATCATATCTTCGTAGCATAATGATCTTATAATATTTCTCTAGTGACAATTTAGAGGCCAGCATTGTGGCATGACACTGCATGCTGTTGCCTGAAATACAACACACATAGGCACCATTTCATGTCCCTGCCATCCACTTCTGATCCAGCACCCTGTGCCTGTGCCTGTGCCTAAGCAGGTGGATGAGGTTGACCCGAGTAACTGGACCTCTGCCCTTGCATGGGAGACTTTGAAGAAGCTTCTGGCTACAGGCTTTGGCCTCACCCAGCCCTGGATATTGCAGCCAATTGGGGAGTCAGCCAGCAAAGGAAGATCTGTCTTTGTCTTCGTATCTCTGAAATTCTGCCTTTAAAATAAATTAATTTTCAAATAGAATGATAATTTAGCCTTCTGGCAACTATGGTTCATGATTTTACTGGTAGTCAAGAACTTTCCTTAGTAGTATAACTATAAATTGAGTACTGACAAATTTGCTACATTTTCTGCTCTGCTTCCCCTTTAAACAATTCTAAGAGTATAGAGAACATACAGATGACTTGTGCTCTTGTGTATTTATTTTATTTCATATTTTTAAATATTTGTTATTTTCCACCTACTTGAAAGGCAGAGAGTGAGAGAGAGAAAAGCAGAGAGTACAAAAGGAAGGTAGGTAGAAGGAGGGAGACAGAGAAAGGAAGGGAGAGAGAGAGAAAAGGACAGAGACAGAGATAAAAATTGAGAGAGAGGCACATAGGCAAGGCTGAAAGCCAGGACTGAAGAAGCAGAAAACAGGAGTCAGGAACATATCCTAGGCTGTGACATGAATGACAAAGGCTCAAGCATTCATACCACTAACCATGGCCTCAGAGACTGCATTTGGAGGAAATTCTGTTGGAAGCAGAACAGCAGGGACTTGAATCAGCCACTCCAAAATGGAATGTGAGTGCCCAAAGCTGTGGCTCCATCTCCTGCACCACATTGCCATCCTACACAATAATTTTTTTTAAAGTAATCTTAAAACCTTTCTAATCAAATTGTCAAAACAAAAAAAAAAAATGGACCATACCAACAGCCTTACTTATCCAATATTTGATGCAAGATGGTCTCTGAACATAAAGAACTTCATTTGTTTCAATATGTAAACTAATTATAATATTTCAAAGAAAATATGATTCTTATCAAGCAACTGTCTCTCAGCAATCTGGCTTCAACCTATCACAGGCTGCTGTTCCATCAGATGATATCCACATAGGGCAGACAAAGACTTCAACACAGCTAGTTATTTCTGTATGCCACATCCACTTCTTTGGCTACAGAGACGTATAAACTGTACATGTTCTGTGATGGGACACTGCTAACTATCTTTGGTCCATAATATTGTTCAGTCTGAAGCTTTCTTGCTACAATTAACATTCTTAAATGAAATTCATCCCTATGTTCTTTTGTGTGTAACTCAACTACTTTACTGGCATTGCTTTAAATTTAGAAGGGACCTTGAGACCAAGTCTAGATTAGTAATAAAGCAAGTAAGATGCTCATCTTAATCACAAAATTTGGAGAGCTCCATGAGAATTCACAAATAATATTTTATGTAACATTAAAAATGCACAGATGCACACATACTCATTCACATGCAGGCTTTCATCTTTTAAGATTCCAACCTGATTTTTCATGGACTACTAGAGAGTAAATTGTTCCTAAACCTTACCTTGCATATCTTCACGTTAAACTACCTACTCCAAAAGACATTTTATATATTTTTTTCTATACCTGAGGTTGCAGTTGCATAGTGTTTAAAGATGAAAGCTAATAGGACTCATAACATCCTGGCAACGTGCTAAATAATACATAGCTTTTATTTACCACACACACACACACACGCACAACCTGGAAATACATATGCCTCATATTTCTTTAAAACAAACAAAAATAGGGAAGAGAAAAAAGATGGCCGACTGCAGAGAGCTGGTGTAGGGTGGAGTAGGGAAGGAGGGGAGCCGATCCAGCAGAGAAACAGGCCAGGAGGTGCGAAACTGTAGGGAGAAGAACGAGAAGGTCACTGGAGTTCACTAAAGCAAGAAGATCTACACAGCGTGAAGGAACAGCCGCAAAAAGTAGGAAAGAAAATACAGCACGCCGCGAGAAACCTGGTGAGTCACGATCCCAGGCAGGGGGAAGGCGGCGGAGGCTCAACCGCCCCAGGGAAAACAGAGGCGGCTGGAAGGATAGGCGCCCACACCGACAGGGGCACCAGTCCCCTGGAAGGCAGGAGCCCCCAGAGGAGGCTACTGGACTGATCATTGGGTGCATCATCCCTACAGAAGTGGAGGAAAAGCAGGGGAGATTTCCCAGAGGCTTGCCTACCCGCTGCTCAGCGGCTGAGGGAGAGTGCAGAGGGAACAGGAGCGGCGCTGTGGGACTGGGGCTCAGAGATTCCCCGTATCGGCTCTGAGCTGTGGACTGGCTGTGGGAGAGTCAGTGGATCCTGTTGCTGGACTCGCCCTGAGCCCCAGAGGCTGGGCAATGCTCGACAGGGCCTCACGTCCTGGGCAGAGGAGCAGACTAGTGGGGGCACATCTCACCTCAAGGGCTCTGTGCCTCTCAGAGATCCGCTTCTACCCTTGAGAGAGTGCAGCCGAGGAAGTGGCTTCTTCAGGGCAGAGTCCCCAGCTGGGCTCAGCTAGAGAGGCCAGACCAGAGCGGGCTCAGCTGAACTGGCCTGACAGGTTTTCCCAGCAGGAGCCCACTCGGAAAGACCTGCCTGCGGTGTTGCAGCCCTCAGCGGAGCAGCGCTTCCGAGTTTGGCACTGGGGCCGCGGAGATTTCCAGCCCAGCACAGGCCGGGGTTGGGGATTTTAGACTCCGAGCAGCAGGAGCCCCTGCTGTGCTAACCTCAAGCCCTGAAGGAGAGTCTCGGCTCAGCACTGAGGCGGAGACCCCCGCTGTATTAGCCTTGTGACCCAAAGCCCAGGCACGGCTCAGCAGAGTGAATCTGTAGGGCACTGCCTTTGAGAGGGAGCCACAGGGGAAGGGGCCTGGCACTAGGGCTGGCCCACAAAGCCTCCTGACCCAGCTCAGGGCTGTGATCTACAGACCCTGAAAGCAGCTGGTGACTCAGGCAGTAAGCCCTGCTGGGCTCAGCCGGAGACCCCAAACCAGAGCCGGCTCAGCTGAATCACCGCTAAAATCTCAAAACAACAAGAAGCAAAAACACAATGAGGAGAAGTATCAGAAAAAGCAATGACCCAGAGGAAAGATCAAGCACTCCCTCCCAATACAACCAAAAACTAATCTCAATATCTGAGATGCAAGATGAAGACGTAGAGGAACTATCAGATAAGGACTTTAAGAAGCTAATGATGAAATTCGTCAGAGAGAGTGAAAAGCGCTGGGAAGAGTCTAAGGCATTCGAAAACCATATCACTGCAGAAATAAATCAAATCAAAAAGGGAATCCTCGATATAGAGCACAAAATTGAAAGCCTAACCAACAGAATGAACACAGCAGAGGACAGAATATCAGAATTGGAAGACAATCAGAATGAAAGGCAGCAGCTAATCAAACAGTTGGAGACAAATCTAGAGAAAGCCAATAGGTCCATACAGGAAATGAAAGACAACCTCAAAAAATCAAATATTAGAATAATAGGCCTTCCCGAAGGAGTGGAAAAGGAGACAGGCTTGCAACGGGTGCTCAATGAGATAATACAGGAGAACTTCCAGAATACTGGAAATATAAATCCAGCACAAATCCAGGAAGGGCAAAGAACCCCCAGGAGATACGACCCAAACAAATCGTCTCCCAGACATGTGGTCCTCAAGCTACCTTCAAGTGAATACAAGGAAATCATTCTAAGACAAGTAAGAAAAAAGGATAAGATTACTTTCAGGGGAAGGGAAATCAGGATCACAGCCGACCTATCAGAAGAAACGCTCCAAGCAAGGAGAGAATGGGGTAAAACCTATCAAATCCTGAAACAAAACAACTGCCAACCAAGAATAATGTACCCAGCAAAGCTCTCATTTATATTTGAGAATGAAATCAAATACTTCAACAGTAAAGAGAAACTCGAAGAATACATCAACACGAAACCAGCTCTGGAAAATCTCCTCAGGAAGGTGCTAAACCCAGAAAGAAAAAATACAAACCAAAATCAAAGATGGCAAATGGGAAGACCTCCCCACTAAAATCCATACAAGAAAAGTCAACCAATCAAGAACTCTAATAGTCGCAAATACACACTTGCATACTTACACTCATGGCAGCCCAAAACCAATTCCTTTCAATATTATCTCTAAACACAAATGGCTTAAACTCACCAATCAAAAGGCATAGATTAACGGAATGGATCATCAAACAGCACCCAACTATATGTTGTCTACAAGAGACACATCTAACCAGAAAATCCTGTAAGAAATTTAAAGTGAAAGGATGGAAAAAGACATTTCATGCCAATGGACGAGGAAAAAAGGCTGGCGTAGCTGTTCTAATCTCAGATGACCTAGACTTCAAGCTGACAGACATCAAAAAGGACAGAGAAGGATATTATATATTGGTGAAGGGACTGATCCATCAAGAAGTAATTACAATCGTGAACATATATGCACCTAATTCCAATGCGCCTAGCTTCGTGAAGCAACTACTTACAGACTTAAGGGGAGACATAGATACACACACAATAATAGTGGGTGATCTTAACACCCCACTAACAACTATAGACAGATCAACAAAACAAAAACTCAACAAAGAAACAACAGAGCTCGTACAAACATTAGAACAACTAGACTTGGTAGACATTTATAGAATTTTTTATCCTAAGACCACAGATTATACATTTTTTTCAGCAGTGCATGGCACCTTCTCCAGGATCGACCACATGATAGGACACAAAGCAAATCTAAATAACTTCAAAAAGATAGGAATCATACCATGTACCCTCTCAGACCACCACGGAATGAAACTGGAAATCAGCAATTCAAAATGTCCCAAGAAATATAGAAACTCTTGGAGGCTGAACAATATGCTATTAAACGAACAATGGGTCAGAGAAGAAATTAAAGATGAGATCAAAAAATTTATGGAAACCAATGAAAACTCTGACACAACATTCCAAAACTTGTGGGACACTGCCAAAGCAGTGCTACGGGGTAAACTCATCGCAATTGGAGCTCATGTCAAGGTCCAAGAGAGGCGCCAAATACAGGAACTAACCACACACCTCCAGGAATTGGAAAAGCAGCAGCAGATGAGCCCCACACACAACAGGAAACAAGAAATCATCAAAACAAGGGAGGAAATCAACCAGAGAGAAATAAAAAAAACCATACACAAAATCAACGAATCAAAAAGCTGGTTTTTTGAAAAGATAAACAAAATAGACACCCCGCTGGCCCGTCTGACAAAGAAAAAACAAGAGAAAGCAAGAATTAACAGCATCAAAGATGAAAAAGGCAACATAACAACAGACATTACAACCATTAAGAACATAATCAGAAATTACTACAAAGCACTGTACTCCAACAAATCAGAAGACCACCAAGAAATGGAAAAGTTCTTAGACTCACACAACCTGCCAAAACTTAGCCCAGAGGCAACAACCAACCTGAACAAACCCATAACTGAAGCAGAGATTGAATCAGTGATTAAAGACCTCCCAACAAAGAAAAGCCCAGGCCCAGACGGCTTCACTACAGAATTCTACAAAACATTCCGAACAGAACTAACTCCAATCCTCTACAAACTCTTCAAAACAATAGAAAAGGAAGCAACCCTTCCAAACTCATTCTATGAAGCCAACATTACCTTAATCCCAAAACCGGGCAGAGATCTTACAGAGAAAGAAAACTACAGACCTATCTCTTTGATGAACATTGATGCTAAGATTCTCAACAAAATCCTAGCCAACAGAATTCAAAAACACATCAGACAGATCATTCATCCAGATCAAGTAGGATTCATCCCTGGAATGCAGGGATGGTTCAACATTCGCAAATCCATAAATGTGATACACCACATCCAAAAACTGAAAAACAAGAATCACATGATAGTATCAATAGATGCAGAAAAAGCTTTCGACAAAATTCAGCACAACTTCCTGCTAAAGACCCTAACCAAGGTAGGCATAGATGGAAAAATCCACAACATAATCAAAGCAATATATGAAAAACCCAATGCCAGCATCATACTGAATGGAGAAAAACTGGAACCCTTCCCACTGAGATCTGGAACAAGACAGGGATGTCCGCTTTCTCCGCTGCTATTCAACATAGTTCTAGAGGTACTCGCTGAGGCCATAAGACAAGAAAAAGAAATCAAAGGAATCCAAATGGGAAATGAAGAAGTCAAGCTTTCACTATATGCAGATGACATGATTCTTTATATGGAAGAGCCAAAAGGCTCAACACAGAGACTACTAGAACTTATACGAGAGTTTGGTAGTGTGGCAGGGTACAAAATTAATGAACAAAAATCAACAGCCATAGTGTATGCTAACAGCCCCAAGTTGGAAAAAGATCTAACCAGCAAGGTACCATTCAAAGTAACAAAGGAAAGCATGAAGTATCTGGGAATTAACCTAACCAAAAATGTAGGAGACCTATTCGAGGAAAACTACAAACTACTTAAAAAAGAAATTGAACAAGATCTAGAAAGATGGAGTAACATCCCATGCTCCTGGATAGGTAAAATCAATATCATTAAAATGTCTATACTGCCAAAAGCAATATATACATTCAACGCAATCCCAATCAAATTGCCCAAAACATTCTTCACAGACCTGGAAACAATGATTCAAAGGTTCATCTGGAAACACAAAAAACCACGAATAGCTAGAACCATTCTCAAGAACAGGAAGTTAGCAGGGGGAATCACAGTTCCGGACCTCTGGACATACTATAGGGCAGTGGTTATCAAAACAGCCTGGTACTGGCACAAAAATAGAGAAGAAGATCAATGGAGCAGAATAGAAACACCAGATGGGAACCCACAGAAATACAGCCAAATAATCTTCGACAAAAAGACAAACGACAACCCAGGCAAATGGGAAGGTCTGTTCAATAAATGCTGTTGGGACAACTGGTTAATAGCCTGCAGAAACAAAAAGATAGACCCACATCTCTCACCATATACTAAGATCAAATCCAAATGGATAAAAGATTTAAACCTACATCCAGAAACCTTCAAACTTTTGGAAGAAAATGTTGGAAACACACTGGAACACTTAGGGGTAGGCCCTCACTTCCTAAAAAAGACTCCAAATGCAGTAGAAATCAAGACCAAAATAAACAATTGGGACCTCATCAAACTAAGAAGCTTCTGTACAGCTAGAGAAACAATCAACAAAGTAAAAAGGCAACCCACAGAATGGGAGAAGATCTTTGCACACGACTTAGGTGATAGAGGGCTGATCTCCAGAATATACAAAGAGCTACAAAACAACCAAAATGTCAAAACAAACAAGCCACTCAAGAAATGGGCACGGGAAATGGGCAAACACTTCACAAAGGAACAAACCCAAATGGCAAATAAACATATGAAAAAATGCTCAAGTTCCCTGGCAATACGGGAAATCCAAATTAAAACATCAATGAGGTACCACCTAACTCCAGTAAGACTGGCCCACATGAATAAAAGCACCAACAACACTTGTTGGCGAGGTTGCGGGGAAAAGGGAACCCTACTCCACTGCTGGTGGGGCTGCAGGCTGGTACAGCCTCTATGGAAATCAGTATGGAGAACATTCAAACAACTCAAATACAACATACCGTATGACCCGGCAATAGCACTCCTAGGAATATATCCAGAACACTTGTTTTATGAGAAACCAACATGCACTCCTATGCTCATAGCAGCACAATCAGTAATTGCAAAGACATGGAAACAACCAAAATGCCCATCAACAGAGGATTGGATAAGAAAGCTATGGTTCATCTACTCCATGGAATACTACTCAGCTATTAAACAAAACAAAATGCAGTTCTTTGTGGCCAAATGGGCCAAACTGGAAACCATAATGCTAAGGGAAATGAGCCAATCCCAAAAGGTTAAATACCACATGTTTGCCTTAATTTAAGATGACACGATGTTATGTATAACAAGTTATGTTATGAATGTTATATGTTGTGTATAAACCTAAATTGAAATGTCAATGAGGTGGTCACAGAAGGTGGATAAGAAATCGCATTTACTTTTACCATATTGGTTACTCGTTACTATGTCAATTAATTCCATGGTGATGTAAATTTTTGCTGATGGTATGTTGGAGCTTTTAATTGATCGGGATGATAGTCTGCTGGCTCTGTCTTCAGACCAGAGAGTGTATACCTAAGAAGCCGTTGAACTTATCTGGACAATAAGATGCTGGACTCTATGTTTGGTATATGCTTGCAATGGGGGAATCTCAACTGAACTTGAACTGTGGTTATGCAACAAGGTGGAGGAATCCACCATGGTGGGAGGGTTTGGGGAGGGGTGGGGAGAATCCCAGTACCTATGAAGCTGTGTCACATAATACAATGTAATTAATGAATTTAAAATAAAATTAAAAAAAAAAAAAAAAAGAAAATATAAGGAAGAAAATGTAATCATAAAAAAAAAAAACAAACAAACAAAAATAAACAAATAAATTAATAAATAAATTTAAAAAGTGGTACTGGATTATGGAATAGGCTGAGACCTCATAAATAGGAAATATCAGGCTTTAATCTAGTTTTCTCTGATCACCAAGTGAGAGCTATCAAGTCTTATCTCTACTGTTTTCTAGTGATAATTTGTCTTGTCAGTGAAAAATGAGCCAAGTGATAATAAACATATACCAAGATGTGCTTTTCTACACCATCTTACGCAGCGGAAGTTTAAACTAGCATATAAATTTCAAATTAGGGGGAAAATAAAGAGGAAATTCTGCTCCAGAAAAAATAATATTCCCAAGGATAGCACAGAAGTGATAAAATAATGTACTTTCAATGATTAAGAACAACATTTTTAGCATACTATCAAACTATACCATATTCCAATGATCAAAGCAGATTATCACTATCTCTTTACTATTCCCAGGGTTATAAAACAAGTATTACATCTTTTGTTCAAGAAAACTCGAGAGGCTTTCTTTTTTTTTTTAACTAAAAATGTCCTTAAATAATCTGATCCTTTGCTTATAGACTCAACTACTGTTGCTCAGTTTATGTGTATGCAGACACGCATCCACTACAGCAAGCTTTATTAAATAAATAGTTAGTTAGTTAGTTAGTTAGTTAGTTAGTTATAGGAAAAACAGAAAGATAAGGAAAAAAAGTCAGAGAGCTTCCAGGTACCAGTCACTCTACAAATGTTCACAAAGCCAAGCCTTTTGGTGATGGTGTGTGAAGCTCAGAGCTAAAATTTCAAGCAAGGTCTTCCACTTCAGTGGTAGGAAGCAAACTGTCAAAAGACCTCATAACCACTACCACCCCCTCCACTTCTGGATGCTGGAATAGTGATCTGGAATTGAACAAGTCAAGCTGGTACTCCAAGGTAGCATGCAAAAATCCAATTTAGTTCTTAATCATTAGGCCAAATTATCATTCCTACTGCAAGAATTATTGCATTTAACTTATATTTTGATCAAGAAGCCAGAAGTACAGCAAGTAGTCATCTTTTTGATGCAGTTTACTATCATTTTTTAAGTTCCATCAGAGAAGAAAAAAATAACAATAGCAAAATGGTGGGAAAATGGCAGGCATATAAGTGCTCACCTAATTGGGTTAGATTGTATTTTGTTTCCCACCTGTTACCCTGGAAAAAAGTGAAAAAAAAAAAAAAAAACTGGATTCATGTTTCCATCAGGAGGTACTCTGTGGCCCATGTTGTTATTTCTGTCCTAAAAAGTAAGCCCCTAAAGCCTGCTATTATTTACTGCCGTGGTTCTTAGCTGATCATTCTTAAAAGAGGAAGACATGGGAAAGATGAGATATGGGAGATGAGCAGATAATAGTCATGGTTGTGGCATGTTTACCTGACCCACTGGACGGCACAGCATGCTGCAGCATCCTGAATTTGCTCTTAATCGTTTCTACGAGAAGCCAACAAATGACAGATGGCATTTAACCCAATGACTAGAAAAAATCTATAGGGATGAGATAAGTGAGTAGAAATGATACTTAACTATTTTATGTTGCCTTCATAATTTTTTATTTTAAAATCAATAATAAAGAAAACAATTTTTGCAGTTATAATGTCCTTCATTTTTCTGACTTTGATCCTAGTACTAGTTACCTTGATTAATTTGGACTTAACATGTTATTTTTGATGATGTAATATGAACACTTCTTTCTACAAAAAAACAAGTTTCATTTATCAAATAAATATTACAATTTGCAAAATTAAAAAAATTCAGGCATTGAAATCCTTACCCTTAAGAAATACTATTTTATAAATCTAATAATAGTACTGGATATTTGTGAAGCACGATGTAATATTTTCATTTAGGCAGTCATGGTAAAAAAGATTTAATAAAGTTGATTAACACAATCATTACACAAATATTTTCACAGGGAATAGCATTGAAAAACAATTCAGCTTTTGAAATACAGATTATTTTAACCTAATTAAATTCATGATATAGGTATGATCCACAATGCATTAAAAATACAAATCACTGAGAAATATGATATTTTCTATAATATATAAACAAAGACTACAGACTTTAACACTGACCCAGCTCTTATGATAGAGAACTAGAAGAAAGAAATACAGAGACCAACAGAAAAAAATATCTTCCATCTGCTGACTCAGCCCCAAATGCTCATGGAAGCCACTGTTGGGACAGGTCATGATCAGTCTGGAACTCAATCCAGATCTCCCACAGTGTAGATAGAAACTAAAATCCTGGAGCATCGTTAGTGACTCCCATGGTGCCCACTATCAGGCTGTTGGAATTGGAAATGCAGCTCAGCTTTTCCGAGCACGCCAACATTGGAAACAAGAATATCACTATTGACATCTTAGTTGCCATGAATTACACCCATTCTTGGAGCAGTTTCTTGAATCTATAAGTTCATTATGAGGTTAGTTTCAAAAGTTTCAGTCAATATTCGTATCCTCTAGATGCAAAATCCAAGTGCACTACCAGAGTTAGCAATTCAATCTACATATTAAAAGTGACTGCTTACAATGTTTTACCATTTGCATGATAACAGTTATCACATGGATCTAGGAAAGTTTCTAATTTGCTTAAGAATGATTCAATAAAACATGGGTTTACAGGAATACTAACTTCAATGAAGAGTGAGCCATAATTTTCACTGATAATATGCACATTATCTGTAAGATTTTAATCATGAAAAGACATATTGAAAACACACTAAAATGTAATTTCTAAAATGGCAGACTGAAAAGAGAACACAGAAGATTCCCTTTTTTTCTAAAAAATGTAAGAATAATCTGTGAACCTTGAAAACACATATAAATCAAGCATGTGACTTACCCCACAACCCTCCCTGTCATTAACTGATTCCAGGAATCTTACATTAAATCTGGGAGAGAAGGGGCTTAGTATTTTGAACACAATACTTTATACATCCAAAAGCAAGCATAAAGAGTTCTCTCTTGAAATGAAAGATGTTTATTTTCCTACCAAAGATACCAAATAGGTAATGTGTAGCTTTTCAGTCATGCCAGGAACCAGATTCCAAGTGCACATATGGGCATATTTGTGTTCAAGGGAATGTAAGCCAGGAAATGTCAGATAATCAGTTCACCTTTGGATGCCAGTGGTTTCTCCAGCAGGAGAGTGATATTGATACTTGCAATGTCATTGATATTCCCAAAGGACACTCAGCAGCAAACACCACTCAATAAGTGTTAAAATCACACTATGGAGTCTACTAAACTGAATGAAAATATTTGCGCCTGTTTTGAAATGTTTGCTCAAGAAACACTGTAGTATACACTTTCATTTTCATAAACTGTCAAACAAACAATGGATGACAACAAGTAACAGCCACAAACCAGACAGTGAGCAAGTGTCTAGAAGACACTCGAGTGAAAATCTTTTTATGAGCCTCCCGAATCACGGTTATGAAATGTCTTCGTCCCACTAACTTTGCAACGTTGTACTTTTTATTTTAATAATTTTTCTTAAGTCTGCAAGATAGACAGGTCAGTAAAAGCGATTTTCAGTACATAGTGCTCTAAATCAACTATATTTCATTCCTTTTCCTTCCACTGGGAGCAAAGTCCTGGATTTCAGCACAGAAGATCTAGCAAAAAAACCAACTACTTATTAAACTGCCTGCTGAGCTTACTGAAACTTTTAAAACTATTGTAAAGCTAATCATCATTTTTGCTTAGCTGGCAAAGGCACCAGATATTTGCTGTATCTACTATGAGCAGGACACTCATAGGACGTACGTAAAAGTAGATGTTCAATATTAGTGATTTGAAATAGGGTTTCAAACAATTTCTGCTGTAGAATATGAAAAGAACAAATGTTTTAATTATTCTTTCCCCTAATGAAATACGTTTTAAAGATTACAGACATACACAGCATCATTTGGTATCCATGGTGATTAGTTCCTGGGCCTCTGTGGATACCAAGCCTTGTGATGCTCATGTTTATTATACAAAATGATGTAGTGTTTGCACATGACCTATATACATTCCAGTATACACTTAAAACTGCCTCTTTATTACTTGTAAAGTCTAAATCAATGTGGGGCTATGTAAATATTTACTATATTTCACTACATGAGTTCCAAAGATAAGAAAATGCCTGTACATATTCAACATATATTAAACTTTTAAATAATATATATTTACTCTAAGTTGCTTAAATCTACAGATACAAAACCCATACATAAGGAAAGCCAACTGTACATACAGGACACATTATTGTATGTGCATGTGTGTCGGGGGGTATGTGCTTGTGTGTACAGATTGGATAAATTTTTTTTTGCCTCATGTGTTTCATAAATTCTATTAATTACTAATGAACTATCATTAATAGCAAATATTAATTAATTTGGGACTGGTATTGTGACACAGTGGGGAAAGTAACTGCCCACAAGGTTGGCATTACATATGGTCTCTTGTTTTTACACTGGGTTTTCCACTTTTGATCCAGCTATTGCTCAAGGTCTGGTAAAGCAGAGGAAGATGGCCCAAGGAACCCTGCCATGCACGTAAAAGACTCGGATGAAGCTCTAAGCTCCTGGCCTCAGCCTGGCACAAGTCTGGCCACTGTGACCAGCTGAAGAGTGCACTAGATGACTTAGGACGTCTTTATTTCAGTCTTTCCCTCCCTCTCTAGCTCTTTAACCCTGAGTTTTAAATAAAAAGTAATAAATCTTTAAGAAAATTGGTTGGCTCACAGGACACTTACCAAACGCTAGGGTAACTTAGAGGCATTAAAAATTTTGTCTTGGACCATACGATCCACTCAGAGTATAGATTATAATTGAAATTGTAATGATATTTTTACACAGTTGGAGAATAATGAGGTAGGTATCCTCTTAGGGTCACTAACAAACAATTAGGACAGATCTACTACGGGACTTTAAAATGCTGACAATTACCATGGCCTGACGCAGGAAGACTAGGAGCACAGATTGTGAAAAAGAAACAAAGGGGTGGAATTCTATTCAGTACTGATTAATAAAATCATTCGAGTTTTTAGGGTTAGGCTTTGTACATAGGCTTCATGGCTGAAGATCAAAGACCTGGAATTTACTTCAAGTTTGAGAAACAGGCCCTGATATTCATGGTGAATAGTAGTGCAACGTTACTACTGATAAAAGCAGAAACAGAGAGATAATCATTTAGGATTGAAGGTACATATTGTGCAACAAATACTGAAACATATTTAATCAAATCAGTAATATCATCATACTAGAAGATGACAGGATTTTTTTCATTATTGATGCCCTCTACTGTTGTATTTATTTTGTTTAAAATCCTATTCAATTGCCCCTACAATATGAAATGACATTATTCTGATTGATATTATTCAAAGAGTTTTAGTTACAAAAAACTTAAATGACAAATCAAACATTCAACATTTAGTAAGCAGTAAAATCAGTAAGAGAATTGTTAGTCTACATTAAAAAGATACTGAGTGCATATTTTATGCTATAAAATGGTGTCTGAGCATTTATTCACTAGGACTTCCATGTGTGCCCTAATTGTCTATTAAAGTGGTTATATGAGCTATTTGGGCAGATCTATTTTCTCATGTTGTTCTGGTGTTATTTTAAATAAGATGCTCTACCTTTTATTGTCAAAATATTGAAATGATCTAAGCTACTTGTCCACCATGCCAATATCTGACATGACTTTGTTATAGTTCTGTGTGTGTGTGTGTGTGTGTGTGTGTGTGTGTGTGTGTGTGTGTTAATTAGTTGCATACTTTTCACATCAACAATAGGAAGACACCTATCAACAGGACTCCGAGGAGAAATCTCCCTGTCTGTTTGAAAGTAAATCTTAATCCATTTGTTTCTGCAGAGTCTCATGGTGGATGTTGGCAGCCAAGTAGTCTTATCCATGTTCTTTTCAGGTCACTCAGTTTGGTTACTTCACACTGAAACCTACTTTGTATGCAGCTTATACTAAAGTTGTTCCTTTTTTGTAACTTAGGAAAAATGTACAAACAGCAATCTCTGTCATACATATTGATACAGAAATGAACATTTTTTTGATATTGAAAACAATTTACCTGGCTGCTTTTATTTAACTTCTACTTAAAATCAAGATACAAGGACTTCAAAATGGGGCAGTTACTACATAATCAATGTAATTGCACATGCAAAAAAGACAGAAAGAAAGATCATTTTCACAAATAGCATACCTCAGCAGATGACAATTATATTTGTGAGAAGTTAATTTATTATTAGAAGCAAGTTATCATTGTGAATATGTACCTGGCATTTAATTTACTAAGCTCTAATAAACAGGATAATTTGGGGAAAAAAACTTCAGCTCCTGAAACATAGAGATTTGAGATTAAAATATAGGTATTGAATTTTTTCATGTCTTAGCTCAATTATTAGAAATAACTAAGCTGAAAAATCTTACTTTGTGGACGTTTTCATGTTTTATCTTAAGATTTTATTTTTTAAAGATGTATGAAAACATCATACAATAATGATGTATAGACTGACAGCAAAATCATATCTTTAATATTTGAATTTTTCAGGAAGTTCAGAAACCAAATCCTTCTGAGAAAAAAAAACAGCACAATTACTAATAAGATTATAGGACTGGATGATTTCTAAACAGTCAATTTTTATATCTCTCTTATGAGCTTTTACAATGTAAGCTCTGCTAAATTGAAGGAATAAGTTTAGATCATGCTCTGACTACAGGTTGCCCCATATGTAATAAAAATTTTAAAATGTTAATGTTTTAGGACCTGGCGCAGTATCCTAGTGGCTGAAGTCCTTGCCTTGAATGCTACAGGATCACACTTGGGCATCAGTTTGTGCCCCAGCGGTCCTGCTTCTCATTCAACTCCCTGTTTGTGGCCTGGGAAAGCAGTTGAGGATGGCCTAAGACCTTTGAACCCTGCACCCCGGTGGAAAACTCAGAAGAAGCTCCAGGCTCCTGGTTTAGGCTCACCTCAGCTGACTGTTGCAGCCACTTACGGAGTGAATCAATGGACAGAAGATCTTCCTCTCTGTCTCTCCTCTCTGTATATCTGCCTTTCCATTAAAAATAAATAAATCTTTAAAAGAAGAGTTAATATTGTTGTGAAGCACATACTGTGGATTTGAGAAAGCTCATTGGCTTTCCTCCACACAACCATTGATTTTAAGAACATAGCATCCATAGCCAAATGCAAACTCTCACAAGAGAAAAATCATCATAAACCTCATATCAATAAACACGTGTTCATTTCTCATAATGAGTTATATTTTAGAGGAGATTAATTAAATTTAACTCCATTTTGAATAGTATATGTGTTAGATTGTCAAAAGTATTCATTATGTGTTCGCTTGGGCTTATTTACTATTTCACTAGGCCACATTCAAGGAAATGACATAGTAATAATAGGCTTTTGTAGAAGATTTCAAATTTAATGTACATTTCACATTGACTTATATGGTTTGGAAAAAAAAATCATCAAAACTTCTCATGGGGAAAAATAAGAAAAAAAAGTGTACTATAGAAGTTGACACTTAAATGTTCATTTAGGGATATTTCCCTTAAGATGTATATATGTTAATTCAGGACAAAAATTTGCTTATAGAATTTTTATCGTTATTGAAGTATTTCCATTTTCAATGGTTTATTTATGTTCCAGTTCTCTAACATGTTGCCAATGTGGGCTCTTAAAAAATTCTAGTTGCACAGCTGATGTCCCTGTTGGCTGTTAACATAAAGAGACTAACTTGGAACAGGCTGAGGAACCCCAGGGAAAGTTTGGCAATGCTATTCCATTTCTGTCTGTCTGAATCAGTCACATCAGATTGGTCAGACTTAAATTAATGTTGAGCACAAAAAATTAATGGAATACATAAATTAGGAATATATAAATGTTTATAACTTGCCTATTTCAAGTGCCAATGTTCTTTAGATGTATAATACAGAGAAATGATTTTGGTTGTTTAAGCAGCCAGATGAGCACATTACACGTGGTAAACAAATGGCTTGGACCTGGATCTCTACCATGAAGACAGTAGGTTACTTTTCTACTTTCCATGCATTTCCATGCCTATGCGCACTCCATCCTAAAGAGGTAATCAGCCACACGGTTTGCACAAAACTAACAACTGTGCTTCTTGGATACTGAGCTCATTCGTAACGAAAACGGGAGGTTTTTTTTTTTTTTTTCACCAGGACAGTCAGTCAAGAAAATGAGAATACTTCAGCTTGCAACCATTTCCACTAATAGAAAAAGAAATAGCTTCCTTTGCTTGATAATTATTGCAATTCAACAACTGCAAGGCTTCTTCTGTTAAAAGACAAAAAGCAGTGATCAGTTGCATGTTTTCAGTAGGATTAGCCAACGTGGTGATACCACAGGTGCTGAAATATTGCTGCTGGGAGATAACTCAACGACCTCTAGTCCTTATTATATATTTTGCAGGTGATGAAACTGAAGACACATAAGAGAAAATGTACAAGGAATCCACAGCTAATGAGTGGCATTTCTGCATACTTTTAAGAGAAAGAGTCTAGAAAAGAAAAAATAAGCATAAAAAATCTGTTTATACAGATTAAATTATGTGTTTGATGTCTGTTTGCTCCAGGAATATCACATATGTTATATGATTTGTTTTTCCCAGCACTCCTCTGATGCATGTATCAATAGCTATGTGCTACTGAAAGAATTAGACATTGAGAAAAGTCCACTGTTTCAAGATTTTCACTAAAGTATGTATATTCTAAAGCATAATTATTAATTTTTATCTGTTAAATTAGGCAGTTCTGTTAATTTGTTTAGACACTAGATACACAATGAAAGTATTTTTACATGTAATTGATATTTATAAATAGTAAATTTTGTGTAAAGCTTATTGCATAAAGTGAATGACCTTGTCCAATTAACTGAGGGCCTTAGGATCATAGTGGGGTTTCCCAAAGAAAAATGAATTATTTTTTAATTAATTTTTTAAAAATGATCTTACTTAGTTGATTACAGTACAAAGGGTCAAGGGCGACAGGAAAATGGGTAATACCATTCTTTCCACACAAATATCATTTTTTCCCCTGTATCTGGGATGAGGGGAGAAACAAAGGCAAAAACCCACCCAGCCTCCCACCCATCCCAGATCCCTGATGTGAGGCACACTCCGAGGGTCCTGCTCAAGCAGTTTTGATAGTTTAACATGTCTGAATTGCTTCCCATCTCGCCGTTCCAATTGCGATGAAACCTATTCAGAATCCACTGGCTGACATAGTCTCTTCATGGTTGGGGTTCTGAGATCAGCAGTTCAGTTGGAGGGATCTCCAAAGAAACTTCATCTGAGATGATCCCAAACCTGATTCTTGCATGAATTTGCCAGTATAGGGTCTGGCACAGTCTGTCACCCCAATAAGCTTACGCACATGCTGGTCATTGCAATTGCTGGGTCCATTCTGTTTCCAGCCCTGTCTTCCACTTGAACCAATGGGTGTTGTAATCCAGCTCAATCCTACCCACTTTATACTCGGTCCTCACGCAAACCAGTGGGAGCTGCAGCCTAGTTGGGGCAACTCCCCATAACCCCCACCACGCCTGCCCCCTACCCTGGTTCCCATTCAAGCCACTATGTACCACAGTCTTGTTCAGTCTGTCCTACATCCCATTTAGCTCTCGTACTTGTCAGTGGGCATTGAAACCTAGTTCAACCCAACCAGCCCCACTATCCAGCCCACACACATACTGGCACGTGTCTTTCTGTCTAGCCATCCCTGCCCCTGTCCTGGTTTTCGTGCTCTCCAGTGGGAGTGGTTGCCCACGAAGAAGGTGCCCACTATCTTCCTACTAGACCACTCCAACTTCTGGATTGTGCACTCTCCAGGTGACTCTGGCATTTAACTTAACAGAATTGGCCCCCAGTGCCAGCCTCTGCCAGCTGATGATGTAGCAAAGTCCAACAAACCCTTACCCACTCTAATTTTTGCTTGCACCAGTTGGAACAGTCAGCCCAGCCTGACCCTTCCCCAATCTAGCTCACTTTAGGCACACAGGTGTTGTACCCTGCCTGGTCTGGTCTGCACCCATCCCAACTCATGCTCTCCAGTGAGAGTGGTTGTCCAGCAGGGGAGCCAACATTCCCCTGCCAGCTTTGTTTCCTCCCCCACCCCCACCCCTGGTTCTCACGTGTGCTGTTTGGGCACTGCAACCACAAATGGTACAGCTCACCTCACCTTGGAATTCCTTAATGTGCACCAGTATATGTTGCAATCAAAACTGGGCTGATCCACACTCCATGCTGGCGCTCGGATTCACCAGCAGGTAATGTGAACAGGTTCAGCCTGGTCTGCCCCCTGACCCATGCAGTATGTATAATGGTGGGTATCTTCCTCTGGCCTGGTCTAGGTTGCTTCATATCGTGGTTCTTGTGCTCACTGGTGGGGGCTGTGTTCCGACAGAGGAGTTTCCCAAGTTCCTCCTTCAGAACCTCTCCCTATGCCAGGTCTTGTGCATATTGTGGTTCTATGGACCAGCCCTCTTTGTTGGCCTTCAATCCATTCCAGTTCTTGGTGCTGGCCATTTCACTCCAGCCAAGGCTTGTCCATACTCAGATACTGCTCATACATGACTCAGTAGGGGCAGAGACCCAGCCTAGTCCATCTTACATCTACCCAGGTTCTCCAGAGCACCAGATGGTAAAGGCATCTAGCCCAGCTTGCTGCACCCAACCCCAGTCCACATTTGTGCCTAGGGAGATTGCAGCCATATTCAGACCAGAATGCAATCCCCACTCCAGCCCCCGCACCCTCCCGTAGGAATCCCAACCCAGCAAGGGTGTACTTTCACAGCTCCCAACCGAGTCTAATCCCAGCCCTAGATTGCACATGTGTCAGTGGGTACTCTGACCCAGTTGGCTTAGCCCCTCACCTGTCTCAGCCTTTGCCTTCGATGCTGTGGCATAGTATCTCTGCCTCATGCAGACCAGTTGGTGTAAGAGCCTAAGTTAGAATGACATGTACTCCATCCTGATTTCTATTCTTTCTTGTGAGTTGAAGTTTGCTTGACCCTGCCTGGTCTGCCCTTTTCAGTAGCAGCTCGGCCCACCCCACATCCTATTTTAGGATGCACCTTCGGGTGGTGCTGGCTTGACCTGCCCAGATTGCCATCGGTTCCTTTGCCTGTAAGTGAAGGCAGGTGCCATGGTCACTTCCTAGCTTAGCCCATCGCCACCCCAGCTCGCAAGCTAACCTGCCGGACTTGTATTTCCACAGGATTGGGACCACAATTCCCCCACAGAGTTTACCACTGGACCAAGTTCTCTCATGTGCTGGTTAGTGTCTTGACCCTGCCAAATGTGACCAGTCCACTCTTCCATTACTCAGTCAAGTAATGGTACCTAGCCCTGCCAGACAGGCCCCCATCCATAGCTTGATGTGGACTGGTGTGTAGCAGTCAGTGATGCTCTATGCTAACAGCCCATCTCAGGATTTGTAATTTGACTGGTGAATCAGTCTGGCCCAAATAGATCTTATGGACACTCCCCTCCAAACTATCAAGTCTCAGTCCCCACACTTGCCCGAAAGTTTCACGACCCTATTACTGGGAATCACCCAGAATTCATCTCTCAGCTATATTAAAGCTGGCCTTATTCATGGGTGTTCCTAAGAAGCAATTTCATATCCTAAAAACCCCAGGGCTCGCCGCTGGGCAGCCAGCAGGCAGAGCCTGGCACCATTTGGTGCAATGACCGCCCAAAGCCAAGGACTCGGTCACTGCCTTTCGGCAGTGGCTTTGGCTTGAGTCCCCAGCCTTGGCTTTGGCCCAGCAGGGGCACCTCCCAGAGCCACCACACTGCGGGGAGCTGCAAGTCATCCCCAACCCCAAGACCTGGACCCCTCCCAGACTTGTCCTACCGCCGAAAAAGGAATTCTGCCTCAAGACCACATTAAATAAATTTTGCATGTGTTTTCAAAGTATGGCCTGCACTATTTCAAACAGAAGTCTGCAGTAACAACTGTAAGGTGATTTTCAACAAATTGAGTCTTAGGATGATTTTGGATATATGGCCCTCACAGTCCTGTAACTCAGTTTTGTGAGGCAATCCCCAAAGTACCACTCCCCTATCTCCAGAGAAACATGGATGAAGTAAAACTGTTAACAAACAAATACACTGAGAACACCAACAAATCAAAATGGACCACATATGACTTCAGTTCATAGAAGGATTTCCCCTTCAGTGTTTGAATGTGGGTAAACTAGATTACCAGAACATTTTGATAATCAGTTTTTATTTAATGTAGTACAAAGATTGAGTTAAAGGTCAGCTAACTGCATTGTTCATGTTCCATTTTTATTTTAAATGAAGAAGGCTAAGTTACAACTTGGCATGAGTAACTACCTTAGTGAAGCTAAGCACTATTATTCTAAATAGTAGAAGAATGATAGTAGATTACTGACCAATAATATGATGTTGATAATGGACTACAGAATATGAATACTTTTAAAGAGCATATCAGTTCAGTTTCAGCTGAAATAATATCAGCATAATCTTATGATCACAATTAATTCTAGAATTAATACTATCATTGCTTGAAGTATCAGTGTTCACATCCAGAACCAAAAAACTGATTTATACAATTCCATCTCTCTCTCTCTCTCTCTCTCTCTCTCTCTCACACACACACACACACACGTAAACAACAAAAACTAAAAATATAATCTATTTCATAAAACATCCCTACACATATACACATATATTTGTATGCATATCTTGACCCACACATAAAGACAGCTCCCACTTATATCTCTATTAATACTAGGATACTGTAGATCGTTGTATATTTGAACTAAATTTGTTTTTGCTAATGTCATTTCTGTTGTTATTTGGGAGCATATTTCCCATTAATTGCATTTTCAATGGATTTTTTGAGCACCTGTAATATATATGCGAACATCACAAACATTCCCATCAATATACATTTATAAAATAACAAGTAGTATTTCCAATAGCATACACATCCCCCAAAACACACATCCTTATTCACATAGAACCTCATATTCACAACTACCCTCTAAACATGCACCAGGAAGATTTATAAAGATAGCAGTATATAGGGCCCAGTGGTGTGGCCTAGCAGCTGAAGCCCTTGCCTGGAATGCACGAGGGTCCAATATGGGTGCCGGTTCTAATCCCAGCAGCTCCACTTCCCATCCAGCTCCCTGCTTGTGGCCTGGAAAAGCAGTTGAGGATGGCCCAAAGCCTTGGGACCCTGCACCTGCATGGGAGACCTGGAAGAGGTTCCTGGATCCTGGCTTTGGATCGGCATAGCATCGGCCATTGCGCTCACTTGGGGAGTGAATCACTGGACGGAAGAACTTTCTCACTGTCTCTCCTCCTCTCTGTATATCTGACTTTCCAATAAAAATAAATAAATCTTAAAAGTAGCAGTATATAAGCAATCACAAGAAACTCAGTAAAGTCGAAGAAACAACAGCTCATTATATTTCCTCCCCAAATACCTGATCAATAAATGTCCCTTATTAAAATTATAATAGAAAACAAACAAATCAACACATTAAATATTCTTAATGTCTTAAAAACCACCAGTACCCTACAAAGACAAGGTTAAAAATTAATGTCATACTATTCAAATAAGACAAACTTACTGACTGTAAAATCTGATGATTTATTTTAGCACAAAAATTGTCTTAATTTAGCACAAAAATTTTCTTAATTCAGTTTTTAATTTGCATACATAATTGCCTTCTGTGAAAAGAAAAATCCAGAATCATTACCAGGTCCACAAGTTAGGACAAAAGAAAATAAAAAGTTAATGAATAAGCACGATTACTGAATAAGAATTTGAGAACACAAGCCGACCTAATCTGAGGGAATTACATTTCCATGGATTCAAACTCAGTAGACTGAATGATCAGAAATTTCAAGGTATAATTAACTGGAATAGAATAAATATCAAGGTTGAGTGGAACTTATTATAGTACATTGAAAAACGGAACTGAATGAACAGAAACATGGCAACACACACACACACACACACACACACACAACCACTTGGCCTCCACTAAACACAATTTTCAGAAAGATAGGATTCATATTTGTTGAACAGTGGAATTTATCTAATATCTCAGAACTTACGTTATACTATCTAGATGAAAAACAAATCCTTAAAACAATGCATACTTGTGAAGGCATGTGTTATATTTTTTATGAAATATATAAGAAATCATGGATTGAAGAATAACAAAAACAGTGATGGAAAAAAGAGGAAATCTTAATTTTGCATGCTGATCTGTAGTTGTAATACTATCATAAATTCAATAAACCAGTTAAAAAAGATAATAACAGAGTAAAAAGATGAGATAATATAGTTAATAAATGGTTTAAATTATATTAGCACAGAATAAATAATTAACTTGCTGTATAAGTAGAGGAAAATTAAGTTGTTCATAGGAAAATTTCACACAGCCAATGCAAAGAATTAGTGGAAAAATCCTGCGGAGCAAAGATGCTGTAGAATGGATATTATTGTTGAGGTAAGATTTTAGCCTCTAAAATTGAAAGATAGAAGAAAGTGAAGACCTACTTTTCCAATCTTCATTTCAAGTAGTCAGTTTGTAATTTTTAAGTTATAGTTAGGAACATAAAGGAAAGAGTAATGTAAGAAAAGTGGCATCATAAGAGGTTCCCAGCTCATATTATCAAACAGCAACTATCATGAACAAAAGTAACCTTGGTAATACGTTCCAAAACCCTGATGGGATCCAACATTTGAGCAACTGCCTATGTCCAGGTGGAAGGCTTGTTGAATGCGTACTCAATGAAGTCCCACAAATAGTCCCATCTTTTCACAGACACAATTATACTGTTGGCTTTGCAATGCTACAAGAATGAATTTCCAAGGAAATATTCATGCAGACCTTCGAGCTCATTTTGGCTCTGTGTTTTGAAGAGGTTTGTAACTATCTCAGTTTCTCTCAATTAAACCCAGCAGCCTGAACAGCAGGGAGCTGTTAGAACACATTTATAGCCTTCCATACCAGAGGAGGCATGTCCACCAAACATGTTGCAAATGTTTAAGATTCCTAAGGGTCACCTTTAGCCTTTAGAATCTGTGTTCTGTGTCAGGATTAGTCATGTTAAATCAGGAATTGAGTAGAAACGCACTTAATTGCATTCCTGGAAGCAGCCCCAGTCAGACTTGGTGTTACAGTGATCCTGAACTGAACCTCAAACCTGGCTCCAAATCCTCCAAGCTGCAGTTCAGGCATGGTCCTGCCCATCAGCCTGGAGACATACTCCTTACACCCTGCTGATGTGTGACCGACCACGGATCCTGAAGCAGCCTTGAAGATGCTCAGCTTTGCAGAAAGGAATTTAACCTGTAATCCGAAGAGACTTCTCCAGCTTTAGACAAAGTCCATTACCATCAAACTCCGCCCACGTACCCCACAGTAAACCAAGTGTGGTTTATGTGAATTAGCTCCAACATCACATGACTGTGATCCAGGGTCAGTGACACTGGTCCTCTGCCATTCATTGTTATTTTTAAATTGTTTTTCAATTGCCTTGCAGATCTCCTTTTCCTTGGCATCCGTGACTGGATCTTGTGAGTTTCCTTTGGTAGTGAAATATCTCCTTAAATTTTTGTGATCCATATTCAGTTGATAACTTAAAGAAGCAAACATGCTTTCTAGCATTTGCAAACTAATTTAAGAAGGAACAATTGCCTCCTGTAGGGCCTGCAGATCAATGTCACTGGTCCAATGCCAACTGGAGTTCTTTCTACTCCACTCCCAGTCCAGCTTCTGCTAATGCACCTGGGAAAGCAGCAGAATGTCCAAAATATTTGCTTCTGTGACACTCAAATGGAAGATGTGGATGGAGTCTAATTTATAAATAAAGTGATGTGAATAATAAAGGCATTCATTCTAAGGTAAAATTAGGATTTTATAGAAGTGCTGTTTGAATATTAGGATGTAGATGGAAGCATCATTTGATGTAGATGGAAGAAAAATGATTATTATTTTACTCAGCAGTACAGAAGCATCATTTGAATACATAAATATCATCTACTCTTTGCAGTACAGAATGAGAAGGTGGGATACATATTATTTCAATATTTGAAAGAAAGAAAAAAGTTTTATCCAAATTTCCAGCATAAGCTAGTCTGATATTGCAAAAGTCAGACACTTTAGGAACAACAAACAAACAAAATTAACAAAGAGGCAAAAGTAAATGCCATGACATGTTATTGTAACAATAGTTTATGAGTGGAAAAACAACACAGTTGGCAGAGATGAAATATTTTATCAGTTCATATAATCTCTAAAGAGTTAGAGGAACACAGATTTCATTTAGCACTTGAAATGTAATTCCAAAAGCTCATCTTCTTGGTAATATCCAGAAAGTCCTAAAACAAAATAGCTTAAGTAAAGCATCAATTTCATTATTTGTGTATTATTTGGCTTATCAACTTCAGGGAAAACTGAGTAAGTAGGGCTGTGTCCTGCCAGTTGAAAAAAGTGGTAAGGGAAATAACTGGCATCAATCTTCAGAGAAGACAGATTTGAGACAAAGGTACACCCTTTATTAATAAGTAAGCTTAAAAATCGGGCATGTTTAATGCGCCCCGACCTCTGGGTCAGAATATTAACATTTCTCCCTGACATGCAACAGTTGAAGTTGAATGCCAATGACTGTATTTATAATTAGAACACAACTTAATTGTGATTAATATGTGTCTGACAGGCAGACACTTGATCTTTCCTTACTCTATTACTGGCTTAACGTTCTTTTTATGTCTTGATGGATATAACTCAAATTGAAGGTTTTTCTTATTGACTTTGTAGTCTAATGGTTAGTTAGTTTTTCGACATGCACATCTTTTGTTCAGTCTTATGTTTCAGCATTAATAGAACACAACATTTAGTGCATTAATAATGATTGAGTGTTTTAAAAGTAATAAATGTTGTCAAATGAGCTTGCATCAATAAATGTAGTAAAAATGTACTAGATAAGAAATTAGAGTTTCTAAAGAATTTCTGAGGCATTTCATTAGAATAGCAATTGAATTCTACAGTATGAAATATATGCTGAATGAATATAACAACAAAATCACTACATAATCTGACTTTAAAGCTTTTTTATAATTAATATTTTAGTACTGAAACTTGTTTCACTGTGTGCGTGTGTGTATGTGTAACCTGCTGTATTATCAGAGAAAAATTAAGTTGTTCATAGGAAAATTTCACACAGCCAATGCAAAGAATTAGTGGAAAAATCCTGCGGAGCAAAGATGCTGCAGAATGGATATTATTGTTGAGGTAAGATTTTAACTTCTAAAATTGAAAGATAGAAGAAAGTGAATACCTACTTTTCCAATCTTCATTTCAAGTACTCAGTTTGTAATTTTTAAGTTATAGTTAGGAACATAAAGGAAAGAGTAATGTAAGAAAAGTGGCATCATAAGAGGTTCCCAGCTCATATTATCAAACAGCAACTATCAGAGTCCAGAGTGCTAACCATTACACCATGGAACCACTACAACAGCAACTATCATGAATAAAAGTAACCTTGGGAAAGTTTTATATATATATATATATCACTAGTATAAGCTAACACACACACACACACACACACATATATATAGATGCATACTCTGGTATAAATCCACTAAGAAGGGCATAATTTAAACACTTGTCACTTGTCACTGAGAAAAAACTGATACATGATGAAGCCAGAGGTTATGCACATAGCCATTCCTCGAGGCATAAGCACATCACAAATGCAGTACAGAGAAGCGGGGTTATGCATATGATGTGTACACTTTAAAAGGTGCTGACAACAATCCTAAGGTTTATGAAATGTGTGTTGGATAGAGAGGAAGATGGAGAGATGAAGAAGGAAGGATGGAGAGAGAGAGAAGGAGAAAGAGATGAGAATTGATAAATAAACTGCATTAGTTGAAGTCTAGATAACAGGGCACTTGGGATATTCTGGAATTCAGAAACAGCATGTCTTATGAAGTGTATCCCAGCCACCCATATACTAACGTCAGTAATTTTCTTGTAACAGAATTTTAAGTATGTGTTTTTATAACACCTATATATATAACTTTGGCTTTTCTCAATCTTGCCTTGGTATGTGCATCTATGGCTAGAGAAGGGCCATTTTGTACTTCCTAAAAACAGTTTGTTTATTCTTACCTACATGAAGGGCAAACTGATACAGGGAGAAGTAAAGTGTAAAAGAAAGCATCCACCTGCCGGTTCGCTGACTGGGACAGGCTGAAGCTGGGCGTTGGGTGTTCCTTCCTGGATTCTCAAGTGGCAGGATCCCAGTTACTCAGGTCATCGGCTGCTTCCCACAGCGAGATATTAGCAGAAACAGAATCATAAGCAGAAGTGGACAATGCTGCAGATATTCCAATTAGAGATGCAAAAAGATCTGTCCCATGCGCTTTTGAAAGAATATTCATAGCATCTTTAGATACATATATATCAACCACCATCAATCATCAATAATGTTAACATCAAGATACTCAGAAATAAAATTTAGCATTATTACATTGATGATAATATGAAAATCTCCAATACCTTCTCCAAACTGTAGTAAGTTTTCAGTACATGTCCACATTAAATCTGATGATTTTCATTTTAAGTGTTTGAACTATTTCATAAATTTTAAATGATTATTATTTTAACTTCACCCATTTTAAACATATTAATTCCATTTTGGCTTCAAAAAATCAAAATTGCAAGCAATGTTAAAATTATCTTCTCTTTCACCTTTATCAATTGTGTGTTTTTCTCCCTCAAAATCTTATCAAAAGCCCTCAATTTAAGATCTTGTGAAACAGTATTTTTATAGTTTTGCTTTACTTGGCATATAATTCTTAACTTTTTTGCATAAATGATGTCATATATGTATACATGCATATTGATCAAAGCAGAGTACTATTCATATTCAGGTTCTTGAACAATTATCATTTCTGTGCAGTCAAAAAACTCAAATCTTTGGTCCCACATTGAAATGTACACTATGCTACTGTTAGTAATAATGAACCTACTGTGTAAAATTAGGAAGAACTTTCTCTTCCTATCCTTGATTTTTGTCTTTTTTTTTAAAAAGATTTATTCATTTTATTACAGCCAGATATACACAGAGGAGGAGAGACAGAGAGGAAGATCTTCCGTCCAGTGATTCACTCCCCAAGTGAGCTGCAACGGGCCGATGCTGTGCCTATCCAAAGCCGGGAACCAGGAACCTCCTCCGGGTCTCCCACACGGGTGCAGTGTCCCAATGCATTGGGCCATCCTCGACTGCTTTCCCAGGCCACAAGCAGGGAGCTGGATGGGAAGTGGAGCTGCTGGGATTAGAACCGGCGCCCATATGGGATCCCGGGGCTTTCAAGGCGAGGACTTCAGCCGCTAGGCCACGTCACCGGGCCCAATTTTTGTCTTTTTTTAAAAGAATGTTTCTCACAATGAAATATTTCAGAAAAAGGAAATAACTTTGGTGAGGTACTAAGGTACCTAATCATTTCCTTGAATGTTTATAAAGTTTATAATCTTCCATGATGTTTAACTCACTGTGGCCAAAAGAGAGAGGGAGAGAGAGAATAGGAAGAAGCCGCCATTTTTTTATCCTTTATAACGCCTGTGAGGAAACCAAGAATTCTGCATCACCTAGCAGGGCACGTATTGAACAGCCAAGTGACCCTGACATCTCAGTGAGAAACCCTTACAAAATGTCCACTGCATAACATTAAGAATGGTAACTCTGTATTTGTACCCACTCATTTTTGCCTTTTAGTAGCTTAATCAAAAGTGCTCCTGGTGGGCCCAGCGGTGTGGCCTAATGGCTAAAGTCCTCGCCTTGAACGCGCCAGGATCCCATATGGGCGCCGGTTCTAATCTCAGCAGCTCCACTTCCCATCCAGCTCCCTGCTTGTGGCCTGGGAAAGCAGTCGAGGACGGCCCAATGCTTTGGGACCCTGCACTCGTGTGGGAGACCTGGAAGAGGTTCCAGGTTCCTGGCTTTGGATAGGCACAGCACTGGCCGTTGCGGCTGACTTGGGGAGCGAATCATCGGACAGAAGATCTTTCTCACTGTCTCTCCTCTCTGTATATCTGACTTTGTAATAAAAATAAATAAAATCTTTTTAAAAATGCTCCTGGTGATACCTGCAATGCAGAAGGCTGTGATCAAATTTCTGCACACAGATGGCTTAGTGCCAAGTCAGGGCTTTATGTAGTGTGTTGATATTATTGAAGTAGTCTAAAAAGAATCTAGGTATACAGGGGCTGCCCTGGAACCAACTGTGAATGCAGAGAATGGTTCTTGTTCTGCCTAACTGACACTTAGGTAGAGGTGACAAAGTGCAATTAAAATGAGAAGGTGAAGTATCACTTATGGAAGAAAAAATGAGACAACTAGCACATAGGTGTGAAACAGATATGCTTCTATTTTTAATGCACAATCTCTTAGAAGTTAAAATGACTGGGAATAGAGCCCAGAATGGTAGCCTAGCAGCTAAAGTCCTCATCTTGCACGTGCCAGGATCCCATATGGGTGCTGGTTCTAATCTCAGCCGCGCAGCTCCGGCTGTTGTGGTCACTTGGGGAATAAATCAAAGGACAGAAGATCTTCCTCTCTGTCTCTCCTCCTCTCTGTATATCTGGCTATGCAATAAAAATAAATAAAACTTTTTCTAAAATGACTGGGAATTGACTTGAAAAAAAATAATTCTCTGCTCTCTTATGAGGCATAGCTCTCATTGATGAGCTTGGTTGCCAGGGCTGGGACCAGGGTAGCCCAGGCTGGGCTGCAGTACATTGGCATCTGTATGAGCCAGATCTGGGGCAGGCCTAGCAGGGTCAGTCCACAGCACACTCTGGTATGAGGGAGAGGAAAGACAGGGTGCAGGCCTGGCCATGTTACACTGTAAAATTGCCAGTTCACATGAGGACTAGGTTGGGCCAAGTTGGGCTTAGCTGCTTGCTGTACCTGATAGCAAGAGCTGGGACTGGGAATAGGCTAGGCTGGGCCAAACTTTAGCACCTGCTGGGGAATATCAAGACTGGGGGTAGGCCATCTCAGACAGGGCTGCATCACCTTCGACACAGGCAAAACCCAGGGCTGGGAGTGGGTCTGGCAGGGAAACTTCAGGGACTCCCTTGCTGGGCTACCGCCTCTACTGGTAAGTGTGACAGCTGGGACTAACGCTGGGCACTTTGGGGACAGGCCAGGCTAAACTACGTTACTGAACCCGCTAGTGTGCACCAGAGCCAGAACAAGTGCAGGTCAAGCAGGCCAGCCCAAAACACCACTGGCAAGTGCTGGGACTGTATGTGACTCATGGCAGGCTAAATTGCAATAGCTCTTGGCATGTACAGAATCTAGATTTGGAAACACGCTTAGCAGAGGAATTGTGAGAACTCCATTCCTAGGTTCTACCTATTACTGGTGACACAAAAACGAGGGCTAGTGTGGGTATACTGGACAAGGTAACAGCACCTATCAACATACATGAAGACCTGGTCTGGGGGCAGAGTAGGCTGAACTAGGCCACAACTTTCAAGGGTGTGAATGAGAGTTGGATGAGATGTGGGCTGGGCCTGACTAAGCTACAGCCAAGGCTGGTATGCACAAAAAATAGGGATGGAACAGGCTTGGTGGGGTCTACTGGGGACTATGCCTGTGACACTCGCTGGTATATGTGAAGACTGGGTTTGTGGTGGGCTAGCTGGGCTGGGATTTACCAGGCAGCTGCATCCACCATTATATATGTTAACTGGTGCAGATGTCAGTCTGCACCTGATCCTGCACACGAGAGTGAAGCTGGAGGTTACCCCAGGCAAGTTTTCTTGGAGGAATCCCAAATTAGCCCACTGCACTCAGGTGTTGGCCAACGGGGAAAAAAAAGGATGTGCAATCCATCCTGGAATGCACATATCGGGACTGGACCTCCTCAGTTGCTGATACCTGTGCAGTGGACAGTGTGGGGGATGTACTTGCGGGGATATGATGGCCAGCTCATCTAGGCCAGCATTGGACATCAAATGCCTCATCTGAGCATGTAAAACAATACAAACTCTCCTGGCCAAGCTTTGTAGCATGTTTCTGGCTCTGTGGATGGTCTGAGGTGTGCTTTTTTCAAGCAACTGATCTTGAAAAGATTTTTCTCAACCCTGGAACTACAAAACCAACAATTTCTCAGAACTCTCAATACCATTCAAGTAGTCTTCCCCACACTGAGTTCTGTAAGGTGTCATCAAATGACCATCTGCCATCCCTGGGTGCTGATACAGTTTGACAAAAAGTGGCAACACTCCACTCGCCTCCCCTGCAGACACAGGATTAAAAGAAAACAAAACTGAAGCTTTTGCCTCACCCACTTTCCTTTATACTTGACTTTCCCTACCCTAATGAGAAACCCACATAGGTGTGCATCCCTCTCAACTATGTAAATAATATTCAAAAATTTTTTGAAAGAACTAATTTCTGAATAGTTTCTTAATCACTTTCTTTAAAAAATACATTTATTTGAAAGGGGTACAAGGAGAGTAGGAGATATTTAGAGCTCTTCCTTCTGGTGGCTCACTCTGCAAATGGCTGCCACAGTGGTACCAGTGTCAAGTCTAAGCCAGGAACCTCTTCCAAGTCTCCCATGTGGATGCAGGGGCCACAACAGTAGCTATTTCCCACTGCTTTCCCAGGCACAATAGCAGGAATGTGGATCTGATGTGGATCTGCCAGTCCCCTAACCTGTGCCTATATGCATGCCGACACTGCAGTCACTTACTGTTCTACCCCTGTCCTATTATAACCATTTTTAATACCCAAGTAACAGGTAAACAAACTCAAATACAGGAGTTTCTCCTGACTTTGACGATAGTCCTTATAATCCATTTAGAAGTCAAGGACTCTGGAGTACTTAGACTCAAAATTTAAGTATATAATTTATCATGTACAAATCACTGTACGCAGTTTATATTGTTAGAGTAAGCACATACTTTTAGCTGATATTAAATATTATTTCAAGGAAAATCTCATCACTGGCTGAAACTGCTATTTCCTTTAACTTGAATGTTGATGTTGCTGCTTTAACTGTGTCAGTAACATCAACTATACCTCCTCTTGAATGAGGGCAAAATAAAGCTTTAATATACACTCAAAACTTTTTAAGTTATCAACACACTTTTATTGCTAGTTTTGTGTCGAGACAGGAAATCAATACTTCACTATAAAATGTTGACAAGGGCAAATATTTAAAGTATGAGGCAAAGGGTGTGGATATGAATCTCCTTAGGAAGCCCACATCTCAGATTGAAGTTCTAGATTGAGAGTTCTGCTTCTGATTCCAGCTTTCTACTAACACGGCTGGTTCTATGTGTATGTGCATTTGGGGCATGAGCATATGAATTTGCTCTCTCTCACTGCTTCCTTTATTCTCTCTCCCTCTCTCTTCTCTCCCTCTGTCCATCCCTCTTCACATCCATTTGGCTCTGAAGTAAATGAAGAATAAAATATATATTGTGTACATCTCTTGCCTAATCAGTTTCCTGAGATTTTGCTGAATTGTTGCTACCTGGGGTATGAAAGGGGAATCCTTCCATTACAACGTAAAAAATATCTCTGCATCTCACTTTTCTTATGATCCAATCACTATAAATTGTACAAGTTTCTTATGACTTGGGGGGCAGTTATTAAAGTAGGCAAGGGGAGCATTGTTGTTCAAAAATATAATACAATTTCTCAGCATCACACTCAACTTCCATTTACAATAAAAAAATTTCCTTTGCTTATCTTTTGGTTTCCAACAGTATAACTCTTTTAATAAAAGGGTGAGGGAAAGAAGCAATGAGAGAAGACATGTGCAAAGATATATTGTCACTGCTAATGAATTGGACTTGGCATGGATTTCCTTCCACCTGTACCCAATTATTAAGTCAAAATCTTTTCCTGCCAATATGCTAATTGCTGTAGGTGACAGTTCTGAGAAGTGATCCTTCTCTAACCTGATTGCCTCCTCACATGATGCCAAATTAAGGATGATAGCTTAGATGTGGATGTTATACAGAATTTAGGTAAGAAATACTCAAAATACTACACATATATTATGTTGGATTTTATTGGCATTACCAGTCATATCATTTAGCCTTTTTTCCATATCAAAGTTTCCTGCAGGGAAGATCATTTTTGCGAAGTATTTTGCTTAGAATTACAGTTTCATCTTCAAAATAGTGAATGTCTCTAAAGGATTTTGCCATAGAGCTACTGTTGCAGGATTTTATTAATGATTCCTGCTGACTATCTGATTCTTGCTCATATGTAAAAATTCATGAACTTTGTTTGAGCGTCCTGATTCACAGGCATGAAAATTAAATTTTTCTACTTTCTGTTAAGAAGATTACCTAGTAATCTAAGTAAGGCTCTGCAAAATGATCGACTACAAAACTTTACACTTTTCAGTGTAAAATTCAAACTTTATAGTTTTACAAAGATACTTGAAATGCTACAATATATATTTATTTTTCAATGGTTATGTTGCACAGTCCAAGGACACCCATACACACACACACACACACACACACACACACGGAGAGGGAGAGGGAGAGGGAGAGGGAGAGAGAATCTACCATCTGCTGATTCATTCCCATGTCTCTACAGCTACCAATGTCTGGACAAACCTGAAACCAGAAGCAAAAAATTCCATCTGGGTCTTCCTACTGTGTGCCAAGGGTATAAGTATATGAATCATAGCATAATGCCTCCCCACGTGCATTAACAAGTATCTGAATTGAAGGCATAGCTGCGTGGATTTGATCTGATGTGAAAATACGGGGTATTGGTGTATCAAGCAGGGCCTTGATCTTTAGTACCACAACACTGATCTCTAAACTTCCTTTTTAAAGGATTGTTTTATTCTCTATAATCAGGGATACTGTCTTCTAATCCTTATTGCCATCTACAAGTCAAGTCATATATTTTATTAACATGGAATCACATGTATAGAAACAGCTAAAATAGAGTCATGTTAAAAACCCAAGGTGTTTATAATTTTCAGTGCCACTCACACAACCGTTATTTTAGGATTCCTCATTGTGCTCCAAAGTAACTATTATCCTACATCAGATTTTTTTTTTTTTTACTTTTATCCAGTAGCGTAAACCTTATTAAGCAAATTGTACAGATGGCTGGGAGAAGGATCTGATCCACATAAAAGAGTAATTCAAGTGGACCAAATGAAAGATTAGTTCATTTTGGCATATCTTTTCTTTTTCCCCAAGATTATTTTTCCACAAATTTTTTGAACTCACTATAAGTAAATATCACTTCAAGACTTGAAGAGTTTGGTACTATTCTCCCTCTTATTTTCTTACAGATAACATTACTGAGATTCCGAATTTTCAAGAAAATTTTACTGAATGCTAGACATCTAATGAGTGGCAAGTTCAGGACTTGGCCACACCGCTCCTTGGTCATCAGAGTCATGCACTTAGCATATATAATAGAGTGGTTAATAGCACACATCCCTCAAGAATGTTATTAATATTGTTATGTCTAAAAATCCCACAAACTTAAAAGATATTCACTGCATTTAGTCCTCAGAAATCAAGTATGAAAATCAGAACTTATTTCTATCATGATGCTACAGTGGTTTTGCTAAGGCAAGTCCTAGAGCATTATTAGTATTTAGTCAAGTGATGAGTAAAGAGAAGTGACCAATGCATTCTATGAGATCGTCTAGATTTAAGTAATGATCATGTGATATTAATACGTCCAAGTCATAGACTTCTATTTCTCTTCATATCTTCATTTGCTTTCCTTCAAAAAATTTTTAAAGTAAGTTTATGTTGGATAATCTGTTTAGTAAAATCACATCTTTCTTATATATGCAAAATATCGCCTTGTAGTAAGTTAATTAGTGAAATTTGAAGTGAAACTTACTAAATTCCTCTTTTGTTAAGAAAAAAAATATGCACTTACTGAATTGTTGCCCACCTAGGTCTTTAATCACCTGCTCAGTCCTCATAAGACCTTTCCCTTTCTGTGTCTTCTCATGTTTGGAGTCCAGGGATCTGAGCTGCCTGAGTCAAGTCTTTGTAAGAAATGATGGCTTAATTATCTAATTCATTTCTTTTCTGTCCTCTCAGTCTCTCCAGCTCTCTTGGCTGTTACCCTCGGTTCCTTTTGTGACTAAATAGGAAGCTTTAATGTAGACCATTATTAATATCCAAATGCACCTACTGCTAAGTCGTCATTTATACTCCCTGATTGCTCTGCCCTTTATCCACTTGGCTGTTTTCCACAGTCTGAGCTGTTTCAGCAGGTTCTTTGATTCAGTAGCCATTCAAGTAACACTTAAAATAAAAATGACTTGCTAATCAATGCTTTGATCATGGTTACACTGGTTTTCATTTAAGGTCATATACTACTAAGCTTTATTAGAATGGGTTGTGAACTAGTTAGTACAAATTTCTCAAAAGTTGGAAATATTCTCAAAAATTTTTAACTTTTTGTTAAAAAATATATTTGTTTCCATTCCATTAAACACACACACACACGCGCGTAGAGGAAGGGAGAAAGAGGGAAAGAAAAGGGGAAGGGGGGAATTTTCAATTATAGGTTCACTTCCAAAATGCCTACAAGAGCTACTCTGAGCCAGATCAAAACCAGGATTTCAGAACCCACTCTGGACATCCCATACTAGTGGCAGAAACCCAAGTACTTTGACCATCACCCACTACCTCCTCAGGCCCACGTTAGCAGCAATCTGGAAGAAAAATAGACAGCTAGGAATTGAACAAGATCCTCAGATACAGGATGTGAACATCTCGTGTGGCAAATTAGCCACTGCTACATGCCTGTTGCTGGAATTTTAATATTTATCAACTAAGTACATATGGTACAATTAAACTATGTCTTCATTGATATCATTTGATATCCATAATTATTTAATGATTCTATGACTATGTAATAATAGCATTATCTGTTTTAGAGTAAAATGAGGAGGAGTAGAAGAAATATGACCTATCACAGCAAAATAAAAAGTATTTCTATGGATGCTAGGATAACCAACCAAAATGTTATGATTGATAAGTCTCTAATCTTCAAAATTAACTGTTTCATAAAATGTATTTTCATTACTTAAAAATGGAAGCAAGTTATATGGATATAAAAAAGCTATATGGCATAAGTTTGTACAGCTTTTAACAATAGCCACCATTCTTTGTTAACATGATTTTATTTATGTTCTCAGCAACATTTACATGAATATTGTATCTTCAGAATGAAAATAATCCTGTCATTATTTAGTCCTATGAAAATATTTAATATTTTGGCATACCCATTAGGTATGAAAAACTGATAATAAAAAGCATCCCAAAAAGTGGCAGATGTAGCCTCACAAGAAATGAAATATTAATATATTGATTTTTTAATATATTGATTTCTAACAAAGAACAATTACAATATAATGTCTTGAAAGCTGATCCAGAAACTTAGTGCGAAATGTTATGATGATCAATATGAGGAAAAGAAAGGGAATTATAAAGTCAAAATATTAAATAGAGATCATGGTTATATCTTAAGGTATTTAACAACCTTAAATATGATCTCATAACCTAAGGACAAAAAATAAACTAGGATAAAAGACCAAAAAATACATATGAGTGAATCTGAAAAAGAACAAGAGGAATATCATAGTAAAATAGGTTATATTAAACAAAAATAAGGTTCACACTGCTTGGTGAAAAAAATCCTTGGGATAAACAACAAAACCACAAAGACAAGATCACAAACATGTAAGAATATATGTGTATATGCATACGATCTCTGCGTTTGGAGCCAGCAATGCAATACAGAGTTAAGCAACTGTCTGTAACACCTTTAACCTATATGGACATTGACTGGATTCCAGGGGCTCCACTTCTCATTAGTTCCCAGTTTATGTTCTTGGGAAAGCAGTATGATACGGCCAAGTCCTTTTCACCCTACCTGGATGGCATTTCAGGCTCCCCGCTTTGACCTGACCCAGCCCTCAACATTGCTGCCATTTGAGGGGGGATCTAGGAAAAATCTGTCTCTGTAACTCTGCCTTCCAATAAATTCCTAAAACAATCTTTAAAGAAAAAGTATGTGCAAACATACTGCAAAGTGAATCCAGCAAACCTGCCACCCCTTTTAAGACTGCTTAACAGTGATTATCGGGAACTAACGTAGTTTCTTATAACATGTCAATATTGTATGACTCATTAAAAATACGTTTTTGTTGACATTTCTATTTATCACTTTAAAGGAAATCAGAGAGATATCTGCCATCTGCTGATTAACTCCCCAAATGCTAGTGACAATCAATCAACATCATGTGCTTTCAGTTCAGTGCAAATGTTCCGAATGAGTGGCTGAGCCCAAAGTACTTGAGCTGTCACCAGCTGTCTCCTAGGGTGAAGGATTAACCCAGGATTTCTGACATGCGATGCGAGTGTCCCAGGAAGATTTTTTTCTTCTGTTGGAAAACACATAGCCCATTTTAACACAGAATTTAGTACAGAAGACTGAGACTAAAAATCAACAGACGATAACCTACCCGGCGCAATAGACAGCTGTAGGAAGCCTGCAAAGACCTAGTCCTCTCCCCAGAGATTCTTACTCATCCAAACACATTTTGTGGAAAACTAACAAATTGGCCATTTTTTGAATTTACCTTTTCATACCTAGTTAGTCTCCCTTTGAATGCAGCAAATAACAAGAGCTTCAATGGTTTATACCCATTGCTGTTAATCAAAGTGGTAATGCCAAGTTTACGCTGTCCTGAAGCTGTGTTATATTAGCAGATTTAAAAAAAAGTACATAGTTCAACAGTCATACATGACATAGAGAGATGATTTATAATTGTTTTGGATTTCTAGGGAGATCACAAGTTAAGAATGAAAAGGCACAATGGTTTTGGTTTAACTGAGTTAGAAATTGTTTCGTGGTAATTTATAAAATTTACAAAGGAATTTCTATTAACTAACAAGGTGATGGCTCTTCAGTGATATGCAGATAGGACAGATAAAGATATTAAACAAAGCCCCGACAGAAAGTTTGAAGGAATGTCACATAGAGGGGTTAATATCATGGATGAGCTGAAATTAGAACCTACCAGAAAGGGTTCTTACAGGAAAATTTAAAAAAGGAAAGAAGGAAAAGAGAAAGAGAGAGAGAGAGAAAGAGAAAAAACACCTCAGGTGCCTTTCTAAAATTAAGTTCTACACAAAAAAATATGAAAATAAAATCTAGATACATTTTCAAAACATAGGTTTTAAATTCCTACTCAATTTCGATTGCTTGGTTCAGGGGCTGATAAACTCTTGAGAAATCATGTTAGATACAACTGCTGTCATTAATGAGCACAAATGACATGCTGCACTTGTGAATAAAACTTCAGATAACTCACTAGTCAGTGTCATGAACGTATTTTTCAAATAAAAATCCAAAACATCTCATTTATCATCTATCTAGAAGTATAAAATATCTAAAATATACAACATTTTTTGGTATACTAAGATCAGTTTTATTTATTTCTTTATTTTTGTTGGAAAGGCAGATATACACAGAGGAGGAGAGACAGAGAGGAAGATCTTCCGTCGGATGGTTCACTCCCAAGCGACTGCAACGCCTGGAGTTGAGCCAATCTGAAGGCAGGAGACAGGAGCTTCCTCCAGGTCTCTCACATGAGTGCAGGGTCCCAAGGTTTTGGGCCATCCTCCACTGCTTTCCCAGGCCACAAGCAGGGAGCTGGATGGGAAGTGGGGATTAGATCCGGAATCCATATGGGATCCAGGGCATGCAAGGCAAAGACTTTTGCCACTATGCTATCGCACCAGGCCCTCTAAGATCAGTTTAAAAGTAGATGCCAGCAGTATCAAATCTAAATGGAAAATGACAAATGTTTGTCATGAAAAGGTTATTTTTATGATTTACTTATTATGCTTCATATGAACTTTGTAAATGTTTAAATACAGATCTTGAAACACAACTGACAGAAAATGTATAGCATGAGTGACTGTAACTTGTGGAATGTCTGTATACATCCTACTTCAAGACATACTTGGGGGCTTGTGCGATGGCTCGTTTAGCTAATCCTCTACCTGCAAGTGCCAGCATGCCATATGGGTACTGGTCCAAGTCCTGGCTGGTCTACTTCCCATCCAGCTATCTGTGTATAGTCTGGGAAAGCAGTGCAGGATGGTCAAAAGCCTTAGGACCATACACCCCTGAGGGAGACCCAGAAGAGGCTTTTTATTGCTTCCTTTGGATAGGTTTAGCTATGGCTGATGTGAATGAAGCAGTGGAGGGTAAATCTTTCTCTTTCACTTTTTCTCTTGCTCTCTGATTGTCTTTCTCTCTGTAAATCTGTCTTTCCAAAAAAAAAAAAAAAAAAAGAATAAATCTAAAATTTAAAAAAAACATACTTTGTTATCTTTATTTTCTATCATCTTTTTTTTTCCAATATGCTTAAGTGTGGTATAGATTCCAGTAACTGCAATTCCAAGAATTGTGAGAGCACTCTAAGACTAGTTTAAATGAAATACTACTGACATTATCATCAGACAATTTCTTTTACTGTAAATTATTAACCCTGAATTGTGACTGCTGCAGAAAGTGATATGAAAAGGACTTTAATGTTATTCTAAAAGTATTTCCAAGACCAAAAAATATGTTCACACTAATATGGTCCAATATATTAATACACAATTGATGTAAGGATTCTGTTTTCTGTACTTACTGGACAGTCTGAGATACAATCCCACGCATAGTTCTTAGAATTAGAAAATAAAATGTTGTTTTTGAAGGTATAAATGGGAACCTTGTATACATGTAATAGACACATACTGAAATTAACTAATGACTACTTTCTGGGGAGAATCATTGCTTCCCCATACTATATTTTTGGTTAGGCAAATAAACTGCTTCAAGGCTTGACACATTATCATTTGGATATCCTGGCTCTGCTTTTCCATGTGCACAACTGAGATTCACCACAATGGTTTGTAAAAATCACAATGGTTTGAAAATTTGGAGTAAATAGGACCGCGCCCTGACATCTTCCACACTTGCAGTGGAAGAGGTACCCATCACACTTGCAGGAAGTAGGACTCACTGTAAGACAAGACAACTTTAAAATAAGACAGTTACAAACTCCTACTTAGAAATTTCACTATACAACTAATAGGTTTTTCCAAGAATTCAGATCCAAATGGACTTTACATGGTTTCTGTATATTTAAAACATAATATGATACAGACTTAGAATGGAGATGTAAGAATCCTCACACTGTTCTCAATTTTCTTAACATCTAAGTTTTCTATGGGACAAACCTTCCAGATTACCATGCACTGGCTATACATGATACATACATATCATATGTAGCTCCACTTCCCATCCAGCTCCCTGCTTGTGGCCTGGGAAAGAGGTAGAAGATAGCCCAAGGCCTTGACACCCTGCACCAACCTGGGAAAGCAGGAAAAGGCTCCAGGCTTGGAATCCGCTCAGCTCGTCGTCGAGGCTGCTTGGGAAAGAACCAGTGGATGGGAGATCTTCCTTGCCATGTCTACATCTCTCTGTAAATTTGAATTTCTAATGGAAAATAATAATAATAATCTTTTTAAAAAAGGAACTACCATGGCATTTCCTGGATTTTATCCTAATAGCTTTGAGTGGCACGGTCCCTTAACGCAGCTTTCCTTGATGCTAAATATCACTTTGTCATTATTACAGTTGAAGAAAGTGCTGACATAACCCTCAGAGGACGTTACCAGCAGAGAAATGTCAGAACTAATCTGAAAATGTAAAGTGTGCATTTTTGTTCAGGGCCTGTCACACATTCAGTGTCTCTTACCAGACATTAAATTCAACTTCTAACTTCAAACTACCTGTACAGGCATCTGCCAAATACATACTCAAGTATTTGTTTAAAAAATAGTGATAATTTTAGAATCATATATCATTAAAATAAAATCAATTTATGGCTATAAATGAATCAAAACATGAGTCACAGAGAATAAAACATACAAAGACATCATACATTTGAATAAGGCTTCTCATTTAGCAATGATAGTAATAGCACTATAAACCAGAAAGCAAAATGAGTTACTATTTTATTTAAATGCTAAGATTTAAAACCTAATTTTTAGAAAAGATTTATTTATTTTTACTACAAAGTCAGATATACAGAGAGGAGGAAAGACAGAGAGGAAGATCTTCCATCCAATGAATCACTCTCCAAGTGAGCACAACGGCTGGAGCTGTGCTGATCCAAAGCCAGGAGCCAGGAGCTCCCTCCAGGTCTCCCATATGGGTGCAGGATCCCAAAACATTGGGCCGTCCTCGACTGCTTTCCCAGGCCACAAGCAGGGAGCTGGATGGGAAGTGGAGCTACCGGGATTAGAACCAGCGCTCATATGGGATCCCGGGGCGTTCAAGGCAAGGACTTTAGACATTAGGCCACGCCGCCAGGCCCTAAAACCTAAAATTTTAAACTTGTTTTTATAAATCTATTTAAAACAGATTTTATAATTTCATTTTTGCACATGATTACAACCCCAATTCATTTTCAAAAATTTTGTTTTACCTGAAAAAGTAATTTTTATAGTTAAAATGGGATATTCTGATATATGTATAAAGTGTAGAATAATTAATGAAGCTAATCAATTTAACATAATCACTTAATTTATTTTGTGTGGAACTTTTTATATTCTTTCTCATCAATCTTGAAATACATAATACCTTATGGTTAGCTACATTCACAATACTATCTCTGAAATAAATCATAAAAACATATTCAAAATTTTGTTATCAATTTCTTGTTTTCATCTTCATCTCTAGTCCTAAGTAAGTACTGCTCTTCTCCACAGTCCAATAAATTTGATCCTTTGATTCAACATGTGAGTATAGACAATACCACATGATATTTGTCCTTCTGTGCATGAACTGTTAATTTAATGCAATGTCATATTGTTTCATACATGTGATCATAAATAGAATTCTCTTATTTTTAAGTGCCAGAGAGTATTCTATTATGTCTGTGTGTCTGTGTGTATCATTTTACATATATATATATACATATAAAATCAATTCACACATCCTGCTTATCAGTGCATGAATTAATCAACATTTAAGTTTATCCCATCTCTTGGTTATTATAAATAATGTTGAAGTGAACTTGGGTGCTGTAGAAATATACAAATACTATAAATTAATTTAAATACATTATATATTCCTTCATTACCTCCTTTATATATAAACTTTGGCCAATAAATTGTAAACATGTATATAATCTCCAGTGCATTTTAGAAGTTTAGTGTTCTGTAGAATTCCAGTTCCTAAATATTGCACAAAAAGTCAACATTGGACTGAATGACAAAAAATACTAGAATCACCAGATCAATACATAATACCTTATTCCAATTTCATAAGATACTAATATTGTTGGCTAAGCAATAATTATTTCATCCTACCTAGGTTAGCTATTCATCTATGATAAAACAATTATAAGTAAATGTAGCTTTTATGTATGTATGGATGGTGTTTACTCACATAAAATGCAATGGATAAAAACTTTGTGCCAAGTGGTGTGATATTATCCTATATGTTTTAGTTTTGGGGTATGACAGCTTACTTGAAAACAAAAATTATGTGAGAATTTCATATACCCTTAATAAGATGATAAATGATAGAGCAATAACCGGATATTTTTTCCTTTAGGACTTTACTGTTAGTTCTAAATGAAATGTAAAATATAGCTTTAAGTATTACCTGACATTATTACTATAGCTAAGGCATCCTGGCTGAGTATCATCATTCCTAAGGGTAAAAGTTCTCTTTGTATGATCTTCTAGCTATGTCTCAGCTGAATTCATATCTCCATATTTTCTTTTTATAACTCTCCTTTGCCTTCTCATTTTTTTTGCAAGAGGAAGAAATATGAAGCTGCCTCTGTTTGCTAAGACCCTTTAATAACTTTCATTTATATATCTGACTTTCCTCAAAATTAATATTCATAAACTCCGTATCTTACTAGTAATAGTTCATTTGCATTACAATGAACATAAGACTTTCATGTTTGTTCTTATTCACACTTTTTATGTCTTCTTTCTCCTCTCCATTCTCTGTATACTTGTCCCCAGAATTAACATTTAAATTATCATGCATCCTATGATTTATTTCTGAAATTCTCAGCAATATTTTCCCATAAATCTTAGTTAATACTCATCTTATTCTGTGCATAACTTAACTGAAGCATATTTTTCCAATTTCCATTGCACAGTCAACCCTCCCTTTCCACAGGTTCTGAAGTTGTGGAAACATCCAGTCATTGAGGCGAGAGGGAAAAACTGCACATGTTTGTAATACGTTCTGATTTTCTTGTCATTAGCCCTTAAACAATGCAGGATAATAATTTTTTCACATAACTTGAGCATTTACTCAGATAATTTACTTATAATGCCTGCACAGTTGTGATGAGTTTTCTACCCCCACTCTAAATTTTGTCCTTTGACAAAAGATAGCTTTCAGATAAAAGTTCTTCTTCAATCGAATTGGCCAGAACTATCCAGATTCAATATGGCTGCCAGAGTGTCCACAGGGAGTTGTCAGAGTTGAAACTAGTTTCCCACTTTATAATAGTGATACCACTGCCCAGTCTTGACGGTCGTGATGACTACCACTAAAAGACACCATGACATAGCCAAAAAAAGAACAGCTCCCCAATTATGGAATTCCAACAATTTTCTCTCAGAAAACCAAAAATAACCTCTTACTATGTATGATTCCTCAAGCACCAGCAGATTGAGAAGTGATTTGAGGACACTGGTTCCTGCTTTTCTTGTTCTGTGGTCATTGCATAAATACCTTGGTGCTACTTTGTAACAATTCTGGCTGCATTATTGGCTCTGTGATAACAAATAAGAAAATAATTGTTTGTCCTTATGGGTAAATAGAAATGATTGCTAATAAATGTTAAAAAACAATCTAGAGATGATGTAAAGCTTATGGTGAATGACCACAGGATTTACACATTTATTGCAGAAATTTCCACATCAGTAGATTTTGTTATCTTCATGGGTTCCTCTGCACACTAAAATAAATACTGAACTGTAGTCTTTGTAGTTACTTTTTTGCCACCCGAAAAAAAAAAGACAACTTTTTTTTTAGTTCTCAGTAACCCATTTTATGTTTAGATACAGAAAAATAAACATTTACTGAGCCAAAACTGTTTCCCTCATATATTTTTGCTACAAGTATCTAACTATTGAAAAACAGAAGTAGCTTAAAATTTCAGAAAGATCAAATATTTGATTAAATATTCCTAAGCAGTCTGTCCAATGCTAGAGATACTAATACAAAGATATATAATTTACATTTTCACTTTTTCACATAAAAATGTTTTTGTTTGTTTTTCTTCTATAGCAACTGACATAATTTTCCAGCCATTTTCTGAATATCCCTTATTCTTTGGCATAGATTTACAGTAATCATGGAATATTATATATAGCAATACTCAGAATAAACAAATTGATACCTATAATCTGATTAATGCAGAGCAGAATTCTTTGTTTTTTGTTTAGTTTTATATCATATTCCTTTATTTATATGTTTGGCATTATCTCCTTTTTCCTTGCCTAACTAAAGAGATTGTGCTTCATCAACTCTGCTTAACGTACTATTTGTTGGCTGACTCAGAACATGTAGAGCAGAACATTAAGGATATTCATTTCACTGCCATTTTTATCATTTGAATGATTATTACTTTTATTTTGCTTTATTTGAGAGACAACAAGAATATGTATCTCACATATATATATATATATATGTATATATATATAACGGATATATAAGTGTATATGTATATGTATCTATCACATGGATGTATATGTGTATATATATTATATCTATATCTGTATCTATATCTATATACCTGTGACAAGAGAGAGAGAAAGATGGGGGAAGGGAGGAGAAAGAGAAAGAGAGAGAGAGAGAGAGAGAGGACTGGGCCAGGGTTGGGCTATTGGCAAAGACAGGAATTAGAAACTCAGTCTTGGTTTGTTATGGGAGCGGCAGGAACCTAAGTTTTTGAGTCATCACTGTTGCCTCTCAGAGTCTGTGTTAACTGGATGATGGATTCAGGATTTGAAGATAGGAACTCGACACAGGAACTCAAATATGGGACACATGCATCTTAACAGGCTAAAAGTCCATCATGAATGCTCACTAAGTAAATCCTCTATAGCATTTTCCATGTAGTATTGACCAACTAAATCCAACTAAAGAATCTTATATTTTATGGAACATCTTATTATAAGTACAATATCTTAAGAGTTAAATTTATTTTGGATAAATGTGGTTTATTTGCTTTATAGTGCTTATTTAAAAGTCTTTGTATGAGCACAGCTCTGACCACTGTAGCCGTGTGGGGAGTGAACTAGCAGATGGAAAACATTTTTTTCTCTTTCCTTCTGTCTGTAATATATATATTCCTTTCCAATGAAAATAAATCTTTAAAAAAGGAAAGGTAAACAATTCTGTGTGTCCTAACCTTTTAAACTAAAGAAAAAAATCACTAAAATTGTTATGTATAATTATAGTGCTATGCTTCCTGAAGGATCTGATATTCATTTACCCTTGCAATGTTCCTCTCTGATCTCTGATTAACAGACATGTGGAACTGAACCAAAGGTAGAACCATAAAATTTGCATTTTTTATCATCTTGAGAAGGAATATTTTATATAAATATCTTGCGTAATATATAGAACTTCTAGCTTAATATACTTTAAGTAAACTTTAGCAAAATCCCTGACAACATTTTCTCCTAGTATATACAGCCATGGCTCCTCTAAGTAATCAGAACAACCAAATTCAGATAGTTGGGAGGGAATTAATGAGTGGCTTGTTTTACACAATTACAAGGCTCTGAAGTTCTGCCATTTGACATCTATAAGCTGGAGAACCAGAGAATCTGGCAGTGTGGTTCATGTCAAGATGTCAAAAGTCTCAGAATTAGGGAGTCCAAACGCATGGCCCTTAGGTTTCACGCCAATAGTCCAGGACACACAGGAAAGCTACTGAGGAGAGTCAGAGTTCAATCTACCCAAGGCCAGGAGCGGGAGAAAACGAGACTCCAGAAGGAAGTGAGAGTTCCCCTCTTCCACTCTCCTGCTCCACCTACACATCTCCATTTAGACAGGACCTGCACATATTGAGAACAAATCTCCCACACTCCATGTGTCAATCCACATGTCAGTCTTATCTGGAAACATCCTTACACACACACCAAAGAAATACACTTTACTACTTATTTAATAGTTCCTCAGTGCAGCCAAGTGGATACTCATTTTAACCACTGTGGACTGGTTATCCTGACATTTAATGATAAGAATTACATGTTGCTTATAATTCAGTTTCTGAAGAAGTAAATATGAACCAAGTTCAAAGGAATTTTCGGAGACAGAATAGGTATAATTCTGTACTAGTAAAATATTTTCACATGATGAGTTTCTTCTTCTATGAAAAATATTGTATAAACACATTCAGTGATACTACAGATATTGGGCCAACACTGACACTTTTTTAGGAAACACTTGATCAATTTGTGCTTGTGCAGGTGGGCAGAATTGAAAATGTAATGTAATTTGAAAGTGTATACTATGTATTGGTAAACAGCTCAGTATGGCTGTTTTCATGCTTTGTAAAATTACTCACCAGCCGAAATGAGGAAAGGATTTAACAGAGGATATTATTTTGCTTCAGATGAGGAAGTATATTTTTTATGCCAATTTAAAAATAGCTATTTTGAGAAGAGTAGTGGTAAGAGTTTTATCAAGAGTAATAATTAAATATGCATATTTAAAAAGCACCTAAAATATTTCACTTAATTTCAAATATTGACATTGTTCATTAAAATTTATGTAACTATATTTAAATGATTTTTTATTGTACTTCATCTTTTTATAGGTAGCTGAAATAACAATGATAATTCTAAAATTCTCCTATAAGTGATCAACAGTTGGTTCTGAAAGATCTCTAATTTTAAGAATTATTTGGATAAAAATATTCCAGTTGCTTAGGTACTGTTACATCCAAGTGAGCTGTTCACTTTCTTTAATCAGAAAGCGCCAGAATGGATCATGTTTATGTACAGGAAAGGTTGACATACTGAGAGTACAAATGTTGTGGGAGGACAAACAGGAAATTTGAGTCTGTATTTGTCAGGCTTAATCATTTATGATGAACTATGTCACAGTAAGGGTTAGAGTTGGTACAAAGTCTCCAATCAGAAGAGCAAGGAGAATGTTTAGAAAGCTGTGTTGTGGGAAGCAACCAAGTTCTGAGTGATGATAATCTCTTAACTGCAGTCCTTTTACTGATGTGAAAAACACAGGAGTCGTATTTGAACACTTTCCTAATTGGACTTACACAGTTCGGTAAGCTAAAATATTTAAAGACCTTCGTATTAATTCCCCTTAACAATCCATCCACCCATATAGATCAGTGCAAATGTAAAACATATTTTCACAGAAACTGGCAGTTTCCTGAAAGACTAAACGTCAGTGTTTCAGACATTCTTTTAGATATCTGAGGAAATCTGGACCAACCTTGAAGTGTCTTTCACAGGAAATTTTCATACACATGATATCTTTGATATGTATGGAGTAAATGTATTAAAAAGTCAAAGCTAATAATACATTGAATAAGATAAAGTTGCTACAGGTATCAGCAAAGCATCTGAAAATTCGGTAAAGACAGACCAGGGATATTCAACAGTAATGTCCCAGTTTTTCACACAATAAAAAGTTTCATAAAATAAAAGGTATAAAATTGCGACAAAGTACTATAATATGTTCTTCAAATTTCAGAAGCACATAAGTAGAAATGTAAAAAAAATTGGTTAAAATAATTACCTTTAGGGCTAAGTACAGGGAAAGCCTACATCATCTATTATTTCACTATTTCAGAGGTTTGGGAGTCCTTAGTTGGTGAGAATAAGCAGTAAGGTCTCTCAGGAAGTTGTAGCCAGGCTGTGGCCCGTGACTGCACGCAATAGGAAAGACTGTTCTTGCAGTCCTGGTTGGAAGCAGGCATCCACACAGATGGTTAATCTCATTCTATTCTCATGTATGGTTGTTTGCTGAACTGCTTCGCATTTCAGTTCATTTTCCCCCAAGCAAAGAAATTTAAGAAAGGTCAAGATATAGTGTCCAGAAAGATACCCTGATTCTTCAGTGACTAAGTCCCAGAAGGGCATCTAACTTCAGCTAGAGCCTCTTTTTTGTCAGCAACTCATAAAATTGGACCTACGTGTCTAGAAAAATGAAACAAAATCCCAACTATACTTCATACATATATCAACTCAGAATGAATCAATAACACAAATGTGACAACATATTATCAAATTTTCAGAGGAAAACATAGGGGAAAATTCATCCTTGGAAAAGATCCCAGAAGCACAAACAATGAATGCAAAAACTATGATTCTAATAAAAGATTAATATCCAGAATCTATGAAGAGCTTAAGCAACTCATGCACAACAACAACAACAACAACAACAACAACAACAACAGCAAAACAACCCATTTAAGAAATGGACCAGTGACACGAACAAGCATTTTTCAAAGAATGAAATACAGATTTCCAGCTGACAGAAGAAAAATAATATTCAGGATCACTGGCCATCAAGGAAATGCAAAAAGAAGCTACCTTTCAATTTTTTCTGATGCCACCTAGAATGACTATCAGCCAGAAATAAATAAATAAATATATATATAAAATAAAGTCTGGTAAGGATGTGTGGGAAACAGTATTTACTGCCCAGTTGGTGGAAATGTAAACTGGTACAACCATTAGATCAGACTGTATGGAGAGTCCTCAGAATTCTGAAAAGTAGATCTATCCCATAACCCAGCCATCCCACTCCTGAGAATTTGTACAAATGAAGTGAAGTCACCATATGAAATAGTTATTTGTGCCACCACATTTATTATATCTCAATTCACAATAGTTAAGATATGGAATCAATTTAGATGTCCATCAACTGATGACTGAATAAACAAATTATAGGATATATATATATATATATATATATATATATATATACTAAGAGATACTATTTATCCAAATAAAGTGGGGGAGCAGTGACAAGGATTCTGACGTTTACAACAGAATAGATATAACTGGAAACTATTATGCTCATTGAAATAAGATCACCCCAAAAGCTAAATATATGTTTTCTATAATATGTGGTAGTTAATATGGAATATCAAAAATATATAAGAATGAAACAGATCTTAGGATTTAACTGTTGTCTATAGCTCTTGTTAATTTTACGGTTCTTCTACCTAATGTTTATTGGTTATTTTGATCAATGGCATATTACCCTTGTTTACAGACTATATTAAAATTAAGTTGTAAAAATTGAAACAAAGAAAAAGAAAGCAAGAAAATGAAAGAAGGAACGGTACTTAGGGAGAGTGAAGGGGAAGAGGGAAATATGGTCATCTCTTAGAGTTCTACCTATGAACTATATGAAATTTGTTCTGTTCATATTAATAAAAATTTAAGAATTTGGCACTGAGTACGAGTTTGAAGGATCACAGAATACTTCAAAGAATGCTAACCAGGCACTGAACCCTGATGAGTGTTAATACATAACTTTGAATGTTCTTGAATTAGTTTCATTCAGAAATGTTTTTTGTACATATATAAATCTTTTGTGTGATGTCTAAACTCCAATTATACTTTAATTATACTATTGTGTCAGTATGACTATAATATATTTGCTCATATTACGGATTAGTCCATTTTTATGGGAAATAGTTTTGTGGGAAATCTGCATTATGATGAACTTTTTCTTTCTCAACAAATGTTCAGTGGAAAAGATAATGTGTCTCTTAACCCTCTGTACTTCACCATTTTTATTTTTAATGTTTTGGAAGACCTGTGGGTATCTTGTTATTGCCTCAAGCATGAAGTTAAAACCAGAGATGACAAATATGCCCTTATTGTTACTGTTTCCAAGGAGACTTTAATGAATAATTATAATATTAAAACATCTCAGAAATTAGCAATTCTATCCAAATCAGGAATTTATATTTAAAATGTGCCCTACCCTTTTTACCACTAATTATAGAATTAAAAATTGTTAAATGAAAACTTTGATGCATACATATTTTCTCACTAGTTAACAATGTTCTATGTCCTTTATCTTAACCTGTAAAAAGGAAAAAGAACTGAAAAAAACAGTAGGTTGATGATATGAAATTAAGAACTTGGCATCTGTAGCACATATCTACCTACTGCCAAATATTTACTCAAAGAAAAACATTCTTTTCTGTCAACTTTCATTAGAGCTTTCACTGAGCAAGGGAAAAATCTCATAGGATTATTTCTTGTCTGACAAGAAATGAACACAATGTCATTTTGTGTTCTGTTTGTGCAGACAAAAATAAGAACTTATTTGAGTAATTGGTGTAGCTCCAGAGTTCAGACATTCTGCTGATGGGGGAAAAAAAAACATTGTGTGAGAAGATACAGCCGCAAATAAGTTGGTCACTGTTACTGAATCTATGACAGTATCGTAAGAATAAAAACAGTGCACTAAGGTAATATTGAAAAGCATATTCTGTTGCAATGCATTTGGGGACTAAAAATAAATTGTGCATTTTGTAGACACCTCAGAGCTTTTATAGCAAGGTCTAGCCTCTGGACTGTTGAACCTATGATCGCTCCCTCACTATTGTGATCAGTCAACCCCATGTTTACTGTTCTGCTCCTGATTGCCTTAGCTTTGTATTACTATAACTGCTCAACAAATGCTTATGGATATCTACCACAGGCAAATTGGTGCAGCAAATACATTCCAACCCTAGACATTTCACATGTTTCATATCTACATTATGCTTTTCATTTTAGTCTACATTATCTAACATGCATATACATTGACAATCACAATACCTACATATTAATATGATGTAGTCAGATTTTCCAGTACATACCTTTTAGTCAATAGAGGCAAAGTATAATGCTACCTAAATTTAAATTTTTGGTATTTAATTTTTGGTATTTAAATTTTGGTAAATGTTTGCACTATTTCACCATTTCAATCAGTTATCTCTTCCTATTATTTCCTGACAAGACTGAGAAACAAGGCTTAAATAAATACAAATTAGAGAATTCATTCCACTGTATGAAAACTGAATATCTAGTCCAGTATCCATTTCCAGTAGCTCACGAATGTGGTAATGGACATTAAGCTTCTGTTACAGAGATTGAATGAGTTATGGAGACCTATTGAACAGCATTGTAATCAGAGTGAATAATAACTTACATCCATGAAAATTAGCAAAGAAATAGAATTTAAGTGTTCTTACACATCTTTAAGTGGCATACCTGTGAGGTATAAACTACAGTAATTACTTTGATTTCATTATTTCATAAATTACACATGTATAAAAATATTAAACTGGAAATCATAACCACACATTATCATTATTTTATTTACAAATTATATCAACTGATGGATACAGCACATATTAGTGAAGCAAAATTGACATAAAAATATTTTTTTCACTGCCAATAATGGTCTTAATGATCATCAAGACTCATGCTTTCCAAATTACAGATGTAGATTAGTGAACTTCCTGTTCTTAATGGCTCAGGACTGTGGATGGAACTTCCCTTCACTGATTAAATTAATAGTATATTTGAAAGAATGGCCTACTTCAGTCCTGACCTTTTTTCTGCTCTCACTACCCTAAACTCATTCTGATACCTTTCTTGTCTTATATATGAGCCGTGACATTTCCACATATTTCATTCTTAGGGAGTTAAAACATGGTCAAGGGTGGGAGCTTTTATTTTGCCAAGTGACATTCAAATATTTATAACATAGTGTATAGGCCATACAAAATTCACAACTTAAAATTTGGGCTTCTTACACTTACTGATGTTTCATTTATGCCTGTGGTTGCCTCGGCAGGACAAGACAAGAAATGATTTTTATTGTGTTATATTTTCTGCACACTGGATGTTCCCCTCAGCCCTGGATAGGTGCTTTCACACAGCACATCCCACATTGTATAGCAAACCTGAATGACTTAGCTTTATGAAAACAATAACACAAACTGTGATTCCCTCACAAGCAAATATCTTTATAGCATTCTAGGTATATAAAGATTTTGAGATTTTTTTTTACTGGTGAATCTGATCTAGCAGTCCCAAATTATCTGCGACTGCTGAGAATTTTAAAAAGAAAGATAAAACTACAACAACAAAATAAGCATGTCAGTACCCTCTGATAGGCAAGTAATACCAAAGAAAGTACAGTCAATAAGATATAATCTTTGACATCTCATAATACTCTACATTACAGGAATAATTTAGCATTCATTCCTTGCCAAGCGGAACTCAAAATGTTGAGGTGCCAAATAAAGGGCTCAAAGGACAAAACTGTCATTCTCAAAATGTTTTAGGACAACTGTTAAAATTCTAAAAGTCATCAAAGTAAAAAAGAACCAATTTTCTAAAGGTGAGAAATTCCATAACTTACATCAATTTTTCAAGGCTTTTTGGTCTCAAACAAATGGCAAATTTGACCTTTTATATGTTACAAGTCTTGCAAAACTATGAAATGAATTGAAACATTTTAGGAGGTCTCCTTATTTTATAAATCTGCATACTTTAGAATAATTCTAAGATATTTTATGAATATAAAAATAGTATACATATATTGATCCCCTAACACAATCATGAGCTTTCACAAATGTATAATGTCAATAACCAATGGATGAAATCCACCCACATAAACATTAATTTGTGAAGCATGATTCAGTAAATCATACAAATTAAATGTAACTGGACTGAACAGACCGTATAAAATACGTTATTCTTTCCATATAGCCACTGAAAATTATGTTGAGGTGATGTTTTTATGATGGAAAGGTAAAGAGATTTCTCTGTTCTTTTTCTTACATAAATTAGCTCCTGGACATTAGCAAGAAAACTACTATTGCTTATTCTCTTAACTAATATTTATTTGTTGAGTAGCAGTCAATATAGCACGTATTCCAGGAGATATATATCAAGGATAGATAGATAGATAGATAGATAGACAGACAGATAGATAAAATATCACTGCATTCAGTTTTTTTTAGATTAAATAGCTAGAATAAAAGCAATAAAAAACTAAGAAAAAATGTTACCTGAGATTTTTTTTAAGATTCAGAAGGCAAATCAAATTATATTATGCTTTGACTGAAATAGTGATGATCTTAAGTTTCCAGTGTATTTTTACTGCTTAGTAAATCCCTCATAACTATAATCATTTGTCAGTTGATGATTTAGAGTTTAACATTATCTGCATGACATATTTTGACATTATTCACATGACTTAACATTTTTTTAACATTGAATATTTTATTTATTTGAAAGACAGATTTCCGGGCCCAGCAGCGTGGCCTAGCGGCTAAAGTCCTCGCCTTGAAAGCCCCGGGATCCCATATGGGCACCGGTTCTAATCCCGCCAGCTCCACTTCCCATCCAGCTCCCTGCTTGTGGCCTGGGAAAGCAGTTGAGGACGGCCCAATGCATTGGGACCCTGCACCCGCATGGGAGACCCGGAAGAGGTTCCAGGTTCCCGGCTTTAGATTGGCGTGCACCGGCCGTTGTGGCTCACCTGGGGAGTGAATCATCGGATGGAAGATCTTCCTCTCTGTCTCTCCTCCTCTCTGTATATCTGACTTTGTAATAAAATAACTAAATCTTAAAAAAAAAAAAAGATTTCCAGAGAAAGGAGAGACAGAAATTCCACCCACTGATTCACTCCCTTAATGGCTGCAATGGCTGGAGCTGAGACAGTCTTGAGCCAGGAACTTTTTATAGGTCTCCCAAGTGGGTGCAGGGGACCAGGGACTGGAACCAGCCATTGCTGCTTTCCCAACAGCATTAGCAGACAGTGGGATCATAGGTGAAGCAGCCCAAACTGGAACAGGAGCCCATGTGGGATGCTGGCTCCCAGACGGAAGCTTAGCTTGCTACGCCACTGTACTAGCCTACGATTTATGTCTCATTCATATAGCTGTACTTGAATGGTGAGAAATCAAAATTTCAGGGTACATAAATTGTTTTATATCACACTCAGCTTTTCAAATAGCTGATGATAATGCTTATTTTATAGTGTAAACAATTGCAAATCAAGCACCTATTAAAAATAGCTACTTAAAGTTAAGGAGAAATTATCCAGTATACATAATAGAAATTAAAAGCATAAGTTCTTTGATATAGGCCCACGGATACAACGCATGGTATTTGTAAGCAATTAACTGCTGTTAAGAAACTTCAACCTCATGAATTATAATCTTGAATGGATCTATCATTGAGATGCTCCAATATTAAACAATAAGTATCTATAGGAGTAAAGATATGGATATACAGCCAGTTTGGGTAAAATTTATACACTTTTTTTTTTTTTTTTAATTATTTATTATTTAACTTTTAAATTCAATCACTTAGTGTTTGGGACACGAGCACTAGAGAGGACATGGGAATTGGGGAATGTTACTGATTCCAGTCAAGTGTCACCTTTTCCACCATCTCCAGTTTTCACTTTTCTAAATTTTAATTTATACTCCATTGAACTTTTAGGACAAATCCAAAATCCTGATTCAATTTTTTAGAGTGATAACAATAATATCTCACATACTACCTTATTGTCCAAAAACAAAACAACAACAAAAAAACAAAACAAAAAACCACAAATTACAAACAGAATGCAAGGTATAACACATCCTAAAACATTGCTTTCCATGGCTACTTTAAGCAGTCTCTGAGATCAAGATTATAATTTGTTTAACAAAACTCCTAAGACACTAGGAACCAGTATTATCACCCATAGTCCTTCTATTGGTAGCAAGATGACTTATAAATTTGCCTAATAACAACTTTGAAGGAACTTTTAAACAGTGATGATGTCTTCTTGCTCCACTGTATAGATATTTTATATCTGAGATAAAACTTCCACTTAGATTTCAGCTTGATATCTATAGGCAGGGCTGCATTTAAATACAACCCTGAATTCCAGCATCTTGCTTTTAAGGACAATTGAAAAATGAGGAGAGAAGTTTTCTGTCATTTGTGATGGTTTTTCAAGGCTTTGATATCTTTGGTTTTTCTCCAGGGTAAAACCAGAGCAGAGTTTTGTTGCCATGTGTTCACAGCAGCTTCCTAGCAGGGGCCTTTTGAGGAATAACTCAGCAGGGTCAGCAGGAATTAAAGAGGAATGACAAATAGACCTGTACTCCCCTCTGGGAAGACACATGTAAGGAAGTGGTTTCCTCTCTTCCATGCCTGAAGGCATAGGATATCTGCAGAGTTTTTTTTTTTTTTGGAAGCAATATTTAACTCATTTTCTATTTGAGTTTAGAGATACAGATACTTAGCTTAATTTCATGTTTGTGCTTTTACTTGAAATAATCTGGAATTTTTGCACATGTAAAATACTGAAATAGCAAAAGTTCCTTAATCACTATTTAACAAAAGAACATGTTTTCTTAGCTCTCTTATTTCTTAATTCTTAAACTTAGATCCTTTATGGAAAAATTTTAAAATAATAAGTTAATGAAATATTTACCACTGCAAACTATACATAGTTACAGATCACATTTTCCGTCACAACCACCATGGGAGGACCATGAGTGGATTAGATTAAGGCTCTATTTTGAACAAAGTAACGGAATATTTTGAAATCACAGCCAATGAACGTATGGTGATTTTTCATCTATATTTTACTCGTATACTTTTTTTTTAAAGATTTTTATTATTGTTGGAAAGCCGGATATACAGAGAGGAGGAGAGACAGAGAGGAAGATCTTCCATCTGATGTTTCACTCCCCAAGGTGAGCCGCAACGGTCAGTGCGCGCCTATCCAAAGCCGGGAACCTGGAACCTCTTCCGGGTCTCCCACATGGGTGCAGGGTCCCAAAGCTTTGGGCTGTCCTCGACTGCTTTCCCAGGCCACAAGCAGAGAGCTGGATGGGAAGTGGAGCTGGCGGGATTAGAACCGGTGCCCATATGGGACCCCGGGGCTTTCAAGGCGAGGACTTTAGCTGCTAGGCCACGCCGCTGGGCCCACTCATATACTTTTAAAAGTAAAATATCATTATGTATTCAAGTGTTTCTTCTGAACTGCTTTTCAATTTTGTGTGGGAATACTCCTAGTGTATGTGATTCCATTCAGTATCACATTTAATGCTGTTGCAACGTGTTTCAGAAAGCATGGAGATCATCAAAATGCCAATGACATTACTGCACATTGTTTTTTCTTTGTTTTGTTCACATCTGTACTGACAAAGTCTAGAAGAATGACTGGCCTCTCACAATGCTCATTTGTTGAATAAGTGGATCTGTTTACTTAATAATCAATCCATATAACAAAGATTTATTTAGCACGAACATAATAAACATAACAAAGTAAACAGGAAGTCTTCCATTTTTACTTAAAAAGATATAAAACACTTGTTTTAATAATTTATGTTTCAGTATTTAAAGAGTAGGCAATTGTTTTTATCTTAAAGTAATAAAATTAAATTCAGATAGCATGCTATAGCTTCTCAATTTTACTTTTAATATTAGAGAAGTCACAGCTCACACACTAAATTCTGACATCCACATATATTTTCACACTAATTTTCATAAATTTGAAAAGTCAATTGATCTCCTATAGCTCATATAAATGTAAAAAGGAAACAAACAGAAACCTTATTGAGTAATCAGACAAAACCAAAATGTCAGAAATAGGATAAGGACACGTTTAAACAGAGGGAGAAACATTAGCCAGTGTGAAGTAAAGGGCGCACATTCCAGGAAACAGGGGAGAACAGTCCAAAGGCAGAAGGACACCTGGAGACAGGGAAGTTTCAGAGATAACTGTGTGGTGTTACAGTGACCAAATACTCCAGCGAGCAGCATTCTGAACTCCACTGGCAGCCAGAGCTCCACAGCAACAAGGTGGGAAGGGGAATTAGCCCAAACTCAGAAGGTGAACCCAGACAAAAAACTGCCTGTTCTGCTGGTCTGTTTGATTTGATCAGGATCAGAGACAGAGCAACAGACCCCAAATAAGTGATGTGGGAACAGCCAGCATGGATTCCACAGCCCAGACCCCCCTTAGAGCCAAATCAGGTATCATTTTGCGTAGGGAGGCAAAGGCAAAGTGGGACAGGACTGCATATCACTGAGCTGGGAGTAAACTCATTTTGTGCTCAGTGAACTGCAACAACATGGCATCCTACAGGTTCTACCAAAAATAGATCTCAGAAGCCCCCAGATCTAATGACCAGCAGATCAAAAACTCCACAAGTGGCGTATCAGGCAGCATACTGTACGGTACTTTGAGAATGCAGGGACAACAGTGAGATGCATATGCGCTGAGTTGGGAGCGAATTCATTGAGCTCAGTACATTGCACTGGTCACACAGGGAAAATAATACTGATTTTGGCATCTTACAGCTGAAAATAGGTCCTTGTAGCCCTCAGACCTAACAGCCAGCAGATCTGGCAAGACCAGAACTACCAACAACCTAGCTATTTAGGACTTCTGGTGTCTCCTTAATCCCCAGGACCAGTGGACAAAAGATCTTCCTCTCTTATCTCTCCTCTTCTCTGTATATCTGACTTACAGAATAAAAAATAATTCTTTTTTAAAAAAATGTATTCAGGGCCCGGCAGCGCAGTGGCCTAGCGGCTAAAGTCCTCGCCTTGAAAGCCCCGGGATCCCATATGGGCGCCGGTTCTAATCCCAGCAGCTCCACTTCCCATCCAGCTCCCTGCTTGTGGCCTGGGAAAGCAGTTGAGGACGGCCCAATGCATTGGGACCCTGCACCCATGTGGGAGACCCGAAAGAGATTCCAGGTTCCCGGCTTTGGATTGGCACAGCATTGGCCCGTTGCGGCTCACCTGAGGAGTGAATCATCGGACGGAAGATCTTCCTCTCTGTCTCTCCTCCCCTCTCTATATCTGGCTGTAATAAAAATGAATAAATCTAAAAAAAAATGTATTCAGTGAAATAATAAAGGAAAATTTCTCTAATCTGGAGAAAGAATCAAGAAACAACATTCAGGAAGGGCACAGAACTACCAACGGGGTTTACCAAAAGTGATCTTCACCACAACATGTGATAGTCGAGCTCTCTTCAATTGAACATAAGGAAAATATTCTTAAATGTGCTTGTGAAAAAAAAATCAATTCACATGTAGAGGAATGGCAATTAAATTCACAGCTGATCTCTTACAGGAAACTACAGGCCAGAAGAGAATGGTGACATATTCCAGATTCTAACAGCAAAGAATTGTCAGCCTAGAAGAACGTACACAGTAAAACTTTACTTGTATTTGAAAATGAAATAAAATTCCTTCACAGTAAAGAAAAGTAAAAGGAATTTGCCTCTTCTAAACCTGCCCTCCAAATGATCCTTAAAGATGTTCTCTTGACAGAGAAGAGGAATAGCACACACCAATACCAAAGACGTGAAGACCATCCCAGTAAAATAACAGAAGAGTAAATCAATGAACAACTCATTGCGAAAATGAAAGGACCAAATTCCCAACTATTTATATTGACCCTGAATGTAAATGGTTTAAACTCATCTATCAAAGGTCATAGATTAGTTGACTGAATTTTAAAAAAACACCTATTTGATGCCTATAGGAGACACACCTCATCAACAAAGATTGGAAGAAAGCGTATCTCATGGATTTTGATATTTTTGCTTTTAGTTTCATTTCTTCAAAACACTTTTTTTCTCATTGAATTCATCACCGATTCATAGATCATACAGTAGCATCATTTTCTTCAAGAAGATTCTTGATTTTCTTTTCCATTTCTTCAGATGTATATTGGTCATTAACTAGCATGTTATTGAAAATCATGGCAGTGAAAATTTCTCTTTTTCATCCTCTTGTTGATTTTGCTTTGTGGCTTTTCATTTAAGGGGATGTATAGTAACTATATAATGGAGACTATCATATCGAGATGTGAGAATACAATGCAGTATGCATATCTACTTACAGATCAAAGAGGGACTCCCAATGGATCTGTTAACTACATCCTAATAATACGATGCTGGATTCTGCTATTGTCCAGGCCCACAATGATGGACTTATGACTGTTTATGAAGAGCTATATAGCACTTCATATATAGCTATTCACATATATATATTAATATATACAAATATATATGTGACTGTTATGCATGACTTAAATATATATGACACACATATGTGAGTATATATGTGATTGAATATATGTAAGTTTGTTTATGAAGAGCTATATAGCACTTCATATATAGCTATTCACATATATATATTAATATATACAAATATATATGTGACTGTTATGCATATGACTTAAACATATATGACACACATATGTGAGTATATATGTGATTGAATATATGTAAGTTTGTTTATGAAGAGCTATATAGCTCTTCATAAACAGTCATAGGGGAACTTGGGATGGGGGATTTGGGGTGGGGGTAAGGGAAATCACAGGACCTATCGAACTGTATCATAAAATGATGATGACAATAATAATACAATGAAGGAGTAATCAAAAAAGAACCTTATTAAATTAAAAAAAAGAAAAACCTGAAAATCTTCATAAAATTCTGCTGAAGGCTTCGAGAGGGCAGTGAACAAAAGAAAATTTCATCACTCTACCCAGCAACCTAAATGATCAGATTTCTAAGTAAACAAGCTAATAAATTGGGAAGCATATTCTTTCTAGTGATGATATTCAATTACAATAATTTGAATGATGCTTATAAAGAAAAATAGATGGAAGCCCAGCACCATAGTCTAGTGGCTAAAGTCCTCACCTTGCATGCGCCAGGATCCCATTTGGGTACTGGTTCTAATCCCGGCAGCCTTGTTTCCCATCCAGCTCCCTCTTGTGGCCTGGGAAAGCAGTCGAGGACTGCTCAAAAGCTTTTGGACCCAGGACCCACATGGGAGACCCAGAAGAGATTCCTGGCTCCTTGCTTCAGATTGGCTCAGTTCCAGCCATTGTGGCTGCTTGGGGAGTAAGTCACTGGACGGAAGATCTTCCTCTCTGTCTCTGATTCTCTCTGTATATCTGACTTTCCAATAAAAATTAAATAAATCTTTTAAAAGGGAAAAAAAAAACATAAATGGGTTTAAAAAATTGCTTCTCAGTGACTGTACTGGATTTTCCCTTTTATTGTTTTCTAGTCAAAATTCAATATCGCTCAAGTCAAAATATTGTCCATAATAGTCACATGGTAATCCAGTTAATTAGAGATATAACAAGCCAAACTTGTCCTGTTGTATTCTTTGAAGCTGGCACAATGGAGAAGGAGCTGGAAAGTCACAGTACAACACATTTTCACTGTAGCCAAAAACAGTGAATTTTCACATTTAACAGAGTATGAATCTGACAGCTCTTCTGTCTACACAGCGAATGTGCCCTAGACTAAATTGACCTTACCTGTAGCTGAGTTCAATGAGATACAAAGCAACCAGCCAATGTGAATCTAGAGGCAAATTATGCTGTCAGGCAACACACTTTGTGATTTATTTTGTCTTTCCAAATTACAGTTGAAGTCTTTGAATAAAGCATTATTTTTTTCTCAGTCCAAGTTGAATATCTCATCATTTAGTCATATAGGAAATCTGTGACTAGTGACAACACCCTTGCATGTCGGTTATAAAAAAAAACATTTAATCTTACTTTTATGAAAAACTATGGAATAAAATAAATATCTTTAAAATATTAACTCTAAACAAAGACAACGTTCAAGTTTCGAGCTTCTATAACATACATTTCATTTATATGCTAAGAATGAATTTTAGAACGCATTTCTACTAGACCATTTTTTTCTAAAGGCATATATTTTTTATTTTTAAAATTATTATTAAAATAAAAACTTTAAGTTTTACAGATTCAACTCTGAAACAATAGCCTAAGTACCCTGAAATATAACGTATATAAATTCTGAGAATTTTCTTTAGGCACTGTACAAGGGATAATGATATCCTAATCCAAACTTTATACATGGATAATATCATCTACCTTGAAGTAAATATGCCCATAGCAGAAGTATTCACCTGCATATTTATATATCCTCCTGGTATGTGCCAAGCAAGGTGAACTTACAGGCAAAAAGAAAGAATAGCATAGAAAGTGTGGATTTTAGCACTCTTGTTACCAAGAGTATCATAGCAACATAAATTTATTACCATGGAAAATCTTGAAAATGAGTAATTTTTAAATACAATGTACTAGATGATACAAATAACTTTCAAGTTACTTTTGCTGGCCTCAATTATTTTCAGTTCTAATCAGTAATATTTAGACTGTGTTCCCTTTGTTTTTTTTAAATAACATATAAAATCTGGTTTTGTCATATAATAATTGTGTGTAAGTGGAAAACATGTGACAAATAGGTTTCATTGGGGGAAATTATTTAATGACTCATCTAAATTTATTGCTTATTTCATTTATAACAAAATAAATTACGATAATATGCTTTACCAATGGTTCAGATAAAATAAGAAGTCAGTGTGAAATGTGTCTTGTGTATCTTGCCACAGTGAAACTGGAACAAGGCATTGAACTTAGCTTCTAAACCTGGATAACAAGAAAACTTTAAGAGCTTCAAAAAGACATTTCTTGTTCTTTTTCAGTGGGTAGTATCTGTGTGTACATACATAAACATTTATACATAGACACATGCATATATATATACACATATCTATATGCATATGCATACCTATATAATATGAATTTCACCTCTGTTTAAATATATAAATCAACCTTTTTAGAACGATCATTTTACATGAGTAGAAATCCAGCACCTGGTGTGAAAGATTTTTTTTGCAGACACTAACTGCAAAAAAAATCACAGGTTAAATCACACGAAAATACTAATACCCATTCCACCTTAAGATACGGAGGAAGAAAGTAAAATATCAGTACATTTAATGCTGACTCTAAAGACTGCTTAAAAAAAAAAAAAAAACAGAGTGAAGACAAAAACGTGGTGACTCATCCTGGGCTAAACACTAACTCACAGTTGTGTGTATGTTTAGGATTGTCATCAAATAGTTTTCACACATTTTTAAAGGCTCAAATCCACAGTCTCAAGGATATAAACCCTCTCCATTGCTCTGGAGTTATCCAAGGGTCAAGGTTTAAAAGCTTCACATTTCACACAATTTATAGAGAAACAAGCTTTAATGAGGGTTTGTGAAACTACAAGGCCATGCACTGAAGTGCTTAGTCTAATTATCTGAAACTCCTAAAAGTAACAGGTTCCTTGATGAAAGATGAATTTACACTAAATGTGATTCTGGTGCTGTGAGAATTAAAGTGGAACCTGTTGTTAGCATATCAACTGAGCTATTTTACCATTTCCCATGCCAGTCATAACATAGGTATATGTGCAGATATGGGATATTGATTTATTTTATTCTTCTCCCCCAGTGAATTCAGCCCATTGAAAATGGATGTTTTTTTTTCTCACAACTTTAGTGCACCAATTGATAGAATAAATGAATAAACTACAAAATTAGATAAGCAGATATGTACAAGAAAAGCCAGTCATTCTTGGGCTAACAGCAAAGGAATGCAGTAGAACATTTGCAAACATATTCCTTAACAAAACTCATATTCACATGTTCTTCAAGAAGTAAGCAGAACAAACTTGAATTTAACTGCTTGGCTGTCATATGCCCCGAGATAACTGAAATCTAGATAGAGACAATCTTTTAGTTTACGTTGGTCCAGTGCTGCCACATCACAATCATTCTAAAATGATTAATATTAAGGAAGCAAATGACTTTCTTATTCTGTAAATATTCAATGGGAAGGAGAAAGTTAAGAGTGTATTGAATTTTGCTAACTGGTGACAAGCATATTGGAAGGATGAAAAGAGAACTCATTAGAGAGGGAGGGGGAAGAGAGTGAAAGAAGTAATGAAAAAGATCAATCCAAATAGCTCAAAATTATACAGAAGTCAGAGAAAAAACACTAAACATGAGTTATAAAAGTTCTGAATATTTATACATCTGTCTGGACATGAAACATTTTCATATTTGAATATTAACTATATTCATCTGCTCACTTTCAATTAATACAACATTAACATGAGATAGAATTGCATTGAAATAATTATAATGTATTTAATGTGATCCTGAGAAACATTTGTATTTATAAAATCATATAAAAATAGGTCTTTTGAAGCAATAGATTTTGTCTCTGTTCTGTGTATCCTTAAGCTCAACAATACTACTACGAGAACAACTCAAATAATGCAACTGCTATGAAGGCTAAGTTCTTACAGATATGAAACAAAAGAGATTGTAAGTTCTTATACTGCTTGCCCAGGCCAATTGGAAGGAAATAGACATGAAATAGATCTGCTGGTAACAGAACATTTTTTTCAAAATTAACTATTTGATAACTTGCATTTTCTAGAATAATTTTGTATATTTGGCCAATATAATGACATTTCATCACACTATGAAAGCTAATTGAAACTTACATGAATGCAAGCAAATTCAAAAAGCAAAATAATTGGATATTTATAAGAGAACTGATAACACATTTACAGTAAATGGGAACATATTTATCTCTTCATAGCTGGAAACTGATCATTTTTATTTAAAAGAAATTAGAATATTTCCATCATCTAGGAAGTACTTAAACTGATTTATAAGTTTAATGAACTACACGTTTTTTTATTTTTATTATTTAATTACTGTTTCTTAAAAACATCAATCTCCTGTTTTCAGATTGTGACAGCAGCAAAATTACTCAAGAATTGTTGGCATTTGTTGTCTCTTCTTCCTGTAATATATTTACTTGAAGAATATCTATGGTGTGCCATGTTTCCTTTTTTTGTACTCCATTTACTTTAGAAAAGTAAATCTTCACATGCAGTAAAGTGGTATTTTCTATTTATGTTGTTTAAAAGCTTTTTAAAAAGGCTGGCATTATTTTAAATTATAGAATGTCAAACCACTAACAAAATTCCTAAGAGCTCCTACCAAAAAATATGTGGGGACAGAGCACAGTAGAAAGCACTACCCATCTTTTTATCTGACTGAGAACAATCTGACAGCTAGATTTATACACAAAGTGAACAAGGGCACCACATTACTTGGATTCGGTGCTGAATCCAATTCTGCTCAAACATCCAAAATGATGTCAAAATCTTTGCATTTTTCCTTACTTTCCTGGAATCTTTTAGAAGCACATCACTTCAAAGAGTTCTTGCAATTACTAATGAAATCATGAGAAAATGTCCATGATGAATAGATGCCTCCTTAAACTCTGCATTCTGTAAGAGCTGCTGATATCAAGATGAAATGATTCTTATCTGATCAGGGCAAAATCAGAGCTGGGAAATGGTGAAATGTGAGAACTCCTTTCTCATAAAAATACGCTTCTCTACCTAGAGACAGTTCATGCAATGGATGGCTTTCATTTATATACAAATTTCTGTAACAAAGTTTAACATTCATATTCTTTTATGACCATGAAATTTGGCTAAGATGCTGTTGGTAGATTTGCCTAGAAATAGCACATGCAGCAACGAACTACCTCCAACTGCTGCCTCAAATCTCCAAGAGCAGTGAATCTTCTATCCCGACAGCTTTTGCGGCTGTCTCCCTTTTTGTAGATAAATTATTGTTCCTTTTCCCAAATTCCACGACTATGCACATAGTTTAATCAAACATCTGCATTTGTATTTCAATGGCCTGGTATTCCCAAATAGGTATATGAATCATTAGGAGAATATTGACAAAATCTGGAGTTCTTCATACTTGGAACCGATAAGATATTTAAATAAAACTCACAAACTGAAATTCTAACACATCTTTCTTCCATTCCCAATTGATTGCACTGCTATTTAAGCAAAATATGATTATTTTTGTCAATACAAATTTAAAATCACATAAAGACGATATAATAAACCTAATTGTCAAAATAAAAGCCAGCTCAAAAGAGTAACAGTATGTTTTTAACTTAATGGAACAAATAATAAGTTTTAAAACAAATATATATTTGAAATGAAAGAGAAAGAGGTTGATTTTCCCCCAGTTGGTTGTGTTAGCCAAAACAGTGCCATCTAAAGCCAGGATCCAGGAACTCAATCTAGGTCTTACACATGGATGCTAGGGCCCCAAGAACTCAGCTCATCACCCACTTCTCTTCCAAGAACATCAGAAAGGAGGGATGTTGGAAGCCAAACAGCTAGGACTTGAACTGGCACACTGAAATGGGATGGCAGCATTACAAATCACTGTGTACTTTGCTGCATCCCAACACTGTCCCCTCTTTACTAAACACTAAACACAACTAAGAATAAATTCAACCTAGAAATATATAGATTTATTGGAGTATTCAGAATAATTAGTATGCTTTTCAAGAATACAGGATTGTCACGTGCTGGCCTTTCCTCATTTTGGGGTCACTGCTGTATCTCATCCTTCAGTTAAACACTGAACTATATTAAAGGAGAACATAGGAATATATCAAGGCAAAATTAAATTTACATAATGGATAAACATTACTTTTATTTTTCTAATTTTTAAAATTCCCAAATGAGAAATTTATTCTGTTATCTACCCATTAAGATTTGAAATTCAAGAATTGACTTAGGGGATAGTTTTGCCCGTGTAACTGATTCTTTCAGGATCTATCATAACGAGGATTTCTAAAGAGATTTTTCTGAGTTTTAATTGATATCAAATACAATACTCAACTGCAAAGTACACAATTTGACTAAATCATCATATATAAGCTCCACAAAGACATGTTACAATCAAGATAAAGACTTTATCTATCATTTCCAGAAATGCCATGTGCTCTTGTACAACTTCTTCCACCTGTGTCTCACTATTCTTTGTAGTCCATACATTTACTGATCTTCCTGTCACTCACTTCAGATGCATATTGATGCATGTATTATTATTTTTGCTGTTTTAGTTGAAAATTTCTAAAGTATGCTTATTGCCATGCTCAGACTCATTTTTTGTTAAGTGCTACTTTATTGTTTTGAGACAATTTATATATTTTTTCTTAATAAATACTTGAGCATTCATGTTTAGTAACTGTGAAAATGCATTTCTTTCTTTTCAGGATCAAACATTAGTGTCATATGATGGCTGTAAACGTCCATATATTTGAATAGTTTTTTTCAAAAGGCAGAGACAAACCAACACAGAGCAATAGAGCTAGAAGTATAGAAAGAGTGCTCTCTCATCTTCTCATTTACTCCACAAGTGCCTGAAGCACCTGTACTGAACTAGTCTGAAGCTATGTAAGAGACTGGAACTCAATCAGATTTCCAAAATGGGGAGGGCAGGAATACAATTACTTGAGCTAAAACCTGATTCCTTCCAGGCTGTGTGTCAACAGGAAGCCAGAATGTAGAGTGGCTCCTGGACTTGAATCCAGGCACTCGGGACATGTGATGCAGGTGTGTCAAGCACTGTATTAACCACTGCATCAAATGCTGCCACCCACATTTCTTGACTTTGATAAGTTGCCAAAAAAAGTAATATACCAGGTTATTCTTGTTTTGCATTTTATTAAATACACTGTCATCTCATTGTTGTTTTACTTGCAAATTCCTAAAGATACTGAGTACTTTTATGTGCTCTTACTTTTATCAATATAATTTCTGGCAGAGAAGTAGGGGCATAGCTCTGTAGGTTCTACATATACTCTGAGCACATGTGGCTTATCATATGTTATTTGGAAATAATTTCTCATACTCTCCCTTTCAACTTGAATCTCTTCATATATATATGACTTTATAGGTGAAAGTCATATATATATATATGTATATATATATATATTCAAGTAGAAAGTCGGTGTAATAGAGAGAGCAATCAAGAGGAGAGATACAGAGAAGTGCCAGCCTCCACCCACTGGATTATTACCACATAAGTCATAGATGAGCTGGTCTGAGGAAGTAGGAGCTTCTAATGGGTCTCCATCATGGCTGCTTAGGCACAAGTCCATTGCTTTCTCAGACCATTAATAGAGAGCTGGATCCAAAGTGGAGCAGCTGGGACTTGAATCAACACTCATATGGGATGGTGGCACTGTTCTTTTTTTCAAATAAACAAATATAATATTTAAGATATGAGATGTTATAATCATGATGGGGGGGGCGATGGCACGATGGTGTATCAGGTCAATCCTCCATGTGCAATGTAAAAATGCCCCATCAACACCAGTTCAAGTTCCAGCTTCTCCACTTCTGATTCAAATCCCTGTTTATGACCTGGGAAAGGAGTAGCAGAATAGCCAAGTTCTTAGGCTCCTGAAACCATATGAGAAACCCTGAGGCAGCACCTGGCTCTTGGCTGTTGAAGCCACTTGAGGATTTAACCAGCAGATTCAAGTTCTCATTCTCTCTTTCTCTCTCCCTCCCTCCCTCCCTCTGTAACTCTGCCTTTCAAATAAAAACAAATATATAAGTCTATACTGAAAAAATATCAGGATCCATCATGACAAATAAGCATAGCACAGACATATTCAAATTGTCTTTTTCCTTTTTTCCAGCTGTGAGGAGCAAGGTTTGTCAAACTTGTAGACAGAAGGCTCTCTCTGGTTTAAATGTGAATATGTAGACCTCTTCATGACACCCAACATTTGTTTTTGGAAGATTTATTTATCTGAAATAGAGTTAGTGAAAGAGAGAGAAAGAGAGAGAGAGAGAGAGAGAATCTTCCATTCACTGGTTCTCTCTCTAACAGGCTACAACAGCTTGGCTCAGCAAGGCCAAATCCAGGAGGTAGCAGGCACATCCAAGTCTCCCACATGTGTTGCAATGCCACATACAGTTGGGCCACCTTCTACTGCTTTCCCGGTTGCACTATCACAGCAAGTTCAGGAGTGGGGCTATCAGACAGGAACTGGCACGCGTATGACACATGCGTGCTGCCATTGGTGATAAGCCAATGCTGTGAAAGCCAGTCTCAAGGACCACCCCCAAAATTCTAAAATGGTACCTTTTCATAATGTGGGTCATAGAAAAGGATTCTCTAATTTGACAGGTAGATAGAATTCACCTCATGAATAAGGCCTTCATATATTCCATGAATATTTATTAATAATTTCAAAGAGCATATAAAATGATTGATTGTGATGAGAAATATACACACATATATATGTGTGTGTATATATACATATATAAATTGTTTTCTTTGAAGATAATTTATCTTATTATTATAAATTTATTTTATTAGTATAAAATATTGCATTAATGTACATTGGCATATTAAAGTTTATAAATGTTGATATTTTAAAACCAATGTATATTAAGATTATAAATTAGTAAATTCCATAGAAGATTCGATTTGATCTTCATAAATTGTGTATTTTCCTCATTGTAGATTTCAACTGTTATTCTACTTCTCTGCAATCATGTTTATGACAGTCTTGTACACACGCTAATTCAAAGGAGGTGTCCAATTACTAGCAGTGATGGTATTTTTCAACTGGTTCTCAGGACTAAGCAAAATAAGTCCTGAGTCCTGAACCTGTACTCTAGGCAGACTGTCCATGTTAGGATAGCAGAGTTGTAGACTTAGTGTGCATTCCTCCAGAGCTGACTGATCCAAGATCTGTTTTTATCTTTTATTAAATAACAATTGCATGGAAGTTTTGGGTAATTTCAATCAAGGTAAAATTTTTAGTCATCATTTATTTATAGTAGGGCAAAACACTTCACAACTAAACTTTGAAACAGCCGCACTATTTTTTTTTTAAGATTTATTTATTTTCATTGCAAAGTCAGATATACAGAGAGGAGAAGAAACTGTTTCACTCCCTAAGTGGCCCCAGCAGCTGAAGCTGAGCCAATCCAAACCCAGAAGTCAGGAGTGTCTTCTGGGTCTCCCACGCAGGTGCAGGGTCCCAAGGCTTTGGGCCGTCCTCGACTGCTTTCCCAGGACACAAGCGGGGAGCTGGTTGGGAAAGCAGGGCTGCTGGGATTAGAACTGGCACCCATATGGGATATTGGTACATTCAAGTCGAGGACTTTGGCTACTAGGCTATCACGCCAGGTCCAAAATACCCACACTATCTTTCTTAAAGTAATATTAGAGATAGAATAACAATTCATGGACAGACACGGTGGTCTATCAGTTTAATCTTCCTCTCTGGTATAGTGGCACTTCCATTTGAGCACTGGTTGATTTCTGCTCCAGCTCTCTGTTTATGGCCGGGGAAAGCAGTTGACATTCTGGGGTCCTGAATCCTTGTGGGTGACACAGAGGAAGATTCTGGCTCCTCACTTCTGGTAAGTTTTGGACTGCTGTTACACCCATTTAGGGAGTGAGCCAGTGGATAGAAGACATTCTCTCAGTCTCTGCTTCTCTCTCTGTAAAATTTGCCTTTAAATTAAAATAATTTAAGAAGAAGGAAAAGGAGGAGGAGGAAGAAGAAGTAGGGGAAGAAGAGGAATTTTTCAGCAAAAGTTGCATAAAGTTTTACTCCTTAATTTATTGAATGATTGGTAAAAGTACAAAAATCCCAACAAAAATTGCCCTCTGTGAGACTGCTTAGACTTCGAGAAGGCAAAGAAATGCATAGTATGTACTCAGACACTGCATTACTTCAGTTCTAGTTATCCTCTGGTCCTGGTTGTGGGAAAATCACTCTCATCAACTCCCTTACATGCTACACACCTACTGTGATCATAAAACCCATGCAAAGAATGTCAAGTAAAAGTAACATTTTCAATCATCAGGGGATTCTGAAAAAAAGATAGAACATCTTTAGCTAAATGGTATTACATGTCTCTAAATATAAAATGTATTTGTTGAACAAATGTGTTTAAGACTGCAGGTTATGAAATATGTTACTAAGACAGTTTGGCAAATAGAAACAGATTCTGTGAATAAAATATAAATTTCAATGAGAATAAAATTATCTAATTGCACTTACATCTATGAATGATGGAATTTACTTAATAGATACTACAAACATGGGTTTTTTTTTTTTTTTGGTTATTAGTGGAGTAGAACAAACATTGGGCAAATCCTCTGGGCCCTACACACATATGGCTTTATAATAGAAGTTTTCTTTTAGGCTAGATGACTGTTATTTATACATTCATGTGAAGATACGGAAAAAGAAGAAAACAGGTCTTGAACACACCAAGAGAAAAGTAAAAGACAGAATAGCATTTGAAACACAATCTACATTATTCATTAAAACATCCTTAAGCTCGGAGCATTCCACAGAAAACATAGTAGTTGGTTTGACATAGGTGATCAACCAAACTGATTGTACATTTTTTTTTTTTGCATTAGGTGCATGCAACCATGCAAATAGCACACATTGCAATTTATATGGAACACAGGGGGTTCTTTATGAAAACATGAAGTAAAATAAAATGTAGATAAAACTCATTTTAACATTAAAAAGTTAACATTTCACACTAAAAAGGATGAACAAGTTAAGAATAGAAGGAGGGCATATTGGGAAAAATAAAATGAGATTCCCTGTTAAAATAGGCACTTTTTTGACGTATATTCACTACAGGAAATAGAGCAAGTGATTGAAAATATTAATAATCCTCTGAAATTTACACAGTCAGCTGGAAAGTGTGAATTTATCAATACTGGCCATTGTGTCTAGTCCTTTAATAGAATTAGTGTGTATGGAAAAGATTAGGATGCAGTTTAGAAGAAATGCTGAGATACAAACAGTTGAATTTAGCTTGGAACACACATATATGACATATTGGATGGATCAGGACACAGAAATGGAAGAGAATTTCCTGGTCTCCACACTTAGCATAAAAGCACCTGAGACTGTAGGATTCAAATCTAGCAATCTTCTTTAAGATTAGTGTAGCTCTCACATCTATCTAATGTGAGTGATGGGAAATAAAAGGTTGGTCTTTTCCCTTTATAGCCTATAATTTTTGTGAACAGAATAATCATGAAGAAAGAGAAAAAGACATATGCACACCAATTTGCAGGGAGGATATTTCTTTTATCTAAGTGAGGGTAACACCAAGGGCAGACTGTGATCTCTCTAGCCTGAGTGCCTTAGAAATGTAGAAACATTGCCAAAGTAAACTTGGCAATTTACTGTTGTCAGTGAGAGGGATATTCTCAATTTTATTATTTTATTTTACTTTGGCAGCCATAATTCCTGATGTGTCATAAGTATCATCTTTTTTTTTTTTTTTTTGCGAGTCAGATATACAGAGAGGAGGAGAGACAGAGAGGAAGATCTTGCGCCCGATGATTCACTCCCCAAGCGGCCACAATGGCTGGAGCTGCACCAATCCAACGCCAGGAGCCAGGAGGCTCTTCCTGGTCTCCCATGCAGGTGCAGGGTCCCAAAGCTTTGGGCCGTCCTTGACTGCTTTCCCAGACCACAAGCAGGGAGCTGGATGGGAAGCAGAACCGTTGGAATTAGAACTGGCACCCATATGGGATCCTGGGCATGCAAGGCACGGACCTTAACCACTATGCTATCGTGCCAGGCTCACAAGTATCATCTTAAGTGAACTTGTAGCTAATGAATGGACCAGACAGATATTTGTAGTAGGAGCATCCAACCCTGAAGAAGGCTATCAACTGTGCCTCATTCTTCAAAGCCAGTGGAACTCCGCGTCAGGTTTTACCACAGAGCAAACTGTAGTTCATTACACTGTGGCCTAACCAAGTTCACATATCACCTGAAGACCCAAAGACTTTAGAAAAAAAAAAAAAAAAGCTCCCAGATGAACACAGCATGTCCTTATCAGCCTACAGGGCAGACAAAGGGTAATAACCAAAGCCAAGCATTTTTATAGTGTCGTGGGATCTTTTGAGTTATATTTAAGCTGATATTTCTCTCCCACATACCTCACACATGTACACATTCTTTCATTAAAGAAATGAAACAGCAGAAACTATAACAATCACCAAAACAACCACAACAAAAACGCAGTGTCCTTTGCTGAAAAAAGAAAGTACAGCATTCATGGACTGAATGGATGAGATTATTTATTAGTCTTCCATTGTTAACAGAATATGTAGATTAACAACATACATTGGATTGAATGGAAAATATTTAACTGTACAGATCCCAGTTTTAATTTTTGTCAACAACATGAACTCTACAAGGATAGTGTTTCTGGGGGGGATACATGTAAAAAATAATGTAAACATTAAAGAACAGTTGAATGAATGGATAATCAACATTTGTAACTCAAAGACACCTTAATTGTAAAAAAAATAAAACAAATCACTGATGAAAACATAGGGATATATAGAGAAATGATGTGGAAAATGCCACAACTGAAGTACAGAAAGTAAAGAAAGAGGAAAAGCAAATTGGACAGGTTGAAAACAGAAAAGTTAATAACGACATATAAAAATGTTCTCACTTAATTTTCCCCATGAAATGTATGTTTTTTTCACTTCAAAATGATTTCAGACTTTCCAAGAGTCACAAACTGGAACAGTTCAGTACCATTTTCCCACCTCCCACAGCCATACATGTTCTAGTACTATGTATAACTGTTAATGTCACACACATGACTAACGTGGAGTTCTCAGGGTCCCTGCAAGACCTAGGGGACTTCGTTTTGTTGCTGCTGGTCTGGAACTGCTCTCTAACTTATCTTTGTCACCTTGATGTTTCTGAGGAATGCTGGAGATTGTTCTACAGAAGGGCCCTCAGAGTGTCTGATGTGTCTTCATGCTAAGATTCAGGTTACTCAGGGAGAGGCAAGAAACGACACTGAGCTGGGTGCTTCCTGTTGGGCTCATGCTCCAGCCTCAGGCCCTGGAGACCAGCACTTGATTTGAGGGGAGCACCCTGGAGCGGTTGCTACTACCCCTATATATTTATCAAATATTGTAAGGGCACTCAAAGACTGCATTTTAAAAAGCTGAGCATCCAGACACACTGAATAAGAAATACTATATGAAATCTTTCTTTGAATTTTCAAATACTACTAAAAAATACAAAAGTTTAAAAGAGAAAGTTATCAAGAATGGAAGCATTGAATTTACTCCTTAACATATGTAACATTAATACACTGAGTACAAAGTTAACACTTAATGTTAACAGTTAATGTTAACATAATTATTGTTAATTAAAACTATCCTATGTGTATTTACTAAGTGCCATATTTAACTTTTATGCCACTGTGCCAAGTAAGTACATCCAGTACCAACTTCTATCCCAACATTCTCACTGAGATTAAAAATGTAAATTAAATAATTTTCCTTTGACCAAAATGACTTAACTTTTGCTAGTGTAGAGTGTGTTGCATGTGTACATCTGTGTGTACATTTCTGGGGAAAGGTATACAAAATACTAGTAAATACCAAACAAAAATATGTACTTTTTACATTTTATCTATATATATGATTTTTTTTCTTTCAATATATATGACATGGTTCTTTTGGTTACCTGAACACATAAATATATTTGTTTTTCATTTCTCCTCCCATATAAACATGGTCTGTGTCGGTTAGAAACTTGTCATTTGGTTGGAGTAACAACATCAACAGGATACACAGTCAGTGGTTGATAAAGGGTATTCACAAATGACACATTGTTCAGTGCAATAGGAGCGGGTGTAATGGCTCAACTGGCTAATCCTCTGCCTTGTAGCAACAGAATACAATATGGGCACAAGTTCCAACACTGCTTCTCCTCTATCCATCCAAATCCTGCTAAAGGCATGGAGGAAGAAGTGGACCTGGGGACCCTGCACCCCTGTGGGAGACCCAGAAGAAGCTCCTTGTTCTTAACATCAGATCAGCTCATCAGTTCATTTGGGGAGTGAACCAGCAGAAGGATGGACTTCTTTTACTATTTCTCCTCTTTATATGTATCTTTTGAATAAAATAAAATAAAATAGTTTTTTCTAAAGATTTATTTATTTTTATTGCAAAGTCTGATATACAGAAAGAGGAGGAGAGGTGGAGAGGAGGATTTTCCATCTGCTGATTCACTCTCCAAGTGGCTGCAATGGCCAGAGTTGTGCCAATCTGAAGCCAGGAGCCTGGAGTTTCATCCAGGTCTCCCACTGGGTGCAGGGTCCCAATGCTTTGGGCTGTCCTCGACTGCTTTCCCAGGCCACAAGCAGGGAGCTGGATGGGAAGTGGGACCATTGGGACATGAGTCAGCACCCATATGGGATCTCAGTGTGTTCAGGGCAAGGACTTTAGCCACTAGGCTACCACGAAAAATTCAGAAGCCAAGGGGGATTATTACTGAGCATATGTGATATCCATAACAAAATAATTTCAGATCAGCAAGCTTATAATAGGGTGATTTAGGTTTTAACTAGACTTTATTATTGGTAATTGGGCAAAAGGCATCCAGGAGCTACATTGTGAACACGTGAAGCCCTCCTAAAGGCAATGTACAAAGTCAAACTTGTGAGAAGAGAATGTAACACTGAGAAAAGGAGACATATTCAAGCGATGATTCATACAGATATAAAGATGAAACTAAAATTCAAATATTGTGGAGTTCAATCATCTACCACATCAGTGTGTTGTAATCTGCTGCTAACACAATATCAAATGTGTATTTTTTTTAGTTTAAAATATTCAGTTATCCCAACAGCCAAACAGAAATCAAGGTTCATAAAGAAATGAAAAATAATACCTAACTAAAGAAGGGTTGTTTCTAGTGAAATATTGTTAAATGAATGGGCGAAAAGGACTTAGCCAAAACAGGCATTTTATGCTTGTTAAATGTCCTTTGGGCTTGAATGTAAAAAGCAGCACAAGTTAAATATTCTAAAAGTTTCTGTAAGCCTGCCTTATAAGCACTGATTAAAGGAACTGAATACCAAATGTAACCAACAGATTTTCTTTTCATCTATTTGCTAATGGGAATACTAAGTATTTTCTCATCTTCTTCTCTTATAGACTTTCTCTGCAATGTGCCTGCCTATACATATTCATCATTCTGACAGCAAATTCAAAAATGTAAACTGAGATAAGAAACATGATGGGCATTATTTGTCATTTAACTACGTAGGATACACAACACAAGGTACATAAAGATAGTTTCTTAGAATAAACTGTACAAATTAAACAGTGCATCTTCATTTTCACCTGATAAGACTCAGCAATTACTCACATTGGTCATTGGATTGTGGATATTCATAATCGCTCTTTCTATTCCTAAAAGTCAGTTACAGTGAGCCCATCTATAAACAATTCAAGATCCCCTGCCTCCCTGATTACACTTCTCCATATTTTTCATACCAGGCAGATACACAGGAATTGGGGATATTGCTTCAGAAACAGAGCACAATTTTGAAGCCACAATGATTTTTGAGCTTAGTGAGACATACTTACTTTGTATACTCAAAGATCCCAGAGAAAGCACAGAAATCGTAGTTTGAGTAAAATACTTCATTACCAATATACTACAGTTTTACAACTACTAATCTCTAAATGGCATGTTAGAGAATTGGGCATATATTTGTCTTTGTTAGAAAATTCTTGTTTATATTATTAATACCTGGCAGGGGCTGATAACATTAATAATTAAAATTCTTTTAGGATAACTAATAACATTCTCAAAATGGGCAAGAGATTTTTCTTTGTAAACTATATTAGTTTTTACTACAAGACATATCTATTTGTGTTATAAACTACTCAAGGAACAAAGTACCATTTGTCTATATGATTCTGGAATCTATAACACTTGAGGAAAAAACAGTTGAATCAAGGGACTTCTTTCAAATTATACATGTTTCTTTACTGTTCTTCTGCAATGCATATAATTGATTTTTTTTTACTAACTGAAAACATTTATGAACAGCTAAGAGTATTTTTAAAGAAATAAAAGAATTGAACACAAACATAAATAAGTTATTTTTCATTTAACTGACACGTTCATTTTAGTATATTCAGAAATACACATGTAGAAGCATTATCATAAATGAATCACAAGAAATTAAAAGCATAAAAAATTAAACTCTTGTACCCAGCTGTTGATTTTTCCTAAAGTTTTGATAAAAATCTAATAATGAATATTACTGACACAATGAACTACAATGGTTGTTTCTCATTTGTTTCATAGACTAAGTAGCAATTACTTACCCCAGCAACAGAGGAAACCCAGTTCTTTCAATTTAATAAGTATTTATAATTTTACCCATGTCACTGTAATAAGACCTTGCAAAAAGGTATATCCTACCATTCAACAACTCTAAAACCCAAATACTTGGAGATTGGTATTTATTTTAAAATATTTTAATTTTATAGGTAGCGACACAGGAAGAGATGGAAGGGAAAAAAGGGAGAGACAGAAAAGGAATGAAAGAAAAGAAAGGGATGGTGAGGTTGGTGTTAATTTAATTCCCATCTGCTTATTCCCATCTCAAACACATGTGGAAACCCAAGGCTGGGATAGAGCCTGGAGCACATTCTAGACCTCCTGATTGGGTGTTTGAGACCCAGTTCCTGGAGCTACCAGTGCTGCCTTTCTTTTTATTATTATTATTATTATTAATTACATTGCATTATGTGACAGTTTCACAGGCTCTGGGATTCCCCAAATCCCTCCCCATACCCTCCCCCCATGCTGGATTCCTCCACCTTGTTGCAGTATTACAGATCATATTCAGTTGAGATTCTTTCATTGCAAGTATATACCAAGCAGAGTCCAACATCTAATTGTCCAGATACATTCAACGGTTACTTGGGGCAACCATCTCTGGTCTGAAGGCAGAGCTGGCAGAATATCGTCCCCCATCAATTAAAAGCCCCAACATAACATCAACAACAATCTACAACATTATGGAATTAATTTAAATGGTATTGAGTAACCAATATGTTAAAATATGCAAGTTCTTAACTACATCCTGTCATGGCTGCATTAGCGGGAGGCAGAAAACACCAGTTGAGCTTGGAACTCTAGTCCAGACACTCCCAAAGGTAACACAGGTGTCTAAGTTGGTTGGTGAACTGCAGAATCAAACATCTGTTCCTGGCACTTCTTCACAGACTTCAACATTTCAGTCTTCCCTCTTTCCCTCCCTTCCTCCCTTATTTCTCTTATTTCTGTGCTTCTTTCCTTACAACCACCACCCAGAGAAAAGAATGTTTTGAAAAGGACCCTCTAATAAAACTGAAAGGCAAATATCAACATAATTACCTTTACTTGAAAAAAAAAAAGGACCCTCTTCAGAGAGTTTTCAATCTAGACATTAGCAGACATGTATTCATCACATTCAAATTTCAGATTTTATGCTATCCTAAGCATTGGTAAATTCATATTTTTGCATTGTCTCATTCCTAAGGTATATTGTTCCTTTCAAAGGCCTTTTATTGAAATACAGAATACATAGCAAAAATATGCATATATGTGTACAGAAAAAAAGCGAGATTCTATCCCCTAAGGACACTCAAAACCCACTCACAAATTAAGAACAAAATACTGCTAATACTTCAAGAGTCCTCATTAATGTCCCCTTTCTATTTCTTCTTTAATGTGGGAAAAAATGTTATATTGCCACATAGGTGGTGTGATTTAGTGAGTAAATATCAAATGATACTTTTTTTGCACTCTGTATATAATAACTTCCACAAATAAGAAAAAAAACTTTAACATCTGCCTCTTTGAAACCAGCTTATTTGACCCAGCATAATTATTTCTAGTTTCATCCATTTTGTTGCAAATGTCAGGATTTCATTTATTTTATTGCTGAGTAACACTCCAAATTCTGTGGACATAAAATTTCTTTGGACAAATATCTCAATGTGAGATCTGTTCTGTGTAGCAATTGCTGCACTGCCGATACCAAATGATTATTTGTTCATGACAAAATTAATAACCTATTTGTATTCTGGAGTAAACAAGTGTAACTTAAGCAAACAAGAAAAATATTGGGATCATCATGCAAGCAGTTGTCAATAAAAGAAACCAGTAACCACAAAGTAATAGATAACGTACTGACCTCAGATTCCTAAACCAACCAGCTCCTAGTGATCTACATTATGAGAAGCCACTCCTGGTTAATTACATGGTTGGCATATATTTTAAACATATTCTTAAATATAAAGTAAACCATACTATACCTTATCTTTAGGTCTTAAGAACAGTTCTCGAAAACATGGCAATGTAAATTTCTGTAAATAAAAAGAAACTGATTAAGTCAGAGTCATTGTAAATTTGAATTGAACTACTTATGCAATTGAGGCAAACTACTTGCTAATTATTATTTCATTGTGAATTCTGTTGCTGATATATTTTTTAAAAGTGTTCTATATGTGACAGCTATTAAATATAATCTGGGGATACCACTAAATTTTTTTATCAAAGTTTGTATTAAAATATTTTTCTTCAACTGTTTGGGCACAGATATTAGATCACTCTGGAAGTCAATTCTTCAAATTTTACAATGAGAATCAAAACAATCCATAAGGCTTATTGTGGATAAGCATGGTAAACTAGATATATGAATTAAAGTAAATTATTTAATATTTAAAAATACTTGTAAATATATAATATAGATGTGTATATATAATGGCTATATTTAGGTAATAAAGTGGTATATATACAATATACCAGCGTATCAATCAAAACGCAAGAGTAATGCAATGCCTACTGCATTATTTTAGAGATGATGAAAGTAATGCCTTGAATTAAATGATTGAGGCAATAATTTCTTTTAAAGTTATTTTTCATACCTTAACAATCATAATTTGCTGCATTCCACAATATATGTTAGATGTTTTAGTAGGAACTTGGACCAAAACCAAAGAGACAAGAATCAAACAAGGAACCATAATAAGGAACATGGGCATACTGTACATCACTTAAAAAACACAGCACTACATTCTCCATTGTAGCACAGGCTTATATGATATAAAGCCTTACTTTTTCAGTAAGCAGTGGCTTTTATCTGTCATTCTTTACATTTTGTTTTGTTTCGTATTTGATCAGCTGTTTAGTAAGATTTTTTTATCGCACATTTCTTACTCAAATGTGAAATTAAGTGTCTCACAGAGAGAAGGATACAAAGGAGAAAGAGTGGATGACACAGATAGTTAGGGGAACCATTATAACCAAATAACACAATGGTATATCATATGGACAAAGGGGTAACAGCATGAAGTATCTGAAAATGTGGCTTTTGTAAAAGTAAAATGTCACATTTTCAAGGTTTCAAAGCATTTAAAATAGTGACTACAAATCATTACTCACTACATCTACCAAGTTAAAAAACTTTATTCACTAAATGAGAAAAAATACTCCAATGCATAAGTTCCAAAGTGTAGAAGCCAAGAGTATCATTATCACTATTTGAATGAGTTGAGTAAAGTAGTTATTGTAAGAACAAAACTTAAATCTAAAAATTCATTAAAAATAGAAAGAACATACACTTTCAGCAAAGTCAATTTTGTATAAACATGTTATGTACCTCTATAATCTATGGCAATGTTGCAGCAGTTACTGCATTTGATAGAGTTCTTTTGCAAAAGAATAAGAAGATCTTACTACCTTACACAACACCAATGAAACAGGCTGCCAAATCTAGATGAATACTTAAGAAAACCAGTTCTCACTGAGTTTTAACCAATGAAATATGCCATTACATTGATGATAATTGTCTTTTTAGATTATGTGTTTCATCTCATTTCAATTATGATGATGTTTTATTATTTTAAATAAGATATTGATATCCTCTTTTTACCACTTTTATTGAATTTCACATATGTCAAGGAAGCGATTCCATGATTGAAATAAAGCAAAAATCAAAGTGAAGGTATGAATGCCAATCATGTTTTTTTGTGTGCTTTCCTAATTTAAGCTTTCAAAATATTCTACTATGGAATAATATTTGGTGTTATTTATTACATTAGTTCAATTTGCAATTGTAAATGTATGAATGAATGAATTAATATATGTCTGCCCAATTATGTAATATGATACTTAACACAACCATCCATTTTTTTTTGTTTTCCATCTAAATTATAAACCAAGAATGGGATACTTGAGAAAAACTTGTATATTAGATTGTGGCATTCAGGAATTTGCTTATGCCTGTATTAAATATATTTTCTTTCCTAAGTTGGGTTATGTTTAATGATAGGATGTTTTAAAGGAAAAAAATCTTAGGCTGAAAAATATAAACAGTAAAATAGATTCATAGCAGTTCTAATTACGGCTGTTTTTTAAGAAAAAGTTACAATTATATCTTCACACATTAGCATATTAGAGGGAAATACAAATGTATAGACTAGTTATATGTCCATTTTGTAAAGAACAGATTATGACACGTTAGTGCCTTGAAATAAAGGAAATCCAAACGACAACCACAACCCAAAGTTACCAATAGGCCAAAGTAACAAACAAAAACGATTGTTTAGTTTCACTTATCACTTTGCTTCAGCACCTCACACTTTCTTGGACTTGATCTGTCATTTTAGAATCACTGCTCACCAGAAATAGTAAGAGATAAGATATGAAGAAAAAACAAGTGGGGGATAAAGAAATACTACATAAAAGACAAGAGTGAAATCTTAGGCAAATAAAAGGTACGTTTTAAATTGGCTTCTGTGCTTATAAACATTTAGTACATATTCCATGTTGGTCATTTTCTAATGCTATTTTTTCTAGCCATATTTGTATATTGTATAGCAGACATTTCTCTCATCATTTATTTGAGATGTCATTTGAGGACCTACATTTGTAAATGGCCAAAGATTTGGCCTGAAAGTCCCAGTTATTCTCTCATTTGTACAGCATCACAAAGGTGTAACATAGCAAAGATATTTCTTATCTCATGATACTCCCATTAAATTAATATCAGAAGCTGGGCATTGGCTATAAAACAATGCATTTTATCATTACTTTATAATCATAAACAGCATTGTAATCCTTTTATAGGAATGCATAAAATCCTAGCAAGTCCAATGAATTCAGTTGAGAAATTATGAGTTGAACTTAATGGAGTAAAAAAAATACTAAGAAATAAAATTATGCCAGCATAAATGCTTTCATATTTTCTTTTGTTTCTAATGCAACAAGTTAACTATTAGACACCTTAATAGTATTTGAAGCATAACAAAAGTTTACACAATGTTGGCTTACAAATATAGGAAATATGAGTATCTTGGCAGTTACAAGATATCTGAAAAGGCTAGAACTGCTTAAGGAAACTGGGTTATGAGAGAAAGTATTGCTACAATCCTTAGAAAGCTTAGTCTTTTCCAACAGGAATATGTGGTTCAGTTCATGCAAAGCCATCCTGTCAAAGCTATGCTATGTGTTTGTCATGAATGCAGCATTTTCTCCCTCTTAACATTTCATTGTGAATACAGAGGTAACTCTTAAGAAAGATTAACAAATCCACTTTGCAAATATACTCAGATTTTCTTTCTAAATATATTCAGATTAACCTAAATTGGTTAATCCCATTTGCTGTCACATCTGTTAACTACATATACTTTAAAGGTTCATGTGGAGTCAAGTCTGTAGCAAAGACACAAAGACAATGGGGAAAAAAGCCAAAAGAAATAATTTTCCTTAATGTCATACTCAGGAAAAGATTATTCTCAGGATTGAACTATCACATACAACTGATACTGCATTGGCAACATGAGCAGAAGTCAAAAGCTAGTGATTTCAAGAATTTCCTCAGTAGCAGAGAAGCTAAAGGCTAAAACACAATTAAATAGTGCCAAGTACGTTATCCACATTGCTGAAATTCTACACCAGACTAATCAATAGTGGTACATTTGCCTATTCTCTCTTAATGTGCTCTTTAAAAAACAACCCTGCTGAAAGGGGGAGATTTCAATTACTTCTGTTTCTTTTTCAATCTAATTTGAATGGCAATGATTAAAGCATATTTCCATTCTGAATCACCCTATTAATTTTATCACGTACAATAAGAAACCAATAATATGAAAATAAACTTATGTGAATTTATGGGTTTGCATAGATAATACAAATTAATATTATTTTATCTTTTGTGTTCCTATCTAGATTCTGACTTCAGGATGTGGTGACAGTTACATAACCGAGCATATATAGAATTCCGGACCTTTAACTAATTATCAAAAACGATATCCCAGTATTATGTTCTTGTCTGTATAAAAAAAAAAACCAGAGATGGGCCCGGCAGCGTGGCCTAGCGGCTAAAGTCCTCGCCTTGAAAGCCCCGGGATCCCATATGGGCGCCGGTTCTAATCCCGGCAGCTCCACTTCCCATCCAGCTCCCTGCTTGTGGCCTGGGAAAGCAGTTGAGGACGGCCCAATGCATTGGGACACTGCACCCGCGTGGGAGACCCGGAAGAGGTTCCAGGTTCCCGGCTTCGGATCGGCGCGCATCGGCCCGTTGCGGCTCACTTGGGGAGTGAATCATCGGACGGAAGATCTTCCTCTCTGTCTCTCCTCTGTATATATCTGGCTGTAATAAAATGAATAAATCTTAAAAAAAAAAAAAAACAGAGAACAGAGAGGGTACAAAAATATCTTTAAAAATACAAAGTAAACACCACTAATTTGTAAAGGTATGTACTGGAATATCATGGCAGATAACACAGAAACTAAGAAAAAGAACAGTGAAAATTGCTATTAGTTATTTGAAGAATGTTTGAAACTTCACTGCTATTCCATCTATGTGAAATAGTATAACCTCCAGATCCTGTAAGCAGGAAAACATGCAGCAAATTGGAAGAATTTTACTTTGCAAGAGTTTTAAGTCCTAATATGCAGAGGACATACCCTAAAAATGTTTGTCTCCTCAGAACAAGACATACAGCTGAACCCAAGAAGTGTGTTCTAAAAGCGAGTATAGTTACAAAACATGGGTCACAAATCTAATGGATCCACAGGGGTACAAGGGGAGCAGGCAGCATTTCATCTCCTGCTTTGTGATAAATGAACCATCACTCTGCAGCCATTTTACATAGCAATAATCAAAGAGAAAAGAAAACAATGAATTCTTTTGATTGAATGCATCTTGGTAGGTGACTGGCTACTTATGTGTATACTCAAAATACTTTTCTATATGACTATCATTGTAATTACAAAATAAGAAATTCAAAATGTATTAGAATAATGACTATGTAGCACACTAAATATACTCCAGATGTTTTCAAGAGAGAAACTGAAAACATCTAATATCAAACGGCATAAGTATGGGTGATTTGCTCTTTCCATTTAATCTCCAAACTACATTAAGAAAAATGAATATGTAACAAATTTCTTAATTTTTTCTTGTTATTTTTATTTTGTTGATAAACTTTACATAGTTTAGCAGGGCATAAAGGGTCAAAGGCTAGAAGAAAATAGGTAAGACCATTGTTACACATTCTCCTTCTTGTATCTGAGGGAAAGGGAGAGATAAGGGGAAAAGCCACATCCAGCCTGACAACCATCCCAGAGTTCCCAATGTGAGGCCTGCTCCAAGGGCTCTGGTCAAGTGGTTTTGATAGTTCAACAATTCTGAATTGCTGCCCATCTCGCCACTCCAAGCACAATGAAATCTCTCCAGAATCCACTGCTGACACAGTCCACCCGAGAGTCTCCATTTGTCTAGATTTTCACTGCAAACATTTGGCTGGGGTAGCTGATCGATTTGTTCTGTTCTCCATTCTCTGTTCTGGTACCAGATATCTTCTGTATGTTCTAATGTACCATCATCTCCATGTGCAACTGGCCATGCTGTCCACTGTTTCCTCTAAGCCACTGAGGAGGCCCAGCTCTGACACAAGCATTCAACAGTTAGACCATGGACCCTACAATTTTCTCCATTGTTGAAGTTCTGAGTCCAGCAGTTCAGCTGGGGAATCCCAAAAAACACCTCATCTGACCTGATTCTTGGGTGTGTTCACTGATATAGGGTCTGGCACAGTCTGTTGCCCCAATCAGTTTACACGCACACTGGTGATTGCAATTGCTGGGTCAGTTCTGTCTCCAACCCTGTCCTCTACACAAACCAATAGGAGTTGCAGCCCAGTCCCATCTACCACACACTTGGCCATGTAAACCAATACGAGATGTAGCCTAGTTGGGGAGACTCCCAATAACCCCCACCAGGCCCACCCCCTGCTCTGCTTCCCATGCTTGCCATGTAGCAGACTGATTCAGGCTGTCCCACAATCCATTCAGCTCTTGTACATGTCAATGGGCATTGAATCCTAGTTCAACCAAACCAGTCCCACTATCCAGCCCACACAACTGCCAACGGGTGCCACTCTCTGTCTAGCCATGCCTGCCCCAGTCCTGGTTCGCATGCTCACCAGTCAGTGGCAACCCAAAGGGAGGTGCCCATTGTTTCCCTACTCAGCCAACTCCCACTCCCGGATCTTGCACTCTCCAGTGGTTCTGCAGTTTAACTTGACAAAATTTGCCACAGTGCCAGCCTCTACCAGCTGATGCTGTGGCAAAGCCCAACCAACCCACACCCACTCTCTTATGCATGCACCAGTAGGAATGGTCAACCCAGTTTGGCTTTTCCAGCTCACATGAAGCCAACAGGTGTTGTAGCCCTACCCAGCCTGGTCTGCCCCCATCCCAGCTGTCATGCTCACCAGTGGGAGTAGTGGTCCAGTAGGGGAACCTCATGCAGCTCCCCTCTGTTCATTCCCTATTCCCCGGTCTGCGTGTGCTGGTTGAGCACTGGCCTATTCTGGCATGGTCTGCCTCACCTTGGCATTTGACAGTGGGTGCTGTAGCCTTGCCTGGCCAGACACCACCTCCAATTCCAGCTCACACTGGTGGGACTTAAAGCCTAATCCAGCCCAGCCAACGCAGCTCCCAGTCCCAGTCATACTGTAAGCTGGCTAGTATTGTGACCCTACCACCATTCTGGTTCTTGGATTTGCAAGTGGGTAATATGAACTGGCTAACCTGGCTTGCCCCAGATCTGAGCCAAATGTACTCTGGTGGGTACAGTTCCCTGGCCTGGTCTGGGCTGCTCCCTATCATGGTTCTTGCACTCACCTGAAGAGAATGTGTCCTAACAGAGGAGTTGCCAAGCTTCTCCATCAGAAACTCTCCCAATGCCAGATCTTGTATGCACCGGTCAGTGTGTGTGCCAGTTCTACTTAGCTGACCTTCTGTCATAGCAGGAAGGGTTACCTTTCCTGACTGGACTATATCCTTTCTGGTTTTTACTGCTGGGTGCTATAGCCCAGCCAAGCCTGGTCCACACCTAGACACAGCTCACATATGGCTCAGGAGGGACAGAGACCTAACCTGGCCCATCCTACACCCATCCTGGTTCTCTACCTCCAGTGGGTGCTAGAGTCAAGCTGAGTGTGGCACAACCCAGACCCAGTCCACAGCCATGCTGAGAGCAAAAGCAGCCTTGTCCAGTCCAGACCACAAGCCCTACTCTGGCCCTCACGCTCACCAGTGGGAACCACAATCCAGCCAGGCTATCCCTTCAGCTCCCCAACCAGGCCTATTGCCAGCCATGGATGTTGCGCATGCCAGTGCTTATTCTGACCCAGCTTGGCATAGCCCCCATCTGTTTTGGTTTTTGCCTTTGAATGCAATATCCTGGCCCTGTGCAGTCTGCTTCTATCCCTGGCTCTTGCAAACTGACAGGTGTGATAGCTTAGCCCAGAACGATCTGCACTCCAACCTGGTTTCTGCACTTACAGTGGGCTAAGGTCTGCTTGGCCCTGCCAGGTCCACCCCCTTCCAAAACCAGCCCGCATGCTTGTTAACAGATAGAGCTGCCACTTTGCCCAGCCTGCCCAAACCCAGGCCTGTACCATGTGCACACTAGTGGAAGCTGTGACCCAAAAAGGGAGTTGCCCAGGTTGCCCCATTTGGCTCACTTCCAGACCTAGATCTCACACATGGCATCAGGTGACAGGCCCCCACCCAGGGTGGCCTGCCTCTTCCATCCCAGCCTTTTCATGAGCTGGTGAATGATGCTACCCTGTAAGCCACATACCCAGGGAGGGGTGCACGTGTGGAACTGCAGCCTGTACCTGCCCAGCCTTTTCCCAGCCCCAGTATCTGTGAGTTTTGGCAGATTCCATGGTCATGCCGAGCTCAGTCTCTACCACTCCCACTCTTAAGCTACCCATCGGAACTTACATTTTCACAGGGTTAGACCCACACATCCCCTACAGAATCTACCCCTAGATCTGATTCTCTTGAGTACTGGTTGGTGTCAGGGCCCAGCATAATGTGACCCATCCACTGTGACAACACTCATTGTCATATGCTGGGTTATAGGCCTTCCAGACAGGCCCCCAGCCCTAGCATTCATGTGAGCTATTGTCTGGTCATCAGCAATGTTCCATGCTAACAAGCCCAGCTCAGAATGCCCTTGTGCACTGGAGCATTAGTCTGACCCATACAGGTCTTCCACTCTTTCTCTTTCAAACCATCAGGTCTCAGTCCTCTCACATACCTGCAAGTACAGTGGACTTGTCTCTTCAAATCCATCAGCAGTTATCCCTTACCTACATTTACGATGTTTCCCCCAACCCCCTGGGATGTGCCTCAGCAATAATTTCTCACCTGGGCATAAATCCACAGGTCATTGCTCTCCCTCACCTGTGTGATCCCCCAATCTCCTTGCAAATCCTGAAGCACAAGTTCCTGGAGTGTGCTGCTAGGTGGGTCGTGCGTTACACGCAGTGCCCTTGGCACCCAGGCTACTAAGCCCAGAGCCAGCCCTGCTGCCGCCATTGGGCAGTGGCAAAAGGAGCTTAGCAGGGTGAGTGGAGCCACCTGTGGCTCTTGTGCAGCACGTGGGTTCTACATTGCCCCAAACTGACCCAGCCCAGAACCAGCTCTGCCCCGCCTCCTGAGTGGGTAAAAAAGGCAGAAACAAATTTTCTAATACAGAGATAAACCTGCCCTTCAAATACAAGCTTTTTTTTTCTTACTTTTTTTGTTTTTTTTTTCTTTTTTCTTACTTTTTTGTTTCTATTTGTTTGTTTTTAACTTTTGGTGCTTATTGCTACCAAATCGACTGCCATTGATACTGAAAGTAGTACTTCATAAATTTCATCAGTGTCTCCAGTGCCTACTCTCTTGATCCACAAAAGACCCCTATATTGTTTAGGCTGTTAGTTTGTTACTACTATGAAATACTCGTTTCTCTGAAGCATCAAATCACCAAGAATGTTCATAAATTATACTCCTCATCCACCAAGAAATCCCTTCAATGTGCTTATCTATAAGTGCAGCAATAAAACAAAGATGCATATTTGTCATCTCAGAAAAGTATGATTTAGGTACAATTAATTTTCAAATTGTAAAACTTATTTGATTCATAATGACATAATTTTAATGCATTGGTAACAGACTTCTGAAGAAATATGAAAGCCAAATATCATTACTGAGAGACAAAACTGCCTTAAGTCATTCCAGGGTGTTAAAGACCCCCTTTTGCAGATGCCTCCTGTCACCCTGCAGAAATTATCTGACTACACTTTACTTTGGATACACTGAGAAAGTTGATATAAGCTTCTCCAAGGATACAAAGGCACCACCAAAACCTATGTCACCTGAAGTGAAACCCCACAGATATTCCATCCATCTCTGTTACATGTATCTGGTCATTTGAGGCTATTTTTTGCAGCTGCAAGTGGGGAGAGAAAGAATTAAGTTAATTAATTAACTTTCAGAAAGTTAGAAAATGGCTTTCTTATTTTATTTCTGGCTTTCTTGTTTTCTTTATGCAGTTCTAGGTTCCGTGTGTAATGGCTTAGTAGGTTATGACTAAAGAAAATGCCCTTAGTGTCACTGTTGGGAGTAATGTTATTTTTTCTTCAATCTAAAGCAGATGCCACCTTTGAAAATCCAACCTGATCTTCAGGTTTAATATTTATAAATTGCATTTCTGCATCCTATGGTAAAATATATTATCATGATCAGATCCTCTATACACAGTGAGTATTATCCTGGCTATCCATCCTTTTTAATAAAAATTCTCCAAGTAACAAAAACTATTCCATTTTTGTTTTTTTTCCTGTTCATCTGGAAAAGGATGTATAAAAGAATAGGCTCTTATTTTAAAGATGCTCTGACTTACTGAAAAATAAGAGCTGCATAGGGAGAGAGACAAAAAAAGGAGAGAGAGAAAAGGGGAAAATGTTTGAGGGAGTGGGGAGAAAAGACAGAGTGAGAGAAAGAGAGATAGATAAGGAGAAAAATCTTCAACTCCTCAGATAGGCACAACGGCCAGGGTTGACCCAGGCTGAAGCCAGAGCTAGGACCCAGAAGTCAGGCAGTTCATCTAGATCTCCCACTTGTATGGCAAGGGCCCAGACATCTTCATCGCTCTTCCCAGGCCATTAGCAGGGAACTGGATTGCAAGAAAGCAGCCAGCACAGGAACGTGTTCCCATGTGAGATTCTGGAGTTATTAGGGCGTACTATGCTGCAATGCTTACCCCAAGAAGAAGGAAGGAGAGTGAAGTGAGGAAGGATGGCATAGTGAGAAATAGTATTGTGCTCTTAAATATACGAAACACAAGAAATTCATTCCTTTTAGAAAAATTAAAACATAAAAATATTTAAAATAAATAATATTTGATAAATCCAAGTGATATCAATAAAATAACAAGGTTGTTTTATATATTCATTGAATAATTGAATAAATATTAGTTATTCATTTTTTTAAAGATTTATTATTATTGGAAAGCCGGATATACAGAGAGGAGGAGAGACAGAGAGGAAGATCTTCCGTCTGGTGATTCACTCCCCAAGTGAGCCGCAACGGCCAGTGCTGTGCCGATCCGAAGCCAGGAACCAGAAACCTCTTCCGGGTCTCCCAAATGGGTGCAGGGTCCCAAGGCTTTGGGCCGTCCTCAACTGCTTTCCCAGGCCACAAGCAGGGAGCTAGATGGGTAGTGGAGCTGCCGGGATTAGAACCGGCGCCCATACGGGATCCCGGGGCATTCAAGGCGAGGACTTTAGCCGCTAGGCCACACTGCTGGGCCCAAATATTAGTTATTCTTGAATGAGTAAATGAATAAATAAATAAGCAATAAATAAACAAGTAGAGCCTAGACACTTTGAGGTAAGTTCCCAGTAATAAATGGGATGGTTACATGATGAGGATTCACCAGACATCACAGTACAGGGGCAAACGGGAAAAGTCAGCAGGTGCTAAAGCCACAGGAAGAATCAGAGTCGTGGAAAGAGGGGATTCAAGCTCAGTGCACCTGCTACTGGATACTCTGGATTTCATAGCAGGGAATAATTTTCCACCATGTCTACTTTTAGAAAAAGAGACATGTTCTTCAATGACATTAAAGTTTAGTTTCTTTCATATTGGTTATGATTCGTTTTTGGTAGAACTAAAGGAACCTAGCACTTTAGTAATTTCAGGAGAAAATACATTAATTTAAATGGTAATTGAGACTGCTGGCTTTATATATGTGTGTGTGTGTATGTGTGTGTTCATATGATCATTTTAGGACTCAGGCACTCAACTGAGACGAAAATACCAATAGTGGAAAATGACTGAAAAGATACAATTTTTGGAATTATCAAGTATTGTCTTTTAAAAAATGATTATTCTCCACCCAATATCAGGGAGGTACAATTTATATTCCCATTTTGTATGCAGAGGAAAATGTGGAATAGAAAACAGTTTTTCTTTTCTTAAACTGATCAGCTTTGTACAGCCTGAAACTTTGCACTGTTTTGAGTTACATAATAATTACTCTGGGTAGTAATGATTTGTGATGGTTGTTAGAAATCCCTATTCAGGGCCCGGCAGTGTGGCCTAGCGGCTAAAGTCCTCGCCTTGAAAGCCCCGGGATCCCATATGGGCGCCAGTTCTAATCCCGGCAGCTCCACTTCCCATCCAGCTCCCTGCTTGTGGCCTGGGAAAGCAGTTGAGGACGGCCCAGTGCTTTGGGACACTGCACCCGTGTGGCAGACCCGGAATAGGTTCCAGGTTCCCGGCTTCAGATCGGCGTGCACTGGCCCATTGCGGCTCACTTGGGGAGTGAAACATCGGATGGAAGATCTTCCTCTCTGTCTCTCCTCCTCTCTGTATATCTGGCTGTAATAAAATGAATAAATCTTTAAAAAAAAAAAAAAGAAATCCCTATTCATTCTTTCCACGGTGTTACCTTGACCCTTTAGACTTGAAAACTTAACCCACTTAACTCCAGCTATCTTAGCTATCTTCTTGTATACTATTTAATTACCATGACTTGAATAAATTGAGTTTTTAGATTGCTGGCACTATGAAGTGTCTCAAAATAAACTCTACACTGTCATGAGTTTAGTTTTATTTAGATTTAACCTGGTGGTACTGGTGGTTACCTGTGTGTTGGTCTAATTATATGTGTACATGTTATATGTATGGAGAGAGATCAACACAGAGAGACAAGGAGCACACCTGTAGGCACTCAGAGGATAGTAAAGACCAACTGAGATACATCCTACCTTTGACAATATTTCAAAACTATAGTTCATTAGTTTGCTTTGGAAAGATCTTAATTGTAACCATCATTTACAACTTTTATTAAATATTCAAACATTTATGGGGAAAGATTTGCCAAATTTTGATATAAATAGCCTAGAAAATCAAAAACTGTGCAAATGATGAGCTTCACCATGGGCCCTGCCATTATTTTATCTAATAAATGTTCCTTATAATTATTCTCTGCATTTCATCATCTTTAAATTAACTGTCTCAATAAGACAGCTCCATAATCACATTGCTCTGGGGAAGAATCTGGGCAGAGAATTGCAAAGGATTGGAAACAAAGGACATGTATCCTCATGTTTACAACGGTTTTATGTTCAAGTACCAGGAATTAATGGATAAAATTGAGAGGGTGGAAGCTCCATGCTGTTCACAGCAGTTGTAATTAGGCAGTGAAAAAAAATTATTAAGAAGCACATGGTCAATGTCAGTTCTCTGAAGCACTTACATCATCTTTCTTCTACTAATCCCAAGGGAAAATAAATTCAGGAACTTTTGTACATTCAACGTATATAAGAAATTTTCATTAATATTGAGAAAAACATGTTCAGATATGAATAGCCTTTGAAGTGATGGACCATTGCAGTAGCACATTGCAATAGATAATTCTACAGTTAGAGCAATTAAATAAAAATTATATCCCTGTGAGGAGATACATTAAGCTCAAATGCACCTTCTTTTGACTGATACAGAAATTAATATAGTATTAACTTTCTAAAAAAATTGCAACAATCTTTTGACTGTCAGATTAGAGGGAGAAGTAACTTGGAATAGAAATGCAAAAATAGTGAAAATGTTTTTGAGCAAAATTCTCTATAGTTAAAATAAATGAAATTTAATTTTAAGATGCTTGTTGTATCAACAATTTGGTCATTCTAAAATATCAAAATATTTGCATTAAAAATAACAGAGTATTTTTATTTCACTATTACCTAAACTAGTGATGAGCTACAAAGCAACAATTCAAAATGGATTTCTTAGTTAATACATAAAATCAAGATCAAAGTTCCTTCTTTTCTGTGGGACATCTTGGTAGTCAAAAGACATGTGAAATAATAGTTTTGTTTTGGAAATTTAGACCATCTCCCACAGTTTTGCACTCTGTGCACTGGGAAATGTTGTAAACTTTCTGATCCTCAGCCTTTCTTATATAAATGACAGTACTTTAAACTTTTGCACAGTTATGACCTAAAGACAACATGAGATAATATACATGAAACATCTATAATACATCCATTTAGCAGTCATCAGCTTGGAGGCAAGTGAAGAATTCATTTCTAATTTCACCAAAGTTTCAAAAACTTCTCTTTCTTAATATCTGGTTTGCTCTGCCTAATTTTTGCTTGTTTTTACAAATTGTTCTGTTCGGTACATGTGATCTTCTTCACAGGCCTACCTTGAAGCTCTGTTTACTATGAATGCTATCTAATAACTGTGCACCTACTTCCATACAAAATTAGAAGTTTGACAATTTTCATATTAATATTATATTACCATGTGATTATATATTAACATTATTTCACTAATTATGAAATCAACCAATATTGCAAGCTTTCTGAAGCTGTAGCCTAAGCTCTTTTCATATTCCAAATAATTGATAAAGTAGAATTTCAATTAATAATATTGTTCAATTAAATGCATGAATCTTCCAATAAAATAAATCATTTATTAAGACATTTACAATCAATTTAATATGGACTCATTCATTAAGTAATAAAAGGTTTTGGCAATGTGTGCCTCTCATGAACAACTTGTAAAATGTTGCCGTCAGAATTATGAATGATCAATATGTGAGCAAGATTGATAGATTATCTATCTACTTAATATCCTTTGGAAATGTATTCCATGTTTCTGGAGCACTTTAATTTCAAACTACACTTCAGAATCACTTTATCAAAGCACAATTTAATGTTATTTTAGAAACAAATTTATTTCAAATGCATATCTATGTCACTTGATAAGTGCATAAAAAGTGAGAGATGAGACACATTATCCGCTAACTTTAGTCTTGCTGATAAGCTGCTGAGCAAAATCAAATCATTTATTTTAAACAAGTCACTGTGTGATTTTTTGCAGTTATTTTAAATTAATTACCTGAGCTCAACTATGGAATTATTTCACCATTCCAAAGCAAATCCCACTTTAGGATTAATAAAAAGACAACATCTCCTATGATGATGCGTGGCAAGTATGTTAGCACCATATATTCTCTTTATTGATGTTCATCAGGACCTTGGAAAGGATTCTAAGTATTGAGGAGTCAATGTTTGCACAGTGATGAAGACATCAGTTGGGATTCTAGAATCCTGTATCAGATTGCCTGATCTGAATCCTTATTCTGCTACTGATTCCACGTCCCTGTTAATGGGCACCTTGAAAGGTAGAAGATGATAGCCAATTCATCAATTTTTCTGCCAAGCACGTGGGGGATTCACAACAAGCTCTAGGTTCGAGGACTCTTCCCGGCCCATCTTGGCTATTGAGTGCATTGGAGGAGTTAGCCACCAAAAGGAAAACTGATCTCTCTCCCCACTACAAAGTGAAAATAACTAATTTTTAAAACATTTCTCCATTATTACAATCAAAAGTGGGATAAATATAGGTTCAGTGATTTTCCTAGAGTTATTTACACAGCAGAGTAATAAACCAAGAATTTTGATTTTAAAGTCTATTGCAAAGAATCCAGCTGCTAAAAAAGATGCCAGCAGACCAGCAGTAAAGAAACCTGTCAGAGAGCAAGAATTTGTTGTATAAATTCTGATATATTTTTAATTCCATAAAGGTAAGATACTTTTGGATAGCTTATTTTGAACAAAGGCATTATCAGAGAAACAGTATAAAAGAAAAAAAATACCACTTGTTTTCCTTACCACTCTAATTACTTTGGTAAATTACTGTTCCCCACCATGATTATTCTGGGATTACTTTCAGGTATAATTCTTTAAACATCCCTACTCTTTACCCTTCAGTTGGATAAAGTAAGTTGGCACAAGCAACCTTTCAAGTGTATAATAAAGTATAATAAATCCCATAAAGAGACTTGTGCGAATGATGACTCCTGTTCCCTCTCCAAATGTATCAAACCAGGTTTCTGAAAATGTCCTTATGCATATGGCTTACACTAGTGTGCCACCAATAGATTCTCCTTGTGCTGAATTATTGATGGCCTCACTTCTCAGACTGGGTAGGCAGCTTGGTTTATAAACAGCTTTGTCCATTTGATTCAAGTTGTCTTATAAATAACATCACTGATATGTGATATAAAAATCTGTATGTAAGTCTGTATGTAAGTAAAAAACCTCGGTTATTTTGAAAATTGGCAGTGTAAGGGAAAAAATAAAGATGTAAGTACTAGGATAATCCCCAATTTTTGTGATTATCTTGCCTTTTTCCAAAGTATTAAAAAACCTTATAAATATTTATGAAGCATTGTTGGCTCACAGAGTACTTAGTGTGTCATAACTCATTTGTTTCCTCCAGTTCAGAAAGGCTTAAAATAGTGTCTAAAATAGAATCCTTCAGTAAAGGTGGTATCAGAATCTGCAATTCAGCACTTGAAATCGAGTGTGGCAGAATTTTACAGTCTACTCTGCCCTCACATTCAACCTAGACTACATGTAATTAATTACTCTCAGTGATTGAGTAATTGCAAGTAGTCAAGAATTGAAGTTTCTAATAGATTTGAAAGAACTGAGAAAATGTTAGCTTTCGTTTCCTAGGTCTGGCTTCTCTCTTTTTTAATCTCATACAAGACGCATGGAATATATGAACCTGGTTATTCTTAAGAGATAGATTACATACACTCAAGTTCATCTCTGGCAACCTGACACAAGTACACAGGCACAGAAACCTACCACTGCTCTAATGTCCTAACACTGCTCTAACCTCAAAGAAAAAAAAAGGCTAATAAAAACAGCTTATCACTGTCAAGCTAAGTGCAAGCTAAGTTTGAGAATTAATGACTCAAATGATAATCTTAATTAATACACCCCCCTCACCAAGGAAATTTTCATAAAATCACCTACAAAGCAGGTCTCTTAAAAATCTGTGTACCACGGGTGAATAATATTAATTGGGTGTTTTAATTACAGAGTCTCTATACAAAACTTCATCAATACACAACTGTTATTCCGTTTAAGCAATTTTGGTTTAAATTGACCCTTCAACAACTCTCGAAGCTGTGTAAAGTAAAATTAAATCCTCACAGATGATTGGTAAAATACATGTTTCTATATTCAGAAGTTTCCAAGGATAGGCTTTTATTACTAATTATGAGTATAAATTTAAAAGCACTAACAAACATAATAGTAGCAGAAAAGTATAATCACAAATCCTTAAAATATTTCTGTATAAATCGAAAATTACTTTCATATAAGTGATTTTTCCTTTAATACCAAAAAAAGTCTTATGAACTGATAATTATAGAACTTAGTATTGTGAAGCATTTTTTAGTTGTTATTACATATTTTCTAACTTTTCCTCATGGATCTGTTCGGAAGGACACAGATTTTTATCTTAATAAGATTTTGAACGCCTGAAAAAAACTTGGAAAAAATAATCTAAAACTATGCAACATTGGAAAGGAATACAGAATACTAGGTTTGCTATACTAAGATATTGTGGTAATGATTTCATAAAATTTTCAGGAGGCTACAATCATCAAAATGGAGAAAAATTTATTCTATGACACTTCCTTGTTTAGTTCTTAAGGGAAATGCTACACATGTTATGTGTTCTGTAAAATCATAGGCTAAAATGGTCTTAGGCAACACATCACAGACGTGCATTGTCAATTACATGGGTTTGTTTGGAATCTGGAAGTCACTATAAAAACACCCTTAAAACTGACTTTTTCCCTCAGAAACCTTCCTTTAGTCTAAATCATGCATAACTGAAGCTTCAAACCTCTCATCTTAATAGTTTTACTCTCTAAATGATTCTTACATATTAACTTGCAAAAATTATATTTTCCATTCAATTCCCTAAATTCCTTTACCAATATATCAACATTTTTACAATTAATTCAAGATTCTCTATTTTTATTTAAATGTGGGTAAAGTTACTCAGTAACATTAATCTAAAATTACATGCGTGTGAAAAATATCCCAAATGGATAACATTCCTTTTGGTTTCCACAGGCATTTCAACATTAATATATGTCTCACGTTCCACACAACTCACAAATTTAAAGCCCATAATTGGTTCCTTTCAGTACATTGCAAGAGGCTTGTAACTATCATTGCAATTATTTCTATAATATTTTCCTTGCTCCAAAGGTAAACACCATTCTCATGTGTTGTTACTATTCATTGCCCCTAAACTCCTGTGATCCTAGGCAAACAAAAAATCTACTTCTTATATAAACCAGGCAACTTATGTTGTATAAATGGACTCATATCATGTGAGGTCATTTTAAAATTGCATTTTTTTACTTAGCATAAACTTTTCTCTTTTTTTTTTAAAGATTTTTTTTTATTATTATTGGAAAGGCGGATATACAGAGAGGAGAGAGAGCAAGATATTCCGTCTGATGATTCACTCCCCAAGTGGCCACAACGGCTGGAGCTGAGCCAATCCGAAGCCAGGAGCCTCTTCCTGGTCTCCCAAGCCGGTGCAGGGTCCCAAGGCTTTGGGCCATCCTGGACTCCTTTCCCAGGCCACAGGCAGGGAGCTGGATGGGAAGTGGCGCTGCCGGGATTAGAACCGGCGCCCATATGGGATCCCAGCGTGTGCAAGGCGAGGACCTTAACCACTGTGCCATCACGCCGGGCCCAATAGCATAAACTTTTCAAATCCACCCAAGTGGCACTGTGCATACTTATTTTTTTTATTTCAAAAACACGTTCTATTGTGTGACTATAGGACATTCTATTTGATCATCCAACAGAAATGAATATTTACACTAACAGTGTAGACAGTAAGGTAAGAGCATGTGTGTTTAACTTTCTGTGTAGGAAAATGTTTTCCCTTTCCTTGTTTTTATACCTAGGAATAAATTTGCCTAGTTGCAATGGTGACTTTGTTTAATATCAAAACTGTCAACTCTTTTCTATGGTATCTGCATTATTTTAAACATCAATCAGTGATGCATGGAGATTCTAATTTCTTCACACTTGTGCACTATACACACACACACACAATGCTTTATCATAAGCATCCTAGTAAATTTAAGAGTTATCTTGTGGTTTTCAGTTGCCTTTCTCTAATGGCTAACAATGAGTATATTTCCATGCCTTCAACAGGCCTTTCTTTTATATCTTTCATGGGTTCCTAATTCTTCTTTGTATACTTTTGACATGTGTTTTATGTTTTAATTCAAAGAGTTGTGTTCTAGGGGTGGGCATTTGTAGCAGTGATTATCTTGAAGATTTTTAGGACCTCGTGCCAAGGTTTGTGTATCAGCTCCAATTCCCAAACCTGGCCAGATGAATCCTAGGAGGCAGGAGTCAACACCTCAAATGACTGGTCATTGCCACCCACGTACAAGAACTGGAAGGAGTTTCATGCTGTTGCCTGGCAGATTCTCTATTGTTGGAGCATCTGGAGAGTGGAATACTCACTTACTAAAAGAACACTCTAGCCCACACTGCTTCTTGGCCTTTTATATAAATGAAAACAAAAATATCTTCAAATTGAAAAAAAAATGGGTAAAATCTCCCTTTGAAATAAACAGCCCTTTATTATACATTGAGGTTACATGTTATATTTATAACTATTTTCTCCTACTTTGTAACTTGTCTCTAAAATTCTGATATGGTGTTCACCCATACAGGAAACCAAGAATTAGTATCAATCTGACCCAATCCTGCTTGTTTTGGCAATTTGGGAAGTGACCTTGTGGATAAAAAATTCTCCCCCCTCCATTTGTCTCTCTTCAGAATAAATAAATGTTTCTAATTTTTAAATACATGTATAGATCAGTTAAGGGATATGTTATAATTTTAACAATATTAAACATTTTGATTTCTGGAAATAAAATGTATCTGTTTAATTAGATGCTCTGATTTTTTTAGAGATGCAAGATAGTTGCCAGTATGTGTCTCTCAATTTTGCTATATTATTTATGACTTTAACCTTTCATTTTTTATAACTGATTATTTGATTTTAATTTGGATATTATTTTTCATGAATAGAAATATAATTTATCTGTGGATATTGATCTTGTACTCTGTAACCTTGAAGTCCTTATTAGATGTAGTGGTTTTAAATGAATACTGCAGGATTACAGCCCATCTCTAGAAACTAAAAGACAGCAACATGGATCCTCCCTGAGGTCTGACAGAAATTGGCCTTGCTAGTGTACTAATTTTATTTACTGACAAACATGTCAGACTTATGAAGCATAGAAATGTAAGAAAATACATTTGTGTTGTTTTAAGCCACTTAATTGTTTATATTTTTAATACAAAATGATATATGATCTGATCAAATTTCTGCTTCTTGAACTAGCTTCAGTAATTAGCATACTTCTGGCTGATTCTCCGTTTCATTGAAAAGTTGAATTTTGGTGTACCTGGATTTGAGTGTTGGTAATGCTTCTGTTTTCACAGGCTCTTAGAGGTAGCATTTGATGGCTGAGGTAGTTTGTATCTCTGCAAGGGAAGACCCAGGGTGCACAAGGAGCTCCTGCCTCTGAGCTCCTGGTGTTTAACCTCACCAAACTCTCATCAGAGATGGATTTTTTGCACTAAGCTAATAGATGGAATAATGTTCTCTACACCACCCCACCCCCTATCCCTGTCTTCCTCACAAATCAATTTAAATTAAAAAAATACCAATGTTTAGGCATTTGGTTCTTCATAGAATTCACTTAATAATCTGAATTTATTTGTGTACCATTAATCTTACATTCATTCCCTGTGCTTGAGTCAATGTCATATATGCTCTTATATGAATCAGGGTGTATTGCTCATAGTTCTTATAACCTGGAACTCCAGAACTGAGGTGCAAGCACACGCAACAGGTGAAAATGGACTGCTTTCTAAGCTGCACATCTTCTCACTGCTTACAATGTATCCTCAAATGACAGAAAAAAAAAGCCTCCCTCATACTGTTTTTTTTTTCTTTTGTTTGTTTTATTGAGAGCAGCGATCTGATCTTTGAGGTCTCCCATGATATATCAAAAATTTCAACCTCTCAATGCCATTACTTTGTGGATTAGGAGTAAATATATAAATTTTGGTGGAATGAAATCTTGAAGCTCTGCAGTGTCCATGATCATCTCTATACCTTAAACAGTTAATTTCCATTACTGTCCCTGGCAGACACCAAGGATTGGGACATGTGCATTTTTTGGCAACCATTACTCTGTCAGCCATAGAACAAGTCACAGGTTGAGGTTGAGCTTCTGTGCTGAATTTGTTTTCTTACTTCTTTACTTACAAAAATGAGCATGCTATGGTTTTCCCTAGATACTAGATTTTATTTATAAAATTGATAGCATTACAATTGGGTTCTTACTAAACACCTAATTAACACTCTTTTTGTAGGTTTGTAAGTATCTCAGGGAAAATTCCACAAGAGTCTCTCACTATTTTTTTTTCAATTATGTAGGTTGTGTTTTTAACTCCTGACCTTTTAAAAGATACAGTTATGTATTTATTTATTTTTAATTTTGAAGGAAGATTCACAGAGAGGAAAGATGGTGAAAGAGAATCTTCCATACATTAGTTCACTCCACAAATGGCCACAATGGCCAGAACTGAGTCAATGTAAAGGCAGGAGCCAGAAGCTTCCTCCAGGTGTACTGCATGAGTGCAGGGGACTAAGGACTTGAGCCATCCCACACTGCTTTGTGAGGTTTGAAGCAGGGAGCTAGATCAGAAGTGGGACAGCCGGGACATGAGATGGTGTCCATTTAGAATGCTGATGCTTCAGGCAGAGGATTGACCTGCTAGCCATGGAGCTACTCCTATAACTTTGGTTTTTAAAATTTGTTTTAGTAGTAGTGAGTGTTCAAATTAATACTCAAAATGCCACTAAAGATATTTACATCCCATGTGTGAATAAACAGGTTCAAATCCTGGCTGCATTTTGAATTCTAGTTTTCTGCTGAATTATACTTGGGGAGGCAATAGATGATAGTTCAAACACTTGAATCCTTTTCACGGGGATAAAAATTGAATTTCAATCTCTGGCTTTGACCTGGCTCAGCCCCAGTTATTGTAAGCTCCTGGAGAGTAACAAATAGATGGTGATTTCTCTGTAGCAATCTAAAAGTGTCTCTTCACCTTTCTAATAAAATCAAATAAAATAAAAATAAATAAAATATTTCAGTAGGTGAATACTGTCAAATGAAATCTCAGCTTAAAAATTTTCCCTATATCTGAACTATAGTTAAAATGGTATATTTTCCTATTTTTCCAGGATTCCATACAAATTGGAATATCCAGATTTTTCCTTCCCTTTCATTAAAATGCTTTACATAATGTGATTCATCTGGCAGTATTTGCTCTATTTCATAATTAAATGACATCATGTTATCAATGTATAAGAACTCAAGATTTGTGCTATATCCTCATCTGTCTCATAACAACTCACCTCTATACCATGTGCTATAAAATATATGTAATCCTATAAGATGATGACATGGGTCTTATCTTTATATCTATTTATCACGTAAAATATTTGTGATCCTGAGATACTTAATGATTTGCTTTGGTACAGTGCAACCCAAAAGCCTAAGTTCTTTGTCAGACATCAAGCGCTCTGGGGAAAATTGCCAGCATGTAGTAATGAAGTATGGGAAAAAGCAATGTAATGGGTATAATGTATTTGATATAGAAAGCCAACATATTTTTCATGTTTTTCTGTGTCTCAGCATTCTTTGTATTAATGTCATCTGTCACTTTGTTAGCAAACCATACATAGCTTAGAATAAAGGAGCCCCACTCAGGTTAAAATTCAAGTTGGACTTCTTAAACAATAAGCAAGAGCATAATTGTTAGATTTCTTTAGCACATGGTTTAGTTTGGCTATAAAAGGAGATGCCATGGCAGTTTGTGGTAAGGATCTGGTAGAGAGTAGTTTGAAGACATGGGATAAAACGAGTTCCTCTGCCACTAGAAGAAGTTAAACTTTTCTGAACAATGGGTATTCAGTTAAACCTTTCTGAATAATGGGTATTCAGCCGAGAATAAATGTTCAGAGAGCATAAGACCAGGGTCTTAACACTGTCTATGTTCCTAAGATGAATCTATTTAACACCATAGCAGGCTCAGTTCCAAAGAGTGAATGGGAGTGCCTTAAAAACAAATAAAAACATTTCAAAAGAGATTAGAATGATAGGTGAAAAGAGAGAGGGGGCAGACAGAGAGATGGAGGGAGGGATGGAAGGAGGAGGGAGACAGGGAGAGAGAGAGATGGAGAGAGGCAGAGGGGAGTGAGGAAGGAAGGACAGAAGGAAGGAAAGAAAGAAAGAAAAGGGAGAGAAGGAATAGAAAAGAAGGATAGATGGAAGCAAGAAGAAAGTTAGGAAAAAGTAACGGGTAAAAAGAAAGAAAGAAGATAAAAGCCAGCCTCAGGAAAGCACATGGAAAAGGTTTCATCAAGACATTAAAAACCAAAGTCAAAAAAGAAAGGAAGGAATGAAGGAAAGAAGAAAGAAAGGAAGAAAAAAAAGAAAACCTTGGAACAGTTTACTCTGTGATTTCTAAATATTGAGTTTTAATTTATCATCTGCTTGGGAAATTGGTATACACAATTTCTATTGATTGCTATTTTTACATGGATGTAAAGTGTATAATCTTGCTAGTAAGTCTTTATAAATTGGAGGCCATCCCATTAAAAAGACTTTGTTATGTGGTTGCTGATGGTAAGGCTTTTTTTCCCCTTAGTCTAAGTACCAGCCCTTCTTAAAAATGACCTTCCAAGCAACCACTGGAGTCTGACTGTCCAGCAGCGCCATGACTCCTGAACTTTTTCAGTTTCAAACACTACTTCATCCTCTGGCTGCATGGGTTTAGATGGAGAAGACTAAGGCTGTCAGCCCGTGCTGGCATCTGGAGATTCATTTTAAAAGATGGCTGAGTTCAGTTTGTACTCTTGAAAGTGACCCCATTACCACTATTTCTTGACTTCTGCATTTTAAGTAATTGTAAAATAACTCTCAATTTCCTTAGTCATGAATGGGTTAGACATACAAAATTAATAGCAGAATGTCAATTGCTAATGCCCAATTCTCTTAGGAGAAATTATATAAAAATACAATTGTTGGAAATGTTCTTGATGTGTGTAGACTATATTAAGGTGAATTATTATATAAATTAAATAACTAAAGGTCACATGGATAATAAAATATGAGTTCATCTTCAAAAATTGTAGTAGCAGTAGAATATACTCTTAGCTGAGACATTAATCTCTCAGCTAAAGCCTATGTTTTAGATTCTCTTCCTCTTGACAACACTGGAGTCTAAGTTTTACTCTTCCTGCTTTTATATTAATATTTTAGTAATTTGCCCATTAAATTCCTGGAACAAAAATTCCAACTTAGAAGTATACTTTCTTATTGGTAGAATTTTTAGCATAATTAACCCTGGGAGAACAACACTCTAACATTGTTATTGTATTAGCCACCAAAAAATTCTGTTTTTCTTATTAATTTCTTCTCTGACTCATTGGTTACACAATAGCATCGTTTACTTTAGGAACGTCTTTGATTTTTTCATTTCTTCAGCAACACATTGGTCATTCAATGGCATGCTATTTAACTTTATGTTGTTGCAACTTTTCTATTTTTCTCTCTGTTGATTTTGTTCTATGGTTCATTAAAGGGGATGCATAGTAACTGTGTAGTGGGGACTATCACATAAAGATGTGAAGAAGCTACAATGCAGTGTGCAACTCTGCTTCCAAACAAAATATGGATGGCCAATGAAACTGTTGAATGTGTCTTGACAACAGGATGCTGGACTCTCTGCCCTTGTCCATGCCTACAATGTCAGGATACACTTAAAGAGCAGAATGATGAACTTAGGACTGATTGTGAAGGAATATACTACTGTAACAATATAGGAAAATCAGTGGGGGGAAAGACAGGATTTGGGAGGTAGAAAGGGATATCTCAGAGCCTACGGAATTGAGTCATGGAATAACAAAATGAATAAATAATTTAAAAAACTTAACTGGCTCCCTTGTTTCTTTAAATTTTCATTTATTTTCTGACATCATTACTTACTTATTCTTTTATTCAACAATTCCTTTCTCTAATGCCTACAGTGACTGGGGACTGGACTGAGCTAGGCCAAAGCTGTGAGCCAGAAATTTACTACAGCTTTTCTATGTAGTTAGTAAGAACTCAAGTATAACTGGCAGTATCACTTGTTGCCTCTGGGGTATAGATTAACAGGAAGCTGGAATCAAAAGCGGAGCTGGGATTCAAACCCAGAAACTCTAATACGGAAAGTGGATATCCCATTTAGTCCTTTAACTGGGTTATTATAGAGAAACAGCTTTGAGCAGTCATCAGGGAAACTAATTTATATACTGCAGCTCAAAAAAAAAAAAAAAAAGGATTGCAGGTTTTCAGAAATTGATTCTTGGATTTGAAAAATTATTCAAAGGATGGTACATTTAAATATACCTTTTCTCTAGTAAATTTAACCATTTTGTTTTAATTTACTACTTGATAGCACAACTGCATTACACTATTCATTAAAACTAGTGTCAGAAATTTGTTAACTGATAATACAATACAATTTCAGGTCCTTGGTCCTCCTCTGATACAATTCAATAAGAAAAATATATTGTTCAATTAAGAAAAATGAACATGAATACAATACTGTATAATCTAATTTGCTATATGATACATCTATACTAGCCATGCTGTATACACAATTAAAACTAAATTATTTTCTAAAACACAGATAAGCAAAATGTTAATTTAATGACTATATTTCCTCTTCCTTTGAGAATATAAAAATGTATTACTATTCATTGTATGCTTATTCATCCATTATTATGAACAAGGCATGATATTGAGAAATAAAAAAAGCAAGTGCTGACACAGTGCCCATGGACATTTCTCAAGTACCAAATACAATTCAACACTATGCTAAACACTACGTGGATTAAATTATTTGGTTCTTTCAGAAGCCTAGATTTTTTTAGTGTTACGTTCCTTTAACATAGAAGTAAAACGAATAGTCAAAATTTCAAATGTGATATGAACTTGTATCATGGTATTGCAGATTTTTGCATCAACTTTATGTGTGCTTATCTAATAATTAAGAATTATAAACCTGTAATTATTAAGAAAACCTGTAATTATTAAGAAAAACTCCTTTAAATTTAAAAATACACCTTGAAGAATAAGATACATGTTTGACAATTTAAAATTATTTCACAAGGTCAAATAGCTATTCAGTGTCAGAAATGTTCTTTGAATCTAGTTTTTCTAAATCCAAAGCTTAAAGCCATAGCATTTCCCCTAGCCAAGTACTGTGTTTTTCTATTTTAATACCCTGTGTTAGAAAAAGTATGCGTTTATTTTACTGGAACATCTATCAAACTCAATTTATTAAAATAAAACTCATCAGCTTCCTTCCAAAATTTGCTCCTCCTCTCTGTAGTCCCTGTATTTTAGAATAGTGTGAATTACTTATACTAGGAATATGAATCCTAAAGTAAAATGGGCTTGTTATGCCCCTTAAACAATGTCACCAAACTTTATTACTTTTCTTTTTTAAATATTTTCATGAACATCCTTTTAATTCTAGAGCACACAAACATTTCCATTAGCCAATACTAGATACCGTGAATGAGACAATTCCCTATTCACTTTTGAGCCCCAATCTATCTCACTTCCTAGGAAATCCTATTATTATTGTTAGTACCACTGGTACAACTTACATACATTTTATATATCTCACACACACACACAAAGTCACAATCTTATTATAAGGAACTCACTTATTCTATTCCAGAAGCTGAAAACTCTCACAGTCTGCAGGTTCCAATTTCAAAATTCCAGAGAGCTAATGTGTAACTCCTGATTGAGTCAGTGTGAACACCCAAGAGTGCTAATGGGATAAGTTCCAGTATAAAAGCTGGCAGGCTAAAAGTCCAAGAACTTTTAATGATTCAATATAGGCCCAAAAGTTTGAAAAGGCCTATGCCTCAGTTAAAAGCATTCAACAAAAAGGGGCTATTAGTTATTTTATTCAATTAAAGTCATCAATTGATTGGACAAGGCCCACCCACATTAGGAAGGACCAACTTTTTTAGTCAGAGTGATGATTAGTTTTAGCTTCACTGGGATAGGTGGTGACCAAATCACAGATAAATTTAATTCTGGAAGAAATGGGACTTGGTTAATAGATTGCTTCAAGATTTCCCTCACCAGTGCCTGTAGTGATCATGTGATCCATTGCAATGGGAGGTAGGATTTGCTCCCTGATCAGCGAGGACACATGCTGTCTCTTGCTTTCAGACCTCCTTGTTCCCTAAAGCAATGTGCTGCCCCCACACTGTTCAATTCATTTTGCACTAGAACTATATGACCAGGTTTCTGAGGTCCCCAGCCTACAGGATCTGGATGTTGAACTGATTCCTCATGATCAAGTCAATTCCTCCTAATAAATTTTTTTCTGCCTGTATCTCACTCTCTATTTTATTGGGTGCAGTTGTCTGACAAGTCATAATTAATATCCTTAGCTAGCTATTAAAGTATTTCAGTTATCCTCAATAATATATTTAGGATATTTTTCCGCTAAAAATATGGTTACTCCCATACTAAAGTAGCCAAAAATTCAATTAACACAATAGATATCAGCCGTGTTCTCTCCTGTAATGTTCGCCATACATGTATAGTTACAGAAACATAGAATATACACATGGGCACCACTAGTGAGTAACTCATGATTGGCTAGTACAGAACCTTTTACAGCCTTGGTAGGTTTGCCTTACTCAGTATGTCATGAAATTGGAATAGCAAAGTATGTGGTATTTGCAGAGTGGCTTAATTCACTTAGCAATATGTGTTTGAGGTTCCTCCACGTCTCTATGTGGAAAAATACTTTTATTATCAGTATTGGTTCATTGCTCAGATGTTCTATAGTTGGTGTACCCATATCTTATAGAAGAACTTCTTGCTACTCCCACATTTTGATGTTAAGCATAAGGCTATTATAATTGTTATGTGCAGTTTTTGATGTAGTTATTATTTTCGACTCAACTGATTGAATACGAAGGAACATTATTTCTGTCATATAGTAAGCATACCTTTGTTTTATAAGAATCACCCGACTGCCTTTCAAAGTGGTTGAATGCATCTGTATTATCATTGAGAATGAATAGAAGATGCTGCTGATCAGGTCATACCAGTATTTGGTGTTTCAAGTGTTCTTTCACTTAAAACAACAAATTTTACTTCTTTTTTTTTTTTTTACTTAAAATTGTTACCATGTGCATTTTGTGTGGTATAATGCACAAAGATTGTTTGAGCCCACATACACAGCAAAACTAATCATTATTAAGTAGACACAATTCCCATTTCCTTATATTTGCTTTGTGTTTGCAGACTATTAGCTCATCTTTCCCATTTGTTTTTTTCAGAGTATGACACTTTATCGTGGGTTGTCACTGCCTCCTTGTGCTATGGAACAGGAGATTGTGTTCATTATTTGACTCTGTTTTGCAACTCATTATCCAACATCATCTTGTACCCTATCTTCCCACCCTTCTCTATCACTAGGAATATTCCCAAGTTTACACTGAATTTTTAAAATTTCCACATTAGAAAAAGAAAATATAGTATCTGTGTTTTTCATGCATTGTTAATTTCATTTAATATAATAATCTCCAATTCCACGGTTTTGCCTGCAAATGTAAGGACTTTATTTTTCTTTTTTGGCTGAATTATATTCCAGTGGAATGAGTAAGTATACACTTTTCCTTTTTTATTCAGTCACTGATACATATCTAGGTTGATTATATTATCTTTGCTGTTGTCAATAGTGCTGCAATGAACCTGAGAGAATTGCTAATCTGCTTGATGTGTTAGTATCATTTTTTATAGCTACCCAATAGTAGAAAAGCTAATCATATGGCAGTAATATCCTTAGTTTTCTGAGGAATCCTTTTTTCTCCACAATGGTTGTACTAGTTATTGCTTGAAATATCAGCCATTATGATAAGCGTGCTGCACTATTTCATATTATCTAATTGGCAATTTCCTTGTAATGTGATGTTATACCATTTTTTTATTGCCATCAGTGTATCTTCAATAGTAAATTGCTAAAACTTTACACCAATTTCTAGTGATTCAGAAATAATCACCATGCTTGCATTAGATTTTGTATAGTTACAATTATTATGGAAAAAAACTCACTTCTTTCCACTATCTCTGAAACAAAAACTCAAACAATATCCAAATACATTCTTCTGGAGTATTACATTCCATCTTCTGGAGTCTAGTAAATGCCTCTCACCATTTCCCTGCAAGCGACTCTCATTCTCCATTTTATGTTATTCCTGAAACGCTGTCTTTTTTAGCTGTCTTGCTAAAACGATATCCTCTAGCTATCTTGCTACCTGCTTCACACAACACCTGCTTTTCCTTCTGTATCTTCAAAACCTACCACTATGACCAAATTTTAGCAGTCACTAAGTATAAAAGAATTTCCAAAAGTCTGCTTTAAAAATCAACAGTGAGCTGCGGATTGCCCCAGGTAACCTCCCGCTCCACAGCTTAGCATTTTCTTACACAAACATCTATGTCTGTTATCCCTAAGAGGGTATTATAATTTTAACATTTACTAAAGATATATGTTGCTTGTTTAAATAGTAGCATCACATTTTACTTAACCACTAAAATTCCTGGATAGTCCGCAGAAGAAATTAAGGTTCATTAATTCAGAGGATATCATTCTTCAACAAAGTGCATATGCACCTTGTAAATACGTTTCCTACATAAATCAAGCTGCAATCTCTTGTTTTATTTCTAAAATATAATTAATTCATATATCAAACAGGCATTGAAAGAAATGGATAAAGCATAGAGAGAGCTTCTGTCCATTGGTTTATTCCTCAAGTGCCTGCCCTGATTAGGACTAAGTCTGGCTAACCTCAGGAACTGAGAACATATTCCCAATTTCACAAATAAGTGGCAATAATGCAATCACTGGAGCTGTCCACTCACTACCTTTTAGAGTCTGCATTAGCAGGCAGACTGAATAAGGAAGTAGAACAGGAAGTTTAAACCAGGTACTCCAATATCAGACACAGATGCCTTGCCCACTAGGTTGAATGCATTTCTCACTCTTCATTTTAATGACATGGATGGAATATGCTTCATAAAAGGCATGTAAATTGTTAATTTGAGATGACTTTTACTTTTCATACCATTGGAATTATTCATTCCTTTCTTATTACTGAAGCTTTCTTGCCAACAGAAACTAAATCAAATTCTGGCACTGTAGCTATTTGAATTGATTAAAATAATACTTAACAAATCACTGGGAAGCTTGAATTCTGAAACTTAGAGATATAATTAGCATGCCAAAGAATCCCGTTGCTCCACCATTTATAGATATAAAAATATTTTTCTTTTTGTTTTGCTTTTCATTCATCACAAACTGTACAATATTTCCAAATAATTATATTATACTTGAAACACCCTAAAATATGTTGGTTTTGGTAACCATATCACCAACTGATGATTCATTTATTTACATACTACTCAAACTTTTAATTGATGTTCATATTTTTCTAGTGAAGAAAAACAGAAAAACAATAACAGAAAATGTTCATCACCCACATTTTCACATACATGAGTTTACTTTCAAATATAACTATGCTAAGCAGAAAAGAAAAAAAAATTTAAACCATTTGTACACTAGGCATTTTTAACCCATAAAATCTATTTACCATTTTTGTTATTAACTTATTTTTAACATTTATCTTATTTAGAGTCAGAGAAGGACAGAAAGACAGGAGAAGATCAGAGAGACACTTTCAATCTGTTCCCCTCGCAAAGGCTGCAAGAGCTTGGACTGGACCAGATATGGGTGGGAGCCAGGAACTCGGCCTATTCCCACATAAGATTGGCTGGAATGCAGTAACTGGAGTCATCATTTGGTGCAACTCATGAAGTGCTTTAATAGAAACTGGACATAGGGGAGTAGAGTAATGACTTGAACCAAGGTACCCAGATTTAGAACATGGATATCCTAAGCATAGTGCCTATTACATGGGCACTAATTTTCTTTCTATGTAGCATGTAATGATGTAAGTAAATAATGTTGTCATTCTGTATATTCATTCCCTTCAATACAAATCAGTAACTTTGATAGAATTGCATATATTGTAGACTTTGAGTATCTCAATAAATATGACCGTGCTTTCATAAGCAATATGTTCTGAGTGAACATTGAAGTGAGTTTCTTAAATACAGAAATGTGTCCTGATTACTGTAGAATTCTAGCCTTTCAAATGCATTTGCTTCCACCACCTCAGCATCATCATTTATCTCTTTCCACTGAAATCAGACTCCTTAAAATACTTATCATCTAATCTCACCTACCTGGAGCATCACCACGTACCTGTCTATGTAAGTATACGTAACCGTCCCTTGCCTCATAACTCATAGCATCTACTGTTGACACCCTCATCAGTTTTCATTCACAGGGATGCATGTATTATCCTCACATTTGGTGGTTAGGAAAATCCCATGGAAGCAAACACAGGTAGAAACCAAAGATTTGTATTTGTATAGCAATCATTTTATTAAAGAGTTTGAGAGCACAAGCCTTGTACTTTTCCTTAAGCTCAACATGAAAGCCTATTTCAAAAAAAAGTATGTTTCCAGGTATAAAAGGTTTTCTTTTCTACTTCTACATAAAAACTTTAGAGATTGCAATTGACTGAGTGGCATTTCACTGGAGAATAGGGAAAGTAGAATAAGTACGTCAGACTGAGAAAGCCATTATTTCTTCCACTGTCATCTAGAGGTCAGGTGCAAGAGATAATGGACCAGAAGTCCTTTCTGCAGCAACAAGCAAGAGGCCAGAAATTATAAAGATCAAAATATGGAAATACTTCGGATTTAAAATATCTTAGAGATAGAACTATATCTCCACAGGCCGAACCAAACCACTTTAAGCTTTATAACTAAGGAGAAATGAATAATTTCTAAATTTCTAAAGCAGAAAAGAATATGCCACTTTAATATAAGACATCTGGAGAGAATCTTTCAGAGTTTGAGTCAACTGAAGCAGATTGAGAGAGGGTTTTTATTTTTTTCTCACTCGCCCTCATTTACCTAAAACAAAGATGAACTTATAAAGCCAAGGAAATCACCAGAAACACCTGGTGTTTACTCATCAGGATACCAAGGGAGATAACATCAACAAAGTTCAATAATTCTCATTTATTCTCTGTCCCACAATTTGCCACTTTCAAAAAGACAATCTTTCTTTGCTTGACGTTGTGACTAAGTCACACAAAAGTCTTTGTTGAAGACTGTTGAAAAGTTGGATATCAAAGCTATGTCATGGAGAACTAATTATTCACAGAGTATTTTCCATGTATGAGATTGCCTGAAACATGCATAATATCAAGCTCTATTTGTGTGTATACTTTAATTTATCATTTGTAACAATGGGTCATTCAGGTAAAAACTATGAAGGGTACATAGAAATTTATGTTATCACCCAACTACAACACCATATCTCATGGAATTGCAAGACAAATCAAGTACAAGCAAAATTTTTAAAAGTGTCAATATAAATTTTACAAATACAGATTATTAAAATTATCACAATTATCCCTCAGTCTTCAAAAAAGAAACAGAACTGCCATACTACTCTCCAACATGCACTGCTATAATTGAAAATGTGTATGCTACTTCTAATCTAGCATTTAACTAATTTAATGATTTTCAGAGGAGAGTTCACTTGTAAAGGTACAGACTGGAGATTTCTTCAGCGGACTTGTGTGTACATTATTTGCTCATATTCCTGGTCATTTAGGTCATTTTCCTACCTGGCTTAGAGAGATACACCTGAGAATGAACTATTCTTAATTTCTTTTACCAATAGTATACCAGGCAGCATACTGGCACAACAGGTTAATCTTACACCCTGTGGTGCTGGCAACTCACATGGGCACTGATTCAATACTAACCCAGCTCCCTGCTTATGGCCTGCACAACCAGTAGAGGATGGTCCAAGTCTTGAGACCATGCACCCACGTGGAAAACACAGAAGCTCTTGGCTCCCAACTGTGGATAAACTCAGTTCTGGCCATTGAGGCCATTTGGGGAGTGAAGTAGCAGATAATACACATTTACTCTACCTCTCCCTTCTTAATACTGAAGCTAGAAATAACAAAGTTCACACATGAAAGATGCCATTTGAGGAGTGAATCTACTGATAAGAGTTGGTCACTTGCAAATCAATAAAATAGATGTGTAAAATATAAAAAAACTACAAAAAATAACTGTGGAGAAAAAGTTTGCATCAGTACAGCATTTATGACTAAATAATAAAGTTGCCAAGAATAGCACCACTGTCTATAAAATGATCAGAATAGCAATAACAGACAGAGAAAGTATGATGGAACCAAGAACACAGACATGTGGCAAACATATATATATATATATAAAACCAGAATAAAGTAAAAGCAAGGAATATTCTCCTGTATTCCACAAAAGAACAAGAAAATTAAAAATTATTTACTTGAAAACCAAAGTTTCTGAGAGAGAAGGACAGAAAGAGGTCCATGCCACAGATAGCCCAGGTGAAGCCAGTTGATAAGAGCTTCATCAGGGTCTCTCACTTGAGTGAAAGGTGTCCAGGATGTGGGGACATAATGTGATGCTTACCCAGGAGATTAGTATGGAGTTGATTCCAAAACAGAGCAGCTAAGGCTCAAATCTGCACACAAATGGAATGCTGCTGTCACAGGCAGTAGCTTTACCTGCTGAAGCACAATGCTGCCCCCCAAAGTAAGAACACTTAAAATAAAATTCTGGGTAGTTTTTTAATGAATAAAAAAAATGCTCTGAAAATGTGTATGAAAATTGTCTGCTATACTATTGGTAAAAGAAATTAAGAATAGTTCATTCTCAGGTGTATCCCTCTAAGCCAGGTAGGAAAATGACCTAAATGACCAGGAATATGAGCAAATAATGTACACACAAGTCCGCTGAAGAAATCTCCAGTCTGTACCTTTACAAGTGAACTCTCCTCTGAAAATCATTAAATTAGAATATTATCTCTATCAATGATTAGTTAGGCTAATTTTCCCCAAATTTAACACATACCTAATTGTCTATACCTATAAGGTACACAACAGAAGTCTAACCTACCTCATGAGTTTATACTAATAAAGAAGTGGGCTGATATTTTGGGTGGCTAAAATTGTCCTCTTCAACTTAATCTCCTTTCTATGGTTATATATGGGTTAGTTTATGTGTGCCCTCTTCTCTTTGTAACCATCAATTCATATTTATAATGAAGTCACAGCAGTACTAGGTCTGAATATTCCCTAGTATAGAAACTCACAAAAATTTTGAATCTTCAGGGCAGCTTTCAACCAAGCTGTCAAAAAGTTTAATCACATTTTTTAGCATTTTACTGTTTTGATAGTATATGAACATCTCATGCCAAATTTTCAGAGAAAGTCATGTTTGCCTGGAAAAATATGATCAATTTATCAGTGGTGGCTTTGCTCTTACATGTTCATTACTAAATTATATTCTCCAAAATCTTAAGAAAGCATTTTGTCTCTTTGGGCCTGTAATAAATTCAAAATAGAAAGAATATATTCTATTTCCAATCTGTCACCTGAGAATATAATTAGAACCTACATGATACTTCAAAACATTTAGAAGACAATCACTGTAATAAAATCACTGTCATAGATTCCAACAACTCTTGCATATAAAAGTTTATTTTCTCTGGGGCTTAAAATTACATGATTTTTTTTCCAGAAAAGTCAAGCTCTGAAACGAAATAAAGATTTTAATTCCAAATTTCTCAGAAAAACTAGGTGAGAAGTTAACCCAGGAATGTGTTAATGAATGACTATTTACTCTCTGTAGTCAGAACAGCAGCCAACACCAAGAGGATGTGTGAATGGTTTTAACTTCTACAAAGACATAGGAAAAGTACTGATAATTTAGGCACATTTGAATAATAATTGATAAAAACAAAGTTACTATTGTCATAACAAAGCACAGTTGTTAGTATATGTGTATGTGAGTATAAACATTAAATACATAATTTAACCTTGTTGACCATAGTGCACAACTCACTAGTGGGCAAGGAATCAAATTAGCACATCTTTAGACTAAATATTATACTGTAAGATAAACAATCAACACACTTACACAGTAGGGTTTTGTGAACTACTGTTTCATTTAAATAGGTTTATATATATATATATAGGCTCACAATGTGATTAGAAGCCACATGAGCATTTTTTCCAGAAACAATCTGATTTATATTCAAAGAGAATACTCACTGTGATAGTTCTGAATTAACTTTTCATGTGAATCAACAGTAAAATAAACTAGTAAACATGAATTGATACAGTTTAATGCTACAGGTAGCTCACTTATGAACAACGATACCAAGATGACAACACAGTATTTCTGCATGTCTCTACATGTACACACATATTTTACAGCATATGCATCTGTGAGATATATTATATATAAAATATGTTATATCCATTATGTGTATTACACATGACATATGCCACATATAACATTTATAAGTATTTGTTGTATAACATATGTTGTAAAAATGAGTGAACCAGTATGTAATAGTAATTAGACAGGTTTCACATATACATGTGTGTATGTCCTATATATAAAAATATTTTACAGTTTGCAATTGTTTGACTCAATGTTTTTTCCACATGATGGGGAAAATGTAAATATAACATGTAGCTATTTAGATTTTCACTTCTAATATAGTATTCAAGAAGGTACATGAGATAATCAAGGATTAGGAAGAAATGTGCTTTGTGTTAAATGACTTCATCAACTGTAAGCTAGTGCCATTTTTCTGAGGACATATAATGTAGGCTAGAGGAATCTGTGATAGTAGGTTAGTGCAGTGATTCTATACGGACATCACCTCATCATGAGTTGAAAAGCATCTTATTAGAAATGAGAATAAGGAAAATAAAATTCTTACATGACATTTCATGCATATATTATCAGTAGCATTCAAGCAACTACTAAAGTTTGTGTTTTCGTGAGTTAGAAATAATAGACTGAAAAACCAAGCTGGCTTATAAAGAAAATTCAGAAAAGCAAGTTATATTAGAATTATATAAAATAAACCAAACAATGCGGAGAAAAAAAGATGGCAGCAAGAAGGCAAATCAAAACCGATCGTGAAATGGTATATTCATTTGGTTGCAGTTTTTTGGTTTTTTTTTTTTTTTTTTTTTGCTTTTTGCAGGACTGAGACATAATTGACAGATGTTTACTGCACATACTCTAAGAGTTCTGCCTGAATGCAATGACATATGGTACCCCTATGAAAACATCACCATAATCACGATAATGAGTATATTCATTATCTTTGTTTTTTGTGCTTCATTATAGTCCCGCTCTTTTTTTTTTTTTTTTCACAAATCACTTACACATCACCCAACCCAATCCACATCCTGAGGCAACCACTATTATGTCACTATAGAAGGCCACATTAGTTCTAGAATAATATACAAGTGAAATCACAAAAAAATGTATTTGTTCTTTGATTGTTTTCACTTACAAAAATCATTTTAAATTTAACTCATGCTTCTGGGAACCAATGCCTCACGAATATATTTTATTTCTAGTAGAATTCCACTGTGTGGGTAACCCTTAACATGGTTATAAAGTTTCCTACCAATAAACATTTGCATTGTTTTCATTTCAGATCAATCACAAATTAAACTGCAAAGTGATTTCTCAACAAACAATGTTCCTTTGTTTTCCAAGGCTGTAATGAATTACAACAAGTTGTGTAACTTACTTACATAAGCATTATCTTATAATTCTAATAAGCACAAATGTAAGTGTCATTCAGTAAGGTTTCCTGTGGCCTTTCCCCACAGCTTTTTGACTCGTGCTTTCTTGTTTGGGTCTTATACCAATTTTCTTCTGCCAGTATATACCCTATCTCCTTTTCTCCTCAGGACAACTACAAAATTACAATAAAACCAACACTCATGTTCTGTTGTAATTTAACTACCCCCCTTAAAAGCTGTATTCCCAAATACTGTCTTACTCTGTGGTACTATGGGTTAGGACTTCAACACAGCAATTTTTTTAAAGTCACCCTATGGAATTGTACCATAAAATTCAAATTTAAAAACAATAGTAAAATTTAAAAAATTGAAGTCACAATTCTGCCCGTAACAAAACCTTTGTGTGCATGTATGCTTTACTTTTAAACAAGTTATGCCTATATCTGGGAAACAAGTTATGCCTCTATTTGGGAATGGGATGCTGGTTTCCATGACAAATGCATGCATAACTTATTAAACAGTCAAACCATACTCTACAGCAGCTTATCACTTCTGCATGCAAACCTACTATCCACTTTCTGTATCATTTAAGAGTGATAGGGTTATGCATTGTGGTATAGAATATTAATCTATTACATGGAATGCCTCCACCTGATCTGGGTATGTGGTACTTATCTGGAACCCTCTTCCAAAATCGTTTCCTTGTAATGTTCTTGTGAAGGCTGTGTTTATTGGTCCAAAGACTTGGGTCCCTGTACCTCACATGGGTGACCCAGATGAAGTTAATGGAGTTCTCGGTGTCTGACTTTGGCCTGCTTGAACTTCAGTTCTTGTGGATATTTGTACAGTGAACAGGAGGAGGGATGGGTGATCTCCCTTTGTCCCCCACCCCTTTCTTTCCAATAGATTTCAGATGGTAGAATGATAACGTGAAAAAATGATAACAGATATGTTAAAAGAGAGAGAGAGGGGTGTAGAAATCCTAAATTGTAATGTGGTTGTTATTTTGTCCTTTCAGTTCTGTCAGATTTTGTTCCATTATCACTGGAGTCCTTTATTACAGAAAGTTAAATGCTTAGGATTATTGTGACATCTTTTTGAACTATGTCATACGGCATTACTTCTAAGCCATGGTGATATTACTTTCTTATCTGCCATGTCCATCATTAAATTGGCCATCTGAAGTATATAGGTTAATATTCATATATTATATATTTTTACATCTTCTCTATTACAAGCTATTATCTTGATCTCTAAATCAATTTCCTCAGGCAGCATTTGTTTCATCTTGCGTAGCAATTCAGTTATACTACTTCTTTTTAATTAGAGACTTCACTGTGATTATTAATATGCCTTTAATTAAATCTGCACTCATATTATTTACCTTTATGTGCTAACATGTTCTTTGGACTGCCTGAGTATTTTCATAATTTTAATAATCTACATTGCTGGATTATTATCTAAGACATCTTTAGATTTTATTGTTTAGGCATCCTTATTCTGCTGTAGCTCTTGATTCTGTGTCTTTGGATTCTCATTCTGAATCTGGAGTTATGATTAAATAAGAACATTATACATTTTTATTGTTTACTCTTCTTTTATTAGAGTGGTCTCACACTTTCCAATGGACAGCATAGAGATCACTCCCTTTCTAAAGCTTCTAAGCAAAAAAAAGAGTGGCAGGGACAGCCTGATTTCTCTTGACCACCAATAGTGAAACACAAGAAGAAAGTAATTTAAATTAAGTATAGAATTTATAATGGAAAAGGAAGAGAAACTTTACTGTTTGGGAAATTTTCAGACTGTCAAGATTGGAAAGCACGCTTTGTAAAGACCCTCATGGGGGGAGGGGGTGGTCAAGCTGCTATTTGATAACATATTAGTAGGGCCAGAATGAAGTTAGGTGCTATTCATCAAGATAATAACAGAAGGGTCCTAAAGCATTCCTGAGACTTCCTGGCTGCTTCACCCATCATAGGCCATGGATTCCTAGTTCTTGAAAGCACAATGGTTTTAAAGGAGTTACTCAGATTGCTTGTGGGAAATGAGGTTCCATTCCCACTGTCAGTGCAAGAATTTTTCTTGTAGCATTACTGTCCAGTGCTGTCCAGCTGACTCAATTATGTTGGAGCAGGTCCAGAGTGTCTTTGCTCACTTGTCTCAGTAAAACAAGGAATAAATGTTGGCAGTGCCTCCAGGATGGTAACACTTCAAATGTACTGATAAAAAGAGCTCTGGAGGTATGACAATTGCCTGTAGATTTCCATGGGTGTCACAGAGTCCCAAGACCCAAACAGGGATGCACTTCAGGAATGAGAGTGCTACAGACAGCAAACTACAGAAATGGCTCTGCACTGTGTGGGTGCAATAGTCTAGTGGCTAAATCCTCCTCACCAAGAGCATACCAGTATCCCATATGGGCATTGGTTTATGTCCCAGATGCTCCACTCCCCCTCCCCCACCCAGCTCCCTGCTTGTGGCCTGGGAAAGCAGTACAAGATGATCCAAGGTCTTGGGACCCTGCAACAACATGGGAGACCTGGAAGAAGGTCCTGGGTCCTGGCTTCAGATAGGCTCAGCTCCAGCTATTGTGGCCACTTGGAGAGTTAACCAGTAGATGGGAAGAAACCTGTCGCTGTCCCGCAGCGATGGACTTGGTGCACGGAGCCGATAATAACACGCGTGGACCCCTGACTGATGGTCAAAAGCCGAGGTTTATTAGTAGCATCAGACTTTATACTCTGAGGGTCATATAGGATAAGGGAGGAAGTGCTGAGCTTATCAACAAAACCATTAATGCTTGTTTGGAACTCCTTTTGTCTTGTATATTCCACCAGGTGTTCTCATATACATATGCAGATGATATCCAATAAGGTATACAAAAGGTAGCCATTTGGTTATTCTCCTCCAAATATTATCCAACCAACTGTAGTCCTGTGCTCACTGACCTTTTCGGGTCACAATGTCCTCCTACAAATCCCCCTTCTGTGTTTTGTAAAATTAGGCCTGAATGATGTATGTAGGGGAAACATGCTCTTGGGAGAGCAGAAAAATGGGGAGAAACAATATTATTTAACCGAAAGCAGAGTGGCACAGGAACAGTGTAAAGACCAACATTGACATACATAGCAGCTGAGTTCAAACATAACATCAAAGTTCTTTACAGTTACATCTTGTTTAGCATTAACAGTTTTAAATTAATAAAAGCTTTTCAGGGAGATTCTTAACCCAATTTAAATTTTGCAGTTTATAGAGGTTAAGCACAGTTTTGCATTTAACAATTGAAGAATAGAAAAGTTTTAGGTAGGTGAGCAGGGAAATCCCCAACAACTTAGTGAGTGAGGAAGAATTTAACTCTACATGGGACTCACAAGCAACCCTGATGGTTGGTGTAAGAGAGGGCTGAGAGCCAAGGCTGGAACTAGTTAAGAACTAGAGGAAGCTCCTCCTACAATCCTTTTCTCTCTGAGTGCCTCCCGGGGCTCCTGGCTTAAGTTCCCAGGTCACCAGACCCTATGAGCAGGGTACTGGGCTGCTTCAATCCCTTGTGAGAAATCCAATAGGAAAGGACTGACCTCAGAGTTCTCGGCCTCCAAGGGCACTCATCTTCCTTGTGATCTCCTTGGCAGTCGGGATACGGTTCTCGATGTCCTTGATGAGGCAGATATCCACTGCTTCTGCAGCGAAAGCACATGGGAGGCCTCCGGGAGTCTCCGGGACTAGGATAGAGGGCTCCTCTTATCCTCCTGCTCCACCCTGTGACCCCCCTTGCTCTATACACACAACCTCCTTTAAGAGGGTGTCAGAGTCGTCCTTGGATGCCACCACAAATTTCTATGGCTTTTCTAATGTCTAAGGTCATTAAAATCTATAAATAACAAGTTACACTTAAAGTCTTCCTCAAACATTCTAAGAAGGTGGAGAATTTCTCTGCACTCCTGACCTGTAGTAGAACCAGAGGAATATTAAACAAATTTAGCTTTTCAGTTCTTAGAGGCAGCTCCACTGGGGGTTCCATCTTCTCCAGGGGCAGCGTTGAGTTCAAGGGAGTTGCAGCACTTTCGAGGTCAGATGAGCCAGTTTTGAGGATCCATCAGGAAATTCTAGGGACAAGAGCATAACCTTTCCCACGGATTATTAGTGTTTATCAAATGCATCATAATGTCAAGGACAGTTGCGCTTGATGCACCAATCTCTTAGGATCCCTCACGTCACCCGGTGTTGGGAGGGGTCTGGCCTCCTTCTCCTCCTCCAATGTCTCCTTGATGGAGATGGATCTTTCAGAATGAAGTCGCGAATTTGTCTTACTGCAGGCGCTTCCTCCGGTGAATGGAGTCCAGGGCTTTACATTACCAGCTGGCACCCACACAGGCTGCAGCTCAGTTTCTAGAAAAACACAAACAAACCCTCTTCCCACAGTTAGCAAGGGGTCAGGACCTCTCCACTTGTGAGTGGCTGGGTTCCTCCATCAAACCGAAGGCATCTGTGTTGGGCCTGCAAGCAGCCTCTAGTGACGCAGAGCTGGTGCTCACCAGGAGACAAAATCTGAACAAAATTTAAGGTGAGTAAGACCAAATTAATGCATTTACAGGGGTAGCATATTCCCCCCTCTGCTTTTAAAGCATAACTTTAACATCTTTGTGATTTTACAATCCTATCAGAAAGCTCTGGGCGTGGCTGCAGGTTGCCACAGCCCCAAGGCAACCTGCTCTTGATAAACAAACAGCAACACATGATAACAATTTGAAACAACTTTTTACAAAGGACAAAATGTTAAGACACACATGTATGCGCGCACACACACAGACACACACACACACTTTTGGAGACTTGAAAATATTATTCTCAACCAAGCTTAGTAGTAGTGTTCACCAAAAACCAGTAAGTGAAACCATTAAGTCAATAGTTTTGAACTGAGAAACTCAGACAAAAACATTGATCATGCTATGAAATCCCTCCATCAATCTAAAATTGCAAATTTCAGTCTTCCCAGCAATACAGCCATGCTAAGAATACATAATTAGCAACGCAAACTAAAATTAAACCTTCACAACTCCATGGATGTATACAACGTTTTGACACAATAAAATTTTACTCCATTTGTTATTTGGCAATAATCTTAGTATAATCCAATAGCCTGGTCAACTGTCTCCACAAAACGGGAGATAGATCCGTTGGCATTCTTGAGGCCTCGTAAGAATACCAAGGGAATCCCTAGGATTTGAAACCTTTGAATTCTTAAATGCTTTTTTAAGGATAGCTAAAAATATCTGAAACAAGATTTGTTGTTGACATTAGCATAACATATGATAGATTACAATTGGTTATTGATGCGAGATCATCACTCAAATATCTTTAAAACAAATACAAAACCTTGACACATTAAAGGCAGTGAGAGATTTGATAACCAGCCAAAAACACAAGAATTACATTAATACATGCAATTAATACATGCAAACACTTTGTAGACAATGAATATCACATTAACTTATACCTTGAAATAATCAAATAGTGTTCGAGTTCAATTTTATACCAAATTATTTATGGTAAAATTTCACATTTTTATTAAATGTCCCCCCAAAAAACCCTCAGGATTTACAAAAGCCTAGTATCTTCTTTGAATTCCAAGCTCCCAAAAGTTGCAATGGATATACAGATGAAGTCAGTTTGCTAAACATCTACCACAACAAAAGACCTTGAAATTGGTGATTATTGTGAAAGCTAGCCACTAAACTGAAGGCCAGCTTCCTCAGCATTATAAAATATTCCAAAAGACATGCGGTTACAACTCGGGTACATTAACAAACAAAACAGGAAACATTCACTTTATAATGATATAATGACATCACCCAAACACTCCTTAAAGCAAGAACATCGCTTTTGTTAATTTTAAACAATGAGAATGTAATGAGGCAGTGAACATAAAAATTAACTTAATATAAAGACTTGTACTTAAAAATTAGTATACATGATTAAGCAATGCTGTATATGAATAACATGCATACACCACAACTGATTGGAATTTCAGCCTCCAGGATTTATACTTGCAGGGTGAGGAGCACAGGTGGGGCAATGAGACAGTGGCAGTTTTAAGTTTGTAGCTTCTCTGAAGATTCCCATTTTGTAAACCTGTGAATGTTTGGGACCTGGGGCTGACCCCTCCCAGAGTCTTCTGGCCACAGGCATCTGCCATCATGGTCAAATTTGGATTTACATTCTTTTTTCCAGTGTTGGCCTCTTCGGCACTTAGGACATATTCCAGGGGAGTGACTGTTAAAAGCATCCGCAGGGTATTTTTGAGTTGAAGGAAGCATTGGGCAATCTTTTCTAAGGTGTCCTGGCTTGCCACAATTAAAACATTTAGCCTTCATTTGTTTTTGAATAGCAAAAGTTTCAAGTGCTGCTAGGCGGGCACGGTGCTTAAATGTCCCTATGTTGAGACAGGCTTTCAGGTAACCCAGAAGATCCTCTCTTTCTTTTATAGGACGAATAACAGCCTGGCAGTCCTCATTCGCATTATCAAAGGCCAGTTGCTTTAACAACAATTTCCTAGTGCCTTCTCCCTTAACTTGTTTTTCTATAGAGTCTGTCAAACGTCTTACAAAATCAGCATAAGATTCTTTGGCTCCTTGAATGACTTTTGTATAACTGCCTGCAAATTCAGACCCAGTCTCAATTTTCTCCCATGCCCACAATGCTACGTCTCGTATATGCATGAGCGCAGCTTGAGGTAGCTGTATCTGTTGCTCTGTAGTAACCCACTGTCCGTCCCCGACCAACATATCATAAGTCAGTTGTCCTCCACCAGGGAGTTGCCGACCTGATGCTCCTAAGGTTCGCAGTTTTTCTTTAGCCATATCGCTTCTCCACATTTTCCATTGTAAATATTGAGAAGGAGAAAACCCTATTTTTGCTATTACTTCAAAATCATAAGGAATCCAGTTTGCTCCCTGGCTCCAGCCATTTAAATATTCCCACACATAAGAAGAAGTAGGTCCGTAGGACACACAAGCCTTTTTAAAAGCTATGATGGCATTAACATCTAGGCTTTCATAGGTAGGTTGGTTATTTTCTTGACTAAGTATGATTGGAAAAAGCAATCGGAGTTCATGAGGTCTCCGGGGAACATCAGTCATTTGGAAACATTTTTGATCAGATTTAAGAGCAAGACGGCATGGGCTGATATTTAACTGTTGCTTTATCCCAGCCTCATTTACCTCACTAGAGAAATCCTGTGGTTTAACACTGAAAATTTTCTTTTTCTTAGTTCTGATTTCATTTTCAGTCACATTATGGTAACATCTTCCAAGTTTTCTTTTCCTAATTTCCACATCTGTAGTATAAGGCCTTTCTCTTTTAGCTGCATTACAGTGGCATCTCCTCGTGGGAGGGCCTCTCACACATTCTTTCTCATCTTCATCTGTAGTATAAGCCATTTCTTTCCTAGCCACATTACGGTGGCGTCTCCCATTAGGGAAATCTCTCACGGGCTCCTCTTTGCTGTCCTCCTCATCTGTACTATGAGGCGTTTCTTTTTTAGCCATATTACAGCGTCCTTTCCTGTTAGGTGGGCCTCTTAAGGATTCCCTTTCTCTTTCTTCCTTGTTCTTACTATGAAACACTTCTTTTTTAGCTACATTTTGGGGGTGTCTCCCCTTAGAGGAATTTCTTGCAGATTCCCCTTCTAAAATTATAATAATAGCTCTAATTAAAGCCGATATAATCCAAAAACTAACTTGAATATCTTCTATCCTTCCGGCCTTTTCACCATTTTTCTGAGTAAAATTCTTAAGTCCAGTTTCTAGTGTCCATTCATCTGGAGACCAAGGATTATATTCACTAACAAGCTCTAAATAAGAATGCAATTGCTGCCTAGTTATCTTCGTTCCACTTTTCACTAAAAAATTCTGCATAAGAGAGATAAAAGACTGTGCCCTACACTGGTTCTGGCCCATTGTCCCACTCACCACTTTCTGTGGGGGTCTCCGCTGCACTTTCTCTTCTTCTTTCAAGTCCCCGTTCAGGCGCCAGTTGTCGCTGTCCCGCAGCGATGGACTTGGTGCACGGAGCCGATAATAACACGCGTGGACCCCTGACTGATGGTCAAAAGCCGAGGTTTATTAGTAGCATCAGACTTTATACTCTGAGGGTCATATAGGATAAGGGAGGAAGTGCTGAGCTTATCAACAAAACCATTAATGCTTGTTTGGAACTCCTTTTGTCTTGTATATTCCACCAGGTGTTCTCATATACATATGCAGATGATATCCAATAAGGTATACAAAAGGTAGCCATTTGGTTATTCTCCTCCAAATATTATCCAACCAACTGTAGTCCTGTGCTCACTGACCTTTTCGGGTCACAATGTCCTCCTACAGAAACCATTTTATCTCTCTCTCTCTCTTTCTCTCTCTTCTTTTGCTCTCTCCCTCACTCTCTCTCTCCTCTTTGTATATTTATGCTTTTCTAATAAAAATAAATATATCGGAAAGGACAAAAGAAAGGAAGAAAGGAAAGAAGGACAGATGGATGGAAGGCAGGAAGGAAAGAAGGGAGAGAGGAAGGAAGGAAGGAAGGAAGGAAGGAAGGAAGGAAGGAAGGAAGAAAGAAAGATAGAAGTGCCCAGCAAAAAACTGTAGAGTCAGCAGTGTTACAAAGAGCTACCAATACCATGAATTTTACAGATCTGTGGGGTAAGGCCACCCTCGAGATTTCAGACCTTTAGAGCCACCACAAGGCAATTGCAGCCTATGAAAGCCACTAGTACAGAACCTCACTCCACGGGAACTGCTGTGTGGGATGTGCCCAGAAAGCCTTGGGTGATGATTATCTGGAGCCTTGAGGGTTCCAGTTCAGATGACTACCTCCACAAAATTGTTAGTGAAATCAAAGATCACAGTCAAGCCTGAAGACTAAACATCGATTGCTCTGTAGGATACTGAGCTTATTCACAACCTCTTACTCCTTTTTTATGAGCCCAACACTGCTTTTGGAATAAGAATGTCTAACATATGTTCATCCCATTGTGTTTCAGAAATACATAACTGAGGTGATTTAACCGATTCTGAACTAAAGAACAATTTGTCCCAGGATGAGCTATAGCTTGAGTATCAATTATATCTTATTTGACACTAGAGTCTTTAAAAAAAAAAGATTTATTTATTTTTACTGGAAAGGCAGATATACAGAGAGGAGGAGAGACAGAGACAAAGATCTTTCATCCAATGGTTCATTCGCCAAGTGACTGCAATGGCAGCAGCTATGCCAATCCGAAGCCAGGAGCCAGGAGCTTCTTCCAGGTCTCCCACGCGGGTGCAGAGTCCCAAAGCTTTGGGCCGTCCTTGACTACTTTCCCAGGCCACAAGCAGGGAGGTGGATGGGAAGTGGGGCTGCTGGGATTAAAGGACTTTAACCACTACGCTATCATGCCGGGACCAACACTATAGTCTAAACACTTGAGTTAAGAAGTGGCTTTGGGCCACTCAAGAAATGGGCACGGGAAATGGGCAGACACTTCACAAAGGAACAAACCCAAATGGCAAATAAACATATGAAAAAATGCTCAAGTTCCCTGGCAATAAGGGAAATCCAAATTAAAACATCAGTGAGGTACCACCTAACACCAGTAAGACTGGCCCACATGAATAAAAGCACCAACAACACTTGTTGGCGAGGTTGTGGGGAAAAGGGAACCCTACTCCACTGCTGGTGGGGCTGCAGGCTGGTACACCCTCTATGGAAATCACTATGGAGAACATTCAAACAACTCAAAATCAACATACCATATGATCCAGCAATAGCACTCCTAGGAATATATCCAGAACACTTGTTTTATGAGAAACCAACATGCACTCCTATGTTCATAGCAGCACAATCAGTAATTGCAAAAACATGGAAGCAGCCAAAATGCCCATCAGCAGAGGATTGGATAAGAAAGCTATGGTTCATCTACTCCATGGAATACTACTCAGCTATTAAAAAAAAACAAAATGCAGTTCTTTGTGGCCAAATGGGTCAAACTGGAAACCATAATGCTAAGGGAAATGAGCCAATCCCAAAAGGTTAAATACCACATGTTTGCCTTAATTTAAGATGATATGCTGTTATGTATAGCATGTTATGTATGTTATATGTTGTGTATAAACTAAAATTGAAGTGTAGGTGAGGTGGTCACAGAAGGTGGCTTGGAACTCGCATTTACTTTTAACATATTGGTTACTCATTACTATGTCAATTAATTCCATAATGATGTAAATTTTTGCTGATGGTATGTTGGAGCTTTCAATTGACTGGGATGATACTCTGCTGGCTCTGTCTTCAGACCAGAGAGGGTATACCTAAGAAGCCGCTGAACTTGACTGGACAATAAAATGCTGGACTCTGTGTTTGGTATATGCTTGCAATGGGGGAATCTCAACTGAACTTGAACTGTGGTTATGCAACAAGGTGGAGGAATCCACCATGGTGGGAGGGTTTGGGGAGGGGTGGGGAGAATTCAAGCACCTATGAAACTGTGTCACATAATACAATGTAATTAATGAATTAAACATAATAAATAAAGTAATTAAAAAAAGAAGTGGCTTTGGGTATTGGAAAGCATTTTTTTCTTTTTGCACATGAGGATATGAAAGGTAATGAAGAGTATGGTGTATATTTTACATTTCACTCTAAATCTATGTGGAAACAGTATCAATAATCTTTAACAGGTGATTAGATCACACATTGTCATGAACTGATTAGTGCCTTCTAAAATGATTGAGGAAAACTAACTCAGTCCTTCAAAATTCTGGTCTTTCTGATATGTAAGCACAAAGCATATACATAAAGAAATTATCATTTTGGAACTCAAGATTGGGCCTGAATCAGCACCAGAACCTACTAATCCCTTGTTCTTATACCTTCAGCTTTAGAGTAGTGAGATATAAATTTCTATTTTTAAGTAATTGGTCTCAGCTCTTTTGTTATTACAGTACAAATGGACCTTACCAGACTTTTGCTGTAACATTTTCATATTTTTCCATGCAGTCTTCAGTATATTCAGCTTTTAATAATAAATTGTTGATGGTAAAAATGAAAGTATTATTGCAAGACACAGACGGTCTAAGTTGTGTTTCCAATACCAGAAAATGGATATAAACTTCTTTTTTTATTAATTATTTTGCATTATGTGACAGTAGATATAAACTTCTAATTAATCTCCTTAACCCCAGAATCAACAACTACATCTAATACTAAGCAATTAGAAATTATCTCAATCTAAACACAGCCATGGATGCAAATTAAGCATGCCCAAGCAGATACAAATTTAAATTTGCTGTTTAGTATATATTTCTAAATATAACAACATAAAGTTCTCTGATTTGGAGTAATTAAGAGAATGTTAAAGCACTTCATTCCTACTTTTGGTACAGTGGCATCATTAATCATAGCCCCTGCTTGCCCCAGGACACCGCTACTTCCCAGATGTCACTAACTACAGGTGAAAGCATAATCAGGAGGGGAATTCACTAGGCCTCCTGAGCCACTGCGTTGGTCTGAGACTGCTACAGTCACCATTTCCTAAACACAGTTTTGGGTCCTGAAATATCTACTGAATTTATTTTCAGATATACACAGATAGTACTTGAAGGTGCAGTATATTTCAAATTTTAATCACTTTGTAAAAGCAAAATGAGAATGTTGTCACTTATAAATCTCTAATAGTGTACTTGCATTTCCACTTGGTAAATGCAGTCGTTGCAATTATTTTAAGAGGAAATGTTGAGGTGCTATAATACAATATTTAACAAAAATGTTAATGGAAATGTCATCAATGTGTTTTCTGATCTTTTTTGTTGTCAAATTATCAGTGTTTTGTGACTACACAGGAAAAGGTTATGATTAATAGGACAGAATTTACAGGACAGGAGTTAAGCTGCCTTCTGAGACATTGGTGCCACATGAGTGGGTGCTGATTACAGACTTGGCTGTTACACTTCCAATGCAGCTCCCTGTTAATGGATTGGAAAAGAAAGGAGAATAGCCGAACTATTTGGACCGCTGAACTCATAGGACCCCCAGTGAAGCTCCTGGCTCTCACCATTAGCCTAGCCCACCCTGGCTATTGCAACAATTAGGTAGTGAACAGTGGATAAAAGATGCACACAATAAAAATAATTTTATTTTTAATGTGCAACACAGAAGCAAAAGTTGCAAACAAAAATAAGACCATAAAGAAATTTATCAAAAATAACTGCTTTGCAAATGTTATTAAATCTTCACAAACAAATATACATGTAGACTTATTAGTATAAAAAAAGGCTGCATATCAAGTGTACACTTTTTCAAAATGCACATTTATTTATTTAAAATGCAAAAAGAGAGAGAGTTCTTTCATCTAGTGAGTCACTACAAAATTGTCATAACAGACAGATCTAGGACTGACAGAAACTAGGAGCCAGCAACTTCATCCTGTTTCCTTCATTGATGACAGGGGCTCAAGCCTCTGGGTCTCTGTCCGCTGCCTTCCCAGGACATCATGAAGAAAGCTAATTAGAATACTGTAGGTAGGCTAGGCGTGGTGGCTTAGCAGCTAAAGTACTTGCCTTTAATGTGCTGAGATTACATATGCATGCTGGTTCTAATCCTGGCAGCACCTCTGTCCATCCAGCTCCCAGCTTGTGACTTGGGAAAGCAGCTGAGGATGGCCCAAAGCCTTAGGACCCTGTACTCACGTGGGAGACCCTAACAGGCTCCAGGATCTTGGCTTCGGATTGGCATAGCTGCAGCCATTGCAGCCACTTGGGAATGAACTAGCAGATGGAAGATCTTCCCCTCTATCTCTTTTCCTCTATGTATATCTGAATTTCCAATAAAAAATAAATCTTTTAAAAGGAAATACAGTAGCCAATGTTGGATGGCAACATCACAAACAGACAATTCACCCACTGCGCCACCATGCTGGACCCTAAAGTGTATAGTCTAAAAGAGTGACAGAGAGAATGTTTCTATCCCACAGTTTTCAGTCCTCAAATGCATGAGGTGTCCTCTGCTGGACCAGGCCAAAGTCAAGTTCCTGTAACTCCATCTGGGTGTCCCACACATGTGTAGCAGAGATCCAAGTATTTAAACTATTGCCTGCTGTCACACATGACACATTAATGGGCAGCTGGATTGAAGTAAAGGAGCCTGAACTCAACACTGCACCCTAGGTACAGGAAACAGGTGTCTGGACAGTTTAACCCACATTGCCACAAATTCTGTCCATGAAATATTTACTCTATGCTGCTGTTTCAACATGTTCTAGTCAGCTCTGCTGGGAACTGGATCAGAGTTGGTTCAAAAGGTTGAACAACCACTGTTTACAGAAGTGATTTTTCTCCTGAAGTGATAACATACACTATCACTCTATTTTAAAAATTTTTTATTTACTTATTTCCTCAAAAGGCAAAACTATCGCAACAGATTGAAACACACACACACACACACACACACACACACAAAGAGAAATTTCTCATCCACTTGATCACACTCCAAACAGGAGCAATGACCAGGGCTGAGCCAGGCTGAAGCCAGGATCCAGAAAATGCAGCCAGGTATTCCACACCAGTGGCAGGACAAGCACTTGGGTCATCATCCCTTGCCTTCCTAGGTGCATGAGCAGGAAACTGGATCAGAATAAATACAGTAGCCATGACTTAAACCTGCACTCCAGTAGGGATTCAGAAGTCACTGATTAATTTGCTGTGCTGCAGAACTAGCTCTCAAAGTATTATATTAGATGAGATGTGTGCTTTGTCTCATGTGAAGGGAATATGAGGATCCGGATAATCACTATTGTCTATGTGAGTGAAAAGCCTTGAATTACCAAGCTAAAACCAGAGCAGGGAAGCTCTTCCTTCCATGCAAGACAAAGCCCAAACAAGTATACATGTAGACACACACACACACAAATACATACGCACTAATAATGGCAAAACATAGGATACTAAAGTCATTTTCTCCCCAGTTAAGATTGAATAGCCTTATTGGGTATTCCTTTACAAAACTTATGTAATACAGTTTAACTTATGAGGATAACATAGTAGCTTACTGCACTGAGAAAATGGTGCTTATCTTGCTATCTTCCATATGTAAATAAATTAAATTCAATATCTTATCATAATAGATTACTACATGTACATGCGTATGTTTATAAAACTTAAGTTTTATATTTAAATTACATAACAATTTTCTCATTTACCTTTTTCCTTTTAAAATACTGAAATTTCCAGGTCATCTATTTCCGGTGATATTACTCTTCTGAACTTATTACTACAAATGGGTGCAAATCAAATCCTTCAAAATTATCAAACAAGGTTGAACAAGGTCAGAATTCTTTAGCAATCACTAGGGACATATAGTTTGATCCACTTTTTTCCCCTACCATGGAATGCTGATTCCTAGGAATACTGAAATTAATATTCTATTCGTAATAAAGAGTAAATGTGAACTTTACAGTCCTATTCACACATATTTATTTAGTTTTAAAGTGAGTAACAACTTTCATGTGTCCAGAATTTGTAAATTACCTAAGCTCACGTAGAGGTAGGCAGTATGATAAACATGTGTAAGTGACAGCTCAGGTCAGCTTCACAGGGCCAGCGGAGCATCTCCCATAGACACATTCTCCGGAACACTCACTCTAAACGACTAACTCCATCAGCAGATGCTCTGACCACCTTCTGCTTCCTGAGCTTCATCTCTGAGCACACATCAATGATGTGTTTTCTGTATGTTTGTGGGAACAGGAATGTTTCCAGTGTCACAGCATTTGGTCTACTTTCTCTCATGGAGATAAAAGATACAAAATAGGCATTGCTATAAAATATCTTGACCAGTTAAGAAATGCTTTACATTTCAGATTTTTAAAAGATATTAATTTAATTGGTTCTGTTAAAGAAGTAATCTCCTGGCCCTGACACTAAATAAGGGAAAAATAAATGGGGGATAGGAAATAGTAGTGAGGGAGGAGACACCCTAGAAGTAGAAATTTTTGAGATAAACATTAAACATAATCTAAAGTTAGAAAGGGAAAGGAAGAGATATTCAGGAGATCTTTAAAAAGGCAAAAAAAAGGGAAGCATGATAAAATGTGTTATATGATGTGGTATATGACAATATGCCATATTTGCTGAATAATTAAATACAAAATACATGGAATAAAAGTGAAATTATTTGGAAAAATAAAGTTAAATCATGGTTTACATAGGAATTTGGAAAATGAGAAATTATATTACTGAGGAATCTCTTAAAAGATTAAAATTTGGTCATGTTGTCAGTTATGGATTTGGAATACAAGTTTCCCATAGTTCACTGTGCTCACATTGAAATAATACATCCCGGAAATCAGGCTGTTTCTTCCATCCTACATACATCACAGAACTCTAGATCTAAGCAAAAACACGCCCAGCCAAGTTATTCACTTTATGGATAGATGAATTTACGTGGATTAATCATATCACTATTATTTGTATCTGAGCAATTGGTGTAAAAATGTTGAAAAACTGGAAACAGAAAACACTGCTTTTTAAAGAAACTCAAATATCAGAAGCAGTACTGGGTAGCATTGTCATTTATTGGGTATAACCACCATCTGTTATGCTGGCATCTCATGTAAGCACCAGTTTGTGTTCTGGATGTACCACTTCCAATCCAGTTTTCTGCTAATGGCCTGGTAAAAGCAGAGGAAATGCTGGAGACCTTCCCATCCTTGGGGAGGGCAGAATAGATCCCTGGGTTCCTCACTTCACCTGGCCCCGCACTGACTTTGTGGCTGTCTTGGGACAGGACCAACGGATGGAAGACCTCTCTGTCCCTCCCTTTCTAACCCTTAATTTCAAAATAAAATGATTCTTTTTCTTAAAAGTAGCATTAAAATCATTCTTACACTGGCTCTAGAACTGTTCAAAACATATTAAGTCAGTTCTCTAGACCAAACGTATCTTAATAATGTTCACAGTAGCATTATAAGTAGATTATAAAACTGAACTATTATTTCATTTGAAGAGCTTGGAAGTGTAATGATTCATGATAACCACGTATATACATTATGAATAATGTAAGGACATGTCAATAGAGTAATTATCAAAAGCACAATATCTATAATTATCTAACATAGGTACATGTTCATTCTGTTGGGAAGCTTATCATCAAATTCACTGCATCTCCCAAACCTATTTCTTAACACATACTATTTGAGCCAAATTAAAATTTTAAAGTTGTATTAAGCATAACCTAGATATATATGAATATATATAGATGAATAGATATTTCTTAAAATGTAAAGGTAGTAGATGATGAAGTCACGCTACAATGAAATTTACTGAGGTGAAAAAAAGTTGAAACTAACCAACTCTGTGTGTGTGTGTTAGAGAGCCAGAGACAGAAGTATATGTGCTCTGAGAGTAATAAGACAAATTATACAAGTTTTGCCTTTTTGAAAATATGGAACTAAAGATTATTAGCAGGTTTGCATGGCTGCCTCAGAACAAAGCCCTTTTTAACCTCCCCTTGTTTTCCTTTATTCTTAGATTTTCCCCATACTTCTCTAATCTGTTTATGGATGAGGTGTACTGGAGGCTGATGCTACACTGCAATGGGTTAAGCCACCACTTTGGATGCCAGTTTGGGTCCCAACTCCACCACATTTAGTTTGGCAACTTGCTAAAGTATAGGGGAAGAATGACTCAAGTACTTAGGGACCCTGCCACAATTTGTTAGACCAGGATGGAGCTGCAGGTTACTTGCGTGAGCCGGGCTATTGTGCCAGTTTGAGGAATGAACCAAAAGAGAGAGAAAAACTTTTTCTCATTCTCATTCAACCTTTCTCTTTTTCTAACACTACTTTTCTAATACATGAATAAACCTTCAGAAACCTAAAAGATGAGATCTTCCATTAAAGAACACAATTGTCAAGAGAATCAAGATTGCAGAATAGGGTAAGGACACATTTAAAGAGATAGAGAAACATTAGCCAGTGTGAAGAAGAAAGGGCACATGCCAGGAAACAGCAGAGGAGAACCTGGAAACTGACAGACACAGGAAAGCAGCAGACACAACAACGTGATGTTGCAGTGACTGATACCCCAGCAGTATTCAGTGAGTGGTGATCTAAATTGCATCGGCAGCCAGAACTCCACCAGCAATCAGGTGGGAAGAGGAGGGTTAACACAGAAAAAGAACTGCCCATCCTTCTGGTCTGTTTGATTTTACCAGAAGCAGACACACAGCAGCAAATCCCAGATGAGCAGTGTGGGAACAGAGTGGATTTCACAACCCATTCTGTCCCCTGACAGTCATATCAGGCACCAATTTGTTTAAGGAGGCAAGGGCTATGGACAGTACTGCGCATGTACTGAGTTGGCAGTGAACTAATTTCTGGCTCAGTGAACTGCAATAACGTGTCATCCTACATGTTCTATCCAAGACAGGTCCAGGTAGCCCTCCGATCTTATGGCCAGCAGATCAAGAACTCTAGTAGCGGCACATCAGGTGCCATTTTGTACAGTGTGGCAAATAATTTAAGACTGCGGGGACAACAGTGAGCTGCACATGTACTGAGCTCAGGGAGAACTCACTGAGCTCAGTGCATTGCACTGGTCCCACAGGAAAATAATACAGACTATAGCATCATGGGTCAAAATAGGTCCTTGTGGCCCTAATACCTAACAGCCAACAGTTTGCAGCAAGATCAGCACCACCAACAACCTAGCTATATAGGACACCTGGTGTCTCCCTAATTCTGGGACCTACATGAATTGGAACTGGAAGAAAGGATGTACAGACAATAGTATAGCCTCAGGACAGAGGTAGAGACTGGTGAGCCAGGAGTTGGGCTATGGAGACCATGGTGGAAATCTAGCATAAGAACCCAGACCAGGAGGGAGTGGCACAGCTAATTGCAGACAAAGAGCCATGCACCAGCTGCAATAAGTAAAATCGAACTGTAGACCGATGGGTGACAGAGCTTAGAAACCTGCCCCAAGGAGAAGAATCTGATAACCAGAAGTACAATGACCAAGAGCAAAAGAAGAGACAAATGCACAATGAATATTACTTAAGATGCAGCTGCAAAGGAGAAAAGCCTTTGCCAACCTCCGAGTTAACTGAGGAAGACATTGAGAAAATTGGGGATGCAGTATTCAAAACACTTGTTATAAAGCTTCTTATTAACAATGAGAAACATGTAAAGCAGGCATTCAAAGAATTTAAGGAATATGCCACACTGGAAATGAATCAAATGAAAGCTTATATATCAGAAATTAAGAACACAGTGAAGCAAACTAAAAGTGCAGTGCAGAGTCTCCCAAATAGAATGAAAGAAGCTGAACAAAGAATCTCAGAATTGGAAGATATTTCCTGTCACAAAGGAGAAACAAATAAAAATCTGGAAGTAGAGCTGGATCAGCCTAAAAAACGTATTCAAGAATTGAAAGCCATTATTAAGAGGCATAATATAAGAGTTATGGGAGTCCCAAAAGGTACAAAAAGAGAAATTGGGTTTACAAATGTACTTAATGAAATAATAAGGAAAAAGTTTCCTAATCTAGAGAAAGAATTGGGAAACAATATCCAGGAGGGGCACAGAACTCCCAACAGGGTTGACCAAAAACAGTCTTCACCAAGAGACATGATCATCACGCTCTCTTCAACTGAACATTAGAAAAAGATCCTTAAATGTGCACGTGAAAAAAATCAATTGACCTATAAAGGAATGCCAATTAAACTCACAGGAGATCTCTCAAGGGAAACTCTACAGGCCAGAAGAGAATGGAGTGACATATTCCAGCTTCTAAAAGCAAAAATTATAGGCCCATGATAATGTACCCAGCAACACTTTCCTTTGTCTTTGAAAATGAAATTAAATTCTTCCACAGTAAAGAAAAGTTAAAAGAATATGCCTCTTCCGGGCCCATCGGCATGGCCTAGCGGCTAAAGTCCTCACCTTGAACATCCAGGGATCCCACATGGGTGCCGGTTCTAATCCCGGCAGCTCCACTTCCCATCCAGCTCCCTGCTTGTGGCCTGGGAAAGCAGTCGAGGACAGCCCGGAGCACTGGGACCCTGCACTGGTGTGGGAGACCCGGAAGAGATTCCAGGTTCCCGGCATCGGATCGGCGCAGTACCAGCCATTGCACTCACTAAGGGGAGTGAATCGACGGACGGAAGATCTTCCTCTCTGTCTCTCCTCCTCTCTGTATATCTGACTTTGTAATAAAATAAATAAATCTTTAAAAAACAAAAAGAATAAGCCTCTTCCAAACATTCCCTACAAATTATACTTACAGAAGTTGTCTTGACAGAGAAGAGGAATAGCAGCCACCAAAAGCAAAGGCAAATGTGAAGAACATCCCAGTATAATAACAACAGAAGATTAAATCGATGACCAGCCCATTGCTAAAATGACAGAACCAAATTACAACCCATTGATAATAACCATGAATGTAAATGGCTTAAATTCATCAATAAAACATTATAGATTAGTAGACTGGATTGAGAAATGAAATCCATCTATTTGTTGCCTACAGGAGACACATTTCACCAACAAAGATCAGCAGAAACTATATCTCATGGGTTTTGATTTTTTTTTGTTAGTTTCATCTCTTCAAAACCCTTTCTTCTGATCAAATTCTTCAATGACTCATAGATTATACAGTAGCATCATTTTCTTCAAGAAGGTTCTTGATTTTCTTTTTCATTTCCTCAGGGAGACATTAGTCATTCAGTACCATGTTATTTAACTTTATGGCATTGTTAATTTTTTTTCTTCCTCTTGTTGATTTTGTTTTGTGGCTTTTTATTTAAGGGGATGTATAGTAACTGTGTAATGGAGACTATCATATCCAGACGTGTGGATGCAATGCTGTATGCATCTCTACTTCTAGACAAATATGGATTCCCAATGAAACTGTTCACTATATCTTGACAATAGGATGCTGGTCTCTCTGCCATTGTCCATGCCTGCAATGATGGACATATGACTGTGCATGAAGAACTAGACTACAGTAATGATATAGGGGAACTCAGTGAGAAGGAAGGGAATTGGGTGAGGGGTCAAGGGAAATCCCAGGGTCTATGAAACTATACCATAAAATGATAATAATAAAAAGAACTATAATTTCTTAAGCAACTATAATTTTTTTAAAAAAGGAAAAAAAGAACACAATTGCCTGCTTGTATCTCTGAAATCTAATTATCAAAATTATATAAGATAAAGGGATTAAAAATAAAATAACATACCTAGAAGCCACAGAACTTTGTCTAAACCGTTATATATTGGATCAGCCCATTTATCTCCACTAAAAACAATTTATTATTCCTCTAATTTGACCCTGCTCACCATGTCTCTTACCCCTGTGAAGGACATGTCAAGCTCTGAGTCACACTGGGTTACTGAGTGCTTAATTCCTGTAATTACCTAGAAGTGTATGCTTTTTGTCCTGACTCATAAAACCTGCAATTGTATTTGAGTCTACCTAACACTGACTTTCAGTACCAGAATTGTTGTAATTAATCCCATATAATTAATGAATTATGGCAACTATATTCACTGTATAAATCACACATTTTAGGATACTGATAAAAGGATAAGGGATTCCAATAGTATCAGACTGCTTCTTGAATTGATTTCTCCCTTTATGTTCCAAAAATAAAAATAATAAATAAAACCCCTCTAATTGCTTTATACGAGTTTTTTTTTAAGGGAATCGGGGAAAGATTACCTTTCCTGTGCTTCAGTTGGTCTAACCACATAATTGGAAATCCCTGCTTTCTCAGACCTCATAAGAGCATGGTCCTGAATGCCACAGAAAATCCACCGCAGAGAACTCTGCATCACTCAACCTAGAGGCAGTCCAGAGAAGGAAACCCTAATCTACAGAAACAGAGATTGCAGTCCAAACCCGAATTTAAATGCACTGCAGCAAGTTCAGATGCAAGAAGTCCTTGAACAAGAAAACCTGGAATTTAAAGCTCTTTTTATCAGGCTGGCTTAATTCCAAGCTTCTCCAATCAGAAAGCCCGTTGCCAATGTTTCCACCCACTCTATTTCTACTACCCTAATCCATAAAATTTATCTAGACTTGCAATCGATTGAAGAGTCAGATTTGAGTTATATCCCCCTGGCTCTTTACTGGCCAGTAACAAAGCCTTTCCTTTCTCAAAAGACTGGTATCACCGATCATTGTTATGGGCTCAGAGTTTGCGGACTTGTCTCATTTGCTACTACCAACAAATAGGATTAAAGCATGATTAATATATACAATAGCCATCTCTGTATTTCTGATGCATATGTGTTTGTATACATTTCAATGTTTAGTAGATCTAGACACACTAAAATAGTATATGCAGTCATAACAACAATAAACAGGACACATCTCATGTTTTAACAGTAAATGCCTTATTTGTTGACTACTGTTGACTGTAGTGTGACAATAAGCCTCAGGAGAATCTGATTTTAAAAAAAAATCATTCTGTGGTCTGAGGCAAGGGCCTATGTTCAAATTCCTCCTTGAGATTCGTGTTCCTTTGCGGTTTGACAGGTGGAAAGAAGATATTTAAAAGAACGTCTTTTTGTCTTGCACTCACATGAAATGCTCTATATGTTGTTTCTAAAGGAGTGAGTACAACCATGAAAATGAGCTTTAATTTTGTCCTTGCTGAAGGAAGGCAGCAAGGGAATGTGTGGAGTGAGAGGCTCATCCCTAGGGGGCTGGAAACACACATTGGCTTCTGCCTTATGCAAAAACTAAAAACAAACAAACAAATGTACAGGTACCAAAACCCAACAAAATATACCTCCGAAATCATCAGGCACTACTTACTGAGAAGAGAAAGATGTATTCCTTTGAAGAATCCCATCCCACAGACAAACGTATAAACTAATATATTATTCATACCAAGTTTTGTACTCTTTCTTTGCTAAACTTTCCTAGTAAAAGTTTGATCATGTAAAATAAATCAGTATTTTGATTATTATGAAGGAGTGAGAGTCACTTTTCAATATCATTTTAGGGACACCAAAGTGATAGTTTGAGTTAGTTCTGTGGTTTTCTATAAAACTGCACAGATATGAGGAGTCAGTGTGTCCTCCCCAGTTGTGCCTATAACCATTGTTTTACAACATTTTACTGTAATTACCACTTATGTTACTGAACATCAATCTGTAACCTCAAGGGAAATATATGTATATGCATATATGCACACACATTATAAAAGGCTATAGATAATGTGTATTGATACATTTATACAATGCATATACAAACAACATGAATATTCACATGTATACATATGTACATTCAATTCAACGTATGCCAATGTGTAGGCATATGAAAGTGATGTGCAATTAAGGAATTTGAATACTAAGAAAGCTTTATTTTCAACATTCACAGAAATGCAGAATCTGAATATCAAACAAGATATGTACACGTGTATACATTTGTGTGTGTTATATGTGTATATGTGCATGTACTATAGAGATTTTATGACACTTTAACATCAATACACAGAAGAGCAAACTTCGATTATAAAGTGTCGGGCCCAGTGGCGTGGCCTAGCGGCTAAAGTCCTTGCTTTGAACATGCCGGGATCCCACATGGGTGCCAGTTCTAATCCTGGTGGCCCCGCTTCCCATCCAGCTCCCTGCTTGTGGCCTGGGAAAGCAGTCGAGGATGGCCCAAAGCCTTGGGACACTGCACCCGTGTGGGAGACCGGGAAGATTATAAAGTGTCTCTGAACTATATACATAACAACATATAGTTAGTAATCAGTTTTTTTTTCACTACTACATTCACTCATTCATGTTTAAGATTGGAAGATATTAGGAAGATTTGGACAGGAGTTTGGAGCACTATGCAGGCTATGAAAAACTCATATCAGAGTGTCTTCAATTGTGTCTTGTCTCTGCTTCCAGTTTCAGATTCCTGTTAATGAACATCCTGGTAGGTAGTACAGAAAGTTCAAATAATTTGGTCCCTAGCACCATACTAGAAAATTTCAATTGAATCCTACCAACCTGGCCCCAGCCTGGCCAAGCACTGACTGTGGTAGCATGTGGAGAGAACACACTACTGCTAACATACAATAGCTATCCTTGAAATCTTAAAAAACAGAATAAATTAACTCAATCAAAAGGTGTTAATGACTTTTTTAGAATACTTTCCAATTTTCATCTAGTGTCATCTGTCCAAAGATTTTTTTAAAAAATTATAAAATACACATAATTGCAGAAACCATCACAGCTAATTTGACAATGTGAGATGACCAACACTATACTGATGTTTCACTCTGTTGTTATTTTAGTCAGCTGTTCATGATTGCAGGCAAAATTCAAGTCTCCTTTCATTCTTTTAACGTGACAGGGGGATGGTGTGCAGTCAGGTATAGGACATTGGTTACATCTGAAAAAGAAATTCCCTAGGGTACACATGTTTTAGATTACTTGCTGTAATTTTAAAACATATATATTTGATAGTTCCACATGCCTATGACAAACTGTTCTAACAATTCAAAAGTTCCTGAATAAAACTGGAGAAATAAAACCAACAACAAACAAAAAAACACAGATTCCCTGACAATAATTACTTGTAAAGTTACAGAAGTTCCTGCAATTCTTTAGAAGAGTTATTTCTTTTTATTCCGTTTAATCCCAATTTGTTTCATTTATCTTGATTTCAAATGTTATTGAATCTATTATAAAAAGACACTTTGCACTACATGTCTGCTCAGCAGAGAGGATTATTTATGAATGCACTGTTTAACCAATAGTATTGCTGATGCTATTCTTAAAAAATTCTAATCTCCCCCCAAAACATTATTACAAACAAATGGATTGAATTTGTCTTCAATGACAATAATGTAATGTAACAGTGATAACCAGATTCATGTAAACATATTATTCTTCTCACTGAATATAGATATAATCATGCAAAGAAATATATTTTCTAAGCCTTAGGATTGTAAGTGATTGAAAAAGCAAAAAAAAAATCTATTAATACATGATATAAGCAAGCCTTTTTACTTTAAATGTTCTTTAAAAATGAAACAGACTCAGATACAGAAACGGAAACTAGATATATGAAAATGCTGGGTCTACTAGGAGTCTCCTGCGAGAGAGAAAGAGAGAGAGAGAGAGAGAAAGAGAAAATAACATGCCACTGTATCTACTGAAAACATATATCAAATTCTAGCAACGGATTAAGAAAAATCTACTTGGATATTTTTAAAATCTCAACTCTCCAACAAAATTTAAGAGTTTTGAATTTATGCCAAAGACAATGAAATTTCTTGGTTACAATTATTCTGAAAACAACATTTTCAAATATGTTTCCATATTTGACAGTATATAACTTAGACATAACATTCTGTTGTTACTAAAATTCTAATTCACCATCAAGAAAGAAAAAAAACCTATACACATAGGTCAGAAACATCAAATCCTCAGGAATCCATAGATGGTGAGTCTCTTCAAAACATAAAAACACTTAGCTTGAAATAATACATTTTCTCTGTTGGCTCAAGAATAATTTATTTCAACATGGCTTAACCTGATCCTTTATTATTTCTTCTCTGAAAAGATTTATTGATTTATTAAAACACAAGTTACAAAGACAAAGGAAAAGGCACAGAGAGGAGAGAAATTTTCCATTCTCTGCTCCGCAATCTGCGGCAGCTTCCTGTGCAGGGCCGAGCACAGGCTAGAAAGCAGCAACGCCATGGGTTTTCACATTTAAGTAGCAGAGGCCCAAGACCTTGGACCACCTCCTGCCTTTCCTGCTGCATGAGCATGGAGCTGAACTGGAAGAGAAGCAGCTGGGACTCAAATCAGTGACAACAGGAGATACCAGAGTGACAGGCAGCAGCTTAACCCATAGTGCAACAACTTCTGATCAATATAAAATACGAACAGAAAATGCATTCTGATAAAGGCAAATTCATAAAGTAAGTGGAACCATTTAAAGTAGAATGCTTGGGAGACATACTTCCAATGTCAAATACCCTAGCAGAAGACTTCACCCAACAGAAGGTTACGTCATCCTGTTCCTGCTATTCAGATATGAGGATCGACTTGAGATTCTGTTTCCCAATTTGAGCTTGGCCCACCTGTGCACAGTCTGGGGCATCTACATTCTATGAAAATCTTTGACAAGTTACAGAAATGTAAAACAATTTCTACAAAGTTTTATAGTCTACGAAAATAGTATACTTCATAAACAGTGAATTCTTGCATGTTTTGACATCTTTTTTTTAATCATGAAAAAGCAATTTTTGCTTTTACAGTTTTTCCAGGTATTTTTACACCTGGCATTTGAAAGAATAATTTCTTTTCTTTTTTTTTAAGATTTTATTATTATTATTGGAAAGCCGGATATACAGAGAGGAGGAGAGACAGAGAGGAAGATCTTCCATCCGATGTTTCACTCCCCAAGTGAGCCGCAAGGGGCCGGTGCGTGCCGATCCGAAGCCGGGAACCAGGAACCTCTTCCGGGTCTCCCACGTGGGTGCAGTGTCCCAGTGCATTGGGCCGTCCTCGACTGCTTTCCCAGGCCACAAGCAGGGAGCTGGATGGGAAGTGGAGCTGCCGGGATTAGAACCGGCGCCCATATGGGATCCCGGGGCTCTCAAGGCGAGGACTTTAGCCGCTAGGCCACGCCGCCGGGCACAGAATAATTTCTTTATAGACAAAAAGCTAGGATAAACTAAGACTACATGAAATGTATGCACATCAGAGCAGGTATTAGCTTCATGGTTAAGATGCTCGTTTCTTACACCGAAATGTGTGAGCCTGATTCTCTTTTTATTGTTCATTATCTACCTCATTCAAAGTTATTTATCAACACCAACATTATTGTAATGCCTTTACTTATTGACATAAAAACTCTGAAAGATTTCATGTCACAAAACTATTTAGCATTTAATAGAAATTGTAACACCTCTTTGGATTAAAAAAAACTGTTAAAAATTTAAAAACAGAGAGAATTTAGAGAAACTTTTTTTCCAAATATGGAACTTTCCAAAGAAAATAAATTCCTCTGCTTCCCTCCAACTGTTTATCTTCCCTCACTCCCTCCCCCACTTCTTCATTTCTGCTGAAATAATTTAATTATATTAACAAAACCTTTTTGAAGAAGGAATTTTGTGAAGTTAAAAAATTCCTAAATTATTTGTAAGTCATCCAAATCAACCAACAAGTACTTGTTAAATATTAAATCTCAATTGTTTGATAATTTGTATAAATTTACACATATTGTAACTTGATTATATTCAGGAAAAACAAAATAGTCTTAGGCATTGTGTGGTAGCCTAGTGTCTAAAGTCCTCACCTTTCACTAGTGGGGATCCCATATGGGTACCGGTTCTAATCCTTGCTGCTCCACTTCCCATCCAGCTCCCTACTTATGGCCTGGGAAAGCAGTCAAGGATGGCCCAAAACCTTGGGACCCTGTACCCTCATAGGAGACCCAGAAGAGGCTCCAGGCTCCTGGCTTTGGATCAGTGCAGCTCCAGTCATTGCAGTTACTTGGGGAGTGAATCACCAAATGGAAGTTCTTCCTCTTTGTCTTTCCTTCTCTCCGTATATCTGACTTTTCAATAATAAATAATTCATCTAATAATAAATAATAATATAAGTCTAAAAAGATAGTCTTGAAGGAAACTTACTGCATCCATAGTCAGGTTCTTGGTGCCTCAGGATCAGCTATTACACCTGCAAAGCACTGATTTCAAGGCCTGACTGTTTCACTTCCAAGCTATCTCCTGCTGATGCATCTGAAAAGCAGCTGAAGATACCCCTTTAACTTGGGCCTATACCATCTGTGTGGGTGACTCAGATAGAATTCCAGCTTCCTGGGCTCGGCAGCGTGGCCTAGTGGCTAAGGTCCTTGACTTGATCCATATGGCCACTGGTTCTAATCCCGGCAGCTCCACTTCCTCTCTCTCTCTCCTCCTCTCAGTATATCTGACTTTGTAATTAAAATAAAAAAAAATAAATCTTAAAAAAAAAAAAAGAATTCCAGCTTCCTGCTTCTGGCCTGAACCCAGTGCCAGGTACTCGGACCATTTGAAGAGTTGTTGATGGAAAATATCTTTCTATCTCTTTGTTTCTCTTTCTCTGTCTCTCCATCTATGTAATTCTGTCTTTCAAATAAACATATGCATCATTAAAAAAATACGTTGCCTACTACTGGTGGACATTATGAAATTAAAACTTTATTTAAAAATTCGTAAATAAGACCTAATTTAAACATTATACCACCATTTATCTTCAAGAGAAATTGAGATTTCTACTCTGAAACAATGCAATCAAATAAAGGTAGAAATGACAGAATTAAAAAAAAATTACAGGTGAACCTCCTAATGAAACACTTGATTCAAGCAGAACTTCCTACTAAATAAGAAGGGAAAAAAATGTGACAGGAGGGAAATGGGCTAGCTTCAAATTGCTTGTTATGTAAAATGCCGTTTTCTAATTGTCCAAAGTAAACAAAAGTATCTGCCTGGCAGTTATGATTTTAATCAACTTTTCCAAAATAGCATATTTTTTGGAGAGAAAAGTTGCTTCCAAGATAACAGAGTTTCTAGTGCACCTAAAACTGAGAGGCTAATATTTTCAAAGTGCTTAGAATGAGCTTAATGTTATAAAGTAGGACTGGGAGACTATGCTAAAGGATAAATTGCAAGTATTCTAGGTTTTCTAAACATTGTTAGGCCTGCAATGCATACTGCTCTTTTCCTGTCTCTTTCAGGGGTCACCAACCTTTGAAATGTAAAATTTTGTTTTTTACAAACAAGTCATGGATTGTTTTGACCCAAAGGTCATAGTTTATCAAAACCCCTGCAAAAATGCATTTGTATAAATACAAAATAAACAGCATAAACATGTAAATAAAGGGATGGGTTCTGTTAAAAATAAAAATCAGACTGCAGAAGTCAAATATAATTGAGCCTGAATTATATTCACAATATTGGATTCTGATTCAAAATTTTTAATAACCTATATGACATTTTAAAGCATTTTAATAATTCCAAAGCAAACATGCCTTGTTTCCAGAAAGGTTGGTATTTAAAATGATGATTAGTTTTCACCATTCCTCAATACTAGCAACATATTATATCATGTGGAGAAATAATTACCACTGATCCGAAAGTTTAAATGTCTGCCATTTTCAACAGTAAACTTCAAAAAGACTGAAGTTGCTAATGTACTATTCAAGCAAATACTCTTCAAAACCGGATTATTTGGGCATAAAAAACTACTGATATATTATGAAAAAATGTGTAAATTAATCTCTTAGAAAAAAAATAGAAACACTTCAAGAGATTTACTTGGTGGCATAACAGGTTAAACTGTTTCTTGAAATGTCAATATCCCATTGGTGTCTTGGGTTTCAGTGCTGCCTCTAACCTGCAATCCAGCTGCTGGCCACGATGCTGGGAGCAGCACATGATGATGCAAGTTCATCAGCCCTGCCTCCCCACCTGGGCCACCTACATGGATCTACTGCTTCCTGGGTTCAGCCCAGCCCAGCCCTGGCTCTTCCAAGCATCTTAAGGAGTGAACCAGTCTATGAAAGACACTCTTTACAAACCCCTCCCACTGAGCTTTGCAAAAAAAAAAAATTAGTAAAAATCATAAAATCATTAAAAGTGAAAAAAAATTCCACACAATTCTCCTATGATGTTTCACTCTGTAGGTACATGGGTACAAGTCAGTAATAGAATCAATACCTCTATGACCACAGAGGTACCATTTGTGTACAAAATCTTCAAATCAATTTGATCATTTCTTCTGAGGAGTCACAGGGACATATGGTATCCCTCCTCTCTTCAGCTTGTTATCATTATGACTTGATACAGTTTGGGGTAAGTTCATTGTCTCCTCATTCTTCTTCACCCTTATCTTCTCCTAATATAGCCTAAAGAAAGACTTGGATTGACATATAAAATGAGTCAATTATTTCAAGATTTATTTATTTATTTATTTATTTATTTATTTTGTTGAAAAGTCAGATTCACAGAGAGAAGGAGAAAAAGTATTTTCCATCTGCTGGTTCACTCCCTAAGTGGCCCCAACAGCTGAAGCTGAGCTGATCAGAAGTCAGGAGCTTCTTCCAGGTCTCCCACACAGCAGTCACAGGGTCCCAAGACTTTGTCCTGTCCTCAACTACTTTCCCAGGCCACAAGCAGGGAGCTGGATGGGAAGCAGTGCAGCCAGGATACCAACTGATGTCCATATGGGATCTCAGCACATTCAAGGTGACAACTTTAGCTGCTTAGATTACTACTGCACTGGGCCCTGAATCAATTCTTTTAGTTCAAATTGTATAAATCTGTAGAAGCCACAGTGTGGCACAGAGAAACTATTTCAAATTCCAGATCATTATAAAGTATCACTTGTTATTTAACCACAGGGAGCATGGCACTAATGACAAGTGAGCACAGAAGGCCTCCAATTACCTCTACCCAACTATGAAAACTAAGGAAGCAATTTTCATCTTGCCCTTACCGATCAGCTAAATATTTCTGAAAATGCATTGTAGTTGGAATTAATGCTGAAGTTACCAAATATCAAGTTGTAACTACACGGATGCCTTTTCTTTGATGTTAATAAAAATTCTCACACAATTTCTAAAGGCAGAAAGGGCACCTCTAAAGAATGTCAAACTCTAGCGCCTTCACATGTCAGGAAGAGAACAAACACCTAATGCCAACCAAATTATGTACAAGCCAGGACTACATAAAAAGCATGGGGACACATCCACACAGGGCCACATACAAAACACATCCTTCTTTCAATCTAAAACCATTTTTTTTTCCAAACTTCATGTGACTTTCCTAGAATTTTTAACATATAAGAAAACAAAGTGTTTCATGTTTTGAAGAGAAGTGTTATTTTCTGAGATTTTGGTTTAATGGTACATACACGAGAGAGAGAGAGAGAGAGAGAGAGAGAGAGAGAGAGAGAGAACATGTGCCTGTGTATGATGAATGGAAAAGAAATATATCATTTCATTTCACTGATATAGTAAAAATGGTTTCAAGGTTATAAAATTCAAAATGACATTAGAAGGTTATCAACAATAGATTATGATTTTTCATGCCCCAAGAATAATTGGGGATTTAGTGAAAAGTCACATACTAACACTAGTAAAGTTCAATGACATCTTTAATTGTTAATATTTATAAAATTAGAAAAAAACAGATTTTTAAAAATATTTCCTCTTGGGAATCAAATAAAAGCAATAGTAATTACAAAAGATTTACTGTGAGGTATCTTTTTCTTTTTTTTCTTTACATACTATATTGCATAATTGCCCATGTTCTTTGCTATTTCTGTATTAATTTTCTCCTCAATGAAAGAAATATAATATTAACAAAGGCGAAAGAGTTTCATTTTATACTCCAATATCAGATGATAAAACAAAATTCTTGATTAACAACCAAAGTTTCTAATTATGGTTACCACAAAATAATTGTTTTTATATTTTGCTTCATTGCATCTATTTCTCAGCATTACATGTCTCTAGATCATTAACTCTTAAAGAGCAGATTACCTTGGAAAATTTTTTTAAAGTTTATATTTATCTTAAACAGTTAAAACACTTTATTTTCTTTTTTCTCTTAATATCTTTTATTATCAACAAGAATATGAACTGTAAATGGCCTAGTAAGATTCATATAAATGATATAACTTTTAAAATAATATGACTTACTAATTATTAGACTTCAGAATGATCTTACTGATATATTTTTTTTAGGATTTATTTATTTTTATTGGAAAGTCAGATATACAGAGACGAGGAGAGACAGAGAGGAAGGTCTTCCGTCGATTGATTCTCTCCCTGAGGTAAGCTTATCCAAAGCCAGGAGCCAGGAGTCTCCTCTAGGTCTCCCATGTGGGTGCAAAGTCCCAAGGCTCTGGGCTGTCCTTGACTGCTTTCACAGGTCACAGGCAGGGAGCTGGATAGGAAGCAGGGACTCCAAGACAGGAACCGGCACCCACACAAGATCCCAGCACATGCAAGGCGAGGAGTTTTACCACTAGGCTACCGTGCCGAGCCCCTGAGTGATATATTTTATATTTTCTATCGCTTCTCTGAGAAAGTACTATAACTATAGATAAAACTTCAGAATATTTTATTAAATGAAATTAACTATGACTCCTTGCCCTTCATTTTTCTTGTCTTGCAAAACTCACCCCATGATTATTAAAGTGGCTAAGATATTCAGCAAGGTTTTTGCTGCTCAGTTCTTGGTGTCCCTATGGAATGACTTCTTGAATATGTTCATTTGGAAAATCAACTAAACAAATTGACTGAATACATGAGTATTTTGTATAGCGAAGAAATTCTCATCATTTGTAAAGTTAGATACTCTCAATATTTACAAAGTCATAATACAAGGTAGATAGTTTTCAGGCATTGTTATGGACTTTGATTCCAGGAACCACAAAATCAAACCTGATACCTTTGTTACAATTCATCTGACAATGATCAGATCCACACTGCCCCTTTAGTCTAAGAGATGTTTCCTCTTTTCAGGCTATTGTCAGTAGCAGTGGCCTTGTTAATTTCTTCATCCAAAGCAAAATCATTGCACTCAGACTAAGCCTTCTAGTGAAAAAGAAGAATGTAAGGTTCCTGCTCCCAATATTGAAAGCTATGCTTCCCTTTAGACAGAAAAAAGGAAAAGTTGAAAAAAACATACACAGTTGTTGAAGAAGACTGAGGGGATAAATAGAATATGAAGCACAATATTGCAAAAATATTTTTCTTGCTACACTCACCCATACAAACACACATATACCTCTACACATAGTATGTTAGAGACAAAGGGTATAATTCAACAGACAGGAAGATATTTAAGAACAGAAATAGTGACAAAAGTTAAACTGTTGGGACAATGAAGAGTGTCGAAAAAATTGGTACAAAATTAAGATTTCAGATAGACACACACAAATCATTAATGCTTTTATTTCTAAATGTGTGATTTCATGTAAAGTTGTTTAATAAATTCTGGAGTTTCAGAAAAAGAATTTCCTAGTGACAAAAATGTATAACATGGGAATTAATTCATCAGTATAGAGACACAGTGCTTTTCTTGACATGTAGAACACTGGTTGCTTCTAAATAGGATGATTGCTGCATTCTAAATTAACTCCTGATGCACAGTTTGACACATTGCTGCTGTCTCAAGATTATAAGCCAACAATAGATGCTTTACATCTGAAAATTTCTTACATAGAAGTTGTTTCTCAGTGTTTCCTTTAAATTTTTGAATTAAAATAAAACAAATGCAATATTTAGAAAATAATGGAAAAGTTAGATCCTTATGTGCAAACCATCAAGAGTTACAATGTAGATTAAAAATGTAACTTGAAAGATTTTTAAACAAGTGATATAGATCAAGAACATGATCATGTTTATAATCAAGGTGTAATAAAATAATTTTACAGTTAACTTCAAGAAGTGGTCTGATGCTCAGAGACCAGTGTGTATGGCACTCACTTTCAAGGAGAAAAACCAGTGTTGGGTATGTCCACAAGTCCCATACAATGTCACATCTTTTGATCCAATTCGGACAAATGGTAAAGCCAATTACAACTTGCTTCTTGAAAGCCCATCTCTCCTTTTGCATGAACTATACTTCTGAAATTGCTTTTCAAACACTTTTATCTTCCTTGTAGCTCTTATTTTTCTCTTGCCGTTATCTTCTATGAAACTTTGTGCCTTATCACTTTTTCTTTTAAAAATAATTAGGTTGATATCTGTTGACTCTATTTAATTAGTAGCCATAGTTATGAAGTTAAAAGCAATGTATGGTCATGAAAAAAATTCATTTATGTTTATTTTGAGAGTATAATATCACACTATAAATTCTTCCTAAAATATTCAAAAGTAGGAGAATTGGGTAAATCTGAACTCTTAAAATTATATTTTTTAAGCATAAGTATTTGCTTTGTCAGATACTTTCAAAAAATTTGATATCTAAATACTGCCAACTTTCTTCTACCTGTTGATTCAAGTATTTTAAATATACCATATTTAGGAATTTAATTTCCTGTCAATGTGGTTGGTGGCTGACTATACCCAATACCAAAATTAATAATAATAAATTATTTTTGTGCTTTCACTATGTCATCTAAGTAAATTTTTTCCTATTTTTCTTTTCAATCTTCTGGCTCCTTTAAAAACTCTTACATCTATATCAGCTATTAAATGCCAACCCATTTCAAGACACAGTACCTTGTCTTAGTCTCCAGAATTTATTATGACAAGCTTTACATAAAGTTGCAGTATTTAGTTGGGTATATATCTCTCTAATCAAGATTTTTTTTCTTTTACTAACAATCAGTATAATGAACTGCCAATCAAACATCTTTTCACATCCATCTAAATTACTTCAATTTCAATGTCATCTCATGTTAAGCATACATTATTTAATACACTCCATTACAGGAAGTTGATGCTACTAGTGTTCTCTAACATTATGAGTTGGAACACTGCGCATGTGTTCACACAAATCAAAACCACAGGGATCATATGTTTTAGTGGAACACAAAACCTTAGAATATAATGTAGATTTATAAAGCAATGTTTCAAAAGTTGAAAAAATGAAATGTTAAAAAAACTGAAAAAATTTTAATATTGAGTACCAAACTCTTTATTCAATATACCACTAAATCTATTTGACTTTGCTTAAAAATTTTCTCACTAATGTAATCTCTTTTTAAATTACTCCTTTATAGCACCTCTTGCACAATGAAACTTCCGCCTTATTAATATTCCTTTGATTTTTTTATTGCCCATTTCAAACAGTTCTGTTTATTGCACCCACAGAAATTTTTGACAATGAAAATGAGGATTAGTTATGCACATTTTTCTTGAGAAGAAAAGCCTCATCAGAAACTGTTGTTTCTGCAAGATTTGACACTTGTTTACCATGACAGTCATTCTGAACCTCTTCTTTCTCTTCACTTTGTGATTTTCTGTAGCCCAGAAAATTATTTATTTTACATAAGGGCATTTACCTTTTATTTATCTCAGAGTAGGCAGCAATTTCAAACTCAATTATTCAGCTCTATCGTGCCATCCCACCAAAGCTTGACTCAGAGATCCCATATGTATTGCTCTCCTTGTAACCTAGTTCTTGTGTATACTATTTTTAAAGAAATTACTAATGTGTAAGCAAAGTATGGTATGATTATTTCTAGTAATCTTAGTCTTAGTTACCCAACTGTAATTATATGTGATTCATAATTCTTTCTAACTTCTTATTAAAAAAAATTATAGCAGTCAACATAGTACTGGTTTCAAAGCGGGTGCTGAAACAGTGTAAAACAATATGATTTCAAGTGACTTACTATAAAATATTTGCCTTAAAATAATAGTAGCCTCATTAATTAAATTCCTAAACATAGGCTATTTTAATCTCATTAAATCTTCAATAATCTGGTGCTGGCACTATGACTCAGTGAGTGGAGCTGCCACATGCAGTGCCACCATCCTATGTAGATGCCTTATGTATACATATGTGTTCTATAAATTCAACCTCAATCCTAAAGATTCTAGTACTCACTTGGTTAATAGAATGGAAATAAACTAGATGACTTTTAGTGTAAAACTGCTTAAGCAAAACACAAGAGTGAAAAGAAATACATCATTATGGAAATACATTCAGCATGACTGGAACTGTGGCATAACAGACTAAGCTGCTTCCTGCACTGCGGGCATCCTGTAAGGGTACCAGCTCATGATCTGGTTACTCAACTTTCAGTCTAGTTCTCTGCTAATGTGTCTGAGAAAGCAGTGGATGATGACCCAACTGCTTGTACTCCTATATTCACATGAACCCAGAAGAAGCTCCTGAATTCTGGCTGCTGGTTCAAGACATGCCCAGCCCTGCCACGGTAGCCATTTGGGGAGTTAGTCAGGGAATAAAAGACCTCGCTGGCTCTGCATCTTCCTCCATCCCTTTCTCTCCCAATCCTCACTCTGTCTTTCAAATAAATAAAATAAATATTTTAAAAGGAAAACATATTCAGCATTTTGCACAAATTAAAAAATAATTAGATATGTTCAAATTGATTGCATACTGCTATCTCTCTCCAAAGTGGCAATGCCATCGAAGGCATATTTATTGCTATATGATGTATAGGAAACATCAACAACTTGTGCTGTAACTTGCTTACAGACAAATTCATCAGTAATAGAGGAAAAATTGAAAATAACCTCACTTCCATAGCTTTGCTAACTTTGGGCCCGCACTTATATAGTTGTCAACTTCAGCTCTCTCATTTAAATTCTGCAGGTATGTGTGGGAGTGGGGCAGGGGGGAAATTGATTTTTACTGTAAATTATAAGATCTAAAATTGTTCTCAATATTTATAAAGAAATCATGCTTATGAACCAAACTAATGATCTTCCTGTCCTTTATTTTTTTAATATTTAATTTTTTGAAAGTCACAGTTACAGGGAAGGAGAGACAGAGTGACAGGGGTAGACATTCCATCTACAGCTTCAATCCGTAATTGAATTAATTGAATTTAATCATGAGAGTAGCAAGCCCTGGAGCTGGGTAAAGTCAGGAACAGAACATCTTCTGTTTTTCCCATACTGAGGGGTAGGGGGCCTAAGAATTACTTGGCATCTTCTGTTGATTTCTCAGGCCATTAGCAAGAAGTTAGAAAGTACAGCAGGCAGGACAGAAACTAGCACTCACAGTGGATGCCAGGGATAAAAGAGGCAGCTTAACTCATTATATCACAACAACACCAGATGCCCACCTGCTCTTTAATAAATTATTCTGTTAGCTGCAATTTAGCACAGTGAAAAATCAGGAAACATCAGGGAAATACTGATTTGTTTGAAGTAAATAAAGTTCTCTTTGATCAAACCATGATGAAAACTTTGTAGCTCTGTTCTTTATTATTCTTTGAGTAGCAAAAGGCCCCATTGTTGATCTATAGTGACAAAACACATTTCTTCAAAATATTCTAAAACTTTAGCAGATTGGGACATATGGTAATTTTATCTTATTTACTAAATCACAACTTTAGAAATCTATGATTGAAGCTGCATTTCTAGGAACTATATGATTTACAAAATGATTAAACATACTTAAAAACATTATGCATCCATGCCCTTGGTGCTACAGTGTCAAAGCTAAATTTTCTCAGATTAATATTGTCAATCTTCTTTCATGGCCAGTGGTTCCAGAGAATACATTTGCTCTCTTTCTCCTACCACAGGGACTCTTTCTACCTCAATGCTCCACTAAGCACATTTACATTATTTACTCATTATAGAGTCACAAAGCCTGGCAAATGCCAACCTTCTTCAATAAAGTATAATCAACTCACTACTCCCAGCTGGATATTCAGGAAGTGGGTTTGAGGATTAGATGTTGTTCACTATTTGTAGAAAGTCCAGGTAAAATTAAGGGAAGATAAAACAAAATGCTAAATATTTGGTAATATAATAACATACCATTTCTGAAAATATAGTATGTGTCAGGATCCTGGTTAAAAAAATAGATAACACACTAAATTGAGTAATTTGAGAATTTAGTAAGGGAATAATTGTATATGGACAAAGGATAACAAAACTACAGGCATGTTATCTGCCCTCCAGGAACAGCGGACCAGTTTTTACTACTCTACAACAGGTGTATTTGGTGCTTAACTCGGTATCTCTTTGATTTCATGTGCAGTTATGTGTGCACTAACAGTCACTCTGCTTTGTGTCTCTGTCTGTGTGCATGATACACATGCATGTAGGGAACTTTCTTGAAGTCACAAAAGTGACTTCCTAAGAAATTGCATTGAAAAATGGGGTGTTAATTCTCATAGAGAAACAAGTAGGTGAGGTTGTTTAAGTAGTCCAGCTTTCCATACTTCAGAGAAAAAAAAATATGAGGCACATTCCTTAGAATCTCTTATGGAGTGCCCAAGAAGCTTAAAATCTAGTTGCCCAAAGTTTGAGCAAGCTTAGTAACATATCTCTTACTGACTTTTTCCAACCACCTTGCCAAAGTTAGATCAAAACGGATCAAAAAGACTGTTAAAGGTGAATACAGTTTATCGGCAGGTTAATAGTTCAATAACTATAGTGACAGACTGAAAACCAAAATCTTATTGTAATAATCAAAGTTTGATTATATTGCATGGGTCAGCTAATGCCATTCACCCTGAATGTGTGGTGTCATCTCTAATATGACTTCTAATAGATAGTATAAAAATATGTCTAAGCAAAAATAATTTATTGCACTATTTATATTCCCCCTAAAATGGCACAGAATTGGAAATTAGCAAAACAGCAATTTATTCTGAAGTAAACTTGAAATCAAAAAGCTTTTTATAGCTTCACAGAAAAAAACACAGAAACCTAGGGACTTTCTTTTGTTCATTAACCCATTCGAATTTTAGGCTAATCATACTTTAAGATTACTTGGGGCACACAGAAACAAGGGGCGAAAAAGTTGAGCGCTGATGAACAAGAAGCTATTGAAACAGTCCAAAAATAAGAACATAAATAGGACTGAATAAAGGATGGGGCTGGGAGAACATAAAGGAAATAGTAGGTTAAGGAACTTTTAGGGGAGTGACAGAACTGTTACCTCTAAAGAGTTAATCACTGGGAGTTAAACACCTTTTAAAATAAAAGAATAATAAATATGATTTCCACACAAAACATTTTGTTGATAGTGATGGTAGATGTTAGCGGAATTTCCAAATTATTTTATGGCAGCGATAAAATACAAAGTTCGCATAGAGCAATACACTGAGGATTTATGTGGCTATTTTATGAGAAGACAGATTGTAATATAGTTAGCTTATATAAGGAAACATCGGTTATAAAGTCTCATAACAAATTCACAATGTTATAATTCACAGAACTACAGGAGTACCTTTATTTTCCTAATTTTCAAACATTAATTTTAAAGACTCTAAAATATTCCCAAACTGCCATTCTTTAAGAAATGTTATTACCAGTCATTTGCAAAAAAATCATGAAAATTTAAGTTAATTATTACCTAATGGCCAGCTTCTTCATACTAAAATAAATACACAATTTCTACCAAACTTACATTCATAAAGAAGTTAATGGAATAACCCATCATTCCCTAAATCAAAGTGTTTATCCAGAATTTACAGGTAGATATTGAATTCTTCAAATGGAAAACAAATTTTATGCCCTAATTTTGTTGTAATCAACTTTTACCTTTCAGAATGCCATTCTTCATAGCTTTCACATTTTCCCTGACTTTCAAATAGGAACATATTCATCTCCCTGTTTTTTCAAGCAGACTTATGTAGCAAGTATAGCTTATTCTCCAATAGAGTAATAATGCAGTCTTCCATGGAAAAACAGATAGGCAAGCCCCTTATCCATTATAACAGACTTCAGCTCTCTCATCCATACAAATTGTGCAAATATCACTGGAAGTTTTGTATTGGGGAATCAGCAGAAATATCCTGCAACTCTGAATGCTAATATTATAAATAATGGATTTCCACTTTCTTCTGACCTTAAAACCTTGTATCTGTCACCAACATCATAAATTGTAGCTGACTCACTAGGTAATTTCAAAGGAAGAGAGTATCTCTAGTCATGTCTTCATTCCATGAGTAATCCAGTCATAAATATAGATTATTTGTAGCTAGGATAAGTGTAGGATGGCTGGGCTTTGCAACATCATCTCCTGACAAGCACCAGAAGTGCGTGCAAGTCATGTCAGACTGTACTGAAGTACCCCATGTAAAGTGCAAGATCCAAGGGTAAGGGTGGGTCTGGTAGTGAAACTATGGGCACTCCTCAGCTGGGCTACAGGTTACACTGGTGAGCATGAGAGCCAGGGCTGAGAATGCACTATGTTGGTAAGGTGGCAGCACCCATTGGCGCATGTGCGGTTTAGGTCATGAGGTGGGGTGAACTGAGCTAAGCCGCAACACCCACAGGTGTTGAGCTAGATGGAATGTGGGACAGATTAGACTAGTTTGCTGCACCTACTGGCAAACACAAGAACCAGGGATGGAGGCAGTGTGGAGCTCTAACCTACTGTTGGGACAATACTTACAATACTTGCCATATGTATATTGCATATATATATATATATATGTATATATATATATATATATAATTTTGTAAGTGATTCATAGTTAAAAGTGTATCGTTTCTATTATATGAATCTATTCTAACACACAATTATTTCCATTATAATATCTAAATCAATAAACTAATTTGAAAAAACTTGCATGGAAGGACTTTACTTTCAGAACTTACTACCCAAATACTTCATGAAAAATGGCTTAGGAAATGTGGAAATATCAATTCCTGCCTTCAAAAGCTTGATGATGGGCTTTGGGCATATAATAAAACCATTTGCATTGTTTCCATGCCCTGCCTGAGGTTGATCTGGCCTGGATATCCTCAGAAGCCCTTGAGTTCAAAGTCTTAACCTTGGAGGATAGTCATCCTAGTGTAACTGAGACCATGAAGCCTAAGTAAAACTCACTTGAGCTATCTATTAATGTGTTCCTGACTACACAAATTATGTGGAAGAAACTGCTGTAAGCAGTGTGGTTTTGCTGAACTGAGACATAGATTCAATTACGGAGACTACAAAATGGAAGATGACTTGATTTAAACAGAAGAAACAAGGTCATTTCAGAGGCTTCAAAATGCAGCTTAGATTTCAGGTATGAGTGGTGGAATAGGAAACATGCGGATGAGGGGTTTCTCCGGTCCTCTACTGCTCCATTTTTCATTTATCTAGCTCTCAGTAGCTTTCAAAGGGGCCACTTTTTTAATTCAAAATTTATTCTTTACAAAGAGATTAATTTTAAAACTTTAACAATTTATTATTATTTTCATTATATGATTTTGTGAGTATAGGAATGCTCCTCTCCACATCCCAATTTTCTCCCAGATACCATTTTCCCCCATATATCATAACATAGTCCTTAAGCAACAGTCGCAAGTTCAACATTCTGCTATTTACATGTATCATGGCATTGTAGGCACGGGCAATGTCAGAAAATCTATTTCTGTCCTCTTGTCAAAGTATATTCAACAGTTTCATTGGGAGTCTTCCTTTTATTATGGAGTAGAGATGCACACTGTACCTTCTGTTGCTTTGCTCAATCTGTCTTGTAGTATGTCTTATTGACATTTGAAATCTTACAAGATGATACCCCTGCTTAGCTTTCTCATGTAAATTTAGGTTATTTCTTCCACAAATTCATTGAATGAAACAAATTCAAGCTGAATGCCTGGTTTGAGACCAACTTGCTTCCAGCTTTCCTAACACATGCCCTGGACAGCAGCACCAGATTATGGCCGGGTACTTGTGTGTCTGGTACCCACATAGAGTTGCATTGAGTTCTGGGATCCCAGTTATTGACTATTGACACATTTGGGCAGCCAGTATATTAAAAATCAGTGTCCCTGCCTCCTCCCTCTCTCTCACTTACTCTTTCCTCCCCTCTCCTTTTCAAATAAGCACAAATAAAGGAAAATCTAAGAAAAAAATAGAATCAGTCTACATTCCTTCTTCCTTGAAACAGAGTAAACTTGTTGAAAGCAAATCTATTTATGACATGTTCTGGGAGTGGGCATGGTTACAGCAGGTCCAATCCGCCCCATATACAGGTGCCAGATCAAGTACCAGATATAAGGTTCCCAGTCAGGTTTCCTGCTAATGTCTCTGAGATGGCTGGGGATAATGACCCAAGTATTTCAGTATGCAAGACCTATTCGAGTCACAGGTTTGTGTCTTCATTCCAGCCCAGACATGACTGCTGCTTCTGGGAATTACAGGAGTGAAACACCAGATGGAAAATCTCTCCCCTCTTCCCCTCTTCTCCCCTCCCCTCTCCTCACCATTCTGCATTTCAAATAAGAAAACAAATAAATATTTTCTAAAATAAATATTTTAACACATCATCTCAATGAAAAGGGACCTCCTACAGTATTCATTTTATTTGGGAAACTGAAAATTTGATTATAATATTTTTCAAAGTTCAAAGAAAAAATTTTAACTTGAACAGATTGTGTGACTTGGGATGACAATTGATTGTGGGAAAGTTTCCCATTTGGTGGCAAGAACCCAGTTAATTGAGTCCATATGTCTGACCCCAACACATGCATTGGAAGGAAGTTGTACCAGACATGTACCTTGGTATCTACCTTACTTACTCTTATGTGGGATGTGGCTGTCATAAAAACTAGGCTAATGACCTACATAACTGTGTATAAAGCTGTAATGTGATTTTAGATTATTGCCAATACAAAACACATTTTGACACTGAGCACTTTTTAAAAATGGCTTTTGCATCTAAAATCCAGGTATATTCACAAGTTCAAAAACCATTACGTATTTTAGAAAGATACTATAATATAAACAGTAATAAAAAAATCTTAGGTAAACTAATACTCCCCTCTTTGCTCCACAACATATAATCAAATGTTTCCTAAAATGAAATATTTCTACTTGTAAGTTATCATTTGAAATGGAAAAACTATTTGTTTCCTACCTCTAGAATGTTAGTGATCCAATTGTTGCTACAAGGAAGGTAGTCTGTTCTGATTTTCATTTGGCATGTACGTACATGGTTGCAAATATCATGTATATGTCTATATCTAGAAATGTACATAGACACATTCACACACAAGGGCACACAAGGGATTTTTTTAAGAAAAATGGAATTAAAGGATAAGTTTATTTCATTGCAAAATTCGTGTATAACTTTTTCATAGTATGTGTTAATACAACCTTTCTGGCACATCCACATGAGAATTCTTTCTTCCTATGATTCAGAAGTAAATGGCAGACCTGCATGTGACACATCTATTTAATAATGTCACATATTTCATAGGCACATAAAATTCAATAGGCGTGGAAATAATTCATCATTCTCCATTCATAAATCCTGTGATTATAGAATACTCTGAAATATGCTTTATTAGAAAAACAAACAAACAAATAAGACAGGGAAGGAGAAGGGGGAGTGAAGGAGGGAAGTATGATTTTCTTGTTAGAACTACACCTTATAAGAAATCTGTTCCTTTTATATTGAAGAAAAGCCATCAATAGAAAGGAACACCAACATATTTTTGATCAACTGATTCAGAAACCTGAGAATTACCCTAATTTTGTTTCATTCTGGAAGGATCATATTTAATTGGCACACCATCTCATCAGAGTGACCCTGCTGAACTCCGGACTGGACATCCTCCTGCCCTCCTGCCCCATTCTCTGCCGCTACTGCCTCTGCTTTACTCCAGGCCTTCATTATTTCTCGTCTAGATTGCAGTGACAACCTCTCAGCTCAGTTGCCTGCCAGCAGTAACTGCTGTTCCTCTTCAATTCATTCTCCAGACTGAGACAACTCCTCTTTAAAACATCAAAATAGACCTTTCTAACATTTCCTTGACATGGAAATATCCACAGGATAAAATCTAAATTCTTCAGCAAAGATGCAAACTCCCTGCCTGTATTTTGACAAGTCCTTGCGTATTCCATTTCCAGCAGTTCTGTGTATGCATACATGCGCATATTGAGAAAAATAACAGCTACAGAAAAAGACAGAGACAAGCATTGCGAGGTAATAGAATGAGAGATGCAGTGAAACTGAAATGTCACTAGACTTTCATCTGGTTCTTAGGATTTCAGGGATCTTTACGTTCTGTGTGTTCCTTCCTTAAAGTTCTATATACTCATGCTCGTTTTCTATGTAGGAAAATAGTTCATCACACAGTGCCAGGAAATATTTTAAAATTGTATGTTTTTGTTATTTTCTTTTACTGCAAAAGTCAACTCACCCAAATAGTTACTGTAAAAAATACGAGACAAATTAGCATATGTCAATCTGGAAATTAGTACAGTCAGTCCTGTGTAGAATATCTGGATGCTACTTTATAATCACATATAATTGTTTTACAAATAATACTGAAGGATTGCATGAACATAATATAGCTTATTCAGGGTAATGTGACATGATGTGGTTGCAATTTAAAATCAGACACATTTTTATGTGTTTTACATATTTAATATTTACTTGAGGAGTAAATATAAATGGAGGAAGGGAGGGAGGGAAGGGGGAAAGGAGAGATGGAGCATGTGAGAGAGAGAGAGAGAATTAAAGAGATCCACTGATTCATCCTAAAACATTAACAAAGTCTGTGCCTAGGATAAAGCTAAAGTCAGGATCCAGGAATGTAATACAGGTCTCATATGAGTTTAGGAACCTAATTACTTCAGCTGCCTTTGAGAGTCTACATTGGCAGGAAGCTGGCATGAGGATTTGCAGTGGGAAGCCAACCTTGGGTACTCTAAAGTGAGACAAAGGCATCTGAACTGTGAGGCTAAATTCCCACTACATGGTTTTAGTTTATCTCATATGAAAGTTCTTGGATACAGAAAAAGTAGAAAGTTTCCAAGTAGAGTGCAGACTAAATGCAACATGAATTTGAAGTCAATAAATATTTTAAGATTACACGTGGCTTTCACCTGATCAATATGCTGAAATTTCACTTTAACCGTGCTTGGTATACTGGTAGAATCTCTACATGGAAGATATAACTGTAACTAAAGCATTTCCCTCGGAAATAATTAAGCCATAACACACAGTACAGAAGAATCAGAATTATTTTTGGTCTTTCTGCTGCTGAAATGTTGAAGCAACTCCCATTGTGCAACACAGGTAGCATGAAATTCTAGGATTATACAGTTCAATTTCATGCAACTGCATCACAATTTCAATATTTTCATAAAAACTTCACTAATATTGCATTGTAGAGATAACTTACACATTATGTAATTTACTGAAAGTAGTATTTTATTCTAATTTGAGAATTTCTACTATGAATACAGATTTCTGGTTCATCATTCATTTTGTCAAACAGTGTTTTTCAAATAGAATCCCCAATTACAATTTTTGTCTTTATCCACATCCCTACAACAAAATCTACTGAAGAAACACATTAGACTCTCCCTTTGCAATGTATGTGTGTGTTGGGGGGAGGGTCTATTACTGAATTCCCATAATCACTGCAAACTGTACTTTAACATATCTCAACAAGTGCTGGAGATCAAGTTTAATAACTAGGTGTATGGTCCTCCAAAAGCAAACATGTTTCAATAATTCTTCTGCATGTTCAGTAGGACAAAGATAACAGCAGTTCTACAACAAGCTGAAGTGGATTAAACACATATAAAACAACTTGCAAATAATATTCTGTTCAATATCCCTCCAATCTATTATTTTCTTTGTTGTGCTAAAGCTGTTAAGAATGTTATACTATTATAGTTTTAATGATCTGTATTTTTAAATTTACTGTATATGAATGAAACTGACATTTTTTCATATGATTGGTTTACAGTCCTTGCCCATTTTCCTGTAAACTCTCTTCTGTTTTATTTTTTACATGTTCATCTCCTTATAAAGAAATATTAAGCCTTTATTTATGATGTAGCTTAAAAGCATATTACCTCAAAAATAAATTTAGAAATATAAAAAAAGGATACGTAGAAAAAATATGGGGAAAGCTTTGACAGGTACACTATGAAGAAAATCCCTACTGAGCTAGAAAGCTCTATAAATTGTGACTGGTTTCCATTCTTATGCCTGTGCTCTGTCTCTGCCCATTGTCTATTTCTTTGTGGATTTGTATTTCAAGTAAGTGCTGTACAGCATTATTTCTCTCTTTATTCTTGCCACTTCATTGGAGATAATGAGGGCTAGGGAATGTTGCAGAGGAAAAAGGGGGGAGAAGCAAAACAACAACAGCTGAACAGAACCCTGCGGGCCCAAAAGAACTTGACTCCAGGGAAGGAGAGTGCCATACTGATGAAAACTGTGAAGAAACTGCTTTTTAAGCCCTAAAGCACAATAATAATGATCTGAGCACACACAAGATTGAAACAGGTGATTGAAGTGTGACACCTTAATTCTAATTTTATTCTTTTTGTAAATTGTTCTTTTGGACCATGACCTTATATTTTGTCTTACAGAAGCTGAGCTGATGAGCTGGTTAAGATTTTATAATGTTTTGACACATAGGAATTAAGTCTCCTTCCAAAACATCTAAGTATGTGTATAAATGAGGCTGGTGAAAATTGGAAGACAGGTGCCAACACGTTTTTCTCCACATTTTGCAACACTGTGTTTAAAGTGAAGGAGAAATACTAACAGCCCTTTTCACCATCTGCAGGGTTGATACAGACAGCAGATATTACGGTTCTTCAAATGATCTGTTTTATTTTTCGTTGAGAATTTTCTCCATGAGGTGAAGTTGAGAGAAAGCTTGTGAAATATATTTTAAAAATTACACCAGCAAAACAGAATCCAGGATGATGACGAGCTTGGAGCTGTGGCAGTGGCTCAACAGACTGATCCTCAGCCTGAAGCACCAGCAGATCCTAGAAGGGCACTGGTTCTAGGTCAGGCTGCTCCACTTCTGATCCAGGTCCCTACTAATGGTCTGGGAAAGCATCAGGGGATAACTTAAGTCCTTAGGACACTGCACGCATGTAGGAGACCTGGAAGAAGGTCCTTGCTCCCAGCTTCAGATTGGCTCAGCTCTGGCTGCTACAGCCATTTGGGGAGTCAACCAGCAAATGAAAAAATTTTCTGTTTCTCCATGTCTCTGCAAAGCTACCTTTCCAATAAAAATACATAAATACTAAAAAAAAAGATGAGCCATGACAGATAACTGAATATCACAGTACCTAGAACATTAAGTCTTAACTAAAACAAAGTTAGCCTCTGAGCTTGGAAATAACCTATCAAGATAAAAGGAAAATAATTTTGAATATAACAAAATCCATCACAAAAAACTATATTAGGGCCCAATACGGTGGTTCAGTGGCTAAATACTTGTCTTGCCTGCCCAGGATATCATGTGGCGCTGGTTCATGTCCCAGCTGCTCTACTTTTCATCCAGCTTCCTTCTTGTGGCCTGGGAAGGCAGTGAAAGATGGTCCAAAGCCTTAGGACCCTGCACCTGTGTGGGACACTAGCAGGCTCCTTGGCTCTTGGGGAGTGGGCCAACAGGCAGAGGATCTTTATCTCTGCATTTCCTTCTCTCTCTGTAGATCTGCCTTTCCAGCAAAAATAAATAAATCTTTTAAAAAATAAAAGCTAAATTAATTAATAAGAAAGATATACCACAATAATTCAATTTATATTTTTTAATTTTTTAACCATATCAGAAACTTAGAAAGCTCTGTTTCTATAATTAAAAATCTATTATGTACTACACACACACTACATTCTTTATGTGATATTTGAACTCTTATGTATAGTTAAATAATACATATGTTTATATATTAATTTAGAAACAGATATATAAATACTACCCACTTGAAATGAAATGCAAATTTACAACAATAGAAGCCTTCTGATTTTTCATAGGTTTAGAGTAAGTCTGTTAGAATGAATGGTAGCAGGAGCAGGTGGTTGGAACAGCAGATAGCAAGCACTCAGATATGGCATAACGGCATGGCAAGCAGAAGCCCGAGAACTAAACCTAAAACCTACCCCTAGAGCCAGAATTCTAACCCAGGCACTCCAATACTGTGTCCAGGCATCTTAACCAGTATCTTAACCACTTACGTCAAACAATGGTGCCATTAATTAAGAAAATGTTTACTGTTCTGGAAGATAGAAAAGCTACACTCTAGGCTTACTAAAATCTTATCAAACATATCTTTAATAAAAGATAGCATGTGGGATGCCTGTATGTGTGTGTTTTTTTCTGTCTCAACCTCCCTTTCAAATAGATACATTCTAACAAAGAAGTTTTGGTCATAATATACACTCATAATTTACTGAATATGTCCCATCACAAATAAATGTAGTCAAAATAAATAGATGTAGTAATAAATTTTACAATCATAAAATGATTCTTTAAGAAAATTAAACGGAGCTTATGAACGGATGTATAAAAATAGTAAAGTTTTAGATATTGAAAGGGAATAGAATTATTATATACATGTATATGGGAAGTAGCCAAAAGTGAGATAATTATACATTAAGCTTGCATAATAGAAAAAGTATGTCAATTCCATAAAATTTAAAATGAGGTCGATGAGATTAGAGAAGACTCTGTCATATAACATAACTATGAATGAAATGAAGATTTTTTTTTCAACCACATAAAATTTTCAGTTCAATCACATTAGGCTTTGTCTTGTGTGAGGTTGTGTCTAGAACAAACTGATGGAAATATAAATGCTGTCTGTGCTTTTCCTCTATAGTTCAGTGATTAAACTCAGAGACCTGGGTTTGAAGCCCAACTATACCTTGTGTTTACCCTGGGTGTTAGTTATACAATGAATTCTGAATGCACATTGTTACAATCTTTGTTGCTAAAAATCAATGTTTAGTCATTTGAGCAGAAAATACTGGCATACATTTTGCAACCAGGTATAAATTCAAGATCTTAGTGAATTGCATGGTAAAGGTCCTTAAAATATTCCTACCTAAAATTAAGAGAGTCATTGACAAAATTAACTTTCAAAATGCAGCTAACCACCCCCCTTTCAACCTCCAACTGTAGGCAACTGCCTAGCTGCCTTGTACTTAGACAAGTGTTACACTCCTGGGAGAAAAGCAGCCAATAGGTAGGCATTCTGTAGAAACGCAAATTTGTGTTCATTATACCAGTGTGCCATATATATATATACACACACATACACACACACACACGTTTGTAACATATGTAGGGAGGGTAGGTTTGGACAAAACACCCTGGCTCCTCGACTGGGGGAAGCCATGTCAGACTGTGCCACAGCACCTAACAGAATGCAAGAGTTCTGGATATGAAGGCAGATTCTGTAGGAGACTTGCGGGCACAACTTCTTTGTGAAGACATGTCCTGTGGGGGGCTGGTTGGGTTGGGCTAGACCAAGCACTCATTAGCTCACTTGAGAAATGAGTAGGGGAAAGAACTGAACAGCCAGCGACATCCACCCATATATTCCTTGGCTGATGCAGGTAACAAACCGAATCTGGCTCTGCACTGGCTAAAACACACAAGAGTCAAGTCTGAGCTCACTCCAGGCACGACTTCTTAGAAGACTCCCCAACTAGAAGGCTGGACTAAATAAACCTGACCACAAGGAAAAATCACAACCTTAGATTGCATGCATCAGGACTGGGCCTCCTGAGTTGTAGGGGCCCATGCAGTAGACAACATGCCCAGATGCACATAGGACACTTGACAAGAGAGTTCAGCAGGCCAGCGGAGTGCCTAATCAGAGATGAAAAGCAGAATAGGTTGGTCCACTTTCCTGATCAAGCTTTGCCACAGTTTCCCAGGTCCTTGGATGCTCTAAGGAGGACCCGGATAGCCAAAAGACCTTGAAAAGATTTTTCCAAACCCTGGTGCAATGAAGCTGAAGATATTTCAGAACTACCAAAATGACTCAAGCGTCACCCTGGGAATATTCTTCCCTACATCATGGTATCCAAGGCATCATGAAAGCAATGTTCCCTATTCCTGGGTGCTCAGAAAGTTTGTCAGAAAACTGCCACCATCGTCTTCACCTGCTGTGAATACATGAAAAATAATAAACACTTGTTATATCTCCCTCCCTCCATACCTTGAAACTCCACCCAGTTGGAGACCCACATGGATATGAGACCCTATCAACTATATAAACAATATTAAATATAAAACAAAAATTTAATAAACTTTTAAAAATGTTCATATATTCAATATTTCAAAGACTAAAAGATCGGTGATAAATTATTGCAAAGACTTTATCAAAAATAAAAATTTCAAATTTCTGAGTGTGAGAACAACTATAAGAATGTAATTGCAGAATTGTAGTCAAATTCATTAGTAATGTTCAAAGAAAGAGTATCTTTTCTTGAAGCATTTTCATTTGAAGAGATTTAATGACTCCACAGTGAAACTATTATGCATATAAATAATCAGGCTCCTATATTACATTATTTTGACACATCTGTTCTTTTCTACATAAACTATCACGAATGAAAAATTTTATTTTGATTCTTCACTCTGTCAGTTACTAGGCAAGGCTATTATTTGTCTTTAGGCACAAGCTAAAAGTAGGAACTGGAGTTACAGAACATGAGTAGGTCAATATTTTTGTCATCATCTAGAAGCTGAGAGAAAAACCAAGTAGTGTAAATAGTGTGGCACATCTGTGCTTTATCTCTAGAATGAAACTCAAGAAAACAAATGTTCTACAGAAATTTCAAAATTACATTTTATGAGAACTTTGATATGTAACAATTTTGGTGAAATATGTTATAATCTTATATTTGTTTATTATTAGCGTATGTTTCTGTATATTTAGTACCACATGTAAATATTAAAAAAGTAGATGTTTAATTGAGTTCACAATAATTGAATGGATATTAGGGACCCATCAAGATGTCTCAATGGCTAAATCCTTACCTTTCAAGTGCTGGGATCCCATATGGGTACCAGTTCATGTCCCTGCTGCTCCACTTCCCATCCAGTTCCTTGCTTGTGGCCTGGGAAAGCAATAGAGGACAGCCACAAAGCCTTGGGACCCTGCACCCACATAGGAGACCTTGAAGAAGTCCCTGGCTCGGGCCCGGCACCATGGCCTAGCGGCTAAAGTCCTCGCCTTCAACGCCCCGGGATCCCATATGGGCGCCGTTTCTAATCCCAGCAGCTCCACTTCCCATCCAGCTCCCTGCTTGTGGCCTGGTAAAGCAGTCAAGGACGGCCCAATGCATTGGGACCCTGCACCCGCGTGGGAGACCTGGAGGAGGTTCCAGGTTCCCGGCATCGGATCGGCGCACATCGGCCCGTTGCGGCTCACTTGGGGAGTGAATCATCGGACAGAAGCTCTTCCTCTCTGTCTCTCCTCCCCTCTGTATATCTGGCTGTAATAAAATGAATAAATCTTTAAAAAAAAAAAAAAGAAAAAAAAGAAGTCCCTGGCTCCTGGCTTTGGATTAGTTCAGTTCTGGCTGTTGTGGCCACTTGGGGAGTGAACCAGAGGACAGGTAATTTTCTCTCTGTCTCTCCTTTTCTCTGTAAATCTGCCTTTCCAATAAAACTAAATAAAACTTCAAAAAATATACAGGAAAGGGGAGTAAAATCAATGCTAATATGGATAGATACTATTCAACTATAAATATGCATTAATTTCAACCTAGGTAATCTTAATATGTTAATCATGATATATAAGACAAAAGAATATCCTATAAAACTCAAAAGAACTTAAACATTTCAAAGTCTAATGTAAAATGACTATATCTAGCTTTCTATGGAAAAACAATCAAATAAGACATGCTGTGTGCGTAACACTCTGGTTTCTAATTAGAGTATACTACGTGCTAGTCTTGCCACTTTCACCATGACTGCAGGTAACAGGTTGCTATGCATATGCAGACTTGTCTTCCTTCATCCTGATCATTTCCTGGAAGGCCTTTCTGCCCTATCTATCTCATTAACTTCTGTTATTAAAACATTCTAACTCTTATCTCTCCCTTTGTAAAGACTTCCCTTGGAACCCAAATAAAATGCATAGTTGCTTCAAACATGTTGATAATATCACTGTGGTATATCACATCCTGATATTATTAACTATAAACAAGCCTTCATTCTTGTGGATATTTGGGGAATATACCAGCAAATGGAAATCTGACCATGTGTCTATCACTGTGTATCACTATTACAAAACAAATTAGATAAATACATCTTTTAAAGGGAAAAATCCTACAAATGTGAAAATCTGATCTTAAATTAAGGAAAGGAATGAAGCAGGAGAAAGATAATTTGTTCTCTCTCTCTCTCTGTCTCTCTCTCTCAGTGCTTTTGTAGCTGTTTTTAAAATTCATTTATTATCTTGGGAAAGTTTTAGTTACAGGAAGGGAGAGACAGAGAATGAGATTTTAAATCTTCCAGGTCACTCCCAGAATGTCTGGGAGTGACATCAGCCAGACCTGGGCCAGGCCAAAGACAGAAGCCAGGAGCTTCTTCTGGGTCTCACATGGGGACAGGAGCTCAAGACCTTAAGCCATACTCTGCTCCTTTTCTAGACCATTAGCAGGAAGCTGGATGAGAAATGGAGCAGCCAGGACATGTGAACTAGTGAGAACTAGTGCCTGTAATGGTTCCTGGCACAGTGGTCAGAGGAGTAGTGTGCTGTATCACCACACTGGCCCTTTTGTGTCCCTCTCAACTGACCAATATATGTTTCATTAATACTGTTGAATCTATTTTCATTGTGTTTTTTAAATGCTTGTTCAAATTTCAGTAGTAAATAAGGCAGAAATCATTCACCAACATATTAGAAATCATTCAGCACACTTTTCATGTTTCTAATAGATTAAATGTTAATAATTACTTGGCAGAAAGTACAGAAACTAGAGTTTGACATGAGAAACCTACTAATTTATTGCAATATTTCTCCTTTCATTTTCAGAAAAGCAGTTGATTAGATTGAACTACAGAGAGAAGTGTCTTGTTCAAGGGCTAAAATGTTTTATTATAAAATAGCTTGGTTTCTTTGACCAAATGAAATTCTAGCTTTATTTGATTTATTTAAAAATAGTTCAACAATAGGAAGTCTTGCAATTTTTAACCAACAACAAACTAAGAAGAGGCACTTTCTCAGAAGCCAATTGACATGATCACATTAATATAAAGAATTATGTGCATCATAAACAAAACTAAGAAAATATTGCATTCTATACTCTTGGTGTTATAAGAATGTCATGTGAAATATTACATATAGAATGGGGCTAGAATAGGCAGGCTCTCATATATAAAGTCACATTCTGTAGACCCAAGAGAACAGAAGTGTCTTGTGGCAAATATATCTTTCCCAGAAATGCATCCAACTGATATTCCATCACTAATGTCAAATGGATGCTTTTACAAAGAACAAGTCATGACATGTATCTGGAGTACCTCATTTCACATGCCCTCCTTTGCTTTAAATCATCATCACTAAAATAAAATGCCAGATGAAGCCTGGAATTACATGGTAACTACAAAAATGGTAAAGAAAGCCTGGAATTTTCTGGTAACTATAATCCTACAAGAGAGCATGGCTTGCCACGAGTATGATGGAGTTATTAACCATATAGCATAAATTGTGTCACCAGTTACAAGCCTAGGGCCAATCCCTGTTTGGAAACATCAGTAGCCACATGAAATGGGACTGATGGCAGTAATTTGTTGAGATAGAAATATTCAACACTCTTTAAAAAAGCGCATAACTCATTTTTTTCTTCATAGAATTTATACATCAAATATAAATACATATTTTAATTATTTTACTTTTTAAAATAACCATTGTTTATATGTAGTAAAGAAACATATCTTAGCCCTTTTTTAAACTAAGTATCTAATTATTTGTTCGAAAGGCAGAGTTATGGATTGAAAAAGAGCTAGAGACAAAGTTGTATTCCATCTGCTGTTTCACTCTCCAAATGCCTGTAGCATCCAGAGCTGGGCTGGGCCAGGCACAAGGAACCAGGAGTTTCATCCTCTTCTTGAATGTAGGTGCAGGGGCCCAAGGACTCTGACCATTCTGCTGCTTTCCATTGTGCATTAGCAGGCAGATGTACGGAGTGGAGTGGCTGGGACAAAACAGGAACCCAGGTAGGATGGGTTGCACAGGCTGCTGCTTTTCCCATCAAAGCACAGCTCTCGTCTCTTAATCCTTATATATAAGTATCATTCTTCACCCACCTATCTGAAAACTAATCTAGTTTGATGACTTTAAATGAAGAAAAGTATAAAATGAGAAAACAGTTAAATAAAATGTGGCATCAGTGCAACATGCATGCAAAATCGGAAAGGTATACATCAATGGAATAAAATAAAGAAACCTTTACATATATATATATATGTGTATATATATATATATATATATATATATATATATATATATATATATATATAATCGTAATGTGCATCAGGTTCATTTCCTGATGTCACCCAAGAACATCAAATTAGAAATTTAAGTGAGATAAATGCTTGATGCTTGCCTAGGATACAGTAAGAGAATCAAAGATGACGAATAGTAGAGAATATGAAGACAAGAACTATTGAAGACAGAAAATAAATCATTTGATAACTTGTGTTCCTGAATCAGAGACTAAAACAAATGAGATCAGAATAGATACAAGCAAAAGCTAGGTAGCGGTAAAAGATTTGAGTCTCTAAATGAATCATAAGGCTTTCTGGCTGGAAAAAATAGAAACCTGGACAGAAACCTATTTGTTCTGTTTTTCTATATAATTTATAATACATAGCGTGATATGATATAACATATAATCTAGATTTTCTATTCCTACGTTTAAGCAAACAAAAAGAACCAGAAGATAGTGATGCTTCAACACATTTCCTTTTCACCTACATCTAACAACGTAGAAATGTCCTAATTGCTTCAAATTTGAAAAGAAGATTCAGCAAACGACAGCCACACGCTCTCCCTTTCTGACTATGAGGATGGTGCAGCAGAGTAAAAGCGTCAGTCATTAAAAACTAGGAAAAGTCTGAGAGAAACTTGAGAAGGGATTTTGATAAGTGATGTTACAGTATCTGTTACTGATTCAGTAAATCAAAGAAAACCTTACGTAGAGTAAAGTGACTTTGAATTGGATTCCTAAATGAAAAAAACAGATTCTGTGATGACTCACAATCTTCTCTTTATCAGGTGTATGGAAGAGGGCTAGTGTGCATTAAACCTATAATTATAGAGTAAACTGAAATTACAATATTGCAAAAATTAAAGGGAGAAGGAAGGAAGGAACGATGGATGGGAGCTTAAAGAAGGAGGGAGGGAAGCAGGGTTATCTGCTACGGATATATTTACAATGCATGGACTTTGTTCTCTTTAATAAAAAAAAAACAGTTTAAATTTAAAATAATTAAAAAGTATGCACAGCAGAAACCTCATCATCCAACTCCAAGCATCTCATGAAAACGGAAAAGAATAAGAAAACATTTACTTATACTGTTATGGAACAAATGACTTAAACACAAAATTTTAGCATAACCAAGGTAAAGTAAATAACATCACATAAATACCTAATTGTATTTGCCTCATTCAGTAATGTATTTGAAATACTGAGAGAAAGGCAGCATTCTTCCATCTACTGGTTCATTTCTCAAATGTTCATGACAGCCACAGCGAGGTCAGGCAGAACACAATGGTTATAAGGATTTCAACACTGCACTTTCATTAATAGACAAATCAACTTGACAGAAAATCAACAAACACACAAATGAACTAATCTATACTATGAACCAAATAGAATGAACTAATGTCTACAGAATATTTTACTCCACAGTTTCAGCTCCATTCATACCTTAAGTTTTTTTTTGCTTAAATACCTTATTCCAAGCTATTCTAGTATTTACGCTAAAAAAAATGAATACCTTGGAATCAATTTATTTGAATATGACTGCAATTTTTTGTATTTGTTCTCCATTTTATTTATTTTTATATTTTTTCTTTACTATTTTATTTTTAATTTTTTGGTACAATTCCATAGGCTCTGGGATTTTCCCTACCTCCTCCCCATATTCCTTTCATCCAACTTATTTCCCCCATACTATATTCCATGGAATACTATTCAGCCATTTAAAATAATGAAATTATTTAATTTGCAACCAAATGGACCCAACTAAAGACCATTATGCTCAGTGAAATAGGTCAATCCCAAAAGGACAAATACCATATGTTCTCTCTGATATAAGACAATCTTAATGCAAATTATAAGATCAGAAACCCTTTAAATACTGTTTTTTGATGCAACTCATGGGTTTTGATTTTGTGTTCATTTTCATTTCTTCAAAATTGTTTCTTTTCTCTGACTAAATTCTTCACTGACTCATAAGTCACAAGTAGCATCATTTTCTTCAAGAAGCTTTTGTGTTTTCTTTTACATTTCTTCACTGACACATTGGTTTCTCAGTAGCATGACAGAATATAAACCCCTAGCCCAAATTAACACTTTGTGGATGACTTTCTACTTTTTATCTATCTGTTCTAATATTTTAAAAATCTACTATATAATACTGCAAAACCTCAACATTTTATATATGTGTAGACATATGAAAGAAAATTTTGTTTCTTAAGCAAACTAATAATGTCAAGAAGTGTGTCATAATCTTTCCAAAAGCCAGCTCTTTGGTTAGAATGACATTGTGAGACTGCCCTGAGGGATCTATCATCAAATGAATACATATGGAAAATGCCACATGCACACAATCAAATACTACTTAGCCATAAAAAAGAATGAAGTCACGTCATTAGCAGCAAAATGAATAGAACTGGAAGATATCATGTTAGGTGAAATAAGCCAGAGGCAGGAAAAAAAATACTGCATATTCTTTCTCATACAAAGAAACTACAAACTCCCAAATCTCAATAAAAATGTTGATAATTAGGGCCTGAGATTGGTGTCAGGAGTATACTGGGAAATTGGCTAATAGGTAAAAATCAGTTTAATCAAAGTAATAAGTTCTTAGTGTTATACACTGTAGTGTAGAGGCTACATTTCAAATTAATCTAGTACCATTTGTATGAGACAAGAGAAGACAGATATTATAATCCTTCAATCACAAAGGAATATCTAAATAGAAGTGCTGGGCACCCTGCTTGCATTGGTGCATTTGTACACATGTATTAAAATAATCATGTACACTCATTGCTAGCCATGTTTTGAGAATCAAGCAAATATTTTAACAGTTCATAGAAAATTCTTATCATGAAAATGCCACAGGAATTTCAGTATCTTTTGCACATTTACACATGGGACATAAAATAGTGTACTTGCAATTTTCAGAAAATAAATTCCTCAAATTTCAGTTGATACTTGAGAAAAATTCAGGGAGATGAGCCAACTTCAAGTCTGCTGAACACTTAAGATGAGTCTTTTCCCCTTTATTTTTCTCTTGAGTTTAGGGTGGGTGGAGGTACAGTGATTTCTGCTGTGGCAAGGTGAGTTGGGCTACTGCCTGCATCCCATGTAGGTACTCTATTTCTAATACAGCTCCCTCCTACTGGTCCTGAGAACGCAGCAGAAGAGAACCCAATTCCTTGGAACAACACATCCATGTGAGAGACCTGGAAGAATCTGCTGGCCTTAGCCTGGCCTGGCACTGGGCATTATGACCATCTGGGAAGTGCACCAGAGGACGGATACACACTCTTTGTCTCCATGTCTCTATCTCTCTCTGTCCATCTGTTCTGTATCCCTCTGATAAATGGATTAATATTTAGAAAAAAGATGCAAATTAACACTGTATCTGTGGTACCTTTTGTACAGAGAGACTCATCAAAACATGTAATCATGTAATTTTTACTGATGATCCCAGTTTTAACTGGGTCAATTTAAAGGAGTTTTGAATTTGATCTTTTCTCAGTTTATACAGTACAATATTCTTGCAAGCAGATTTTGGATATTGTATTTTTTTTAACATCCCAACATGTCTACACATTGCCCATTCATGCCTCCTATTGTTTAGACTCATAATGAATACTCAAATAATCATTCTTTTTTCATTTTAAGCAGAGCATTCCATAAATTACATGAAATATTCAACACTTAATTGCAAAGCTGGCTTTGTAGTAGTAAGTGCTTTTGACCACTTTAAGCCAGTATACATGTTCTAAGCATGTGCAAGCAAGACTGGGCTAATCTTTAGCACCTTAGGTATATCCAATACATTTCTAACCTGAACTATTTCCAATCTCCAAAATTCTGTCAAGATGTAACTCCTTCATATATCCAGAACCATCTGCTTAATGTTTGCAAGGTATTTTTGCATAATATCATCCCACAAATACTGTCAGTCTTTGTCTACTAACACTAAGCACAGAGAGGGCGCTGCTCCTTGTAACTGCTTCAAATTGGAGGAGGCTTTTGTTTGTTTTTGTTTTGTTTTGTTTTTATTGGGTTCATTACAGATCATCATTTTAAGAATTGCTTTAAGAGAGTTTAAAAAAATACAATTTGCCCTTCTATGAAAAAGGAGATATCTGCTTGTTAGAAAAAGTATGTCCAGAAATCTCAAATAAATAAAGACTTCAAATACTCAAGCATATCAAAAATAAGTAAAATTCCAGATAATTCAGATCTCACACTGTGATATCTGAATGGTGTGTAGTATCCTTGTTTACAGTGACAATAAATACCTTTCATAACTGCCTTCTAAGACTCTAGGTAATAGAAATTTCAGCTTTATTATGCATTTTATAAAACTTGGGTTTTGCTCCAAAATGAAGAAGGGAGACAATTCAAATTCTGGAATGCTTATAATTAAAACTGGGTTTAACAGAAAGCAAAATGTAATTTACATTAAGCTATCTAGATCTGAAAAAAAAAATCTAGTCTGCTAACTGCTTAAGAGCTGCAAGATCAGCAACTTTTTATAATAAGTAGTTCCTACAAACACAAGCAGAATCACTTCACAAAAAGCAGATGAGGAATTTGAAACTACTTCAGATTTGACATATTTGTTGAAATTTAATTGAAATAGTTATGGAAGTGAAGATAATGTGAGGAAGCCATGCAGAAAGCCATCGCTTTCTGATGGGTTTCATTGCATGGTCTCATCACCTTCCTAAAACATCCCAGCATTGCGAGTTCCCAACTTCTTCTATGACTGCAACAATAACCATCACATCTCAACGCATTGTTAATTTAACCTAATGAGGTTGAAAGCAAAGAGAAATGTCTCTTTTAAAACTGCAAATTCATCCATATTCACTGTTAATGGGAGAAAAAAAAAGGCAAAAGAGGACAGCTTACAGCATTGTTTTCTCTCCCTTTTACCTTCTGGATGGTTTCATGCTTCAGCTGAATATTTAGGACTAATTAGAAATTTTTTGATAAATTACTTAAAAGATCTAAATATTGTATAATAATTATTCATGACAAGATTCATTGTATTTGAGCAGATAAACTACTGTGTTTTAAGTACACTTGAAATACTGCATCTATCCAATATTTACTCATGTATTATAAATGGAAATAGATACATTTAACTGAATTTTGTTACTAATCATCATTAAAGTGATACCTACTAAAATATCATAAAATAGCAAAATATCCATTGTATTTACTAATTATAAAATATTACAACTATATTGTACCTGTTATTTAAATGCAAATGTTTAAGTGTAAATTAACTATATCAGATTATACTTAGGCTTGCATATAAAGATCCTCCAGATCTTTAGAAATGAAAGACAAGTTTCTTTTGGTAGAAAAACTTGTCGAAATCCATGGCTATGAGATGTGTCTAAAAAGCTGATGGTAATCTTACGTTATTTAAGAAAAAGAATGCTTGGATTTTAAATATGATTATTCTTTAATTCCATTTTTCCATTAACATTTTGAAGTATTCTTGTATTACTCCCCTCATTTTAGATTTTCTGATTCTTACTAGTTTTAAATAACTAACAGTCAAGTGGAAGAGGGGACAAAAACACATTGAAATACCCTTAGAGATGATTATTTTGATTGTTGATGCAATGCCTTTCTGGAGTAAGAAATAAATGGTGACAAGCATCAGGTTCGGAGAGCTGTAAGTATGCTTTATGGGGACGCTCAAGGAAGTTTTTATGGAGTATGAAACTCAGAAATATTGAATAACAGAGCATATATTTTAGCATACAATTCATCACATTTTCTAAAACCAAGGGTTTTTTTTCCCATTTTGCATCTAATAAAGAAGTTTCTTCTAAATATCCATTTTGTTCATTTAGGAGTCTAAAAATAATGTTCTATAAATTAGTTTTTTTGAGCATAAAAGTAATTTTCCCTGGATATTGAAAGCATAAGTTTGGACAACATTTTACTTCATACATCTATGTCGGTATGATGTTACAGAATTGAAAACTGGCTACCACCTGTAACAACATCTCACAGGCAAGGGTTTACACATAACTCATAGAAAATAAAATATTTGAAAACTACAAAAGCAAAGCAAAGAAGTTAATACCTTGCCTTGGTATTAAGCATTCAACCAGAGTTAAGAAAAAAAAAAAAGGAAGAAAACACAGCAAAGCAGAGATATAGAAGATGACAGATACAATGTATGATAGGGAAAACAGTTTTCTGTGAAATTCATCCCTTTCACAGCATTGATTTGACACGAAATAGTTATATAGCATAACATAGCAAATACATGTTTTACTTGTATATCATGTACTCTCATTTAAATAGTGGTGGTATGAAGGGTTTTTTTTTTTTAACTCAAATCTGTCCATTACCTAATTTCTCAGAATTCAAAGCTAAATCCCCAGCTGGGCATCTTAATGAACTAAATCAAAGTATTTTCATTTTAAATCACTGGATGCTCTTTTTTAACTTTACTTTTTATATCATTCACAACTCGTTAACTGTTAAAAAATCTAAGTTGTAATTTCAGTCACTAGTGATTTTTTTTTGAAAACCATCAGATATTGCAAAGCTACAATTTTAATCAGACCCAGAATTTGTATTCTCATTATCTTCCATGATGTGCTTTTATTCATATTATTACCTCTATTACTGTGTTGGTTTCCCCAAACTCTGAAAAGGGCCTTATCATATTAAACCAGAAAGAAAACTGAGACAAAAGGAAGTTAATTAGCTCCCTCAGGGTCATAGTGACATTAAGCATTAGAGCAAAAACAAAACACAAGTCTTTGACTTTAAGCTTAGCATTCTCTTCTTCCAAATACATTTAGGAAAATAAAGACCACACTATTTTATGTCAATTTCATACTTTTTATTCTTTTTCTAAATATTGTGTTGAAAGACAGAGTTGGTCAGAAAATAGGACGAAGAAAAGGAAGAGGGAGAGGAAGGGGGGAAGGGAAAGAGAAAGAATGAGATGAGAGAGAGAGACAGAGACAGAGAGATCTTCCATCAGCTGCTTTTCTACCAAATGGTTACAATGGCTGACATGGATTCACGGCAAAGCTAGGAGCTTTAGTCAGGTCTCCCAGGTAGATGCAGAGTCCCAGTCACCCGAGCCATCTTCTACTACTTTGTCAGGCTCATTAGATCAGGACTGATTCAGAAGTGGAACAGCTGTGACTTGAACCAGTGCCCACATGAAATCTGGCATGACATGAACTGGTTTAATTCACTGCAACCAATGCTAGCCCACTTTTCATATAAATATGTGTTTAAGTATGATTCCTTTTGATAAATATTAATATAAATAAATCCTGAAATCAGGGATTAGGAAGCAGGGTATGCTAAATAACTATTCAAAATAAGATCCAGTAAAAGAAGCATAGCTACCTGTTATTCCTCACTATCTATAGGACATGAATTCTCAGACCAGTTGTGTCAGATCTGCTTGGCTATGTGGCTTGAGGTGTCTTCTCTTCATCAGAGGATTAGAGAATCTCATTGGTTATATCAGGGAAGATCATATGACTTAGTTTGAGGACCAGAGCAGGCCACTTTTGGTAAGTTAATATCTTGCAGGCACTTTCAATGAAGTATTTTACTTCTGCTAGAAGAAAAACAATATCTTGGAGGATATAAATGGAATGTTTATTCTTCTATATCCCCTTTATTCATTGTGATTCTGTATCATCTTCATTCATTGTGATGCCATTTGGATGTGTACAGCAACTTACTTAATAAATAACTTTAAACACATACTGTATGCTTAGCCATACATTCCTAATTTCAGAAAAACAGCAAAAGATAAAGATCTTCCATTCTAATATAGCCAATCCTTTACTCATTCTCAGTGAGAGTTACTTTTCCAGGACATGTACAAATGATACAAATGTATTTTCAAATGAATGTCTTAGTCCTGTGGTCATAACATCGTGCATTTTTGATGCTGTTTTTACCTTCAAAGGACCCAGGCTGCTGCTCTGTTAGTGAGTTGGGAGATGAATTTTAACAAAGCAGTAAGAATGGTGTCTTTCATATGCAAGAGGGACACTGAGGTTTCTTTTCTGAGGACACTGGGCTTTTTGTGTGTCATTTTCCTAAACACAGCATGCAAAGTACAGACTTTATCGGTACACCTCATGAAAGCTTAGATATTTCCTCTTCAGAAATACAGTAGAAAATGACAGTTGAACCAATTCCTTTTCAGAAACAAAAATTATTTCATGGTTATAGGGATTGTGTTCATGAAAAAAAATGTACTTAAGAACATTACTATTCTTATTATAATCGAACAGCTTCCTAAAGAAAAACAAATGATTGGAAGAGAAACACAGCTCTCCCGTGCAGTGATTTTGACACTAACTGAACATGTAAATATTCACTGAAATTTGTATGGCAATTACCACTCTGGATAATGAATTAACATCTTGACCAAACCAGAGAAATAGGTGTGATATCTGCATAGATTAGTCAATTTTGGAAACAGTGTTCTCACCATTCAAAAAAAAAAATTACTTGCAATGATATAAAGCTATTTGAAATAATGTTTAATATTTACTAAACAGGATGCTAATTTCAGTTTATCTTAATATCAGGACTCAAAGAACTCATTTCCAACTTCAGCAAAATCTGTTGAGAAGTTCACATTCTTGCATATTTTGCAAAATAAAAGATTATTTCTCCTCAAAATCTATGAAAAATCTCCACCTCCTTCGAGTTTTAAATTGGATTCTCAGTCATATTTTCAAAATTTCATTTTACAATAGTTGATCTATCTCACAACATAATTTTGAATGTAGATAATCATCAAAGTTTTGGGAAGCAAAAATGATTGGGTACATTTTACAATTGTGAGAAACAGTAAAAATAATTTTAAAAAGGAATATTAATTCTGGCACAAACCAAGAGGTAAACTTTATGGCAATTCAAGAGAAATGGACATACCTATTCAATATATGGGGAACATAGTACAAGACATCTAGGAACTATGTGTCAAGAACTTATTAATGCTAAGATCAGTTCATTCTAGGCAAAATTCAACATGTAGTCACAAGACCAAAATACCTTACAAACTAAAAGTTTAAATCATGGTACTAGTTACTACTAACACTCTGTGGCAAATTTATGTTTAAATGCATTCAAGTGACGCAAAATACAGATATTAATCAATTTTCTTTGGTAGTCATTAATATTGGTGCTATTCCCAGCATACATATATTGACTATCATAATTTTACAGCAATAGTAGTATACATTTCACTCAAAAACTAGTGATTGCCCATTATTATAATAACAAAAAAGTATACAACAGTAGAAGCATTATACTAAGCCTCTGCACAAAGTCTAAATGGCTAAATTCTCACCTTGCAAAAGCCAGGATCCCATATGGGTACCAGCTCATGTCCCAACTACTCCACTTCCCATCTAGCTCCCTACTTGTGGCCTGGGAAAGCAGTAGAGGATTGCTCAAACCCTTGGGACCTTACACTAAGGTGGGAGACCCGGAAGAAGCTCCTGGCTTCTGGCTTCAGATTGGTCATTGTGGACATTTAGGGAATGAACCAGCGGATGGAAGATCTTTCTATTTGTCTTTCTTTCTCTCCATAAATCTGATCTGCCTTTCCAATATAAATGAATAAATCATAAAAAACAAACAGCATAGCAAGTAACATGTTTATTACTAAATTGTGGGGAAAAAAAACATATATTCATGGAGAACATACCTCCCAGTCTGATTTAAATCATTTAGATTTGCAAATGTTGTATTGCAGAAAACAAAACTATAGACATATGTATTAAATAATGCATTATAATGTAATATTAACTATTTCCAAATAGAACAATTTAGGAATTACCATCTTACAATTCAGTATTTTTAGATAAGTGATAGTAGGAATACTGGCAAAAAAAAGCAAAGAAACACATATGCCTAAACATCTGTAATGTAGAAGTGTTTAGACAAGTCAGATTTCAAATCTCGAATTTTATTGTTTTATGCATTAAAATGTTTTATATAGTAGACAACCATAATATTCTTTATTTTTGTTATTTTGTTTTTACATTATTATTACTTAAATATGCTTATCTACTTATTTGTATAAGGAAAAACATAAAACAGTATTTTAATTAATTTATTATTCCATGATACAGTTCTATAGGCTCAACGAATTCCCTTACCCATTCTACAAATCCTTGTCCCCCCCACTGATTTCCCCCATATTGTTGCAGTAGTATAGTCCTTTACAATCAGTTATAAGTCCATCACTCTGCTAGTTAAGAATATCCTGACATTGTTGGCATGGACAGTGGCAGAGTCCTGTATCCTACTGCCAAGATACATTCAACAATTTCATTGGGAGCCCATCTCTGATTTGGAAGTAGAGATGCACACTGCATTGTAGCTTCACCTCTGTATGTGATGGTCTCTACTATGCAGTTACTATACATCTCCTTAAATGAAAAGCCATGAAACAAAATCAACAACAGAGATAAAAATAGAAAATTTACAACATTAAGTAACATACTACTGAATGACCGAAAAAAAGTTCATCTTCTGAATAGCAATTAATATATTTCCCTCTGCAGACTCAGTCATTTTTGTCAACAATTAGGTCATTTTCAAAAGTTCAGGCCTACCGACTAACTTTTACTTTAACAGGAAATAAGATCTTAGTATATTGAAACAGACAGGAATTATGGCAATAATTGACCCTGACCCTTCTTTTCTGACAGATGATTATGTACCTCTGAAATACTAAACTAAATACTAAACATTGCCCTAAAGTCTGCGATTGGCAGAGCTCAGAGTTTTCCTAGAAACATATCGAAGTGCTTTTGTTTTGGTTTTAGTTTGATTGGCTTTTGCATTTAAGTATTATGATTTTGTTAGCAATAACTGATACACACACACACACACATACATATATATATATATATCATGCAACTGAAATTATTGGCTCATTATCTTTCTCACCAGCCTGTTTCAGCAATTCATACTAACAGATAGCTAGCATCAAATGGAAAACAAACAGTGCATAAAGGAAAAGAAAAAACCGGAAAAGGAAAAGCAGCCATCAAAAATACAGTGGCAAAATAACCAATTAGAATTACAAAATATACAAGGTCATTAGTGGTTCATTTCAGAGAGACTATTTAATTATTTTTTTATGAATTTCAAAAAATAGCAATATCTTCAAAAATTACAAGTGATTATGGTAGCATTCACTGTAAAAGAAGGAGCAGAAAGTTCTCAAATTTGTTCCAATGGGCAAATAACATGTGACAGCCAGGAACAAAGATTTAAAGTTGCCTGTTTTAGGAAAAGGTGGTATATGAATTTTGACATTCTTTAAAGTAAGGTCCCAGGTTGGTGAAAGACCCAAGAATCCTTTCTTCCTGAGTACGTGAAGAGAACCCAGCATTCAGATGACATTCACCAAAGGGCATTATAATCCTATTGTAAGTGGCTGATAAAGTACAAACCTTTCAGAACCAAGTAGCTTACAAGATTTTTTTTAAAAAGCATACTATCAAATGATTTTGTTATTCAAGAGCTTACATGTGACTTTCAGCCTAATTCGATATTACTATACAGGTTCACCTGACAGATATCCAGTACAAAGCAGTGCTCTGAAGGTCTAGAAGGGGTGCAAGTCTCAATTTCATAGTATTCATTTCCAATTCCTCTTGTACAAAAGCACGCTAACCCAGAACTGACAAAAACAGAGCTACATCAAGACAGGACATGAATAGGATTCAAATAAACCTTCTGTCAGAAGAAATCACTGTCTGGTTCAAAGAATCTGAGCAAGGTATTTGACTTCAACATTAACACAAGGTAAGGGACAAAAACATCTTTGTAAGGTGAGAAATGCTACTGCCGCATAAAAGTCTATTCACAGAAATTACATTGCATAAACTGAAAATGCTGAGATCTAATATACTGAGGCTTGTTCCCACTGCCTTTGTTTTGTGTGAATTTGAATTCTGACTTAGAATTATATAGGCTGTTTGATCATATGATCAGGTTTTAATTACCCTGAGCCCAGTGTATATGTACATGTACAAATGATAATGGTACAGATACCTCAGAACTGATGACAGTTAAGTAACACACACACACACACACACACACACACACACACACACACACACCATTTCAAAATGTATGGCTCAGTTTATGTCAACTCTTACAATGAGATTATGCAGTAATTTCAATCGAAAAGGAAAATCATTGCTTTTCTTCAGAAGTTCTGTTTCTTGATCTATTTTAGATTTATTTTATTCCCTTTCAAGTCCTTAGAGAGAAAATGGATAAAATGAAACACTCTAAACAATGTGAAGAGGTAATAAAGTTTCTACTGAACACCAGCTTAATCATCTTTATGTGAGGAGTAGGCAATGAGTTACCCAACACCAGAGTACTTGAGGGAAGGTCAAACAAGTGAGCAGAAGAGTGGCCCTGGCTGTTTAAAGAAGGATACACACCAGCCTTTCTATATGCTTACCTGCTTAACAATAACATATGCTTTTGACAAAATGTAGGGTTTTTTCTTGAATTAAAGAAGATGGCTCAAAAAAATAGACACATGTAAATACATGGGGTTGACAGTGTCACAGCAGATAAAAGCATTTCTATCTCCAAGGTTATGAAAACAGAATAATATAAACATTTGTCTTTATATAATTTGTCATCTCTCTTCCGGTGTCTCCTCTCCCCATTGTCCTAACCCCAGACCAAGGCACTGCCTGGCAAGATTCGCCTAACCCACTTCTCCAGCTTAATTACATGCACATTTTACATATTTCCCAAAGTATTCTTTGACAGTGCAACACAATCATGATATTTTAAATGACTTATTGGCTTGATATTGCAACCAGGTTAAAAAAAAAACAGCAAGCTATGTAATGAAATGCCAACAGTATACAAACTATTTTCTAAACCCTTTGATGTCAAACTGTCCTAAGTGTACAATTTGATCTCAAACACCATTCTCCCTCTAATTGGTTAAGATATACTATGATCACTATAATTTAGTCAACTAGGTCTATATATTCCTCCTGGTAGCTTGTGCACTGGATTTTTCATCTTCTTCCCATAGAAATCTATCAACACTTCCCATGATGGACTCAAGTCACCACCAGCATTTTAAATGGGTGTTACTCCTGGGAATCATGACTAATTTCCAACCTAATTACTCCTCCTCCTTCCACTCGAATCATATGCATCTCATTTATTGTTTTAATACTATATCAGATTATCATATGTATATAAGAACTTATTTATCATCTACTCATTGCTATGGTTCACAATATTCCCCACACTTGATCACAGTTGCTCAGCAATTAATCACAGAAACACTTCTGGGAGTAACTTTTCCTGGGAAGAGGATAAAAATATTTCAAAGACTACTGTGAGGAAGGGAAATATTTATTTCACTGGGTTATTATGATCAGAACCGAATTTAAAAGACTAGAAAAAATTATTTCAAAATGAACTCAGACAGGAAACAATTGATATTCACAGGGTTTTGAAAACAATTAGAAACTGCTACATCACTGAGTAATTGAATAAGCAAACAGACTTGAAGGAAATGAACAAGGAGAAACTAGTCACATATTTTAAATTGGTGTAATCAGATAAGGATCTACATTTTAGAAATTTATCCTACAACCCAAATTCATGATCATTTTTTATCATTCCCTTTCTAATTTATTATTTGGCTTTCATTCTTTGAATTTTCTGTCCCTTTCTCTAGTGGTTATTCTTATTTTTATTATAAAATCCACTCCTATGCATTTTATTATGTTTAATGTTAGTGTAAATGACATTGCCTTCTTGGTTTTTACATAGTTTATTGTCTACTTATCTTCCTTTATTTCTATACTCTGATATTCTTGAAACTATGAAATATGAACAAAAATAAGCTGCAATAATAGCAACAACCAGAAACCCTGGTACTTTTATACTTGTAATAGTATTGGTAGATGCAGATCTGATTTCTTATAATGTAGTTAAGCAGTTATTCTCATGTTTGCCAGGAACGGGTTTTTATCTAAGAGGTAATTTGAGCCTTGATTTCTTACACAGTTCCCTGACTACATAACACAAAATAAAGTATGGGAGATCTAACAGCCAGCCTCCACATACTGACCAGTGCCCACAGCCTGCTGCTACATTCTTTCTTCTCCTTTCCCCACTTCTCTAGGGTTTGAACCATTATTTTATTAAAGCCTTTTCCAACTTCTTCAGAATGATCCACATTAACCATTCCTTTCTATTGTAATCCTTCCATTGGAGAGACTCAAGGAAATTACATTCATGGGAATTTTGTTGACTTTCATTTTCCTCATTGTTATTCCTATTTTATTCAATTTGTATATGAGCTCTCATTTGCTCACATTGACATTCTCTTCCTCCCTTCCTCCCTTCTTCCTCATTTCCTTCCTTCTTTTCTTCCCTCTCTCCCTCCCTCCATCCCTTTCTTTTCTCATGATGCACTTCCACAGGCTCAGGGATTTTCCCCTCTACCCTTCCCCCAGGGATTTTCCCTATATTATTACCATAGTACTGTTCTCCACAGCAGTCACAAGTGCATCATTCTGCGATTTAAATGTACACAAGGACATATTTTTTAAATATTATCATGATGTTTATCTTTATCTTTTAATGATCATATTATCAGTTTTTTTACACTTTATTTTTATTTGAAAAGCCAATATTTTGTTTCATTTTTTATTGTTTTCTTAATATATATGATGTAAGAGGAGATTTTAAGGGAGAAGGCCAACCCAGTCTCCCACCCACCCCAGGTCCCTGATGTGGGGCATGCTCCGAGGGTCTTGCTCAAGTGGTTTTGATAGTTCAACAGTTCTAAATTGCTGCCACTCTCACCAGTCCAAGCTCCACTGATTGACATAGTCCATCATAGAGTCTCTGTTTGCCCAGTATTTTCATTGCCAATATATAGCTGAGGTGGTTGATTGACTTGTTCTATCCTCTGTCTTTTGATGATTAGGGTTCTGAGTCCGGCAGTTCGACTGGGGGGAATCCCCAAAGAAACTTTGTCTGAGGGGTTCCCAGACCAGATTCTTGTATGTACTAGCAAGCACAAGGCCCAGCACAGTCCATCGCCCAGATCAGCTGGTGGTTGCAGTTGCTGCGTTGGTTCTGTTTCCATCCCTGTCTTCCACTGGAACCAATGGGTGTTTGCAGTCCAGCCTGGTTCTGCCCAGCACATACTTGGCCCTCACATCAACCAATGCGAGCTGCAGCCTAGTCGGAGCGACCCACAATAACCCCAACCACCCAACCAGGCCCGCCCCCTACCCTGGTTTGTGAAAGGCCAATTTTGCAAAGAGAGGAGTGATAGAGAAGGTCTTCCATCTATTAGTTCACTCTCCAAACAGCTGTAATGGCAAAAAGCTAAGCTGATTTGAAATCTCCCACCTGAGTGGAGGATCCCAAGGTCTTGGGTCATCCTTTGCTACTTTCCCATGGCATAATCGGAGAGCGGGGATCAGAGGTAGAGTGACCAGCACACAAACTGGCACCCATATGGGATGCCAGCAGTTGCAAGTAGAGGATTAACCTATGCACAACCATGTGGTTTTATCTTTTAAATTTTGTGTTTTATTAACTTGAACGTTGTTTCTTTTACTTTAATTATACTTATATTTCTATATTTTACTCTATATATTTTATTACATGTTATTAATCCAAATGCATTAAAAGTTATAAAAATGTAGAAATATGCCCGATAGATTTAGAGCATTATGTCCCTTCAAATATGTGTCTTTGTAACTCTGTTTTTGTAAAAAGTAACTTTTTCATATGCTATTTGATCTATTTGAAACATTGACTAGCAAGTCTCTTGATTCCAATGTGCCTATGGACACACACACACACACATACACACGCACACAAACTTACATACTACATTGGACACAACTCGAATTAAAGTATAGCTTTATCACATTAGGAAAGTCTGAACATTGGGGCATTGTCTTCTATTTTGCATTTGGTACTGTGTGTATTCTAAGCATGTCATGTAGAAATATATTCATATTGGTCGGAATGTTATTAACATTCCTTATTCACTATATTGGCTGGATTTAGCTTCAAAAATCCTCAGTCTTACACTAGTCTGATAAAAGATGTGACAGTCACAAAAAGTTGTGACAAACATTGACTGTCAGAGTGGACTGTCTATGGGAGCACTTGAGTTAGAGGCATGAATCATCCACTGAATCACACACTGAATCATACAAAACCCAAAACAGAACCGTTCACAGAAGTAATTAAATCTCAGCCTGCAAAACCATGTTCTAGAAATAGAGCTAATCATTGCCTCCTGTGATTACTGCTGCAAAATAATAACTGGAATAAAATAAAATCAACATCAGATCGGCAAACATGTAGTGACTTTGAATTATTTGATGAACAAATAGTTTTATACTTTTTTGGGATATACTGCAATATTTTATACATAAAAACAGTAAAATCTGATCAAATCAGCAAATTAGCATTTCCTTTTCTTTCTGTTGGAAGCATGTGAACTTTTCTAATACAGCTTCTAATAAAGTGTATAGCATATTATTATTATGAAGCAGATTCACCCATCTTTACTATGGCACACCAGATTTTAATATTTCCATCTAATGTTTTACACAGAATCATCTAACCTCCCATTGTCATATGCATACTCACTGTTTTATTATTATAAATTCATATTGAGATCTTTTCACCTAAGTTGTATACACTGAACTTTTGTTTTATATTACATTTTTATTAAAATTTTTTTCAGCTACATCATGGTACTTCATTATATGCATACAAAATTTTGTGATTAAAAAGAAAATATTCAGTATTTCTCTTTTTTTCCATATATGGATTGAGAGAGCATATGCCATAGTTGAATTTCTACTTAGCATGACTTGCAATTCAAACTGTTTTTTGGTTCAAATTTAAGATTTCACTTATTTTTACGGAACAATAACTTTCCTGTGAGTGACTGTCTTTGTGTCCGTGTGTGTGTATAACACATTATGTTTCTATTCATTCACCCATCCATGAATACCTAAGTTGATTCCATATCTTGCTTGCTTGGAACAATGCTACAAACAACTTGAAAGGTAGCTATCTATTTCCAATACTAATTTAGTTCATTTTGGATGTATGCCAAAGTGGGATAGCTAAGTAAAATAGCAGAAGTAATCTCAGTTTTTTGAGGAACTGCCATATATATCTCCAGAAGGGACATACTAATTTGTGTTCCTAAAGACAAAAATCAACACATATGGACAAGGATGTAGACAAAAAGTGGTAATTAAAAGGTGTTTAAGAATCAAAGTGCAGGGAATTCTTAGACGTATGAGAAGGCATGTGACCATGGTGATTAAAAACCAATCATAACACTCAAAACCTCTTGCAAGCCATACAAATGTAAGCAAACTGCTACAATTTCTGATCACCTTTAAAATTTATTTCTGGGACCAGTGCTGCAGTGCAGTGAGTGGCACCCTATATGAGTACTGGTTCCAGTTACAGGTGCTCCACTTGTAATCCAGCTCCCTGCTAATGAACCATGGATATCAGCAGAACATAACCCAAGTACTGCAGGCCAGTAAACCACACGGGAAGACTACATAGAGTTTCTAGCTCATGGCTTCAGCTGAGCACTTGTAGGCATTTCAACCGTGTAATAGATGAGGTGTCTCTGTGCATGCGTGTGTAGTTTTATTCCTTCTTTTCTCAGTGTAACTCTGCCTTTAAACTAAATAAATATTTTTACATAAATGTATTTCTATTTTATTTAAAAGAGAGACCAAGACAGAGTTACATAGACAGAGATATCTCATATGGTGTTTCTCTCCCCAAATGCTTGCAACAGTCACAGCTATGCTACACAGCAGCCTGACACCCAGGTTTCCTAATGGGTGCCAATTCTTTATGGGTGATGGAAAACAAAGTGCTTGAGTCATCATCTGCTGTATCCCAAGGCACACATCAGTGGGAAGCTAGATTAGAAGCTGAGTGGCCAGGATTCAAACTAGTCCTTCCAATGCAGTATACAGGTAGCAAAAGCTGACACATAATTTCTGTGTCAGTTATCATTTGAATGTCTATATTTTATCTCTAATTTGATAATGAAACTTCTTTAAAGACAGAATATATGTGTGTAATATATAATTATACATCATACATAATATATAATAAAACTATTATATATTAGATAAAATTATACAATAAAATTATTTCATAATAATAAAATATAGTGTAATTGTACACTATATAATGTATGTATAATATATACATTGCATTATGCATTATATAATTATACATTATATGATAAATGCAAGTTTTAATATAATATACATTGTGTGTGTGTGTATATATATGTGTGTGTATGTATGTATATATATATTCCACTTGCAATGCCAAATGCAATGCCCAAACGTACTAGGTGACAATTTATGATCCAGGAAACGAACGCATCATTAATATTTTATTATTTTAGTATTCATTTGCAGTTTTCTACCAAGTAGCAGTTGAGGTAAATGAGATATATGGTAGGGGGAATGAAGAAATATTCAACACTCACAACAAATTATTTTGTTTTACATGAACAAAGATATACTCATGTATACTTCTCACCAACTAAGCTGGAACTTGGGAATACTTGATAACTTGTTGAAAGTGATAAACTGTGTCAGTTGCATTTCTATAGTGAGTATCAAGGAAATTATTCAAATAAAATTTTAGGTAGTCACATATTAGCATCTAACAAATATTTTTAATATTTACATAGATGCAAAGAAAATAGTAATATTGCAAATGAATTGAACATAACTTTGGATTTTAAATATACCTACAATGAAAGGAAAAACTAAATAAGGAGAAAATAGCATATTATGAAAAAATTATTCAGCCATTACTCTTTAAAACAAATTTTGAATGATGTAGGATACAATAGAATGAAATCAGGTGAATTAGAACAAGTTATCTATGATTCCATCTTTAAGTTTTTAGCCCTACTGTACCTTCTATAACTATAGCTTTTAATGCAATAATAAAAATAGAATACAGTTAAAGTGAAGCATTAATATTCTTATCTGATTAGTCATCAACCTTTCTGAATTTTTTCAATTTTTTTCAACTGTCATTGCATTAAACAGTCTTAGGAAATGGTTTTTTGTCAAAAGGGTAATAAGCACCTTCATAAATAAATCATTATTCCATTTAAATCATATGTATTTAATAGCACAATTATTCAAGTCATATTTGTCCTGTACTGATTTCTTTGGTAACAATTAGCAAGTTTCAGCTGAAGATTTGAAGGCATACACTACTATCACCTACTTGAAATACAAAGCAAAAATACACGGTTCGGGTTTATGTCCCAAGGACCAAATGCTAGCTAAATATGTATACATACAAAATAAGGGTCAAAGAATATTAAAAAATAGGTGATTCATGCTTCTCTGGAATCTATGTTCATGTCTACATGAATACAACCTTAAATGGGTTTGGAGGACACACTTGAGAAGAACACTCTAGACCACAAGAAGCAAACTAATTGAGGAAAATTAGGTTTGGATGGCTTTCCCAGCCAGATTTAATAGATCAATAAGTTTTTTAAAATATTTATTTGAAAAATACAATGAGATAGGGAGAGTAGAGGAGGTAAGTGAGACACACAGAGGTAGGAAAGCCAGAGAAGAAGGTTTGGAGAAAGATAGATAGATCACTATTTCAGCTACCCATTTACTTCCTAAATGGCTGAAATTTCCAGTTTGTAACAGGCTGAGACCATCCTGTTCTCCATCAAAGGTTGAAGCATCAGTTGACTGCCCAGGTGTATCAGCAGGAAGTTGGGTTAGAAACAGAACAGTTTGGACTCAAATCTGCACTCAAATTTGTGATACCAGATCAGAACTGATAACCTGACCCATTGCAACATAATGCCAGCATTTAGACCACAGGTTCTCAATAGATTGAAATTATTTAATAACCTGAGATATACATCATCTATCTCTCTCTATCTCTATCTTTATCTCTATATCTATATGATAACAGACAAAGGCAGTAAAAAACACATGACAAAGGTGAAAAGGCAGTAAAATAGAGAAAAATCATCCTCCCGCCTGACCCAGGAACACTGGATAATAGTATGTAAAAAAAAAAATCATATGGGCACAGGCCTTACATACTACACAAAAATAAATAAGTGCCTAAAGATGAAAATGGAAACTTTAAAATTACAATAACAATAGGAGAAAATGTCTATGATGTTGGTAATGACTTTGAAGAGTTGACACCAAAGGTATTCTGTGCGAAAGAATTGATGTACTGTATATCATTAATATTAAATTTTTTTGCTCTGCAAATAGTGATGAGAAATTAATGAAAACAAAAACTACAGAAGCTATTTTGAAAGAGACATCATAAAAGAATGTCACTCATAACACAAATTACTTTTCAAAAAATTGAATTTTTTAAAAGCCCAGTGTGGATAGGTGGACATCATGGTGCAGAGTGTTGTGTTAAAGCTCTGGTTTGAGTTCTGGTTCCTCTGCTTCTGTTGCAGTTTCCTTGCTGGTATTTCTATTATGGTAGCAGATGATGAGCTGAGTACCAGATCTCTGTCACCTATCTAGGAGACAAAAGTGGAGTTTCCGTCTCCTGGCTTCAACCTAACCCAGCCCCAGCTCTGGTGGGTGTTATGGAGAGTAATTTAGCAGTGGTGGTAGGCCCGTTCTCTGTGTGTGTGTGTGTGTGTGTGTGTGTGTGTGTGTGTGTGTGTGTGTGTATGTGTGTGTATGTGTGTGGGGGGGGTCTCTGTCTCTCTCTCTCTCTTACTTTATCTATGTGTGTGTTCAACCCTCTGTGCCTCTCATTTTGACTTCAAATACATAAATACTTTAATCAGTAATTAAAAATCGGTAAAAAACCTTAACACCTACCAAAGACACATGGCTGTATAAAAGCTTGTGGATGGATATCTATACCACATACAACCAAGAACAACATTAAAATACCACAGAAGACAGAAATACTATTACATACACCTATTAGGATGACCAAAATCATGGGGCAAGTCTTGTGATACATCAGGTCAAACTTGCCAGGATGGTCTGCTATATCAGTATGCAGCTTCAAGTCTTGGCTGCTTACTACCAGTTCAGGCTCCTGCTTTGCATGTGGGAAAACAGTGCTGTATGGCCCAAATACTCAGGTACCTGTCACCCTTTTGAAGACCCAGATGGAGTTCTCAGACTTTGGTCTACTCCAGTACTGGCTTTGCTGCCTTTATGGAAGTGAACCAGTGGACGGAAGATTTCTGTCACTATTTCTTCCTCTCTCTCTCTCTCTCCTTCCTATCACTCTATGTTAAATGGATAAATAAATGCATGCATATATACAAAAAGAAATGCCTAGAATCATAATGTAGACTACACCAAGTGCTGAGGATGGCAAGAGCCCTCTCTGTTCCTTTATAGCAATCCAAAATGACACAGCAGGCTATTGTGGCAGTTTCATGGTTTTTTCAACATAGCACATGTCTTACCACATGATAGAGCAATTTTACTCTTGGGTATTTTTCCAAAGAAGTTGAAAATGAATGTACACAAAACCTGCACATGGATGTTTATATCAGCTTATTAAGAATTGTCACAATTTGGAAGCAACAAAGATGTTCTTAAGTAAGTGAGAGGATAAATATACTGTCATACCTTGAGGCAAAGGAATATTATTCAACACTAAAATGAAAATAAGTAAACCAGCCACAAAAGATCTGTTCCTGTCATGGCAAAACTCAAGTGCTGAAACTCCAAACTCAAAGATACAGCATCAAGTGACGGAGTGGCTGGGAACTCATGAGGTCATGGACGGCACAGCAAGTCTATAAAGAGTACACAGGAGCTCACTTGCTCGTCCCAGCATATGAGAGACATCAGAAGACACTGACTGTAAATCAAAAAGCCATCCCTCTCCGGATTCAAATGTGTTGATACTTTGGACTCAGACTTGTCAGGTTCTAACACTGGGAAAAAACTCCATTTTTGGTTGTTTTATTTTTAAACCAACCAATCTATGATGTTTTACAGTAATAATGGGAAGACATGAAGGAAACAATAAGTATTACTAAATGAATGAAGTCAATCTCAAAATGTTATGTAGTAAATTAATTATTTTAAAATATGGCATTTTGGAAATGACAAAACTATGGATTAAGTCAAAAGTTCAGTGATTGCTGGGGGATGAAGGGTGAAAAGTATGCATGGGTGAAATGCAGAAAAGATGTAGAACAGAAAAATTAGTCTATATGAAACTACACTGTAATGGATATACAGTACGGGTTAGTATGAACATACAGAATACATAATCCCTACAGTGAACCTTAAAGTAAACCACTGTTTATAAGTGACTATAAAATATCTACATGGAATTATCAATTAGAACCAGACACTGTTCCAGTGGATGGTGCTAACTATAACAGGATCTTGCACATGGGACATGTGAGCAGCTTTGGGGGCAACTCTATCATCCCCTCAATATCACTGGGAATCTAAAATTGTTCTAAAAAGCCTCCAAAAATAATAATATCCAGAATTTTTGAGCACTGTCATAGATCTATGTGTATCAACTCATTTATTCTCAAGACAGTCCCATAAAATGTATTTTATCCTCAACACCATCAATATAAATCCTATACTAGCATTATAATACGCTATACCGTATGTATTCCAGTGGAGTAAAAGTACATTTCACAAACTGGCAACTCAAGCCAAAGTGATGTGACTCCATATTTCCTCCTTGCAATTTTTCTGGTAGGCCATGTCTGTACACATGTTTTCTGCTACTGGAAGATGTGTCTCACTAGACTTTCCAAATTAACTTCATGGCTAATACTCCCTTTAACTTGAAAATCAGTACATGCTACAAACACAGGGTTGCTTACAACCAGTACAATCGCTATTCTGAGAAGCAGCCTAGTACATCTGCACATCCTAATTCTTTTTAATCAAACATTTCAATTGTGAAACTATATACCCATCATCTGTAATGCAGGTAACTGTAAATGTGATTTCATAGCAACATTGAGGTTTCCTGCACACCACAGTTTTATGTTTCCATTGTACCCCTCCTACCAGAAGCAAGGTATCAAATCATGGAGATGGGACAATTACCTTTTTTCTCTAAAATATATGTGTTTGAACATATGTGTGTATCTATATGCGTGAGTGTATTTCTTTTCAAGAGGGCACATTTCTCATAATAGGAGAATGAATTGGCAGGTTTATGAAAAGCAGACCTGGCAGATGTGCCTAAACATAATAAATCACATTAAAAGAGTTTGAAAATCAACCTGTTTATTTCACTTTGTAACATTAAAAGTCAAGCTCCTCATAAAGCTGTCAAAATTATTTTTACATTTGCACACACTTCATAATCTGACACTCATAAAAATCATGTGTCTAAGACTTCAAAGAGATTATAAGGAAAATGACTGGTACAAACTATGCTAATTTCATAAAGGAGTGATGGTTTGAATATTTTATGCTTTGTGTGGACTTCTTCAGGATATCAAATGTATTATTTAAATATATTATTCAGGATATTAATATAGGAACAATGTAGATACAATAACAAGAATTTCATCAGAGATTCAGTTTGACTCTGATACAAATAATCATATAGGTACAAATAATACTACTAATATAATTGTCCAAAAATAAATAAATGCATTTCCCCACAAAACCAAATCAATTGAATTTAAAAATGAATGACATGACATATTAAAGTTAAATGCATACTTTGGAGAATCAAGATGGCAGAATAGTGTAAGGACATGTTTAAACACATGGAGAAACATTAGCCAGTGTGAAGCAAAGAGGGCACATTCCAGGAAATAGGAGAGGACAGAACGACAGCCCGTTCTGCTAGTCTGATTTGACGAGGAGCAGTGACAGAGTGGCAGGTCCCAGACGGCAAGTGGAAACAGGGTAGATTTCACAAGCCATTCTGCCCTCTGGAGCAAGAATAGGGTGCCATTTTCTAAAGGGAGGCAAATGCTATGGACAGTATTCTGCATGCACTGAACTAAAAGTGAACTCATTTCTGACTCTGTGAACTGCAACAACGTGGCATCCAACAGGTTCCACCTAAGATAGATCTGGGTAGCACTCAGACCTGACAGTCAGCAAATCAAGAACTCTAGTAATGGCACATCAAGCGCCATTTCATACAGTGTGGCAAATAATTTAAGACTGCAGGGACAACAATGAGTTGCACATGCTCTGCGCTTGGCGAGAACTCTCCAAGCTCAGTGCATTGCACTGGTCCCACAGGAAAATAATACAGACTATGGCATTATACGGGTCAAAATAGGTCTGAGTGGCCCTCAAACCTAATGGCCAACAGATACTGGCAAGATCAGCATCACCAACAACCTAGCTATAAAGGACACCTGGTGTCTCCCTAATCCTGGGACCTGTTCCAACTGGAACTGGGAGTAAGATTGTACAGACAACGGTGCAGCTTCAGCAGTATCACAAGAGGTAGAAAGTCGTAAGCCAGGAACTGGGGCTACGGAGACCATGGCAGAAGGCTAACATAAGAACCCTGACCTGGAACTCACTGGAGGGAGTGGCACAACTAACTGCAAACAAAGACTGTGAGCCAACCACAAAAGTAAAATTGAACTGTAGACCTGTAAGTGAGAGAGCTTAGAAACCTGCCCCAAGGAGAAGAATCTGATAATCAGAAGTATAATGACCAAGAGCAAAAGAAGAGACAAATGCACAACGAATATTACAGAAGATGCACCTGCAAAGGAGCAAAAGCCTTTGTCAACCCCAGAGTTAACTGAGGAAGACACTGAAAAAATTGGAGATACAAAATTCAAAACACTTGGTATAAAGCTTCTTGTCAACAATGAGAAGCACATAAACCAGGTATTCAAAGAAATTAAGGAATATGTCACACTGGAAATGGATCAAATGAAAGCTGACATATCCGAAATTAAGGATACAGTGAAGCAAATTGAAAGTATAGTGGAGAGTCTCCAAAATAGAATGAAAGAAGCAAAAGAACGTCAGAATTGGAAGCTGTTTCTTTTTACCATGAGGAAACAAGCAAAAAGCTGGAAGCAGAGCTGGGTCAAGCTATAAAAAAAGTATTCAAGAATTGAAAGACACTACTAAAAGGCCAAATATAAGAGTTATGGGAGTCCCAGAAGGTACAAAAAGAGAAGCTGGGATTTGAGGTATACTCAGTGAAATAATAAGGAAAAAATTCCCTAATCTAGAGAAAGAATTGGGAAACAACATCCAGGAGTGGCACACAACTCCCAACAGGGTTGACCAAAAGCAATCTTTATGACACATGATTATCAAGTTCCCTTCAATCAAACATAAGGAAAAGATCCTTAAATATGCACATGAAAAAAAATCAACTGACATATAAAGGAATGCCAATTAAATTCACAGGAGACCTCTCACAGGAAACTCGACAGGCCAGAAGAGAATGGAGTGACATATTCCAGATTCTAAAAGCAAAAAATTATATGACCAGGATAACGTACCCAGTAACACTTTCCTTTGTCATTAAAAATAAAATTATTGCACAGTAAAGAAAAGTTAAAAGAATATGCCTCTTCCAAACATTTGCTACAAATGATACTTAAAGATATTGTCTTGACAGAGAAGAGAAATACCACCCACCAAAACCAAAGGCAAATGTAAAGAACATCTCAGTAAAATAACAACAGAAGAATAAACCATGATCAGCCATTGCTAAAATGACATGACCACATTACCACCCATTCATATTAACCTTGAATGTAAATGGCTTACAAACTCATCAATCAAACATCATAGATTAGTAGACTGTATTAAGAAAAAAATCTTTTTTGCCTACAGAAGACATACCTCACCAGCAAAAATATGTGGAATCTACATCTTATGGATTTTGAATTTTTTTGTTAGTTTCATCTCTTCAAAACCCTTTCTTCTGATTAAATTCTTCAATGATTCACAGATCATACAGTAGCATCATTTTCTTCAAGAAGGTCCTTGATTTTCTTTTTCGTTTCCTCAGTGAGACATTAGTCATTCAGTACCATGATATTTAACTTCATGACATTTTATTTTCTTTTAAGAGGGTGTATAGTAACTGTGTAATGGAGACTATCATATCCAGATGTGTGGATACAATGCTGTATGCATCTCTACTTCCAGATCAAAGATGGACTCCCAATGATACTGCTCAATACATCTTAACAATAGCATGCTGGTCTCTCTGCCATTGTCCGTGCCCGCAATGATGGACATATAACTGCTTCTGAAGAACTATATTATAGTAATTATATAGGGGGATTCATTTGGAGGGAGGGAATTTGGGGAGGGAGCAAAGGAAATTCGAGAAAATGGAACTGTATCATAAAATGATAATAATAATAACAAAAACAAAAAATAGATGCATACTTTGCTCTATATTTCTTTCTACATGTGATAGTGATATTACAAAACACTGGCAACACACATACACTTAAAAATGACTCCGTACTCAGAATCACACACACAGAGGGCAGAGCACAAAGCTCTATCACACAGCTGAGAAAAAAATACACGATATCATTTTCTTAATAAATGCTTAGTTTCCAGTTCCTGATTCCTAGAATAGATTCTCTTTTACTGAGTAGATACCACTAATATTGAAATTGAGGCTAAAACAGTTAGCATATCTTTCTGTAAAATCTACTTTAATCCACTGGAACCAGGATGTCAAAAGCAAATCAAGCATAACGTTGTAATGAGTGTTGCCTTCTTTATTCTCTTCATCAGCCAAGCTTTATGGTAATTTTAATACTACCAACTTATACTTCTGAGGTAAATGAAAACAAAGACATTATAACTGTGCCCGAAAATAACAAAAGTGCTAAGTTATTCTCATTTGACTCATCACAAACACAAGGCTTATTTTTGGATGGCTTTTTAGCAGGCTCCCAAATCATTCTCACAACAAACAGAAACCCTTAAAATATCTCAAGGAGATGTATGTTATTTTATTATGAGCCTTTGCCCTGCCTATAAATGACAAAACATCTGGAAGAAAATTTAAAATAGTCAGCTACCTCATTTGTAAAGGCCATCCTTGGAAAGCTTAGCACCTACATATGTTTATAGATAGAAAAGAATCATAATTTAAAAAATCATTTAGATCATTCCATTCCCTTGAGTTATCGCTGCATTTAAAACAAATCCAAATTTCTTGGTAAAGTGTAAAGTTCCCTGCCCTTAGCTATGACCTGTCTCCTACTAGTACGCCCAACCCCCAGTTATTAACCTCCAGCCACAGAGGCCTGTGCTCTTCGACCCTGCTTTCAAGGCCCAGCTGTCTGCATGCCATCACTTGCCCGATCCTGTTCAGGCTGACTCCTTATACTGTCTGCGTCCACTTAAACGTCAGAGGGTAGTGTCGGCGGCGCAACACCAACATGATCTCAGAGCTGTCCAGTCACTCTCTATCTCCAGCTTCATTTTCTTCAAAATCCTTTTCATCCATGTAAATGATCTTGACTACCCATGCTTTACTTTGAAATTTATGAGACAGCAGCTTTGTTTTCTTACTCGTGCTTCAGACCCAGGCTCTCTAAGAGAGGTAAGTGAAATTATAGAAATCGTGGACTTTTCATCTGGAACTACAGCTTAATTGAACAGTTAGATCAATTTCTATCAATGCTAATGATTTAATTCTCTATTAAATGTTTGAAGATATCATTCTTAATCTTTGAAATTCTTTCAAAGTACATTATCTCAGATTGATCACGACAAGGTTTAAATGATCTTGTGACTGCTATTCAATTTCTGTTATTAATATTGATTGATTTCCAAGAAAGAAAGGTTATTTCATACATGAGCACTCATACTCTAAAGTGTAATATTTTCCAACTGAATTACTTTTCATATATATGTGTATATATATATATATATTTGGAAACAGCATTGCAATTTTGTATTTTTATTTATATGTTATTTGCATGTCTCAAAAAACAGCACTTTATTACATTTTTAAGGGAATATACAGATCATGGTATTCTTTAAGATGGTTCTTAACAGTGACTCTCTGATATATATATATATGTATATGTATATATACATATATATATATATATATATATATATATAGAGAGAGAGAGAGAGAGAGAGAGAGAGGAATTTCAAATACAGGGTACCAATCAGTAGTGATTATGCCAATAAAACCCTTCATAGGTTTTGGAAGTTTTACTTTCTCTTGTTGCCATAACAAACAACCTATAACATAGCAGTTCAAAGTGTGTTAAAAATACAAATGTTAACTTGGAGTTCTGTCCATTAGAACTTCGGCACGGCTCCCCTGGGCACAATACACTAGAAGACTTGGTTCCTTTCTAGACATTCTAAGGAACAATTTCCTTGTTGCCCCGAAATTCTGAAAGCCAGCTAATTCCTCGGCACATGGCCCCCTTTCCCTATCTTCATAGTTATCAGGGCTGGTAGATCAGATCTGTGTCACACTGTGAATTTCTCTATCTTTTGTCATTTCATTACTGTCCAACCACAGCCAGGGTAGATTCTTTGTTTCCAAGGACTTTGTGTGGTTAGACTGCAACAGACTGTAGTAGAGCAAGTGGCCCCAAACCAGATATTTATTTATCACAGTCCTGGAAACTTTTTATTTTATTTTTCCAAAACCTCTCAAAGTGTCTTTGTCCTGAGGCAGGATTTGGTGAAGCAGTTAAGATCTCGCCTGGGGTCCAGCACTGTGGCATAGTGAACTTAGCCTCTTGTGGCCATGCCTTTGTCATGTGATATCAGAGCTACGATTTAAGTTCTGTCTTCTCATCTTCTGACACAGTTCTCTGCTCGTGCATTGAAGAAAACAGCAAAAGTTTGCCCAAGTGCTTGGGCCCCTGCCACCATGTAGAATTCCCATAAGTCCTGGCATACTAGCTTCAATTTGACTTAGCCCATTTGAGGTCATTTTGGGAGTGAGCCAACAGATGGAAGACCTCATTCTTTCTCTGACACTCTTTCAAAAAACTAAAAATTATTGTTTTGGGTGTTTTGTTTTGTATGCAACTCGTACTGGAGTCCTTAGGTTCCAGTTCTGGCTACACTCCTGGTTTTGGTAATGCACAGCTTGAAAATGGTTCAAGTGCCTGGCTGCCTGCCTCCCTTGAGGGACATCCATATTGAATTCAGCATAACTGGACATGACCTGACCCAACTCGAACTGCTGTTATCATTTGGAGAATGAATCAGAGGACAGTGGATCTTTATCTCTGTCTTAAATCTTTCTGTTTTTTTGTTTTATAAACAAAAACATCTTTTACATATTCTAATTTTCATATATACATGTATTTATTTACATATCCACTATATTATATGCATAAGGTTAATGGGTCTATACAGTTTCTACAAATATAATGTGCAAATCAGTTAAAAGATATACACTCATAAATGTATAATAAAATGATAAAACTAACTTCCAAGATTTGCATGTCCAGTTTTCCAAAGGAGAAACTTTTCCCTTTAGAAGTCAGCTTATTAATACCCACAGTAGTTTGCATTTTAAAAATTTAGAAGGATAAAACAAATATCTTGAAAATTTTATGTAGGGCTAAATGTATCTCACCAGCTTTGTTTGCAGATGTATTAGTATAAATGTTAGGTGAATTAATAACTCTTTAGTTTTTAAATGATATTATTTTTCTCTAATTAGATATTTGCCTTGGAGAAATACGAAGGAAGAGGTTGAAAAACCTTGAACAAAATTTTATGACTGATATTTATTTTATACAAGATTTTCCATATTGCCCACTGCCATAGTATTTCATAAAGCCAAACAATCTTTATTTCATAAGATTTGAATGTTGAATTAAAATACATTTTGTAACTATAGTCATCAGATAGTAACTTGAATTAAGCCAAAAATAAAAAGAGACAAAGACTCATAAGAGATTTGAACACAATCTATTTTTTTTTAATTTATTTATTTTTATCTCAAAGTCAGATATATGTAGAGAAGAGGAGAGACAGAGATGGAGGTCTTCCATCTGATGCTTCACTCCCCAAGTGGCCACAATGGCCAGAGCTGCTCTGATCCAAAGCTAGCAGCCAGGAGCTCCTCTGGGTCTCCCACACTGGTAGACTTTGGCCCATCCTCAACTGCTTTTCCAGACCACAAGCAGGGAGCTGGATAAGAAGCAGGGCTGCTAGGATTAGAACTGGCGCCCATGTGGGATCCTGGCACATCCAAGGCGAGGACTTTAGCCTTTAGGCTAGGCCATCCTGCCAGGCCCATAGTCTTAAAAACAAAGATTTATTTTACTTTATTTTCATTGGAAAGGCAGATATACAGAGAGAAGGAGAAACAGAAAGATCTTCCATCTGCTTATTCATTCCCCAAGTGGCTGCCCTGGCCAGAGCTGAGCCAATCTGAAGCCAGGAGCTTCTTCCAGGTCTCCTGTGTGGTTGAAGGGTACCAAAGATTTGAACCATCCTCTACTGCTGTCCCAGGTGCAAGCAGGGAGCAGGATGGGAAATAGAACAGCTAGGATATGGAGTGGTGCATAAATGAGATCCCAGTGGATGCAAGGCAAGGATTTAGCCCCTAGGCTATCACGTCAGGCCCCACAATCTTCTTTCAGCACATTACCCTACTGTATGTTCCAAGCATCCAGCAAAAATAAAAGACATCAGCAAATAAGTCCCCATAACATGAAGTGAGAAACTAAACTTGTCGTGCTTGTATCTTATTTGCATTTTCCCAGGACTGAGTCGAGGTTCATTAACATAAAGACCATCGACTATTTATGTATGATTAAAAAAATTGTGTCATTTCAATAGAAAGTAAAAGGATTCTGGGGCCAGCATTCCAGCATAGTAGGTAATGCCCCTGTGTTTGATGTCAGTATCCTATACGTGTACCAATTTGAATCCTGCCTATTCTACTTCTGAGCCAACTCCTTGCTAACGTATCTGGGAAAGCAGTGGGTCTCTGTACCCAAAGGTAGACCAGGAATAACCTGGCTCCTGTGTGGCCTTGCCCAGCCTTGGCTGTTGGCCACCTAGAGGGTGAACCAGAGGAAAGAAGACCTGTTTTCAGTCTCTCCCTCACTCTTACTGCAACTCTGTTGTTCAAATCAAAACAAAAACCCTTAAAAGAGGAGGGCCCAGCACTGTAGCCTAGCAGTTAAAGTCCTCGCCTTGAACGTGCCTGGATCCCATTCAAGCACCAGTGCTAATCCTGGTGGCTCTGCTTCCCCTCCAGCTCCCTGCTTGTGGCCTGGGAAAGCAGTCGAGGACGGCCCAAAGTCTTGGGACCCTGCACCACATGGGAGACTGGAAAAGTTCCTGGCTCCTGGCTTTGGATTGGCTCAGCCCCAGCTGTTGTGGTCACTTAGGGAGTAAATCAACACACAGATCTTCCTCTCTGTCTCTCCTCCTTTCTGTATATCTGACTTTCCAATAAAAGTAAATTAATCTTAACAAAAAGGAAGGTCCCCATATTGGATTTCTATGAAAATATCAAGGAAATCTGAGTAAAATCTTTCCACAACACTATCATCTTACTGCAGATTTTATAAAACGGAGCTACAGGCTCAAGTCTCGATATTTAAAGAACCCCAAAAGTTTATGGAAGAATTTAGTTAGAAGACAAGTTTTTTTTGGTCCATTTGGAAATTCAAGCATAGCTTTCCATAATACACATTTTCAGTGAACTTTTAGAGACCCTATCTAAAACAAGGATGTCAACCGTCTTTACAACAAAAACAAATTTATCTTTTAATCTCACTTTTCCTGAACTTTCGAGCTATCCTCCTATCTCCTTGACAAAGCCTTTATCATGTGAAGAACAAGGTCACCCTTCCTTGATGGTGCTTAGGAAGGTTCAGCCTGCAGAGAGGTTATGGGCTTCCTGACCACGCAGCCTCCAACAAAACCAGAATGTCCTGCACCACCACTAACACAACTGTTTGCCTTTATATTAAGCAGGCCTGGGGAGGCACCAACATTTAGATGTAACACATGCTCAGGAAGATGGCAAGGGATCCGTGTTTTGAGATCTAAAGCTTATGGAGTTTTCAAATGCAAAAAAAGAAAAACCATGGTAGCAGGGCATATGGTGGTTCTGTCTGAGCTAAATGTGTCTGTTACAGGATCAAGCGTGATTATAACGGGATCAAGTGAGATATTCTTGAGGAGGAACAGAAAAGCACCGTGAAGAGGGTTGAGGGCACAAGTGCAGAATCAGAAGGCTAAATAAGAAATGAAACTTTGCAGTAGTTTTTAGGTCAAAGAATTAAAAAAAAAAAAAAAAAAAAAAACGATGAAAGCTCATGTCTTCTGAAGGGACCGCTTTCCTGGAAGCATATTTAGTCAGAATGTTACTTCTTGTTGGCTCTCTGAAAATAATAAGCATTTATTTCTCTCTCTCCTTTTTTTTTACAACAACTGTAGAAGTAATTATTCTAACTACAAAACTTTAGTAAATCAGTTTTAGGAGGAATCAGGAAATAAAAAAACATTTAATAGTGAAGGTATTTAACTCTGAGGATATAATCGTGAAGAAATATTTAATTCCTAGTAAAGGCATGAACTTCCGTCAAATATTTTAAGGGAAAATAATTAATACAAGCAAAGTACGTAATTTATGATATAGTCTATAGTATTGTGAATAACGATCAAGTCCAATTAATCTGAAAAACATTTCTAGTACTAAAAATGTTATAAGAAAGATTAACTTCATAAATTGCTGTAGAAAAGCATTCAGGTTTTAAATCCGTTGCAGGTACTGGGGAAACAGCAACCTCTGTACCTGCTTCATATTTTTTCTGTTAATAATAAGAGTCAACTACTGGGGTGAAAAAATAAATTTATTACCAGTTACTGGCATATCCAACTTAAAACACACCAAGACAAAGTGCAATATTCATTGTGGCAGAGGCCTGAGGTTTAGGGAAGAGTTCTTTAGTAACACAGTTACACAGTGTGGTTGCCATTTAGCCATAATGGATGCTGTCTTATTCTCAGGTAGAGAAAAGACCTTGGATCATGCTTCCTTTCCCTGGAGATAAACGGAGTAAAACTGTTGTGACTTTATCCCTGACAGGTGCACACTAAAGTTGTAGGGATGAAACCTGCTGACTTTTGACAAGAGGACTTCCCATTTCATGGCCTTGAGCATCTGCCTTACTCCGTTCCCACATTAAGCTCACTGCCACTCCATGCTTCTACACATAATCAAATGAGTAACAATGTAGTGACGGGAGACTAAAACATTCACTAATTTGAAAAAAGTCATATTTTTCATGATTCCATTATAGGCTGCAGGCAAAAAAATTGATCAAGCATTAGAATATTGAATGTACAGGTTATTCTAGACTGAAGATTCCTTTTTTAAACAATTTATATCTAATATTTAGTTTGCTTATTTATTCTTTGACTGCATGCCTCTTTTGTAGAATATCTGTTAGCACCAGCTGTGTTCCACAAAACCATGTCAGAAGTCATCAGGAATATTGTGTCTAGTTCTGTCACTATTGTGTCAAAACTTTCAAGTGCAGGAGAAAGTTTTCAATCTTCTACTACCAGTAGAAGATTCCTATAGAAAACCACAGCAGATAAGCACTTGTAATAAAATATTCAATGCATTATAATCCCCAATTATACATCAGGCTAATGAACCTACTAACTATCCTATGTGTTCCTTAGATTTCATTAAAAGAAAATGACAGGAGAAAAGAACAAAACAAGTTTTCTATTTATATTTTTTGTTAATAACATCTGCTACTGTTTCATATAGGCCCATATACCAACGATCTAACACTGCACTTAAAAAAAAGTGAATGCTGGAGTAGATGTGTAAAGTGAATTAATCCTTATGGGTAGCAATTTTAGTAGATTAGGTACTCAATAATGCATAACTTTTGAGAGTTTAAGAATATAATCACTAAAGCAAAAGCAACTTCATTTCAAATGAAAGCTTTGAGTGCTGGGACAGTTGCTTTTCTATTTCCACATAAGACAACTATTAAAATATGAGAAGTGGTTTTGCCAACCAGTATATTCAGTATTGACTAATATTTTCATTGTAGATACTTTTGTCAAGTACTTCTGTTACAGATTTCCTAGGAATACTAAGCAAAAAAACACAAACAAAACTTAATATTTGAAACTTTATCCTGTATTGAATTACGTAAATTGGGTAAGTTCTCACTTATGATTCAGTTCTTAACAAAATGCTGAGAACTCTGTTAAGGGAAAATCTCTGTGACCACTAGGGGGCGGTGTCAGTGCATGTCAGAGACTGGGCAAGAACCAGCAATTTTGTAACTGTAATGTTATCTTTGAAAATAATGTTATTCTATCTCATCCCATTTTTCATAGCATTCTATTTAGATATAATACATCAGAATATAGATAAAGAAAATCTCCATCAGAGATTATCTCCAGAAAAGCATACTATTAAAATGTTAATACTTCACCTGTTTTGAATAACCTTATATTAACTTACATTGCATTGATATTAACTCCAAAGAATTGAGAGAAAAAAATGAAAAAAAGTTTATCTTCCCATGAACTTACTGGTTACTCATATCAACAACACCCAAACACCAAAAAAATAAACTCCATAATTATATAAACTTATGATTCTCCAGAATTCCATGACAATCTTATATGCTACTTATTTTTTTAAAGAGTTTGTGATATTCCATTTACATTTCCTACAGATGCAAGAAAACGTGATATTCTGCAAGAAAACATCCTGTACTTTAAAGAATGGTAATGATACCAGATGTAATTAGGTAAGAAACTGAATTCTTGATGAACAGTGCATTTGTAAAATGCATGCTATACTTTGACAAGTTACATTGCTAGTGAAGAAAGATGCAATTTTGACAAAATTGCTTCACTGTAGAACAATATGGTTGAACATGAGCTTAAGTGGGAATAAGATAACTCAAAGGCAAAATCTAAACTAAAATTCTCCATAAAATCAAAACCAAAGGTCTATTTCAGAAAATATTACTGAGCTCTAATTATTAATACCAATACTTTATGTTGGGAATGTATGTCAGTATCATATACTGTAACACTATTGATATAATATATACATTCAAACATAGGCAGGACGTAGGATAAGGTGGGAAGTATCAACATGCTACTAAATCTGTACTGTGAAATACACAAAGTTCATCTGACATAAATAAAATAATGTATATGCACATATATTCAGAAGCAGAAAACTGGAGAAGGCACTCTCACTAACAAGGCATTCAATAATACTTCCCAGTTATTTACTGATAGCACAGGTACCTTAATACAGCTGAGTATAAGACTAAAAACAATAAAACATTCTTTGGATAGGTGATATTACTGATAAATATATTTTTACAATTAGATAACACTGATATTTACTGTAATATTAGGAAAATATTGCTGAAGAAAAAATACATTTATTCCATGGCAAATACAAAAAAATTCTACAAATTTGGAATAAAAATGAAAATATTATGTGGCACATTTAATGGCTTTGGCCTCCACATTTAAAAATGTTGACATAGGGCCCGGCGGCATAGTCTAGTGGCTAAAGTCCTCGCTTTGAATGCACTGGGATCCCATATGGGCGCCGGTTCTAATCCCGGCAGCTCCACTTCCCATCCAGCTCCCTGCTTGTGGCCTGGGAAAGCAGTTGAGGACGGCCCAAGGTTTTGGGACCCTGCACCCACATGGGAGATCTGGAAAGAAGTTCCTGGTACCCGGCTTCAGATCGGCGCAGCACCGGCCGTTGCAGTCACTTGGGGAACGAATCATCGGATGGAAGATCTTCCTCTCTGTCTCTCCTCCTCTCTGTATATCTGACTTTGAAATAAAAATAAATAAATCTTTAAAAAATGTTAGCATATACTGGAATATAAATATAAAATATTTCTGAAATTTAACTTTAATATGGCATTATATATGTTATTTGGCAAATATCACAACAGAATAATATATGACAAAGTATGATTACAGATTGTGTCCATTTTGTCTAATTTTAAGTGATATATTTTCCGGGAGCTACCTGAAAATCTTTAAAACATTAAATCTCCCTAGCTGTCAGCGAAATACAAACAAAACTACATTGAAGTTCCACCTAACTCTATGACATTGACATACATTCAGAACTCTACTAACACCTACTGGCGTGGATGTGGGGTGAAAAGTATTCTCCATCACGGATGGTAGGAGTGTAGGCTAATACATCCACTATGGAAGTCAGTATGGACAGCGCTAAGACAACTGAAAATCGACCTGCTGTATAATCTGCTATCCCACTTCTCATTGAAAAGAATGAAATTCAACCTTTTGCAATCAGATGATTACTAACTAGAGATCGTTATGCTCAGGGAAACAAGTCCATTCCAAAAGCACAAATACGGATTCTCATTGAAGAGAATGTAACAGAGACTATCAAATCCAGATGGGAAGATACAATGTAGTGTGCGTCTCTATTTCCAAATCAGAGATAGACTCCTCAATGAAACTGTTGTCTTTATCTTGACAATAGGATGTGGGAGTCTCTTCCATTATCCATGCCTACAATGTCAGGATACACTTAAATAGCAAAATGTTGTCTTCTGACTGACTGTGAAGGACCATACTGTTGTAATGATATGAGAGTGATCAGTGGGGGGGGGGGAGGATTTAGGGAGGAGGTATGGGAAATTGTGGAGCCTATGGAACTGTATCATGGAATAATAAAATAAATTAGACAAAAAATGTTAAGTGAAACTATCAACATGAAAATATGTTGTAATTTGTTATACAATGAAGAATTAAATGTACTGGAAAGCTATTTAAGTGCTTTAATTATCTATATTTTCTTTCACACTTTAAACGTATTGATTGAATGCAACAAACGCATGTTTTCTTCCCCTTCTTACCATCTCCTGCCCATCTTGCGATGACTGTTTACGTACACTATTTATCTTTTTATCTTGTTTCTTTGTAGAACTCAGTAATGGGAAATCTTTTTTTGTAGTTTATAGATGAGAAAACCAAAATTCTGATGTGAAGTCAGCAAACATAACATTAATGAAAATTTTTAATCTTCACTGCATGATTTCTTAATAATTCAGTAAAATTTATTTACATTAATAACAAAAATGATAGTTAAATGTATCAGTGAACAACAACTACAAAAACACTTGAAATTGAAATCACTTCCTCTCGTGGGCCTGGCGCGATAGCATAGCCTAGTGGCTAAAGTCCCCGCCTTGCACACACTGGGATCCTAAATGGGCACTGGTTCATGTTCTGCTGGCCCCTCTTCCCATCCAGCTCCCTGTTTGCGGCGTGGGAAAGCGGTTGAGGACAGCCCAAAGTCTTGGGACCCAGAAGAAGCTCACGGCTCCTGGCTTTGGATCTGCTTAGCTCCAGCTGTTGCGGCCACTTGGGGAGTGAATCAGTGGACAGAAGATCTTTCTCTCTGTCTCTTCTCCTCTCTGTATATCTGACTTTCCAATAAAAATAGAATATTTTTTAAAAATCACTTCCTCTCAACTTGGTGTATTTCATATATAATTTTGAGGTAGATTTTCAAATTTCATATCAAATCACTATTTTGATTTTCTTATTTTTCCTCTTATTTGTTTTTCTGATAGCATATTTTTAACTTACAATATTTTCAAAAGTTCAGTGCTCCTGCAAACATAGTCTCTCACAAATACAGAGCAAAACAAACATAATTTGGAAGTACTACAGGCAAAGGTTATAGGCAATAACCAAAGTAAAGATGCTGAACTTCACTCATATAAAGAAAATGTTAAAACAATCACAGGTCATAAAACTATAGTAATATCTAGTTTTTAAAGACATTTATTTTTATTAGTAAGACAGATATACACAGAGAAAGAGATACAAAAAGAAAGATCTGACCACTGGTTCATTGCCCAAATGGCCACAAGACCAGAGCTGAGTTGATCTGAAGCTAAGATCTTCTTCCAGATTTCCTTTGTGGATGCCACATTCCAAAGCTTCAGGCCGTCCTCGACTGCTTTCCCAGGCCACAAGCAGGGAGCTGAATGGGAAGTGGAGCAGCCAGGACAGGAACCGGCACCCATATGAAATCCTCGTGTGTGCAAGGTGAGGATTTAGCCACTAAACCATCATGCAGGCACCCAGTAGTATCTAATTCTTACCAGTTTGTCTGACAATCACTATTTGGATTTTCTCTCATATTCTCAGGTACAACTTAACCTTTCCATCCCAGGGTCCCAGCGTGGTGGCCTAGCGGCTAAAGTCCTAGCCTTGAACGCGCCAGGATTCCATGAGGGCTCTGGTTCATTAGCAGCCCTGCTTCACATGCAGCTCCCTGCTTGCAGCCTGGAAAAGCAGTTGAGGATGGTCGAAAGCTTTCAGACCCTGCACCCACATGGGAGACTCAGAAGAGGATCCAGGCTCCTGGCTTCGGGTCAGCTCAGCTCCAGCCATTGTGGCCACTTGGGGAGTGAATCTTCAGGCGGAAGATCTTCCTGTATCCCCTCCTTTCTGTATATCCGACTTTCCAATAAAATCAATAAATCTTAAAAAAGTTATTAAAAATAACTCAATGTCTATCAACTATAATATATCCAATCATTGTAAAGGAATGTCAATTAGTCTATGACTAAATGCTTCTCAATCTTACTTGAAATTTAGTTTGCCTATAATGAAGGGGAAATTGTAATGCTTTATTTCCTACGTCATGAAGAATAAAATACCAGGAAGTTAGTCGATATTACAAATTCTTTAAATTTTCAATACATAAAAGGTCTCACTGTATTTCTATTTTTATGCTACAGAAATTGTCATGGATTTCTAAATGACTGAGTATGAAACAGAAAATGTGTGTTTTGATCTAATTTGTTCTTTAGTAAGTGAAAATACCTTGTTCAAATTTCTTCAAATAACTGAATCATAATTATCCCATCTTAAATGAATGCTTGGGACCATTTAAGAATTTGCATGGGGCTGGGACCTGCATTGTGGCATAGCTGATACAGCTGCAACCTACAATGTAGGTGTTTCATGTGGGGCACTGGTTCTATATTTGGATGCTCTGCTTCTGATGAGACCCCTGCTAACAATGCTAGAAAAGCAGCAGCATTTGCTCCACACGCTTGTGTCCCTGACACTCATGGGCGGCCTGGAGGAAACTCCAGCTACTGGTTTTGGCTATGCTAGCACAGTCTGTTGTGGCTGTCTGGGGAGTGAACCAGTGGATAGAGGATTCTCTCTTTCACACACTTTTTTTCTCTCTCAATTATTTATTTATCTGGAAGAATTATAGAGTACAGAGGGAGAAGGGAAAGAGAAAGACAGGGAGAGAAAATTTATGTAGTATTAAATCCATATGATTTAATACAAAAAAGCAATAACAACAACAAAATCCTCAGGTTTGGTTTTTAAAATCATTTACGTTCAAGACATATCAAAATACAATGACCTGGTAGAAATGCCCATCTCACCTGAATATTTCTAGCTACAGGGAGCAAATGTACAAGGGAAAGTGGCTATATGCCAACATCTCTTTTAATTAAAACAGGTGACTTTTTCATTATTTATGCTAGTTTTGTTATTTTTTTAAAAAATAATCAACCAAATAAATTTCATTCTGGTGTTTCTGTTAAACTATCTGGCTTCAAACTTGTCATGCCCAAGCAGTATTATTTTACCAATCAGTATAAATTTCAAACGTGTTTTCCACGAGGTTATGATGTAATGCTTCGATAAACATAGACATTGCAAAATAATTACCACATTCAAGTTAAAATCCTACATTTTATACAGTTGTTTTGTTGTATCAATACTAAAGACTTAACCTTAGCAAATTTTATATTTCAATTATTATTAATTATAGTTCTATATATACATATATGTTAGATCTCTAGAAATTATTTTTAAATGAACTTTGCATGGTGGCACTCTTTGAACCATGTCTTTCTGTGTCCCATCTACACAGAACCTGGGAATTATCCTTAAATCTCTGTTATTTTCAAATGTGACCTTTGTAAACTCCATATGCATGTGATATCATCCTGTATTTGTGTTTCTGCATCTGGCTAATTTCATTTATTATCATGTCTTCTAACTATTATAATTAAAAATGTATAACTCTAGATATTTGTTTTTGAGCTCTGTAGCTCTCTAATACATTTTTTAAACAGTAGATATTGTGGAATATTAGCAAACATCTATCATCAGGTTAATTTATATGTGGAAAAGTACTGTGAATGTTTCAACATCCAGTTTACATTTCCATATTATATACAATTGAATATGAAAAAGAAAAACTGATATTAGTCTAAATGAGACAGGGCTTCAGCCCTGCCCAGTGCCAGTCCTGGCAGGCTCGTGGTGGAAACCCAGCAGATACATCTGTCTCTGTGCTTGTACTTCTAACTTGCAATTCTTTCCTTAAATCTTACTTTCAAATAAATAAACAAAACCTTTAAAAAGAAAAATTAAGTTAATTAGCATTTTGCAAGGTATATTATGTACTCAGTACTATCCTAAATAACAAAACAAATCATTAAATTTGCATAAGCAAAAATGTAGTGTTTGAAAGGAAATATTCACATACTAACCACTTGTACACCATACACCTTTTCATTCTGAAGTGATTTATCTTTGTTACTATTTTGCTATACACCATCACTACACTAAATGTTAGAAATAATTCAATTCAAACAATAACTCTATGAGGAAGGTGCTCACTTCACTCATTAATTCTTACAAGAGTCTTAAGTTTACGAAATGAGGTAACCTACCCCAAAATAGATAGCTGCAATGTGGAAGAGCTGGGACATCTAAGTGGGTCTTCAGTCTTGAGTTATGATATACAACCTTGGATCATTAGACTATAAGAGAAATAATTCCTACAACATTCTCTTATAAATTTATTTTTCTGTAACACACAGCCAGGAGAATAATTAACAATTGACTTTTCAGGAATGGTAAGAAATCATGCTGTGGATAGGGGAAGGAAGGGGTGAGAGAAGGGTAGAAATGTACTTGAAAAGTCACACTTGTCACTATTATGGTAGACATTGTGCTAGACAGAAAGCTGCTGTTGAACTTTTTGTAGCTGAGATAGAAGCAATGTATTTTAAAGGGTAACCTTTAATTATTTTCAGAAAATTCCAATTGTTTGTAGTAAATGTACTTGAAACATTCAAAATGATATCAACATTTACTCTAACATACAAAATCATTGAAGAAGAAAAAGAAGTTCCAAGAAAAAAGTACAAGTATTACACAAGAGGAAGAAATAGAAAGGTAAATAATTTCCTAGTTTTCATATATAAGTTACACTGACACCAAGTCTTCTTTTCCAGGTAAGGAAATTGCGATACAGAGATGATTAAGTGATTGACCAAAATCTATATGATATTGAATGGAAGAGCGAAGATTCAACCTCAAGAAATATTATCTCAGTATCTTTATTTCTAACAGATATCTCATCTTCCCCTCCCAAGTTTTTTTAAAAAGTTGTACAGGGCCATTCATTAATAGTTAAACTAATCTATTTATCACTTGATTCATATGAGAGCCTAGTCAGGGGGTCGTCTAGGCTGGCCTAGGCTGTAGCATCTACCAGGAAGAACTAAAAATGGGCATGGACCAGGCATGCTAGGGTTTAGTAGCTGTGGATGAACGCCAGGAATGGGAGACAGCCTATGGAGAATGAGCACTCACCAGCACCTGCAAGAGATCTGATGCTGGGAGTGGGCCTGTTCGGGGACTGTGAGGAGGGCCCCTGCCAGGCTGTACCTCCTACTAGTGGGTTCACGAGCTGGGGTTGGGGGCAGGTCAGGTCAGGTTGGACTACAGCATCCTTTGGTATTTGTGAGCTGGATATGAGGAGGGAGGGAATGGGCCAGCTCTGTCCACAGCACACACTGGCATGAGTGAGAGCACAGATGGGGTGCATGTCAGGTTGGTAGTATACATTATCTAGCTGTTCACATGAAGGCTTGCACTAGGGGCCAAGTCAGGCTGAGCCAGGCTGAGAACCTCTTGGTGAAAGCCAAGACTGGCAGTGGGCCATTTCAGATCATGCTTCAGCACCCACTAGCACACCTAAGACCCTGGGCCCACTAGGGGAACTTTAGGGACTCCCTTGAGGGCCAAGGACTCTACTAGTGAGCATGAGAGCTGGAACTGAGGGCATGCCTAGTATGGGGTGGGCTGATCTGGAACTGAGGGCAGGCCAAGAGGGAGAGGCTGCCACACACAAGGGCCAGAACAAGTATAAGTAAGCTGGGCTGAGCTATAATGCCTGCTGTCAAGTGTCAGGAGTGGGTATGAGTCATGTTTGGTTAGACCACAGTACTCCCTTGGCAGGCACAAGACCTGGGGCTGGGAACAGTCTTGTAGGGGAACTGTGGGTACTCCCATAGTGGACTGCATCTCCTGCTAGTGAAAGTGAGAGCCAGGGCAAGGGGCAAACTAGCTGGTCAAGGCAGCAGCACCTGTTGGCATACATGTGGGCAGGTCCAGCTGAGCTAAGCTGTAGCATTCATGTAGCAGAATGGACCAAGCTAGGCCACACAATGTGCCAGGGCATGCAAAAAACGGAGGTTGGGGATGGTCTGGTGGGTATTGCTGGAGGTTTTCCTGTACAAGGCTGTGGCACATTTTAATGGTATTGAAGCACAGGCCTGTGGTGGATTGGACTGGAAAAGACTGCCATTTGATACCCACAATTTCACATGAGAAAATGGTCTGGGAATGGAATTTACCAGGCAGCTGCATCCAACAGTATATGTGTTGACTGGTACAGCTGATGAACTGAACTTGACCCTGCACTGGCTGATGCACACAAGAGTTATGTCAGATGTCACACCTGGTAAGGTTTTTTGGGGGACTAAGATTACTGCACTCAAAAACTCTGGTCATAGGGAAAATCACAATACATGTGGTTTCATACCTGAGTACATGTAATGGGACTTGGACTCCTCAGTTGCTCAGGCCTGTGTAGTGGATAACATGTCCAGATGCACATGGGGTATAGACATTATAGCCAGCTCATCTAGGTCAGCATAGAAGCTTGTAAGCCTCATCAAAGATGAAAAACAGAATAGGTTGGACCACTCTCTTGGCAAAGATCTCTAACATGTTCCTGGGTCTGTGGATGCACTAAGATACACTTGTTCGATCATCACCATCATCAGAAAGATTTTCTGCAATGAAGCTGAAGATGTCTTAGAACTATCAAAACCACTCAAGTATACTCTGGGAACTCTTCCTCACGTCAGGGTCTCTAAGGTGTCGTCATAGAACTGTCTCCCCATCCCTGGGTGCTAATGTAGTTTAACAGCAAGGAGCGGTTCTCACCCCTTTCCCTGCCCAAGATACAAGGGGAAAAAAAAAAAGACACGTTTGTCCCACCCACCATCCTCTATACCTTGACCCTCTCCACCCTAACTGAAGACCAACATGGGTGTGTATCCCTCTCAACCACATAAATAATATTTAAAAATTTTGAAAAGATAGAGTGGGACAAGCTTGAATACACATTCCATGCAATTTGTTTTAAAATGCCTTCTCCATTATAATATGGCTGTGTAAAATACAGCAAAAACATACTAATGGCAATGGTTTGAATACTGCTTATCTCCAATGCTTCCTGCACTGAAACTTAATAATTTTTGTGACATAGTTAAAGGCATAAAGATTTGATATCACTGTGGTATATGTGGGTGGGGAGGACTTTGGGATATGATTAGGATTAGATATGATCTGGAGGGTGGAGACCCATGATTCAATCATTGTGGGTTTACACCTGTCACCTGTCACCTCATGAAGTGGGCAGCAGTAAGACATCTGAGCTTAGTCATTATCAGAATCATGCTCTTAAACCTCTGAAACTGCAAGTTACAGAAGCCACTTTCTTTCATAATGTTAGCCTCTCTCTTCTATCAGTCATCCTAACAAACATTTGACCCTTGCATTAATTTAAACCGAAAAAGAGAACATTCTAGGGTTGCATGATGTTACTATGTCTATCCCCAAAGACTAGCATTCCTTTGTGAATTCAATCTAATTAAGAGTGAATATAGTTCCTTCTGGTTAACTGATTTACTTAAGTCCACATAACAAATCCAGTACAATATGATAGATGAGGAAGAGAATGGGCAAGTACATCTGATAAAAGGCAGTAGGACAAAGCACAAGGAAAAATCTCTCAGCCATAAAATTACATCAATTCTATTTCAACATAAAAGATTCCTTTGCCTTTGCAATGAATTTTTAATCAATCTAGCTAAAAAAAAATCCTGTTCCTTATAAAGATATCCCATGATAATTTCAGAATTGTTTTCATAGGACCATCCAGAGAAATTCTACGTCAAAATTGTGGCCCATTAGCAGCATAATTCCTGTTGCTGTAAATGTAAAAGACTGGAGATTAACTTCAGTGTTATTTACACACATGTATAATTACTAGTACGGGCTTCTCTAATGCTGTAAAATTCAAGTTTAGCTTCTGGCTGATTAGAAGGCCATGTGAGTTGTGATTTGGATGTTATATTGAAATAATAATAATAGGATTATCAGGGTGTTTTTATCAGATCAATTAAGATATTTGCATAGTACTTTAACAACTAGATAAATGGAATTTCAGTAAAAATACCATTTGCAGTGGAGAAAATATAGACATGAAATAATAAATGTTTTCTGATATCTCTCTTCTTATTCAGTTTAGTAAACTGCATATAAATCTATTAGGGACTAAATGTGACCCTTCTCCTCCAGCACATGGATTTTTCCCCAACTGCGTAATGTTAGCAGATGTGAGCTTTGGAAGGTAACTTAGCTTGCATGAGATCCTAGGAATGGAGACTTCATGATGTGATCTGGTGTTCTTACACAGGGATGACAAATCTAGAGTTTACCGTATCCACATTGTGACACAACAGTGAGAAAGCTGTCTATGAAATAGGATTCACACCAGACACCTTGGCCTTGAACTTCTAAACCCCTAGAAAAATGAGCAACAGATATTTGTTGCTTAAGTCACTCAGTCTATGATATCTGGTTATAACTGCCCCCCAAATCTAACATATCTTCTAAAAAAAATTCTCCAGTATATAAAAATGTCATAGACATGCATATAGGCTCATTATAGAATGTTTCACATTCATCTGATGATTTTAAAGCAAATTTAACAGTTATAATGACAAAATTTTGAAGTATTTTAATAAATTTGAAGTAAAACAAGCAATTATGAAAACTGTGGCCATTATAAAATATAATGTAAAAATAAACAACTTGAAAAGATAGGAGAGGCCAGAATTCGGTGTGCCAGTGAAGCCAAAGTCTAGGATGCCCACTTACTATTCTGAAGTGCCTGGGTTCTGACACACAGCTCTGTTCCTTACTGTGGCTTCCTGGTAAGGCACACCTCATGAAAGCAATGTAATGACCAAGTAGTCCAGCTCCCCGCACCCACACTGGAGACTCGGATTGAACTGCTGGCTGCCACGTGGTCTTTTTACCTGCTGCATGCATTTTAGAGTGCATCACCAGATGGGAACACTCACTCACTCTCTTTAAAAAGCAGTAACAGTGGACTAGAATAAAAGCAGAAGACAGTTGATAAACACATCATTAGATAGATAGATAGATAGATAGATAGATAGATAGATAGATAGATAAGGACATGGCCTAGAAGAACATTTTATGCTGGTGGTAATAGTATGCTACTATGATTAGTTTTAACTTTTTTAAAAAAGCATTTTAAAGACAGTACTTTTAACAGAAGTTCTGCTAAGAATTAAACTGGTTTTTATAAACTACAAGGCTTAATTTCCAAAATTATTCAAACCAATATGCAAGTTAAAGCAAAGCATGTCAATTTGGCTAACTTAACAGAAGTAATTAAATGTTAGTAAGGTGAAATCACAGACAATACTTGCAGACTTAGGATATTGCTTCCTTTCACATTTTTTTCCAAAGAACTTTCATGCAGTCATGCATATAAAGGCTTCCTAGAAATGTGCAGGACTTTAAGTACAAGCAGAAAGAGATCAAATATTTTAGAAGGTACACAGGGATCTCTACCATGGAATGAGTCTAACACACGTATGCTTCGGGAAAGGAGCAAAGGAAACTGTGAGTCTACCAGGAACTGAAAAAAGAAGATCTGAAGAAAATGATGAAGGCCCTGACACTGAAGAGCTACTTGATGCAACAGACATACTTTCTATAACCTGAATAAAGTTGTCATATCTTGTTTTAACAGTTGGTTGATGATCTTTTAAAGCTCAGGGCTTTCCTCTTTCCACCTTCATATCATCCCAAGTATCGGTAAATCTTTCTACCAGTCACTTTTCTATTGGTATATTAAGTATGGGTGTAAGATCAGAGTTTCAACACAAGTGTGCAGCAGATATACAGAATCAAGCCTTTTAGTTGACCTTATGACAAAAGCGTATTTGTCAGTTGTGGAGGCAGCCGTGAACAACAACAGAATTAACTGAAGCCTAGATTTACTTTATTCTTATGTGTGTAAATAATTTCATGGTCCCCTCATGTGGCACAGGCCTTACTTTAGATTCAAAAATCTACCATTCCTATGCTTCCAAATGTCCTCCCATGTGATACTTCCTTCAGCAACGCATATCTCCATCTGTCATTACAAAACATTGCAAAATTACTTTTTCCCCTTTCAATAGAAGGAAAAGCTTATAACTGTCACACACTTAGGAATTCTCCTTGTTTCATTTTGCTCTAATTTAAACTTTGCTTTCTTTAGAATCTTCAAAGGTCTTTTTGTAGCCACTCACTGGAAATATAATTTAATTTAGCTATAAAGAAAAAAAATCATGATGTTGTTACCCTAGTCATAGGTGCCTAGCCTGAACCTGCAGCACATTCGAAGGATTGTGAGGTCTGAAAAGTTAGGGGAGGAGAAGGAAGATTACACAGGAACCTTAGCTGACTAACATTTTATGTTTCAGCTGACTGATTTTATATAGTGTACTAAGGTCACTTACAAAAAAAGATAATTTACAGTACAGAACTTTTCTTTTTCTTAAAAAAATGACCCAGTACCTATATTTTATGTTCACTTTTAGAAATGGGTTTTACATCTATCTATCTATCTATCTATCTATCTATCTATCTATCTATCTATCATTTATCTACCTACCTACTTATCATGGCAAATATACACCATTAAAACATGACACAGATCCTTTTACTTCTCTAAAATTCTTCAATTTCTCCTTATTCTTCATCACTCCTTGCTCCCTTAACCTCGGTTATAACTGATCTTTATATTGTCTTAATACTTCTGTTTTGCACACAATATCACATAGTTTTGAATTACACTATGCTTGGCCTGTTCAGATTGAATTCTTTCACCTGGTAAAATCTTTTCATTATCATGGCTTTAGAGCACATTTATTTTTATGACTCCATAACTCATTTATTCTTAGTCTTCAATTATTTACGTGTGTGTGTGTGTGTGTGTAGTTTATTTGCCTAATCAATTAGTATTTCCTGTAAAAACTGATAATGAATCAATATATACATAGCACACATATGCAAATAAATTCTTAATTACACTGGAAAGGGAGGAATAGTTAACTCCTGTTGACAGTATAGTATTTCTACTATCTTAATTTTGTTTATTTAATTAGGTTAAGATTGTAAATATTTGCTTCACAGAGAAAGGTCATGGAATAAATACCCTATGGGGGAGACTAAAAGACACTTCATATTTCTTAAGAAATTATTACTGATTTTTACATTTTATAAGTTGAATACTTTTGGCCAAAGTGTAACAAATAAAATGGAAAAAAATGGGGATGAGGAATAAATAGTAAAGGTCTCTGTTGATCTTAGGAAAGAAGTTAGTATCCACAGAATGCAAGAGCTTTGTACAGGCAGATCTGGATTTGACTGACATTCGGTTATTCAATGTTCTGTGACCCTGAATAATTTAAGCCACCAGAGTTTAATTTATCATTTAATGTTGTTTAAAAGATTGAATGAAGTAATGCACAGAAAAGCTGTCTCAGATCAAGGTCACCATTGCTATCAAGGTAGTTGATTATTTACGTCATTAAAACTGAATGCGAATTCTCAGTCCTTATTCTATTCTAAGGATATCACTGACTTTTGCTTCACTCTCCCTCTGTGAATTTTGCTTTTTTCCCAAGGCTCCAGATTTGATTTCCTCTTATCGAACTTTCTACTTTCTTTCAGTCTACAAATGGGCTATTATTCCTGATGGATTTCTGAGGGTTCTCTTTGATTCTCTTTTCCTTTTGCAAAATTCACTCATCTCAGAATTTTGAGAACCATTTCTGTGCTGATGAACCTCAAAGGTATATCTTCATCCAGATCTGTTATCTAATCTTGGGAGACAATCATCCCCACTGCTTTCTGACATACCCATTTCCATCTCAAAGACAGAGCTAAAAATGAGACACACACACACATACACACACACACACACACACAAAAGCAAGCTACGCAACTTGTTTCCCCAAACATGGAACACCTGCTACTCTTTCTGGTTTCTTTTTGGGATATTTAGATATTACTTCTGATCAAGTCAAAAATGCACAATCTTCCTCTCTTCACCCATGAAAAACTATCACCTCTAACTCATAAAAAAAAAATCATGATAGAAATTGGCTCTATCTCCAAAGGCATCTTGAATCATACCATTTTTAGAGTCTCCAGTGTCGGTCTGTATTATTTAGATTTCACTAGAATATATTTCTCTGATTTTATTCTGGCCTCTTTCAGTGTACTATCAAAACACTAATTACAATATCTTTAAATATGAGATAAAGTTAGTTTTTTTCAACCACCGGATTCCATGTAGCCTTCTCTACTCATTTCTTTTCATTGCATTTGCTGCCTTTTGAATAGCTTACACATTATTATGAGTTTCCAGGTTTCCTTCAAAGGAAAAAAAAAACACTAATGATTTCTATCATGCTATTAGAATGTAATTAGCTTTTGCCTATGACTCAGTGTCATATGCCTAATTCGCTTTATCATCATGTATGTTGTATCTTTTGGAATTTTACATCCTAATTAACTTTTTAATGGGGATTTTTAATGTGATACTTCTTTGTAAATATTTTTTGGGTTATTTTTATTTTCCACAATACATTTTTATAGTAGAGATTCTCTCCCCCACCTCCCTTTCCTCCTTACCTATTCACCACCTCCACCATCATTTTCCCCCATATTATGACAAAAATGTAATCCTTTAACAACGGTCACAAGTCCAACATTCTGTTACGTAAGTCTCTTATGGCTTTGCAGATATAGGCAATGGTAGAAAATCTAGCATCATATTGTCAAGGTTTATATAAGAGTTTCATTGGGAGTCCTCCTTTTACTCAGGAGTAAGAATGCCTATTACAACATATCTTTACCTCCCCGTATGCTAGTCTCCATCATACAATTTGTCTACAGAATATATATATATATATATATATATATATATATATATATATATATATATTTACCTATATATCTATTTGTTTTGGTTTTTTGTGTGTGTGAATGTTGCCTTATATCAGAGAGAACATAAGCTATTTGTCCTTTTAAGATTGGCTTATTTCACTGAGCCTAACAGTTGGGATTAGTTTGTTTTAAACAGTAGAATTTCATTCTTTTTTAATGGCTGAGTAGTATTCTATGGGAGGTAGATGTATCCTGGTTTCTTTATCAATTCCACTTTCAACAAGCATCTGAGTTGTTTCCATGTAAATATAACTTGATCTATTTTTTGTTTATATTTTATTATCTGCTTTTCAATCTTTTACTTTGCTACAACAAGGTGGATTGATATTTATTTCTTGCAGGAATTTAAAAACAGGTACCCTGGATTCAACAGTCCCTGTGATCTTTCTATCATCACTTCAGATGGTGTAATTGGCCAGAGGGGGTTGAGAAGAGCATCCTATGTCAATGGGTGTTCTGTGGTTTTCACAGGACTGAATTAATTCTCACAGGAGCAGGTTATATAAAAAAAGGATATACCATGTGTATGGCTGATCATGGGCTTTTCCTTGATGCTTCTCTGCCACGTTACACCCAGTGTGTCCTTGTTGATGGATGGTACCATACTGATGGTATTTTCAGCCACCATCACTCAAAACCAATGACACCCATTCTCACACAGCACACAGATGCTTCTACTCATGTTCATCTGCAGCCTATTAGATTTGCACAATGCATTTCTTTCTTTCATATAACTTGGTCCCCTACAAACTATCAGCTATTAGTTCCTTGTAGATATATTAGGTTTTCTAAAAGAAATTTACACTTGAAAACGTAGGGTCTGAAAGCAAGAGAGATAGGTTTCCCTGAGTTTAGGAATCTACTGCTCAGGAAGAACATTGTGTATTTTGAATAAAAGTGTTGAGGTTTAGGAGAAAAGGTAAGGAAAAAAAAATTAAGGGGCAGGGAAATAAAAATGCATTTCAGGTGACTGTCTCTTTTACAAAGTTTAAGCATTAATAGCGAGGAGCAAGATCATTATGTTATTAAATTTTGCTTCTTTAAACTAGAACTATAAATAGACCCACACTGCTGTGGTCATAATTCCTTGACCGTTTATAAAGAAATATAACTGGTTATTGAAGGGAATTTGAATTGTTTAGTATTTTAGAAAAGACAACAAGCTTTGTTTCTTGGGAGTAGTTATATCAGTAGATAACTATATTTTTACTCTTCTTAAGTGTAAATTATTAGTGCAACATGAATGGTTCTGTGAACAATGTTATCTCACATGAGCAATCAACATTTTCTTTAAAAACTGGAACAGAAAATGTAGTTTTCTCCTTGCTAACATTAGTTACTAAGGTACATCCATGAGATTTATAAGAAAACACTGCTCTCTTAAAAGAATAACCCAGTAACAAAATCAGTCTTGCAAACTATTGACCATAAATCACCCTATCTCAAGAATGGAAAGTGGAGAACATAAAACAAAGACATACTGATCAAGGTGAAATGGAAATACAGAATGGCAACAAATAATGAAGCCATGAAGACGAGTATTGTTTCTATTTCCCTTAGCAAGCTAAATATCTAACTTTGATGTGTGTGTGTGTGTGTGTGTGTGTGCAATCAGCTAGTACAAAAAGGTTAGAATAGAAAAACCCAGCTCTCTTTTGCTTTTCTCTGACAGATGTTACTTGCCATTGCCCATTCTATCTGCCATATTTATTAATGTCAATCTGGACTTACTCAGGGCAGCACTGATAAACCTCAACTTGGCAGCTCCAAAGACTCACAACTGGTAAATGTGCCTTAAGAAAAAATTTCCGTGAGTACTCTGATTTTTTGTCAAAAAGTGATGGCATCAGCTGGTAATTACGTACTGCCTGTCTGCTTTGTTAGTTCTTGTTTAGAATCCACCTATGATACACAAAGTTACGAAGCTTTGTTCTATGAGCAGGGAAACTTCCCACTGAAAATGGCACATCCACATGGGAAGAGTCTAGTTCTTAGACACAGCCTGTGCTTACAGACCTTTTTAACTAAGAACAGAGGACACATATTTTCACTTAGCAACTGTGTTCCAATTCTTCTGTTTGTGCCCCAAAACACAATGCTAATGTATAACCAGATTTGTCACAGAACCTGCTCACATTGAGCTTTAGATAAAACAGCTTGAAGGTTTTATGACAATCAGAAGATTGCATAACAGTTAAATGTTTACTGGGCCCGGCGGCGTGGTCTAGCGGCTAAAGTCCTCGCCTTGAAAGCCCTGGGATCCCATATGGGCGCCGGTTCTAATCCCGGCAGCTCCACTTCCCATCCAGCTCCCTGCTTGTGGCCTGGGAAAGCAGGAGAGGACGGCCCAAAGCTTTGGGACCCTGCACCCGCGTGGGAGACCTGGAAGAGGTTCCTGGTCCCGGCATCGGTTTGGCGCGTACCGGCCCGTTGCGGCTCACTTGGGGAGTGAAACATCGGATGGAAGATCTTCCTCTCTGTCTCTCCTCCTCTCTGTATATCTGGCTTTTCAGTAATAATAAAAAAATCTTAAAAAAAAAAAAACAGTTAAATGTTTACTATAACTTTAATGCATTTTATAGTAAATGAAAACACTACACCACTTGTAGAACATAAATTTTGATTAAGTTTTATATTGTGATTATAAAATTAGATGTATAGATATTCTGAGCAATTTATTAACTACACAACAAACTACAAAATGTGATTGTTCCAAAGGAACAATTACACATAGGTATTCCAATCCAGCTCTCTGATAATATGTACTTTACCCTACTATCACCAATTTGAGAGACTAAGGTGGAAATTCAGGATCGTGGCTTTGTCCTTTCCTAGCCCTGCACTTTGTAGCCATGTGACAAATGAAATGGTGAATAGAAGATTTCTTGGTCATTTTGCCCTTCAAATAAATGAAAGAAATTTAAAAGATCACAATTGCTTTTCCGAAAAAGGGTAGACAACATGACAAAGTACAGAATTAATGCAATTAATTTGCAATGCAAATTAAATCAAGAAGAGATGCCATCACCCACTTATAATTGTTGACAAAATGTTGAAAACTATCAAAGTTACTGAGGTGTGAATCTTAAAAAGAAACACTGAACAAAGGGTATAAGGTTTCAGTTATAGTGGAGGAATATGGTTTGGTGATTTATTATACTGCAACAGAGTCATACATAATAATTAATTTATAAATGATTTCTAATTGCCTTAATTTCTAAATGGTTAAGTCATTAGAATTTGTATGCTCTTATCATAAAGAATACACTTGTGAAATGATGGATAAATTTAGTCACTCTACTATATACACCACAAATGTTTGTAATCACTATCAAATGGAAACAAAAATGTGCAAAGAAGAAATATATTAATACCAACCAATAACTATATCAATTTTGTTTGGGGTATATATTTCTGTAAATAAAACTAAAGTGACAGTTTCAGTTTTGCCAATAGATAGACTTCAACATGTAACTCTATTTATAAGTGTAAATCAATTAAGCTTTACATATTTTAAATCAAATGCAAAATTTTGATATGTTTATACCAATGAAATAGGGAATAGTATAAAACGATGATATTTTCTCTAAGTAATAAAGACACTTGAAAATTACTGATCTATTATTCATTCTGCTGTTTGTGAAATTAACCTACTAAATTTCATACTAAAAATAATAAGGCATTCTTTTTCAGATGTTGGAGACACATTGAAATGATCTATTAAAAAACAGACATAGGAAAACTATAATGTCTAGCCTCCCAATGTTTGTTTAAATAAGTGCCAGCAACAACTCAGACCATGAGCAAAGAGAAACACATGGGATGAACCAGTAAATTTGAACTTTCTACTTAAAGATATTTTCCAGGCTAGGCCACAGGCAAAGTGTCCTCAGCCCGAACACACAAGAGGGGAAGTGGTATTGCACTTCAGACCAGAAATTGAGCACCAGGAAAAGTATGGAGCGAGCTGAACTTTGGGGCATGCAAGAGAGAGAAAAGGCATGCAGGGTGCAGGTTTTAAATGATGCATTGGTTAACAGTCCTAGGAGAAAATATTATTAACATGTGTATGCTTTAGCAAATGGTTATTTCTAGACCAAACTTACAACACACTTACATTAATCATTTTTAAAAAGTCAGCTAAAATAAGCCCAAAAAGGTCATTATGAGCCACTCCATGAAGCAATATAGGATAATGCTCATTTAGCATTAGATATTAAATACATTTAGTCATTATGGAAATGCAAATTTAAAACACAATATGATTCCACTGAACTATTAGAGTCTAGTAAAAAAGGTTAATTTGCATCAACTTACATTTCAATAGCCTTATTTCTCAAACTGTCCAAGAGGAATGAGAAATTGCACAAGTACTTTGAAATTCAGTCAATTAATAATAAATTTAAGCATACATGTATGTTTTTGGCAAATTCCAAATAAATGAGCAAAATGAAAAAACATAAGGCATGAAGGAATGGCATTGCAGCACAATGGATTAGGACATCGCCTGGCGTCCACAGGTCAGGTTGAACCTGGCTTTCTGCTCTTGATCTCACACCCTGTTGATGTGACTGGAGAACCTTGGAATAGGGCTCAAAGCCTTAGGTCACTGTACCCACTTGGAAACCTAGATGACTTCTGGTATTGGCCTGACCCAGAGAGACTTAATGGATGGATGATTTTCTCTCTGCCTCTCTGTCTCTACCTCTTCTTTAAAAAAGTAAACCTTATTTTAAAAATCTATATTATATATAATATATATATTATAATATATATGGATATATATGTGTGTGTGTATGTGTGTGTGTGTGTGTGTATATATATATATATATATATATATATCCATAGCAGCAATACCTGTAATAATATGAACCTGGGAACAGTTTGAGTGACCATCAGCAACAGAATATACATAAAAAAGGGTCCAATATTATGGTATGGAAGCGAAAGTTTCCACCCTTGATTCTAGCATCTGATATGGGTTTGGTTCATGTCCTGACTGCTCCACTTCTGATCCAGGTGTCTGCTCATCGCCCAGAAAAAGCAACAGAAGACGGACCAAGTGTTTCAACCACTTTCACTTACAGGACAGACTAGATGAAACTCCTGGCTCCTGCTTTGGGCTGTCTGCAGTCATTTAGAGAGGGAATCAGTGGATATAATTTACCCCATTCCCTGACTACTCCCTTCTTTCTCCCTCCATCCCTGCTTCTCTCCTTCCTTCCCTCCACCCCCTCTCTAAATCTTTCAAATAAATAGTTTTTAAAATGAATACAGAACCAGATTGATGTATGCGAAACCATACGTAACCATACATAACCAGATTGACACATGAGAAAGTATATAAAGAAATGGATGAATGGTGTCTGCTGCAACAAGTCCACTCTGAAACACACTGATGGAAATCACTGAAACACAAGTGACTATGCATTATTTTTCAATTTGTATGTAATTTTAATACAATAAAGCTTATATAATCTTAGAGAAATCACAATTGCTTTTCCTTTCCAAGGAGAGCATATTGGCAATGCAATGTTCTGGATCTTGCTAATGGTATTGCAACATGCTTGAGAAAATTCTGGAAAATCATAGTACTGTATATTACCAATCTTAACGCGTACCATCTGATACATAAATACTACATTAAAATATAAAGATATTAACTTTTTTATATTATCATTAATGATTTTATTTCTTTTTTTATGATTTTATTTCTTAATCTGTTCACTTTTCTCTTTCTAATTGTGCCTTAAATATTGGTAGGTAGAAAAAATACAGTGTCACTTTGTAAGTATACAGTTTGAACTGCTTTTCAAGTAAAATTTTCAATAAGTAACCATAGATAGCATGAAATATAACCTATAAGTATTTTTCCTCAATCAAACTTCTTTGACCTCTTTGCTAGCTGCCACAACATCTACGGATACAAATATCTCTGTAAGACTGTTCATTATAAACATTAGATCAATGTTGCATGAAACCAATTTTTTACCCATTGAGATGACAAAAATGGATATTTTTTTTCAAACACACATTTAAATAATACCCACAAATGAGTCCACAGATAGAAAGTGACTGTAGTCAGGCTAGTGCATTCTAACTATTATAGTTACTTTATAAGAAGTAAAGCCAATAATATCATTAAATCTGTTAAGCACATAGTTGATTTGATTTCAAACTTCTTCTACAGTCTAGAGTCCTGGGTAAATTTATGGTCATTTCTCATTTTCAAAGAAATGTGGATTTCTGTTCTAATATAATAAAATTATCTAATGAATTAATCTCAGAAATTGGTTACTTATAACAATGTTGTGCCTTCCATCTCTCTACTCATTTTCAACTGGATATTATTTTTTTCTAGGACACATCCTGAAACATCTGGCAGCATTTCTGTTTTTCCTACATGATAAGACATTACTATGTTATAGCCATAGTAAAAATAATGCTTAAAATTTTTTAAAAATGTATTTTTTTAATTGGAAAGTCAGATACACAAGGAGGAAAGACAGACAGGAAGATTTTCCATCCACTGATTCACTCGTCAAGTGGCAGCAACGGCCAGAATTTACCCAATCCAAGAAGCTTCTTCCAGGTGTAGGGTGCCATGGTTTGGGCCATCCTCTACTGCTTTTCCAGGCCTCTAGCAGGCAGCTGGATGGAATTGGGGAGGCTGGGACATGAACCAGCGCCCATATGGGATCCCGGCACATCCAAGGTAAGGACCACTAGGCTACTGCATTTGGCCCAATGCGGCAAAAATTTATAACATAAAATATTGCTTCTTATGAAACAGAATTGTCTGTCCCAGAATGACAAGAGTCTCAAGGTTGAAAACCATGGCCTACTGGAAATGTTTGGTAGTTATTTTTAACAATGCATCACACAGATGGTTAGAAGATTAATGAATATTACACACTATAGAACATTAGTCAATAGATTCTGGCATACATAGTGGGTATATACTCACAATATGCACAGTTTCAGACCAGTAAGTTCTAATTTTCATAGCTCTTCAAAAGGCACATATATGTTTGCTTAAGCATTTACCTACTACAAGCAAAAAAAAAATCACAAAAATTCCTTTTACTGTAGAGGGATACGTGTGTTACTCTCAATACTAACAGAATAGGAGTTTGGCTAGTACTATATTTCAAAGTCAGTACATAAAATTTGCAGATAATTATCTCTAGCATTATTTAAGACAGAAAACAGTATGCTAATTAATTATAAAATGGAGTAAAGGCCTCAAATTGGTGACTGAGTTCATTATGTAACTTAATACAGAATTAGATTAGGCCACTGGGAAGTAAATAAGATAGTTTTGAGTTTCAGCTCTAAATCCATAACCAGCTGATGGCACAAAAACTCTGTGTTGTAAGGGTGGCAAAATAGACTTATCCCCCCACATGAATTATCGACATCTCAAATGGGCACCAATTTGTGTCCCTACCACTCCACTTCTGATTCAGCACCCTGCATATAACCTGAAAAGCCAGTGGAGGATGGCCCAAGTCCTTGGGCCCCTGCACCCAATTGGGAGACCCAGAAAGAAGCTCCTAGATCTGCACTGGCTGAGCTCCATCTATCACAGTTATTTGGGGAGTGAACCAATGGATGGAAGACTCCTCTTTCTGTGTCTCCTTCACTGTAAAATCTGCCTTTTCAATACAACTAAATAAATCTTAAAAAAAAAAGCTCTATGTGACAATAGATTTGGATCCAATTATAAGATATAGAAAATAAAAATAACAGAAACAATAATAAACTGTGAAGTTAATGGCTAGTTAAGAAAATGGACCCTAAAACTATCTTCTCATCTCAAAATTATGACTTACTGTTATTGCCATATTTGAGCAACCATAGGGGTATTGTAAAAAAAATAAAAATTAAGTCATACACATTGATGTAGATCAACAGATGATAGTATATTTAACACTCTGCAAATTTGGGAATTAATTTTTGTGTTCTATTCAATTCTCCCTTGGTAATTCAGAAATAGTAATTATTGCTTTATATAATTAGTTTCAAAGAATGAAGAGCTGGGTGTATCTTTTTCACTTGTTTTTGCTCCATTTAATTTTGTTTTATGAATATATATAAAGTTTAAAAATGCAGATCTTAAATTTATGTTTATCAATCATTTTTAAAAGCTCAATAATATATCTTAATTGAAAAATATTTTATCCTACAGAAATTAATAATTATTTCTATTCTACTCTTAAATAATACAGAATATCCCTATTTATAACCTTCTCAAAAACAAGGTTCCTTAAAGATTTTATGAAAATTAGATACCTCATTTGTGATCAGGCATTTTTTATTACATAAGAGAAGTTGAGATTATATCTAAAAGCTATAAGAACAAATATGAAGTGGGCCTCCAAATTAGACACATCAACCAAATAAAAATTAAACGACTTTGACAAGTTATTAACACTTTTCTGATACAGAGGATTATGACATACAGGATTCATTCTACACTCAAGAGAAACACATTATCATATGTACTCATTTAAATTAATGGGGACCATTACAATTTACAATACAGGTAGTGGCTGACCTTCTTAGCATGATCACCCCATGATTCCAATTGCTGGTTAAGATTAACATTAAAATGTAACCTTTCTAAGCCACAATTAAAACTAAATTACATCAGTTAAGTATGGTACATTTACAATTTTACTGTGAGAAATACATTGCAACATTTTACTATAAAATCCATGGGAATAAATTATCTGAAGTACGCAGAAGTTTCAACCACTTTTGAGATTTTTATGTTTGACATTCCTTTCCTTAAGCAAATAGTTAAGTCACATTATATATACAGAACATGAAATAATCATTTAAAAGTAGACCATTTCTACAAAATTTTACAAAGCTTCATGGATTCTCAGCAAGAAATCTTGAATTTTAAACTCAAGTACAGTTAATGAAAGAATATAAGACAAATATTGATTCAAAGTTAGAGACTACATAGGATTAAAACCCCATTGGATTAAAAGCAGCTCAACTCTTAAAATCACATCAGTGAGTCTTATAATATCCTACTGGGAATAGGAGGCTTATTTTAGTTTTTGATCTTGATTCTCTTTGATTAGTTACAATAGATACACAAATAGAATATGGAAGGTAAAAATAGGTAATAACGTTACACATAAACACAGAATCTATAGCTAGTTCATTGCAACTTAACTGGTTAAATATACTCATTGATTATTTGATTACCTATGTTCAAATTTATTAAATATATGCATGATCCATTAAAAATATTAGGAATGGACCATTCAATGAATATTGCTTGAGTGAAACTAATTCAACTAAATTTTAAAATGCTGAAAATGTCCTATACTTACTTAGTATTTTTATGTAAAGAAGTAAACTATATTCAGTGAAAGCCTTAAAATTTTAATAATATATATAACCTAGCATATTGGCTGCTACACACTTACAATACTGATATGAAAATGTGTTGGAGCTTCAGAAATTAAAATCATAATTTGAAATCATATTACAGATAATTTCTGATAAAATCACACGGGTGCATGGTCCCAAGGCATTGGACTGTCCTCTATTGCTTTCCTAGGCCACAAGCAGGGAGCTGGATGGGAAGTGGTGCGGCCAGGATACCAACCAATGCCCATATAGGATCCCGGTGCATGCAATTCAAGGACTTGAGCCACTAGACTACTGTGCCAAGCCCCAAAGAACGCCTTTATAAAAATATTTACAACATATGGTTGTTAAAATCCATAATCTTTAGAAAATAAATACACTCCATATACATAATAATATAAGCATCGTGCTATGGTTTCAAGCTGTATTTTTATAATAAAACACATGATATTTAAGGGCAAAACATGAATATTTTATTAGACTCATAAATGCAGAGTACCTGCTAAATTTCAGAAATAACTAAAGGAAAAATGTGATTATAATTGAGGGATAACTGTAATTCTTCAATTAGTTTTTTAATTAATATGTAATTTATAAAGGTGAAAATAAAGGATGATGGTTGAAGAGTATAACAGAAAACAGAAGTCATGAAAGGCAGAGATGAGGTTTCAAAATGAATAGTATTAACAGTAACCTCCACTCCTTTGTCATTTATCTTCCACAAAACCAGTTTCATGTAGTATCAACAACATGGATATGGTGCACACTGCTCCTTGTTGCCCCAGAACATGAACATCAAGATCACAGTCTTTACCACCTCATTGGAAGATGCACCTATGTTAAAGGCAAGGGAACATACTCTACTCAAACAAGTGAGCCAGGGAACTGATGTAATTATGGAATTGAGCCAGAGGTTGGAAAACCTTTACTTGGAAGGAAATGCATTTAAATATTTATAAATTGGATTTTCCATACAGAGTGAAGGATTACAATGTAAAAGCTAATGATCCAAGTCATTTCCATATGTAATTTTTCTATTTTTAAACAATCTAATTTCCAAATGAAACTGAAAGCACATTATGTTTATATATGTTCAACTAGGTGTAAATACTAACATTTAAGCTAAAAGTCAAAACTGAAGGAAATGTATATAGAGTTAAGCACGTAAAAATAAACTATGAATTTTTTAGGGTAGGAAATGTCATTTAAAAATTAACATACAAGCTTATGAGAAATACACTCATTGCAAAATTTGGATTAGAGAAGAGATGTGTACATGAATAGCAAAAGCAAATGACATCAAGGAGCCACAAAGAGCAAATATTTCCCTATGAATAAAGCCTTCTATCCCATGCACATAAGAATGGATGTCTAAGGGCTCACAATATAGTCCATGTAAACCATTTACATCTGGGAAATACTCCCATAGTTCAGGTGTGTCTTAAAGGTTAAACTATTCTAATGAAGCATTTAAAGAATATTTAAATTCAAGATTTTTTACTATAAGAACTCTTCCTAATAAGAAAATATATACCTTTAGGAAAACTAAGCATACATGTTGCTAAACTGATTTATTAAATACGCTAAATATGTCACATGTATTGATGATTTTGACCTTGGGACTAGTTGAAGCAATCAGGCTCAGCTTTCCCTTAAGGCTGCTTTCTTTTATGTTGAACTCTATAAAGTTGCTAATATCTTGCTGTTTTCCCGACAAGTAGAAAATTTATGTAATTTCATGTGATAGCTAATACCATTTCGTACTCTTCATAGGAGGTGATCTGTCTTTGTTCTCTGAATCAGGAGTTAGTGTCCAGGCACTAAACATTTCTACATCAGCCATTAAACTGATTATTTCATTATGGAACTAGACTTAACTGATTTATTGCCACTCATCATCCTTCCCTCTGATTTCAGCAGTTGCAGTCACTGGCATTCTTTCCATGCTGGCAAAGCTGCTATTTTTTCAGAGGAGCAAGTCGTATTCTAAGTCAATAAACATTGGCCACAGTGATCAGTTTGTTCACAGATGGACAGGTGACAAAGATTGAATAAACAGATAGGAATTGGAACTTTGTTAGAGATCCTACTCATGTAAATTTTGAAGTATGTGGAACACTGAGCATGTATATCTTAAAGAGAGATGTTAGATGAAACTGGTCTTAAAAAGAAACAATGGCATAAGTAGTCAAAGTTGTCCAGCTGAAATAGGTGAAGTCTTTGCTTTAATCCTTACCTGGAGCCTGAAAAGGAGTTCTAGACACTTTGGTACATGAGTCAATGTGATTCTACTGCTTGCACCAAATTTGTACTGTATTCTCTATAAAGTATCATAATAGACACAGGAGGTGTGCATATACAATTATTTAAATGCGTAACATATACGTACTATTCAATTTACTGCTAAATTTCTTATATTTTAATTTTGAAATAATTCATATTTAAAACCATACACAAATCATATATGTGTAGCTTTTCTAGATTTCAAATTCAACAAATCTCTGTAAGAAATATATAACTAGTGTGCATGACTGCAAGATTTGCATTTTTCATTGAAATCACAGACATTGAGGACTATCGTGATATAATGAGTCTTAACAGATGTGAAACAAAATAAGTGATTTGTAAAATGAGGCATCTGGAAGAATACTATTAACACCAGGCAATCCAGATTCACATTGCCTAAGTTATTTTATAAGAGCAACTCCTATTCCTAATGACCCAAGAACCATTACATTCATTCACAATATTCCAAGACAGAACTGTCTTTACTACCAAATTCCTTGATTTTGACACATGAACCCTCAGTTTCAGGTGATTATATTTGACAAGTTTTTACCAGGTCCCAGGACACAGACAAAAGCTAGATAAAAATTGCGAAGTGAGAAATAGGTGCAATCATTAAAGCAGCAGCACCTAACAGCATGGATACAATTTTGAAGTGAAAAACAAATTGTATAACACCATCTGTCAGAAGCACTGGACATATCTCAGTGATTAAAAAAAAAACTCAAGTGTGTGAGGGGGCAACTTTATATGTGAATTAAAGGATCTATGAGTGGAAGAGGAGCAAGAGATGGAGAGGTAAATGAGGGAAGCAGAGTAGGAAAGAGCGAAATAGGGAGTGAAGAAGAGGCAAGGAGAAAAGCCCTAGAGTGCTCATTGTTGATGAAGCAGTTTTAGAATAGGGGCCATACAACAAATCTACACGGTGTGAAGTGCAATTATTGTTATCCTCATTTTAGAAATGATGAAAGAGAGGCTGATGTCCTGGGCGGCTAAGTGACTCAGAACAGCCAAGCAGCTAGAAAATGCTGGGTTTGGTACTGTATTTCAGATCTTGTAACGGCAAGAGCTTCAGAAGTTTTATGCCATTTCAGTGTTATAATGCATATTTGGTAAGCAAATATGAAATCTAAAAAGGAACTGATAGAGTTTCAAGCAAGAAATTAGTTGATTTTTTTTCATTCTAGTCTGATAGAATCTATTATATAGATGTGATAAAATATCTTGGCATCACTTTTTGTCAAAATAGTCAAGTTTTCGTTTTTCTCAGAACAATTTTTTTCCAAATTAGATTTAGTAATCTGTGAGGTAGTAACATAGTCTGCCAAAATAATGTTCTGTACTTTCAAAACTTCTCATCTAACACCTACAAATGAAAAATACGGCTGTTTTGGTTGCTGAAACTCTTGCAACTACATATAGCATGTTTTACATTACAACTTGGAATTGACATTATGGGTCACATCACCAGGCAAGCATGATTCTTCCCTGAAGGCAAATGAGCACACTTCAATCAGAAGCAGTGGTGTTCCGACTATGCCCACATCCTTCGGGGCCTTGACATTTCCACTGGCTTAAGCATGTCGTGGGTTTTAAAGTGCCTTCTTGATATGTACTTGCCTTTCAGACTAACACTGTGTGCTCCTGTCAAGAGCCGATTTCTTTCTTTCTTTCTTTCATGGGGAACTTTCGTCCCTATTGCTCCCTCCTTTCCCATGTTTATGCTCTTGAGTCTAGCAGCACAACTTTCTCATCATCCACTCTTCTATAGCACTGCACATTGGAATCTAGATGTCTTAAAGATATCTACAATAATAACTTTTGTAACAGCTTCTTTAATAACCTGTAACAATAATAATGCTTTCTTTTAATAAATCTGGTAAATACTGCTACTCCTGAATGGGAATTACTATCGCATCTTTTGTTATATTTTCCACATACTCATTATATTCTCTAACCTCTGCAGAATTATCACCATCACTGCCACTGGAAAAGAGTATGAGACTCATTTTCTTTAGTCATGCAACTCCTAGCACAGATAAGATAGAGGTATGACAGTTGGGGTCCAAGGGGTGATAAAGTTGAATTCTTTATAAAAAAAGTTTTGTTTTCTCACAGTCTTCCTTAACAATGACAGAAAAGACATGGTGCTTTCTTGCGGGATTTAATTTTTAGTATTTAATGTTCAGGAATAGAGTTTTTTTTTTTATTCCAGAATACAGATTTTCAAAAATCACCGTGGCATATTATTATCAGGAGTCAAAAAATTGCAACACATAATCCAAGTCTAGACTAAAGACTCTTTACGTAAGATTTATTGGACCATAGTAACACATTTGTTTAAATTCTATGCCTGCATTCTCACATTACGAAAGGAGTTAGCTAGGAACCATAGGATCAAAACCCCATTATCTAAAATGCTTATTATCTATTCCTTTATAGAGTACTATTTATAAACATTTATTAATAGGGAAGGTGAATATTTCAGAACATGCATTTAACTTCGCAAATAAGATGTTAGTGAAAAAAGCCTGCATTACCTATCAGAGTACACTGTTTCATACCTGGCTTCAACACCTGAATCCAGCGTTTTCTATATACAGACCCCAGGAGTCAGTGATGATGGCTCAAGTAACTGGGTTCCTGCAACTGCCATGGGATAACTGGGTTCTTCTCTCAGTTTCTTGATTCTGTCTTGCCCAAATATAGCCATTGTGGGCATGTGGGGTGTGAATTGACAGGAAAGAATTCTCTTTCTCTGTTTCCCTGTCCCTCTCTGTATCATTGCCTCTCAATCAATTAATTTTAAAAATCAATGATCAAGGGCCCGGCAGCGTGGCCTAGCGGCTAAAGTCCTCACCTTGAATGCCCCGGGATCCCATATGGGCGCCGGTTCTAATCCCAGCAGCTCCACTTCCCATCCAGCTCCCTGCTTGTGGCCTGGGAAAGCAGTCGAGGACGGCCCAATGCTTTGGGACCCTGCACCCGCATGGGAGACCTGGAAAAGGTTCCTGGTTCCCAGCTTCGGATCGGCGCGCACCGGCCGTTCAGGCTCACTTGGGGAGTGAATCATCGGATGGAAGAGCTTCCTCTCTGTCTCTCCTCCTCTCGTATATCTGACTTTGTAATAAAAATAAATAAATCTTAAAAAAAAAATCAATGATCAAATAAGTTAAAGAACCAGAATTCCAATTTGCTTTGGGAAGAACTTCATAGTTTTTTTAAATTGTATTCTCCATGAAAAATGTTCCCTTTTTACTGAACTTTCAAAATTACATTAAACACACACACAAAAATTGACTTCATGGATTCTATCTTCTCAGCCTAGCCAGTTGGGCAGAGGCTGATTTTTAAGAGTACAAAAAAATGTTTAAATGAATTGCAGGCTTCCTTTCAAATGATTGCTCTTATCCAATATTACTTAGCTCTATGTGATCTAACCTATAGTGATTTTTCTGTGATACAATTAAACTATTTAGAAAATAGCCCTGACCTATGATTAAAGAACCACTCTAGTCTCCTTAAAGTAGAAGTTATTGTATACCTAGCACTATAAACAAGTTAGGTAGCAATTACTTGAGCTATATGGCTAATTAACATTAAAACTGTAGCAGTGCACTTGAGGGGAGAACCTATAATCTCGGACTTAACTACTTAGTTTCATTTAAGTGTAGCCCAGAATACTCAGCTTTAGAAATACCAACATAATAGATTGCACAATTACAAATGTTGCTAAATGTGGAACTGGTTTTTTATATGTTCTTATTGATACCCAATTTGTTTCTTCAACAACCCCAGCATACTCCCTTTGAAAATATTGTTAATATACATTCCTTAAAAAGGAAATACAAATCTTCAACTTGAAGCAAAGATACTGACAATTAAGACACCAAATCAAAGCATACTTTTCTAGAAGTCATAAAATTATGCACACATTGAGTTATTAGGTTCATTTGACCTTCGATATATAAAAATAATAATTATGTTGTTTTATGTATACCCTGAATGGTCTTCTTTAGATTACATCACAAACACTATCTACAAAGATTATCTCAGATACCCAATATGAGAATATCTATAGTCTCTGATACACGGAACATGTAACTTATTTACTCTAAATCTAATACAAACAGGCAACATAGTATATAACACAAACCTAGCTTTGGATCCCCAAGTTTGAGTCTCAGCCATTCTAATGGTTATTACACAACTTAAGCTTTCAAATGAGAGGGTAACCAAGTAAAGATTCAATCAAAGTAAGCCCTAGGAGGTACCATCTTCAAGTAAGCATTGGATATTCTATGAACGTTTTTGAGTGGCATGGTTGGGCTCTATCTATTCCACAAAGAATTTCCTTACTGACTTAAAACATATTTGTTTAATATTTTACTCATCTGAAAGGGATAGAGAAACAGTAGGAGACAGAAGTCAAGAGATAAGCGATACCCCATTCTCTGATCACCTGAAAACACCTTCAACAACTGAGGCTGTTCCAGGATGGAGTCAGTTCCCCTGATAGTAACCAGGGTTCCTCAGGCATTTGGCAAGTACCCAAATGTTTACACAATATCCTATTATGCTCAAAGGTACAGATTATCAGGAAGCTGGAATTGGGAGTAGAACTCAGGAACTTCAATACACAGTGTGGGCATCCTAAGTAGCTCTTAATCACTGCAAAAAATTGCATGTGCCTAGTGATGGTTTTTAAAATATTCTCTTTGGACTATGTTTTGTTCCCTTGAACATTAATTCAATTGAGAACATTCCACATAGTTTTTATCTGTTTAGGACTGTGGCTTTGAAAACTTTAACTTTGTAAATATATTTATGTATTAAAATGTTTCATAACCAACAGTGTATGGAAGTATTTGGTGAGATTTATAACACTTAAATAAAAAGTAATATGATTTGAGTAAAGGTAGGTAATATTTTACAAAGATAATAATACTGAGGCTATTAATCCAAAATACTAAACTGCTTCATTTGTGTTCGTACACATTCAATACACAACGCTACTAACAGTACAGCAATTGATTGAGGAGAGAAATAGATTTTCTTTATAATATCAGGACACAAATTCTCCCAAAAATTCAAAAAAAGAAGAGCTAAAGGATGTTGGATATGTTTTCATGCGAATTGCTTCTAATCATTAATGAAATAGAGATGTAATGGCTTCATCTTTACTGGTTATTATTTATCCACATTACTATCGTGGAAGCGGGGTTGGGAGGTACACCTGAATGATACCTATTTTAAATGAACCCATCATCATGAAGGGTAGAGAACTCAGAACTGTTGCAAGTGAACATTTGGGGGCTGAAGATTTTTATACTAGTGTAGGATTGGCTAGCTAGCTTGCTGACTATTCTCCATCCATTCATCCACTCTCATCTCTGCAAATATTTAAACCTAGGTTTTATTAATAATTCTTCAAAAATAAATTTTTCACACTATTTCATTGGAGTGGATTGAATTAAATTTATTATAAACAATTTTAAAGTACAAGTAAGAATGATTTTAGAACTAGAAATCAATGATTTTGGTTCTGTGTACTCACCAACAAGATGGAATCTCAATTTTTACAAAATTACATGATTCTTTGGATGAAAATTTTCTGAAATCTATCGTTACAAGGTGTAAGAGTCCTGGTACCCTGGGTTTGTCAACAGAGGGTGACACCAACACTCTGTAACGAAGCACTGGCTACTTCACTTCCAATCCAGCTCCCTGCTGATGCTGCAGGAGAGGCTTACTATGGTCTAAGTCTGTGGCCTCTGCCACTAATATGTGAAATTTGGATGAAGTTTTGTGCTCCTGATCTGGATCTGCCACAGTTCAGGCAGTCTCAGTCATTTGGGAGGAAGCCACCATGTGGATGATTTCTCTGTCTCACTCTGTGTCACTCCACTTTCAAATAAATAAACCCTAAGAATAGATGACAAACGCTCTAAAAAGGGACTATCACATGTATAAAAACATACTTACACAGGTGTATCTTGTTTATTTATAGAATCTGACCTACAGCAGTTTTAAAATTTCAGATTTACAAATCTCCCACTATGTTTTAAATTGGTGAATTATGCTTTTTCATTGTATGGGCAATACAAATATAGATACTTTCAAATGCAATTTACATTAATTTTTTGCTTTAGAAATTTTTATAATATATATTGCTGTCTTACAGTTGTGCATATCGGATACAAAGTCACACTCACAAATTTTTAAAATAATAAGAAATTAATTAAATTAAGCTAACCAATATAGCTATTATTTCAAACACTTAAAATTTTAATAAGAACATTTGAATTTTACTCTCAATGATGTTCTGACATATACAAAACTTCATTATTAGTCATATGCTCTGTAATGTCCAATAGATCTTTTAAAAACAGATCAAACTTTTTCTTCCCGAAAGGGCTTAAGCACAAAAAAGAAAATGTTTATGTCACATTTTAAATTACATGACAAAATATAAAGTTTTAAAGACAGTACTTTAATATGCTTAAATGCTCAATTAACAAAAACAGCAGGGTGGAATTTTGTCAAAGCTCATGGAGTCGTGGAATAGTTATTTACTGTACTTAGAGACAAAAGGGACAGTGTCCCTATCTTTCCAGGACCCATATTCTGCCAGGAACCAAAGACAAGTGAAGCAGTTGTGCAAATGTAAATAAAACATGTGTAAAGCCCACAGCGCTAATTATATACCTCTTCTTTAGGAGTGTTGGATTTTCTGAAATATTAGTTCCAGTTTTGCCTGAGCTCTTTAATTATAAATGACACTCATTATCGCATCAATTTGGCAGAAACCACTGTGTCTGTATCTATTTCCATAAATTCCTACATTTGATTCTATTTTTATGGATTTAAAATATTAGTCCACTAAAATATGTTTCCCCTTATTCTTACTGAAGCAATTGTTAGTCGAATTTTATCTTAATTCCACTTTTGTTACTCTGAAGTTCTAAAAGCTATTTCTTCTGCAATCAAAGCATAAGCCTCACTTCAGAAATACATAAAAGAAAATTGATTTCCATCCTGAAAATGTCAAACTTCTCCCTATAATCCTCAGCTATGGTTTTCTGGAACAACAAAGTTCAGAAAGAGAATTCAACCTGATGGCTCTTTGGCACAGGATGATGGCTGTGATGTATCTACTACTTTACTGCCAGAATGTCTTCCACGAGAATGAGACAATCAATGAATAATACATCCAAACTGGGAAGAAGAGTTCCCTGTTTCAAATGCATTATAGGTGAATTTCACTTCTGTGAGGAAACACTGCTATGAAATGACTGATTCTCCTTTTCTCTCTGTGTCAATGAAACATAAGCATGTTTGTTTAGGAAGTTGAGCAATGCCTGAAAATCAAACTGCATAGACAGTGCTTTTTTTAAGGAAAATGAAAAATTGAAAGATACAAGTTAAAGAAAAAACATAAACATTACTTACTCACCCTAGTGTATTCTCCTTCTCTCAATCACTGGGTCTGAAAACTTCAGTTCTTGGTTGTGAATTATATTTCCATTTTCCTGTAGGGGAGAGTTTCTGGTTACTATGATATTAGATACACACTTTTCATTCACATGCAAGGCAGAGGGGGAGCTCCTGATCTGAAATCACAATTCCTGAAAGGCAACCCTATAATATTAAATGCAAATTTTGAGTGTGACATACTTGAGAGTTAAAACTTCGCCTGTAAAAATGCATATTATCCTGTTATACTCTTAACTTATAAAATCAAAAATTACATTCTCAGCAAATTTCTTTCTGTGATCAGAGTCTGTTGATGAAAAGTTCTAAGGAGAAATGACAGAAGAAATTCTCCTTTAACGATATGATGTCTTTTCACGGTATGGCAAATAACTATATAGATTGAAAACTGCTTTTGAATCCATAGAATTTTTAGATTTCAGATTATTTATACTAAATTATTACTCATTTATGGCAAAAAAGTTTGCATCTATTCTTTGTGTATGTGTGTGTTTGCATCTATTCTTCATCAAAGGAAATTAAAAAAACACTCAGTAGTGCAACACAAAGCATTAAGACATTTAAACATCACTGCTACTCCATTGAGTTACAATCTGCACCAAAGTTAGAGAACATCTTTAATTTTTCATACCCACACATATACATATATACACACATATATAAGTGTGTGTGTGTATGTATACACACATATATTTGAAAGGCACTTAGGCAGAGTTACAGTGAGGGAGGGCGAAACACGCATGCAGGTATACAATGTGAGAGAGAACAAGAAAAAGAAAGGAGAGAGACCATTCATCTTGTGACATTCCCCTAACGTCCACAGTGGCCACGGTTGGACCAACACACAGACTGGAATTCCATTGGATCTCTGAGATGAGTAACAGGGCCCAAGCATTTAGATCAACTGTTTCTCTCCCAGATCCATAAGCAGGAAACAGTATTGACTGCAGAATAGTCAGGGATCAAAGCTGTGCTCATATGGGATACTGTTATCATGCCAGTAGTTAGACCTGTGCTGGTCAGAAATAATTTACATACCTTGTACATATACACGAAAAAAAAAAAAACAGAAGTAGATGGAAATAGCTGCATTTTGTTTGAACACCTAAACATATTTCTTTTAAGCTTTGTGATATATATCAGAAATTTCTCAGAATTGAATTTCTCGGAAATTCAAAAAACAGAAATAACGAGATTCCTGCCTCAGGTATCTGCACTTTTTGAGTAGTGTTGCATATTCTGTTAACACCATGTAACAAAAAAAATTATTGGAGAGACAAAAACAGAGAGTTCTCCTACTTTCTGGTAACCTCCCTAATGTGTATAGCTTCCAGGGCTAAGGGCAGGTTATGATAAGTGTTCCCATAATGGAGACAGCAATACCACCACTTGAGTTACCATATCATGTGCTGCCTTTTAACGTACGCAGTAGAGTCCAGAATCTGAAGAGTCATGACTTGAATCCAAACACTCCGACTATGGGAGGTTAGCATCTAATTGTACTCTACTAGGCCAAATGGCAGTTTCCTAATTATTCCCACTCAAAACAACACATTTTGCTTTGTGTTTCACATATTTATGACAGTACAGAGAAGTTGCTTGAAGTGACTTTTTAGTAATAATTTCACATTTTAAATAATAAATAAATAGCATACTTTTTATAAATAAATATTAGAGCATTTAATGGCTCCAGGTGAAAGAATAGAAGAAAAATGTAAGAGAAATATGCATGTACCACATATTCAAATTAATTTCAGGTAATCACATATAAAATCATAAAATTACATACATAAACTAATGTCCAAATTAGGATGTAAGATAAAGTATACATTTTAGAATTAGTACTAATCCTCTGGAGTTTTTTTCAGTGAATATTATTAACAATTCATATTACTAACTTAAAGCACAGAATCTTCCACAGAACACCTTGGAAATATGTTATGCAGTGAACTCAAATCAATACTAAACTTACTAAAATAAAAAACACTATTTGCTTTATAAACCTTAACTATGATAAAGTCCTTTGATACAGCAATATAGTATTTAGCCAATAAGATATACTGCTGTACTTATCATCAGCCCCCTTTTAAAAAAAAGATTTATTTATTTATTTTTATTGCAAATGTAGATTTACAGAGTCAGAGAGAAAGAGGGTGAAAGATCTTCCATCAGTCCACTGGTTCACTCCTCAAGTGACCACAATGACCCAGGCTAAGCAAGTCAAGATCTAGGAGCTTCTTCCACTCGCTTACAGGGTACCAAGGTTTTCAGCCATCCCCTACTGCTTTCCCAGGCCACAAGTAGGGAGCTGGATGGGAAGTGGAACACCTGGGAAAAGAGCCTGCACCCATATGGGATGCTGGCGAGTGCAAGATGAAGATTTAGTCACTGAACCACTGAGCCTGTTCCTCAGCCCTTCTTAAACTTTTTTTCTTTCCCACAAGAGGTTAAGACAGACAGAGAGACAGAGAGAAACATAAGGAAAGATTTTTTTTTTCCATTTGCTGTTTCACTGTCCAAATGCTTGCAACAACAAAGGTTGAGGCATGCCAAAGCCAGCATCCTAGATTTTTTAGTCTTCCACCTGTAAGGACCCAGATAACTGACTTATTACAGACTCAGAAACGTACATTTGCAACAGATTGAATCTGATCTGGAAGACCCTGGAGACCAACCAGGCACTTCAAAAATTGTGACTCCATCACTGAGCCAACAGTCTATTCCCTGCCTTTTCAAAGAGCCACTACTAGCAGAATTATGTCACCAGCAAACTGAGCAAGCCCTACAAAGTGACCTAATGAAAGTAAGTGAAATGGCTTAAGGTAAAGTTGATATACAGATGTTGATATATAGAATATGTATGTATACCTGCATGTTGACATACAGATTACATATACTTCCCTCTTGCAGATAAGGAATCTGGAGTCATACAATTTCCACTCCTGTGATTTTAACAGAACAGAGGGTGTAAAGGAAATAATAGGAACCTTTCAGCGGATACTGTTAAATCTAGGAGTTAATATGAAAAATGTTTTGTATATTAAACTTCAAATCTTTCGGGAGTGTTAACATAAACTCTGGTGGCATTGCAATGGATGTCATGACACTTGCATATAAATCTCAATATTTTTTAATGTCTTAAATAGTGTGAGCTTTTCTTAAGCACTAGGAAAATACACTCGTTCTTCATGATATATAAAATATAAAATGCTTTGTAACTTAGAAAGCAAACTGTGTATTTCATAGTATATATTTTGGACCTCTGGAAAAAATACCTTTATATGAAAGAGATCTAATCCTTTTTTATGATTATGCAGTGCTATGTGCTAACATATGCACACTTCCAATCAACACACTGTAGGTTTTTCTTTCAGGATAAAAGCACAGAAAACGTGCAAATGAAGGCATGATTTGTTTTGCTATTTTAAATACTTTTAACTGGGAAAAGATAGGTCATAAAGTCCTAGAAACAGTTGCTCTGAGAACCTGACCAAAGTGATTAATAAATGACTTTGGAGAAAGCTTAGCGAATAATTTGCATAACAAGATGCTCGATGAATGGCCACTTCAGAACATTTGGATATTATAAATCATTATAACACCAGTGTGAAATCTAAAAGACCTTCTAACACCCAGCATACTACAATAACTCCATGAAATTATTTTCTGCATGGTTCAAAAGTATGCATTGCATCACTCCTTTTTCCTGGTGAGAGCTCATACAGAACACACCATTCTTTAAATTATGTCTTGTTGAATATTTATGATTTGGTTACCATGAAACAAAAAAAAATTCAAGGTAAAAAAGGGAAACGGAACTGAGGTGTGTTAAAAGAAGAAAAGGATTTAAATATCTCTATCAAAGAGTATATTTCTTCTTGATTGTCTCTGAGAAAGCTTTTATTAGAAAAAGATACTGTTGTTTGGGAATTAGAAATAACCGCATGCTTTCTAAATGCCTTTTACATGCAAAAGTCTACAAGAAATGATTTGTTTTATGCAAATGTAAGCAAAAGTCAACTGAATCATAATATGACAAGAGCTGCTTATTTACTTACAGATTTCACAGGCACGGGCCCAGCGGCGTGGCCTAGCGGCTAAAGTCCTCGCCTTCAAAGCCCCGGGATCCCATACGGGCGCCGGTTCTAATCCCAGCAGCTCCACTTCCCATCCAGCTCCCTGCTTGTGGCCTGGGAAAGCAGTTGAGGACGGCCCAAAGCTTTGGGACCCTGCACCCGAATGGGAGACCCGGAAGAGGTTCCAGGTTCCTGGCTTCGGATCGGCGCGCATCGGCCCGTTGCAGTCACTTGGGGAGTGAATCATTGGATGGAAGATCTTCCTCTCTGTCTCTCCTCCTCTCTGTATATCTGGCTGTAATAAAAATGAATAAATCTTTAAAAAAAAAACCAGATTTCACAGGCACGGTCCTCCACTAGGCCTCCAAAAAGCTCATAGAAATGGTAAAAAAAAAAAAAAAAAAAAAAAAAAAAAGCAAATATAAAAACATGTGTTGCGCCAAAATAAATTTATTTCAATTCTATTTTTCAGGAGTGTATTAAATTCTCATCTAATTATATTTTTTCTAATGGGCATATGTATTTAAACATTCATTAATTTATTTGAATTTTAGAATTACAAAGATGCATCTGGGGCTCAGAGAGAAAGAGAAACCTTCCATCCACTACTTGTTGTTTCCAGTATTGGTCAAGGTCAAGACTAAATCAAGAGCCCAGCGGCGTGGCCTAGCAGCTAAAGTCCTCACCTTGAACATGCCAGGATCCCATATGGGCGCCAGTTCTAATTCCAGTAGCCCCACTTCCCATCCAGCTTCCTGTTTGTGGCCTGGGAAAGCAGCCAATGACAGGCCAAAGCCTTGGGACCCTGCACCTGTGTGGGAAACCTGGAGGAACTTCCTGGATTGCAGCTCCAGACTGGCACAGTTCTGGGCCATTGCAGTTACTTGGGGAGTGAAGCATCGCATGGAAGGTCTTCCTCTCTGTTTCTCTTCCTCTCTGTATATCTGACTTTGTAATAAAAAGAAAATAAAAATCTTAAAAAAAAAAAGACTAAATCAAGCCAAGCCAGAAGCCAGAATTCTATACATGTACCCAGTGTGGGAGGAATGGTCTCAATCAACGGGCCATCTTTCTCTGCTTTCTCAGGTGCATTAGTAGACAGCTGGATGAGAAGCAGAGCAGCCAAGATGGCAGCCAGTCTTCGAAAGGGATGCAGACACTGCAGACAGCTTAATGCTTCCTCCATGGAAACACAGAAAATCTGATAAGAAAAACTTTCTAGAATATATTCATGATAACATAAACATAGGCAAAATAGTGATAGATGTTACTACAAAGACTTGTTTGATTTTTTTTAATAATTCAATTTCAAAGATCTGTTTTACCTTTGTGTTGTATTTTAGATATTAGCACCTGGTAATGCTGGGTTAACCTGGCTCTTCAGCTATGATTAGTAAACAAATGATTTTTCCAAAGTAACTTAGTGAGCCCCACAGAAATTGCACATTTAATATAATTTCAGTTGTTTAATCCTGAGAGCTGAGAATTCTTCATGATGACCCCACAGTGTGAGCTTATGACTTCTAATCAGGGCATAGCTGATACCTTAAGTCTAAATTATGCCAAACAGTTTACCTATCTGGATTTGTCTAAAGTAAATATATCACACACCTTTTTTGTTATTTTGAAGGACTATTTTAATTCTTTATCATAATTATGTGACAATGCTAACATTTAAAAGAAATTTTGATCTGTTTAAGAAGGCTACAATTTGAGAAATCTATTGATCTAAATATTATTTTGCTTATAAAATCATGATTGATACAACTATTTTTATTATATGTTAAGTTACTTAAGATATCTAACACAAAAGGACTTAAAAGCATACAACAGAATTTCAGGGCAAACACACAATTTTTGACATTATGAGGTTCAAATGCTTTCCTAACAGAAGGATACGTATTTTACATGTACGCAGCACAAAAGCATATTTTGGGGCTGGTGCTGTGGCACAGAAAGTTAAGCCACCACCTGAAGAACTGGAATCCCATATGGCCACCTACAAGTCCTTTCTGATCCTTTCTGATCCATTTCCCAGGTAACGGACTCAGGAAAGCAACAGAAAATGGCTTAAGTACTTTTCTCCTATAAAGGAGAACCGGAAAAAAATCCTGGCTTTGGATTTGGCTTGGACAAACTATACTAATAACCATGCATCTGAAATAGTGTGTTTCATACACTTAGAAACCAAGGACAAAAAGAGTCACCCCCATCTCCCCCTCCAAATAAACCCCTACAAAAATGTTAAAATCTACTTTTCAGTGCATGATACTGTCTATGTGTACCACTAACACATGTAAATATATATACATACATGCACATATACACTCTCAAAAACATATAAGCTCATTTCTATATACAGAACATTATGTGGTATAATAGCATCCACTCTGGATTCTGCCTGAAAGCAAATCTTTGCTCCCATGGATGGCCATAAAGCCAGGATTTTTAATGTCTTTTTCCTTACTTTCCTCATCCATAAAGCACATTCAAACTCATGTTCTCAAAATTAAATGAATTGGTTTCTATAAATCACACAGAGCAGTGCTTCAGAAACAGTAACCATTGTGTGACTGCAAAATGCTAAAATTCCTGTTAACATCAATCATATTGACTCCTAGTCCGACAAAGTCTATGGAGAAGACATGAGGAAATCTGTGTAGGGGTTGGAAAACAGCTACTTAGAGAAAGGAAATTATTACATTTTAGATGGTAGGAAATAACTTTTCAGGAAAGTTAAAATATCCTTCAACAAAACTTCAAACAAAGTAGGCAAAACAGTGAGAAAGCAAATACTCTCTTTAACTTCTTCTGACTTTAACGATGAGGTGAGGAGGCTCAGCTAAACAAAAATGGCTTGGCCCAGATAGAAAGGCACATTGCTTCTCTTGGCTGCTCTATACACAGTCCCTGCCTCGGGATTTCACATCCATATTTCTTCTTTTTCTTATCTATATTCTCATCTGATGTTCAATCAGATCATGTTAGAGAAATGGTAAATATTAATGTTATTATTGAACAGAGGAAGAATTTTATTTTGAGGTTAAATATCCCTTTTTCAAAATGTTTGAGGTTGTAAAATTATTTTTAAGCCTGATTCTTACTATGGTATAGTTTGTAATAGGCCATTTATCATTACAGATGGCCTGCTTTAGAAATACTGTGACCTATTTTAAGGAACAGTGACAAAACTAAGATAATGTGCTAATATAACGTTATAGTACTTTCAAATATTGAGAAGCATTCTAGATTTCCACTAACAAAAGCATAAATCGGGCACAAGTCTAAAAGTGTTTCTCAGACATGTATGTAATGTGACTTTTGAATGAAAGCCGGTGATGATTACAGGGTGTTGCATTAGTTAGGAAGCAGCTTGGCACAGCCTCTCCTATCAGAATGCTGTTTTGAGATCTATATCTGCTTGCAACTCCAGTTGCTTTTAATTGGTGCCCTGTGAGGTTGTGCATGATGACTCAGGGATCTGGGTCCAAGCCACCAGGGTGGTACATTCAGACCTAGTTCTGGGCTCCTGCCTTCAGCCTGGTTCAGCCTAGACTACTGTGGACAAGAGGGGAGCCAAATGACTTACGGAAATATCCTTTTGTTTTTTATAACCAAAAAATTTTAAATGAACAAAAAATTGAAGGGCCATGGGGCAAGTTGCTCAGCTTAAGAGTGAAGCCCCCATGTACTCAATCCGTAAAACATGTGCTCTATTTCTGGTTCTTAGAACTAATTCCAGCTTCCTGTCAGAACAGACCCTGGAAAGAAACAATGACAACCCAGGTAATTGGATACCTGGCACCCAGGTAAGAGATCATGTTGCTGCTTAACCAGCTTCAACCCTGACCCAGCCCAGGCTGTAGTGTGTGTGTGGGCAGTGAACCACGGGATCTCTCTTGCTCCTCTTTCTTTCTGCTTCATTCTCTCACAAACACAGATTATGTCAACCGAAAAAGAATTACACAGAAATGTTTTATATTGTTCTTTTTCAGAAAAAAAGCCAAATCACAATTCTAACTTTGCATTTTCCTTATGAAATTGTAACTAGTAGTAAGTACTTTTTATATTCTCATATAAATAACAGAATGTGAAACATTATCCATGCCTTACGAGGTAAGCTGTCATTTTATCTGGCATGACTGTACAATTACACATTCCGAACAGCTCTAGTTAACTGTGATTTTCTTTATTTTTGCAATTGTTAACCACTGCACTAAATTTCGCAGTTTGTGACAGATTATTACAACAGCTAGTTACATAAGTATAAATTATATAAATAAAAGTCAGGATTATTTTGGTGGCTCTTCACATTGTGCTTTCAGCTCTGAAAACACAAATGAATGCAGAGTAATTTTCTCATGTCATTTGTTTATATTAACATATAAAAATATCTCTAAGCAACAGCATATAAAGTCACAAGTAGAAAAGTTATTTTATAGTTATTCCCTCCCAGCCCTTATCATTAGAAGATTACTCATTCCACAAATCAGTAAGATTCAATTGCTAAATACCTCCTTTATTATACAGTTCTCTCATTTATCAAATGGCATTTTTAATATTTTGATAACATTTATTTGTTTATTTTAATTGAAAATCAGAGTTACAAAGAGAGAGGTAGAAGCAGAAAGGATCTTACATCTACTGTTTCACTACCCAAAAAGCTGCATCAGTCAGAGCTGAGCTGATCTGAAGCAGGGATTCAGAAACTTTTGCCTGTGTGGGTGCAGAGTTCCATGAACTCAGACCATTTTACACAGCTTTCCCAGGCCCACATCCAGCAGATGTGTGGGATCAGAAGTGCAGCCGCCAGGACTCGAATTGGCATCCATAAGAGATGTCACTGCCACAGTCAGTGGATTTAGATTGTTGAGTCCCTACACTGGTCCCCCTTTCTATTTTTTACAGAAGATTTTTCATTGTCTACGTGAATATATACTCCTTTTAAAATTTTTTTTGTTAATATGAAGAGAACAAATTTCACCTAGTTTACAGACACATGTGTAATAATTGATATTGACTTGGTAATTCTAAAAATTGATATATTGGTGTATTATTCCTTTCTTTTCCCTTTTCCTTTTTAAATCTGTGATAGCATATTTTATTACTTTATAATCCCAGTCATAATGTGCCACTAAACCAAAAAAATTCAACAAGTAAAAAGAAAGACCAACACTCAATAGGAGTATAGATAAGAGCTATAACCAATAACCACATCATAAGATATCAGTTTCATTACGGTATTTTATAAATATTTTACTCTATATTAGCAACCACAAATGAGGGAAAAAATAAGATACTAGCTTTTTTGGGGGGAGTGCATATGGACTATTTCACTAAGCATAATGGTCTCTGGTTTCATCCATTATACTACATAGGTTCAAATTTCATTCATTTATGGCTAGGTAATAATCCGTTATGTTTATGTAAATATATCACATTTTCTTTTTCTAGTCATCATTTAATGGATATAGGGGCTAATCCCATGTCCTAGCTTTTGTGAATTAAATTTCTATAAACATTTGGTATAGGGTCTGGTGCAATAGCTCAGTGACTAAATCCTCACCTTGAACATATGGAATCCCATATGGACACCAGTTCATATCCTGGCTTCACTACTTCCCATCTAGCTTCTTCTATGTGGCCTCAGAAAGCACTAAAGGATGGCCCAAAGCCTTGGGACCCCCACCTTTATAGGATACCTGGAAGAAGCTCCTGGATCCTGACTTTGGATTGGCTCAGCTCTGGCCCATTGTAGTTACTCGAGCAGTAAACCTGGATATGAAAGATCTTTCTCTATATTTCTCCTTCTCAATGTAAATCTGCCTTTACAATAAAAACAGAATAAATCTTTTTAAAATGTGGGTATAAATAACTGTTTCATAGGAAGATTTTAATTCTGGTGGACATAGTTCCACAAGTCAGGTAGCTGTATCATACTGTAGACCTGTTTTTAGAATTATGAGGCATCTCTATATTGTCTTCTACTAATTGATCAAATCTGTCACTCTTTTCCTGAGAATTTCCAAAAGCAGTATAACACCCATCAATACTTCATGGACCATATGGGGCTAACATTCAGTAAAAAGAATTAGTAAATACATGTTCAAAGTTACTACTACAGTTTTGGGATAGTAGGAAGCTGAGGGATTTATGGTTTGGGTGTATATTTTGTGTAATTATAGGTGTTTCTATGAGGTATATAAGAGATACAGACTGACTTAATCCCATTATGTCAGACACAGAAAGGTCTGGGAGCCACAGCGATAACTCAATTTGCTAATCCTCTATCCACAAGTACCGGCATCTCATAAGGTCACTGGTTCGTGTCCTGGCTGTGCCGCTTCCCATCCAGCTTCCTGCTTATGGACTTGGAAAGAAACAGAGGATGGTCCAAAGCCTTGGGACCTGTGTGGAGATCTACAAGAAGCTCATGGTTTCCGGCTTCTGGCTTCTGGCTTCAGATTGGCTCAGCTTTAGCCACTGTGGCCAGTTGAGGAATGAACAAGCAAATGGAAGATTTCTCTTACTCTGTGTCTCCTTCTCTCTGTAAATCTGTGTTTCCAATAAAAATAAACAAAGCTTTTAAAAAGGCCTGAAGATCCATACAAGACAGGTGTTGTCATTTACTTTTCGGTGTCAGTCTAAGAAAAAAATTTTAATATGCTAGTGCATTATTTTGAAAGTCAGAGTTGCAGGGCAAGAGACACACAAAGAGACCACCGGTTCATTTCCCAGATGGCCACAACATCAGGGGTAGGTCAGACTAAAAACAAAATCTTCTTTTGGGATTCCTACATGTGCGACAACAGCCCAGAGAGTTGGGCTTTCATCTGCTTCTTTTCCAGGCCGTTAGCAGGGAGTTGGATCTGTACTGGAGTGACCCATATGGGATTATTGCATATCAGGCAGAAGTCTTAATTGATATGCCACATTATTAGCACATAGTACGTAAACTCCTTTGGCATCAAAGAACAGCCTGACATCAAAATGTACATTTATTAAAAAACGATTTATCCATTTCCCAGAACAAGGCATGTGTTTTGGTGTAGTGAATTAAACCAAAATTTTCAAGTCCTGCAGGCCATCTTGTATTGTTAATCTGAATTCCAACTACTTTATATAATCCAGCTTCCTGTTAATGCTCCTGGGATGGTAGCAGAGGATGGTCCAAGAATTTACTATCTACATGAGAGTCTGTAATGGAGTTCTTGGATCCTGGCTTCAGCCAGGCTCAGCCCAGGCTGTGACAATCAAATGAGAAGTAAGCAAGTGGCTCTAATATATCTATCCCTGCCTCTTTCTTTCTCTCCCCCTTTCCCTGCACCTCTGCTGCCACACACCAACATACACAACATTCCACCTTTCAAATAAGTAGATGCTAAAAACATTACTTGTACACATGTGTTGATATTTCCACACTTATCCCTGGGAATATATTAAGCAAAAGTAAAAATAAATTTAAAATTTTTTAACAGCATAAAATATAAAAGCCATTAACCACATATACACTTAAGTATATATCTATAAAAATCTCTATATGCAAAATATTGTATATGTGTATAGATACATAATGTATTTATTTGAAGTGTAGAATTACAGAGAGAGGGAGAATCAGAGTGTTAAGAGATCTTCTATCAACTGGTTCACTCCCTAAACAACTGCTTTTCCTAAGGCAAGCATTTAGCCTGGTGGTTATGATACCAATGATGATACTGTTTAACAGAATTACTTCCCATTTCAACAAGCCTAAAGCTTCCTGGTAATGCAGACCTTGTGATGTAGCAGTGACAGATCCAGTCATTTGTTCTCTGCTGTCTACATGTGAGACCTGCGTAGAGTTCCTGGCTAGCAGATTTGACCTGGCTCAGCCCTAGAAGCTGTGGATATTAGGAGAATGAAGCAACAAATGGAAGTTGTTTCTGTTATCTTACTTCTAAAATTAAATGTGTGGGGTTTTTTATTGGATTCAATTTGTTTCTTACGAAGGTAGTGGCATTCTATATCACAGCATCAGTTTGCAACCAGCCCACACCTACTAATGTGTCTGGGAAAGCAGTAGATGATGACCTATGTACTTAGGTCCTAGCTACCCACAATGAAACCCCTGCTGGAGTTCTTGACTCACAGCTTAAGCCTGGCCCAGCCCCAAAACTTGCGTCCACTTGAAGTGTGAATCTTTATATGGAAGATCTCTGTCTATTGCTCAGTCTGTCACCTGTCCTTAAAATGAATAAATGTTTTTATAAAGGTATGTTTCAATGTTTAATTAAATAATATATATTAAAGTTTCTATGGGGACATATATACTTTTGATTTCTTAGAGACAGTCTGTTCTAAAATGTCTAAAACTATATGTAAAGAATAATCACTATAAGAAAATAACATGCTTGATAAATTCATATATAATATTGTCAGTATTTTTCCCTACTGTTTTTATGCTCAGAATTGCCCTAGTGTAATAATTTAATGCATTTAATTTTAATTTATTCCATCAATTGGCAGAATAGAAAACTGATAAAACAATGCAGAAAAAAATTTCCCACAGATTTTCTCCAGGAATTACCACTTTATGATATTTTACCACATAATCAGTTTCCATGTCCTCACCACCCCCCGACACACACACACGTGAAAAGAGTACCTCAAACATTATGAGAAATGGAATTAAGAACAAATATTGCTGTTAACTTTTAAAATCTATGGTGTTTTTCCCTAACATGGACATTCAGTGAATTTCTTCAAGATTCCTCTCTGCAGATATGTATACATATCTATTTTAATCCAAATGATTTATAAGTAAGCTTTTGAAATCCTAGACATTCAATACTAAATTAGATTCATCAGCTATTCAGGTTGAGATTGCAGTCTCTCATACTTAAATGTAACAGATTATATTCTGATAATGTCATTAAAATTATTCTCAATATTGTACATTCCATACCCCATAATCACCCTCAGTATTAAATTATTGAATAGATGCCTTTATTTTTTTCAAGTTGACACATATTTCTTGGGAATTTATTATTCTGCTTTCTGTTTTTGAATAATAAATGTGAATATCAACAGTCATGCACTCAGAAATTTTAAACCTACTAAAATGTTCCAAGTTATTGGAACATAACACAGGGACTCTTTATGGACCTAAGAATGCATAATGTTCAATTTCTGGCACTTCCCAGTGGAAATGAATGGCAACATTGGATCAAGAGCTCTTGAGACTAGAGACCTGAAAACTCATATCATATAGGTATACCTAATAACGGTTTCCTTCATATATGAGGAAAACGGAAATATCGAGGGAGAAGCCCCACCCAGTATCCTACCCATCCCAGGTCCCAGATGTGGGGCATGCTCTGAGATCCTTGCTCAAGTGGTTTTGATAGTTCAACAGTTATGAATCATTGCCATTCTTTTTTTTTTTTTAAAGATTTATTCATTTTATTACAGCCAGATATACACAGAGGAGGAGAGACAGAGAGGAAGATCTTCCGTCCAATGATTCACTCCCCAAGTGAGCCGCAACGGGCCGGTGTGCGCCGATCCGATGCCGGGAACCTGGAACCTTTTCCGGGTCTCCCACGCGGGTGCAGTGTCCCAAAGCATTGGGCTGTCCTCGACTGCTTTACCAGGCCACAAGCAGGGAGCTGGATGGGAAGTGGAGCTGCCGGGATTAGAACCGGCGCCCATATGGGATCCCGGGGCTTTGAAGGCGAGGACTTTAGCCGCTAGACCACGCCGCCGGGCCCAATCATTGCCATTCTTGCCACTCCAGGCACGATGAGGTCATTGAAGAATCCACTGATTGACATAGTCCATCATAGAGTCTCCATTTGCCCAGTATTTCACTGCCAACATATAGCTGAGGTGATGGATTGACTTGTTCTGTCTTCTGTCTTTTCTTGGTTAGGGTTCTGAGCCAGGCATTTTGATTGGGGAGATCCCCAAAAGAAACTTTGAGGTGTTCCCAGACCAGATTCTTGTATGTACTAGCAAGTATAGGGCCCGCCACAGTCCATCACCCAGATCAGCTGGTGGTTGTAATTGCTGGGATGGTTTTGTTTTCAGCCCCGACTTCCATTGGAACCAATGGGTGTTGCAGTGCATCCTGGTTCTGCCCAGCACGAACAAAACCCTCATATAAACCAGTGGGAGCTGCAGCCCAGTCAGAGTGACCCACAATAACCCCCACCAAACAATAGTCTTACCCACTTCCCTATAGCCCTGTACCTTTTAACCCTAATTAACAATGTAAAGATTGTCACAAAATATAATTTTAAAAAAGCTCTATCCATCAAAAAAAAAAAACTCTAATAATGGTTATCCTGATAGATAAGCTGAAATATTTTGCATGGCGATGAGATTGAAAATAGGATGATGTATTAGCAAGGTGGCTTGTTTCAGGATGACAGCCTCGAGAAGCTGAAATTGATGGGGTTTGGGAATTAATTTTAAGATAAATAAATATGACATTATACTTCCATGATGTAGGAGGACCTTAAAAACAATCAACAATCAGTGCTAGAATTGAAACCCAAACTATTGGAAAGGGAAAAAAAGTGCCTTTTTTAATATTATTCAACTTATAGGTGATATTTTTCTTCCTTTAGAATAAAGTTTCTTTCACAAATCCCATCATTCTCTAATTTTTTTAAACAAATGTGTGTATAGCAAAATAACACAAAAATCAGTAACTGACAAAATTCATGTTTTTATTTCAGTACTAATCTGTACATTTCCTTTTGGTTCACCAGTTACTTCTTCTAATACCAAATTTAAAAAGAATGACCTAATAGAGGCATATGTATTTCACTGAGAATGTAGAAAGGAAAGCAACTCTTCCACTTTAAATATATTTTAGCATTTAACAGACCCTAACCACAACTCTACTGGAGTTAAGGGACTATTTTTGTTAATGTGCTTAAATTGCTGCCTATAACCATTTTCCCAGATCACTCAATTAATCCAGAAATAATCATTTCCCCAATATATTAGTCACCATGAAGCAATCTTCAAGGTTCTATAGTATCTATTTTTAATAATGTTAATGTGCCTTTGTGCTTATATACACACCATCTTAAATGGCTCAGTAATATTTGCTACTTCCTCTTTTTCTTACATGGAAAAAACCTAATTCAGCATAGCAAGTATGTATTTCCCATTGAGCTACATCAAATTATATTTGAATATAATTGCTGAATACACTGATGTTGGCCAAAATTTCCAACTTCTTAGAAAAAGTTAATGAGATAAATGAAAGGTCTTTAAAATGTCATGCAAAATGTATATTTAAAAAAAAACCACACCTACATTTAAACGTTTCATGCACTAAAATAAATTTCACTTTCTACTCTTCCATAGATTTTCAGAACTACCCTCATATGATGGCTTTCTTTTATTTTGTTTTACCAAAAATCAACAATTGAAAAGAATTAAATATTATTCACATCAGAGAAATCTTTCAGATTATTTCTGACCATTGTCTAGCTCTCATTTTCAAAAATATATGGCATAGATGTTGGTTTAATGTTGCAGGGACAATGGGTTCCAACATTCATAGCCATATCCTGATTGGAAAATGTGTAAGCATGTCCTAATCCCATTATTCATCTGAAGCTTTTCCTGTCACTTGGAAAAGTTTCAGCATGTCTTTCACAGTTTACAATACTCTGTGGCTTGCTAACAGTAAAATTCTCTTCAGAGAATTACCCACTGAAATAATTTCATTCCTTGGAAAAATCTCTTTTGCAGGAAGGCAATGCATACACTTTGGTAAGTGTTTTATATTTTATATTTTGACAGAATTAAAATAAGTAATTTAGGGACTGGCATTTGGATTGATGGTTAAGATGGTCATGTCCCATACTGGAGTGCACTGGTTCAATTTCAGATTTAGGCTCTTAACTCCAGCTTCCTGCAAATGAGGATCTGGGGAAGAAGTGGTGCTGGCTCAGGGGCAGCTGGGGCTCAGGTGGGAGACCTGGATTAAATTCTAATCTCCTGATTCTCACCTAATATTCACCATTGCAGACTTCTGCAGAGAGAGCTAGTAAATGGGATTTTTTGCTCACATTCTTTGTCTTTGCTGACTATTGCTCTGTTACTTATCTACCGAAATCGTGTAGTCAATTACTTTTATCATCTTAAACATAACAACAGTAATTTCCAACTATTTTTGGTTTCCCACAGTTTAAATTTTAGGATTTTGTATCACAAAATGAATTTTTAAAACACATGATTCAATAATCTGTCCAGTAGGGGAAAAAAAATCTTCCTTTCTTTTGTTCCTTACTAATATTTAAATATCTTCAGGTGCTTGTGAACATAAAAGAAGCAATTAATAAGACATTTTCTCGCCTGTTCTCTGGGACTATCTCAATTGCAATGCCTAATTCTCAAGATTCTGGCTTCGAGGCAGGAAGGAGCTCCGCAGCCTACAATGGGGGAAGTTTCTCATAGAAGTCTGTACACAGTCTTAGCACCCCGACCCTTTTCTGCCATCACTGCTTTTCCAGATGTAGGTAGGCATGGACATCTGCAGCACTGACTCAAATATAATCTCCCTGAAATCACAAGTTACTTCTGTATTGACCACAAATGTGAAGCCTCAACTATATACTCACACATATTTTGATTTTTGTCTTTCTAGCTTTTTCTCGTCATTGTGGATAACAAGTTATATTGGTCTGAGGAACATGGGATTAGAAAAAATTATGATGTGACTAAAGGGACACCTAGTTTGGCATGAGCTCTAGATTCACATCCCAGCTCTCACATTTATAAACAGCACAGTTTCCACATCATTTGATCTTCAGACGTCATTTACCCTTCAAACATTAGATACTAACACCATCATAGGAATTTTTATTCAGTAGAAGTGAAATTAAGTGGCTAATTCTTACTGCATGATAATTTTGTAAATACTAACTTCATTTACATTAAACTTATAAGGTATCCTTCCTTGAATTCTCAAAAAGCCTAACAAGAGTATTAAATCCAAAAATAAAAATGTTTACCCTTCAAAACAACTTTCCCAGATAGTATTCTTGTGATACTAATGCGTTTTCTGTTCTGCAGCCTCTCAGAGCAAAATAATGTGTTGGAACAAGACATATTTCACGTTGAAAATCCAAAATGGTTAGTGTACAGTAGTTAAGAAAAGAATAATAGCACCAACAATATCTGAGAAAGACAAGGCAACATGAAACACGTATCTCACTTCAATAGCCAGCCTATCTATCATATGCAACGTACTAAGTTTAAACAATTCCCTAACAGACGGGACTGCCTTTCTGAATTGTTATTTTGTTCTGCTTATCTTCCATAATAAAAAGTCTGGAGAATTATGTACATTGCCATTTTCCAGTTTGCTACTGCTAAGATGCTCTTTTATAATAGTAAAACATCAGTTTGCGAGGGAAAATGGACTAGAAGGCAAAAATGCAACCCATACTCATGTGGAACAGATATGAAATGTCTGGGAAACTCAGAAAGTTTCACAGTAGCGTGTGTTATTTTCTGGGTCACTTCTTTTCTTTCATATTCTTCCCAACTTTGATAAAGTTTTCATTTCAATGTTTCTGATATTGAAATCTGAGAATTTCAAAGATGAATCCAAAAGAATCATGACCTAGTACATAATTAATCTTGGTATTGGGGATTTTATGACCTGCATATTAAGGTACTGCTTCCTTTATTTCACTACACATTTTCTTGGTTAAAGGCAAAGGAAATCAATTCTGCATCTCATGGATGAAGGCAGATTCCCTTTTCTTTCTGTATATTTATAGAATATAAACACACATACATGCAACGATGTGCACACAAATGCACATCATAATGAATGTATGTATATGTATGTACATTTTATTTGCAATATGCAAATATGAAAAAGATATAAAAGTTGTCTGAATAGATATGTTTAATTCCCTGTCTTCTCAAAATAATTAAATTGTTTTTAAACGCTTAAAACGGTAAATTTTAGCTAGAAGAGATAAAAGATTTGAGAGAGCAAGATGGCAGAATCAGGTGAGAATACATAAAACAGAAGCAAAGGGATTAACAGAATCAAGGCAGAAAGGAACAGCAGGCCCAGTTCTATAGCTTAGAGGATGAAGTCCTCACCTTGTATTCCCGGAATCCCACAAGAGTGTTAGTTCAAGTCCTGGCTGCGCCATTTACCATCCAGTTCCCTATTTGTGGCCTGGGAGAGCATTAGGGGAGGGCCTAAGGCCTTGGGGCCCTATGCCCATATGAGAGACCAGGTAGAGGCTCCTGGTTCCTGGCTGCAGGTTGGCACAGTTCCAGACATTGAAGCCACTTGGAGAGTGAACCAGTGGATGGAAATTCTTTCTGTCTTTCCTTGTCTCTATGTAAGTCTGCCTTTCCAATAAAAATAATTTTTAAAAATATGGAAGAAGAATCAAGAAAAAGTGAGAATCATGTAAGACTTAAGGGATGCCATCTAACGTCTGAATATAAAGATCATGGGACCTTTCTGAAAGGTGGAAAGAGAAGTTGTGTTGAAAATTGACTTCAGTGAAATACTAAATGATAACTCCCCAATATATGGAAAGAAAGCATAATTCAAGCACAGGAAGGACAGAGAACCACTAACTTGATCAGAAATTATCCTGATGATAGCACATCATAATGATGGTCTCTGCAGTTAAACATAAAGAAAAGATACTGTCCCTGGGTTTCTGAAGCTCTTTGTATATCCTGGATATTAGTCCCCTATCACTTGTGTACTGTGCAAAAATTTTCTCCCATTCTGTTGGTTGCTTCTTCACTTTGTTAACCATTTCCTTTGCTGTACAGAAGCTTTTTAGTTTAATATAGTCCTGTTTGTTTATTTTGTCTTTGCCTGTGCTTTTGGCATGTTTTCTAAGAAGACTTTCCCCATTGCTATTTCTTGGAGAGTGCTTCCTATATTTTCCTTTAATAGTATTATGGTTTCTGGATGTAGATTTAGGTTTCTGAACCATTTATACCTCATTTTTGTATAATGTGACAGGTGCAGGTCTCGCTTCTCAATTCTGCAAGCTGAATGAACATACATTTTTCATAAGAATAGATTCAAATGGCTAACAGACATAGGAAAAGATAAAATATAACAGTGGAGGACCTTTTATATAATAGTGGTCAGATCAGTGAGACAGAAACTCAACAAGGGAATAACAGAACTGACCCAGACAATACAAAATATAGAACTTAATTGATTTCTACAAAACCTTTAATGCTACAGACACACGATCTTATTTTTGTGTGTGTGTACATGGAATCTTCTCCAGGAATGATCACATTGAGGCCACAAAACAAGTCTCAGCAAATCTAAAGAAGTGAAATCATACTATGTACCTTCTCAGAGTATCATGGAATGAAACCGAGGACCAACATGTTCAAACACTCCACATATATGCAAATACTTGGAAACTGAGCAACATGCTACAAATCAACCATAAGAGAAATCAAAGAGGATATAAAAATGCTTGAAATAAATGAAGACCTCAACAGAACATATCAAAACTTGTGGAACATATCCAAAGCAGTGTTAAGAGAGATGCTCATTGCAATCAGTGCTTATGTCAAGAAACTAGAAAGGTAACAAGTACATGGGTTAACCATGGATCTGAAAAACAACAGCAATGTACTTCCAAGATTAACAGCAAAAGGAAATGATCAAAATAAGGGAGGAAAAAAACAAATAGAGTTTTAAAAATTATAGAAGCTCAATAAATCAAAAAGCATCCCATATGGGCACATGTTCTTGTTCTGACTGTCCATTTCCAATCCACTCCTTGCTAATGGCTTGGTGAAAGGATTTAGGATGGCTGAAGTACTGGACCCCTTTCTCCCACATGGGAGACCTGAATGAAGCTCCTGGCTCTTGGCTTCAGTCTGGTCCACCTCTGGCAACTGTGACCATCTAGAAAGTGATCCCTCTCTGTTTCTCTCTCCACCTTTGTAACTCTTTCAAATAAAATATACCTTTACAATGATTTTTGCATTGATGTAACACCTAATACATATGTGTAATTACATCTATGGCAGCTTTTCTTTAGTTAGTAATTTCAATATTCTTTATCACTTGTTTTTACAGAAACTAATGAAGAAAATGAAATGTTTTTATGTAAATTCAAATTGTTAATTTAACTAAGTATATTTCTATGAGCTAAATTATATGTGTCATCTATGCAGGATATATTTCACCTTATATGTGTTTCATAATTTCCTCATCATTCACTATTTGAGATCCTTATTTTTATACTCATGAATTACACATTAAATACCTATTTGTGAAAACAAAATTTGAACTACATAATTTTTGCATTTTTCTTTCAATCTGTGATGCATCTCCTTGAGGCTTTCATAAACATACTGAGGAGAATAGAGCAGTTTTATTTACTTTTTGACAAACAACTGCACTCTATAAATAATAATAGTCATTATACTATAAGCCTGACATTGAAAAATAATTTACTCGTATTAATATTAGCTAATATGTGCCGCAACAAAATTAGCCAAATGGCTAACATTAGCAAATATTTACAATTGCAATGTGCAAGGTGTAGTGCTGAACTATATACTCAAACATGTTCACATTTATACAGCAGAATAAGTTTGTAACCTGGCTATGATTACTGTTTCATCAATCAGAAAAATATACTTTGAAAAATTAAGCATAACTGCATCCAGGTGGGTTTTGATATTGTCAAGTTTCAAAATGTCTCATGTTAAGGTACCTGACTCTGTACTAGCTTTGCTTCCTGATTCTAGGTTTTGACTAATGTGGACTCCGGGAGCACTGATGACTCAAACACACTGGGTTCCTACCACTCTCTTTGGAGACCAGCCTGAGTTCTCCAATCCTCAGCTTCAGTCCTCACTGGTAATTTGGGGAGTAAATCAGCTAATGGTAGTTATCTTTCAAATAAATGACTAATATAAATATAGTTTTAAACACCTGGTTTAAAAAAAAGACTCATTATCTTGATCAAAGGCTTGTCTGACAAATCTTGAAATGATCTTGAAAATGCGTATTATGAAGATGCTATGCATTCAATATTTTATAACCACAATGAATTTTTTTTATTTATATGTATCCACAAATTTCTAAAAGTATCCTCATGAACATTACATCCTCCTGTCCCCCTTAGAAGTGATAATTTTAACTATGTATTAAAATTAAAATAATTTTTGAAAATCATTTTAATTTATTTTAATCATTGATCACCTATTAATCATTGTTCCTCTCAAAACGAAAATGTGGTATAAAAATAACTAATATTTACATGACTTCATGCTTCACCAAACTTCAAATTAGCTTGTATCATATTTTATTATAACAGCAAGGTTATGGATCTGTTATCAATTTTTGCATACTAAACAAAACAGGACTATCAACCAAATAAGACTTGACTTCATTTGTAAAACTTGGAAGTCAGAGTTGCAATATATAAATCCAGTTAGTCTTTCTGTAAATATACATTCTTAATCACTACCATGCCTGTTCTCAAAACAAAAGTGTATTTGGAAGTTTTTATACTGAACTAAATTATTATTGTGATTGGAAAGAAAGGTATGTATCTATGTTAAAAAAAGTAAAAAGACAAAACAAAACTAGTTTTCCATGCCAAACATGTTGACAAAATAGCAGACATTACATATTAGAAGAGCAAAAACTCTTTTCGTTCCCTTTTATTCTCAGATCTTTTGCTCTACCATTTCATACATCTGCATCCAATTCTAAAAGGCTTCAAAAACATAAAAATTCATGCTGCCTCTCAACTGACTGATATTTAATCATTTACTCCTTTGGAGGTATAGAGAAATTTTTGAGCTTATATTATAAATCCAAAAAACACAGATCTTCATGATGGAAAAAACTGAAATTTATACAAATATATGTTAATGTCAAAGAAGAGACTTTACTTTTGTTAGTTTATTGTACAATATAATTTGTCTGATTTTAAATTTTGAAATAATACAAGCAACCTTCCCTTTCAAAGGAATGAAGGTCAATCCTGTAGGGCTTCTCTTCTAAACTTTTAAATTCCATAACCCTTCTTTTATTATAATAAAGTTATTTGGTTTTTGATGATGTTTACATTGTTAAGAAAGATGCATGTCAATGTGAACCATAGACTAGGGTGGGAAGGGTCAAGGAATGGGGGAATTGGATGAAACAATGATCTCCAATTTCCTTTATATTTCCTGTATCTGGGGAAAGTGGGAAGAGAAGGGGTGAGGGCCACTGCCTACAACCCAATCGCATCAATACCTGGGGATGAGGAACGTCCACCCAATGTCATACCAGTGTCCCTGGTACGGAGCGTGTTCCGAGGGAACTGATTAAGTGGGCTGGATACTTATAAGATGCTGTGGATTTCATTGCTCCAAAGTTGAGGCAATCTGTTAAAGGTCCATTGTCTGACACATTCCCCCTTGAATCTATACTTGCCCAGATTCTTGCTGTCAACGTTTTGCCAGGAGAGCTGTCCAATTTGTTCTGTTCTCCATAGTACTAGACATTCTATGCAGGACTCAACAAACTGGTTGTCATGTCCCCCATGTGCATCTTAGCATGCTGTCCACTGCACAGGCCTCAAAAACTTAGAAGACACAGTTCTGCAAATGCACTCCATGATCAGACCACAGATCTTAGGACTTTCCCCCATGGCTGGAATTATGAATCCAGTGTTTCAGTTGTGGGGAAGGTCCCCAAAGAAACCTCACCAGAGATGAACGCAGAACTAACTTCTGTGTGTGACAGCAAATGAAGGTTCCTGCTCTGTCATCCACATCAGTCTATACAAACAACGATGGTTGCAGTACCATCAGTTCTGTCTACAGCACAATCTCATCCACAAACCGTGGAAGCAGTAGCCAGGACCAACCCTGCCCACCACATGCTCAGCCCTCACATACACCGGCAGGAACTGCAGCCTAGTCAGAGCAACTCCCATTAATCCCCACTAGTCCTGCCCCCAGCCCTGGTTCCAGTACTTATCAGTATGTGCAGCAGACTGGTCCAGTCTGTCCCAAATCCCATTCAGCTCTAGTACATGTCAACGGACACTGAAATGTAACTCATCCCAACCAACAACACTATCCAGCTCACACTCATGACAGTGGGTGCCACCACCTGTCTAGCCATGCCTGCCCCCAGCCATGGTTCCTATGTTCACCAGTCGGAATTGGGGCCCATCACAGAGATGTCCAGTTTCCCAACCAGCCCAACTCCCAGCCCTAGATCTACAGCCTAGTCGGACAGGACTTGCCCCAAGTCCTAGCACCTGCCAGGCAATGTTGCAGCAAAGCACAGCCAGCCTGCATTTAGTCTAGTTCACGCATGCACCAATGGATATGGTCACTTAATCCAGCCTGGCTATCCTGCTCACAAGCAGGTCAATGGGTGTCGTAGCTCTATCTGACCTGGTGTGTCCCCAGTCCGAGGTCTCAGCAAAACAGTCCTCACACACCCCCTCCCAGATTCACTCCCCGACCCTGGATTAATCCAGTGAATCACTTAAGATATAAAACAAAAAAACTATTTTTTGTCATCACTCTGTATTATTCTCAAATAAGCTCTATATGTATGTACTAAATCAGTTTACTTCTATATCTCATTTTTCATTTTTTAAATATTTAATTTATTTATTTCTATCTATCAAATTAAAAGAGACAAAGACAGAAATACAGAACGACTTTCTATCTGCTGGTCCATTTTCTTATTTTTATTATATTTTTGACAATCTTTACATTGTTAATTAGGGCAAAAAGGTTCAAGGGCTATAGGGAAGTGGGTAAGACTATTATTTTCCTGTTGGTTCCTTCATATATCTGAGGTAAAGGGAATATTGAGGGAGAAACCCCACCCAGTCTCCTACCCATCCCAGGTCCCAGATGTGGGGCATGCTCTGAGATCTTTGCTCAAGTGGTTTTGATAGTTCAACAGTTATGAATCGCTGCCATTCTTGCCACTCCAGGCACGATGAGGTCATTGAAGAATCCACTGATTGACATAGTCCATCATAGAGTCTCCATTTGCCCAGTATTTCACTGCCAACATATAGCTGAGGTGATGGATTGACTTGTTCTGTCTTCTGTCTTTTCTCGGTTAGGGTTCTGAGCCCGGCGTTTTGACTGGGGAGATCCCCAAAAGAAACTTTGAGGTGTTCCCAGACCAGATTCTTGTATGTTCTAGCAAGCACAGGGCCCAGCACAGTCCATCTTCCAGATCACCAGTCCTGCTGGTGGTTGCAATTTTTGGGATGGTTTTGTTTTCAGCCCCGACTTCCACTGGAACTAATGGGTGTTGCAGTGCATCCTGGTTCTGCCCTGCTGGTTCATTTTCCAAACGCCTATGACAGAGCTATCCTGGCCAATGCCAACAGCTGGAATTGACCCCTCATTCCCATGTAGATAACAGGAAATCAAACATCTGTGCTGTCACCTGCTGCCTGCAAGAATTTACACTAGCAGGAAGCTGGATCAACAGCAGAGGCTGAACTTGAACTAGGTATTCCAATATGGGATGCCACACTCCAACAAGGGATACGCTCATCCCAAAGGGTATCTCACCCATGGAAGCAAATATTCTGTCTCTGTACTAAGGATGAAGAAAATGAAAATATCTGCCTTGCTCATATAGGATTGATGTTATCAGGAACCAACATACAGAACAAAGCTGTGAAATGGGGAAAAAGAGGAAGGCTTCCTTGTTCCAGAAACCACTGGTATTTCACATCACGGCAGACTCAATCTTTTAGAAAACATTACTGCTGGTCAGATATTAAGTGCCACAATGATTTAAGAGTAGTGATTGTCTAAAAAGTCCTTAATGGACATAAGCATTTTTGCATAAAGATGAAGTAGATGAGACATTTTAAAAACTATGGAAGGAATCCTGTGTCCAGAGCCCAGAGGGATGACTCACAGGATAGATCCTTGCCTTCCTAGGGATCCCATATGGACACTGGTTCATGTCTTGCTGCTCCACTTCCCATTCAGCTCCCTGGTTGTGGTCTGGGAAAGCAACAAAGGATGGCCCAAAACTTTGGGACCTTGCACCCATGTAGGAGTCTCAGAGGAATCTCCTGGCTCCTGGCTTCAGATCGGCTCAGCTCCAGCCATTGTAGCCACATGGGGAGTGAAACAGCAGACTGGAGATCTTTCTTTCTATCTCTCCTTCTCTTTGTAAATCTGATCTGCCTTTCCAGCAAAAATAAAAATATCTTTCAAAAGATACTTAAAAGGATCCTGTATCCACTGAAAATGATGATCTGAAATAAAGCAGTGTATATCATACAGAAAAGGCAAGTGTGTTGCACAATTATTGTCTCCTGAATCTTAAGCCAAATAAATCTGTTTTAATGTTTTCAATAGTTTACTTTCTTTTAAAAACTCAAAAAATTTAAATATGACCCCTTCCTTGAGTCTCAACAAAACACTGGAGGTTTAGGTATGATCCATTTTGCTGATACTTATATATGCAGTACAGAAACTTTCATTTCAATAATCCTTGACCCAGGTAACCAATGATATTTACTCTGTACACTTTGCTAGTATAAAATCTCACTGAGTAAATATCACCTTGGAGAGGGATCTGTTAAAATTCCTGCAAGTCTCAGTTAATGACTCTACAAAAATCTATATTTGAGAAAGGGTGGGAATCCTATTTTCAGGGAATCAGCAGAGTTAGATACATATATCTTTTTTAGAGACATCAAAATACTGTTAATGACCATGATGTGCCTTTCGTAGTAAAGAATCAGCAAAACTTTCAGCAGATCTTAAATCATGGCAAAATCTTTGGCTTGGAGTATTTTCTCTAATTCTTACAAAAGCATTCCATGGAAGGTTCTTGCCTGTTTAAATGCTATACTGTAAGAAAAATGAAGTTTAGAAAAATAGACCAATTTTTAAAGGTCACAGAGCAGGAGAATGAGCCAATCAGTGCACTCAAATCTAAATTGCTTGAGATTTGCATTGTTCTATTCTATTTTTTTTTTTTTTTTTGGAAATAAATGTCATTGGCTTCAATCTTTCTGAGATTTTTTTTTTTAATTCCAGTACCAACAGATGTCCCGTAGACATTATCTTTTCTTCTTTCCTGTAAACCTGCTATTCTGCTTTCTGGACAGAGAAATTAGTTTAAAGAACAGGCTTTTCAGGTATTCTCAGACTTTTTTTTCCAGTAATAAACTACTGAGCCTTAACGATAAACAGTTCAAGAAGAAATAAACAGAACTACAGAGATGACTGACAGAAGGAAGAAAGGGAGGGAGGGGAGAAAGAAAGGAGGAAAGAAAGCCAGCACAAATTCTATTGCATAAAATATCCACATAATGTAAAACATACTATAACATAATGTAAAAAGCAGGCCTTTGGCACAGCTCTGAAGACCTAACTTTGGGGATGCCTGCTTCCTGTATCAGAGAGCTGTGCTGGAGTACCAGTACACTGCGTTTCGTTTCAGTCATCCACTGATGCGCATCCAGAGAGGAAGCAGGATGCATACCATCCATACATTTTAAAATATGAAATTATTGGCTATTGCTGTGAAAAGTTTGATATTAATCTCAAGAAAACTAATAGGGACTACTATAAAAGAGGTCAGTAGAATTCTAAACATCCTTGCATTCAAAACTTTAACTGACCTGTGTTAATAGTGGATTAAGCTATTGCGTGCAATGTCTGCATCCCAAATCTGAGTGCCACTTCAAATCCTGCCAATTAAGCTTCTGTGTTTGCTTTTTGCTAATGTGCTTAGAAAGGTGACCCAAATATTTGGGTTTCTGCCATCCATGTGTGAGACCAAGATGGATTTTCTGGCATTAATCAAAGGAAAACTGTAGAAGGAAAATTACTTTACAGTTCTGTCTTTCTCACTGTCTTTTTTGCACTTTCAAGTAAATACATGAGAATTTATGAATCAATTTCTTTTTAAAAAGATAGAAAAATAAGCAGCACAATCTACAATGGCAAAGACATGGAAACAACACATATGCCCATCAAAAGAAAAACGGATTAAAAAAAAGTGCTATGTCTTCTTTATGGAATGCCACTCAACCATTAAAAAGAAACAAATTCTACCATATGCAACATAATGGTCCCAACTAAAGACCATTATGTTCAGTGAAATCAGCCAATCCCCAAGTACAAGTACCATGTGTTCTCTCTGATTACAAGGCAATATTCATGCAAAATCCAAAACAGATAAAGACTTTTATATAATTATATTTTCTCATAAACAAACTGTATAATGGAGACTAGCACACTAGGAGGCAAAGATATGTTGCATTAGGCATCTGTACTGTCATATAAAAGGAGGACTCCCAATGAAGCTCTGTTGATTGATCTAGTATCAATACGATTCTAGATATTCTACCATTGTCTATACCTACAATAACATAAGACACAAATGTAAAAGAATGCTGGACTTGAGACTGTCGCTGAAGGACTACATTATTGTAATAATCTGGGGGGATCATGATGTGGGGGGAGAATTGGTAGGGAGGAAGGGGAGGTAGAGGAAAGAATCTCTAGACCTATAAAACTGTATCATGGAAAATAAAAACAACAATTTTTTTAAAAAAGAAGAAAATATCATATTAAAAAGCCCCAATTATATTAATCAGGATGTAGGATTCCAAAAAGTACAAGATACAAGGTGATAAAGAAAATTTGGCACATGACACTGGGTCATAGGCAAAAGCTAATTACATTCCACTACCATGACAGAATCACTAGTATCTTTTTCCTTTGAAAGAATTACCTGGAAACTTATAATAATCAGTAAACTATCCAAAATCAGACCATTGCAATGGAAAGATAAGTGGAAAAGCCTACATGGAATCTACACTGGGTAGAAAAGGTGATTTTATCTCATATTTAAAGATATTTTAATTAGTATTATGATAGTGCATAGAAAGAGGAATAAAATCAAAGGAACATGTTGATAGTAAAATCTAATTAATACAAGTCAACCCTGGAGGCACTAAAAATGAAAAGATACCTTTAGAGATGCAGACGATTTTTAACATGATTTCTTTATGACTCAGGGAATATTTTTAAAGATACATTTATTTTTATTCCGAAGTCAGATATAGAGAGAAGGAGAAAAACAGAGAGGAAGATCTTCCATCCGTGGATTCATTCCCCAAGTGGCCACAATGGCTAAAGCTGACCCAATCCGGAGCCAGGAGCCAGGAGCCAGAAGCTTCTTCCAGGTCTCCCATGCAGGTGCAGGCTCTCAAGGCTTTGGGTCATCCTCCACTGTTTGCCCAGGCCACAAGCAGGGAGCTGGATGGGAAGTCCAGTGGAAGTCGGGGCTGAAAACAAAGCCATCCCAGAAACTGCAACCACCAGCAGGACTGGTGATCTGGGAGATGGACTGTGCTGGGCCCTGTGCTTGCTAGAACATACAAGAATCTGGTCTGGGAACACCTCAAAGTTTCTTTTGGGGATCTCCCCAATCAAAACGCCGGGCTCAGAACCCTAACCGAGAAAAGACAGAAGACAGAACAAGTCAATCCATCACCTCAGCTATATGTTGGCAGCGAAATACTGGGCAAATGGAGACTCTATGATGGACTATGTCAATCAGTGGATTCTTCAATGACCTCATCGTGCCTGGAGTGGCAAGAATGACAGCGATTCATAACTGTTGAACTATCAAAACCACTTGAGCAAGGATCTCAGAGCATGCCCCACATCTGGGACCTGGGATGGGTAGGAGACTGGGTGGGGTTTCTCCCTCAATATTCCCTTTACCTCAGATATATGAAGGAACCAACAGGAAAATAATAGTCTTACCCACTTCTCTATAGCCCTTGAACCTTTTTGCCCTAATTAACAATGTAAAGATTGTCAAAAATATAATAAAAATAAACAAATAAAAAATAAAATATATGCCAAGTAAAATCCCCCCAAAAAAAGAATATTGGGTTCAGCGATCGTGTTGTTGCTCATATAACACCCATACATATACACACATGCACACACAATTATCTTAGAGCTGTCTAGCTGTGATTTCAAAAAAATCTTTCCAATTATAAGTGTTCTAAATTTAAACTTTCACGTTTCTTTAGAGGACTAAAGGGTATGGCAAATCACATGTGCAGTAACTGTTCAATCTCCTGCCTTATTAAATCGGAAGCAAACTATTTGTTCAATCAGGAAAATACATATTGCTATTTGTGTCTTATTTTTTCAGCTAGCTATCTTACAATTTTTCAGACCCTGAGAGACTTTTTTTCTGATTAGTCTCAGCCCCACGCATACTGATCCCTTTAGGCTTATCATTATGGTACCAAATGCGGCACTCTGATATATCAAGAAATTAATCCAACATATTCCGTATGTTCTGAAATGCACATGGTAGATTTACTTATTAGTTTCAAAGCTTTTGTCTCAGTGTTAAAAGACAATCACTGACTTACTGATTTTTTTTATGGCATGAGACAGGGGTATATATTAATCCTATCACTGAAAATCAGCACATTATCCAAATATCTCCTGCTAAGTGTTTTCATGCACATGAAAATCATACAAGAACATATTGAAATTTTTCACTATGTGAACATTTTCCATATATTCTATATATTCTTTAGATTTTACTCTTCTAAGTAAAATTGAAAATGAATTCATCAATTCTAAGAGAAGTTCCATTTGCTATATAAAAAGGTTCTTAACAGCTGCTTCATCCCAATAGGAAAATACCAGAGTACCCCCTAACCAGATACATATTCACATGATGGGACATGTGGTACTTATCAGCAATAAAAGGAAACAAATTCATACAATATGAGGGAGTCTTAAACTTAGCGAGTGAAAGAAATCATACGCAAATATACACACAAACACACCCATATAAAACACAGTGGGTGAAATGAAAATGAACCGCGGTGATACAATCTGGGATGTTACTGCCTCTGGGTTGGGGGTAGTGACAGAAAGACGGCGTATGGGTGTGATGGCGAATGTACTGCTTTTAAACATGTACACATTCAAATATACATTATATGTAATCTTACAGAACATTTACATTTCATGAAACATTCAAAGTCATTTAACAGCATCATTTATAAATGCTTCTGGATTTCTGGTAACTGTTTCTAGCCTGTGATGGGAATCTAAACAGGACTGGACAAAGAGAATTGTGCTTCTTTCACTTCCCCCACCCCCAACTGAATATACTGTCATCCAATCTGACATCTCATCTACTGCTAATATCATTCTTGAGTAAAGCAGTCCCAGCATTAATTTCAAGCTACCATTGTGATATCACTAAATGTGCAGCTGAGATGAAGTGCACACTGACACACTACAAGGGGACCCTAAAAACTTCGTCGGAAATGGAACTTCAAGAAACATTAGAGGGCCCAGCAGTGTGGCCTAGCGGCTAGAGTCCTCGCCTTCAAAGCCCCGGGATCCCATATGGGCGCCGGTTCTAATCCCAGCAGCTCCACTTCCCATCCAGCTCCCTGCTTGTGGCCTGGGAAAGCAGTCGAGGACGGCCCAATGCATTGGGACACTGCACCCGCGTGGGAGACCCGAAAGAGGTTCCAGGTTCCTGGCTTCGGATCGGCGCGTACCTGCCCGTTGCGGCTCACGTGGGGAGTGAATCATCGGACGGAAGATTTCCTCTCTGTCTCTCCTCCTCTCTATATATCTGGCTTTGTAATAAAAGATAACTCTTTTCAAAAAAAAAAAAAAGAAACATTAGAGAGATGGAGTTTGTCTAGCCTAGTTGTTAAGATGTCCACTTCCTATACTCCTGTTCCTATATTAAATATCCAGCCTTAGAAAAAGCTGACTTCAGCTTTCTCTACTAGACAGACCCTGGAAAGCACTGATGATGATTCAAGAAATGCTCTTGCTAATGAGTGGAAGATGTGTATTTTGTAACTCGTCCCTGTTGGCTTCAGCCCAGCCCTGTGGTTGAGAGCATCTGGAGAGTTATGCAGAGAAGGAAGTTATTTTTCCTTGTCTCTGTTTCTCTCTCAAATAAAACAAGAATGTATTTATTGTGATTTAATTTTAAAAAATTATAAATTTATGCAAGTTTTACATAAACCATGTAAAATGCTCAAATACATGTTTATTCCCTATAGCTAAAATAAATGCAAATCTCAACATTATAGACAACAGGAAAAATGAAAAAAAATTAGGAATCAATACACTGTAGTATTCTCTTTGTGAAATAAAATTTATTTACTTAACAAAATGTTATCAATTCTTTTTTTCTTTCAAAGATTTATTTCATTTTTATTAGGAGGACAGATTTACACAGAGGAGAGACAGAAATATCTCCCATCCACTGATTCACTCCCTAAGTTGCCGCAAAGGCAGCAGCTGAACTGATCAAAGCCAGCAGCCTGTGGCTTCTTCTGGGCCTTCCACACAGATCCAAGGTCACAACACCTCGGGTCATCCTCTACTGTTTTCCCAGGTGACAAGTCAGAGTTGGATGGGAAATGGAGCAGCCTGGAATTAAACTGTCACCCATCTGGAATCCCCACATGTGAGAAAAGAGGATTGGTCAATTGAGCCATTCTGTGGGCCATTGGTTCTGATATTCCAGTACAGTGACTCCACCATGCCACTACTCATATGGGAACATTAGCCAATTATATTCATGTTCTATACAGTATTTCTTAACTGAATGCTGCTTTGAACCATTACTTATCAAAACTAATTCAATCAAGTATAAAACAAGTTGAAATTTGCATTAGGATTGCAATACATTCTTTTTAATTGATAACTGATTCAATATATCAAATAATCAATCCTTTACATCCAGAGTTATGCTGTGTCTGTCCTTTGATTGACTGATTGTGTATACTGAGCCTGGCCAGATGGCTCAGTAGCTAAGTCCTTCCCTGCAAATGCCAAGGTCCCATATGCGTGCCAATTCATCTTCAGCTGCTCCATTTCCCATCCAGCTCTCTGCTTATGGCCTGGGAAAGCAGTCAAGAACAGCCCAAAGCCTTGGGACCCTGCACCCATGTGGGAGACCTGAAAGAAACTTCTGGCTCCTGGCTTCCAATTGGCTCAGTTCCTGCCTTTGCAGTCACTTAGGGAATAAACCAGTTTATGGATGGAAGATCTTTGTCTCTTCTCTCTGTAAATCTGCCTTTCCAATAAAAATAAATAATCTTTTTTAATACATAAATTTTTAAAAACAGTAGCTAAGTGCATATACTTTTTCCACTTTTTGTTATTAATTAGAGATGCATTTTTTTTATCTTACAGAATTTTCTTTATAATCCCTCCATTGATTCTCTTTGGATCTCTATGTCGACAGTTATTTATCAGTGACAATGATTACGTTTCTTTATCTTTCTATTTCTGGATTTTTATTATCTTTTATTTATACTGTCTCTCACCATAGTTTAAATTAAGAATGCATGTAATATCTAGTTTTTAAAATTTATTTTTATTTGACAGGCAGAGTTACAGGGAGGTCAGAAAAAAAGAGAAGAAGGAATGAGGTAGAGTTGGAGAAGGGAAAAAGGGAGGGGTAGGAAGGGAGAGAAAGAGAGAGAGAGAGAGAGGAATTCCATCTGCTGGTTTACTCCCTAAATGTTAGCAATGGCCAGGGCTGGGCCAGAACAAAGCCAGTAGGCAGAAATTCTAGCCAGGGTTCTGACATGAGTGTCAGGGCTCAAGAAAGTCATCTTTTGCTGCTTTCCCAAGTACATTAGCATGGATCTGGCTGTGTAGTTGAACAGCTGTGAGTGGAGTATGCATTAATATATGACAAAGTCATCAGAGGTCACACCTTAACTGCCTGTACCACAATACAAGCCCCTAAATACTCAACTTTCATGCACAGGTATTTAGAGACGTCAGCAATTTTCTTTTAAGATTATTTATTTATTCCTTGACTTTCACTTGAGATGCTAAATCTTGATTTTAATTAGCACTATCTGCAGAACTATTTGCAATGACTGAAACACACTATGTCTGTGAAATCAATTAGGTCATCCAACAATTCCAACTTCACTATGGGACACAGAAAACTTGCCTAATGTTTCCCGCATGGGTGCAGGGTTCCAAGGCTTTGAGCTGTCCTTGACTGCTTTCCCAGGCCACAAGCAGGGAGCTGGATGGGAAGTGGAACTGCCAGGACAAGAATGGCACCCACAAGGGATCCTGGCACATACAAAGCAAGGACTTCAGCTGTTAGGCTATTGCACCAGGCACTTTCCTCAATATTCGTCCAGAATGATGACATCAATTTTCTGCAACATGATATGCAGTAGAAACTTATCTTAGATATAACCAATCATGTAGAAATATTTTTTATACCAGCAACACTAAACTTTCTTTTCTTTCCTCATTTAATTTACACATACCAAGTGTAAATAATGGCATATCTTACAAAAGATCACTAAGAGAATCTTTTGTATATATATAAATCAGAGTATTACAATTTATTGTTACGGTGTCTTGGCAATGATCTTTTAAGTTCTACTTTTAAAACTACAAAAAAAAATTCTGGCTAATTTTGGAAGACTAATTCCTTGTGACCATAACTTCATACTTCTGCTTACGGTTTTCCACAAAACAAAACTGTTTGCCCCTTAGTTAACCCATTGTAATATTGGAGCTCATCTTGTGTACCATAAGCAAACATACACTCAAAATTAAATTATGATTGCTTCCAGAATATCTTCCTCCACCTCTTTTGCAATATGACTTCAAAAATCTTTCCAAGAATAGCCAGCATCTTACCCCTGACACTAAACTTAAAATGCACTGATTTTGATTAGAAAATTGTGGCAGAACATGATTTTTTTTTAATCTCTGAGTGTATATCCTTTGTAGATTGATTGCTAACCATTTGAAAGGCAGAGTAATGGGGGGTACGGACTTCCATCCACAGGCTCACCCTCCAAATAGCTTTAACAATTGTCCTGGGACAGGCCAAAGCCAGCACTCTATTCCAGGTTTTGCATGTGGGAGCAGGGAGCCACAAATTTGAGCCATCTTCTGTTGCAATCCCAGTCCCATTAACAAGCAACTGGATTGGAAATGGAGCAGCAGAGCCTGAAGTGAATGCCCATGTGGGATGCCATCACTATAGGTGGCAGTTTAACGCCCTACACTTCAGTCTCTGCTCTCCAAGTGTATACTCTAAGCAGTGATTAGGGGAAGGCATTGCAAGTACTACTGGGAACACCACCTAGGAAGCAGGCATCCCAAATAGGAGTTTCCAATTTAGACTTCTGACTCCATTTTCAAATTTGGCTTATCTTCTCTTGGTGGCAGCAAATGATGACCCAAGCACTTGGGTCCCATCAACTCGTGTGGGGACCCAGCATCTGGTATTGATTCCAGCTCGCCCAGTTGTTACATATTTCAGGAATGAATCAGAGGATGGGAATTACCCCCGTTTCTCTGCCATTAAGATTTTTTTTTCTTATAAATTAACTTCTTATGTGCATTTCCTACTTTTAGAATCATACTCAGCGAATAATTACCAAACCCAGCTGACCCTGGTTTCTTAAATGAAACACTGCTCAGTTTTGAATGTTTATCTGTCTGAACTTGGGAATTTAGATCCCAAACTTGGTGCTTTTGATAATACAAGTGTGAAAACAATCTAGTTTGTGTTTAGAGGTGGAGCCTCCTGGATATCATTGTGGAACAGGTCCATGATTATGCCCGAGTGACATTATTCAAGATCACATGAATGAGAACAGAAATGTGTTCCTTGTCCCTTGTCATGTGACACTTTATACTGTCTTAAAAACTGGCCAGCAAAAAGAAAGCTTTCAGAAGATGTATGTCTTGGATTTTGGACCCCCATAATGATGAGCCACAATAAACCCCCCTTTTTATGAACTTCCCCTGTCACATTTATTTTGTTATAGTCATGAAAGCTGAGTAATGCAAGCATAATCGAGCTGTGTGGGCTGTGGCTATTCTGAATCAAACCTGGAGAAGCATGCAAAGCCCTTGAGGTACAGATTCTCCTGAGAGGATGTAGAATACTTCATTGCATACAAGTAACTCCTCAGTTCATTTTTGTTGAAAGTGTTATTCCCTTGTGTTTAATCCTACATGTGCATATAAAATAACATCCAAGCTCTGTTGTGCCATAAAAAGCATGATGTAGCCCTCTCCTTATACTCAAACATCTTCTGATGATATTTTCAGTAACTTTTTAATTTTTTTTCTCAGATGGCAAGCCTATTCTCATTTCTAACCCCCTGTATTGCTTACTTTGCATATATATGATTGGAACCTAATGCTTCTATGCTCATCCTGAGTATCATAAATATATACAAATGATAGATCTACTACAGCTTACCCTTGGTCATTTTCTCACTTACTTCTTTAGATACCTTCTTAACAGTTTCCCTTAACTTAAATAATTCTTTTTATTTTATTTTATTTTATTTTATTTTGCACTATTTGGTATTGCATTTCCTATAAGAATGTAATTTCATGAAAAAGACATTGCCTTATTTTCATATTATTTTACAAACTGCACATAACTCAGAGAATGACACATAGTAACACAAGTACACAAAAGATCAAAGAATAGAGAACACCAAATGTTCCTAAGGATATGCATACAGAAAACAAAGTCCTTAATTAAGAACTTCTTGGTTAAATTACTCCCATTTCTTGTAACATCAAAGAATGTATCTGTAGCCTAAGTTTTTAAGTTTTGTCTCTCCCAGTTCTCCATTAATATTGTATTAATGAAGTCAAACAAAAATTCTCTTTAGAGTAAGGTAGGGTAAGAACAGATGAGGGATGTCAACTTCATTTTGCATGATCAGAAGTGGATGGCCAAATAGTAAAAGCTTAGTGGAACAAAATAGGTGAAATGTGGATATCTCCCAGGAAGCCAAGAAAAAAGAAAACTAATCTGCACGACAAACTCCTTTACAATTGCATAAGTGGAGGTGTTTGATCATATTGAAGGGGTGGGAAATGCATTTGTTTATGTTAAAGTGACATGGAAGGAAAGCAATATAAAAGTAGATGGGCACTTCATTGACATTTTGATTTTAGTTTATATACAACCAGCTTCTATACATCTTAAAATGACTATAGGGTACTATTTGATATTCTGCCAGCTCTACCTTCAGACCAAAGATGATCTCCCCAAGAAAACGATGAATGTATCTGGACAATTAGATGCTGGACTCTTTGCTTGGTATATGCTTGCAATGAAAGAATCTTGACTGAATTTGATCTGTAATATTGCAACAAGGTGGAGGAATCCACCCTGAGGGAAAGGGGGAGGGAGAGGTTGGGGGAATCCCAGAGCCTACGAAACTGTGTCACATCATACAATGCAATTAATAAAAAATTATAATAAATCCAATAAGATAAAAAAAGAAAAAAAAAGTAGATGGGCAGATTAACTATGAGTGCAAAGTATAAGGAGTTGGGTTCCCACATTTCCTCTCCTATTTTACATCTTGGAATATGGACCTGCAAAGAGTCATCACTTAGATATAGGAAGAAAGTATACTCCTCTGCATAGTTAGCAAAGCTTCTCTGCATTTTGGAACCACAGACGTAACAGAGAGTAAGAGATTTCCCATTGATTGATTAAAAGTGCACGCTGAATTATGAGACTCAACAATTTAACCACTTCATTCTCAGAATACAGAGTAAAAATTCTACATTTCAAGTCATGAATTAGTCCAGACTAGAGCTATCTTTGGAGAAATTAACTAATCCACGAAACACTAAGAACAAATATGGAAAATGGTAAGTCCCCTGCATCTGGTGAAAGATACAACTTCTTATCAAATACTGAGGCCCGATATTTAGCTAAGTGCAGATACCAAGTATTCTTTAATTCTCTGCTTAATTTCTTCAGAAGTACACTAATAAGATAAAGATGTGTTTATTATTTAAAAATAATTCTTGTGATGTGGTCATTCTATACATTTCACAACATATCCTGCATGATAAAGAACAAAAACAAAACTCTGCCAAATTCCAAAACGTTACAGAGCAGATGTTAAAAATTCCACATGAGAGCCAGATCAGAACTCACAGCACTCTCAGACATTTCAACAGAAGCACAGAAAGTACAGCAGATTTTCATCTCAAGCCAAGCAATTTAAAAAGCCATGTGTATTCTATTAGATCACTGACTACATTGCCAATACATCTTTCTCAAAACATCATTTGAGGATCTGCTCCATCAAAATAAGAAATCAATTAACAGCAAGAATTGGAAAGTATCAGATAAATAATACAACACAAGAGAAAGGCATAAAGATTCTAATATAATGATTACATTCTAAAGATAACTGATCAGAAGCAGGATTAGAGCAAAGCCAACCAGAATAGAGCAGATGGATAGGAGGGCCCATGAACAAGGCATCTTACTATGCGGTACTATTTTGAGAAAATCTACAGAGTTTTAATAAAGATGTTAAATTTGGGGTACAGAAAGTTTATTGAAAGCTAAGAAAATTACAAAAGGAGGATATTTGTTTAACAGTATAACACAAGGATCTAGACAATACAGGAAATTAGCCAAATATGTTAGCTATGAGCATAACATTAAAAAATAATTGTAAAATACCAACACTGGCCATTTACAAAACACATGAGATTTTACAATCAGAGGATGAAGAAGACACTAAACTTATATGGAAGTAGAAATGATAGTGAAAAAAAATCCTGGCCTTCACCTAACAGATATTAAACAAATAATTTTTGTGTTACATTATTTCAAGCGGGACAACCTTTAACTTCCAAGCTACAACATTCAACTCCTTCTCCTGAAGATGGGTTTTCATTTTGTGAAAGAAAACCAAAGATACAATTGACATGAGTCAAATAATTACAAATGCACATGTAAGAAAAGATGAAAATGTTGCTTACTGCATGGTATCCATCCTAGCTCTTCATTGACCATTGAATAATTTATTGTTATTGAGGGACATGCACTTCAAGAACACTGAACAGGGATAACTCCACTGACATTTCATGTGCAGTATAGCACACATCATACAACAAAACATGAATCGTGTATGATTTATGATCTCATGTCTTCATGGTTTCCATGCTCACATATCATTTATCCCCTTGAAGAAGCAATTCTATGATAGTATAAATTTGGAAGATATTTCAAGCTGCATGTCACTCAGTACAAGAAGAGGTTGTGAATGAATATAATATTTCAGTACAAGTGTGTGAGTACTATTTGATTTTCAAAGCAATGAATTATGTGGATAAAAACAAAAATAAAGCTTCTTTTCCTATATATCACATCTAAATTGGTTTACCACTGAATGCATTACCAAGATCAACTACTGTAAATCGATGCCCCTATTTTGGTTGCACAAGTATCCGAAACAATTTGTATTCTTCTAAATATAGTAGTAGCTATCATTTACTTCCACTATAATACTTTAATATATTTCAAAAGTTTCATTAGCTAATTTAAGTCACAAGATATCCTATATAGAGAACTCATGCATAGATATTTGAAGAAAATATTTTTTATGATTTTAGATCAAGCAGGATATTGACTTGCATAAAGAATATATCTGAAAATATACTACATTAATTACATAATGGTGTTTACACAAGAGATTTAGTTAACTGAGTATAATGACAATATTATGACACCCATGCAATTTCAGTAATTTTTTCTTTATATATAAAACCATTTACAGTTGTTATCAAAACCTTCCTTTTCAGCATGGTTGAAGTATTGGAAACCTTGCCAGGTGTCTATGTAATTTAAAAGATACTTCTCCATTGCAAAAATCAGATGCTATATTGCTTAATCTCTGCTTATTAAAGATAAAAACATAACAATATTTTTGTAACCCTAAAACATATGAAGCTACAGGAAATGCATGATATTGACACCATCATTATCTCATTTTTCAATAAATTATATCATGACAATAATAAAAAGATACAACTGTTCAATTATTTTTGCATTATTAGATTCATATGATCAGTTAGACTCAATCAAGTAACAAAATTTTCTATTCTTTCTCTTTGTCTCTTTTTTCCTGATACAAGTTACCATGCTTAAATCCTTTGATGTCAACTCTAAGAAAAGTAAAACTGTCTACCAAATCGTCTTTCCACGTTACAAAACAATTTGTCTCTTGATCTTTCATCAATTTCTTTACAGCCTGTACATTCTTTTCATATAAAATCATGTTTAACAGAAAAGGCTAAATTTGATACGTAGCATTATGCTGTGAGACAACTTCTCGATCTTGCATTAATATGCCAATGTTCACATTAATCCAGAAACCAGAGGAAACAAAAAACAATCTCATTCTATTGCCTATTTTCATGGTACATTTAAAAAGTTAAGTATGGATGACCTCTTTCTCTAAACTGCTCGTATAACAGGAAAGAAGATAATACTTGAAAGCCAAGACAATCTCAGTACAACTCTCCTGTCTTTTTCATCTCTTTTATTTTCCCTTTTTCTTTAATGTATAAGGTTTTTAGGATTTTCAATAACATGTTTCATCAGGGACTCTCAATATCTGAGCATAAATGAAGTTTCTAGCAGATGTGTACATATATATTTGGTGCTCGATCAACAGTTACCACTAGACTAGCCTCATCAAATAATTATATCTTTGCTCTGGTTTTCTGGAAAATTTCTTTTAAAACTATTCAATTCAAACTAAAACGAACATTAGAACAATTACACATCAAAAATAGTACCCCAGGAACCCAGCGCAGGAGCCTAGTGGCTAAAGTCCTCTCATTGAACCTGCCAGGATCCCATATGGGCACCGGTTCTAATCCCGGCAGTTCCACTTCCCATCCAGCTCCCTGCTTGCGGCCTGGGAAAGCAGTCGCAGATGGCCCAAAGCCTTGGGTTCCTGCACCTCATGGGAGACCTGGAAGAAGTTCCTGGCTCCTGGCTTCGGATCGGCACAGCACTGACTGTTGTGGCTCACTTGGGGAGTGAATCATCAGATGGAAGATCTTCCTCTCTGTCTCTCCTCCTCTCTGTGTATCTCACTTTGAAATAAAAATAAATAAATCTTCAAAAAAAAATAGTACCCCAGGATAAAGAACATTAGAACCACTGTCCATCAAAAATAATACCCCAGGATACAGTTGATAGTAAAATGAGTAGAACAAAGTCATTCTGAAAATGACATGTATACACTGGCTCTCATTTCACATTAGTATTATAAAAAGTTTAAGCCATAAGGACACATCAAATGAGCTAGTATTTGAAAAAAAAATGCGTTCAAGAAGTATAAACTTCTAATATTTAATTCCCACACATTTGCAGAATATAGCATCTAAAAAAAGAATAAATCAAAAGCTTTCCTCTGAAAATTCAATATTGTATAACAAGAAAATTTAAAAATAAAATTAGTCAAAAGTTACATAGATGATATACTTTTCACTATTAAAACAAATGAAAATAGAAGGTTGCTATAATTCTTGATTTTTCTATTAAACCTCTAGAATTCCTCTATTGAAGAACAACAACAACAACAAAAAAAAAACCCTAACAAAAAAACCTAGTCCTAACTCTTTAACGGAGGAAAAATTTATCAGCAAGCATTTTTATTTTGACTTCAACATACACGACATTTTTTTACTAATGCTTTATGAACATCTTACATTAATTTTTTAAAGATTTATTCATTTTTATTGGAAAGGCTACAGAGAGAAGTAGAGACAGAGAGGAAATTCTTCCATCTGATGGTTCACTCCCCAAGCAGCAGCACTGGCTGGTTGAGCCAATCCCAAGCCAGGAACTTCCTCCACCTCTTCCACGCAGGTGCAGGGTCACAAGGCTTTGGGCGTTCCTCAACTGCTTGCCCAGGCCACGAGTAGGGAGCTGGATGGGAAGTGGAGCTGCTGGGATAAGTTCCGGTGCCCACATGGGATCCCGGCGCAGTCAAGGCGAGGACTTTTAACTGCTATTATCACGCTGGGCCCTTACATTATTATTTTTAATAGAAACTATTAGGAAAGGACACAAAATATTCTGAATTCAAAGCGTGAGTCTGTTTGCATTGAAAATGTGAAAACTTGGGCCCGGCGCAGGAGCCTAGTAGCTAAAATCCTCTCCTTGCACAAGCCGGGATTCCATAAGGGCACAAGTTCTTATCCCGGCAGTCAGCTTCCTATCCAGTTCTATCCTGCTTGTGGCCTGGGAAAGCAGTCGAGGATGGCCCAAAGCCTTAGGTCACCCACATGGGAGACCAAAAAAGGCTCTGGGATTCTGGCTTCAAATCAGCGCAGCTCTGACATTTGCGGCCACTTGGGGAATGAATCATCGGATGGAACATCTTCCTCTATTTCTCTTCTTCTGTCTTGTATACCTGACTTTCTGATAAAAATAAAATAAATAGAATAAATCTTAATAAATGTGAAAGTTGTGGTACAGATGTTATTTGTTCATAGTTTCTCATCTTGTTAGTAAAACTTCAAGTGCCATTTTTTAATATAGATACAATGATTTCCTCCTCAATTCACATAAATGATTCTCAAAGTCATAGTGTATAAATCTCCACATTCAGAATTGTTGTTGCCTATCAAATAGGATCTTAAAACAAACAACCACAAAAAAAAAAACTAAAGAAGGATCAGATTGCATGAAGAAACTCATCCAAAATTCTTTCCTGTGAAATACCTAGTTTAAACAATAAGAAGCCTTGCGTGCTAGAATAGCCTCTGTCTTTAAGGATTTTTTTCATTTCCCTGTGTATTAAATCCCATGGTCAAGCATTTAGAATGAAGCAACAATCTACTGTTCAGGATAAATAAGGAAAGTATCCAATTTAAGAGTTTTCAAGACTTAGTAGAATATCATTGAGGACCTATGAAACTGTGTCACATAATACAATGTAATTAATGAATTAAAAATAATAAATAATTAAAAAAAAGAATATCATTAAGGAGATCCAATTGCACATTTCATGCTGGGTATTGGAGAATGTGTAACTTAAGATAAACTGAAGAAGTTAAAAGCATTCATTAGAAAATCAGGAAGAAATTCATTTAGAGTAATTCTATCAGATAATTACATGGAGTAAACCAGAGAACTTAGAGTTTGTTTTGGATCTTTTTCAAAACAACTTGAATTCTTGGTAAAAAAAAAAAAAAAAAAAAAAAAAAACTAAACAAGTAGGAGTTGCTAAAAGAAAACAAAGCTACATTCCTTGAAAAGGGGGTTTATTTCCCAGGATAGTCTATCCATTTGCAGCTGTTCTCATAATCAGTATAATGTAGCATTGTTTCATATTGTATTGAACTCTGCACTGCTTCCCCCAAACACAAAACAACTGAACAAGAGCAGAAGTTCAGGATTTTATTTAATTCAGTATTGCATAAATATTAAACACAGGCAGGGAATTGTAAATGGCAATAGAGTCTCTGCTGAATCTAAATTGTGATGAAAATACCATCAGGGAATTCTGATCCTGACTTACTCCTTAGGAAGAAAATGTATCTTTGGAAACCTCTGCTTAATGTCTACCTAGCATGCCGGGTTATTACAGAGGTCCTGTTGTTCCATCATGCTACTTCTCTCAGGATGGTTCATGCTGATATTCCTGCTAATATGGGTACTTATTCTATCCCAAAATGAAAACTACAATCCACTCAGTAGGAAGTGGTGATTTTAAGACCACATTTTGTCCCGTGATTAGCACAATGTCAAGCTTCAACAGTAAAATAGATTAACTAGGTGACTATGATAACTAGCAGTCTGGCTCTGTCTGAGGTGAATCCCCAGCATCTGATTTGTTTTAGATTCAAAACTGCTTTCACTCAAATTACCAAATACTGTGTATGAGTTGTCTTCCTGAACTGATTCCTTTGTTCAGAAGAAAGCATTTGAACCTTACTGCGTCTCCAAATGCTAGAAGACACATTAGTCACAAGAAGCCTGTCATTTTGATGGATAAGATGATGTAAATGCAGATTATCATTTCTTTTTGTACTGATTGTATTAGTATTGGATACATGATATGTGTGCAGACCTTAAATATATATCTATATCTATATCTATCTATCTATCTATCTATCTATCTATCTATCTATCTATCTGTCTTTGCAACATTATCTCAATGAGAAGGAGTATTTAGTCAACCAGTTAAGACACCTGTGTCTCTTATGAGCTCTAAGATTGATGGCCAGGTATCTGGACCCTGCCTTGTTGGCGAATGCAGCTGGTGGGAGGCAGCAAGAATGGTTCAGATAGTTGAGTCCCTGCTACTCGTACGAGCAGGGGACAAGAATTATTTTGGGGAATGAACCAGACAATGCAATTGACCTCTACAACACAGGAATATTTCGCTTTTTTATTTGCCCCTCACTTAGGGTCATTCTTCAATATCTTCTTGGTAGAGTAAATGATTTAAACTCTTTTAAACATTAAGATAAATAAAAGGATTGTGGACCAGTGGCTGAATGGTTATCTCTCATGTGGCCTCACATTCTCTCACTCTCTATCTCTAAATTTCCAATAAATACATGAATCTTTAAAAATGAAAATAAAGGAAGATACTGACATTTGGGAACTGCAAGAAAACAAAAGACAGTGGAGTATCGCATCTCTTAGTTTGATTCAACACATAGAATCAAATCCCACCTGAGATATGAAAACTGTAACCCTGCAAAATTGGGAAGAAACCATTCAATCTTTCAAATTTTCTTGATTTTCTATTACATCTTTAAACACACACACAGATTTTAGCATCATCCTTCAGAATTTTCTATTTCCTGAGCTACTAAGATTCTGAGGAAATAACAGAACTCAATGTCCTGAAATACAATTTTGGTTTTCTAACTGAATTCACCACCTTGAGAAAGACTGATGTCAGAAACAAGGAATCCACTAATTTCTCAGGAAAAATGGTTCTACAGAATCCAGCTTGTGGGACTGGTACAAGGGCTCAAAAGCTCAACCTTGCAGGCACCAGGATCAGCCCGTGTTCTGACTGCTCTATTGCCGATCCAGCTACCTGCTCCTGGCCTGGGAAAGCAGTAGAGGACTGCCCAAAGCCTTGGGACCCTGCAATCACGTGCGAGACCTTGAAGAAGCTTCTGGTTCCTGGTTTCGGATCGGCTCATCTCTGGCCATGTGGCCACTTGGGGAGTGAACCAGCAGATAAAAAATGTTTCTGCCTCCTTTTCTCTGCAACTCTGATCTGTCTTTCCAATAACAGTAAGTAAATCTTAAATAATAATAATCCAGCTTGTGCTAAAGTACAATCATTAATATGAACTAGGCAGTCATTGTGATAAAAAAGACTAAAAGATATGAAGTCACAGTGGAAGCTATATAAATTGAATCTCTCTTTGCATCAAAGTCCTTCCTAACAGCAACCTTATTTGTTTTGCCATCATTATTGTTTAAATAAATGACAGCGAAGTTCTTTGTGTCTTCCATTCTGCTGGTTTCCCTTTCATGTAAGAGTTTCATTCTTTGAAATCTGATCAGTTTTCCAAGTCACTGAAGCAAGAGCTGAAAATCGATGTGATTTGAATTTAAAGCACAAAGTTGACTGTCAAGACACTAATCACTTTACAGTGCATCATGATGTGTAAAACATAAAAGTAGAAGGTATTGCCTCAGTTATGTTATTTAGGAGTAGAAAATAGTGACTTTAAAGATAAACTGTCTTGCCACCATTTAGAAACATGCATTGCAAGGTTTTAGAACATAAGATACACAGAATATTTAATTTGGAACAATTAATGCTATTTTTTTCAGTATTACTAATGGAAAAAAAATGAAATCTATTTAGGGTAACTCAAAAAGTCTTAAAAATACTCTCAAACATATTCTATTGTTTTACTGTATCCTTCATTATATGCAAACTTTCAAGATCACACTTGCAAACATCCTCAAGCTGAGTGTTACATTCAGTGAGACTAAAATCAAAACTCCACAACAATTCAGATACCATATTTTCTTATATCTGCTTTTAAGAATTTGTTTTTTAAAAGCCTGTATGTGAGAATATTTCTTAATATTATGCTCAAATTGACAGTGTGACTCTGCTAATTACTTCTACCATGTGGCTATTCAAAAACTTATTCATTATATCAGGTTATGTTTCAGGATGTATGGTATGACAGTTCTGAATATGTTCAGCAGTTTGAGATTCAATGTCTGGCACAATTATAATACCTTTGGTTGGCACTGTGTAAGAGAATAAATTTGTGAAGACTAATTTCTACTTAACATTATTTTTTTTAAATGAGAATGTACAGCAACTTTCTTTTGAATTCTCAAAAATGAACCAGTTTTCCCTCTTGATGACCATGCTAACAAGTCCTGTAGATGTGCCACTGACAATCAGTGTCTGCAAAATCACTGTTTCCAGCATCATGATAAAATGGAATCCCACACAGAAGGGGATTCGGGTTGTACCAATGACTTCAAAATACATATTAGTATTGTACTCTTTAAGACGTAATTTATTCCTAGTGTTTATGTTCCATTTAGAGAGGAAAGTTGGGGTAGGTACACTTTTTAGAAGAGGAAAAGTTATCAGCCCGCAGATAAAGACAAAAATAACGAAAGCTGTGTGCATATGCAATTTTTGTATCTGAGTTCCATATCGTTCCCACAGAATTCCCAATGATAAGTGATTACATTATGGGAATATATTTATTGCCATTCTGGGAATGAAATAAAAACCGTAAATAAATATGTCATCTGTTCTGGACATGTATATTTAAGGGCAAGTTCGAATTATTTTTGTTTTCTTAGTTAAATCTCTTGTGTCCCACAGAAGCAATTAACTCTGGGATTCTGCAAAGTGGAAGGGTGAGTATGTTGCCAATATACTCTTGCCTTGTAGGAGGATACCTGCTTAGAGTTGTAGGAAAACAGTTGATGGCAGAGAGGATAATGGGAAGCCTTGCCAATGTAGAGACAGGGCTAGTGGCAATTCCGTTGGAAGGCTCAGGTGGCAATTGATATGGAAATGAACAGACTAGAAATTCCCTAATCTTCAGGTTTAGATAACAGATCAAAGAGAGGTGCTGCCTCCCCCAAGCAGGGGAACAGGAATTAGCAGACTAAGGAAAGGCATCTGCTAGGGGAACAAATTGTTTATTAGTAAACTCCCACTTATTGTTGATATGTAAAAATCCCTCAAATCCTCCTCCCTATGACTACATGACCCTCAGTCCTAAAAAGTCTGATGCTGTTAATAAACTTCCGGCTATTAATCATCTGTCAGTAGTCCACATTTATGATTACAGGCTCACGGCTACCAGACAGCAAACATTTTTCTATTAAATAAAAAATTAAACACAAAGAAGGAAAGAAAGACAGATAACTGGGACAACTGGTGGGTCAACAGGTTAATCCTCCTCTTGCAGTGTCAGCATCCCATATGGACTCCAGTTTGTATCCAGCTGCTCCACTTCTAATCCAGCTCCCTGCTTACCGCCTGGGAAAGCAGAAGAGGATGGCAAAAACCCTTCGGCCCCCAACACTCACATGGGAGATCTGGAAGAATCTTCTGGCTCTTGGCAATGAACCAGCTCAGCTCTGGCAATTTGGGGTATAAACCAATGAATGAAAGATTCCTCTCTCTGTCTCATTTTCTCTGTAAATCTGCCTTTCAAATAAACATAAATGTTAAAAAAAAAAAAACAGAAAATGAGAAGCTATAATTTTTTAATGTTTCCATAAAGAACTGTTAAATGCTTGACAAAACAGATTAATTTGATACAATGTCACTCAATTTATGCACAGAATTAACATCACATGTTAAAATGTAGGGTAGGCCATTGGAGTAGCTAAATTGCTCACTGTGATACCCATATCCCACATCAGTACGCCTGAGTTCCACAGCTATGTTATTAATTCCAGCTTTCTGCCAATGCACATGCTGGAAGCAGCATGTGACGGATCAAGTAGTTGGGTCCCTGTATTCCACGTGCAAGATCTGGACTGACTTCTGATTAACTTTCTGCTGGTCCAGTGCTGCCTATTACCATTTGAAGAGCAAAGCAATAAAAGAAAATCCATTCATGAAATAAATAAAATTAGTAAATATTGTATATGATATTGTTTCAAACACTTTGAAAAATAACAATGAAATTTGAAACATAAACAAATAGCGCAATAGGAAAATATGTATAGGCAAGAATGTTGTATGTTTATAAAATTAAAACATTATCGTTTCATTTTAATTATAATTGTGTTATTTTCATTTTATTTGGAATTAGACAAATTTACCTACTGAATATTTCATCTACCAATATTTTAGTTTAAGCATAGTAGTATAAATTTTCTGCTATTAATACGCCAAATCCAACACTCTGAAAAAATGTGTGTGTGGGGGGAGGGTGTTGAATAAAGTCTATTGGGACCAGTATGGAGGTGCAGTACAATAATCCTCCACACTGTGCATTCTATATGGGTACCAGTTTGTGTCCTGGATGCTCTACTTTCCATTCAGCTCCCTGCTTATGACCTAGGAGAGCAGCAGAGGACGGTACAAGCCCTTAGGAAATACCCTAACATGGGAGACCCAGAAGAAGCTCTTGGCTCCTGGCTTTAGCTCAGCTCAGCTATGGACACTGCAGCCATCAGGAGAGTGAATCAATCAATGGAACATGTTTTCTCTCTACCTCTCCTTTTCTCTCTGTTATAATCTGTCTTTCAAAAAAAATTTTTTACTAGACCTCTCTGTTGTCCTGAGTTCTTGAGTGATCTCAGTCAATCAGTTTTACTTATTGGTTCAGAAATGTATTTTGCATGAGAATTTAACTTTTTGGTAAACCACGAAGATACAGGAGTTATTTATTCTTGCAAGATAACCTACTGGGGATCATGATTGCAAAATTTAGTTATTTGTAAAATTACAGCCCACATTAGAATGATTTATAAACAATCCAACTAAGTGGAGATAAGGAGCTGACACAGAGAAAGGGAAGACATATGGGCAGGGTAGAGAGAAGTGAAGAGAGGGAGAAATGATGCAATTTTAAATAAAATTTAACCATCTAGTAAAACAACTTTTTTTCCCCAAAAAAATCTCTGTACTGGACCATGCCTAACTCACCATATTATTTCTCTTAGCTTTATGGAACAGCACCTTTGTCTTCTAAAATTACATTATTTAAGTCCTGGAACTTATTCATGCCTATAATTTAATTCACTTTATACTTGTTACCATAGATGAACACACTTTTACCAAAGAAATGAATTATTGAGATTTATCAAGAATATAATGCTACCACTAGAGCAGGAGATAACTGCAAAACACCATGCATTTTTAGTGAGCCACAATAAGATATTTCTTTCATCCAGGAAAGTTTGCAGCTAAATTCCAGAAACACACAAAGCTGTTCTTGTAATATGGTTCATTCAGCAAAGCACATAACAGTAAACCACTGAAGTATGCTGATCGATCAATAAAGTTTGTGGCTCTGGCTGTAAAATATGCAAAAATTCAACCATTTCACTATCTGGTTCAGTGAGTTAAGTACATAATGATTCAAACCATATATTATACTGCTGAAGTCAAGTACAATGTATGATGTTATGTAATCAACCATGAAAACATGGTATTTCAGAATATTGAATCTGAATTAATACTAGTAATTTAGGTAGTGAATTACACAAAATGATAGTGACAAATGCTCTGTTCTCTGTCTTCACCTATTAAACATGTTTTATATCATATGTTTTCTAAATAGCTAGCTTTTGAAAGCAATATGCTTGTTTCTGATAACGAGCATTGAAACACATAAATTGATATTTAAAATATATAATGCATGAGTATATGTCAGAAATGCATGGTCTATATATATAAACAGGCTTTTATAAAATCATATTTTTAAGTCAGATTATTTATATGAGTATCTAAATCAGTAGTAATTTAAAATAGCAATTCATGATGATATGATGACTTCAAAAAAGATCCAACTTTTTAACTTCATTTCCTAAGTTATACAAAGCTTCTCCTATAAGGAAACATCGTAGAATATGTTATTTTCTAGGAACTTTGTATCAGAGATTAGAGTTTCAACTATTGCAATATCTGGAGGTTTTTATCCACAGCTTCAACTGGAAACAATAGTACTAAAGGCAAGAATTCTTTTCTAGTTATGAGCTAGCTGTTCATCAGTGGAATGATGAGTAACATATTTAAGGGAAATTGATTCTGTTCAATTGATCAATGATTTTATAATCCTCTACTAGTGCAACATTGAGTATAGAATAAAAGTATAAATTGAGTTTCTTTTTCTCAAGGGACCTATTTGCTTTCAGGGAAATTTAATCTTACATGCAAAAACACGCTGAGAAAATAAATTTAATATCATAATACATAAAGAGAGTAGGTGTGCTTCTCTTTGTAAATGGTAAATGCTCTGTGAAATTAATGAAACTAGAAATATAAATAAGGTTATGCAAAACTAAGTATGACTTGTTATAGCAGAAAATAAAGAAAAACAGATTTCAAATTCAACTTAGTTCAAACATGGTTTAGTCCACACACTTTCACACTAAGAGAACTTGCTAGAGTAATTGAGCTGCAGATCTTGAATCACCAACCATTTTATCATGCTAACCTATGATATTTACAGAAGTGCAGCACTTCATATTGGATAAAACGTGCCCAGTGTTGGGCATAATATTAGTACAGAATAGACTGGACTTAATTTCTTGCAGTTAGAACTTGTGATTCATTGTTAGGGAGAATTAGGTGTATGATAATTAGGGACATAATAATTAGGAACATAACAATGTCAATATTTTCAGAAAAATAAATCTTTTTTTTTCTTTTTCCAAAAGCCTTTTTCATCTGCATGGAGACCACTGGCAGGAGAACAGTAAAAAAAAGGAGATTGGAAGTATATCAAGAAAACAAGTAATATTTGCCATAAGAATCATGCAACAGAAATTAATGCTATAGGGCCAAACACAAAATTGCATCCCCTTATTCAGAAATCTGAGAACATTGAAAATAAAGATTAATAATATTACATGACACATTTTTATTGAATCCCTATTGTGTCCCCAGAGTAACTAGTTCAGGAGATATAGCGATGAACAAGGAAAATAAAGTAACTGACCTTGAAGTTTACATTTGCTTACACATAAACAATGAATGATTGATCAAATAAAATATATTTGTAAAGAAAAAAGAACATGAAGAAAACTTCTTGAGAATTAACAGTATGTTAAGTTACTAATCCAGGAGTGGGAGTGGCCTGGGAGGGAAATAGTGGGCTCCTCCCTCTTGGGTTACCACCCCCCCACGGTAGGGCACGAAAACTAGCACAGGGGCTGGGGTGGCTTGAGAGACACTCAACAACATCCGTGAAGGCTGGATAGTTGAGCTGGTTAGATGGAACAAGGTTTTACTACCCATTGACAGAAGGGGATGTGGGACAGACTGGACTAGTCTGCCACACATACTGGCAAACCAGGGGCAGGGGGTACGCCTGGTGGGGGTTATTGTGGGTCACTCCCACTAGGCTGCCGCCCACATAGGTTTATGTGAGGGTTTTGTATGTGCTGGGCAGAACCAGGCTGTACTGCATTCCAGTGGAAGACAGGGATGGAAACAGAACCAACCCAGCAATTGTAACCACCAGCTGATCAGGGCAATGGACTGTGCCAGGCCCTGTGCTTGCTAGTACATACAAGAATCTGGTCTGGGAACACATCAGACAAAGTTTCTTTGGGGATCTCCCCAATCAAAATGCTGGACTCGGAACCCTAACCAAGAAAAGACAGAAGACAGAACAAGCCAATCAACCACCTCAGCTATATGTTGGCAGCAAAATACTGGGCAAACGGAGACTCTATGATGGACTATGTCAATCAGTGGATTCTTAATCGTGCTTGGACGGGTGAGAGTGGCAGCAATTCAGAACTGTTGAACTATCAAAACCACTTGAGCAAGACCCTCAGAGCATTCCCCACATCAGGGACCTGGAGTGGGTGGGAGACTGGATGGGGTTTCTCCCTTAAAATCCCCTTTTACATCAGATATATTAGGGAAATACTAAGGAACTAATTGTCTTGTCCATCTTCCTGTAGTGCTTAAACCTTTTTACCCTAATTATGTCAAGATTATCGAAAAAATTAATAAATAATTTTTTAAAAAGTTACAAAGTCAGGACAAATTCTCTTGGGTAAAGTGATATTTCAACAAAAATTTCCATGTTGAGTCTTTATGGTTTCAGGACAACAAAGAGCAAACAAAAATCCCCAGTCAGGAAGAACAAATTTATCAGCCAGTGAGGGCTAAAGTTTTATAAAAATGAAGTCAAAGTGAGTAGGTAAATCACATTTACAATTATGTGAAACTTTGTAAGAATTCTGAACTAAAAAAATCTAGGACACCATTTTATGGTTTTATTCATGCACACATTATGATCTATTTTCATTTGGTACATAGTATGTTTATAAAAAGTGTTACATGTTTTGTAAAACATGTTACATGTTATGTAATCACATTAGGCTTGCAAAAAATTAGTTTGCTGTTTGACAGAGAATTGTTTTATGGGGAATCCAGTGATAAGGTTATTATTCTATATGAAAGATGTTGTTAAGTTGAAGTCAATATCACTACATGCTATCTGCACCAAAATAGGACACTGTGAGCCTGACTATTCTTTTATGATTTAGACAATATGAAAAATGATCACAGTCAGGATGTGTTTCAAAAACTAGTCAATTTAGGACTGGTAAGAAAATAGGATACAGAAATTTTAAAAATAAACATGGTTCATAATGCTTTGAATTTAGGTATAAACAATCATGTGAATCATCTTTACGTACAACTAAGGCTGGGATGATTTGATGAGGTAAGTTTCAGTTACAGCAGGAAAGGAGAAATGAGAAGTATACTTTTCCTTTTTCTTACTGTTAATGTTTCTTTTGGTGTTAACTACATGAAGTCAATTCAATAAGCTTTTAAAAATAAAGATTACTTTAACTTGTAGCTGGCTTCATTAAGATTTTCTTCAAGCACCATTTGGAATGCAAACCTCTAGGTAACATTGCAGAATGTTAATATGATTTAAATACAAATGACATATACCATATTTGCATTTAACAATTTAGCCCAGGTCCATCCTACCTGAAGGGCTTTAGAAATATGACATAAAGGACAGATTTTTTTGAGTTTTGGCTTTTGGTTCTCCAAATGTAAAATGAGATTTGGAAAGACAAATAGCTCTGCTTTGATCTCTGCAGGAATTGAGGGCTGAACTCCACATTTGTAGCTGTTTGGTGAATTGTATCTTGTTTAATGAAAAGATCCTTGGTGGAAGCCTTTGGGCCTGTTAGCTTCCTTCCTGCTGACTAGGGATGACCCAGGTAAACCTTGATGGTCCATACTAAACATAAGAAAAGGTAAAATCAGGAGAGAGCTAAGAAAGTATAACAAGAATAAGCAGTAAAATGCTATTTCTGCTGATGCTGTTCTTTTCTGTGACTAATCAGAATGCCTCAGATTTTGTTTCAGCAAATGAAGCCAGTCAGATTCATTCAACACATATCCCAATATGCTTTGACCAAACACGGTTAGGGCACATGAAATTTAAAGGGCATGGATCAGAACACCTTGCCTTTGAATATTTCCTAATTGTCCAGTTTAAAGCTAACCTTTCGTAATAATGATATCTCATGGAAATAAACTTGTACACCTAAGGATCAAAGGATATAAAAAATCTAAAGTTTGTCATCAAATGTAGCCATACATGCTTTGTCACATGGGGAATTGGTGGAAATTATTCAAACTCTATTCACAAAATCTGCTGATGTCCCAGAAGAAATTAGGCCAGTGATAACCCTATAATTAGGATGTCACATATTCATTTTATATGCATGTATTCATTGCATCTCCACAAAGCTACCATGAAAAACGTTAGTATTTGTATATATTATATATTTATAATATATATATTCAGTATATATATATATATATATATATATTTCAGTAACACTATTGTACAGACGCACCTGTAGATAATCAGTGAAGCTTGAAGAAAATTAAAAGGGTCCACTTTGAATTTAAGCGACAGTCATTCTTGGGCCCCATGCAACAGCTAAAGTCCTCACCTTGCATGCTCAGATATCCCATGTGGGCACAGGTTCACATCCTGGCTGGCCCACTTCTCTTCCAGCTCTCTGCCTGTGGCCTGGAAAGCAGTGGAGGACAGCCTAAAGTCTTCGCACTCTGCACCTACATGGGAGACCCAGAGGAAGCTCCTGGTTCTTGGCTTTGGAGTGGCTTAGCTCCGGCCACTGAGTCCACTTAGGGAGTGGACCAGCAAATGAAAGATCTACCTGTCTGCATCTCCTTCTCTCTGTAAATCTGACTTTGCAATAAAAATAATTTTTTTTAAAAAAAACGAAGAAATGGTCATTCTTGACCCATTCATATAATGAACACAAACACTTTAGTTGATACCACATCATGTCAATTGTGGATAGTAGAGTAATGTTTGATATGGTCACTTCATCTTGTTTGATCATATTTTAATTATATTTCTGTTTTTAAGGGAATCTCCACATCATTATCTGTTACTGACTCCAATGATTCACATCACCACCAACAGTGACTAGATGTTATCTTTGGTTCACATCCTTGGTGGCATTTGCTATACCTACTCTTTCTGATGAAAGTCATTGCAACAGGAGAAAACTTTCATCTCATTGTGGCTTTGATAGGCATTTGCTCGAGGGCTAGTGGTATGGGGCATTTTTCGTATAGTTAACGAACCTTCCATCTATTGGTTCAGGACAAAAAGCCTCACAATACCTAAACTGGGCCAGAATGAAGTCAGGAATCTGGAGCTTAGATATTCATATTGTATCAGAGACCCAAGTACTTGAGCATCATCTGTCATACCTCAGGGTACACATTAGGGAGCTGGGTTGAAAGCAGAGGAGTAAGAACTCAAAGCTGACAACTGATATGCGATGTGGATACAACCAGAAATGCCTTTATCATGTGTAACATTTTCCAGGACCCAAGATTCTTTGCTCAGGATTATTTTGACTTTCCCTGTTCTTTCATATTTAAAATGAACACAATGAAGTAATCACGTTAAAAAGCACCCATAACTGGCATCATGTCATTTACAGGAATACTGATAGAATTGGAGGATACCACATTTAATGACAGGCAGTAAAATCACAAAGACAAATACCATGTGTTTTCTCTCATATATGGCAGCTAAAAAGAAAAACAAATACAAAAACCACATTAACTCTGAACACAGAATTGTCAATAATACAAGCTGAGAGTGATAGAATAGTAAGTTCACATTTAAATAGAAGAAACAAGTTCCTGAGGTGACGCAGCAAATTGAGGCGATTATGGCTTATAATTACAAATAAAAGAAAGGAGCTAAAGGACTCCAATCGTTAGTAACTCCAATGTGGAATAAAGGTTAGTGCTCTTATTTGTCAGAGCCCAGAGTTTACCTACACAAAAACACATGGACAATGAAAACCATGCCTCTGAATGAGTAATGGATCAAAGAAAAAAATCAGTTGAGAAAAAAAAGAATAACTACCCTGAAACACACGAAGATGGCCACACAACCTACCAAAATTATGGGATGTACCATAAGCAGTGTTAAGAAGAATGTTTATAGCAGTTGGTGCCTGCATCAAGAAATTGAAACATATCAAATAAGTAATCTAACAATACAGCTAAGGGAAAACAAAAATAAATCGAAACTAAAATCAGTAGGAGAAAAGAAATAATCAAAATTACATTAGAAATAAACAAAATTTAAACAAACACACATAGCATCAGTGGAATGAAAATATGTTGAATAAGAGATGTCCAAGCTGCTCCACTTCCCAACCAGCTCCCTGCCTGTGGCCTGGGAAAGCAGTGGAGGATGGTCCAAAGCCTTGGCATCCTGTACCCACATGGGAGGTATAAGTAAGATAATCACTTATTTGCATGTTTGAGATTAGCATGTTAAAAAGTGAAGATACAATGCAGTATAAATCTCTACTTCCAAATCAAAGACAGACTGTCAATGAAACTGTTAAATATATCTTGACAATGGGATGCTGGACTCTGCCATTGTTCATACCTACAATGTCAGGACACATTTAAATATCTTACTGATGGACTTATGGCTGTGTATAAAGCACTGTTGTAATGATATAGGGGAAACCAGTGTGCGCGGGGGTGGGGGAGTGGAGAGAGTGGATTAGAGGAGTGGCAAAGGGAAATCCCAGAGTATGGATCTGTATCATCAAATAATAAAATACATGAATGAAAAAATGTGGAATACAAGAGACCTCAAATAATTAACAGTCTTTACTCTTAAACAACAAAAACTAAACCAGAGGCCAAGCAATATCAGATTCAAAATCCTTCATAGGGAAGCTCTAATTATTATAGCCTGTTACTGTCACACCACACACACACACAAACACAGAGACATGCAGACTAATGGGACAGAATAGAAACCCCAAATGTTATGCCATGCATTTATAACCAAATAATCTTTGATGAATGAGCTAGAAGGAATCCCTGATATGTATAACAAATGGTGTGGGTTAAGGTGGACGACTGTGTGTAGAAGTATGACATAAAACCTCTGCTTTACATCTTACACAAAAATCAATGCAACTGGCAACCTGAACCCATCAAATTACTTGAGGAATACACTGGACATTTTATGCAAGGCACTGACATTGGAAAAACACCACAAAATTATAGCCAATAAAAGGAAATATAGACAAATGGGATTTTATCAAGATAAGAAGCTTATGCAAAGCAAATACTAAACAAAGTAAAGAAGCAACAGAATGAGAGAAAATAATTGCCAACTATGGATTTGATAAAGAAATATTATCCAGCACATATAAAAAGTGCAATAAACTCAACAACAAAAGATTCTAGTTAAGAAACTGGCAAAGCACATGAACAGGTATCTTAAGTTTTTTTTTTTAGATATATGTGTGTGTGTATTTGTTTTATTTTTATCGCAAAGTCAAAAATACACAAAGAGGAGGAGACACAGAAAGGAAGATCTTCTGTCCATGGATTTATTCCCTAAGTGGCTGCATCGGCTAGATCTGAACTGATCTGAAGCCAGGAGCCCAGAACCTCTTCCAGGTCTTCCACATGGGCCACAAGCAGGGAGCTGGATGGAAAGAGGCTGCTGGGATTAGAACAGAAGCCCATATGGGATTTTGGTGCATGCCACTAGGCTACTGTGGCAGGCCCCTTTAAAAAAAAAAAAAAAACATTTTCAATGGCAAGACAGATCTACAGAGAGAACGATACACGGAAAGGAACATTTTCCATCTGCTGTCTCACCCCCCAGGTGGCCACAACGACCAGAGCTGAACCTATTCTAAGCCAAGAGCGAGGAGTTTTCTCTGGGTCTTCCACACAGGCTATAGGGTTCCAAGGCCAGGGGTCACTCTTGCCTCTTTCCCAGGCCACAAGAGAGGCCACATGACAGGAAACAGAGCAGCAAGGACACAAACTGGTGCCTAGAGATAAGGATGGACCAGTCGAACCGTGGCGCTAGGTCCAAATCGGTAGTTTTCTCAAATGATGAAATACAAAAGGTCATCGTGCACCTGAAAAAAAAAGCTCAGGATCACGAGCCACCAAGAAAAAGCAAAGAAAAACCAAAAGCAGGTTTCTTCTCATTCTAGTCAGAATGATTATCACCCAGCAATCAAAAAGCAAGAAAGGTGTTCAGCAAAAGGTAAAAATAGTTGATGGAAATGTAAACGAGTACAACCATTACAGAAGATTGTATAACCTGTCCTCAGAAATCTGAATACGCATCCACCATGTGACCCAGCCATTCTACTCCCTGCAATTTGTCCAACTGAAATTAAATCAGCAAATGAGTTATTTGTAACCCGCCATGTTTATAGTAGCTCGATTCACAATAACTAAGATATGAAATAACGTCATACACCATTAGCTGATTACTGGGTAAAGACAATACCTTAAAAAGGCACAAAGAAAGTTCACTCAAGCATAAAAGGAATGAAACTGTGTCTTATGCAGCAAAATGGACACATTTTAGACCATTGTGCTTAGTGAAATAAGTCAGCTCCCCTCAAATAAACATGTTTTCTCTGATATGTGGTAGCTAAACGGAATAGGAAAAAAAATCCACAATCTATAAGAACGATGTTGACATCTTATGATTTGATTATTGTCTGTAGCCCTTGCCAATATTTGAGTGGAAAAATGATCTTCTACTTTTTTGGTTGAACATTATAATTAATAATGCATTGAGCTTGTGGTTATAAACTGAAATTGTTATTGCAGAAATATAAATAAAAGGAAAGAAAGTAAGGAGGGGAGTGAAGCAGGGAGAGAGAAAAGGGATGTCTGTTTATCTAGAACGGCAGTTATGGGCCTGTAGCGGCAGCCTAGTGGCTTAAATCCTCACCTTGCATTCACCACCATCCCATATGGGCACTGGTTCATGTCCTGGCTGCTCCACTCCCCATTCAACGCCCTGCCTATGGCCTGGGAAAGCAGTAAAAGACGACACAAAACCTTGAGACCCTGAAAGTGCACGGCAGAGCCTCAGGAGACCTCTGGTTCATGACTCCAGATTGGCTCAGCTCTGGCCCATTTAGGCCCTTTGGGGAGTGAACGAGTGGATGGTAAACATTTCTTTCTGTTTTCCCTTTTTTTTTTTTCTGTGAATCTGCCTTTAAAATAAAAACAAATAAATCTTTTTTAAAAAATAAGAATGCAGGGCCCGGCGGCATGGCCTACTGGCTAAAGTCCTCACCTTGAATGCACCAGGATCCCATATGGGCGCCGGTTCTAATCCCGACAGCTCCACTTCCCATCCAGCTCCCTGCTTGTGGCCTGGGAAAGCAGTCCAGCACGGCCCAATGCATTGGGACACTGCACCCACGTGGGAGACCCGGAAGAGGTTCCAGGTTCCCAGCTTCGGATCAGCGTGCATCAGCCCGTTGTGGCTTACTTGGAGAGTGAATCATCAGATGGAAGATCTTCCTCTCTGTCTCTCCTCCTCTGTGTATATCTGGCTGTAATAAAATGAATAAATCTTTAAAAAAAATAAGAATGTACTTTTTTTTCCTCCAACAAGAAATAGGCCTTTTTATTAGCTCTGTTGCAGGCGGCACAGCTATGGGCGGCTGCAACCAGCAGCCCAGTCAGGAACAGGATTGCCTAATGTCCCACCCAAACCCTAAACCCCTTGACAAAAGTGCAGCCTAGCAACACCACTCCCAAACTTACATGCTTAGGGACCAAGGAGTAGCTAGGAGTGCTGCAAAGAACAATGGATTTGAAATCAGAATTTATTGTCAATTATTGGTTATACAATTCTGGATAAACATTTTAACTTTCACAAACCTACGTTTATAAATGATTCAGTTTTAATAGTCACTCCTGTTCTGAGAAAGTTTTTATTATTGGAAAGAGGTATAAATAAGATAATCACTTATTTGCGTGTTTAAGAATGATAGATTCATGACTTTTTGAAGGACTATACTATTGTAATCATATAGAGGAAATCCAGTGAGGGAAAGATATTTATATCATAAAATAAGTAAGTAAATAAAAGATGCATTGAATAGAAAATAGTTGCTTTCTTACAAACAGAGAAATATAAGTGAACCAAGATTTTATCATATGCTTATGGACTATCCAGTGAAAATTTATTCAGTTTTTTTGAGTGTTTTCTTTCTTATCTACTTTAATTTTGATTTATCAAAACCAAATGGATTAGAGTGTTTACAAATGGCAGCTATACCCCAGAAAAAGTATATGGCAAATAATATTGATGTTTATCAGGAGGGGAATATAATTCATATTCTGATACCTGACCAAATAATGCAGATTTTTCCTTTCCATAGTGTTAAGACTAATGTGTTATTTACTTTGGAATTTGAATGTTGGGCTATAGTTTTTGTGCTATTTTTTTCAGACAACTCAAAATATTTTCAATGATACAAGTAATATTCTTCACATATTAAATACTGATTATATCTTTATTGATTGGGTATACACTGGAAATGAAATGACAGAAAATGCTATGTAGATAGTACAGGTGATTTATTTTTGCTTTTGTCTTTCTGAAGGCCTGAGTTTTCTCGGTCAAAAGTAAAAACTGACCTGAATAGAGTTACTTTAAGTATAAAACAGAACTTGGCAAGTAAGGATCAGAAAGTTTCCTTACTTGGCAAGTTTTTAAAGTTGAGAAAATTTTGGTGTTATGCAAACTATTGAAGAATACATTTGAGATTAATTTTCTCTTTTAGTAATATATTAAATTGCCTTTACCTAATATTTTATGAAATAAACATTAGAAGTTTTCTTTAAATAATTGAGTCAATTTATATGACACAGTATGAAATTTTAGATTTTTTATTGATTTGATGTGAACAGATTTCACTTCTTTTAAAACTGCATTTTTTTTAATTGCAAAGTCAGATATACAGAGAGGAGGAGAGACAGAGAGGAAGATCTTCTGTCCGATTATTCACTCCCCAAGTGATTGCAACAACCGGTGCTGCACTGATCCGAAGCCACGAGCCAGGAACTTCCTCCAGAAATCCCACAAGCATGCAGGAACCCAAGGCTTTGGGCCGTCCTTGACTGCTTTCCCAGGCCACAAGCAGGGAGCTGGATGGGAAGTGGAGCTACCGGGATTAGAACCGGCGCCCATATGGGATCCTGGTGCATTCAAGGTGAGGACTTTATCCGGTAGGCCACGCCGCCAGGCCCGGCAATTTTTTTTTAAAGATTTATTTTTATTTTATTACAAAGTCAGATATACAGAGAGAGGAGCAGAGACAGAGAGGAAGATCTCCCATCCAATGATTCACTCCCCAAGTGAGCACAACGGCCGGTGCTGTGCCGATCCGAAGCTGGGAACCTGGAACTTCTTCCAGGTCTCCCACGTGGGTGCAGGGTCCCAAAGCTTTGGGCCGTCCTGGACTGTTTTCCCAGGCCACAAGCAGGGAGCTGGATGGGAAGTGGAGCTGTCGGGATTAGAACCGGCGCCCATATGGGATCCTGGTGCATTCAAGGTGAGGACTTTAGCCAGTAGGCCACCATGCCAGGACTATAAACTGTAATTTTTAAAAAAGATTTGTTTGTTTTTATTTTAAAGGCAGATTCACAGAAAAAAAATGGGAAAACAGAAAGAAATGTTTACCATCCACTCATTCACTCCCCAAAGGGCCTAAATGGGCCAGAGCTGAGCCAATCTGGAGTCATGAACCAGAGGTCTCCTGAGGCTCTGCCGTGCACTTTCAGGGTCTCAAGGTTTTGTGTCGTCTTTTACTGCTTTCCCAGGCCATAGGCAGGGCGTTGGATAGGAAGTGGAGCAGCCAGGACATGAACCAGTGCCCATATGGGATGGTGGTGCTTGCAGGTGGAAGATTAGCCAATGAAACTATTATGCAAGCTGCAACATAAATTTTTACATAAAAGAAACTTCTCTATTCCCCGAGACCCTCTAAAGACCTCAAGGTTTTAGTTCATGTAAGCATTTTTAATACCTGTATGTTTGTGTGATTAAATCTCTATGTTTTTTTAACAGTTTGAGCAAGTGAGAGAAAATAAATAACATGATAAAAAAATACAACAAGGATAAAAAGTTTCTAAGAGGTCTTGCCAATTTTACATCCTATATTAAATGACAAGAACACCTGTGCTGTTAAACACTACATTATATATTCATACTTTTGGATCATATACTTACTAATTCATTAATTATATACATATTAAATATTAATTTTATGATGGGGAATTAGAATTGGAACATCCTGTATATATTCACAGATAAATATTACAGAAGCGTCTCTTAATTTGACCAGTGGTGATGGTTAATTGGCAATAAAACAATCCAAATGATATGTCCTTATTAATCTAAAATGCTGTCTCAGGATTTTAGTGCCTAACACAACCATCTTGGTTTTTAATTCTCATGAACCCTGAAAGAATAACTGATGAATTATTCTATTATTCCTGAAATCTCCATTGAATTTCAGCAAGTATTTTCCAGAATTTTGTGTCTGATGAAAACAGGTTTATGAGCAACAAGTAGAGACTACGGAATCAGAGATTTGGGTTAAAAGGAAATCTTTGCTTCCTGGTCACGTTAATACAGACAGAATGCCTATGTGGCTGCTAGGCAACTAATTTTCACAGTGCAAATTAAAATGAGGTAAAGCAAGTTATATTCCCAAACCTGTAACTGTGATACAATTAAGCAATGAATTACTGAATGCATTAAGGGAGGACAATATATTGTAAGATGAAAAATTTTGGCAGGGGTTTAGGACATGCATTGTGGTACAGTAGGTTAAATTGCTGCTTGTAATGTGAGCATTCCATATACCTTCCAATTCAAGTCCCAGTCGACACACTTAAACCCTCTGCTATGCTCCTGGGCCCAGGAAAACAACGGAAGATGGTATACCTACTTCAGCTCTTGCCATCAACGTGGGAGACTTGCCTAGAGTTTCTGGCTTCTAACTTACCCTGGCCCAGTCCTCCTTATTGTGACCACTGAGTGAGTGAACCAGTGGAGAGAAGTCAGATACACCTCTCTCCCTTTTGCATCTCATTTCCTGCCCCTTAACCCTATTGGAAATCTCCCTTTTTCTGTAATTCTGCCTTTCATATCCATGAATGTACTTTTTACAAGTTTTTTTTTAATTATATATCTATTTAGCAATGTTATATATGGACCATAAAACATAGTTCATGACAGTAGTTTTCTCTACCATTGTTGATGCCAACGACACTCCTCAGTCTGCATGCCATGACTTTATTATTTTATATATATTGTTAAGTATCGATCTTCATGGCTGATGCTGCCATTTTAGTTAATTTTATTGTGTTAATCAGCCTGTCAACGAGATTACAGGGCTACTTACATCTACCATTTACATGTGTATTTTGTCAAACTAAGAATAGTCATTCTTTTATTTTCTAATACATATTAAATGTAACTGTCTTGTTTTATCAGTACTCTATATAATTTATGCTAGAGAATTTTGCGGAAAAGTTTTCTAATTAAAGTGGTAAGGGCGTTGACGTTTTTTTTTTCATAATACAATCGTCTGATAGTGTCCCTTTTCAGTTTTATTCAAATAAACCCTTTCTTTTTTCAAATAAACAAACTAAGCTAAAAAGGATATGACTTTCTATCTTCATATTTAGGAAACTAAAAATTAAACAGCTCCTAAAATGAAGGAGTTTGACTGAACTATTTGAAATAAGTTATATCTTCAATATATGGCTTCTTTGTTCACTTTTTTCAAAACAGGGATAGACCGTTTGAAGCATGTTGCTACATGGAATGATAATTAAAAATATGTTAGACTACAAAATACTTTTGAAATGTAGTCATCTAATTGTCATATGTTAATCTCCACTTTCTTAAAAATTCTCAGAGGGCTTGACTTTTTGCATAGAGTGTTATGCAACTACTTGTGATGCCAATTTCCTCTTATCATAGTGTCTGTTCAAGCTCCGGCTGCTCCAATTCCAATACAGCTTCCTACTGATTGCCTGGGAAGGCAGAAAATGATCTAATGGTTTAGGAAACTGCCATCCATGTGGGAAATCACAATGGGGCTCCCTGGCTGTTGTAGCCTTTTGGGAGAGTGAACCAGCAGATGGTTCTCTTTCCATCAATTGCCTTCTATCATTTTGGTTTTTTAATATACATGAATATTTTAAAATCTATGCGTAGCTTGTATATTGTTAAGTGTTAAAACATTCTATGTTTATACTCTCAATTTAAAGTATCAGTTAAGTGTTAAGTAGATAACAATGTAAATACTACTTCTAATGCAGAATGACAGGGAAACAAACTGCACTGCTCATATTAATTACACAATTAGTACGTGGAAATAGCTTGTGTTACCGAAAATATTTATTGGATTTTGTTCTAGTATATTTTTTTTTTACAAATTTGGAGACAATGAATTGTTCAAATTTTAAGTTTGTTAAGTGGTTAAGGCTGAACTTCAAATCAACATTCGACTGCAATATGCTCAACACTACACTCCTCCACAGACACACAAGCAGACTCAAACACAGGGAACGCCCACATCAAGATGATTTTTACAAGACAAGTAAATCTGAATCCATCCATAGTCTCCATAGTATTGCTTTTGCTGGTTTTTTGTTTTGTTTTCGTTGGAAACTGATCTTAAAACTAATATTAGGTCATCAGTCACTTGCAACATGTATTTAAAACCTACTATCAGTAATTTCTTTTATATAGAAATGGTGACAATTGTTAAAGACTCTTCATAATGCTTGGAACAAAGACATAATTTTGACTCTATTTGTTTTCTTAAAAGAATTTGCTACTATCTACATGTAAAAAAACGCAACAAATACTTCCATGTTTAAGGGGTAAATTTTAGTTGGAAGAATGTTATTGTAATATTTCCAATTGAGAAAGTATAAGAAAAATTATTCAATAAGTGATTAACTACAGAGAACCAGCAACAGATTATCCAGTGACTTTTTAAAACAAAATCCTGAGCTTCTAGTTTGTGTTGGGAAAAATATCATGACTTTTTAATTCAAATATTGTATGTTCACTGATATTGCTAAGAAAATTATTTTAGTTAAAAATGGAAAAGAAAAATGTACAGTGGGTATTATCTTTTACTGCATAAGAAGCTTTTAACAATGCTAACATCCAAGAAAATTGGTCGACAGCAGGGGCTGGAGATTATCAGGATGTAAACCTTTGCTCTGTTTTGCTCTCCAGACAGCATATTATTTGTGCATTATTTGTGTAAAATAATTTTAGGATATGAATTCTGAAAAGCATGGTCGTGTTCTGGCAGTGACCTTCTGATTTTCAGTTAATAATTCACTGATAGGGATGTTAATATACAGTTCACATGAGGTACAGATTGAAATGTAGCACTGTCTGGAAATGGATCCACTGATGATGAAAGTGGAAGGATTCCACAGATGTTAGATAATAGCATGTCTTTTTTCTTTTTTTTTTTTCTAGTTTGAAAAACACATTGAAAATCGTATCCATGAAAATATTTTTAAAACAATATCCTCAATTATATTTCAGGTACTTTCATACACTAACTCTTTTTATTTCCAAAAATTACGTACTCAGAGTTCAAAAGAAGTAGATGAATTTCTCTTTTAAATTGAAGAATTATGTAGTTCTTTCACACATAACTAAGACTGATGGGCCTCCTAATATGTATTTCCCAGCTTTCAGCAAATATACAAATAGTAAATAAGAAAATTGCTTGTCAAGATCAGACAGGTTGAGGGATGATGTCATAACTCTATTTCTCAGCCACTTCCTAGCTTCCCTAATGATTGTGCAAACTGGTGTCTGCTGGCCTCTCACCTCTTCAGATGTGCAGGATTTATCTAAAGTTAGAAATTCCTGCCGGTTCCATGCAGTATGCCAAGAATGATCTTTACTTCCAAAATTATTTTTTTTAATTTCATTTATTTGACAGTCAAACAAACAAAAGGGTGAGGGAAAGGAGGAGAGAGAAAGGAGAGGAAAGACATCTCTCTCAGTGCCTTATCTGCAGCAGGAACGCCCACAAAATTCAAGACTGGAGCTGTCAGAAGCCCCAAGTCGAGCACTCAAAGTCTCTCACATACACAGGAGGGAAAAAAACACACTTGTACATCACCTGCTACCAGTAAGATGCAGCATGCCAGGAAGCTCCAATTGGAGCACAGACTGAAACCAAAGCTCTCTTAAAGTCCCTCAATACAGTGTAAAATAAATGTAAGAATTTGGTACTCCTGATTTTTTTTCTGGATCATAAAAGGACTACTTTTTAGCATACCACATGTGTGTCCCCACATGCTTAAATCTGACTGCTAAGGGATGTTAAACGATGGGCACACTTATGTTCCTTCCATACTTGCACATACTACTTTTTTTCCTGGATGCCCGTGGATTTTGAAGTGTCTCCCAGAGGAGGACTACCAAGTGGATGAATAATCTATGTGCTGTTGAACATCTGACCTACTTCATTAGATATATAAAATGTTAGTCTAATGGGAGACTACTCAAAAAGCCTAATGATCCTGAATTTTACATGTTTTTCAAGATGTGTTGTAGAGTTTCTTACAGCATAGCTCATAAATGATGCTTTACCCTACTCTTCTCAAGAAATAGAAGAATTATCTCTTGACTCAGGCCGTGCCTATAAGCAGCATCTCCATTATGATGGTACCATTACCAGGGTAATTAGGGAAGCTATCATGGTCTCAGACTTGTAAGTGATGAGACTCCACCTCATAAAACTCTCATTAAGGGACAAATTACCATATTTTAACAGAAAACATCTCCTCAAAATATGTCTGTTCTGATCTTCACTGCCAAGCTCTCATGTTTGTTTACTACAGCAATTTATTCTCACTGCTATGAAGATTAGCTAAGCTTGAATGTAACTGAGTTTTGAATATGATTATTAAGGCATTATCTCAACTTTTAAAAATGTTTTGGTAGTTTTTCAAATGTGTAGGGAAAGGTGCAACAGAAATTGTCATGTAGCATGAGTGGATAAGTTAATAAGCTTGCACTGAACAAACAGTTATCTATATATGTGTAATATTTAATTGTATATATAGATAGATCATTTTGCTCCCTTGCTAGAATTAGATGAACTATATATCAGGAGAAATATATATATGTGTGTGTGTGTGTCAGGGGAAAATATATATCACTTCATAAAAGAGGAAGTCAAGGACATCAAAAAATTATAAACCTAGGAAAACAAGCTGTGGGCAACTAGGGGTGTGTGTGTGTGTGTGTGTGTGTGTGTGTGTGCACATGCACACATTATCACAGACTGATGACAAAGTCATGGTGACTCAGAAAACTAGAATTAGAATGTCTTCAGAACACCGGGTACTCATCTATTATATTTCTCCCTAAATTTTCCCATCACCCCAATTTCAGTCAACCTGCAAATTATCCACCGTCTGAATTCTCCTAACAGTTTCGGGAGCCTGAGGCAAGCCCAGATTCTAAAGCAGGCTGCTTCAATTTTATATTCCATTTAATGCTTAATTTTTATGCTCAAACTACATTTTCATTTGTCATGTTAAGATCCAAGCATTTACTTTATTTGAGCAATAGGCTTGGATTAAATGCTCATGAAAGTAGTTTGAGAAGATGTAGACTTGAATGTTTAAGAGGAGTGAGAAGGGTTCTGCACTGAGTGTGAAAAATTCAGTTGATTTTTTTTAAACAAAGACCATAAAGCTGCATAAAGCAAAATTTTACTTCAAAAGGAGCCATGACATACACCTTGAAAAGAGTGGGAACTTCTCCACAGATGATGATTAGATCATCCAACTGATATTAAAGTAAGAGCTGTTGAGGAAAAATGTGTGTGTGTAGTAGATGTGCATGGTAATTATATTCATTAGATAAAAAAATTCATGAACATATTGCAAGGATTACCATTTTCAAGCCTTTGTGGAAAAGAATATGAGCTGCATGAGATATAGCTGAAAATAATATACTGCATTTACTTCGGAAAGAGCTTTTGCATCTTGGCACTATTTTCTTAGAAATATTTAGATGTCTTATTCTCATCCTTACTTCATTAGCATTTTGTGTAGCAGTGTAAGGCTCACATGCAGGAATTCAGGTTGTTTAATGCTCTGCTACTAACACTTTGTCATATGGGACAGGGTCCCAGAAATTATTTATCCAATGTTGCTCTTTCTATACAAGAGAAAAATGTGTTTAAAAACAAACAACTATCCTCAAAGCATCAGGTGGAAAAGGCCTCATTACTATCAAATTGTGAAATAATAGATAGGAGCAAGAAGAATAAAGCCAATGTATAATTATGCTGAGCTCTCATGATTCTTTAAATATATCAAGCTACAATAATACATGCAAATATTACTGTTTCAACCAAAAATAAAGTTTAAGGATTCAAGTTTCTATATGTCTATTTGCAATGTGATTCAATTTTTTATATTATATCCTTTTGATGTTTCATTTTCTAGAAACTAATAAAATAAATATCTTCAGAATATCATAATTTCATGTGCAAAAAGAAAGATGATGTATTGCTAGCTATTTAGCTTTCCTTGGTAGGAATTCAAACAGAATCACTCCACCATAAAAGACAAGCAAGAGAAATAGTACTAACAGAGACATTGCATTTTGACAATAATAACATTTACTGTAGTAGATAATACCATTCAATACATTATGCACACATATTGCTACATATCATTTCTGTGTGTGAAATATATAAAGTACATAGCACTATATTTAGTATTGGCAGAGAAATCCTGAGATGTATTCACAATGGATTTACTGTTGGTAGCTATCCAAAAGACCTGTTTATTGAATAATATTAAACAAGGAGATGCTGATTATATCTCCATCTTATTAATGATGTTCTACTTTTAATTGAATATGCTTTTTAAGTTGCTGAAGTCTAACAAGGCACGTTCAGCTAGAACTGAAACTAACACTCATTATACTATCCCCTGGTTAAATTTACATTTATAAGTTGTCCTTTTCATGACCACCTCAGGGTTCCACTTCAGTTCAGTATTAAACCATGTACCATCAAAGATTAATGAGAAAAGTCAGATCCATTTATATTTTATGCTGAAATGTAGCCAATTCTTCCATAGCGATAATAAAATTATGGAACTAATTCTGAAGTCCATAATGGATTTTTAAAAATTAGCTCATAGGTTGTAGCCAGATGTTCAAGAAGAAACTGAGAGTGACAGCATCTTCACATAACTGCATGTTAACAATCTAGACAGGAATACCTGGCAGTATTAGACTATGAGAATAAAAACTACGTAGTTAATGTTGATTTTCCTAACATTTTACTATTGTCAATATTTCCAATAGAGATCCTTTTATCTTATGTAGTTAAGAAGTCAATTATAACATCAGAGTTCATGTTTACTGAGGTGAATGAAAAGTAAAATACTACTATGAAAATAAAAGATAATAAATGTTTGTTAATGTATGTTTAAAGAAACTGTGGTTCAAACCATTGATGGAATATTGCTCAGACTTAAAAATAAAATCTTGACATTTGTAGATGGAATTCATGATTATTGTACTAGTCAGATACAGAATGACAAACAATTACATCCCTGTATCATATTTGGAAGACAAAAACTTGAACAGACATAAACATACATGTACCCACTACCAAGAGTTCTAAAAATATATAGCAGCTATTAACATACCTAAATGAAAAGCCTAATAAAATAATTTTAAGTACATAAATAGCCTACTTTCAGAGAGAAAACAATCTGGACAGAAAGTTAAAGGACTCCATAAGCACTCAATCAAAACAAAAATAAACAAATGGTATTACATCAAGTTTAGAAGCTTCTGAACCACAGAGGAAACCATAAAAACAAAGTGAAGAGGGAGCTAACAGAATGGGAGAAAAAATTTGCCAGCCAGATAACCAATAGAGGGTTAACACCCAGGATCTATAAGCAGCTCAAGAGACTCACCAGCCACAAACAATCCAGTTGAATGGAGAAATGACATGAATAGGAATTTCTCGAATAATGAAATTCAAATGGCCAACAGACATTAAAAAAAAAAATGCTGAGCTTCATTAGCCATCAGGGAAATGAAATGAAATCCACAATCAAGTTTCATTTAACCCTAGTTAAAATGGCTTTCCTCTGAATAAAACAAACAAACCAACAAAAACAATAATTGCCAGCATGGCTGTGAGAAAAAGGTACTCTATTCCAGGAATTTAAACTAGCAAAACGGTATAGAAGAAAGAATGGAGTTCCTCAGATATCTGAAAATAGATCTACCATAGGACCCAGTCAAATCCACTCCTGGAAATTTACCAAAATAAAATGAAATCAGCATATATCTCTGTACCTCTGCGTTTATTGTAGCTCATTAACTGAGATGTGAAAACAACCCAGATGCCCTTCAAGGGCTGCCTGGATAAAGTAAGTGTGGTATTTATACACTGTGAAACACTACTCAGCCATAAGAAATAATTAAATCTTGTCTTTTGCAACTGAATGAAAGCAATTGGAAACGATTATCCTTAATAAGTCAGTCCCCCAAAAGACAAATATTATGTAAGTTTCCCTAATATATGATAACTAGTACACAGAGTACAAAAAAGTAATCCGTATGTGTGAGACATTTTAGGATTTAATCAAATCTTGATCCATCAACAATCTAAGGAAAATTAAATGAATCTGTGAGACATCTGCATAAGGCCTTGAAAACACTAACCAAGAAATGCAAACTTAAGCGTATATCAATTGGTGAATGCATAGATAAAATACGGTACATATATCATTAAGTACTACACCACCATGAAAAAGATGAAACCAATCCAAACACAGTAACATAGGTAAAACAGGATACCATTAAATCTTGAATGAAATAAGCCATGCATGGGAGACATATATGACATGATTTTATGTGGAATATAGTAAAGCTGATCACATAGAATTTGAGACTAATTTTGCTATCAGATATAAGGGGCAGTAAGGTAAGGGAAAAGATGGGAAAAGGATAATTAATGAGTACTGAGCTATAGAGATAAGTAACGAGTTTTGGTGCTCTGCTGCCTAGAAGAGTGACAGACAGTGGTAATGTGATGTATATTTTTTTTCAAAAAGAAAGAAGCTATAAGAATTCTGTAAATCTGCCTTTCTAATAAAAGTAAATAAATCTTTTTAAAGTGAATTTTAAAATAGAGCAATGATTGATGTAGGGTATGAAATGTAGTCAGAGGATGATAGATGGAGATTGGATATCATACACCAAGCCACCAATAGAAGTCAAAGGTGCTAGGGTTTCCACTGCAACTGGGGAGTAATTTTAGTTCACAATAATATATTCTCTACTGTGTAAAGAACAATAGCAGTGAAAGCATTAGACTCCACACAGGACAACAATAAGAACAGAAAAACATAAATACTAAATAGCATATTGGATTCATGTCCTGAAATATCACACTGCATCATTGTACAGCTACTACATGTCAATCAAAAATATTATAAAAGAGTAAAGAGTTTAACATAACACTTGTCTCTCTTACCTTGTCTTCACATTGCTTCCTTAGACGACCTCCTGTATTACTCTGTTAAAACAGTGTGTGCAGCCAAAGCCTTTTATGGCTTCTGTGCTACTAGACTCAGGTTAGTTTTTCTTCAGTCATATTCCTCATTAGCACTATACTGCTGAAAATACTCTCATTTTTCATGACCTCTTTGGATACTTGAATTTTCTTTTTCATCCTGTGTCTAGTCATTCCTATTCATTTTCCATTGCAGGTTCAGTACATGCTTTTCAATGATTGAAGGTTAATCTCTGATCTCTTAACTGAGATTCAATAATCACTAATGACAGTGGTTCACACTTAAATCTCTACATCACTCATTAAATCCTTTTGATAAACTGCTCACTGAAACATAGATGTTTTTAAACACAATATTATATGAAACCATATTATTTTTTCTAACAAAAAAGGAAATATTTTTTTCCAGAAAATTTTTTAATCAATGCCATAATTGTACATCCAAGCACACGAGCCTGCAATCTAGAACAAATTTCTCACCATTTCTTCTTGTGTACTTTTCACATCTGACTTCACTAAACTATAGTCTTGTGCAACAGCAACATCCTAATCCAGCTACTATTTCTTACCAGACCAATGGAAAGATCCCAGTCTGCTATATTCAAAGCACAGCAGTTCGATTTCTTCTAATTTGGTTTATTTATTGTATATTTTGCACTATTCACAAATTTTAGGTATCTGGCAATTCTGCATTGAGTAAGCCTATCAGAACCATGTCTCTAAATTTTGGTGATTTTTAATAATATTTTAAATATTTTCATTGTTAGTGTGTCTGCTATAGTGAGACAGTAATTATTTTGGTTACCATAAATCACATTCTGTTGTAAGATCTTCCTTTTCCAAGACACCACAATATTGAAAGGTGGTCAATTTAAAGTCCCACAACAGTCAGATACTAAGTGTTGTTAAATCAAAAATAAAATAATTTAGTCTAACAAGAAAGTACATAAATAAGTACATAGATAAGATAGGCCAAAACTAAACTTTGTACATCAGATAGGTAAGTGGTTAATGCAAAGCCAAACTTCTTAAGTAAAATCAAAAGTGCTACTCCAATAAAAACCCAACGTATAATGAAGTATACATTTTTTGTTGATGTTGAGCTGAGGAAAGTTTCATTGATCTGGACAGAAGACCAAACCACTTACAACATTTTTCTTAAACTAAAACGTATTCCCAAGAAAGCTCCTAACACTCATAAACTTCATGAATGCTTGGAGAGATGAGGAAGCTGCAGAGGAAACCCTTGAAGCTCTCACTTTGCTTCATAAGCTTAAGTAAAGAAAAGATCTTTAAATTTAAGACTATGAGGTCAAACAGCAAGTGTTGGAATAAAAGATAAAGGGTTCAGCACAGATGTGTAGCATGCTAACATTCGGTGCATGACACCAGATCCCATATGGGATCTAATTCATGTTCCTTCTGCTCCACTTCTGATCCAGTTCCCTGCTAAGAAAGCAGGGACTAAGAAAGCAACAGAGTAATGGACCTCTGTACCCATGTGGAACCCAGAAGAAGTTCCTGACTGCCACCTTTGCAACAGCCCAACTCTGGCCATGGCAGTCTTTTGGGGCATGAAACATCGGATATTCTTCTCAGAAATAGAAAAGATGATACAGAAGTTCATCTGGAACCACAAAAGACCACGAATAGCTAAAGCTGTCTTGAAAAATAGAAATCAAACCGGAGGAATCACAATTCCAGACCTCAAGACATACTATAGAGCAGGGGTTATCAAAACAGTCTGATACTGGTACAGAAACAGAGAAGAAGATCAGTGGAACAGAATAGAAACACCAGAAGGGGATCCACACATGTATAGTCAACTAATCTTTGACAAGAAAACAGAAAACAATCCAGGTAAAAAACCTGGTCTATTCAATAAAAGCTGTTGGGACAACTGGATAACAGCTTGCAGAATAAAGAAGCAGGACCCGTACCTGTCGCACTATACAAAAATCAGCTCTAATTGGCTCAAGGACTTAAATCTACACCCAGAAACCATTAAACTACTAAAGGAAAACATAGGAAGCACACTCCAAGATATAGGAACAGGGAAAGACTTTTTAGAAAAGACGCCTAAAGCAACAGCGATCAAATCCAAAATGAACAAATGGGACTATATCAAACTAAAAAGTTTCTGTACAACAAAATAAACAATTAAAAAAGTGAAGAAACAACCTATAGAATGGGAAAAAATTTTTGCATTCTACACAAGTGACAGGGGACTAATATTTAGGATCTACAAAGAGCTTCAGAAAGCCAAGGATAGTGAAAAAATTAACCCTGTAGCAAAATGGGCAAAGGAAATGAACAGACGTTTCTCAAAAGAACAGATACAAATAGCTAATAAATATATGAAAAGATGCTCAGGCTCTCTAGCCATCAGAGAGATACAAATAAAAACCACCTTGAGGTACCACCTAACTCCTGTGAGACTGGCCTACATTCAGAATTCGAAAAACAACACATGCTGGCGTGGATGTAGGGAGAAAGGTACCCGCCTTCACTGCTGGTGGGAGTGTAGGCTAGTACAATCATTGTGGAAATCCATATGGAGAGTGCTTGGAAAATTGCAAATAAACCTGCCATATGACCCAGCAATCCTGCTCTTAGGAATATACCCAACAGAAGTGAAATCTGCATACGAGAAGGGGATCTGTAATCCTATATTCGCAGCAGCACAATCCACAATAGCAATGTCATGGAAACAAACCAGATGTGCGTCTAAGGAAGAATGGTTAAAAAAATTGTGGTCCATCTATTCAATGGAATATTATTCAGCTGTCAAGAAGGACGATATTATTCTATTCAAAACCAGGTGGTCCCAACTAGAAACTATTATGCTCAGCGAAATGAGTCAATCACAAAAGAATAAATACCATATATTCTCTCTCATATAAGAAAGCCAACATGGAAAGGTAGAGTTCATCAAGTGCCCATGGAGTTCTGATCTAAATATAGATTGCTGCAAGTCAGGTCCCACGGCAAGAGATGGTGAAAATTCTCTGTTCTAGGCATGTTGGCATTTCATGGATGAAGTAACAGCAGAGTATATTTAGCATGTTGTGAACATGAATATGGCAAATTGGCAGTTTCCGTCAGTTGCTGGCAATAGTTTAGAGTGATGACAAATATTATTTTGATTTTTTTGTGTGTTATTTAGTTATGAGGAAAGTGTATGGTAAGCAGTCCATTTGATGGTTTACTAATTTCCTTGTTGTTGAGAAGTCCGAGTTGATTATGTATTTAATATGATAACCATTTGTGTGCTGTGAATTGCATTAAGAGTTATGTAGGGCAGAGATGATGCTTACTAAATGTACAAAATGGATTGATGAGATTAGCCAGTTAAATCTTTTCACCAGTAAGGCACTCAACAGCCCATGAGATATTTATTAAAAATGTCAAGTAAATCCTCTTATTTTTGTATCATAGTGTCAAATAGCAGTAAAATAAACATGTTAAGATCCTTAATCTACTGCTATGTTTCACTGTAAAATTTACCTTTGTTAAAATTTGCTTCTGTTCAAATTTGTTGAGATCGCACGTAAAAGTATCATAATATTACTTTGGCTGGTATTTTCTAATTACTATATAATATTTTGGGAATGCAAATTTTATTTGAATGTCAACTACAGTTAAGCATGTGCCGTTTGTTTTTCTTGCTCAGGTTTTGTAATTTGATGGAATGTTTTTATTATAGTTTAATAAATGTTTGCTTTATTAAAAAAAAAAGAAAGAAACATCGGATGGAAGATCTCTCTCTTTCTGTTTTTCCCTCTCTCTAATTTTTACTTTCAAGTAAAAGTAAAAGTAAAAGTAAATAAATGGGGAAGGAAGGAAGGCAGACAGACAGACGGAGCACCAGCAGCTGCATGCAGATATGCAGAAAATCTCACCAGCAAAACTGCTGACGGCAATAACACTGAACCACATATCTTCTTTATAAAATACACAATCTGATACGGAAAGAAGATCCCCTGTGGCACTTTAATAGTAATACAGGAAAATTTAATGCTAAATATTAGAGTTTCAAAGGGCAGCTGGACTCCCTTACTGGTGAATAATGACATTAGTTATTTTAGCTTGAAGACAATACTCATTTACCATTTCGAAACTCTTAGTATCTTTAAGAATTACAAATGTATTCCATCTATGCGTTGTAGTTGGAACATCAAAGCCTGTACATCAGTATTTCTGCTTACAAAGCAGTTCACTGCAGCCTAGTTCACGATAGCCTAGTGGGCAAACTCTTTGCCTTGAATGAACCAGGATCCCACGTGGGGGCCGGATTGTGTCCTTGTTGCTCCACTTCAACCCAACTCCCTGCTTGTGGCCTGCAAAAGTGTAGAGGACAGCCCAAAGCCTTGGGACCCTGAACCTATGTGGGAGACCTGGAAGAAGTTCCTGGATCCTGGCTTTGGATCAGCTCAGCTCCGGCCCACTGTGCCCACTTGGGGAGTAAACCAGTGGATGGAAGATTTTTTCTGTCTCTCCTTCTCTCTATAAACTGACTTTCCAATAATAAAATAAATAAAACCTTTAAAAAGTAGTTCCCTGGATATTTCAAGCTCACTGCTGAAATCTACTGCTCAGGGGAGAAAAAAAGATTCCTTTCAAATTATGGCCCATCATTGATTTTGTATCTAGCTACCCAAGATAACAGATAGAGGGATAAAATGAAACGTATCCCATTTTTTGAATGTTTACACAACATTCTGTAGTCATGGATCAAAAAATGATCTTGATTCTCAACTCTTACTTCTCAATGCTTACAGAATACATTTTATAGCGTTCTAGCTAAAATAATTAGTGAATTTTCTGGTCAAAGTAGCTAGAAAACTTTCTAGAAAGGAATTAGTAGAAAATAATGTATAATGAAATATAGATGCCATCTTTGACCATAATGTAAATTAAAGCTGTTATCTATAAAACTGAGAAAAAGAGACAGAGAGAAAAGAGAGACAGGGAGAGTGAGTTAGAGAGAGAGAGAGAGAGAAGGGAGAGAGAGAGAGAAAGAAAGAGAGAGAGAAGAGAGAAGAGAGAGAGAAAAAGAGAGAGAGAGAGAGAGAGAGAATGGGGAATAGGGAGTGAGGGTAGGAGATGAAAAAAGAAAATACATCTTTTGAATTGAATATATGAATTGAATTGAATCTACTCTTGTTAATAACATCACCTTAACATGACAAAAAATGACAAAAACAGAACATCCCGGATTCATGGAAGGAGCCCAAAATATCAAGATTAATAACCAAACATTGATTTCAATTCTCATAGATGACTTGGAGGAGTTCAAGCCCTCATTGGTGGAATAATTGCACATGTCATAACGATAGGAAGAGAACTATATTTAGAAATGAATCCTGAAGATATGACTGAGTTGTTGTAATCTCATAACACAACTTCCATGGATGGGCATTGCACTTTATAGATTGGTAAAGAACATTGAGTTCTAGAGACAAAACCTACTGGTGAGGATTCCATGAACCCTGCTAAAATTAGAAAAGATTGATTTTTTTAATTACACAAAGTTAGTACATAAAATATATTCAGAATGTAAGATTCACTGCATTTTTAGAGGACTGTGGAGAACATGGTACCAAACAGGACTGCATGTTATAGAATAGTCTACAGTGCAGGAATGAGTTGCTGTGACAAATTTCATATTATGTTATTTTGAGATCTTGTCAGTCACCCAAACCTTTTGCAACCACCACCCTGATCAGCATCGGCAACAAGGGAAGATCTCCTACCTGTAAAAACACTAAGACTCTGTGAGGGCTCAAATAATCATTAGCTGGTTTTGGCAATAAAATGTGTGTGTGTGTGTGTGTATTCTTGCTTATATATAATGATATTATACATTTAAAAAGCTACAGTATAACACAGCATAGCTTTCATTTGCACTGAGAGAACAAATTTTTCCTGTAACCCACTTTCCTATAATATTGGCTTTACTGCAAAGGCCTGGAACCTAATTTGCAACATTCCCAAGGCATGTTTGTTTGACTTTCTGAACTCTGCTTTACAGTACTCAGAAAATTTGAATAATGCAAATTAAATCATTTAAATCAGTTGTGTAAACTATCAAGAGTTAATAATTATACCCACAATAATGATGAAAATCCTTGAAAGAACACTTGTGAGGTTCAGTGCCTCACTGTCTCATCTACGCACACTGCCTGATATTAGTACCATTTAGACTGAGTCTTTTTCTTCTATCTGAATCATCCCGAGCCTCCTCATCTCTGCTTTTTGCTTGGTTAACACTCAGTTTCCAGGTCTCAGCTCAAATAATACTTGCTTGCCAATGACCTCATCAATTGCTCTATCTCGGTACAAATCAAGCCTGTCAGACTTAACCTGTTAATAGATTATGTCTTAAAGGTTGTGATGGTCACAGATGAAATTTAACACTGATTTTCAATGGCTTTGTGAAATACCCAAACATAAAATTCATGCCTCATTTCCTGAGAAAATTCAAAAGTAACATATTTCTTAAAGATATTACTAACCAGATAAGGGCTTTTTTAAATCAAGAAAAATCAATTAATAAACACACAAAACTACTTAATAATTTAAAATCATCTCAGTGACATAAAGCAAAGGCTTTGGTTAATTTCAATGATAGAGCCAAGTTCCTTTTTTTTAATTGTTTTTCTTTACTGCTGTATTTCTTTTCCTCATGGTTACCTGCATGATTCCTTTCCAATAGCCTGTACCCACGCTCATGCCATCCCTGGCACCCAGCACCAGTTAGAACGGAGTAGTTAGCACAGAGTGATATGCATCTTAATAAATTTTACTAAATGAATGAATATATTAGAGTATTTTAGGAATTTTAACACCCTTTACTATTATAAATTTGACATAGTTATTCCTCTTCTATTAGTTCTCAGCTACTGCTCTATCAAAAACAAGATATAAGACACTGATTAAAAAGCTGCTTCCAATAATTAGAATATTAGAATACAAATCAGATATACTATCTGAATTTTAACCTTCAAATAAAACACAACTGGGCCCGGCGGCGTAGCCTAGTGGCTAAAGTCCTCGCCTTGAAAGCCCCGGGATCCCATATGGGCGCCGGTTCTAAATCCGGCAGCTCCACTTCCCATCCAGCTCCCTGCTTGTGGCCTGGGAAAGCAGTCGAGGACAGCCCAATGCATTGGGACACTGCACCCGCTTGGGAGACCTGGAAGAGGTTCCAGGTTCCTGTCTTCGGATTGGCGTGCATCGGCCCATTTCGGCTCACTTGGGGAGTGAATCATCGGACGGAAGATCTTCCTCTCTGTCTCTCTCCTCCTCTCTGTATATCTGACTTTGTAATAAATAAATCTTTTAAAAAAAATAAAACACAACTATCATTTTTAAGTACCTATTATTGCTACATGTCTTCTGTAAAAAGTACAATTCAAAATTGTACATGATTTTGTTTATAATGATTTAATTGTAAATTAAGCTTTGACTTTTATGCCATTTCTATGGATTTCCAAAGTAAAAGCCAAACATACCATAGTTTATTTCTGGGCTTTCATAGAACTTCACAAATAGCACACAAAATACAAACGATCCTCTGTGGTTCCTAATCACAATTTATGGTTTTTTAATTAACTATGTGCACTTTACAGAACTACTCAGACCTATGCTGTTCATGGTAAACATCTTTAAAACAGCGTACCAGTGTAACCACCAGAGGGTAGTTAAAAGCAGCAATCCCAGTATATCAGGATAGAGGACACATTGATAGTGCACTCAATTTCCTTTTGAGAGAAACTAAACTGAGAGCAAATTCTCAGCAGGAAATAAAGACAAATTTCACCATGTGTACAAGCAATTCACAGGTTTTTTTTTTTCAAAGTGGTTGAAACAGTTGAGCATTCACCAGTCAGAATATGAGATTTTTTTCCAGAAGGATGTTATAGTCACAAAAAGTTAATGATGAAAATGATATAAAAATGATGCTAAAAGTTAAACCTCTTTATTTCCCACATATTATTTTTCAATTTCTCATCACTATTTACTAACCATTGACTCCAATCACTCCATTTATTTTATTACAGTGATATATTGAAGATATCTCTTCTGCACTAGCCCCTTTTAATTCCCAAATTCTCTTTTGTTCCTGAATTGCAATGCTTCCCATTTTACTTTGCCTTTTGCATGTAAATCATCTACCTTTTGATTAGAAAAGGACAATGACACAAGACAGTAACAAAAGCAACAGAACTGAATGCCTGAACATCAGCATATATATAACTTTAGAGACATTTTATAGATTGGTTTATGTAATTTTCATTTTAGGGGTTCTACTAAGTATCCAGTGGTAATTAAACTTTTGGAAAAAAGAGAAGAAATGGTATAAATAGTTGAGAACAATATAACCATGCAGAAAGAAATGAGATATGACCCCTGCAGCTGTAATACAGAAAAAAAAATAAATAGTAAATGCAGCTGTTAAATAGTTTCCTTAATCTTTCCAAAGACAGATTTCTCAGTGTGTATTTTTTACAACTCTCTTACACTATGAACTTAAAGAGGTATGTAGTCTCTGACATCAATCAATCTATTAAAACATGAAATCTATTCCTGACATCGCCTTTAAAAATCTTCATAACTATAACTCTTAGGTAAAATAAAGTGAATGGTGAAGCATGTTAGCCTTAAAACTGTTTAGAGATGAAGTTTTAGAAATGACTTGGAATAAACCAACAAATGGTTGTAACACCTGGTACTTTCCTGGGTATTATACACTCTCCAAAACAATGAAATGGAAGTAAGCAGTGGCCATGGTGTTGTAATGTTGCAAAGGGGAAAGCAAGCCATCACTCAATATTTTCATGTAATACAACGATAGACCTAGGTGTATCAAGCAGTGTATTTCATTAGAACTTCAGTAATGAAATATATACCAGCATTTAAAGTTGAACACAAACACTCTTGGGAAGAAAGTATCAAGACAGGCTCATATGTTATTCACAAATCTAAACAATAACAGCTGAGGAGTTCTGAAATACTGTAAAAATTTAAGATTCACATGAAAATAACTACATAAAATCCATAAATATCATACTGATATTTTCTTGATCCCATGGAAAATTCCAGACTAAAAGAGGGAATCTGACCTTCCAAACTTTGCTTATACACTGCGCTTTGTTGAAATCACATTCTTTCTAGAAACTGACTATATTAGGACATAATGCCATATTTTCAACTTCTAGAATAGCATGTCCCCTGGAGCTTGTCTTCCAGCTAATGCTAAGCAACCACTTATTGCTCATCCTCCTAACATGGTATTACAATATGAGCATTTTACAATTGTATACCTATGCTTACGTGTAATCAGATTTCTTTCTAACATAGAATGTAATGCTATGATGGAAAACTTTACCAACTGTGCTTCTCTCTGTTACAATATTTACAAGTATCTTTATGTAAAACATTTTCCCATTCAGCAAGTTTAATGTTTATCTACTACTATAAGTGTTTACTAATTTGGTGTTATAGATACTACTTTAACAATAATTGAAAGCCTATTGCTGGGTTTCTACAAAACATATTACACTCTGTAGTGTGGCACTAGAAAACACCAGTGAAGAACAGAAGACAAAATAGCAATCTTATTGCCCAAGAGTTGTATTTTAAAAGTTTACTTAGGCTGAAATCAAGTTGAATTTCCATTTTTCCTTTGCTACGCTGATATAATCAGTTTTTAACCTTATTTTTCATGGGTATTTTTAATAATTGAAGAGTCAGATTTATACCGTTTCTACTGCTTGTGATAAAGATTATGTCTCTTTGCATCTTCACATTTTCTTAAGCTTTATTACATAGATTTCTTCTGTATTTGCATGAACTAAGTAGTGTACTTTTTGAGCCATTTCTTAAACCTTCAGTTTTTTTGTAAAGTCTAAATTCAGTTCCATGATTCAAAACCAGCACATCACCACTCCCTTAATCTTTTGCCTAAAATAGTGAATTCATTTACTTTATATTTAGAATCCAAATGTGTTATTTTTCATTAATGCAGATGCACTGTGATAATACATAAAAACTATTGATTAGAATATGTTAAAATTCACAGTGAGGGGAAAAAAAGAACAGTAATTTGGAGTTTTCACAGCATGGGATAGAAAACAGTCTTGCTCTAAAAGGGAGATTCTACTCAAGAGTGATTTAAGTTTTAAGTTGAAGGAAACTGTGATTATTTTTTCTTAAATGTCAATTTAAAATATATATGCAAATTCACAACAGGACAGTGTCATAATTACCTCCACAGGACTCACCTCTGTGCTTTGTTTAACATGTAGTAAATGTTAAGCAATGATTACCAGATACACCAGGAAGTACATAAATAAGTTGATGCATATTGAAAACTTATGTGATAACTTCATTATTTTTATGTTTTAAGTTGCAGATTACTTATTTGTTTATATATTTTGAAATCTAGAGAGTGAGCGATGAGGGGGGGGAGAGAGAGACAAAGAGAGAGAATGACAATCTTCTATCTGCTGGTTTACTTTGCAAATCTTTACAATAGTCATGGTTGGACAAGGCCAAACTAAGAACCAGGACGTCCATTCTCTCTCTTTCTCACAAGCATGGTTGGGACTGAACTTTGAGTCATCAACTGCTGCCTTTCTTGGTGAGCATTAGCAGTCAGTTGATTCACAGGTAGCGGGGTCCCTGAACCCAGGCATTGTGATGTGATGTGGGTGTCCACTGGGTCTCAGTGCATAGTTATCGTGGGATGACTTTAGGTCAATGATTTTAAAACTGTTTTTCCTAGGGTATTGTGCTTTTCACAGGCTGTTAGCATTTAGCTGGACTGGAAGTGGAGCAGCCAGGAAAAGAACCAGTGCTCATATGGGATATTGGTGTTGTAAGTGGCAGCTTTGCCCACGACTTTGCAATGTCAGTCCCTAATTTTTTTTTTAACATTCAAAGCAAATATTTAATTGGAATAACAGTCAATTCAGACAACATTACTTGCAATGATTCCTGGGTCATTCACAGATACTTAATAAAATCCATTCAAATGGTCCTGTTGTGTGCAAGAGATAAGCTATCTTTGTTTTTTTCTATATTCTCAAACACTATTGAAAGATTAGATGCTCTAACACACCTAGTAACTGAGATGCTGAATTTATATCCAATCATACATACCATTTTATGTTGAAGACATTTTGAGTTAAGAAGTCAAAAACTGGGCCCAACACGATGGCCTAGTGGCTAAATCCTTACTTTGCGTGTGCCAGGATCCCACATGGGCACAGGTTCATGTCTTAGCTGTTCCATTTCCCTTCTAGCTCCCTGCTTGTGGCATAGGAAAGCACTAGAGGAGAGTTTAAAGCCTTGGGACCCTGCACCCACAGGGAAGACCCAGAAGATGCTTTTTGGCTCCTGGTTTTGGATCAGCTCATCTCTGGTAATTGCAGCTACCTGGGCAGTGAACCAGCAGACAGAAAAGCTTTCTGTTTCTCTTTCTTTCTGTAAATCTGCCTTTCCAATAAAAATAAAAAAACATTTTAAAAAAGTCAGACTGACTGTGTAGAAAATGATCATGGCAAACCATGCCTCCCAAAAGTAAAAACAAAGAAAAAAATATAAAAACAACTAAAGGAAGACAAGTGACCTAAAGCAAAAGAAACATCACAATTTCTTATCCAAATAACTTAAGGACTTATAATAATTAAGATGCTAATTAGAGATCAACAGATTTCCATAACAGTAATGCAAACTATATTATTTAGATAACAACTGATACATTAATAGTTCATATAAATAAACATTACACAAACCATGTAAGTCTAAAGATGTGTTCTTGTTCTCACCAAAGTATTTTGAATTTCTAAATCTGGTATGTAGGAATGTGCATGAATGCTTATGTGTACTGAAAATTTAAATATTTAATAATTTAAAGATATTCTTTCCCTAAATATAGACTGAGGAAGAAGAGTTGTTAGATATCACATCTGCTGATCACAGAAAGTGATTCTCTTGGCTGAGATATTTTAATTTTCTGTAAATTCTGTGCATAAAGTACTGCAACATCAAAAGTCCAAAACTATTTAGACCATAATGATTAAGCTGGGAATTCATCTGTTTTTTATTGGGAACTTAAATGATCAAACAGGGGACTTTTCCTGATGAGTTTCTATTCCCAACTACAAATTCTATATTAATGACTCCCAATAATAATTTATCATTTCATTTCTTTGTAAGATGGAAGTGGGTTTTAAATACTCTTTGAAGAATGAAAAACTTCAACACAGATTGCATTTTTAAAAATGTTTTAGGTATCCACACATTTCAAATGGCAGTATAACAATATAATTAGCAGCAGAAGTGGAAAATCAGTGTGGTGTAAACGGTGAGCTAAAAAGACATTATGAAAGAAAAAAGAAGGGAGGGGGCAAAATACAGCTTATTCCCATCTCTGAAAACACATGCTGATTTTTGAAGAGAGATTTAGAACTAATTTTATGAATACTCCTATTAAAAAATTTTTTTATTAAAACTTGTAATTTGTTTCCTTTTTTGGAATTCGAAGATGAGTTTATTGTGGAACAATCTTTTTTAGTTAACTATGTAACTAACAACCTTAAAATCTAATAAAACTTAGGCATAAAAATTCTTGTATTTCTGCTGGCATTCTCCTTTGAAGTAATAATCAGTGCCTGTATATACATGCTTATCTGCTTTTGACTCCTCCCTATTAAGAGAGAAGTGCTAAACAAAAAAGTATTCAATACAAAGCAAATATTCAAGACTATACAATGGCAAAGTCTGGTAGTATAGTATTAATCTATTCATTTTAGAAGCACCTGAAAATGTAATCATGGCAAAAGTCAGCTTGCTTCATATCATCCCAGGAGTTTTTTAACGCCATTATTGCTTGAATCAAACTTAACAATTTCTTAAAATGGTTAACAGGGCAATAGCACTCACACTATATTACCTGAAAATAGAATTATGGGTCCAAGCGTCTTGGCATAGTGGGAGAAGCTACCATCTGTGATACCAACATCCCATGTGGCAGCTACTTCTCCCCCATTGCTCTCCTCCAGATCCAGAGCCCTGCTAATAACCTCGTAAAAGCAAAGGAGGATAGGCTGAAGGTTCAGGCCCACAGACCAGTGTTGGAGCACTGGATTAAAACTCCTGGCTCCTACCTAGCACTGGCCCAGCAATGGCCACTGAAGCCATCTGAGGAATAAGCCAGTAGATGGAAGATCTCTCTCTTTTCCTCTTGCCTTTTTCCCTCTCTGCTTCTGTAACTATGAATTTCTTTTTTTTTTTTTTTATTTTTATTTTTATTACAAAGTCAGATATACTGAGAGGAGGAGAGACAGAGAGGAACTGGAGCTGCCGGGATTAGAACCAGCGGCCATATGGGATCAAGGCGAGGACCTTAGCCACTAGGCCACGCTGCCGAGCCCTGTAACTATGATTTTCAAAAAATTAATTTTTGATTTTTTTAAAAAAGAATCCTGATTCCATCAACTATTGAATAGATTGTCTCTCTGGGTTTTTTTTTTAAATTTGCTTTTGTTTCTTTTTTACTTAGATAAACTATAAAGGCAATACATTCAATGAAGAAATTTTATCAAACTCTTAACTAAGAATTTTCTTCTTTAGAATTACAAAATTGCAAGAGACCACAATAGTATTAATTTTTTGGATCTCTTATGGTCAGCAAAGATAATGTATAGTTAGAACTAGAGCTAAAATGTTCTTGTACATTCGCCTTGATTTAAGCAATTACCATTATCTACAAATTAAGACTATAGTTCTGTTACCATAGAGTTATTTGGAAAGGAAATGTCCTTACTCGTAAAAGAAGATAAAAAGTCACACCTCCTGGAAAACCATTTTCCACACACTAGTCAGTCATTGTTAAATATTCTGGTTTTTAAATGTTCTGATAATTTCCATCTGTTTCCCAAAACAAAAAATATTCTTTGATGCTGCTTTGCATGCAGAAGTGAACATCTTCATAAGTGATGAAAATACTGGGTTAAGTATGTAGAAATTTGAACAAGAAATTGCTGATTTTGCATTATTATATTTATACTGGGCCATGATTAACAAATTTTTATTAACCATGACTATAGTTGATTGTTTTTGAAATGTACAAGTAGCTTAGAACTTTAGGTGGCAGACAGGGCAAATCAGCATTATTTTTCTTCTATATCACATATTTGCTGGCCTTGCTAAAAGCTAAAATAGCACTCATAAACTATTGTTATTAAAATAACATTTACTAAATAGTACTTTCTCTAAATCAGAGTATTATATTTCAGCTACTATAAAAAGGCCAGAAACCATTGCACTCTTTCTTTTGGTAACAATCACAGCAGACATGAAAATGACTTTTTGCCAATAACATTTAAAATGAGGGTGTCACCTAATTTCCACTCTACTTCCCCCTTTGTACCTGCATAAGAGGCTAGTCTCAATTTTCTTTTCTGCCTTCTTTCAATTTCCAGAATTATTTCAAGTTTAAAAAATACATCAAAAGAGAAACTTGTTTGTAACCACAGTTTTACTATTAACCTTCCTACAGCTCAGCAAGAATCTCTCATTTTACTATTTTTTACCACCACACACTTTCACAAACAAATGCATGTAATGTCAGAACCAGCCAAGGGTTTTGTTCTGCCTGATTAGGGAAACACAAAATGTGAGCAATAGATACTACTTTAGAAATAGACAGAAGCAAGGTTTCCAAAAATACTATATTAGCAACCCCAACCAGTTAATAAAAAATACTTTATCTATACATAGTCTTAGATGTATAAATTATCTCTGATTTTGTTGAACTATCATTAAAATATATGTTGATACTTTTTCCTTTTTCTTTTCTCCATAGATTTCAGATAGGTGGAGATTTATATACTTATAAAAACATTCAGGTACAATTTTCTGACACCAAATGTGTGTGTGTGTGTGTGTGTGTTTCCTCACCAACCAATTCTACAACTCTCCAAACACCAATTAAGTATCCTACAATTCAGTTTAAGTATTCAACATCTAGAGTTGGCATGGGTTACAAAGTTTAGGACTCAATCTAACAAGACTGTCCCCACTTCACACATTCCAGATGGCACCCACATTTTTTAACTGTAGTAATATTTGAAGGGCTCCCATAAAAACCTTCTAACCCAGGGACTAGATATTGTGCTATGGTGACTCATGAAACTCAGAGAAAGATCTTAATATTACTCAATAGCAAACGACTCAATAACTGTCATAAGATAGAGGTCAATGGGTCAATGTAAGAGCAGTAAAGAATGACCTATTCAGAGTCACCACTCTCCCAGCACATTCTGTATTCATCAACATGGAAAAATACTCCTAAATCCCATTACTTAGAATAGTATCCTTGGTTAGAACACATATCCCTAGTTAAATAGGTCTGTGGCCATTGGTGACTGACCTCGGTCTGAAGCCCCACTCCAGTCTCTGGCAATCTGAGAACAAGGCTGAAGGTACCAATATTCTTAAACACATGGTTGGTTCTTGGAATGCCCAATGTCCATTTTCCAAGAATTACTTCATTAATAAACACAGGTATGGTTGAGAAGATGGCTTACCATGAGTAAAATATATTCCTTTAATTTTCATCATTCAGGAAGTTGTAAGGATTTAAGCTCTGTGATAGGTACTGGATGCAGAGAACAAACATACATTTCTTACGTCAAAGAAACCTTGATCTATAGGTTGTTTTTTAATTAAAAATAGATTGTTTCTGATTTATCTTGAAAAAATTTACATTCAGTACAATGCTATTTTTTGTAACATGTATACAGTTTCACAAATTTAGACAGATAACCATGTAACCAATATCATAGTCAGGCTAAGCAACATTTTCATCCACCAAAAAATAATTTCATGCTATTACTTAATAGTTCTCTAAATTCAAACATATTTCAGGCAAAGTTACACTGTTCTTATGACTAAATTGTCTTTTCTAATGTATTTTACCTATTAGACAATAGAAGTAATCCATTTCTTCCTAATAGATTCTAAGTAACTGCTACCAAAGTGAATCAAGTACTTGTTATGCATCTGTAAACCAAAAAACTTACAGTGTTTGTATGTTTCAATAAAATGGAATGAGGGTAAAACTAAAGATGGGGCCCGGCATGATAGCATAGTGGTTAAGTCCTCACCTTGCACACGCCAGGATCCCATATGGGTGCCAGTTCTAATCCCAGCAGCCCTGCTTCCCATCCAGCTCCCTGCTTGTGACAGGGAAAACAGTCAAGGACGGCCCAAAGCCTCGGGACCCTGCACCCACATAGGAGCCCCAAAAGAGCTCCTGGCTCCTGGTTTTGGATTGGCTCAGCTCCAGCCATTGCGGCCACTTGGGGAATGAACCATCGGATGAAAGATCTTCCTCTCTGTCTCTCCTCCTCTCTATATATCTGCCTTTCTAATAAAAAATAAATAAATCTTTAAAAAAAACTAAAGATGACAAATGGGAACATTATATACTATATTAGAAAAATAGCCTAAAAAGCATAGAAACTCTGGATAGATAGTTGAAAAATTATTGCACCTTAGCAAGCTAAGTACTTTGAACTAATTTGCTTCAGAAGGGTCGCAGAAGCAACAATTCTCTGACTTCTCTTAACTGTTTCCTACCATTGTTTCTCCCCAAAGGGCAAGTTATAGAAACCATAATTCTCCCCCTTTCGTACCTTAGAAAATCTAAGATTCCTGCCCAATAACTTGAGTCATAAGCATGGACAGATCACTGCTCCCTTCCTACACTGAAAACCCTCACCCAGAGGGATATAATTGTTCCATATGTGAAAGCAATGTTGACAGAAGCCAAGCAAAAAGCAGAAGGCAAGCTTCCTAATACCATACAATCAGATCTATCCGCTCCACCACATTCTTACATATTTTACATTGCTTACCAAATTTAAGTCTAAATAATTTACCCTATGTCTTTGGATTTCCACTGCTGATGGCTCCAATGCCTTTCACACCTTCTAGTAAATATAACTTAAGCTTTTCTTTTGTTATATTAATTTTTTTGTTATATTAATCCTCTTTATGCTGAATGGATAGGGTATGGTAACTCTCTACCCCTATAGTGATTATGAAGCAACTCATGCCAAGGATACAAAGATTATTCAAATTCTAAAACTTTATATGACACACAACTATGCTTTTATATCTTTTGTGTATATTCGTAAAATGTATCTAAATTCCTACTGGAGTTTTTAGGTAGTCATATCTCTAATTCTACTTCTCTAAATGTTGATTTGTCTATAACTCTGTTCCTACCTTCAATTTTTGACAATTACAGATAAGCAGAAAACCTTATAGATTTGCAACATTCAAGTTCAGCTTTTAAAGTGAAGGCATGATTCACATTTTGATAGTCTTTGTTGTAATCAATAAAATGACAATTGTAGGTACACTAAATGCACACCTTATGACCTTTAAATTAAATGTTATTTATCAACTGATAAATAATTCTATGTCATCACAATCTTCATGATTGAAAGAGAAATCAGATCTGATGACCTGATTTCCATAAATTAGATTTGTCGATAAAAGACATTCTTTGTGGGGTAGGTACTCTTGTGAAGCAGGTTATCCACATGACAGGAAACAGTGCCAGGTCATGCCCCAGCTACTCACTGTCTCTAATCCAGGTTGATGCTAATGTATCTGGGAGGCTGTGGGTAATGACCTAAGTACTTGGCCTCTGCCACCTGAGAATCCATGATATAGCTCCTGGGTCCTGGTTTCAACATGGTTCAACCATAGCTGTTGCAGATATGTGGTGGCGGAGGAGGGTTGGAGGGGTTAACCAGAGCACCTGAAGTGCTTTCACCTATGTCTACCTCATTCTGTCCCTGTTACAAACAAATGAATGCTTAGACTAAAACATTAATTAATGTATTAATGAATCACAAAGATTTATTGAAAAAATCAATAGGAAGTGAAAATTCACAGCGAAAATAATTGGATTTGAATTGGGTTGTTCATGAGTTGCTTTGATTACGTTGTGGAATGTTCCTTTATGCTTATCTTGCTTAGAGGTTTTAGCATGAAAGAGTGTTGAATTTTGTCAAATGCTTTCTTTGCATCTATTGTGCAATATGCCTTTCTGCATCCAGACTAAAGGCGGACTCCCAGTGAAACTGTTGAACGTATCCTGACAGTAGAATCCTGACTCTCTGACATTGTCCATGCCTACAATGTTGGGAAATATTTCAATAGTGGGATGATGGACTTATGACTGTTCATAAAGGCCTTCCAAAGTAATTCTAAAGAGGAAATCAATAGGTAACAGGAGGGGACTTGGGAAGAGGGATAGGAAATCCTAGAGTCTATGGAACTGTATCATAAAATAAAAATAATAATAATTAATAATAATAAACATTGGTCAGTGTAAAACAGAGTCAAGTATCTGGCTAGCAGGAATATGAATAAGCATATAATCAGTGAAGAATCTGAAATTAGAATTCTCCTAATTGTCAGACATTGGAAAATACTTATCTGGTAATAACTGGCCTCTTTTTGAAAAATTCATGTTGCTCTCATTTTGAAATTTTTGAGATGCCTTATTATTCCCAGAGAAGAAAGTTCCTGTGAGCCAGAATTTTGGCACAGCAGGTAAAACTTCTACCTGTGATGCCAGCAACCTATACAGCAATAAATAATCAGATAAAGTTATTCCTTAGGCTCAAAGTCAGAAGCAAAAAAGGAAAATAAAAAAAAGCTTCAAGTTTTCATCTTTTATGCACTCATTTTTCTCTGAAAAGAAAAGGCATTGGGTATTGTGGTGCAGCAGCTGCCTGCAACAGAAACATCTTCTATGGACAAAGATTCAGGTCCTGGCTGCTGCCCTTCTGATCCAGATCCCTGTCAGAGGCCTAAAGGATGGCCCCAGTGCTTCGGTCCCTGCTACCCAAGCAGGAGACCTGTATGAACTCCTAGATTCTGGCTATAGCCTAGCCAACTATGGACACTGTTCCCTTCCAGGAAATGTACAAATTGATGAAAATTCTCTGACTTTCTCTGTCTCTGTCTACCTCCCTCCATCCGTCCCTCCCTCTCTCTTTCTCTGTATCTTTCCCTTTCTCTATAATCTTTCAAATAAGTAAATAATCATTTAAGGAAAAAAAAGAGAAACATCCTGCCTGGAGACTGGACTGTCATCCAAACGATAAAACATCTCATCATCCTGAACTGCATTAGGAGATGTCAATTAATTGCCCAGGCTACCTGATATTGACTGATTAAGTCCTCAATCCTGGTTGAGTCAGGTAGAAATGAGTGAGAAAGGTTTAGAATTTTTTACAAGCAAAATCAACTCTATACTATCAGTTATATTGGATTGATTTTAAACTGAATTCATTGATAATGGTTGAAGAGGATGCATGTAGCATGCTGCTGGAAAACTCTAAAAGCATATTTTTTACCCACAATACATTTGTCTACATAATCCACTCACCAATAATTTTAACAAACATCTAAACAATCCCTGCTGTCAATTTTATATGGTAAAAACAGATGTAACTAGACAACTCTTACATATGTTAATATTCCTTCCAGCCTCTTATTTCACAGAAGCCTGAGGTTGTATTTATCATGTCAAATTGCAAATCAGAGCTTAGTTTCCATTAGCCTCTGAAATATTTTTGTCCACTGAAATTATAACCCAATTTTAATCTATTTTACATACTAATTTTTTCTCTTAGAACTAATGCTCTAAGTAAGTTATTCATTTTCAACTCATGCACACACTACCTAAACTGCCTACTAAAATACTTTAGCCTTCACCACAGAGGGACATGCCAACAAGCATGCCAAATCAAGATAAATTATACAACATGTACCCACCAATGAGATGCAGCATGTAGAAATAGCAAATATCTGAGACAGCAGGGGGAAAAAGGAATATTTAAATCTTGCTCATGTTTACTAGGTGTCCTATACTAGAGCTACTTAGAGAAGCATAAAGCCCCATGAAAAGCAATTGAATCTAAACATAAGTTCCTAAATATTTAAACTCAGGATTTAAATAAGCTTGCTTAAATAGGCGTTGAGATTTCCCAGGAAGTCTTTAAAAGTGGAACTCAAGTGTCACATTCACATTTAATTTTGATTCAGAATAGAAAAATTATATATATATCCAGAGAGAGAGAAAGAGAATTTTTTTTGGTATCACATTACAGACTGTGAAAACAGTGATCAGACCCAGTCTTACTTCTTAGCCATTAGACTATTTAGATTTAACTTCTGACATTATTGTACACTCACACTATGCAGAAACCTCATATGCCATTCACTCAGTTTCTAACAATGGTGGAAAAGTGTAAAATGATAAAACAAGCAGGATATTTGTATTGATACACTCAAGAATAAAATATTTCCAAACCCAAAGATGTCTCACACTGTTTTTGTTGTCACATCAGCATCCCTCCTAGCATAGACCTGTTTTCTAACTTTTTAAACTGGCATTTTCAGCATGTTTGGCAAAGAATCTCTGTAAGTTCCTAATTTATTACAAGGAAATTCTGCATGAATTTTTTTTGCATGAAACTAACTCATTTTTAAAATTCATTTATTTTCCTGAGAACGTTTGGTGCTCTCTCGTTTACAGTATGCCATGTTTTGGGACATGACATTTACAATCAGCATGATATCCTGGAGATCGATCCAGGTTGTTGCCTATATTGGTGGCTCAATCCTTTTAATTGATGATTAATAGTATTAACTAGCCTTTTAACTACTAACCCTTTGAAGGACATGGTTCCTGGTTTTTAGCTACCATGTATAAAGCTGACAAAATAACTGGACAGCAGCCTTATTTTGCAGTTCACCAGTATGGGGACTATTTCAATGACCTATTTAATCTTCAGTAAGTTTTTATAGCTATTGCTTTTTTTTTTTTAAGAGAAATCAGTCCATTTCATGTAAATTGTTTATGTGCAAAGAATTGCTTATAATATCCCCCTATTATACTTGTTATATCTTTAGGGCCTGATACTGATAAATTGTTTGCCTCTTTCTGTATTAGCCTATGGAGGAGGATCAGCAATTGCACTGATTTTTAAAATTGTTTTATGATACAGTTTAACAGGCACTGCGGTCTCCCCTCACACTCCCAAAGTTCCTTAAGTTCCTTTCACCATTCCCTGTTCTCTCCTCCAGTCTTACAATGAATGTCTTCCGTGAATTTTCGCAACTCCTTCGTGCTGCCACTGAAATGTCTCCCAATAATGCAGGAGATGACCAGTCAGATTTTGTTGTGAGTCCATCCTTGTAGCGCACACATGAGGACTTACTTCTCTCCACCTATGAACATATTAGTTTTCTCTACATTTCCAGAATGTATCCCCTTGAGTACCGTCCACCGTGGGGAGAAAAAAAATACACTGATTTTTCAATTAACCATTTTGTTGCATGGATGGTCCCGATATATTTTCTTTTGTTCTCAATGTGGTTATCTCACGTTACTTCCTTCACACTGTTTATTTTGAATCTATTTTTTCATTTATCTTCTACATCCCAAAGAAACTTACATTGTAGAGTTTTATTTTCTAGCGTATGCATTTACTGTTACTGACTACCCTTTCTGCAATGTTTATTAGCCTCTCTCAAAGCTTGTCTGGATGCCTCAATGCATGTGTGGCAAGAGAGGCTGTCCTCGCTTTTTAGTGTGTGTGTGTGTGTGTGTGTGTGTGTGCGCTATTTTAAAAGTGTATTTGTAGGAGAAATAAGAAAAATACGCATTTATCCTATTCCCCTTCCAAGCTCATTTTAAATGACAATAAGTTTTTCCATAAATATTTTAGGAAGAAAAAAAAGCACCTTTTTAGCTCCATGTGAATTAAAATAACATAAGAATTAATAGAAAAAATGTAGTTCTCAGCTAGAATCATGACATGTGACCTAACTTCCTATTTTCATGTATCACAGTGTGTTAAATACAGGCTACTCACAAGAGCTTTCCTGGTTTCCAACATGCAGATTTTAATTCTTTATGCTTTGTGTTTTACTGTCATACTTAATGACAACAGAACAATTTTATCAAATTTTAGCATTCAGTGTAATGTACATTTTGGATTTATTTGCTTTGTTACTATAAACACCTAGTTTGCCTAGAAGACTCACATTTAGATAAAATATTCAAAACTGTTACCAATGTAAAGAAAGTCTCCACCTCTGTCTGCTAAACAAAACAATGATGTGGCTGAAAGTTGATTGGGTTATTTCTCACACAGACACTATTTAGGCTATCCCATTGCTCATTCAGTGCACACAATTCTACTAAAGCTACTTTATTAGAATAAGCTATAATTTGAGGTTAGATTGACTAGCTTCTGACCCATGACTTACACTATCTTGGTAAAATTTTATAATTTGATCTCTACTTCAACCTTTGGCTCAAGAAACACATAAGACTCTAGGGGAATATTACCCAGTAGCAAAGATGAAATATTTTAGGATCACTACCAAAACACATATTCCTGCCAGGCCAGGACATGTGAAAGGGGCAGAGTGGCAATACTCTGAAATCAGTGTGAAGACCTGCAGTCAGCTGGGGCTTCCAGACAGCAAGGACTCAAGAGACAAAGATGCCTTTGCCGTTATGAAAGAAACACAGAGAAGGAAAAGGCAAAGGATAACATTCTGTTTCTTAAAGTTCTACCAGAATGTCTGGAATATGCAGGCATGGCAAAAGTAAATAAGGATAAACCAACCTGATTCTCTATTCTTTCTGCTAGTCCAACACTGAATCACGAAACAAAGCACTCAGAACATGACTTTTCTGTTTTTAAAGTAGGGATGAAAATAATAATGAGTGTTTTTAAGGACTTATTGATCCTATTTGAAAATGATGAGAGGGAATGTGTGTGTGTGTGTGTCTGTGTGTGTGTGTGTGTGTGTGTGTGTGAGAGAGAGAGAGAGAGAGAGAGAGAGAGAGAGAGAGAGAGAGAGAGAGAGAGAGAGAGAGACACGACACAAAGAGGCCTATTTGCTGGTTCATTGCCTATGTAGCTGCTATGGGCCAGGACTGAACCAGCCCTAAGACAGCAGCTTCATCTGGATCTTCCACAGGGCTAGCAGGGATCCAAGTATTTGTACCATCCTGTGACGGTTTTCCAGACCACTAGCAGAGAGCTGGACCACAAGTGGAACAGGTGGGACCTGAACTGGCACCCATATGAGATGCTGGCATTTCAAGTTGTAGATTTATTAGCAACCCTACAATTCTGATCCCTGCAGTTTTCAGAATAAAATCTCGGGTGACTTTTCCTTGCAGACATTACTATTCTGTGTGGAAAATTAGTTTCTCGTATTGGATGGAGGCACAGAAGGCAAAGGCTTAACCCACTGTGATGACACAGCCAAGCCCCAGAGTTTGCATTGCTGCAGAGATCATATTTTAAGGGATATTTCATGACTTTTCACACTCTTTCCTTCCTTTTAAAAATTTAGGTTTCTTTAGAAATTAATCTTGTGGGCCCGGCATGGTGGCCTTGTGGCTAAAGTCCTCGCCTTGAACATGCCAGAATGCCATATGGGCGCCGGTTCTAATCCCAGCAGCCCCACTTCCCATCCAGCTCCCTGCTTGTGGCCAAGGACGACCCAAAGCCTTGGGTTCCTGCACCCGCGTGGAGACCTAGAGGAAGCTCCTGGCTCCTGCCTTTGGATCGGCACAGTACCGACTGTTGCGGTCACTTGGGGAGTGAATCATTCGATGGAAGATCTTTCTCTCTGTTCTCATTTCTCTATATCTGACTTTGCAATAAAAATTTTAAAAAATAAAATAAATCTTTAAAAAATATTCTTGTAAAATTATATTTTATCTTCTTTCTAACTTCCTAACTTACATCTTTTGATCGTCCTTCCCTCATTTTTTCTTTCCCCACATTCTATGTGATTAAGATTTCCAATATCATATTATTTTACATTCCTTTTGACATGTTACCCCTTAAAACAAGTAAAAATCATCTATTTATTCTTCTTTGTATAAACCATACTTCCTAATACATCATCGTATTCACCTAACCATTTTGGTTCATTTTTATCACATCAAAGGGATAAGAACAAAATTATGGAAAATGTAATTCTTATAAATTCAATAACTAATTAGTAAGAATGAAAATTATACAAGTAAATTGCTCATGTTGGATAAAAAATCATCTTGCATAAAAATCAGAAGTTTGTTTTCAATAATTTCATCATTTTGTATTAGGCATGAACAAAAGTCACATTAGCATTTGCATATTATGTTTCCTGAAGCAATGTCATTAAAAATAATTTTAGGGGACTTTGTGCAATAGCCTCATGGCTGAAGTCCTCATCTTGCATGCGCTGGGATCCCATTCGGGTGCCAGTTTGTATCCCAGCTGCTCCACTTCTCTTCTAGCTCCCTGCTAGTGGCCTGGGAGAGCACTGAGGATGGCCCAAAGCCTTGAAACTCTATCCACATCAGAGACCTGGAAGAAGCTACTGGCTCCTGGCTTTGAATCATCTCAAGTTCTGGCCATTGCAGTCACTTGGGCAGTGAACCAATGGACAGAAGATCTTTGCTCTTCTTGTCTCTGTAAATCTGAGTTCCCAACAAAAATAGATAAATCTTTAGAACAATAATATTAACTTGAGGGGTGAGTAGGCGGCTCACAATGTTTACCCTCATCTTCTTGGAATGCATGAATCCGATATGAAATACAACTCCCATCCTGGATACATTGGTTCCAGGCCAGCTTCCTGCTAATAACTCTGAGAATTCAGTACCTAGTGGTTAAGTATTTGCTCCCCTGCCAACAAGCTGGGTGAACCTGATGAAATTCTAGGCTCCTGGCTTTGGCTTGGCCCAGTCCTGGTCGTTGCAGACATTTGGGTAGTAAACCCACCAACACATGGAATGTATCTCTTTGTCTCTCTTTCCTTCACTCAGTAGCTCAAATAAGTAATCTTGCATTTTTCACAATATGAAATTGAAATGACTAGCAGGCCCATGAAAAAACAAAATGCTTAGGGCAATCACCAGGGAAGCACGAATAAAAACAACAGAGGTTTTACCTCATCCTCAGTTAGAATGGTTACCATACAAAGTTAAAAAATAAACACTGGTGGGGATGTGGAAAAAAAGGTATACTAGTACCTTCTGTACAGAGACACCACGATGGAAGACAGTTAGAAGCCTGAAAACAGATCTACCATATGACCCAGCCATCCTGCTCCTAGGAATTTACCCAAATAAAATTAAATCAGTACATGGAAGTCTCTGCGGAAGAATCAACTCAGATGTCCATCTGCAGATGACTAGGTAAAGGAAATATGGACTATATACTCCACGGAATGCTGCTTAGCTGTAAAATCAATGAAATTATATCTTTTGCAACAAAAAGGATCCAAATAAAATGAGGATTAGTGAAACAAGCGAGTCCAAAAAATTCAAACAGCATGCTTTCCCAGATCTGATCTAATTTACAAATTACAAAACAATGTAATATATTGAGAGAAATTGATATTTTTTTATTGTTTACTGCCCTTATCTATGCTTTTGAGGGACAGTGACTTTTCTACTTAGCAATTTTTTTTGGTTTAGTGGAGGGTTAAACTTATGACTATAAAATATACTTGCTACGTATCATTGTAAAAATTAAATGATACAGGAGGAAGAGAGAGAGAAAGGAGAGTGGGAGATTGGGCAAAAGACAGATTATAGGTGGGTAATATCCTTAGGCTCTTAAATCTGTGTATATAAAACACATGAAATTCATCCCCCTCATAAAATATATATATATATATATATATATATATATATACATATGTATATTTGTTTTAATTTTAGAAACTAATTGCAAAGGACTGATTCTGTGTTCATGAAATAGTATAGGAAATTGCCTGATCAAAGGAGATTCAGAAAATAAGATGTTCAGCACAGCATGAGAATTGATTAATGGGATTAAATTGAAAAAGAAAAAGTGATTCACTTCTTTCCATGGACCCTTAGCTTTGAACATTCCCATAACAAAAGATCGGCTCTAGGCTCTTCTCTTCTAGACAGAAATGATAAGTAGAACACTCAGATTTAAGAGCGTTAAAGACGGTTGTATAACAATAAGCACTAACTGTAGGCACTTCAACTGACAGTCAAGCTACACTCCTAGGTCCTCAGGATCGAAGTTGTGCAAAGGAATAATGGATCTAGGTGATAGGGAACATGCTATTGGTTGTGAATCTCTGATGAAGAGCAAAGGGCCTTAGTCACAATCATACCCTATTAGGTGTCAATTCTCAGTATGGAGAACAGAGCATGAAACTCTGAAAGCAAGAACAAGAAAGCATTCAGAATCTCAAAAAAATAATAACAAAATAAGTTTACTTGCCCCAACTCAGTGCAAGCTTAAAATTAAATATTTTTGCATCCTTTAGTGATATGTAGGAACTGTAAAAAAAATTAGGAAAACTGTACTTTTTTATAAATGTTTTAAACCTCCTCATATCTATTTAAAAAATTAAGTTCCTACACAGCAAGCTATTGAATACAGACAGAAAGGAACAATCTTGACCAATAATCAAAAAATCTATCACTGAGAAACATGCCCACCTGTAGGTTTCAACAAAAAAAATGGATGCTTTAAATATTTCTCCCAATTTCCTAAAATAGTAACAGTAACTTGAACTGAACAGGATAGTCCTGTATTTCTAAAACCTTTCGCAAAGTTAGACTGCAGCTCTAAAATCTGTTTGGGATATTTGCAGTGAACTACAGTACAGTCACAAAAGTAAGCAAAATATGAAAATATCTGTTCCAGTCATTTTGTACTTATGGCCTTGCTCTATTTGGAACTCAGTTTACATGGAAAGCAATATATTTACTCTTTTGTATCTCAGCAACTTGAATGTGACTCTCAGAGCATTGCAGATGGAACCATAAACAACAGTTTAAGGACAAAAACTGCTTAGCTTTAAGGAAGAACCTGAAAGTGCTAAGATATTTTCATGCTTCTATAGCATTTCTATAGTATTTCTATAATACTTCAACTCACACAATTTTAATTTTCTAGGTAAAATCCCAGTCATCATTGTTTAAACATTGTCTTAACAGGTCTGCTGTTTAAACCTCTTTTTACTTCAAACTGAGCAATGCAGTCTCCATCTGTCACTTGAGTCACAACAGACGCCCTTAAAGCAGGAGCTACTCAGCTCTATATTCAGCATGACATTCCTATATAGCAAAGACTCCTACAGCAATGACTTCTGAGTGCTTTGTATGTTATTATTTTTTCTGTTTTTCTTATCATATAACTTTGCATCTATTAATACTCTGTAATGCATCCTGAAGATATTTAAATAGCCATAGACTGCACAACATTGTTGTATATAACCTTCATATGTTGCTAGAAGTTTAAATTGGCTTTGCTGCCAAACTAGAGGGGATTGTGTCTATATTTGAAGATTATTTATTAGATGCCCTCATAAATTCTATACTCAAAATGAAGGCTCAGTGAAAGTATGTTCTGGATGTTATCACGCAGCTAAATCCTACGAAAAGGTAAAAACCTAACTTTAGGTTCTAGCCTCAATTAAAGCTCAAGCACTGTAAGTGTATGGAACAACAGGCATGGACCTGAATGTTCCAATGATATACGTGCTAGTTTTTGTTATCATTAGATGAAAAAAAAAAGGCTTACAAATATCTATGCATGTTCCAATAGTTTTTAAAAAAGCAGTTATGTTTCTGAAATCATCACTCCATTATGCGAATGTGAACTTTCTGATTTAGATCTCTGCAATAAGTTAAGTGGTATGTGGCAGTAAATCAAGAGTTCTTTTCCATAAAAGCAAATCTCTGCATGTTACAAAGGACTTCTACAAAGCATCAACCAAGGGAGTAATACTCTATTAGAAGAGGTTACAATTTGGTGGTTGTGAATTTCATCTGCTGTGAGTCACTATTATAGTAAACTTCTGTTAATTGTGTTTTCATATTGCTCCAGGGCCAGCTGCTGAGAGATTATTGTAAATAAGCCATTAGTATAAAAACCCATTTGTACCATATCAAAATTCAAAGTAAGCTATTAACTTTGCTTTGCCAGCAAACTCTTTAACTCATGTATCCCAGTATTTTTTGGTTGCTGTTGCATTTAAAGGTAAGAAATGTCATATGAATCCAATGTTAAAGAGCACCAGTTACAAAAACAAGGAAAATGATTTATTTATAATACCAACAAAATATTTTGTATTGCCTAAGAAGTTCTTAAGCATGAAGAAATATGAGCAGCTAGGGATCATCTCTCAGCAGGAAAATAATGGGGTATTTTTTTTTTTAACTGGGGAGATGGCAACCTGCATGATAGCATGTACTTTTTGACAGGTGAAGTTGGGTACATGTCTGATTTTCACATTATAAAACGTTGTTTGAAAGGTGGAGAAACAGAGGTCCTTCATATTCTGGTTCCCTCTGGAAACACAGAACAAACTGAAGCTAGGAGCCAAGAACTCAACCCAGATTTTCCATATGGGTCATAGAGACATATGTACTTGGGCCATCAACCACTGTTTTCCAGCCACAGGAAACTGTACCCAAACACTTGAATCACCCTCTGCTGCCTGCCCAAATCATGTAAGAGAGAAATTGGATAGGAAGCTCGCATAGATGACTGCAAAGTTTATGTTACTTTGGGGCTTGGCAGTGTGGCCTAGTGGTTAAGGTCCTCACCTTGATCCCATATATGGCCGCTGGTTCTAATCCCGGCAGCTCCACTTCCTCTCTATCTCTCCTCCTCTCAGTATATCTGACTTTGTAATGAAAATAAAATAAATCTTAAAAAAAAAAAGTTTATGTTGCTTTGGAGCTGGTCAGTAGAAAGACCAAAACCAAATCAGGCACTGCCATGTGGGATAATGCTGTCCCAAGTGTCTTCTGTTTAAAAATTTTTAAAGATGACAGAACGTGACTTTCCCATTTTTTAAAAAGTAAAAATTGCAACAAAAATATGAAAAGCTCTGTAACTTTTAGTAGTTTATTTATATCTATACATGGATAAAATATGCTAATATAGCTTTAATCATCTGCAGTAATTTTTCAAATGCATTATATATGAAAAATGGAAATCTTTTCACTTGACTACCATTTATAGCTTTTGCCTCCATTTCTGCTTTATCATGGTCATTTTACTCTTTTCTTGATGAAGACATTTAGTATAGTATTAAGCCTTATGTTATAATGCTAAAAATATATCAAAGTAAAAAAGGAAGGAAAAAACAAAAAAAGGAAGGAAGGAGAGAGGAAAAAAAGAGACGTGAGAGGAAAGGGGGAAGAGAGGAAGGAGTTAGTATCATATTCTTAAAATTATATCTAGGCACTACAGTGAATATGTTCTTTTTGCATTAATATCAAATAACAGAATATTGATGAGAATTGTGTTATAGCAATTATCACATATTTGCTGCTGATTTGAGGATCTAACATAACACATTCCCTCATTTCCTAAAAAACAGAAGTAATAGCAAAAGAGTCTTAAGATGCTCAGAGAGTTTGTGGACTTTCTGGAAGATCAAAGAGGAGTAATTTCTGAGTACGAAGTGTTTTGAGAAAGCCAAAGCTTTTGCAGAAAATATAACTAGAAAAGACTCATCAGAGGGTCCAGCACTGCGGTACACTACGTTAAAATGCTATCTGTAATGTGTGAATCCCATTGGACTGACTCCTGGCTACTTTCCTTCCCATCCAGCTCCCTCTAAACAAGAATGATTAAGCATTGCAATATGGCCCTACTGCTTGGGAGTCTGCCACCTGTGTTGGTGACCTAGATGAAGTTTATGGTTACTAGCTTCTGCCCAGCCCTTTATTAGCCACTTTTGCAATTTGGGGAGTAAACCAATGGATGGAAACCTCTTTCTTTATCTCTCTCTACCCTATCTCTTCCCCTTCTACCCTCCCAACTTTAAAATAAATGCATATATAATTCTTTTTAACAAAACCAGGAGAGAAAATAAACATTCACCAGAGAATTGTTCTCCACCACTGCAACGGCCCTACTCATTTCTTTTATAAAACAAGCTAATTTAATGAAACATCCATAAAAAAATCATTAAACGTCCATTTACAGGCCTAATTTGTTTCTTATGCATTCTTTTTGTTTCCTAATATTAAAAAAATTACCTTTGGCACCCCTTTCCCTTTAGTTCTGAACAGAAAAATAATGCTACAACAGCATTCAAAGCTCCAAAAAGTATCTGTTGTGTAAGAAAGAACCCACGGTGTCTCTCTCATTGCTTCCATTGTATCCTGAAGGCAACTGAATTTACACGTTTAAATAGACTTCATATATTTTGTTTTTATATTTTAATTTCCTTACTATAAACTTTCTAAAGTCCCACTATGTATTTCTGTTAAACATATTGCCACTGATATCTGTAGTAACAGATACCCATATCTGATATATAAAGTTATGCAAGAATTTCTAAAGATGATAACTCATAAAAATGCCCTTTTCAACAATCATGCTTTTAAAAATCTTGCATCATTTTCAGAATCTGTGGGATTCCATAAATTTGTGTGGGCATTTATACTAGTGGTTAAAGTGCTCTTTGGGGTGCTCACATCATGTACTGAAATGTTTAGGTTGAATCTCAACTCTGCTCTTCATTCTAGTTCCTCCTCCCACCCTTGATTCCTCCCTATCTCTAAGCCCTCTAAATAAATATTTTAAGTATATGTGTTTTAGTGATTTATATATTTACTTTAAAACAAATTTCATACACAAATATCTATATAATTAAATAACCAGAAAAAATTAGAACATGCTAGATTTGAATTTAAAAATTCAAAAATATGGGAAACATTTTTTCAAAAGGTGAACATGACGGACTAAGCTTATACGAAGCAACAACAATCTCTACTAACTTAGCTTTCTAGTCTATCTCTCACGCCTGTCTCCAAAATTGTATCACATTAGACTGTATCTGTATCTTTCTCTTACATTTTATTTGCCCCTCATTTCTGACATTACAGAGGTAACTCATCACCCTGCCTTTCTGGTATTCAACTATAGGGAGTATAAAAATGTCCTTACACTGATATTCACTATTTCTCCACAAAGTTGTAAATCCACAAACATTTCTATAGATGTATAAAATATTTCTCAAAAACAGGGGTCTTGTAGATTTTTTAATCTAAAAATGCTCACAGTAAATGAAGATATATTTCAAATATTCTTCAAATATATTTCAAATATTTTCCATTTTTAAATCATTTTAGAAGTAGAGAAAAAATAAATATGCAATCATAAATAAATAGCATTGGCATGGTGATTAATAAAACTTTCAAACTAAATACCAACTAGAGCATTTATTCTCAACTTCTTTGAGATCACTTGTCAGATAATACCAACTAGGACATTTATTTTCAAATTAATTCAGAATACTTGTCAGGTAATATTACATCTTGGGATGACATGACTATGAAAGAGATTGATAATCTTGATAGATTATTTTGAATTTGGAAGCAAAAATTAGTTTTGTCACATAGCAAATTACACAAATTTTAAGATTTATAAACAGAATGTCTAGAGCTCCCAGATTTTATATCAGCTCCTAACATTTCATTTTCAAGTGCAAAATATAGAGAATAGTCATTAAAATTCCTACCACTTTACAGTAACCCTTTAGAAATCAATCCTTTACAAATTTTCTACAATTTATCTTGAGCTCATTTATAGGATGAATCCATTTTTTGGAATCTGCATAAATATAGTTGAATTATGTGAAGAAATTCATCATGTTCTGGAAATAGAGAATACTAATTTCCTTTTCTAATTTTGGCAGCTCTTTTGAACAAATGACCTGTTCCTAAGTCTCAGTTTGTTTCTTTAATACAGGGACAATGATTCTCATAATTCAAAAATTTTAAATGGGAAAACATAGTGTTGTTCTCAATGCAGTTACTACAATACAGCTATAAGTAAATAAACAGTGGATGACATATTTTGGATTATCATTTTGATATAGAGTTCTCACACTGAGCTAGAGATAAATACAGTTCTCATATGAACTACATCTAAACTTGTAAGGCTTTCTACTCTCTAAATTTTAATGTTTCTAGTAGGGATTCACGATGTTTATGTTTACAACTCAACTTTTAATCTAAAGCAACCTATTTACTCACTCATGACCCAAACTCTTACTTACAATCGTATTGATCAAGGTTAATGAAATAACATTTCACTGCACACTGGCTGAAAGAATGGGGCAGATATCAGAAGAAAGTAAACATTAATTTTAACACTTGTAAATTATGAACATTTTAAAATCTGTTTCAATGTATGGGGATTAAATGTTAATGCATATAAAGTACTAATCACTAATGAATGATTCAGTAACTTCCAAAAGAGTTATTATTGCATCTTCAAGTATAATTTTTCTCTTTACATGTTAACCATTCTCTACACCCATTGTATTTTCCCTCCACAGCCATTATAAACCACAGCTTGGTCCTACATTCAACAAAATCCCATGGTAAAAGTAAATGAGTATCTTTCTCTGAGTATAAGATAAACATTTTTAAACAAGTATTTGGAATAAAGCTGGCCACTTACATTTGTATTCATCTTGTTTTTATCCTTCACCATAAGTGTATTTCTTGTATAAAAGAAATTAAAAGGTCTTCTCAGCGTTCTTACGCATTTTTTCCTTTGTAAGCACACTTTCCTTTCTTATTTAAGAACATACCTTAAGTGATTTCAACAGAGCTAGTATATGGAAGAGAAGCAACACATGTTGTCTTGTAGTGTGTAAGATTATTTCTAGTCAGTCAGCCTATAATCAGTTAGGCACATTTCTTTTAATGTTTTAATTCCATCATCCAAAATTTATTAACAGCTCCAATAAGAAAGGCTGAGCAAGTTGTTTTAGTAAACATGTACCCTGTTATATCCTGCAAAAACAATTGTTAAAATAGAGACATAATATTTTTCATGCACAGTTCAAATTGAAAGAGAAAACAGAAAATCCTCAGATGACACAAGTAGGAAGGGGAATCAATGTCAAAGGGGGTAAAGTGGAAAAACCTTACTTTTAGGTAAATACCCAGGGGATTTCACTAGCATCCAAGAGGAACTGAAGAGGTACTTTGTGGATCATAGAAAAAAAAGCTAAGTCACCAGAATTAGGTTTGAGACTTCTAAAAGCTGCTCTGTCAGTGAGAATCAAAGACTAAGACTAGGAACTGACTCGTTAGCTACAGGCAAGAGCAGGAAAATTGGCATCTATATGAAGTCTTGCATGAAGGACCAGTAACACTGACCTGTACCATGCAGATTTGGAACTAGTTGTGTAGGTCCTTGTTGAGAGAATAAAATAACAATTGGACAAGAAAAGTTAAATTTTATTGCCACTGATAGAGTAAAATAGTACCCACTACTGTTGGAACAATTTCATAATATAGTCACTGGACTACTGTGGGAAAATGAATGCTCATTGAAGAGAGGCAATATCACATATGTAACGTACACTGGAGTTTGAGAGGGAAAGTCAGTGAGAGGGGGTATGAATGAGTTTCAACTGCAGGAGAATAGCTAGCATAAATATCAGAAAAAGACAATAGATTCAATATGCTGACACAGATTAATGAAAAGATAGTTCATGTTGTAAACAGACCTCAAATTTAAACCAAAACTTATGCTTGAAAACCAAACATATGTGGTGACTGCTGTGGCACAGTGAGTTAAATTATTGGCTGCAGGTCCCTACATCTACATCTTACATGTGGAATGGTCCGAGCCCTGGATGCTGCACTAGCAATCCAGCTCCCTACTAAAACATCTGGAAAAGTAGTGGAGGATGGCTCAAGTGCTCGGACTCTTGCAAACATATGAGACACCCAGAAGAAAACCCTGGTTTCAGAATGGCCCTTTCGTAAGACTATGCGTATTCCAGTATGTGTGTGCGTGCGTGTGTGTGTGTGTGTGTGTGTGTGTAGGTCTGTCATACCTTTTTGTTTTTATCTAATTCTCAGCTGTCAGATATCTAGGTGATTCCTATTGTGAACTGAACAGATAGAAATGGTGCTGATTTAATTTCTTTTGAATAAATTCTCAGAATGGGATGGTAGAGTCATATGGTAGACTGGTTTTTGGTTTTCTAAGGAATAGCCATATTGTCTTCCATGATGGCTGTGCCACACATTCTTAGCTCTTATCAACAGTGTATTAGGGTGACTTTTCCCCTCATACCCTCACCAGCATTTGCCCTTTTCTTTGCATGATAGCCATTCTAACTGGGGATAGCATCTGTACCATGGGAAATAGCATTTATTAGGACACCAGGGACTCTGTTATGGATCCCCATTAACACAATCACAGTTTATACCCTGTTGTTTCAGTAAATCATAGTACTTTTCTTAATTAAAACTGATATATCAAAACAACACAAATTTAATATTCTATATAAGTGTTACAATGCCTAATATGTACATATATCGATGTGCTATATTAGTTATTAAACTTGAGTACTTGAATTGAAAATGTTTTGCTATTTGCAGGCCCCACACACACTAACAACTCAAGCATCATGAAAGTCCCAGAGAGTAAAAGCAAGCTTTGATTGGTCTAAGGAAATACAGGGATCGGATCCACACTTGATATTATTATAAAAGTCGGCATTGATGAATACTTTGGAAATGTGTAACGCCATTGCAACAAATACACCTTGTGAGGTAAAACAACCAATATAAGCCACTTTGTTTTAGTAAACATATTATATCTAGAGGCCACTGTGATTGATTTAATGTCATTTTCTAAAAAATCAAAATGTTATCTTTAACTGCCTCCTTCACTTTTTACATAAATTTCCATTAGAAGAGTGTACATATTCAGGGTTGTCAAATCCTAATACACTATTTAGAAATAATAGCCTTTATTTTAAACACAAATTAAGCAATTCTATGTGTTTTACATGACAAGTTTATAATTGTTCACTAAGAGTAATCACCCAAGCATATTATTAAAACCATCCATGTGTGACTCCTCTTCACATTATTACAGTGCTCACATCAAAAAGACACTGGAAATCTTTAGCATTTTGTAGCTGATGCCAATGGATTTTATGAGACAAATAGCAATAGGTGCAGTGGTTAATTTTCCATGTTGGTGATTTGAATGAATATCCTTTGATTAATCTAGTTTAAGAGTAAACAATGGACTGTTAAAAATGCTATGGACTCAGGAAACCTTGATAAGTAAGTCATATCCACTGTTCCATCAAATGCCAGTTAGTGACATGCTGTTCATACTTAGAAGATAGGAATTCTTAACAAATCAATCTCAAAGAAGGAACATGATCCTCACAATACAAATAAATCGTCTCCATCTCTTAACTTTAAAACAGGTACTACTGAAATTCTTCTTGGCAGAAACAATGCATGACTGCTGTCATTAGTTGTCTATATTCTGTTGCGTATATGTTTCACAATTTAAAACTGTTATTTCAGGGTATTGTCTGTTGATATTTTACATAATAATTTGTAGTGCTAAGACTAGCATGTGCCACATGACATATTCTCATTTATATTCATATATTCACTTAAGATCAACTTTTATTCTATCAGAATTATTAGGAAATTTGGTATTTCAGACACAAATTTAAACATGACATCCTAATTTGCAAACTTTAAGTAGAAATTTTTAAAGGAGAGAAAGTGTGACTTTCTGCAAATTGTGATTAAGTTCTGTGTAAAACTTTTGCTGTGAGCAGGTTAGATGATATGACTGGCATTGTGGCATAGCTATTTAAATTATCACCTAAGATGATGGTATCACACGTTGGTGCTGGACTGAGTCCCAGCTGCTCCACTTCCAAACCAGGACCCAATTAGTGTGCCGAGGAAAGAAACAAAAGGTTGCCCAAGTGTTTGAGCCCCGGAGACACACATCAGAGAACCAGACGAAGCTCCTGCCATTGGCCTGTTTCAGTCTTGGCCACAGCACCAATTTGGGCAGTGAACCAGCAGGTACAAGATCTCTCTGTCTCTTTCTTACTCAGCCTTTCAAATAAATAAATACAAACACCAGAGAGAAAGAACATTTCTGAATGTGTTTAAGTCTTTGGGAGGAATCTTTGCTAAATAAGGTCTCTAGAAACATAAACAGGAAAAAAAGAAAAATATCTTCAACACTTTCCTTTGTGAATCTCATAAAAACTTTAAGCATTTTTAGGAATCTGAGCATTTCACACAGATTTTGAAGAGGACATTTCACAAAGTCTTTACAGCTCTGCACATAGATGCCCTTTGATACTATGCTGGAAGAAACAGCGAAGTGGGCCTCTAGAAAGCAACTGGGGTTGTGTATTTGCTGCCTTTTTTGTTAATCACATCAAGTCTGAGAGAGTGTTTTCAAGAGCAAGGTTAAAAAGAAACATCTTTGAATTCTTGATTTGATAAAACTTGGAAAGCAACACTAACAATTAGTGGGACTTAAGAGGTTGTAAAACACACAATCAATGCAAGCAATAATACTTGGCACAGTGAAATCCATATACAGATTATTACAGCATTCTCTGAAAGTGAGGGGAAAAAGTCAAAGTGACAAAGTGAGGATGACATGCAAGCAAGCAATCGTAAGTACTCATGATGCAGGAGGCTGCATCAAAACTGGCTGCCACACAAAACAACAAGAAAAATTAACTTTGAAACGTTTGATGTGGGAGCCAGTTTTGTGGCTTAGTGGTTGGTAATGCAGTCACTGTTAATATCTGTGTCCTATCAGTTCATGTCCTGGTTGCTCTGTTTTTAATCCAGGTTCCTGGTTAAAGCAGTGCAAGATGGTCCTAGTATCCAGGCCCCTGACACCCATGTAGGAGACATGGGTGGATAGGGCCACCATGGTGGCACAGCAAGTTAACCCTCCATCCTGTTGCACTGGCATCCCATATGGGCACCAGCTCACACCCTGGAGTTCTTGCGTTGGCTATTCCATTTTCTATCTAGCTCTCTGCTTATGCCCTGGGAATCAGTGGTAGATGAACTTGGGATTTTCCACCCACATCAGATTCAAAAGATGCTCCTGGCTTCCAACTTTGGATCAACTAAGTTCTGTCCATTGCTGCCATTTGGGGAGTGAACAGTGAATGCAAGATCTGTCTGTCTCTCTTTCCTGCTTCTAGCTCATACAAATAATATGTTAAAAATAAATACAGATGTTTTAAAGAAACATGGCTCTATGAAGAACATAACATCAGTAGTATTCAAGATGTAGATGGTGATTTATATGTACTAGATGAAATGTCTTAAAATTAAATAGGTTATTAGATAGCACCATAGTCACTGTAGCATAACCTTATCAGCATTTACTTTCAACACTTTAATAAAAGGCTGAATGCCACCTAAAACTTGAAGAATGGATTTCTTTATATTTCTTTACTCTACGTTTTTAAGTTGAGAACATAGATTATGCTCCAAATACAAAATTCATTGTGTCTATACTGAAGAAGGCAAAGAGACACAGATTCTGTCCACTCCTTCCCTCAGTAAATGCCTGCAACAACCAGCTCTGAGTCTAGGAGCCAGTCTGAATCACCCATCTAGATCACAGGGATTCAAGCGCTTAAGCCACCCACTTCTGCTTTCCAAATGCATGCATGAGCAGGATTTTGGGATGGCAAGGAGAGCTTGAACTTCCACCCATGGCATTCAAATATGAGACATGAGCAACTCCAAGCAGTCTTACAACCGTTGTAAAACTTGCACAGCCAAAGCAAGCAACTTCACGGGGCTATTTCCACATGTCAAGATAAAAACAGCAATACTGTCTCAGACAGAATGCAGAGATCAGAATTACACTAAAAATACAGTCTAACACTACATTTGATGGGCTGATTATACAACAAAATTAGGAAGCTTATTTTGTTCTAAATTAAAAAATAGCATTAAACTTTGTCCTACTTGGTGAAAAAGATAGCTCACACCATTGGATAGCAAAAATTAAAAATTTTAGCATAATCAAGAATCATCCAAGAAAACTGCTTAAAAAGCAGATTCTCCAGACTTTATATTCATACTAATTTCATGTCTCAATGACTAAGGGGTAAATTCCATTTTTGCTAAACTGTATGCCACATATTTCAAAAGGCATATGTTCTCTAGATCATGCTTTCTTAGCCTCAGCACCACTGACATTTTGCCCACATCATTCTTTGTTATAGAGAACTGGCTTTTTACATTGCAAGATGAGAGAGAGTTCAGAACATACTACTCCAAAGCATGGCAGCTTGGCATTTGAGGAATCACAAGAAGGGAAATCTCTCTGCAGTTTTTACACACTTTTCCCTTGAAACAAGCAATAAAGAATTCTCTGACCTTCCTCTAAAACACTGTAGTTCATAAACCTTTCATTCCGGAAGGGTCCACAAAGCACTGAGTAAAGGAATGCTATTCTCTCTGAAGACACAGACAAAGAATCTGAACAAATAGGATTTGCAAAGTTTTCCCCAGGTCACTGTTTTACATCATTTTTATCCTTCAATCACACATTTGCATGTCTACTCATAATATTACCAATTCTGCCATGTTTCTTTTATTTAGTCTTTGCCTGTCATATACATTATCACAGTAGGTACATTTTCATGCTTTTCTCCTGTGCATCTTTCATGGTAAGAATCTCTACCACAAACTTAGTAAAGAGGAAAGAGATAAATAGTTTCCAATCTACAGATGCTTAGTAGCATCCTGGGCTCTGACTCACCGGATGCTAATAACCTTCCCCTCTTCCCATCACCCACCAATTGTTAAAGCTAACAATCTCCCCGCATGTTGTAAAATATTCCCCAGAGCACCACTGCTTCCATTAGAGAATCTGTTAAAATATCAGCAGTTTTAAAGCAGAATGTGTTGTTATAGAGAGCTAAAATGTAGAATAGTCTCAAGAGTGAAAAAATATATCCAAAATCTCAGAATGTAAAATGAGATATAAGTGAGAGAGGGAGTTGAGATACTCAGGAGAATTATGGTTCTACTGGAACAAGAGGTCAAATAGAAATCTGTTTCCCAGGGACAATTATTTAGATGTGAAAATTATTTGCAATCCCCCAGGGCAGCAGTAATTAAAGAAAAATTAAATCCAGGGTCAATGATATAAAACTATGTTGTCAACTCCAAATATCACCACCATGCATGTCTGCTGCGCTTTCCCTTGCTCTGCTCCAAAGCCCATGCGACTGATTAGCTGAGTAGATGACAGTCGTCAACCTCACCCATGCCACATCAGTCAAGTATTGTTTTTTTTTTTCTCTGTTCCACCATTTCTTATTGTCTCCTCATTTTTATTATTACTTTAAAATGTTTTTATTTAAAAAGCATTAAGAGATAGTGACAGCAAGAGCAAGTAGAACAGTTTCACTTAGGAGTTTATTCTCTGAAATGACAACAGACAGGGCTGTGCCAGAAAGCAACCAGGAGCCAGTAACTCAATTTATCACTCCTTCACAGGCGACAGAACACACTGACTGAGCTTCCTCCCCAGGGGCATTTGCTGGATGTTAGAGCTACAATGAAGAGTACAGAACTCAAACACAAGCTCAAGCTCAAACTCAAACACTTTGATACGGGCCTCCAAAGAGGTGATTAGCCACTATGACAAACATTTGCTCCTAATTAGAGTTTATATTAGCCCAGGACAATGTCTCTATTAATGTATTAAAAGGGTTATATTACAGGACTTGACCTTTCAACATTTACCAGTGAGTTGGACGATGACAGAAAGTGTTCAAATAAAATGCTCCAGGTATGCAATCCAAAGAATAATGAGTGAGAATGGTGAGAATGATGAGAATTCTAGTTCCTTTCACAGAAACAGGCAAAGACAATAAAGATTTCATTGGATTGCAACAATGTATTCTGGCAGTATAATCAGAACTCCAAAGAGTAAAATATTCTTTAGTTGGATCAGTCAATGTGCAAATGTGGGTCAGGCGTTGTGGTGCGTCAAGTTAAGCTGCCATTTTGGATGCCCTCATGCCTCAGTGGAGTTCTGCTTTGTGTCTGGTTACCCTGCTTCTCATCTAGCTTCCTACCACATGCCTGGGAAGCAGCAGTTTAAGGATCAGGAACTTCAGACTCCGCTACTAAAGTGGGAAACCTTCAAATTGTACCTGGCTCCCAGATACAGAGAGGTGCACTTCCAACTTTGTAAGCAATTTAGGGAGTGAACTGGCAAATGGAAGACCTTGCTTTCTAACAAATAAAACAATCTTTTATCAAAAAGAAAACTTATATGATCGCCAAAATGTATCACATCATTTTATAAATGTCTCAACATAAACAAAGTACAGTGTCTAAGATGATGGGCCAGTTCCTTTACTGGGATCATTACACGTTATGTACATGAGTGTACCACAATATGTACAGTTACTACATGGCAAACAAAGAGACAAAAAAATCCAGAAGATGATGAATAATTACTATATAAATAGAGCCAAGAATCACATTATCTAGATGAACAACTTGCTTTCTATTAACAAAATAAAGCATGGATTATCAATTATATTTAAGTTTAAATGACTTGGGAAATTGATATTCATATCAGATCAGAAAATAAATATTGTCAAGAAAATCAATCTCGCTGCTTGGTTTGAAAATGTCTCATGCTTTTATCAAACCAGCATGTTGACTCCAAATAAACTTTATGTTGCTCCTTAATCACATTGTTTATAGTCCTCTTGCTTTGTGAATAGTCTTTAAGTCTGTATACATTTTTCCAAATTTGTTTAAAATATTTACATAATTAACGGGGACTATTTAAATCATATGATTTACCTCTATAGCAAATGCAAGCACATAAAATGCTATAGAGCATTTATTTTCAATTAGGCATTTTTTTCCAATAATGAAGATATCAGAAGAATTGTCAGCCTGTAAAATTCAACTGAACAATCTCACTCTGAAAAAGTCCATCAACTCCACAGTCAGATTTGTTTTTATTGTTACACTAATTTGTATTTGTTCTAAGCAGATAACGAAGATGAAGAATTTCGTGTCTTATGAATTTTGGTAGATGTGAAAACAGTAGTAGCTTCTCCCCTAGGCTAACAAAATGATGTACCCAGTGAAGACACAATCTAAGAGTCCCCAGTCTCTTCCCCAAGGGAAGATACAATTACCTGCCATTCCAGAAAGGGGAAGGGAGTGGACAAGAAGACAAATTTCTGAAGAAAGAAATAAGAAAAGGTAGTTTTCTGTCCCTTCAGCAAGGAAGACTTAATTCTGTGGGCTATGGTAGTGTGAGTGCAAGGCTGTGGGCTAGTCTGGAACAGCTGGGCTTTGGTGCAAGCTGGAGCTCATACTCAGGATCCTATGCTTGAAATTTACAAAGTGGGAATAGAATTCACAGAGGCAGAAGGGATCCTGCAGTACAATACAAAGTGTTTCCCAATATTAGTCAACATGTGTCTCTGAATAAAAGGGTTCTACCAGAATATATTCTAGGACTTTGCCATAATCTGAGCATGCAAGGTAGGGTATCAGCAAGAACAGTAATCAACTTTGCCATTACAGACATCTTGGGAGGGGAATTTTTCATTTCATTATTACTATTTTCTGATACAGTTCCATAGGCCCTGGGATTTCCCCTACCTGCTCTCCAAACCCTGCCCCCACACCTCCCCACACTGAGTTCCCCCATATCATTACAACTGTATAGTTCCTCATAAATGGTCATAAGTTCATCATTGGGGGCATGGACAATGGCAGAGAGTCCAGCACCTTATTACCAAAAAACGTCCAACAGATTCACTGGAAGTATATCCTCGATTGGAAGTAGAGATGCACACTGTACCATATCCTCACATCTTGATTTTCTTTTTCATTTCTTCAGTGACACATTAGTCATTCAGTAGCATGTTATTTAACTTCATGGCATTGTAAATTTTTTTCCTTCCTGCTGTTGATTTTATATTGTGACTTTTCATTTAAGGGGATGGATAGTAACTGTGTAATGGAGACTATCATATTCGGTTAAACTTCATGGCACTGTAAATTTCTGTTTTTTCTTACTGTTGTTGATTTTGCTTTCTGGCTTTTCACTTGGGGGGGATGTATAGTGACTGTGTAATGGAGAGTGTGATGTCTGGAAGTAAAATTCTTAAAGGCAAAATCAACATAATTTAATAAAACAAAGACTTAAGCCTTTTTCAACTGAGTCATACTGAAATATATTTCCTCAACTGTTACAAAATACAATTAATTTATATTACCTGAGACAAAGATTTTCACTCTAAAGTTACTTAATGATAAAACCTGGAATTGAATTGTTTCTACCTTTACAATTCAGCTTAATTTCTTGTGTTTTTCCCAGTATGTACCCTTTACCAAATATTTTTTTTTAATCTTTACTGAAGGGTGAATTTTATCTATTCCTGTACTAACTCTAATCTTGCTCTCTATTCTTTATTCTGCAATTTTTTTTTATTACAAAAAATGTGTAAGAGAGTGACAGTATTCTCCTTCACTGGTTCATTCCTCAAATGTCTACGTAAGTGGGAACTGAGCTAGAAAGAAGCCGAAAGGCAGGAATTCAATTCCGGTTTCCCATGTGTACGGCAGGGATCCAGTAACTCAAGCTATTGCCTACTAATTCTCAAAGTCTGCACTGGCAGGGCTCTGCAATTGAAATTTGGCCCAGACAAAAGCCCAGACATTCTAATATGGGATACAAGTGTCACAATCCTGCTTGTCTGATATGCCGAATTTCTACCTCTTTTGCTGCTCTGTTTGTATAGTGCTCTTTTTGCTTTCTTTTAAGATGTAACAAGCAAGATTTCTCTAGTTATCAGTTCATATTGTTGAAATATAGTTTGCTTGAATATTTTTTGAGAAAAATTCCATACCCAAAGCCTGGGTAATAAATAATACATGAGTTGACTGGTGTTATGGCAAATTATCAATCCTTGGAGAAGCTGGGAGTAAGGATTTTAAATGGTTAAAACTTTTATTCTTTCATATAATTGAACAAATAATCATTGAATACATATATTCTATTTATGTTCTATACACCACCAATAAAATAATAAAATGAGAAAAATGCATGCCCTCATTGTTAACAGAAAGAGAGATGATGTAGTAATTCACAGCCAAATTAGATTTATTATCTAGATGAAAATAAATCCATAGAGGGTGGCTGACTTCCCAATGTGGATGTAGTCGAACATGTGGCAGGGTTCCTGTCTTTCAGCAGGATGAGCTTTTTAGGGTCTGGTGTCTTGGGGTGTCCCTAGGGGTGGAGAAATTCCAAGAAAATGGAGAGTGAGTGATCAGTGGACCAGCTTTTCACTGCTATTTCAACCTTGGTAGGTCTTGTTCCCTGGGGGCAAAGAAATGCAGAGGCTGGGGTGTTGGCAAGTTAGACTGGTTTTTGAAATTACTGTATTATGGAAACAAAAATAGCAGGCTTTAACAGAAAATTGAAGATAAGTATTGTGAGGGTTGCAATGATTAGGAGAGAGACAAGGGAGACAAGGACTAGAGCAATAAGGACATACTTTAAAGGGAGGACCATTGCATTTTGGTATTGGGTTAAATGTGATGCATGGAAGAAAAAAAGATAGGCAAAAATTCCCCCCACAAGGAGGCTTATGGTTCATACAACTGGTAGGACAGTCACTATAAGCTGAAGTGGAGAACACTTGAGAGCAAAATGGCATTCGAGATAAAATCATCAGAAACTCAGTTAAGTAAGATAATGTTTAAAATATACAACCAGAGGCATCTAACAGACAGGTGAAGATAAACTTCCAGGAATAGGTACAAGCTAGAGAAGTTTGCAAGTAATTGTTAAGGCTGCTAGTTAGATACTAGTCTATGTGTGTAAAAGGGACCAAAGAAAGTTGAAATGTTTTTAGGAAAATAAGTTTAATAAAAAAAAAATTAAGCGTAATAGAACAAAGAAATAAGTTTTGAAAGGGGACCTAGTCTGTTGTCTATCTCCCCTTGCCTAAGGTAACATTAGCTACCCTGTATCAAAAGGAATTCATTGAAGTGAGCAAGTGATACAGCTGGTCCTACTAGGCTGTAATTATTGAAATAAAGAAGTCATTTGATCCCCAATAGATAAGAACATTGATGGTCAATGTTCTCTAGAGGGGTTTGTTTAGGGGAATTCCACATCCAGAAATAGAGGAATAAACGGGCAACCAAATGCAAGCCTATAAAGACCAAATCATCTGATTTTATTTTATCATTATTATTTTATAGTCCAGTTTCATAGGCTCTGGGACTTTCCCTCCTCCATTCTCAAATGCACCCAACAGACACACACACACACACACACACACACTGATTTCCCCCATATTAATACAATAGTATATAGTCCTTCTTCATAAACAGTGGTAAGTCCATCATTCTGGACTCTCATCCTTTCACTGAGATGCTCTCCTGCTCTATTAGGTGTAAGAATTTCTGTCTCTCCAATAAACTATCCTAAAATCATCTTCACATGTGCTCATTCATAGAACAAGTTCTTGGAGTTTAAAATGACTATAACATAATTATTATATAGATATGGTATGCATACACAAAATACATGCAAGTATATATATGCATACTATATATACATACTATATTTATATATAGCTTGAGGTTAGGGTTATGTGACTGAAAGATATCATCAAAGCAATGGTTGCAAATTGAAGATAAAATGCATAATATTTGCATTCTTGCTCTGTCTTAATAGAAAAGACAAGATTATGAGGTTAAATTTAGAGGGGATCTAGGGCAGGATAATAAAATAACATCACAAGAATAGAAATAAATGGTGTTTGCATCCTATCAACACTCTGTACTTTCAAGGATTTTTGAAATAAATTCATTATGTACCTTCATTTGGCTCACACAAACCAACTAAGAAACAGATCAATACCTGCCAATGTATTTCTCCAGTGTTTTCTTTGAATATATTTTTACTCATATGACATCTCCAACAAACACTTAACTCATGGACTATGTGAGCATCTATTGGAATTTACTCTTGCAGTGTTTGGTTTTCCTTACTAGGCTCCTAAAAAAAATCACCTCCCATCCCAAGCCTCTCTTTCATTCCTAATAATATTATTATCATTATAATATCCTTTATAATCAAATCCAATGGTTTTAAAACTGTTGATTTGCCCTTGTCCTCTAGATTAGAGATCCCTTTAAAATCACTAGCTTTCACTCCTTCTTAGCACTTCTCCATTGTTTTGTCCTTTTCTATTCTCAAGAAATGCAGTCATGATTTCATGTGAGAACTGTTTTCATTTCAGATATGTTGTCTTCTCCATTTTAATAGCAAATCTTATCATTATTACAAATATTTTTCATCTTAATACCTGTATTTGACAGTCACTAGTGCACACAGTTATTGAAACTTTTTACCTCCAAGGTGTCAGGGAAAACCATGCTGCTTTTATTCTATTCATGCTTCAGTACCATTCACTAGTGGTGATCTAAACAGAATGTTTTCCAATCAATAGCAGCATTTAACACAACTCCTTGATCCTGTAACTCACAATGCTATAATTTAACAGCTACATATGAATCCTATAAATGCTATCTGAACAGTTTCTGAAGTGTTTTTAAAGATAAATATAACCAAGCAAAAATATGAATGGCCTAAATATTTTTCTCATGGAATGTTAATCTTCATTTTCGTTTTATGGTTTTGTTACATATATTTGCTTAGTAATTTGATCGCATAATATAGGACTCCTAAAATACTAACAGTAACATTCATAGCAATGCCATGCAAATGTTAAACAAAACTAAAATACAACTTTATTAAACAAGCCTAAATTACATTTTTTTTTTCAAATAAAGGGATTTTTTGCATCTGTTCAGTAAAAATTGAATTACAGATGGAAATTTCAAAGAGGCATTCTAGGTTGCATTTTTGATACGGTAGCTTTGTAAAATATTACTGCAAATATTATTAAGTATGGTCAAATAGGCTTAGGAAACACATATTTCTTTTAGACAATCAAATGATCCATTACATAACAATAGAAGGACCCTAAAGGCCTCTGCTCAAAGAAATCTGTTTAACATGACTTAGTCCATGTCCAAGCCTATGTAATTACAGAACTCCTGTTTGTAAAATTGATATTCATTGTCATCTTTTGGGACAAGTACAACCACCTCCACTGCTTAATAAAAGATGATGGCAAATATACTTAATTTAGAGTTTACATGTATAATTTTTTATAAATTTTAAGGTCTGATAATATGCTTTGCATTAAGTATAAATTGAGTTTATTTCATTATAAGTGTCATGAGCAACTTCTCTCAGCCCAACAGTAAAAAGCCTCAATTGAAATTCTAATCATCCTCCAAAATGTCACGTTATATTTATTTTAAGGATAAAAGATGTATATTAATAGGATCATTACATTTTACAAATGAATATATTAAAAATATTCATTTTAACTAAAAGACATATAGAAGCAATAAACAAATAAATAGTTTAATGTTTAAAGTTTTTATTTATGGCTTGCAATGTAGAGTGAGAGAAGGAATAAGTGAATGAGAAACCAAAAAAAAAAAAAGGGAAAGAGAGAGCTAAAACAGAGAAATGAAGAGACAGAGACTGACTGGAATCTTAACGGTTGGAAAAGACTAACATCAGGAGTCAGGGCCTCCATTTGTGTCTCCTTTAACACTGGCAGGAACTCAAGCACTAGAGCCATTGTTCGACACTCCCTGTGAGGCACAGTAACCAGAAAACAGATTTTTAAAAGACTGGATTCTCATACTCAGGCAAGGAGCCACATTTTTAATGGCAACTTCCTTAGCAGATATTTCTTAGTAGAAATATCATAAAAAGATATAATGATACCTTATATGAGGATACTTCAAAAGGTTTACATGAGAAATTGAGTGACCGGATTCATTTGGTCTGGAGGAAGATTTCCATGAAGCTTTTCATTACACATATTCTTCATTTGTTTTTAAACTCTTTCATATATCCTAAAGTTTTTGCCTACCTGCACAACTATGAATCTTCCAGAACTTTGTGAAACATTCCAAAACTTTGTGAAACATACACATAAGCAAGAGAGTAAGAAATGGCTAGATATCTGTAGAGTTTTTAGATACAAATCAGAAACATGGTCTTATGGAGTAAAAAATACTTAAGAGCTGTTTTGTGGATACACATGAAAATGACATGTTTGCCACCTTTAGCAGCACATGCAAAAGAGTGAGGAAGGAAAGAAGTGGACATGTTATTTAACATCTAGCAACAAACCTGTGTGGTGGTCAGCAGTTAAGAGGATGGAAAGTACTATTTTTAAATTATGTAAAGTAAGGCTGTGTTTATAGTCACAAAATGATACAACTTATGGAAACATAAATAAGATAAAAACCATAGAAACTTTATGTTACTTGGATTTAAGTGGTTATAAACTAAAATAAAAGTAATAATTAAAACTCTCAGGTTTTCAGGTTAGATTTTTTTCAGTTGCTAGATTGACTTCTGGACAGTACAACATGAGTTTGTTGAAGGCAGAAGAGACACAATTAAATTCAGTGGCACATTTTAATATTCTGTAGATGGGTGTTGTCCCCTGAGACTACTGCCTTAAAAATCCACAAAAAAAAATCAATTTTATTGACCTGATAATTCTACAATATGAAAAAAAAAAAAACAGCAAGAGAAGAAGGTCAAAGACACAGACCTAGTAAAACATATCATTTTAAGATTGGATGAGTTTAAAAGGAACCAGGAGACTATCGCCAGAATACTAAAGTAAAATCAATGTAAAAATGGTTTTACACATATTATCTCATTTTTGTTCAACGAAAAACATGCCAACAATCGAAGCAGGTAATTTCATCCAGGATTTAGAGTAAAATAACTCAGAACTCAGATGATTATCTTTCATTGTACAAATTCAGAATATCATTTCTTCTTGTTAATTTGCATTAGAATGTTTCCCCATATCCTATGTCAAAATATTACAAATATAGCAAAAAACTATTTTGATAAGTGGTTTAATGAAAGAATTTAACCAATATTTGTAAAATATCTCATTTACTAGCCTTAGCATAAATAAAAACATATCAAAGCACATTCATCTGAAGTGATGAATGGTGGACTGCTTTTAAATACCACAAGTTTATCTCCTTGTTTGGGACTGCTGCATATCACTTCCAGGCTCTCCAAGTCCCATTTGTCATCATGCTCTATAAAACGAAAAGTGAACCCTTTTACTGTGAGAATAAGTCTATAACACCACTTCAAAGCCCTCAGCCACAGTTGAACTATGGCAATACCTACACACACTCTTGTCAGTTCCGCACTCTATAAGTTAGACCTCTATCATTCCATAAAACATCAAAATAAAATATACCCTAGCCTCAAAATCCATGGGTGGGAAAAACAAATTTCCCCAATGCTTATTTCGTTTACAAAGGAAAGTCACACATCTATTTTCTAAAGTTTCAGGAATCTTTTTCTTTTGTTTAAGGTAATAGTGTTTTCTGTAAGGTCTTGTTATGCTGTGTATTTTTTCTTCATAATTTTCTTATGCAGATGAGCAGACATTCAAAATGTAGGAGATGCTTTTGCTATTATTTTCTAGTTACACATAAATCTAAATGTTAGATTCAGTTATCTTAACGTGATTTAACTCAGTGATTTTTTTCCTGTTTATTACAGATAATATTAATAGATGTTGAAGGATACACACAAAACTAACCTATGAAAGGTTGGCAATACTAAAGGACACAACATTATTTTAAAAGAAATACTATCAACATGCAGGATGCAACTATGATATCGGGTTAACAAAGCTTAGCTAAAACATCAAATACCATTTTTTTCTGTGGCACTTAACACTACCACATACTCATTTGTCATTCACAACCCATATAAAATATATGAAGACTAAGAAAAAAAGACCCCTTAGAAAAACTTAAGTAGTCACAGAGGGAAAAAAAAGTTTCAAAGACAAATGAGCCAGTCATTAAAATATAGAAAATCTAGTTTGTTATTCACCACAACAAAACATTAACAGTCATTATACAAATCTACAATATGAAATTCTGCTTGCTCATCGATGCAGAAGGCAAGAATCTAGTTCTGTAGCTGATGCTTTGGTTTGCTGCACAGGATAGCTTTGCACGTAATTCCTTGCCCTGGACGTCAGCTGTAACATGAGTCTTCTGATTCAGAGACATCAATCATAGACTGGGATCTGCTTTAATTATTTAAACCCACTGGAACATTCAGTGTGGAATACCTTTTCAAACTGCAGGCACTATAATGCAAGGCATTAAATGCAAAATAAATGCAAAATAAACAAGCAAGAAATATTCATGAATCTTATGGTATTTTTAAATCAAAATCCAGGCTATCCTGACATTTTGATTTAACTGAAGGATGTGTATATACTTTAGGGGTTGGCATTGTGATATAATGAATAAAGCAACAACCTTTGATGCCAACATGCCATATGGGCACCAGTTTCTGTCCCAGCTGCTGCATTTCTGATCCAGCTCTCCTAAGGACCTGCAAAAAGCAGTGAAAGATTGAAAGATGGTCCAACTCTTTGTGCCTCTGCCAGCCATATGGGAAGGAGAAAAGAAGCTCCTGGCTCCTGGCTTTCGCCTCAGTCCCAGATGTTGCTGCCATCTGGGGAATGAACCAGAGGATGGAAAATTCCTTTCTCTCTTACTCTCACCCTCTCACTTTCTCTGTATTTCTGACTTTTTAATAAATAAATAAAACTTAATATACATATTTATTTAGTTTATATTTTGATAAGCAGTAGATTGTGCAAACAAATCTATCAAGTGATGCAGGTCCTCTCTGGCCGCGTATGTCTCTGCTGAGCTGAAAGTGCATTGATAGAAATTCTCCAGAGGTTGAATAACTGAGAAACAAATCCTTTGTTAGAGTGGGACTTGGAAGGATAATTCTTTAAAGTGTATTGAAAAAAGAACTTAGAAAAATTCAACAGTTTCATTATGCTTCTATAATCTTTAGAATGCCAAGAATTTACTCTTCACTTTCATTTCAGATAGGTAATTAACTCTAACTAGTTATTAACATTATAATTTCTTAATATATAACAAGCAAAATAATCAACTATTGATGGGTTAAGTCATCATAATTTATATATACGTTATACATTAACTTTGTCTTATCTTTTACATGCTACAGTAGACTAGAACCACATATATACCTTAACAGTGGGATGTAGTTCATTCCTTTTCCATACAATCCATAGTCTTAAATATTAGAAATGCTCCCCTACTGTGCAGTTAAACAGCTGAATGGAAATTCATCTGAAAAAACACATTTAACCTGTACTGGATTATTTCATTGGCAAATTCCTTCGTGTGAAATTGAACAAGCAAGTCCTATAAAATAAAAATCCATGTAAAATTTTGCCAACACTAGAAATAACTTTACAAATGCCTTGCATTTTGGAAATGTATTTTCATTGGATTCTATAGTTTCATTTATTTTCATATATATTTCACATATCTTTATTTGATTCTATAGAGTTAATCAGGCAAAAAGTACTTGAACTTATGAAATTAAATATAATGAATTTCAATAGCATAAACAAGTTACAACTGAATGGTAAGCCTCAATCTATATTCTGAGTATGAGTAAGAATCCTGGGGCAACAAGGAGGTAGAAAATATTATTGATTAGTTTGAAACTCTGACTCATTTTCAAAGTTCACCTGCCTTAGCATCCTCTTTTGTAAGAGATGAAAAACATTTCAGAAACTAAGGAAGTGAAAATTGTAATGATGTTATAACACTGTAAAAGCAACTCTAGAGATGAGGAAACATAGTGAGATTGACTTGCTAAAACTTCTGTTTCTAAAAACTAAATGACCAGTTGAGACCATTTTGTGCACAGATAGAGAACAGAAACTTAACACCTCTAACTTTATCAAGACAGTATGGAGACCTTGCAGAGGCATGTCACTGACGGCTGCTCCTTCACAGAATTAAAGCTAAATTGTAAAATTTCTTCCAAAGAATTTGGGAGAGGATTATGGATTATAAATATCTCTTCAAGGGGCAGGCACGATGGCTCAGTTGGTTAATCCTCCACCTGCAATGCCAGAATCCCTTATGCGAACATGCTCGCATCCAGGCTGCACCACTACTCATCCAGCTCCTTGATTATGACTTGGAAAAACCGTGGAGGATTTTTTAAGTCCTTTGGACCCTACAAGCATGTGAGAAATCTAGAAGATGCTCCCCGGTTCTGGCTTTGGATGAGTACATCTCCTACCACTGCAGGCATTTGGGGAATGATCAAGTGGGTGGAAGATCTTCCTCTCCATCTCTCCTCTATTAAGTCTGCCTTTCCAATTAAAAAAAAAAAGCTTCTTCGAGGGTTCACTTTTTTGTTTGTTTGCAAAGTACTTCACAATATAGGAAAGTAAAGCTATTCAACTGTGTATGGTTTCTCATTTAGGTATTTACATATCAATTGATTAAAATAACAATATGGCTTATTTCATTATATATTTTTTTCAAGTCTGGTCTATTTGCTTTTTCTCCATCATTTTTCATCATGTGCCAAGTAAACAGGCATATCTGGAGTCTTTTCAGTTTTCTCTTCATTGTGTTTCTGTATTTTTCAAATTATCTCCATATTTGAAATACACAAATTTTTACTCAAATTCCATTCTTCTATGTGTGTGACTACTCAATATACTGTTTTCAGATACATTATTCTATGTGAAAATATTTAATACTAAACCAATAGCTCTTTACCTGTGAATTCTATCCTTACTAATCTTCTAAGCAGAATATAAACTAGTTTTACACAGTATCTGCTGTATTGTTGTTGCTCAAGTGATCCACAGCATAAAACAACAATGGATAAGCCTTCTCTAGAAAGTCAGCAGTAATCCTCTCTTTTCATTCTATTAGAATTTACTCTCAAATTCAAATTGAACCACTTCAGGTGCCCACTTAGTGCCACTCATCTTGTTCACTGAATGCAAACTACTTATCTTTTTGTCCGAGAAACTTATGTATGTTTTTGCTGTTTGAAGCTCCTTTCCTTCTGACCATCTGTCATTTACTGCTCTCAGACTTGTGTTTCTTATGTTTGCCTGTTAAGGAACAATTTTTTTCAAATATTGAAGCTGCTTTCTCCTGAGAAGTCTTGCATTCAAGCATCCCTGTACTTTCTTGAATGCAGAATCTCAATTATCCATCTTCACAACCATTTTACAAATATTACAGATAATATAAAACATACAACACTTGAGGAGTTCTTGTATACCAACGGTGGGTACTATTTTACACTAATTAATTCTGTTTATTCCAGCCCCAAACCTTTGCATAACTTATCCTATTATTATTGTTCCTAGATGTGTTTGAGTTAAAAATTGTAATTGCTTGAGTTTACAAAGCTACAGACTAGCAGAAATAGGCCTTGAAGTCAATAAGTGAATGTTGCCAGAAAGAGAACGTGTTGGTAATTTAATAACAGATATGCAGAAAAAAGCTCACACTGATATTTTCAACATGCAAACAACATATGAAAGAGTAAGCCCTTTTGACAGGCTTTCCTTGGAAACTTCAGATCCTCATACCTTCATATGTATCTTAATTCAGCTTTATGCTATCCAATATTGCTTGTGCTTTAATCAAGTTCAAGTGGGTGCAACTTGACTGAGTCTTGTTTCATAACTTCGTCATTCTTTATGCACCTTCCACTTCTGGCTACAAGCATTTTATTTTTTCTATTATGAAGCCCTAAGCACAAAAGACTCTCCCTTCATGCCCCAATGTGTTAAAATGCAGTAACTGGATAAGGTGAGTAATAGGAAAAGTAAAGACACTGGATGAATTCAGCCTCTCCTCTCTGATAAGTTGTTTTAACACAGCTACTTGTTCTAACTTCGTGGAGGTTTTCCTCAGTCAACCGAGGAATGGTTTGTGTATGTTAATTGACATCTGAATGATACCGCCATGTGAGGAGTCTTCAGAAAGTTTGTGGAAAATGTGCACCATGACAAAAAAGCAAGTTTTCAAAAGATTTTGCATCAGCATAGTTCATGTTGTAATATTCTTCATTCATAAACATGTGCCTTCATATATTCTTTGCAAAATACCCTTTCTTCATTTCCATTGCTTGGAATTCCTATGGTTTTAATCTTCAACTGTTTTTGCTGAAGAACCAAAAATATGGATGGAGTCTTTAAAAAAAAAAGATTTATTTATTTATATTGCGAAGTCAGATATATAGAGAGGAGAAGAGACACAGAGAAAGATCTTCCATCTGATAATTCACTCCCCGAGAGGCCACAAAAGCTGGTGCTGCGCCGATCGGAAGCCAGAAGCCCAGAACTTCCTCTGGGTCTCCCATACAGGTGCGGGGTCCCAAGGTTGGGCCATCCTCAACTGCTTTTCCAGGCCACAAGCAGGGAGCTGGATGGGAAGCATGACTGCTAGGATTAAAACTGGGGCCCATATGGGATCACGGTATGCCCAAGGCAAGGACTTGAGCCACTAGGCCAAGGCACTGGGCCCTAGGTGGAGTCTTGAAGTGACTATTTACAAGGAAGTAACAGTGAGGAAATGGAAGTTCTATGTCACTCTAAGGCACAGGTTATATCCATACTGGTCTCATTTTTTTTTTTATAGTAGTCATTCTCCTGCCAGTTTAGATGCCCATAGTCAGGTTTCTGACTTTATTACTCTAAAATCCTGACACCTAAACATAATAAATGTATAAATATTGGATGAGCTCAAGGATAAAGTCTTCAGTTTGTCTCACATATTGAGTTCAATGCTAAGGATTTCCAAAAGCAAAAGACACAGTCTCTGACATAAAGTAGATGAAGGTGAAGGAAAAAAGAATATGGACAACTTCATAAGCAGCATTACAATATAATGGGGATAAAAGCATGGGTCACTGATAACCTCATTAGTTCTCAAATCAGTGGTTTTTTTGTTTGTTTGTTTGTCTGTTTATTCTCCAAATAGTCCACCAGTTGTATTTCAATGAAGTAGATCTCATTTTACACACAAAAGACATAGAAGAGTTTTTTGGGGAAAATCCATTAAATCTTAAATTTCTAGTCTATATCCCTGACTCACTCATTCAGAATCATTAGGGAAATGGTAACAGTTTAAAGTGATGCTTCAAATCTTGGCTGTCTTTCATAACTACAAAGGAGCTTTTAGGCTGGTAATGTTGTTTACATATAATTTGTAACATTAGATATTCTGTGCAATGTATAATTCAATACATTTTAATCCATGTGTTAACTTGTAGTTCACCACCAAAATTTAACATAAAGCAGAAAAATGTGTAAATATATGAATGTGCATGAAACTACTAAACCAAAAAAGAGAAAACAAAGGCAAATTACTTTGAATATTGATCTTAGAAAATTTGAAAATTGTGTATGTAAATCTGCTTCTTTAACATTGTTATCACAGAATTATTTGGGATGTTTTTAAAGGTTAGAGATTAGGGCCTGGCTTGGGAACCTAGCAGCTGAAATCCTCGCCTTATATGCACCAGGACTTATCCCTTATGGGCGCCAGTTCTAATCCCAGCGGCCCAGCTTCCCTGCTAGTGGCCTGGGACCCTGCAACCACATGGGAGACCAGGAAGAGGTTCAGGACTCCTGGCCTAGAATCAAAACAGCTTCGGCCATTGTGGTCCCTTGGGAAGTGAATCAACCGACAGAAATTCTTCCCCTCTCTTTCCTCCTCTGTATATTTGACTTTACAATAAAATATAAAATACATCTTAAAGATTAGAGATTAAGACATTCTCACTTTCTAGATATAATCTGGATCTGTCAAACAGCTATCAAATTATATTACTTTATATTTCTTTTTTTTCCCTTCACTTTTGGTATGCAAAAAGTACAATTTAGAATTTAATCATTAACATAGAAACTTTTTTAAATGATGCAGTGACATTTTTAGGATCAAAGACACCATTAAATAAGATCATCATTTTTTAGAACTATTCAGAGTATTGTTATTACTTAGGATCAATTCATACTATATATTACCTATTAGCTATATAAACTGGTTACTTTATTATCTCCTTTATTTAGCAAAAGTAAAATTTATAAGAAATTTCCAAGGATTAATATTCCCTATGCATTATAGATTTGATCAGAGGATTAAATACCATGTAAAAATTATTTTTGTAGTGTCTTAGCATTAATAAATAGCTAATAAATAGCAATTTGAGAGAAGTTTTCATAAAAGAGAAAATGTATATTCTGTGAAAATTCTTCATGTATTTCAAAAATGCTTGCACAATAATAGGCATTTTAGAAATTATCTTTAGCAGTCAGGGTAGGGTGCCAGTGTGATAAGCAACTGCCTGCAAGGCCAGCATCCCATTTTGGAGTGTTGCTTCAAGTTGTGGCAGCTTTGCTTCCCATGTAGCTTCCTGATAATACAAATGGAAAAGGAGATGGTATTCTGAGTAGTTGGGACACTGACACATGGAGACCTATATGGAGTTCTAGGCTTCTGATTTTGAACTGGTCAAATCTAGCCTTTGTACCCTTCTGGAGGAGTGAGCCTGTGAGTGAAGATTCATGGTGGGGTTGGGGGAGGGGAGAGTCAGTGAGTGCTTTCCTGCCTTCTAGTTTACTGTACAAATACTCACAATAGCTCTAGGACACAGTTGGGAGTTAGGAACGCGTGCAAATATCCCATAATGGGTGGTGGAATCCCAACTATTTGAGACATCACTGTTCCCTCCCAGCGCCTGTGTCAACTGGAAGCTGGAGTGAGGAGCTGTAACTAGGAGTCAATCCCAGGCCCTCCTCTCAGGGACATCCTATCTCACCCACTATGCTAAATACTTAGATATAAACTTCACTTCCTTGTTGAGACAGTCATCCTAGTTGAGTGGATTTCCATTTGTAGACACTTAGCAGAACATTACTACATACCATATCAATGCCAAGTATAAAAGATATTTTAACTTTACAGTAGGAGTGAAGAGCAAGCACATCAATTGCACCTTTATCTTTGTTAACTGACTGAGAAGTTCAAGTTATCCAAGCAAGAAACATATTTGCAGTTCGTTTGCTTCTTTCACTACTTATAGGATACTTGGAGAATAATTTGAAACAGGAAAATGAAGAGGAAGAATTTTGCATGTCAAGCATAATTTGATGATTTACATGATTTTCCATTAGTAGGAAATGTTAATTATGCAAGGCTAATTAGACAAAGTAAAAATATAAGTTAATTCAGCCAAGAATATAAATGACCTTCCAGGTGTTCTTCTTTCTTCCAAATAATGTGCAAGCCCACTCTTGTGCTCATTCACATGGATGCTGCTTTTCACTCCCCCTTGCTACTAGATTATACAATATTCCACAGAGAGTTATTTGTAATCATGCTCTACTACACTGAGTTTTGAGAGCACATGTTGTATCCCCCCAAGCAAGGCAGTTGCACAAATACTTGTAATAGTAGCAGCTACTACCTACATTGAAAGCAGCCTATTTACTACAATTTAAAAAATTTTAAGGTAATTCTTCTGAAGTCATAAATATTCCCATTTTCAGCAGAGAAAATTGTGTTATTGTGTCCCAAAGACATGTAATGATTGGCTAATTGTTCACATGTGTAATTGATGCCAGCCCATCTCTAGGCTGCTCTATTTCTCAACCCAGTTCCCTATTTACAGCCTGGGAAAGCAGCAGAGCAAGGCTCAAAGCCTTGGGCCATTATACCCACAACGGAGACCTGGTGGAAACTCTGTAACTGTGACTTTACACATTAAACCCTTAAAAAAAATCAACTATATTCTGAAATGTTAAAACAAAGACATATTCATCTCTGCTAGAAAAATACTTTAATAGTTATGAACTTTTTTATCTCTGAAAAGAACCAAACAAAAGGAACACATAATAATTAAATGTATATTAAAATGACATGATTATATTCCTTTTGTGGATATTTAATGTACCTAGTATATATCTGAGTTTGAATTTAACAGGTACCATAGTTCTGTTTCATATTAATAGATAATTAAGTCTAAACTGATTATAAATAATTTATTTAAAAAAAAAACCACACAGCAATAAATATATGCTTCAGACAGAAACACGTTCATGATTTTGTAAGGAAAGGGGGCCAATGTACATTGTTTCTGGGTCTATAATTTAGTATTGTCAGCATTAAACATCAAACATTAAAATTAAAACTACTATAAGACAGAGCAATTCTACTTCTAAATACAACAGAGATGAAATCAGCATGGCATAGAGGTATCTATACAACCACATTCGTTCTGTTTATTCACAATGCCCAAGATTCAGATCAATAAAATGACTAGATATGGAAAATGTGATTTATGTATATGTGATATAATACTAGTCAGGCTTAAAGGGGATTTCGTCACTAAATACATCAATAAGGATTCACATTGCTCAATTAAAAATAAACAATATGTGGATGGGCATCCACTCTAGTGGTTAAAGCACCCGCAGGTCAGAGGACCTGGGTTCAACACCAGCACCATTGCTTGACGGTGGCTTCCTGCTGACATGGTTGAAGCAGCTAGGTTCCTTTCATCCACTTGGGAGACCTGGATTGGGTTCCATGATCCCAAATTTATCCTGGCCCAGTCCCAGCTATTTTATCCAATTGGGGAATAAATTAGCAGGTAAGTGTGCTCTCACTCTCACTCTCTTCTCAATTATTTTAATGAAAAGGTAAATTTTATTCTAATATAAATAGGTGTTCAGTCACATTATGAATTAGCAAAAATTAATGGATAGTGGGAACATAAAATACCCCAACCACTTTGTGAAAATTGTTTTTAGATTCTTGATAAGTTAACACTAGGCCTGGGCTTGGTGGCTAAATTCTCACCTTGCACACACCAGGATCCAATATGGACAATAGTCTGTGTCCCAGCTGCTCCACTCACCATCCAGTTTCCTGCTTGTGGTCTGGGAAAGCAGTAGAATATGGCCCAAAAGCTTTGTGAACCTGAATCCACATGGGGTAACTAGAAAAACTCCTGGCTCCTGGTTTTGGATTGGCTCATTTCCTGATGTTGAAGCCACTGTGGGTGGAGGATCTTTCTCTCTGTATCTCTTTCTCTCTGTAAATCTGCCTTTCCAATATAAATAAATAAATATTCAAAAAAAATAGTAAGTTAACACTGGGATCAGTGGTGTAGTATAGCAAGTTAGGCCACCACATGTAACATTGCAAAATAGGTACCAAGTTACAGCCATTCCTCCTTCAGTTAAGCTTACTGCTTATGTTTCAGGGAAAGCAGAAGAAAATGATCCAAGTCCTGGGAACCCTACACCCACCGGACTGATCCTGATGTAACTCCTGGCTTTGTCCTGGCCAGATCTGGCTGTTGCAGCCATTTAGAGAGTTAACCAGTGGATGGAAGATCTCTTTCTGCCAGTCTCTATTTCTCTAACTTTGCTCTTCCAATCAATAAATAGATAGATAAAGATACATAGATAGATACTTAAACCTGACTTAAAGCAAAGTGATGTTACTTTTGATACAAACATTGAAAATTACTTTGACCAAATAAAGTCACAAAAATATTTTTCAGCCTCTAAAATAGATAATCTTTGTGACTTAGGCAACACCAATTACAATCATTCATTTCATAAGGACATTTGATTCTATAACAGTCTGTGTGAATTGAAGTTCATAGTGTAACATTATGTAATATCTAAAAAACTCAGACTTCCTAGTATTTTTATCTGTATTGAGTCTATGCTTTGATATGTAAATATATATCATTGTATTACAATAAACCACAGTGTTCAGTAGAGTAACATGTTATACAGGTTTACAGCCTAATAGAGTCACAGTCTATATTAAATCTGGTTGTATGGCAGCCCATTGCATTTATATTCATGTAACAGCACTCTGATATTAACCTGACAAAAATATTTCCTAATAGCTGTTCTCAAATAATAGCAATCCATTGAGATGAATGGCTATTACATAATAATATATCGAACAAGATGCTCTAAAATATGTCAGAATTGTGTTCACCAAACATTAAAAAAAAACCTACTGGGTATCATTTTTAAAAGATGGTATTTCTTTTTTATATAAATTATTTTTATTGGAAAGTCAATAAAGTCACAGAAAGGAATAGACAGAGAGAAAAATCTTCTGTCTGCTAGTTCACCCCCCAAGTGACCGCAACAACTAGAGCTGAGCCGATCCAAAGTCAGGAGCTAGGAGCTTCTTCAGGTCTCACATGTCTGAACAGGGTCCCAAGGCTTTGGGCTGTCCTTAACTGCTTTCCCAGGCCATAAGCAGGGAGCTGAATGGGAAGTGGTACTGCCACGACATAAACCAGCACCCATATGGGATTCTGGTGCATGCAGGGTGAGGATTTTAGCCACTAGGCTACCATGCTGGGCCAAAAAGATGGTATTTCAAAAAACAAAACAAAAAAGGGAATTTTTCTCTTAAAAAATTAAAATAGATATGCCAACAAAATGTCACATCTTTCTTACAAATTTAATGTTTCAAAGTCATATTGACTTCTTCAAATTTGAAAGGCAGAACAGAAAAAAAAAATAAATGTTTTATTCACTGGTTCACTTTCCAAATGGCAACACAATAGCCAGGGCTGGGCCAGGCTAAATCAGGAGACAAGATTTTCATCTCAGTCTTCAATTTGGGTATCAAGCCTTCAAGTACTTGAGCCTTAATCATTTATCTTCCCAGGTATGGGACAGGTAGCCAGATCCAATGTGGAGCTGCCAGGACTCAAAATGTCCCTCTGCCATGGGATATTGGAATTGAGACTTAGCATAATGAACTACAATACTTGCTCCCAGAAAGTGTAATTTTTAGAATAACTGAAACTGGTTTTACTGAAACTGCTTTTATTCTTTCCTCAAATATTATGAGAATTCTACTTTGAATTGGTAAGATTCCATTTTGTACATAATGCTCGATGACTTTAAATAACAAGTGTGGCTATAGTGTGGGAAAAAGTTTCAATTTTTATTATTATTATTATTATTATTATTATTTACCATGTAACACATGTGGATAATGAACTACCTAAAGCCTTGGAGAGAATATTTCAGAATAGGGGTTAAGAGTGTGGTCACTAAAGCTGGTGTTACCTCAATTTAAGTGACAGTTCAAGTTCTTACTGCATAATATTAGGAAAACAAGTTAAATTGCCAGGGTAGTTAGGAAAATAGAAAGGAAAATTCTGTGAGATATGGAGACAAGGAGAACTCAATAAATGTATACATGGTAATGGTGCATATTTTCTCACAGTCTACTCCATCTAATTCATACTCCTCGCAAACATAATGATAAAAATTCAGATAAGAGTTAACATGTAGTTCACTTGCTCTTAAGTTAATCCAAACAGGAAGCATATAAAAGGCCTTATAAGATAAAAATATTAAACATTATCTCCCCTTATGCTTCTTATAGTGGCCTTCCAAAAGACTCTTAGTTTTTTTTTCCAAGATTTAATTATTTTTATTGGAAAAGCAGATTTAGAGAGAGAAGAGACAGGAAAAGATCTTCCATCCACTGGTTCACTCCTCCAAATGGCTACAAGTGCTGGAGCTGAGCTGATCCAATGTCAGGAACCAGGAACTTCTTCCAAGTCTCCCACATAAGTGCAGGGTCCCAAGGACTTGGGTCATAAAAGACTTCTTTTTTTTTCTGGATGCTTCCTTTTCATATAAGTCTTCCATATTGAAAAGTAATGTTTTACTCTTCTAAATCAATTAGATCAGATGTAATTTCTGAAGTGTTCTTGACTAAAGTATACTTATAGTCATACATACAAAGTAGTGCATATAACATCCAGGGAATCACGCATCTCCGTAAGAATTAACGGATCTCAGATTAAGAATCCTTGTTTTAGAGGTGGGTTTGTGCAGAAGTGGTTAAGATGCTACTTGGAGTACCCATGTTAGCAAATGGAGTTCCTGGTTCAGGTCCCTGCTGGATTTTTGAAATCAGAACCATGGTAACAGTGTGCAACCTGGGAGACAGTAGATGTTGACCCAGATAATCAAATCCTTGTCAACCAAGTGGGAGAACCAGACTGATCTCACAACTCCTGGGTCTGTCGTGACCCAGTCCTGTTACAAATACCTGGGGAGTGAAACAGCTTACAGAAGATATTCCTCTTTATCTCCACTTGTCTCACAAATAAATACAAATTTTAAAAAAGCATTGTCTATAGCTACTTTATAATAGTTGTTGAAAGTATGCTGCTTTTCTCAGCATACTTTGATTACAATACAATCAAAAAAGTGCATTAAGGCTGACTCACAATTTTTGATAAGTTTTGAAAAGAGACAGATGCAAAGTACTAAACTACTACTGAACTGGGATCAAAATTTTTGAAGGTTGATTTTCCCTTAGCCATCCTAGATACAAGTTTTGAAGAAGTGATTTTATTCATCTCCAAGAAATACTTCAGCATGTTTTTCTATAATGCTAATTATTACACTTAAAAGTGTAACTAGACACCCAGCAAGGCTACTGTGAGAAACTATTTTTTTTTCTTTTCTGTGAAATATCCATTGCTGGGGATCAGAGGAATATGGTTCTGATTCACTGTTCCTCATCAGTATAATGTGTTATGGTGTGCAAATCTGTTAACTGCTCTAGATCCAAGTTTCTCACTTAAGAGTGTGATTTTGACAGTGACAGCAAGAAATTGAAAGTGCTGTGCAAAAGTAGGAAACATTAGTCAGTGACAGAATTAACTTTTACAAGTATAAATTTTGTTCTCCATTTCATATCCTCAACTGTGCTTCATGTACTTGTTCCCATCTGACCCAGAGAAAACACTCTGAAGTATGATTACAATCTCCATTGCTTAAAGAGAAATAAGAACAGCAAAGGTTAAGTTGCACTGTTGCTGAATTATACAAAGGAGACTTGAGCTTAACGCTAATACACATATCCTTTCACAATTCATAGCATTATCTGTGCAATTTAGGAAAATTTATAGAAAGTTAAGTTCTATTTTAAAACAATAAAATTCAATATCATTTAAAATATAATTTCTAAATTTGTAATAATAAATTTGAGTCACAATTCAGTATATCAATGGGGTGAAAAAAAATATCTATTATCCCAATTTAAATATGTATTTAAAAATTTATTATAGATCATTAAAAGGAATGCTTTGAGACAAACCAATTAAGAATGTTTCAATTGCTCATTGGCCAGTAAATTCTAGCTTGATTCTTAGTGATTTCCCATAAAGCAGGAATATGAAGCCAAGTATTTGGAAATTAACACAGTCTACGCCAAAATTTCTACTCTTAAGACAGTTTGGAGAAATGTTTTACTGTATTCAAAGTTCCTTAAATATTCCTTCAATAGTGCCAGTTGATGCTGGAAAGCAGATCTCTAGCTTGTGACTATTTTACAGACAGAAGTCTACTGAATGAAAATTTGCAATGAACTATTACTTGCTAGAAATATGACTTCTATAATTTACAGCAATCCATTATTTAAATTTCAGCATTTGCTGTAGGAAAACACACTACACCTAATGGAGCTGCCCAATGGTTTAAAATACTCCTCCTTCTCATTAGTTTATGACTATAGAAATGCATCTTCATTAGGAAATTTTATTGGTGCATGACTATGCTTTTTTTTGAAAAATCAAGACATAGACAAACATCATGGACAACAAAGTCATAGATAGGATATGCTAGAGTGGTATTATAGCTAAGAATTTTCAAAATTTGATGAGCTTCTGACATTTTTTCATTCACATATAATATTACAATGTCTACTCTGTTGTGATTTGATTAAAATAGTTCAAAGTAACATAAGATGAAGGGCCATTTGATAGATGTTAATCATAAGGAATAACTTTAGATAAATGAACAATGTCTCTTAAAATGGTATGACATAAGATAAAAGAACACAGGAAATACGGACACCTCATCAATATGATATTGTCTGAATTATTGAAGGTGAAGGAGTTTTTTTAATGATATATATTTTTACCTTTAAATTTTAAAGCCTTAGATCAATGGGAGGAGGACACTGTGACATTTTACCACAAACACAGTGATACAGTGAGTACCTGCCTACATTTATTATTCTTAAAATGAATACTCAAGATCAGATAATACAATTCACTTTGAAGTGAGAACATTCTTAATAATTTATATATTGAATTTACTATGGATCTGTTCTTGTCTATCTGTTGAAGCAAACTTTCCTTAGATGAAAATTATAAAATGATATTTTAATTTGAAATGTAAAAATTTACTTTAAAAAGCCCAGGGAAATGTGACTTAAATGTAAAATTATTTTGGTACAAAAACTTGAAATCTTTTTTCATTATACATATACTCCATGAATGGGTTTATGATAACTCATAACCAGAAAAATATCAGTAGTATTTTGATGGTATTTTGTTTTCATAATGAATTAATAAGTATTAGTAACAAGATATTCTGTATTGATTTATTTATAGGAAAATTATATTTTCAGCAGTTACTTCCAATGCATAATAAATACGGATCAACAAAATAAAAGGCTAACAACCTTGTAGTCTGGATAAAATAAATGATACCTTATTCTATGGACTATGAGATGGGCCCACAATAATCAGTATTCCTCTAAGTGTTTGGGAGATTTTTCTTAGCCAACTTCAATAAATTATGACAGCCTTGTTAAGAAATGAAAATAAGGATAAGCAGAAAACAAGTACTTTAAAAAGGAGGTTTGGGGCATGCATTTATTTCAAAGGCAGCGTTACAGAGAGAGAAAGAGGGAGAGATAAGGTTTGATATTCCTCAGAAAATGTTGATAACATCTGTGGCTGGGCCAGGCTCAAACCAGGAGCCCAGAACTGCATCCAGCTCCCTCAAGAAAGTGACAGGGGCTTAAATATTTGAGCTGCCTTCAAATAAGTTCCCAGGCATAAGTTAGCAGGAATTTGGATGGAATCTGTGCAGCCAAGACCTGAAATTGTGCTCAAATGGGATGCCAGGGATACAGGCAGTGGCTTAACACACTGACTATAATGTTGACCCCCAAGAAAGTATAATGAAATAAGTTAATAAAATAATTTTTCAAGCTGCATATACACTGTTAAATTAGGATTTTAGCTAATGTTCTCATAAAGTAATCTTTGACAACATTGGTGTAAATGTATGCAGCCCACATACCAAACCCATCCCTCTTGGTGCTGGCATCTTCAGTTTTCTTAGAAATCAAAATATAAAATTTGGCACTTAATGATAAACTCAAGAGTCTCAGTCACAGTTGCTCTACTTCTGATCCTGCTTCTGTTAAAAACTCTGGGGAACCAAGAGTTTGGCCAAAGCACTTGGGCTCCTCCATCCAGACGGAAGAAAAAGACAGAGCTGCAGATTCCTAACTCAGAACAACCTCAGCTGCCACGGCCCAATGGGGAGTGAACCAGCATATGCAAGATGTCTCTGTATCCTTCTCTGTTTAGTATTAACTTTCAAATAAATAAACAAATTTGTTGAAAAAGTAATAAATTCAGAATGTGCATATTTCCTCAAAAGCATCTCATTACTTTATTTGGTCTGTGTGTTTATATGTTTTATTTAATGCTACAAAACAAAACTTCTTCTTTTTTTTTAAATTCAGATACTGCTAAATACACTAATTTTTAACAAATGTTTTGTCTTTAATACTGTATTTCTGAAAGGATTTGTCAAATAAAAATATTTCAAATAGCTAATTTAAGAGTTCAAAATTACATGAGAATACATATTTCATAGTAAAACAAAACTTCTAAAGAGGGCAGAGGTGTTTCACATTTTCATTTGCCTGCCTCTTCATTGAGATTTTGACAATTCAGAGAAGTTATGGCCTCTGAATACACTCACACTTATCACAAATCACTTGGGATCAGTTGGTGTTGCAGTGTAAACCAGTAAAGCTGTTGCCCGTGATACCAGCCTGCCATGTGGGCACTGCTTTGTGTTCCAGGGCTCTACTTCCAAATCAGTTCCCAGCTAATGGTCTGGGAAAGGCAATGGAAGCTGGCCCAAGTGCTTGGGTGTCTGCCATCCACAAGAAGACCTGAAACAAAATCCCCACTTCAGTGTCTAACCCAGCCCTAGCCTTTAAGACATCTTAGAAATGAATCAATATATGGAATCTCTCCCTCTTCCTGTTATTTGAACCTTCAAACAAATCAATCTTAAAAAAAAAAAGTGATGTTTTATCCTTTGTTCCCGCCATCCCCGCCATTTCTTGCCCTTTCACCCAGAGATTCTAAAAACATGTTTGAATAGTTTGCACTACTTCAGACAAAATGTGTTGACTAGAGCTATTTTGTACATCAAAAAATTCATAATACTCGTTAATCAAGCAGCAATCAAAGCCAGAACAAGTTTAGGTAGTTCTGCTTTAGCAGAATGAACAGAGAATTAATGGCAAAAGCCACTAGTGGGGAGTTTGTTTATTTAGGTTTATTCCATTGGAAAGCTTCTATTTAGAGATTGACAGCTTCTGACCGATCTGGTTTAAGTATCATTTTATTGTTTAATCAGGCTTTAGTTTACTTGAGTAGAAACACACACATTGGCGCCATCCCAGCCTAATGGTTTCTCAATTCAATGCTTCTAACACAACTTCCCACATAAACAGGATCTTAGCAAAAGTAATCAAATGTAAAAATGTCATCATCCTATTACATACACATTTTTTATATTAACAGATAAACATTAACCCTACATGTGTTTTGGCATTATTGTTTTCTATATTTTGCTAACGGTTTATGATGTATTTTAGCCATTATCTGATAAGGCATAAACATGTCTCATGAAGCAAAAAGCAAGCATGAACGTGAAACATTGATTTTCTTTCTCTTTCACTGGTTTTTCATGGATAGATAACCTTTTATGGATGGCCCCATGTAATCATCAATGACAAGGAATCAATTGCTCAGTTTTAAATAATTTTTACAATTCTAAAACATTGATTAATTTATAAGCAGAATGAAACAGAGAGGGGGAGAGACACAGACCTTTCATCTGCTGATCCACTCGCCAAGTGACTGTCACAGCCAGGTTTGTACCAGGCTGAAGCCAACAACCTAGAACTCTTCTGAGTATCTGAGCCATCGTCTACTGCTTTACTAGTTACATCATGGGGTGTTGCACAGGGAGCAGAATAGCCACCACTCATGCTTCAATCTGGGATGCCGGCCTGGCATTACAGGCAGCAGCTTCACCCACTGCACCACAATGCCGGTTCCTATGTTGTGTTTTATTTAATCCATTTCTGTAGTATTGTGCTAACATAGGAATGTGTACATAAACACAAATATGGCAAACATACACGTTCTCAGCTACATTTACTTGAAATAAAAATGATACATTTAGAGTTCTGCAATGGACTTGGTCAGAAATCAATCTAAGGCAGGGTGGAGTCCTAAGAAACCCAGATACTCTTGGTGGTCCTAAAACATGTCTGCATTTAGGATTCATTGCTTTACCTACTGAACAACCAACCACCTCTTAGAGTCACTCAAAACCTCCATATCTATCAGAATATACTGTCTGAATTCTGAAAGGTATTCACTATTATCTGTAATTTATGCAATGTATACCTAATAATATCTCAGAAGCTCTAAAGATAATATAATAGTTTACACAGAAAAATTTGATGAGTCTTGACTGAAAACCCCCAAACCAAATATGATTTGCCCTTTCCATGGCTATGAACAACTTTCAAGAAAATGTTACTGTTTCAACATTGAATCCTATGCAATTCTCACTGAATGCTTTTCTGAAACCATAGGAAGGTATTATTTACATGCAGGCAGACAACTTCAGGATGCCTAGGGCAAATATGTGTTAGTGTCATTAACTGAAAAAGTAGAAACTATTTTTTATTCTTTTGGTAGGTGTAATAACTAAAGTCTATATAAAATCATTTATCATTTATTAAGCTACTTGGATAGAACCAATCTCTTTTTCTGGAAAGGGGAAAAAAAACCACAGCAGGAACATCAGAATCAAATCATACTGAGGATCAAAAGGTCAATCGCTTTTCTTATTTTTACTGTTACTTTCTATTCATATATCTCACAGTTCACATCTTTTTATAACCTTATCAACTACAGCAAGTTCATGGTATTGACACAGAGATTTCTCAATCCTAATAATATTCCCCAGTAGGAAAAGCAGAATTTTCTCTAACATGAAAATTTTTGTAATAATGCCAGGTAAATAGTTTTCTACTCACTCCAAGGATCTCTCTTGTTTCACCAAAATAAAATTAGAATATATTATTTTTTTATGTGTGAGGTTTATTAAAATCAATAAAGCATATGTTGGATATGTAGAAAGCAGGATTATACTCTATTATCAAGTAAGAAAAAGAAAAATTGTACTTGATCAAGTAGGTTAAAGAGCCTTTACCTAAGAATGATAATATGACAAATTGGCACAGTTCCAAAGAACTGAAATATAATACAGCATACAATAAATAAACTATAATGTAACATAACAGCCACCAGAATATCCTCTAATTGCTGCATTTTATTCTGTAAATAACTTCCTAAATCTTTGACTTCATTTCCTGCAAATTTAGAATTAAGCAGGTATTTATACTAAGTCTTCCATTATAGCCGTGTGAAGTTAATATTATGTAATTTCATATCTTACTCATTCAACACATTTGGCTAATATTCATAGCAACAATATAATTGGGCAATGAATTTTGTACAATATTGAGAGTTAAAAGAAGAATATCAATAATTACATCATGACTATCTAAGGGTAAGCAAGGACTGGGGTACAAGGCTGTGCAAATAAACCAGGGCTATATTTGCAAGCTTAGTAGCCCAGTTCTGGCACTAGCTTGAAAAATAAAATAAAACAAAGGAATCAGCTCTCAAATTTAAGTGATCATAGAAAATAATCCACACATTTATAAACATTTAACATTTTAAAGATGTGCCCAGAAGTAAACAAAAGTTGTAAATGACCAAAGATGAGAAATCCAAACTATTCCTGAAGTGACATACACATTAAGCTTCTTACTATATTTTAGAAATAAATAAGGAGGACACAGAGACCTTCACATAATCACTGAATTCCAAAGAACAGATGTGAAACATTTACTGGTCAATGTGCACACTGGCAGAGAAAACCTTATAAAACAGCATGCATGGAACCGAACAGATTGGCTTTTAAATGACTCGTACATGTATGATTGCTAAATATAATAATGAAAAAAGAACTGATTACCTCATTTAGATTAGTACACTGAAGATACTATATGCAAACTATTCATCATGCCATTTTATTGTGTTGTGCCTCCCTTTTTGACAGCAAACTGAAATGTACATTTTCAGGATTTGTAAGGACAAGAGCCACTTCATCTGCAGTATCTCATTATCAGATTTACCTTTGGATAAAGTCCTCTTTCTTAATTATAAAATTAATTTCTATTCAGAGTCACTCTTGCAATTCAGAATCATAATCAGTGCTGTATTTGGTGATCCTTCTTAATTTACATGAGCACCCTTGTTACATTCTGCAAGTGGGAATGTTAACTTTAAAGAAAGAAGAGCAATCTTAAGTTAGACATCATGGTTAGGTCAACTTTCTTATTTTTCATCATCATCCTACCCATTCTTGTTTGAATTCACATTATTGGTAATACATAATCGATCCAACAACTTGCTCTGAATTAGCTTATCTTTTACTTCTGATCAGGCCAAATGTGAAAAATGGATCTGGGAGCCCAATTACTCCTTGAAAACCAACAATAAGCTTGTCACTATAACTTGAAGTTGCATTTATATTTGGATATATGCCAAAACAAAATGTAAAGCTGAGCACAATAGTGACTCCTCACATGTATCTAACTCTCTCCTACACTGTGGCTATAGGAATGTTTTAGATTTTACATTCTAATAGGGCATAACTTAATTGCTGATGATAATTTGGCGCAAGAATAACTTTTAGATAATGTACAAAGGGATGGCAAAAATCTTAAGAATGAAAATTTAAATCAAATAAGTCAATTACAGGAAGGAAACCATAGGTCAATGCCTCCCAAACGTGGCCCACTACCACACTAAGTGAAATAACCACGCATAGAGGAAAGTATCACATTCTCACTCAAATGTGGAAGCTAAAATCAATTTAAAAAGGAAGGAAGAGGAGAAGGGAAGGAAAGGATCTGAACGCAGCACAATGGTACCCAGAGGCTGAGAAGGCTGAGTGGAGAAGGATTCAGAGAAGTTGGATAAGAAGGAGCAAATGCAGTTGGAAGGGATACATCCTAGTATTCCCAAACAGAGCAGGGTGACAGTAACCTATACATCTTATTAAGAACTGGATGAGAGGAACTCAAACACCCCAAACATACAGAAATGATAAAGATACAGACATGTTAACCATGATTTACAATACACTGCATAAATGTCTTGAACTATCACACTATAGCCTATTGTTAATGTACAGCTATATTATTAAAACTCTGGGTTTAATACATAGATGTTAAATTATTTTAAAATGTGGCCCCTTATCATTAGTGTCAGGAACATGCTTCTCTTTCTTAGAAATAAATTCTTGAGACACTCTCCAGGTCTTTTAAATCAGAAACAATTTCACCTTGACAATTTCTATAGATGATCTGAGGGATGCCAACAATTTAAAACCGTTGCTCTGGATACTTCATCTCCAATCAAAACATGTGGATAATATTCCTTGAAAATCACAAAATGGGTAATATGTTTTAATTCTTAAAGGAGATATATAAGGCAACACAAGTTTTTAAAAATGCATTAAAACTTAAAAGTATAAAGTGATTTCTTTAAATAGAAATTCACATTGCTCAGCTGTAAACAAATTCAGGCAAATGAACAGGATGGATATCAATTTAATGTTTGGAGAAAGATAAAAACAATCCTTGGATAGTCACTGAAACCAGGTAAAATTATAATAACTGAGTCACTTAGCCATGCCACTCATACTCCCATTTCATCTTCATTCAAAACTGTGATATATATACTATATATTTATTCATTTCTATTTTAACACAGAAATTTTTATTTTACCTTAGATTACACAATTACACAGTTCTCAATAACCTGGTTCTGAAATTACTCATCTCTCATTTTAATCCAGTTGTTCTTATCATCATCTACATCCACAAGCCTACCAAACAACAGGTAAGCTAAAAATAAGCCACGAAACTAGTATCTGCATGGGTGAAATGTGAAGATTGCTTTTCACTATTTTGTGGAGTGTGTTGTCAAACCAGCTTTAGAAAGTGGCTCCAAATCTTCATGTAAAAATGTGTCTTATAAAACAATACACATTTCAAAAATGTTTACATCATACTGAAAACTGACTTTTAACCCTCAATGTCTACAAACTTGTTGAGATACCTTTGAATGTATAAAACTGCTTAATTATCAGTTAGGGTCCAACAACCAGAAAATATCATCAAGATAATTACAACTTAGACACATAATTGTTATGCACAATGGGAAGAATAAGAGTTAAAACTATATAATTTAGAGAACTATGCTATTTAGATTTAGAACAAAGGAAGGACATCAAAGGCTTAATTCAAATGTACAATCCCTCACAGAGCCATGAATCCAAATTTTAGCCAAAAATGAGAATGTGTCTATTTATTCAGCTCTCCCTCTGGTATTTTCAACTACTGCTCATAGTCTGAATTCTATGTAGGAAATGTACTGAAATAAAATTGGGACAGACTTCATCAAAAGATTCATGGAGGTGGTGAGGGTTGCACTTCTCATAGTAAGACTTTGGAATAGTATGTGCATATATAAGCATTTTGCTACATTAGCTCTAAATAGAAAAAACACCCCAAAATATCTCTTTATGGTTTCTCCAAGGGGGTGACATTTGACAAATGCATGGACTCCAGCTTCCCATACCAGTGCCAAGTTACAGTCCAGGCGAATCCTCTGATTGCAGTTACTTACTAATGCACACTTTGAAAGGCAGCAGGTGATTGAACTCTTGGTTCACCACATAGTTTATGGTTGCTCAGGAATGAATTCTAGGCTTCTGTTATAATACAGCCCAGTGCTGGTTGTTATCTACATTTGGGGAGTAAATCAGGTAACAGAAGATTTTCTGTCTCTACCTTAAAAATATACAGAAAAAGATTGTTCTAATAGCAGAAAAGAGAAAATGTGTCTAATAAACCCACACTAACACGAAACAACATATTTTTTTCATTAGCTTGAAATTCAGATTCAAAATCAGAAAGGGATGACTGAGAACCAAGATGGCGGAATAGGGTAAGGACAACTTTAAGTGGACAGAGAAACATTTAATCAGGATGAAGCAGAGAGGACACATTCCAGGAAATAGGAGAGGACAGAACAACAGCAGAGGGGTACCTGGAGACTGACAGACGCAGGAAAGCAACAGACACAACGGGGTGGTGTTGCAGTGGCTGATAATCCAGTGGCATTCAGCAATCAGCGATCTGAACTCCACCAGCAGCTGGAACTCCACCAGCAACCAGGTGGGAAGGGACTTTCACTAGGAGTTTGGGAGATGAACCCAGACAAACAACTGTCCGTTCTGCTGGTCTGTTTGATTTGACCAGCAGCAGAGACAGAGCAGCAGAGCCCAGATGGACAATGCAAGAACAGGGTGGTTTTCACAGCCCAGTTATCCCCCTAGAGCTGAATTGGGTGCCATTTTGCTTAAGGAGGCCAAGGCAAGGGAAAGGACTGAGCATATGCTGAGCTGGGAGTGAACTCATTTCTGACTCAGTGAACTGCAGTAACAGCATTCTAGAGGTTCCACCCAAGACAGGTCTGGGCAGCCCTCAGACCTGATGGCCGGCAGATCAAGAACTCTAGTAGTGACACATCAGGCACCATTTTGTACAGTGCAACAAGGGTTTAAGGACTGCAGAAAACAACAGTGAACTGTGCATGTGCTGAGCTCACGAGAACTCACTGAATTCAATGGATTGCACTGGTTCCACAGGAAAAATAAAATGGACTGTGGCATAGTATGGGTCAAAATAGGTCCGTTTGGCACCCAGACCTAATGTCCAAAAGGTTCCAGCAAGATCAGCACCAACAACAACCTAGCTATAAAGGATACCTGGTGTCTCCCTAATCCTGGGAACTGCTCCAACCGGAAGTGGGAGAAAGGATGCAGAGACAACAGTGCAACCCCAGCATGATATCACAGGAGCTAGAAAATGGTGGGCCAGGAGCTGTGGCTAGGGAGACTATGGTGGAAATCTAACATAAGAACCCAGACCTGGAACTCGCTGGAGGTTGTGGCACAACTGCTGCAAGCAAAGAGATGTGTACCAACTGCAATAAGTAAAATCGAACTGTAGACCTATGGGTGGACAGCTTAGAAACCTGCCCCAAGGAGAAGAATCTGATAACTAGAAGTACAATGACCAAGAGCAAAATAAGAGACAGAGGCACAATGAATATTACTGAAGACTCCCCTGCAAAGGAGCAAAATCCTATGCCAACCTCAGAGTCAACTGAGGAAGACAGGAGAAAATGGGGAACACAGAATTCAAAAACTCATTATAAAGCTTCTGACCAATAATAAGAAGCACATACAAGAGTTCAAAGAATTTAAGGAATATGTTAAGCAGGAAATAGCAGCAAGAAAGCAAATCAAGGCTGATGTATCACAAATTAAGAACACAGTAGAGCAAATTATAAAGTACAGTGGAGATTCTCCAAAATAGAATGAAGCAAGCAGAAGAAATAATGTCAGGATTGGATGACATTTCAGGGGAAGCAAACAAAAAGGTGGAAGCAGAGCTCAATCAGGCCAAAAAAAATTCAAAAATTGAAAGACACTATTAAGAGTCCAAATACAATTTATGGGAGTCCCAGAAGGTGCAGAAAGAGAAGCTGGTTTTACAAATATATTTAATAAAATAATAATGGAAAATTTCCCTAATCTAGAGAAAGAATTGGGAAACAACATCCAGGAAGGACAAAGAACTCCCAACAGGCTTGATCCAAAGTGATCTTCACCATGACACATGATCATCAAGCTCTCTTCAATCAAACATAAGTAAAAGATCCTTATATCTGCACGTGAAAAAAAATCAATTGACATATAAAGAAATACCAATTAAACTCACAGGAGATCTCTCACAGAAAACTCTACAGGCAAGAAGAGAATGGAGCAACATATTCCAGATTCTAAAAGAAAAAATTGTCGACCCAGGATAATATATCCAGCAAAGCTTTCTTTTGTCTTTGAAACTGAAATAAAATTCTTCCACAGTAAAGAAAAGTTAAAAGAATTTGCCTCTGGCTAACCTGCCCTACAAATGATACTTGAAGATGTTCTCTTGACAGAGAAGAGGAATAGCACTCAACAAAACCAAAGGCAAATGGGAAGAACATCCCAGTAAAATGGTAACAGAAGACTAAATCAATGAACAACCCATTCCTAGAATGGCAGGACCAAATTATCACCCATACATTTTAACCCTGAATGTAAACACCTTAAGCTCAATCAAACGTCACAGATTAGTAGACTGGATCAAAAAACAAAACCCATCTATTTGTTGTCTAGAAGAGACATATTTCACCAACAAAAATCAGCGGAAACTGTATCTCATGGAGTGTGATCTTTTTGTTTTTGTTACTTTCATCTCTTTGAAACAGTTTCTTCTGATTAAATTATTCAATGACTCAGATCATACAGTAGCATCATTTTCTGCATGAAGGTTCTTGATTTTCTTTTTCATTTCTTCGGCAACACATTCGTCATTCAGTAGCATGTTATTTAACTTCATAGTGTTAATTTCTTTTTTCTTCCTGTTGTTGATTTTGTTTTGTGGCTTTTCATTTAAGGGGATGTAGAGTAGCTGTATAATGGAGACTGCCATATGTAGTAACATGTGTTTCAACTTCATGGCATTGTAAATTTCTATTTGTCTTGCTATTATTGATTTTGTATTATGCCTTTTCATTTAAATGGGCATACAGTAACTGTGAAATGGAGACTAACATATCCAGATGTGAGGATACAATGTAGTATGCATCTCTTACTTCCAGACAAAAATGGACTCCCAATGAAACTGTTTACTACTGTTTACTATATCTTGAAAAAAGGATGTTGGACTCTCTGCGATTGTCCATGCCCACAATGGACATATGACTGTGAATGAAGAACTACGCTTTAGTAATGATATAGGGGAACTCAATGGGGGGTTGGATGGGAAGGGGATAAGGGAAATCTCAGGAGCCTATGGAACTGTATCATAAAATGATAATAATAATAATAATAATAATAATAATAATAATAATAATAAAAGATAAAAAGAAAAGGATGACTGACTTTAATCTAGGTCAGTATTTTACCCCTCAAAACCTACATGAAGTTTTTAAAAGCATTTGTAAAATATGTACATTAACTCTGTTATTATTCACAAAAGGAGTGTGCATAATCAGAGATTTATTTTTTAAATTTTAACAAATTACAAAAATTCTGGAACTTTCTTTAGAGAAAGGGATATAAACTAGAATCTTGAATTCCTATTGGATTTGCCATTTTGTTCATAACTCTCTTAAGAATGTTTTTAAATGTAAAGAATAAGGTGTTTTTCAACTAGGAAAAATAACTATTAGGACAATAATAACTAAGTGTAGTTATTACCTTTCTATTTGCAGTAAATAAACAGAAATATCTATCACTTAAATATCAAGTGAAAAGCTTTCATAAACTAAGTACTTCTCAAACTGAATCTTCATTATTGCTTTCTATTGTCGACATTGGACAAATTCCCAGGACAGAATGAGTTCAAAGTCAGGTTTCACACTGACTTTTGTCATTTGACAGGGCTAAGTTTCTCTTCTGCATGATATCTTTAAAAAATTGACCTTTTGAGACTTAACGTAAACTTCACTTAGCAAACAGGCATTTTTGAGTACATTCTACATTCAGAGAATGTCAGGTATTGCTGGAAATACACAGATAAAAATAGTTGCAGCTGAGTCGAAAAGACCAAATGCAACTGTAATGTCAAGATATCACAGCACAAACTGAAATTCTTATAATTACTAATTGCAATATAAAAAAGATTATTTTTAAAACCTCACTGCATCCCTAAGTAAATGGAATATTCACTCAGTTTTTATTTTGTATGGAAAACTGTGATTTGAATTCCTTTTTTCAAAATGTTTCTTGATTCACTTTTCTATCACAGCAATTTGTAATGATACATTAAACTCACCAGAATGTTGTATTCTTTCAATAAATAACTTACTTACTACATGTCAGAAAGATATTTAACATTTCACTTACTCATTAATTTTTCCACCCCTTTCAAACACTTTAAGGAAATATGAGATTTCACTAAACTACACACTAGAAGTACAAGAATGAATCTGACTTAGTGTAATCTTCCTAGATTTTATCAATGTGTAGAAAAATAAAATGGGATCATGCCATTCAGAGCTGAAGGGCTTTTACCAAGATCCTTTGAACAGACTTCTTTGTTTTATGAGGCTGAATAATAATGTGCCCACATTGAAATTAAAACAAAACATATCAGCTAAATGAAGAGAATATGTAAAAAGAAAAAAAAACAGGTTCTCATGTGCTTATTACTAGAACAACAGCTACCATTAGTTTTACTGTGGCCCCTAAGCCAGATCACCAAAGTTGACTACTACTCCTTAGGTTAATAAGTAAAAACAGCAGAAGCAAAAAGATTCCCCTCACCATGTGAAATATCCCCTAAAGGTAATGAGTCATATGTACCCACTTACTTGTTCCCACAATAAAATAACCATAGTAAATGTTTTCAGAAGTTTAGGCATGATATATGTGAGAAACTTTTTTTTTTCAGTAAGAATCATGTCTTTAAAATACCATAATGTGTGGAAAGCATTAGATGCAGAAATTTAGATGTTACTTAAGATGTGTGTATCGAATACTGAAGTGCATGGGTTTGAGTTATAGTTCTACCCTCAAGTCTAACTTCCTGCTCAGGCGTACCTTGGAGAGCAGCAAGTGATAGGTGAAGTCTTTGGATACCCTCTAGCAAAAGGAAATCAAGTGTCAAGTCCGGGTTCCTAGAGAGTCTGGCTCAGCATCCTGTGTTTCATGGAGCTGATATATGACAAGCAGTTGGAAGATCTCTGTGCATCTGCATGTCTTCCTTTCTTTCTCCCCACTTTTCAAATAAACAATTGAGTACACTGTAATTTTACACTATATCTTGTTTTATAGCAGTACCTTTTTTTTTCTTCAAAACTTTGAACACCTTAAACAAATCTTCTTCAGGATAGAATACAGAATTATTGCAATTTAATACATTGCTGGTAGTCAATAAACACTAAAAAATAATGCCCTTCAGTTAATGTATGCTGTTTGAAATGACACACATGAATAGGGGCACATATTTTAGAAAATGATATAGCTGTTATACATAGTATTTATTAGTGGCATTAACATAGATGCATTTGTGTAGAGTTGGATATACTGAAAAAATGTGATCTCTACAAGACATGTTTCTGAAATTATGGAATCAGTTTACCAACATTCCAACAAGAGCCAGGAACACGGAGGCGGCAGCAGCCCTGCTAGACACACATGTCAAGATCCAAATAACGGTTTTAAGAACTTTGAAAAAGATATAACTTTGGGCATGTACTAGTAGTGCAGAAAAGTATTAGAAAGCTTAGTGAGCTTCACACCCTCAAGCACAGCACAGGTAATATACTGAAAATACCAAATGCTCCCTGGAAAAGTGAGAATGGAGAAATACATGAGGTGGCCATGTTGGTGAGACACAACAAGCGATTCCAGAGTAATAATAAGCACCGTAGACAGGTGACACTGGACAAATGCAATCTTCAGTATGTAGCTTTTGATTCACTCAGGCACAGAAGAGTATAGGTCTTGGGCTTGCATACTTCCTTATTAAAGAAGCTCCTTTTCTGTCACTCTGTTTTTCGGGGAAGTAAGAAAATATGTCTTTTAAAACTACGATCCTCACAAATAGCCTACATTTATCACCTTGTGCCACAACTTTCCTGGCTTCACACTCAGTATCAACTCCCTCAGTTCTACAGAAGCGTATAAATTAAACTGGCATTTGATCAGTTTCACTATTATAACTGACCCCAGTGAGGGACATAGTGGGTCTCCTTTGAACTTCAACTCAAGATAAGTGTGTTATGCAATAGTAACCTGAAAGGATCCTTTACGCCCGAGGGACTAACACTTGCTGCTGACATTGACACCCCTCAGCCTCATGATTACTTGGTGATCTCAACACCCAGAAGCAGTGCACACATGCATTTCGATTCTACACACCAGGTTTTCAGCAACAGATGTCACTTTCTACGAAGATCTTAAGTAGATTAGCTTCCCTCAACATACTCAAAATTAAAAAAATCTGAAGAATAAGAGCTTCAAATCAGCACACACTTGAGGTTAAATTTGTGATTACATAAACATTTATGGGTATAAAGATGAAAAGAATTTATTCAATTACTAAAGACACACAATAAAAATGCTGAAGTAATATCATCATTTTAATACCAAATAATGTTTGTGATATGTCAAGTGCTACTTTGACTCAGGAAGTGAAATGATATCCAACCAGCCAGTGCAGGGCAGCTAGCTGACCTTCAATAAGTATGAGTTTCAATTAACAAAAAACAGTGGAAATGAAGTAAGCACTGCTCTGGCCAACAACGTCAAAATGTACTTAAGAGAAAGCTGAAGAGGTGATTTTTTATGGAATCAGGTACTCAGAAGAGGTATGTTAACCTTTATCTGGAATCTAGGATTTGATTGCCAGGCAATGATCTTTTTCTCCACTGCTGGTTGCACCACTGTTGCCCACTCATCACCACATATACATTTTGTCAGTCAGGTAAATGTCATTCGAAGTACAAAAATGACCTCCAAGTATATTGCTTGGTGACCAAGAATGAATGCTTTTGATTTTCTTTTGCCAAAAGAACATGGGACATGTGGCTACATACAATGTCAGAGTGCTGATTTGAAGCTCCTATTCTTCAGATTTTTTGAATTTTGAGTATGCTGAGGGAAACTAATGACTATTGTTAAACATTTTAACATGATGAGGCATGTAATTGTTTGCAAAAGTATGATTTAAGCTATAAATGTTATACCAAACCAAATTATTTTCATAGCCCAAGGAATAATAATAGTTGTATAGTAAGAAAATGACTATTTCCTCGTGCTTTTAAAGTCCATCTTTCCTGGAGGCAGGGAAGCTTCGCAGGACTAAGATGGTGCAATCTGGGTCCTCCAGGAGCAGGCATGTCTCTGGCCAGCTGTGCAACTTGGAACCTGGTGGCGGATAAGCTTGGCAGGACTCTGTGTCCTCCAGTGCAGGTATGTCTATGGCCTGCCAGGTGGTTTAAAACCTGGCTGGGTCTGGGGTCTGGGGTCTGGGGTCTTGGGGTTATAAGCTTACATTTGGTCTGGGATATGGGACAACTGGGAATGAGCAAGAACATAAGGGTTCATCCCCATGTGAGGAATGACTTCTGAGGGTCTTCCATGGACAAGGAAAATAATTTAGCAATGTATTGGCCAAATATGGTGGATAATATTTATCTTGTATTTTACTAATGGGTTATACATCTCAAATATTATTCATCTCATTAAAGTATATACTCTGTATATAATAAGTGAGACAGGACAAAGTGCAGTAATTTGCTTAGTTTTAGTTATTTAACTATTAAACTATTATTCAAACCCAGCAAATCTGGCTCCAGAACATATGCTCTAAATATTAGTGTCCTACATCTGTATAGGTTATTTCTATCTAAGCTCTGAGCTTGCTACCATAGCTTCCTGAGATGCTAGTTCAAGGCACAAGACATTAATGTGCACCAACAGTAACCTGAGTTTACCTTAGTTTAAAAAAAAAGAGAAAATAACATGAGAAAACATGGTTCCAATTTTATATCCTTTGTCTAGTGAGCATTAGCTTTCCCTTATGATTTCCAGTGGAGAAGGCATCATTTTAAAAGTGCTAAATGTATTAGGTAACAAAGGAAAATAAAGCCACAGTCAACAAAGGATAAAGCACTGACAATGTAGGCCAAGGAACCAACGAAAGTCAATAACATACTGTCAAAAGAAAACGAAAAAAAAAAAAAAAAACCATTTGTGGAAGAGACAGGCTGATAAAAGGCCATTAGATAAGAAATGACTATCATCAGAGCAGCACTCACACGAGAAATATAAATACAGTTCTATTACCTCCAATTTATAAACTTCTGTTAAAATGACAAGCATTGCATGAAAGAAGGAATAATTACAGTCCACAGAATGTTCAGTGGCCAACAGTATATAAAATATCATTTATGTATATACATACATATAGGAGAAGAAATATATATGTATGTGTATAAGAAAGAAATAAGAAATTAAGGACTTTCTTAAAGAAATTGGTTTTAAGCTATAATGTGAAGAATCTAAGAAGCATCTGCTGTGACAAGACAGGTGATTAATGATAAGAGAAATACCTATGAGAGGCAATTCTCCAGAGGTATTTCCAGTTCTTGTACATATTGTGAGCAAAGTTTGGCGGCTGTTGTTTCAGGTGTTATCAAGGTTATTAGTACTAAAAACAGCATTGGGATATTATCCAGACCAGTTCCACTAACTGATCAATATAATAAAGCAAGTTCCTGTACTAGGAGCAAAGAGTACGTTGGTTTGCTCCCAGCCTTTTCAAAATATTAGCATCTTCAACCCTGCTGTGAAATTCCACTGTGTCTGCATTAGCCACCTAGATCCACTCCTCTATCAGTCCCTGGAGACTTGTGAGGGAAAGCAAAAGAACATTCATGCAAGCCCATGCTCCCTCTGGTGCTATGAAGAACAAAGTGCTTTGGCTGTTACCCAAAAATTGCATGATTTCTTCCAGTATCTCTGAAATTATGACTGAATAACTTAGACTCCCTGCAGTCTTTTATCATTTTAATGATGAGAATGAGATCCTGCTAGAAACATAGATTCCTGGAATAAGAAAGGTCCTCGGCTCTTTGAAAATTGGTTTGGGATTTATGAGAAGGCTCGTTGAGATTTCATAGTGAATATTCTTTCTTGAGTGGTAATGAGAATAAGGATGCCCCACTGTCCAACCTAGCAAAGAACATTCGAAGGCCGAGTGGGAAGAGACAGACAGTTACTCTGGTCATTGGCTGTTGCTTGCTACCATCCATGCAGGAGTATGAAAATGAGCTCTCATGATAACAGGGGGTTGGGGTCCAACACCTGCAGTCTGAAGATAACATTTGCAGCTCTAGAGTTGAGATCAAAATATGAAGTCAAATTAGTTGAGCCAAGAAGTAACAGACTAATTGAAATCAAAAGTAAATATGATTTGGGTTTGAATCCCTCTTAATCTGGATTGATGCTTAACCATTATCTCCTTCCAGGACCTGTGATGCCCTCCCTTTTGTTCTCCGCTGACTTTAGCTATTTTAAAAGCAAAAAATAATAGTAGAAACTAGATTTGTCACCAAAGGAAAATTAAAGTATTGTCAATCAAAAGAGGGTGTTGGGGACATCAAAGAGAACGGGGACTCACATTTTTCTAACTGTAACATACAGGTTTCTAAATTCTAACTGGGGCAGGGAAAGGGGAAGGAAGGGATTTGTGTTGTAAAAAGCGGCTGAAGGCATGGAATCACCTGCTAGACCTTCATCAAAGTACACAGACAGAAAGGAGCTGGGGAATCATGCTTTCCTTTAGTTGTACTGTCCCTGTTTGAAGACTAAAAATGAAGTTTTAAAAGTGAAACAGGGAAAGTGAAGCAGTCTTCCCACAACTCTACGTCTGCAGCCCATGACACTTTAACTCGCTCTCTGCAAAACCCACTGCTGAACAGTGCCACTCCAGTGAGAGAAGGCACAGGAAAAAGCAGATTTTACAGGATTTGGTTTGAATCTGTACAACCACATACTCTACTCCTCCTGCAGTCACAGAAATAAATGCTAATATATTCCGTTTGTTCAAGCCCCTCTGAATCACATTTTGAAACACTTATGTCCCCAAACAAGTTTGCTATCTCATGTCCAAATCTGCCTTGTTCCATTTTTCTATTCCAAATTTGTCTACTTATTTAAGCAGAACAAAACATATTTATAGATATATACATATTGATCCCTGAAACTTAAGGGCACACACAAACACACAAACACACACACAGATTAAAGCTGTTAATTCTGAAGAATGATTTTTGTTATGGATATCCTATCATCACAGCAGTTCTGGAAAGTAAAAGAGAAAGACTCTTGAGAGGACAGACTGACTTGATTAGTAAATCAGACTCAATCTACCATCTCATTACTAGATTTGAAAATGGAATAAAGGAATGAAGACCTCTCGATGCTAGACAAGCAGAGAAAGAAGATTTTTTTTTTTTTTTACCAGAGATACTGAAACACACACAACTAAACCAACTTCTCAGTGTGAAATGCATTTCACTCCATTCAATAAATCTATACATCCATCTGTATTGTTTAAGGTGCTGACTTCCTGGGAGTAGGTAGAAAACTGATACATGCACTAAAATCCATCCCTGTAGCCAGAGATTTCTAAAGGAGAATTATTTCAACACTGATGAGTACTTATCCAGGGGTGACAGTTTCCATGACACATATTTTACAGTTTGTTCCAAAGAAAAAAAATAAGTTTTCTGGCAGCTTTTCATACTTTGTCATTGGTCTGTCAAGTAGCTGACCAAATCTTAGTGTCTCCATGACACATAGATGTGTGTAAAAGCTTCCATCACCATTCCTACTTGTCCGGAAGCATTTCTTCTCCTTTTGTACACAAACAGGTTGGCCTGCAAGAGCCAAAGCCCATACCACTCATTGAAAAGCACTCTCTGCCTACTCAGTCAGTAATCTCCCTCCTAATTTGGAAAAAAAGATAGTGTATGCAGATAGAGTTACTATCCAGTAAACACAGGTGAATCAAATAGCACATGCAATAATATTTGTCAATGTTTAAGCCATTTATGTTTTTTTATCTCATGGAAAATCTACATTATAAAAAAAACCGCATGTCGATCTCAAACAATTTTGTGTCAAAAATACTCTTTTCTATCCATTTCTCCATGAAAATTTTAAATCCCCTTATAGAATATGGTACAATTAAAACACCTCTATCTGTTGTTATATAAAGGGGATGTAGAAGACTATAAGAACAGAAAATTTTCAGAAAATTCTATATTTAAGATGTTCTTTTAGCAGGAAATTAAAAATTAAATCATATTATATCAAGTTGCTTATATTCCTATGAATAATTTCTTCTTGAAAAGAAATTTCAGGTCATTTTGAATGGACTACTCTAGAAACCACCAAATATATTAGAATCTTCTCCGTATGTTCTCTTTAGAAGCTGCACTGTAATTTTGAAGAGATCTGCAACTCCTTTCAGATTCTAAAGGAAAAAATAAAGGCAACACATATAAATATCTGGACAATGAAAATGCATGTATAATATGGTAAACTAATGTTTCTAATTAACCATTTTTGAACTTAATTCCTATTTTAAAATCTGACTTCAAAGGAAATAATGGGATATTCAAACTGTCACTTTCTCAAATGGAAATACTAACATTATGGTTGATAAAAATAAATGACATCTTAAATGCTCACATTATGATAGAGAAATTGATATGAAGAAATCGGGCCCAGCATTGTGCTACAGAAGGGCATTAAACCTGTGACTCTAGCATTCCATTTGGGCTCTAGTTCAACTACTGCCTACTCCACTTCAAAAAAGTTTTCTTTATTTACTTTGAAAATCAGAATTACAGAGATAACAACAGAGAGGCATCGGAAGATGTGTTGGTTCACTTTCCAGGGTTGAGCCAAATCAAAAGCAGAAGACCCTTCTAGGTCTCTCACAGGGTAGGGGAACAGCTACTTGGGCCATTTTTCACTGCTTTAGTTAGGCCAATAGCAGGGAGGTGGGTTACAAGTGGAGCTAATATTGCAGTTGGTGGCATTAACTACTATGTCCCTCTGCTTTACTTCTGATCCAGTTCCCTACCCAGGCTCCAGAAAGAGCAGAAGTGGTCCCAAGTACTTGGGACTCTGCCATTCACATTTAGACCTGGATGCAAAACTAAGTTCCTGGCTTCAGTCTGGTCCAGTTCTGGCCACTGTGGTGATTTCGGGAGTGAGCCAGCAGGTGGGAGATCTGTCTGTCTCTTTCTCAGAAACTCCACCTTTCAAATTAATAATAAATGCATTTTTAAACATGAAATTGATGTATATCATTTTAATGTGGGTTTTTTTTTGCTTTTTGCTAAGAAATTGGAACTATCTTTTTACCTTCATGTTTTCTTTTCTGATTTTAATTAATCAAACTTCTTACAAAATGTCAATCCAATATTTAGAACTAGAAATATTGCTGTGATATTATGGTAGGAGACAAATTAAAGTAAGATTTGGTAAAGATCAGAATAGGTAACTCATTAAGTGTAGCAATTTACTGGGTCTACTGTATATCAAAGATAGTCATAAGAAATACATGTTCAAATTGACAGACATGCAATATCAGATTTCAAGATTGCTTTTACCACAGAATACATATACATATGCAACTGATAAATTATAGGATAAAAAAATTAGACCATGCAATACCACCCAGTCACATGAAGGCCCCACCAACCTGAGTTAGAATTGGGGGTGGGCCTGGCCTAGCCAAGCTACAGCACCCACTGGCAAGTGCCGAGGTGAAGGGGCTGTGCCAGACTGGGCCGCACAACCAAACCAGCTTATGTGAACCATGGGGGAGGAGGGTTGGGGATGGCTCCAGTGAGGGGGCTGTGAAGGCCCCCCACTGGGCCACTACTCCCACATGAGCACAAGAACTGGGATGGGGGCAGACCAGGCCAGGCTGGGCCACATCTGTAGGCCAGCATATGTGAATCAAGCTGAATCAGGAAAAATCCAGGCTGTGCTGACTGTACCTTCTGGTACACACATAACCAGAGTGGGTTTGGGTGGGCTGGGCTTTGACGCAGCATCAGCTGGCAGATGCTGGCACAGGGGCCAACTTCTGTCTTGGGCAGATAGATGGTGGCATCCACTGGCATCAGTGTGGACTGGATAGTGGGGCTGGTTAGGATGAACTGGGCTTCAATGACCATTAACATGTACGAGAACTGAATGGGATGTAGGACAGACAGGACTAGTCTGCTGTACATACTGGCAAACACAGGAACCAGGGCAGGGGCAAGCCTGGTAGGGGTTTTTGTGGGTTGTTCCAACTTGATTGCAGCTACCACTGGTTTACATGAAGGCCAAGTATGTGGTTGGCAGAATCGGGCAAGGCTCTAACACTCATCAGGTTTCGTAAGACACAGGGACTGGAGACAAAACTGACCCAGCAATTGCAACTACCAGTGTGTGTACACACTGATCTGGGTGGCAGACAGTGCCAGACCATGTATTGGCAAATACATACAAGAATCAGGTCTGGGATGGTCTCAGATGAGGTTTCTTGACGATTCCCTAACAACTGAAATGCTGGACTCAGAACCCCAAATCATAGAGAGAATTGCGGGTTCCATGGGCTGATTGTGGGAGTGGATGTGTCAGAGCTGGGCCTCCTCAGTGGCTCAGATGGAGCAGAGGACAGCATATCCAAATATACATGGAGGATATGGCAGTACATTGGAGCCTCCAGAGGACACCTGGTACCATGCCTGAGGACAAAGGACAGAACAAATTGACCAACTACCTCAGCCAATCATTGGCAGTGAAGGTCTGGGCAGATGGAGATACTAAAGTAGACTATAGCAGTCAGTGGATTTGGGAGAGATTGCATTGTGATTGGAGTGGAGGATTCGCCAGCAATTCAGGAACGTTGAACTACTAAAATTTGAGAACTTTGTGATGTTGTAAATTTCTATTTTTCTTCCTGTTGTTGATTTCGTATTGTGGTTTTTCATTTAAGAGAGATGTGAGGTGACTGTGTAATGGAAACTATCATGTTTAAATATGAGGATGCAGTGCAATGTGCATATCTACCTCCAGATCAAATATGGCCTATTACTGAAACTATTAGCTGTATCTTGACAATGAGACGCTGGACTCTCTGCCATTGTCCATGTCTGCAATGATGAACATGTGACTGCTTATGAAGAGCTATGCTATAGCAATAATATAGGGGAATTCAGGGGAAGAGTGGATTTGGGGATGGGACAGGGAAAATAATTAATAAATTGATTAATTAAAATAAGACCACAAATTTATATAAGACCTGCGTGCTTCCTACGTCAAATCAGTGTCATTTATAAACAGATAAATTTAAAAAATGTTGTTCAACCTTGAGACATGTTATCATTTGTTATTCATGACAATGCAATTTTATTAAAATTAAAATGTTCATATTTCTTAAAGATAAATACATTCTAATCAAATATTGGAAAAAAATTTGCAACTCTGTAATGGTCTAAGTTAAAATTGTTTGTTTAATTGTGATGTGTCCTATTCATCCCCCTGTATGTCTAAATCCTTAGGTTTCAAAAGTTCTTCAGATAAATCCTTTTATGTAAGCTCATTATAAATTTATCATATTTCTAACTTAATTTCAAGGAATTACTAAACGGATCTTGGATTTAAATGATCAATTCTAATTTAATCAAAATGGCATACTTAACCACTGAATAGAACAAGGAAAGTAGATGGAAAAGTGTATCATTATATCTTTTTTAAATGAAAGAGCTATGCTCTATACCTTAGGGGAAACTGTTATTCAAATCTCTATGCTACTATGATCTATGGGTATTTAGGTAATGACTACAATAGAACTGTTGGTGTTTTCCCTCATTCTGTCTTGAAGAGTTTGAACTCATTAACTCTAAGCTGGAATATCCACATTTTCACAAAAGAATTCATTTTAAATTCTTATCCAAACCAGTTCTTGGAAAGATCAAATTTAAAAGCAAAATCATCTTGGCACCTGTACATATGGCAATGGTACTTGGCTTGAAAAAGCATGAATAAAGCTTCTATCATGGTAAAACTTTTTAAAAATGAAAATCAGCATCATCCTTATAGGAAATAATTCCTAACCCCCTCTGTTCTTTTTGTAGAATAATCACAAGTCACATGAAACTCTTCATCCCTACTGATGAAAACCTTGTGGGTTTTGAATTTGAAAAAAAAAAAAAAAGACTGTCATTCAGAATAAAAATGCGAGCACCTTTAACTTTGAAAGAAAGAAATGACACCACAGAACACTTACATTCCCAGTTTGTTGAGTTGTCTTGGTAGTTAGAGAATTTTAAAGATGGAAAACTATCTTACAATATGGGATTAGGGGAGTGATACATACATAACACATGTATAACTCACACATGTGAATCTTTACCAACTCTGGCAATTTTAGTTCAAATGCTAGGAATACTAATACCTAGTATCCTTATAATACCAATAACATCATAAGAGATTGTAAGGGTGCTCATACAACATCTATCTTGAAACTCTGTTAAACGCCATTTAACAACAGGATTTCCCACTTGGAATAGGATATCTTTTTCAAAATAATGGCTTATGGTCCAGTAACTTTATAGTGTCATTGGAAAGCCTTGCAGTTTCATGCTCTGGATTTTCAGCAAGCAACACACTTGCCAGATTAACTGAATAGACTTCCCACATTTACAGAAATATGAGGGTTTGGCCCTTTATCATGTAGAATTATAAATTACAGATCCTTTCTGGCAAATGAATTGTCCTGAATCAGACTCATTACATAATTATGAAAAATTAAATATAGTTACTATCCCACAGATTTATCACATAATCTCAGAATGTGTTCTAGGATTAGTAGGATTCTTGTGCATACAAGTTACTTGTCACTGAGCCAAAAGCTAAAAATTCTACCTAAAACTAATGTTCTAGGAGGTAAAGTTGCTTTTTTACTTATTTCAAGTACATTTCAAACACTCAGAAAAGGAATGAACTATCATTCAGATTTTTTTAAATATGGGAATTCTTGTGTTTCACTATGTAATTATTCAAAAAACTGAAAGTAAACAAGTTTTACAAATTTAGTTCATAGAAAATCAATATGTACAGCTCACACATGGGTATGGACGAGCCATGGCTGGGCTGAAACATCCAACAACAAGAGTCAGAATGGGGTGAAGGCCAGCCAGGAAAAGCCACTGTTCCTGCTAGGACAGGAGGTGAACTGAGTAGGGTTGGCTCAAGAACCCCCTGGCAAGCGCAAAATCTGGCATTGGGAGGGGTTCTGATGGAGGAGCCTGGGCAACTCCTCTGGCAGGACACAGTCCCTGCAGGTAAGCGCAAGAAGCATGATTGGAAACAGCCCAGAATAGGCCATGGAAAGTTTCCCACTGACATGCATTCGGCATGGGTCAGGAGCAGACCAGGCTGAATCAGTTCATGTCATCCTCTGGCAAATCCGATCACCAGAACAGAGTGTGGAATGGGCCGGGTTTGGTTGCGACAAAACCAGTACACATTATGGAACGCCAGGACGTGGTTGCCTGTACTGGATATGAATGCAGCACCCATCCAGCACACGTGAGATCCAGGAAGGGAGGGGCAGAGCTGGCGGGGGGGGTTAAGGGGCTGGTCCCCTCGCTGGACAGCCACTCCCACTGGAGAGCGTGGGCTGGGATAGAGAGAGACACGACTAAGCAAGGCTACAACACCTGTGCTCTGCATGTGGACTAGATCAGGGCCACAGCATCAGCTGGCAGAAGCTGGCACTGGGGACTAATTCTGTCGAGTCAAATCACAGAACCACCTAAAGAGTGCATAAACTGGGACAGAGAGACCTGGGAGGGAAAAAGTGGGTTCCCCCTTCCTGGGTCACTATTCCAGTGGGAGGGCATGAAAACTAGGACGGGGGCTGGGATGGCTAGATAGAGAGGTACTCAACAATATCTGTGAGGGCTGGATGGCTGAGTTGGTTAGATAAAACTAAGCTTTAATACCCATTGACAAGTACCAGAGCCAAATGGGATGGGGGACAGATTGGTCTTCTGCTACACATACTGGCAAACCAGGGTAGGGGGCGGTCTGGTGGGGGTTATTGTGGGTCGCCCCAACTAGGCTGCAGCTCCCACTGGTTGATGTAAGGGCCGAACCAGACTGGACTGCAACACCCATTGGTTCCAGTGCAACTCGGGACTGAAAACAGAACCAACACAGCAATTGCAACCACCAGCTGATCAGGGTGATGGACTGTGCCGGGCCCTGTGCTTGCTAGAACATACAAGAAACTAATCTGGGAATACCTCAAAGTATCTTTGGAGATCTCCCCACTTGAACTGCTGGACTCAGAATTCTAACCAAGAAAAGACAGAAGACAGAATAGGACAATCATTCATCTCAGCTACATGTTGGCAGCAAAATATGGGACAAATGGAGACTTCATGATGGACCATATCAATCAGTGGACCATCTCATCGAGCGAAACTGGCAGTGACTCATAACTGGAGAACTATTAACACCACTTGAGCACATATCTCAGAGCATGCCCCACATCCGGGACTTGGGGTGGGCGGGAAACCAGGAGGGGCTTCTCCCTCAGTGTCCCCCTCTACCTCAGATACATGATGGAAACAATATTGACATAATAGCATTGCCCACCTCCCTATCCCCCTGAACCTTTTTTTTCTTTTTCTTGTTTTTCCTTCAACTATAGTTAACTATGTAAAGATTGTCAACAACAATACAATAAAATGGATAAAAAAAAAGAAAATCAATATGTAGTTTACAATCAATCAGTTTTTATATTCTCATTCAATGTTTGTTGACTTATCATCATCCACTTGAAAGAGCAGTAGAGGAATAAAGAGAAATGTATCTTTTATCAGCTATATCATCACCCAATTGTCTACAAAACCCAAGGCTAGACCAGGCTAAAGACAGGAGCCTAAAATTCTGTCCATGTCTCCCATGTGTATGACACAGCCCAAGCACTTGAGCTCTCATCTGCTGACTTTCAGAAAGCTTTAGAAGGAAGCTGAATTGAATCAAGAAAGAGAGGACACTCTAATATGGATTGTGGGAAATACCAGTGTACTAAGTTATTAAGCCACAAAGCTCATCTTATGATACTCTTCATTCTTGTGTTACAGATATTACAAAAATTGAAATCATTTCTTCACACTGCAATTCATGGACATGTATTAAATATCTATCACTTGTTTTCTGGTACCTTGTGTTTCATAAAGAAACAAAAATACAGAGTTACTTATTTGCGGAAGATCATATTACATTAACCGAGAGAAAAGAAAAGAAACACACATTTGTGTGAGGGGGCTCAATAAGCCATAGAGGAAAAAAATGATGATTAATGGAGATAAGGAAAACAAATGGTGGGACCAGAAAGGTAGTCATCTAAACTTAAGCTAGTTTTAGCTTGGAGGCAAGGTTTGGAGTAGAGGAGAAAAAGAATCACTGTCTGGAGAAGAACAGAGGACTATAAACAACATAACCTTGATTAAAATTTTTGAATTTGCAAATTACTTTTGTATAAGTTTGGTAAGTCCTCAAAAGCACATATATGATACTAAGTTATTTGCTAAAAATGTGCTGTATACAAACTACTATAATTTGTAACTTTAAATATGAAATATGTTTTGTCTGTAAACAAGGTATTTTTAAAAATATTTTATGATCACTGTAAAACATAAAATTTCCATTTTAGATATTGAGGTAGACTATATATGATTATGTATCACTTGTGGCTCCTACCATGAAGTAAAATGATCTATTCTCAACATATTCAATCTGACTTATTTTCATGAATAGAAGGTGGCAGTGTCACCATATGAGGTCTAGGATTAGACTTCAGAAAGACTACAGCCCCTGCCTTCCAACTGTGTAGAATGGTATCCCGAGATTGTCACACAGTGAGGAACTCACGATGAAAACCCTTGCAGAAAAATTCCAGATAATTCAACAGTTAGAGGTGTGGATCAGCAGTCATCAGAGCAGATGTGGGTGACATTAGCAAAGCTCCTAGGCAACTACAGATTTCTGATATATAATAAATCTGTACTGTTTTAAATACCTTAGAATTGTGGAAGTTTGTCATGCTCTAACAGAGGTAACTATGACCTATGTGCAGAAACTGAAGCTAACAACAGTCTTCAGACGTTCCCTAAAAGGCAAGGGCAGAGGCAGGACTACAACTGAGGTCTAAGACAATGTAACTGCTAAATGATGACATCCCTAACTTCCCTAAAATTCATTTTCCTTTTATTAGAAAAAAATGTTAAGAGAGATGATCCTTAAGTGTATGATTCAAAATTTCTAGGACGTTATTCACCTATCATTTCAGTACACTGAGTCCTCTGCCTTACAAAATCATACCATTCTAGAAATTCCAGAATTAAAAAGCTGTAACATCACTGATTCACAACAATATAACATAAAACAAATTACCTGCATCCATTTCTAAACATGTGGAAAGGAGAATTACAGGGACAAGTTGAATGGCTCTACCAGCGAGTCTTCAACCTGCAAGTGCATGCATCTCATATGGACACCAGTTGGTGTTCTAACTGCTTCACTTGTGATCCAGCTCCCTGCCTACGGTCTGGAAGCGCAGCAGAGGACGGCCCACAGCCTTGGGACCGTGCACCAATGTGGCAGACCCGGAAGAAGCTCCTGACTCCTGGCTTTATACTGACTCAGCTCTGGGCATTGTGGACATTTAAGGCGTGAACCAGTGGACAGAGGATTTTTCTGTCTCTCCTCCTCCTCTCTGTAAATCTGCATTTCCAATAAAAATAAATAAATCTTGAAAAAAGAAAGGACTATTATAACAGACACTTTAGAGTATTGCAGGAAAGAAGTTAAATAATGGCAAACTGTCTTTACTACAGGGAATATTACAAGTGCATAATTAGTTTATATGTAATTACACACAAATATATGTAGCTGTGTATATGTAACATACATTTATGCACATACATATCTATATATTTGTATGTGTGTGAGTAATGTTGTCCAAAGTAACAGATAATTCTTATTTTCTGACCTTTCAGGATAAAGATGGCAAAACAATCCAATTTATCTATCTACATCTACGGTAAGCCTGGATCAGTTAACCACAAACAGAGACAACATGCAGAGATGGCCAGTTCTCCTTAGTCAGCCATCTCAGTCCAAGTGTAAAGGAGAAACAGCAGCTGAGTCTCAGCTGCCATCCAACTGCAGCTAGACAAAAGACCCCAAATGACAACCATCTACTATAATCTCAGGTGATTAGATATACCATTGCCTTCTAAACTTTATAATAGTCTATTAGATATAAGTATATGACCAAAATTCACATACACTGGATTAATAACTTCATGATTACTGATCAAAAATTATGTTTCTCTGTACAAACATAAATACACATATTTGTACACACATATCTCTCCATTACAGATATGAGCTGCTGTCACAAATAATTCATATATAGAGATGCCGTGAAGCAGAACGACAAAAAATTGGAAGACATGAGAAATAAGATTTAAAGGCAGAGGACACTGGAAGCTCTTTTGATGCTGTATACCAAGTGTTAACTTGCTCAAGAGTTCTTATGAGTTAATTAGGAAATGGAATAGTAATCTAGCTAGGCAGCTTACAGAAAAAACAAATAGAATGGTTTTAAACTATACAAAAATATGCTCACGTACTAGCTATTAGTACAAATTAAAGTAAAAAAATACACACATTGCTTTCCATTTTGACAAATATGAAATAGTTTTGATGACAGAGCACATGATAAAGATGTAGAGGAAGGTTTCTTCTCACATCATTGTTATGAAACGCAATACCTCACTGAAGGGCAGATCTGTAACAACCACTCAGCATGTATATCTTTAAGATTCCACCCCGCAGAAATGCTTACTTATTTTATAAGCTACAGTCATTAATATATTGCTATTAATATTTAGTGAAGTGATGCTGTTAATAGGATTTGTATAAACATTAAAATTTCATGTAATATGTAATAAAAATATAGAAACATGGAGCTGTGTCTATTGATTTATTTTGAGTCATCAAACCAATGCACAAGAAAAGTTTTTTGTGAGTGAGTGTGTGTTCACACAATAACGACAGGCATATGCACATGAATGGCATACTTTGGAGAGAATTACAAGATAATATTAACAATGATATAATGGAAAGTATGGCAGAACAATTGGAAGTCTATTTTCATACAGGTCTTTTTTTTAAGTTCCCCCCATGTTATTAATTAAATTAGCAGTGGGGTGAAGAGAGTTTTCAAATGACTTGCAAATAATAAACATCATTCAGACTGTAGTTTTGTTAGAAGAATTTCACGTGACCTGTAACAGTGGTTTAATACCATGTTCTTGATATCTCTGGAATCCCTCACAGCTACCTGATTTCCCCATGGCAGCTAATGGAGAAGTCACCTGGTAACAATTATGCTTTATATCCTCACCCTCTCATTTTAATCAGACCATTCCACGATCGCCCACTTTATACAGTGAAGATATACTAAACAGTTGGGGAAATTATTCACTGTAGCAAAAACTTGAAAATTCCTGACATCACTGAGCTGTCAATTTTGATACCTAACACAATTGGAGAGTTCTATCTGAGCCTACATCATTCCACATTAGACAAAGATCACTTCATGGTACATTTATATGTGTACATTCTCTACTAATTTCTCTTTTAACGCCTTTAAGTAATGGGACTGTATCTGATAATCTATAAGCAAAATTTCCAATATAATTATACCTCTTACATAATAATATAGCCTTATCTCCTTGCCTTACCACTTCCACCATAAATCTCCTGTCATGTAATATTCACATATCCATCCCTGACACAAGGAAAACATCATATATGTGTACATGGAATTATGTGTGCTTATGGCTGAGTATATGCATATTTATATGAACTATTTACAGATGAAGAAATTATAAATTCAAACAAAACTCAAATATATCTGCACTCACTGAATGTCATGTGTTATTTTAAATATTTTAAAGAATATATTTTCAAAAAGTGTTTTCCATTCAATTCCGTAGAGTTTGAATTTTATAAAACAGGAAATATTTCACATCAGCCTTTTTGTAACATTGATCGATGACATAATTGTTGGAAATTATTACTTCAGTGAATGCATTTTTGTTGATATTTTCATTAATAAGGACAGCTTTCAGTTTTCATTCTGTTGCTTAGTTTCTTATGTCTGTGCTTTGATCTCTAAATTTCTTTTTCAACTGCAAATAAAACTGGCTTCTGCATTACCTCTAGCTGTTACTTAAAATACATTTGGCTCTAATATTTTATCTAAGAATGAGCGATCTGTGTGCTTATCCGCGTCGGAGATTGTGTCTGATTTTCCTTCAAAGTCAAAAGAGTGAACTCTGCACAACGTGGCTTGGCGTCCCGTGATCTGTATTGCACGCAGCTTTCATCTAAAGAACCTGATGGACCCCACTTCTTGGATATCAGCCTCTCTCGTCAAGTCCAATTCTTCAAATTGGGGCTTTTTCCTCATGTGTCTAACCATTATTTTTAGCCTCCTGGATCCCTCTCTGGATTTCACCCAAACCTATAACAACTTTTACGAGGCAGCCTTTTCTAGTGGCGTATCGGCCAGTCTAACCTTAATCCCGCTTCCTCTGCATTCTTCATTTCCATTTGCCATTTCTCTCTTGGCCTTTTTCTTGGAAGTTTCTATTCCTAAGTTACAATGATTTCATTATTTCCATGCTCCCCTGAGATCTCAGGCTTAAACATGAAGCTATCAGGACAGAGCTGTTTCACAAATTTTCAAAAAGACATTTAAGACCGTTAGATTAATCAGGAAAAAAGGTGGTTTCTATAAATGTACTCTTCAACTTACTACTTTACGACTGAGAAACTCTTTCTAAATATTTATTTATTTATGTATTTATTTATTTATTTAAAATGCAGATTTTTGGGCCCAGCGCAGTAGCCTAGTAGCTAAAGTTCTTGCCTTGCATGCTCCAGGAACATATATGGATGCCAGTTTGTGTTCCGGCATCCCTGATTCCCATCCAACTTTTGGCTTGGGAAAGCAGTCGAAGACGTCCCATAGCTTTAGCACCCTGTACCCACTTTGGAGACCTGGAAGAAGCTCCTAATTCTTAGTTTCAGATCAGCTCAGCTCTGGCTATTGCAGCCACTTGCGGAGTAAATCAACAGATGGAAGATCTTCTTTCTGTCTCTCCTCCTCTCTGTATATCTGACTTTCCAATAAAAATAAATAAATCTTTTTTTTAAAGGCAGATATTGCAAAGAGAGGAGAGAGGAGAAAGAGAGATTCTCCATCTGCTGTTTCATACCCCCAAGTGGCTAAAATAGCTGAAGTTAAACAAATCTGAAGCCAGGAGCTTCTTTTGGGTCTCCCACGAGCATACAAGAATCCAAGCATTTGACTTCCAATGCTTTCCCAGGTCATAAGCAGAGAGTTGAATCAAAAGTATAGCAGCCAGGACAAAAACCAATGCCAACATGGGATGTGGCACTTCAAGGAGAATTAGCTTGCTGTGTCACCACACCAGCCTCTACTGCAGTTTTGTGTTTTTTTGTTTGTTTCTTTGCTTAAGAAGTAAGTAAGGAACTTGGACCCAGCGTTATAGTGTAGTGGTTAAAGTCCTCATCTTGCTCGCCTGGGATTCCATATGGGCACGGATTCTAATCCCTGCAGCCCTGCTTCCCATCCAGCTCCCTGCTTGTGGCCTGGGAAAGCAGTCAAGGATGGCCCAAAGCCTTGGGACTCTGCACCCTCATGGGAGACCCAGAAGAGCTCCTGGCTCCTGGCTTTGGATTGGCTCAGCTCCAGCCATTGCGGCCGCTTGGGGAGTGAACCATCGGACAGAAGATTTCCTCTCTGTCTCTCCTCCTCTCTATATATCTGCCTTTCCAATAAAAATAGATAAATCTTTTAAAAAAAGAGGTAAGTAAGGACCTTCATATTTGTTATAAAATTTTATGCCCCACAGAAACTACACTTGTAATAATTATTCTAAATAAGGAAATTCGAGGCAAGATGTTCTGCAAATGCTATAATACAAATCAGAAACTTCCAATAGAATCAATCTGTTTCTAGACTAAAAATTAAACAATATATTCCATAGAGATGCAAAATACAACTTGTGAAAATACATTAAATTTTAGTGTCTCCATCATCATTTGGGATTCTGTCACTAACCATTTGCAAGTGTCTTAGTGGAGAGTTATGGGAAAACAAACAAGAGAATGACAAAAACAAGTCCTTTTTTACTGAATAATTCTGGAAGATCATGTAAGTGGAATCAGAAGGAAGGTAACTATAATAATCTCACGTCTTCATTCTGATTGTGGTAACGTGAGTGGATGTGTGAATCCCAACAACGTATGGAGAAGCAGTTTGAAGTAAAAGTGAAGTCCCGATGATGAGTCAGTCTTAGAGTCAAAAGCTGGCATGTCAGTTTTCCTCAGGGAGAGTTCAGAAAAAGTGAACAGGGTGAGGAGTCTTGGGCTTGTCAGTGTGCTGAGAAGACAAAAACTGAAGAGCTGTCAACGGAGGTGGTGAAGTACAGGCAACACAGAAAATATGCTAGGAAACCAACTAGTTCAGAAAGCCAGCAAATACTACTGCTGGTTTCTTTTTAAAGACAACTAATCCATGCTGACAAACACTAGTAAACTCTAAATCACATCTGCGGAATAGTTTTACTTCCTAATATCTGCTATGGATAATTTGTAACTGTCTTGCCATTTTGAGACATAGAAACATAGTTAATAAAGACAGACTTCCATAAGCAAAGTTAGAAATAGGTGAGGGCTTTACAAATTCCACTAAATCCTCACTTATCTCACATCCAACCAGATGTCCCCATTGTTCTGTAATTCAAAAGTGATGTGTATGGTCCTAGAATGCATCCCTAACTTTCTGATCTTCATCAGAGGAACGTCAAGGTATCTGTAAAAACTGTTTGATACATGAACTTTCAGTCCATTTATATTGACAACCCAATATTTTAAACAGTACTAAGGTAATGGGAGAACTTTAATAATATGGCATGTGTGAATAATTTTAAATAAATATTCATACACTTTAGAATCCTGAAAATTATTCCTAAAGTTCCTTTTCAAACTTAATTTTTGTAAGAGTTTTAGCTTAGAATTATTCTAAATTTAAGGGGCCGCCATGATAGCGTAGTGTTTAAAGTCCTCACCTTGCACGCTCGGGATCCTATATGGGCACCAGTTCTAATCCCGGCAGCTCCACTTCCCATCCAGCCTGGGAAAGCAGTCGAGGATGGTCCAAAGCCTTGGGACCCTGCACCTGCGAGGGAGACCTGGAAGAAACTCCTGGCTCCTGGCTTCAGATTGGCTCAGCTCCAGCCATTGCGGCCGCTTGGGGAGTGAACCATCGGATGGAAGATCTTCCTCTCTGTATATCTGACTTTGTAATAAAAATAAAATAAATCTTTAAAAAAAATTTTTAAAAAGAATGATTCTAAATTTATAGAAACATTGAGAAGAGATTAGACGGTTGAGTCTTGCCCTTACTTGTGAGGTCATTATTAGCATTATTATAGCAAGCAGCAAATCGTCCTCATGGTTTATTACATTACATATTACACTTACTATATTGACATGGATCACTTGGTGGAGGCAGGATATGTGGTTTTAATCACAGTGAGGTTTCTCTTTGCTTTATCTCTTCACTGTGCTCTTGGGCAGGACATCATCATCCACAGTTCACACATACAGAGTGGGGATGTCTACTCTCCACATACTGTAAATCATTTATACATTTTTAGAAGAATCTTGCCTCATCTTCTATGCATTTAACCATTTGCTTATATCCACGGGAGCTCCAGGTTATTTATTTTATTCTTTAAGTTATAAATTAAATATGTTTAATTGTGTTATTCCTAGTCTTCCAGGTTTAGTTCCTAGAAGCTCTTCCAGATAGGCTCTCAGTGTGTCTGGCTTAGCTCTGTGAGTGAAATGTTTCTTGTTTGTGCTGAGCATTTTTGACTTTCCAGGAAAATAAGATACTCTGTACTCCGAGGACTCATTTTGGTTGTTTTTATTAGAGACTGTTATAATACAAGATCTGGGTGGTGGTTTTCCCATTGTTATTGGTGTCAAATTGCTTCAATGATTAAAACACTATGTTATTGATGTAAAAGCAAATCCACAGACCAGTGGAATACAATGGAGTTCCTAGAAGCAAACTCACATGTCTACAGCATACTCATCTTGGAAAAATAAACTAAATACACACATTGGTAAAAGGATGAGTTGGTCATAAGCGGTTCTTATTAGATATCCACAAGCAGAAGAACGAAAGCAGATCCCTGCCCTGGGTCATATACAAAACTCATCTAAATGTGAGAGGTGAAACTCTGAAATTATTTGAAAAAAAATTACACAGGAAAATCAATTCAGGCTATTGGAATGGCCAAGAATTTTCTGGATCAGAAATTAAAAGTATGGGGAATAAAATGTATATAACAAATTTCAAACAGAAGTTTCTTTGCATAGTGGAAGAAACAATCAACAAAGTCAAGCTACAACTTGCAGAATAGGGCCACATTTGCAGACTATACATCAGATAAAGTAATTAATATTCAGACTATATTAAATAGTTAAATGCAAATAACTCCACAGTTAAAAGAGGAATCAAATAACCAATATTAAAAATCATTAGTAATGGACTGATTTTGTGGGCAGGGGGTTAAACCACTGCTTCTAACACTGGCATCCCAAATGGATGCTGGTTTGAATCCCAGCTGCTTCATTTTAGATTCAGCTCCCCGTCTGGAGTTTCCTTGCCTGGAGAAGCAACAGAATATAATCCAAGTACTTTGACCTCTTCTACATATGTGTGAAATTCAAATGAATTTCTCAGTTCCAAGATTCAGCAAGGTTCTGGCCTTGGCCTATGTCTAGCCCCAGCTGCTGTGCCAATTTGGGAAGTGAACAACCTGATGATGGAAGATCTATTTCTCTGTCTCTCCTTGTTTCTAACTCTGCCTTCCAAAAATTACTGTTTCTAAAAAGGGGTGGTAGATCTAAATAGACCTTTCAGAATGGAAGAGATAAAAATGGCCAACAGGCACATGAAACAATGTTCATCACTTACTGCCAAGAGATGCAAATTAAAACCAAAATGAGATATGATCTCATTCCAGAAATACTGGATACTATCAAAAATTGTAAAGAATGTAAAATAAAGGAAATGCAAATTTTGTGAAACATTATGAAAAACACTATAGAGTTTCCTAAATTGGTCGGGGTGGGGGTGGGTAACACTATCTTGTGATCCAGCAAATTCCACTCTTTGATACACATTCAATGGAAAAGAAGCGAGTCCATAGAAGAGGACACTGCAATCTTATTGTGTTGTAGTACTATCTATACTAGTAAATAAATATAAACAACTTTGGTGTTCATCCTCTGGTTACTGGCTAAAGAAAATGTAGACTATATCCAAAACAAAGTATTACTCAATCATAAAAAAAACCTGAATTATGCAATATAAATGGAACTAAACATCATCAGGTAATATGGAAGAAATGTCATCAAATAATAGGAAATAAGCCAGCCACAGGAAAACAAGTACCATATGCTTTCTTTCACAGGAGTTTGTGTAAGCTAAAAATGTTAAATTCATAGGAAGTTAAAATAGAATAATATTTGCCAGAAAATGGGAGAACAGGAGAGATGTAGAAATGTTGATCCACAGGCACTAAATCATATTAGTGCCAGTGTTATAACGTATATAGAGTGGCTGTTACAATGCACATGGGGTGGCTATGTTTTATATTGTGTATTTCCAAAAGAAAAACAGAGGTATGGATTCGAATGCTTTCTCCATTCAAAAAGAAGAAGGAAGAAGAGGAAGACAAGTGTCAACTCAACTCTGTGGTACAGAAGGTTAAGCTGCAGCAAACACCATCAGCATCCCATGTGAATGTTGTTTTGAGTCCCAGCAGAGGCCACTTTCAATGAAGCTAAATGCTCCTGGGAAAGCAAAAGACAGTCCAAGTTCTAGGGCTTTGTCACCCACATGGGAGACCCACCAGGAGTACTGCACTTCTGGATTCAGTCTGGCCCAACCCTGGAAGAGGCAGCTAGTTGGAGAGTGAGGCAGCTAATGGAAGATTTTCTTAAGTTTTTTTCCCTTCTGAAATTCTTTCAAATAGATAATTTAAAACAAGTATTAACAGTATAAATATCTTATACTGATTTGAATATTACACAGCATATACATACATGGAAAAATCACACACTACTCTACACATATCTACTTTTTGTGTCAATTATATGCTGTTTAAAGAACTTGAAATTTACAGTGAAAATTTAACTGAAGTATTACAGGCACTGATTTCATTAAAATTGGAGAGTGTGTGTGTATGTGTGTGTATTTGTTTGTTTATTTGAAAACTAGAGAGTTAGAGATAGATTGATCTTCTATCTTTTGGCTTACTTCCTAAATGCCCACAACAGCTGCTGTTGGGCCTGGGCTGGTAGCTTGGAACTCAATCCAGGGCTTCCACGTGGACAGCAGGAACCCAAATACTCAAGCCACCACCTATTGCCTACCACACATTGGCTGGAAGCTGTCCTTCAGGGAAAATTCAGCAATTTGAACTCAAGCATTCCACAACAGGATGTGGATATTCCAAGCTGATGCTTACTCACTGTACCAAACACCTGCCCTTATTAGTTATGTCTGAAAATTAAAAATGTAGCCATCTCTCAGCATCTTCAAGCAACACTCTGGAGCAAGGTATCTGGCACAGTGGGTAAGTCACCCCTATAAGTGTCAGCATCTCAATTCGGGCAATGTGAATTGTGATGTACGGTAATGTTTAACTAGAGAAATACATGTAAAAGGCCTTCATGAAATGACAAAACAAACTGAAGCATGTTTAAAATATTAAAGAGATCCAATCTCCTCAGTCACACCCTTGTTTTATAGATTATAAATGACTAAGCATGTCCATAAAAATGTGTATCTCTCTCCTTTACCTGACCCTCAATCTTTTCCATCCTGACACCCTGATCCATTATGTAAGCATCATCTAAAATAAAAATTGGAAAAAGACTAAAATAAAAAAATATATCTCTATTTTCTTGTGTTCTAATTTACACAGTGTTCCAAATTTGTTTCAAGGTTTGAATTGTTAGTCTGGCTGAAGCTATGAGATCAAAATTGCTACTTTCTAATAGCTAAATCTGTTATCTAAAATAACTGCGCAATTGCTAATATCTTTGATTCTTTTTTCATTTGTAGATACCTGTGTGAATGAGATCATACCTTTTATTTACTTAAAACTAATAACTACAAAATTGTAAAATTTCACAAAATAAAATTTTAAATTAATGACTTTCAAATGACAAAAATAATGCATTAATGATTTCATCTTAATTTTGTTAAGCTTGGCAGATTTGTATATTTATATGTAATTTAATCACAGAGTCTTGCATTGTTTTCTTGCTTTTATAATGTAGGCTCAAACAGACTAAATGTACATACATAGCCTTTGAAAGTTTAGTTTAAATGTATCTTACTAGAGTCCAGGTTCCTGCTATTGTTTCACTTTGTTAAATAACAGCATCCACAGTATTTTTTTTAAAAATCTATCTTCTGTAAATTTTCTTTACATTTGTAAAGATAGCCTTATTATCCCGTTATATCACAATAACACAATTACAACAGAAAATTGAGACATGTTTAAATATTTGTTCTAAATTATATTTAAAGACACATGTCTACCACAACTAATCATACAATTGCTTAATATGCAACTTTATATAATATATATTTTGGTATTTGAACTCAGGAGATTAAAAATAAAATTTTGGAAAAACATTCAATGCCTTTCGTACTTAGCACAATTAGTTCCTTGTTTTTCTGGAAATCTGCCTTTTCTTGCAGATAATAGCCTAGAATCAGAACAACTAAAATCAGTGTCAACATCTCTACCTTTTCATTCTGATGCTTTAGAAAAATCTCTGTATCACTTAGGCATATTAAAGAGAGAAACAGGGGCCTGGCATGGTGGACTAGCGGCTAAACTCCTTGCCTTGAACATGCCAGGATCCCATATGGGCACCAGCACCAATTCCTGCAGCCCTGCTTCCCATCCAGCTCCCTGCTTGTGGCCTGGGGAAGCAGTCGAGGACAGCCCAAAGCCTTGAGATGCTGCACCCACTTGGGAGACCTGGAAGAAATTCCTGGCTCCTGGCGTTGGACAGGTGCAGCTCCAGCTGTTGCATGCACTTGGGGAGTGAATCATCGGACGGAAGATTTTCCTCTCTCTCTCTCCTCCTCTCTGTATATCTGACTTTCCAATAAAAATAAACAAATTTTTTAAAAAACAGAGAGAAACAATTACAGAATAAATTATTATGGGGGAATAAATCAACGGTCTTCCTTTCAGTGTTAGAAGTACACTGTTGATGTGAACTAAATTTCTGTCTTTCTTTCAATATTTTCGCCATGCAAAACACACTTAGGTGGAACTGAATCACATGTCCAAGTGCCGTGGTGAGTAATTTAAAAATAAATGTAACTGACATGGTATCTATAAGGTTTACATGAAGGTGATATGAAATGGGTTGCCATTCTTAAGCTGAGGTCCAATGACTGAACTTACAACTGCCAATAGAAGAGTCATGCCAGAAATCAGAATGACACAAGCAGATAACGGGGCATGTCAAAAATTCAGTTTCAGTTGTTAACACGGTCTGATTCTCTTTAGATGTAAGTATTTAGTCAATGGGTGTCACTTTTCTATGAAACTAAGTATGAATGCAAAGAATTCCTTTACATTATTTGTGCTTGTGTGCTACCTTTGCATTCTACTTCCTTTTTATAGTGTGCTTTTAAATAAAAAAAATTAAAGCTCCTTTATGATTTAATTTTGATTGTCTTCATGTTCTGACTTTATACTGCCTCTCAAATTTGAGTTGGACTACTAACTGAAAGGAGGGTAGAAACTGACATAAAAAAACCAGGATTTCAAAGGACTTATACGAACTACATTTATTTCCTCTTAAAAGGTTTCCAATGATGAAGTGAATACTATTTTTACTTGTTGACATGTAATGCAGTAAACCTCCATAATAGGGTAAATACACTATGAAATACTGCTCTCCTTTACACTCTAACCCAAATGATCTCTGTTTTGTTATTTTGGGTGTCAAAAATTTCATCTATCTTAAACCTATTGTGATGCCACCAGGAAAAAAATCCCTTAAGGTTTCATTGTTATGTTGTAAAACTTGAAAAATGCTGGACGAGGGCTTACCATGGAAACCTTTAGCCTGAGAGATGACCCCAAGAGAGTCAAGAAAATAAATAGAAGTGAGAAAGATTTGGTGTTCAATTTCATCACTTCACTGGAGGAAAGCCCTGCAGATGCTACATCAGGTCAACAATGAAGTATTTGGGGGTTTTTCTAATCAGTTACCCATGATAAATGCCCGTGAAAAAACATCAAGTTCTATGTGGATAAGGCATTAATCACATCATGTTGCTAGGTAAAGGGTCTTTAACCTCAGAATTCTACCCTTGTTCTCCCCAGCCCCTTTATGGCTGATCACTTTTTATGTAGTAAAACATAACTTACCAATTCAAAGACATGGACCCAGTTACAATAGGATCCATTTTTATTATTATTATTATTATCATTCTGCTCCATTGCACTCTCAACCATTTGGCATGTTTTGTTCAGTAAGTTGTTTACTGTCTATCTCAGCACACCAAAACATACCATTGCCTAAGATAGGGTCTGTTATGTGTCTCCATGATTATGCCTCAGGATCCAAAATAGTAGTGGTAGAGACACAATAGGTATTCTGTATATTTAGCACATTAATACAATTGAAAATAGGCACTCATGGCAGTTAGAGAAGAAAACTTACATTCTCTAAAGTGACAATCAAAAAGTTTTTAAAAATCATAAAATAACTATTATATGTAACAGTGACTGAAGGATCACATTATTGTCATAACTATTCATCTTAAGAAAAAACAATGTCATCACTAAAACACTGAAGAAAATATAAATTCCATTTTTTCAGAAAGCCTATGTGTGTATTATATATGTAATATAAAATGTATAAAACCCATGTTGTATTTGTAAATTCTTGGGATTCTGAGTAGTACAAAAATGCAAAAAAAAATCATTTCCAATGATCTCATACAAGATTTTAGACAGTATTTCAGAGATGATAAAATACCCCTACATTGAAACATTACACTTTATGCCATGGAAAATACATTTCTAAAAAAGGAACCCTTCTAATACCACCCCTGAAAAAAATGTGAGCATTTTTTATGAGTAAAATTGAAACACTGTATTCTTCAGTGCCAGGAATATATCTTTTTTTAAGGCCAAAAAATAAAGCATGAAACCACTGAACACTCTCTAAATGAAGAACTTTATTTCAAGTACTAGGAGATAAAATAATCACAGGAGCAGAATATTTTGGAACTTCTGACTGTAATAAACTGTAGCTTACAAACTTCCAGATATATACTTGATTTAGTGGAATCAAGAATATTTTGAAGCTGCCTGAAAAAAATCTGACATAAAAGAGGGGGCTGTTTGTGGTATTCAAAGACAAAAGAAAAAGCAGAGGATTTATTCTCCATTATACTTGCATAAGTAAAAGGTCTCAAGTAAAGTTATTCATTGAGTTCAAGAACATTTTTCTAATCACAAAAAAAATCTCATTCAAATACATTATATAATCCTATCATGGTAAGAATGTTCTGAACATATACGAACAAAATAAAACTCCAATTATTCTTGGGCATTTGAGTTTCTTCCAACATTTTTCAACATAAGATTTTTCAAAATTAATTATGGGAAATTTTAAGCAACTATCCAATATTGCTTTGCCATATAGATTTTTGAATTTTTACATGAATATTTTAGAGAAGGAGTTATACCATTAAATGCTTTCAACCTCTAGGGTTGGGCTGGACCCAAGAACTTTGTCCAGGACTCCCAAATGGGTGTCAGAGACCCAACTACAAGAGTGTCCACTTGTTGCATGCCAAGGTGCAAACTATCAAGCAGCAAGATCCAAAGAGGTGTACAGGCACTCCAATATATGATACATATTTTCCAAGTTGTAGCTTAGTAAACTGAATCACAAAACTCATCCCTTCAGTTTCTTCACATAGTCTTAGAATTTTACCAGATACTTCTGGTTTGCTTCATACATGAAATCACTTGCCTTCCAGACACATACCATGATACCTAGTCCTCTTGTGGTTAGAAAAGATCATGTATTAGTACTGGATTATAAACTGAAACACAGGGCATAGCTTTCAACAGTTTGAGTGGGGTTTCCTTGAGGTTTCCTTTTGTCTGACATGATGAAATGTTCTACCTGAAATGTTGGCTGAATGGTTCATACGGACCAGGAACTTTACATTCAAAATCCTGCTGCCAAATGTGTTAGACAATCACGTAAGTGAAAAATACACCACTGTCCTCTTAAATCATTCAATGTATGTGGATGTAACTAGTGCTGTGGTACAGGAGGTTAGTTTCTCTTTCTGTTACCAGCAACAAATATGAGTGCCATTTCAAGTCCTAGCTGTTCCACTTCTGACACAGCTCCCTACTAATGCACCTCGAAAAGCAGCAGAGGAGGGCCCAAGTAATTGGGATCCTGCACCCATGTGGGAGGGCCTGGATGAAGCTACTGGTTCCAGATTGGCCCTGCCCCAGTGGTTGCACAACTTACGAAGTAAAACAGTCGATAGAAGACCTCTGTCTTCCTCTGCGTCCACTCACCGCCCTGCCCCTGACCCCATGTGTGTATCTGTGTCTCTCTCAATCAGCCTCTTTCTTTGTAACTCTGCCTTTCAAATAAATAAATATTGTATTGTAGAAATTTTATTTTTGAGAATTTTTACATATTTGATTAGGTTGCAAAGGGTCAAGTGCTATAGGAAAGTGGATGATACCATTATTTTGACATTTTCTTTTTTCCTTCCTGTATCTTGAGGGAGGAGAGATATACGGGCAGAAGCGATGTGAGGCATGCTCTGAGGGTCCTGCTCAAGTGGTTTTGATAGTTCAACAGTTATGTATTGCTGATCCACAGATGTCCCAAGGCAGTAATTCCATACCCCAAGACCCCAGAGCTCACCGCTAGGTAGCCAGCAGGTTGGAGCCCAGTGCAGGTTGGAGCTCTGGCCACCCACAGCCCAATCCCTCCTCCTGCCTAGCAGTGGTGGGTGGGGAGCTAGGATCCCCAGCAGGAAGCCTGGGCTGGCATGGGTACCCCCAGCCACAGCCACATGGCTGGAGGAGCCAGTCACCCATGGCACTGTTCAGACATACCTAAAATAAATAAATCTTTTAAAAAATAAAATGTATGTGGTTGTTATGCAACATAACTCTGGCATATGCACTACTGTGAAAATAAAACTAAAATACAGTTGATTTTCATTATTCATAGACTCTGTATTTTTAAATTCACTTGCTAAAATTTGTGTCAAGAAGCAATATTCTCAGTGATTTCATGGTCATTTGTAGCACATATCTTAGACACTGGCTATGCTGAATGCCAACTTAGACCACACAACCACATCATACGACAAGTATCCTTTCAGTGTCCACTCAATATTCTAGTTCTGCACAAACTTGACTTTTTGGTTAGAAACTTCATATAAGCCTCTCTTTCATTTAGGCATACATACTTCTGATTTTTGCATCTTAATTTTCCCTTCTCACTGTAGCCTTTGAAATGATGCTTAAGACTAGTTCAGAGCTATCCCAACCACACATATGTAATCGTCCATTGAAACTATCTAAAATCCAGATATGCAGATCTATTTACAAGAGTATATGGGGAATGAGGTGGGAAATACGATGAAACTGTTTCTTCCTTTTGGTAAAAAATGTTTGCTTATTAAAGCTCCAACAAACCAAGCCCATTTTAGATGGCTCAGTTATGTTTGAGAATTAATGCTTATTACAGATTAAGTAGACATTTAAGGGCTGTCCTGGGAACCCAACCATCATTTTTAATATCATTTCTATGTGCAAATACTTTCCAAGTTCCAAACAATTGATTCACAAATTAGCTTCTGGAACACTACCAGCTTTTAAAATGTGGTCTCCTGGATGGCAAAATGAGTAAAGCATAGAAACAAAGAGATAACACTTGGGTTTCCTATCATCTCTGTGCAAGGATAGGAGCTTAGGAATGATAAAACTATAATCCTATGCAGCCTGGAAAGCAAATATTTTCTCAATACATACAGATTAATCTGCTTTTTGTCAATTTCTTCATAATTCACAATCACATGGGAGCAATTTAGGCCTAAAAATGTTGGAAATATGACAAGATATGTGGAATCAGGATCCTATCCAGAGTTCAATTCATTCGTAATGCAATGGTCTGTACTTTGACAGTTTTCTACAATAGATCATTACTGCAGCAGAGAATGGATTGATTCAGTAATACATAACTATTACCACACTGGCCTCACTTGCATCCCCAATACACAAATGAAATAAAGCTTATGTTGAAGTGAATATCCATTATGTTCTATAATTACACTTGATTGTGTTACAGGTGTAATTAGATAAGGTCAAGACAGAGGCTAGAATTACTATCAGTTCATCTTTAACATACATTAGGCATTTATACAAAATGGTGTGAGGTACAGTGACCAATATTGCTCAGCATGAAATCTCATCAGTGTTAAAAGACATCTAGAAATAAGAATTAAGAGCCACAGTAGTCATTAAAACAAGTTTTGTTTTAAACTTGGCAGAGCTGGCATATTTACATAATGCAAGAAACCCTGGAAATCAGTTGAGCCCATTACCGGTTGTAAAGAAAAGCCAAAACTCCACTGTTCACTGAACATGCTAATTGAAACCAACCTTGGCAGAAACCAAGTAAAGAATGTTTTCTCTAATTGCAAAGGTTCATGACTGGGTACATACACCTGTTCATCACTTTACACTTGAATGATTCATAGTGTTCCACACAAATTCTCAAGAAAATATTCTCAATTTATAAAATAAACCCACAACTTCCTTTTTTTATATTTCATAGAGCATTTGAGCAAAAGCTGTTAGGAAAAGAAGTTCCAGTACACCTCCAGGGGATTTATTTTTTAATTTGTAGGTTATAGATAACCTTATTTAGACAGTTTAAGAGTAAATATAATTCAAGTATCTTCCAAGATTAAGCAGCACATGGAAGAGGTGTTCACTTTCATGTTGACAATAGCCACTTTCTGTGTGACATATTTGCAAATATAAATTTCAGTGGGGCCAAGTGCAGTTGCATAATATCAGAAATTCACTTGCCTTGCATGCCCCAGGATCCATTATGAGCACTGGTTCATGTCACAGCTGCACCACTTCCCATCCAGCTCTCTGTGACAGTGGAAATACGGCAATGGAGAATGGCCCACAGCCTTGGGACCCTGCACCCATGTGGGAGACCTGGAAGAAGCTCCTGGCACCCGGCTTCAGATCAGCTCATCTTGGACCACTGAGGCCATTTGGGGAGTGCACCAACGGATGGGAGATCTTCCTCTCTGTCTCTCTTCCTCTCTGTATGTCTGACTTTCCAATAAAAATAAATGAATCTTTTAAAAAGGAAACTTCAGTGGATAAATTCTCATGCTAAAACTGTTGAAGGATGGTCATGTTACACTGGAAACTACATGTGTTAAAAAAAATACAGCTCAGTGATCAAGACTCGTCTCTAGTCAAAATAATTTATGATTTGCAGCTAAATTACAAAGGTATTCTCCAAATTTCCTTGTGGAGATATTACAATATCCTTGAAAAGACACAGGAATTCTGCCTCACTGAGAGGGAGAGAGCCTAGAGAACAAAGAAGGCTTACAACAGAAAATAACATTATTAACCAAACCAGTGTAGCAGCTCCTGTTGATAAAGAATGATGTTGCATATCAGCAAAATGTCCACAGCCATTGGGACTGATGAGTTAGAAATGCTCTGTTAGTTTTGTGATGGAATATACCATCTTCCTAGGATAGCAAACAAGGTTGTGCAACAGGACTTTTGGAGATTTTTGAAATCTAAGCACAACCATGGAATTTTACTTGCCAAAATCTGATGGTTATAGAAAGTGATGTTCTCTCTCTTTTTTCTTAGAATCCCATTTAAAAATACAGTTGCCAGAATACAGGAACATCATAATTAGTATTATACAAATGCATGGATTAGGATTAGAGCCAGGATCCCATATGGGCACCAGTTCTAATCCTGGTGGCCCCGCTTCCCATCCAGCTCCCCACTTGTGGCCTGGGAAAGCAGTCGAGGATGGCCAAAAACCTTGAGACCCTGCACCCACATGGGAGACCTGGAGGATTCTGGCTCCTAGCTTCGGGTCGACTCACCTCCAGCCATTTCAGCCACTTGGGGAGTGAATCAACAGACAGATCTTCCTCTTTGTCTCTTTCTCTCTGTATATCTGACTTTCCAATAAAAAAATAAATCTTTTTTTTTAAAGAAAAAGATAATGCTGGATAATTATTCAAGTACAAAGCAGCAGGAAAACCAGTTAAGGGCCTGTTGATACTGTTGATGTGACAGAAGAACATCAATTACACTTTACTAGTTTGCAGCGAAATGAAAAAACTAGATTTTACAATGCAATAGTCATCTGAGAGAAGTTTAAGAAATCATGCTATTGTATTTAGTAAGTGTGTGAGTGTGTGTAGTAAGAATATCAATAAGAATGACACAGTTGCATGAGGTATGTTTACTGAAAATAGAGGCAGTACAATGTTAAATATGCAGCAACTACTAATTATAAAGCACTTGGATACTTAGATACAGAATTCAAGAGAAACAGTCTGAACTGAAGATAGGCATTTTTGGAAGCACTAATCTATCAAGGCTATTACAAGCATAAAAAATTGATAATATCAGGGTAGTAAGGCATGCCAAAACCAAGTTTTACCTAAAACACAATCTTGGGATACTGCAGTATTGAAAAATTGTTCAAGATGAGACCCTGGCAAGAGAGACTACAAGAAAATTAGAATAAAACTGTAATGTAAAAAAAAAAAATTCTTGTTTTCCAAAAAGAAAAAAAGACAGTGATAAAAGTTGAGATATGAATACTGGTAACTGGATTTTCTCAAAATGCATGTCATTTCATGACTTTGACAAAATGAGCTTTCAAGAAATGGCAGTGATGAAGGCCTGAGTGGAGATGTATTGAGAGGATCAGAGCAGAAGAAATCACGTAAAGTAGGGACCGTGAACACATTAGTGACTTTGCATTGGGCTAGTGGGAACTAATGAACATGGATATCAACAGGGAATGAGTACTGACTGTGTCATTTCAAACTTTCTCGCATAGACACCACTTGAACAGTTCAATACATTCTTTTTTTTTTTTTTTTTTTTTTTTAAAGATTGGTCCATAGGGATTTTTTTTTTTTAAGATTTATTTTATTTTTATTACAAAGTCGGATATACTGAGAGGAGGAGAGATAGAGAGGAAGTGGAGCTGCTGGGACTAGAACCAGCAGCCATATGGGATCAAGGCGAGGACCTTAGCTACTAGGCCACACTGCCAAGCCCTCAATACATTCTTGAATAAACAGTATTATTTTTGATTCTCAATGTGCATGAGTGAATTAGGTCTGTGTTTTCCTTTGCTTCTGTTCTTCACCAATTTTAACATCAAGAGAATTATATCTAACTTCAGTTAGTGATATTCTAACATTTTTTTCTCTAGTACAGTGAATATTTTGTGGAAATTAACCAATGAATCATTAGGGCCTTTTACAAAGTTCTTGATTACTACCTAAGCATGTTCAGTGGCTAGTGACACAGAAATTATTCCTTCAACTGTTTTGATCAGCTTCTACACACCCAGTTCTTTAACTCCCATGTGAACTGCTGTCAACAACTTGCACATAAGGTTCAGAGATAAGAGTCTTTGGTCATGAAGCATGTATAAGTCTTATCACATGATAGAAATGGATTTACTGTCTGTTTCTTCATGCATCAATTTTAATTCTATGTGTTCCTATCATCTATTTTAGCTTTTTTCTAAGAAATGTGTTTTATAAATCATCAGTAAACATGCACTTTGGTGCCTGCATGATGGGAATAAACTCACTGTCCAGAAATCTGACGATAAATTCTGCTGACAGTTATCTGTCCATCTTGTATTCTCTGTTGCAGAAGAGCCTAATAGTCCCCCAAGTATCATATTGATCTTCATTGATGGCGCTTTACAGGGACCAAAGTATTAAACAAAGCTGGATGACAGGCCAAAGAAGTTGGAAGAGACTTTCCAAATACTCCTCACTCAGTGGAGATTATTTTTCTATAAAAATGAAGGGACTCTATACCACTTCCCTATCTCCACATCCACAGGACATTACACAGCACACTTTTATTTTTACTTGAACTTCAAAACTCTTACTACTGATGATGGATACTGCTTTTTCCTATTTCACTAGATGACAACTTCATCCTCCTAGATGTTTACTTCTAAAATTTTGGCATCAACTTTACTTTCTGTTTTCTTTTCTCAGATATAATTAATACACTGTAAAATATCTCAAAGTATACCCAAATTCTGACCCTTTTTGCAATTTTCACCCCAATCGAAAGACAAGGAATTTTTAATCTGTCACATTATTTATTTTAGTAAGCTATCAATGGTTTCCTGATGGCCTGTTGTCTTTTACACATGTGGGCGTTTTTGTTATAGATAACGCCATGCAGTATTTAGAAATACCAAAACACATGTATATTTAGCACCAGGAAAGATCTCTAAAACATAATGTGGAACAAGAAAATTTTGCAAAATTTCAGTCATAGTCACAGAAATGAAAAACATATAGCTTATGTGTATTTGTCAAGACTACGCAAATAAGTAACAACCTAGGAACATATATAAATAAAGTGATAATTTGCTTTTGAGGGATAAAGAAAATACTTATGAAGGCTGAGAATAAAGGAAGAAAGCATCATAATCACAACTCTAATTTAAAAAATTTATTTCTGGGCCTGGTGAAATGGCTCAGTTGGCTAATCCAGCAGCAAAAATGGGAGTCCCATATGGATACTGGGTCACATCCCAGCTGCTCCACTTCCAATCTAGCTCCCTGCTTGTACCCTGGGAAGGTAGCAGACAACGGCCCAAAGACTTGGGATCTTGCATCTGTGCAGGGGACCTGGAAGAGGCTCCTAGCTCCTGGCTTTGGATCAGCTCAACTCCGGCTGTAGTGGCTACTAGGGAGTGAACCAACAGATGGAAGATCTTTCTCTCTGTATCTGCTTATCTTTGTAAGCTTGCCTTAACAATAAAAACTTAAAAATCTTTTTTTAAAAAATGGCCTGAAGACTGAGAGGGGATTCAGCTGGAGTAGGTATATTTTAAAATGAAACAAGAATGTTCGCTAGAGAGGAGCTGGTGAGTCAGTGTGTGTAACTGTCTTCAGACAGATTAGGAATCTGTATGCTAGGTGACATGGTAAAATGTGGTATCATACTGTACTTCTCCTGAGTTCCTGAGAACAGGGAAGGAAATGAAGAAAAAACAATACTGTCTTGAAAGTTCAATCCCTAATCAAAGCTGATTTAGTGCAGGTTGCTTTTCAGAAAAGTCAAACCTGCAGTCTTACACCAGTCAGTCAAAAATAATGTGATAAGGCAATTCTCACTGATGGGCTCCATGCTGGAATAAATCCCAGATTATACAATGCAAAATTTCCTGGAGCAGAAAGCCCGGTTCACTGTGCCAAACAATGGCTGGTTCAGTAGCTCTCATTGAAAAGCAGCCCTGCCAGTTTTGCTTTTTGGAGGTTGTCCACTGAGGCCTGAGAAAACAATTGCTATTCAGTAATTAACTCCTCCCAAATGTTAGCCTAGGAAACAGCAACAGTGACCTCTTGTGCTACTCCTGTCTCCCATGCCCCATCTTCAAATCTCATTGAATCTTTCCAGAGGTACTACTAAATAAGGTCCCATTACTGCACCTATTCCCAACAGCCCTTTCTGTAGGCACCTTGCTAATATTTGGTAATTAAATACAATGTAAATAACTACCTTACTGAAGAAAATACTAAGGACCAAACACAATTACTATTAATGTTTATACAATTTGAGACTGTAGAATATGGAGCTGAAGAAAAGCAGCCAATATTTAAATAAATCAAGACAAAAAAAAAAAAACAAGATTTAGCATCCTTGGCTGAGCAATTCCTAATAGTTAAGGACACAGGAATTGACATGACAGATACTATCATGATCAAGAAGCAATGGATTTTCTCTTATCCTTTATTGTTTGAGTTAGACCCAAATAATGACTCAGTCACAGAGAAAATAACAAGTAACACTGACATTGATTCACCGGACAAATAAGTAAGGCATCTACCATTGCTAAGGCCTATTCTGCATTTTCTGCCCAGGTAACATCACAGATACATGAATTAGACCAGAACACTAGTAACTAAAGGATAACATGACCCAAAAATATAAAAAGACAGACAAAGAACTATGAATCATCATGGTAATGACAGACTACTTAGAAAACATAAAGAGCTTTTCACAGCCTCTGAAATCTGACATTAGAGCAAGATGAAATTTTTTTACAAAGAGAAAAGATGAAGAGAATTATGGTCAGAGGAGAAAGATTGAAATCATTGGAGCAATATGAAAAGAAAAATAAAGGATATAGGGTCTTTCTGAATTTTTGGCTTGAGCTTTCATATCTGAGTTCTATTTCACTTCAAATAATCATTAAGTTGCACCCAATTCTTTCAGTGAATAAAATGTAGACATTTCTGTAAAATATTCAATTTACAGCTGGTAACTTGGCATTACATTTTATAGACATTCATAGAAATACTGATTTTCATTTTTCTCTTATCTTTGCAGTTAGTTTTGTTGTCTCACATTTTTCTAAGTCTGGCCAAGTCGTATTTCAGATATGCTATATCTAAATGCTTGATAAACAAAACTCTGGCAGTATAGTTACAATAATGAATATCCAGGTGGATGAGTAGATATTTGGAATATGGAAAGAAGTATCCACAAAGCAGACTGAGTTCACATTGTTAATGTCACTATGCAGTATTAAGGAATGGCAAAGACAACTGAGGTTACTGAGGGTGAAGCAATTTGTAACAAATTGTTTTAGTCTAAGCAGAAGCAGTTAGAAAATGGAAGAATGATAAAAATTTCAGCAAATACTTGATATGCTAATAAAACAATTTTAAGGTTCTGAAATATTTTAATTTCTATGAAAATAAAAATATTTACAATGTGAGACACTCTAGTCAAAGTTTCCTTATTTGATGAAATGGCAATAATATTTACCTTGAAAATGCAGGTAGTTAAAAAATAATGAAGAAAAATGCATGTAGCTACATATATCCATCTAAACTTGATCCCTTCTAACATATTTGGTCAGGAATAAAATAGGCACTGGTATGGGGTAGTGTGTAAAGCTGATCACTGTGATGTTGGAATCCTTTGTGGAAGCCACTTCCAGTCCTGGCTGCTCCTCTTTATTATACATCTCCTTGCCAGTGTGCCTGGGAAAGCAGTGGAGCACGGCTCCCACATGAGACTCAGATGGAGTTCCAGGCTTTTGGTTTGAGCATGAACCTGGGCTGGCCTTCACAGCCATCTGCAGCATGAACAAGCTAATGAAGCTCGCTCGCGCGCTCTCTCTCTCTCTCTCCCCAAGCCCCACCTTCCTGCCATTTCTGTAATAAATATTTTTTTAAGTAACAACACATGCACATGTGTGTATCCACATAAACTGGGCAAGTAACTTGCAAGATGAATGTGCAAAACTGGTCAAACTCAAGTTGCAGAGAAAACATCCACATAACAAAAATGTTGAACATCACATTATGTATGCTTCTCTAATGAATAAAGTGAAATTTAGGGGACTATAAATTGTTTTCATAACTTAGTTCATTAAAGTCTGTATTTTAAATCACTAACCATAATTTCAACCCAATATAAACTAAATATATTAATTATATCAGTACCTTCTAACAAAGTATAAATTTGTTTTATAAGAATTCAAATTAATTTACATTTGGCGATCACTTAACTGTTTCTCTCATCATTCAAGTCACAGCCATACAGAAATAAATGATACAAATGTCCCAGTCTTCATGGACCTCATTTACCTAACATTTTGAGAGGGATATGAAGTCATATCATTTTTTGAAAAAATGTATCTATATTCCTATTTTGATGTCTTAAAATGTACAGAATTATGTTCATCTTTGTATTTTGGGAAATAGATGAAATTGGATTGAAATTATAAGACTCCACCTTTCTCTTTGTTCATATGTGAACACATGCACATTTTCAGATTTAAATAGAGTCACTATGCAAATAGTATATACACACACATGCATATATATTTTTTTGTCCAATATAGTGATACAGTGTCTTAAGATCTATGATGTCAGGATTCCACATGGCTGGTGCTTCAAACCCTAGCTGTTTTATTTCAGATACAGCTAGTGTCCTGCCAACATACCTGGGAAAGCAATGGAACGGAAAATAGCCCAAGTCGTTGGGTTCTGAGCCATCACAGATGAAGTTTCTGGCTTTGGCCTGGCTCAGCCGCAGTACTTACAGGCACATGAGTCGTCAAGCAACTGATTGAAACTCTCTCCCACTCCAATTCTACCCTTCAAATCATAAATCTTAAAGATTATCTCAAATAATTAGCACATTTCTGTGTTATTTCACTCTACTTCTAATAACCAGTGGTGCTGTCAAATTTGCTAATTTAGGAGTTAACAGCATTTCTTTGAGTTACCTCTTTTTTTAGTAAGTGTTAGTTTCAGCAGTCTCTTAAATTTATTTTAGACTTTATTAATTTACTGCTCTCTTAGCATCAAGTAAGTTGAAGAGAAACAAAACTCTTCAACAAAAGCAAATTTTTTTATTCATGTTAAATGGAACTTACTATAAAATGACAGACAACAAAAGCCATGTATTTTTATGCCTATATGCCCAAACAAGTAACTGAAAATTTTTAATAAATATCAAAATAAGGAAATTCAACAGCTCTTATGGGATGGGCAGATATGATAGAACTGCAGCATTAAATGGCACACATCAGTACCAAAGGGATGGATGATTCTAAGAAAAAAATAAAAGAAAAAACTTGTCAGAATACTGAAAGTGACAAGTGGTGAGTACAACTGATTTTTTAAAAAATGTTCGCTGTTTAATGAAATGCTATTACCTGTAACAAAATAGATGGAACTAGATGGCATCATATTCATTAAGCTTATTTGTAGAAGCTAAAAAAAAAACACAACCAAAGTCCACAAGACATAAATATGAATTTAAAAAGAATGAGGATTGCTAGAGACAGAGTTGCAGATGGAGCTTTTGATACTAGGAACCAAATGAAAGATAGACTTCAGGAATTAATTTGAGTGTTAACACTGCACAGCAGAAATAGTACACTTGGTAATAACTGAACATGTATTGTATGAGAAAGGAAAGAATGAAGCTCTAAGCCTCCAACCACAGAGTAATGAAAAAGATTGAGAAATGCTCACGGCCATCTTGTAATAACACATTGTGCACATGAAATGTCATACTATAGCCCTGAAGTATATATAATACATTTTTTAAACTCAAATTGTTTATGTAAAAGAAAAAAATAAATATTCTACATATTTTTGTTCCTAGTATACACTTATACTAGGCACTATATATGGCAAAAAAATTTAAGAAGCAACAGCTTTATAGCAAAAATTATCCAAATGTTTGATACAATTCTAGCATATGAGAAGCATACTGATATGCTTATCCATTAGTATTAGGCTATACCATAATCCTATGAGGAGCAGAACTGAAAATACTGTAGACAAGTAAATGAGATGCTTCTCTACACACTATTTTTCCATGTAATAGTACCTGCACCTACAGTTCATGTTTCTTGATTTTAGTATTCTGCATAGCATTCTATCATGCAAGTTTTCAGCAATAAGCCTCATTTTGTAACTTCCAAGATTCTCAGTTTTGTTTTCATAAAATGTTGCAGTACATGCAACTGCGTTTCTGTGTTTGTGCATACATGTGTGCAAGTATTTGAGTATGTGGAAAAGCTGAGTTGAAGGAATAAAATGTGTACAGTTTTTTTAAAATACATTCCTAATTTCTCAATCTGCCTTTCAAATAAAAATTAAAATCTTAAGTAAATAAATATCTTGTGCTTTAAAAAATAATCAACAATAAAATTTTAATTCCATTTCCGGGACTTAATTCTGTTTCTATAATTGTGGGAACATTTTGAAGCACCCTTGATTGGATGTGTGCATTGTTACTTCCATGTGTATAAGACTACACTAACATCCATATATACATATGCACACATACATGTATGTGCATGTATAGAATGCAATTGTATAAACTGCCTCATCTTATAGAAATAAGTGAAGATCGTGAATATCTATCCAAAGTAGGTTTATGAATTACTGTATGCTTGCATGATAGATAACACAGAACTGTAAAACCAAGCAAATATGAAAACTGTGAAAACACAAGAAAATACAAAATGTGCATATACTATTAAATCAGGAAATAAGGTGCAGGTACGTATATGCTATGCTAACCTTTATCTGTAATGAGTTTAAATGTTTTTAAATGATTTATTGTAGAAAAAAAAGCTAGTTTCTTGTTCTTTCCCATAGAAAGATGCAGGAAGTACTTAAGAATGTATGTCAATAGTCACAAAAGGGTTCTGTGATTAAGCTGGCATTAAAAGTATTTGTGTTCACCTTTTTTTGTGTGTTTCTATACAGAATTGTACCTTTTTACATCCTAGCAATCTCTGCATAGTGGTAAATGTATTTGGCAATAGGCTTAGAGAAACATATATAACTGCTACAAGGAAAAAGATTAGCATAAATTCAATTAGAATTCAAAACACGAGCTGTGCTTCAACCCTTCAATGTTATGGCTCTGTGATTCTGGATAAGCCACTTTTCAATTGTGATCTGTTAGATTTTTTTGAGGTTCAGTTCCAATGTAAGGCTGCTTTCTTGACTCAGTGCTCTCCAGCCCAGCTAAGCTGATCCTTATCCACATTCATTCCTTTACTTCTACAGGCAACAGGGCTTAGGAAACTGCAGAAAGTCAGGGAATCATTTGGAGATTCCTAGGAGTAAATTCAATTAGTAATTTCCATTCTATGTATGTATGACCTAAGTAATTTCCAGAATAAATCTGAAGGGAAAAAAGGATATATATTTGTACATATACAAGGTGACTCATGGAACACAGGTGATTGACAGCATTTTTAATTTTTTTAAAAAATTTTCTGATGATGCATACAAGAGTTGAAACGATGCATACCCATATGGATCACTGATTAGGGTAAAGAGAATGGAGGAATGGAGGAAAGTAGATGAGACAATTATTTCCAATTTTTTTTTTCTTCCTGCATCTGGGGGTAGAGAAGGCTGCTTCCAGTAGCCTAACCACATCATTACCTGAAGATGAGGGATGACCATTCAATATTATCCCAGGTCCCTTATGTGATGTATGTTCTGAGGGTACTGCTTAAGTGGTTTCTATAGTTCTGAAATGTTGATTTCGTTGTTCCAAGTTTGAGGACATCCCTCCATGGTCCGTTTACTGACATACCCTACCCTAGAATATCCACTCATCCAGATGCTTGTGTCAAAGCTTAGCCTGGAGAGTTGTCCAATTTTTTCTGATATCCATGTTACTAGACGTCTTCTGTAAGCCTCAATGAACCGTTGTGCCCCCTGTGTGCATCTGGGCATGCACAGACTTCAGCAACCAAGGAGGCCCAGTTCTGACAGATGCAGTCCACGGTCAGAGCGCAGATCCTGTCACTCTCCCCGCTGGTTGGAGTTTTTTCAGTCCAGCAGTCTAGCTGTGGGGGTCCCCAAAGAAACTTTGGCAGAGGTGATTACAGACTTGACTCCTGTGTTTGCCAGCCAGTGTGGGCTCTGGTTCAGTCTATCACATCACATAGCACATTATTAAAGAAATTAAGCCCTTAACAGTTATACAGATGAGAAATATAACATAAGCAATCTTTTTCGGCTATTTGGTTTTTATTTGGAGTTAACAGGCTTCATACATTTTTAAATCAGAAATCTGAACCACTGCAACATAAAATCACACAGATCAAAAATAATGGAACCAAAATTCAATACTGTTGGATGTGTCAATGTTCAAAGAAATCAAGAAACATGTAGGGGTTCAAATTGGAATCCATGCATCCATTTGGAAATAAGTCTCACATGCTGAATTTCTGAAATTTCAAATATTCCATTAAATATTTGTATAGTCACAATCATTCAGCAAATGTAACCCTTTTAATTCTCTAGGGAATTAATCAACTACTCACACTTACCAAATTGCAGATACCTACTCTGGATGTCTTTGTTATTCCTCATTTGTTGTGGATCTAATATTGCGAATCAGCTATAATGTGTAAATTGACTCCTGAAACAATTAATTCCTTAAAGTAAAATTGCAACTTTATAATTTTTGATAAAATTTCTCTTTAAATATTATTTCTGACTATTAAACAGGAGCTGTCCTCTGCTCTGATAAACTATGCAGTGTTTTGTTCTTGAGAACTAGGTAAGGGGAAACATTTTTAATGTTTGCTGAACCTGTAATTCAGGATCAAAGAAATGTGAATATCTGTTTTGGACAACAAAGTAATCATTCAATAACTGTTTACAGGAGGAAGCTCCTTGAATAGAGAACACATTTATGGCTATTTAGGGATTACTCCTTTTTTTTCCAGCACGAAGAATTACACTTTTTAATAGTGGATTTTAATCTGTTTCAACAAGGATGAACTGAAGGAAGGAAGAGATGGAAAGCCACTGCTTGGTGATCCACAGACAAGAGAAGAATTGCAGTAGGGGATATAGAGATTATATTATCTTCTGAAAGTTTCCCACTGTCAGAGTTAATTCTTAGATGTGTCTTTCTCTACAGAAACAGCTTGAAAGGATTTGAACAACCTAATTCCATAGAGTATGCATTCTACCATGTGTGGGGCACACGTCCCAGGACAGCAAATAAAATCAACACTGAAGGGCACTGGTATTGCCCAACTATGTAGTGCAGAGCTTTTTGGAAAATATATTATTCTATAAGCACTAGCTAGAAATGCATAGTAACATTAAATCACATTAATTCTTGGTTATGGTTCTAACCATTTTAGGTATTAAATAAGATGAATGAGCAGGTATTGTAGTGGTTTCAGAGTTAAGACTCACAGCTGTCACCAAATTTATTCTGACACAGAATCTAAGCTCACAGAACAAGGAGTGCTGACTGACTCTACCTCTCTTTTCTGTCCTCACAAGAATGCAGCTATTTCCTCACTGGAATATTTACTTACTTATGAAATGTAGTGTTTTTTTTTCTCAATAACCACTTACACTTGCAAAATTGATTCTTTTCTGTTTGAAAGCAATTCCTGTTTCTGCATTTAAAAGACACTTTAGGGCAAGCTACCTAAATACTCTGTCATTTACCAAGTATAATTCAAAGAAACAGCCTCCCTGTATTTTATCAAGGAGTCAAAGCATCAAGAAAGATTAAAAATAATCACCAGATACATATGCGTACTATGCTGAGCCACCTCCAAGAGCCTCAGCATCAGTTTCTTGTCAACAAAATGTATACTCGGGCATCATATTTCATTTTTTACAGAGTAGGTTAAGAATCTTAAAATGCCTGTGTTAAAGCCAGAAAAATCATCTCCTGCTGCACCTTTAATTAGCACTTGTTTTTGGCAATAAATCCATTTTAAAAGTGAGTCTATGAACTACTGAACCATATCATTGCTGATTGTTGGCAGAAATGAATGAAATGTCTCTCATTGGTATAAGACTAATTATAAGCATTAGCAGATATAATGTAAATGATACAACTGATTCGTTTCTCTTTCTGGGAAATATCAATGTTCACAGAAAAAAAATATTAACTTCTTCACTTAAAAATGGTTACTTTTTATTTCAAAATTAAATTTACACAGAGAAGGAGAGATAGAGAAGGTCTTCCATCTATTGGTTCACTCCCTAGATGGTCACAATGACCAGAGCTGAGCTAATTGGAAGTCAGAAGCCAGGAAATGCCTCTGGGTCTCCCACGCAGGGGCAGCCTCTCAAGCACTTGAGCCATCCTCTGCTGCCTTCCCAGGCCATAAGCAGAGAGCTGGATTAGAAGTGGAGCAGTCCAGACACGAACCGGTGTCTTTATGGGATGCTGGACACACCAGGAGGAGGATTAGCCTGTTGAGCCACCATCCTGGCCTCAATTTCTTCTTTATTACAGTTTATATTCATTTGTTTCCTATATGTAGTCTTAATTCTCTACATTTAAGTTGCAACTTTTGTTTAAAATTTACTTACAATAAAAGTCAGAATCAGAGTGAGGAGTATAGTGACAAGGATACAGATTTCTTTTCTCCACTGGTTCACTCCCCCGATGGCTGCAATGGTGGAAGGAAAAATGGGGAAGGAGAAGGGGAGTGGGGGCATTCCTCCATCTACATAAGTGTATCATGAAAAATAATAATAAAGAAAGTGGGTGGCAGCTTTACCTGGTATGCCACAATACAGGCCCCAACAATGTATCTATGTATCATTGTATCTATGTGTTTATAATGGGCAATATAACACACACACACACAACTACCTAATAAAATGATCATTATAATGATGGTAATTTCACTTCATGTTTTAACTCTTATGCATGTATGTATGTGTGTATAATATATATACACATATGCATATAGATATATGTACACACATATTCTAGGTACTTTTTTAACATAACCATTGATAGATATGTGGTGTGTAAATCTTTTCTCCAAATAGCTAGACTATCTTTTCATTAGCTAATTATTTCTTTATTAGAAAGAGGATTTTTAGATTTTACTTCACTTGCTGACTTTTGCTTTTCTTGCCTATTTTTTAAAGTCTTCCTTAAACATCTACATTGTAGTGCAATGTTACAGTGTTTCCCCTACACACATATATATTTGGTTAAAAGTGTATAAAATATACTTAGCAAATTGTAACATAAAATACAATATCTGCACTGTAATCCTCTGATTCTACATTATATCCCGAGATATATTTACATTATATGACAAAGTTTCTACTTTTAACCCATATGTTTCCTTATATTCTACCTCTGCTAGTCACTATTCGGTTTATGACTTTTTGAGGCTCCACATTTCAGAGAAATTTTTTTCTATTTTATTTGCCTATCTTATATATTTAAGTTAGCATAATAACCCTAAAATTCTTCCGTGCTAACACAATGGGCAAAATCGACCTTTTTTAAGCTGAATACTATTCCTGGCATAGATTCATATTGCCACAATTTAAGTATTCATCCTTTGATAATTAAATTGCTTCCATATTTTGACTATTTTCAATAATAGTAAAATGAACACATTTGTATAGGTATCTTTAAGAGATGGTGATGTCATTTCCTTCAGCTCTATATGCAAAAAAAGTGAAATACTGGGTATACAGTAGTTCATTTTGTAAATTCTTTACTTCTGAGCTTTAAAATTGCTTTTAAAATTTAGTAAGTGAAAAGGTTTTTTTCAAACCCCGTTTATTTGAACAAAAAAGTAAAAAAGAAAATTGCAATTAACATCAAAGTAGAATATCACATTTAAGTGAGTAATTTTTGCAACAAATGATGGCCTACAGCATGGAACTAATTTTCTCATAAGGAAACCCCATAGTACATTTCATTGTAGCAATACCAATGTGGTCTCCACTAGTAAGACACAAAGATTCCCACTTCTCCACATCTTCCATAACACACAGCACTGTGTTTGTAATAATAGATGTTAACAATTATTAGATGTATTTATTAGATTTGATATTCATTACCTTAACGATTTGTGAGAGTGAGCATTTTATATATACCTGCTGGCTATTTTAACGTCTTTATTGAAAAAATGTCTATACAAATCTTTTCCCATTGTTTAATTGGGTTACTGATTCTCACTTTATTTTTTGCTAACGAGTTTAGGCCCTTACATTTTTTTACATAACAACTGATATCAAATATGTGATGTTTAAATATTTTTAAATATTTTAAATATTTATTACTCTAGTGGGTTTTCCATTTCACGTCTATCCCCTACCAGTGATTTTGCCAATATCGCTACATTAAGCTAGTGCTTCATAAAGTCATAAGTCCATTATTTGGCTATTTAAGTGTCTCCTGACAATGTAGGTATAGACAATGGTAGACAGTCCAGCATCCTATTGTCAGGATATATTTAAGTATCACCGAAAGTCCATCTTTGATTGGGAAGTAGTGATGCACACTGCATTGTATCTTTACATCTGTATGTGATAGTCTCTTATTACACACTTACTATAAATTCTTTTAAGTAAAAGCCATAAAACAAAATCAACAGGAAGAAAACAGAAAGTTACCAACAACATAAAGTTAAACAACATGCTGCTGAATGACCAAAGTGTTGCTAAAGAGGTGAAAAAGAAAATAAAATACTTTCTTGAAGAAAATGAAGCTAATGTATGACCTACAAGTAAGTGAAGAATAAGAGAAAAGGGAGGGACAGGCATGTGAAGCCGCTTCATCAGCCACTTTCAGCTAATGAGCGGGGACATAGCCAACCCAACTGCTTCATAAGCAGCCCGCACCATCTTAACTCAGCTGACCAGCAGGCAAAGCCCGGCATTTGATGGGCACACTGGCCCACCAATGAGCTCTCGGGACTTGGGGGTGATGAACTGTTGCCTAGGGATATCCACGGATAAGTCCATCACATGTGAAAGTGAGGGATGAATGCTGAGGGACACCCAACAAGGCCACTGTACTTGCCAGTAAGTGATGGGATTAAGATCTTATGGTTTGGAAGGGAGAAATTGGAAGATCTTTATGGAGCACACTGATACACCAGCCCACGTGGAAGTCCTGAGTTGGGTTTATTAGCGCAGAGCATCACTGACTGCCACACACCAGACCACACGAAAGCAATGGCTGGGCTCCTGTCTAACACAGCTAGATCTCAGTACCTGAGTGTTGCAACAGCAGACAGGTCACATTAAGCAGAGCCATGACACTAACCAGCATGCGAGAGAATCCGGTCTGGGAGTACTTTCTATGGGGCATAAGTGGGCCCAACCCTATGGAAACACAAGTCCCGCTAGTTAGCTCAAGAGTTGGGGTGGTGATGGGCTGAACTAGGTGTAAACATGGAACCTGCCAACACAAATGGGTACTGGGGCTGAGAATAGGCTGGGCAGTTCCAAGCTGCAGCATTATATGTGCGTCCTAAAACAGGGTGTGGGGCAGGCCGGCCTGCAACATTCACCCACTCATCCAAAGGCCAAGATGGGGGACAGGCTATGCCATGTAAGGGTAATATGCACATTTTGATTTTGTTGACTCTGCCGGTCCAGGAACGAAAGCTTCTGCATCCTTTACTGTTTTTTTCTATTTCTTTTTTAAAATGTTTTATAGTTCTCATCATAGAGGTCTTCCATATCTTTGGCTAGGTTAATTCCAAGATATTTAAGATTCTGCTCCACGATTTTAAAGCGGACTATACTTACAAATTCTTTCTCAGCCATGGAGTTATTTGTGCATACTAATGCCATTGATGTGTGCTCATTAACTTCGTACCTTGACAAATTCTCTTACCAGTTCCAATAATCTCTTGAGTTATTTGATTCTCCCATGTGCAAAATCATGTCATCTGCAAACAGGGATAATTGTAATACCTCATTTCCAGTCTGAATACCTTTATTTTTCTTGCCTAATAGCTCTGACAAGAACTTCCAGTCCTATGTTGAATAGCAGTGATAGAATTGACACTCTTGTCTAATTTCAGATCTTTGTGGAAAACCTTTCCGTATTTCCCCATTTGGTATGATGCTGGCATTGGGTTTTTTTGTATATTGCTTTGTTTGTGCTAAAGAATGTTTCTTCATGGGCCTCGTGCAATAGCCTAGCAACTAAAGTCCTCGCCTTGCATGCACCAGGATCCCATATGGGCGCAGTTCTAATCCCAGAGGACTGGCTTACTTTCCAGCTCCCTGATTGTGGCCTGTGAAAGTAGTCGAGGGCAGCTGAAAGCCTTGGCAGCTTGCACCCACATGGACCCGAAAAAGACTTCGGACTTCTGGCTTCAGATCAACGCAGCTATGGTCATTGTGGCTACTTGGGGAGTGAATCAATGGAGGGAAAGATCTTCCTCTCTGTCTCTCCTGCTCTCTGTATGTCTGCCTTCCCAATTAAAAAATAACAAAGCTTTAAAAAAAAGAATGTTCCTTCTATGCCTATCTTTGTCAAGGTTTTTTACTATGAAGTGGTGTTGGATTTTATCAAATGCCTTCTCTGCATCTATTGAGATGATCAACTGTTATTATAAAGAATCAAATATTTTTTTAAAAAATATTAATTCACTCATAAGAGAGATAAAAACATTTTCCATCTTATAATTCAGTCACCACATGCCTATAATGCCCAGGGTTGGGACAGGCTGACACTAACACCCTTAAATTCCACCTAAGTTTCCCATACGGGTAACAGGGACCCAACTCCATGAGCCATCTTTCACTGTCTCTAGGCTGTGCTCATTAGCAGAAAAGTCGGTAGAGTCAGAGACTGGGCTTGAACAGAGGTACTTTGATGTTGGATTCAGGCACGTCAAATGGCCACTGTACACAATACTTGTCCTACAATTAATGTTTGCACAATGATTTTGCATGCTGCGTGTTACTGAAATCATTAATTTGTACACATATTGTGGACTTTTAAAAAAATTTTCTACATAGAGATAGTGTGCTATCAACCAATACAGATTGTTGAACATTTTACTTTCAAATTTAATTCTCTATTTTTTGTGCTACAATCCACAGTAGAAAGAATTGATGGTCTTATATTGTAGCCAATCGTAGAGGAAAAACTGAATATTCTCCTGTTGACCAGGTTAGTTTTGGGATTTTCATAACTGGCATTCATTGTATTGAGGAAGTTCTGTTCTATACTTTATTCAATGAAAAACTTTAACATGAAATGACATAGTACTTCGTCAAATACTTTCCAAACATTTGATCTAAGTAGTCATGTGGTTTTTAATTTTTCATTCTTTTAATTATTTGCTTTAAGATAAATTCATAAAAATTTCTTAGCAATAGTGATGGAGGTAACTGTATTTTCTCATTAGGATAACCAAAAATAAATTTAAAATATGTAAAGCATCTATACTAGGGTTCCTCATTATAAAAATGTTTCTGCACTTTTATATTCTTCATCTAAGGATAATTTTAAAAAAATAGGATAAATGTAAAGCTACTCAGAAGTAGGATTTTGCCTGGTCTTAAAGCATTTGCAACCCTTTTTGGAGTGCCTGTAATAGATCTCTGGCTCTTATTCCTACTAATACCAACTTTGGGAGTTAGTGGTGATGGGTCACTCAGCAGGGAGATCTCTGGCTCTTATTCCTACTAATACCAACTTTGGGAGTTAGTGGTGATGGGTCACTCAGCAGGGTTCCTTGGCACGCACCTGGAAGAGCAGACTGGTACCACTGGCTCCAAGTTTGGCCTTGCCTAGCTGCAGCCTGGTTCCTGCAGTTGTGAGTAACTTGAGAGTGAAACAGCAGGTGGAAAGCCTCTGATTTCTCTGGATCTCAAATATATTTGAAAAAAAAAAAAAAAAAACAAAAAAAAGAGCTTCCTGAGGAACTATTGGATAGAGAACTTTGTAACACCCTAAAAAGGACCATAAATTATCCACAAATGTTTTCAAAACACTGATCAGTAAACTACCTCAATGAGTCAAAATGGCCTAACAGCTATGGACACTTGTTTAGTTGTAGGGGAGAAAAGTTAAAGAATAACTTTACGACAATTAGGGTATTCAAACTCATTCTTCATGAATAATGTTCTTGGAAGTCAGTGATGTCCAATGTTCTCCCTATTACCAACAGCAGTTTAAGCACGGCAACTATAGCAGCAGGGATCAACACCTTTCAGGATTAACACATCAAACATTTTACGCCTAAAATGTTTATTACCTCACCTTTAAAGAAAACAATTGCTAATGCCTGTCCTAAGTAAAATACTGAATAGAGACAAAAATTAGATATGTTCCAGCAACTATGTTAGATGTGAGATGACAATAGGGAATTTTTTTTGAAGTTTCAAGGAATAAACATTATTGTTTTAATATATTTCTGTTAAGAAATATTACTTAAAATAGAAGGCAAAGTAAATATACCTTCAAATATAAAAGGACTCAAAATTAATTTTCTGTAATATAATCCTTATATGTAACTTAAATACTTCACCAAATCAAAGCAAAAACAAGCAAAAAAGTGAGTAGATACTATATTATGGAAATTTTATGTATGATCCAGGATAGCAGAGACAGAGAGAGACAGAGACAGAGAGAGAGAGAGAGAGAGAGACAATATTTCAAATTAGATGTGAATCACTTTTAAAAACACCTTGAGGAAGGAATTTGATGCAGCAGTTAAAATGTTTCATGGAAAATCTTCAAGCAAATTCCTGGGTTCAAGTCCCAGGACCACCTCTGATCCAACTGCCTTCTAGTGCACATCCTGCGAGACAATATGGCAAGAGTTGGTGACCTTCCACCAATGTGGGAGATCTGTTCTGAGTTTCTAGCTCTGGGGTCTACCTGATCCATTGTTCCCTCTCATAGACATTTGGGGAATGAACCAGTGGAAGCAAAATCTCTACCACCTCCCCCAAATGTGTAAAAAACTAATGCTGAACATTATATTTATTGGCACATTAACTCTGTGATTATAAAGTATATTTAAAGTAGGCTAGTGTCAAATTAAAATGTCAAAGGAGAATGAAGAGAGGGAAGCACCCTTACTTTCTTCTAATTGTACCCTAGAATACTTGAAATCTGCTCTTATTGTAAAGATACTTACAAATTAGAAAAAATAAAGTTTGTCAAACTCATAATACAAACAAAGAAAACTAAAATCGGAAGCAAAATGCAAAGAAATACCGACAGGAAAATAGAATACTTTGGAAGTAGTGTTTAGAAAAATCACCTTTGACATAGTCAGGATTCAAATACTTAAACCAGTAACAATAGCAAAAGTACACATAGAACACTCCATGGTCAAGAAATAAAGGCCATCTAGCCATCTAGCAATAATCATAAAGGGCATATAACCATAATAGTCATAAAACATAAATGAATTTGACTACTGTTCAAGTTTTATAGTCAGTCTTCCAAATAACAATGAATGTGTGGTTTTTATAGTCAATGCGGAGTTTTAACTGTTAACGGCATTGAAAATATGGAAGTAAAAGCGTTATTGATTGGAGGAGAATGAAGGTGAGAAGCACCAGCAGGGTGCTTACATTCTCATTCTGTAAGGAATGGACTTGAGACACTCATTCTTATGAAGAACAATATCAAGATACTGAAGACAATAAAATAGGGAACTAAAAGTACCACCTAAAATGGGAGACTGTGAACTTCAATGACTAAGGCACATAAATGAAAGCAACAGATGTAAGAAAATATGTGCTTGACAGTTAATATTGAAACCTGGCACCCACCCGATATTTATATTGCATTTTATAACATCATGTGAACCATACAGAACACTAAGCCAAGATCAATCTAACACTCTCAGATGCAGCTTTGTAACCTCAATTTTAATGTTATAAAGTAACAGAAGAGGTAAGATAAGGACAGCATAAGAACTGAATATTAAGCTAGAGGATTTTGAGTCAAATAATTATTTTTGTAACAGAGACTCAACAAATTCTTTTTTATTGCTGACTAATTTTAAGTAAGTTTTTGAAGAATTTTGGAACCAAACCCATGACTAGGAAAGAATGAGATGAGCAAGAATGCTATTCCTCACAAATTCGTATTTCCTGACTACTAACAAATAGCATTAGTCATGTATTATAGTCAACAACATTGTTTCCAATTAAAGTCATCCCTAACTTTTTTCCAAATTAGCTTTTCTTCATTTAATTTGTGTGTAATCACGATATTACTTTACTACAATCTTGCATAATTTTCTAAAGCTAGCTCTGACTTTGGCAGACTATTGAGCTTTCCTTCATAATGCCTCTCTACTTATCTCTATGATACACATTTGTTTTACAAATTATATTTCCTTAAAGAACAAAAGTGATTTTTTTACACATAGAATAAACTTATATTTTCTATTTACATAGAAACTATATGTACCTCTGAGTTCCCACACTAATGCTAAACATAATAAATTCTCTGTGGTATGGGCAAAGTGTATATATGAATTACGGGATATGATCACAGCTGAGAATGATAGAACTTGTAGGAAGGCAGGCAGAAAACCCACATAATGGAGCAGAGACAGAAAACACTAAAGGTCCAATGATATCATATACCTGGGACATCAACTATGTTTTTTGTCTGGGAAAATACCATGCTAAGTTGTTGTCTGCAGAACCTTCAACACTGGGTTATCAGATATCGACAGATTTTCCAGTATTACAAAACCTTATACAACAAGGTATATTGTGGAACTATACCTTAAACAACACTGTATAATAACATTGAAACAAAATGTCCAGAGTACTGTTCTATATTTAATTCATAAATGAATGTCAACAGAGTCTAAATGTAGCAACAAAGAATCCTACCACTAGGTATTAGTGGTTATCAATGCTGCTGAGTAAGCATGAGGGGGAAGTGAAGACTTAATCATTTCTGTTATAGAGGTCCTGGGACATGCCATTCATGAGTGAATGCTGAATCACTAGTGCCGAAAGAATTAACTACAAACAGAATACATACTAGGAAAATGCAAAATCACTAAGATTTCTAACCAATCTATGCAATATGATGTGGCAGAAGTAGGACAAAAATGTATTTTTCCACAACTTAAAACTAATAATCTAAAATTAATAACCTCCTATGAAAATGATTCCTTTAAAAATTCTTTTAATAATTTCACTGATACATTAACAGTGACTTTTACAGCAGGAAGAAAGGTGGGAAGAAAACCATTACAAAATGAAAACAGTTAACTATAGTGAAAAAGATAGCCAGCAGATCAATCATGACTGATTTTCAAAATAAGGATCAGAGGAAATAGGACTACTCACCAGGCTTTCTAAGATCTATGAAATGGAACTAGTTTTCATTGAATAAGATTAGCAAGCAATCAGTAGAATTAGTAATCATTTACTTGACTAAGGAGTATACTTTCCGGAAAACAGTTGATTCAACCGGTCTGGACTTAATATGTGTGCCACACACCACTAACACTCCCTGCAAGTTAAGCAAGTTAGCCTAGCCATCTTTCTTTCCTTCAGAAGAAGAATATTTATTCACTTGTGACAATTACATGAAACGAAAATTTTAGTGTTTACCTGGTTTTATTGGAAAACAGGCACATTTCTGTGTTATGTGTTATCTAAAGCTGCTTTATGCCTATATTGTCAATGTTATACACTGAATAGTTACATGGTCACATGTCTTATGAGACTCAAAAGGCACAGCAAGTCTGTCCTTAAAGAGATGGCTAATCCCCACCACAGCAGATAAGCAACAATGAAGGTACTGAGGTTACTTTAAGGATAAACTGAGAACACAATGAGAGCTCTTCCTCAGGTTCAGACTCAAGCCCAAGTACAATTGCTTCATCTATGCGCACAGAAGAATGGCACTGAGATCGAGGTCAGGGAGATGGCCTGGTTTCTGAGTTCTCTTAGTTATCTTTTTATTTATCCTTAAATGGAACATGGGGAGTAGAAATTTCAACTCAATCCTCCATGCATTACTTTGAAATGAAATTCTTGCTACTTCACTTTTTTTACCTTTGATGTTATTTTGTATCTTCTGATGCATTAAATGCATCAGATATGATAACTTCTGAATACAAGGAACCCATCTGGAAAACATCACATTAAAAATTCCTCTTGATAAAATGTAGAAACACAGTGTACAAAACATGTGCCATCTCCTAAAACTAACGACCAAAAAGGTTATCAAATGGTAGAATAAAAGTCCAGAGGAAAAGACTTTGAAGAGACAAATCTAAGTATGCACTGCCTAAAAATTATCCAAATTTAGCAAAAAGAACAAAAGGCTACTTTGAGTAAAATTTTAAAGGGATATAAACTATTTAAAGGAATTAGACAATAAAGAGTTCTTGAGTTAAAAATGAATTACAGAGGAAGGAATGTTCAAAGAGCAGCCTAAAATAGCTTAAAAGAGGAAGTGAAATCTCAATACAATTGTGTGGAAGGAGAATTATACCATAAGGGATTCAAAAATAAGATTCTTCTAGAGAGGATTCAAAAAAGCATTGAGAAAGATGGGGAGAAAGCAAAAATGTGACTTACTAGACCAATCAATATAGAGAGCTCAGGTAAGTCTACACAGGACTGAACTGATTCAGTAAAGGCACTACCACAACAGCAATGGATGTCCAATAAAAACTGACAAAACAAGAGGGGAAGGCCTTAAGTATCTGCATTTTGTTTTCAATAATAAAAAATGACAAGGTAAACACAGTTAACTTAAGTCTACATAAATCTTACCAATTTCATTTCCTAATATGAATATTCCATCTTGTAGCTATGTAGTTAATACAAAACAATTGTCATAGGAAATACTAGTTTTTAATCTAATTTCTATTAGTAATATCCAACACTCATGCAGGCAATGTGAATATGTAAAATCTCAGAAGTCTGAGATGAATTCTTGAGACCTACTGTTAGACAAATGGGTTGTGTTGCCTAGTGAAGGCCATTTTGGTCAAGCACCCCAACTTAATCTCATCATGCTAAGGTATTTTGAAAGAAACTTTTCATCTAGATATCACTTGGTAGACAACCTTATGAAGTTTTTTTTCTGTAGTGAATTATACATTCAGGTAAATATGCTGAGCCTATTAACTTCAGAATGCTTTCTCAAATCTTCAGTAACTTTAGGACTTTTTTTGTAGTCAGCATTGGGTATCTTAAGGAATCTCAAAAGTCCAGGAAGTCAAGTCATTGAATAAAAATTACAAGAATCTTACTGAAATTTCACTATCGTGCCATAAAATTATCTTTCCAAAGTTCATAATACAGGTTGTTATGAGTAGATTCAGCACTACTTTCATATCATCAAATTTTGGACAATATAAATAAGTTCAATACCCACTAGCAGTCATTCTGAATGTCTCTTCTAATCACTAATTCATTAGTCATTTCCATATATTTGTTTTCTGAACATTTGATATAAATGGAATCATAAGATGAGCTAAGTAACAGACTCCTTTCTCTTAGGGCAACATTTTCAAGGCTCATTTATGTTCTAGTATGTCAGTCACAATTTTAACGGGTATTTGTTTTCACTGTTTTTCTACCATGTATATTGATATTATAGCTATATGTGTAACTTTAAAAATGTTTTTCTTGGGGCGCAAATTACACCATATTGACCTGAAAAGTAGAGTGACAAAAAGATTTTCCATCTGCTGATTGACCCTCCATACAGCTCAGATCAGCCAGAGCTGGGCCCAGACAGTCAGGAGGCTGGCACTCCGTCTGGGCCTCCTATATAGTTGGTAGAGATCCAAGCACACAACCATCACTGCTTTCTTCCAGGAAGTGCATTGGTAGGCTTCTGGATCAGAAGTAACCGTTACTTGATACAGAGGCTCTTGGGTAAGGAATATTGCCATTGCAAGTGGCATTGTAAGTTGCTGTTATATCCCTCCTGATCAATGATCAATTTGTTCATTATGGCTTTTTTTTTTCTTTCTCTAACCATCCTTGTAGGTGTAAAGTTATAGTTCATTGTAGTTTTAATTCATTTGTCTAATAATAATTTTGTTTTGTTCAGCCATCTCTATATATTTAGATTGTCAATCAAAATCAGACCTTTACCTACTTTTAAGTCAGGTTATTTATTTGAATAGCACATATTCTTTTCTTTTTTAAAGATTCATTTCATTTTATTGGAAAATTAGATATACAGAGAGGAGAGACAGAGAGAAAGATATTCCCTTCATTGATTCATTCCCCAACAACCAGAGCTGCGCCAAACCAAAACCAGGAGGCCAGAGCCTCTTCCAGGTCTCCCACATGGGTGCAGGGGCTCAAGACTTTGGGCCATCCTCGACTGCTTTCCCAGGCCACATGTAGGGAGCTGGATTGGAAGTAGGGTTGCTGGGATTAGAACGAGCACACATATGGGATCCCAGCACTTGCAAGGAGAGGAGTTTAGCTGCTGGGCTATCTCGCCAGCCCTAAATAGTACATATTCTACATACGCAAGCCATTATCATATATATTTTATAAAGATTAATTTGTTTTCCATGGAAAGGCAGATTTACAGAGAGAAGGAGAGACAGAAACAGAAAGATCTTCCATTCAAAGGTTCACACCCAAAGTGTCCATTATGGCCAGAGTTAACCTGACCTGAAGCCAAGAGCTTCTTCAAGGTCTTCCATGTGGGCGCAGGGTCCCAAGGCATTCAGACATCTTGCACAATTTTCACAGGCCATAAGCAGGGAGCTGCATGGTAAGTAAAGCAGCCAGAACACAAACCAGTGCTCCTGCGGAATGCCAGAACTTGGAAGTGGAGGATTAACTGGCTGAGCCAACACACAAGCACATGTAGTATTATGAACATTTTCTAACTCTTTTGGTTGCCATTTTAGTCATTTTTTAAGAAAGAAGTTTATTATTTTTTCTAAATGTAAATGTCAGGGAGAAAAGGGGAGAAACAACTGGTTTACCCACTGGCTCACTCCTAAAACACCCACAGCTTCTTAGTTTGCAGCATGGTAAAGCTAGGGGACAGGAAGTCAATGGGATTCTTCTACATGGGCAGCAAGTTCCAAGTTTTGATACTGTCACCTGCTGCTTTCTAAAACCCATTGACAACAAGCTGGATGGGAGGGTGATTTGCTGGAGCCCACATTTTGGTATAGCATGCTGGCGTCCAATATCAGGGTTCAGCTTGAAGAACCACCAATGCCTGTACTTCTGTGGGCTTCCTTTCTTTCTAAACACATTCAATGAGACATTAATTTTGCTTATTTTAAAGATTTGTTTTTATTTATTTGAAAGGTTTTCCTCTCTACTACCTCACTCTCCACATGCTTGCAACAGCTAGAACAGGGCTGGGCTAAAAACAGGAAGCAGGAATTTTTCCTTTGTTCTGTTTTGCCACTTGTACTTTAAAGGTTATATCTAAAGACTCATTACTCAAAGATGTACTGCTTCATTTTCATCTAGTGCTTTTATATTTACGTTTGTATTTATAAATTTGCAATTCTCATCCTGGCACAATTTTTCCAATTATTTTTATTATAATGTGTGAGGTAAGATTCCTGGGTTGTTTGTTTGCATGTGGATTCCCAGCTTTCCCAGCTGTTGAAAAACCATTCTTTCTCTTAATTGTCTCATCATCCTAGTCAAACATCAATTGGTTATAAATCTAAAAGTTTCTTTGCAGCCTTTTAACTAAGATCCACTCACTTACATGTATAACCCTACATTAATGTCATGCTGATTTTTTGGCTACTATAAATAGGAGATAAAATTTTTCCTTTTTAATTTTTTTCAAGTATATCACAAAATTAAACCAACCCACTGGGGATTGAACAAGCAAAATATCACAAAATCTATTTTTACCAGGTTTCAGTTGGGTTGAATTATTAATACTGTTTCAGCTTTCATGTTTTTTGAGTTAAGTCCTGGTAGTTATAAGCCTCTAAATTTTAGAGTTATTAAAAAGCTGGTTTTTGAAAAATTGCTGTTGCAGAAGTGATTTTCAGAAGTTCATATTATACTGCTAGAAGTGCTTGACATATTTAAAAAGTAAATACTCTTATCCCTGTCCCTCTTTCTGGAAGTGAATTAATATTTTAATGGAAATTTCTAAAGCTCAGTGTTCTAACATGATGATAGTCTTTGCTCTGTAGTTTTGATTTTGCATATCCAAAACAAATTAGTGTTTTTCTAATCAACAAAACATACTTTATATTAAAGTTAAAATATCAACTAATCATTTACTACACTCTACTCATTGTTTCTTACCAATCAATAGTTTAATGAGTAGGACATTTATTGGGCAACTACTATATATAAATTATGAAAGAAAATATACGATGGTACCATTACTCAAGGTCCTATTAATTTACCTAGGAAACTATATGCTATCTACCTAACTACAGGTGCTAAAGCGTAAAATTATAAAAACAACTGGGGGGAGAGGTGGGGAGAATCCAAGTACCTTATGTGACACAGTTTCATATACAATGTAATTAATGAATTAAAAATAAAAAAAAATGAGAATATAGATTTAGAGTAGCAAGCGAAGGTGTCACCCGCAATGCTGGCAGCCTGTATAGGCACAGTTAGAGCCCTTGCTGTTCTGTTTCTGATGCAGCTCCCTGGTGATGTCACTGGGAAAGCCGAAGCAGATGGCCAACCTGGGAGATGTGGATGAACCTCCTAGTTTCAGACTAGTCTTCTCCTGTTAATTCCTTCCATTTGGGGAGTGAACAAGCAGACAGAAGATTTTTCTCAATTTACCTCCCTCACTCTGTAGCTCTTTTAAATAATTAAAATGAGCCTTTTAAAAATTACACAAATAGTAAAAAAAATATTGTAAATGAAGCAAATTTAAGCAGCACTTACAATCAGTGCTTAAGCATGGCAAACATTGGAACACAGTGGTGACAGGGATTTGATATGATTGTTGAAGGAAAGATGTAACTCCAAATGTCATATAGAAAACTAACATTAATCAGAAAAAACTTCCTGGAGCAGACGAATCTTGAGGTGCAGTGTGCAGGGCCACCACTGGGGCAGGCAGATATGGTGATGCAGTGTGCAGGGCCACCTCTGGTGACAGTGACATCCCATGTTGGATTGTTGGCTTGAATCCTAGATGCTCCACTTCCTATCCAACTTCCTGTTAACATTCATGACAAGGTAGTCATGGATGACCCACAGATTTGGAACTCAGCTCCCTATGTGAAAGACCAGGATAGTTTCTGATTCCAGGATTTGACTTGGCTCAGCCCCAGATGTAGCAGCCATATACAGACTGAATGTACAAATGGAAGCCATCCCTCTGTCCTATGGTTTCAAATGAATAAATCTTAAAAAAAAATCACAGCTGATGTGATTTAGAAATTGATAAATTATAAATCTATAAATTTAGAAAATCTTGGGCCTGGCACAGTGGCCTAGCAGCTCAAATCCTTGCCTTGAACGTGCTGGGATCCCATATGGGCGCTGGTTCTAATCCCAGCAGCTCCACTTCCCATCTAGCTCCCTGCTTGTGGCCTGGGAAAGCAGTTGAGGATGGCCCAAAGCCTTGGGACACTGCACCTGCGTGGGAGACCTGGAAGACGCTCCTGGCTCCTATGTCTCTATAAATAAAATGAGCTTAGTGACCAATAAAATCAAGTAAGAGGGAAAAAGGAAAGTGATATTGGAAAAACAATATATAAGCAACCTCAGTTTAGTTTGGGAACAAATAGTTATTGCAAACTGAGCCAAAATGGGGAAAACACTTTTCTTTAATTCTTAGAACAAAATATGTATTTAAAGAAGTGTTACAGGGCCCGGCGGCATGGCCTAGTAGCTAAAGTCCTTGCCTTGAATGCACCAGGATCCCATATGGATGCCGGTTCTAATCCCGGCAGCTCCACTTCCCATCCAACTCCCTGCTTATGGCCTGGGAAAGCAGTCGAGCACGGCTCAGACTTGGGACCCTGTACCCGCGTGGGAGACCTGGGAGAAGCTCCTGGCTCCTGGCTCCGGATCGGCACAGCACCGGCCACTGCGCTCACGTGGGGAGTGAATCATCAGACGGAAGATCTTCCTCTCTGGCTCTCCTTCTCTCTGTATATCTGACTTTGTAATAAAAATAAATAAATCTTTAAAAAAAAAGAAGTGTTACAATTTTTAAAGGTAATAATAAAAGTCAAAGGGTCGAGATGAAGATTATATTCAGTTAAAATATAAGGTAAGGGGCCTGGTGCAGTAGCTTAGCAGCTAGAGTCCTCACCTTGCACACACTGAGATCCTATACGGGTACTGGTTCTAATCCCAGAAGAAGCTCTGGGCTCCTGGCTTCAGATAGGCTCAGCTCTGGCCATTGGGGCCATTGGGGCCACTTGGGGAGTGAATCAGGAGCGGGAAGATCTATCTATCTATCTTTCTTTCTCTCTCTCTCTCTCTCTCTCTCTCTTCCTCCTCCTCCTCTCTGTATATCCGACTTTCCAATAAAATAAATAAATTTTTAAAAATATTATAAGTAAAAGTTGTGCCATATAAGGAGCAAGAGATTAAGCTGAAGAAAGTGTGTTGGAAAAGTACATGAAAAGTTCTTTGATTAGGGTCTAAATCCTTTTTTCACAGTACAACCTCTGCAAATAATTTCTAGCACTGAAAAAAAGATCAGTCATCCATGCTCTCAGGTTACAAAATAAAACCAGTAGACACTAGGTTGTGTGAATAAATTTGAGGGATGAGTGGGCAGGGAACAAATTTGCATCGTCACCATTATTACTATTAGTTCTGTGGTAATATCTTAAATTTTCAACCTGGAAATACTGCTATTTCATAATATAATCACCTTACTACAACAGAGAGCAAAAGAGGCAGATGACGTCATCCCCTAGTCAACCTAAGGACCTGGATAAATGAGCTGCTACCACTCTCGGTTCAGAGGACTGGCTTTTTCACAAAATTCATCTCAGCAAAGTTATAAAATGTGGATATTTTCCTTATATTATTATCTTTTATGTAATAAACTGCTTACCTATTGACATTGACATGTTTCAGAGACATTTTCTTCCTATTTTAACCATGTATTTATCATGTAGGAATTGCATTTATTCCTTCTAAAGAAGGTATTACACAATATTTTTCCGCAATTTTAATATAAATTTAGGTGCATAGAGCAGACAGTGACATCTAAGGTAATATGGAAAAATCAGTTAGGCTGATAAATGCTGAAGAAGTTCAGCTCTGTACAGGAATGAAATGAGACAAGCTGGGAATCAATGGAGAGCTCAGTTTAACGCAATCATAAAATGTACATACTTTCCAGGCTTATTTATACATGGGGGAAGGTTATCATATTCCCAGTCTGAAGAGAAAACAAATTTTCAGTGATGAGCTCTGTCATTTCAGCCAACAGATAACACTCAGTCTCAGAGGATGGTTTAAGACAACAAGCAGAGCCAAGTTTGAAATTGCCTCCAGGTACCTGCTGAGAGTGACAGCCACCAAGTACTCAGCTGACACCTCCGGAACTTAAAGAGTTGAGCACTGCTACAGTCCAGCCCTCTGGGGCATTCACCTACAGGAAGAAAATGACCGGAACTGTCTTGGAAATAAATGCAAAAACCCAAAGACATTACACCAGAAAACTGTTCAAATGTACTTTTAATTTCAAGAGTTACTCCATAGACATGAATTCTGAAGCAGTTATTCTGAGGTCTTTCTACTTCAAAGTTTTCTATTTCAATGCAAGAGTTTTCCAAGTTATTGGCAAAGGTGTTTATTTAATCAACAAAATCATTTTTCCTTACATAACTTTCTATCAATATCATCAACACTTAAATTGTAGACCAGTTCCCACTAAGCAGCCAATTTCATATATTCCCACCCATTTTCTCCAGGACACAGTTCTTCAAGTTCTAACATCAATGGAAATTGAAAGGAAATTGAAATCTTTCAAAGACTCAGGTGGGATGGGAGAAAGTACGTACATTAGATACCTGGTATGTTCCTAAGCTGCTCTTTTGTTAACATGGAACCACACAGGGAATTAGAGTGCTGGAAGTCATAGGAAACTGGGTACACATATTAACATCAGTATCCACATAATATAGTTTCTATTTCTAAATTTTTCTTACTTTCAATGTTATTTGCATTTTATACAGAGATGTTCAGACTGTTTTAAGCTAACAGACAAAATGCCTGTTATGAATAATTAAGTATGGATTTCAAAAATTTTCCAGCAAGGAAGCGTACCTCTCAATTCTATTGTCCATGAACTTTCAGAAGTGCCCTCATGCAGCTTCTCTACTGAAATATGTCTTTCTCCTTCCAATACAGGTAGGAACCATAGTGCATTCATCTATATTTAAGAATGAAGTTTTATCTGTAAACTTCTAAGGCTTGTGAAACATGTAATAGAAGTATTAATTTTACTACAGAGTTTCTCAGTATCTTAAACGTTATAGATTAAGAACAAAAAGGGCATTTTTGGCATCTCCATTATTTAATAGTCTTGTATCAGAACAACACTGTGGTTTTGATATATATTCAGAGATGGCCTTGAAAGAGAATTCATTTTGAGAAAGGATTAATTGCCTGTTTCGAATACCTTGGAAACTGTATTTTACGAGAGGCCTCTTAAAAGCCAAAGACTAGTATGAGTCACTTGTCTCTGAAGGTCACCTAATACCCATGTTTTGGCTATCTTCTGACCTTCACCCACAGACAGAAATTAATTTATGCTACTTCAGAGATAAGATGGTCACAGAGAACATACGCAAGCCAAGGTTAGTGAATATTTGTCTCAACCCGAGTATACCTAAGAAGGTGGCTTTTATACTCAGATATGTTTCAACTTTCAGCTTCTTTTCATATTCTGACATTCATCCAGTAGTTGATATAATTTACCCTAGTGCTAAGACAACAACCAAAATTCACACTCGCTCATTCATATACTTTATTAATTTGTGCTCTCATCTATAATCTGAAACAATGCATTTGAACTTTTTTTTAAGATTTATTTTTATTATTACAAAGTCAGATACACAGAGAGGAGGAGAGACAGAGAGGAAGATCTTCTATCTGATGATTCACTCCCCAAGTGAGCCACAATGGGCCAGTGCGCGCCGATCCAAAGCCGAGAACCTGGAACCCCCTCCACGTCCCCCACGCGGGTGCAGTGTCCCAATGCATTGGGCTGTCCTCAACTGCCCTCCCAGGCCACAAGCAGGGAGCTGGATGGGAAGTGGAGCTGCCGGGATTAGAACCGGCGCCCATATGGGATCCCGGGGCGTTCAAGGCGAGGACTTTAGCTACTAGGCCACGGTGCCAGGCCCATTTGAACTTTTCTTAACCAGTTGGAGCCTGAGATTCAAATAATAACTGAACAGATACATCAGCAAATAAAAGTTCAAAGAATTCTCATTGGCAACCTTGAAAATAATCACATCCACAGCCATAAATTTGGACATGTACTGTAACCAAGTTAGCCATTATAAAAGTATTAACGGCAGAATGAGAGAATAAAAAGGATTTTTCAGCTCAGCCTTGGCATTCACAACTATATCTCCAGAGTATTATCATTATTTTTTTCTTGTTGTCATTGACTCCATGGTAGGACCTACCAGCGGGGCAGAGCAGCAGAGGTGTGGGTGGAGGTGTCAGAGGACAGATCAGTACTGAATAAACCATACATTTACAAGTAAAATACAAGACACCATAATTTTTAAAAAGATTCATTTTTATTAGAAAGTCAGATTGCAGAGAGCAGAAAAGACTGAGAGGAAGATCTTCCATTCAATGATTCGCTTCCCAAGTGACCGCAATGGCCAGAGCTGAGCTGATCCAAAGCCAGGAGCCCAGAGTTGCTTCTGGGTCTCCCACATGGGCGCAGGGTCCCAAGACTTTGGGCCAACCTTTACGGATTTTCCATGCCACAAACAGGGAGCTGGATGGGAAGTGGGGCTGTTGGGATTAGAACCAGCACCCAGATGGGATCCCAGCACATTCAAAGCGAGGACTTTAGGCACTAGGCAACCGCACCGGGCTCCTAGACACCATGATTAATAATTGGATCTAATCAACCATAGATACACATGAAACAGTACTACTTATGTCTATTTCCATACCTAAAAGTGAGAAATAACCTATTTCCTGAGGTTGTATGAATTGAGCCAATATGCTATTCTTTATGAAATGCTTAACATTACTTCAATCTGTTTTTCTGTTCTCTGTATCTTATACCTTTGTAAGTTGAACATCAGGAAAACATGAGATCATCAGCCAGGAATAGGCGGAATAGATGTCTTCTCATTGTACTCTCCTTCCTTTTCTGATTTGAATCAGACAATAAAATATTGCTTTATTGATGCCAAGCACTTAACAGAAGATCTAAATAAGCATAAAGACCATGAGTATGTTTATACTTTTGTTCATGAAATACTATACCCCCAAATCATCCCCTTTGTTAAAGCCTAGCTTCTACAAATCACCACATACACGTCCAGACGTTTCCATATTTTCTCGAAGCATTTCTTTTTCTGGATTTTATTTCTTATTTTTTCTATTTACTGCCCTTTAATTCACTTCTAGTTCAGGTGTTAAACTTTAAAAAAATACAATAAGCTTTATTTTATTCTCTATTTTATTTGGGAATCACAGAGACGGATCATCCACCTGTCCATCCATCCATCTGCTGGTTCACTGCTCAAACGCCTTCAAAAGCCAGAGCCAAGAAGCCAGGACACTGAACTCAAGCTAGATACCCCACATGAGTGTCAGATACTCCAATAAAATCACCACTGTTTATCTGAATCACAACTTTTCAATACTAATGCTATATACTAATCCTGAGTATATGGGCAAAATTCAATTTCAAGCCAGCTTTCCTGCTTTTCTGTATCTTGATAAGCTCTATCTTGATAAGCTCAATAACAAGGCTTACTCCTGCCAACAGCTATTCTCCTATCTTGGGAGACTATCCCATGGATGTCCCAAAGATCCCTGCAATATAGAGGATTGCAATTTTCCCCTCTATGACAAAGAAGGAAAAATCTATCACAACACTAAGAGAAACACAAGGTTTTTTTTTAATCAAGGTATATAAGCCCTTATTTGGTTTGGCTTACTCTTTTCACATGCTCTTCAATTACCATACACACGCACACAATGTCAGATATGGGGAACTTTTGCCTTAAGAAATAAAACAAGGGCATTGACAACAAATGATATGGATGTTGTGGCATGGGTTAAGCCACATTTGGGATAGCTGCTTACTGTCAGAGCTGATTCAACTCCCTGTTAATGCACTGGGCAAAGCAGATGACAATTCAAGCACTTCAGTCCCTGTCAGCCACTTTAGAAACCCACTTGGAGTTCCTGGCTGCTGCCTTTGGCCAGGCTCAGTCCTGGCTTTTCTGAGTGCTGGAAGATTTCTGTCTCCATCTCTCCTGCTCTGCCTTTCAAGTAAGTAAAACATCTTTTAAATAATATGGAAATGTAATATTAATATTACATTTGAGAACATGGTTCCTTAAACATTCAAAATATGTACATTATTTTGACAATCTAAAATTATGTGATATAATTATATGAGTTCCTTAAAGGAATTTTTGGAGTATAAAGTAATTGCTCCTCAAAAATTTTTACATTTTTTTTATAAAACTTAACAAAGCTCGTCAGACCTCAAATACAGAATAAAGATAATATTTACAACCTTCTTCACACTTAATTTTATCATGTTGAAAGGGAGAAAAAGGTACAACCATGCTTAAAATCAGTTAAGGGATCCGTTTGTGAGTCCTGGCTGTTGAACATGATCCAAGGAAATTTATTTTACTTCTCCCCTCCTTCTCTTCCTTTCTTTCCCTCCCCACCTCCTTCCCTCTGTTTCACCCCCTCTACGCATGGAACTCTGTCCTTCAATTAGATGTAAAAAAAAAGAAATTAAAATATCTAATGCAATTATGTTTTCAGTTATTGCCAATATTGACTTTTGTCTTAGGTATTTAACTACAGCAATATGCTGTATTAGCAAGTATAGATGACTGTACAATATTTGCAAATTTTACAAAAGGTCTTTCTTATGATTAATACATTTCATGGAGTAGATACACTACATACACATAAACAAGTGCTCCAAAATGTTCCTGCAAAATAAGAAACACGTACTTTAATTCACGCAGCATAAAGTCAGCATAACTCCTCTTAAGGATAATGTTCCTATATAAAATATAGGTCCTTACTTTTAACCTGCTAATTCCAAAGTAATCTATAGATTTACTTCCAAACAAAGTATTCCAAAATACTAGGGTATGGCTTGCTAACAGTAAAGGATTCATTTCTAGAAAGTGTGGGCTATCTTTGGAATAGTGATAAAATCATGAAGCCATTATCATGAGGCTTTGTATGCCAAGTTCCTTCTTACCTAACTATAACCTAACTTGGAAAAAACTACAGCTCAACCAGAGGTATGACAAAGACCTCAGTTACAGCCAGGTATCACACCATGCCAAATAAAGCAGATGTCTTCATGTAGTATTCAGAGTTGATGTTGCTTCCATATGTGGTTAGAATCAAGAACTGTAACTTGTTCAAGTAAAGTTTGTTATATTTTTACCATAAGAGCAAATACTTAACAGCATTTATCCATAAGCTTTTTGGAGACCCTATACACTTACCCTTTACCGTGAAATACAACACCAGAAATTTATAGTGAGGACTTATGAAGAACACTGAAGAAGTGAGCATATTATTTTGTTTTGTTGGTACATCTGGTTTGAGTTTTAAAAAAATTTACTGTCAATACAATATATGGATAATATGATTAATCATTTATACATTATGGTAAAAGTTTCCTAAATAATGCACCCTTCAATTACTCATCTTGGACCTCACATTGTAAAGCAAATGGTTAAATTGTCACTCAGGATGCTGGCATCTTGTATTGAAGTCCAGATCACTCCGCCTGTGATCTAGCTCCATGCCAACACACCTGAAAATACTACAAAATACAGCTCAAGTGAATGGGTCCCTACCACCCACAAGGGAGACCCTGATGGAATTCTAGTTTCCAGGCTTTGACTGGCATAAGCCCAGCCATTGCAGCTATTTGGGGAGCAAACCAGTGCGTAGTCTATTTTCTTTGTCTCTCCCTCTCTGTCCTTCTGCCATTCAAATGAAGCAAATTATCTTTCAAAGACTTAGTATCTCAACTCTTGTTTATCTTGTGTGTATAGCATGCTATACCAACCCAAGGGATCAAGAGCCAGTTATCTAAATTTTGGGTGTTGCTTTGTAAACAGGTCAGAAGAGTATCTTCTAGATTACAATAGTCCTTCCTTATCCGGGAGGTAGATTCCAAGATATTCCATGGGTGCTCAAAACCATGGATATTGCCAAATTCTTTACACACTCCATTTTTTTTAAGATCTATTTATTTCTATTGGCAAGTCATATACACAGAGAGGAGGACAGACAGGAAGATCTTCTGTCTGCTGATCAACTCCCCAAATGACCACAATGGCCAGAGGTGAGTCAATCCAAAGCTAGGAGCCGAGAGCAGCGTCCCAAGGCCTGCTGCTTTCCTGGGCTGCAAGCAGGGAGCTGGATTGGAAGCAGGACCACCAAGATTAGAACTGTCACTAAATGGGATCCTAGCACATGCGAGGTGAGGACTTTAGCTGCTAGGCTACCACGCTGGGTCCTACATGCTCCATTTCTTCCTGCACACAAATACATATGACAAAATTGGAATTATATCCTAGATTGGGCTGAATTTTAATTAGTGAGGAAACAGCTATAACTATTTTGTACTTTGTTATCTGAAATTTACTAATTTTGCCATGTCTCATTTAATGTTTTCCAACTTCAATTAACTGAATGTGATACACTATTTTCAATTTTTAGCACTAATCACACATTATTTCAAAAGCACATTTTAGTTGGGAACTATTTGGATTTCATTGAACAAATCCTGAATTTTTAGTGTCATGAATGTTAGTTATGCCTAGCAGCACTTAGCATGATGGCCTGGTTCAGTTTAAATTTGATTACATTTTGGGGATTTGATTAAAAAAATTTAAGCTACTGATGCTGTAACAATCTTTTCTGCTAGCATTTTCCCTTATCAAAGTCTTTAATATCAAACTAGCAATTAGCATCTGGTAGTTTAAAATTCCTTGTGAGCAAATAACAAATTATTTTTAATGAATGAAATTGTAATCTAGTTATGAAAATGTGGTTTTAGATTTTCACAAAGAAAAGTTGGGAGAGACTTCATAATGTATCACTGGAAGCAAAAAGACTGATATATTTGAAATGTTGACCGAAAATAAAACGATTAAAAATGTATAAATATAGACTTCAAGAGGGAATAGCAGCAGGGATTCACCCATGAGTATCTTTTTGTTTGTTTATTTTATTTACTTAGTTTTATTGGAAAGCCAAATCAGATTTACAAAGAGGAGGAAAGACAGAATGATCTTCCACCCACGAGTTCATTCCCCAAATGGCCACAATTGCTAGAGCTGAGCCAATCCAAAACCAGAAGCCAGGAGCTACTTCCCAGTCTCCTGTGTGGATGCAGGGTCACACGGCTTGGGCCATCCCCTACTGTTTTCTTAAGCCACATGCAGGGAGATGGATGGGAAGTGATACAGCTGGGACAGGAACCAGCATCCACATGAGATCCTGGTGCTTGCAAGCTGAGGATTTAGTCATTGAGTCATTGTGCCAGGTACCACTCTTAAATATTCTAAGAAAAGCAAACATTGCCAAACTAATAAGAAAAAAATGTTATTACAGGCAATTCAATATTTTAAAACAAATCTGGAAAAACTTCTACATACTTGATACCAGGCAAAATAATCAACTAAAACGGTCTTTGTTGAAATAATTTAAATATAAACATAAACATTAAGAACACATGTTGTATAGGGCCCGGCGGCATGGCCTAGCGGTTAGAGTCCTCGCCTTGAAAGCCCCAGTATCCCATATGGGCGCCGGTTCTAATCCCAGCAGCTCCACTTCCCATCCAACTCCCTGCTTGTGGCCTGGGAGTGAAGTTGAGGACGGCCCAAAAGCTTTGGGACACTGCACCCGTGTGGGAGACCCGGAGGAGGTTCCTGGTTCCCGGCATCGGATCGGTGCGCACTGGCCCATTGTGGCTCAATTGGGGAGTGAATCATCAGATAGAAGATCTTCCTCTCTGTCTCTCCTCCTCTCAGTATATCCGGCTTTCCAATAATAATAAATCTTTTTTAAAAAAAAGAATACATGTTGTATAGTTTGTATCAAACCATGTACTCTCAATTATCACGTTTATGTGTTTGTGGTATACATGTAACACAATTTCCTAACCACAATTAGCTATCCTAAGTCCCAGGAGATGTCAAACCAAGCACACAGAATGAGTAGCCCTGTATCACAAGTCCTTGAGAGGCTGCCCCAAGGTAGGAGAGCCAGAGGGGTCTCCTGGCTCCTGATTTCTGATTCAGCTCAGCTCTGGTCATTGTGGCCATTTTGGAAATGAGCCATGCTTAGAAGACTTCTGTGTAAACCTACTTTCAAGTATAAATAAATATATATTTTTTTAAAATACACTCGGGCATACAATGTGACAATTAATATAAATACTATAAATTGATCTCAAAGTAATTGTGCAGTGAATAAGACTAGATTGCACCAGGAATACAAAATACAAGTAATCTGGACACCAGAGAACTCTTGTGTGAGTAAATCACAGTGACAAAGAATGGGAAAGAGTCTACCAGTGACTGAAGAAAACAGAAAATAGGGAGCTACGCTTTAGTGATGGCTGCGTGACAGATTAAAGAGTTTTGGATGTCATTAAACACACACTTAATGATTTAAATGCAAAGCTTCAGTAGAAATCTTTTCCCTGAAAATTTTTTGTATTTTTTATTGCTAATTATTTTGTAGGTACAGAGATTCGCCCTTGCATCTTACCTTCCTCCTTAACACCCCCCTCAAATTTCTCCCACATTATTACAATAATATAGTCCTTTAGCAACAGTCATGCTATTTAACTGTTTCATGGCATTTGAAGTATCAGCAATGGTAGAAAATTTTATATCCTTTTGTCAAGATATAATTAACAATTTCATTGGGAATCCTTTTATTTGGGAGTAGAGATGCATACTGCAAAATATCTTCACTTTGGCATGCTTTCTCCATTGTGCAGTTCATCTATGAGAATATACACATATACATGTTTACCTCTAAGTATTTATCTTGTATTTTGCATGAATATTGTCTTATATCAGAAAGAACATATAATATCTGTCCTTTTGGCATAGGTTTATTTCATTGAGCATAATTGTCTATTTGGGAGCATTTTGTTGTAAATGGTAGCGTTCCATTCTTTTTAATGACTGAGTGGTATTCCATTAAGTAGATGTACAGCAGTTTCTCTATCCACTCCTCTTTTGATGGGCATCTGGTTTGTCTCCATGTCTTTGCTATTGTAGATTGTGCTGCTACGAATGCGGGCTTGCAGATTCTCAGAGGCAGATTTACTGCCTTTGGACATATTCCCAGGAGTGGGATAGCTGGGTTGTACTATGGGTAAATTTGCAGTTGTCTTAGCACTCTCCATACTGACTTCCAAAGTGGTTATACTAACTTAAACTCCCACCAACAGTGGATTAGTGTACATTTTCCCTCTACATTCACACCAACAGGTATTGCTAGTGAATTTCCCAATACAGGTCAATCTCACTGGAGTAAAGTGGAAGCTCGGTGTGGTGTTTATTTCTATTTCCCTAACAACTAGGTAGATAGGCATTTTTCATGTGTCTACAAGCCATTTGGATTCATTTTTAAAAAAAAACGCTCATCATTTCCTTTGTTGTACAGAGCTTCTTCGTTTAATATAGTCTCATTGTCTTTGACTGCCTGTGCTTTTAATGACTTCTCTAAAAAGTCTTTACCAATACCTGTATCTTACTGAGTGCTTTCTGTTTTCCTCTAATAGGTTGGTTGTTTTGGGGTGAGGATTTAGGTCCTTGATCCATTTAGAGCTGATTTTTGGTTATGGTGGTAAGTGTGGGTCTTGTTTCTTACCTCTGCAGGTTGATTTTCATTGCCTCAAAAGCATTTACTAAAGAGACAAAAATCTCTTCCCTTGGTTATTTTCAGTTCTCCTGTAAAAGACTAGTTGGCTATACAAGTAAGGGCTCATTTCTGAGGTAAAATTATTTATCTACTTATGTTTAACATATATTAAAGTTTTCTTCAATGATTCTTTATTTCCTAAGCATTCCATATACCAGTACTATATATCTTGGTTTACTCATTTACTAACAGAGATTGAAAAGTAATTTATAACCTTGGGTATATATCAAAATTCCCTGGAGAATTTGCTGATTAAAGCTAAATAGGGTTCTCCTACACAGATTCTGCGTGGAGGAAAAAAAAGTTTTGCTTTTCTTCCCTATGTGATACTGATGCTGCTAAATTGGGGATGATCCATGCAAACTATTGTGCTAGGGGATTACTCTGCTCTTCCCTTTTCCTTTCATTATGTTAGCTTTAGAAAACAAATACGTTCAGGATTCTCTTCCTAGTGGTTATGGAGTTACCAACCAGCTGCATTCCCACATATTTTGTAAATGGGGTTACTTGCAAGATTCTCAAACTTTAATGACTTACAACGTTGCATGTAATTTGGCCTTTTAAAATTTTTAATGTTCTCTTTATTTTTCTTTCTGTTGAATTTGTTAACCCAAGTTCAGTTTCTCATGATGCTTTTTGTGGAACTTTGTTACACTTCAGTCACTACCTCAACACATTTATGGAAACTGATGCCATTATTTAACTTAAGTGTATCTCACATTTCTCACTTCCAAATAGAGTTGACTTTCTTAAAGATGCCAATTTGATATTCTTCTAAGTAGGATACTGCCCAACCTATTTACCAAAGTTCAACAGAATAAATTGCCTTTAATCTCGACAGGCATTTCATTGGACTGTGTTAAAACAAGACCTGCTGCACTGGCTTATCAGGCATTTATTTTTCCACAGTATAAGGAGTCTGGAAACATAGTGCAAATGCAGTGATTTATCAATATTCTGAATTCGCAGTTTTTGCTTTGTGCGAGTAATTCATTCTTAGTTTATGTCATGGTGTCAGAATAGCTCCTTTTCTACCTCCCACTGCCAAGTAGAAATAACATGAGACACAAACGTGCTTGTGGTATGTATATTGAATGCCTGGCATTCACAGAAAAAAAAAAAAACTTAAACATGGAGTTGGAAACAATGCTCCTTTTTTCATGGTAGGATCAAAAAAGGTGAACAAATACAGACTTGAGAAAAGTTATTTGGCACCAAATTTAAATCAGGTTTGTTTCAGTAAGGAAGAACTGAATTTGTTTGAATAAGGGGAACAGGGATTTATCTTACCTGAACAATATTTCCTATACAACTCATGAACATAATCACAGCAAATGTATATTTGAGATGCTTAGAGAATCTCCCATGCTGAAGAAAACTGATTCTAAAAGTATTTGGCATGAAGAGTATATATTACAAACTAAACAGTGATGCAAGGGCATGGCACGATGGCCCAGTGGCTAAATCCTAACCTTGTACACACAAGGACTCCATATGGTTGCTGGTGCATGTTCTGGCTACTCCACATCCCATCTGATTCCCAGCTTGTAGCCTGGGAAAGCAGTAGAGGATGGTCCATAGCCTTGGGACCCTTCATTCTTGTAGGAGACCTGGAATAAACCTTTGGCTTCAGCTCAGCTCAGCTCTAATTGTTGCAGCCACTTGGGGAGTGAACTGGAGGATGGAATATCTTTTTCTTTGTGTATCTGCCTTTCCAATAAAAAGAAATCTTTAAAAAAAAGTGATGCAAAAAACCTTGATCATATGAAGACATATTTAGAATATATTTGATATTTGCAATTGGCACTGAAGATCCAATTTTAGAGTCTTACCCTTATTTTGATATCTATACTATCAAAACCCATACAACTGAAATTGGCCTACTAGTTATTGGAATAAAACGTTTCTATAAATTGCCAGTAATTAAAATTATATTTAAAATCAATGCACTGCCCATATTAGATGCCTACTTTTATACATTAGTATTTATAAAAAAGCACCTAAGACAATTACTAAGTGCAGTTTGACTAAATTTCTCGTGCTCAAATTTACATGTTCTATTTTCAAATGGAGTAACATGCATTTACTAATGATAAATCTTTTAGGATTTTTATTACCTAATAGTCAATTTTCCCGCTTATTCTAACATGTGTAATGAAACTCTAAAGTGACTTAATCCATAATTAATTTGAATCTCTCCACTTGTTAAAGAAGTATATATTAACTCATTAAAGTCAAGTACATCTCTGTTCAGATTTTAATTATTGTGGTGTGCAAACGAGATCATGCCAGACAAATCTAGGATGTATTAAGGAATCTTTATAAACCAAGCTTGGCGATAATAGGGCCCACTAGAAATCAGTAAATGGGACCAGGCGCGATAGCGTAGTGGTTAAGGTCCTTGCCTTGCATGCCCGGAATCCCATATGAGCTCCAGGACCATATGGGTGAGAGTTCTAATCCTGGCAGCCCTGCTTCCCATCCAGCTCCCTGCTTGTGGTCTGGGAAAGCAGTTTAGACCCTGCACCTGCGTAGGAAACCCAGAAGAAGATGATCCTGGCTCCTGGCTTCGGATTGGCTCCACTCTAGCCATTGCAGCCACTTGGGGAGTGAACCATCGGACGGAAGATCTTCCTCTCTGTCTCTCCTCCTCTCTGTATATCCACCTTTCCAATGAAAATAAATAAATCTTTAAAAAAAAAGAAACTAGCAATTGACAAGTCAAGTAGCAATCCAGTCTGAATCGAAATCTTGAGAGGAACAAATGGTCATTACCACAAAACTGAAGACCTATGTCCCAGCTTCCACAGTAACATAAGTTATCCTAAGAGACATGCAGCGAACAACCTGGACACACTTACTGTAAGGAGTGACTCAGACAGTGACCACAAAGCTAATCCCACCATCCTGGGCTCAGTGCCACCTTGAATGCCTTGACTGTCTGCTGGCCCAGTGCTCTTTAATCCCCTAGGTCTCTATCCCCTTGAACCTGGCTACCCAACACTTCTGTAAACCTCCTAGGTTTCAATCCCCTTAAGGCCCATTTGCCTAATTAATCCTGGTGACTTTAAGGTTTCAACTGTGTATCCTGGTGTCCACTTAACAGCTGCATCTGCTAATCCCTGGTCTGGCACTCTCCATACCCATCTTGAGGCTTTAAATATGCCTCTTGCCTTTGTTCGTTCTCTCTCTCCCTCCCTCCCTCCTGTTCTCTGTCTCTGCTCTTCTCATCCTCTGCTCTATTCTTGGTCTTTCTCTGTTCTCTGCTCTGCTCTGTCTCCCTACCCCACGCTACCACCCTCATCAAAATAAAGGCCTCTCATGTGGCTCACTTGCTGCCTGGCATCTTGGGTTTGTGGAAAAAGCTAACACAAATTGCAGACATTCACCTTTTTCTGGCTTCTCTGTCCACATTTCATTACTGCTAGGTCTCACCTCTCCTGCAACTCTTAAAGGTACAAAAGTTAGAAAGGAAAACCATCTTAGCATTAACATCTTCACTGTCCCATCAGAGCAGTGAACAGAGGGCGAGGAATACAGACATACAGGGTCTATTCTCAGGGGCTACCTGTCCTCAGGGTCTGTCTGCTGGAGCTAGCGAGCAAGCAGGTACTAAGACGGTCAAGAGTCAGAGTGCTAGAGTGAAGGAAGCATGGGACCAAGAGAGAGCCGCCCCCCCTCCCCAAATCATGGGCCTTTACTGGTGTTTCCAAGGGGAGTGGTTACACAACACAATCCTGCCCCCTCTCGGGTTCCAAGTGATGGCAGATGACTGTCACAGGTAGGCAGAGAGTGTCACAGGTAGGCAGAAGAGACCACATAGGTACAGACACGCACTGGGGGGCTTCCAAGCTCATGACTCTGAACTAGCTGCCTAGGAGCACAACAGAACATAGGAGCATATATAAACTACACCGTGAACTGGTTTACTTTTGTTTCTAACATACAAAAGCATTTGATTTTAAAACTATAACTAACATCCCTTATTTACAAAATTCATAAAGAAGCTTATGGCCCTACCCAGGTGCATCAACCCAGTTGCATTATTTAAATTTTTTTGATCTACAAAAGTACCATTTTAGAGCATAACCTTCAAAATAACCTAAGATCACATTCCTATCATACTCTGTTCAATTACTCTCTGTCAGCTTGAGACTAAAACCTAGAATCCAAATGGTTTGTCTAGGCAAAGCATGGTAAATAGTAAGAATAAAATCATTGAAAATCATAATCTTAAACCCCAGAGTGACAAGGAGCTAATATGCTAAGAATAACATGAACATAAAATAACCCCTTTCCTGAAAAAAATCCTTTATGTATTACTCAAATGCATAAAGATCAGAAGGACCAAAAGACTGAAAAGTCATAGATCAAAACTAGCATGTAAGTGACACATTATCAGAAAGTCTAACATAAAATACAGTACTGTATTTGGACTGTGACATTGTAGGCAGAAATAGTTTGAGATCAGCTATGCAAAGATTCATAAACTTTGATACTAGGTTTCAGACTGAGATAAAGGGAAGGACAGTTTGAGTTTCTATAGAATTGTATAAACAGAAGTACATGAGAGTAGTCCTGAGATTTCATTTTTATTTTACTTAAGGCTTTGTACAAAGAGGACAATTAGCAATTGAGTGTCCCGGGTAGCAAATGAAAATCTGCACAACAGATTAGTCCAATTTGTATGGCCACATCATTTCCATAAAGTTCTAAATCTTTAGCATACTAAGTCACAAAAATAATTTCTTCCCACTTACCTGAAATTAAAGACAGTGAAGTACAAGGATGCTGATAAGGAGAACTATCAGGCAGATTGCACTAAGTACTGGCCTCCTGTGCACTGCTTGAAGCTTGGGTTTTATGTGGAGAAATGGAAGGATGACTTCAACAGTTTGAGTAAGAGGCACCATGGGGCCTGGTGCAGTAGCCTAGCAGCTAAAGTCCTAGGCTAGCGCACCTCAGGATCACACATGGGTGCCAGTTCTCATCCTGGCTTCCCTGCTTCCCATCCAGCTCCCTGCCTGTGGATGGTCCAAAGCTTTGGGACCCTGTACCCCCATGGGAGACCCAGAAGAAACTCATGCCTCCTGGCTTCATATTGGCTCAATTCCAGCAGCTGTGGCTACTTGGGGAGTGGAAATGCAGACTGAAAATCTTCCCCTCTGTCTATTCTCCTCTCTGTATATCTGACTTTCCAATAAAAATAAAACACACCTTAAAAAAAAGTCACCATGGGAATATCTGAGATTTCTGTGAGCAAGCCCGAAGTGGGAAGATAAGATAGGCACACAGAAAAACTAAGTGGAGAAGACACGAAAAATTCAAGAAAACCCACTGGTAGCTACAGAAATGGAGAGAAACTGCAGAACTGAAGACATTCTGGAAGGGGTCAATAACCAGAATAAAGAACAAACAGCTGATATTGCTAAGTTTAGGAAAGCTGAAATATTCAGGTGGCAGAAGGTTGTGAGAATGTAAATATTTTGATGTGCTTGCAATGGTTATGTAAGTGACAATCAAAATTTTAATTGTAAATTAATGCTAGAGAGGATGAAACACTTCCACTGAGGAGAAGATTTGGGGGTCAAGGCTACATGGAAGATAATTACTTACATACAAATCGACAAAGCAGTCTAGAGAAAAAAGACCAGAGAAGCTAACAATTGTGAAAGAAATGAAGAAGATAAAATGGAGGCAGGGATAAAATGGGAGGTGGGGGGAGGATATGCCAGAAGCAAGAATACAAATAGGAGAAAGGTGCCACCTGAAAAAAAAAGGATCCTAATAAAAGGACAACATGTTACAAAAGAGGTTGAAAATGCAGTATACACTAATAGTCAGAAATGTGCAAGATAATATGAGAGCTCTGATACTGTAGTAATCAACTCCAATGGATTAACACATAAAAAGAAATGAAAAGACCAAGATCCCAGGACAGGTCTTCAGTAAATTAATCTTTAACATCTAATCTGCCGTTAATTGCAGTCTGAGTATTGTCATCTGATAAATTGTTTCCTTTAAGTCTTAGACAATATTAATTTGAATCTCTATCAATGTATATATAAAGTATGATTTTTAACAACTATTTTCATATATCTATCCAAGTCTCATTTGTTATTCTTGACCTGTATCAACTGTGTGAGGTACTACTTTGGGATGTATCTCCTTCCCTTTCAAATGTCTTATCTTGTCAGTAATGAATAATTTTTTTTTTTTTTTGCAATCTAACAAATGTCCTGGAGCTCCCTCCCCTCCCCAACCCCCCCCCCCCCCAGGGTATAGTTCATTTACTCAGAAACTGGATACTTTCAGGCCCAGCTATTCACACTTACTGGCTGGCACTAACTGTCCACCACTTAGGCAGGAGCCTTCTCAGAGTTTCCAGTGTGGCCTGGCCAATAGCTGCAGGCATTCTTCAGTCCTGCGTGATTTCCAAAAGCTATTATCACTAATGCTTTAAGGTGTTTTGTTTCAAGTTTCAGCAAATCTTATTAGCTATACCTAGGGATCACTCACTGAGCTGGTACCTAGGGATCACTCACCGAGCTGGCTCTCTGGGAGTTTTCCAGAGTTCTGCTGAGTGCAGCTTTCTAACGTGCTCTGCCTGGTGTGACGTGCTCCTCATCTCGAGCTCTGCAAGAGTCAGCTTACCACTGCTAGGGACGCTCCCCCACACGAATGCCCTAACGATTCACATGAAGGTAGTAGCTTGCCTACTTCAGGCAGGAAGGCCAACTAACCCTACCACTACCCGACTTAGCCAGGAAGTTTTGACAAGTAAGATTTGTGGGAAGCCAGATTCCTATTCTAAAGACTAACACTGAACTAACACGAAGTTTATCTGCAAAGCTGTTTCAGTTAATTAAAGGAGAGGCTGTAAGCAACTACACAATTAAATTGTCTCTTCCTCACATCTGTATCCTATAATGCTTTTGGACTGGGTGCTTACCTGGAGTCTCCTGAACTTACTTTCTCTGTGCAAACTGAATCGTGAATTGCATTTCATTGTTTCACTGCTCTGTTTTGGTTATTACTTTGTTTTCTTGCTCTGTCTTGGTTGTAAAGTCAAAACTTAACCATCAAACCTTTAAAACACTCAAAAGTTTTCTTAATATGTTTTAAAAATATCCCAGTATAAAATTCTCTTAGTATTGAGAGTTGTGGGGGACTTGATTTTATTCAAACTCAATGGTTTGGAGGAATATTTTCATTAGCAGTGTTCTATAATGACCTAACATACATGACCTTATCAGATACCTTGCTGACTTCGTGTAGAACTGCACTCGATGACTCCTATTCAAACCATACATAAATAAAACTCACACCAATGTCTTACTTACAAAATAGTCCACATGTAAGATTACATTTCTAGTCTTATTTACTTCATAGAATGCTATTGTAGGTAATGATAACCAAGGTTCTGCTTTTCAATAAAGCACAATCCCCAAGTACTAATTTGCAGTGACTTCTGGTACCTATTTAACTTGCTTTAGTTCTCCCTTACACACAAGACTTTCAGACAGTGCCAAAAACATTATCAAAATTATACTGTGATTGCAATATCGTTTCAAATGTAATTCCTGCCTGTCTCTAATGAGGCATTGACTGCTTCACTCTGGAAACATCATCCCTGTGACACTGTTCAACATTAGAAAATTCAGTCGCACTAATGACCAAGGAAGTTATCATTAAGGCTGTGAAGAAAACTTTCATCAGAAAAGGGCAGATGGATATATATTCACTCCCATAGCCAGAGTAACACATTGAAAAACATAACTCATGCTTAGTATATGAAACACTCTGGATTATAGAGTTTTACATTTTCAAACAATTTATGAAATAATTTGTGGCATATTTTTAGGTACTTACGCTATTTTGCATACCTGGAGTGGGATTACCACTCACATTTTGTCTTTATAAACCTTTCCTTATATTTCCCAGATCCTTGTATTTCCCAGAATGTATCATACTGGTAAAATACTTAAATTGTACTGACTTCTATTACAAATAACAATTTAGAAGAGAAATTTTGTATCTTCAAAACATGAAAAAAAATGCAGTCTTAATATTTCCATTGTTGCATTGAAGTGCTCATGCTTTATGAGAACTACTAATGCTTTCATGACACAATGTTGAACAGCATGAATCCAAGTGTATATAACAATGTTAGACCTGATTGAGAAAACTATGCTGCTAAATGTATCCTATCCATGTGATCTTCAACTCAGTACTTTTTTCTTAATTAGGCCAGGCTCATTTGCATGTTTGACCTTTTTAGAACCAGCACAAATTATTTCCAAATATACATGTTGGTAAGTTTGCCAAATGTAGTAAATGTAATAAGTGCAAAGAATATAGAGTGTATCAATCCACAAAGCTTCCAGACTCTCATAGCATTTTTTAAAAAGTAATGCAGATTTAACTTGTATTTAAGTGGATAGAAATTTGGAAGAATCGGTTAAGACTATGAATGGGCATTTTGTGCAGAATATTTTCATCTTAAGCAAATCCTGCTGACACATTTGTCACCTTTCACTATCTGTAAATGGATAAACACTGGCAAACAAGTAAGTAAATGCAAATGGAAATAAATTTCATAACATTAAGTAAAAAATTTGTAATACTTTTAGGCCAAATGAGATCATAGCAATTCTCTGCATCAAATGAACAAGTTGCACATGCTAATCACTCTTCACACAAAAACAAAGTTATGAGAAGTAGCCTATCATGGTGCATATATTATGGATATTAGATTGGGGAAACAGTACTAACTCCAGTATCCTGCCAGAGTCAAGCTGACACTCCCATCCAGGAATGTTTGGAATGTCAAATCACCCTAACCTCATCCCTGTGCCAGGAGGTCAACACCCACCATGATGAGTCCCTGTGCTACACTTCATAAACATGTACATATGAATAACTGTACCTTTTCCCATCCTCCACACACCTAAGCTGTATAAAGGCCCAGTGCTGTATATCCTAGGCAGCCATTTCCCTCACATGCTCATCCTGCCATGTGGAAGTGCTCCCAGGCTGTCTTCCACCTGGGAGCAGTCCATCAAAGTCTCCCCTGATTAATGAAACCCTTTATCTAAACTAAAAGACTCTTTTTCTCAATTGCCTCTTAGTCTAACAATGGAGGTTTTTTTCTGTGATCCGCTTGGAATTGTTAGGTTCAGGGGTGATTGCAAGAGAAAGAGTTGAAGCAGAGTTTTATTAGTTAACAGTAGAGAGTACAATGGACTGCTCTATGGGACTACTTCCACATGGCAGGGGGACAGCATGAGGGAAATGACCCGCCAGGGTGTGCAGCACTGGGATTTTATACATCTTGGGCCCTGGGGATAGGAGAAGGCAGCAGCTCCTCGATTTGCACATCCAAGTGAACTGTAGCATGTGACCTATAGGCAGGGTACTCCTCTTGGTGGGCTGAGTCAAGTCCTGATTGGATTCTATGGGACATTCCAGACATTCCTAAGAAGTTAAGGCCAGGGGGTACATCAGAAACTCTCTTGCACTCCCTCTGGCCAGCACTCTGCTCTGTCCAAACAGGAATCATGAAGAGTTGGAGTTCAGAGGCACAAACAAGCTCCTGATTGGCGGTCAAGTCAAAGTTGTTTGGTTGAAGTGCCATTGTTCACTGGTAGTACATGAATCACCGACTCTATTAGAGGGATTATTCAATATTCCCCAGAAGAGACAGAAAAGTAAGAGCTGCTGTGTGTATACACAAACACATTCTCATCTCCTACAAAATTCATGTAATTAAAGACTGTGCTATTAACATTGTGATCTCCAATTTAACATACCTTTCAATTCACTTTAGCAAAGGAACACGGAAAAAAACTAGGTGTGAGGCTACAGTCCACATCTAAAAGTAGGAGACTCTGTATGGCTTTATAGTGTTACAAGGTAAATACTCATTTATCGACACACATCTTAACGAGAATGCTAAGGAAACTGAAGAGGATGAGTCAGAATTGTACCACACTGTTTTGATTAAGTACTCTACCTCTAAGGAGCTGTTAAAGCTTTAATTGTTATTTTGCAGTTTAATGAAAATGTAAATGCCAGCGTGAATTAGAACAATGGGGAATATAGTGCAGGGGAAAAAAAATTCACAACAGAATACAAAGAATGAGGGTAGGCACCCCAGAGCACCTGAACAACAGATGGTAAAGAAGATGGCTTGGGTTCCTAAACCCAGTGGATTTTAGAGCTCAGAGTGCACATACAGGTGTGTCAAAGAGGATTTAATTACCACCATTAATCCAAAAGAGCTGCAAAGTGGCCTGAACACTGTGTCTGAAAGGATACAGAATCAGTCATACACAGGGAGAAACTGACTACAGAAGTCCTTGAAATTCTAGCAATCATTTTGTTCTTAAGGATTTTTTTAAATATTCTTTACCCTTTACTTTGCTCACCCGTGGAAATAATTACACTTTAATGGAAGCAAATTAATATGATGTTGTCGTCTTTTTTAAAAGCGGCATAGTGTTTCCTGATAAAGACAGATACAGTGCAATGACTGTTCATCTAAACTACTTCCCGCGTGACTCTAGACTCTGGTGGGCTTGAGCACTAGCAATCACATTGGCTTTAAGCCCACTTCCAAACCACTATCTATTTTTCACCTATACTATCAGCACACAGAATGTTTCCCAAAGGTTTTTATTGACCATAAAGAGTGATGAATAATCTCCCTCTCCTCCACAGGGTATTTAATTAGCTGTGAGTTCTTAGAAAAGCCATTTGATCTTTCTGGTTTTATATTATTCATTTGCAAATGGTCTCTGAGATTGAAAAATAAAGCCAATGTACGAGTCAGCTTTCTCTAGAGACATGGAACCAATGCACTCACTCACACACAAGCAGCTTTCTCTTCAGGAATTGACTCACCAGAGTTGGAACACAGCGTGTCTGAAACCTGCAGGGAAGGCCGCCAACAAACCAGAGAGCCATGGAACTTCAGTTCAAACCAGTGTGGAACCAGTATCTCTTCTTCCTCTGACTGTTAGTGTTTCAGTCTGAGCCCTATTTAACCATCTCGTGAGTTTCAAGGACTCACAGTTGGTAACATCTGCACAGGTGCATTGTGTTGAGAGGCAGGCATGGAAGGTTTAGGTGAGTAATTGCAGTTGCTCCAGCTCTAGCAGCAACTAGGATCACCTGCAACACTTAAGAAACCTAATAGCCACTCCTTCAGGCATTCTTCATTAATTTGAAGGTTGCCAGAACCATTTTGAACCAAATTTGAAAACACTTTTTTGTAGGGACACAAAGATGAGTCTAAAATTAATTAGCAAAAGTAGATCATCTCTCATAATGTCAGGCTGCTCAAACTCCCACTTGCTATTCAACATTATTTTGCCTTGAGTGTTGGCCTGAGGCTACTAGAAGCATTGTTATATATTGATTAAAAAAAGTTAATTTTTTTTCTTGAGGCCGGTATTGTAGCACAGTTGTTTAAGTTATTGCTTCTAATACAGCACCCCACATTAGAGTTCAGGCATAAGCCCTAACTACTCTACTTCTAATCCAGTTCCTGGCTATGGGGCCTGCGAAGGCAGCAAAAGATGGCCTAAGTGCCTGGGATCCTGCCACTCATATGGGAGACCAATATGTAATCTCAATACCAGACCTTACAGGCATTTGGGATGTGAACTAGCACATGAAACATCTCTCTATCTTCATTTGTTGTCTGTCAAATCAATAAATTAATCTTTAAAGACATTTTCTTTCTGACCTTTGTTACTTCATATTAGCGTTTGAGTATGTAATTATGTAATTCATGCATTTTAACATAAATTAGCCCATAAATGATACCTGATAAACTCTAAATTTTATTTCTGTTACCAAATTTTATTGTAGTTTGATGTCTTTTACATATTTTTACTTAGTTATTTAAGAGGCAGTTACAGATGTATGGTGGGTTTTCCACATGGGGCGGCAGGAGCCCAAGAACTTGGAGCTTTTCCTGCCTTCCCTGGATCACTAGCAGGGAGCCAGATGGGGAGTGGGAGCAGCTGAAATAGTGTAGGGTTGATGCTTGATGTCTGCTTAACTTGCATCACCACAATGCCAACCCCCTGACTTTTGTTCTTGATATGTGGCATATTCTCAAGTGGAATATATGATTATCTGATATTATTTTTCTGATATTATAAATGTGGTGCAGGCATTTAAACCAGTGGCTGAGATATCTCGGGCACATTGCCTCACTCTTAGGACTGTCTGGATTTAAGTGCGGGCTTTGTTTCTGATTCAAGGATCCTGCCAATACTTATTTATTTGTTTTTATTACAAAGTCATATATACAGAGAGGAGGAGAGACAGGGAAGAAGATCTTCCATTTGATGATTCACTCCTCAGGTGAACGTAATGGCCGGTGCTGGGCCAATCTGGAGCCAGGAGCCTGGAGCTCTTCCGGGTCTCCCACGTGGGTGCAGGGTCCCAAGGCTTTGGGCCATCCTCGATTGCTTTCCCAGGCCACAAGCAGGGAGCTGGATGGGAAGTGGAGCTGCCGGGATTAGAACCAGTGCCCATATGGGATCCCGGCACATTTAAGGCGAGGACTTTAGCCGCTAGGCCACTGAACCAGGCTCAGCATCCTGCCAATATTTAAACATCCACCTCTTTGCAGGGAAAGACCATTGTGTCTTTTAATTTTAGATTGTGTACAAGAAATTAGAACGTGAAAATTATGTTGAAGTTTCTCCCCAGTGTCAAAGTTAGATTGTTCTTTGTTTAAAATAGAAAATATAATTTACTTATGAGAACTCAATTAAAGCAAACATTGATCTAAAAGATTTAAATTTAACTTTTGCATAACTTGCTAACTGTTTTTAGTACTACAAATTTCACTAAGGTAAAATTTTTAATGACAACACAAGAAAATTCCTACTTTTAAAAGTACACATATTCCAGATACACAGATGAGAATAAAGCCAACGAATGTATTAAATTTAAAGGGTCATTTTACCTGTTAAATATAAGCAACAAATTCTAATCTCAGCTACCTCTAGCTTTAAAGCCAGGGAGAAATCATAATAATTATCTCTTATTTTCTCATACCATCACTTAATTAATTCTTCAGAAGCATGGCAAATTGTGCTTTGATTCTCTTAGCCTACTAAGAACTCTATCAACTGGAATTATGTCCATCAATTAATAGCTGTTAAAACATCAACTCTCATAACGTACCAAATAAACAGTCATGAATAAAATACCTTATCAATTAACAAATTAATTTCTCAGGCTGTCCCTAGGAGGAGCCAAAGAAGAAAGAGCCAATGAAAGAATAAACTTAAGCAACAGTTGTACAAGGATTAAAATCTGCTTGAGAAGTCCATGTGTCACCCTGGAGAGCTCTACTCTTGATCCTGTCCTCTGCTAACATCTTATCTGGGAACCAGCAGGGAATGGCTTGGTGGCTGTACCTGCCCACCTATGGCGGAGACCTACACTGAGTAACCGACTTCCTGCTCTGGCTTGTTTAATTTCCACTTGTTCTGGACACTTGGAGAGTGCAAGTGAGTTTCTTTCTCTTTCTTTCAGTCACTCTATCTCTCTCTCTCCTTTTCAGATAGATTAATTACCTTTAAAAAACACAAAGGCATTGGCACAGTGATTTGTGAATGAATGTGTAGAGGAAGAGAAATACAACACAGAGTCCTCAGATAGCTTAGAGGGAAAATTGCTAGGATCAGTACTGTGCTCCAGCAGGTTAAGAGACTGTTTCACTTTGGTGGCAGCACGATGGACGTACGAATGTTCACGAAAGACAACCATGGTAAAACTGGAGGGGAAATCAGTGGGGAGGGGAGGCATTATACGGAGGAGAGGGGAAACCCAGTGCCTATTGAACTGTGTCATAAAACAAAATAATAATAATTATGATTTTTAAAAAAGAGACGGCCTCACATGCTGGCAGCTCATGTAGGCAATAGTTATTTTCATGATTTTTTTTAAGATTTTCTCAGCAAATTATTTAGAAAGAGGCATCCACATTATGTACCTATGTGTACATATGTACTGATATAAGAAAATCTCATGTTTTAATGAATTATATTTATAATTTATTCTGAAAATCACTTTTCTTTTGGCCAGGACATTAAAAACTTCACTATCGCTCATGTAATCAATATGCTCATGTTTTACAGCTATGGACTATTATTGAACATTGCATAATATCATATAATTACTTCACTTTGGTGAAACTTAATTGAGTTTTTATCTCCTGTTATAATTATTGCTGTGAATTTTATCATCCTTGTATAGGTTAAAAGTTCTCAAGATTTCTGCTTTTACATTCAGCATTGTCCTTTATAAATTTAACTTCTAAAATTCTCTGTAGATCATGAACATAACCCCCTTTTCTCCTTTTTACAACAGCTATCCTTAAGATGTAAATTTTCATTTGCTCATTTTTTAAAAAATTATATGCTCTATTTTATTTGTGCCATTCTTAAGAGTCCAAATATTAAATACAAATTAAAGATATTAATTATGACATCGCAGCAACAGTTATCCACTTTCCACTGATGTTTATTGATTCATTTTTCAAAAATTTCCAAAACTATTTAAATTACTTATCTATCTAAAAAGCATTCTAATTGTGTTAGTTTAACGTTAGTTTAATAAATGAAAAAATACATATATTCTTAAATTCTTTCTTCAGTTCACTTTATTTAAGTAGCTTGTCATCAAGACATTTTGCTCACTATTCGTTTTTAAAAATAGCCTTCATTAAGTGTGTTTTTATTTAGTTTCTATTTATGTGAATGGCAGAAAGAGAGAAGGAAAGAGACAGATCTCCCAACCCTGAGACCACAAGAGACAAATCTAGGCCAGAACAAAACTGAGAGTCTGTGACGCCAGCTTGTCTCTTAAATGGATGCTTGCAGCCGAGTACATCAGCCATTGTCTGCTGCTTTGCAGGATGCACATTAGCAGGACGCTGGATCCAAAGCAGAAGATGCGAAATTTGAATATGGTACTTTGATAAAGATTGCAAGCATTCCTCATGGCAGTTTAACCATTATGTGAAGTGCCTGCGCATGGATTTGTTTTTTTAAATATACTTTATTTTTTATGTTAACTTTGAGGTCACAGGAAATTCAAGTGAAATCCACAGTGGTTTTGCATAAATCACCTGCCTTCATTCATTCACAGCTTGCCTCTTATCAACATAACTTATTAGCATAGTATATCCGTTTCAACTAATGAACTTACAGTTGTGCATCAACTTCTGCAAGAAGGTACACAGATAAAATGAGAGTTGACTCTTGGTGTTGTACAGTTTATAGACTTAGACAAACATACAATGACGTATATTCACCACATTACCATACAGACCTGTTTCACCACTCTAAAGATCCTCTGTGCTCCACCCCTATATTGGGAAACCATTGATGTCACTGTCTTGATTATTCTGCCTTTTCCATAATGTCAGAGCCACATACAAATACACACACACACAGAGAAAGAGAAATAGCTTCCATCTGCAGGTTCACTTTCTAGATGGCCTCAATGGCCACAGCCTGGGCCAGGTCAAAGCCAGGAGCCAGTGACTTCTTTTGGATCTCGCACAAGATGCAGGAATCCAAACATTAAGGCCATATTCTGCTGAATTTTCCAGGCCATTAGCAGAAACCTGGACTGGAAGTGGCGCAGCTAGGGCATGAGCCAGAGCAGATACTGGATGCATGCATGGCAGGTGGCACCTTTATCTGCTATGCTATGAGCCAAGGTCCAAACTAAGTTAGTTTCAATAAGCTAATACGTAGGTGCTATTGCTATAATTTATTAGGGCATATGGAATTCAATTTATTAAGAACCAACATTTTCATTGACAGTCTACACAAATTATTTCAAAAAGTTTATGGAAAACAGAACTAAAAGATAATTTTGGTGTAAAATGACTTTTGAAAGTAATACAGAGCTTTTTCATAATATACACTCTCTGTGAGCTTTCTGAAGACCTCTTATTAAAAAAATGCAGCCATTTAACAGTCTTGTACTTCTAAAGCTTTGAAATTCATGATGACCTAAATTAGAATAATGCAGGAGTATCAACAGCACATGGTAGACTACCTTTTTTTTTTTAAGATTTATTTATTTTTATTGGAAACTCAGATATACAGAGAGGAAAATCTTCCTTCTGATGATTCACTCCCAAAGTGGCTGCAATGGCTAGAGCTGAGCTGATCTGAAGCCAAAAATCTGGAGCCTCTTCTGGGTCTCCCACACGGGTCCCAAGGCTTTGATCTGACCTTGACTGCTTTTCCAGGCCACAATCAGGGAGCTGGATGGGAAGTGGGGCTGCCTGAATTAGAACCCGCACCCATATGGGATCCTATCACATGCAAGGCAAGGAGTTTAGCCATTAGGCTACCACATCGGACTTGGTAAACTACTTTTAAAATGAGGTGATGATTGAGAATATTGAATGTACATAAGGGTAGAGTAGAAAAGAAAATTCAAAAAAATACAGTGTGGCTATCAAGCATTAAAAAGAGTTTTCCTGGGCCCAGAGCAGTAGCCTAGTGGCTTAGATCCTGACCTTGCATGCATCGAGAGCCCATATGGGTCCTGGTCTATATCCTGCCAGCCCTGATTCTTATCCAGCTCCCTGCCTGTGAAATGGGAAAGCAGTCAAGGACAGCCCAAAGCCTTGGGACCCTGCATGTGCATGGGAGACCCGGAAGAAGCTCCTGGTTCCTGGCTTCAGATTGGTTCCGCTCTAGCCATTGCAGCCACTTGGGGAGTGAACCATCGGGTGGAAGATCTTCCTCTCTGCCTTTCCTCCTCTCTGTATATCTGAGTTTCCAATGAAAATAAATAAATCTTTTTTTTTAAAGAGCTTTTCTTTGATTGTTGTTCATGAATTTAGAGTAAGGGTGGTTAACTTACATTTTAGCCATGGTGAGCTAATCAGGTATAAGCATGAGTTTAATCATAATGTAGTTTCTTCAAGCCGTGGCAATATTGAATGAAAGCACGGATATTCTAGGCCAAAGACCTAAAGTAGTAATCGCTACTTGGAAAGTGCTCAATAAATATTTACTGAATGAATAAGAAAATAAATCTTATCTTCTATGCACAGTCAAATATCTGCCTCCCATACAGCTGAACAAACTTCATAGAGGTTAGTCAAGGGACATGAAAGATGTCTTCTGTAACTGATTTCATGTTGCAATTCTTGCTAAAACAAATAAAATAGTAATAGAGTATTTCTTTTAATGGAAGAAGTCAAATTTTATATGAATATACTGTAACTGAATAGATTAAAAGATAAATTTTAAAAAATAGTTCAAGTTCAGTAACAATAGCATATATATATAAATGAAAATTCTTAATAAAATATAATCTGAAACACTATGTGAAGCCATTTGAAATTAATATTAAAATGGCCTATACTGAGGAAACTTAAGCATGTTTCTATGACATATAATGATATGTATAACTTACTTCTAAATTATAAACCTCTTTTAAAAATTTACATTATAAATTCCAGAGCCTATGAATCTGTGTCACATAATGCAATGTAATTAATAAAAAAAATCTACATTATAAGAGGTCTTCAGAAAGCTCACAGAGTATATATTATGAGCCATTTCCAGTGAATAGGCCTCAAATTCAGCTTCTGATGCCTTTTTTCCCCCCATTTCAGTAAAAAAAAACCTGGGCTGGGCAAACCAAGGGGCAGGAATCCAATCATCTGTCATCTGGATGACAAAGCTTCAAGTATCTGAGATTCCAACTGCTGCCTCTCAGACTATGCCCTGGTAGGAAGCTAGATCAGAATTTGAGCCAGTACTCAAAGACAGGTGCATACAAGGGCCCCAAGTAGCGTTTTAGCCATTGTACCTAATATCCACTCACATTTTATGAAGTCATTCATTCTAAATTTTCATCAATATTCTTCCTTGGACCTACTAACAATGTATCACCTAGGAAAAGCTCTCACAACATTTTTCTTCCTTTTACTAGTCAGCATATTAAACGCAAGGCAATGTGGCCTAGTGGCTAAAGTCCTCACCTTGAACGCCCCAGGATCCCACATGGGCGCTGGTTCTAATCCCGGCAGCTCCACTTCCCATCCAGCTCCCTGCTTGTGGCCTGGGAAAGCAGTCAAGGAAGGCCCAAAGCTTTGGGACACTGCACCCACGTGGGAGACCCGGAGGAGGTTCCTGGTTCCCAGCTTTGGATCAGATCAGCTCTGGCCGTTGCAGCCACTTGGGGAGTAATCATCGGACGGAAGATCTTCTCTGTCTCTCCTCTCTGTATATCTGACTTTGTAATAAAAATAAATAAATCTTAAAAAAAAAAACAATATTCAAACAATCATCCAAGCTTTTCACTCCCTGAATCCTGTTTTTCTAACAGCTACGTTGACATAAATAATTCTGATTGTGCAAGTGTGTTAGTAAATTATCATGAGAATACATACAGTAAGCTGTATGAAAAAAATTAATTTTTTGGTAAGCGAATATGTCATGCATCAATTGCTTAAATGATTGACTTACTGATTTGAAAGGCAGAGTTACAGTGAGTGGTAGAGACAGAGAAAGATCTTCCATACACCAGTTCATTCTTCCGATGGCCACAACAGCCATAGCTATGTCAGACTTAAGCCCAGTGTCAGGAGTTAGTTTCATCCAGCTCTCCTAGATGGTTGACAGGGGCCCAAGCACTTGGGACCCGCTCCACCTCTTTTCCAGGCCATTAACAGATATTCTGAAATAGGTGAGCACAGAGTTCCTCGGAATGTCACAGGTGTACCTGAATCCAGATACCACAGCGATCCCTGATTTGATGGCAGCGTGACTTCACTGCCATTTTTCATTGTCAAGCTTTCCTTTCCCCTCTCTTTGTGCTATCTGAGTCCCTCTTTGAACGTAACTGTACCGCAAGTAGTTTTAGACTTCCTTCTTCTGAGAAAAGCTTATCTACAGCATACATATGTTGCATTTGTTCATATTTCATTTAAATTACATATTTTTCTCAGATGTCTTTGTAGTTCTAATAATGATTTCTACTTAGGAACAGGTTGAGAATTGCAAAATAAGTTTTTCTTTATGATTATGCATCCTCTAATTATTCTAAAGTTCTTTTTTAGCTTCTGCTCACATTCTACATATTTTAATGCTACTCTCAAAGATAGTTCTGCAAAATCAAAATTTTGATTGAACTCCTTATAAAGTGGGTGCCAGAATCTGATTATAATTATGAGCATAACCTGACATATTGACATAAAAGAAAATAAACCATCACAAAGAGTTGGGTCAATTTGAGGTTTCACAAAGACAATGCCAGGTTGGAGGCAGGGGTAGGGATTAGAATAAAGGGAAAGATGCTTTTTGAGACCTCTGTGGCCCATAAAAGAGTGTCTGTGTTTGAGTTCTGGCCCTTGCTGATGCAGCCCTGCAAAACAGCACATTATGCTCAAGTACGTGGGCCCATGCCACTCACATGCAGAACATGTGCTGGGTTCTCTCTTCTTCCTCCCCAAACTATTTTAGCCTGCTCAACCCTATGTGTTGCAGTGAATTGTGCGTGGGAGATCTCTTGCGATGCCTTGCTCTCTCTTTGTAAAAAAAAAAAAAAGTAAAAAAAATCAAATGTTTATTGACAAATAATGAAGATATTCTGACTTTGTAGATGAAACATGCTTATGCTTTATTGTACAAGAAGTCTTATGTTTTTAAAGCAAATAAAGGTGTTTAAAAAATTTTTTCTCTGTTCATCTCAGAATAAACTTATTTTCAAAATGTTCAATCTCAAATGTTAGTTTCTTTTTCATATCGGTATCCTGCTAAGTATGTTATAAAATCTAATATTTTCATTGCCCAGTGGCATATTTTAATTTAGGTGGACAAAATAACAATAGTAAAACAAATTTTAAAATATATAGTATGAAGGACAATTTGAAGTGAAGAACATTGGATTTTAATGAAGTGGCACTATCTTAATCCAGTTTGGCAGAACTGATTCATTCATCTTTCCTGATCATTTAAGAGAATGAAAATGTAACTTAAATATCACTTTTTCATTTCACATATTCACTTGGAGGAATACACACACACACACACACACACACATACACAAAAGCTCAACAAACACCAGTGCAAAATAGGTTGGAATACAAATCATCATCTAAAGTATTCTTTTTCCAATAATAAAACCAAACCAGCAAAGACTAGGCAAATAATATGTTACCTTGAATTAAAGGTCAGAGTCATAGAATACTGGTGCTACTATTAAGTCATCTAACATAATCCTGAAAGCAGTCAAATGAGAGGAGTATTGCAGCAATAAGAACAGCCTGAAAGAATTTGAATATAATCCATAAATTCTCACAACTAGAACTAGTTGAACTAGTATTCATATGGAACAGTCATTTTCATGCCCAACCAAGGTATAATTTCATTATTTAAAAAAACCCTGAATGTAAATGAATATGAAAATAGATCTATTATTAAGCATCAAAATGTATGGCTAATAATTCCAAGTCACTATTCTATCTTCCTCATTAACATGAATGAAAATCCATGTGCTTTCAGTCCAATAAATGATCAAACACCAACTTACTGACTACGTATTAAGTGAAATAAGTTTCATTTTAGGCCAGACTTTTCTTAATTAAACTTATGTATTTTGACCACTATTTTATAGGTAGCTGTAATTCTCACCCCATGTAATTAAATATCAAAACTGATGCTAAGGAAATTTCTTCATCAACCAAAACATTTTAATGGCCAGTAAATATAAAACTAAACTATGGATCTCAGTCTGGCTGGCATGAAAGATCATATTACTTGTCACCCAAAAAAATACTGCTTTGGAGCTGGCATAATGGTAGCAAGCTAATCCTATGCTCTGCCAGCATCCCATATCAGCACCAGATCATTTCCTGGCTGCCCTACTGCCCATCCAGCTCCCTGCTTGTGGCCTGGGAAAGCAGAGGAGGATGGCCCAAAGCCTTGGGACCCTGCACCCGCGTGGGAGATTTAGAAGCAGTTCTTGGCTCTCAGGTTTGGATCAGCCCAGTTTGGGCTATTGAAGCTGAACCAGTATGGAAGACCTTGTCTCTATGTCTCTTTCTCTCTGTAAAATCTACCTCTCAAGTAATTATAAATAAATCAAATAAAAGTAAGAATAAATAAAAATATATAATGTCTTCATGTGGTTTTGTGTATTAAAAAAGGCAATTAACTACAATTTTCCAGACTAACAAAGCAGTAGCTCAGATGATTGTGTGTGTAAATATGACACTGCTCTTAACTATTGTTAGAGATTGGCATGAAATATTAGGAATATTTTGAGAAAAGAGGAATGGCTAAAGCTTCAGAACCTGTTACTACGCAGTCTATAGATACACAGGTATTAACCTTCAGAACCTGTTACTACGCAGTCTATAGATACACAGGTATTAACCAGAAACTATTGAACTACAAACTAGAAAATGTTATCATTTTAATGAAAAAAAAGAAAATATCTTTATAAAGCCAAATCAATATGTTTGAATACAATCTTTTAAAATTAGCTTAAGGAAACAAAATGTTTTTATCAATTTTCTGAAGGGTATACGCTTGGCAGAATGTCAGCATTTTAAATTTTGGATGAGCTTTCCTCAGTCAGCTAATAAATCGGAAAAAGGAATTGATCCCTATCCCCGACTTGACATAGTCAGCACGGATTTAGATACCTTATAATGCTCAAATACATTCTTATAATTGAGTTAATTCAAATTTGTCTTATTCATCCCATTTAATGGGCCACTATGCATAATACAAACAATGATCATGTTTCAGTTGGACTGGAAAATGTTGACGGTGGCAAATTTCTGTCTCCCAGTCTAAGTTGTTGGGTTCAAGTCATTAGGAGAAGCTTTAAGAACAAAGAAAAATCCTAGAAACACAAAATGTTTAATATTTCAAATGATTCAATCCCCATGCTTAATAATGACATTCACACTTCTGGTTTGTAATTAGATATTTAAAACCATTTTCTACTGTACACATTTGGGTCTGATAATTAAGAGGCCACTTGGCCTACCTGTTTGATATGTCTGAGTATATGAGTCAAGGTGCAGCTCTTTGGCTCCCGATCTGCCTTCCAGCCACCCAGCACCTTGGGAGCAGTAATGATGACTGAGTTGTGTGGGTTCCTATCGCCACATGGGAAATATGGACAGATATTCTGGCTTTGTTCTGGTCAGCCCTGATTCATGTAAACATTGGGAAATGAATCAGTTTCTTTCTCTCTTTCTCTCCTTCTATCTCTCTGCCTTTAAAGAAAAGTTAAAGTAAAAATAAACAATCCTCCTAACAAAAATGAGAAATAAACAGCATTTTAAATCTCTAAGTACTCTAATAGTAAAAAATAAAAATAACTTAAATCCCCCAACTCTGATCATTTTATTAATGCTTTTTTTTTTTTTTTGCTTTCTTTTTCCCTTTCAAACAGGACCTCAGCTCCATTAACAATTCTGGATATTTTACATTCAAAACCTCTCCCCAGATATGCACAGGATTTGTTTCCTCAGATTTTTAAGTATCTGCTCAAATATTCAAAGGTATTTTTCCTGGTAAATCATTGAAATAAGTACTCCCCGCCCACAATACTCAGTCATACAACTTTCTGATCTCTTACGTGCTTTTATTTTAAGACAGTCATTTTCTGAAATAACTCAGAAGACCAAATATTATTAAGAAATCACATCATGACAGGTATACTAAAACTGATCAAAAGTTTAAAAATTAAAATCCTTAAATCTAAAGATTCAAAAAAAAAAAAATCTCACAACTTTGCAACATCCTAACATAGACTTCATTCAGTTTCCACCCCGATGATCTATCAGAATTTGGGCCAGCACAGCACAGCTTTCCTAAGGACAAGCACTTTACTTGGTCCATTGTTTATTGCAGGGAGCGCAACAGCAGCGGAAGCACAACTAATACAGGGTGCGGTAGAATCAACCTGGTTGTTGTGGAACACAGTGGAGTATGACTGTTTCTAAAAAGACTTCACGAAGGAATACTTTCCAGCCTTCACTATCTTGCTGCACCATCACACAACCAACCACCAACCTCAAGCCTTAGAATCACGTAAAAGCATGGTATAACTGACAACAATGACAAGTGTCTCAAGATTATCACTCATACTTAGACTCTAAAAATTAAATGGAACAAAATTCAAATTGGAGGATGCTCCAATGCTTTTCCTTATATACAAAATATAATGAAGTCTCAACGAAGCAATGTACTGGCTTTCCATTAGCACATACTTGAAAATCCAGTTCCAGGAAGGAAAATAAAGTCACACAGGGAATAAACGTATATGTAAAGCATAAAAGAAAATATATTCACTTTAAAAAAAGGTTTTCAAGGCTGTTGTAATCAAGCGCCTAAATCATCTTTGCTACAGGGTCTATCCCCACTTAATGCCAGATTTAATGGATGGATGAAATGGAAGTCATAGCAGAGGATTCATACTTAATAAAATGTGATCATTTTACATAAGATAATACAATATTCATGAAACTAAGGTGTTTTGCCCAATAAATAATAACAGATTCATACATATGAGAAAGTCTACCTTGTACTGTCTCAAGGAATTATGCAAACAGGATAGCTGTTAAAACATATTAGCAGAAGTAGTATCAATCAATGCATAACAAGTTAGGCAGTTATATCAGAATCAAGAATGCAGAAAAACTGAGCTGGACACAGAAGAAAGCTGATCGATTTTGATTGTAGCTATTTCTGATACACTGTGCATTTCTCTCAAATTAACTTTTCAGACAACTTTGATGAGTTAAATAATGAACATTATATGTATACCATTCATATAATTTCCTAGAGATTTTAGACCTAATTATGATTGAAAAAGACTGTTCAGTCCAGTATTATCATATTTTTAAGTAATATGGGACAACATCAATTGTATCATTATCAAATAAAAATTTGGGGGGTAATATAAAACAAATTAGTTACAAGTGTTCTTGTTTATTCATAAAAAATTATATGTGATATAATGAATGCAGCAAAAAATGTTATTATTTTTTATTAATTACATTGCATTATGTGACACAGTCCCAAAATGTTATTTTTTAAGTTGAAGCATTGTCCAAGAATTAGTGAAGAATCACATTAAAGGAATATCAAAAATGTACTATCAAAAAAAGGGATATAGGGCCTAGCACGATAGCCTAGTTTCTAAAGTCCTTGCCTTGCACATGCCAGTATCCCTTCTGGGCACTGGTACTAATCTAGTGGCCTGCTTCCCATCCAGTTCCCTTCTTGTGGCCTAGGAAAGCAGTCAAGGATGGCCCAAAGCCTTGGGAAGCTGCACCTATATGGGAGACTTGGAAGAAGCTCCTGGGTTTGGATTGGCTCAGCTCCGGCCGTTGTGGCCCCTTGGGGAGTGAACCATTGGACGGAAGATCTTCCTCTCTGTCTCTTCTCATATATATAATATAATAAAAATAAATAAATAAATAAATCTTTTTTTAAAGGGGAGTATAATGATCTTTAAAAGATATATATCAGATTGTTTAGAATCACAGAAGCAGACTGTGTAAAGCCTCAATACTAAGATACTAGAATCAGATCCTATCTTAAATAATTATGGAAAAATGATTTGCTCTATTATCCACTATAATTTGTTATTCAAACTGGGAAACAAACATATAACAGAAACATCTAAAATTCAAAAAGTAATGAAAAAAGACATATAGTACTTAAAATCCTTCAACTACAATTACTATAATCTTTTTTTAAGATTACTTTATTTTTATTGGAAAGGCAGATATACGGAAAGGGGAAAATACCAAGAAAATGATCTTCCATTCATTGGTTCACACACCAAGTGGCCAAAACATCCATAGCTGAGCCGATCCGAAGTCAAGTGGCAGGAGCATCTTCCAGGTCTCCCACATGGGTGGAATGCAGGATCCCGAGGCTTTGAGCAATTCTCTGCTGCTTTTCCAGGCCACAAGCAGGGAGCAGCATGGGAAATGAAGCAGCTAGGAAATGAACCAGAGCTCATATGGGATCCCAGTGTATCCCATGGCTTCAGGTCAGCTCAGTTCCAGCCTTTGCGGCCATTTGGAAAGTGAACCAGTAGATAGAACATATTTCTCTCTGAATTTGCTTCCCTCTGTAGATGTGTCTTTCCAATAAAATAAACAAATACGTAAATAAATAATAATAATGAAACACAAGTACTGTTCATTCATATTTTAAAAAAGAAAAAATTGTCTTGAGAAAATTTTATGAGCCTTTCATAAGATAAAATGTCAGTGCATTACATATGCACTTTGAAAAATTGTCATCTAAATAGTGATGACAGAATTTTATTTCTGCCAATGATGTGGCAGAAACGGGTTAGTTTTACCGTATAAGCAACTAGAAAATCGTCTTCATCTTTGATACCCCATTAAATTTTATTTAAAAGCCATTGAGAAGAAATAAATATGAAGTCCCATAATGTCATTTTTACATTAACTTTTTTTTTCCAGAGAACATCTTTACAATAAAATGTGCTCTTATAAGACAATGAAGACACAGATCAGAAATGGGGCCTGAGCTACCCAGAATATGTAAGACGGAGCAGTGGTGATGAAGGAGCTGTGCTGACAAAGCAGCAGCAGGAACATCAAACACCTACAAGCCAGCAAGCTCCTTGAACCTGGGCAAGGCCAGAGTGCCAATGCAAGGGAGCTTCTGTTGAATCATGAAGGATCGTGGTGGAGCTGTTTCAGGCTATGTAGAACCAGGTGGATCTATATATTATCAGTCTAACATTTTTATAACTGCATTGCCTGGAGGGGAATGTGTGGGAAATAGCAAAGGAAAAAAAATTTGAAGAAATGTCACCTGTGAAATCAACACATTTGATAGAAAGTAAAACCAAGGGATCTAAGCAGCTCAAGAATGCTCAAGGAGGATAAACACAAAGAACAGCACATCAAAACATGTCTTAGTGAAACTGCTATCAATCAGGATGAAAAGAAGATGTAAATGCCTCGACAATACACACTAAATCAGGGGAACAAAAGGAACAATCATAGGATAGTGTATCTGAAACAGCCAAGTAGAGTTTGACCCAAACTCTAGTGGAACAATTTAACTGGCCAAATTATTTTTATATCATTTTTGAGATTTATTTAATGTCTTAAAAGCCATACATGATGAGAAAAGTAATGCCTCAAAAACTTTCTGGAATTCAACAATAACAGTGAGACTTCTTGGTATGTGAACCACACCTTGGTTCACACACTTCTACTTCAGATGTTTTGGAAGCTCTGTTCTGTATTGTAGTTCAAGCAAGCACAGCCAGGAAAATAAAGACTCATTCTCCTCCCATATCTCAATCTATATTTAATTTATCCCCAAAGAGGGAAATTGGCATCATCTTTTTCTTCCAATTCAAGTCACAGTAAGAAAAACTGAGTTTTAGACACCTGCAGTAGAGCTGACTGGATCCCACTTGTCCCACAACCAGTGCAAACGAGGTAGAGGATCTGCATCAGGAAAAACATGCTGACAATTCTGGGAGCTTTCTTCTGGCACCCCAGATGCTCTTAGCATGGAGGTTCCACATGCACATTTTTAGGATGCATGCCAAAATGGGGCACACCAGAGGTTGCTGTCATCAGCTGGTTTCCTGGACACGTTGCTATGGAACAAGGGCATCTGACTGCCAGTTCTCATACAGTGGTGTTGCTGTTCAAGTAAGGAAAGAAAGCTGGAGGAAACTGCAGTTTGGTGTGCAAGTCTTCTTAATTTGGAACAGAATATCTAGAGCTCCATGTCAAAATGTTGTGTGAAAACAAAGGGGAACAACTACAAAAAGATATCCTGGGCTCAGATTCAACTTTGGTAGTTAAGAAGGCTGTGCACATGTGTTAAGTGGCTCTCCTTGAGGCGCAGTTAGTGCCAGATGTGTAGTACCCTTGACTGCATTCTCCATTCTCCAAGCGAAACACAAAAACCATCACTACAGAACAAAAGCCTAACTTGTGCACATGCTGACTGACTAATAAGCTACTTTGAACTGAAAGTGACTTCCAAAATGATACGTTTACTTTTGGCATAAAATAAAAGCAATCATTTTTGGCAATCTGGAAGAATATGTGGATAACCAAAACTGCAAACTCTTAGCAATAAACAGAGACAGAATCTGTGAACTTTATATCCTGGACTCAAAAATGGAACCATCAAAGCCTTCCGGAATTGTTAATGTGGTCCTTTTGCACAAACCATGCATATGGTGGCAAACAGTACAAATCTGACCAGTCGAAAGGGCTTGAGCACACTTTTTTTTACCAGTTAATGGGCTACATTGATCTGAGCATTGCTTCTAGCCAACCAGGACAAAAGAAAACCATATAAGCAAAGGCACCAGAGACTCCTTCTCCTCCTCTTCTCTCCTCTCCCCACCCACACCTCATATGTGTCCTTCCCTCCCTTTCTCTCTTCCTCAGTTCTTTTCAAAGGAAATGAGAATGAAAAAAACTGCGACAATTGAGCAATCTAAAATGCTTCATTTTCAACAGCAACAATAGATTCAATGAAGTATAATTAACACATGGAGGGTAGATGGCAACGAATGCAGGCAACAGGTATGGGCTTTGAAGAGATTCAGAGGCTAGGCACAGCAAAAAGGATTTCAGAGTACAGATCATAACTAGGACCAAAGGATGAAAATTAACAGACTTAGATAAGAAAAGGAACATATCTGATAGCTTTTCATGAAATATTGAGCATCAAAATAAATGGAAATTGCAAAAAAAAACATAGTGAAATGGGATATCTGGGGTGAAAGAGAGCAATAACTAAATGAAAACTCACTAGTTAGATTTACCATTAGATTGAGTTGGCTGGAGAAATGATCAGTAGATTACAAAATAATCTATAGAGATTACACATTCTGAAGAACACAGAGGAAAACAAAAACAAAAACGCTCCATTAACTCACACATAAATGAGTACAGAAAGTGACACAACATATTCAGAAGCACACTGACTAAAAAGTGGTTATATACGAACAAAAAACTTAATTTACTCATCCAAAAAGTACAGTAAACCCCTCACCATATAAATGCAAAGAAAATGACACATAGGTTCATTTTTGTCTGACTGGAAAAAAAAACAGAGAGGAAGTTGGAAAGGCAGAGAAAATACAGTTTTTTTTTCCCAGAGGAAAATACCAACTATCTTGGAAGTTCAATGGATAAATTGATAACTTGTCTGAAACATGTATGACTAATTGGTAAACAGGGCTAAATATTCAAAATACCTAACAAAAAAAAATCTGATTTGTCTCCCAACTCTTCCAGAACACAAAGGAAAATAAAAGTATTCATCATATAAATAAAACTGCAATAACAGGTGAATGACAGCCCTGCCTGGCAAGGAGTACTTCAAGATCTTAAGCTATAAGCAAGCGACTCCAGGCAGTAGATCAAACTTAAACAAGAAGGAAATAGTGAAGGCAACAATGTAGATAATTATAAAATAGTGTAGTTACAGGTATATTTGCTCCTTCACTCATAAATAGTGAAGTTACTGAATAAACCTACATTTTCTCTACACTTGTGATTTCTTCTTTATCCATGAATATTTATATGATTAGAATCTATTTGAACTTACTAAGCTTTATTATGGCCTACCATTCTGTCTGTTTTAGGGAACATTCTATATAATTATATGGTGAGATGAAATTGCAATCTGCTCTTGACAGATGCAGTGTTCCAAAGATGTGGGTTTATTACAGTCTGTTTATAAAGTTGTTTTAAGTCTTCCATCTCCTTTTTATTACATTCCTATTTATTAATTACACTGGGAGGATTCTGGTGTTGTGGCACAGAACGTTATGCCACCACTTGCAAACTCAAAATCCCATACAGAAGAGATGGTTAAGTCCCACTCTGCTTATGATCCAGCTTACAGATAATAGACTTGGGAAAGCACTGGATGATGATCCAAGCCCTTAGTTCCCTGACACTCATGTGGGAAATCCCGATGGATGTTCTGGCTCCTCATATTGGCCTGACTTGGTTCTGGTTGTTGCAGGCATTGGGGCACGAACCAGCTGATGAAAGATCAAATAAATATACAAAAATCTGTAAAAATAGTTGAGTACTAATTTCAACTATTATTGTTGAGTGATGGTCCATGAATTTTATGTATATTTTGATATTAATATAGGTAGTTTATCTTCCTTTTTTGATTATATTCATACATACATACATGTTTCCCTCATTTTACTTGCAATTACATATTGACATAAATATTTGAGTCTAACCTGATTAAGTATGATTTAATCAATCTCTGACTTTTCATTGGTAAGCTTAATAATTCATATTTAATGTTATTGCATGCTGTTGAGTTTTAGACAGGTTAAAAATATAATGATGAATAGCCCAACTTAATCTAGTAAGTTTTATGAGTAGATAGGAAGTGACTGATAATGGACTGTGTTTTTTGGGACAGGTAGAACAGTATTTTAAATTAGCTCATGTATATGATTATATGACCATGACTTTAGTAAAAACTTAGGATCATACATTTTAAATGGATGAATTGTATTCTATGTAAATTTTACCTCAGTAAGGTTTTCAAAAATATAAGTCATGAACTTCTCACCAGAATCTGCATAAATCACAGGATAATACCTTCAAAGGGCTCATATTTAGGCAAGTTTTTGCTGAATATTTGAATTTCTGTATGAAAATAAACATATTTCAGTTGCATTTTCCATGACCTTCAGGAATGGCCTCACATGCAATTTACCTGAATTTTTTGACTATAATATATTGTTTTGCCAGTTTTGCAAAGCAAAAATATTCTGTGGAAAGATATATGCTACAGTAAATTAATGTAAATAAGGTGTAAAATTACAAACTAAAAGAGGTAATAACACATTAACATGCTTCTATTTATATAGAAAATATGCTGTTTTTAAAAAGCTATGGTATTGACTTGGATTATCTTGCGTTTTGTAGGAAATAATAACCCAAGTTTTATGGTTTGACAATTGGTAATTTAATAAAACTACAGAAAATTAAATTTTTTCTTTTTTTGAGGAGGGGACAGGACAATAGTTTCATATTCAAAATTTAATACTTTATGTAAAATGAGTGGCATGTAAGTTTAAAAGCAAAACAAAATACAATCAAAACAATTTTCTCTGAATATAGAGCCAAAATTACTTTGTGAAAAAAATTTTTCTTAAATCTATTTTACAAGAACCTTGCTACTAAATGTTGTTTCATATCCCACACTACTTAAAATCTTTTTGTCAGGTAAGCTTACATCAAATATCTGGTAGGATGATTCTATCTACATGTCGTTAAATTTAAATGGCAAGATCTGAAAGGAACAGAGTGAACTCTCTTGAAAGTCTATCAAGTTCAAAATATTGAAGATTAGCTAGCAATTTCTGGAGTCTTTTGATTTAAATTCTGTTTAATCTGTGAGTAACCATAAATCTATTGGGTTTAGCCTATATCTGCTCTTAAATGTAGCTTCATTACTGTTTATGCTTTGAAGAGTGTTTTAATTACTCCTTGCTTCTTTTTAAAATATAAAATGACTGAACAAGTGCAGAAAGTAACTATCCCCACTGAGAAGTTTCTAAACAGAGGTAGGTGCATGAAATGGCTTTTCAAAACCAAGATCACATTTTAGGTTCCTTTTGAATATTGCTGAATTTTTAGGAGATTTCTACAGACAGATATTTCCAAAAAGGTCATAGTATGTTTAATTCAACATACTGATGCCTAAGCCTAGCCAGCACTTTGTAAAGAACGTTCCTGCAGAATTTGGAATTGGTGTGGTTTATATAAAGATTTATTTCTTCTTACTTGAAAGTTACAGAGAGGAGAGACAGAGACAAATTCCACCCTCTGGTTCACTCCTGCAAATGGGCTACCAACAACCAGAGCTGAGCTAATCTGAACCTGGGAGCCAAAAGGCTTTTCTGGGTCTCCAATGTGGGTGCAGGGAACCAAGGCCTTGTGCCATCCTCTGTTGTCTTCCCAGGCCATTAGCTGAGAGCTGCATTGGAAGTGGAACATCCGGGACACAAACTAATACATATATGGGATGTTTGCACAAAGAGATTATGCCAAGGATGGACACCTGGAATTAGTGTGGTTTTAAAAATGCACATAGTGGTACAGCTGAAATTATTGTATTTGAGCAAAAAATTACAAATAAAATGTAGAGGCTGGTGCTGTAGCTCAACATGCAAATCCTCCACCATCTTGTGCCAGCATCCCATATGGGCACCAGTTCATTTCCCAACTGCTCCACTTCCCATCCAGCTCCCTGTTTATGGCTTGGGAAAACAGCGGATGATGCCCCAAGTCTTTGGAACTCTGCATCTAGTGGGAGACGAAATCAGCTCAGATCCCACCATTACGGCCATTTAGGAAGTGAACCAATGGATAGAAGAATTTCCTTTTCCCATTCTCTCTTTAAAATCTGCTTTTCAAGTTAAAATAGGCATTTATAAAAATGGCATGAAGCAGTCCTGTGCTGAGCATGAGGGTTAAGATATCACTTAAGACATGCACATTCCATGTCAAAGTCCAAGGCTCCAGTCTTGGCTCCATTCTCCACATTAACTTACTACTAACTCAAACTCTGGAGACAGCAGGTAATAACTCAGCGAGAGGATCCCTGTTAATTACACTGTGGAAGAAATGGATTAAGTTCAAAGCTGTCAGCTCTTCCTTATGCAGCACAGGATGCTCAGGGCATTTTAGAAGAGATTGCTCAGTTTTTCAATTTGTTTTTGAGTGACATCACATAATATGTTTTAGGTGTGTCCAACAAAAAAAGCAAATCAAGGCATTATTTTGTGAGGATTACCATTTGTCTCAAACAAACAAAACCCACAAAAGTTCAAGTACATTTAAGATGAAAATTGAAGCATATGTTACATCATGTACTGTCTGATACCAATAGTCATACAAGAATTTCAGTTGTACATGTCACTTTAAATACCACACTGTGTTGTGGGGCAATGAAAATTGAGTTATGCTATACTAAATGTGCGATATGCTCATTATCATAAATAAACTGTTATAATAAATGATTATTATATTTGCACATGAACCTTCCAGAACTTTAAGGTGGAAACTAACAATGTTATTTGTGGCAAAACAAAACAAAGAATTCAAAACTGCCCTTCCCACCCATGGAGTACATGCCTCAGTTAATGTCTTAGGTGTAAGCAGGCTCATCAAAATGAACTCTTCAAAATAAAACTTGGATGTTGACGTTGGAAGTCATACTTGAACACAATAGTAAGCTAAAATAAGTATGGAACCAGTATTTTAAAATTGAATATGAGTAAAAATCAAATAAGCCTAATAGCATTTTAGAAAATCTGGGGCAAAAGATACTTGAAAGAATATATCTGGATGTATGATCTTTTAAAATTTCCTAGGATTGCACCACTTGTTTTAGGATAAATTCTATCAAAGTTAGCTCGGCTGGAGATTAAAATATGCATTAAAATTAAGACCACAGAAGCAATCAGAGTAATGTATCATCTTGTGTTATTTTATAAATTTTGTGTTAAGTCAGTGAGCTAAAAATAACATGCAACACTTTAGCAATTTTTAAATAAATGATTGACAGAATTAAAGCCACTCACTGAAGCCATGTTTCTTTGTCTCTCCGAGATATTAAAAGATATACTAACAGTATCTTACGTGGCACCAATTCTCACGGTCCACAGGCCTCAATTTGAATGGAAAAATTCTAATAATTTGTTAGCAACTGTGGCTTGATATGCCATGTCTGCACTATCTCCACTTTAACATCTTTGGGCAACCTGAAGAAATTATGAATCATTTCTGTAAAAAAAAAACAAAACAGTATTTTTGACTGCTTTAGTATAGTCTCTTATTTTTGCTACTAAAACTTCACCTGAAATGTTTATAAATGGGCATAAATCTTCAGATAATAATCAAAAATCTTTAAAATTATTTTATTTTATATGAGAAATTCTCAATGAATTTCAAAAAAGCTGATCTTGTTATCAAAATTAATGACAGTTGATCACTGTTATAAGATGAAATCTCTAAATAACTATGGTTTAGTCTTAATCCTCAAAATATAAAAAATATAAGAAGTGACACTCTTTCCAGATGTAATAAAAGATAAGATGAAGTCATTAGAGTGTGCCCTAGTAAAAATGACTTGTGTCCTCACTAGTTACTCACAACCATGTCAATTCCATAATGTTGCAAATTGCGGTTGATGTTATGTCGGGACTCTTGGTTGAATGGGATGATATTCTGCCAGCTCTAACAACGGACCAGAAATGGTCTCCCCAAGAGACTGTTCAACCCATCTGGACAATAAATAGCTGGACTTTATACTTGGTATATGTTTACAAGGAAAGAATCTTGATTGAATTTGAACTGTAATACTGCATCAAGGTGGAGGAAGCCACCAGGGGGGAGGGGCGTGGGGGGGATTCCCAGAGCCTATGAAACTGTAACATAATGCAAAATAATTAATAAAAAAAATGACTTGTGTCCTTACAAGAAGACAGAGACTAACAGAGAAGCCTGACATAGGACATCAGAAATAGAGATGAAAGTGACCTATCTACAAGCCAGCAACACCCCAGACTTGCAGGAACAGGAAACGGCAAGGAGAGAGCTACCCCAGGAGACTTCAGAGCAAGCTAAAACCCTTCACCGAATGGAAGCAACAGAAATGCCCATCAGCAGAAGACTGGATAAGAAAGCTATGGTTCATCTACTCCATGGAATACTACTCAGCTATTAAAAAAAAACAAAACGCAGTTCTTTGTGGCCAAATGGGCCAAACTGGAAACCATAATGCTAAGGGAAATGAGCCAATCCCAAAAGGTCAGATACCACATGTTTGCGTTAATTTAAGAGGATATGATGTTCTGTAAAACATGTTATTTTATGTATATTATGTTATATGTTGTGTATAAACTAAAACTGAATTGACAATGAGGTGATCACAGAAGATGGTTAAGAAATTGCAATTGTTTTTAACATACTGGTTACTCAATACTATAACTATTAGTTACACAACAAAGTTAATTGTTGCTGAGGGTATGTTGGAGCCTTTAATTGATCGGGTTGATAATCTGATGGTTCTGCCCTCGGACCGGACAGGGTCTCCCCAGGAAGCTGACGAACTAGATTGGACTATAAGATGTTGGACTCTATGGTTAGTTTATACTTGCAAAGAGGGAATCTCAACTGTACTTGATCAGTGGATATGCAACAAGGTGGAATATTCCACATGGGGGGAGGGCGGGGGAGGGGTGGGGGTGATTCCCAGTTCCAACGAAACTGTATCACATAATACAATGTAATCAATGAATAAAAAAAAATAGTTAAAAAAAAAAAACCCTTCACCGAAACCTTCATTTTGAACTTCTAGCATTCCGACATATGAGAGAATGACTGTATTTGTGTGTTCATTTCAGCCTGTATGTCACCATTTTATGACTAAAACATGCCTCGTTGTACTTTTATTTCACAAATGAGTTATACAATAATCAGACATGTGGTAATTAAAGTTATGTAAGTTCTTAAATACAAAACTTACTTATAATCACTCAGAAGCCTGCATATTTAGACATGATCAATAGCTGAAGTGTTTTTCTTAGTTTTGACTAAGTTTCAGTATGTCAATTAAATTCTTCTGACTTCAAAAAACAGTGTGGGGCCTGGCATGTAGCCTAGCAGCTAAAGTCTTCGTCTTCTACACACTGGGATCCCATAGGGGCACAGGTTTATGTCCCAACAACTCTGCTTCCCACCCAGCTCCCTGCTTGTGGCCTGGGAAAGCAGTCAAGGATAACCCTAAGCCCTGGGACCCTGCACTTGTGTAGGAGACCCAGAAGAGGCTCCTGGCTCCTGGCTTTAGATCAGCTGAGATCCGGCCGTTGCGGCCACTTGGGGGAGTGACTCATTTGATGGAAGATCTTCCTGTCTCTCCTCCCCTCTGTTTATCTGACTTTGCAATAAAAATAAATACATCTTTTTTAAAAAGAATGAAATCCGGAGTTGGTATAGTGGCATCCATGTTAAGCTGCCACTTGCAATGATGAGAGCATCCACCTGAGTCCTGGCTACTCCACTCCCAATCCAGTTTGCTGCCAATGCATCCTTCTGGAATGCAGTGAAAGATGGACTGAGAACTTGGGTTTCTGACACCTACATGAGAGATCCAGTTGAAGGTGTAGATCTCCCAGAGCCTGGAGCCTTGAACTGCCCCCTCCCATGGAATGTACTGACAGGAAGCTGAAATATAAAGTGAAGCTGGAACTTACACCTTGCCATTGTGATTGGGATGTATGCAATGGAGCCTCTGTGCCAAACGTCTGTTCCATGTAAACACCTTTACTTTGATGTATTATCTGAATTCGAATATATACACCCACATGTGAGAAAAATCATACACATAGGTGAAAATTACTACTCTATGTCATTTCTCTGCCTACAAAATCATAATCAAAGTTAACATTACCAGTTCCAACTCAATGAACTTTATAAAATGAAAAGGAAAATTACATTATTTGCTCTCATTCCAAAGTTATTTTTATTTAATTATCTGCCCCATACCTAAAGGTTATTGGATATATGTTTGTATGGTACACAGTGTAATCACAAAACAATAATAGCAGGAAAAAGTAGGGAGAATGGGATATCAAATTGTATAATATAGCAAGCAAAAAGGCATTTTCTGCAAATTTAAATATCAGTTCTAAATAACCAAGGTAAAGCAAAGTGAATCAAACAAAAAGGTAATTTATATTTCATGAGAAAAAGCCTAACATATTAAAAATACAAAAATATGTTAAAAATATTACTAAGTGAGTAATCATGATGCATTATATTGGAAAATACGAAAAATCAAGTAAGAAATGAGGGCAGGCAATTGAACCGCTGGACTCAAAACTCCAACCATAGAGAGAATTGCAGGTGCCATGGTATGACCGTTGAGAGCATATGTCAGAGCTGGGCCTCCTCAGTGATCTAGACAGAACAGTGGACAGCATATCCAGGTACACATGGAGGATGTGGCAGTGCACTGGAGCCATAACAGAGGACAGAACAAACTGGTCAACTATCCCAGCGAAGCGTTAGCAGTGAATAACTGGACAGAGACACTAAGGCAAACTATGTCATTCAGTGGATCATGGGAAGATTTCATCGTGATTGGAGTGGCGAGATAGCAATACAGAACTGCTGAACTATCAAAACCACAAGAGCAGGACCCTCGGAGCATGCCTCACATCATGGACCCTGGGACGGATGGGAGACTGGGTGTGGCTTCTCCCCTTATCTTCTTCCTTCCCCCAGATTCAGGAAGGAAAAAAGAGAATGTAAAAACAACGGTCTCATCTCCTTTCCTCCAGGCCTTGACCCATTGCACCCTAATCAACTATGTTAAAATTATCAAAAATAAAATTTAAAAATTTTTTTTAAAAATCCATGGAAAAAATAAATTATGGTAGGGCAAAAAAATGTTTAAAGTATCTATGAAGAATGCATGCATCTCAGAGTTCTAAGACAGAAGTAAAAGCAAAGCCCAGAAACAATTGCTTGAAACCAACTCAAGAGCTTTTGCAGTTCAGTAAGCAGTTCATCTGTGAAATTGCAGAGTACAGCATTGCGTTTCAAGACTGTGATTAAATGCAGAGAATATGTTTATACATTAAGTAACACCAATTGGTGACCAAAAGTCAAAACCAAACCTGAAAACCAAAAAAAAAAAATTTTTTTAATTAAAAAAAAATAAAAGTTAACAAGTAGGAAGCCATAAAAGGCTCTTAGGGTTATACCATTTCCTGCTTTAGAGAAATATCTGGAGTGTAACTCAGAAAAGAAAGAAAATAATCAACAAATAATTCAATTGTTGCCATATATTTTGCCCTTGAGTTAGTGTAAACTGGCTATTAGCCATATACCTGTAACTTACATCATGGTCCCCAAAATAATTATCTCAACTGGAAGAATTTAGAATATATTTGCTTCATAGAATCATAAGAAAATGTACCATATTATGGTGTATATTCTCTTGTCTTTTTCCCTAAATTACTTTTCTTTCCCTTCAATTTGATAAAGACTTTGTGAAGAATTAACATGATTTGATTTTTATCCTGCAGAAAATTGAGTTCCAGGCTTGTAAGATATCAATCAGCAACAGTACCTTATCTATGATTATGAGTTACAAATTACAGAAGTATTGATATTCTTAGCTAGAAGAAACCTTGAAGATAATCCCATCACTTACAGATGACAAAATAGCTACCTACAGAGACCAAGAAACTGAGAGATCCCTACAGTTTAATAAGAAGGATTAGGATTTGAGTCATCTAAGTTTGAAATGAAAACCACCACTGTCTTCTGCTACGACTTACTGTTCTTCAAAAAATATGATGCAAACACAAGAGACATGATTTACCTTTACTTTGATAGATATATACTAAATGATTATTTGTATACTGAATACCTTAACTTTGAGGAATTCAATTTTGGGTTAACAATAGGATGTTTCCAAAAGCCTTAGGAGGAAAAAGCCAAAAAGTTTCTTCAAATGGTAGAATAGCATACAGATTTGACAACATACTCCTAAAGCCAAAAGTAATTACGGCGCCTTGCATCCAAAACTGCTATTAGAGTGCCTGTTCATGTTCCAGCTACTCTTCTGATGGCGCTCTCTAGTAATGAACTTAGGAAGGCAGCAGAAGATGCTGAAATACTTGGGCGCCTGTGACCATGTGAAAGACAGATGGAGACTTCACTCCTGTCTTCTGTCTGCCCATGACATAGTTATTGCAGACATCTGGAGAGTGAACCAGTAGATCATCTCTCTCTCTCTCTCTCTCTCTCTCTCTCTCTCTCTCTCTCTCTCCCCACCCCCAGGCTCCCTCATTCCCTCACCTTCTCCTGTTGACTCCCCACCCAGAGCTCCCCTCCTCTCACTCTAGCACTCAGCCTTTCAAATAAATAAACAAACCTTCAAAAGTCATTCGTTTAGTGTGCTTTACTCCTTCTATTCTTATTTGAACTTCCAAACTAAACTTTTCAATATAATTATTCCTAATCTGAAAAGTCCTGCTTCCTACTGTAAGATCTGGTAGGTTAACTTTTAACAAGTCTGAATTTTTGGTGTTTGGGTTTTTATTTGGGCTATTTAGCTTTTAAAAACGATCCTGAGGTGTGCCTTTGACTTGGAGTTCGAAACACTGCATAAGACACGTACATCCTCAGAATCAGAGTGTGCTCTTGATTCTAGCATCTACTCAATGCACCCCTGAGGCAGAAAGGACTGGAGAGACCCAACCCAGGACCTGGTCCCTGGCTTCAGCCTGTCTAGCCCCAGCAGCCGTGTGTACTAGGGAAATAAACCTGTGGTAGAAGATCTCTCTGTGTCTCTCTCCCTTTCTCCCCCTCTCCCTCTTTCTCTCCCTTCCAAATAAATAATTATTATTTTTTTATCCTAACATAAAAATTGTTTAAAGTTCAAACACAAAGTTAATGCAGAATAGAGAAAAGTTTGTTTTCCTTCTACACAATATGCTAAACTATTTCACTCTTTCTGAGTTAAATATTAGTTTACTTTCTCATTGTTCCTTTAGAACTATGTAACTCAGAAAGAATGAAATAGTTTAGGATATGTGTGCTGTGGAAAAACTATGCCAAGATTTCAAAAATATTTTCTTCAAATATATTTTAATTTCATTTCCTACTAACATATTTACTCTTCAAAATGTCCCATCTATATTTACTTCTGATCATAAAATTATGCCTTTTCGTTTTATTGTAAAGATTTATTTATTCTTATTGGAAAGGAAGATTAACAGAAGGAGAGACAGAGAAAAATCTTTTCCAACCACTGGTTTACTTCCCAAATGGCTGCACTGGCCAAAGCTGAGTCAATACATAGGCAGGAGCTTCTTCTGTGTTTCTCACCTAAGTGTAGGATCCCAAGACTTTGGGCCATCTTTCCCTGCTTTACTAGGCATAGTAACAGATAGCTGGAAAAGAAGTGGATTAGCCACAACACGAACTCAGAGTACATATGGGATGGCAGCACTTGCAGGTGAAGGACTAGCCTGTTGAGCCATCACACCATATTGTTAAAATAGTATATTAGTGGCATATTACACGTCTAGGGCTTTACTCACAATTTAAACAGTACATTTGTAAAGGATTTGATGAGGACATGCAAACCCATTTTTATATTCTTTATGTGGCAAATGAAAATATTGAGTATATTCCTGTTCATTTTAACGAAAAGCTGTTCTCATAAGGCCACTCTTTTGTTATGCGCAAATCCAAAACTTTCCATAATTCAAAGTAATCCATTTGGTGTTTGCATGTTCAAGAGAATGATATGGGACCTTAGAAATGATATTATTAGAATCTAGAAAAGACAGACTATAAAATATTAATTCAGTTACTCCAGGAAAGAATACAGACTACACAAATGCCACCAACACCTTCTCATTAGAAACCAGATCCCCTGAACTATGGAACATTCCGAAGGAGATTTGCAGAAGGCTCGGATGTAGAAACCCATCATTAGTATGCTTATTAATGCTTGCTGTTAGAACTCTCACTGACCTGGAAAAATATTCTGATAAGGGTGGAAAAATGTTTTCACTAGAAGACCATGGAAACATCAGGAAAATGCAACAAAAGGTATAATGGGAATAAGAGTGATTAGCCTCATCCAGGATTATTCTTCTTTCTTAGAAGAAAATGGTGTTTGTGATAACACTCAAGACAGCAAATTTAAATAAACCTTTATTATGAAAAATAGCAAGATTTTGGGGTAAACACTATTAAATTGTCTGTTCCGTTTCAATATTTCTCATTTCATTGAATAGCCACTTGGCATTTTTTCCTCCATGATGGTGACAGAATACTCAAAATTTTCCAAATTCATTTGTCCTAGCAATTCTTTCGTTAATTCAGGATGCTGTATAGTATTAATTCTCCTAAAATGCACTGTAGGATACATTACCCTACATAGTGCTTGAAAACTGGACTATTCCTAAAAGATCCTCAGGTAGCCAACTAACATGGCATACCCTAAATGCTCCCACTTTAATTTTTGTGGATAATTTTTCCATCTTTAGGCGAGGTTTTGAAATTTCTTTTAATAAGCTGAGATGGGAGAGGATTGTTGGTTTACTCCTGTTCAGGTACCACAGAGAGCTTTTTATTCCAAAACCTTGACATTTCTCTAAATAAAAATGTCAGTTGGAAGAATAATGCGTATTAAACTGAAAGACTGTTTTCCAACCACAAGAGATGAGGCCAAGCCACCGCAAGAATTATCGCCTCCCAGTTCAGACTTTGGCTTCGCTGGTGCATCATCCTGAGTTTCTTGCAGAAAGAACAGAGAGAGAAGTGATTAAATGAAATTCCTTTCTTCTGTACAGGAAACCAAAATGACAATGGCAATTTGTTAACTTCTGGAAATAAGGAAGCAATTAAGGGAAAAATAAATCTTAGAGGATTTCCCTAAACCTTTAAATCACTTTACATTAGCCTCTTAGCAAGAGATAGTCTAAGAGCTGGCTTCATTTGGAGCACTGTCTTGTATATTGTTGATAACTAATAATTTTGAGGACTAACTGACTGAACAACCTATGGTAAAAAGTAATAAGTAAAAATTAATAGTTGAGTAGATTTTAATACAAGGTGATTGATACTCTGCATAGAAGTTCAGAGGAGTCAATAGTCTACAGTCTAGAAACGTTACAAGAAACAACTGAAGGAGAGATGAAAGAAAGGACTCCCATTTGCTGCCTCTCATAGCTTGCATGCCCTTTCCTGATGACATCAAAATTCCTTCCTTTTATTCAGCTTTGGTAAAATAAGTGATTTTAAACATTTTCATAGGAGACGTGTATTATGAAAAAAATCTGCTTCAAAATTTTTGCGCCAAAATAAAATTATCTTTTGATTTAATTTCCAAAAACATCAAAGTACCTCCTTACAGCCTAAATTTATTTTCTTCTGGCAAGAACTGGATGTCCGTTTGCTATCTGTCATCTATCTATCTATCTATCTGTTTAGTTTATCTGAGTAGTTCTGAGGTTTGTTGGTTTTTACTTCTAACATCTCTCCTTTCCAATTAGGGCTCATGGTTCAAATATTGTACTATGCTAAATAATTTAAAAATATATACATTTGGAAATAAACATAACATTATGTCATAGTCTAAAAAATGCATAATGTCTGAGGACATTAAATAAAGTGCTGTTCAACATTAGAATCCATGCAGCTGTTGGTATTTCACAGCAAATATTCTATGGTTACTGAGAAGTTTAATTAAAACAGTATTGCTAAGTATAAATATGGTGAAAGAATGGGAGCAATAATTCTTGATATGTTCTCTTAAATGCGTGCCTTTCATATCTAATAATCAGAAAAGTTGTTAGCCTTTTACTAATTCCAAGTTAGCTGAAGATCCTGTAATTTTATGAAACTTTTCTCTTTAAGAAATTCTACTGCCTCAATTCCACCAAATATATGAGATACAGCAAAACATTGCAATATTCACTGTTCACATTTTATATGCAACTTTTTAAATTATCTCCTTTAAGGATATTCAAAAGGAAGACAAGAGATTTCTGGGGCTCTTGATAGACCTTTGAGGTATTTATAAAGGCAAAATAATTTTCCAATATTATGAAGGTAATATTCACCTTTCCTATTCCCATTCTCTTAAGAATCTTAGTGGCAACTTCTTAAATATTCAAGACATGTGATGGTTTAATTTAATGCGTTATCTCAAAATGTGAAAGTTCTGTATAAATCAGTGGCCAATATTTGCTAACTGACTGATAAATGATGTCACACAGCCAGTCAATGCAAAAAGATACATTTAAATTTCAAGATCAGAGCGAATTTTAATAAAACAGGATACAAAATATTTTTGTGTGTAATTTCAGATTCTTCATTCCAAATGCAAACAAATTACTACCTGATGACTTTTGGTAGACAAGAATAATATTCTTCAAGCTAAAAATCTTTACTGTTTACATTATAAGTTTCTCATCTAATTGGTATTTTTCTATATAGCCTATGCAAAGAAAACTTCTTTGTACTCTTCAATAACTGTTAAAGATAAAAAGAATCCCTGAGACCTTAAAAACGCATACAAAAATTGCAGCGACGCAAATCAAGCCATTTCACAAATATATGCTCGTACCCTAATGTGTGCACTTCATGTACATGCAAAAGTTATAAATTACTTTTCTTTAGAATTCATTTTGCATCTTTCATGTAGACTCTCAAAAAAACATATCAAACATATCAATGAAATCATCTGCTCACACAATAAAAATTCAGATTTCTAAATTACTCATCAACCTCCAAATTCAAGCTACCTATACTTTTATCTCCTTAACAATTATTAGTTTCAAAAACTGTAATCTTTTGGATGTTTGCTGATATTCCCCATACTATGTAGTCTCTCCAGGCCTCATTTTCTACAGGCTTTATTTTCCCCTGTGCAACATGCCTAATTTTTCTCAGATACTGGCTAAAACATGTAAAAGAATCTCCTCCCTATATGATCCACAGCATTTTCAAATCATATAGTTCATAGTTTATATTACTCTACACGTCTCTATAAATTTTAGAATCTATTAGAAAGAAAAAGAACAGAGGTAATAAAGTCTTTTATGTTAGTATTTGACCAGATGCCTTGGAATTAATAATATTTGATACTTAGAATTTCATGACTACAAATTAACCAAAATTTAATATAATCAGAAGGGAATCCATTCTGGGGAACAGCGACTTCAGACATTTTGGAAAATTATTACATGAGTTGTATACGTTAATAATTGCTTCCATGTAGCTTCATGTAGCAATCTATAGTCAAATTTAAAATGACACTGAAAGACTGATGATGACCTGTACAGTGAACACAGATTATAAATGAAACGTGAATAGATATATTACAGGAATAAAGTTAAACTAACAAGATAAAGGATATAAAGGAAATAAATAGATGGAAAAAGGTAGTTCAAACTAGCAGAAGAAAAAGGTAAAAATTTTAGTCACTTAAAACATGCTCCTTCACAGAAATTAGTACTTGCAAATTGCTCAACATCCATCTTTGCTTTAGTGTGTAATTTTAAAAATGTGTTTTGAGTATCTGAATCCTAGTGGATTCCAATCCTAGATTCCATTAGGCTAACATATAACACATATTTAGTATATTAAACATGGAAACTCTATAACTCCCTTTTAGATATAGAGAAACTAATACTAATGAGCTACAAAGTCAAGAGAACCTTCGATTCACTCTCTAGTCACAATTCATTTTTCTACATCTTTCTAAAATAATACTCACACAAATGAGAGAATCAGAATAGCAAAATAAACAAATACCAAAGAAAACATCCTAATAAAGAGAATAGTAATTACATAGTCATTATATATGATAGCATTTAAATAGACATTTTCACCAAATTTTCATGGTCATGACCATTTCTATCATACTGACAAACATAAAAGGAAATGTTCACTCAGAAATTTATTATTTTCACCACTTTCAGTATTAAAATAATGAGTGATCAATCATTGAATATCTCAAAGACAAACTTTTGAGTAAACCCAGCGTACGCAACATAAAGATACCTACTCAAAACAGTTGTAGTTTTTTTTTTTTTTTCATTCAGTGAGAAAATGAGCAAAAAATACGAACAGGTCTTGGATTGCAGATAATATACAGAGGGCAGAAATGCACATGAAAAACTGTCTCAGCTACAACAGCTGAAAATTAAACCTGTAACAAGCAATCACTCCATACTTAAGACAATGGTCAAGGTAAAAAAAAAAAAAAAAGTGGCAACACCAAATCCTGGTGACAATGCAGAAAGCGTGGATCATTCACACAACGCTGATATGGCATTTCTGTCTGGCAAGTTACCACAAAACTAAACTTGCAATTTAACATGCAACAGAGCAACTACACTTGAATCATTTATCACATAGAATAAAAACTTAAGCGAAGGGGCACACGTTTAAGGATCCAGAGGTCTACACCCCACGCCGGAGAACCACGCGTGCTTACCAGCTCTAGCTCCTGACTCCATCTTCCTTCCACTCTGCATTAGTAGTAGTGGGACTAAGTGAGGTCGTTCACATGCTCGCACAGCGCCTGTGTCTAGGACGGAGGTGAGAGCCTGCCTTGTACCTAAGCAAGTGTTAACACTGCCGGGAGAGAAGCAGCCAATAGCTGGGTTCCTGCCAGCTCTGTGTTAGCTATACCAGTGTGCCACCACAGTTGCCTAATCTTTTAACAGCACATTTGCAACAACCGACATGCTTCAGCAAGCCTTAAGAAGAAGGGTTAGACATCCAAGGAGTGGAATGAAACGAGGCAGGCAGGTAGTTACCTTAAAGTCACAGATTGGAAGCCTTAGCTCCTGCACCCTTAGTGTTGCTGCCTTCCTACCAGTCACTCAAATTACCTGCCCCGGGGCTTCATTCCCCCTCACCCAAGACTCAGGATGGTGTCAAGTAGCCAGTTCCCCTTTACAGAATAATAATGAGGATATGGAAAGGGTGTTCTCTCTCTTTCTGCAGATACAACATGAAAGTAGAAACATATCTCTACCACATTTCCTCTCCCTGCCCAGTCTACGCTTGAATATGTGCCTGTAATTTTCTCCCCTTCTAAATAAACTTAAAACAAAACCTTTGACTTTCTTAAGATAGGTGGCTGCCCCTAGGACACGCGAGCCGGTGGCTAGAGGTAGTCCAGGCCACAATAGGCTGCATTATCGCTCACAGTGACAGCTGAGCCTGGTCCGGTTAAGAAAGCGGTCCTAGGGGTCTCCTGGACTCGGCCGAAGCACCACTCCTTCAAGAGCGAGCAGGGCCTGGCCATGGTCAAGGTTGGGGTTCATGGGAGTTTCCCTGACCAGGCCGGCACACCAGGCTGGGTATGTGGAACGGGCCAGGAAAGGGTTCTCACGAGTCTCTCTGACTAGGCTGAAGCACCCACCTGTACAAGTAAGTGCTGAATCTGGGTGTGGGGTGTGGGGTGTGCCAGGGCACAGCACCCGTGGTTCCACGTGGGGACAGGCCTGGCCTCGTCAGGCTGGGCTGCAGCACTCACCAGCGTAGCTGAGAGCCGATTCTGCGCATGAACTGGAAGGCTTCCTCAGAGGTCTCTCGGCTAGGCCGCAGCACCAGCCGGAACAAGTGAGGATGGGTCTTGGGGTGAGCCAGGCCGGGCTGCATCACCCGCGAGCACAGGGGGCAAGGTCTGGGTGACCGCCTGAAGGGGCTTTTCAGGGGTCGCTCCTACCAGACAGCCCCACTGGCCAGCGCATGCGGGCTGAAGCAGGAGGCGGGGCATCCTGGGCTGCACTGCAGCGCCCCCTGAGGAGCCGGGGACGACTTCGGAGGGGTTCTAAGAGTCCCTCTGATTGGTCCCCTCCTGCAGAACCCCAACCTCGGAGTACACCACAGGGCTGCCTGGCCTTGGAGCACAGGGAACGGAAAGGGGCTACCCCCAGTTTCTAACTCCGTATGGGGAGCGACATCATATGTGGATGCACACGAAAGACAGGATAGCCGGCCTCTCTGATTCAACAGAGGACTTTGCCTCACCAAAAGATGAAAGAGCAGATTGAACAATGCTACAGGCCAAATTTTTCCGTCAAGCTCCTAAGGCTATGGATACCAAAACAGCCAAAACCAGCTGGCAAGTATGGGGACATGAATCGTCACCCATATGGGATCCTGGCACATGCAAGGGGAGGATTTTAGCCACTAGGCTATTGAACCAGGCCCCAGAAAAAACAAATCTTAAAAAAAAAATTGAAAAGCCTTAGTAAGAAAGATATTTGTAATTCAACTTTATACAAGCAAGAAATAAATGCTGTGTTTTCATGAGCAAAGAATTTTGCATAAATTCATTTAGGACTGGCAGTTTTGTGTTGGAGCAGATAATTCACAGTTTCTATTGTTTGAGTAAGTTATTTCTAGCTATACACTAAGTGATGTTTTGTTGCATTGCCAGTAGTTTATTATCAGCTAGAGTGAGAGGGCCTTTTTTTTAAGCCAATGAAACTGGCCAATTCTAAACATCATGGCTTTTGTTTTGTTTTTAAAAGTAAATATTTTGGGAAATAGTTTTTAAAGTGTATATTTTATGTCTGTCTTAGTAGTAATGTGTGTACAATTGTTGCTAACAGGTAACCTGTAGCTATTTTTAAATAGGTTACAATTTGCCTACAACTACAAGAAAGAGATGTAGTGGAATCTTGCATACCAAAAAATGGGTTTTCATCTTTTTTATAATTCTGACACAAAGTCCAACTAATCTTCAAGCAGAAAAAAAAACAGTGGATTGAGGATATGTTACAGTCAAGTATCATTTTCCTTATGGTAACTCTTAATTTATTGGCTAGAGAACAGTATTCTTTAAACATACTTTTCTGCATAAAAATGTGGATGCTACATTATGTATGCAATTCTTTCTTATGGCTCTAATTTAACATAGTCTAAAGAGAGACTGACCGAGTATGTGCAAGCTCCTAGAAAAATGAGACATAACCTATGGAAGTAGAATTCCAATAGATCTTAATTAAGAGCTGTTCTGAAAAACACATATTTTTCTTATACACAATATGAATACCCTTCATTTCTATCACAGACATTTCATCTTCTGAATATTCTTCAGTATTAAGATCCCCTGGTAACAAAAGGCAGCTGCAAGTCTGACAGTGGCTACAAAAATTGAAATATGCAGGAATTACTGTTGAGTAGAAACTAACAGATGTTGTAGTCAGAATGCCAGATCATTATGTGAATATGAATTTGAGAAACTATTAGATGCATAGTATTATCTTGAAAAATGTTACATCATTTTATTACTTTTACAGTCATTAATACAGTGATTGTACTTCATGAAGTGTTTATGGAAACCTATATGAGATCACTTAAAACAATTAGCATTTTGGTAGAAACACAGCTGTATCAGAAAGGAAAATGTACAAGCTTTCATCAAGACTTTAAACAAAAATGAACAAGTGACAGAACAGAACATTCTGCTCTAGTTGAGCAACTATGTAAACTTTTTGGGATTTTTTTGAATTTTATCAATAAAATTTAATACTACAACCTAGGGAGCAAAAATGTCTAGAACATTAAAAATAGTTGTTCCTGTCTAATCATAGTTTTTTATGTATCACAAAGTGTTGAAGGAGGAAATTATAGAATGCCTGTCAGCTAGCTCAAGGGCCACTCAACATACACAAAAATCTTTGAGTACACAGTGAGCACATGGGTATCAAAGATGTTATTGCAACTTTTCATATTGACTAGTTGGTAAATGGCATAAACAGATTTGGATTCAAACCAACCTGATGGCTTTTCTTCTAAATTTTGGTACTTAGTGAAACTAGTATCACCATACTTTCTGAGTTTTGTGTTCTCTCTCAACTACAAACAACTATGCTCTCATTAATTCCAACTTCAAGCAGAACTTGTGTCATTTATTCTGCAAATACTCCTTGATGAACTTCTGTGTACAACGGTAGAGGCTGTGAATCTACAGGTGAACAATACAAAGAGTTGCTATTATTGAGCCATTCATTGTTGCTTCTCTAAGAATTTTAGGGTTCTTTTAAGTCAATTGTTAATTGAGGAAGCCTATAAACTCTGATAGGCTTCAGAAAGTAGCTTTATCTTCTGACTGTTCTGCTTGTCTGAAGCCAATGGCAGTTGTGATGAAGAAGTATATGGTCACATAATATAGCTGTGGACAGGTTGGTACCAGGATAGGAAGACGCATCGAGCTATAGAATTTCTGCACATTATCCTCTCTTTTGCTCTGCTTCCTCCATCACACCTATCACCACAAATGTTCACTTCAGCACAATTCTACTTTTCTTTTTCCTATCATTACTTCACTCAAAATGGAATTCAATGCTTGAGAAAAACATAGTTAAATACAGGTTATATTTCTTGACATATGGGTTCCTCAGGATAGAAACATGGTCAATTCCTACATATTTTTTAATCATACTGTTTACATATCTTCCTAATCACTTTCTTTTTCAATTACAAACAAAATGAACCTGTGCCAAAGCAAATTTTCCAAAAGTAAAACATGACTTTAATAGACATTTGGAATTTTCCTATTTGAGATTCATATAGGACCATTAATAAAAGAAACAATAAGATTGCTTAGATACTTCCCAAAACATCTGAATTGTATATCCTTAGTAATTTTGACATGAGAATAAGCTTAGCAGATTAGATGCAGAACTGGACACAGCTTTATAGTCCAACAAAACAATAATGTGGAGATCAATTTTTCTACCAGAAAGAAATCTTTGAGTTAACATTTACCTTTATGTGTCTAGGAAATAGTGAACTAGGAGGGAAAAAAAAGTGAAAATATCCTGGAGAATTAGATAAAATATGGCCCATGGTGACACTAAGAGAATATTATGTACTCCTTTTAGCTAATTTACAAAGTTTGCATTTTTTAGCACCTCACATCAAATTATTATCTATTTCTGCTCTATTCAGATACACACTGAAATATTAACTCTCACCATTAAAATGAGGTGATATTAAAATTCACAAGGCCACATTGCATATCAGTTATATTATGCTTCAAGGACTAAAATGCAATAAAGGCAGGTATCTAGAGACATTATTTTTCTATACCATTGGCACTGTTTCTGTCAATCACATATAGATAGATTAGTTGAAAACAACCATAAATTCATCTACATATCAGGATGATACAGAACAGATGATAAAACTTAGTTGTATCACATTCACTAGGTTTCTATGTATCATCAACCTTTGCTGATGTCTTAAGACATCTTGCTTATATGTTTATGGCATAGTTCAGTATATGTTAAGAAATAAAGTATGTGCCTTAAAACACCAAAATATTAAACTGATGCCTGTTCTTAATCCTCTAATTTTCTAACATGATTTTATTCTTAAATGATAGTTCTTACAATCTAGTGTTAAATATCTGTTACTATGTTTGCTGAAACAGTACACATTAAGCCTCAACAATTGCTAGTTCCAGGATCACTCTGAGTGTTTCTAATCTGCTTACATTGTACTGCTGGAGCTCAAAAGTTTCTTTGATACATATCAGAAAGTGTTTCTCTCTTTAAATTTGAAGAAATGTAATGTTTTCAGCTGACAATTAGAGAATATACACAGATGTCAGCACCATTTAAACATCTATTCTATGCACTTTCTCCATACTTGTAAAGTTATTTGACTTTACAAAAGAAATGAGCACATAAACATCAGTACTAGTCCAAGACAGTAGTAGGCATTTGGAAAATGTATCATTGGATGGAAGCTCCCTTACTCTGCTTCCTTCCTTCTCCTTATATCTCTGTCTTGATCTAGTTCACACTCTTTCTCTCCTTGTATTTCTCACTCTCCTTTATCTCACCTTTCCTCCCTGTAGAATGAATGAATGATTATATATGTGTTCGTATTATAGAATGAATAAATAAATATATATTGAATGAATGAATATGAATGAATGAATACATATATATTTAACATAAAGGAATTAAATCACGGAGTGGTTAAATATCTTGTTCAAGTTAACAAAAGTAGTTAGTAGTAGATCTAGCCTAGCCAAACTACGGAATTTGTTTTCTTAGCCAAGATGCTAAGTATCAATAAATGAAAGTAAAATGTCATCACTGATTGATGACATTCATATTATATCTTAATTTAATTCCTGAAGTATGGACTATTGATGAACTGAAACAGATTATCTCCCAAGGGCTCCATACCTTTAGAAATTTGCTATTAAAATATTTGACCATTGTACATCTCATAAAGAGTCAATTTTCAGTCTATGTAAGAAACTCAAGAAACTCAACAAACAAGCAATCTGATTAAGAAATGGGCTTCAGATTTGAAGAGACATTTTTCAAAAAACAAAGTACAAATAGCCTGTTAACAATGAAGCGATGTTCAGAATTACTAACTATCCAGAAAATGCAAAACAAATACCACAATGAGGTGTCACTTCACTCCACTAAGAATGACTATCATTGAAAAAAAGAAACAGCAAAAGCTGGTTAGGATGTGGAGAAAAACACATCATAATCCACTGTTGACAGGAGTGTAGTCTAGCACAACTCTTAGAGAAGACAGTAAGAGACTCCTCAGAGATCTGGAAATAAATCTACCATATAGTCTTCCCACTCCTGGGAATTTATTCAAAAGAAGTTAAATCAGTATGCAAGTTATCTGTACTCCGCTGTTTACAGGAACTCAATTCAACAATAGTTAACATATGGAATCAACCCAGATACCCATTAACTGAAGACTGGAGAAAGAATGCACACACACACACACACTACACATATATATATATATATATATATATATATGTGTGTGTATATATATATATATATATACACAAAAATACCCCAAACAATAATATGCTGTCTTTCACAACAAATTGGATGTAGTTGAAGACTATCATGCTTAGTGAAATAAGCCAGCTCCAAAAAAGACAAATATATGTTTTCCCTGATTTGTGGCCACTAACATATAGAGTACAAAAAAATGTAACGTGGATGAGTGAACTTGACATTTTGAGATTCAATTAATATCTACAGCAATTTTAACATTATTTTTCTATTTGTTGAATTCCCTATTTAGTGAAGGATCAAACTTGTGATTAAAGCGTACTTTGAAAGTATGTTATCAGTAAAATAAGAAAGGAGGGAGCAGAAAGAGGAAAAGTAAGGGAAGGAAGGAATGAGTGGTAAGTCACATTATGTTAAAATAGTATACATGAAATGAATAAGATCTGTTCCAGTTAATTAAATATTTTTAATATATGTATATTTTTAAATTTTAGGTTAATTTTCAGAGGCAAAACAAAGAAAAGTAGATTCTCATTTGATAGAAAACATTTAAGTGGTAGCATAAATTGCTCTACAGAAATATGGTAAGTATCATTTAAATGACAGGATGTTATGAACCATCTTAAATTGCAAATTTAATTTCAAAAGCTGGAGTTTAAGGTTTGTCTAAATGTTAATGAAAATATTGACATGTATTGTTGGAACTGAATTTTCTGATTGGTGCAATTCTTGAAATGTTTATATCATGCTTACTAACTGACAGAACAGTTTATAATGAAGGCTTCAAATTTTTATGCCTAACAAATTTTATATCAAACCAAGAATATTCAATATGTCATTTTAGAATTGCCATTCCTGCTAATTAAGAAGTTTGAGTTTTAATTTTCTTTGTGAAAAGAGACTAATATTGAACTACGTATATGTAAGATGTCAAAGCACATTAATGAAAGTTAATTCCCATTGTTTATTGGTGTGTGTCCACCCAGAGTTTGACATAGGTCTGCACACAGAAAGGATACTTTATAAATATCTATTGCTTGATAAGCAATGAAAGATTGAGAAATGCAAACTTTACAACTACAAGCTAAGGATAATACATATTCAGTACTTTGTTTTGAAAGTAGTCTAAATGTGGAATATAATTTATACTAATAAACTCTGAATCATTCTTCAGGGAACCTCCTGCTGTTCTAATCAAGAAAGGTAGCATTAAGGAAAAAAATGCAAAGATCTAGGTATATTGGCTCTGATATAAGCTAAATCCCTTAAGATCTCTTCTGCCATTTAATCTAATTATACCTAGTGTCTTATGAATGTATTACAAGTTTCCCTAATGAAAAGAGAGAAGCAGGACATATCATGCCCTTTTTCCAAAAATTCAAGTGTAAAAGATGAAGAAAAATTAAGCTATCATATCTGATCAAAATGTTACATTATTTTTATTTAGTATCACTATATACATGTCATCTTTTAGATTTTCCTTTGCACTTTCTTCATATAAATAATATTCTTACATTGTAAAAATTATTGTCAATATCTAATCAGTGCTTTTTTACATTTTCTGAAGCAACCAAAACTATTAAGAGGTTTTCACAAAGACAGGGTTGAAATCTAATGCTTTAAAACAGTAAAATGACATCATTTGTTTTCCATTTGGGTATTCATTCACTAATCTCAGATGTTTTCTCTTTTGCCAAAAGATGCTCAGAAAGGATGCTTAGTGGTTCAAGAACCACCCTGGGATTTGGAATCCTACTATGACCACATTCCTCAACAGCTAGCCTTGAAAAATGTAATTTGTCCAAATCACAGAGAGTAAAGCTTCTGTTAATAGGGTCTCAGATATCCAAAAACAGATTGATTCACATCAACTGCGCTACAATTAATCCTCAACTATGATCCTTTTGCCTTTTCTATGGTCTTTTGCCTTTTTGATATATGATTTCCATCTCTTCCTCAGTTAAATTATCTCATGTCTCTTCCAACTTTTAGTATTTTATACCAAAGTAATGTAGCAGTGGTGAAATGCGACATCTAGAAGCATGCAAGAATTTTTACATTTAGTTAACAAAATGTTCTGGGAGCAGGAAATCAATGACCTTATCCAGAAAATTTCTATAGAAAGTAATGAGTGATCATTTGTTATTTTGAATATAAACACACACCAGCTGTGGCATATCACTCACCTCACTGTACAAAATTATAAACCTGCCAGATAGTTTTCATTAGGATTATAGATAGATAGCCTTGGCTTTCATATCAGAGGAAAACATACAAAAAAGGAAGAATGTATGCAATTGATCTTATAAAGCCCAAAACATTTATATTTTCACAATACAATACTTCTGACTGGCAATTATAATATTTTTCCTGATAAGAGTTAGTGGGATAATATATTAGTTATATAATTGTCAAATTTGCCAAATCATTACAAATTTATATAAATAAAAATAGATACATGCAGTCTTTTCAGACAATAAATGATGCTTTCCTATAAATATGATAAATTGTAACCTTCCATAAAAAGAATCACTTATCGTTTCACTAAATTCTTGAAAGAGGAAAGTTTGCAGGAGGTAAAAGTTAATTCAATAGAATTTTAAAGATATGGAATGCAAACAGGAGCTGTATTTACAAAGGTAATATGTAGGTCAAAAAGAAAAAGAAAGCAATGAGTATGTCATCAATGTCCAGTTCTCTGTGGTGTAAAGTACTCCTATGCTTGCTCAGAATGGGCAGGCAGGAGAGAGACAGACAGAGCTTACGTACCTGTACAATCATTTGTCTACATATCCTAATAAGATTTGTTGAACTATGGTCCAGCAACTGTGGTGGGTGCTAAGATATAGTTGGGGTCTTCTCAAATTCAAATGGAAATCTAGCATTATATGGGCAGAAATGTCTTGGGAGAAACAGCAGGGAAAATGAAGGAAAAAGGAAGTTGAAGGCAGGGAGATCTTCCAATCATTGATGCAGACCTAACACTTGGGAAAATCCATGGAAAAGAAGAAAAATTTTAATAGGAAGTTTAAAAACTGCAATGCAGTTATGGTGGGAAAATTTCTGACAAAGAAGGAAAGAGCACTCCAGAACAGAAAATGAGTTAGCCAGTAAAAAGTTATCTTCTCCGTTCTGCTCTCTGCCTTTAACCTACCCTGTGCTCCGCTCCCATCCCTTTTCTTTTTCTCCCCTCCATCATTCCCCCTCCCTTACCCTCCCTCTTCATTCCTCTCCTCTCTTCCCTCTCCCCTCCCATCCCCTTCCTTCTCTCCACCTATCTTGCCCTCTCCCCCTCATCTTCTACTTCCTCATCCTTTAGCTTTTTCTCTGACAAATGAAAAATTCAGAAGAAAACCAGACCAAGAAATATAAATCATTCCAGGTGTCACCAACTATTTTAGATACTGTCCCTGAAATTCTTTTCATCATAAACAGAAACAGGCCATGCTAATTTCTTTCTATTCATGTTACATATGAAAACATTGTGAGCCTAATATCTGATAGTAGTTTTATGTCATAAAATTTTGGAGTAGTTAATGATGAAGAAGTCAAAAACTGGAACAGGGGCTTGGCAGCGTGGCCTAGTGGCTAAGGTGCTCGCCTTGATCCCATATGGCCGCTGGTTCTTATCCTGGCAGCTCCACTTCCTCTCTATCTCTCCTCCTCTCAGTATATCTGACTTTGTAATAAAAATAAAATAAATCTTCAAAAAAAAAAACTGGAACAGACATGATGGTCAGAAGAAAATACCTAGAAATCCATCAGAAGATAGATTGCTAATGTTTTTTCATTACCAAAAAAAAAAAAATCTGAGTTCTCTATAGAAAGAACCAAAGAGTTATTAAGGGATAAATTTAAGTAAGAGTGAGTTCAACATATACTTTTGATGGATCACTCTAGACTATCCACACGTTGTCAATTAGAAAGAGGTGATATCTTTAAAGGGAAACTACTCAGGAATTGCTTCCTGTTATTTATAGCTACTCCACAAAAAAGCACTCAGACATGTGCCAGCTGGAAAACAGAAATCGATTTAAAGAGACTGTTCCTTCGAAACAATTACATTTTGACCAGCATGCAAAAAAAATATTTTCCCAGTGGTTTCCCTTCTAGAAAAGAAAGTTGAAGGGACGAAGAATGGTAGATTGAATCGAGTGTAAGAATTAAAATAACAGATGCAGTACTAGTAAGACGGCATTTGTAAAGACTGAAGCATGTGAATGATAATGGTAAAGACAGCTGTAGGACAAATAAGTGGGAAAAATGCATTAAAAGAAGAGATCCAGAAGTAAAGTTCAAAATACAAAACAGAATTATCTTCAATAATTTTAAGTTATTTAACCCTTTGATAAGAAATGATACCATATTGAAGATCTAAGAAAAAAATATCATTTTATATTAACCTTGAAAACTACATTCCCCCATAGTGTCAAATAGAAGGCAGTTTATATTAATTTTTAAAAATGTCAAGTCCTTTAAAAATACTCAAAAATTGCAATAGAATATGAAATAATAATTTTGTCTAGAAAACTGAATATAGCAAAGTTGAAACTTGAGTATTTTAATTTCTTAATGCAACAAGTGGCATAGCAGTAAGTTTTCTTTTAAATCACTCTGGTTTAAGCTCTGTTGGAATTGTTCAGTTAAAGGGTAGTATTATTTGCATGAAGTTGAACACCTCAAATAACATCTATAAAAAAGAATTAAAGAGGGAAAAGAGTACTAAAATTGAAGGGAAAAGAAGAGACAAAGAAAACCACACAAGAGAAGAAATAGAGTTTTTTGTTTGTTTGTTTTGTTTTGTTTTTTAGTATTTCTCTCTTACATACCAGACAGAATCCAGGAGCTTCTTCCTGATCTGTCATGTGGGTACAGGGTCCCAAGGCTTTGGACCATCTTCTTCTGCTTTCCCAGGCCACAAGCAGGGAGCTGAATGGGAAGTGGAGCAGCTGGGATGTGAATCAGCGCCCTTATGAGATCCTGGTTTGTGCAAGGTGAGGCCTGACGCACTGAACCATACCCAAGACCCATGTGAGCTCTGCATGTCCTTCCTTTCTCAAAATTACAAACCACATTTCATTTGGTACCATCTTCATTCTAAGACCTGGCCAATTAATTAGTTTATACAATTTTGTACCATTTTCATTGTTTTACACATCAGTCTGATACATAAGAAAGTCGAGAGAAAGCTATTCTATAAATAAATGGTCTTTCATATCTAATGCATTGCCCTAATCATAGTTTTATGTTTTTATCTTCTTACATTGGTTTCATAAATATGCTATGTAGTGCAGCTATGCTGCCTCCAACTTAATGAGATACTAATGATATATTAATAAAAAACTAGAATTGTTTTCTATTCACAAAGTCACTTACTGCTATGATTCATCCAGGGAACACTGAGCAATTTTTGATTCCATAGAAAATAAGTATACTGTATGGTAGTGGGAATCAGAATATGGTCTCTATGCCACAGTCACCTTTGAGCACAAGTGTTACAATGACAAATTATTACACTGGGCATAAGTACTGATTGTATTTTCCAAATGTCCAAATTTATACATGCTTCTTTTAAACAGATGTACCATTATTTCAAGTTTCTATGGAAAACATAATAAAGTATTTAGCTTTAGGATCCAAATTGCACAGTACAAACAAATAGAAATTGCATCACCAAATCTATTCTCAATATAGAAGAAATACACATATGTACTACATTCTAAGATTTTCAAAAACAAAACTTTTAAGAAGTATTATCCATAATTCCTTGGAAGTATTTTCCACCTCTACTGCCTTCTTTTTCTTCATGTATTTCAAGAACAACTACCCCTCCTAAAATATCCACCTTGATGTTCAATTGTGTGCACCTAATAAAAACTGGCAGATGCTATTTCTTCTGATATTTTAGATAAAAGGTTTTAAAATAGGTTCTGTGCTCTCAAAAGGAATGAGATAAATCACACTGTTTAGACAAGAAAAATCCTGCCACCTACCTCACTGCTGAAGCAAAGTCCAATATATCCAATACCTCCTCAATATGTGAGACACAATAGTGAATAATCCAGTGCCAGCTGTTTGTATGTGAAAGCATTACATATTTCACAAAGGTTAGTAGCATTGTTAAAAAAAATGTAAAAATTATTTCCATCCTTTAACGTCATTATGGAAATAGAACCTATTTGCAGTAGATTTTCATGACAGTAGTTTCAAACACATGATCTTTAATTCAGAAGTGTTGTTATATTTCTAATACAACTCAATGGATCGTTCTTTGTTCTTTCAATTATACTTGACAACAACAATTTTACGCTTACTTAATGTGGACTACAACTATGTATACACTGTGAAAAGCACACTGCTATTTTCAAATAGAAAAGTATAAGCAATCATTCAAGTAGTAATATTTATTCTATAAATATTATTTTTACCAGGAGAGAAAAAACAATATAGCCTTTAAAATTGGCTTGTAAAGGAACATTTAGTGATTTAGTGATAGTCACCAAGTATGTTACCAATACAAATATAAGAAAATCAGGTGATGAAACAATTTAATTTTAATTTGTGGACTTTTTTTACTTTAATTTTTTTACAAAGATCTTTATTTTTCTTGAAAAGGCAGATTTACAGACAGAAAGAGATATATAGAGAAAGTTTTTCCATCCACTCATTCACTCCCCATGAGGCTGCAAAGGCTGGAAATGACTCAATCCAAAGGCAGGAGCCAGGAGCGTCTTCTGGGTCTCCCTCATAGATATATTGTCTCAAGGCATGAGGCCATCCTCTGGTGCTTTCCCAGGCCACAAGCAGGGAGCTGGATGGAAGTGGAGCAGCCGGGACATGAACTAGCGACCAGCAGGAACCTGGTGCAGTTGGAAGGCAAGGATTTAGCCACTATGACATCGTGCCAGACCCAAATTTGTGGAAAGTTAATAAAAAGGTACATTAATAGAATAAACAGAGACTAAATGTCTACATGTAATTTGTGCTGGTTATTTATATGGTTAGCTTTTAATTTAATTAATGAGCTAATTAATTTATTTTCTTAAAAGTAAAAATTATAGAGAGAAAGGCAGACACAGAGAGGCACTTTAAGAATCTTCCATCAGCTGGTTCATTCTCCGGATGGCCTCAACACTGGGGTTAAGTCACAAGGAAGCCAGGAGCCAGGTGCTACGTCTGGGTCTCTCACATAGGAAGTATAGGACTCATGCCCCTCTGCTTTTCCTACGTCATTATCGGGGATCTAGATCAAGAATGGAGCAACTGGAACTTGAACTGGTACACTAACGGGATATGAGTATTTTAGGCAGTGGCTTTACCTACTACACCACAACACTGGTCCCCAAATTTCAAGTGCTGATTATTTGAAAAGCAGAGTATAGAGATAGAGCTTGAGATACAGTGAGGCATACATGGAGACATCATTTAATCATTGGGTTATTTTCCAATGCCTCCAAGAAGTGAGGATGGGTTAGGTGGAAGCTTGTGGCCTGCAACTCACTGTTGGCATGTCACATGGAAGACAGGATCCAAGCACTTCAGCCATCAACTGTGGGCTGTCTGGGTGCATGTAATCAGAAAGCTAGACATGAAGCAGAGCCAGGACTGAAACCTGGCATTCTGAAGTGGAATATAGGTATTCTAAGACGCATCCACACCAAGTATTAGCCACTGGCCTTCAAATTTAACATTCCTAGCAGTAATATATTTTCCAGTTTCTTATGATTTCTTTATCCTTACTTCTTTTTCTATTATCTGAGTATTTTTCTCCATTTGAATAACTAAACCTTAATGCTCATTAAAAAGCTGAGTCAAAAAAAGTTAACATAGTTATTGAAATGCATTAACTGCATTTTGCACAAATTTTTTGTATTTTCAATCCACATACCTTAGATTAACATAAGCTAAAAAATAAAGAGAAATATAAAATACTGTGTTTCAGAGACACTGAAATAAAAACATTACACCATTTTGTCTTAGCCATTTATTAAAGAATTTTTTTATGTTTCATTGCTAAGATCTATGAGAGTAAGGAAAATGTTCATATATCTTCTATCACTGTGAGCTTATTCCCAGACTTTTTTTATAAATAGAAACGTAATTATTTAAAGTTCTTAAATGTGCTGCAAAGACTTAGGAAATACTAATATTCTTTTATTTAATTCCTTTGTGACTTAAAAATAAATCCATACTACTAAAGTAAGCTGTAGATAAAAAGTAAAACTGTACTACAGGTAAAAATACTTTAATTTGGAATCTAATTTTTCTGCTTCTGTTCAAAAGTTAAGGAACCTTTAACATACACACAGGTAACCGTACTTCATAATTTAAAAAAGTAAGGTTTGTTTGTTTTTTTTTTTTTCAGGTGAAAATTGCTTTATTGTCCTTGTGTAGAAAACTATGTGGTAGCCACAACGGGGGCTTGCATCCTACGCACGGAACCACAGGTGTGTGTCTTCATAACGTGGTCGGTGAATTCCTGGTAGGGAGACTTGGTGAACACGTCTCCTTGCAGAGAATATGATCAGGTAGCTGTATGTCTTGCAGATGGCGTAGAAAGTGGCCTTAGTAAAATTGTCTGGGATGGTGGTGTACCGTGGGCCGAGACATACCAGTGGTCAATGCCGGCCATCATGAACAGCCTCTTGGGCACCAGGGCCAACACAATGTCAGTGCCACGGGGCATGGGGATCAGGAGCATGGAGCCACAGTGCTTAGACACCTTGCACGACATGATGTGGGGCTTTTGGATCTTGTTCCCCTAGTAGCCTGTGTGCATGGGTATGATGGATATTTTGGCCAGGAAGATGGTGCCCCGATAGTCGTGGCCACCTCCTTGGTGCCAAGCCCCCGTGGCTGTTGTAGTCCTCGATGGCAACGAGAGGCCTTAAGCCAGTGCACTGACCAGCCCGCATCTGCTTTTACATCAGCATGATCCTCAGCATCTCGTGCTTGAAGGATGCACCCAAGAAGAAATAGATGACCTCGGACTCCTTGCTAGCCAGCAAGAACAGGTAGATCTCCATCAGGGACTTGATCTTCATGTCCTTTACCAGACGGCCCAGCTTGGTGACAGGGATCCACTCTTTGTCCTCAGACTCATGGCCATGCGCTCCACAGGCTTGGCCCCAGTCCACCCCTGGACGCAAGCCCTCAGGCTACCTGGGCCTCCCATGCCAGCGGTGTCCCCCGGGGCCCTCCAGGACCCCTGCTGCACTGGCGTCATCCGCCATTTGGTGTTCTCTTGGAGAAAAAAAAAGAAGCTAAAAAGTAATTTAATATGATAGCTGTAGTTAACATTCTGCTAGGGGATCAAATGCTCAATGTTCGTGAATGTATTACTTGAGATAAACAGTGTGAATTCCAATTCCAAAAATGCTATGAAAATATGAATTAGTACAAAAATTCTTAAGGTATAACATTATAACTAATATTTTAAATGATCATAAACACATAAAATAGGAAAGAAAATAAAATATATATTTTTTTCAATTCATAAAAGAAACTAGATTTTCCCCGTAAAATCAAGGAATCAGTGGCTAAATCCTCATTTTGCATATACGAGGATCCCATATGGATGTCAGTTTGTGTCCCAGCTGTTCCACTTCCCTTCCAGCTCCTTGCTTGTAGCCTGGGAAAGCAGCAAAGGATGCCTCAAAGCCTTGGGACCCTGTCCTGCATGGGAGACCCAAAGAAAGCTCCTGGCTCTGGCTTCAGACTTGCTTAGCACTGGGCATTGAGGCTACTTGGGAAGTGATCAGAGGATGGAAGATCTTTCTGTCTCTACTTCTCACTCTAAATCTTTCCAATAAAAATAAATAAATCTAAAAAAAAACACTAAATAATTTTTCCTTAGGAATAATTTAAATTTGTTAGTCAAGATAATCTTTTCTTGAAAAGATTTATTTTATTTTTATTGGAAAGTCAGATACACAGAGAGGAGGAGAGACAGAGAGGAAGATCTTCCAGCCAGAGCTCAGCCTATCTGAAGCCAGGAGCCCAAAGCCTCTTCCGGATCTTCCATGCAGGTGCAAGATCCCAAGACTTTGGGCAGTCCTCGACTGCTCTCCCAGGCCACACGCAGGGAGCTGGATGGGAAGCAGGACTGTCAGGACTGGAACTGTTGGCCATATGGGATCGCAGTGCTTGCAAGATGAGGACTTGCTACTAGGCTACTGCGCCAGGCTCAGTCAAGACAAACTTGTAAAGAATTACACAAAAGAGTTCACATGTTTACATCACATATTTAATTAAAATAAAAGCCCATTAACAGGAGAAATAATACAAACAAAACAGATAAAAGGCAAAAGAGAGGCAATTCTTGGAATTAGGCATGTAACATATTCATGTTAAAATGAGTTATTAAATGAATGTCCCTCTGAATTTTCCTTAAATTGTCTCATTTATAATTAGAAACAATCCTTGATCCTAAAATAAGTTATTATGGACTCTTCAGATAGTTTGGCTTCATTTACTCCTTTCTGTCCCTCAGAGCTTTAATAAAACATACATATTAAGCCCATGCTCACTTGTATGATTGGTTCATCACTGAGCTTCTAATTCTTCAATTTTGCCTACCATATGTGAAGTGGTTCATAAGCTGTTGCTGAATTACTGAATACATTTAACCTCTAAATTTTAAATTAAATTTTACATATAATTTAATAATTTAAATGGATCATTCTGATTCATCTAAAGCTATAAATAGTACGCTAATATCAAGCAATGCATTTTATATGTAAAGCAATCACTTATTTTATAATAAATATGTTAAAATCCTATTGGGTATTTGCTTTCATTCAGCATAATACATTCTGATTTACAGCACTGGAGAGTATGTAAGTACTGGCTCTGAACATGCTACTGTGAAAGATCCAGGGTGAGTATTATAACTTTCTGCATCTCTATTTATTCATGTATGAAAGGAGCTAGAACATTTCTCCACATCACCAGTCTATTACAGTGAGTTAACAAACAAAATAGATGTGTAGGTGACCACTTCTTACCAATGGCAGGATGGATACATAATGTGCACAATTTACATGATCATGGTCACAGTGCTCATTTTGATGCCATATGTGAATGTCTTCAAAGATCTTGATCACAAAAGAATCCAATGAGAAACAGATTAAATTTATACAAATTAAAATTTGAGGAGAGCCACAATCAAGATTTAACGGACAATTTATACAAAAATTGTATCTAAAATAGTTTGAGATCAGAAGGAAAGTTCACAGGACCATGTACATGCTTATGCATATAAAAAATGAAATGTCAACTTATACTGCTTTGCATCACCTCAAGTATTGCCCAAAGAACTTCCTCAAATCTTATTCAGAAATAGTGGCCAAATAATTGTGAAGAAGTCTTCAGAGACAACAGTATCACTTTAACTCTTTGTGTCTCAATTTCCCGATTTCTGAATTAAACAAAACTACATTTTTTTCTTACTTTTTGTAAGAGTATGTGAGAGATCATGTAAGAATACACTAGAGAGAAATATGTTACTATTAATATACTTCACTTTGAAACATTTTCAGAAATGTAGAAAATTTAGTCAAAATTCATATTTCATACTTTCCTCACATCTTACTCCATTTTTCACAGTTTCACACAATTATTATCTAAATTGGCTGTTATCAATAAATGAAGTCCTTAGTTACTTAACATTTCTTTTGTCTTTACATCATGTCGTTTTTCTGTTCCAAAATCTCACCTACATTTTTAAACTTAGTGGGTTCTTTTGGCTTAGTTGTTTTTTTGTTCATTTGTTTGTGTTCATCTCAGAAGCTCTTTTCATGACTGTGATGGTTTGTTTCATATATTTTCAGTTTTGAGCAGTACTGGTCTGGAATAAGGTAAAATGTCTTAAATTGCTATCTGATGTTTTCCACATAACAAAACTGAAGTTATAGATACAGGAAGCCAGGAAAGTTAATTAAATATTTCAGCAACAAAATATATAAATTGTTCCTTCCTCGTTACTTTCTAGAGATCAGATTTTATAAAAAGAGTAAGATAAGCCACTATTTATAACAACATTTCAAATGATGTGCTATCACATGGTTGCATACACACATTTGCTTAACATGAATTACAATTTAATACTAGTAATTGATGGTTTCAAGAATTTTTTATAATGATAAGCACTACTAATACATTTAATCCTCATGCAGTTCCAGAAAAGGCATCATTTTATGCTTATTTTTAAAAATATGAGTAAACCAGCTTTTCAATTACCTGTTATTTGTAAGCTCATAATTAACAGAACTAACAAACAAATATGTTTCTGCCTTAAATGGCATTAAACAGTACTTACAAGCAAGATGTTGCCCCCTCTTAAAATTCTGTTACATCCTGGGAGCCCAGCGTGGTAGCCTGGAAGGTAAAGTCCTCACCTTGCATGCTCCAGGATCCCATATGGATGCTGGTTCATGTCCCAGCAGCCCCACTTCCAATCAAGCTCCCTGCTTGTGGCCTGGGAAATAAGTTGAGGACAGTCCGAAGCCTTGGGACCCTGCACCCACTTGGGAGACTGATAAGAGGCTCTTGGCTCCTGCCTTTAGATCAGCTGAGCTCCAGTCGATGCAGCTACTTGGGGAATGAATCAGCAGACAGATGATTTTCCTCTCTGTTTCTCCTCCTTTCTCTATATCTGACTTTTCAATAAAATTTTTTAAAATAAATCTTAAAAAATGTCTTTTATATCTTGTGCCATTAAAACCTATGCAATCTTGAATTTATAGAGGTAATAGGCAGTGGTTACATGTTAAAAATTTCCCTACCCTAAGTATTTTGTCAGTCTTGAGAAATAGCCTTTCTGAACTTTTTATTTAAACTAAATGAAGACCAACATGATATGGATTAAATACAATATTAAATATTAAGGACATGTATGAACCCAGAAGTAGAAAACAGCCTGTTGTTTTTTTTTTTTTGACTTGTAAAATCTTCGAATAATAGGATTGGAAATAATAAGCTATCTAATTGATTTCTGTCAATCTTGGATGCCTTTATAGTCTATAGGAAAGCACATTCAAGTGAAATTTTTTTCTCACCCTCTTAAATTATTACTATTTGTTGATGGACATCTTGGTTGATGCCATATTTTGGATATTCTTAGGGAATCACAAAAGATCCAGAATGACAAAAAGAGGCTTCATAATGCTGCAAGGGTATAGAGATGAAAGCAGCGTAATACTGGTGTAAAAACCAAAACATAGATCCATGGAACAGAAACAAGAGCACAGAAATTAATAGACTGACATGCAGCCAAGAGACCAAATGGAGAAATGATAGCTTTTTTGTGTAATCAACAAGATGTTAAATTCCAAAACCAGGCATTGTGGAGAAAGATATCTTCAATAAAGGGTGCTGGTCAAATCAGATATTTACATGTAAAAGAATGAGTTTAAATCTATATCTCTCAGTATATGTAAAAATTGACTGCAGAGACATCAAAAATCTAACTACAAGTCCTGATATAATGAAATCACAGCAGAAAAATAGAGGGGAAACGTTTTAAGAACTGGTGTGTATGGTGACTCTTGAATGAGACCCCAAAAGTATATATAAGAAAAACAAAACTAGACAATTAGGATTTTATCAATGATAGAAGTTTTCTACACTGAGACGATCAAGAGTGAAGAGACAGTCAAAAGAATGGTAAAAAAAAAAAAAATTGTAAGTTACCTATCCCACCAAATGTTAATCTCCAGAAAATATCAGCAACTAACAAAATTCAACAACAAAGACCAACTCTTTGAAGACACAGGCAAAAGATTTCCATAGACTGTCCTTAAGAGAAGAAACATCAATCACCTACAAATGTGTGAAAATTCTCAAAATCCCCAGTTTTTCAGGGTAAAGCAAATGAAAACCATCATTCCCCTGTCAGATGGCCATTACCCAAAAGCCAGAAAATAACTAATGTGGGAAGAATAGGGAAGACGGGGAAGGCTTACATAGTGCTGGTCAGAACTTCAGTCTGTGCAGGTACTACAGAAAACAGTATAGATAGTTCTGGAAAAAAAAAAAAGCAAGAAATAGACTTGCTACATGACCCAGCCATGCCACCACATGGTATTTGGGTATTTATCCAAAAGACATGTAAATGTTTTATCAAAAAGACACTTGCACCACCCTGTTTATAGCAGTACTGTATTACCATTTTTTACATGGTCTTGAAATTTTATAATCTAAATTTAGTTTCTGTGGTAACTTAGACTATTTCAAAAGATCCTTAGGTATGGGGAGAAGATTGTATGTTGATATTTTCCCTCTTAGCCAGTAAAGGAAACAACAAAGGATAAAAAGCAGAAAGAACCAGCATACACAACACTTAGTAGCACTCAGACAACCAGTGCTCATGTTTTCCTTAATATTATGAATTATTATACTCAACAATGTTAATAAGTGTACATGCTAATGGATTTAACTTTCTGTCTTGCTTATCAAACAAAAATTGCTTTTCCTGGTTATGAATTAGAATCATCTATGAAATTTTGAAAAATATAAACCAGAGAAACTCACTGAGAAATCAGATATTCTGATCCATTGATCTTCATTGGAGACTGAAAAATCTCAACATGATTATGACACCATATAGCCAGGACAGGCATTTTGACAGCACTAGAACCCTCCCCATGGAAACATCGTGAATTGTACACTGTAAGTCAGAGTAGCAAAGAAAAAGAGTAATATTGCCACTTAATATCAGTGATCTTTAGACTTTCCCTTTTGTTGACACAGTATTTATTACTCACATTCTCACTTTCATGCCGTGTGACATGTCTGCCAACTCTACTGCATCACCATCAATATATTTTTCTGAACCACAAAATTCTGTGCTAATAAATACATATGCATTAACTTGTAAATATATGTGAACATGCAAATTTAGAAGTATAAATATAATTAACTAATATATTTTGTAATAGCATCAAAACATAAGGTCAATTTTATTTTTTGCCATATAGAAGTTGTGTTCTGGCTTTTTTTTGCAATATGTTTGCTGTTGGAAGACAGCTGCCATAAAACTGTCACTAACTCAAAGCCACATTTCAAAAGGAAAAGACTTACATCAACATTGTCATCACAGGACTCACAGATCCAGGGAAGTTCACACCACTACCAGTGTTTTATCTGCTCTTGTGGTGCACTGACAAGAGCCATAGAAAACTTTAAGAGAGATGTTGCTGAGATAGGAATAGGCTCCTTCAAGTAGGCCTGGATCTTGTATAAATAGTCAAGCACGAGCATGGTATTTCCTTCAATACCTCTTCAGTATTCCCAGAATGGGCAGACCCAAGAACCCACATTTCTGACTGACACACTGGATGTGAAACAACTCATTGTGTTAAAATGTATTCCACTGAGTCAAAACAAATACAAGGAAATGATTAAGGGACAATGCTATCCACATTAAGAAAACTGACTCCAACCCTAACAGAGTAGCATTCGTGTGAATTTCTGGTTGGCAGGGTGGCTCCATGCTGGAGCCACAAGCTAATAATATATCTTTGTTCAAGGAATGGAAATTTACCTGCAAAGATGGTAATGTAGTGGAATTACACTGTTTGAAGCCTTGCATTGCATTCTCCTACCCAGCAGACAACTGACAAAACTTTGTGTCTGTTCATAAAAGAGACTTACAAAATTAGTGGTATTTTTACTGTTCCTATGGGCTGTCAGCTGGTGTTCTCAGATTTGGCATGGTGGAAAGTTCTGCTCCAGTCAGCATCACAACTCAAAGACTGTTAAAATGCATCATGAAGTTTTGGGTGAAACTTTCCTTGGGACAAAGTGGACTTCAGTGTCAAGAACATGTCTATGAAAATATTCAGCATGGTGACATTGCTGGTGACAGCAAAAATGAACCATTGATGCAACTGTCTGATCATTGCTCATGTGACCCTTCTGAACCATCCAGGCCAAAGGCAGTGCTGGTTACCCATGTACTGGATTGTCACACAGCTCAAATTCCTAAGGTTTGCTGAGCTGAAGATGATCTTTGCTTTGGAAAAAACCTGGAAGACTGCCTTAAATTCTTAAAATCTGGTGTGGCTGTCTCATTGATGCGATTCCTGGTTAGCCTATAAATCCTGTTTGTCTCATTGGCTATTCAAGTGTAAGAGCGAAAAGCTCATTAACGATAACAGTGAAGCACAAAACCTTCATAAGCAAAGAAAAAGGTTTTGTTTTTCATCTGTATGACAGGTTTAAGTTACTGTTGTTAAAATCAGTACATTTTATTGGCAACAACTGACCAAAAATCTGTCATGGAATTTCAATTTGTATTAAAGTTTAAGGAGAAAATTTTTAAAAAATAAACTGAAAAAATTATGTTTTGGTTAAAATTGTTTCCATTTTTTAAAAACAAAAGTTTGTAAATCATTTAGGGCACTGTAGAAAGATCATTTGGAAACAAGAGAGAATATGTTTTTAAGAAAGAGTTCAGATATCTTAGCTTCACCTGAAATGTTACACTGTCCCAGAACAAAAGCTGAGAAAATAATCTTTAAAAAGAAGTCAACTCCTCAATAACCTTTGAAAACAGATGTTAAAGCTCTGTATGTCATCAAACATTTCATACGGCTAGGTCAGGAAAATGCATGCTGCACTTTTAAAAACTAAATACAAAACTTTTGAGGTTTAACACACATCAGCCTCATTCCTACTAGACCTCTAACAATCTTTATCACTATAAATGCTTAAGAAATTATATCAAAAAGCAATTCTGCATTTATACTTTTGTAAAGAACAGCAAGTTTCATGAAAGATAATTGTGGTTTTCTTTTTTCTCAATTGAACAACAGTCTTTAAAAGAGCACATACAATTCAGAATCAGCTGGAGTTGAGCTTTTCTGAAATGTTCTTCGTCTCAATTGGGATTGGTAATTCACTTATTACATGAAAAAATTCCATGAACAGAGCATTTGTTCACCTTCAAAAACATTCCTTAGTGTATTTTAAAGTCAATGACTCTATGAAACACAAGAGTACATTTTGGAAAAAAGGAGAGGGTCCTTAACCCCAGTACCAGTAACCATTGTTCTACAAACTTCTTGATTTAGAGAATCAAGACGTCTAAATCTAAATAGATTTAGGCATCAGTTTAGGGAATGCCAAAAAATAGCATGGTTAATTCATCAAGAAAATAATCCAATACTATTACAAATATAATATTCTGTAATACAGATTATCACAGCATAAAATTAAATTTTAATTAATATATTAAATGGCATTTTATGACTTTTACATCCTGTGGCATTTTAGAAGAATTTCATTAATAGTCAATAATTGGGAAGGCTTCTACAATAGAGCTTCTTATTTGACATTATAACACAATCCCCATAGATACTGGTTGTTTCTCTGATATATTTGTTAATATTCTGGTTATACATTAACAATCTCAAGGCAAGTAAGATTAATAATTTCCACAGTTTGTGATTACTTCATAATTTTAAGGGTTCACTCTTCCAAAGAAGGCATTATAATACAGTTATGAAGGGCATAGAATTTGGTCTAGTTGGAAACTTGTATTTGAAAATCATCATTGCTTTTATTTACTAGTTTACACACTTTTCAACAGTAAAATAGATAAGATAAATTTCTTTATACACTTATTGTAGCATTAAATCATCCCTTTTTGAATATAAAATCATACATTTGGAACAATCAAACATCACACTATGTTTTTAAACATAGATACTCCCTGCTTTGGTTTGAATACCTGATTTCTCTTAACATGAAAGTACAGTCAGTGAAGTCTTACACGAATGATAGGGGTTTGTGACTTATTCCAATTACAGTGTTAAACACCTCCATAAATGCATCAAGTTTTTAAAGATAATACTGTGGCGGTACAGCTTCTAGCCTTTGTCATCTACTTAACTTGAGAAATGTCTACTTATTTTTTTTGTTTAAATGCTGGTGCCACATAAATTACAAGAGTAAAGTATTTAAAACAATTTTATGTTTTGAATTGCATGATGTATGCAAATGTGTTCCTCAGATATCCCATTCTAAAAGGGGTAAGGATGGAGCTGTATGGGAACAGAGGTTTTGTATGATTGCAAAGTTGGTATCGACTCACGTAAGAGAGAAACTGATGTCATGGGAGTTGATTATTGTATATAGCATTGTTTATAATCGTGTGGAGCGGTGCTCTTTCTTCTTCCTTCTTGTTAAATCCTTTATTTATTGAAGCATTAAAACATACTATAGCAAAAACTATGCAAGAGGAAAGAAAACAATGAGAAAGGAAGAAGAGACAGAAGTATCATATTTTATATTTGTATCTATAAAATGCATGAATTTTTTCTACTTGTATGAATTAAAAAATCCAGAAAAATCTAGAAAGTAACTCCTAAGATCGCAACTTACAGATCTAGGAGAAACACACTAAAACTAAGACAAGAAGAAGAAAGTAGAAAATAAGCATTGGGATGGATACAAAGTAACAAGAAAAAAATAGGAAAATCAATAAAACTAGAAGTTGTTTTTGGAAAACAAACAAAATTGATAAATCTTTTGCTAAATAGACCAAGTCAAACATACATGACTAAAATTACTCAAATCATAGATGAAAATAAGGATATTTTTTACCACTTCTACAGAAACGAGGGATTATAATAGATTGCCATGGATAATGAAATGCCAACAAATTTAATAGCCTAAATGAAAGGACAAGTTTCTACAAAAACAAACCAAGAAACAAAACAAACAAAAAGATGAAATACAAAAATGTGAAAATGCTTATAGCTACACTAAGGTGACTTAAACAGTAATTAAAAATCTGTTAAAAATTCCTTGGATTGAATAGTTTTAATGTTGAATTCTGCAAAACATTTTAAAGACTAAAATCAAAGCTTCACAACCTTATACAAAATTTTGAAAGACTCCTACAACTCATTCAATGAGAACAATGACGTGCTAATATTGTAGCAATATGCCTTAAGAACAGTAATACAAAAACTCAAAACAGATACTTGAGGGCCGGTTGTGGTAGCCTGGCAGCTAAAGTCCTCGCCCTGCACATGCCAGGGTCCAATTTGAGCACCAGTTCTAATCCCTGCAGCCCCCACTTCCCATCCAGCTCCCTGCTTGTGTCCTGGGAAAGCAAACATGGACGGCCTAAAGCTTTGGGACTCTGCTAAGAAGCTTCAGGCTCCTGGCTTCAGATCAGCGCCGATGTGGCCACTTGGAGAATAAATCAACAGGCAGATCTTTTCTGTCTTCCCTCTTCTCCATATATCTGACTTTCCAGTAAAAATGAATTTTAAAAATCTTAAGAAAAATTTTTAAAAAAAGATACTTGAAAAATAAGGTGAGTGGCATACTATGAGGATCATGTACCATGAGTCCATGGGATCCAGTTTTGGAAATCATCACTGGCTCAACCAATGAAAACTAACATTGCAAAACACTACAATAGAAGGAAGACTAAGAAACACATGAAACAAAGCTGAGAGCCAGGAACTTCTGGGTTTTCCATGTACGTATAGGTGCTCAAAGAGATGGACAATCCTCTGCTGCTTTTCCAGGCCACTAGCAGAGAGTTGGATGAGAAATGGAGCAGCTGGGACAGAAAACAGGGCACATATGGGACGCTGGCCCCACAGACAAAGGATTACTCATCTACAACACTGCCCTGGCTCATTAGAACCAATTTTGACACATGTCTACTACTATACTAACTTAATAGACACATTTTTAAACTCAAGTGTTACTGGAAATAGTTTGTAGATACAATATTCACTTATTTTGAAATATAAAATTTTAGGAAGCTGACTGCATTGTGTTCTGCCATTTTATGAGACTCAGAAGCCATGAAATTGAACTGTGAATCCATGGGTAATGCAGTTTGATATTGAAAAATAATAGAATATCTTTTATATATGATTTTAAGCCCAGAGCAATGGCTCAATGGCTAAACCCTTGCCTTGTATATGCCAGGATTCCATATGGGCACTGGTTTGTATCATGACTGCTCCACTTCCCATCCAGCTCCATGTTTGTAGCCTGGGAAAGCAATAGAGTACGGCCTAGAGCCTTGGGGCCCTGTACCCATGTGGAAGAGCTGGAAGAAGCTCCTGTTTCCTGCCTTTGAATTGGCTCAATTCTGCAAATTGCGGCTACTTGGGGAGTAAATCAGCAGATGGAAAATCTTCCTCTCTGTATCATCTTTCTGTATATGTGCCTTTCCAGTGAAAATAAAGCTTCAAAAAAAGAGAGAAAAAGAATGTATGTTTGTAGAGTCTAACAATTACTCTAGAATTGTACTGCAATGCAGAATGTATTATGATATGTCAGTATACGAAAGAACATATAGCCAAAGTATACAGTGCTTCCAAATGCTATGGTTTCCATCCAGCCTCAACACAAAACCTGTTTTCTGAAAACCTATTTAAATGATTGTCAACACTTTCATATTACCATATGTAAATTATTTCTTCCTTCAAAATGCCAATATTTATTTATCTTGCCATTAACAAAGACAATAACCATGATTTTTTAAAATCATTCCTAATATAGTAGATACATCTCATAAAGGACACTGTTTCAAAAGCAATATCCCAAACAAAATCCTTCAAACCATTTTTGTTCACAAAAAGAAATCTGAATGGATTCATGAGGACATTAGTGCTTATGAAAATACTAAATATGTATTTTAATTAAATATGGAGAATGTACTAAGAAAACATTTGGCATTGATAGATGATACTAAGAGCTCCACATTTTTCCTATTTAAATAACAGATACATATTTCATAGAAGTCACTCAAAATATCCACTAGAACAAATTTTACAAACTAGTTACTGATGCTTCAAAATCAGTTATGATTTTAAAAAATAAGTCAATTGACTTTGTTTTGATTGCAGCTGTGGCAAATGTGTAACGATTCCCTATTCTGAAGCATAAATTTACGAATGAGAGTCAGAAAAAGAGAAATACTAAATTAGTGAAGAATATGGAACTGGATATAAATTTTCCAATTTATACAAACTTGGGCTTAAATAACTGTGTCAACCTCCACTGGAGAAGGAGGAAAGGACACAGACAGCGAGGGGATGATGGAGGGAGAAGGAAAGACAAAGAAAAAGAGAGAGAGAGTGTGTGCATTATCATCTTTTAATTCATTACCCAATCAAGGTTGGGTAAGGCTGCAGCTAGGAACACAATTCAGATCTCTCCCAGGGATAGTATGAGTTCAAGTCCTTGGACTGTTGACCCCTAGACTCCTAGCAGGAAGCTGAATAAGAAGGAAAAGTGATCACATAGCATATTATTGCACTCACAGATCATTGAGATCACCATAAATTTAATATAAGTGTATTAATAAGTAAATAGTTCATATAAACATAAAATAAGCAGCATGCTATAGTCATATCATGTTTCCTTATTAATTGTAATGTGACATTGCCATGGCATTTTATTTATTCTTTGTTATTATTGTTAGCTATCACCTTAACTGAGAGGTGGACAAAGAGACAGATCTTTGAAATCTTGAGTTGCCAACAACTCAACAAACAGTGGCTGGGAAAAGATTCATCCTCACTGGTAAACTTCTAGGAGAATCTGCTGTATCACATCTTTATGAAGCCAAATTCAATATTAGCCACTCTGAACGGGTAAAATAAAATAATAAAAGTGTTTCTCATTCTAACTATAATAGGCATTTCCAAAACAAGAGAAATAGCTGTATTCATAGATTGCCAAAATGTTTATTTTTCACATTTATACAGTACTTAAATAATTTATGATAAACATCTTGCAGCCTACACTCTTTCCCCTTAGGTTAGAATGTTCCATTCTCAAAATACTACATATTTGTCCCTATGGAACAAAGATTGAATCAATAAGTAGACTTCAGAAAAGAAACTGAAATTATTTTTATACCTCCTGCTGCAGATTGCAAATGTATACAATGATTGAACTTGGAATAAATTGTAACTCGATTTCCTGGTGCTAGGTATTATAAATTGTAAAAATCTACATTTGTAATCATAAATGGTGATGATGATTTTCATGGGACCTACAACGTAACAGTATATAGGAGTTTTAGGTGACCACGTCAAAGGTAGCAAAAATAAGTAACCTGCAAACTCTGAGAGCAAGTGCTGTAACAACTTGGTAAGGAAAGGGATAGTGTTTATATCGTAATAGTTATATTCTCAGCTTCCTGTAATAGTACATTACTAAAAATAGACCTAAATAACTTTCAAGAACAATTGAACTGCGAAAATGCACTATTGTTTTAAAGTATTTAAAGTATTTTCATATATATCTCCAGCATAGACATGTGCACACAATTTACTTATCTCAAAACATACACTCAGGAAATCAGAGCAATTTCTTTGTTCTTTGATATCCAATTGTAAAAACTGTGAAGTGGGCAAGGTTAACCACCATCTGGAAACACATTCTGAACTTGTCCAGTAATATATAATAACATAACAGCATAGACTATTAGTATATAACAGTGTTGAAGTTATATTGTCAAAACCTTGGAGTCATCAAAGCAAACATTTAAAAACAGGTTTTGCTTAATATATTCAATTTATACCTTTATAGGGACTTGAAACCTATTGTTGGAACCAAAAGTGAAAGAACATGGATTTTTTAATAAAATTTATGCAGGAAACATTGATTCAGAAATAACCCAATGCAAAATTATTTGCCAAATAGTAGGCATTTAAAAACAAAATGCTTATTCTTCAATGTTTGAGATATTGGTGCTTGAGTCAGTAGTCAGATGATGCCATTAATACACACCCATGTTGGAAAGGAGTCCAAATAAATGTTATTTCTTGAGAAACACTGAATCTACAATTTGAATTAAAGGCCTTATAATAAGAGTATTCATTTAGAGTAGTGTTTCCTAATTTAATAACAGAAATATCAACAAATGTTAACATTTTCAATGATAGAATTGTGTTTTCTTTTAATTTTGAAGTATCCATGTCCATAGTGCATTTCTCTTCAAGAGGTTATTTTCCTTTCTTGAAAATACCACACACATATTGTACTTTAAATCTGTTAAACCCTTGAATAACCGCATATGAACAATTCACTCTGGACTTACAATCAAATTCCGTACTTGAATATCAGTTTTACTTCTTCAAAGTACTTAGAAAAGGCCAGCTCATCAGAAAAAAAAATGGAACAAAAAATTACACACTCTGAAAGAGATTTACTTTGAAAAATTATTCATATTTACATCTTCAAGAGCTGATCTTACTGAAAATGCAGCAGTTTTACTCAACTCATTAACTCAAGAAATATTCTCAATTGAATATGCAGCATGAGTATCCTTTCTCTGACTGGCTTGGGACCAGATGTGTTTTTTAAATTTTGTATTTTTAGATTTTAAAATATTTGTATGAATAGGAGATATCTTGGAATAGGACCCAAGACTATAAACATAGTCCACGTATGCTTTATACACCTTATAAAAGTATTGAAGAGAATTTTGTACAATATTGTTAAGTTCACCTATATTTGGAAGTGTCCCATCATGAGGTCAGGTGCATGGCTGTGTAACTGTGGTCTCAGGTCACTACTCAGAAAAGTTTTGAATCAGAGTGGTTGTCACATTTTGTATTTTTGCATCACGAATGATTAGCTCATCCTAGACTCTGATAAAAATAAGATATGTTTCATATATAAAGGAATGCAACATGCAAATTAATAAAACAGTATCTGCTTAAATTATGTTAAAATCAGTAACAATAAAATCATATGTAAAATTTATAATCATAGTATGCTACTACTTTAAGCCACAAGATGATTTCATTTTCCAAATATCATGCAGGATCAGGTAAAAATAAATGATTGATAACATTATGGATTTTGTCATAATATATTATCTCTATACCAAAAACAGAACATAATGTTTAAACTATTAATACCTAAGGATGATAATGCAGAATAGGAAAGCCGACCAGAACAATCTTAACTCTTAGCTACTGAACTATTAAAATATGGCTTTTCCTTTGTCATCTCCAAAGAAATTGATTTTTTTAAATATCTATATTATAAAACTTTGTGCATGTTCTAAAAATATTTTAACATTGTATTTAAACTTGGCATAATTTGTTACTCAAATTCGAAGTTCATCTATATATAAATATACAATATACTACTATTTAAATTTTGTGTATTTAACAATATTAATGTTAGCTTTATACCAAATTTTGTGGAATACCTGAAAAAAGATCAAATTTCTAAAAACATATTCATTTACTTTATTTAGTCGAGAGGAGTGCAGAAGTAGAGGAAGGGAGGAAGGGGTGATGGGAGAGAGATGTGGAGGAACAAAGAGAGAAATTCAGTGAAAGTGAGTGAATGAGCAACAGAAATACCCATCTATTGCCTGCCATAATTCAGCTAAGCTGAACCCAGGAGCCTGAAACTCAATCCAAGTCTACCACCTGTGTGGCAGAAGAGTCCTCATTGCTGTCTTGCTGGGTGTTCATGATCAGGAAGCTGGAATTTGAACCCTGGCACTTCAATATGAGGTATGAGACTTAGGCTTGCAATTAGTATCTCAATCACTATGCCAAGCATCTGCACCAGAATAGTTTTTTTTCTCAGGCAACCATTATACGTTTACCAAATCACTGTTCTAGCTCTCCCCTCAGTAACATGCTTTTTAAAAATTTAAAACAGTGTACATTAGTTTAAATATTAAGATTTACTTAAAAAAGAAGAATTGTTTTTATGGGTGACCACTATACTTACAGTAAAAGAGAAAGGAGAATCAAATCTATTTGAATTGCAAAGCAATTATCAGTCATTTGACTAATTAATTTTGCAGATAAAGATTAACGTTGAACTCGCTTGGAAAAGTCAAACCATCTTCCTATGCCCAGCAACATTCTTAGCGTTGATTAAGTTGTTAACTTGATTACATTATACAAAAAAAGCAAGTATCATAATGAAGTGATGAAGAGTCCTTTCACAGAAGTAAATTCAGTAACTTGAAAAAAGAGAAACCCAACACTTTTTAATAAAGGCATATTTTTTCATTAAATAGGGGTTAATGATACAAGAGAGAGTACAAATTTTTCCTGTCCCCAGAGTCAAACCATAACAAGTAAAAGTGAGAAAATCTCCGAAACATGTTTGTCGAATTTATTTAGCTTAATGAACCAAAGTAGGTAGGATTAATGTGTCTGTGATTTCAATAAATATAGCAAATACCTCAGGGTCTTCAAATGTTGCCACAGTTTATGGAATGAAGGTGAGCCAAAAATTCAACTTTCTAATCACACAATACCTTACCAGGGAGCTGGATCAGAAATGGAGAAATTGGAACATGAACAGGCACTCAGCATTGGAGGCAGAAGCTTAGCTCACCATGACATCACACTAGTCCCTCCGAATGTCTTTACCAGCTACACTCTTTGTAATAATCAGTGATAAACATGCAAATTGTCCCCAAATACTTCTCACCAAAAAAAGAAATACTCATGAAAATTCTGCGAATGTTCCCTCCTGAAACTCCGTAAGAACATCTTTGAGGAATCAGTATATTTTCCTTAGAACTAACATATCATAGCTTAATACTGTCATTTTTACCTGGAAGCTCCTCAACTTGACATACATATCTATGATTCAAAAGCTATTTCAAATAAGAAGCAAAACTGCTAATTTTCCCTGAATTTCCATGACCCTTAGCAAATGTTCTTTTTAGCATCAAGCTACAAAGCTACTGGGTCAAAAAATGCTATAGAAGAATCTGGTGGCTGGCTTACTATACAACACACACTATCAACCACAGCCATGACAGATGGGAAAACAAATTTCCATCAAGAGAGGGAGACATTTCCTCTCTCTACGTTTTGTTCCTCCTGGTGAAAATCATCATGATATAAATTGCTTACATGATTTCCTGAAACTTAAAGAGTTCTCCTTAATCGGGCATCATGGATTTTTTGGTAATCCAGAAATGCACTGTTTTGCCTGTGAAAACATACAACTTTGCCTTATAATTTTTGTTGATATTTGTAATCCTAAAAAAGTTTCAGTGAAAGTTTTAAAGAGGCCAATTTTTAAATTTTTTAATGACACCATTGGAGGCCAGTATTTTGTGACAGAGCATCAAGCTACCACCAGTGACCCTAGGTATCTCTGACCCATATTCTTGTTAATGTGCATGAAAAGGAAATGGGAAATATCCCAAGTGGCTGGACTCCTAGCATAAATGTGAAAGACTTGAACAGAGTCCTTCACAACCAGCTGATTTCAAAGTGTTCAGCCCTGGCCATTGCAGTCATCGGAGGAGTGAACAAGCTGATGGAAGCTCTCACTCCCTCTCTCTCTCTCTTTCCCTCCTCCTTCCCACCACATCTCTGCTTTTCAAACAAATAAAACTCATCTTTACCAAAAATGGCTTGAGTCATTTCATAGTATCCACTTTTAAAATTTTCCCCTGTATGAAGATCTTCCAAAGAATCAACCTCCAGGTTAAACTCAAACAACCACATGGGAGGAACTCTCCACGAGGCTTGTTTTCCAAAGAAAAATATTGAAAAGGGGAACAAAATTATGAACCTACCTAGATGTGCCATAAGGCTGTGAAAAGTTAGCTATTGAGATTTGTGGAAGGATAGGTGGTGCCAAAATCACTTTGCTTTTAAGTACAAATGAGTTGGAAAGTATTTTCAAAAAAAATTACAGATGTGCAAAACAAGATACTAAGATGCAGAGTGAAATAGGCATTCTAATGTGAGATGTGACCATCCCAAGTGGCAGCTTAACCACTACACCAAACACCTCCTACCCCACTGCTCATCACTCATTTTTATTGGAAAGGCAGATTTACAGAGAAAAAGAGAGACAGAGAGAAAGACGTTCTGTCTGCTGGTTCATTCCCCCAAGTTGTTGTAATGGCTGGAGCTGAGCTATTCCAAAGCCAGGAGATTCCTCTGGGTCTCCCATGAGGGTGCAGTTCTTGGGCTATCCTTTACTGCTTTCCCAGACTTCAAACAAAAGCTGGATGGGAAATGGAGCAGCTGGATCATGAACCAACATCCATATGAGATCCCAGCATATGTAAGGAGAGGACTTAGCAATTGAGCCATCACGCTGGGCCCACAAGTAATAAATCTTATTGAAAAGATAAGGAAATCACAGACACATGTGGGCCATGTTCAGGAACAAAGTGGGCCAAGAAGGAAAAGATATGGGATGGACATTTCTATCTGCCTCCTCTGTATCACTAGGAAGAGAGAAAGAGAAGCTCTGTTCACTGACAGGACTTTCAAATTTGAAAAGAAGACTTCCCCAGGTCCCAGATGAGAAGAAGTACCTCCTGAATAGCAGTCTTTTGCCAGACAAGTAGGTCTGCAGGATTATATAGGTTGGGGGAGTTCCTCGATCTGCCTATCCCATACCAACACTGCAGGTGGGGAGTTGCTACAGATACCTAACTGGTATAGTCCAAGGCTGCTTTAAGTATTCTACAATCCACAGAAAGTCTCTCCACCCCTTCCCCTCCAAAACAGAAACCAAAGATCTAATACCAATCTAACCCCAAACATGTCACTACTGCTGAGGCTAAAAACCTGGCCACTGCCTTTGAAACATGTGTCCATGTTAACATTGTGAACCTGCAGGTCCTCATGGCCTCTCCTACCAGTGGTGTTTGAGATGGTTTCTGGATGCCAGTCATTGTGTTGGAGACTGGCTTACCCTCCAGAACATGACTATGCTACAAAAATAGTCTCAAGTCACACAAAGTCTTATCTCTACCCAGATGCTTCCTTATTCACAAGTGAACTGCTATGACTATTGCTTCGTATAATCATTAAGAGAGGAGGAAAATGCCCTTTCCATGCCATGTGTTTTCCTGAGCACTTGTAGGATCACCTTCTCTATTAGAAACTGTTCTGAGCCCAGTGCAATGGCTCAGCGGCTAAAATCCTCGTTGAAATCACATATGGGTGCTGGTTCATGTCCTGGCTGCTCCACTTCCAATCCAGCTACCCACTTGTGGGAAAGCAGAGAAGGATGGCCCAAAGCCTTGGAACCCTGCATCTACATGGGAGACCTGGAGGAAGCTCTTGGCTCCTGGCTTCTGGCTTTGGATCAGCTGGGCTCTGACGACTGCAGCTACTTGGGGATTGAACCAGCAGACAGAAAATCTTTTTCCTCTGTATCTCCTTCTCTCTGTAAATCTGCCTTTCCAATAAGCATAAATCAATCTTAAGAAAAAAAAGAGAAATTGTTTCTTCCCCCATTAGTTACATAACAAGGGTCATTATGCATACTATTTGATGCAATAAATACAATTTTTAGTGTTTCTTTTTAACAGAGAGGATCAGGTAGTATTATGTAACTCAACTGAGTTGCTAGATGAAATGCAGAGACACATACTAAAATGTTTTAAAATACATGAATATACACTCAAATGTCTGCATATATTAATGTTTTCCTCAAATTTTGTCTTAGCTGGAAATTCTACATTGTATTCACCATTTCTAATAAAACTAGCCTTGTATCTATGCTGCAGATCAATCTTCCAAAAATGAGACTTATTAAATCTCCTGTAATGATTTGAAAATGAGGAATACAGAGTCAGTACATTTAGAAAATCTATATGTGGTAGTTATCCTAGAATTTCGGTCACCCCACTGATGTAATTAGAGTCATTGATGCATATTTCATTGATGATCTTAAACCATACTTAAAATTGAATGTAGATGTTAGATTTGGATTGCTTAAATATATAACTGGCACTGCTAGATCTATGAAACATTATTAGGCACTTAACACTCTTTTCATCAGACATAAGAGGGGACACAACAGAAATCCAGCAAAAGATGACAAGTTCTTTCTGCGCAAATTTGACCAATATAATTTTCATAATATTAAGGATTGTTTACAATTCTCCTATAAATAATCAATATTGAGTAAGAGATTCATTTCTAATGAAAAATTGTAACTTTACATGAATGTTTAAAATGGAAATATACACATTTAACATGTACTTTGATTATGCTACATAGTAGTCACAGTACAAAGATGCCATAAACAGATATCGCAATCAGTCATGAGCTCTTAGTAAAGTATTAGTAAGGTAGAAATACTGTGGCCACAGATTACAATTCTTATGGGGAAAGTTAAAAATCATTTAATACAGAATTTGTATCTTTAACACATCCTATTAGCTTATATGGTTTCGTGTAAAACAACCTGACACGTACTGCTTCACTTTAGGTGCTCACTCCTACACATCGGATAAATGAACGCTCAGCTTGATCACAGCCCCATAGACAGAAATCATTCCACTGGTTTTATATATACATAATCTTATCACTTTCATTAAAATTACAATAATCTAAGAAGATTTGTTACTTACAAGTTTGTAAATAATTTGAAAAAGCATTGTTACCTTTTAAAAAAGTATGGGTTCATTTTTTGGCAGATGGTGAAGTCTGATTTTAAGAATGGCAAATATCTTACACATCAGGTTTCTCTCATGAGTGGAATAAAATCATATTAAGCCAAAATGTCAAATATAAAAAGTGTCAGAAGTGGAATTTGCATTCTGGAGCTTTCCCTAGAGAAATCAATAAAAATTCTAGGTATTCAACTTAATCATCTGTAAAAATAGATGCAGAGAAATAAAGGTAGAATCAGATACAACATTGTATGCATTTTGTAATACAGAAATTTGTTGAAGATTAAATTTAATCTATTTGAAATTGATAAAATATGACTCCATAAATATTTAAATATAGGTAGTTATTGTACTAGCCTAAAAATATATGAAGGTTTACTTGCAAGCACTTTAAAGTAGTGTTCTAAATCATACACAAATTTTTATATCTCAAAACTTTTTGCTCTTTAATTTTAAGATAAATCTTTAGTTTTATCAAGATAAATTTTGTAGTGGCACATGGAGATGATGGATATTTGTTAGTAATTTTGTGACCAATTTTAATGTAAGTTGTATAGCTATTTATTTCCTTTCTATGACAATCAGTTGCAATTAAGAGCAACTTTTTTTTTAAAGATTTATTTTTATTACAAAGTCAGATATACAGAGAGATGGAGAGACAGAGAGGAAGATCTTCCGTCTGATGATTCACTCCCCAAGTGAGCCACAACGGGCCGGTGCGTGCCCATCCGAAGCCGGGAACCTGGAACCTCTTCCGGGTCTCCCACGCGGGTGCAGGGTCCTAATGCATTGGGCCGTCCTCGACTGCTTTCCCAGGCCACAAGCACGGTGCTGGATGGGAAGTGGAGCTGCCGGGATTAGAACTGGTGCCCATATGGGATCCCGGGGCGTTCAAGGTGAGGACTTTAGCTGCTAGGCCATGCTGCCGGGCCCAAGAGCAACTTTTTGATACAGCTAACAAATGGTGCTTGTTCAGCCACAAAGCAGCTTAACAAAGGTATTTCTTAACTTGATTAGAAAGGATTGTAAAGCTTAGAGTTCAAATATTATCTTGTATTGCATTTTAAATCATAATTTACCAAATGTCTTACTTTGTATGCAACCTAGTTTTTTAATCACTATCCTGGGTCAGTATTCTCACTGAAATCCACTGGAAAAAGATGGCAAAATAACTTAAGTATGTAACATTCATATATGGAAAAGCTTGTTTTTGAACTCACATGAATCTCAATGCAAGCATCAAAACTCACATATTCTATAGGACATTTAATGAAACTGGGTGGATTCAAAGTATTTTACAACTACTTAACTTTCTTCAAAAAATTCCCTCATCTGTAAAATTTAGGATGATGATAAGTGCAGAGATGCCAGGGAAATTTATAATCATTAAGGAGCTAAGAGTTTTGAAATATAAAGTAGCATTAAATGTTAATACTACTAATCCTCTTAATTAGAGAAAGTGGAAAATGTGCCAAAAAAAAAGTCCATAACTAAGTTCATTACTCTTTCATTTATGTCACTAAGCTTAAGTCCTAAAAATATGTTTTATGTTGATTAAACACATGCTTGGCTGCATCTATAAACACCTGTTACTAACATACCATACTATGATAAACATATTCTTGCTAATATAACTGGAAAATGTTTTGCTTTAATCAACTAAGTTTGGTTAACAGTGCTCTAACTAAATGCTCTCCTGTTTTTCATTTTACTTACATCAATATATATTGGATACTCTCCTGTTTTTCTAAACTGCATAACAATATTATGGTTCTGATACAAGTGCAATTATCATCATTTGATATCAGAGAAACACAAGATCCCTAAGACCAATGAACCTTTGCGATCATAATCCAGAAAACATTTTTTCTGTAAATATGAGGAAAACACTGAAACTCTGCAAGAAAAATAAGATAGTGAAGAGAACACAAATATTTCTCTAGGGACTGGTTTTTGTTGCATAGCAAGTTAAGCTGCCAATTGTGAAACCAGCATTTCATATTGGAGTGCTAGCTCTAGTTCTGGCTACTTAACTCAGCTTCTTGTTAATACATGTGGGAGGGCAGTGGGTCATATGGGTCAAATTCTTGAGTCCCTGTTACAGGTGGGAACTTCAGACGGATATCTTGGCTTCTGGCTTCAACCAGACATAGTCCTGGCTGTTGTAGTGGTTTGGGGAGTGAACCAGTAGATGAAACATATGCATGTAGATTTTTGTGTGTACCCCTTTTCCCTCCAGTGCCGTGCTTTCAAACAAATCAATAAATCTTTGAAAAATTTACTCTAACAATGCTACGAAAAGCTATTAGTATTTAAAGAATAAAGGAATAATAAAGAAAGCCTCACAGCAATTATCTATTGCATTGATTTACACAGTATGTAAATAGCAATGCTTGGGCCCATCGCCATGGCCTAGGGGCTAAAGTCCTCACCTTGAACGCCCCGGGATCCCATATGGGCACTGGTTCTAATCCCGGCAGCTCCACTTCCCATCCAGCTCCCTGCTTGTGGCCTGGGAAAGCAGTCGAGGACGGCCCAATGCATTAGGACACTGCACCCATGTGGGAGACCCGGAAGAGGTTCCAGGTTCCCGGCTTCGGATGGGCGCGCACCAGCCCGTTGCGGCTCACTTGGGGAGTGAATCATCGGACGGAAGATCTTCCTCTCTGTCTCTCCTCCTCTCTGTATATCTGACTTTGTAATAAAATAAATAATAATAAACAAATCTTTTAAAAAATAGCAATGTTTAATTTCCCAGTACAAAGAGGATAATTATTAGATAATTATTTTCCTTGAATTCCATGTACATTATTTCATAAAATCTTTAAAGTTATGATAGGCTTTGGCATCATTAATATTTTAAGACAAAGAAAAACAAGACATTAAAATTAAACTTAATTAAATAAAATCTGAGATGCAAAGAACTTTCCCAATTTATTACTTTGATTTTCCTTTACCAAAAAAAGCAAGCAAACAAAAAACTTCACCTTATAAAAATATCTGAATTGTGAATTTGTATAGATTTAAAGAGAAACAGGTGACGGCTACAGATGTTCAAGTGTGGTTTTATTTTATAAATAGCAAACATATAATAAACTATATAGTGCTTAGCCTCCATTTAACCTTATTCCAATAATAATTGCCATCAAGTTGAGCTGTGTGCACTTTTCTATTCAAACAGTGACATAATACATAATAGAAAGGAAATAACAAAGTCAGACGTATATTGCTTTAGTTTATATGAGGAGTCTGCAAAAAGTTCTTAGAAATATACATTCAAATTATCTTGTCAGAGACTCTTAAGTTTCTGAAAAGCTTCATAAAGAGGTTACACTGTATATTATTTTGATTACCAAAGTACTTAGATGTTATAAATAGTTGTATATATTTTATACATGTATAGTATACAGGTATATAATATATATGTGCATATTATACATGTACACATAACATATATGTGTATGTATGATTTTCCAATACAGAATTCTATATACTAATAAAAGTGAGGAGCGTTTTAAAGATATCACTGAAAATAATAGCCATACCAACTGTTAAACATTCAAATATGTATACACCATTTCAAGTAGAATAATATTTTGTCAGTTTGAAGAAGTCGTAAGAAAAAAATAAAATGAAGAAATACCTGCTTAAGTTTCCTATTGAGTAATATATCTTTCACTTGCCTCTTCTGTTTCAACGACTATTCCTCTCAGATCTACCTTGTGTACCCAGGAGGATGAACATTTGTTGATCCTTTCCCAAGTTCCCTTGGTGTCAACTGGGTTTAGCTGATTGAAAATCACTAACAAGGGGCTGTAGGAAGAAGTGAGTGTGGGTGTGTGGTTTTATTTCTGGCTCCTTCTTCCTCCTGGGATTACTAACACTAAACATGTTCTTTGACACAGTCATTTTCATATATGTAGTCATTTCCATAAAGCTTTTTAAAAATTTATATTAACTTGAGAATCCATAGAAAGAGAAGTTTGTCCTGCCAACATTCATCCATTACTAAACCAGTTGCTAGACTGACCTCATGTGACTGCCCTCTAAGATCCACAAACCTTTGTTGTCTGTTTCCTAAATCATCACATTCTATTATACCATCACTTGTGGGTGGGAATCTGAGGACACACCTAGAACCCAAGTGAAATGTTTTTAACATACACATTAAAAAGTGTGTGCATGAGAGAGAGAAACAAAAACAAAGAAAAGCTACCCATCCTCCAAGCCCCGGCTCTCTTTCTAAACGCTGCAAATGCTGTAACTGGCTGGGATGAAGTCACAAAACAGAAATACAACCCACAACTTCTGTGTGAGTAGCAAAACCACTAACCACATGTGTGCTCGATCCTGCCAGGACCTGTATTAGCACAAAATAGGAGTCAGGGATGTAGGCTAGGAATTGAACCCTGGCACTCCTGATGAAGCAAGGGCAGTTTCACCTACATGTTATCCTCTAAACTCCCAACCTTAGGATCTCTGAATTTGAATAGGTTGTCCTCTGAGTTTTTTTGAAGAAATATCCTAGGTATTAATTGGCAAGAATTACCACAGTATTTAACTTTGAATGCCCTTCCAACTATTATTATCAAACTATTATCAACTGTTATTTCATTATGTATTATACCTGTTGTTTATTCTAATTACATTTTGTTTCTCATGTATAGAATGCCAAGCGAAACACATCTGATGCAACGTACAATACAGGATATGTGTGAAATCGGCCCATTAAAAGAAGAGAGCATTATTAAAGTGGATTCTGAAGTATAAGTGAAATTTCTTAAAGTAATACTGCTTTTGGAAATATACTCTGAAGAGGAATCTCATGTATGGTTAGATCTAACTACATGGACATTTGCTGCAACCATTCTTTTGAAGTGAATAATTGAAAACAATATAAATGTCAGATTTTATAATAGCTTCTTATGGAATAATAAGGAATGAAATTAATACCTTCAAAGGAACACTCAGAAACCCAAATGAATGTTCAAAAAGCAGAGGGAAAAAAGAGTTGCTAACAAGAGAATTGTATTAGCATCATTAAAATTTTGTTAGATAATACTTACTTTGAGATAACATTGTTTCCTAAAACATAAATGTTTTTTCTTCACATTGTTTAGTCCACATGCTTTGAACATGTATAATTTATGTACCATGAAAAGCCAATACCTTCAATTTACTAAAAGCAAAATGAAAGATTACATAATACAGAAGAGACCATTTGAGTAACACTTTTTCCTTATCTTATAAAAGAAGGTGCACTCTTTATGGAAAGAGACAATTTCCTTCTGGTCCCAGTTCTAAGATATGAAAGGAATTTATTGTGTGCATCTAAAAATTAAGGGCATTGAATTGTTGACACATATTAAGATAAACCACAGTTTTAGCTTTCTTAACCAAATGGAAGCATTGTATGATCACTTATTCAACAAAGAGAACAAAAATTTCAAAAAATTGCTTAAAATCAAGTAGTTTCATGAAGTCTTTTCACAAAGGCACTGGAGGAAGAATAACCAAGCAACCATGCAGGGATTTTCACATGACCTCTAGCGCTACCCTACAGAGAGGACTTCGGGCAGGCAAAATATCTGGGTAATTGCATTGAAATTTGGAGACTATTACTTCACACAGCTGAGCAGCTGAGCTTGTGGCAATCTTTGTGTGAACGTTGAGTATTCATTCGAAGAAACACACATGTGTCAAACGTCACACGTGAAAGTTATAAACATATCCTGAGTATGCGTTCTCAATTTAAAAAAAGGATGCAAGTATGGATAACAAAACCTTCTCTTCTTTGCCAAGTTCCCATCATTCCAGCTACTAGTTTAACTTGCACAATAGAAATACAAATAAAAATGATCAGACTTATCTGAAAATTAGTCCCTCATTTCATAGTGCTTATAATATATAAATGTGGATTATGTGAGTCTCCTAATTTTTTAATAATTTATGTAATTTACAGATTTGTAAAGTTTTTATATGTGTATAGTGACAGTATATTTTATTTTGGAATTGTTTAATGGCAAATAAAACTAACTCAGATTTGCATTAGACCTTAAAATCTTGAGAGAAATGTTGAGACAACAAAGCAAAATATAAGTTAAAATATTTTAAATGAGAAGATAGTAGAACTCTTAGGTAATATTGAAAAAAAAGCCAGCTAAGTACTAAATAATACACAGTAAATGCAGACAAATATTACAGATGTTGCAGTAGGAAGCTGAGACTGATCAGTGCTTTTGGCACTTTTTATGTCATAAAAATAGAACTGTGGTAACTTAACCTTACAAGAAAATCTCATGTGAATAGTAAATTAGTCTAAATAAGTTATAGTGTATGTAATCAGAATTTGTACTCTGGATCATGATTGTGAATATGGTTCATAGTTAAGGTTGCTGCATAGTTCCTCTAACCAGATAAAAATCTGGTGTGGGAGGGTTAGAGAGCAATTTAAATTTCCCTGAAGACAACTCACTGGACTGATAACATGATGAGAAATAATACAGAGATTTACAAAAATTATATATGCACATTAAAACTGGCCTTAGGAGCCTTCTTCAGATTGAAACACTGATTTGCAGATCTGCTGGGAACTGGCTGCCTCACTTAATAAAACAGTCTTGGCAATGGAAATGCCATATATATCATCCACAGATTATTGATTTTTAGTCATTAAAATTCACTGAAATATGTTGAACACGAATATCGTACTGATATAGTTTTGTACACTCGAATGTCTTTCAAATTCTTTGGAACTTTACTGTAGCCATCAATCAAGATAATATAAAAGACAAATATATAATTATAGGTTAAATATTCTAAAAAGTTGGGTTTTTTCTTCAATTTAAAAAATGATGTCCAATTCTATAAGGTATTGATATATCTCGTTGATGACAGGGTCTATTCTTTGAAGGTACACCTAAGTTGGCCAGCATTTGGTGACTAGAATGCCTGATAAGTTAAAGTTTGCACATCAATGTCTTGTGTTTACACTGAATCTCTTTACAAAATACTGAAGCAACTGTTATGAAATTTTACTGCTCAATAAATAACTCACATTGGCTTCCTGGCCATAGGACCCAGACATTCATGTTTGCAAAAATTGTAAGGATTGGGGTCCAGCGCCATGGCCTAGTGGCTAAAGTCCTTGCCTGGAATGCACTAGGATCCCATATGGGCGCCGGTTCCAATTCCGGCTGTTCCACTTCCCATCCAGCTCCCTGCTTATGACCTGGGAAAGCAGTTGAGGACGGACCAAAGTCTTGGACCCGTGTGGGAGACCCAGAGGAGGATCTGGGCTCCTGGCTTTGGATCAGTGCAGCACAAGCCATTGCAATCACTTGGGGAGTGAATTATCGGACAGAAGATCTTCCTCCCTCCTCTTCTCTGTATATATCTGACTTTGCAATAAAAATAAATAAATCTTCAACAAAAATTGTAAGGATAAATCAGAAGTTATGAAGCACTGGAAAAAAAGTGTATATACCATTTTCCTATAAGTAACTAGTGTTTATTCTTATTTTAATTTTCAAAAAATAAATGAGAAATTTAATCCTCATTTCAAAAACTTCTGCAATTAAACAGTTCTGTTAAATAAAAAGCCTCCATTCTAGAGCACACATAATCTAATCATTATGCACATAAAGCTTAGTGACAAGGTTAGAAATGAATTACTTATCATCTTAGTAACATAATCAGCAGACATCCAGAGATGGAGTTAGAAGTTCAAATAGAATCCAAGAGTGCGACAGTTTTAAGAACTGCTGGGCCCAGCGCTGTGGCCTAGCAGCTAAAGTCCTCGCTTTGAACGCGCCAGGATCCCATATGGGCACCGGTTCTAATCCCAGCAGCTTCACTTCCCATCCAGATCCCTGTTTATAGCCTGGGAAAGCAGTCGAGGACGGCCCAATGCATTGTGACCCTGCACCCGCATGGGAGACCCGGAAGAAGCTCCTGGCTCCTGGTTTTGGATTGGATCAGCTCTGGCCGTTGCAGCCACTTGGGGAGTGAATCAATGGATGGAAGATCTTCCTCTCTGTCTCTTCTCCTCTCTGTATATCTGACTTTGCTTTAAAAATGAAATAAATCTTTAAAAAAACTGCTTCATTTTATTTTTGCTCAAGCGTATTTGAAATGTTAACTCATTGTAATTAGAACACATATAAATGGAAAATAAAGCTCAGATTTTTGTTAATCAATGTGTCCTACAAATGTACCATAGCTGATATAGCTTAAAACCCATAGAAGGAAAAAATAATGTAGCACTTTTTGTTGTTGCATGAAAAATTCTGATGAGCCCTAAACCTACAAAAATATTATAACTTCCTCAAACTGGTCCTGCTTTTTTGTGCATATATTTTTTTAAAAAGATGAAACAGCATTCTGAGAAATAGCTAAGGATTGTTGGGCATGATACAAGTCTCACTACATTTTAGATAACTCGGTAAGTATTCCAAATAATCAGACAAGTGTCAGCTCTCCATCATTTGACTTGATAATAAAGGAAAATCCTTTCACAAGTCTCTCTTACATTTTAACACATGTATTATTAGATAAAGTAATATCTACCTCATTGATAGCCTCAAGTTATTCCAACATAAAATAGATAACTTTACAATATGTAAAGACTTATAAAAGTGGGTCATAATTATATTTGAGATTAGTAGCACTTTGTTATAGACAAAGTATTGTGTCTTAATGTGTATATTTTGCTGTCTTTAAGAAATTATGCTTTTTGTTTTCATTGTTAAAGACAAAGTATATTTCCATGACATTAATTTATGTTATACCTGATGCTATTATGTACCATGAACAGAAAAGAAAAACATTTTAAGCTTTTGAAATGGGACAAGATAACCTCCGTGATAGTTACAGTGCATATTTCTAAAGATTGAATTTGTACACAAACTACTCAGGCAAAAAAATGCAAAAACAGACATATAGACCACATCAAACTGCTAAGTTTCTGTAGAGCAAAAGGGACAATCAACAGAGTATAAAGGCAACCTATAGAGTGGGAGGAAATACTTGGAGACCATCCATATGACAAGGGTCACTTTCCAAAACTACAGGAAGAACTCCTAAAACTCTGTAATAGCAGAATTAATGACAGTGAAAAGATGGTCTAAAATCTGGGTAGACATTAAGAAAACATACAAAAGTCAACAGATAAAAGATGTTTGGTGTCACTAATGACCAGGCAAATGCAAATAAAAATCCCAGTGGGATTTTTACCTTACAATCATTAAGATGGCTATTCCAAAATAAGCACACAAAGAAACATATATTTTGACATAAGCACTGAGAAAATACATCTCTTTGTACAAATTGCTGGTTAAGATATCAAACGCAAGCAGCTGTGGAAAACCATAAGATGATTTCTCACAATACTCAGATCTACAATTGTGATATGACCTATAATCCCATTTCTGGGTGTGAATACAACAGAATTGAAATAAGGACCTCAAAGAGATACTAGCACTTGCAAGTTTGCCGCAGTGGTAGTGCTAATAGCTGAAGATGTGGAGACAGTCTAAATATCCTCTGATGAAATGATGGGTGAATAGATAAGGAAATGTGTGTGTATACTATAATATATATTATATTTAGTACAATTTATTATGTATGTATGTAATAAATATATGTTATAAGTTAGCATAACATTATGATATATTTTATATGCTATGTATACATATCTGTATATTTAGTAATACATATTTAGTAATTTATATATTTAGTAATATATATATATAAATTTAGTAAAAGATAAATTATATATTTAGCAAAATTATATATATTTAGTATAATTTTATTCGATTTTTATAAATAAGGAAATCCTATGTGCTTCATCACAAAAAAAAGCTTTGTTGTATTTTGTACAACAAATCTGTAACAAAGGATAAACACTGTATAATTCCACTTACATGAGATATTTAAAACAGTCAAACTCAGAGAGTTAAGATTAGAGTGGTCACTGTGAGGGCAAGAACAGAGACTCACACACACACACACAGAATACTCATGTGTTTTTTTTTTTTGACATTTTGATTTGAGCCATTTAGAATATATCCAAACAAAAGCATCTATTGGTCAAATGAAAATACCTAGATTTGGAACTTCAAAGAACTGACAAGAAGAAGGGGAATTCTTCCAATAAGAGACACATAGAGAGAATGTACAGCCTTCTTAAGGAATGAAAATTTCACAGAAGTAAAAACAGGCCAATAGAGATAACTTGTTGTATAACGTTGAAAAGGATAGAGAGGGAAGTGAGAGAGAAGAAGGCAAAGGAGAGAGGAGGGAATACTGAGAGGATTCTAAGAGAATCAGTAATGAAAATGTAGAGTCAAGGGAGAGTCTTATTTCTTCCAACTTATTTTCTATCCTCAGTGGCTGGTTAAAAATTCAAATTAATATATTCCAGCCATAGATATTCATTAATGATTGGCAATGTATATGCAAATATATACATACATATTTTAAAATATATTTAACAGTATTTTGATACAGTCACTATTCCGGATTGGCATTCATGTCTTTACAATTGGATATCTAAGAAGTAAAAATTAAGTGAGTCTTGACTGGGAAGAGTTTTAATTCTCACATGCTCAACAACTGGTGGGAAAGCCCTTACTCATTTTCACAGAAATTTGACTAACAGAAATTTATTCCACTATTGTAGCATCAAACTGAATCAGATGTCAAGACATGTGAAACTCAATAACACAGCCATAATTATGAATTGTATGAATATGGATAGACAGCATGTTTTAAAACTTTGGACATTATACGGATGGATAGATGTAAACATATCTACCCTAAAACGCCCATAGTTCTAGAATAATTACATGAGAGTGATATAAAAAAGCATCATGTAATGTATAAAGAACTATTAATGATTACTAATAACTGTACCCACCGTCAAACTTCTGTATCTCCGTATATAATCACTGCAAACATATTTTTTTTAAGATTTATTTATTTTTATTGGAAACGCAGATATACAGAGAGGAGGAAAGAAGATTTTCCATCTGATGGTTCACGCCCCGAGTGGCCGCAAAGGCTGGTGCTGTGTCGATCTGAAACCAGGAGCCAGGAGCTTCTTTCCGGGGCTCTCACACAGGGTGCAGGGTTCCAATGCTCTGGGCCGTCCTCAACCGCTTTCCCAGGCCACAGGCAGGGAGCTGGATGGGAAGTGGAGCTGCCGGGATTAGAACCAGCACCCACATGGGATCCTGGTGCTTTCAAGACGAGGACTTTAGCCACTAGGCCACCCCGTCGGGCCCATGCGAACATATTTTCAAATGAAAGGCATTTTCTGTCAAGTGTTAAGACACTGTATCACTGTATCACATTAACCAGATGCCCACTGTCCATAACATTTTATTTGAAAATGAATACTATCAAAAATCTCATTACTCATGATACTCTATTTTGCAATATTCATATGCTCAAGTAAATGTATGAGATAATAAATGAATCATGAAATGAACTAGCACTTTACACTGTCAACAAGTTTACTATTATATATAGAAGTCCAGGTGTGTGGAACTGCTCTGAGGCACAGGATTTTACACATCCACCTGCAGCTGTGGCATTCCATATGATCAACATTTAAGGGTCTGGCTTCTCTACATTTGATCCTGCTTCCTGGTTACTGAGAGCTGCATAACGTGCCTGGGAAAGCAGCAGAAGAGTGCCCAAATGTTTGGAGCCCTAATACCTACTTAGGAGACTGTAATGGAGGCCCAGCTCCTGACCACCCTAGGCCTCGCACATCCCCAGCAGTTCCAGTTACTTGGGGGAGTGACGCAGTGGATGGAAAATTTCCCTTGCTCTGTTTCTTCCTCTTTCTATGTAACTCCACCTTTCAACTACATAAATATATTTTCAGAAATTCATAGCCTCATAAAGGCAGGATTCAGAAAATAAATACTTAATCTAAATGTGTTAACTGTAATAAAGCAACACCTAGAAATGGCTCTGTGGTATTTAGGTAATCACAGTGAGGAAAAAAATAAACTCTTCTTAAATAAGGAACAAAATAGAATATACTCCTTCAGCACTGAGAGTTTTATATAGACAACTTCTATAAATTTCTCTCCTGTAAAAGAAAGACCCAGAATAATAACAAAAATTCTTATTACTAATAGATGTCATGCTGACTCTACATCAATGGGAAATTGTAAGCTCTAAAAGCTGGAAAGTCAATCAATATCAGGAACTCCCTAGAAACAAACAAAAACAAAACAACAACAAAAAAAAACAACACTTCAGATTCATTTAACAAAACCACGTTTTCTAACTGACTTTAATGTATTCGTAAGAGAGCCATTAAACTTGTTCTTTCTAAAAGGAAACTTCTTAATTGGCACTAAACCATTCATTATTCACCATGATCCAGGTTTTCTACCCTTAGGTTTCATGTGATTATTCACATGTTCAGCTGACAGAAAGGGGAAAAGCTATTCTAATGACTTAGCATGACCTTGATGCACTTTTTTAAAAATTTCACTTTAACTTCCCATCTCAGTTACAGAGAATTTTAAAGGTGGGGAAAATAACATTTTGGTAGATGGTAAAGAATAAGTACAAGTCATTTCAAGTTGCTGAAGCTTTCATTAAATACAGCAAGCGATTTCAAATCCTAAAGCTATTTAAATGGAGGGCTAAGACGTTCCTGCTGCATACTTTAAAAGGTACTGCTCAGAATCCAATAGTTAACCCACTGAATAGGATTATTGGATATTTATTTTGACAGTGCTCACTGAAGACTCCATTATGTTTCCAGAGTCAACCTTGTATGTCATCACAATGTCTAATGATCTGTTTATGGGTAACCACAACCCACATAATAAATGAAATGCCAGAATTCTGCCAGTGCAACAATTAAATGGAACATTTGGGCAACTGTCTAATGCACCTAAACCCAATAAGAAATTTTAGCTAAAAGGAAGGAAATTATATTTAAGCGATTAAAACAATTACTGGAAAACAGTTCAGAATGATAAAATATATGTTTGCAACTAGAATGTCAGTAGTTGAAGAAATACATTTGAGATCATTTAAATAAAGCAGTGCATTTTTTGTTTTGAGTTTAGATACATATTAAATAGTTAATTAAAGATGGAGCTGGTCCACAAAATTGGCCTGGGGAGTGGGATTTTTTTGTATGACCTGAAATGAGCAACAAAAGCAAAAACAGACAAATGGTGTTTCATCAAACTAAGAAGCTTTTGCACAGTACAAGAAACAGTTGACTGAGTCAAGAAAAAATACACAGACTTGAAAAAATGTGGAAAAATACTTAGATCCTAGATTATCATGAAAATTAAAATAGTAATAATACGTTATTTCTTGCTTGCTAGAATAGCTATTATCCAAAAGATAAAGGATAAGCAAGCATCAGCATGGCTATAGAGAAATGGAACCATTACACACTAGACAGGAATGTAAATTAGAACAACTGCTTTCCAAACAGCATGTAGGTTCCTCAGACAACTAAAAATCAAAGTTCTGCATGGTCCTGCAACCCCATTTATTGGCATATATTCTAAGGAACTGGACTCAACATATTGGAAGAAATACATGAACTGTCATGTTCTCATCTGAATTACAACAGTCCCAGCATGGAAGGAAACAATTTGAGTGCTTATTGAGGAATAAGTGGATATAGAAAACATGCCATCTATCTATCTATCAATATCTATCTATCTATCTATCTATCTAACACATCCATCCATCTCTCTATATATAGAGATTTCTGTGTATACACACAAGGACAAATAAGTCTACCTTTTAAAAGAGCAACTGGAAAGTATCAGTAACTACTTAAAAGAGTATATATAAAATACTTGAATTTGTTTTCTTTATATTATTAAAACAAACAATAAATAAAATAAAGGAGTACAATGGGATAAAATCTTTTTTAATTTTTTTTTTACAATCTTGACATAATTAGGGTAAAAAGGTTCAAGCGCTACAGGAAGATGGGCAAAACAATTAATTACGTATTGTTTCCTTAATATACATGATTTAAAAGGGGATTTTAAGGGAGAAGCGCCACCCAGTTTCCCACCCACCCCAGGTCCCAGATGTGGGGAATGCTCTGAGGGTCTTGCTCAAGTGGTTTTGATAGTTCAACAGTTCTGAATTGCTGCCACTCTCACCACTCCAAGCACAATGAGGTCGTTGGAGAATCCACTGATTGACATAGTCCATCATAGAGTCTCCATTTGCCCAGTGTTTTCATTGCCAACATAGAGCTGAGGTGGTTGATTGACTTGTTCTGTCCTCTTTTGATGGTTAGGGTTCTGAGTCCAGAAGCTCAGTTGGGGGGCATCCCCAAAGAAACTTTGTCTGAGATGTTCCCAGACCAGATTCTTGTATGTACTAGCAAGTTCAGGGCCCGGCACAGTCCACTGTCCCGATCAGCAGGTGGTTGCAATTGCTGGGTTGGTTCTGCACATTCCATTCCTGTGTTCTACTGGAACCAATGATTGTTTGCAGTCCAGCCTGGTTCTGCCCAGTGCATACTCAGCTCTCACATAAACCAATGGGAGGTGCAGCCTAGTTAGAGCAACCCACAATAACCCAATGGGATAAAATCTTAAACAACAGGATAGCATTAGAGAGAGAGAGGAGAGAAAGACAACATAGATGAATCTAAACGCTCAGTGAAATAAGTGAGGCAAACAGAAAGCACCACATGACCTCACTTTAATGTGCAACTAAAATAAGTCAAGCTCACAGATGTCCATTTTGATGTAGTTGGATGAACAGAGGTATTTGAGACTTCTACATTAAGTTTCCTGCTATGGTACCTGGGAAGCAAAAGATGGTTCCAGTATTTGTGTCTCTATCACCAGTGTGGTATACCTAGGTGGAGTTCCTCACCCAGTTCTGGCCTCTGTGGGGAATTGCAGAATAAAGCAACACATACAAGAATCTTGATAGATAGATAGATACATACATACACCCATACACATATACATACATACATATCTGGTGCAGCTCCCACTCTATTTCACCCTGCCACTTTGCCTTTTGAATAAATAATACCGTAAATGAACAAACTTTAAGCAAAACATGTCAACTATATACATGGATCATGACATCACACTATGCTCTCAAAATATATAAAATGATTATGTGGCAATTAAATTTTGTGTAAATTTAGGTATTCATTTTTATTCTGTCATGCCAAAGTATTTACCAGAAAAAACATTAAAATATGACATAACTGTAAAACATATTATAAAAAACATGAACTTGAAGAATGCTGCATATAACCTTTGTATCTTATAATCAGCTGTATGTTAGAAAAAGAGAAGAACTTTTTAAGAAGGTTTTTATAACTCCTGTAACAATGAAGCTACATTACATACGTAAATCTCCAAATTGTATGACTTTATCTAAATTAGTGAGAAATATACAAAGGTTTTTGCTGAAATTGTGATAAAAAGCAGTGAAACTAACAAAGTAAGTGTTCTTGATGCAAACAAAATGGCAGAATGGTGCTAATTGTAAAAATATTTAGAACTTTTGAGGTTTCATTTGAACTCTGATATTCTGTCACTAAATGTAGGATAAATCACTCAAACTTTTGAAGATTTGCTATTAACAAACGTCTAGGTTTCCTGGATGCTTTCACAAAATTTAAGTACTCAAAATTATACATTACTAAATAAGCATTTGGAATGTTGCTCTCAAGCTATCACATCACAGTGTTGCCTCCCTGTCCAGAAAGCTGAGGTTCTCTAATACATACCAATATTCATGACCAAGGTTCTAGTCTGAGATGTTCTAGACTCACTAACATCAACTAGCAAGTGGTGACAAGTTTTGATTTACCTGTCCTAACCTTGCCCTTTATTTTCTATAGTTGGCCTTGATGAAGTTTATCCTTGGTTCAATTATCCAACCCCCTTGAAGACCATTGGTGATACCAGCTTCTATGCAGCAGCCACTGTGGTATTTCAGGGTTTCTAGAATATCTCATTTAGCTAGCAGGATACCATAAAGACAGCATTAATTAAACACACAATTGGGATTTATATCTCATCTTTTTAATTGCTTTTTAAATTGTTTGTTTGAATTGTAGAACCACAGAATGAGAAGGAGATTCAAAAGAAACATCTTACATCCTCTGGGGAAGATGCCCTATTCCCACATCCACCTACAAATGGCTCCAGGTCTGGGTTGGCTGAAACCAGAAATCAGTGAATCCACCCTGGTCTCCTGTATGGGCAGCAGGGGCCTAGGCTCTTGGGTAAATTTTTGTTGCCTTCCCAGCTCCGTTAGCAGGAAGCTGACTCAGCAGTAGAGTAAACAGGACTCAAACCAGCACTCAAATGTGGGCTGGAGGCGTCAACTACTGCAGCTCATTCTGCCCTCCAACAACACCAACCCCTGTACACTCCCTTAATGCTTTCCATCACATGCTCCATTTTACAAAATGTGAATTCATTATTCAATTCCCATGTAGGAGACACGGATTAAATTCTCAGCTCCTGGTTTCAGCCTGGCCTCGCCTCAGCTGCTGCTGGTATCAGGGCAGTGAACAAGCAAACAGAAGAGTTACATTTTCTGCATCTGTGTCTTACACACACTTCATTCTACCCTTCAAGTAGGTAACAAATAACTACTTGAAGAAATATACAAAGTGCGAAGAATTTGGTATGATACTGTGTTGTAACATTAGATGATACATTAACAGAACTGCATATTAGTAAAACTATTGTTTTATTGCATATCAGTAAAATCATTGGCAGAAATGTATAATTGACAAGTTTATAAATGACAGAAGTACTCTAAAGCAGAAATGGCACAAGAACTCATTTTTGGTTAAATATAAAGAAGATGGATGAAGGTTGCAGTAAGCTAAAGTCTAGAAGTGATACTTTTAACAGTGGGCTTAACAACATATTTCGTTTTCAGACTTTCATTTATGTGATGTATTATTCTCAAATTAGAAAAACATATTAACACCCTAAATGAGATAGAAATTTGTTGTATGTTTTGACAAACCTACAAGTCAATTTATGGGCAAACAAGAAATTGTTGTGAGAGTCTGGGAAAACACAAATCTCTATTACATGGCAGCCCTGCAAGCCTTTAGGCACTGGAGCTTCTGGGGTTTGGGCCTTTGGACACCCTGGCACACACACTCATGCTCCCAGTCTACTTTCTCAAGTCTTCAGCCTTAAACTAAATTACAACACAAGTATCCAGCTTGCAGACAGCACACTGTGGGAAATCTTGCCTCTACTACTGTGTGAGCCAACTCCCAAGACAATTTTTTCCTATCTAGCTATCTAAACTAGTATTTCTGTTTCATTGAAGAATCCTGACAGATACACTGAAGTATGAAATGACAGAGCAGGGCTTAGAAATAAATTATGATTTTTGGAATATATTCCAGAAAGATCACTGTATGAGAGAACTCTCTCATTCTTTCCTTTCCAAATAATGGTGCTTATTATAGTTGTCTTGATTTTGCTCCACATTATACACTGAGTATACACTAAAGAGGATGGATTTTATTTATGAGGCTTAAATCAAGAAAGTTTAGCCAGGCCCGATACTGAGACTCCATACTACAAAATAGCCATGTAAATAACACTTCTCCTATAAAAAGCATAATCTTCCGTTCCAGCACAGTGGACTATCAGCTGAAGTCCTTCCTTGAATGTGCTGGGATCCCATATGGGCACCGGTTCTAATCCCGGCAGCTCCACTTCCCATCCAGCTCCCTTCTTGTGGCCTGGGAAGCAGTCGAAGTCAGCCCAAAGCCTTGGGACCCTGCATGGGAGACCTGGAGGAAGTTCTTGGCTCCTGGCTTCGGATTGGCACAACACTGGCCATTGCAGTCACTTGGGGAGTGAATCACTGCATGGAAGATCTTCCTCTTTGTCTCTCCTCCTTTCTATATATCTGACTTTACAATAAAAATAAACAAACCTTTTTAAAAGCATAATCGTCACTATAATTTCTATAAACAGTAGAAGATTCTGAATAATACGCAGTGTGCCCATGAAAAGCCCAATAATGTACTCTTATTCTAGCTGTTGAGAAACCATACAAAAGCAAATGATGAGTTCAGTAGATCAATAAGTATAAGCCGAATTATATCATCAAACATTGCACTGGGCTGGAATGCAGTATTTGACATGAACAGATCATTTCAGGGGAGGTAAATGAACTGCAGTTATATTCAGTTTCTAACAATTAGTGCACACATATCCAGGGAAATGGTATTGATTTCATATTGTTTTGGAGTGAAATCACCTAGTAATTCCTCAAGTGCCCGTTCTTTTAATTCTTGCCCTCCTAATTATCTGTCTGATAATGATCATTTCAATTGGGAAACCATGATTAGATTATACCCTTCAGCTCAGAGTGGCATTGAGGCAGACACTCGGGCTGCACTGGCAAGGCTGAGGACTAAAACGTGAAAGACACAATCTCTTCTTCAGAGCAATCAGCCTCTAGAACAGAACACAATTCTGAGACTTTATTTTACATCCAAATTTTCAAGTTAATTTTACTCTAACTTTTAATCAATGCTCTTGAGAAACAAAGAAACCTGAAGGACACTCTTTTGCTCTGAAAACAGACGAACCAAGTCACGTAACTCCCATCAATGTAACTCTAATGAAATCAGGACTGAATATACATTTCTTTAAAAAGAAAATACAATTATTTCTAATAACCACATTTTAATTTCAGGTAATTTTCAACAAGCATAGTGAGGTAGGAAAAAATGCAGTTCCAGATAAAATGTAGGTTATTGGTCTTTCTTTTGTCACTGCATTTAGTTCCTGATTTTATTGTAACTACTTAAAAATAAGACAAAACTGAACACCAGTAAAACTGCCTCCTTTTCCTAATGCATGCTTTTGTTTAATTTTTTTTATTAAATTGTTCACTCTTCTATTATTCACAGAAGTACAATTCAGCATTTATGGAGCTGGCAACATGGTGTGACAGGCTAAGCTTCCACCTGCAGCACTAGCATCCTAAATGGGCACTAATATGGTTCCAGCTATTCCACTTCTGATCCAACTCCCTGTTTATGGGAAAGCAGTGGAGAACGGCTCAAGTACTTGATCCTCCACACCCACATGGAAGTCCCAGAAAATGCTTCTGGCTCCCAGGATTCTGGCTTTGGGTAAATTGAACTCCTGCCAGTGGGACTGTCTGGGGTGTGAACCAGTCGATGGAAGATTCATTAGTCTCTCCTTTGTAACTCTGCTTTCAAATAAAAATAAATCCTTAAAATATTTCATTTATGCTCTCATAGGATGTAAAGTCAGTTTTATTTTTTATTGAATTTTGTCTATAAACCTATTGATGTGCAATCCGAACATACCTTTAAGAGTCTTAATAGCAATGATAAATTATCAGCCATAAGTTCAAACTGAATAAATAAATAAGTACTTTTCCTTTCAGGATTATGACAGACATTTTGATTCTCTGTGTTGTGTCCAGCCACCACAAAGTTGTATCTGGTTTTAAATGTTTCTACTGTTGTTTTCACATTGCTCAAAATGTTGAAAGTCCAGAGCTGTATCTCAGACACTGCCACGGCATATTAAATGATTTCCTTAAATCTCTGTCATATTTCTATAATACTCTTGAGGTGCTGGTTTTGAAGATACTTAAGTAAAAACTTTAAGAAAAATGTCTAGGTTAAAGAGCAACTAAACATCGTGACCTGAAAAAACCTAATTATTGATTCTGCATTATTAATCATTATTATGCACTGGCATAAATAGCCTAAGGGAAGATTAATCCACAAATTGTCAGTAACAATCTAAATAATCTTGTTTATCCCCCACTATAACAACCTAGATAAATATACAGAAAGAAAAGATGCTTAACACTGAGGACAGGGGCCTGGCATGATTGCTTAGAAGCTGAATCCTCGCCTTGCACATGCCAGGATCCCATATTGGTTCCTGTCCTGGCTGCTCCACTTCACATCCAGGTCCCTGATTGTAGTCAGGCAAAGCAGTGGAAGATGGGCCAAAGCCTTAGGACCCTGCATCCGCATGGGAAACCTGAGAGAACCTCCTAGATCCTGACTTTGGATTGGCTCAGCTCTAGTCCTTGCGGCCACTTGGGGAATGAACTAGCAGACTGAAGATCACTCTCCCTCCTCGTTGCTTTAAATCTCACTTTTAAATCATCATCATCATAATAATAAAAAAGACTGAGGACAGAAGTCACAGGTATCAGGAAAAAGAACTTAAATGAACCTGACCAAACAGACAGGAGGAGTTCAATGGAGTTTGAAGCTACGTTAAAAAACTAAATGTGTGAAAACTTTGATTTTACAGCATATTAAATTTCTTCTTGACTTAACATGTAGTACTTCTATTTTAATGTTTCAGAAACTACATTTTTTATCCATGACATAGAAAAATAGTATGATTGCATGTATTTATAGTGAGCCCATAGGTAAAGTATAAGATACTTAAATAACCAAAAAACTACAAAATGCAATATTTTATTTATCTTACACATTAGTTAAATTTTAATCTAAGCTTGTGGTTATTACACAAATATTAATATATCCTTAGTATTTCTGAAACACATTTCATTTAGTTAACATATATAAAGAATATACCTTCCTAAATGAAGAATAGAACTGAATGGAACATGATCATTTTGTTGTTAATTTAAAGCTCACTATGTTCAGTGTTCAGTGGCCACTAAATGTAGTCATTAAGTTTTTGCCTCACCAAGTGTATGTCCTACATAATACCATGTCCACTATTAATAAAACGGACTTATGCTTCTTTTTCACCAGATTTCCCCTGTTTTTGTAACTAGGATGCTCATAAACAAGCCAATGATTCTTCAACATGTATTAACTGTTAGCAGTATGTCATGGCACAATGATATTCTGCAATGAATACAACATTTCTAAAGCTAAGCACATATACATATTTCAAGGAGTGAGTCACTGTGGAGAAACGGGAAGTTAGAGGATTGCTTTCATTTTTTTTTGTTGGTGTGTGTATTGTGAACACATTTTCTGTCACATGGCTATATTTCTTAAAGTTATAGTTCCAAAAATATAAAAGCAAATAATGTGTATTATATTCCCCCAAAGTAGTCAATAACGATACACAACTATAGAAGTTTCAAACTATATTCTCTTCTCTTTTAAGGTAATATTTAATTCAGAAGATTTAAAAAAATCTTCTAATATCTAATTTCATAACATAATTTAGACTAATGGTAGAAAATCATAAAACACAGTTATGATGACATACTATTGCACTTATTTATATAAACTTTCAAAATCTTGGAAAGGGAAATCAATGTTTCTGAGTACATTCTTTGAATATTTTCACCCTAAAAACATACCACTACATATTCAGCAAATCAGTACAAACACCTCTTAGAGACAATCAAAAAACAATTTAAAAACATGGAATATTAACTGTTTATATTCATTTCAAACTCACAGGTCATATAAATTAGCAATAATACCTTAGATAATATTTTTAATTTTATTATATAGTCAGGAGTCAAAACCTCTAACATTTAAAATTAAGCTGAAATAAAATACAAATATCAGCCTAACTTTATATACATCTAAAAACATCTTCAATAATTTAAAATGTTTGTGAATATTTATGGACTCATTTAAAACAATACAAAATATTATCTTGATGATAATTTAATATTGATTATGTTAATGAAAACTTTTGAATATATATGCATTGACTTACTGTAACAAAACTCAAATTAATTAGTGCATTAGATAATTAAATTACATCTTGAGTGAACTATATATATTTTTTAAATTTATTTTAAATATTTATTTATTTTTATTGGAAAGGCAGATATACGGAAAGGAGGAGAGACAGAGAGGAAGATCTGTCTGCCGATTCACTCTCTAAGTGAGCGCAAAGGCTGGAGCTGAGTAATCCAAAGTCAGGAACCTCTTCCAGGTCTCCCACACAGGTGCAGGGTCTCAAGGCTTTGGGCCCTCCTCGACTGTTTTCCCAGGCCACAAGCAGGGAGCTGGATGGGAAGCGGGGCCACCGGGATTAGAACTCTCACCCATATGGGATCCCGGCATGTTCAAAGCGAGGACTTTAGCCGCTAAGCTATTGCACTGGGGCCCCTATTTTTATTTTCCTAAACATTGAAATCCATGAAAGCATGCAAAGACATAATGTGAATAAAATTTGACCCATATATTTTAGAAGATAAGATACTAAATGGGATATTGTAAGTGTTTAGCCCAGGTTTAATTGGTTGTTAGTTGTCTTTTTAAGACACATATGCTATATAATTAGTAATGCATTATTTAATAATCAGCCCTTGATAGTAACAAAGGACATACACTTGGTGAGGCAAAAACTTAATGAATACATTTAGTGGCCACAGAACACTGAACATAGTGAACTTTAAAACAATAACAAAATGATGGTGTACCATTCAATTCTATTCTTCATTTAGGAATATGTGGGTGTAGATGTAGTGTTACAATAAAAATTAATAAATATAAGAAAATTGTATAGCTATATTTATAGAGATGCATAATGCATGCATATCCACATATGTGTTTGCAATGTTACTTCTTAATACTTAAAACCAGTGTGAGAGAAACACACTGAAAGCCCACTTTTGCATGGTCAGGAAAACTGGTAACAGACTTTCTTTCTTTTCCTTATGCCACTACTGAACAGAATTCAATCCTGAATACAGAGGTGAAGGTTTCGGTATATGGTCCACAAACAAGAATCATAGTAAACTAACAAAATGCCTAAGATGCTTAAGGCATTTCTGATTTATTCAATTTTAAAACACAAATTCAAAATTTTATTTCACTCTATTTTATACAGCTAGGATATAGTCTAGAAACATCTTAGTACAAATAGTATTTTTACACACATTGTAAAACATTTCATACATGGATTTTTTAGTTGATCATACACAGGAATTTTTCAATGAAGTAAACAGGAAGATATAATTATCAGAATCAAAGTATGTTGTAGTTTCAAAAATTAAAGAAAAATAAATCATATTCTATCAGAAATCAAACTTTTATTTTATATCCCATAAAACAAGTTTCCTACTTGAACAAAGAACTTCAAGAAAACAGACAGACTAATTATATTATCTGAATGCCAAAGAAAATAATGAAGTGGTTGCAGACACTATGACTTCTGAATCTTAGATTTGTTTTCTATACTAGCCAATGGCTTCTAGCTTGAGTCTGTGTATAAACCTGGACAGATAGCAGAATAGTAAAGGCAGAGATTTCAAATGTGTTCCATGATTAGAATATAGTTCCAGGGCCTGGTGAGATGGCTCAGTGATTAAATCCTCTCCTTACATACCGGGATCCTATATGGGTGCCTGTTTGCATTCTGGCTGCTCCACTTCCCTTCCAGCTCCCTACTTGTGGCCTGGGACAGCAGTAGAGGACGGCCCAAAGCCATGGGACACTGCACCTACGTGGGAGACCTGAAAGAAGCTCCTGGCTCCTGGCTTTGGATCAGCTTAACGCTGGCTGTTGTGACCATCTGGGGAGTGAACCAGTGGGAGATCTTTGTCGCTCCTTCTCTTAGTAGATCTACCTTTCCAATAAAAATAAATAAGCCTTAAAATAATAATAATAATAATAACAACAACAACAACAACAACATATTTCCAGTCCCTGAGTTCTACCTCATTTCCTACTTTTTTTTTTTTTAGATATATATAGAGAAAGAGAAACAGAGAGGAAAATCTTCGGTCTGTTAATTCACTCCTCAAATAGGCACAATGGCTGGAGCTGAGCCAATCTGAAGCCAAGAGCCAGGAGCTTTGCTCATCCCAGCTTTCCCATATGCGTGCAGGGTCCAAAGACTTTGGTCCATCTTGGACTGCTTGTTCAGGTCACCAGCAGGGAGCTGGATGGGAAATGGGACTGCTGGGATTAGAACCAGTGCCCATGTGGCATGCAAGGCAAGGACTTTAGCTACTAGGCTACTGTGCCAGGCCCTCTTATTCTTAAAATCAATTTCTTATCACCCCCCACCTTGCACAAATTGACATTTGTAAAAATGTCCTTTTTTTCATTTGCACCTAAAGACTTTGGGGGAAAATCTGGGATTCCAATCATAAAATATCAGATGGGTAGCTTAACATAAGTGATACAGTTCTTAGTTGTGGTGAATTTTGAAATTATCTAGAAGCCTTCATCAGATATATGTTAAGATTTGTCTGCTTTCAGTTAGCTTCTAGAAAAGAGCCAAGCAATCCTGTTAAGGAATCAATTAAATCACTGACTGCTGGCATTAATGAATTTTTCAGGCAAAGTGAATTAATCCAATGCATCTCCAAACGAAAGATGCAAAAAATAGTCATTTTGATTCAATGAACATAGAACATAGATGGAGAATACGACATTATAGTTGACAAAAATCATATTTATGATATGTGGGAAGTCAGTTTAGGATATTATATCTTCTACAGGTATGAAGTGATTTATACCAGAGTACAAAGAGAGTGGCCATGTCTAACTGGACCCATTGAACACAGATTGGCAAATCAGTTTTTCAGAAAACACAGTGCTTTGCAATAATGGGCCCTCAGTACGTCTAACTGATGTCCCTTCCTTTGGAGAACAGCCCAATGTTTCCATTGGTATAAATATAAATGAAGATGGTGCAAGGGTGGGTTGTTTAAAATATGCATCACAATAGCACCACCATGTGGACTATCATCATCCTCATCCCAGGGGGAGGGGCCTCCTCAAAAATAAAACTCTATGTATTTCGTTAGTAGAGAACAAGTGTGATCGTGTTGTGATCAAGGATGTCAGTATTTTACAATGGAATTAAACTACAGCAGCAGCAATAAGAGATTGCCATTTCAGTGTACAAATCACATGTCATCTGTGGCTTGGGGTGAATATTCAACAGTAACACAGTGATCTTGGTTTACAGTGACTGTGATGGGATTAGGCTAGTTTTCTGATTTCTTCCTCAAATTTCTCTGACAGTGCAAGCAACGAAAATCTAAAGACATTTCTGTAGTTTCAACAAAACACAAATTTTAAAAAACAAGTGTATAATTCACAATAACTTAAGTATTACTGGAAGGACGTTTTACTAAAGTGTGAAAGAATTTTTAAATTATTACTGAACATGTCCATATTTTCAAACAGATCCTAAGCCACACTTTGATACAGCAAAAAGAAAAATCTCAGAAAATCCAATTGAACAAAGTTTTGTTTTCTAACAGAAAATAATCTTAGAATCTTCCTTATTTTTTCATATATTCAATGCTGTATTGTAACTGCACAATTTAAAAAAAAAAGTAAAAGTCTAAATGTTTACAATTGTAAAAATGTTCTTCAGTTAAATAGACCTTGAAAACAGGATGCTAGATTGTCTACCTCTGCTTATACCTACAATGCCACAATAGACTTAAATAGCAGTATTTTAAACTTGTAACTATTACGAAGGGACTACATTACTGTGATAATATGGGTTAAAATGGTGACAGTGGCAACTGGGGAGGGAGGAAAGGAATGAAGAGGAGAAATCTCTTTACCTACAAAACTGCATCACTGAAAATAATAACAAAAACTTTTTTTAAAGGACTGAAAAAAAGGTGATAATATACAAGAAAACACAATATAAAATAAAACTGGACATGCCAATAAATAACATACTGACTGAAAACTATGTTAATGACTGGCCAATCTGTTTTGGCCAGAAAGTGAAGGAAATTAAGAATTTCATGGAGAAGTCAAACTCCGAGAAAGACTCAAGAAAGAAATGACTATCCATCCCAATGACTTCAGAGTTCCATCAAGTATTCCTTCACTTCCACATCTTTTGTTAAGTTTTATTGATGATAGTAAATTATAGGGATTTTTTTTCAAGGAACCTCCCTGGACTGCTCTACATTATTAGCAAGAGAAAAAAGATATGTAAATATATGACATAAAAAAGTGAGCAGCTAAAAACTGTTCTTCCTCCAATGCAGAAATTCAAAACATTGAACTTACCTTCTAACCAAAGTCAGTAGGTATACTACTTAAGCTCTCCACAATGTTGAAAGATTCTGATCACTTCAATAGTAAAGTGTCCTAGTTTCTATCTCAAAAACATCCACCATTTAAAGCTCTCAATTCACGGAAAATAGGTTTGTTGAGAATAGAAATCTCCCCACAGGATGGATTTGACAATATTAACAAGGGGAAAAGGAGACAAATTCAAGAAGATGACAAATACTAGAGAAAGTTTTGCTAGTATGAGACTCGGAAAAGCAAGTTCACTAAGATTAGATTTTGATTTTCACAGGGTTCTTGAGGTAGGAGAATTGGAATCACCTACACTGATAAACATGCAGGTAATTGGACCCTCAGAACCAGTATCTTGTGCGTTAGGGGTCATAAATTGCCATTGTTAAGCAGTCTCAGGCACTAAAATTTGAGAAAAGGTATTCTAAATCTTGAGATTAAAGACTTTATTTGAAAATCAATAAGTGCAAGTGAGAGCTGTTTGTTTGCTTGAAATTCTCAAGTCTTTCCAAAGCATATTCTAAGCAAAGAATCTATTCTTGAATAAAACTGCTCATGCAGATTTAAGATAGGGCTGACTCCTGCTGAAAGTAATGCTGATTCTAACACACACACACACACACACACACACACACACACACACACACGGCACATTCAGGATTTTGGCCTAAGTCTCCTTAAATAGAGTTTAAGTTCCAAATCCCAGCCTCATCTTTTTAAGTTAGTCTCTCCCTATAATCTACACTCCACAACACAGACACTGGCCAGCAAGAGGCCTAGGCACCCTCAGTATCCATCCAGCAATTGCACTAATTATATTATTGCAGGATTTATTTTAATTCAGGACAGTTCTACCTCCAAGCTGTCCTGTGAGTAAGAACACTTGAGTGTCAAGGCCTCTTGGACATCAAAAGTTACAAGTGTAGAGAGTCGAAGAAAAGAAAGCAAAGAGAAGATTCAGCAGTTTCAGATTCCACTAGTTGCAGCGGATACGATGGGTGCCTTGCTGAGGAGTGGTGACAATTTTTAATGAGGCCAAATCTTGGAACCTGTCTCCCTCTGTTTTACCGGACGCTCTGGAATCTACAAAACCCACATATGAGGAAGTAGATAAATCTTCCACTGTTATTTTCTTCCCACAAAAGAGACTGGAAATGAAATGTAACAGCAATCTCTCTATAGAGCCCAGGATTGCAAGTTTGGAATACTAACTAGTTCATTTATTTCACTGATTACCATATGCAGCTATGAAATTCCAGACATTGATTTTCAATAAACCACCCCCTTAAAACTAACTTGCCTTTCTGTTTTCGTTTTGCATTCTTAAGCATACCAACTCAGTCTTAATACTGATTTTGAAATATTGTCTATGGTTGAAAAATAATGTGTACCAAAAAACGATCAAGGACCTTTCAATCACCTCATGCGATTCCTGTTATTAGCTAACATGCAAGAGGAGAGGTCAAATACACACCCCATATACAAATCCTCACCACAAAGAATTGCACCTTAGGTCTTAGTTCAGTCTTACCTCAAATTACTGCTCAACTAAAAAAAAAAAGGTTAGCTATTTAAATCAAAACTTCAGGCAAAGCTAGAAACAGCAAAGTCTTTCATCAACTCTGCACATTATAAAACTGTTTCATTCTCTCTCCACATTCACAGAGATTTTAATGGGCCGGGAACGAAGGAAGGAAGAAAAAGAGGGAAGGAGGAAGACAGGGAGGAGGGAGGGAGGAGGAAGGTAAGAAGGGGAAGGAAAGAAGGTAGAAGGGGAGAACTATGTGTGTGTGGGTGGGAGGAAAGTAGAGACGGGAATACACACTACAATGTCCTTCAGCCTGTGCAATTTACACATCCCCCTCTTCCTTGACACACACTGGAACAAGCCAAGTCTCCAGGCACCACATCCAAACATTAAGAAAACTTGCATGGGAGAAACTTTTAGTGAGAAAATGAAGGTGATACCTGAGCTTCTGTTGCAGTTATAGGACTGTCACTGACATGTATTTCCCATAATTCTTGCCCACAGGAAACACAGCCCTTAAGAAATTGAATGAGATCAAGTTGGACATTCCCCCAATCTGCAAGGATTAAACTTCGCTAGGAAGCTCATATGCAATCCAACAGGAACACAGATGGAGGGAGCAAGGCGTTCAGCCTGTAAGCAGTGGAAGTGGAAAATGACCTGACCGGTGCCTTGTGGATTTGGTTATTCTTGAACCGGAATCCAAATGCAAGGGAGTGTGATGAGAAATGAGGGTGAGAAATGTCTCGGCTCCATGAAACCAGACACCCTTTTGGAATCTGGGCTGAACACAGGAGTCAGGATCCCACCCCCTTGCCTACCTCCAGCCTCCAGTAAGCAACCACGGGTGTCCTCCCCTCTCTGCTCCTTCCGCAGCGGCTGCACGGATACTGAGCAGCCAGGAGCTTAGGTCCCGCAGCGCGCTCCTGCCAAGCGCTTTGCTCTCCACTAGTTACCAATTGAGAGAAAGGGACTGAGACACGCAACAAGGAGTGATTAAAATCCAGCGTCAGACACCAGCTTCCTTGAAGGTTCCAGCTGCTCTTCTGTGCCCTTATCCAGCTCTTGCGCCTGCCACAGGGTCACCCAGGGAGCCCCGGCAGCAGCTCCTTCCCTTCTGCTCCTCCCGCTCGCGCCAATCTGCGCCGCCAATGCCACACTGAGAGCCCCGATATCCACTCACCGCACAGCGAGAAGGCCCAGTGGAGACTGCGAGGGTGAAAAGGATGTATTAATAGATTTTTCGGATAAGGGAGAAAAACTTTGATGCTGTAATCGCACACATAGGAATGAAGAGAAATCAAAAACAAGTTGCAGGTGCGGTGCCGGGAGGACGCTTTCACCACCTCTGGGAAAAACCACCCTGAAACACACACACGCCACCAGCATCTGCCAGAGGAAGCTCCCTGCTCCTTGCGCGATCCCCGAGCGCACCTCGAGATCTCTGATGTTCGACTCTCCACCGGAAAGGCACTCTGCTGGGGGAGTCCTGTTGGTTCAGGCCGGGGATGCCAGTACCAGATGCGCCTCCCGCTGGAGAGACAGGCAAGGACTCCGTGCAAAGAGGACAGGCAACAAAGCGCCTGGAGAGAGGGAAGTCCGAGCTGCCGCCTACAAGAGCAGGGAATGCGTCTTCCCTCCAGCAAAGTGACTGCTACAAAGTGCGTTTCCTCCTGTGCAGCGACAGACACGTTTAAAGGCCTGCACAAACGTCAACACCAGATGAGCTCCAGGGGTGAGCGCCAGGTCTCTACGCACCAAGGGTTGTAGCGCCTATCAGGAGATCTGCTCGCTCGCTCGGCCCAGGGTTTGACTTGGGGGTGGGGGGGAGAGACAGCCTCAGGCACACTGCAGAGTGTCAAACCTGGAGCCCGTCCAGCCGAGTTCATGTGCCCCTGGCACTTCTGCCATGGGTACGTTTACAGAATTGAGTAGAACTACAGTTGCACGGAGAGAGGTCTGCCCACTCTGCGCGCGCACCTGCCGGGCTTTGGGTCACCAAGACTCTCAACACCTGTGTTTATATTTTTTATTATTTTTTTTCCAAGAGAATCCACTTTGTTCCTTCGTGTCGTTTGTGAGTCATCATTCTGATTCATTCTGCAAAGTTGGTGGATATCTACCGGAAGGTCTTTTACATGTACGGAATTAGATATTTCAATCTTGCAATTACAATTAGTTAATTTCCCTTTAAAACTGCTTACTTCTGAAGAGTCGCAATAAATGAAACCCCCCCTATTTTTTCCCCTAAGGTGATTTTCAAACTTACTACTGGGTGGGAGCATTTGCACAAGCAACTGGTATTTCTAATAGCAGTGTGTCACTGTAAGTGGCATTTAGTGTGGATTTCCTAAGTATTCCAGTTTGGCAATGAAGAACTAAGTTTCCAAAATTAGATATAATATAAAGAGAATTATGTAAAATGACCAGTTCTGTTCCCAAATATTTTCACTTTTACCAGCATAGTGATACATCAGGTGTACTTTAAAACATGCATAATCAGATTAAGTAGAAGAGCGTAACAGCAATTCAGAAAAGAGAATTCACGGGGAGAAGGGGAAGGAAAAAGAGGGGAGAGGAGAGGAAAGGAGGAGAGGGGACGGGAGAGAAAAGAAGGGAGAATTCAAGGAAGGAGGTTCATCCTCTTGCCTCAGGAACCCTGGCTCTGAGCTGAGCACTACCTTCAGGGTGGAAAGTTAGTTCAGAAGAAGAAACAGAACCAAGAGCCCCAAGATCAAAGAGATGTGTGGATGGGGAGGACACACACCACTAATTTCCTTTTTTTTTTTTTTTTTTTTGTTTAATCGCTGTGTAGTTTCACTCTAACCAGAGTCCCCCGTCTTCACAGTCACGTGAAGGCTTCTGCATGCCACAGACACACGTTCCGACCCGGAGGCCCTCCCCCTAGCGGCTGTCCCGGGTAGGCCGGCTCCGGGGGCGCCTGCGTGGGCCGCTGAGGTGGGCCGCTCCGAGCCTCCACCGCCCAGCGCCGGCCAGCCTCTTCACGCCCCGGGCGAGTCAGAGCCAAGTTTACGGACAGGCATTACTGCAAAGGCTTTGCAAACCCGCAGCAGCGACAGCAGGTTTTTCTTCTTTTTGTGGTGAATGCACTTCAGATCAGAGTGCAGCTGGGAGGTTGAACGGGGAGGGGGAACGAGGACGCCGAGCATGCAAGGGTTTAGAAAAATAATCCAATTCCAGATCAACTTTACATTTTCTTTCCTACCAACAGGTTCCCTGTGATGCTCCCTAAGAAATTCGGGAACACAGTTAATGTACGTGGGCGACTCTCTGCGCTCGCTCATTCGCGCTGGGTTCCGCATCTTCCCAAGCCCGGCGCTCCCTCGGAATGCTCCGGGAACTGGGAAGAAGGCTTCCCTGGGACCGGAGCAGGGAAGAGCCGGCGCCCTCAGGGTTTTCCACCATCGCCCCACCGCCACCCCCAACCCTGTCTCCTCCTCGTTTGGTGAAGCTTTCTAGGTGACCTGTCAGGGAACGTGGCGGGAAAATCTCGGACTTTATTGCTGATTCCGGAGTATGGGTGCGCCAGGACAGGAGACACAGTGAAGTGAGGGCGGCATCCGTAGAAACATGGACGCGCCCCTCCTCCAGCATGGTGGAGCAGCTGGGGGGTTGGGGTTTGCCCTCGGTGCCTCAGGACAGGACAGGGACTCGGGAGACAACCCTTGGTTCATTAGGCATCACCCGAAATCCTTGGGCACCAGATCCTCGCCGGCTGCACCACTACACCCGCCCAGCATCCTACACAGAGTGGGAAGCCAGGAGTCCCTTGGCCCAGGTTCAGGGTCGGCAGACCCAGGCAGCGGAAACCTGGGTGTGTCACACGCTCTTCCGCTCTCAAAGGACGATTCGCTCTGATGGGAGGATTTTTTAAGCCTAAAATGTTCCCTCCTCAGTCCCTAGTCCGGAACCTGAAATGCCAGGAGGTGTAGCCTGGTGCGCGCAGCCAGCCAACAAGCGGTGTTGGTCACCACAGGCAGAATCTGGAGCACCAAGGTCCAGGCTTCCTGCAGTGTTGTCCCCCGGCCCTGGGCGGCTTCCCCATCAGGGTAGGACTGGAGGAAGCCGGGCAGCCTGGAGTCTTCCACCACAGACGGAATTAGAGCTGGCGGGGTGGTCAGCTCGGGCTTCGGGCGCCACCCGCTGCGCTCAGGGACGAGGTGGGAACTGCTGCTGGCCCACAGCCTAGGACACCTAGGACGCTGCTCTCCCAGGCTGAGTGGCTGGCTTTGGGGAAGAGAGCCTGAGAAGACTGGAGCTGGGCACACCGGGAGTTGGGGACTCCTCAGCCCCAATTTTTTTTCCCGTGGAGTGGCTTTCCAGACTCCAGTGGACTCCACGTCTCCTACTTGCTGTAAAGAATGATCAGGGCCGCTTCAGATCTGATGGCACAGCACGATGGTCAGTAACTTTTGCAACTGAAACAAAACCTGACAATGCAGAGCTCATGGGATTTCATTTCTAAATGTGCAAAGGAAACTTTGTCATGAATATGTGTAGAAGGATCACCTTAAACCACGTGTGCGATCAGAGCAAAATTGCCTTACCTAACTTAAGCATGCCCTGGCTTTGTATTATCCAGTGCCTCGAGAAATCAAAGATAAGGTTTTACATAATATTACACAGTTGCTGTGGCTTCTACAACAGACTGTATAAATTTCATATTTTTCTATTCTGAAGCAGTGAATACTTCAGTGTTACATACAAAACTTTACATATTAATGCCCATAGTTTATATTACCATTACGTACATAGTAATTGAATTCCCACTTATTGTAACATGATTTTGATGTTAAACAGCATAATATAAATAATTTTTTTTCAGATCTAGAATGAACTCACCTATAATAGTAAGTTAAAATGCTTCTGAGTAGAATTGATGAGGATGTTTTATTTCTATTAATGTTAATTAAACACTTGGGCATCAAAAATGCAACAATTCTCAGATTATTCAAGAAAGTGGGAGATTTTACTAGAAGATACTTGGGAGGCTTATTCAAGTAAGCAAATATTTGCTCTATCTTTATTTCTTGTTTGAGAGTTAGTATTTAATGAAATTAATGCCACTTTAAAAATGTGATCGTGATTGAAAAACACGAAATTCAGGAAGTAGGTCTTACACTATCCTTGATTTCTTGAGATGTATCAAAAGATTAAGTTGAACTTGGCCCCTCTTCTTCTCTCTGCTTCCATCTTGAGATTACTCCTCTGACTCAACACACACTCCTAACAATGCTTTTCTTTGAGGAGGCGATGCAACCAGTGGGTGTCCATTGTGGAGCCTGTGTTATGCCATTGGGACTCTGAATTTCCGAAACAAAGAGCTAAACAAGCTGGCATTTTCACAAGTAACTTGTTTCGGATATTTCATTAGGTGATGAAAAACGGACTCACACCAACAGCCTTGAACGGTAATTAGGATAGACAGTCTGCTTCGGTGAGAAGTTAAACAGGCAGATCTTAGCGAAGCAGGTTGTTGTAGAGAGTACTGTTAAAACATTTTCTGTCAGAATCTTTCATTTTTCTGTGTAGAAATGAAAATGACTGCACTCCGAATGAGCATATCAACAGCAATAACCATGTTATAAAAATAAGGTAACGAAACTATGGGGGCAGATACTGCAACACAGCAGGTCAAGCCCTGGGTTAGGATACCTGATGGAATGAAAATGCAAGCGCAACTACCCTGTAACTGACATGAGGCATGGGAAGCGGCCTGCTATGGCTCCGATGTTTGGCCTCTGCCACCCACATGAGAACCCTAAATGGAGCTCCCAGCTCCTAGTTTTCACCTGGACCAACTTTGACTCTTGTAGGGATTTGGGTAATAAACCAACAGAAGATTTTTCTCCCTCTCTCTTGTTATGTCTCTCTGTCTCACTTTTTTTTAAGAGATGAAAATAAACAAATGAATCTTTAAAAAAGAAAACAGATACAAGCATAATTTACCAATTAAATGGGATAAGAAATTATACTCTGTTGCACACACATAATTAAGATTTGGCTCAGTAGAAATGAATTCCAACAACTTTGAAGGAAAATAGTTTATTATATATTAGCAAACATCTACTATTCTCTATTTACAAATATAGCATAAAATTAGATTTAAAGAGATATTAGAATTTTTCCCTATGTTCAATCAGTCTTCTATTTACTATTATTATTATAATGACCTGGTGGCAAATATGTCCTTCACATATTTTAATATGTAGAAGACTTGGAGTAGTTTAGACATATAAAAATTACTAATTCAGCCAAATTGCTTCTGTTCAAGACTGAAAATAATTGTTTTATGAAAGACCTCTTAGATAATTAATTTTATGATTTCCCCAGTATTCTTGAGAAGCAATCATATCTTTTAGTCTGCTTAAAAAGTCCTATGAGATTGGAGCTAAGTTAACAAGGTTTTTAGGAAAAACTACACTTTAAAAGCTGAAGAAAATGGACTTATGTACATAGACTTGCCTAATAGAAACCACAAGTTCCAAACACACAACACATGGTAAATTTAGCCAATAATTCTACCAGAAGTTCTCAAATGAAGGAACCATAAATGCTTTTTCTTAAAAATTGTGGCAATATTGAGTAACAACAATTATTAGAAGACATATGTGTTACAAAGGTAAATTGAGAAAAAAAGCATTTTTGGAAGTTTGACTGCATTTCATATAATTTTTTATCTCTTCTAATAATTTTTAAACAGTGCCTCAACAAGTCAAATATGTTTTTCAGTAGTTGAGCAGCTTGTGTGGGAATTAAGGTGCTTTTTTTCCTGCCATCATCAGTGACTGTCATAGATAACAGATTCACATAGCATCTGCTTCCATGGCAGATGCCAGGATAATACTGGCATCCTATAAATGTCTATAGGATTTGCTGGGACAGTTACTAATACTTCATCATCCCCTGAGCGCTGTATCAAGCTCTGCAGCAGAAATATTGTTAAAAAGAACTAACTGATGTCCTTATGAGTACCCATTTTACCAATAGGGCAGAAACATAATCTTAATGGCACACCTCTTTAAATTACATTTCAGCACTTTCCAAGTATCTTTTACATAATTTATACCCAGTCAGCAACTTGTAAAACTTCAAGTGTAATAATTTAAAAATGTGAATAACCTTAAGGTTCTCCCACCCTAGAAATCCCAGTCTTCTAGTTACACCCATTATTGGAAATTACCTAAATAACTTATTGACAATGGCTCGTTCACTAAACTACACTAAACTCTAATACACCTAAATTACTTCCTAACAATTTCACTTAATATAACTAAGTTATCTCTTAATAACAAATCAGCAAAACTAGGATAGCTATAGTGATATTATAAATACAAGAACTGAAGTCCTTAAAGACCATACTATGGGAACAGGTCCTAACAACTAGAGAGCCAACAGGCTGATTCAAATCTGGAATCTAGATGTGACTGATCTTGCAGTAGGGTAATCTCTCAAAGTGTGCTATATTCTAATCCCTGAAAACTGTGACCCCATGGAACTTTCTGACAATTAAGGATGGCAATGGGATAAAAGTTCTCAACAGGCTTACAATCAAATGGAGACATCAGTTATTAGAGCGGGCCTTTAAGGGAATGTGAAAGGCTGTGGAGGACAGAATGATGATATAAGGAAAAACCTTAAATTTCTTTGTGTGGGGCCAGCATGGTAGCCTAGTGGCTGGAGTCCTCATCTTACATGTCCGGGATCCCATATGGGTGCTGGTTTGTATTTTGGCTGCTCCACTTCCCATCCAGTTACCTGCTTGTGACCTGGAAAAGCAGTGGAGGACGGCTCAAAGCTCTGGGACCCTGCATCTGCCTGGCAGACCCAGAGGAGACTCCTGTCTCCTGGCTTTGGATCAACTCAGCTCCAGCCTTTGCAGCCACTTGGGGAGTGAACAGTGGATAGAAGATCTTTCTCTATGTCTCTCCTTCTCTCTATAAATCTGATTTTCGAATAAAATAAATAAATAAATCTTTTAAAAAAATCTATGGGTGACTGAAGAATTACTACAAGTGCAGAGGCAGGATTGTGTGTGGCCCCCAGAAGCTGGGAAATGTAACAAAACAGTTTCTCCCTAAGAGATGGAAGGGACCCTGCTAACAATTTAAATTTAGCCCAATTCTATCTGTGTCAAACCTCTGATCCACTGAGGATAGCACTAAAAAAATGTGTTGACCAAAAGGCATTGAGTTTGCCACATTATCAATAACAGGAAGTAACACACTGGTATACATTTTTGTGAATCAGAACTCACACCCTTAGCCTCTGTAATTTTCAGTCAATGCTCAATTTCTGGATGAGAAGACAGTAAAATAAGATGCCTTTGGGCGTAAAAGGAAAACAAGCCAGGGACAACAGGTACAAGGCATGTGTTACAGTGCTTATAGAATATCCTCTGATCACCCAACAAAACAACTGTTCTACATAAATTTAAAAGGAAAATTCATATATTTACTTATCTGGCTAGAATTCTATAGCATAAAATATGCAACCTATCAGTGAAATGAGGTACTAAAATAACAGAACCAAAACAATAACAACTAAGAAGAGTGAAGTTTACAAATCAGCATAAGTGGGCCCGGCGGTGTGGCCTAGCGGCTAAAGTCCTCGCCTTGAAAGCCCCAGAATCCCATATGGGCGCCGGTTCTAATCCCGGCAGCTCCACTTCCCATCCAGCTCCCTGCTTGTGGCCTGGGAAAGCAGTTGAGGACGGCCCAGTGCATTGGGACCCTGCACCCGCGTGGGAGACCTGGAAGAGGTTCCAGGTTCCCGGCTTCGGATCGGCGTGCATTGGCCCGTTGCGGCTCACTTGGGGAGTGAATCATCGGACAGAAGATCTTCCTCTCTGTCTCTCCTCCTCTGTGTATATCTGGCTGTAATAAAATGAATAAATCTTTAAAAAAAATCAGCATAAACAACAAGGAATTTGGGAGCAGTTGGTCACATGTTTCATCCATTTTTGTTTACAAATCAACTTGAAAGGGGAAACATAATTATTTAACAGGTTTGTTTTTCTGTAACAGAAACCCAAATCTTCTCTCATGATATGAAAAACAAGAGGAAGGATTAGAGAAGGGAAAGAAGAATTGTGCATGCATTGTAACCTCAAGAATGAGCCAAAAAGAACAAATGTATGTTCTGATTAGAGCCCCCTTCTAACTTTAGTATCTTACAAGTCAAACCACTGAACCATAATTATGAACCCTTCTTTCTCACAAATTTTAAGACTAACAGATGAGAAATCAAAGTATCGGTTGTATACCTTCCACCGTCCATTCTATGTGATTATTTTATTCCTCTGTATTGTCTTTTAGTTCTGCTGTAATATAACAGTTTACTACATGGACTCAATTACCATAGCGGAGAGGCAAAATAAATATGTGAATATGATTTGTTCTGATCAAAAAATAATCAGACATGTTTCTACTACTCTCTTTTTTAATAGTTTTAGTTTTAAAGTATCATTTTTTTAAAAAAAAATTAGAATGTAAACAACACAATCTTAATTACTATAAGAAGATACAACAGGTGAGTTTTTATTAAAATATTCATTTATTTTTATTTTAAAGACAAATTTTTACAGAGAGAGAAGCAGACAGTGAGTGAGGTCTTTTGTCTGCTGATTCACTCCCCCAATGGTAGCAACAGCTGGGGCTGAGCTGATCCGAAGCCAGGAGCCAGGAGCTTCTTCTGGGTTTCACCCACATGGGTGCAGGGTCCCGAGGCTTTGAGCCATCTTCGGCTGCTTTCCCAGGCCACAAGCAGGGATCTGGATGGGAAGTGGAGCAGCTCAGATGCAAACTTGCGCCTATATGGCATGCTGGCTTTACAGGCAAAGGATTAGTTGCTATGCTACTATGTTGGCCCCAACAATTATATTCTTCACTTCCACAACTTTTGTTTCCTATTGCCACAATTACATGTTTTCCTTGTCTTCAAATACTCATGGAGAATAGTTGTTATTATCTTCAATAAATGTCATGTGTCTGAAACTGGCTCAGATGTATTACTGAAATGAGTTTGAGTGATTGAAAATTTTCACTGTGACTTTTTGAACAGTGAGGTCACTCAGGTTTATTTATTATTATTGTTGTTGTTATTATTATTATTTTCTAGTGAAAATGGAAAGCTTTGCACTATAATCTGTTGTACTATTGGCAGATTCTTATTTATAAGAAAGAAGGCATACGTAAGAACAAAGTTTGTGGAACCCTTGACAAGTCTCGACTACCACAGTGAAAAAAATTCCTTTTCTGAACTGTATCACTTTATGATATTCAATTTAATTTTATAAATTAGAAGTACAATATGTCTATTTTCTGTTGTCTTTATAGCTATCCTCTAACTTTATTTATTATAACCAGTTCAAATTGAATTTTTGATATTTCTGATAGAAAGAGATATGACCAATACAAGATCATAGATTTCCATTCTGTTAGGATACAATATGAAAGAGGAAAAATGAGTCTACTGATTCTTGAGCTGCTAGTTGTAATCTAAGCAGCTGGTAAGGTCTTTCGGGAGACACATGAGGCAGAGGGGTAAAAATGGACATTGGGATATGCCAGGGAATAGGGTCATGATAACCGCACCTATTTTAGTTTTGGAACTCTATGGACCTTTGCTTACAAATGAAGTTAAAATAAACACAAATAAGAAATAAACACAAAATAAAACACAAATAAGAAAACATCAGTTGTAACAGAGGTTAAAGCACACAAAGGAATCGTTTAAGCTGATAACAACACCTGTCCGTAGCAAACATAATTATTTGTGTGTAAGTAGAAAGAATAGAGGGTTGATATTTACACTGTTTTATAAAATACATGCACCTCTGTGAGAAAAGAGGGTGGCCTATAAAGAGAAAAACAATTCGATAAAACAACAAATAAATGTAAGAGTACAATATACAAGGGCAGAAATTTAAAATAGGCTTGAGATTTCCAGAGAACAGTCACCAGAATGGAACTTAAAGGGTTATGCTTACCAAGACAACAGGTATTTTTAAACCATTGTTTGAAAGAATAAAATAGGATCCCTCGAATAAAATAAATGTGAATTCAAGTGTACTAAGGTTGACTTTAGCATTAGATTAGATTGTATAGGATTAGATCAGTAAATGTTAAGAGACAGCTAAATTAGATTGACACACAGAGAGAAAATGGTGAAAATGCAGAAAACACTAATTAAGAAATTTGAGCATAATACAATATAAATGTTAACAGTAAATAATGCTAGATTCAGAACAGCAAATATGAAACAGAAACATTAAGTTTCAGGTAGCAACAATTTTATGCTAATTTACTAACATATAGAACACAAAAGTCCAAAAACAATGTAATAAAGCCAACATGTTAAAAAGCCACATTTTATCATCCCCCAAATCTACTTCTAACTTGTAAGTAAATAGATACTCAGTGGAACAATTCTTTTAAAAAGGTAGATGAAGCTACAAGTTTTACATCTAACAGCTAAGATATCACATATTTGCATCATCATCAGAAAAAACTGAGCTCTACACCAGTCTAGGGCTTGATTCCAGCTCCCTTAGAATGGGCACCTTGGGAGGCAGTAGATGATGGCTCAGGTAACTGGGTTCCTGACATGCATGTGGGAGATCTCGTTGAATCCCTGGCTATTGATTGCAGCTCGACCCCTTGTGAACATTTGGCAGTCCAGCACCAGCTGGAAATGCCAACATCCTCCTTGAATAGAAACTAAAAATATGTATGAGCATGTGAACAAGATGATAGTGAAAGAAGTCTCTACAGCAGTCATCACCCTACAGAAACACTGAATTGAAGAGCTACCCATGTACCAAACTGCCTTCACAGGGGTGATGAGTACTAGGCAAGAGATCCCAGTGTCTGGCTTTAACACAATAACGAGAACAAATCTATTGTAGATGGCACTACTAATTCCAGGCTGTTCAGCATGGGGAGAAGCTAGGACAAGGAATTAACTATTGGCTTTAGAATCAGAATGCAGCACCAGGTCCGCCATGGTGAAATCCAATATTGAGTAGAACCCTACAGAGACATACTTTGCATTTTGGAATAAAATGGGGAAGTAATCCAGAGCTTTTGCGTTGGAACAAAGAGCTAGAATGATGCAATCTAACAATGGACAGAGCCTGTTGGCCTCTGTCCCAGGTTATCTTAAACGGAGGCTTCAGGCCTTCTTAGGTGCCATGTAGAACTCTCCAACCATGGAGGGCACAGGTTTATATTCTGGTAAGCACTGTATTAAGCAGCATACTGCAACAACACAGGCCTTGTTTTTGCCCCTGCACTTATTTACAGGTTTGGGTGAATTGTGAGACCAATACATAACACAAAATTTGGATGCACTAATTGTGGTGTTTTCCATCCTGTTTCTCAGTCAATCACAGGAAGCATGATATTAGAGGGGCACTGCATTCCTGGGAAAGAAGAAAGGCGAAGGTACCAAGACGTTTTCTAGGAAGCTACAGCTGATCCATTAGGACTTGATGCTGCACAGAAGCCTGCAGCAGCTGGTAGCAGAACAATGCCTGTGCATGGGGCATCACTGCCCACTGCATTATCTATGAAAGGCTTGTAGTGCTAACCTATTTACTCTCTTCAGTCCATCTTCGAAAAGGCAACTGCAGATTTGTAGCAAATTCTGCTTTCAGGTGCCCTGGAATGCTGAGACAGTAGCAACACAACAACTACAGAATCATACAAACCTTGATGAGGGCACTGGCTAATGCTGAAATACTTTGAGAACCACAAGTTTAGGGAGATTAAGAAAGGTACTCAAAAATTCTGAAAGTACAAGAACAAACAGTATACGATTGAAAGAAATACCTAATCCTGCAATACAAATATCTTACAGTCAGCTAGCACTAAAAACATTCCAGGAACCAAAACAAACACAACATAAGTCACAAGAAACCTACTAGAAAGGGGGTGATACGTTTGAACTCTTGGACAGAGATTTTTAAGCAATTGTTGTAAGAAAACTCAATGAATTAACAAACAAAAAACCCCAACAAACAATTCAGTCCTTTTTCAAAAAACAAACAAACAAAAACCTTAACAGATAGATTGAAGGTTTTTTTTTTTTTCTTGATCAGGCAAATCCTCAGATTAAAAGGTACACTGGACAAAGTGAATAACGCAATATAAGGCATTAGTAGCAGAATAGGTCATGTAGAAGAATCATCGAGTTCATAGAAGAACAAAAGCAAAAAAAGTGAAGGGAACTGAAGAAAGTTAATGAGAATTTTAGCATTTAAAGAGCACTTTTGGGGGTGTTTTATAGTACAACAAGAAGATAAGTATAATTATCTCGTAGAGATAACCCCAAACATAAAAGGATACTAACATGTAGGAACAGTACAATCTAAGCTAAGTAGTCCGATTCAAGTCTATCAAATACAAGCAAAAACATACTTTAACCAAGTTCTGGAAGGCTACAGATAAAGAGAGTCTAAAAGCAGAGAACTTAGAGAAACAACCCCTGAGGGTATCCCAGTGTTCCTTTCAGCAGACTTCTCAGCAGAATCCTTATAGGTCAGAAGTGAGCTGGGCAACAGATTCATAGTGCTAAAGAAAGGAAAAATACAACAGTTGCCAGTCAAAAATACCAGGTCAAGAAAAGCTGTCCTTTAGGATTGAAGGAGAAATAAGGATAATCTCAACCTATCCTCTAAGAAATGTTAGAGGGAATATTTTAATCTGGAAGAAAGTGATTTTAATGACTATGAAGCAAACAACAGACAGCATAAAACACATTAATGAGATTAACTACACAGACAAATGCAGAATGCACTGAAATTGTAAAAATGTGTGTAAACCATTCATACCTTAAATATGAAGAATTCAAAGCAAAGCAGCTAAATAACTACATTCATGTGTTAAGAGATTTGGGGTAGGCTTTGTGAGATAGAGTGCTAAGTCCTTGCCTATGATGTCTGACTTTCTATCCACCTCCTTGCTAATGTGCCTAAAAAAGCAGCAGATAATGGAGAAAAAAAAGCACTTTCGCCCTTGCATCCACATGGGAGGTCCAGAAAAAGTTTTCCACTCCTGATTTTTTCTGGCCCATCCAGCCCTAGCTACTGTGACTGTGGGGGTAGTGAATCAGTAGATGGAAAATCTCTCTCTCTCCCTTTGTCTACCTGTCCCTTCCTCCCTCATCCCCTCCTCCGTAGTTCTTTCAAATGAATAAATCAATCTTAACAGAGATTTGTATTTTTGTTGTTTTCTTGTTTTTATAATCAATGTTAAGTTGCTACTGTTTCAGAAGAGCTTATTGTTACCAAATAATATCTTCTTTTTAAAGATTTATCCATTTTATTACAGCCAGATATACAGAGAGGAGGAGAGACAGAGAGGAAGATCTTCTGTCCAATGATTCACTCCCCAAGTGAGCCACAACGGGCCGGTGCACGCCGATCCGAAGCCGGGAACCTGGAACCTCTTCCGGGTCTCCCACGCGGGTGCAGTGTCCCAATGCACTGGGCCGTCCTCGACTGCTTTCCCAGGCCACAAGCAGGGAGCTGGATGGGAAGTGGAGCTGCCGGGATTAGAACCGGCGCCCATATGGGATTCTGGGGCTTTCAAGGCGAGGACTTTAGCCGCTAGGCCACGCCACCGGGCCCCAAATAATATCTTAATAAGCTAAGTGGTAACTCAAGAGGGGAAAAGAAATTATCACTGACACACCAAAAATAATAAATGAGCAATTGAAAAGGCTCTAATAAAAAAGACTAATAGAACAGATTGATAGAAAAATTTACTTCACCACAAAGGAAGATTATAAGAGAAGTAGAAATAAACTGCAATAAAAACAGAAAACAAACATCAAAGTGCAAGTGGTAAGAGCTAATATTTGCTATTATAATTGCCTTAAGTGTAAATGGATTTAATTCTTCAATGAAAAGACACAGAGACTGGGAAATAACTAAAGCCCTACATATTCTGCTTATTGGACACCTTCCTCTAAACTGTGCATGGACTGAAAGTGGAGAGATGACATGAGATATCCCATGAAAAATGGCATGAGAAAGAAAAGTAGAACAGTCATACTTACATCAGATAAAATATAAGTTTAAATGAAAATCAGTAAAAATTATTCAGTGAGGTAATTATATAATGTATAAATTTAGCAAGAGGAAATGACAGTGGTAAATAAACTTGTGCATACATTCCATATTAGAACACCTAAGTGCAAAAAGAGATTATGATTGGGACAACAGGGAATGTTAGGCTCTAATGTAATAGTAGCAAAATAGAGTTTAATACTTGCTTTTCAGCCAAGGTTGGATTATCCAGACAGAAAGTTACTAAGGAGTCATCAGACTTCTGCTGTACTCCAGGCCAAATGGACCTAGCAGTATTTTTACAGAACATTCCATCCAGTCACTGCAGAACACCCAACATCCTCAAATTCATAGAAACATTTGCCAGGATAAAGTATGAAGCAAGCCTCAAAAAGAATTCAGTATTTCTAAAATATTAAAACTAAATCAAGTGGGTTTTCCAATCAAAATATAGAATTCTGAAACAACAACAAAAACTTAGAACATTAAAAGTATATAGAATGCAAACAATACAGACATGAATCATGAATGGGGCATTGCAGAATACAGGAGGAAATTCTTTTTAAATCTTGAATGTAAAAAAAAGCTCAATATTAAAAAAAACTTAGGAATACAGAAATAGCAGTTACTAAGTAGGATGTTTATAGCTATTAAGGTCTGCATCTGGAAAGCAAAGATCTCAAGTAAACAACCTATCATTGCATGTAAAGGAATTAGAAAAAATGAAAACAGACCAAGCCCCAAATCAGTATAAAAAAAGAAATAAGCGACCCAAGCAGAAGTAAATTAAATAACTGGAAAATTACAGAATATCAGGGAAAGAAATACTTGGTTTCTGACCAACATAAACAAATTTAACAAATTCTTAGCTATACTAAGAAATAAGGAAAGACACAAATATTACAGAAGAAAAAAAGGAGATATTGAAACTAACACCAAAATACAGGAGTCACTACAAACTGTTGTGAACAACTGTAGAGAACAAATTTGATAACCTAAAAGTACACATGTACTGAACCATAACATGGCACCACATAAACACATACAATTTGCATGCATTATTTAAAATGTTTCTTACACAACAGGTTAAGCTGACACCTGTGATACTTGCATCTCACACAAATGCTAGTCCTAGTCCCAGCTGCTCTATTTCCAATTCAGGTTCCTGTCAATATACTTGGGAAGCCAATGGAAGATGTGCCAACTGCTTGGGTCCCAGCCATGTACTTGGGTGATCAGGATTGAGTTTCCAGTTCCTGGCATTGGCCTGGCCCAGTCCAGGCCATTGTGACCATTTTGAGAATGAAAAGGCCAAGGGAAGATAGGTCTCACTTTGACTCTACTTCTCTCACTGTCACTCTTTCAAATAAATAAGTGAATCTCGAAAAATCTCTTATTAAAAACTAATGGAAAATTCGCAAACATAAACAATTTATCAAGAGACTCTTTTCCAATTTGAATGCTTTTAATTTCCTTTTCTTCTTAATGGCTCTAATGAGGAATTCCATGCCACTATTATATAGCAGAGGTAATACTAGCATGGAGATGGCAGCAGGAACCTAGGGGGTAGGAGTTCGGCCAAGGGGCTCAGGTGGAAAGAGCCCTCTGCAGCATCGCAGCTGTGGAGAGTACCCGAGCCAAGTCAGACCCAATGCTTGGGACTTGGCCCATGTACTCTGTCGCCATGTGGTAAGTGAGTCCCGAGCTGTTGGGGAGCCAGCAAGCCAAGTGGCACCAGGTTCTACCTGTTGGCCACCCAGCAGCGAGTTCTAGGGTTTTTTTGGTAATTGCTACCTAAAGACATCAATGAATAAGACCAATGTGAGTGCAAGTGAGAGATGAATGTATGAGTCCCAATGACAGGGTCACCAAACATGCTGGCAATCATGGGGACTGAGACCTGGCCATTCGGAGGGGAGAGCTTGTATGATATGTTTGGGTCATATTGATTCATCAGCCTACATGGGAGTCCTGAGATGGGCTGTTAGCATAGAACATCACTGACTGCCAAACGCCAGTACACACGAAAGCTATGGCTAAGGGCCTAACCAGCAGGGTTGGATCCCAGTACCTGACTGAGTGTTGGAACGGGGTGAGTGACATTAGGAAGAGTCATGACACCAACCAGCATGCAAGAGAACCAGGTCCAGGGCAGATTCCATGGGGGATAAATGGGTCCAATCCTATGGAAATACAGAACCAGCTGGCGAATCTGAGCACCAGAACAGAGTGTGGGTCGGGCCAGGTCCAGTTGCAACATGCACCAGTACACATTACAGCTTGTGCTGTTTGGGCTGGGCTAGGCTTTAGCCCTCACCAACCTGAGCTGCAATTGGGGCTGAGCCAGGCTACAGCACCCATTGGCAGAAGCTGAGGTAAGGAGGCCATGGCAGACTGGGCCACGGTGCCCAATCAGTACGTGTAAGACCTGGGGGCATAGGGAGGGGTAAAACTGGTAGGGGAAATGTGGAGGACCCCCTGCTGGAACACCACTCTGACTGGAAGGTATGAGTTGGGATGGGGATAGACCAGACTGGGCAGTACTACAACACCTGTGGGCCTCATGTGAGCTAGATCAGGGAAAAGCCAGGCTGGGTTGACTGTTTCTACTGGTGCAAGCATAAGCAAGAGTAGGTGAAGGTTGGTTGGGCTTTGCCAGAGCATCAGCTGGCAGATGATGGCACTGGGGGCTAATTCTGTCAAGTTAAACTATAGAACCACCTGGACAGTACAAGGATTGGGAGTGGGCCCATTAGGGAAACGGTGGGCACCTCCCTCTTGGGTTACCACTCCCACAGGATAACATGAAAACCAGGACTGGGACAGACATGGCTGGACAGAACAGCACCCACCAGCATGTGTGTGGGCTGGATAGTGGCTGGATTGAACTAGCCTTCAATGCCCATTGACATGTAGGGAAGCTGAATGGGATGTGGGGCAGACTAAACAAGTCTGCTGTACATACTGGCAAGCATCGGAACTAGGGCAGGGGGCAGGCCTGGTGGGGGTTATTGTGGGTCGCTCCGATTAGGCTGCAGCTCCCACTGGTTTATGTGAGGGCCGAGTGTGTGCTGGGCAGAATCAGGCTGGACTGCAATACCTACTCATTCACGTGGAAGACAGGGCTGGAAACAGAACTGACCCAGCAATTTCAACCACCAGCATTTGCATAAGCTGATTGGGGCGACAGACTGTGTCAGTCCTGTACTAGCATGCATACACAGGAATCATGCCTGGGATCACCTCAAATGAAGTTTTTTTGGGGATCCCTCCAACTGAACTGTCGATCTCAGAAACCCACCATGAAAAGAAGTGCAGGTTCCATGGTCTGACCATGGAGTGCAAATATCAAAGCTGAGCCTCTTCAGAGGCTCAGATGGAACAGTTGACAGCAAATCCAAGTGCACATGGAGGATATGGCGGTCTACTGGAACCTGCAGAGGACACCTGGTACCACAACAGGATGGAGGACAGAACAAATTAGTATCTACCCCAGCCATGTGTTGGCAGTGAAAATCTAGGCTAACAGAGACTCTAAGGTAGACCGTGTCAGCCAGTGGATTCTGGATAGATTTCATTGAGCTTGGAATGGCGAGATTGGCAGCAATTCAGAACTGTTGGACTATCAAAACCACTTGAGCGGGTCTCTCAGAGCATGCCCCATGTCGGGGACCTGGGGTGGGTGGGAGGCCGGGCGGGGCTTCTCCCTTTGTTCTCCCCTTACCCTAGATCGAGAAAAAAAATAGTAATGTGGAAACAATTATTAGTTTTCCCCTCCTTCCTGTAGCCCCTGACCCTTTGTGCCCTAATTAAGTATCTAAAGATTATCAAAACAAAACAAAACAAACAAAAAGTAGTGGCATGGAAAGAATCTATCAATCCATCAATAGATGAACTGAAAAAGGAAATGTCTGATCTAAACAACAGAATATTAAACAGAAAGAATGAGAACTTGAAATTTTCAGCAGAAATGGATGGATATGGAGTTTAGCGTACTAAGTAAAACAACTAGATATAAAACAAATAGACATGTTTTTCCTCATACATGTAATGATGAGGAAACATGTGACAGAAAAGTAGCTTCCATATTATTTGATATATAAGTACTCATAAATTGTTTTCACTGAATGATACCCCAACATAATATATCCTTATTCCCTGATTTGAATGTTAATATATTCACCCATTTTCTTTGTGTTTACATTAACCTAGTGTATATCTACCTCCAAAACATTCCAGATATTTTATAGTGTGGTGAGCTAGTCAGCAAGAGTGTAACATATTCAATATTTAACAAGCTGCAACTCAAAATAAGTAAGAGGAATTGAAGTGTTGTGATTTAAGTGCAAATTAAAAATCTTGAAGGCATTAAAATATAGGTTTTGCAAGTAATTAATGAAGCGTGGAAAGAGTGTAAATATTATTTGGTAAGTAAATTGACTTATGGTAAAAGTGAGGTTGCTGGTGATTTATTTTTTTAATGTCAGGAACAAATTTAAAAACAAATGTGATGAACAGTAATTGCTGTTTTATGATTTGTAAATAAAGTTGTATATTTAAGTGTTAATGCTTCGCTAGAGATTATTAAGAAATGATTTCAAACCTTGACTATCTCAGAAGTTCTGTAGTCTGAATTATTGCAACTTTACAATTTGAAAGGATTTCAGTATATTCAAGGTTTAATTTGTAGAATACCATGTTATTGAGGGTAATTATTTTTATTTTACATGAAGTAAACACATAAAATTATTATGTAATTGAGGATATAAAATAGTATTGTGATGAATTTAATGCATATTATATTTCAAAAACACTAATTCAGGCATTTTAACATCAACGTAGAATGGGTATACTATTTCAGTTAAATGGCCTGTTCCCAACTAAAAGAAATAGGACTCTTACTATATTCAGGAAAGAACTGAGATTTTTTTCAGGGTGCATGGGTGTGTATGTGTGTGAGTGGGGGCAGGGGAAGAGAAGGATTTATAGGAATACAAAACCAATGAATGCAAACCAAAAATCATAACAAACTCCTCAAAATATTTGTCTACCTAAAGATTACATGTCACTTCTAAACTCTCCCTCAATACATGGTGTTCAGATCCCCTGAAGCCTTTAATTTTTTAGGGCACATTTTTCCTTCTCATTTGCTATTTGCTCTGTTAAATAACTAGCCTTCTTTCTGCCCCCTTCCCTCATTTACTAATTATCTTCTCATCTTCCTTGGACTATTGAAAATCTGACAGTTCTGCTGAATTAGTATTTTTATAGGCATTCCATTGCACCCTGAATTCTTAACAACATTTCTTTTCTTTCTTTCTTTTTTTAATATTTTTATTACAAAGTCACACATACACAGAGAGGAGAGACAGAGAGGAAGATCTTCTATCCGATGATTCACTCCCCAAGTGAGTGCAACAGCTGGTATTGGGAACCTGGAACCTCTTCCGGGTCTCCCATGCAGATGCAGGGTCCCAAGGCATTGGGCTGTCCTCAACTGCTTTCCCAGGCCACAAGCAGGGAGCTGGATGGGAAGTGGAGCTGCCGGGATTAGAACCGGTGCCCATATGGGATCCCGGCACGTTCAAGGCGAGGACTTTAGCCGCTAGGCAACGCCGCATGGCCCAACATTTCTTTTCTTAAAAGATTTATTTTACTTTTTTTGTTGGAAAGGCAGATCTGATTTACGAGAGAAGGAGAGAGAGAATAATCTATCAGCTGGTTCACTCCCCAAGTGGCCACAATGACCAGAGATGAGATGATCCAAGCCCAGAAGTCAGGTGCTTCTTCCAGGACTCCCATGCAGATGCATGCTGGTCCCAAGGCTTTGGGCCCTCTTCTACTGCTTTCTCATTGATACGAACCAGAAAACATATGGGATCCTGGCGTTTGAAACATGAGGATTTAGTAACTGAGCTATCATGTTGGACCCTAACAATATTTCTTAATACAAGTAGTAGTGGATATGCACTAATGTGTGTAACATGTAATATTTTACATATGTAGCACATGTGTGGCCCTAATCCAGAAAAATTTCAGTGAAAGAGGCAGGATAAAAAGATTAAATGTAAAAGTAGAGTTAGAATCTATATTTAAAATTTCATTGTAAAGGTAACTAGAAGACAATTCCTCAAACATTGATTGGTTCATATTCCCAAATGATCCCACCATGGACACATTCCTTAAAGATATATTGAAAGAAATCTTTATCTTGTTCAATATTTTCATGTTACCACGGCTGCTGTTTACATATGATATTTATTTCCTACTTTATTCTACATTATTGGTAAGCAGTTTATCTCAGATGTGTATTACCAGGAAGCTGGGATCAACAGCAGAGCCAGGACTCAGAACTCAGGCACTCCGAGTTACCAAGAGGGTGTTCCAAGTGGAGGCACTCTGAGATACTAAATGGGCATCCCAGGTGAAGGCACTCTGTGATATGAAGTGGGCATCCCAAGTGGTATTTTTATAACCCTATCAAAGTTTGCTCTTGCAAGTGTTCCCTGAGTTTCACAAGTCACCACCTATAATAATATCTTAGAAATTGTGTGTTTTTATATCTGACTTTAATATTTTTAACATTTTAGCAGAACTGGATTTGACACTCTGAAAATATTTAATATTTGTATGTTATGCTCTATTTATAGCTAATACTGTGGTTTCAAAGTTAAAGAGCTCCAGCTACATAGCTATACAAAAACTATCTCAGAACTGTCTATTTCCTTGCAGAGAGGTTTAATATTAAGAAAGATTGCTTTATCAGTTTCTATCAACTAGTTTTTGTGTTGGCATGAATGGATTATATGATAAACCGCCAGGAATAATCCCCAAACAGGAAACAGCAATGACCCACGTGGGCAGGAATGTGTTAACGCCTAGGATGTTACCTCTGCCTCTTTTCACTGTTCTAAGATTTTCTTAGCACTTTTTCCAGGGTCTATAAAGAAAGTTTTATTTACTCCCAATAGAGGCATAGTTCAAATTCTTCCCTTTTCAAAATAATTTTTCTTTCCCATACCAACCCAATGTCTTCTTGACATGTTGGCACAATTGTTTCAGCATGCATTTATCACTGTTATGTATTTCTCTAACACTGACTTAAACTCATGTGATTTAATCACTAGAAATAGAAATGCTGTCCTTTCATGTATCCATTTAACCAATTAACATTGTGAGTAGTAAGCTGTCTTCTTTGAAATAAGAGTTGTTACATTATAAGCAACAGTGAACGGTCATTTGGTTGGAAGAACAGATTTATAGATTTTGATCCTGGGGTTTCTTCGCAACACAAATTGATAGTTCTGATGAAAAATGAGCTTGTGGAGACAAATAACATTTGTAATACGATCACCATATACTCAACAAGGGATTTGCTGGATAAATGGGAGGATTCCAAAATAAATAATAATTGTATAAAAACTGTCTATAATCTTGTTAAGGAAATAAAATACAATATATAATACTTATATAGGATATAATTATATAGCATAGCTGTGAAAATTTACAAATTGAAGACCTAATGACAAACGTTCTTTCCTTACATACTTTAAAGAAAAAGCTTGCATAGGAAAGTAAGAATTACATGGAAACTATAACTACACACACACACACACACACATTATTCTTCTCTTAATTGTATTTATGCCTCTCAGCCAGTTAAATTTACACTTTTGTCATTGTAACTGTTCATTTACTCTTGTTATCAATATTTTTCAGGTTATTTACATAGGGTGAACACATCTCATGTATTTCACATATCCAGTGTCTCTGACAGTCGCCATCCTACTGTCCCTCCCCCCTTTCTTACTCTCCTCCTTCCTTATTATTTGTTCTTTTAATTTTTGTAATGAATTTCAGTTTATTTTTCCAAGCTTAATCCTTCACTAAACCTAGAATACTGTGGGGTCTCCCACACAGTTTCCTCTAGTACCCCTTTGCCACAGGTGGTGAGCCTGCAGCCTGCCATTCGGCCTCCCAGTGCGGTGCACGAGAGACAAATGGACACGACAGGGGTTCCGTCTAAGCAGTTCTGATTTATTTGGGAAAATCAGCTTCTTACATAGAACAGCAAACAGCCTCAGGCCAGGAATTCCAGGAGGAAAGAAGTATGAGCCAATTGTCAGCACAACTGCGGAAGCCACCTCCTATAGGCCAGGGGTAGGTGAGCGAAACGACCCTGGCCAATCAGTCTTTCTTTTAAACGACTTGACCCCTGCCCTGGTTCATGCCCAGGTCTTTGCCCTTGACTGCCATCTTGCTCGCCACATGTTAACACAGTGACCCTGACTGTTAGTTGCTATCTTGTTGAATCAGTGACCCATTTGCCCTTTGAGCCCCAAGACTACAACAAATAGTAGGTAGAAAAGCCACTGTTCCTCAGGAGTGTGGGCAAGGATTGTAAACAATAATCAGATCTCAAAATATCAGGGCCGGCAAAGTAAGCCATGGTCTGTGATGTCAGCATCCCATATGGGGTTGCTTCCAGTTCCTGCTGCCCTCCTTTGATCCAGTTCCCTGCTAACAGCTTGGGTGTTTGAGGCCCTGCCACTCATTGTGGGAGACCTGGGAGAATTTCCCGGCTCCTGGCTTCAGCATTGCCCCAGCCATTGCAGCCACTTGACAGGTGAACCAGTGGACAGAAAATCAATCTCTCTCCCTCCACCTCTACCTTTCAAACAAAATACAGTAAAACCATTACAGAGTGTAAATCAGATGCTATAGGGTACTATATGTAGAAAAAAGTTACCACATTTTTTTTGAAATATCAACTTCTGCATAGCATGTACCAATAAATGCCTAAAAATGACTATACTCTCTAAGTGTACAATCATACATAGCATAATAATGCAGATCCATTCCACAGAATATGCCAAGAAACTTTGTCACCGTACAGACTTCTCAGAGTATAGTCACACAAACATCAAGAATACAGCCAACTTCTAACTAGGCCATACCCTGTATGCACATATGCTGTACCACTCGTGGCTTCTAAAGGAATGAGGAGGTAAGCAACAGAACGTGAGATTACATCCACCACAGGAGGAAATGATGCCATCAAGAGAAGTGACGATCACAAAACTTTTTGGGCTAATACAGTCGCAGCATGATGCACTGCTTTATGGAAACCTTACTTTTTACAAATAAAAAAAACCACTCTAAAATAATGACAAGATGTATTGCATAACACATACATGAACTAATAACATAGTCACTCATTAACATTATCAAATATGTACTGTATATAATTTATCTATATTAAAACATACCTTAATGCGTTCATTTTTTTTTTATCCACTTGAAAGGTAGAGAGAATGGGAGACAGAGACTACAAGACCAGTGTGAGCCAGAGAGATCTCTATTGCCTGATTCACTTCCCAAACGTCCAGGACACCTAATGATTTTATGAAAGATTCAAGCTAGGATTCAAGGTCTCCATCCAGGTCTCCCACATGCCTGGCATGCCCAAGCACTTGAACTGTACACACTGACTTCCTCCAAGGCTGCACTGATGGGAAGCCGCATTAGAGGCAGAGTATCCATGATTCTAACAAGCACTCTGAAAAGGGAGCAAGGGCTCTGTACGAGGCAACCTGGGGCCTAGCGCCACGGCTCAGTGGCTAAATCCTCTCCATACCCACATGGGTGCCTGTCTGCATCCCGGCTGTTCCACTTCTCATCCAGCTCCCTGCTTGTGGTCTGGGAAAGCAGTAGAGGATGGACTAAATCCTTGAGACACCAGTATCCATGTGGGAGACCTGGAAGAAGCTCCTTGCTTCGTATCTGCTCAGCTCCAGCCATCGTGGATGCTTGGGTAGTGAACTAATGGACAGAAGATCTTTCTCTGTGTCTCTCCTTCTTTGTGTAAGTCTCTTTTTCCATTAAAAATAAATAAATTCTTTCTTCTCTGTTTTTTTTTTAAAGATTTATTTATTTATTACAAAGTCAGATATACAGAGAGGAGGAGAGACAGAGAGGAAGATCTTCCGTCCGATGATTCACTCCCCAAGTGAGCCGCAATGGGCTGGTGCACGCCGATCCGAAGCCGGGAACCTGGAACCTCCTCCGGGTCTCCCACACGGATGCAGGGCCCCAATGCATTGGGCCATTCTCAACTGCTTTCCCAGGCCACAAGCAGGGAGCTGGATGGGAAGTGGAGCTGCTGGGATTAGAACTGGTGCCCATATGGGATCCCAGGGCGTTCAAGGCGAGGACTTTAACCGCTAGGCCATGGCGCCGGGCCCGTTCTGTGTTTTGTTTTTTAAGAAGCAACTTGAGCTACTAAACTTCATTGCCAGCTCCTACACTGTGCTTTCACATGACTGGCAGCACAATGGCTTTGTTTATACCAATGTCACCACAAGCATGTGAGTAATTCCTTCTGTAATCTGTTGAAATCTGGTGACATGTAATTAGTTTTTACATCACTAATGTTAAGTATTTTTAGGCTATGTCATATTATAGAATTACTGCAGTACGTAAGTTCTATCATTCACTGAGTCATCATTATGCAGAACATGATTGTGTTACGCGACTACTGTTTTATGATTTATTTTATGCTTTTTAAAAACTATATTAATTGCAAGTAAATTTGGAAAAATATCATTATAACACATTTTAAAAAATGAAATCACATAAAGAATTTAGATCAAAATGGGAATAAACAATGGTGTGGATTCAGGAACAAGTGGTGTTCTGCCAAAGTTTGAATCTTTTATTTTTATTATGGCAAGGGATCAAAGCAGGAAAAATTCAGTCAAAATAGAAATTATCTCATGAATTTTAAATTTCAAATGCACCTTGGAAGGTTAGATTGCTGGTTCTGATGATAACAGAAGTCAAAAAAGACTTTGTTTAGAAACACAAGAAAACTTACAATCTGATAATTACTGCCTCGTTATTACTTATAAACTAAAACCAAGCAAACAAAAAATACCTGAGGTCAACATCACTTTTTGACATCACTTTTTTAATTATCCAAAAGTCATTTAGATGTTTCAATGAGTCCTTAACTTCTCAAATGTGCCTCTAAATATCTAAAAGAAATTTCTGAAAATGTTTCATCTCAAATCTTCTCCACATGTAACACAGGACCAAAGGCAAACTGAAAAATTAAAGTAAAAATTTTAAGTGCTTTTCAGTTATTGTATCATGTGAAATATGATATGATAAAATTTTTGTTACTTTAAATATGCTGAATCTATTTACAAATACACATTTCCGGAATGTGTGCATTTTGATTTTCTATGCAATCTTAGTTTTTAAACGTAAATTCAGAGAAAAATAAAAAAATTATGATTGTCTGCATACTTACAAGACCAGCTAAAACAAAACAGAAGGCAAATAGTAAATGTTGCTGATCATACAGATTAAGCATATCTCCCCTCACCTGAAGAGTGTTTACTGATGTGGTTCATTGTGAAAATTGTTGGGACCTACATGCTATAACTCAGTGTACATGCTCAATCAATGAGGATAAACTTTCTACCACTATCCTACAAAGAGGACCAAGCATATTAAACAATAAGAAGCACGAAATGGAACTGGGGTATTTGTAATAGCCTTATTTCTGCTGACATAAAACAGTAAGCTACCTAAATATCATCAAGAGCCTTCACAACTTGTTTTATATTTATGCCACAGAACACCATCCAGAAATGCATGGTCATATATCCTCACTGGGCAAATAAGATGAAGAGATTTCACAAACATAATGTGGAGGGAAATAATTCACAATTATTACATTTTTCAAAAGCACAAAGAAAACAGAAATCTTGGTTATCCTTGCATGGTGCACGTGGAGCCAAGAATGCAATCATAAAATCAGCACCCTAGGAACAGAACTGTATCTCATTCTGGATTCTGGATTCACAATCTCTTTTTTGAAAAGTAAATAGCTTGAGCCCAGCATGGTGGCCTAGTAGCTAAAGCTCTTGCCTTGCTTGCACTAGGATCTCATAGGGGTGCCAGTTCATGTGCTGGAGGCCCTGCTTCCCATCCAGCTTTCTGATTGTGGCCTGGGAAAGCAGTCGAGGATGCCCCAAAGCCTTTGCACCATGCACCTGCATGGGAGACCCGGAAGAAGCTCCTAGCTCCTGACTTCGGATCAGCTCAACTCCAGCCCTTGCTACCATTGGGGGAGTGAATCAGTGGATGAAAGCGCTTCCTTTCTGTCTCTCCTCCTCTCCATATATCTTTCTTTCCAATTTAAAAAACCAAAACAAAGTATTAAGCTCACATGATCTGACCTTGGAGTGCATGCATTGGTATTGGGCCTCCTCAGTTGCTGCTGCCTGTACAGGGGATAGTAGGCCCAGATGCATACTGGGGACATTTTGGCTAGCTCATCTCAGCCAGCAGAGAACACTGAGTGCCACAGCAGGGGATGGGAAGGAGAACAGATTGGACAGTTCCACTGACCATGCTTTGCAGCACGTGTCTGAGTCTGCGGATACACGAAAGCAGACTTGGTCAGCCAATAAACCTGGGAAATATTTTCTTAATTCTGGTGCAACAAAGCTGGGAATGACTCAAAACTATCAAAACCACTTATGTAACACCCTCAGAACATTTTTCCGTTTTTCAAGGTCTCCAAGTCATTATCAAATGACCATCCCTCATCCCCGGGTGCTGATGTAGTTTTCTAGCAAGAATCAGGTCCCTCGCCTTCCCTCTCTGCAGACATGGATATAAAAGAAAAATAAAAACTGAAACATTTAATCTACCCACCTTTCTCCATATCGTGACCCTCCCCACCCTAATCAGAGGCCCATATGGCTAAGCAACCCGTTCAACTACGTAAATAATATTAAAAATAAAATAAAACATTAAAAATACTTAGCTTTGCATTTATAATTTGTGCCTGTCTTAGTTCTAATGTAATTTTTCAACAAAAAGCTGAACATGATGACCTAGATTCCCTACAGCATTTGTTAGAGGGACACAAGATTTGGAAAGTATCATTTCATGGGGACCACATTTTAAAATACATTAGCCACTGAATGTGAAAAATCACCTAAATCTTCACAGCAATTACATTAAGTGCAAATGCCATATGCAGCTTAAATTTCCAGATTTGTTACATTGAGCCTACACAGATTACCGTGACTATGTAAATATGTAAAAATTCAATGCAATATTTTCATAACTTTTCTGTAAAATACAGAAAGAAAAACTCTGTCATCAGTACAGGCACTTGGGCCAGATATTCTTTAGATAGAACGCATGAGCAGAAGCTGCATATTACCTGCCAGCATTTAAATTGCAGTTTCACATGAACAATGTTTGATCACAGTGCTAGCTATTATTGGTTTCTACGTAAGAACTTATTGGCTATTCTTAGCCTTCAATTCCTCTGTAACACTTCAAAAGAAAATCAAAATAAGTAAAACTTAAAAAAAAAAGAGTAAAAAGACTTGGTAGTTTTATCCATCTTTAAAAGACTAAATCCATTAATTTGTCAAAAATGTTGCAGGCCTGTATCAGTCATTATAAATATAATCATACAGATACAGGAACAGCACCATTGGATTTCAAACTGGAAATCAAAGATAGTTATTTTAAACTTGGTGTTTCTGAAATCGTGAATTCTCCAAGATTTTATTTTTGTTTTTGAGCATTTACTCATTTGTTTTTGTTAATCTGAGAGAATATAAGAGAAAAACAGAAGAAATATAGAGAGATCGTATGTCTGCTGACTCTACCCAAGATGTTCGCAGTGACAGGCACAGGGCATGGGCCAGGCCAAGAGCTCAGAACCTGAAACTCAAAGTGGGCGCCCACATGGGTGAGAGAGAACCACCTCCTTCAATCATCACCTTCTTCCTTTCGGGATACAAATAAGCAGGAAGCTGAAGTCAGAAGCTTCATTTATATGGGAGGCAGCATGCGCGCGTGCACACACACACACACACACACACACACACAGAAGGATATAAGATATCCTTATACAAATAAAAGAAGAGAGCACCCATTGACTAGGTCATTCCCCAGTTTCATGCAATAGCAGCCCCTGCGCCAAAGGCAAAACTAGGAGCAAGATCAATCCAGGCTCCCATGTGAGTAACTCAGATGATTAAGTCACCTCTGCCTTAGACGGTGTGTCTGCATTAGCAGAAAGGTGGAGCCAGGAGTTGAATCCAAGTGTGTGTGGAAGTCAGGCATTCTGAGAGAGAACTTGGGTTTCTTAACTGCTGTTCTAAATTACCATTCCTATGTTTACTTTTGTAACTGTTGGCATTTCCACCCTGACTGCAACATTTTACTCAGCCCAAAAGCAATTGTTTTTTTTTTTCTTCACCAACATTTGCTGTCACAGATTTTTATTTTTATTTTAGCTAACCAGTTATCTTGCAGTTTTAATTTGCATTTCTATGACGTTTAATGCTGTTGAATAACTTTTCGTCTTCTTGTCAGCCATCTGTATATCCTTTTTGATGAAATGCCTGTTCCTATATTTTGGCCCCGATTCTTTTTGTTTTTTAAAGATTTATTTATTTCTATTGGAAAGTCAGATATAGAGAGAGGAGGAGAGACAGAAAGGAAGATCTTCCTTGTGTTGATTCACTCTCCAAGTGGCTGCAATGGCTGGAGCTGAGCTGATCTGAAACCAGGAACCAAGAGTCTCCTCTGGGTCTCCCACACAGGTGCAGGGTCTGAAAGCGTAGGGCCATCCTCGACTGCTTTTTCAGGCCACAGTCAGAAAGCTGGAAGGGAAGCAGGGCCGCCGGGACATGAACCAGCACCCGTATGGGAGCCCAGCACGTTCAAGTTGAGGACTTAAGTTACTAGGCTACCACGCCAGGTCCCATGGCCCTCCATTCTAAGTGCATATATTTTGTATTTGCTGCTGTCATTGCATTAAGTCTTTGGATATTTTTACATGACAGGTATTAGTTTGTGGATATATTGTTAATAATTATTTTCTCCTTGTAGCTTACATTTTTGGGCTATTAGAGTTCCTTCATCTTTCTATATTAAACATAGGATAACAATCATCTACTGCTAAGAAAAATCTTACTAGGATCAAGATTTTATTCACTTGCCTATAGATCAATTAGTGGACACTGGTATCTTCACTATGTTAAGTATTCAATTCATAAACTCAGACCATTATTAAATTTAAAACATTTAAGAATTTCTTTCACAGGATTTTGCGGCTCATAGCATGGCAATTGTGTATACAGTTTGTTATAATCAATTCTAAATATCTCCCTTATTTGAATATTTGTAATTAGAATTATTCTTTTTTTCACAATGGTGCCATATGTTTGTTGTTAGGATATAAAAGTACAACAGGCTTTGTTTTTTGCTGTGCAAGTGTCCATGTAAAATTGCAAATTTATCTATTTTTCCTTCAATTTTATCATCTGCTTAACGTATTTTGCCACTATTTTATGCACCATAGTATACACATTTAGTAAAACTCAGCCTCCTTGTGGATAAAGCCTTTTGCATCATACATATCTTTCTTTGCCTTTGGTCATTTTCTTTGATAGCTAAGCTGCTTTATCTGATGTTCTCACAGTCACTCCTGCTTTCTTTTGATCAAAGCAACTATGGAATATCCTTTCCATCTATTGAATTTCATTCTGCCTGTATCATTAGGACCGAAGTAAATCTACTGCAGAAGCTACACAATTGCATCATTTTTAAATCTACCTTGCCAATAACGGTCTTTAAATTTGTGTGTTTATAGCAACCACATCTAACATAATTATTTATATAATAGGCATTATATCTGATATTTCAGCTTGTTCTTTGGTCTGTTTTTATTTTTCCCTATTTTACATTTCTTGACTCTCCATCATTTATATGAATATTTTTGGAATCACATTTTGATTAATTTATAATGCCTTCCAGAGTATCTTGTACAATTTTTTGTGACTGCTCTAAGATTCTATATTGTACATGCACAAATTACTATTATCTATAGCATCAACATTCTACCAATTTGAGCAAAAGTGTAGAATCATTTATCCTCTTTTATGTTATCTTTACCAGCTTCAACTATAATTCTGTTTAATATTTCCTTTCCATACATTTAAAACTACATCTGATAACGCACTGAGTTGTGTTACAACCTCCAAGAGAAAAAATTATTTTTACTCATTGTTTTACTCTATCTTTTGTTCATTTCTACTTAGAAAGCTTTCTTTAACCACTCTACTAGGACACTTCTATTAAAACATGTTTTTGTAGTCTCCTTCATTTGAGATGGCTTAGTTTTCCCCTTCACTCTTGAAACTGTTTCTTGTTCCATATAAAGATGCAGGCCAAAAGTTCTTTCTTTTAGGCCTTTTTAAAAAAGGACTGGTTCTTTAAAAATTTTATGCTGATTCAGCACTCTATTTTATTAAAATTGGTATCTTCTACAAAAAGAAGTGTAATTTCTAATTTTCTGTTCATGAGTTTATTTCCAGATTCATAATTTGCTTTAAGATGTATTGTGGTTCTACACATAGTTCACTATTTAATTTTTTATATAATTTTTTTAAAAGCAAGGAGACACAGAGATGGAAAAACAGAAATTGCTTTATCACTGATTGTCTCCTAAAATGCCTGCTGCAATGACGTTGGCTGAAGCCAGGTACTAGAAAGTCAATCCAGATACCTCATGTAGAAAGCAGAAACCCAGCTGCTTGGACTGCCATCTACTGCCCCCAGGTTATAAGTAAAGAAGTCACCATTGGCTGCGAGTCATGGGATGTGTTCCAGCATCCCGACACCAACTTCCCTCCGCCCTCATGCATATTTGAGATCCACAATATTACCTTGAGCTTTTTTCTTTATTTATGCTTGTAACATTCACTTGGTTTGGGATGAGACCGCTGAATATGTTTCCTTTTTCTAAGATATTATTACAAATTGGTCACTATATATATATATATAAAATTTGTAAGAATGTAACATTATATAATAGGAGAGGACCCATAAGGTTGCTGTAAGGAGTGTATGTTTTAGGAAAACATTGAGATGGGTCACTCCAAACCAGGCTGGGTGGGTCATCTGGGTGGGCAGACTGACAGTTAAAAAGTAGAAGATCAATATATTGTTTCACAATGAACACACAAACACAGACACTCCAAGCTAAGTTCAAAGAGATGGCTGTGAGCAATTCTCTGAGAGGAGACTTATTTCACTAACATTGACTTTGATGTTGGGACCTTTCAGCTTACAGAATATAAAATCATGGTCCTGTCATTCAGAGTATATTTCAGGTCAAGAACATACTGGTGTGGTCAGCTGTAGCCATCACAATGGGAAAATATTAACTTTGCAGCAAAATGAATTAGCAGAAGCTGTTGCCACTATGCTTATAGCTTTTTCTTATATACACAAGAGGGGAAAAAAGCTCAGTCATTGTTAATATCGTACTCTCAATCAAGGAAACCTCTTCCACAGTTCCTGGATTATCCTGCTTGACAGTGACCAGGTGAATAATGGACACGAGCATGCTAAAGGCAAAGGTCAAAGGTTCTAACCCTGTTTATCAAGATATGCCGTATTATGGCTGTCCTGAACACAACTTGAGGTGCAAATGTTAGATCACAGCAGACTGGTGATATGAACATCTGTATCTGAGTGACTGTGTAGTCTTTCCCTTTCCCACAAGAGTGGCAGGGGGCCAAGTATTTGTGCCACCATTCACAGTGCATTGTGGGAAGCTTGATCAGAAGCAGAGACATCAGGAGTTGAACTGACACTCTGATACCAACGGCAGGATGGGAACTGGAGGCTTAGCCTTCTGTACTATAATGCTGTCCCCTCTTTTTCCTTCCCTTTATTTTTTCTTTCTCTTTTCCTTCTCTTCTCTTCCCTCCCCCCCCTTTCCCTCTCCTCACCCTTCCTCTCCTTTCCCTTCCCTCCCCTCCTCTCCTCTCCCCTATTCTCCCCTTCCCTTCCTTCTCCTCCCCTCCTCTCCTCTCCTCCTCTCCTCTCCTCTTCTTCTCTCCTCCCCTCCTCTCCTCCCCTCTTCTCTCCTCCTCTCCCCTCTTCTCCTCCCCTCTTCTCCTCTCCTCCCCTCCTCTCCACCTCTCCTCCACTCCTCTCTTCTCTACTCCCCTCTCCTCCTCTCCCTTCCTCTCCTCCACTCTCCTCCTCTCCTTTCCCCCTTTGCAGGCATTGTTCTAATCCCTGCAGATTAACAGTGGGCAGATGCATGAATAGGCTTGCTACAGTTGAGGGATAAGGACAGCAAAAAAGTGTATGCTATGTGCTGTTATATTACAAGTATGGAGAAAATGTAACACAATTCTGTAAAGCTAAAGACATTTTCTTGTGGAAAATGTTGTCCAAACTGATGCATAAAGAAACACAGGAGCTATCCAGATGCACAATATGTGAGCAACAGTCACTCCATAGAAAGAATATACATGCCTAATTTGGATGGAGTCTGGAAAAAAGTGAAGTAGCTACAACATCCTACAGAGTAAGCGGAGTTATATTTGGGTTACTATTGAGATCAACAAGAAGCTAACAAAGTTTTAAGTTAAGAAATGAATTAAGACAATTAGAATTTTAACAGAGCTATAATATAAACAATGGAGTTATATTGGAATAAGAATGGAGACTGGCCAGGTGGGAGAGCGTCGTTAAAATCTCGGTTGAGACAATGAGGGACTGACTGATTTAGCCTTTTTTGGTAACCGAAGATGTTTTTAAGAGGTATCAGTTTTGTGGTCATTAAAATTGTCCTGAATATAGGAATGAACAAATGCATGTGTGGTGAAAAATGAATTTCAAGATTCTGACATACGTAACTTGAAGTGATAAAAATAAATTGATAAGAGGAGCAGGTTCTTGAAAAAAATGCTAAGTTTAACTTTCAGTATAGAGAAAATCACTAGAGCTCTATGTACATTGCTATGTAACTGGCGTGAGGAGTAAGAGAGAGATCTGTGTGAGACTGTGAGTTATCAGCCAATATACAGGAATGGTAAGGAGCAAGGAAGACAGTCTGAAAGACAGATCATCCAGTGCAGAAATAAGTACTTGGGTCCCAGCTACCCATGCAGAGAGCCTGGAAGAAGCTCTTTCCTCCTGTCATTGGTATGGTCCAGCTTTGGCCATTTCACCCATGTGGACAGTTAACTAGCTGGCAAATTGTTCTCTCTCTCTCTCTCCCTCCTCCCTTTCTTCCCATCTGACTTTCAAATAAATAAGCAAATCTCAAATAAACCAAAAAACAACCAAGTATTGAGAAACAGAGTGACAGCATCACTGATATTTAACATTGTTTTCACTACGAAGTTAGATAAAAAATCATCTAGAAAATAAGGACTACCAACCATAGTAACAGCAAACCATAAAAAGAAAAGGCAAGATTTATCTTTATTGGAAACTCAGATACACAGAAAGGAAGATCTTCCATTTGTTGATTCACTCCCCAAGCAGCCACAATGTCCAGAGCTTAGCCCATCCGAAGCCAGGAGCCTAGAGCCTCTTCTGGATCTCCCATGTAGGTAGCAGCGTCCCAAGGCTTTGGGCCATCGTCCACTGTTCTCCCATGCCACAAACAGGGAGCTGGATGGGAAGCGTGGCCACCAGGATTAGAACTAGTGCCCATATGGGATCCTGGCATGTGCAAGGCGAGGACTTTAGCTGCTAGGCTTTAGCACCGGGCCCCCCAAAAAGCAAATGTTTATAAGGAGTAAATACATACACTTGAAAAAAATCTAATGCCTAATTATAGCAGTGTGACAAATAGAGTCAGTTGTTGCAATTGACATATGCTGTAAAATAAATGTCATATCAATGGAGAAAAATCTCAGCAGAGCTCTTACAAATGGTCTGGTCACACTCTGTGTGTTTTCTTTTTGCTTACAATTGATCACTTAACCATTTAAAACTGTTAGCTTCCAACATGTATTTCTGTTTAAAGACATCTCGTTAAATATGTATTGCGGATGCATTAGCACCAGACTCATATCCAAAAGCGTGGTAAATTGTGCCTGAGCAGAGCTTACCTGGTACACACCTATTCTGCTTACAGTGGACCACAGCTGGTCATGCCTAAGTGCAGCTCTAAGTGCTTTATATGTCCATAGGGACAGTTTTAAATAACCCTGCATTACGCTTAGGACATTCTGTATTTCATAATCCATTGTTTCTAATCATTTTATAGGATGTACCTATGCAAGAAATAGGTTAACCCCTGTTTTGATGGTGTATTCCAGGTTCTCTGCTTCCTATCCAGCGTCCTGTTAATGTAATCTTAGGAGGCAGAACGTAGCAACTGCACACATGAGAGACCCAGATGGAGTCCTGGGCGCCTGGCTTCAGCATATTCCAGCCACTGTGAGCATCTGAAGAGTCAAAGTGGATGCGAGACATCACCCTATTTCTCTCTCTTTCAACTAAAAGGAAAATAAATCATTGAATTAAAAATTCAATGCTGTTGCAAAACAAAACCATCAAGAATAATGAAATTCATCTACTTCCGTACCTTGATAATGTATTTTATATAATAATCATGTATAAATGCTCTGAATTTTGTGTCTATATAAAACATGTGTGTATATGTGTGTATATATGTATATGTGTGTGTGTGTGTATATATATAGGCTTATCTTTTGTGAGAAAATGGTTATATATTGGAAGAACAGTGATGTTAGTTTCTGGCAATGTTTTCTAGCTGATATATGTAGCTTTTTAGTTTATATTTGATCTTGAGGCTTACTATCATAACTATATGTTCTATTTTAAATTACTGCTATAGTAGCTGGCATCAAATTTTTACAGTTATATATGCAATTTTAAAGTAAACTCTAGTTGTAAATATACAAAATGTTTTTTATAAATATTTATATCAAATATAAAATGACAAGCAGAAATACATGCATATTGTGATTCATCATGTCATTTAAAGTAATCAATATTCACATAACAAAAATAGTGGTAAAATAATCAAAATCCCCTGTCATGCTCCTTAGCTACTATTCCACACCAAAATTAACCACACTACTATTATCCTGGACTATACCTTTATATTACGGCTGTATTTAAATGTATATACATGAAATCATAGGGATTAATAATGTAACATCTTTTTGTTGTTTTTTCAGAATTCTATTTCAGAGACTTACCTCTGTTGCAAATAATTTACCTTTTTCAATTGTAGCTCATCAAGAAATTCTTGAACATTGTTTAGCAGATAAACAATGGCAAATTGCCCATATTCTGTTTCTTTATGTTGACAATACTAAAATAAACTCAGATTCAATCTTAGCTCAAAATCAGTGATTGGCAAACAACATTTTCTAAAAAATAATGGTTGTTAAATTGCACCCCAATTCACCTGAAACATGTTTTGTATTACTCTGATAATGACAATTTGGCAAAGTATTAATTAGCAGAAGGTCTACCAAGGCCTTAGTCAAAGGCAAACAAGCTTCTGTCTCAAGCACAAATTATCCTTGCTGTCACGGCCATTTCTAGTCTGGAAATGATCTGTTAACTATACGTGATGATTGGGATACAAGAGCTTTCTCTGAGACTAGCTAGAGTCCCTCAGGTGTAATTGTGAGGAACAGAAGTTTCTCTTTTGACCTCCTTAATGCTTCACAGTGATGCTAACTACCACCGCATATGTTGCCTTTGTATTAGGAACATTTACAACACTCTGCTATTTTTCCCAGGTTTCCCAACCAGAAACAACATCCTTTCAGTTTGATCATAGTTTTGTCTCTCTTCATGTGTTTTTAAGGTATTATGTCTCCTCCATTTTATGACTCTGCTCACCGTATAATGCCTTTTTGTATGTGAACATTTTACTGAAAATGCCAATGAAGGCAAGTTCATGTGTGCATGTTTAATTTCCCCACTAGCTCTCTCTTAAGTAATAAATTACAGAACTGCCTATAACCTAATTTAGAACAGAAACAAAATAAGGATTTTGTAAGTACTTCCTGTTTCTTCAGGTTCTAAACCTTACAGAAAATACAGAAATTGAATGAAGAAAAAAACATTTACATGAAGGCAGAAAAACTTTCTAAGACATGAAATTCAGTTTTTGGGCTAGGCTTTTCTAGTTTCTGGAAACTTCTGATGAATGGTGTTTCATCTAGGGTGAGAAGATTGGACTACACATAAGTGAAGGTTTTATCTTATTCTAAATTCATGTTATCTCAACATTAAATACCTCTAAATTTTAAATTACTAAATCCCTCAGAATTCATGAGTACACTAATTAGTTTTACACAATGTCAACATTAGAAGATACAGCTTTTATTCAGCTAATCCTCTCATTTAGAATACAACGCTGAGACGCAGAAGGATAAAGACAAAACTAAGCTTCAAATATTAGTCCCAATATTACGCCTTCTCACATACTGACAACTCTTGATCCAATGCACAATACATTGAAATTATATTAAGCATATGTAAACTGAACTCACAAGAATAACTTCTTAATTTTGGATTCATTTTCAAGACATAAAATATAGTCTGTCAATGAGGAAAATAATATTCTCAAAAACATATGCTCTAGTCATATTTACCACTGCTCACATGAACCGTATTACTCCTAATATACTATTGCTTGATATTAATAAATGATTTTCCTGAAAATTATCAATTATAGTAATAACAAAGTGACTATTAATATTATAGATCTCTCAGTTTAATATTATATATCTACATATTAATATCCTGAAATTTTAACAAATTTTGGGAAGCCAAGTTATCATTGCATAATTTCATCTTTATGCTGCAGTTTCTGAATGTCCTAGACCCCTACACTTTACCACCAGCTTCCCTTAAGTTGCATCTACAAATTACATGGCTGCTAATCAAAATCATACTCATTTCTTGTTGCATCACAATTTAAATGAAAGCATAATTTTATTTTATATTTCAAAAATGTCATTCTGGGAAATAGCTTTTATTGTATATGCTAAGACCATATAAAATGAATTATTATTGCAACTAAGCACTGTGAAATGGCTTAGCAAAACAGTATCTGCAGACCATATTCCCGCCCTGCTTAACAATTGCAATAAAATAAAAATGATATGGTCGCAAGGAACAGCATAGAATTAGAAACAGAAATTATAGTAAATCACATTACCATTTACTATGATGCAGTACAGCTTGCTGACAACAATCTTAATGGAAATTGCACTAGAGATACTAAACACATGCTATCTATTAACAATCAAATATTCAAATGTATTTATATTGTGCTTATATTCCCATGCTCTTTAAAAATGTTCTTACTTTAATTAACAGGACTTTGGATTCCCATTTGATAAGAAATTTAAATGCTAACTTAACCTTCACTAAGATTAATCAGAAAAAATACACTGAGTAGATATGAATATTTAAATAGTTCTGATAATGAAGGGGCAAATCAAATTCAACTGGAAGCTATATCACTTATTACTGACATTCAGAAAACTATCCAATTCTTGGTCATTTGGCTTATTAAGTGGATAATTTTCTTTTGTTTGCACTTATTATCATAAAATGAGTAAGACATGAAATTGCATTTAAAAACTCAAGCAATTATGCCATTTTTGCTGTACATTTGTTGCACTTCCATTGAACTAAAACATATTCTTTCTTGTTTATGATTCTTTCAGTTAAGCACAATAGGTATCTTATTCTAAGTAAATCAGGACCATAACTAAGTAGTGGGATGATTTTTTTAATTTAAAACAAAATCCAATAAATTGAACAAATCGAAAAAAGGGGAGAATCTGATCCAAAAATACCTTCAAATTTCAAACACTACTTCATCTGATTTCTCTAATTGTGCTGGCTTCATTATGTTCTCACATTTATTTCTTACATAATAAGAAACTTGAAAATTCCATCTTCAGCATTTCTATTTCTTAGGTTTTCTCTATCTCTGATTTCAATTTTTTTTCAGTCCTAGATAAAGTTCCTAGTTAACTTAGCTCAGATTCAATGCCTATTCATTGCCTAACTTGTTAGATAACAGGCAAATGAAAAAGGTCTTTTGTGTGGCAAGCTATATGGGGTAGATCTAGATTTAATTAAGGGTCTATTCTGAGAAGGTATAATAAGCAGACCAAATAATCGCATACTTTGCTATAATCGCACATGGAATTCAGAGACCTATCAGTAGGCTTCAGTTTAGGTTAATCATCATTTCACGTAATGTTAGTCACTGTGAAACTGCACTAAGCACCCAGAAAGACCCACAGCCTCTCTGCCCTCACATATTATTGCATGCATACAATGACTGTAAATTAACAAATTTAAAAGTGACATTGCCATGAAGAGCATGTATGAAATGAAAGATTAAGTTAAGAGAATGATGTGAGAGGCTACTTCAAATATTAGACAATGAAAAACTTTCTGAAGTCATTCTAGTGATGGAGACAAGGATGAGAGCAGTTGGAAAGTCTCACACTGAACAGTACAGGGATCCTAGTTAAGATTGGAAATATAATCGTACCTGCAGGAAATACAAAGGCCTGGAGTACCGGTTTCATTCTAAGTTCAATGAGAAACCTTTGCAATATCTTGAGCCAGGAAACTACAAGATCACATTTATAGCAAAATGGTTCTTGTTGACACAGTGAACAATCTAGGAGGCAGATACTAGGTGTGGGAATCAGAAAAAGGAAGAATCTTGGATTACTCCTTTTTTGGGTCTTCAGTAAGATGATTCTATCAGATGCTAAAATGAGAACACTTGGGCACACAAATACCTGTGGTTGGTAGAATTTATCACTGTGCAGGAAGATGTTGAATTGGCAGAGAATATAAAAATGAAATCGACTAGTGATCCTATGTCTATGTCTGGAAGTTAAGGTGAGCAACATAACTGCTTTCAGAATGGTGTGTTTTCTCTCATGAATATTCCATGAGATATACCTCTACACTGTGGTTTGCTGCAAGCTCCACATAGGTCCTTTCCTTTTTTTCTTCTTTTTTAAATTTTTTATATTTATTGGAAAGTCATAGTAACATAGAGAGGAGAGACAGAAAGATCTTCCATCCATTGGTTCACTCCCTAAGAGGCCACAATGACCAGAACTGAGCTGATCTGAAGCCTGGAGCCACCCTCCACCCTTGTGGTCTTCCACTTGGGTGCAGGGTCTTAAGGCTTTGGGCCATCCTCTACTGCTTTCCTGGGCCACAAGCAGGGAGCTAGATGGGAAGTGGAGCAACCAGGACATGAACCAGCACTCAACTGGAATTCCTGAGCATGCAAAGCAAGGATATAGCTACTAGGCCATTGCACCAGGCCCACACATAGATCCTTTTCTATCAAAATGTCTTTGTAATTTCGGATAGAACTTTGGAGAGGAGGTCCTATGGTCCACACACACTTCATTCCTCAGACATTTTTTTTTTTTTTTGCCTTTTCTACCCTTAGTAGAACATACTTAATTAGCTTCGAATCTTTTGGTTAAGAAACAGAGAATTTACACTAAAAATATTTGCCATGCTTTTTCACTTTTTTTTTTCAAGCACAATTGTAGATGTTATCTCATTATAGTTTCATGATAACAAAAAAAATGAATTTGGTCTGGAAACTCACTCTGTATAATGACTTACTGGGGTGGCTTCTTTTAGTTTCATGGCTTATTGTTAAATTGCTACAATACCTAGATCAACCAGTATCCCTGTTTTCTGTGTGTGCATTTTCCTTCCAGAAACAATGGCATTCTATCAGTTTTCTCCAGAGCTCTCTGAAGATGGGGCCCTTTAACTGCCACTCTGATGTGCTGTCCTTTACAAGTTTTGAGCCGGTGAGGCTCTCTAGAAGAAAAAAAAAATGCCACCAGCAGATCTCTCAGGGTATCCTTCAGAGCATTACTGAGTTGTATGAAGCTTTGTCAGTAAAAGGGAACTGCCATCACCAAGGTTCTCTTAGTGTGAGGCACACTTCTAAGCAGAATCCTCTGTTACGCTCGTCAATGGACTGGCCTCATGTCGCTTATATGACTGACTACCATCAGCCTGTGTGTTTTCTTGTTTAGTGTTGGATATTTGCTTTAGAATCTCCAGTTTTCTAAGCCTGTGATTCTTTCTTCATTATCACAACAATTTTGGTATTTCTGCTTTATTTCAACTGAACCATCACTTTACCCAAGTTTAAAAGAGACATCCTAAATAGCATGATAGCATCATCTCCCAGGCTTCTTGTCAGGGTATTTAATCATGTATCACAGAAGGATTCGTCCATATCAAAATCTCTTTTCTTCAATTTTTTTGTTCTCTATTTTATCAATCACCCTTAAGGTCTAACTGCAGCTGAGAGAATACTTGCTAACCCCATTCTAATATGTCTTTGTTTTTATGTGATCTTTCTGCCTTTAAAAATGCAGCTTCTATTTAGTTATGCTATGGTGTGTTTGAGGTTTAGTATTGATTTGATTCCATATAAGGATGAATCCCAAGACAGGCAGGCTTCAATGTATATGGTACCTACATGGTTTTGAAACAAAGAGGAAAAGCAATAGTCAATTCTATGGTCTCAGCGTGTTCGGAAGAATCTGCAAATACAGCTCTGCACTGTTCCTGTCTTCTTAACTTCACACCAATCATTTTCTATTAGAAAGCATTTGCATTAAATAGTCATTAACATTAAATCTTACATGTATAAATCTTACGTGTGCTAATGAGAAAGTTAGCTAATTTTTTTTATTCTAAAGAAAATTAAATAGAAAAAATATATACAATTACCAAAATCAAAAAAAAATTTTTTTTTGAGAGGGATGGACATAGGAAGCTTTTGGAATACCAACATGCCATACAGGAGTGGAACCTTTTTCTGTCAAAGTTACCTTGATATTAGTAACATCATTCATGGGCCATACAAAATTATCAGTTGAAAAATAAACTTGCTACAGACTTATTGAATTTTCAGTTCCATCTGTGGTTGCCTTGCTAGGGCAAATCAAATGATTTTTGCAGGCCTTCAGTGTTTCATGGACCACATATTCCTGAACACACAAATTTTATTTACATCTTTCATTGGTGTCATTTTCTATAGTTGATTGAAAATTGATGAATCATTAAAACCCATCGTTTCCTGAGAGCTCCACTTTGTGTTGCTCATTTCTATCATTGGTTTGTCAGATTCCTACAGTAATGTATCTGGCATCACAGAACAGTGTCATGACTCTAAGTATTTCCTCTTTCCTACCTAGCTATTTGGCCTCTAATCTTCAAACACCTATCTCCTTGTGCAATGATTCATTGATGATCACTTTTTATTCTCTACATAAATATGATTCTTCATGACATATATTAGAATATTACTATATGTATGCTTTGCAAGCTAGCTTCTTAAATGCAGAAATACATATTTTAGGAGCCCTCATCTCAGTTTGTTATTATGGCTCATCATTTTCTACTATTGATAAGTAACATAGATACACCACTACATTGCTTTTTTAATGTGTTTTATATTCCTTTATTAAAAGATATTCTGGCTTCTTACAATTTTCGAAAAAATTAGAAGTTATTATAAAAACGTTCTTGTGTTTTATTCTCAGTTTAAGTCATATCAATGTAAGCTTTCCAATCAAATTTTAAATCATTTTTTTCTTGTAGAATTCAATTTTTGAATCATAACCTGTTTCCTTATGTGAGACAATGCCAAGGCTAGTGTTACGGTACAGGGGATAATCTGCCACTAGGAACGCAGCATCTCATAGAGGAACAACAGTCTGGGTCCTGTGGCTCTTTCCCTGCTAATGGGAAAGTAGTGGAAGATGAACCAAGTGCTTATATTCTTGCCACCCAGGTGAGAAACCATGTTGGTGTCCCTGGTTTTAGCCTGACCTCGATTCCATCACTGTGGTCACTTCTCCAGAACCAGCAGATGCAAATCTCTCTCTTTTGCTCTCTCTCTCTGTCTCTCTTTCTCTCTCTGTCTTTCATATACATAAACTGAATTTTTTACAACAAAGGACAAATGGTCATTCTAAATGGATGCAAATTTTGCATTCACACCAGCAATATAAGTTTAGGGGTTCCACATTACCCAAAGTGTTTTCTATTGTCAACATTTTGGAATTTGCAACAAATATATGTGCTACATAACTTTCCAATGAGGCATAGAATATGAACATTATTCATATGTTTATCCGGCACTTGTATAATTTCTTTCACAAATTGTCTCCTTACATCTTCTACCCATGTTACAGTGAGTAGTTTATTTGTTGAATTTTGAGGATTAGTTGTATATTTTGGGTACAACTCATTTATTAGGTATGTGTTATTCAGCAATCCTCTGTGGTTTTGCTTTTTCTCAACACCACTCAGAGCAGGAGGTTTTGATTTCACTGAAGGTCTAATGTAGATTTTATTTCACACACCCTGATTGTGGTTGACACAAACTCGCAGGAAAAAAAAACAGTTTGAACAAATTTAAACACTCATTGACAAATCCAAGTCACCTGGATAATATTATTTGCTATAGGTTTAATCATTTTGTATTCTACAGTTTACACTTATATCCATTTTGAATTGGTCTTTGTGAAAATGTATTATTCCATTTAGGAACATTTTTCTGCACATGGATGCCAAGGCTGTCCCAATGACATTTATTTTAAAAATGACTCTTTGTCCAATTAAATTACTTTTCTTTGTTTGTCAAAGACTGGGTGACTCTTTCTACCAACTCTATTTTGTTCAATTGATGTAGTTGTCTGATCTTTTACTGAACCCCCCTTGTTGTTAGTTTACTACAACAATTGTGTAATTATGTCTTAAAGTTAAACAGTGTTTTTCTTCTAACTTTGCTCCTCTTAATGATTGTGCTGGCTAATCTGGGTCTTCTGCCTTCCAATAAATTTGAAATAATTATGCCTACATTTGCAAGTTAAATTGCTGGGAATTTGATTGAGATTGCATGGAATTTACAAATCAGCTTAAGAATAGACAATGGCAGTGAATTTTACTATCCACACACAAGAAAGATCTACATAATCTCCCTTCTTATTTAGTTTTTGAATTTTTTCATCAGAGCTCTATAATTTCCTTCATTAGATTCTGTACATAATTTTTAGACTTCTATTATTTCACTTTTGTGTTAATATGAATGGGATTGTACTTTATTTCAAATGCCAATTGCTCACTGATAAAAGGAATTATGTAAAGTACTGGTAATAGTAAACTTGTATACTTCTATAGTAAACTTGTATTACAAATTGCTATCATTGCTTATTAGTTCCAGAGATTTTTTTTCTCTTTCTCTCCTGATATTTTGAAATTCATTATAAGAAAAAAATCATCTTAATTATGAACAGTTTAGTTCTTCCTTCCAAATATAAATATTTATTTGCTTCTTTTTCTTGTATTATTGAAGTAACATGGATTTCCACTACTATATGGAATAGGAGTGACGAGAAGAAATACATGAGTTTTGCTGTGCTCCTGGTTTTTAGGAGAAGGCCTTCTAACTTATCATACTCTTCAACTGTTACTATCTTACTTGAAAAGCAAGGAGACAAATACAGAGACAGACATAAACAAATCTATCAGCCGTTTGTTCACTCTTAACACACTCATAACAATCAGTGCTGGTCCAAACCAAACCCAGGAGCCTAGCACTCTATCTAGGTTTGTCAGGCCGGTAGCAGGAGTTCAAGCATATCCATTCACGACAAAAATAAGCAGTGAGTTAGGAACAGGATGGGAATACCCTATCTTAACAAAAAGGCATTCAGGATTTAAAATTAGTGTGGTTCCTAAAGTGAGAACCTGAGGATTCTATTTAGCACAGTTAAGCTGCTTCTTGGGATCAGCACATTCCCTCAGCTTTCAGTCTTCTTGTTGATGTACAGGTTGGGAGGAAGTAAATAATGACTCAACCAGTTGGATTTCTGCCATTCACGTGAAGATCTGGCTTGAGCTCAAGGCTCTCCCATCTGGATGTTATCTTACATTTTTCCTGCATCTGTTGATACAATCATACAATTTATTTTCCTTTTGGCTTACTGATGGGATAGGCTATACCCAATTTTTTTTTTTATGAACTAGCATTGTATGTTATACTTCTGAAATGTTTTACAAAGTGTTTGCTTCTATGTTATGAAATGTATTGTGGACAAGTAGTAACACTTCCTCTTATTATCTACCATCTGGCTCAGTCCATTTGTGAGAGAGGTGTGTTAGAGACAACATCTGCCATAAAAATTGATTAATGTATGCAATCTTTTAACTTTACCAGATTTGCTGCAAATATTTTGATGCTCTATACATGCGACTTAAGGATTCTCAATGTCTTTCATTTTTAATCTCTTAATATTATGCGATATTCACTTATATTTCTGATCAATTTATTTGCTCTGGAGTCTCTTACACCTGCAGAATTAAGAAACAAGATCCCTACCTTTTACCTTACACAAAAATCAACTCTAAACACATCAAGGACCTAAATATGCAAGCTGCCTTTCAGTTTTCAAAATACCTCTTTATAAAGTAGTGACATTAATTTTCTTAATTCCACTCTATTAATACTAAGCCAACATCCACACACAGACACATCCATTATAATTTTTAAGGCAAAGTAATGACATGTTCTGAATTATACTGCATGATGAAAAAAAGAATATTAATTTGCTGTCGTATCTTTATAGATTCTCTAATTTTGCTCTATTTGTCTATGAATTTGACTTTGGATTTGAAGGCATTTTCTGTATAATTATCAGTAAGCCTTGCAATTCTAATGCCAACAAGTCTTTATTTTTGTTTGTAGTGTTAAAACTGCTTTTGCAAGTTCTCAATCATAGAAGAAAAAATATTATTTTTGGAGAGTATTTTAATTTTGTTCTAATCTTTCTGTAAAATTTAAGTTCAGAGAAAATGTTACCTTTAAATATGGAATAAAAAAGGACTCAACACAGCTGGAGATTAACTGTCATGATTTCATCTATTAATTTAATTGCAAATCATTTGTCACAAATTAACTGCCAAGATTGCATAGGGAGAATTTAACACTGCCTGTGGGGAAGCAAAAACATCCAGGTCAAAATCCTAGAACTGAAGATTCCAGATCAGTGATTTTTGGCAAATGGCTGTTAACACAGAATGCAGAACTCTCTAGTGAATGCTAATGCAAAATTTGCAGCGCAATGCTCTTAATCTTATGATTGTCTTAATCCTATTGAAGAATTTTAAGAATTAAGAAATACTGTAGAATTTATTTGGTGATATTGTTGCTTATGTAACACTTGCTCAGTCCAAATGAAATAAGATAAACTGCTTCCCAAATGAATACTTATTTCCTAGTATTTTCTAGCTAGCTTACTAGATTATATGTTGAATATTTCTCAGTTTTAGGATGCTTATGATAAATGCATGAAGAAGACCTTGTTTGATTAAAGTAGTTGGAGCTGACATCATTTTGACTTTATTTCTTTTTCTTCTTATTATCACTTTTAGTAAGTATTATAAGACAAACTTTTTAACTTATAGGCATTAGTGCATTATTTTGCTATAAATATTACTGGCAAAATTTTGAACTCTCAAAATACAGAAATATAACCTAACATTTGAGAACATTTTTCAAAAAGTGTATAAAAATTTTGACACTGTGGCAAATGTTTGACTTTTTATATCTGTTTCATTCACACATATTGATAAATATTAATATATACTTTATTTAAACCTGAGAAATTATTTATCTGACTTATAGAGAAATAAATATATTGCAGATATCTTATTTAGAAATTTCAGGTATGAAACGTTTCAAGGACTGATATAGTAAAAAATGGCCATGATTTTAAAAACTTTGAACATCAGTAAAAAGTTTTATATTAAGGGAGTTAAAAAAATCATTAAGGACAAATTTCCTACTCAGTTGTCACGGCTATATATGTTGGCTCACTCTCCAATGGCTACAACAGCTAGATCTGGGCCAGACTGAATTGCAGAGCCAGAAATTACATCCTGACTGATATATAGTCACAAGCTTTAAGCACTTAGCTCATCATTTTTGGCCTTCCTAGGCACAGAGGCTGGGTTGGAAATAAAGCAGTTGAGAATGGAATCCACACTCTCACAGCAAAAGCTGAGGTCCCAATGACAAACCCTGAATTCACATGGTTAGATTGGAATCAAACAGAAACAGTGTGTGGATGCAAATGAAACTCTATCAAATTGGTATATTTTATTGACAACATATTACTATTGTTACAATGATTGACAAATTCAGAAATATAACATTTTATTAATATGATATCTATAATTATTGCATAATAAAAATGATATTCAGTTATTACTTTTTTGAATCACTATGATATATAACTCATTGGAGTTTTGGTAAATTTTAATTTTTTATGTAAGATAAATGAAATTACTATTTTCTTCAATTTTTAGAAATTTCCCTGTGAACTAACGGTGATTACCAAGTTTAGTGTTACTTATAGTTGGTACGTTATTTTGGGAGAAAAAAAAGACTTATTTTTATGCTATCTAAGACAGGCTTTATTATAAAAGGGAGTTAATGATGGTTACAAAATTATGAAGAATGCAATACCTAACCATGTTTATTATTTTCCTGGCACCAGGGCCCTCTGGGTTTACAACCATTCCCTGAGGTCCTACAATTGCAGTAAAAATAATTGAGCAAAATGAGTACAAGAAAAACAATAGCCTGAATTTTTCAGACACACTGCAAGAGTGATGATATGCTTTTCATTCTACTGTACGGAAAAATCAATTTTAGAAATACTTTTAGAAGAGGTACCACTCTGGGAATAGATTCATGCTCACTAGCTTACAGCGGAATGGTTTTATGTATAGAATAGTAGTTTAGATCTTACACTGGAAGTTGAGGAAATTGAAATATTGGCCTGTAATTTAAACATCTAAGACTCAATGAAACCTGGAATCTGATATTACAACATCTAAACTTTGCTTGATCAGCAGAAAGGATTGTTAGAGCTAATGTTTTGGAAAATGGGAATTTAAGCAGGTGTGTCTGACTCTAACATTATACAGTAGTCACTGATGCTGTCTTTATAAGATATGCTAGTAGAGTACCTGCCTTCAGTTGCATTAGTAGAACATACTACATTTCACAAAGACCATTAAAGGTCTTCTACCCATTAAAAAAAGTGTATCTCTAAAAGGAAGAGAAAAATTCCTCCTTTAAAGAATGCTGGTTAATGAATGGAAATATCGTCTTAAATTACGGTATTGCTATACAGACTCTGGGTCTGCATGTTCTTTTCATATCATTCACCTCTCATGGAGAAAACACTCAGGAGCCACTAACAAAGCATCTGTAAAACAAAACATCCCAGAGGCTTCTGGTATAGAATTTCTTCAAAACTGTCGCATAATTTTTGTAGAGCACGTGGCACTCCTACATAATCAAACGGCTTAAGTATTTTTAATTTATATTTGAACAAAAATAAACAACCATCTAGTTCAAAAATGGGCACAAGACTTCAGTAGCTAGTTCAAAAGAGCCTCAAGAGAAGAAATATCAATCACCAACAAATGTATGAAAAAAATCCCTCACCTGACTAGCCACCAGGAAAATGTATGTCAAAACCACTAAGATACATTACATCATACATGTCAGAATGGTTAGAATCCAAAATCACAGATTAACAAATGTCGGTAAGGATGTAGAAAAGAATGCTTACATAATGTTAATGCAAATGCGAATTACTGCAATCACTGTGGAAAAGAGCATTAATATTTCTTTCCTCTTTTTTTTTTTAAGATTTATTTGTTTTTATTGGAAAGACAGATTTACAGAGAGAAGGAGAGACTGAGAGAAAGATCTTCCATCCACTGTTTCACTCCCTAAGTAGCCACAATGGCTGGAGCTGAACTGCTCCAAAGCCAAGAGCAAGAAGCTTCCTCCAGATCTCCCACGCGGGTGCAGGGTCCCAAGGTTTTGTCCCATCCTTGACTGCTTTCCCAGGCCACAAGCAGAGAGCTGGATGGGAAGTGGAGCATCCGGGACACGAACCAGCACCCATATGGGATCCTGGTGCACATAAGTCAAGGATGTTAGCCACTGAGTCATAGCATCAGGGCCAAGAACATTTCTTATAAATTAGAAATCGTTTTGCTATATTATCAAGTAATCTACACTACTGGGTTCCCAAAAGAAATGAACATATTTTATTAAAGATATACTTATATCACATTCTTATGGCAACATTGTTCAAACTGCTAAAACTGAGAATCAACCACAATATCTATTGGCGGGTCAATTGAAAAAGAAAAAGTGGCATACATACACAATGGAAATTATTCAGATGCAATAATAAAATTCTACCTCTTGCATCAAAATCAATCCATGAGGAAGATATCAGAGTGAAATAAGCTGGATACACAAACAGAAATAACACGTCTCCCTTATATATAGAAGCTAAAATCAAAAGAAAAAAAAAGCAAGGCTAATGAAAGAAATCTCCGTTTCAGCATTAATGCAATGCAATTTTCTAAAACTTCCTCAAATCAATGGTTAGGAATGTTCTACTACAATTCTAATGATTTAAGATTACAGTAAAATTCACTGCACCTGGGTGAAATGACTATCTTGTCACTCAGCTATTGTCTACTGCTGTTTTCCATGTACACCCTGCACCAGGGTCCTTTTGTTTTTCATTTCTTACCTGGTTTGGTGAAGCATTAAGCACTTTTATTGTAAAGTATATTTAAGAGATGTTACCTCAAAAATGCAAGAAAGGACGGAAGGAGGATAGGAAGGAAGTAAAGGAAAGAGAGAGAGAGGAAAAGAGAAAGAGGAGAGTGGGAGGGAAAAGAGTTGGGATGGGAAGGAAGGAGGAAGAAAGTAATCAGTATATTCTTAAATTTGTATCTATGAACTATGTTGAAGCTGTTAAAAATGAACTATTTTTTAAATTTTAAAATTAAAAAAACGTACTTTTTCCCCCAAATTATATTAAGCATCTTTGTTCATGCCTCACATTTACAGGTACATTTCTATGTACCTCATGAACTATTTGACCAAGAGGTATTGCCAGCAATCAGAAATTAAATTTTCTAAACTAAAATTTGTTTTCTTAACAGTTATGTTAAAATACTATCCCTTATTTTTATTATTAATGTATCACATAGTTCCTAGTTTCTGTGATGCTGTTAATACATGACATTTCTATCAATTACTGATAATTTTGCCACTTCACAACTAAATTCTTTATGTCCTTCAAAACACTTATCAATTGATTTATAGTGAACTACAGACGTTTTTGCTGAAAATATTTCTCCTTCCCAAGTATCATTTATTTCTCACATATCTGCTAATTATATACATTAACATCATCTGCAGAAATGCTAGTATCTTTATAAACATATATAACTTGAGCAACTGCCAAATTACTTTTGTTGAATGTTATATTACTTATATAAGGTCTTGAATGCTCAGTATTATTGAATCAACGAAAACATCAAACAACTGAGACACTGTTAATTGGGAGATAAAATTCTTCAAAAATTCTCATTTTAAGGTATCATTCTCAATAACTTACTGATCAGTATTTTATACCTGTAAAATGGTAATTAGAACGCATTACGTCAGTCACATGCTTTCTACGATTCTCATCTTTCCTTTCAATCCTCCTATAAACACAGTGCATACTCTCTGGCTACATATTTCAACCACCACTATTTGTCTACTTTGCTCAGGCTTTGTACAACTTCTGACATAAATTTAAATAATCAAAATATGGGGGAGAACACTGCAGGGAAGGGACGTGGGGAGGGTGGAAGGGAAAATCCCCAAGTCTGTGAAACTGTATATTGAAAAAAAAAATAAACTCAAGTACAGAAAGAAAAAAATTAATGAATTTCATAGGAAGAATAAAATATACTTGAGAGAATATTTATTTTCTAAAAAAGAAGGGGAATGATATCAGGAAAAGTTACATGAAAGAAATAGAGTCCAAAATGATGAGTATTTGACTGGTACTTAAAGGAAGTTTCACTATAATGCAGAAAAATTTTTAGCGTCCCACGGATGAATACCTTGTTAACATGGTCCCTTTATTGATGTCTGCTCAACTGTCTATGCTAAAATTGTCATCTGGCCAATACTTATTTACTGTTCATCTAAAATGCATAATTTATATTGAAAGCTTAAAATAGATTTTGTCCTACTTTTCTATAACTTTTATAAAACATGCATTACTCTTTTCATGTCAATTGCCTCTGACACTCAAAATACCAATTTCCTGTTTTAATGACAGTCCAGATGTCAAAAAAATAAACATTTAACATGTAATTTGAAGCTCATGCTGGAATCCTAACATTATGGATTGCTGCAACAGAGCATTTTTAACTCAGATAAGATAATAGGTATTAAAACATGTTTGGACTAGGAAACAACACTTCCTCATGATTGTGCTCCAGAAAAACATAATTTAGAAATCTATTTCCATATTTTTTGACAGGAAAAGATTTCCATCTGCTAGTTCACTTTCCATGTGTTGAAACAGTTAGGGCTGCTTCAAGGCAAAGTTAGAATCCTAGAATTCCATCTAGGTCTCCCATGCTGGGAGCACAGACAACTGCCTGAGTCCCAACTTGCCTCTTCACAGGGCCAACATCGGTGGGAAGTTACATCAAATGTGGAATAGCTGACTCAATCCATGCACTCTGATACAGGATTTGATTCCCAAGCAATGTTCCAACCATTACATCAAATATCTCCCTTGAAAGATATCATTTATGATTACACAACAGCTAATCATATACAACACAAGTCAATTATAACTAAGTATTCTGTATCTGTGAGTAAACAACAATTTTCCCTTTTAATTACAATTCAGGCAATGAGGGTCTGGCGCCATGGCCTAGCAGTTAAAGTCCGCGCCTTGAATGCCCCGGGATCCCATATGGGCACCAGTTCTAATCCCGGCAGCTCCACTTCCCATCCAGCTCCCTGCTTGTGGCCTAGGAAAGCAGTCAAGGACAGCCCAAAGCCATGGGACCCTGCACCCATATGGAGACTTGGAGGAAGTTCCTGGCTCCTGGCTTCAGATTGGTGTAGCACTAGCTGTTGCAGTCACTTGGGGAGTGAAACATTGGATGGAAGATCTTCCTCTCTATCTCTCCTCCTCTCTGTATATCTGACTTTGTAATAAAAATAAAATAAATCTTTTTAAAAAAAGAAAAAAATCAGTCAATGAATAAGTACCATCCTTAACAGAAAAAAAAAAAAAAAACAGTTTTCTAGCTCTCTCTATAATGCAGTAACTGGTATCTGACAAGACATCTTGCCATAATAAATAAGTGTAAAACTTAATAAAGGATTGCCAAATATTGGAAAACAGACATTACAAGATAGAGAATACTGAAGTCAAGAAAATCATTGAATCCCAGAACAATTAATTTATTTCAGATATTTCTTGACTTTATATCAAGGAAATAAACTCAAATAGCCCAGTGATGTTGAATTAAAGAGTGACACATTCCACTTCTCAGGTACACATATAACCAAGATTGCTTAACAGGATACTATAAAACAGATTGCTTTTCATGGAAAAAATCTCTAGAAATTCCATGTGGTTTTTAACAACTCATAGACTGATCACAGATGCAGGCAGGTACAGAAGGATTTCCAAAGTGTTGTCAGTAGAGCAGAGAATTGAATACTACATAGCAAAGGGAAAACACTCAACTTCTACCCAAGAGTGTGGTACAGGCCTCCGTGTATGTTTTAATCATCCATTTGAGACTCCAGAAGTATCATTCTCTACACACTTGGTTTGAAGACTCTTCCTATGTTAGATTAGGTCTATTGTGGGTAAGTGAAAAAGAAGTCTTCACACTAGATATACACAACATGCTTATAATAATAAAATTTGTTATGTAGTCACTCTTTATCAATGAGTTTTTCTGACATATTCCACTTAACAAATACAATGGTGTTCACCACAGGCTGAGGAGGAAATGACAGAGGGAGATCTGGGAGAAGCTTAATTGACAGGGATTATGTCAGCAGCAGATTAAAAAGTTATAGGTTTTATTGCAGAATAGGATGACAACGTATGATATATTTCCTTATGAGGAACTAAAAGATAAGATTTTGGATGTTTTCATTGCAAAGAAATGGTAACTGCTTAACAAATATATCTGTTGCGATTAGTTATTGCACAGTATATCCACGTAATAAGACCTCACATAATAACAAATAAATATGTGTAGCTTTCTGTCTGCTCTAAATTTAAAAATTAAAATGAAAGTTTAAATTAATGTTGTGATGTTTAACCCCCAGAATCAGAGACCAAGTTCAAAAGTTTGGATTTAGACATCATTCCTGGGCTGGGCACCTTGCAAATGCCAGGATTCCATATGGGCGCCGTCTCATGTCCGAGCTGCTCTACTTTCCTTCCAGCTCCCTGTTTGTTCCTAGGAAAGCAGTGGAGGATGGCCCACAGCCTTAGCTCCTGGATCTTGGTTTCATTTGGGCTCAGCTCCAGTCAGTGAAGCAGTGGATGGAGATCGTTCTCTCAGTCTCTCCTCTCCATAAATCTGGGCTCCCCCCAAAATAAATAATAAATCTAAAAAAACCCTTGTTCATGATAAAGTGGAATTAAAAATGACTTAAAAGGTCCGGCGGCATGGCCTAGTGGCTAAAGTCCTTGCCTTGAAAGCCCCGGGATCCCATATGGGCGCCGGTTCTAATCCCAAAGCCTTGGGACCCTGCACCTGCGTGGAAAACCTGGAAGAGGTTCCTGGTTCCCGGCTTCAGATTGGCGCGCACCCGCCATTGTGGCTCACTTGGGGAGTGAATCATCAGATGGAAGATTTTCCTCTCTCTCTCTCCTCCTCTCTGTATATGACTTTGTAATAAAATAAATAAATCTTAAAAAAAAATGAGTTAAAAAACAGACAGCATTCCTACAGCAATTCTCTCAACAACTTACAGAAAAACTGAGTATATTGGAAGCCTGTCACATTTGAAGAGGTAAAAATTCTTATTGGTTGAAATCTATTCATATTGTGGATATAATTTTTCCTTCCTTCATTTAAGGCTTAAGTTAATACCCAAATCTGATGACTTAAGAAAACATTGAATCAAACTGATAGACCAAAGTTATGTCCTAAATGTGTCAGTAAGGTAACAATTTGGAGGAAACGTCATGTAACAATGAGCTATGACTCAACCTGCATCAGTCAGTATCATATCCTGCTATGAATTCAAACGATAGGATATGTAGTGAAGGAAATAAGTTGAGGAAGATTGGATTTACTCAATATTGCATTCACTAATCCACAAGTGTAGGTTGTGTTTCTCATTCCCACAGATTCGCACAGCTTTTACTGAGGTCCAGTATTTAAGTAAGCAGTAGGTGTGTCTCAGTCCATTAGCTGAAATAACCATTTATGACTTTCCCTCAACTTTTAACATTGATATGTGAGGATGGAAATTTCAGAGTCCCTCACAAAAAATCCTGAACTGGCTCCACACTTTCGAAATATAATTTGTTTCAAAACTACAGCTATCCATCAAGTGTGAAGACAAATCAAAGCTATTTTTCAGATATTCACAATGAAATACTCTACCCACAAGCAGTTTCTAATCAACTTGTTTAATGATAGACTCAAGAAAGGATTATATAAATGGCCAGATACATTAGGATTCAGTGAATACAACTCAAAATTTGTGGAAGAAAATTCCAGGGTAAAGAGGTAAAAGATTCAGTCTAAAAATCTGGACCAAAAACTAACATGAGAGATGACAATGTTCATGGTATAGAAGGTATAGGATGTGCTCTGAGAGAGAAATATATGTGCGGAAAATACATCAAATATATTTGGAAAAGATTAGGGCATCAGATAAAAACAGAATAATGATAAAAATTTGTAGAAGAAAAATGGTAGAGCACATATCATTTCACAAAACAAAAGTCTTATGAAAACAATGTAAAATATGTACATTTTCAAATTGCTGTACAATAATTATTGTAACAAAATCAATGCATTTGCTCTATTTTTCACTGAGGGAATAAGATAGCAAAATTTATGTGGAGAAGAAAGAAAAGGCATGAGGAAAGATCAGATTGCATAAAATATACACTATCATAAGATTCATGCAACAAAAATAGTTGAAACAAACTGGAATATACATTTTAAAATTATGAAACTGCATTATTAATAACAAAAAAATTAAAGGAAAAATTGTCAGAAGATGAAACTAGGAATTAGGTGAGGTAGAGAAAAAGGATTATTTACTTTACAGGGTTTTGATATTTGACTTCAATGTATGATATTAAAAATGCATATGCATACATCTTAATATGGCTTTAAAAGATCACACAAAATTAACTAAAAAATACAGACAAAACAAGAAACATACTGATTTATGTTGAAATTATATTTTATCAGCACCTTCTGATTTAGAATGCGGTGTCTAAAAGTCTTTATACTTATGATGATTCTTCTGCCATTTAGTTGTGGGGTATACATACATTAAGTTAAATGTGTTACTGCAGTTGTCAGGCATATAATTACGTATGCATGAAAAGGAACCACAAGACCCTCCCAGAGTTTAACCCAGGACGCTGCTCTCTACCACGACTCACTCAACATGCCCTGCTTTGTGGTTTAATCTGTGGTTAAAATGTTCTGATTAAATGGGAACTCAGATAAACCAGAAAATCTGGTGAATAGCCACATGCACTCAGACTCCAAATGTACTCTAAGATGTCAATTACGAATGCCAATTGTGTGTGTCAGAGACCCATCACCATGTAACACCTTTAAGGTCCTGGAATAAAAAGCTCCACATTTTTCTCCTAGGTGGCCTTTTCCTTTCTTGGACCCTACTTCAAAAATCTTCACCTTGTTATCCCTACTTCCATCTCACAAAACTGTCACTCATTACTCCATCATAAATGCAAATCTATGGAAACCAGCCACCACCACTGACACAATGAGTAAAGAAAAATAGACAGAAAAGAGTAGTATTGCCAAAGAATTGCTTCCCACTTTTGTATTGTGTGGAATCATTTTTCATTCTATTCCTTTTAAAAAGAGATTTTGTTTCTGTGCTATTGAAGTATGCCTTCTAATAATTTCCTTAGATTTTGTTGTTTTTGTTGTTTTTATAATAAACCCAGCCTTCCAAGACAATATGTACTAACTCCTGATTGTTAACATATTAGGTCAACAAGAGTCTGGGAATTTCTTTTATTTTTAGGTATTTATTTATTTATTTATTTATTATGATGCGTACATAGTTGGTTATGGTGGGATTAGGGGAAAGTGGGTGTGAGCAGTGTTTCAAAATTTTCTTTTTTTCATCCTACATTTGGGGGAAGGGGGAGATAAGGGGAGAGACCACACTCAGCCTCTCAAACTCATCAGTACCTGGGATGGGAATGGTCACCTGGTATCATCACAGGTTCCTTGATGTGGAGCAGGCTCCAAAGGTTCTGCTTAAGTGGTTTCAGTAGCACTGAATGCTGCTGATCTTGCTGATCCAACAATGAATAAATCCTTCCAAGGTTAACTGGCTGACACATTCCACCTTACATTTTTCATTCGCCTGAATACTTGCTGTCTATGCTTAGCTGGGTAGTAGTCCAATTTGTTTTGCCATCCTTCCTCTGCTAGGGTACCAAATGTTCTCTGCAGGTCCCAGTGGACTGCCATATCCTCCATGTACGTCTAAGCACGCCATCCACTGCTATGTCTAAGCCAATGAAGAGGCTCAGTTCTGATACATGCACTCAATGGTCAGTCCATGGATCCTACAATTCTCTCCTTGGTTGGAGTTTTGATTCCAGTGGCTCAATTGGGGGTATCCCCAAACAGACCTCATCTGAGGTGATCCCACACCTGAGTCATGTGTGCTTGCTAGTATGGGGTCGGCTCAGTTCATCACACACATCACACACAACCGCTTATGCACACACTAGCAGTTGCAATTGCTAGGTCAGTTCTCCAGCCCCATCTCTTACATAAACCAATGGATGCTGCAGCCCAGACCAATCCAGCCAACTACACACTCAGCCATCATATACACCAGCAGGAACTACAGCCTAGTGGGAGCAACCTCCAATAGCCCCCACCGGGCCTTCCCCCAGCCCTGGTTCCTGTGTTTGCCAGTATGTACAGCAGACTGGTCTAGTCTTTCATCCCATTTGGCTCTTGTACACATAAATGGGCATTGGAGCTAGTTCAACACAACTGACCCCATTATGTAGCCCACACTCATGCCAGCAGGTGACACCACTTAGCACCATAGCCAGTTCTCATGCTCACCAGTTGGAGTTGCAGCCCATCAGAGAGTTACCCACAGTTTCCCCACTGGGCCCGCTCCCAGTGCTGGATCTTGCACTCTCCAGGTGGTTCTGCAGTCTAGCTTGACACAGTTTGTCCCCAGTCAAAGCATCTGCCAGCTAATGCTGCAGCAATGCCCAACCAACCTGCACTTACTCTGGTTCATGCATGCACCGGTGGATACAGATGGTTAGCCCAGCCTGGCTCTCCCCCAACCAAGTTCATATGCAGGCTAATAGGTGTTGTAGCCCTGCCAAGCCGGGTCTGCACCCCTCCACTCAGCTCATGATCACTAGTTAGAGCAGTGGCCCAGCAGGGAAACAGCCCTGCCCCCCCCCACACACACACTGGGTTTGCACCCATTCCCCTGGGGTCTCAAGTGTACTGGTGAGTGCTACGACTCAGTCTGGCATGACCTGCCTCACCTCTGCAATTGCCGGTGGGTGCTGAAGCCTGGTGTGGCCTGGTTTGTGCCCAGCTCCAGTTCATGCTGGTGGGTGCTACAGCCTAGCCCAGCCCAGCCAGCCCCCAGTCCCAACCCTAATGTGAACTGGCTGGTGTTGCATCCTGACCCAGCCTGTCCGGCACCCTGTTCTGGTACTCACATCTGCCAGTGGAAATTGGCCCAGCCTAGGCAACCCCAGACCTGACCCACATGTATGCCGGCGGCTACCGTAACCTAGTCTGGTCTTGGCTGCTTCCAGCCATAGGATTCTATCACTATAATCCAAAGTTTAGAACATTTCTTTCACCTCAAAAAGAAAACTCCAACCAACTTTCAGTCCCTTCTTTATCCTATGAAAACCCTGAGCAATCATGAAATTCTTTGTCTTTTTAACTTATTTTATACAAATGGAAGCACATGATATGTGATTTCTGTCTCTTTACCCTCTCATTTAACATGAAATATTTAATATTATTTTTAAGATTTGTTTATTTGAAAGGCAGAGCCCCTGAGAAACTGGAGAGACAGAAAAATCATCCATCTTTTGGTAGACAGATCTGATGAAGGCCAAGGCAAAGAGAAGCAAGCACCATGCAAGAGGCAGGGCTCAAGTACTTTGGCTATCTTCTGCCTTCCTAGGCACACTAGTAAGAAACTGGGTCAGAAGCTGAGGGGTCAGGTTGGATTTGTTGTGTCACTTGGGACATAGTTTTTGTTGTTGTTTTCTTTCTTGATTTACTTATAAAAGACAATGTTATATCTTTAGTGGGTTTCATAGTAACATTTTCATGAGTCTACATTCAGAATTATTTAATATTGATCACCTCAAGGTATTTAAAATATGCCTCATCTCCAATGTTTACCAATTCTTTGTGAAGAAGACGTTGTCTCTACTGGCTTTTTTGGAACCTAGTGATGCTCCAGCTTACTTCAGTTCACTACCTCCTTCATCTCAGTACAATGCTTTTTAGATTGTGCATACTCACTCTCTTTGGTTTATCTATTCTCCATTAGTAGGCATTTATGTTATCTTTGGTCTTTGCTACCATGAAAAATGTAGCTACAAACATTTGCATTCAGTATATGTCGGTAGGCAGTGTATTTTTTTATTCCTCTGGATATGCTATTAGGAAATTGCACAGTCATATACTAAATTAAAAATGTAATTATGATTATGAATTTAAGAAACTGCTGAACTGCTTACCTATGTGGTCATACCACTCTACTTCATATAATCATATCAGAGAAATATGAGGTTAGAATGTAGCTGAAGGTACTAGAAACAGCAAAATATACAGAGATACAATTTAAATATATTCTGTAATTAAGTGTGCATATTTATATATTTCAATCTATATTGAAACCTTCTGAAAGTGTTTTTGCATGTGCGTAAATGGATGTTGAGAATATCATATAAACATGTAATATGTATTTTAACTGTTTTTTTTGAAACTACTACCAATTAACATCATTTACTGATCAATATTTCAATGTACCATCATATCTGTTGGGTATATAGCAATTTGCAAATAGATATTGCTTCTTTATATATGTATATTTATATTATGTGTTTGGGAGATAAAATATTGAACTATATTCATGTGCATACCTATTATTGGGTTACTGTTGCTGCACAACACATTATTCCACTATATAACATAATTATTTTATTGTTTATGCCATTGTTTTAAAAAATACTTGCACCAGTAGGTCTTGTTTGGATCTCTTAATGTATTTTGTCACTGGTTGACAGGGCTGTAGTGATCTAATGGTTCAAAATAGCAAGACTTACCACTTCTCTCTCATGCTGGCAGTGGGAACTCAGTTGAGCTGGTTAGTGGAATCTATTTGTGTCCTGTGTAGCATAATGTTCTTAACAAAATAAAACTTTTTTTCATGGAACTTGCCTTTGCATAGAAATAGCATGAAAAGAAAGTCAAAAGGAGTATGCATACATTTGTTTGAACTTTCTAATCTCAAGCTTGATTTTGCATTACTTTTAACCCATTCTACTGGTTACAAGTTAATATGGAACCAACAGACTCTTATTCAGGGGAAATAATTAGATTTCCAGGCCATATTCAGATCATATTCAGTTCCATTCACAGGAAGTGAACATTCTCTAATGGGAGAAGTGTCAAAGATTTTGGAAATACATTTTAAATATGCTTCATAAATATCATTTTAAAATGCAATGAATTCCCTGGAGAAAATTCACAAGGTATTATTCTAAATAATAGCAAGACTTTATCTAGATTTGGCATTAGGGAAGTCTCTTTACACAAAAAAAAAATCTAAAATATCCCTGAATTATGATTTGGTAAAGCAGACAGACAGATGGAAATGAGTTTTTCCAGTGATGTGATCTAAAAGAATGATCCTCACATACAAGAGGCAGGTCATTGTGATGAAAGAAAATGGGAAATCTGTTAAGGTACGGTATTCATATATACAACAAAGTGTATGAATATGTAATGTATATATATGTATATATGAGCACACATATGTACATATATACATGCAAATATTAGTAAGTATCCATATCCACTTTAAACTGAATATGAGTTAATGGTGATTCCTCCAACTCTATTTCATGCCAGAAGATTTATTTAAGCTTTTTTGTCTTGCTTCTCTGCAAATTCAGACTCTGACAGTGAAAAACTTGGTCCTATTCACTTAATTAAGTGCTCAAACAGCACACATGTACAGAGATATTACAACAGTGAAGGCCAACTTTCATGGGAAGCAGTTTAATGGGCCCCTGCTGTTTCTTAAGTTTTCAATGTTACACACTACTCACTTATTTCTAAATGTACTTGGTTTGACATCTTTCCCCACACTCTCTTCTGTGAGGTTGTTTCGTATACTTGCAAAGCAATTACCTATTCTTCTCATAGTCTATATTCTTCTATAGGATGCTCTGCTCTTATATATCCCATGTCAGTTTTCCTGGATTTGATTCTCAGCCCTGCTTCTGATTTCTGGCTCTGCTTCTGATTGCAGCTTTCTGTCAATGTGCACACTATGTGGCGGCAGATTTGGCCCACACACTTGGTTCTCTCCGTCTACATGGAAGAACTGGATTGGTTTCAGGGCTTATGCCTTTGACCTTGTCCAGCTCTGGATGTTTAGAACCTTTTGGAAGTGAACCAGCAAATAAAAAATATTCTCTCTCTCTCTTTCTCTCTCCAACATTCAGTCACTTGCTGTCTTCTACTTCCTCCCTCCCTGTAAACCAACACTGTCACTCTCAGATAAATTAAAATGAAAATTGTCCTCAAATATATCCACTCACTTCTGCAATACTGGCCAAAAATTTTCAGGTCCAAGTTTTATCAAGGAATGTAGTTTCTACTTTACTAAAAGATAAATAAGTACTTTTGGATTCAGACACAGAAAATGTAATATACTTTAATTAAAATATTTTTCTATCCTATCCTAGCACTTTCACTAGAAAAAAATGACTGAAGCATCAATTTGTCCATTTAGACTCTGCGGTACCTTCTGCAACAGAAAATGTGGAAATCATAACTGCTTAACTGAAAACTCAGAATTCGCTGATTGACTTAATCTTTGCAGCTTCAGACAGAAAACTTTCTATCCAAATAACACTTGCATAAGAAATGCTTTATTCACTGTATCACTAGTTAAAAGAACAGCCTCTTCCACAGCCAAGGTTCTTAAAAAATTGCAGCTGGAATATATATATTTGAAAGAATGACGCATACCCTACACCTTATATAAAAATTAACACAAAATGGATCAAGAATCTAAATCTATGGCCTGACACCATAAAATTTCTAGAGAAAAACCTCATGGAAACTCTAAGATATTGGCATAGACACATAGTTCTTGAGAAAGACCCCAGAAGCACAGACAATGGAAGCAAAATCAGACAAATGGGATTGTATCAAGCTAAGAAATTTCTACACCCCAAAGGAAACACTCAACAAAATGAAGAGGTAACTGACAGAATGAGACAAAATAGTTGTAAACTATGAAGCTGATAAAAGATTAATATCCAGCAGCTCTAAAGATCTCAAGAAACTCAACAACAGCAAAACAATCAACGTAGTTTAGAAATGAACTCATTTTGGCCTGGCGTGGTAGCTAGTGGCTAAAGTCCTTGCCTTGCATGTGCCAGGATCCATTACGGGGGCTAGTTCATATCCCGGCTATTCCTCTTTCCATCCAGCTATGCCTGTGGCCTGGGAAAGCAGTGGAAGACAGCCCAAAACCTTGGGATCTTGGACTTGTATGGGAGACCCTGAAGTTACTGGCTCCTTGATTCGGATTGGCTCAGCTCTGGCCATTGCAGCCACTTGTGGAGTGAACCAGTGGATGAAAGATCTTTCTCTCTGTCTCTCCTCTCTCTGTATATTTGTCTTTCCAACACAAATAAATAAATCATCATTTGAAAGCATAGTGGTAGGGACTCTAAAATAGGATTCATTTTCTTATCCAGCAGAAGAATCTGGTACAGATATCCATTTATAAACCTGAGTTCTCAAGTCATCTTCACTAACAGATGAAGAATATTCATTTCCCAAACTAATTGCAGCAGGGCTTTTTTTTTTTAAGATTTATTCATTTTATTACAGCCAGATATACACAGAGGAGGAGAGACAGAGAGGAAGATCTTCCGTCTGATGATTCACTCCCCAAGTGAGCCACAACGGCTCCCGAAGCCAGGAACCTGGAACCTCTTCCGGGTCTCCCACGTGGGTACAGGGTTCCAATGCATTGGGCCGTCCTCAACTGCTTTCCCAGGCCACAAGCCGGGAGCTGGATGGGAAGTGGAGCTGCTGGGATTAGAACCGGCGCCCATATGGGATCCCGGGGCGTTCAAGGCGAGGACTTTAGCCGCTAGGCCATGCCGCCGGGCCCAGGACTTTTCTTAATCCCTAGACACTTGGGGAGGTATTTTGTTACAGCAGTTATTATAACCTTAATACAATGATTTTCTTCATGAAGATGGTGGGCTGTTTCTTAGATTCCATACGTCAAACTGAGTTCAGAATCACTTAGGACTGAAAAGAACAGTCAAAAGAGAAATGTAAGGAAATTAAATTAATCTTTATTCATTGGAATTTAAATTACTCATATGTGTCTGTGGATCGTTTTTAAATATTCACCGTTACCTTAATAATACGTTTTCTCATGGACTATATAGCACTAATCTAGGATTAGATTCTGCAACATATCTTAGAAAATAATCCCAACTTTATCCTGAAATTGTACTTAAACAAAAATAGCAATCCACAGAGCTCATTGCTTATCTACTTTTCTTAATTTTTAAGTGTTGAAGTCACATAGAACAGCCTCTTGAAACAGTAGGAATCCATGACTCAAAGGAGAACTATTTTCTACCATCTAACACCATGTATATCCTTCTAACGCTGAAAAAGCTAATGCTAGGAAGAACTGAGTGCCATTTCTTCCTGCTAGGCACTGGTGATTTTAAGGGTCTAGGGACTTTAAATTACTAATGACAAAAGGTCTTAGTTAGGGGCTTGTGTTGTGGTACAGCAGCTGTAGCTGCCACCTGTGACACCAGCATGATATATGAGCGTCTGTTCAAGTCCCAGTCACTCCTCTTCAGATCCAGCTCCCTGCTAATGTACTCAGAAAGAGAGTAGCATGCGGCACTAGTCCTTATGCCCGTGCCCCCCATTTAGAAGATCTAGAAGATCTTGCTCCTATGGCCATCTGGGGAGGGAACTAGCAGATGGAAGATCTCTTTTTCTGTCTCTCCCTCCCTCTTTCTATGTAACTTTGTAATTGAAACAAATAAATCATTTTAAAACTTTACAGTTAAATAGAGAGAAAGGACTACTTCCCTAAGTATTATATATGACCTTTTTTTTTTGGATATACATACTTGGAAAATATTAGGCCTGGTGCTGTGGCATAGCATACTACGTCTCTGCCTTCAATCTGGCATCCCATTTGGGTGCTAGTCAGCAAGGGAAACATTCTGAGAACGTTTTCAATTTTGAAGCCTAGCAGGCTTTGCAATTATTCTCCTCCATCATTTTCTTCTTCTAAGCATCCGTATAAGAGGATTCTGGATTTTCAAAATTTCATCCCATTCCTAATTTTACTTTCAGTTTAATGGTTTAATAGGGTTTTACTGTATCAGTATCTTATCCATATACAGGATTTCCTTAATGAATAGAAATTTTTTGATTACTACATCTTACAAATAAAAGGACTAGAAAGTCAGGAAATTTGAATGGTGCATCAAAAACTGTAAAAAGACAGACAAATAGTTCAAACCCCAATATGTGCATTACCCAACATGTGATAGTTAAGTCTGGAAAACACTGAATAAATACTGCTCATCAATTTAAACTATAAACACCCACTATGTGCCAAGTTCTATGTGAAGTGTTGAGAAAAAGCAGTGATCAGAAACTGACACATCCTTCTCCTTTCAAAACTTCTGTTGCAAGAATTTATATGAACAGGTAGTAAGTAACATTCAAAATGTAAAATTATAAAATGATTATCTGATACAACCTACATATTAATGAAATTGAAGAGAAATCAATTTGCATGAGAAACAATACATTTTCTAAAGTCTGAATGATTTTAAAGCATTAGTAATTTGAGAAAGATTGATGGAATACTCTAGTAATACAAATGCAAAAATAGCATGCAAAGTTTCTTTTCCTTTTTTTAATTTTTGATTATTTTTACATAATTAATTAGGGAGATAATGGGCAAGGGCTACAGGAAGGTGGGTGAGATCACTATTTCCACATTCTCTCTTTCCTTCCTGTAACTGCAGGAAAAGGAGAGATAAGGGAAGCAGCCACACCCAGCCTCCCAAACACCTTTATACCCTGGGATGGAGGAAAGTACAGGACACCACCCCAGGTTCCCTGATCTGGGACATGTTCTGACGGCACTGCTGAAGACATTTTGATAGTTCAACAGTTCTAAAGTACTCCCCATCTTGCCACTCCAAACACAAGGAAATCTCTCCAGAATCAACTGGTTGATACAGTCCACGTTAGAATCTCTGCTTGCCCAGATTTTCACTGCCAACAGGTGGCTGGGATAGTTGATCAATTTGTTCTGTCCTCTGTCCTCTGTTGGGGTACCAGGCATTTTCTGCAGAATCCAATGTACTGTCATGTCCTCCTTACACATCTTAATATGCTGTCTCCTGCTCTGCCTAAGTCACTGAGGAAGACCAGCTCTGACACATGCACTCCACGGTTAGATCATGGAACCTGCAATTCTCTCCATGGTTGGGGATCTGAGTCCAGCAGTTCACTTGGGGGAAACCTCATCTGAGGTGATCCCAGACATAGTTCTGTGTGCTTACCAATATATGGTCTGGCAGTCCGTCTCCTCGATCAGCTTATACACGTGCTGATGGTTGCAATTGCTAGGTCAGTTCTGCCTCCAGCCCCATCTTCTATACAAGCCAGTGGGTATTGCAGCCCAGCCTGATCCAGCCCATCACATACTTGACCCTCACTACAGCCTAGTCAAAGAGACCCACAATAACCCCCAGCAGTTCTGTCCCCTACCCTGCTTCCTGGGCTTACCAGTATGTACAGCAGACTGAACCAATCTGTCCCACATCCCATTCAGCTCTCATACATGTCAATGGCCATCAAACCCTAGTTCAACCCAACCAGTGTCACTATCCTGCCCACACATGTGTCGATGGGTGCCAGTCTCTGTCTCCTCATGCCTATCCCATCCTGGTTCTCATGCTCACCAGTTGGGGTGGCAATCCAGGAGGAGGGTGCCCACTATTTCCCTACTGGGTCCACTGACACTTCTGGTCTTGCACTCCCCAGGTGGTACTGCAGTTTAAATCGGCAGAGATCTCCCCCTGTCGCAGCATCTTCCAGCTGATGCTGTGGCAAAGCCCAACCAACCTCACTCACTTTGGCTTATGCTTGCACCAGTAGAAACAGTCAACCAAGCCTGGCTTTCCCCTGAACCAGCTCACATGAGCCTATCATGTATTGTAGCCCTGCCTGGTCTGGTCTGCCCCCATCCCAATTCATATTCTCAAGTGGGAGTGGTGGCCCATCAGGGGATTCCCCTGCAGTTACCTACCGGGTTCACGCCCTCTCCTGCTGGGTCTCACATATGCTGGTTGGGCATTGTGGTCAGGTCTGGCATGGCCTGCCTCACTCAACATTTGCCAGTAGGTGCTATGGCCTGGCCTGGCCTGGCCCACCCCCAATTTCAATTCATGCTAGTGGGGGTTACAGCCAAGCACAGCTTAGCCAGGACCCAATCCTAGTCCTCATGTGAACTGGCCTGTGTTGTAACCCAACTGGCCTAACACTCTATTCTGGTGCTTGGATTTGCCAGTATGTGATATGAGCTGACCCATCCTGGTCTGCCCCAACTTGTGCCAAATATATGCTGGTGAGTACCATTCCCTGCCCTTGTCTGGGCTGCTCCCTATTGTGGTTCTTGCGCTCACCTTCAGTGACTATGTCCTGATAGAAGAGTTCCCCAAGCTCCTGCATCAGAACCTTTCTCAATGCCAGATCTTGCACACACTTAGCCCTACTTAGCCTACCTCCTATCCTAACAGGAACAGTGGTCTTTCCTGACCAGCCCTTATGCATTCCATTTTTTACTATTGGGTGTTATAGCCCAGCCAAGCCTGGTCCACATTCAGACACAGCCTGTCCTATACCTACCCTAATTCTCTTGAACACCAGTGGATGCTGGAGTCTAGCCCAGTCTGGCACAACCCAGATCCTGTCCACACTCGTGCTGAAGGACATGGCTGGACACTAAAGCCATGTCCAGACCAGATCACAGCCCCCACTCCAACCCCTGCACTAACCAGTAAGAACAACCACCCAGCTGGGGCGTCCCCTTTACTCCCCAACCAGGCCTGTTACCAGCCATAGATCTTGAGAGTGCCAGTGACTGCTCTGACCCAGTCTGGCATATTCCCTCACCTGTGTTGGCTTTATTCTTTGGATGCTGTAGCCTGGTCTGACTCAGCCTGCTCCTAGTCCCAGCTCTCACTGGCAGGTGCTGGAACCTGGTCCAGCTCAGTCTGCTCCCATCCTGCCTCACGCAAACTGGAAAGTGTGACAGCCTAGCATGGCATGACCTGAGCTCCAGCCTGGTTTCTGTACTTGCCATTGAGCTAAGGTTCGCTCAGCCCTTCCTGACCTGCCCCCTTCCAAAATCAACCCACACGTTAGCCAACAGTCGGAGCTACCTTGACCAGCCTGCCCAATCTGCAGGCCACCACCAGTCCCACTCCCAGATCCAGACCTCATGCATGCCTGTGGGAGCTTAACCTGCCCCTCGATCTTGGCCTTTGAATGAGCTGGTGAATGTGGTGGCCCAGCCTGCCCCACACTCTGTTTTAGTGTACACATGTGGATGCTGTCGTCTGGACTACACAGACTATTCTTGGTCCATGATCACATTTAGCTCAGCCCATCACCACCCAAACTCTTCAGCTAACCAGCAGGGCTTCTATTTCCACAGGGTTGGGCCCACATATCCTCCAAAGAATCTACTCTCGGACCTGGTTGTCTCGTGTGCTGGTTACTGTGATGACTCTGCGTAATGTGACCCGTCCCCTGTTCTGACATTCAGGCAGATATTGAAATATAGTCCTGCTAGACAGACTCCTACTCCTAGCTTTTCATGTGGACTGGCATGTACGTGGTCAGCAATGTTCAATGAAAACAAGCCCAACTCAGGACTTCCGGGTGGGCTGGTGCATCAGTCTGACCCATACAGATCTTCTAGTGTCTCCACTCCAAACTATCAGGTCTCCGTCTGCTCGCTTACTTGCAAGTCCAGTGGCCCTGTCATTGGATGCCCCTCAAGATTCATTCCTCCCCTACACATATAGTGGCCTAATCTATGGATGTCCGTCCCTAGGCAGTCATTCCATACCCCTTAGACTCTAGAACTTGCTGCTGGGCAGCCAGCAGAAAAAGCCCTTCATGATTTGCTCACCACCTAGCATTGGTGGATGGGGAGCTAGAATCCCCAGCAGGAAGCCTGGCCAGCACAGATTCTCCCAGCCATAGATACTTGAGTAGGAGATTCAGACACCTGCACCTTTGGCCAGAGTAACCTGGACTCTGCCCACCAACACGGCCACATGCAAAGCTTCTGTGGTTGAAAGCAAGGTGTACAGTAACTAAACAATGATCAGCGTAAATACACAGAACAAATTAAAGTATGATAGAATCTTCATCTGAAACAGTAGGTGAAGGACAAGATGAAATGTGGACAGTCCTTTGTAGTTTGTGTTAAGAACTGGGGTCCTACTGAAATGAAATAACAAGCATTGAAATAGTTCAGAGTGTGATAAAAACAGCTGCTGGCCGAAGTATAAAGAATGGAGAGACTATTTGCCAAAAGCAATACAGAAGACTTATAATATCTCTGGCTAAAAATATCATGTAATATAGTTTGGGTAGCATTTATCTACAGCAATGACTAAAACAAAACAAAGCAAAAAACCACAAACAAAATCAGTATCATTGTCAAATAAAAGAGCAATGCTTAAGTTTCTTACATGAAGTGAATCCTGAAAAAAAAAATAACATCAGAAAAGACATTAACTCCATTGTGGAAGTTAAATAGGAATATTTTCTGTTGTTGTTCTGGTTAAAAAGTGCTTACATTATGCAACTCCAGATGAAAAGGAAAAAGTCTTTTTAGTGTAGACATAGGAATTGATCCCTTGAACCTCCAGTGCATATGTGCTTCAATTATTTAAAATTATTTTTGTGAGTCAGGAATATATAAACCTAGTAAATAGAAAACTAAGAGCACTTGGCATAAGCAAAAGGAAAATTTACCAGGATGAAAACAAACTTTATTAACCAGACAGTCTGAGTGTCATACAAGATGCTATAGCTTCACTTAGAGATAAGTTCAAACTGAAAACCAAAGTAGGAAATAACTGATAATGCAGTATAAAAAAAGTTAACTACAAAAATAATGGCATCAGCCATAAAGGTCTCCATTGTTACTGCCAGCTCTGCTTCTAACATGCCGTGTTCTTAACAACTCCGGGAACTTGTGGTAGGCAGGAGCTTTAACTGTAATCCTCTTTTTAGGATTTGGAGTTACTTTATAGATTCTAACTTGTAATCAAAACAGATAAAAATGCAATTTTCTGCCTTTAAATATTTTGTCGTTTAATCTAATCTATCATCCTGGAAATAAACTTAGAGCTTTTTTTCTAGTCCCTCCGAAGACATCTTTCTCTGGAGTTCCTTTAACCATCCAATAAATGCATTCCTATTGTGCCTACCTTACCAGTACGCACCCACATTCAGACATGCGAAGATTTGGATGTAAAGTCAAATAAGATTTGCATGGCTTTGTCATAAATTATTACGTCCTATAAAAATACTGTAGGATTCACATGAAAACGTGTAAGAGTATTCTTAAAACAATAAACCACACATATTCACATGATTTATTATTAATCAATTTCGTTTTGGTGCGCTAAAAAGCTAATCCATCTTCCCAGTTTTGACGATTGAGTGGTGCTGCAACTACTTGCTTCACAAGTTGCTGCTAACTGAAAGAACTGCAGATTTTCAAACTAATGGTAGTAACAATTATGAAATAGACTGATAATCTTTTGACCCCATGATATACATCTTCCCGAGATGGCATTCATTGTCTTAGTTGTGCTCTCACAAATCAGGAATAGAAAGGATCCAGGCACTTTGACAGGCATTTTGACAGGCATCTACTTTGACTACAAGCTTGAAAAGAACCACCAGACAATACTGCACAAGAATCTTTCAAAGGAGTAATTTAGAGCTGTCTGCATTTCACAGGTTTCATCTGTGAAGCATTTGTGAATGCTCTGCCCAGATGAAGGCTGCAGTCACTGTTTTATTTTACTGTGCAATGATTTAGACAGCAATGAGCAGACTGGCGTGAGACCTGGACTGTTTTTGGTAGTACGCTATGCATGACTGCTTTCTTGAGTGGCAATAACAAATTGCTCAAAAAAGGGCAATATAAAACTAGCTTTCGGATTTCAATAACTAGGGTCAGTCTGACATTTAGAGACAGTGGACTTCTTGATTATACATCTGCATGCCTTTGCATGACTTTAAATGCTAAATAGGTCGTGAAGCAAACAGAAAATAAGAGACAAGCAAAAATAAAATTTTCTGCTTGACTGAAAAGACTGATGAGGATTTATACTGTCATTTTAGAGATTATTTAAAGATTTGTTTTAAAATAATGTGAGAGGAAAGCAGGTGAAATAACATTTAAAAAATATCTCAGCATGATGAATATATAAGTATTGAGGTTATTGTGTGTTGCACTTCCAATGACTCTCCCAGTGCAGGAAACCATCTCTTTATTTTTGCATCCTAAATACCTCAGGGCATTAGAAATAAACATTTAAATGCCACCTCTCTCTTGCACACATCCTGTTGCTCCACCCTAACTGCAGCCTTTACCCAGATACTTCAAAGGCTGGGATGATACCCAGCACGCCATGAACTTTACACCTCAGGACTAACACTTTTACTTTTCTAGTTTTCCTTTTCATGTGTGCCCTGACTAGATTCACTGCTAATTAACCAGGTGATTTTGTTCCTTCAGTGTCTAGACCAATCCAGAAATTTTATATAGGAAAATGAGGCTAAAATTTTAATTATATAAGTAAAGGATCACAGTATTATAATATAAATAAAAACTATTTTAATCACATGGTAGGGGCATGAAAATGAAATGAGCATAATGGAGTTATGAGTCTGGAGTAAGCAGAGTGTTCCATATGATCGTGTTTAATAACTTGCTCATCATTCATCTGCTTTCCCTCCCTGTTATCTTAAGAAGAGAAGGTTTTTGTAGAGAAAAGCAGACAAAAATCATGTGTAATGTTTGAAATTCTGCTATGGGAATCGTTGTGATCTTCACTGCTTTCTTGTTTGTTTCTCTAACTTTAGTAATTAGAGAGGCAACGCACACACACACAATGTTTACTAAAAAGTCTATCTAAAGTAAAAATAAACTCAGGGCGATAACCATGTAAACATTTGCAAACTGAGCTAAACGACTAACTTGCATTTTAAAATCATTGCATTGAACTGCACTTGCCTCTGTTTGTATGAAGGGCAAAGTAGAAATATTTGGTTTCCAATTCTACCTGCATTTAGGAAACGATGCAGTATACACATTCACTGTGCAAATAGGAGATTTCAGTGAATGAGCTCCAATGTTCCACACAGTTCAACAATATATTTTATTTGAGCAAGTATTTTTTTCACTGCCAGCAGAAAATTATTAAAGCAAAATAAATTTGCAGAGATTGCCAACTGCCTGCATGCATATGGAAGCAAGAATACAGCAGAGAGCAAGAAAGGAGTTAAGGAGCTGAGTTTATAGCACCCAAGCCAGGTAAGGGAGGGCAGGGCTGAGCCAGCTTTTCACGGGCTTTTCAAACACAGTGCAGCTCTCTCTGAGGGCCAGAAAGGAATGCAGTGGGTGGAGTTGGGAATACCTTAAAATAGAGTTTGAACTTTTGCTTGTTTCTGAAACCTACGGGGAAAAAACTCCCTCTGGTTATTCAATCTACTTACAGGCTGGAAGTTCTAATGGCTGAGAAGCTAAAAGGGACAGTATTTTAGCCCTGGGTCATTATTTCTGACTGGGAATATCGGCAAATGGTCAATACAAATCCTAAATCTCCTGGTTTTAAGCGCTATTTTCAAAAGGTTAGACATCATAATAACAGAACCTCTGTATTGTTCATATAACAACAAAAATTTTTATTGAGATTTCACTTTTACCCTCTTCCCAAATGTGCTGTGAAAAAGAGGGTTGCTAGAGCTGGCATATTGGCTCAGCTGGGTAATTCTCCACCTGCAAGTGCTAGGATTCCCATATGGGTGCTGGTTTGTTCCCTAGCAGCTCCACTTCCCATCCAGCTCCCTGCTTGTGGCCTGGGAACGTAGTGGAGATTGGCAGGCTGCCTTCGGTCCTTGCATGCATGTTGGACCTGGACCGGTTCAGCTCTGGCCATGTGGCCATTCAGGGAGTGAACCAGCAGATGGAAGATCTTTTTCTTTGTGTCTTCCTAGCACGTAAGGGTAAACAGCCTAGCCCTGCTCCTGCACAGATTTGAGTCTACAGTTGGGTCACCAAACTCCATGTCAACTAGCCATAATATTACTTCTGTCTTAACCTCGCTGGTCATTTTTATTATCTTTGTAACTAAATAGCTTCACATTTAATGTGAATGGGTTTTGGTTCCAACTGCCATAGGGTGATGGGATACTACGTGCCTGAACAGTTTTTCAAGCAACATAGGTTTGATTTAAACTCTGGCAGAGTTGGCAACTATGCTATCATAAACACTGATTTGTTTAAGCAAAGTGAAAAAAAAAATCACTTACTGGAAACATAGTTTTTTTGTAGAATTAGAGTGCCTTGTTTCTCAGACATTTAGTACTTCGTAACAATCTTTCCTTGCCTGTTTCCTTCATTTTACTACAACTATTCTTGGCTCACAATACACTGCAGGTCTCCAACCAACTACAATTTGAGGTTAATATGAGAATGACCTAGTGCTAGCAACATCAGCAATTAATCTGTGTAGAAAGAGGTGTCAGAAAGCTCTTAGAAGCATCAAAGCATGTCTGACAAACAGTATATCTTTAAATTACCAGAAAAAAAAGCCTTTTAATTTTGATTTGTTAGAACTTGCTCTAGAACTGTTCAACCAGAAACTGCACAGGAATAAGGAACCATTTATTATAATAGTTCAATCCTCATGACATTGACAATCAGTGGTCATTAGGGGAAAAGAATCCTGATTTAATTAAATTATTTCTATATCAAGAATGTTGGTGCCATGATTTTTACCAGTTACATATCATGGTTGAAAGTAGAACCATCCTCTACTCTGATCCCTGCATCCTGTAGAATTATCACTTGTTTTCTGATGAAGAGACACTTCCAAGTTTCAGATTAAAAATCTTTTTTTCACAAAGTAATTTAAACAATCTTACGCATTTTGCAAAAAGTATACAACATTAAACTTAATGGAAATATTTTCAATAATCATTTTTGCAAAAGAAAACAAAGTCAAATCTTAAAATATTTAATAGGATTATGTGATACTCATTGAGAATCAGTGAAAGAATAAGAACGCAAGCCCAAGGCATTTTTAGCTTCTCAGACATTGTGACTATCCTGAAGGCATTATCCAGTGCCTACAGAGACTCAAGCCCTACATTCTAAAACACTGTCTAACTCAAGCCCTGTGTTCCCAGTCCCACCCTAGCCCCCAAACAGGAAAGACGCCTGAACTGAGAAGCTCTGCCCACTTGCCCTCCCCTCCAATCCTTTAAGCCCCGTAAGCAATATAAGACCAATTTGCCTGAGTGTCTGGTACCACTATCATGCGTCACATCAACTACTGTGTGTAATTTAAGTTCAAAAATTTAAATAAATAATTGTTCTGAGTATGAGTTCAGTTCATGCCATTTCCTCTCTGTTCTGTGTTAATAGTGAATATTTAGTACTTCACAATGTTAGTACAAATGAAGATAGAATCACACACATTGTTTCTGAAAAAAAGGCTAAACAAAATTTGTTGAATCCTTTAAATGTAATTTTCAAGTTATACAAAAAAATTAGAATTAGGAAAGTTAAAAGTCACTATAAGGAAGTAATGCTGCTTTTAGAATCTGGACATTATAAATTAAGCTGATCGCGTTTCCACAACAAATCAATGGCTTGTACTAAAAAAGGCTTACAAACAAAAAAACCCTTCTTTAAAAATCTTCTTCATGCTATCAATCAAACAAAAGATAAAAATATTAGTCTGTCTTAGCTGAGAAAAAAGTTTGAATGTGGACTTAGTGTAGACACAATTGAGATACTTAAACTGCTGTTATTGAGAGGTGCTTTTTAAAGAGTTTCATACTATTATGAACTGCGCTTCAGCATGCTCAGGCTTTCTTAGAAGCAATTTGAATTAAAGAAATATAAGCAAAACAATGTGATCTGAGTTACATGCTCGTAAGTTAACCATGATTGTGTTGTTGGTTTCTCAATGTTTAAAAAAAATATCGGCAAAAGCTACTCATGAGACAGTTTCTTTTGGTTCATTTTGCTGGAATTTCCCACCTAAGACTAGTAGGTCCTGTTGGGTTAGCTTTTGGCATAGTTCCAACAAGGTTCCAAGGTGGCATAGGACATCACATGATGAGAGAAAGGGAACACACGGGTGGCATGGCCCTACGCCACTAGCATCCAGCCATGGGGGACACAAACAATTTAATATCTCAATGTTCCCATCTCTGGACAACACAACAGGATTAACATGCAACCCCGCACTGTCATGAATATAAGATGATGTATTCGTAAAAGGGCAAAAACACTAACAATAGAGTAGTGATTGTGAGGGAAGATGTCGTCAAGTGATTCCTTGATTCCTTAAAATCCTGAAAGGAGGAAATGGGAAAAAAGCTCCTTTTTGAGAAATTCATGTGCTTACCCAACAAGAATCTCTCAGGAAGCAACATATTTAGTGATAGTACGTGTCTCAAGTGTACAAATTAAGCATTCCTTCTGAACTAATCTCATAGGTACTACACAGAATTCCTTGAACTGTACTTGTAGTTCTCATTATGCTCCAGGTGCTCAAATTAGCATCAAACTACTTCCTCTGTGAATAGTATTCTGGATACTATGCCAAAGGGAGTCAACTGCAGGGTGATAAATGCAGATGTTTTCTGAGTGGAGCTTCCTCTAAAGTTAGGATCACATTATGATTTTGAACTAACTTTCATTACTTCAAACATAAGCACCATGAGACGGCAGGGAAAATGGCTCAGTATTTGTAAGTACTAAAATTTAAAGGTCCAAATATTAAGCATAAATGTTAGTGATTTCTGTATTATATTTTGTTTAAAATTTATTTTTGTAAAACAACGAATTTATTTAGCTGATCTTTTTTTTGAAAAAACGAATAGCAGAAATAGGAAAAGAAAGAGAGAATGAATTAACCTTCCATTCCCTAGTTCACTGTCCAAATCATTGTAAAACTCAGTGCTGGGCTAGACTGTAGTCAGAAATCCGCATGGGTTCCATAGCTACTGCTGCATCGCTGAGCCAACTGGAAGAGAGCTGGATCAAAAGTGGAGCAGCTGGGACTAGAACCAAAACTCCAAAATGGCATGCCTATATCATGGGCAGCAATTTAAACTGCTGAGCTTTTATATATTTTACATCCCCTATTTTTATATATTTTAAATATATATGTAAATATATTACATATTATATATATTAAATTTTGTTTAGAAGATGTATTTCAATGCAATACTTATTATTCGTTTTTTATATTCAAGGAATAAAGATGTATCTGTAGGGTTATACTCCAAAGTCTTCTCTGTAGATCAGTGGCAGTCTGGTTTTTTGAGATCTTTCCCCAGTGTTATACACTTCCTAACAGACCTTCTTCAAAGGTTTAGATTCAATGGATTTGGGAACCATTTATGTAAATACTGTAATGAAGAGTCAGAAGTATCATTAACTTCCAATATTTACATATAAGAAACATTCTACACCATTCCTAGCATTCTATTCTCCCTACAGCACTCATATACGTAGTCACCTTTACCAATGCTTACATTATCATCTGAGCCTTCCATGCAAAAAAATATTCCTCCTTGTAGTTGCATCCTAGCCTCACTATTCTTGTGTATGATACGTCTCTCAGCACTCTGAATATACCAATTTGTATGATGTTCCCTTGTAAGGAAACCAATCCCTTATCATCTTGGCTACTGCCACTCATATTTTCAATAAACTACATGTATAGCTTCCTAATCCATGTATCTATTCATATTTCCATACTACCAATCTGTTCCTTAGAATGCAGCTACAGATACTTATTAAAAATGAAATTTATTTATATCACTCCCAATACCTTATAATTCAACACACTAATTTTCACTCTATTTTTTTCATTGTATTTTGTAGATACAGTTCTTGAAAGAATTACAAAGTCTGCAATTCCTAGATTTAACTACCTCTCCAACGTCATCTCATGCTAGGATTTAATTTTCATTCATTTCTATACCATGATTGACAGAATAATGCCTCACCCCAAGATATTCATGTACTAATCTTGCAAATATGTTACATATGAAAGATACAGGGATTTCAGTAGCAATTAATGTTGCGAATACATCAAATTTAAGTTGAAAAGGTTCTTCTGAGTCATCTAGTAGGGGCCAATTTAATATGAGTCCTAAAACAAAATGGAAGAAGCAAAGGCAGAATTGTGACTTAGAGATGTACCACTTGCCATTTTATCCAAGAGATGCAATTCCTTGAGAAACTAGCAACAGCATACTCCAGACACACAACAAGAAAATGAGGATCTTAACCTTGTAGCAGCAGTAAACTGAACTGTTAGTGATTGCTTGAATGAGTAAGGAAATGGATTCTCCTCAAAGTTGGCCCGAAGGAATAAAGCATGCCAACACCTTGTTTGCAGGACTGTAGCCCACTGAAAGCAATGTTGGACTTTGACCAACTTTTAACTATAATATAATTAATGCAGGTTTTCCTTTGCCACTGGGTTATATCAAAATCATCATAGTGGCAATAGGAAGCCAATGCATGTGCGCAATATTATGCCACTGATGGTCCTGCCAGGAAAGTACTTCTCATCTTCTCATACTTATTCCTATTAATTCACCACAGTTTCAAACGTTCCGAAACTTTTTCTATAAAAATACTCTCTCATCTCAAAGAAATCCTTCCCACCTCTGAGTAAGTTGATAACACTCTCCATTTTATGGTCTTGTACAGATGTAAGTACCCCAGTGCTAGGTTCAAAGTAGATGCAGCCTTGGAGATCTAGATACATATTCAATACTTTCATTTATCCTTTTCAACAGCGAAGTTTAATTCCATTCAGTTGTGTTGCACTGTTGGAACCCTTTATTCCAACTAACCCGTAAGTCCTTTTCTGGAACAGGTTATTAAGCAGAAGACCCATCTGCTCTGCCCCAGTCCTGTAAACCTATCTGGTCACTGGATACCTGCTGAGACACCTGGAATTCAGAGAAGGCACAGTAGAGGAGATAGTTCCATCCTCTTCTGGGAGATCTGTTCTCTAGGGGCAGTGTAGCACAATGATGTGAGCTGTTGCTCGGGATGCCTGATCTCACATGGGAGTCTTTAGTTCTGGTTTCGGTTGCTCTGACCTGACCCACCAGCTTCCTGCTAACATACCTGGAGACAGTGGGTGATTTCCCAAGGACCTGCGTTCCTGGTACCCACATAAAACCTGGCTTGGGGTTTTGATGTGGATTTGCCTTGGCTGTTTACAAGTATTTGAGGAGTAAACTAGTGGATGAAAGCTCTCTCTTTCTCTGACGCTCTTGCTCTCCCCATGTCTGTCTCCGTACCTCCTTCTCTCCCTTCTCCTGGGGTTCACAGTGAAGGCTTTGAATGTCAGTCTGAAAATTTAGCTCTTTTTCTATAATGCAGATTCTCTATGATGACTGACTGATCCAAGGTAATGAAATTCACAATTTTCTCCCCTCCCATAATATTCAAATGATTATTTTCCAGATTTCTTTTTAATCTAATTTTCCCAATTTTGCATGTGAACTATCTATCAACCAATAAAGGAATCTGCTATATATTAACATTTGCTTTCCTGTTCTTCCTGTTAATTTAGTCATATTGTCCTGACATGATTAAAATAAAACCTAAATGCCTTTTCTTTATCACTGTATCACCATATCCAGTTTATGAGAGACAGTTCTAAATAAAGTTATTTTAGGTCTCATGGCCAGGCAGCAGCATTCAGATTTCAAGGTGTAAGATATCAGGACTTTTTTCCAAATAGTACTTGTTTCATGTGGCATGATTTTGTGCCAGGATGGCAGAAACCATACAGTGCTTCTGTTCTTACGATTTACAGAGATCAGATACAATGTCTCTATCTGCTACCTAATTTTTAATAAAATAGGGTCTGGCAGAAATTACAGGCCAACATGCAAGGCCACTGGTTCATAGTCTGGATGCTCTGCAGAGAGTTCATTTACTCCGGATTTCATTCGACTCTGACACTCTGCCATGTAATCTTTCGGTATGCTGGATGAGCATTCACAATTGTGACTTACATTCCAAATCTAAAACGGGCCTAATAAATGCTCTTAGAACACTGGAAAGATACATAAATAAAGAAGATAAATTCTTTATTGACTTGGGATATCTTGGCATGGAACAGACCACTGGATCCCTAAAATCTTCACTAATTAGTCTTGCTTGGAGTCCTTGAAGGGTTATCTCCCAGCTTCTGAAATGCATGTGCCTTATCAGGTTGGTCACAGTGTCCGCTTATTATGCATACTTATCTGGAGATTGGGTTATGCTGACATCGAATGGAACAATTTAAAAACTTCCAGACAAAACTAGAAGTGAATTATGGATACTGCCAAGTAAAAGTTAATTTATTCTCATAGTCCTACACTATGGGACTAGAAACGATATATTGGATAGTTTAACATCTTGCATGACCAGTGAAAATGTTGGTTTTCATGTTTTAAGATTTAACAATTTTGGCCTTATTCCACATTAATTCTAGTTTTTTCTTTTTTAAACATACACCACAAAATCATTGTATGTAGTCTCGCTAATGCACTAAGAACAACAGACCATTTTACTCGTGTGCGACCAAAGCTTATTGCCCACTGGACTTATCTTACTAACAAATATGCAATAGTGGAATATCTTCTCATGTGAAACAAACTTCTCCCACTAGCTCTGTCTTTCCCATTCTCTCCAATCTCTTGAAATCACCATTTGAGATTATCTCAAATTCTACTAGAGCAACTATTTCCTGTGCTCAGTTTATTTAAAGCAGCATAACAACTTCTGTTTCCATTCATGCAGCTCTTTATAACAAGATTTCACTTGTACAGGATAGTATTCCATTGTTCACATGTACCACAATTTCATGATGGAGTGATCAGCTGATGGACACATAAGTTCTTTCCAATTTGTCATCTGTGAAGAGTACTGCAATGAACATAGGAGAGCAAATGCCTCTTCAACAGAGATCCGGTACGCTTTAGAAATATCCCTAGCAGTGGGACTACTGGATTACAGTGTAGTCCCATTTTTAGTTTGCTGAACGACTTTAATATTCTTTTCTACGACCATTGTAGTGGTTTACCTTCTCACTAATAATGTTCTGGGAATCTATTTTGCCACATTTTTTTGTCAGCACTTGAAATCTTTTCATTTTTTTTACATTAACCAATCTAACCAGCCTCAGGTGATATATCATTGTGCTTTTGATTTGCATTTCCCTGATTACTGATGTCAAGCAATTTTTCAGATACCTTTCAACCATTTGTATGCCTTAAACTAAAGAAAAAACCTGCTTATATGGATCTACTCCTCATGTTTCATTAGATCTATGTTAGTTATTGAATCACGATTTCTTATGTATCAGTTATTAATTTTTTGGCATATGTGTAACTTGCAAATATTTCCTCCTATCCTGTAGGCTGTCTCTTAACTCCTCGGCTGTTCTGAATTTCTTCTGTTTGATGAAATGATCTTTGTTTATTTTTGCTTTTGTTCTCTTTGTTTTTGGGATTTCACTGAAAAAAAAAATCTTTATTCATTCGAATGTCCTGAACCATTGCTGGGACCTTCTTAATATGTTAGGCCTACGGGTAGCTTGTAGTTCTAAGAAGTAGCTCATTTCTAGGCAATTGAACGACAGAATTGATCTTTGATTATGATAGATGATAACAATCACATTCTGTTAATCCACTTTTGAAACTTTCCAGATATCTAAATCAAGCAATGTCCTTCTAGTTGCCATCCCTCTTAGCCACAAGGCAAGCTAGATTTATTTGACAATAAACCATAGACCCTGAGATATGTCGTTGCTGCTTAACAAAGTAATCATGCCACTTTGCTCCTGCTGCTATTGTTTTTTTCCTGCCTTATGTTATTTTTGAATGTTACAATTCTTGTAATAACAGAATCATCACATAAGAGCAATCCTAGCTAACACAGAAGAGCAACCATTATCATTATCAGCAATATTCATACTTTATACATGGCACATTCCTTTATGTTTCATACAGTGTGTCCTTGGGGACTTTCTGAATAACTTAAGAACTTTATGGTTTCTCTGATGTTATAAAATACATCTATAAACTGTCATGCTCATGCCCACCTCTCAAGTTTTTGACACTTTTCCAATTCTCTGAAAAATTGTTTACAGAATTTTCACCTTGTTAATTGTAAGTCTTAATTTTAACCCTGATCTTAGTATCCAATTCACCAATGGTTTCGAAACTGCTCATAATGTCCTTGCCAGACATCCACTCTTAAGGAATATTCCATCAATTATCCCTCTTGGAACATTTAATCCCAACTCCAGCATCTTTGAAGTCAAATTCCATACACATACTTCGAGGAGTAGTGAATTATAGGTAAGATTATTCTAATCTCCTTTCTTCTCTAAAGTGATATAGTTTTTCTCTGACACACAACATACCAATACCAGACTTTTGCATGAAGGAAAGGTAGGGACTAACTATAAGCGATAAATGCTCATTTAACACCAAATTTGCCCCACTCATTTTTCATTGGTGAGCTCAAGCATATTATTCTGTGCCTTCAAATAATGGACTATACTGACAGTGCACATACTACTCTTCAGGCTTATGGATCATTGCTGGATTCATACCTATATCCATATAGGGCTCCATGGCTGCCACCATATTGAATAATGGTCACCTCCCATAAAACCACCAGCAGTACGATTATTTTCTTTAAGATTATTAGTGACCAAAACTAGAATTACACCATAATTATTTCTTAAGATTGTTTCTGGTATCAAATATCTTGTTTTGGATTTCTCAGAAAGCATAACTTTATATAAGAATCAGGGCACAGGAAGATTATTTTGTAAAACTGAAGATGGGGCATATTAATGGGAATCAGAGAAACAAAGCAGAAAGGTAAAGGTAACCAATTAAGTGTTACTAGCCAAGTGAGCTCTAAGAACATCTAAAGAATAATTCCACTACATTCCTGGAATCTCCTGAAATATTTGTGCTTGAGAGTTATTCCATCTAATGAATAGAACATCATTACATTTTATACACATGTCTATTGGTAGCTGAGGAATAAGGAGTAGGATTGGAAATGGGGATAAGTTCCGGGTTATTCATTGTGTTTTCTGACCTATAACATAGGGAAGTACCCTAAAGTGGGTAGCTGTTGAATCTCAGGCAAAGAAATACCCAGGATGAGAAGTGAGTGTGGGCCCATGATGAAGGAAGGGGCTTGCAAGAGGGCACCAGTTAACCCATGAGTAAATTTCCCTCCCTAGTCACACTGTCAGATGAGATAAGTACCTCAACTTTTTATTTCATGGAAATAAGAAGGTACCTTACATCACTATTTCTGAGTCTCCTTGTCAGCAAAAGGAACAAAAATAGCACTCAGAATTTAGAAAAATAAGTATCTATATACATTTAAAATTATGCTCAATACTATAACTGTTAAATATAAAATTGAAAATAGACATGAGACAGCTGAATAGTACCATATAGTCCATTTTGTGAAGGCACAGAACTTGCATTTTCTAACATATTGATCACTCAATTCCGTGTCAATTAACTCCACAGTGTTGTAAATTGTTGTTGATGTTATGTTGTGGCTTTTCATTGGACAGGATGATATCCTGCCAGCTCTGCTTTCAGACCAGAGATGGTCTCCCCAAGAAACTGTTGAATTTATCTGGGCAATAAGATGCTGGACTCTATGCATGGTACATGCTTGCAATGAAGGAATCATGACTGCATTTGAACTGTAATACTGCAACAAGGTGGAGGAATCCATCATGGGGGGAGGGCAGGGGAAGGGGATGGGGAAATCTCAGAGCCTATGAAACTGTGTTATAAAACAAAATGAAATTAAAAAAATAAAGTATCTATTGCTGAAGACAAAAAAAATGATTGTCATTAGTTTTAAGATGCAAACTCTTTGACACCATTTGATTCTTATTTGTTTAACAACTTTATAGTTTGACATAACATTACTCACACTTGGTCCTTAGGAAAATTGACTGGCACTGTGGCTAGAACTTTCCTGGTTTTGATTCTCACATTTTCCATTTATTAGATTTCCTATAGTCATAGTTCCAGTATATTTTTGCACCTCAGTCATGTTCATTATTGCTAATTAGTTCTAATATGCTCCGGTATCCTCACTGACATTCAAGGTCTGAAACTGTAAGGCAGGCTTAGAATAAATCATTCAACGTTGAATTTCTTCCAGGAAAACCACAATTAAATGAAAATTACAGTATCGCATTATTTTTCTAATATTGTTAGAGGTATGTATTTCTAAGGGAAATATTGAGGGGCTATGTGCCACACCCCAAAATCCTTCTACACAAACAAAAAAGCTTGTGCTGATGTTTGAGTTGAATTTCAAAGATGGGATAAAACAGTTTCAGGAATTAAGCCTTTCCTCTATTCCTAGAACTTTTTCCCTCAGCTTAACCAATGTTCCTCATAAACTTGCTTGTCTTCAGCAATTTTGTAGACACAGACAATGACATAGTTGTACAAACATATTAGAGTTGCACAAAAAGAAACAAGCAAACAAGCAAAAATTCTAGTATATACCAAGTGTTGACAAAGATAAAGAGCACCTAGAACTCATATACATTTCTGGCAAAAATACAAAATGTAATAATCATTATAAATATGTTTGATAATTTCTTATAAACTTAAATATAAACATAACACACCGAATTAGCAAATTCCTTTTACAAGTATTTACCTAACTAAAATGTTTTTAAATGAAATACACAGGCAATAGTTTCTAGTGGTTACGTGATTGTAAAAAAAAAAAAATCAGAAATAACTAAAATGCCATTCAATTGGAATATTGAAACCAAGTTTTTAAAATCAGAAATTGGCTACTGATACATGTAGTCACATGATGGAATCCCAAGTGCATCCTGTTAAGGAAGATAGAATGAAAAACATGTGATTCCACTAATATGTTATCACGAAACACAAAAAAATGTTTTATTTTGCAAATTATGCCTTGATTGGAAAAAACAGAGCTGCAATAAGAAAAACTAAACGATTGAATAATACCTCAAACATTAATGGTGGCTTCCAGCAGTGTGGTGGCTGTAGAGTATGCCTGACCCAGGTCAGATTCAATGCTTGGGCCCTAGCCACAGCCATCACTGCCAAGCAGTGAGTGAGTCCCAGGCTTGCCTGGGTCCAAGAGGCTTTTCCCTTTGCGGTAAGTATGCTGTGAAGGTGTCTTTTGGGATCTAGGGGGAGTCCCTGGCTCTGCCCACTGCCACCATCTTGTGATGGGGGTGCCTAGGGGGCTGCCACCTCAGGGCTTGGATGGTGGGAGCTTCTAGCAGAGTGGCTGATGCCAGAGGTACCTGACCCAGGTAACACTCAATGCCTGGGGTCGTAGCCACTGTGGGCAGTCCGAGTCAGGCCAGGCTACAGTACTGAAAGGCACGTGCAAGATCTATGGCTGGATAGTGGGGCTGGTTGGGTTGAACTAGGCTTTTATGATCATTGACATGTATGGGAGCTGAATGGGATGTGAGACAGATCGGATCGGTCTGCTGTACATACTGGCAAGCCCAGGAAGCAGGGTAGGGGGCAGAACTGCTGGGGGTTATTTTGACTCATTCCAGCTGCTGGGGGTTATTATGACTCATTCCAACTAGGCTGTAGCTCCCACTGGTTTGTGTGAGGGTCAAGTGTGTTTGGAGGATCGGGTTGGACTTCAACATCCATGGGTTTGTGATTAGCAACTTATTTTGAGAATGTTACATATTGAATTATAACTGAACATCGAAAGTATATTTGAGAAAAGATAAATTATTATATGAAAATATCATTTCTTTATATTCATGATATGTATTTGTCATAAGTATTTCTTGATGAATTCTGCCAACTGAATCTGTGTGTCTTTATACACTGGAAATTCTATTATCACCTACAAAATTAACTATGGTTTGTGACAGGCTGAATTGTGCCCACCTGCAAATTTCTATGTTAAAGTTCATGCCAACAGTTTTTTAGAAGATGAACAAGAGATAATGAAAATAAAGTGGAGGTCATTTGTGTGAGCCTGGGCTAACAGGACCAGTGTCTTTGTAAAAGGACAATCGCTCATACAAAGTGCACACAACTAACTTTTCCCTATGCTAATTTCATTGAATTTGGGTTCGTTCCCAGGAGTGTGAATAAGTCTGCTGTTATAGTTGTATGTAGAAATTTCTCAGCAATCTCCACCTATCTTCCATGACGGTTGTACTAGTCTACATTCTCAACAATAGTATAATTTGTATAATTTGGAATCTTACTCCTAGTAACATAAGCCACTCTGCAAAAGACAAATATTTATTTTTGCTAATGTTGTAATACAAACTACCAAAAATAAAAAAACCCTCTCTCAATGTATAAAAATGAAACTGATATCTTTTAATTTTTATCTATAGCCTTTCTATATTGCTGTGGAACAATGGTCTTCCTACTTTTTACTTTATGCTTAGTGGCACATTAAACTTGTGGTTATAAACTGAAGGTATGTTATTGCAAAAATTTACGGGAAAAAGAAGGAAAAAAAGAAGATGGAACTGAGTTTGGGAGTGAGGGGGAGAGGAGGTATAATCATCTTAGAACTCTATCTGTAAAACATGAAATCTATTGTTTTTACATTAATTAAAAAACCTTCAAAAAGAAAGCACATGCAGACGAAGGGCCAAGCATGTGAGGAACCAAAATGAAGCCATTGATTTTCTGTTAATATTAATTTCTTTTATGATACAGTTCCATAAGTACCAGAATTTCCCCCTCCCCCACTCCTGATTTTTCCTATATGATTACAATAGTATAGCCTTCAAGAATGGCCTTAAGTCCATCATTCTGCTATTCAACTGTGCCATGACTTTGTAGGCATGGAGTGACAGAGAATCCAAGTAAAAAGGCCTTTAATCTCCCTACTTTATCCTTGCTGCATTCTTTATTCAGTGAAGGATTAAGCTTGTGGTATAAACTGAAAGCCTATTGCAGCGAAGATTAAAAGAAAAAAAAGTGAGAAAGGAAAGAGAAGGAAGAGAGGGAAGTAGCATAAAGTTCTCAAAACTGTATAAATGAGGGGCCACAGTGATGCCTCAGTAAACTAATCCTCTACCTGCCAGCGCTGGGATCTCATATGGGCAACACTTGGTATCCCAGTTGCTCCATCTCCCATCTGGCTCTCTGCTTGTGCTGGGAAAGCAGTAGAGGATGGGCCAAACCTTGGGTCCCTACACCCATGCGGGGGGCCCAGATGAAGCTCCTGGCTCCTGGCTTCAGATCAGTTGTCACCATCTGCGGAGTGAATCACTGAATGTAAGAGCTTTCTTTTTGTATTTCTTTCTCTGTATAAATCTCCCTTTCCAATAAAAATAAATCTTAAAAAAGCTGTATATATGAAGCACAGGAAACCTAATGTGTTTCTTTTGAACTGATTGATTTTCCAAACAGGAGAAAGCAGTTTTTTTGTGGTTTCAGTGAACAAATCTACATAAATTTGCTACAGAAATCTGAGAGAACTAAGAGGTTTTCCTTCCTTCCTTCCACATTATGGTGCCATGTGTGGCAATTCTACCAAAAAAATTATAAAAATGTAGCTACATTAGTCTTTGTATAACAGGAATCTCTGTTTCACCTGAGTAAAAATGTGAAACTTAATGTATAAATAAAACTACTTACGATAATTTATAAAACAAGGCAAAAATTCCTTTCCCTCCACTTGTTAAAGTTCTATAACCTGCTTACCCTTCCCCAATCATAATTTGCTGTCTGGTTTTTCTGCATCCACGCCTTTGCAGATGTCAATCAACTGGCTTAGAACATCCTTTCCTCCCTTTGTATGTGACAACTTTCCATCTGGCTCCAAGTCCTATCACAAACACCAATTTTTATTATAGACTTTATTATTTTCAGTAAAAATATCTTTCACTCATATATTTATTAATCCATCCTAAAGAATATAGTGAATGTTTATTGAGCATCAGGAACTTGGCTGGTTAATAGAAAACAACAATAAACCATATGAAGTAGCATGAGCCTTACATTCTACTGAAAGACATGTATCTAATGAAAAATTACACATTGCTACAATTATAGCAACAGATTTTTTAAATCTATCTCTCTAGAGATTGTGTGCAATGGGGCATTTATTCATGTGAATAAATTATAAGTGCTAAAATTCAACAATAAATTTCATGAAGTATTGTACAATCCATTTGTGTGCATTCACATGAATAATTTACGGATGTTAGGAATCAACTAATTCACACACAGATAGTCCTGATATTTACAAGCAGCAGAGAGACTTCCCACATTTTGGTATCCAACACCTATTCCTCTAAAATTCTAATCATGTATTTGGTAATAATTTCTAATCTATAAAAATTTTTTTTACAACTTATTTCAGAGTAGTTTTAAATCTATGGCCAGACCTGGTGCGGTAGCAGATGCTAGGCCCTTACCCAGCACAATCTGCCCTCTAGTCTCAGCCTTTGAATATGATACTGAACATTGCAGCCCAGACCATCCCACACTCAATTCTTGGGTGTGCTTGCAGGTGCTACAGCATGGACCAGCCCAGTTCCCTACACTTAGTACCCATGTTCTATGGTTATGCTTAGCTTAGCCTGTCACCATCCCAGCCCTTGAGCAAACCAGCTGGTATGGCAGTTTCACAAGGGTGAGCTCATGATCCTACACAGAACCTGTACCCAGACCCTGTTCTCTCATGAGCTGGTTAGTGTCACGGCCATCCTAATGTGGTCCACTCCCTACCCCAACACTGTGGTGAGTACTGTGGTCAAGCCCTGCCAGACAGGACCCCCAGTCATGGCTTTTGTGTGTGCTGGCAGGTAGACACCCAGCTCTGGTCTTCTATGTGGGTAGGTGAATTGGTTTGGTCCAAGAAGGCCCCCTCATTTCCATCCTCTAAACTACGTGGTCTTAGCATCCTCATTGACTTTCTTTTAAATAGAAAATATCCTGGAACCTAAAAATCTCACTGGTAATTAGATACGCACTGAATAAGTATTTAAAAAAAACTAAGCAATTTACAATTAAGCTTTACAATTAAGAAATATTTATAGTTAAGTAGTATAAGTAATTTTGTTTTTGAGAACTAACTACATAAAATAGAGACTGTCAGTAACCAATGTATACCGGACAAATAATATTGTCCCACTCCCAGGCAATGTATATAGTGTCCATGAGAAGTCACATAGTGATGACCTTTGCATTTTCTTTGTCTAGCATATTGCTTACATAAAATGAAAAGAGGAACATTACTTACAAAGAAAAAATGGAAATGTATACATACTAGATGTAATGACAGACAATAATATACAATGAATTTGGCCATATAGAAGTCTCATAAAATCCAGAGGGCCAGATAACTGTGTGAGAATCTAAGACTGTTTCACAGAAAGAACAAGCTTTTAGCTCACTAATTTAATATTAGCTACACTGAAATTAGGGAACAGGCTAGGAGGGTGACTCCAGAGCTTGGCATTAGAAAATTATATGTGTTGGACATCAAACAGAAACGCTCTTTCTCTGTCTCTCTCTAACTCTATCTTTCTAATAAATTAAATCCATCTTTTTAAAATATTGCTAAAGTCAAAGTTAGTAAAATCATAACAAGTATATGAAATAAGGATGATTAGAATTCAACTGGAACATGGCTAAATCATTTCTAGAATGCAGCAATATTTCCTCACATATAATAACATTTTGTCCAGATTCTGCAATACATCCATGAATGCAGTTGTATATAGTCAGATACAAAATGTCCCTTGATGCTGAATTTATTTTGTTGTGGACTTTTCTCCTCAACACAGAATCTCTCTTTCCTTCAATTTTGTTTGCATGTTCGTGTGTCATACACAAGCATAAACCTAAGCTTGATTACTTCTCTGAGAAGTTTTGATGCTGAATCAAGTCACTTCGGAAGAAAAGACATATGGAGCTCAATCACCCAATTTCAGGAACTCAGAGACAGTTCTTTCATGTTGGCTGTTTGGATTCAAAGAGTGAAAAAGATCCAGATTTTTAAAGAGATTCATTTCAATAGGAAAGAACTTGCTGGAATGTTTATAGAACTGAGAGAGCAAAGAAAAGGTAAGGAAATCTCTGTGTTGCTGCCACATGAATCAGTAAAGGACTACGTTTGTGAACGAATGTTTGGAGAGATTTTTTGATTTTAAAAAACAATAATAATACATATGTATACACCTGGTTATTATTATGGACATATTAGGACATTTGTTATCAGAATATATATTATCAGGACATGGTGAAAAATATGGCTTATAAGATATCAATATGTTAGTAATAGAGATATATTAGGAAAAGCAATGAAGACCTATATGTGGAAACAATTTATTCTTAGATCATGTTAAACAGGTAAAATTTTAAGGGAGAGCAAACCTTACAGTGTCTACAAGAAAATTTAAAAATAAGGGGAGCAATGAGCTTCTTAACAGCAGTAGCAAGCCAAACTGAACAAAAACAGAGGAATTATTTAGTCAATTTCTATTTTACATTATTTTCTCTGCTAAAAATAAGAAAGGTAATGCCTGGGTTAAGCAAGTCTGCGTGACTGGCTGATGCAATGACTCAATGGCTAAATTCTCCCCTTGCAAGCGCTAAAATCACATATCGGTGTCGCTAGGTGTACTGACTCTTCCATTTCCCATCCAGCTCTTGTGGCCTGGGAAAGCAGCAGAGGATGCTCCAAAGCCTCGGGACCCTGCAACTGCCTGGGAAAGTTAGAAGAAGCTTCTGGCTTCTGGCTTTGGATCAGCTCAGCCCCAGCCATTATGGCCATCTGGGGATTGAACCAGTGGATGGAACAGCTTTCTGTCTCTCCTTTCCTTAAATATGATGTTTTTCCAATAAAAATGAACAAATCTTTATAAAAAAAAGGAGTCTGTGTGACGCATTAGAATAATCATAATATGAGCTGGCAGAGAACCAGAGGTCATTTTTGATATCAACTTGACTGACTTAGACAGAACTAGCAACTTGGAAAATCTGACTTCCAAGTGTATGCTGTAAAGAAACAGTCTAAACTGGAGGAACCAGAGAATCAAGTACAAAAAAATCTATCAATCAAGAAGACAGAAGCTAAAATGGCAATCATGTATTTCAATGCAGAGGCAAGAGGAACCTGAGGGCATCTTTGCTCTACGGTATCAAGAAGCTGAGACCTGCCTACTAAGTGCTGCCTTTTCTTTCTGGTCTTCCACAATTCCTTCCATGGATTTTCCTTTCTTTATCTTCCTCAGTCTCTTTGTCACCACTGTCAACCTTGTTTTTGGAGTGTATACTTTTTGAAAAAATAAAATATTTTGGAAATAGCCAAACATGGATTTACTAAGTCAGGACTGATATAAACCGTCCATGTTTAATTTATCAAGTGGCAACTTTTTGCCATCTTTCATTCTGTTTCCTCTAGTTTCACCTCATATTAGTGTTCTAAGAGATTAAGAAATTGAAAGTTGTTTCATAAACAGAACATCTATATTTCGACCAACTTTTAGTTGAGAAATATTACTTTTACAGATCAATGTCAAATGTGACTAGTCACATAAGTGTTGTTTCCTAAAGCTTAAAAAGAAAAGTCAATGCCTGTATCAGTCTGGATTTTTTTAGTATAGCCATTGGTATCTGAGGCAGTGTGAAACAGATAGGCATTTAGAGCCCTCATGACCTCACTATAAACAATCACAGTGACCAAGAATGAAGATATACCCTTAGGTACTACCAGCAGTCAAGCAACTACTTTCCTATCAGGAAAGCACTCTAAAACATAAACTCAGCATGTTTAAATGACTCATTAACATAAAACCTGAGTTGTCATACATGAAAAACATTTTCTTGTTTCTAAACACTGGGATTCTTTATACTTGTGTGTTAAGTAACTGTCAACACTTTTTCCAATGAGGGGAACAAATTAGAAAATTTGCCTGATTTCTAAATTCCACATTGACCTTTTATCAGGATTTCTGCTTTCATTAGTAAAAATGTTATCTTCTTGTGTTTAAACAATGTGCCCCATTAGTCCTGTGAGCTGTTTGCAGAGCAAAGAAGAGCTATAGGCATTTGAAGTACATCTTCAACACATTCTTGGTGATAATGGGCACTCTTGATTTTACTTGCCTTATCTAGAAATTTCAAAATTTAAATATAGGAGAAAGTATCTGGTATGGTTGTTCAGATGTCCAAATCCCTATCAGAATGGAATTTGATTTTAAGCTCCAGCTTGGTACTCTAGGTTGTTGCTGTTACACAATCAGGCTCAGGTAACTGAGTTTCTAATTTACACTTGGAAGATCCACACTGAGTACCCTGCTCCTGATTCTGATCAGGCCCTGCCCCCACCCCCAGAAAAGAAGCATTTAGGGAAATCAGTGAATTAGAGATTCTTTCCCTTAATCTCTCCTTTTTCTCAACTACATCTTCCTGTCTAATTAAAAAATAATCAAAAATAGCTTTTAGGTTTCTCTTTTATAGGATACTTCCCATAATTGCATTGCAAACTTTAAGAACAATTCCACAGAATGGCATAGTTATTGTGTGCTTCTACTCAACAGAATCATTTGGTTTCCATTTTCTTAAAACTTGCCATAATTAGTTATTCATTGCTTTTTGTTTTACAAATGCTCTCTGGGATACCAATGTCAAAGAAAAGAACGGAATTAACACATATCCCCAGTGTCTTATTGTTGGCTTATTTGACCTTGGAGCCATAACATACTTTTCAAACAAATAACAATGCTGCATTGTTAGTATCAAGAGATAATTTTGATTAAATTAACCAAGCTTATGTCAAAAATACGTAGAGTAAACTTTTAACATATTGCCAGGTCGGTGTCCAAATGTCCCAGTTCTAAATAGAGAGAAGTTTCACTTTCACATCCATTGACTATACTAAGCATGAAAATCTGGATTTTGCTTTGTTGATTATATAGTAAGGATTGTCAAAGGTGATGACATAATTTATGTGGTACCATCATTTGCATAGATGTAAAACATTTTCTTTTCTGTATACGCGATTAAAGATTACATTTCAGAGGAGGTTTCTTCAAAATATCTCTTCCTTACACATCCTGCCTTGCATCTGTGGAATCCCTACCATAGTGGCTTTCACGTGGTCTGAGTGTCTGACAATCCCCGGTCATCTCTTGTGAGTCTCTCTGAGTTTTGGTGTGCTTACTTATCAACAGGAAATAATAATAGTGAATTCTTCACAAAGCCTTCTTTCATGATCAGATTTGTTAATGCTGGCAAAATACTCAGAGAAGAAAATCTGGTACCAAATAAATTATTCCTAAGAGCTCTTGTATATCCTAGGACAATGAAAGTTTATAGCATTTAAACACATCTCAGGAAATTTACAAACGTGTGCTTGGCATTAATGCCTTCAAACCAGGAAAGCAATTTTAAGCAATCAAAAATATATAAATGTAAATTTGACTTTTACAATTGGATAGTTTTCTCACTTCTTTTTTTCACAATAGATTCTTTTTAAAGAATCTGTTGGCACCTTTTTTTGGTTTAAAGATTTATTTTATTTTCATTGTAAAGTCAGACATACAGAAAGGAGGAGAGAGAGAAAGGAAGCTCTTCTGTTCTTTGATTCACACCTCAAGCAGTCACAACGATGGGAGCTACATGGATCTGTAGCCAGGAACCCGGAGCTTCTTTTAGGTCTCCTGGAAGGGTTCAGGGTCCCAAGGCTTTGGGCTGTCCTTGCTTGCTTTCCCAGGCCACAGGCAGCAAGTGGGATGGGAAGTGAGGCTGCTGGGATTAAAACCAGCATCCACATGGGATCCCAACACGTGCAAGGTGAGGACTTTAACCACTAGGCTACCGCACCGAGCCCACCTATTTTTTTGCCAACAAAAGTTTAATGTTCTTATAATTTATGCTGCAAGAAGGAAGATGGGTTCTGGTTGTTCGTGCTTTATTTTTCCAAGAATTCTAGGATTTTCTCCCTGGAAAACTCTGGTTATGAGGTGGATTAAAATACCTACTACACCTTGGGTGCAGTCAACTTAGGAAAACAGGAGAAGGAGCATCACTCCAGTGTGTTAGTGAGAGGGAAGAAGATGGTGATTTTTAGAGAGCATCATTGTATGCAAGGCTACATCTTGATGGATTTCCAGCTTTGCAAAGAGCAGGAAGCATGGACAGTGGCATTCAAACTTGAAACACTACCAACAATGGTTATTTTAAGAGTTTCTCAAGTATGTTGTCATCATGCAGAGAGATTTAGCAAGGATGGGTGAAGGAGGCAGAGGAATGATAGAAGGCATGAAGTAACAACTACACTCTTCACATTGCCAAGTGCACACACACACATGCACACAGCACACACAGAAACTAAAGGCAATGTGACAGGCCTGGGGAGCTTCCTCAAATCACTGGGAATTTGAAAAAAGAAAGCACCTTGCAGAAGTGGGGGTGTTTCTCATTAGAATTCACAAGCCTAGGATGTTTGCCTAAATCATTAGAATTCACAGACTAGGACATCTGCCTGAACCTTTGTTTAGTGGTTATTTACTCCATAAAGGATAATGCAAATGAGAAAGAAACAATTTACAAAATCTGGTAGAGGCAGATGGCAAATCCTTTGCTATTGCTATGACTTACTAACCACTTTTTTTATCTAGTGAATCTTTAGTTGATGCTTATTTTACTCATTGATGGTTTTAAGTTATTTCTTAGAAAATCTTTTCATAAATTTTCAACACTTGTAAAATGGTGATTATTATTTATTAATGTGCATTTTTAAACCATATTTAAATAATTTGTCTCAAAGCATATAAATACACCCCCTACACTGTGTTTAATAACATAGTAATACTAATACTTTTATGTATTTTTAAAATATTTATTTTTATTGGAAAGTCAGATATACAGAGAGGAGGAGAGACAGAGAGAAAGATTTTCTATCTGCACTGACTTGGGCGACCTGGAAAAAGTTTGTGCCTCTTGTTCAGCTACCCCAACACTGGCCACTGTGGCCATTTGGGAACTGAATCAACAGATGAAAGAGCGCTCTTTCTCTCTCTTAAATAAATAAATAAATAAATAAATAAATAAATAGCTGTTTTCTAAGAAGGCAGAGAGGAGAAGAGGAGAAGAAGAGATTCTCAAAAGTTTTATATTGGTATAAGGGATTGAAACTTCATCTGATAATCTTCAAAAACTCTGACATAATTTCAGTGCATTACACGAGTTTACAAGTGTCAATATAACAGGAGTTTAAATAAGATGAAAATGCTGTTTCAATTGCATTTGTAGCTGACAGCAACACAACTGAAATCCTAAATTGCTTTCAAAAAAATTATGAATTTCAGAAGATAGCATGTGCTAAATAACATAAAGGAGCATAGAACCCTTTATCTCATACCACTCTCTCCTTAGGAGATAAAGATAGCACACACTTGTTACACTACTTAATGTCTAATGCTGAACTGTTATAATCCTACCATTTGCTAAAGCTGTTTATACTGTTACAAATCTAGACTACAGTTGATCAACCATGGATCTCAAAGTGTTCTTGCAAGCTGTATTTGAAGCTCTGGTATGAGATTTAGACTGCATATTAACAAGTGCTACAAGAAATTGTAAGATAAAATAAACAGACGTTGACTTTTTTAAAAATAAAATTCATAACATCTTTCATACAGCCATGATTTAAGAGAAAACACTATTTTGTAAGTTTAGCTCTCTGGTTAAATGTTAGAAGATATATTTCTTACAGTGGAAATCTAACCCCATCAAAAAACTTGATACAGAAGAATGAGTTTAAGTTAAAGAATGCAGAGTAAATAAGTTTGCATTACTTGATATCTGCCAATATTATTTCTTAAGTACTCTCCTCCTTCCACTGAAATACATGCAGTCTAAGCAAGAAAATTTGACTCAAAAGGTAAAGTCCCCCATTGAGTTTCAAGACTTGCAATAGTGTTTATATCCAGATACTTTATTAAAGGAAGCACTAGATCTTACTGTTATATCTCACAGTTAATTGTCTCCGAAACCTTTGTACAAATGGACATGCCACTCAATTTTTGGCATAGTACCTACAGTACGGAAATGCAAGGTGATATCTTTTCCTGGCACCTGAAAGATACAACTAAATGTACACTTGATATCTGGATTTCACAAATTGGCACAATTGGTTCCCCCTTTCATCCTAGAAAATGTTCCCATTTGGGAACAGTATGTCCTTCAGTATTAATACCTGCAGTATTCAACTTCTACTATCCCTTCTTTCCTCATCCTATGTTTATTTAGCATACTTTACTATGGAAGCATAATTTAACTACAGGTATGGTAATACATTATGGGATTATCTCAATAAAACTCCAAAATAGTGCATCCTGATATAACACATACATCAATAAAGTATTATCAGGACCTCAAATTTCTTCCCTTTGATACCTCCCATTATCACAAATCAAAGCAGTCACTCAAAGTAATGTTAAAAAATGTATTAGTGCCATAATGTATATATATTTTTTTTTTTGGAGATTTTCAGCAGCTTTTAATATTTTTCCTTTTAACTGGCACTTATTAGCTTGTAAATATTTATGGGTTATAATGTGCATTAATGTATATATTCTTTTGCCTATCATTACAAATTGAATGTTTGAGCGATCATTTAGATCTTTTGTGTAACTGCAGTCTATTCATTTACTTGCCTCCTTGGTATCAATAAACACTTTGGAGAGTATATCATGCTTTCCTATTATTTATTTTGCTAAATCTCAATGTTTCAAATTGTCTTCTGTTTTCAGTCTCATTGATTTTTGTATAGTTCTTATTCCACATATTACTTAAAATAGAAGTACTTAATTTTTAAAGGCTTATATCTTACATGCTTACTTGTAATGGCTCCAATAGTTTTATCTGCTGAGAACTACTTCTGAACAACTTATTACGAACATTTAATCCAATCACTATTTGATTTGGTTAATCTAGTTAATGTGATTTGATTGGTATTTGAATTATCTTTGCTCTTAAGCTATATCTTTCCATCCACGTTACTGTTCAAATGAATGATACAGGACACAAAATGGAATTCCTCCCAAAACTTGCCTTTTCCTTCTTGTCCTTTGTTAATGATATTGACAAATTCTACTTAACAATACTCGTTCTTTTTTTTGTAGTGCCTTGAAGTCTTGTAACATTTCTTGCCCCGTTTTAGTTTCTATATTCATCTTCAGTAACAGTTCTCATAAAACGAATCCTAACACAACAATGCTGGCATGTAGAGATTTAGACAAGATGGGTTTTTAAAAACTGGCTACTGATTTCTAAGACAAAGTTCCTATTCTCTTTTCAAATTATTTGAAATGTCTATTGTATCAGTTAATTAGAGATGAATTTAGAAACCGGAAAATAGCAAGCAGTAAAAAAAATTAAAAGCAAATATTCTGAATATCTTCTTTGCCATCAATTTGGTAGTCAGGTATCCTGAAGAAATAAGCTGAGTTCCCTAAGGAATTACATTCTGATGGTTGTTCCTCCACACAGAACAAAGTGAGATAAAATAAGATCTTGAGTATGGCTAGAATAAATTGACCTTGCTGAATTATGATTGATAAAATTGTTGGCCCCAAATTCAAAAGAATCTTAGACAAGGAAGGCAGCAATTTGGAAGATAATGAAGTCTGCAGAGAGAGATGAACAAGCTATTTTGGACATCAAAAAAGAGAGGGGGTGGGGATCAAATGGCATTAAAAGTTAGGTAAAGCATGAATGAATGGGTTGGGAGTCTGGCCTGGCAGATAAAGGACTGCTTGGCACACCCTTCTGACTTTAGCTTCCTGACAATGTAGACCCTGTTTTCAACAGCAGTGTTTTTCAGGCAGCTATATAAAGCACTTGTATTGCATGTCTACTTCTTGATTTCAAACAATTTTAAATAATTAAAACGTTTGTTATCTACATCTTAGTTCATAAGGTGAATTTTCCTAGAAGTGATCTTGCCTGACATGATCATCTGGAAAATTCATACTAATTTCTAGGCTCCACTGCACAATCTCCACATTTTGAAAGCAAGTAGTCCTAAATAATCTTGTATTGCAGTTTCTTTTTATTGCCTTGCCTCTTAAAGTTTTTTTTTGCTTTTACAATGATTACAATCATTATTTTAAATGACATAGTCTATTTCTACTATTAAATTGGTTCACAATCATTTTTAAAACATACTCAAAAAACAGACCTTGAATATTCTGGTACAGGCAATCTGGAGACCATAGTTCCAGGAAGTCAACTCCAGAGCCATTGTTAGTGTTCATATAGGGTCATACTAGATTTTCTTTGTCCTCAAAGCAGAGAATGGGTAATTTTTACTATCTTTGCACCTTACTCAAGAATTTACAAATGATATGACAATTATTTATCCTAATTTTATATAGAGCTTAATGTGAACATTTGGAATTGTTTGGACTTATAAGAATATAAAGCTAAGTAAGTATAATATATACTTCTGAAGATAATACTCTTATAAGACAGGAGGGTAGTGGTTTGCATGAATGCAAACTGTTATTAAAATTATTAAAGGACCTTAACTATCACACAGTTATAATGGTATATTAACTTTGGCAACTTTTTTTTTCTTTCTATCTATGCCTTATAAATAAATAAATAAATAAATAAATAAATAAATAAATAAGACTTTTAAAACTATCTTCATATAGTTTATAAAGTTGTGTTCAGTTTTTGATAAGTTATTAAGCTATATACTTGGCATTAGTACACGTGAGACTTTAAAAAAATTCACAGAAAACTGAATTTGAAAGATTTGCACCCCATGCAGTTTTCTCATAATGTTCAATTTTCATTAACTTTTGAAAATCCTTCAAATGAATGGTCTTAGTTTATCAAAGGATGCTTGGATTAGACTACGGTCACATATTAGTTCTATTTTATATTCAATAATTGTGTCAGGTAGAATTTTAAAATCATTTAAAAATGAAGTTTCAAATAAAAAGTTTTGTTACATATTTATTGCCTAAAGAGGTAAAAGCATTCGATAGCCTGAATGACCTTTATCAAATGCAAAAAAATTAATAAAATCCCATCACCACTGACAAAAACCCAAACATAAAATGTATGTGTCTCTGACAGTGTAAAGCTATAACTGCTGAATTTTCACTCTAATGAATTCCTGTCAACACATTATATCTGAAATGTAAATTAAAAACACTTGATTATGTTCAGCATTGATTTGCATACATTTTCTAAAGTATATAAGTCAGAAATAGCATTGAATTATCACAAATTTTTTTTTACCATATTGTATGTGCCCACAATTAGTTACTTGGTGAACATAATCAAATAATTGTGATTTCTAACATTTTCTATAAATATGTATTGTTTATTCATCCTATTTACTAAATTAGTATATATAAACAATGGCTTATTTACATAAAATGCTATCTTAGGTTTTAAATTTGAAACACTATGGATGAGAAAATGTGCATGGTATGGATATTACAATTTTTATGGTCTGGTTTATAATACATGAATGAAAGACTGTGGAAATAAAATTCAGACAGTATATTTAATTGGACTCAGTTGTACTCTTGCATGCCAAGTACTTTACACCATCTGTTTGCACATAATGCTCATTTAAGTCAAATTGATTACTCTACACACTACAGGGACAAATTTTATTCGAGATCAGTCTTGATCTATCTTTGAAAATACTTCTATTGAAATCATATTTCTTAGCATATAAGGAAGATCCAGGCACTTTACATACTTAGACTCAATTAATTTTCATGAGCATATTAAATACTATTGATGGTTTTCAAATTTAATAACAAACAGATAAAATCATGCAGATGATGTGTGATCAAAATCAAGGTATATTTTGCTCTAAGTGCATACTTCTTTCTCAAGCAAAATTGCTGGGCTGAAGTCAGCTATGTTGAAATATGGGTATGTCTACTGCTTCAGAGGTCAGTTCTATTCTGCATTTGTATGCAAGTACATATCACTGTACTTGAAATCGAGGTTTGTATGGAATGCAATTAAAAACTGTTATTTCATTCCAAAAAAATCTTAAACTTATGCTTAGTTTTCTCATAAAATGAGTTTTCCATGGACCTTCTAAAGAACTCTCACATATTTTCACAGTGCCACTTCTGCGTTATATCACCTTTTGCTGTATCAAGATGGGAGAATAATATGTCAATATTCAGAATAATGAAATTTATAGAGGAGAGGAAGAGACAATATCTCATTCCACTAACGATGAACTCTTTCTGGCTGGTAGGATTTGGCGCCTTGCAAATAAAGCATGAATCATGAATATTTATCAATTATTCTTCAGTTTAAATATCATGTCAGAAAAAGATGATCAGAGCACCAAATTCAAAAAATAAATATAAAGCCAACACGGAAAAACAACAAAGTAGCAAAAATACATATGACTCCAATAAAAATAATAAGTCTATGATTTGAAATCCACAATTGGAAACAAACATTCTAAAATTATTTCTATAATTAAGGGTATGGGATCAGAATCATTATTAACAGAAAATTAAACTCATTTAAAAATCAGTAACAAAAGAAAGATTAGGACACAAAAAATGTTTAGTATTTTAGTTTGATAAAATACAAAGTAAATGAGATACCACTATACACCTATTAGAACACAGGCAGTTAAAGAAACTGACCAAATCATGTGCTGATAGTAAGACAGGTCTGGAATTCTCATATATTGATGCCGTTAAGTGAAAATGGTATAGACACTTTTGGGGGCAACTGCTTATTCATTGCAAAATTAAATACACAGGGCCTGGCATGGTAGCACTGGATATATATATATATATATATATATATATATATATATATATATACATACATATATACACATACACATACATACATATATACATACACACATATACACACACATACATATATACATACATACACACATACATATATATATACACACATATATATACACACACACACATTGTATATATATATATAGTGTGTGTGTATATATATATAAAATGGAATATTATCCAGCTCTAAAAAGATGGTATGTTGCCATTTACAGCAAAATGGACACAACTATAGGATGTCACTGAGTTCAGACACAGAAAGACAAATACTACATGGTCTCTCTTAAAGTGGAAGCTTAAAATTAAAAACAAATTGAAATAAAAATGAAAAACAAAAAGAAAATGCTTCTTGTATCAGGATAGCTGCAAATACAGTTGTATAAAACTTGATTCCATACCTTTGTAAAATCAATGATTTATAAGTTACATTACCACATAGCTTTTATGATCTGTGATTATCTTAAAATTTACTATATATGGGTGAAACCATAATTTTCCCATTCAGTTAGAATTGATAGCTATAGCCCATCTTCCCATAGCTTACATTCTTAGTCACCTTATATCATATTGGGATACGCATGTATTTATAATTAATTATTTTTTATAAACGCAGTAGAGCAAGAGTACAGAAATATCTGTTAACTGTGCTATGTCCTCCTTTATTTTCCTCTAGTATTTATCTCATTTCTAACCTGTGATTTATCTTAAGTTGGTTTTCATATTGTTTTTAATTAAAATTCTAAAGGCTCTTATCACCCTTTAAAAATTCTTATCTCTCTTTAAGAATAGTTTATGTTTTTTGCTAAATAAGAGGGAAGTAAAGCTCTAGGCTAAAGAAATAACACGTTTTTGCTTTCTTTTTACTAATGGAGAGTAGTTGAATATATACATTATTGTACTCAGGTAAAACATTAAAATGCTTTTATTTACAACAAAAATGAAATAAGTTAGTGTTACATTGGTAATCTGTAATGGGAAATGCATTTGTCTCCCTAGGCAAACTGAAGTGGCAGGTATGTTGAATTCAGTAACCCTGAGTAATTAAAGCTTTGCTTAAAAACCTCATATTAGAGAACTCCACTTAATGAATTAAATCATTTTCTTAGCGTTTACTAATCTATCAAAAGGATTTATTTCTCTCATATGGTGCATTCAAGCTAAGCTAATGTTTATAAACATCAATGAATCCCTACAGGTGGAATTTTAAGCCAGTTTTTCCTTAAGCCTGTTTATTAGGGAAAATGATATATAATCCAAACCATAGATGAAAGTGGAGGATAACTGGTAAAACGACATTGAGTAGCCCAGAGTTTATCTGGTCCACAAAGACCTATAACTCAGTCTTCTACTTTCATAGGTCCCTTAAGCCTCCAAATAACTCTATGAAGGCCGTTGTTTTGAAAATATTAAGATCTCTTTTTTGAGATCTAATCCATAGACCACATTCGGAGATTCGTCTGTACATACAAAACGAATCCACATGGTTCCATAGAATCCACGTGAGTCAAGTAGAGGCTATATATCTATTGGTCAGGAATCAACACACTTCTGTGACTTTAGAATGTTGAGGTAGACTAGCAAAGTCATATAGCCTCAGGTTTGGTAACATTGCAGAGTTCACAGCAATAGTTTCTGCATGTAAAACCTTACAAAAAAAAAACCTAAAAGTAAAAGAGAGTAAGACAAGCAAATTCTATCTTGGGATGGGAAGTGGCTAAAATTTACAGGTTGATGCTGGACAGCATTATAGAAATGTAAATGGATATCCAAATGAGATCCACTTTACACCCTGTACGATAGCTAAAATCAAAAGGCAGACAACAATGAGTGTTCACAAAGCTGCAGAGAAATTGGAGCCATTACAGATTTTTGGTAATGAAAAATACTACAGCTACTTTTCAAAATAGTTTACCAATTTTTCAAAACTTTAAACAAATATGTGACCCAGTAAGTACACTCTCGGGTATATACTCAAAAGAGCTGAATACACATGATAACATAAGAAAATAGTACTTATATATTTGTCAGGTAACTGTTTATATTAATCAGAAAGTGAAACAAATTCATATGACCATCAATTAATGAATGAATGAAACGTGTGGCGTGGTGTATCCACACAAGGAGTATCATGCAACCAATAAACAGGAGTGAATTGCTGAAACAAATTAAGACATGGCCAAACCAAGACACCATCGTCAGTGAAGAAAGCTAGATAACATTGCATAAAATATGGTGTGATTCAAATAAGGTCCCAAATAGGCAAATCTATAGAAACATAAAAATCTATTAATGACTGCAAGGAGTTGGATGGGAAGGGAATAAAGGTGATTTGCATATGGTAATTGATATACTGGGTTAAGTGGCTGAGTAGGGTGATGCAAAAGTTCTGGAATAAGATCATGGTGATGGTTGTGTAACTTCAGAAATAAAGTAAAACTAGTGAATTGCATATTTCAAGTCATAGAATTCTGTGGCATATGAGCCAAATCTTAACTGAGAAAAAAATTTTAAGCTGTGGATTCTTTTTACTACCAGTGGCAAAAATAAAGTATTTTCAAGAATAGTAATATCATTTTTTCCTTTCTTAGAAAAATTTTATAATTTGATGATATAGTTCGATAGGCCCCATGTCCCCTGCCAATTTGCCCTATATTATTACAATAGTATAGTCCTTCAATAACAATCATAAATCCATCTTTTTGCTATTTAATGTATCCTGACATTGTAGGCATGGATAATGGCAGAGAGCCCAGCATTCTATTGTCAAGATGTATTTAACAGTTTCACTGGGAGTTCATCTTTGATTTGGAAGTAGAGATGCATACTGGATTGTATCTTCACATCTGGATGTGAGAGTCTGTTATTACAGTTACTATACATCCCTTTAATGAAAAGCCATAAGACGAAATAAACAACTGGGAGAAAAAATAGAAAATTACCAACACAGTTAAAGTAACATGCTACTGAAGAAACGAAAGAGAAAATGAAAAATCTTGAAGCAAACAGTGCTATTATGTGACCTATGAGTCAGCGGAGAAAATTAATAAGAAAAAAGCTTTTTTGAATAAATGAAAATTAAAAACAAAAACATCAAAACCTCACAGATACAGCACAAATAGAATTGAAAGGGCTACTGATACTGTATTTACATTAACGTCAGAAAAAAACCCACAATATTTGCTCTTTGACTTGTTTCACTGAGAATAATGATCTCTAGTTGGCACCATTTGGTTGCAAATGTTAGAATTTCATTTTTTTAAATAGCTGAGTAATATTCCACTCAATAGATATAGCACAGTTTCTTTCTCCACTCCTCTTTTGAGGAGAATCTGGGTTGTTTCCATGTTTTATTACTGTACATTGTGTGTGTTGCTTTAAATATACGATTACAGATCCTTTTCTCATGTGCAGACTTAATTTCCTTTGATATATTCCCAGAAGTAGGATAGTTGGATCCTACAGCCAATCCATTTTCAATTCTCCAAACACTCTCCATACTTATTTCCATAGTGGCTGTGCTAGTTTATACTCACACCAACAGTGAAGCAGAGAACATTTCTCCCTACATATTAGTAGAGTTCTGAACGTAGGCCAACCTCACTGGAGTTAGGTGGAACCTCAGTATGATTTTCATCTGTATTTTCCTGATAGTAAGGGAGCCTGAGTGTTTTTTCATATATCTATTAGCCATTTGAATGTGTTCTTTTGAAAAGTGTCTGTTCATTTCCTTCGCTCATTTCTTCACAGGGTTGTCTGTTTTGCTTCAGTCGAGTTTCTAATTTTCTTTGTAATTTCTGGGTATTAGGCCCCTATCAGTTGTGTAGTGTGCAAATATTTTCTCCCTTTTTTTTTGGTTGCTTCTTCACTTTGTTGATCATCTCCTTTGCCGTACAGAAGCTTCTCAGCATTTGATAAAATTAAACACCTCTTCATGCTAAAAATCTTAAGTAATATAGGCATACAAGGAACATTCCATTATACAATCATATCAACATATGAAAAACCCAATGTGTGGGATACATGAAATGTGAAAAGACTGGAAGCTTTTCCACTAAGGACTGGTACTAGACAAGGATGTCCACATTCACCACTGCTATTCAATATAATATTGGAAGTGCTTGCCAGAGCTGATAGGTAAGAAAAAATTTAAAGGTATTAAAATAGAAACTGAGGCATTAAAATTATTCTTGTTTGCACATAACGTGATTCTCTACATAGAAGAACCAAAAGACTCAATCAAGAGACTATTGGGACTCAAAAGAGAATTCAGCAGGGCAGCAGGACAAAAAAATTAATGAATATAAATTGATGGGACTAATATGCACAAGTAACTATGGCTGAGAAAGAAATTGTAACTACAGTTTCCTTTAGAATAGCAGGGAGATATCTTAAATATCTTGGAATTGACCAAACCAAAGACATGGAAGACCTCTATGATGAAAATTGCAAAACATTAAAAAAAGAATAGAAGAAGGTTTTAAAAGATGACGAAACCTCCCATGCTCCTTTACCTGCAGGATCAACATCATCAAAATATCCATATTACCACAAGCAATATACAGATTCAATGCAATTCCAATCAAAGTCCCAACAGCATTCTTAGAAATAGAAAAGAAGATACAAAAGTTCACCTGGAAACACAAGACACTATGAATAGCCAAAGCTATCCTGCAGAATAAAAGCCAAGCAGGAGGAATCTCAATTCCAGACCTCAAGACATACTATAGAGCAGTGGTCATCAAAACAGTCTGGAACAGGTACAAGAACAGAGGAGAAGATGAATGGAACAGAACAGAAACCCCAGAGAGGAGCTCTCACATATACAGCCAACTAGTGATCAACAGAGGACTGGAAATAATCCAGGGGGAAAGCTTGGTCTCTTCCTTGAATTCTGTTGGGGCAGTTGGATAGTAGCAGCCTTCGGGGATAAGAAGTAAGATGCCCTTTTTATACAAAATCAGCTCTAAATGGATCAAAAACCTAAATCTGCACCCAGAAACCATCAAACTATTAGAGGAAAACATAAGAAGACTGTCCAAGACATAGGATTTGGGAAAACCTTCACAGAAGAGTCACCAAAAGCACAGGTAGTCCAAGCTGAAATAAACAAATGGGATTACATGAACAGTAGTATCTTAAACTAAGATATTATTACTGGAAATTGTTTGTATGACTCCCCAAAGCATGAATCATTTTCCAAATATGCAGTTTTATTACCTTTTATCCACTGGACATATTTTAGAGCATATACTCAAGAGTGTTGATTAGTTAAAAATAAATGCCCCAGTGCATATTTTAGTACATTACTAATTATTTAGAGAAAGAGATTATATTGCTATTAACTATTTTAGTGAGGGCATAACACTAAGTTGATTAGTATTATATTAGTACTCCTTAATGACATTATGAAAGTGAAGATAACATTTTAAAAAGTAGATGCCATAGAATTAAAAGTAATTTAGAAGTTGAGGTAGTGCTTTAATATGTTAAACTAATAAATGGAGCTGTAAGAATTCTGATATCACACAATAGAGGAAAAAGCACTTCTCTTTCATTGGAGGCATTTATTTAAATGACAGAATAGAAACATGTAGATGCTCTGCAGAGGACATGAATTACAAACTCAGAGACATAATGGCACCTGAAAATCAAAGCAAATTACAGAAGTTTCTTGGAGGAAAGAAAAGTCATGAGGGACTAACCTATACAGTTCATTCTTGTTTTCCAAACCAATCAAGGCTAGGAGTAGAGTATAGCAATTTCAGTACTTACATTGGTAACAAATTTTTCAGAAGGTGCCAAAAAATCAGCACACAGGTAAATCATTGTATTACTTTCAATTTCAAAATCAACGAAACATTGCATTTGAATATGATTATCATTTTAAAGGAATACAGGGTCATTGCTTTGCAACATCACTTGAGCCACTGAAGTCATCACCTAATTTCTCACTATCTTATTATTCCATTACTCTTCCTTCATAGAACTCAGCAGAACAATATAACCTCATGTAAACTAGGAGACATCTTTGTTGGTTATTTAATCTCACCATAGTTCAGCCTGGTGGTGTGCAGCATAGTAGAAACAGAACAAATATTTACTGAATGAATGAACGCATCCAAGTAAAGTAGTGGCTGTTCTGAAAAGTAAATGAAAATCTGCTCATAGTCAGTTACAGTTAAAATTATTAAACACCAAAGAATATAAAATATTGATGCAGTTTAAAAATTTTTACAAAGCAATTTATATGGTTCATTTCACAATATAGTTGATTTTTAAAGATTTTAACGAAAAATAAACTCCAGCAATCTGCTAAGTAAAAAGCAATCTTTGTAAACAACAGAAATAAAATAAAATTGACAACGTAGCCTTATAGAAAAATTTTTAAAACGTTTCTGGATTCAAACAGGATAATCAGTAGTTGGCAGAAGAAATGAAAATTTGATTCAATGCTCTTCCATATTGACATGACAAACATCTTGTTAGAGTTACAAGCCAGTCTAGATTATCCTAAAATCTGCCAAGATCAGCAAAATTATACTTCAACACAACAAATGGCTAAATACTAAAATGAAATAGACACGAGACAGCTGAACGGTACCTTATAGCCAATTTAAGGTATATAGCAGCCGGTCCTGTATATAAACTAAAATTGAAATGTCAATGAGCTAATCAGAGGTTGTGGTTAGGACTTGCTTTTTTTTTTTTTTTTTTAACATACTGGTTACTCAAAACCATGTCAATTCCATAATATTGCAAATTGCTGTTGATGTTATATTGGGACTCTTAATTGACTGTGATGATATTCTACCAGCTCTAACTTCAAACCAAAAATGGTCTCCCCAAGAAACTGTTCAACCCATCTGGACAATAAGTAGCTGGACTCTATGTTTGGTGTATGTTTGCAAGGAAAGAATCTTGATTGAATTTGAACTGTAATACTGCATCAAGGTGGAGGAATCCACCATGGGGGAGGGGAGGGGAGGGGTGGGGGGATTCCCAGAGCCTATGAAACTGTCACATAATGCAAAATAATTAATAAAAAAATTAATTAAAAAATGAGAGTTTCTATAAAGCAGTTCTTAGCTTAATCTGGGTCATTGACATCATTCTATAGTTGTTAAGAACTAGAAGCAAAAGATTAAAATGATAATTTTATCTTATCACACCAAACCCCTTCAATGTTGTCTGACAAATTGTGATTTATGACATGAATTAGGCTATGAGAGTTGACAAGGCAAGTGTGATTTCATTTAATTTTTGAAGCCATTATAGATTCAATTTTATACATATTCCAACTGCAAATGTTCCCAGGAAATAAAATGGGTGACTTATTTAGAGGAGATATACCAAGATATATTTGCATATTTACAAATTCCAATTAATTATTCAATTAAATATTTTGAATTTCAAGTACGTATATTTATAACAAAATGCAACAGTTTTCTTCTTTATTTAGTCACCAAAACTTCTAGTCCTAATAAATAAAATTTTCCTTCCTCGTCACAACCCAAACAAAGAGCAAATTTCATTACAGTAGGGATAGTCACAACTCTTACAAAAGCCAGTTCTCCGGTACAGGCATGCACACAGAACAGATCTTGCCTGCAAAGTCACAAATGAAGTTACAAGACTGACTTTGCCCAACGTAAGCAAGTACAGAAGATGTATGTTGTCTACAACTCATTGGGGCTACCAATTTCCAACTTTTTTGTTCTTATCACAGGATGTGGAAGAAATATTTGCTAATTAAAGATGCCACAAAGTCTGAACCACCCAGAATATCACATGTGAATACAAACTGCATCTTTTCTACAGAGTGTTTCTTAACCTACAGTACACTTTGTAGAAATGTCCATAACAGGCAGGGCAGAGTAGACCAACACCAGGTATCTCTAACACAATCCAAGTTTCCTATGTGAGTAGCAGAGATGCAGACACTTAAGCCATCATTTACTCTTCCAAGATACGCATTAGCAGGTAGCTAGAATCTCAGAAGCAGAACTGGGACTTGATCCCTGGCATGGCAATATGAGATGTGGGCCTTTCAAGTAGCATAATAACTGCTGCCTTACCGAATGCCCACCTCTATTCACTTTTTAAATTTATTTCTTTATAAAAATGATTCATTTGCTCCTGTTATATGCTCGACTGTCATCAATGTTAATGAATGTTTATTCACCCAAATATATTTATTTTATTATGGCTTTTTTGGTGTGTTAAGTGATTAAAGTAGCCTTAAGATCATTTGCTACACATGAGTTATAACAGGTAAAATTACCTTTACAAGTGGTAATGATCTCACAACCCAGTTAACACTTTGTACTATAAATGCCCTTTTTTGGGAGAATCTGATCACAGTGTGTGCCAAAAGAAAGGAAAAGGTCAAACATAAATGCCTTGTGTGAAACGTAAATCCAATTACCAGCTGGAAGGCCTAAATTGACCAATCTTACGACAATTTGACAGAAAACATTTTGCTATTATCTGTTTTAAGTTACTTTTACGTTATTTTTTTGCCTCTACTCTGCAGTTGTTCAACTGCAAATGTCATTTTCCATATTGTGTTCCACAACAACTGAAACAGCAACTCATAATTATGATTTGAATGTATTAATCATTCATAAATAACACAGCATTTTTTCTTCTTAGGTTGACTACTTTGAATTTTTTGTTAAGCAAAGAATAAGCAGAAAATGAAAAGAACACAGTAAACTAAAAATTGCATATTAAAACTTTGGATTAGAAATTGTACAATAAATAATTACAACAAAATTTTAAGCATTTGCATTGGTACTTCCAACTAAAATAATTATTTGAAAAAAAGATGATTTGAGTCAATGTTTTATTTTTCTGAAAATATTTGAAAATTAATTTTTGATAATATATTGCTGTTGATAAAGTCTTCAGTACTTAGTTGAACTCATACAAATGTTTTTTCAAGTAAGAGCATTTTAGAATTTAAGAGTTTTGGGCATTTTAAATATGAACTGCTAGTTCTTTATACTGAAGTAAATATTTATAGCATATGTAAGCTGTTAAGATAGTATAGCATAGTATTCACACTGTCTTCTGTAATATTTCATTACATTTGTGTTAGCATTTAATTGCAGATTTGATCTAGTTTAGCTAAATTTTCAATATATTTATGACAAGAGTAGTATTGTGCATTTATACAAGGCAGAAAATTGCAAAATATGCTAATGGTATTTGCTTCTCAGAGGTGGACAATTTTTCAGTATCTCTAATTTCCTTTACCTTATTTCTTCAGCATGCAACAGTGGGAAAAACTGTGATAATCTGAATAAGGGTATTCTATTCATTCTACAGAAACTGTTGTTACTAGGATTCTGAACTAAATATTCAACTCATCATTGTTGAGTGACTTAGTAAGTCACCTCTTTTGGTAAGATCTGGTACTACATCAATGTATCTTGAATCATGCCCCTATATTGATGAAAAGATGACCTGAGTCAGGAACATATAATGACCTAAATTGAGCAAAAAATATGTCACTTGTGGTAACCAAAATGAACATTATATCAGCTAAATATTTGCAGAATTAAAAGCTTGGAGCTTATAGGGTTGAGGAGCAAAATCTGCAATAATTTGTTGTGACAGCCCTAGGAAAGTTAATAGGTACTTCTAGTATTTGGTTAAATAGAATGTATTATACTTTTTCTAACAATGTGTATCAACATTGATCATGGTAATCACACAGTGCATTTTCAGAAAGTTTTCTACTTGAAATTCTTATTATCTAGATTGTCTAATGTGATATATTGTAAAAACCTAAAGTAGATGTAGTAACATTGCCTGCTTCTCTCATGTCTTGTATGCATTAACTTTGTGTGTGTAAATTTAGTAGGTTGTGTTGTGAACTGAGTGTTGTGTTCCCCCAAAGATCAAAGTGGAAGTATTTTAAGGTAGGACCTTGGAGAAATAAATTAGTTTAAAAGGATCATGAAGATGAGGCTGCCATTTTGAGATCAATGTCTCAGTAAAAAGAAGAGACAACAAAAATCTCTTTGTCAGTCATTTACAGACTGTTTACAGACTGTTTACATTGAAAAGGCCTGTTCCCAGGTAAGCAAGGGGCCTACATCAGGAAACAAATCTCCAGTAGGTTCACACTGGACTTCTCAACTACTAGAACTGTGAGAAACAAATGTCTGTTTTACAAACCAACTAGCCTATGATACTTTGTTATAAAAGCTTGAGTTTATTAACAGAGGCTTGAAAAGAGTGGAGGAATGATACAAAATCCAGTTTTAGGAAAGTGTTTGAAGTTGGAAGATCCGATACAATGTTTAAACATTGTCACCTACTGCATTTACATGACCAAATTAAGAAAAAATTTGCTTTAATCAAGTCTTTTAAAATGAGTACACTCTCCCTGAAGAAGTAATTAATAACCCATGAATGTTAATTACATCTGCTAGGTTAATTTTCTTCCAGTGATACATTACAGGAAAGCTTTGGAATTGATAGATTATCTCCCATTTGCAGTGTCACTTGCAGAACTAAGGGCTGAATATATAAATTTTGGAAGCATATCTTTGTCAAGGCTTGGATGCAATTTTATAAAATCATATGTAATTTACATTAAAATTTGAGGGTGGAACTGACGATTATTAGAAAAGCAGTGAAGCCTTCTGCAGAGCACACATCTCTGCCTACTCTGCTGTATGTAATCCTAACAGTGATTTTTATCCTTTTGGCTGCTAGTCCATGAACTTCAAATTATTTTAAATGACTACCCGTTAGTGAAATTTTAAAAGTTAATAAAGAAAATACATGTCCATAGTTTGCTAAATTATAGAAAGCAAAAGCAACCACAAGAACGGTAGTGAAGGTACCTACTCAAATTAACTTTCTCTGATGCACAGGGAGCCATTGCTAACCAACAATAACTCCTTGCTGGTAATTACTTGGCTAGTAATTGTTGCTGGGAGAACAAGGCAAAAGCAACCTGGTGGAGGTTCTTTTCTTAGAATCTCTGGGAGAGCAGAGACTTCTCAGCTTTTACCCCCTCACTGTGAATAAGATCATTGCCCAATCCAGCACTGCAGTTATATCAGTGAGCAAGACCAGCTGTATTATTAAGACGGACGCTGAATAAGAGTACGGAAACCTACTGTCAGATACACATCAAACACAAGTCACTAATGAAATTATTCAGTTTCTGAATCAGTCCTTCTGAGGTTTCCAATTTTCTTATCTATGGTATTATGCATAATGATAAGATTCTTAACTTTTCAAATAATATTAGTGTGAAGTTTATCCAAATTATAGCTTAAAGTAGTCTATTCAGGATAAGCTGGTTTACGGAAAATATATTTATATCCATTTTAACATAATCTTCATAATAGATTTTTAAATTTCACAGCAAAGTTGAGGATGGTATGGAGAATTCCCTTACATGCTCTTCCCCTACACATTCATGGTCTCTCCCATTATGTGTATCCTTCTCTAGAGTCATATAACTGCTGCACTTGATGAATCCACATTAACACATTATCATTCAAAAGCTACAGAAACATATCTACACATGTGTGTATACAGACACACACAGAGCATAAATTTTACCACTTAACACTTTAATAATACAATTCCATGGATACTGAATACCATAATGATGCTGTGTAATCATCAAAACAACTTCCATTACTTTTATATCACACCAAGCAGAAATCCTTTTCCCATTATGCAATAATTATCCATTCCTCTTCTCTAATGCCTCTGTGCCTAAAATGCTGTAATTTACATTCTTTCTCTATGAATTTTACTACTCACCAGCTTGTACAAGTTGAACCACATACACGGCCTTTTGTTTTCAGATTATATCATTGTATAAAAGACCAAAAGTTCCAACTTCATCAAGTTATTTTCATTCATATCTGGAATCTAGTCATCAATATGATAGTATTAAAAAGTGGGGAAAGCCATCACTTACAATACCCACAAGCTCTTACTGGAGTGACAGTTCGAACTCCAGGTTTTCTGCTTCTGATTCATCTCCCTGTTAATGCACTTATCCAGCCACATGACCAGGCTCCTAGCTTCAGCTTTGACCAGTGCTATCTTTAACTCCGTGCATGTGTTGTGTGTAAGGTATGTATTAGGTATGTGTGTCTGTGGTGTGTTTGAGAATATGTGTGTCACTTCTCATGTCAAGTAAGTAAATTTTGGTAAACATTTTTTAAAAATTAAAAGCATGGCCTTAGAAACTGGTTATATCATATTTTGTAAATGAAAGACCTTATTTCTGCCTGAAGGACCTTATTTGTCACTTCCACAATGTAAGGACGTAAATATAGAATGCTATAAACCAGGAAAAGGCCCTTACTAGTTATAGAATGTGCCAATGTCTTATGTTGGAATAGCCAGCGTCCAGGGATTTCTGTGTTTTATAAGCTACTCAGTCTATGACATTTTGTCAAAACAGCATAAACACACTATGCTGGAGAAAATCCCCAGCATAGGCAAATGTATGTGTGTGTGCATGAGTATACTCATAGACGAACTGTAGAATAGATACTAACTTACTGGGAAGTGAAGACATGTTACAGTATGCATCTCTGATACTGAAGAAAAAGAAGACTCCCAATGAAACTGTTAAATGTACCTGCACAAGAGGATATTAAATTTTCTATCATTGCCAATACTATTATTGAGACCGTTTGTATTTAGTAAAATGTATATATTCTTGATTAATCTCATATATTTGTTAATCATTGGTTACACAATCCATATGAAATAAGACGCAATTCTACTACTCTAGGAAGCTTTTTGTGCTACATTTCAATCAATTACCTCACTGAGATTAGACTAGTATAATTACTAAGACTAAGGTTGGCTTTGCTCGCTGCTGAATGTCACTATTACAGTAATACTGATTTTAATATGTATATATTTAACATCAATAATTCCTATCTGTTACATGTATTAATATTTTATAAATCAATATCATACTTTGTCTTTTCTACTCTTTACAGTTTCCTTGCATATTTGCTTGTTGACAAAAAGCTGCTATGAATAATTTTATTACTTTTTGTGTCAATACATAAATTTATACATATTTTCACAGAGATATAACATTTAATACATTCACATGTATTTTAAAACATAGGCTGTTTATCTTTGTAAGACACCACAAAATTTCTTTAGGATAAAATTGTACAATTTATACTCCCTCTCAAAATGTATGAAGTTTTTTCGGTCTGTCCTCTTCAACACTTGGTATATTCAACATCCATGGTTTGCTTCAATTACAGTGACATCTCATTGAAGATTTTTCATCTTTTTGATGACCATCTCTGTTCACATTTTCTTACTCTTATTATCAATTTTGTCTCCTTGTTGTATGTAATCGTTGTTCAAGTCTTTTGCCCACTTTTTAATTTGGTAGTTTTTCTTGTAGATCTGAAGGATTTCTTTATTGTGAATAGAAATAATTTTTGCTATGTATGTGCTGTAAATATAGCTCATTATTTTGTAGCACCATGGTTCATTATTTATTCTGATAAGAAAGCATATTTTGGTATCTACCTTGTCAGTAAGTTTCAGGTGTAAAACAGCATACTGGTAAGCATAGGTACAATGGTATATATCTGATCACTGGAATTGATTTTACACACTTGAAATGTACACATATTAAATAGCTGCATCCATGTCTCCTTCTCTTAATGTCTTGGTCACTGCCATTCTATATTCTGCTTCTGTAAGTCTCACTAGTTTAAATTTCTCATATATGGGAGTAATTCACAATGTAAGATTAATTACATTGAAAGATGTTTTAGTATAAAAATCGTGAAATCCAAACACAGATTTCTTGGGATATGCATTTTCCTTGACCTTTTAAAAAGAACCCTGTAAGTCATGAAGAATCTATGACTGCCTGATAAGAGGGAACATAATGCTCTCTATGGTTATCACAAATGAAGGGAATTTCATTTTCAAAACTAGAAAACATCACATTGTATTTAACTACCACATCTCTATTCAGTCATCTGCCCACATGTATGTAAATTGTTTCCAAAATTTTGTTTTTGGAATGCTGCAATGAACTCAGAATTATGGACACTCTCTTTCAGATCAGATTAGTTATTCCCTTAGATTTGTTGCCTCAGTCTCAGAACCACAGCCAGTAACTGATCAAAACAACCATCTGACACCCTACTGTAGTTAGCATGTTTAGTGCCAAGATTCCTGGTCTATTGCATCAAGTATCACTTATTTTCACTTACTCCCACAAATTTTCTCTGGCCTCATAAGTCATTTTTTAAATGTTGGACTACATTTACCTTTTAAAATCATCACTCTTGTTTCAGCCTTGAAACCATCTCCAAACTCCCCCATTGATTAGACTCCAAATAGAATCCCGAACAACTCTACTTATCATAGATTTATACTGCCACACATTATTCAACGAAGAAAAAAACATTCCTTTAACATTGAAGGGTATGAGAAACAGAGAGCAAAATGGAAAGACAGTTTACTGATGTTCTTAGATGAGAAACCCAGCATCCATGACTGTACATAAACATGTTGAACAGTTTCTGTACTATAGATGCTATCAACCTCTACACTTTCCTCACAGTTCTAATAAATCCCCCATTTCACATGTTTACCAATTTCTGCAGGTGAACTTGCTTCTGTTAAATTTAAACAATGTCACAGGTATTTTTTTTGTCACTAATTGCTTGCTCCAATACATCAATTCTGAATGAATGACAAGAACCAATATAAAGCACTCTCAGATGATGCTGAATGACATTTGGATAATAGAAAGGCAGGGCTCAGCCCCTCCTCACTGACTCCTGTTGCTCTCAGTATCAACTTAAATGATTTCCTTATGGAAGGATACACAACACCCTTTTATATATCCAGCATCATTTATAATACAAGGTCACTGCGTAAGGCTTTCAGATTTCTCCTTCGGGATGGAAGGACTGAAGAACACAAATAACAGAAACAAGAAAAAACCTGTTTAGTGCTTAATAATGAGGAAAGATGGGGTTATTTGAAATTTGAAGTTTATTAGCATAAGCTCACCAATATCCTTTGTATTACTAATCATGCTAGGTATAACTCACTGAAGGACTGAGATAAGACATTTCATGACACAGATCCTTGTCACCGTTTATTTCTGTGTGAGACTGGAAGGCTGCAAGGATGATGATTGAAGCCACTGTAGACCTCTGCTGAATTCAACACTTTAGTAGCATGATAATGACAGCTGTTACAAGGGAAAATATCATACATCACATGGCCTGAAATGTTTCCTGTCAAGTTCAAAGTTGTGGCTGGCACCTACTCTGATATTCAGAAGGAGGGAGAAGATGGCTTTTCAGCAGGCTTTTATTGATGCTAAAACTTAAAACCCAGAGATTTTTCACTTATCTCTAAAAATAGAAGACCACAGGGCAGGTGGTTTCACACCTGTATTTTCCAACAAATGCAGCCATTGGGGAAAAAAGGCAGAAAGCTGCAAAGGGTCCCAGGCTGAGGTGGCGAAACACAGACGTTCCACCCATTTGCTATCACAGAGCACTATCTTCACGCCAAGAACACTTGGCTTTTCTCCTGCTTGAAATGCCTTGCTTTCCAGACAGGAAGTGGCCAGCCGGGATGCACTTGTGACTCACTGGGTGGGACACAAAGATCAGATACTCCTCTCTGGGGTGTTGAGGATTTCTCTGCACACCCCTCCCAAAAATATTCACCTGAACTGTTGACATTTGTCCTGTTAAAGTTATAGAGTTGGACTACCCGAAAAACAGCCAGGTTCAGCAAAATCACGCTTCAATGCTATAAAATGCTAAATACTAACATTGAAAAAGACAAGAGACAGCTGAATAGCAATCTATAGCCATTTTAAGGTATATAGACCATGGTTGAATGTAAACCAAAGTTGAAATGTCTATGGGGAAGTCACAGGTTGTGGTCGAGAACATGCATTTTCCTAGTAACATATTGGTTAATCAATACCATGTCAATTAATGCCATAATGCTGTAAATGGTTGTAAATATTGGGTTGAGTTTTTTACTTGATTGGGATGATACTCTGCTGGTTCTGCCTTTGGACCAGAGATGGTCTCACCAGGAAGCCGTTGAATTTGCCAGGACAATTAGATGCTGGACTTTACGATTGGTCAAAACCTCCAATGAAAGAATCTCAACTGAGTTTGAACTATGGAAATACAGCGGGGTGGAGCAATCCACTGTGGGAGGGGGAGGGTTTGGGGAGGGGCGGGGGGAATTCCAGTGCAAAAAAAAAAAAAATGTGTGTCACATAATGCAATGAAATTAATAATAATAATAAAAAAAAAAAAGTAAAAAAAAAAAAAAAAAAAAAAAAAGAAATGCCTTGCTTTCGGCCTACTTGTAATCCACCCCCCTGTTTTCGGTGCCTACCAAATGTGGAATATTTAATTATATTATGCAACAATAACACCACCTTTTAGTTTAAGCACAACTAAGAGATAGCAATTTTGAGCTATTTGAAACAAAACGAAACAAAAACTTTTCAGTATATATTTTGGGAATATCCACGTTAAATATTTTAGGGAAATCAAAGGCCAGATTATATCAGTTTCTAAACCTCAAATAGCAACAACAACAAAAACAGAAGTTTGGAACCCAGACAGTAGGAAACAAATTGGGGTAAACTGGCTAGCTGCTGTTTTCACACTTCCGAAAGTGATGAAAATAACAATTTACGCAAGGGACAGAAGGCATGGAGTGATTACTAAATGTTAAGACACTTCAGTCAGCACCCCAGGTAAATATTTTTACCATCTATGAAAATCTTAGTCAATGTTAAATTGTAGGCTATTGTATTACTGTCACTTAGAAAACAAAACAGCTGACTCAAGGTAGCTAAACAGTTTATGTAACATGGACTATGAACCCAGTTAAACTGTGCCCTTCCGCAAAATAAACTATTAGCACTTCCAGGAATATACTACATTTAGTATCCTTCAGATGAATTCTCTAAAAGCAAAACAGTATCTACAACATTTCATCCCACACCCTCAGTAACATTATTTATTAAGTGCCAAAGCAGAGAGTTTAATAGAAAATATGTAGCTAAATGGTCTAGGCAAGGAATCTGACACTAAATCACAGGCAGAGCATAATCTGAAGCTCCTGATTTCAGCAGATGCTTTCAGAGTGGACAACAAGAAAGGTGATGAAATGTACTCTGGGGGGAAATGTTGGAATGAAGTACCACACAGCCTTGAAAGAGAATACGGGCCCAGATGAAGGACATCTTTTTAGTTCAGATAATTGTGGGACAAATTATAAGTTGAATAACAAGTTAGCCACTCATGTCTTCATACTACATAAATTACATTTATCAAACTCACCATTTGTGGCTCAACCCAGAAACAATAAGGAATCCATAACATCTATCCTAAAAGATTTTAAATTAATGCTTTACCTTATAAAATATTTTGTCAATGAGTAGTTTATCACAATGTTATAATTTGTACCATTTTCTTTTATATATATATATATATATATATATATATATATATATATATATATATATAATTTGACTTGTCAGTTGCTTAATCATTTCAGATTTGTAACACTAGCTTCCAGGAGTCATGAGGAACTTCTGCTTATAGAGGTGATAATGAATCATTTGATCTTTAAAGGTTCTTAATTCTGCAAATTAGCGTTCTTAAGTTAACCTAAATTTTATATTAAATACATACTTCCTCATAGAACTTCCAGCCATGATCAATCTGTTTATCAATATTCTTTCTGCACATAACAGCATGTTTTTGGGATCCATTTCAATACATACAACTATACAAAATAGGATTTATAATTATTTTCTGCTATAGGAATTGTATAAATAAATGAGAATGTTGTAATGGAAGAGCTACACTGTAAAATGGTTTTGTTTTTGGTTAGTTCTGTTGTAAGTTTGTCTGCTAACAACATATTGCAGATAGATGATTTGATTAAGTGTGAACGTGTCTTACTAGAAGTTTGCATGCACTACCTTATAAGCGTAACAAGTGGGAGAATTCAGACTTGAACTCACAAACCTCATCCAGAGTCTCATATTAACTATGAAAATGCCTGAGGCTCTTCATGCATAACAGTAGAAAGTATCCCTTGCTTAGTTTTAGAGGGAAAAGGGAATTTTTTCATAAAATGGAAAGCCTTTAGCAACTGAAAAGGAAACAGCAAAGACAGAGAGGGAAGGTACTACTACTTCATCACATTTAGAATCCTCTCTCTCAGGAAAAGGTAGAAACTAAATGTAGACCAATTAAAAAAAAAGATTGTTAGCATATGTGTCTTACATTTATGACAAAGCCTTTTCTTTTAGAATCTTCAAACTGCAACCACATTTGGGGACTCTACCACTGTGATTATATTTGGAAGCTTGATTTTATTTGTTTCATTAGGTACATTTTGCTATACATTAAGACATGAACATAAGATTTGCAATATCACACTAACTTTAAATAGGCTCAATGTCATTTGAAGCTATCTGCTGCGAAAGAATAAACTTTTACCAACCCACAGAAATCTCACGTTGGGGAAATTACTTCTGATTGGCAAGCAAATGGATCAGAAAGACTGTTGGCATGGGAAACAGCAATGAGACACAATCACATAAGCCACCAGTTAGCGTAGGTTGTCAATAATTATATCAGCCTTTAGATGTTAAAAATCAATGAAATCAATCATGCAAGACAAAATCAATAACAACATACACTTTGGTTCTGTTACGCCACTCACAACAATTAACACTTACTAATATGTATCTATTTAACATCTATAAATCGATTGAACTGTATCTATTTCAGAGAATAACAGGTGACAGATCATATTTTTACATGTACAGATACTTTTAGAGACTTTGCTCCATACATGCTTCGGAGCAAACACAACTGAGCAAATAATAAGAAAACTACTCACTGCCTTCACGAAGTATGGTCACAAACCAGAGAACTCTGGAAAGTAAATAGGCAATCTGGATTAGCAAGTCTGATAAGCAGGTTATACAGAATGGACTCAAAATAAAGCCCTTGAGACCTCAGAGGATAAATTAAGGGAGATATCAATACTTTTCCAAGTGGAGCAGAAGCATAAAAGACATATTGTATCAAAGGGCAAAAATTATGTTTCAACACATTAATTTTATCAATGAAGAACCTGAAATACATCGATCATTACTTGGCCAGGCTTAGGCAGCTAACTATTTAAAAATCGAACAAAATCCACACTCCAAATATGGATTGAGTGTTCTTTCAATTAGTGATGCAGTTTCTATTTAACGGTTTTTTTAAATGTGAGATTCAGTGGAAATTAAACATTTATAATGTTAACTTTCCTTACATTTTCCTCTTTGTTTTCTCATGTTTGCTAATGCATGTGTAATAAAAATGCAAGCACAAAACTAATTGATAATCTACAACTGAGATCAATTACAATTAATCTACAACTGGGATCAATTTCAACAAGACCTGTATTTTGGGAGTCTGAAAACTCATTCTATGCCTAGTATGGGTAAAAAAAAAATGCTTCTGTATCCAACCCAGCTGGTACAGAATTTTGGATTTGTATTAAACTTTGTAATTGGGTATGATATGATGTATTCTAAAATACTGCATCTTTCCTATGTATAATATTTCATTAGAGATATAATCAACAAACACCTTGACTCATACTTGTGGCACTAGAAAAAAAAGGTTCACTATTAATAATCAAATTTAATTGCAAGCACAGACTACTCATGGTGATTAAAATAATGAAAATAAATTGGCCATTCTACAAGCCTGTGTTCGGGTGGGAAGAGAGGGGATGACATTTGACATTCAGGATAAGAGGCTTGAGCACCAAAGCTCATTAGGATCAAGCTGGTATAGTGATAACAACTTTTTATCTGCAAATGATTTATAGGTTATACATAAACACAGTGCCTTTGATATGGAGGCAGAGAAAATTCATACAAAACATGCTTAATCTGATAGTTCTTTAGTGTCAGAATCAGTAAAGCCTGTGCTTGATCCTAACTGCTAAGATTTGTTTGCTTGATGAGTCACTGCATTTTGAGATGTTGTCAAGGCAGAGCCAATGTCTGGTATATAAGTAGTGCTATGTAACGAATGCATACTTACTAATATGAAGGTGAAATATAATTTCAAAGGGGTTTTGAAAATGTAGTTCTCCATATACAGCTCTAGAAATGTAGCTTTTTGTAGTCTGTAGCCAGTTAGCAAACTGTCCTATAATATTCCAGAAGCTGAATATTTTAGCTTTGTAGGGTACATAATGTTTGTAGAACACAATTAGTTGTAACATAAAGCAATAATAAACTATGTGGAGTTAAACTGACATGGTTGAGTTCTCATAAAAATTACTTACTGAAACAGGTGAGTGTGAACAACTTCAGCAAAACGTTGGGTGAAGCAACTTCAAACTCCTGCTCCTAAATAAGAACATTAAAAAACAAAAAACAAAAACAAAAACAAAAAACAGAAGCTATAAGAATAAACATTACCAGAACGCTGGAAAATAGTCAAAGGTTTATAGTCGCCAAGTAAACCTAAAATCAGGAAAAAGCAAACTTAAAAATTACAAGAAAGCTTTGTGGTGTTTTACTTACCCTTTCTTACAGATTCCCTTGCAGGGTAGCGATCTTGCCAACAGCAACTTACTTGTGCTATGAGAAAACAGTCCCAAGTTCCAGACAGCGAAGAACCAGCTGTTTTCACAAGTTAAATACATAAATAGTCTAACCTGTGTAGAGGCACGCTGAGGTACTGATTGAAGCGAGTTCTCTCAAGTTTGCTTAAATGAAAAAAGCTGTAGGCACTTGAGAAAAACGCTTACAGTTGATACATATAAATGCGAAAGATCATCCAAGACCCAAGAGAAAAACCTGAAGAGAGAGTTGTCCACAGCAATTTCTAGCAAAGGTTTACAAAGGTAAGGCAAAAACAAAACAAACAACAAAAAAAAAAAAATCAAGAAACAGCACCCATGCTTAAGCAATCTAGAATGCCAGTGTGGGAACTTTCCCCCAGTATTCTCAGGATATTTTCACAGACTCAGTATATATAAATAAACATAGCACAAAACTTCAGTTCTGAGCCTTACATTCGGGAAAGGTGGAGGGTGAACACTAAGAGAAGCATTAGGAGTTACTTACTAGTAATGCTTAGTTTTCAACATTATAGGAAAATCAATGTGGAGCTATGTACAGAAATGAGGAGAACATTTCATTTAGTATAACTGAGCTAGGTAGGATGTGGCTATAAAGTGTCATTCTTTCTGTCTTTCTCTTGTATTAGTTTTGAGTTGGGGACAAACTGTGGCACTTACTTTTGCACTGCTCCTGCCAGTAAGAATACTGGCTAAGTGTGGTGCTTGGAAGCTCCTAGAGGAAGCGATGTGCTTTCCTGGCTTTGAAGAACGATTTTCACGCTGACCAGCTACTATCCAGGAAAATGACCAAAGTCTATTTAAAGTGACTTTCAAATTGTTCACAATTTGACAGGTACGAACTCACATAAATTAATGCTGTGATCTCTGGCACCACGGAGATCAATGTCTGGCAAGCAATCTTGTTTAACAGATGAATTTACAGGAGAGGCTTCACACTGATGATGAAGTTTTTACTGAAGTGGCTCCCAGGCAGCCACAGAACTGAAAGAGAGGCTTTCTTCCTATGAAAGGCTGTGTGCAGACTGTTTGGTGCTAGCTGCCCAAGCAACTCAAAGGATTTTTTTGTTTGGGTCTTTTCCAGGGCTGGCAAATGGCTGTACTGTTTTTCTTTCCCTTTTTAAAAAATATCTATTTATTAATTTGAAAATGATCTTCTATCCTCTGTTTACTTCCCAATGGACCACAAAAGAGAGTGAGTGAGCTTCTATTTACTGGTTCAATTCCTAAACAGCCATAATACTTAGGGATGGGCCAGGCCAAAGCTGGAAACCAGGAACTCCATTTAGGTCCTCCACATGGGTAGCAGGAATCCACGTACTTGGGCTGTGATTTGATGCCTTCTGAGGTACATCAGAAGGAAGTTGGATCAGACGCAGAGCAGCTGGGACTTGAACCAGATGGGATGACATCATTGCAAACACAGGCTTAACCCAATGTGACACAATGCTGCCCTCGATGACCTTTTTTTTTTTTTTTCCTCATAGAAGTTGATCCATTACTGACAATTTTCCTTCTTGGGAAGTCAACTGCTGTACATTCGTTTTAGACAAATGTTTGTTATGTGTATATGTACTGAGCTTCAGGCCAATGAAAAGCATATTTTTCACAGGTCAGAAAACTCTCAGAGCTGTTTGTGAGTTTATATCTCCTTTAATGGCAGTGGTGGTGGGGCATGCAGAGCACTGAGGGTGTGGTCACAGGAGATGTATCCTTTCTCCACAGTGGCAGTTGGACACACACAGTGATGCATCCACTGGCAACTACACACTACCACACATCCACACACATCCTCACATGTACGAGCTTATAAAACAACAGTAGCCCAGATCCAAACTCTCACATTACGGGACTGTGCGATCAAATCAAGCAGGTGGACTTACCAGTTACCATGAGACCAGTTACCTTAGAGAGACAGAGATTAGGGAGCCCAGAGATATGAGGCAAGGGCAAAAGTTGTGGGCATTTGATAAATGATGTCTTCCCAAAACTATACAACAGGAATTTATCTATTCACTAATTCCATACTATACTTCAGACAGATTGCAAATAAAGGATAATATTTTTAAAGATCTGTCTATTCATGCATTTGAAAGACAAACTCCTAGACAGCCAACTGCAAAGGCCAGTACTAGGCCAAGCTGAATCTTGTAGTCTATTTAGGTCTTCCAGTTGTGTGGCCCAAACACTTCAGCCATCCTCTGCTGCTTTTCCCAGGGCATCAGCAGGCAGCTAGATCAGAAGCGGAGCTTCTGGACAAGAATTGATGCCCCGCAGGGATACTGGCATTCCAATTGGCAGTTTTACTTGCTAAGCCACAACACTGGTACCTAAAGGAGTATTTTTAAAAATACTTTTCTAATTGGAAACTCAGTTTTCCAGAGAGAAGGAGAGACACAGAGAAAGAGCTTCAGTCTGATGCCTCACTCTCCAAGTGACTGCAACCGTCAGAGCTGAGATGATGTGAAGCCAAGGCCTGGGTCAACCTCTCCTGCTTTCAGGCAACAAGCAGGGAGCTGGATGGGAAGTGGAGCTGCTGGGATTAGAACTGGCGCCCATATGGGATCCCAGAGCATTCAAGGTGAGGACTTACAGCCACTAGGCCACCGCACCAGGCTGCCAAAGGCTATTTTTTGTGATCACTCACTAATAGTGAACAGGAAGAGGAAGGTAAATTGAGCACAAACATGGGAAGAGAAATTTTAGCTATACGATACTGGGAATACACAGGACTAAATGTGAAGCAACTATGAGCAGTGCTATGGTAGTAGGAAGAGGAGATCAGCTGAGCCTCATACAACAAAATGGCACAATGCTATGACAAGACCTTTAAAGATTCATATATATTATATAATACATTATTTTTCCAGCTCATCTTCATCTGACAGGCTAATTTTGGCTCCTATGGTGGATTAACAACCTCAATACAATGGCCCAACCTTCAATGTCTAATATTATTAAAGTGAATAATTGCATTCAATCAGCAACTGGCAAATATTTGCATTTATAGATATGGCTAGTGTGTTCTATTCAGAATCTATTTCCAAAGTCTCTCAGCTGCAGCTTTACTTTACCGCTAAAGTGACACTACTACTACCAAAGTGAGCTCCAAGAGATCAACCGTGATGGACCTCACTATACCAGGCTGCAGATAGTGAACTGCCTCCTCCTTTCTCCAGGAGCACCAGGAATGATGTTACGTTGATGGCATCCACCTTCTAGGGCATTCATTTGATACACACTGTTAAGATAAGGACTTGAAAATCCAAAACTTCTTACTTTTTCGGGGGTTGTTGGAGGTAGCATAAGTCCCCATTTACAAACCTTATTTAATTTCATACAGATTCTGAGAATTTACAAAGCATCCTAACAAGGCTCTATAATCTGTCCACTGCTGATAGTGGCCACAGAAGACCTCTACAATTTCTTCTAGCACCCCCTGGAGTCTCTGGACCACTCATAGACAGCTGTTGCACATGAGCTTCTATTATAACAACACTGCTCTTCTTGGCTCTGTGCTAGACACCATTAGGATGAAATTTGGGAACAGACAGGTCTCTCCTGTACAAAGATTCTCTTAGGGATTCTGATCATATGAGCTCCATGTCAAGCCGTAGGAGTTATTACTATCTGTGACATTAAAAAAATAACACAAATTATCGGCTTCCCCAAAGTGCAATGCTGTGGTTTTTAATGGGTTTAGTAACACTTTTGTTTTCTCATCAGTAAACTGTAAATGTAGTAATGGTTCCTATTTTAAAGATCTATTATGAGTATTGTATTAATACACTTAAAGTGATTATAATCTATAGTTACTCCTCACTAGGATGTTGAAGATTTCTCTGCACACCCCTCCTAAAACTGTTCACCTAAACTGTTGACATATGTCTTGTTAGAGTTATAGAGTTAGACTACCCAAAAATCAGCCAGGTTTAGCAAAGTCATGCTTCAATGCTATAATCTGCTAAATACTAAAATTAAAATAGACATGACACAGCTGAATAGTAATCTATAGCCATTTTAAGGTGTATAGAACCCGGCTGTATATAAACTAATAATTGAAATGTCAATGAAGAAGTCACAGCATGTGATTAAGAATCACATGCATTTTTTTAATATATTGGTTACTCAATACTATGTCAAATAATTCCATAACGCTATAAATTGTTGCTGATGGTATGTTGGAGCGTTTAATTGATCGGGATGATACTCTGCCGGCTCTACCTTCAGACCAGAGATGGTCTCCCCAAGAAGCCGTTGGACTTACCTGGACAATAAGATGCTGCACTTTATGCTTGGTAAATGCTTGCAATGAAAGAATCTCAACTGAATTTGAACTGTGGTAATGCAACAAGGTGGAGCAATCCACCATGGAGGGAAGGTTTGGGGAGGGGTGGGGGGAATCCCAGCGCCTATAAAACTGTGACACATAATGCAATGTAATCAATAAAAAAAAAAATCATAGAACCAATACAAGCCATTTCTGAAAAAAAAAACCCTCTGTAAAAGTTGTCTATCTGGCTATATTTATGAATGATAAGCATAAAATATTTATATTATGATGTTCAAGCACATAAAGTATTTTTATAGTGCTCTCACCATTAGTTTAAATTTTTACATATTTTTTTAGGAGCATAGCTTTTTACTTTTATTATACATGGTATTCCACTGTGTGCAAATTAAAAAATACAGCATAAAGTCAAATAGCTTTCCTATCAATCTAAAAAAAAAAGTGATTATAATCTAGCTAGAGCTCATGAATAGTCCATAACTACAAGCTATTTTTTTTTAAAGATTTATTTATTTTATTACAAAGTCAGATATACAGAGAGGAGGAGAGACAGAGAGGAAGATCTTCCGTCCGATGTTTCACTCCCCAAGTGAGCCGCAACGGGCCGGTGCGCACATTGGGCCGTCCTCGACTGCTTTCCCAGGCCACAAGCAGGGAGCTGGATGGGAAGTGGAGCTGCCGGGATTAGAACCGGCGCCCATATGGGATCCCAGGGCATTCAAAGCGAGGACTTTAGCCGCTAGGCCACGCCGCCCGGCCCCAAGCTATTGTTTTTTAAGAGCATAAAGGACAGAGAACATGAAAAATGCTCAAGATAGTCCAGTTAAATTTTTTTTAATAGTCAAATCTAAAACCATTAATGGGAATAGGTGTCGTGTTATAGCTTATGTTGCTTCTTTAAACCTTGTTCAAGTTCTAGCTACTTTCATTTCTGACTTAGAATGCTGCTGAAGTATCTGGGAGACAGCAAGTAGTGGTCCAAGTACTTCCTTTCCTGCTATCCACGTAGGAAATCTAGATAGTTTACCACTTCTGGCTTCGGTCTGGTCTACCTTGCCTGTTTCAGACACTGGGGAATGAATCAGTAGACAAAAGATCTCTCTTTTTCTGTCTCTTTTTCCCGCTGTCATTCTAAGTTTAAAACAAATATATACCTTCTTTTAAAAATGAGTCTATCATTGATGAATTATCAAATAAAGTAAAAAAATTAATTCCTACATAAGATGGAAAAATTCTTGATCATATATAATGCTATTCCAAGTCAGGTGCAATGAGCATGGCCATGTGTTTTCAGTGGGCATATAAATAATTTTGTGGAAGCCAGATTGGTGATATTTACCGGTACTTACAATGTACCTGTTTTTCTACTTAGTGGTCCTTTTAGTATAAATTAACTGTGCAAATACTTTGTTTTAAATTTTAAATGGGAGATACTACCATGAACACATTGTTTTCTTTATAAAAATCAGATAAAAATATTTAAGGACCACTATGTATAACAAATAATGAACAAATGCTAATACCTTTAAGATGTTATGCACAGTAAAGCACATATACACTTGCATATATATTTAACTCAGCAAATATTATTTGGGCAGGAAAATTATGTTTTCTTATTCATAATTCACTGTTTTGATTTAAATAAAATGAATAAACTTTTATTATTAAAATGTTTAAGTGGGGTGGGCATTGAGCCTAGCCATAGACATGTTAAGACACCTGCGTGCCATCCTAGAGCACCTGGGTTTGACACCTATGCCACATCCTGATTGCAGTTTTTTTGCTCCTGCAGACCCTGAGTAGGCAGAAGTGGTAACTCAAGCCATGGACATTCTGTTAGCCACATGGGGACCTAGACTGAGTTCTTCATTTCATTTTCATCCCCACTCTTCCATCCCCTTGCCAGCCACCTCCTGCCATTGTGGGCATTTCAGGAATGAAACCAAAATCTTCCCTCTCTTTCCTTTCAAATAAATAAATAAACATTTTTAACATAAAAAATGAAATACATAGCAAAAGTGTTACCATGAGAGGGATTTGCTTGAAGCATCAAAAGTGGGTAAGGAATGTTGACACTATGTGAAATAATGGAGGAAGATACTGACGTTACATTTAAAATGCATTATGCAAACACATACAGAATTATAAACTCAACATACCACAAAAAATTCAATTGGGATTTAAGATAATCTGCACTTATTTGATGCTGTGTCTTACACAAAGGCAATGCTGTCTGTTTACTAGATTTTTGTTGTGGGCTGTGGAGCTGATTTACACTCCTTGAGCTGATTTACACTCCTTGAGCTGATCACTCAGGAATCAGGCCTAAGGCGGTAGCACCTAGCCTTTGCTGATTCATTGGCGTCCTATTGTCCTGTTGATGGGCTTGGGGGAAAGAGGAGATAATATGGTAATAAAGAGGCTTGTGGAGGACGGCTCGGAAGAGAAGGCTCCCAGCACTTGTAACATCATCCTGGTCTCCGTGTGTCGGTGCTTTTCGCTCGGACATTCGCCGTGCCTACTACGCCGGCTCAGCTAGCCGCGACAGATTTTTGGGTTAGTATTGGTAATATTGATTTTAGAATAAGAGATGCATACTGCAGAGAATTATCCTATTTTCAGACAATAAACATTTTTAACATAGCAAAATTCTGAAAACGACATGGTCCTTACCGTATTTTTACATTAAAGTCTAAAGCAAACATCACGCCAGCTAGAACCCTTTACAAACGTTTCTCTTGGTTCAGCAGGCCATGACTGTGCCTGTGGGTTCTTCAGAAATTAGAACCATTGCTTGCAATCTCTCATGACTGGATACTGAATACTGAGCGACAACACACGTTTATGAAGTCAGCTTCAGTTAGTAGCCATGGTAAACCAATGCCATTCCTGTGAGCAGTGCACAACTATACACATAATTTGTTAGGAATGGTACTTATAACCAACATACATAAATCTGAAGCAGAAAACAAAACGTTTCCCAGGGAAATGAATGAGAGAGAACTGTTCAGAAATCAAGTTCTTTCAGGGAGAAATGAACCACAGCAGCAGGTGTGTGTGGTAATAGAATGACTCCATGTTTCAATTAGGCAGCATTTCCCAACAGAATAATTATATACATTGTTTACTCAACTGTATTTTAAAGGCCATTAACACTTCTGTTACTACCCAGGCTACAAGGTACATGCTTGAAGAACATTACTCTCATGATAGAATGAACACATAATAGCTACTCCGTTCACTGCAAATATTTGCTCCCTAAAGAATAAGGTATCCTGCAATTAAAATAAAACATATTAATATCTTTACTTACATTGTTAAACTATATAAAATTTGCTTTAGCCTTATTGTGAGAAATTATGCATATTTCTTGCATGAAATACATAGAAGAGAATAATTTTTGAGATATGTTAAAATGACCATCACTGTCCCAGGGGGATTTTCTGTAAGTGCCTTTAGTTCTCACACTCACCTCTGAGAAATATGGTGACCTAGAGTAGAAGCGCTGATTTCTTTGGAGCAGTCTCTTGAGAAATTATACAAAAATGTTTTGTGAACAGAAGAAATCCTGTACATTTTAAGGGATTATGGAAGACTGAACAATGTGGAAAGTACAATTTTCTTATTCCGTCCGATATCATAAATCCACATGAAAATTTTCAAATATTTGATAGAATTGTGTTCCTCTGCAGTGAAACACAGCTAACAGGATTTTCTGGAAGACGAGAAGAAACCAACATCTTAACCATCAAAATGCTGAACTTGGGGCTTGCATGAGGTTTAACATGCCTGTAGTGCCTGCATGCCACATGAATGCTGATTCATGTCCTGGTTGCTACACTTCCACTCCAGCTCTCTGTCTATGGCCTGGGAAAACAGTGGAGGATGGCCCAAGTCCTTTGGCCCCTGCACACATATGGGAGACTGGGAAAAAGCTCCTGGCTCCCAGTTTCACACTGGCCAGCATTGCAGTCATTCGGGGAGTGAACCAGAGATTTGAAGAGCTTTGACTGTCTACTGTCTCTCTTTTTCTGCCTTTAAAATCTGCCTTTTAAATAAGAATAAATATTTTAAAAACATTGAACTTGTTTTTACAAATATTGTTTTTTGGGATTTTAAATTTTCATCTTTAATGCAGCAGGAACAAAATTATTGAACCATTTTCCAAATACTTACTGTCAACACAGAACTCTTAAGGTAATAATAGAAACTGCTTTATTAGAGTTTAAGGATTAGAAAAAAAGAGGTGTTCTTTTTAATCTCTTCCTATCAATTTCTTTTTCAATTATTGTCAAAATATTCACAGAAACAGAAGAAAATTTTCTTGGCAACAAGCAATTTTGACAAAAATCAATTTGGACAAATTGTATCTTTTTCCCCCTAGGAAACACATTAACTGTAACTGACTGTGGAGTTTAAATGTCATACTTGGATCATTTTCTGTATCTTTCTCTCAAAAAGTTGGTCCCTTAGGCTATTAAAGTTGAATATCCAAAAGAAATAATTTCAAAGCATGCAAATCAATGTTAATTCAAAAGTAAATTTACATTTCTATGGAATCATAACAATAAACCTTACACATTTTTTTAATAGTCATGTTGTGAAAAAGATATTCCTGTCTTCGTAAAAGTGAAGTAAAAGCACAGTTTCGGTGAAAGAAGCTTTCCTGGCCAGACAACCCTCTATGGTAGATTTTACAAGCAGGTTTGAGTGTTCTGCTTAAGTAACTGCCTGCTAGTGTAGCATCATACTTTCCTTCATGATAAAGTTCTTAAATTCAGTTATTATTTAGTGAAGTTATAAACAAATGAATGTATGTCAGGCCTTTTAATGTTTTCACCTCTGGGACTCTTCCCTTCAGGAAATAAACAGAAGGCTTGAAAAAATGTTAGTGTAAAACTAGTAACACTACATGTTATATGTATGATAGTTTGTGAATTGTATGTATTATACATACCATGTTCAAATATGTGTAACACACATACTTATGTTACATGCATCATGCTAAGATTTCTTAACATAATAGGCAATTAGTGTTATATATTGAATTTTATCTCTCACCAAAATTAGTATGTTCAACGTGATTGCTTCTGGAAATAGGTTCTTTAGGTTAAATTAGATCTTAATGGTAGAACACTAATGTAACAGAACTGCCAACCTCCTCAGAAGAGGAAGAGACAGCAGACACTTTTCGCTACATGCACCCAGAAAACAGGCCATGGGTAAACAAGTGGTCATCTGCTAGCCTGGAAGAGACTTCCCCAGAAACCAACATTGATCTTGTAACCTCTCAAATCACAGAAAACAAGCATCAGTTGATGAAGTCACTCCGTGTGTGACAGACCAGTGAAATTAGCTACAAAAAATACACAGATAAATTATGCATTGTATAAATTATGTATGTTATGACAATTTTCCTCTGGATTTAATTATCAACTGCCTGGAATGTAGTTTAAAAATCAACTAATTCAGAGGTGAAAAGATTCATGAGTAATAAAGAATAGTTAGTAGAATGCCAGTCAAAGCAAATGCTATCTTTTTATTAAGCTGTTATCTTCATCAAGATAAAGATCTTGGTCTTCACTACTCTATTCCAAGACCACAACAATTGAATATTTGCATAAAAATGATTATCTACCAGTAGACATCCTTCAACGTGAAAGAGAAAAAAATATCGTGCTGTCAGAAAAGAGGGAGCATTATGATTTGAAAGAATCCATTGTTGGGGCATTAATAAACAGAACAATGCATATTTGAAGAATGTGAAAAAACTGTATGATAGAAGCCACTCTGAATTTAACCGTATGGTTGCTGATGTTTCAGAGTGTTTTGGGGGAAATTACTATAAAAAAAAAAAGAAGAACAGCATAAAACCAAACTTGAGGTTCAGGTGGAGCATGGACTGAGTACACTCAACAGCCCTAGGATATTTCTTCTCAGGCTGAGTTTTTAGATCCTTAATTTCGATTGTGGCACAGTATTAAGAATTTGCTTCTCTAAAGCTAACAAGAACATTTTTCTCATTTAATGTTATTGTGTCCACACATTTATACTGCAAGCTACTAATCTCAAAGGTAGTGCTTCCATAATAGTATCTGTGTTTTTAGCGGCTCTTTTGTCATTACACATAACTATAGATAAATATTATGGGTTTCACCAAATGACAGTTGCAAAAGTAGCAAGGAATCGCCTCAAAAGTGTTAGAAAATGGAGGCAGCCTTGTGGCGTAGACACCTTCCTCCCGCACCGGAGTGCTAGTGTGTGTGCTCTGCTTGCAGTCCTCCTGCGCTTTAACGGATGACGGCCAAGTGGCTTTGCCACTGTTCCTCATGTGTGGGGCATGGATAGGAACCACAGCCCCTGGCTTCAGCCAGCTTTGGCACAATGGAGGCTAGCTAGGGAGAGAATGAGCAGATCTAAAACCTCTCTGTCCCCTTCTCTCTTCCTCCCTTTTTCTCTGTTACTCTGCCTTTTCCTTTAAAAAAAAAAAATCTTTCTTCTAAAATATGTATTTATTTTTACCAAAAGGCAGAGTGACACAGAGAATGAGAGACAGAGAAGAGATTTTCCATCCACTAGTTTACTCTTCAAGAGGCTACAATGGATAGAGCTGAGCTGATCAAACTTCAAGAGTCAGGAGTCTCCCATGAAAGCACAGAGGCCCAAGGATTTCGGCCATCCTCTTTTGCTTTCCCAGTCCATAAATCGGGGTTTGGATTAAAAGTTAAGCAGCTGGGACTTGAATCAGCACACATTTGGGATATGAATCAGCACACATATGGGATACCCGTGCTACAGAAGAAGGTTTAGTTTGCTATACCACCATCTAGGCCCCAAATAAATCTTTATTAAAAGTACTAGAATATTTAACACATGGGGCATTTACTTTGTTTTAAAATACTTCATTAAAATGTGGTATACACAACAAAAATGCACATAAGTGTATAAATTAATGAATTTTTTGTGATCTGATCTCACGCCTAAACAGCATCCAAATCAAGAACAAAGCATTAGCACCACTTCCCTCCCTCCATAGCATTTTGCTTTTTTAAAACAAAGTATTTCATTTTTTTTTTTTTAAAGATTTATTTATTTTTATTACAAAGTCAGATACACAGAGAGGAGGAGAGATAGAGAGGAAGATCTTCCGTCCGATGATTCACTCTCAAGTGAGCGCAACTGTTGGTGCTGTGCCAATCCAGAGTCAGGAGCCAGGAACTTCCTCCAGGTCTCCCATGCGGGTTGCAGGAACCCAAGGCTTTGGGCCGTCCTCGACTGCTTTCACAGGCCGCAAGTAGGTTGCGGGATGGGAAGTGGAGCAGCCGGGATTAGAACCGGCGCCCATGTTGGATCCTGGCGTGTTCAAGGCAAGGACTTTAGCTGCTAGGCCACGCTGCCGGGCCCAAAAAAAGTATTTTATTTTCCATTTCTATACTAAAATTTAGTTAACTAGCATAGATAAATGTGTACTAGCAAATACCTCATACTTTTTTTTTCTCCTTTAAAATATTTTTTAAAATGTATCATTCAAGTCCTCGCCTTGAACGCCCCGTGACCCCATGTGGGCACCAGTTCTAATCCCGGCAGCTCCACTTCCCATCCAGCTCCCTGCTTGTGGCCTGGGAAAGCAGTCGAGGACGGCCCAAAGCTTTGGGACACTGCACCCGCATGGGAGACCTGGAAGAGTTCCTGGTTCCCGGCATCGGATTGGCGCACATTGGTCCATTACGGCTCACTTGGGGAGTGAAACATCAGATGGAAGATCTTCCTCTCTGTCTCTTCTCCTCTCTGTATATCCGGCTTTCCAATAATAATAAATCTTTAAAAAAAAAGAGTATATTGTCATTTCATGATATGATTCAGTGAAGAACAATCATAACTAAATAAGCAATCTAACTGGGCAAATGGAGATCTAAGGCGGGTTATGTCAGTGGATGCTGCAATGACCTCATCGTGCTTGGAATGCCAAGATGGGCAGCAATTCAGAACTGTTGAACTATCAAAACCACTTGAGCAAGACCCTCGGAGCATGCCCCACATCAAGGACCTGGGATGGGTGGGAGACTGGGTGGGGCTTCTCCCTTTATTTCCCCCTTGATTCCAGACACAGGAGAAAAAAAATGTGGAAATAATAGTCTTACCCACTTTTCTATAGCCCTTGAACCTTTGTGTCCTAATTAGCTATGTAAAGATTGTCAAAAATAAAGAAAAACATGGAAAGAAAATATGACATAAAAGAGTTAAATCATGAAACTTGCAGCAAAATAGATGCAGCCAGAGATCATTATGCTAGATTAAATAAGCCAGACTCCAAAGACAAAATAACATTTTTATCTTATTTGTAGTAACTAATATAGAGCAGATAAAAATTGTAAGTATTTTATTGTTTTCTTTCCTATGCTTCAATTGCCAAATAATCTCATATGTCCTTTTAAACAACTATGATAGCATTGTATACTACAGAATCTAGTTTTGTTTGAAAACAGGTAATGTTCAATTTTGCTTCAGCCTACTTTAGTCATGACAATTTCAGTTTAATTTAATTCTGAGTTCTGTTAATCCTGTCTCCAGTTCAAGCACATACTATTTGCCATCATTTCATTTTAACTACATAGCAGCTGACTCAGAAAATGTATGTCCTGTTTAAATGGTAGAAAAATAAAATTCTACTTCTGTTTACGAGAATGCTTTTGTTTAGGCCCATAGACTACAAAATCTAAATTTTGAGAGAAAAGAGCAATTGCCCGAAGGCTATAAAGTCAAACTGGAATTGGATTACAAGTTTGTTTTTAATTAAGTCTATGTCCCTCAACTTTTTCCATCCCATATAAAAAAATTGTTTAATATTCAAAGTGCTGATGACACAGTTAATGTATATGCGAAAAAAAAACAAAAGGAAGCTATGAAATTTTTACTTTTCTTTGATTTATTAAGTTTTTTCATTGTACTGACTTTTTTTTAAAAAAAATAATCTTACTTAGTTGATCAGGGTACAAAGGGTCAAGGACTACAGCAAAGTGGGTAATACCATTGTTTCCTCACTAATATCATCATTTTCCCCCCTGTATCTGGGGTCAGGACAGAAACAAAGGGAGAAGCTCACCCAGCCTCCCCCGCATTCCAAGTCCCCGATGTGAGGCATGCTTTGAGGGTGTACTGACTTTTTAAAGATTGAATTTATATTTTAGACTAGTTTTCAAGTTACAGAACTGTAATATTTGTCTAGAGAAGGTCCTACATACACCACAGTCTGTTTCTCCTGTTGATATTATTCTATTTGAGTATATTTATCATAATTAATGAATCAGAATTAATGCATTCTCATTACAGTTATTACTGCCTCGGGTTGTTTCAGTCCAGGCTATTTAAAGGTATTCATGGAGTCTGGCGTGATGGCTCAGTGGCTGAAATCCTCAACTTACATGCACTGCGATCCCATATGAGAACCGGTTTGTGCCCCAGTTACCTCATTTCCCATCCAGATCTTTGCTTGTGGCCTGGGAAAGCAGTAGAGAATGGCTCAAAGCCTCGGGACTCTGCTCCTCTGTGGCACACTAGGAAGAAGCTCCTGGGTCCTGGCTTCTGGCTCAGCTGTTACAACCATTTGAAGAGTGAACAAGAAGATCTTTCTCTCTCCCTTTCACCCCTTCACAACTGAAATTGATATACCACATGACCTAGCTAGCTCACTCCTGGGAATATATCCAAAGAAACTGAAATTTGTATTTGAAAAAGAGATCTGCAACTGTATATTTATAGCAGCATAATCCACAATAGCAAAGACATGGAAGCAACCCAGATCACATTGAAAGAGGAATGGATAAAAACAACCTATTGTATATATACCCCATGGAATACTACTCAGCCATTAAAAAGAGTAAAATTCTACCATTTGCAACAAAATGCTCCCAACTAGAGAACAGTTTCCTAAGTGAAGTAAGCCAATCCCCAAAGGACAAATATTGTACGGTCTCTATGTCATAAGGCAACCTCTATGCAAAACACAAGTTAACCAGATATATAGGTAAGCATGTATATAGTCTCATAGATAAACTGTGTAGTGGATATTACCATCCTGGGAAGTGAAGATATGTCGCAGTGTGCATCTCTACTCCCAGGTAAAAGGAGGACTTCCAATGAGACTGTTAAATATACCTTGACAATAGGATACTGGACTCTCTACTATTATATATACTTACAATGTCACGATACACTTAAATAGCAGAATTCTGGGCTTGTGAATGTTCTTAAAGGACTATACTACTGTAATAAATTGCAGGGAGGATTGTTGAGAGGGGTATGGGGGAATGGAGGGGAGAATCCCTGTGCGTATGGAATAGTATCAGGAAAAACAATCTTTAACAATGCAAAAAATTATCCCCACGACTATTAAACTTGAATTTTCTTACATAGATTTCACAACATAGTATATAATAAATTACTCACTATGCCAAATATGTTTTAATTCTATTTATAATTATCAAGTTCACATATTCAGAGCTCAGAAATAAGCAGATTTCTAATGACCTAGTAATTACTGAAATAATTATTACTGGAACATGGAAGTAGAATGTGCAATTTGTTTAATTAGGTTGAACTTGTAGTGAAGCCAATCTGTTTTCATTATGACATCTAAAAATTTTGATACTTCTTATATTATATGTAAATACAATGTATTTACTACAGTTTTCAACTTCTGCCAACCTAAGATTGAACTTATTATTAGACATGACCAAATGTTAGAAAAATGACATAAATTTATGGCTCCATAGTAATACAATATGATTCATTTATAAAGTTAAACTATAGCAGCTAAAATTAAAATGAGATGATATTGGGCCAAAAATTTGGAAGAGAAATAAAAATGTACATATTTTACATGCAGGTTTTCTACTTGTATATATAGATACTTGCTTATTCACATACATACTACCATGACATTTAGAATTATTACCATGTAGTGAAGAAAGATAACTTTCCTATCTAACATATGCTGATGAAGTCTTATTTTTGTCACTCAGCATTTTTTGAATTTTGTTTTTATGTATTTGAAAGGCAAGGTGTGGAAGAGAATTTATTTCAAATGCTGAATCACTACAAAAGTTTGCAAAAGTTTGAGTTGGACCAGACTGAAGTCAAAAGCCTGGAACTTCACCCAGGTCTCTCCCATTTGTGGCAGGAAACCAGTAACTTGAAGCATCACTTGCTGTCTCCCAGGGTTCCTTAGCAGGAAACCGGAGAGGAGGAAGAAGTGAAAGAAATTCTGAAAATGGGATGTGGGCGTTCCAATCAGCAGCTTAGCCCTCTGTGCAAAAATGTTCCCTCTCATTGTGATTTTTATGTAATTAAAAGATGTACAGATTACAACAAGAGAAATTCTCAAGTGATAGAACCCAAAAAAACCCAAAAAACAAAAACAAAAAAACCCACAAACATTGTTACTCTTTCTTTTCAATCCTTATTTCATTTTTTTTTTTTAAAGATTTTATTCATTTTATTACAGCCAGATATACACAGAGGAGGAGAGACAGAGAGGAAGATCTTCCGTCCGATGATTCACTCCCCAAGTGAGCCACAACGGGCCGGTGCGCGCCGATCCGAAGCCGGGAACCTGGAACCTCTTCCAGGTCTCCCACGCGGGTGCAGGGTCCCAATGCATTGGGCCGTCCTCGACTGCTTTCCCAGGCCACAAGCAGGGAGCTGGATGGGAAGTGGAGCTGCACGGGATTAGAACCGGCGCCCATATGGGATCCCGGGGCTTTCAAGGTGAGGACTTTAGCCACTAGGCCACGCCGCCAGGCCCAATCCTTATTTCATTTTCAAACTTACCATTTCACATCGTTTGTTTCCCACACATAATGGAGCAAAATCTGTCCCCTCCCATGATGGACTTCAACCTGGTTTTTCACCTCTGGCTTAAAACATCTTTCATTACATCACATCTGTTAGCACAGATTCATGCCACAGATTAGGACAAAGTATCCCTTCAAGGCATTTGCAAGGAGTTATGTTACTCAAAATATATAAAGAGTTCTTCATTCTCAACAGCAAAAACTAACAACTCCAGTTAAAAGTCCTGAGCTACACACCATCAGCATAGTTATAGAAATAATAATATGAAAAGGTCCTCAACTTGAAATGATATTAGGCAATTACAGATTAAAATAATGCAGTTATCACTGCATATGGTCCAAATATGAATCTTGACAATATCCAATGCTGCTGAGGAAGTGGAGATCAGGAATTCTCATCCATTGTTGCTAGGAATACAGCATGGCATAATCATTCTGTCACATAAAAGATCAAACATACCTTTTTTATTATAAGATCCAACCTTCACAGCTGTCAGTATGGGCCCAAATGCGCTGAAACGTAAATAATCCCAAACATAATCATTATCCCAGCTTTACTAATAGCTGACATATGCAGAAATCACTAAGATGTCCTTCAGTAGGTGAACTGGATAAAGTATGGTACATTCAGACAGTGAAGCATTATTCAGCACTTATAAAGACACTAAGCTACCAAACCATGACACAGGAACATTGTATGATCCAAGCCTATGCAGTCAGAAATCTACATTCATGATTTCCAAGAGCTAGCAGCAGGAAGGGGTTCATAAACAGAACACCAAATTTTTTATGACAGTGAAGTGATTCTACATGAAATGGCAACTGCAGGTATTGTTTTTTATGTATTGATAAAAACAAAATAAAACATATGGATCCAAGTGTGAATGCCAATGGAAATTTTGGACTTGGAGAATACTACTACTACTAATAATACTAATTACTACTAATAATATTAATGCATTACCAAAGTAGAATATATCAATAGGAGGAGAGGTTGTGTGATGACTGGGGGCAGGAATCTGCTCAGTACTTTTGCTTTTTGCTTTATTTTCTCTGAACACATAACAGCTGTAAAAATAATCCCTATAAAAAAGACCCAACCACATATTGTATCACATTTCAATTTCTGTTTTTAACCTGTGAATAAGGTTATGTAGCAACACCTTGGATGAAACCATGGCTTTCCAATACTTAAGAGTCATAAGATGTGCCTATTTTTTTGAGATTGTTTATATTACAATGTTTTTTTGATGACCACATATCAGATCAAATATACTGTATCCTATGGTGTTCCTTTTCTTTGTAAATCTTCGATTATAAATTCAGAGACTGCAGGACATGCCACTGCTTTACAGTGCCTAAGCTGTAACACATTTTGTGAGAAGTGATGAATGAGTACTGAAGTGTAGTGACAGTCTGCATTTGGCAACAAATGAAAGTTGAAATAGCACAAGTGCAAGCATAGAAATATTGACTTCTACTTTATATGGTTCTTTTGCTCACACATGAAGCACACATTCTGCTTTTTCTCAGAGAAGTTTTGCTAAGAGGTGATAAACAAGTTTTGTAAGGAAGTAGAATTTGAGAAATTAACAGTACAGTGTGCATACACACACACACATACATTACAGAGATACAGACCGACAGTACTTACATTTTAGGATTTAGAAATTACACATGGAGTCATTCTTCTGAATTTATGTAGTCACATAATCAAACTATTTCTGTTCCAACATGAAATATTCAACCAATCCTATGACAGTTGGACATCTTAGAATAAAAAAAATGTTGAATCAATAATCAGAAATTTGATTTCGAATATTGATCTTCACATATTTTTGTTTTGTGCATTTGGGTAAGTTGATGAATTGGGCCAATTTAAATATAATGAAAATATGTTAAGTTTTACATTTTGCTGAAGAGAAACTACTCTTTCTATGTGTTAGAAGACCTTCTGGTCAAAATATACAATATTCAGGGGTCTTTCCTTCACCAGGAGATACTATAAATCATAACTCATACATTATCAGAATAACATAAACTTTCTGTAATTCCATAGCATAATGAGAATTTAGAAAAGGATTGTTTCTAATATATACATTCATTATAATCTGAAACTCTAAAAAGAACATGTGTGGTAGATTCCATTCCCTTTACTATCTTTTTTAAGATTTATTTGTTCTTGATTGTAAGGCAGAGTGACAGAAAGAAAGGGAAAGAGGGGAGAAGGGAAGGAGCAAAGGAAAGAAAGAGGGAAAAGGGAAAAGAGAGAGCAAATCTGTATTAGCAGGAAACTAAAGGGACTCAGAGTAGGGATTAAGAACCAGGTACAACAATAAGAAACGCAGTGCTTTCCTCATGTTTTAACTGTTACGGCAAACACTAGTACCCTAGAAGATGTTTAAAGTCATGGTTCTCAACCACAAGGAATCAAACATTGAGTGGTCAAGTAATCAGTTTTTCTTTTTCCTTTCTAAGGCAAAATTATTTGTCCCATTTGTTACCATCATGCTTTTGTCTTCCTCAAGGTAATAGTAAAGAAATGTATTAGAACGTTTTCTGGTTTCTGTCATAGGCATATTCGCTCTTTCTAACCATACTTATAAACACAAATATACCTATATAATTAGATCATATATTATTGCAACAACATAGGAAAATTATCTTTGGCTCTTTTAGCAGCTGAGCAGAAGCTTACATCAAATGAATAACATCATTTTTAACAATTTGTATATAAATACATATGGTGAAAAAATGAGCACCAACCTATTGAGGAAGCACTTAGCCTGTTCTGCTTGATAAATGCCCTCCATAGTAAATGTTTGCTGCCCTCTATATATTTTTTTCTTGACTAAGACCTAAAAAATGATAGACTAATTAAACTATTTGAGGCTTTGACTTTATATCCTGGAAGCATAGTGAGATAAAGTATACTAGCAATTTGCTTACAATTACAAAAAAAGACTAGTAAAATAATATTTTAGACATCTACTGAGGTGTTAGAATGCACTCCAGAATTTTGGTCGCTTTATGTAACAATGCTTTAAGAATCCATTAAGATTGTATACATTTTTTATTTTTAAGGTCCTAAATTTGAAGAAATATTTCCGCAATCAAAAATGAAAATTCACTCACAATTGAAAAATCCTTGCTGCATACAGGAACTGGATATCAGAGAAATTTCCTAACACACAGTATAATTTATTTTTAAAGATTTCTTTTTATTTATTTGAAATAGTGACAGAGCAATGACGACAGAGAGAGGGAGGGGAAAGGAGGAGGAGGGCAACAGAGAGATGGAGTGAGGGAGAGTGGGAGAGAGAGAGATCTTGTAACCATTGCTTCACTCCTCAAACAGTCACAATATTCAAGGACAAGTCAATCTGAAGCCAAAAGAACAAATCCCATCCAGGTCTTACATGTGGGTGGCAAAGGTCCAAGTGCTCTGGCTGCTGCTGCTTTTTCAGGGACATTAGCCAGAACAAGAATTAGAAATGGAACAGCTAGGACTTGAATGAGCAGCCTTATTAGATGCTAGAACTGTAGACAAAGCCTTAATTTAACAAAGCTGTGCTGCAATTCTGACCCCCAACATATAGTGTAACGCAGAATCCTGGAATGTGTTTAATAGAAACAGGAGGATTCTGAAATTGACACATCACATCCTGCTGCCTATATGTGCAGCCATATAGGTTGTATACACTTACACAAAACATTCTGTTTAGCATAACCTTTCATTGAATCATAAATGTTTATCATATGATTTTGTACACAGTGCCCTGCTAAATACTTTGTTATAATTGAAGGCCCATAATCTGTGGAAAAGCAATGATCGTTGAGCTGATTAAAAAACTAGGCATCAGTAATATCATTGAGAAATACAAAAATATTTTTAAGAAGCAAAGTTGATTATTAAGGCAGAAATAACACAAATACACAAGCAAATAATAGAAAATGTTCTTCCTGGCAAGCATTCATTGAGCACCTGTTGTCATACCTTATGCAGGTAGAAGTTATTTGACCAGGATGAGATAGCAAAGCACTACTCACCTGCAACAGTGGCAGAAGCATGTCAATTTCTGAAATTATTCTGAAAACCCCCAAAATCATTCGGTTCTATCTGTCGACACTGAGATGAAATTTACGACATCCATTACAGGTAATATTTTGCATCAGCAGTGCAAAGTGAGATTACTCAGTCAGGGCTGTAAATAGTGAAGACGTGACATCAAGTGCATTGGGGAATAGAGTTTGGCATTGAAGGTGAGGGTCAGCAGATGAGCTAGGCAAGGGCAAATAGATTAGAAAAGGATGCATGAACACCAAGATGAATGACATGTCTTTCAAAAGAAACTCTAATCTACTACACACTCGACTATTAATATATCATGTAGACCAAATGCAAGGAACAGAAAATTAGTAGGAGGAAATTCTATTGCAGTATTCACAACTAACTATTTAGTCATGTTTCATTACCCATTTCATGTACTCTGCTATTAATAAAATCTCATAACTAATGGAAATATAAAACTATCTAAAACAGCTAATCAAATTTTTATGAAGATTGTATTTAAATTGGTTTTACTTAATATAAAGATTTTTCTAATTTCTAATATTTGAGTGAATTATTGCTCTCTATGATTTATATTTCCTTAAAATTATTTTGTTCCTATACAGAAGTAAAAGCATTGAACTTGCAATCATCATTAGGGTTCTAAATAGAGCATATAATACTATCATGCTATTTTTTTGTTATGGGATGGACACTGACCTAGCAGTTAAGACACATGACGGTGCCTGATTTCCACATCCAGGACGTGGATCTGATGACCGACTTCAGCTCCTGAATCCACCTTCCTAATGCTTGATTTTAACAAATTCTAAAATTTAAAAATAAAAAATTCATTACTTTTTTTGGTGAAGACTTATACATACTGCAGTTGCATAAATATACATACAACGGAAAGTCTATCAATGCATTTTACATTACTTATAGGCCTGGGACACTGATCTTTTCACAAGCAATTGGCTGTTACGGTCTAACAAAGATTTTTTTTTATATTATGGTCTAACAAAAATTTTTTATATTACCCAGAGGAGAAAATACTAGAATGGAACACTTTAATTACACTGGTGCTTTCTAATTGTTTGGGTATTTGGAGTTGCCAATTTCAAGCTTTGTGAATTTTCAAATTACCACTAATCCTAGGAGCTCAGATGCCATTCTTCAAGACCAAAATTCGGTAAAAGAAGCTTTATTGGACTCTGACTCTGTCCCATGGATTACAGATGTGTGACTAATAAGTCAATGTACCCTTATAGGTTGCATGACGTCAAATCTGCAGATAAAAACTAAAATATATCTTTAAAATGTTCATACATGAAGAAAACTGGAATGAATGTGAAGGTCATTCTTTTGCCTTAGCGTAAGTATTAAAGAAAAACAATTTAATTATGTTTAAATTCATCAATACAATTTCATGGAGTTTCCTAAAGCAGCAGAACTTATAGAACCTGGTAAAAGCAGGCCAGTTTGAGTGGGGTTTGCAAGTATGTGTTCAGTATAGTGGTGTGCAACTCTTATAACCATATATAAAATGTTGGTTGAAGTGCATTTATCAGTTTAAAGTTCAGGGTCAAGACTTGATAGTGTAGGATACGTGGTAGGAACCTGATTTAATTTCTGACTCAAGCAGCTTATGGATCAAGTGAATTTAGTCTGTATTTACAACTCTTATAAAAGAGTTGCTGTTATTGTTTCTTACCTAAAATAATCAAGTAAACATAAACACAAGAGAAAAAAAGTTTGCATTAGGAATTGCTACCTTTCATTCTGGAACTTTCTGGTGATGAAGTACATAAAAAATTTGCTCAGATACCAACATTACATCTGTAAGATTTTATGTCATTAAAAATATGTTAGTGTTGTGAGGAGGCTACAGTAAATTATTATTATAGGTGAAAGGGTTTCAAATTATGTAAGCATTTAGCATGTTTTTTGAGTCCCTTGGGAAGCATTAGTGGCCTTCGGTCAAGAAAAAATAATTGACCCAATCGGGAATTTAAACTGATTTTCTGGTTTCATTAGCACAATTCTTTTGACAGCTGAGTTAAGCAGACATAATTCTAAACTGCCAAAAACAGAGCTGCTCTGTATATTACAAATAATTCCACATATACAGAAAAAAGTTTTGTAAGAAACAATTTTAAACTGTTTTACTTTACCAATCTCATAAACCTATGTCTATAATGAGCATTGTGAAAATCATCTAGGTATCTACAGAGTCCTGTACTTTGACTGTTCAAGCACATACTTCTAAATGGTTATTAGTGAAACGCTTAAAATGTCCACATTAATGAGAGCAAAATTCTTGTCAAAAGTGTTAAAAGTACTTACTGAAAGCTTTTCAAGATAAAATAAAAGTTTTCCTTATCATTTTAAATTTTAAATCTGAAGTACAGAAACAAATATAGTATTTCAATAGTTCATTTCAGTTATGGAGCTCTAACAAATGGATTCTTAGCCTAAAGGAGATATTACAGTATATCAAACAGAAATTTTTCAGACAAAATTCTAAAATTTTAACATAATTTAAGTTTGCTATAAGAACATTTCAATAACTTTTGCAAAGTCAATCAACCCTTGTTCAAAATGAGAACATATCAAATCTAATGGGAGTTTGCTTAAGTGAATTTTTAACAATTAACACAAATCTGAAGATACTAACACAAAACATCCACAAGAACTTTTACTTCATTTTTAAATAGTTCAGAAATTAACAAAACAAAAACACATTGGGGACTACAAAAATATATATTTTAAAGAAATATAAAAAAGAAGGAATCATAGAAGTAGACATTTAGTTTTGAGGTTACAGCACCCAAATCCTATACTGACGTCTGGGTCTGAATCCTAACTCAAGCTTGTGATCCTGGCTTCCCATCTATCAAGATTCCAGCAGGCAACAAATAGTTGCCACCCATGTGGGAGACTGAACGTGTTACTGGGTCCTGCTTTGGTCTGGCAAAGCCCTGCATTAGAGGATTTCTGGACAATGAAACAGTAGATTGCAATTTTTTTCTTTTTCTGCACATTCCATATAGTGTTTTTTTAAGAAAATATGCTTTAAAATTTTTCTGTTGTAGTGTTGTACATTTCCTTATTACTCAGATTTGTCTGAAAATATGGTATTATTGGGCCTGGTGCGGTATCCTAGCAACTAAAGTCCTCACCTTGTATGCGCTGGGATCCCACATGGGTGTCCGGTTCTAATCCCGGCCACCCCACGTTCCATCCAGCTCCCTACACGTGGCCTGGGAAAGCAGTTGAGGATGACCCAAAGCCTTGGGACCCTGCACTCGCTTGGGAGACCCAGAAGAGGCTCCTGGCTTTGGAACAGCTCAGCTCTGGGCGTTGTGGCCACTTGAGGAGTGAATTGGTACATGAAAGATCTTTCTCTGTCTCTCCTCCTCTCTGTATATCTGGTTTTCTAATAAAAATGAATAATTTTTAAGTTGGTATTATCATAATTTCCTTATCTGGTCATCAGCTAATGGACATTTCTGCTGGTTTCATATCTTAGCTACTGTGAGTTGAGCTGCTATAAACACAGGGGTACTTATAACTCATATGCTGATTTCATTTCCTTTGGGTGAATTCCCAGAAATGAAATGGCTGGGTCCTAAGGCAGATCCATTGTCATATTTTTATGTAATCTTCACACTGTCTTCCATTATACTTGTATGGCTTTACATTCCTACCAAGAGTGTATAAGGTTACATACCAACCCCCCACAATGAAATACCACTCAGCTGACAAAAGGATGAAATTCCATTTTTACACAAAATGAATGCAACTTGAGACCACGATGCTTGGTGAAATAAGCCAGCATCAAAAAAACAATTATCATATGTTTTCCCTAAAACATAGAGTACAAAAAGTAATGTACATGAACAAAACTGTTATTTTGGAATCTGATTACTATTTACATCCGTTTTCTATACTTTTGAGGTATTGCAGTTTTACTATCTACTTGGCGAATTCTTTAGTGCAGAGTTATATTCATGCTTTAAAAAAAATCAATGCATATCATTGGGATATTCAGAAGAAATCGGTCAATATGAATTAAATTTAGAAAATAAATGTATAATGACAGTTGTGTTTGTGAGAAACTAAGAAAAATCTGAAAATGTCATGGAAAAATCAAAATAGGGGTCCATTAAAGGGAGGCTAAGTCATGGTGTGGTTTTCCTTTTGGTAACTTCTGTGAAATGCTATAATCCCAGAGCACAAACTATAATAGACCTTTCAGAAGTTGAACCAAGTGTTTGAAAACCTGGCATACACGTGGAAGACCAGATGGTGCTACTGGATCTTGATTTGGCTGTCTAGCCCAGATGCTGTGACCACCCAGGAAGTAAACCATGGTGGAGCTATATCTCTCTGTCTCTATCTCTCTGCTTTTTAAATTTTTTTTAAAACAAAACAGCCTGCAAAATTAAAGAAAATGCCACAAATTATTCTCAATACAAAATACAAATTAAGCTGCTAAACTGATATTCATGAATAGAGTGATCATCAATTATATCCCGAAAAATGTCATTTTCTAGGAAGTCAGTTCTCATGACTTTGACATAGGTGTATGTATGAAGACAGTCTGTATCCTATGTAACCATGGATAAATTTTAGGATATTAATATTTGGTCTTTAAGTCCCATACATATCTGATTTCCACCTATATTTAAATATGTCTATATTATCAAGAAGTCCTCTAAACAATCTTAGATTACCAGTGTAAGAAAATGAAGAAATTTGAATTCAAACTCAGTAAGGAGGCTCTAGTTCTTAATCAAATGTGAGGATTCCAAAAAAAAGCAGCTCCAAAACACAAAGGCATCAAAATTGGTGTTTATATAACTCAACACCTCAAATATCACAATAGCATTTCTGATAAATATAAGTAGAGTTGAGGAAGTAATACATTAAGACACATTCTAGGGGCTGGCACTGTGGTGTAGCACGTAAAGCCGCAGCCTGTGCTGTTGGCTAACTATACTGGCATAATTTGTGGTTTTGCTGCTCCAATTCCAACTCAGCTTCCTGTTTACTGTGTGGGAAAAGCAACAGAAGATGGTCCAAATGCTTGTACCACTTCCACCCGTGTGGTAGACACAGAGGAACTCCTGGCTTCAGCCTAGCTAGGTCTTGGCTGCTGCAGCCATTCAGGGAGTGAGGCAGTGGATAAAAGTCCCATCTCTTCCAACCCAAGTCTCTGCCTCCTCATCCTTCTGCCTTCCAAATAAATAAATAATAAACAAAATAATTTTCTTAAAGTATTGATTCAAACTTCATATTTAGTACATGAAATATGAAAGACCTGGGATTTTAAAAAAATATTTTAAATGTACAAATGTATGCCATATTGGGTAGTTCTACAGAAGCATGCAATGTGCAGTAACCAAATTCGTCAACACAGCTTTTAAGGTTATTAAACCAATAAAAATAACATTCAACATTATTTTCAAAGCCAGTAGTGCATGGCAGGGATTTAGTGTAGGTTTCTTGTTTCGCTGTGATTTCTTAAGGAGCTTGGTACCTGCCATTCACCAGTAAGAGACCGAGATTAAACCTGCACCAGCTCTGGTTGTTGTAGGTAGTTAAGGAGAGAACCACTACATGACAGATCAATGAGAGCTGCTTACTTTCACTTCTCTAATCAGTGTTAAACCTACCTCTGAAAGAGCAGGGAATGGGGACAGGAGGATCCCTATGCTTCTAAAGCTATATTGTATATAATTTAAAAAACCCAAATCCATACTGCTATGTCTCTGTGTCTTTTAACAGAAACAATTTTTTGTTAATACAAAGAATTGAAAATTTGAAGTTATATGAGAAAGTATATGCATCACTTTATAAGTAACTTTAAATAATGTATATATGTAACACACATGACATAAAATATTTTACAGTATTTTTCTACAAAAATGTCAAATCACTTTCCTAATATTTGCCATTTTATTGATTTACTTTTTAAAATTTTGTTTTATGGCACAGTTTTATAGGTTCTGGGAGTCCTCCAACACCTCCCTCCATAGCTTTCCCCCATGGTGGATTCTTCCACATTGTTGCAATATTACAGTTCATACCCAGTCATGATTCCTTCATTGCAAGCATGTATCATGCATAGAGTCCAGCCTCTTATTGTCCTGATAAATTCAACAGTTTCCTTGGGAGACCATCTCTGGTCTGAAAGTAGAGTTGGCAGAATATCATCCCATCCAATGAAAAGCCACAAAATAACATCAATAGCAATTGCAACATTAAGGAGTTAATTGACATGGTATTGGGTGACCAATATGTTAGAAAATGCAAGTTCTTAACCACATCCTGTGACTACTTCATTGACATTTTGATTTTAGTTTATATATAACCAGCTGCTATACAACTTAAAATGGTTATAGGGTACTATTCAGCTGTCTCGTGTCTATTTTCATTTTTATATTTAGCAGTTTATAGTATTGAGGCATGATTTTTACTGAACTAGAATAAGAAAGCTATGGTTCATCTACTCCATGGAATACTACTCAGCTATTTAAAAAAAACCAAAATGCAATTCTTTGTGGCCGAAAAAGTACCTGTAAATTGTAATATTATTTCAACCTCAAACAGCATGTATCACTTGCAATAATTCATTTCTTCAGCTACACATTATTCATTCAGCAGCATGTTATTTAACTTCATGGTGTTGTTAATTTCTTTTTTCATTCTGTTGTTGATTTTGTTTGTGGCTTTTCATTTAAGGGGATGTATAGTAGCTGTGTAATGGAGACTGTCATATCTAGTAACATGTTATTTAACTTCATGGCATTGTAAATTTCGATTTTTCTTTCTATTGCTGATTTTGTATTATGACTTTTCATTTAAGGGGATGTACAGTAGCTGTGAAATGGAGACTAACATATCCAGATGTGAGGATACAATGTAGTATGCATCTCCACTTCCAGACAAAGATGCACTTACAATGAAATTGTTTACAATATCTTGACAATAGGATGCTGGACTCTCTGCCATTGTCCATGCCTGCAATGATGGACATATGACTGTGTATGAAGAACTATGCTTTAGTTATGATATAGGGGAACTTGGTAGGCGGGGGGGGGATTTGGGGCGGGGATAAAGGAAATCCCAGGAGCCTATGGAACTGTATCATAAAATAATAATAAATAAAAGATTAAAAAAACATTGTGATGTAACCAATGAACCAACAATCAATGTGAGTCAGACTGCTTATGATCTACATCAAAAAAACCGTAAAACTTTATATGCTTTTAATATCCTATGTTATTCCGTAATAGGTCGGGAGAGCAGAGAAATCTTGCACCTTGTTAGAATGTGTGAGGAAGATGTTAAGAATAACCATCTACTCCATGGAATACTACTCAGCTATTAAAAAAAACAAAATGCAGTTCTTTGTGGCCAAATGGGCCAAACTGGAAACCATAATGCTAAGGGAAATGAGCCAATCACGAAAGGTTGAATACCACATGTTTGCCTTAATTTAAGATGATATGATGTTATGTATAACATGTTATGTTTTGAATGTTATATGTTGTGTATAAACTAAAATTGAAGTGTAGGTGAGGTGGTCACAGAAGGTGGCTGGGAACTCGCATTTATCTTTAACATATTGGTTATTCATTACTATGTCAATTAATTCCATAATGATGTAAATTTTTGCTGATGGTATGTTGGAGCTTTCAATTGACTGGGATGATACTCTGCTGGCTCTGTCTTCAGACCAGAGAGGGTATACCTAAGAAGCCGTTGAACTTGACTGGACAATAAGATGTTGGACTCTATGTTTGGTATATGCTTGCAATGGGAGAATCTCAACTGAACTTGAGCTGTGGTTGTGCAACAAGGTGAAGGAATCCACCATGGTGGGAGGGTTTGGGGAGGGGTGGGGAGAACCCAAGTATCTATGTAACTGTGTCACATAATACAATGTAATTAATGAAGTTAAATAATAAATAATTAAAAAAAAAGAATAACCTATCAAGAACATAACAGGTAACTTATAGACAACAGACTCGAATCAGCATTACACATTAGCAAAACTATAAGGACATACGGTGGGAAGCAACAGCGATCCTGACAGCCTTTAAACAGGAGATCATATGCACAGAGCAGGGGGGACCCCAGAGTGGAGCAGCAGGACAGGAGGAGACTTGTATCCCAATCCTGGAGACTTCCTGATCCTCACCTAGGACTACCAGTATGGGCACCAAGGGCTATATCCCAACTACCAAGGAGACCACTGCGAATTGGACTGCCCTTGCATGCCAACAACTCTGAGGTCATCCACTCCCTTTCGGGTCTCCCACACGGGATGGAAGAAGCCCAGATCCTTCCACACAGGATAGTTCTCAGAAACAGAAGAACAGTAAGCTTCCTTCGGGATTAGGGAGGGGAGCTTTCTCTGGTCCTTGCTGAGTTCCAACTTTGGATCCCCACCCTCTCTTGCAATGACCATCAGGGTCGCTCTGGAGGGCCCCCCCGCAAAAAAGTTAGATTAGATAGACAGAGACCAATAAGGAAAGCTTAGACAGGAAACGGTCAGCTTGGACTCACATAAACCTTACTAGGTAGGACACAAAGATTAGCTACACCTCACTAAGGTATTTAAGATGTCTCTGCACACCCCTCCTAAAACAGTTTTGCGCCTCAATTGTTAACATATGCCTTGTTAGAGCTATAAGCCTGTTTGGACTGTATTTGCCATTTTAAACTTGCTCTTCTACAAGCACTGTATAAAAGTGTTATGCCAACAATTGGTTTTCAAAATATTTTTAATTATCATCTTTATAATGTACTCATAACTTTGTACTATTTTATATTTGCATTTTGTGAGGCTAATTTTTGTGCAAGTTTTACGTGCTAATTGTAAATTTGCATAACTTTTGTGAATTGTCTGTTGAAATCATTTCATCCGTTCACTGGGCTACTGTTCTTTAAATTAGTAATAGTTTTTATTATTTTTATACAAAGCAAAAATATGCATTATTACTATGTTCCAGTCTCTGAAGAGCCTTAACTTTCTCTTAGTTTGTTCTGTTTAGGACCAAATATTTCTTAATCTTGGTGAGAATTTTTAAATTGTTCATTCTGTCCTAAACAAACTTTCCCTTCCCCCGATGTCATATATTCACACATGTTTAAAAAAATACTTCTTGCCTTTCACTTTTATATTTTGATCAATGGCCCACTTCAAGCTAAGATTTTATATGATAGGAGACTTTGTTACAGTTTCATTTCTCCTTTATTAATAGTTTTCAGTTCTGGATGGGAGACTCTTCCCCACATTTAATGTAGACTCCTGTTTAGAACAGTCATTTCAGCATTGTATGGGTTTTAGTAACAACTGCCTTGACTATTCTATACCAGCTGTTAAAGTTAGCTTTTATAAGTCCCGTATTTTTGTCCTTGCTTTTCTATTTAATTTTTGAAATTAAATGACCATTGCAGTCTTTCCTAATGTTTATTTCTTGCATCAATGACGGGGAGGGGGTGGATAAGAGAGAATGCGGGAAGAAGGATGGGGGATGGGAGGAAGCCAGGGGGAAGGAGGGAGAGCTAGGATGGAGACAGAGACACAGAGAATGAATCTGTTGGTTAACTCCCCAAATTCCTGCAGTAGCCAGAGCTGGACCAGGTCCAAGCCAGGAGTCAGAAACTCCCTATAGGGTTCCCCTGTCTACTGCAGTAATTGGCCCTCCACTAGTGCTTCGTAGTTTGCATCAAGAATAGAATGAAGGGGAGAGAAGAGGAGAGGAGAGGAGGGGAGGGGAGAGGAGGGGGAGGAGAGTGGTGGAGAAGTGAGGCGAGGGAAGGGGAGAAGAGGGTAAAGAAAAGAGAATATGAAAAGAGGCAGTGGAGTGGAGACATGAACTTGTGACATCGTGAGTGGTGTCCTAAAAGCCTGTGCAACATGGCCGTCCCTGATAGTTGCACTTCTACACCAATTCTGCAGACTGAGCAATTGCCGCAAAGTATCCACTATGTTGTACTTGCAATCGTATTATCTCTATAAATAAAGTTGGTATGAGTTGATATTCAAACTACTAAACGTGAATATTATGTATACATTAATATAATTTGAAAGTGGAAAGAAATTCAGCTCCAGTAATAAGAGATCATCATGACTACCTAATAGCTTTAAAAAGCTAGATTAATAATAGATAAAAACAAATAAAGTTACATGTTTAGTTGATACATCTAGATTCTACACAAATTAAACACTATAAAACCAATCACTGCTTGGGCCCGGCGGCGTGGCCTAGCGGCTAAAAGTCCTCGCCTTGAAAGCCCCGGGATCCCATATGGGCGCCGGTTCTAATCCCGGCAGCTCCACTTCTCATCCAGCTCCCTGCTTGTGGCCTGGGAAAGCAGTCGAGGACGGCCCAAAGCCTTGGGACACTGCACCCGCGTGGGAGACCTGGAAGAGGTTCCAGGTTCCTGGCATCGGATCGGCGCAGCACCGGCCCGTTGTGGCTCACTTGGGGAGTGAATCATCGGATGGAAGATCTTCCTCTCTGTCTCTCCTTCTCTGTATATCCGACTTTCCAATAATAATAAATCTTTAAAAAAAAATATATAAAATAAAAAAAAACCAATCACTGCTTGCAAATCAGTTTTCATGTATGAATACTAGAAATGTCTAAATGTACCCAAGTTATGTGCAGAATACAAACTAAGGATCTATATATTATTCATATTTACCGTAGTGTATTTTTAGAGATATATTGATATATCATTCATTGATTAGTTTTAGAATCTTTTAATACGTGTTGGAAAAATATTTCAGGGAGAAAGGCAGGAGGAGATAAAGACAGAGTAGAGATCCTCCCATCTGCTTGTTCAATTGTTAAGTGATTGCTATGGTCAGGACCACATGGACTGAAATTATAAGTAAAGAACTCAAACTAATTTTATTTTCCTTGGGTGGCAACAGCCCGATTATTGCAGCCATCACCTGCTGCCACCCTGTGCACATGTTAGCAGAAAATCAGAATTGGGAGCAGAGCTGGGACTTGTACCCAGGCACTCAGTAACATTGTGGGTGTCCCAAGTGGCAATTCAACTGCTGTGCTGAACACCTGCACAAACTTTAACTATTATCATCTTTCTGCAGCTTCTTTCATTGATTTTCAAACAATTTTGAGATTATGTCATATTAATAAACATCTGAGGTACTACTTCAAGCACACAGCGGTTTCCACTGCTGCTAAAAGAGATCAGCAAAGTGTCAGTCCAGAAGCAGGCTTCACACTCCTCATGTCGTCTGTGACAGATGAATCATTTAATTAAATTTAACTGTATGCTTTCTATATTTGTTAACCACTGTTTACACATCAGAGATAAATTTGTTTCCAACGACGGAAGACAGGCAAAACATTTTGCACAGACTCATTCTTAAGGATGTCAGGAATGTAATAAACTAACAGCTGTTACAAGAAACATGCTAAATAATTCATTAACATTCAAGAAACTGATACTTAGCACCTACCCACTGAATAATTCACAGAATATTCCCATACTTATGGACCTTGCACTCTAGAAGTAACTATATAATGATGACATACAAAGGGAAACGAGGGTATATTGTGCACATGATATTTTTCATTGAAACAGCACTTATCACTGTGAACCAAATGATATGACAGTCGCACTATTTTCATAGTCCCAATATATTAACTTGCACAAAAAAACGAAAATGTAATATTTGTCTTTCTTCAGGCAAAATAGTAAACATTTTAAATTGTCTTAAAAATTTACTTTTTTCATTGTGCACATGAAATGTGTAATGTTCCATAAGTAAGAATCCTTGTCAACAGAGGGCACTTTCCTGTATTTTGCCCACCTGAGGCCATACTATATGCTTACGGATCTTAGTAATGAAACATAAGTCAGGGTTTTAATTAAATCAATGATTAGCTCTGACTTTAACATATATATGTATATATATCCTCAACATTTTGATAACCTGTTTTAAATAGAGTATGATAAATGCATGTCAAATGCACTAAGAGACACACAACAACCAACTTTGAGAAGGTGTAAATGTTTATATGGAAGCCCTTTAACTTCTCAGAATAAGGAATAAGAGAAAGGAGGCCAAGCAACAAGCATAGAAAAAATGTAAAACAAAAGAGATTTTATTTTAAAGATCACGAGTTCCCATTTGCTCACCATCAATTTTTTATATTACAGAAATGTACAAGAAACAGTTATTAATATTTACACTTGTATTACCTAGTAACAGAAATAAAGTGAGAAAAAGGTTACTACACTTTGTTTTTTAATTATATATTTAGGGGTTTGTTTTAAACTTTTTCTATAATGACAAATTTAATTGTGAAAAGAATTTACATCTATCATATTATTGTTTCTCACTAAGTAAACACTAGAAAATTTTTGCATGCTATATAGCTATTCTGGGTAACACAAATGAGTAACAGAGCTAATTAAACTAAAGTGTAACTGAGATGAAAAATCTAATTTGCAAGGTTAGCAAGAAATTTAAAACCACTACACACCTGGGCCTGGCGGCATGGCCTAGCGGCTAAAGTCCTCGCCTTGAACGCGCCAGGATCCCATATGAGCACCTGTTCTAATTTCTGCAGCTCCACTTCCCATCCAGCTCCCTGCTTGTGGCCTGGGAAAGCAGTAGAGGACAGCCCAACACCTTGGGACTCCGCATCCGCGTGGGAGACCAAGAGGAAGTTCCTGGCTCCTGGCTTTAGATCGGTATAGCACCGGCCGTTGCACTCACTTGGGGAGTGAAAAATCGGACGGAACATCTTTCTCTTTGTCTCGCCTCCTCTCTGTATATCTGACTTTCCAATTAAAAAAACCTACACACCTAACATAATTATATACAGTTACACAGAACACTGATTTTTCTATATTGAAATCCATGTCTCATTGAGCCAGACAAAAGTCTGAATTATAGATGCTGCGGACTGGGGCTGGCAGAGTGGCACAGGAGGTTAAGCCACCACTTATAATGCTGACATGCCAAATCTGAGCACCCAGCTTGAGACCCAGCAGCTTCACTGCCTCTACAGCATGCGGGAAGGCAACAGAAGATGGTCCACAGCAGAGACCAGGATACGGTTCCTGGCTTCAAACCGCCCCAGACCTTGCCATTGTAGATAGTTGGCAAATACTCTAGCGGGTGGACTTTCTCTCTCTCTCGCCCTCCCTCCCTCATTCTTTCTCCTCCCCAACTTTCGTCCTCCTTGTCTCTCTTCCTTACATCCCCCTTATCTCTCTCTGTTCCTCTGCCTTCAAATAAATATACACATAAATTGTTTAAGGAAAAACCACTGGAGATTATATCATATAAAATGGAAATATCTTTCAATTCCAGTAGAGCACAATGATTCTGCAATTAAACTGTATTTGTATGACCTATTTGCTTTGATGAGCATTATCAATGCTATTGTTTTTATACTTGGTGAACATTATGTGGGTAAAATATACATATTTGACACTCATACCCACAACAGTGCCCCGTTTTGTGATTCACACTACGTCCATAAGACAAAAGGAGGACAATGTGGAATAATATGGAGGAAATTAGAGCATGTTACAGCTAGCAGGGGAGGCATCTATCTCAGTTTGAAATGGGAAAGGGAGGATTCAGGAAATGTGTCTAAGTACCATGGACTGAGTGGTCCATCATTATCTAAGCCAGGAGAGAGGGGAACAGGGCTGTAAGCAGAGAAAAATCAGCAGGAGATAAAAGGAGAAAGGCAAATTCAGCGCATTTTGTGTAGCACCAGGGAGTTGGAATTACAGCATCCAATAATGGACAGGAGAGTGTAGAAGGAAACGATGCAAAAAACACACACAGATGCCAAGAACTTAATTTTATAAGGCAAAATAATGTGTGTGTCAGACTTTAACCATGACATCATCACAATGCATCATTTCTACTCAACCGATACTTTCCTAAGGAACTATTTAGCAATATCATAAAATTCAGTGCACTAAAGGAGTTAAGTGAGAGAACCATGAAAATAGGAGCAAACATGTAAAAATCCAGACTTCAGTGTTAATTCCTATTTATTTTTAATAATTTTTATCTCCTATTTTCCCATGAGTTAAGCATTCTGTACTTCCTTGTGATATAGGAGGGCAGCAGCCTTTTGAAATTTTGGTGAAGTACAATAAAGCAGAGATTTACAGGGATTATATTTATAAAGTCCAAAAACACACTCTTTCACCTTAAACACCAGCATCATCTAAATCAGATCTCAAAATATAGCATAGTCATGTAATGCCCCAAGTCATTCCAGGATTACAGTGAACTCAGAACAGACTTGAAATGATCTTTGGAAGAGACAAGCATGCAGACAGTGCTGCTAATCAATTCCCTTTTTCCTGAGGAAGGAAACTGCATTCTTCACTGGATGACAAACATTTGTTTCTCTGTATGGTTAAGGTATTTAGGAAATTGCAAAATGTGAGGGTTTGGTTATTGAAGGTTTTTCCCTTCAGCTCAGTAATGCAAGAAAAGCAAGGTCAAGAAACTAAGTCACAACTTGATCTCAGTATCACTTGTTATATTATTTATTACGCATTATAGTTCTTATAATGTGGCATATTACTTATTATGTTACATCATCTTTACTATTAATGTTTTGTTACATTATAATATCTTGATATGTATTTTATATCACTTATTCATATATAAATGCATCTGTTGTTTGATTTGCACATAAAAGACATAGGACTGTTAGTTAAACAGGAATCCAGTGGGAACAAAGCAGCAAATTAAACTTTTGTAAAAGCAGAAGTTTACATTGAATTTGGTTGGGGAGTAAAATGCATCAGTGCAATTAGACATATAACGTTGTATTCAGAACAGGCCAAGGATTAAGGATAATCAATTTTTGTGGGTAAGGATATTAAGGTGAAAATATAAATACAGAAGAAAAAGTTCCTAGAGAGATGTTCAGCTCACTTCAGGAGAGTTAAAGAGATGACTTCTAGGATTTAATGGTCAATGTTATCTCATAAGCTTGTGCTAAAAAACAAAAAACAAAACAAAAAAAACAAAACCCTGAGAAGGTGTGTTTTAGCAAGAAATGACAGATCCCAGGGACCAGAGGCTTCCGAGAACCAGAGTCAGCATAGTACAGTCTAATGCACTGATCAGAGAAAGCTTCAGCTTAGATGGAGAAATGTAAGCAGGATAAGCCCAATCAAGCTACAGTAGACCGCTACGTCTTCATCCGTTCAGGCTTCTTTGAATTGAGTTGACAAATTAATCAAAAGAGAATCTATTCTCCATGAGAACAAAGGACTTAAACGAGAAAGAAGATTGAATTTGATATAACAGGCATTGCTATATTTTAAATTTCACTAAAGTATTTTTTTTTAGATTTATTTTATTTTTATTGGAAAGTCAGAGACAGAGAGGAAGATCTTCCATCTGATGATTCACTCCCCAAGTGAGCGCAATGGCTGATGCTGAGCCAATCTGAAGCCAGGCGCCCAGATCCTCTTCTGGGTCTTCCATGTGGGTGCAGGGTCCCAAGGCTTTGGGCTTTCTTTGACTGCTTTCCCAGGCCACAAGCAGGGAGCTGGATGGGAAGTGGAGCTGCTGGGCTTAGAACCGGCGCCCATATGGGATCCCGGCATATTCAAGGCGAGGACTTTAGCTGCTAGGCCATGCCGCCGGGCCCGAAATTTCCATTTTGGAATTCCACATGAAATGCTTTAAGCCCCATCTCCCTTACCTGTACATTTTATGTTTTACTCTAATAGTATATATTTATAGGTTCTTTCTTTTTTTATTTTTAATTCATTAATTACATTGTATTATGTGACACAGTTTCATAGGTACTTGGGTTCTCCCCACCCCTCCCCAAACCCTCCTACCATGGTGGATTCCTCCACCTTGTTGCATAACCACAGTTCAAGTTCAGTTGAGATTCCCCCACTGCAAGCGTATACCAAACATAGAGTCCAGCATCTTATTTCTTAATGCTAAGGGAAATGAGCCAATCCCAAAAGGTTAAATACCACATGTTTGCCTTAATTTAAGATGATATGATGTTATGTATAACATGTTATGTTATGTACGTTATATGTTGTGTATAAACTAAAATTGAAATGTCAATGAGGTGGTCACAGAAGGTGGTTAAGAACCCGCATTTACTTTTAACATATTGGTTACTCATTACTATGTCAATTAATTCCATAATGATGTAAATTTTTGCTGATGGTATGTTGGAGCGTTTAATTGATCGGGATGATACTCTGCTGGCTCTGTCTTCAGACCAGAAAGGGTATACCTAAGAAGCCGTTGAACTTGACTGGACAATAAGATGCTGGACTCTATGTTTGGTATATGCTTGCAATGGGGGAATCACTAAAGTATTTTTACAGTTTCAAAGGAACTCTTAATTCATTTCTGAATTCTTTTTTTAAAGAACAAAGTCTATTCCTGTAGCTATTAGTAAAAACATGTTTCAAAAAGGTATGCAGAATTAACTTATGACTGCTTATGAAGCACTATACTATTGTGATGATACAGGGAAAATCAGTTGGGGTGGGAATTTGGAGAGGGGGTAGAGAAGTCCCAGCTGTGGAACTGTACCATAACATTTAAAACTTAAAATAGTATTAATAATAATCATAATAAATACATTAAGAAGGTATGCAGAAGCAATCAGATATGCTTTGTTTTAGAGTTGGCATATAATTAAAGCAGAAAATTACTTGATGACACACCAGAGTAATGAGTCAGATCACTAGGTCCTCATGAAAACAAAACAATACAACATTTAAATGAAGAAATAAAGAAATGACACAGAATTTTGCTTATTTAACTCACAAGAGATTCTATGAGTTCCTGTAAGATGAAACTGAAGTCATTTTATCTCCTAATGAATTGCAGTGGCATTCAGAGTGACACTATTTATTATGCATTCATCTACTGATTCATTCAATACATATTTATGAACATCTACTAAGTGGCAGAAACCTTGTTAGCTACTAGGTCTAAAGAATAGTAATAGAAACTGTACTTTAAGATACAGAAGTCATCAAGCAATGGCAAGAGTATGGTAAATATTTTAGAAGGAAAAGAACAATGTTTTCAGGGTTACCTGGAGGTTGTGATGTAAAAAGCCAGAGATGAGGCGCAGCAGTTACAAAGATGGGGTGAGGACTGAAATATTCATAGGAGAAGTTAGCAAATTCGAAGAAACAACTGTACATTCAGCAAGAAAATTTTGTTCTAAGTAGTAAAAATCAAAAGGACAGTATAACTTTAACACAGAATCAGGAGATGGAAAAAAAATCATGACCAATGGAGATGCAGTTGTAGGCTGTGAAGATTTATGCAAGATCCCTCTACTGGCCGCCTGGAAATTAGAACATTTTAGCAGTAACACCTACCCGAGATGCCCACCTGAAGTACCAGAGTGGTGATAATCTGTAAATGAACACATTTATTAAAAAAAATGTTTAGGAATCAGGTGTTACAGGCTTCACTTGGCAAATGAATGAGAATCTTATGGTTTATTTAAGAACTGTCTCATTGGGGTGTGGGGGAAAAAACAATCAGTAGGAGCTGGTAACCAAGGTAAAATGAACGAGTAAAATTTAACTGAAAAACTTACCAGACTGGCTGGGAAGGAAGGACAGAGGTACAAACCTAAGTTTGCTAGGGCAGATGGCTGCGGATGCCAAGTCAGATGCCGCTCTGGAGACCTTTGTGCTCTAGGCGCTTGTTCATCTTTATGAATCTGAATGAGTAGGAAATCTATGTGCAGTTCATGCTTCAGAAGATAAAATCTAAGTGACCCTAGAGACAGTCAGCAGAACAAATCTCATCTTTGTCAGAGACGTAATACAAGAGACAGCACAGCTGCAATGACTATACCTATCCATTTTTGTTCCCTTACAAACATCAAGTAATAATCACTAAATTATATTCTGAATGAGATTAAAAAATATTTCTGATGATTTCACAGTAGTGTGACATAGACAGTGGAGTGACAGTTACATCTCACTTGGGAGGGAATGTATCTTGTTCCTCACAGGGTAAAATAATAATCATCTTTGTGACAAAACTGTCTTGTATGTGAACAAGGATAATCAAGCCATCAATAGAAAACTCTTCATTTCATTTATTTATGGCTCTTTTCATTCTGGTGATTATTAAATTTCAAGGTTAATTAACCCAAATCAGAAAACACAGAATATCCTGGGAATAATATGCCTTTGCGGATTGCCTCTGGCCAATTATCTGTTACAAATGGTATTTTTTGAGTGTATGTACTCTTTATTCTTGTGTTTGACTTTTAACTACATGAGAGAACAATCAGGAAATCTAACAGGGAAACTTTAGAACATAGTAAAGATAAAAGTGTACAGTTTAAAATTTATCTCTCAAGGAATTAATTGGATCAAAAAATTCCAAAATTTAATACCCCAGGTTAAATCTAAAACAGAAAGAAATTTTTGGAAATGAATACATTAATGAATATAAAATGAAATATGATTAATATAACTAGCTGGAAAAATTAAAAGGGATTTAAAAATGAAATATTATGTATGTTCTCATACAATAAAGTTGTAGGCTTTAAAAATTTACCAGTGGTTAGATAAATTTTTCCGATTCTGTGGCTAATATATAATTGACATCATCTGTTAATCTATTATATTTTACATATGAGTGCTGCAATAAGCATAGGAGTGAACTTACATTCCCACCAACACTGTTCAAGGGTTTCTTTATCTCTAGACCCTTTTTTGTAATAGCCATTCTTACTGAAGTGAAGTTATATCATACTCTTGGTTGACATTTCCCTCATTAGGGATGTTTAGCATTTTTTAATGTATCTGTTTATCTTGTATTTGTATGTCTCCCTTTGAGAAAAGTGTTTAAACATGTTTAGTTTTATATTGCATTATTTGGTCTTTTGCTGTCAAATTATTTCAGATTCTTATTTATTTTGGATATGAAACCATTTTCAAGTGCATGAACATATTTTCTCCCCTTACCCCAAAACCAAAAATAATTACTGGAAATAAAAAGAAACATTTAAATGAAAAAAAAAAAACAGTTAATCAGATGAAGCACTCCTTCAGTTAAACACTGTATTCAAAGCCTTTCCAAAATGTATGAGCAATATTCAATCACATATTTGAGTACTCAATGCATTTACAAATTACAAGGAACTATACAATATTTAACTTCCAAATCACTTTTTCCTCATCCCCAATTCCACTGTACAAGTGAATACAGGCTCTGAATGACATATGGTGTGGCAAATGGCTGAATCTTTAACAATGTACCTTTTATCTTTTTGATTCCAGTTTCACTTGGCACAATCAGATTCATGTTTGTCTATGTTGTAAGCACATATTGGACTTAATTTCCTTCAATAGTGAAATAACATGACATTTTATGTGTCTGCCACATCTGCTTACCCATAGCTCCGCGGAGAAGCAATTGATCTTTTTCAATTTTTTTTCCTGGTGACCAAGCTTAAAATTTTGATTTTCTTATCCTCAAACTCATTGATTGCTCAAAACTGCTATTGTAAACCTGTGATCAATATTTTACTTTTATTTAGCCTGTCAGCATTTTGGCCAAATTTATGTGTATTTTTCAATACTAGAACTTTCGTTTCTTTCAGTGATTTCCCCTTCTCTTTCTCATTTTCATTTTGTTCCATATTTATATTTCCACATTTCTTCACTCGTATTTTTCTTTAGTTCTTCGGATATATTTAAGAGTTAGTAACACTTTGACAGTTGAATTCGCTGAATTTCCTCAGGCAAGACTTCTGTCAATGACTTTTTCCTCTGGATGTACCACACTTTGTTTCTTTGAATACCTTTGCCATATACATGTGTGTTTGTATATACACAAGCAAGCATACATGGGTGTATGTGTAAAGTTGTACATTTTAATATGATAATAGTGCACATTCAATTGTTTCAGTTACTAGTTTTTTCAATTTTTGTTTCAATTCCTGAAGTTTATACTCTACACTGCTGGTTTGTTTTCTAAAATTTGTTTTTCAGTGGTTGTAATCATGTCATCAGTGAAGCAGTTATCTATTAATTTTGCTAGTGTTTAACCACTTGAGAAGGGTTTGTTTGAACGCCATCTCACACACACACACACACACACACACACACATAAATCATTAGCAAAACAACAATACACAGGTGAAACATTTTCTGGGGTATTTGCATGTTGCCTCTGTGCTGGGACATCCCATCACATAGTCCTACCTTCACTTACCATACAGATTAAGTCAAATGAAAAGTTTTATTTGCAAGGTCTTTTTAAGCATGTATCTTGTTTTAGGTAGACATGTATACCTACATTTTAACATGTACAGAAATTGTTTTTGAGGGTTCTGCTTTATAAAAAGATAAAATCTCCCTTAACTTCTCATGTTTTAGAAAATATTTTATATACCAGGATTTATTTTTTTCCCCCACTCAGGTAAGAGACGACAGAGGCAGGGAGACACAGATCTTAGGTCTTCTGACTCACTTCCCAAAAGTCTGCAATAGCCATGGCTGGGACAGTCCAAATTCAAGAGGCACTAATTTCATCCACGTCTCTTGGACAAGAGGCAGGGATTTAAGAATTTCAGCCATCAGCAGCTGCTTTGCAAAGTGATCATTACCAGGAATCTGGAATCTGAAGCAACGCCAGAACTCAACCTGAGCCCCCAAACATCGAATGCAGACATTCTGGGCAGCAGCTAACCTGCTGGGAAACGTGCTAGCCTCAAAATGGTTTTAAAATATGTCCTCACTGTTCTTGCCTCTTATTCATGCACTTTATTGAAGAACAACTTTAAAACTTGACAGGCATTGTACCCATATACTTTTTTTTCCCATATCTCATGATATCCTGTAATACTTTTGTATCCTTATAAACTTATACTCAGTTATCTGTGTAATGGAGTACCATATTATTGAAGTTCTGGTCCAGGTGTTGGATCTGTATCAACAGTCTAATGTTTGCAAATTGACTCATATCCTGTGGGCTCCTGACACATACAGCACATACCTGAACTGTTCATTTTAGTAAGACATCCATGCAGTTTCTCTGGACTTTGTTTTCTCCAATTGAATCACAGTAACTGGAAAGCAGAGCTCCTGAAACCATTTATCAACGTTGCTAAGATTTAATCAAGAGTGGAAAAAAATGGAGATATGGGTAAAAGTTGATGAATCAGTACTCAGTTACAGTTAGACAAAAAGGAATTCTGGTGTTTTATGGAACTGGAAGGTAACTACAGGTAACAAGAATACAGCATATGCTTTTTAAAACTGGAAGAAATTATTTTGAGTGTTTTCACAATGAAAAAATGATAAATGCTGGAGGAGTATTTATATGTTGACACTGATTTTAACATTACACTCTGTATGCACATAGTTAGACTTCACACAGTACCCCACAAATACATACAATTTTATGTATCAAATTGAACAGTGAGATTCTAATGAGCAATTAACAATGTTGGCATGCTGCCATAATCCACGGCTTCCCCAAGCCAGAAGCAGGGCCCTAGATAGGAAGTGGAGCAGCCGGACATGAATTGGTGCCCATTGGGACACTGGTACTTGCAGGCAGATTAACCAATTGAGTCATCCCCAGAATAGGGACATGTTTAAAAATGGGAGTATCTGATAAAGAACCAAACACTGTATGCACTAAAATATTGAAAAATTGTCTTCTACCTAATGACAGATCCTCTTTCCCTCTATAGTTATTGATTTACGTGCAAAAGAGGAAAGTTCACCTATTTCATATTGGTGTATCTTACCAGTACCAGTAATAATATGGGAAACTCCCCCATATTATTACCCTTAACAGTTGGAATTGTTTTCAATAATAAGTATATCAACCTTGAACATACTGACTAATAAACACTTGAAAATATTAGGGTTTTGGCAGCCGAGGCCCTCGCTGAAAGGGGAGGAGGGTCAGAACTTGGGAGCAGCCATTCGTGGGCAACACTGCTAGTTACCAGAGCAGAATGGGCTGTAGTTTAGTGAAACAGGAAAGCTGTGAGGCACTGTGGAGTGCTCCCGTATAACCAAAAAGAGAAAGAAGAAAAGTTTCTCAAGTCGGTGCTACACGAGTTCGGGATGGCGCCAGGGCGGGGTCTGCGCTCTGGCTGCTGGGACTTTACCGTGCTGCAACCAGCCCCCTTCCCCACTGTATGTGTGTTTTCCAAAATATGGCAAAGGTTCAGGTGAACAAGGTAGTGGTGCTGGATAGCCCTTCTCCTTTCTACGACCCGTTCCAGTTCGAGATCACCTTCAAGTGCATCGAGGGCCTGTCTGAAGACTTGGAGTGGAACATTATCTACGTGGGCTCTGCAGAAAGTGAAGAATATGACCAAGTTTTAGACTGTTTTAGTGGGCCCTGTTCCTGCAGGAGGGCATGTTTGTATTTCAGGCAGATGCTGATGCAGTAGGCGTAACAGTTGTGCTAATTACTTGCACCCATCGAGGCCACGAACTTATTAGAGTAGGCTACTATGTAAATAACGAATATACTGAGACAGAAATAACGGAAAATCCGCCAGTAAAACCAGACTTTTCTAAGCTTCAAAGGAACATTTTGGCATCTAATCACAGGGTCACAAGACTCCACATTAATTGGGAAGACAACACAGTAACTGAAAGATGCAGAGCGCAGTAATCCAAACCTACTGTCACTTCTTTCAACAGATGTGTTACCTTGCCTCAAAGGGACGGTCAATGTCAGAAAACTCACTGAATGTCATGTTAGAAACCCACATGGACTGCATGTGACCACTTGCCATCCCTTTAGTACACATTAAGCTATTAAAAATAAACAGAACTATTTTCCTGAAATTCTGTAAGTACATAGTCAAGACAAAATGTGAAATTGGTTTAAAAACATCCTATAGAAAGTTTATAAGAAAACCAGTATTTGAGCGAATTCTGGAATATAGATACAACTATTTTTAAGTAAAAAAAAAAACTAGGGTTTTAATACTTCATTTCATTTAGTTAGAAAAATCATTTCTTTCTTTTTTTTTAGATTTATTTATTTTTATTGGAAAGTCCCATATACAGAGAGGAGGAGAGACAGAGAGGAAGATCTTCCACCCGATGGTTCACTCGCCAAGCAGCTGCAATGGCTGAAGCTGAGCCAATCCAGGAGCCAGGAGCCAGGAGCCTCTTCCGGGTCTCCCACGCGGGTGCAGGGTCCCAAGGCTTTGGGCCGTCCTCAACTGCCTTTCCCAGGCCACAAGCAGGGAGCTGGATGGGAAGTGGGGCTGCCGGGATTAGAACCGGCACCCATATGGGATCCCAGCACATTCAAGGTCAGGACTTTAACCACTATACTATGTTATCGTGCTGGGCCCAGAAAAACCATTTCTCAATCATTTTGAAGATACTCTAAATAAATTGTGTGAGGGCTTCTTTACACAGACTTCTGTTCTCCCTAAGAGTACGTTATGTTTTTGAATATCTAAGTATATCATATCATGCATTTGCACATTATTTTTAAGTTTGATTTACATCATTACGTCAAATTGTTCTGATCTTAAATGTGTTAATACTTGAACTTCTAAAAATAATTAGCTATTAAGGTCACAATATATACACAGGGGCTGCAAATTTGATAGAAATTAGAATTAAGGATCATGATATGTATGTGAGTGACATCAAGTATTTAATAAACACCCTAATAAAAACATAAAAAAAGAATTAAGGATAATTTGGAACACGTGTTTAGTGCAGCGCTGATTTTACCTGCAATGACGGCATCCCATATTGGGTGCTCTGCTTCTATTTCCAGATCCTTCAGTACCTCTTGCGTAGCGGTGGAGTTGACACCACAAATGGTTGTGCTCCAGCCACCCACATGCAGATATGAGCTGAATGTCTGATTACAGGCCTCTACCTGACTCAGTGTTCTTGTGCAGGCATTTGGAGTGTGAGCCAGCAAAGGGAAATGAACTGTCTGTCTCTCTCTCGGCTTCTTTGTTTTCCAAACAAATAAAAGCTAACAGAATGATTGTTTTATTACGGAGCAAAAGGCTTTTGAAAGTCATTCATAGTTTTCTTTCATTGCTGCATTTTCATTAACTTTTTGATGTTCTCTTGCAAATATGCATTGTCTGTTATTTCATTAAAGGATTAAGATATTGTATTCATGTCATAGTAAAACATATTACCACAAGTAAAAACTGATTATATTATGCATATTTATGGGAGGCAGGAGGGTAACTCACACTCTACATCATTAAGTGAAATTAATTTGTTTGGATTTATTTTGGGTAAAATATAAAATGTAAAATTTAATTCATAAAGTATCCAGTATTTAAATAAAAAAGGAAAGGTATACAGGCAATTATTGGACATGAGAAAGATATACTGAAATATGTATATATCTCATTAACTTATGAAAATATATTTATTTTTATTTGAAATACAGCTATTTACAGAATGCACAGGACAGACATAGAGGTCTTGCATCCACTGGTTCACTCCCCACATGCCTACAATGACCAGAACTGAGCCATTCCAAAGTGAGGAGCCAAGAGCTCTTTCCTGGCCTCCTACATGGGTGCAAGGGCCCAGGGCCTAAGGCCATCCTCCACTACCTTCTCATTCTACAAGCAGGGAACTGGGTGCAGAGTGCATCAGCCGGGACACAAAACAGCACACATACGGGTTGCCAGTATCTGTGTACATAGGATATGCCTGACATCACACTGGCTCCATATGCTTTAAAAAACAGAGAGCACACATCTGGACCAGCAATTAACATGTCAGGACTCCTAGGGCCTGTATTCCTAAAAATGAAAACTTTGGGTAGCTGCAGGTGCTGGCTCAATCAACTGGGTCCCTGCCACTAGAGTAGGACAGCTGAAAGGAGTTCTTGGCTCCCAGCTTGACTTGATCCAGCTCCAATCCAGTGGACATTGTGAGACATGAATTAAGTAGATGAGAGCGTGTTTCTTACTCTCCTTGGTTCCCTTCCTGAATTCCACACTCCTTTCCTCAGATAATTAAATCAACTATTTAAAAAAGTGTGGTTTGGGGCCTGGCGCAGTGGCCTAGTGGCTAAAGTCCTCGCTTGGAACGCACAGGGATCCCACATGGGCCCCGGTTCTAATCCTGGCAGCTCCACTTCCCATCCAGCTCCTTGCCTGTGGCCTGGGAAAGCAGTCGAGGATGGCCCAATGCTTTGGGACCCTGTCACCCTCATGGAAAACCTGGAGGAAGTTCCTGGCTCCTGGCTTTAGATCGCTGCAGCATTGGCCATTGTGTTCACTTGGGGAGTGAATCATCGGACGGAAGATCTTCTCTTTGTCTCTCCTCCTCTCTGTATATCTGACTTTCTAATAAAAATAAATATATCTTTTTAAAAAGTGGGGTTTGTAAATTAAAAGATGGCATATGTCATAGCAGTAATGTTCATTTTAGCCCCTAACATTTATACATTCACAGCATTTAATAATCAACATTTATAGAAATAAAACAACTATTATGGAGTAATATAAAAAAAATCACTAAAACATTGCATAAATTCACCATGATCTGAATTTTTCGAATTGATTTTTTCTGACTGAACCAACATCTTTTTTAACTAGATATAGTCAAAGTCACTAAAATATCCATATTACTTCAATGTAACATCATCTCACGGTGTATCTTGCTAAAATACTTTGAAAAGTGATGTGTCTAAAAAATAAATAAAAACATTAAGGGAGATGGCATGGTGGTATATTGTACTAAGCCTGTGCCTGTGGATCTGCCATTCCTTATGGGTGCTGGTTTGCTTCCCTGTTGATTCCCTTCTTATCTAGCTCTTTGCTAATGGCCTGGGAAAGCAGCAAAGGATGGCCCAAGTGCTTAGGCCCTGCACTCACGTGGAAACTCTGAAGAAGCTCTGCTCTCAGCTTCAGATCTGTCCAGCCTCCGTGTTATAGGATCTGAGGAGGTGGCAAGGCGAGGATGTAGCTACTGAGCCATCATACCAGGCTCCCAAATACATAAATCTTTAATAAAATAAAATGCAAAAATGACTGCATTTGTGAATGAACTCTGATTCTCATATTCAATGATCTTTGAATTCATGGTATCATTCTCAATGCTACAACTTCATCCCAGAGGATAGTATTTAGCAATAGATAGAAACTCCATAGGCAGGATTTAAAGAAATATATGAAACCTCAGTTCAATAAAGAATTCTCTGGATTTTATTGTTGTTCAGCACACTGTTAAATGTATAACCTTGATTGTGCAAAAGCTCCAAACACAGTCAATGCCGGCTCAACTAAAACAAGAATTTTATTTTTCTTGCTTGTTTAGAATTGAGTTGTTCTCTGCTTAAGGGGGATTTTGCCATCCTATCAATAACCTAGACCTCCTCAAATGTATACTCTGCCATCCTTAGAGTATGGCACTCTTGTTCCAGCTCACAAGAGCACTCTGCCTCTAAAAGCCAGGAAACTTGTAATTCCAACTGAAGATGTCCAAAAGATAGAGGGAAAAGTCAGGAGGAGAAAATTCCTTATTTTTATTTAACTTGAAAGTCCAACCAGTGGCTCTTTATTACATCTCATTAAATAGCACTGTGTCTCATGACCTCTTCTAGATCCATGCTGATGAGAGATGCCTAATTTCTTCTCCAAGGTAAATGAAAGAATGTTGGTTATTTAACTGACAATGTCTGCCATTTCTTACATATGAGGCTACTAAAGGGAGGTATATCTTCGACCACTAAATAAACTCTGTCAATCCTGCTGCCTAGATAAATGATCTCACAATTCCATCAGTTATTGTATCTGCATTAGAGATGTCCCTAAATTCCAGGAAAGATCATCAAGATCATGCCACTTCTCCAGAACATATAAAGCACAACCGTAAAAGGTGAGCAAGGCACACACAGTGAAGCCTGACAACTGGAAATGGATAGCACGAGAAGCACAGATGATTGGCTCTAGGACAACTGTCAAATTTTGACATTCAGGAATGATAACAGTCTTGCTGCCAGAAGAGCCACATGATCTGTCCGACTGCACAAATCCCATCACACGTCATGTTCCAATGACCACAGCTGAGTTTATATGTTGAATGTAATACAATTTCTAAAGGAAGTACAGTTTCACAGACCACTTGTGATTGCACTGAGTTCAGTGCATTTCAGAAAACCTGAATTTTTTTTATTCCTTTATGCACCTTTCTTGACCCTAAATAAATGGATTTCCCTTGAGGATATTCAAAATGCCAGAATGTAATTGGAGTGACATCATCTTTTATTTTAGTTTGGCTGCAATGCCCAATTTGAGCAGAGAAATATGTCAGAAGCATAAGAGAAAGGCCTGAGTTCACAATCTTTTCTCCTGCTGAAAAGTTTCATTACTGCCGCTTATAACTTCTCTTTTCTTATACAGAGACAAAATTTTTGACTCATGAAAGTTTGTAAGCATTAAGAATCACACTCAATTTTTATTGTATTCCACAGGTTGAGTGTTTAACAACAAATTGGCTTTCATTTGCTTCTTGGCTGGAAAATTGACGGTTCCTCATAATATGCTATTTTTCCAAGAACACATGCAACACGTGTATGATAAGAAAGCAATTCTGGGGCCCGGCGTGATAGTGTAGTGGTTAAAGTCCTCACTTTGCATGCCTGGGATCCCATATAGGCACCAGTTCTAGTCCTGGAAGTCCCGCTTCCCATCCAGCTCCCTGCTTGTGGCCTGGGAAAGCACTCGAGTACGGACCAAAGCTTTGGGACCCTGCACCCACGTGGGAGACCTGGAGGAAGTCCTGGCTCCTGACTTTGGATTGGCTCAGCTTCAGCCATTGCGGCCACTTGGGGAGTGAACCATCGGACGGAAGATCTTCCTCTCTGTCTCTCCTCCTCTCTGTATATTTAACTTTGCAATAAAAATAAAATAAATCTTTTTTTTAAAAAAAGAAGAAAGCAAGCAATTCTGACTGACTTCCTTTTTTCTAAGATCGAAGCTCAATCATGTACTCAGTGGATGAACAATCAGTACGCAGAAACTTATCTGAAGTGTTAAAAGATTTTACAAGTATATCAAAAAGCTTACCAGAAACTGAGATTCTCCCATTTATTTTTGAATGATGGAGAACGATGAGCTGTGGCAATGTGTGCACACATGAGCCAGGCCTGATACACACAATGTGATAACCAGCTTGTAAGCCAAGCAGTTGAATTGGCAAGAAAGTTAGAGAGAAAGTCAGATGAAACAATAAAATGCAAATGTGGATATTAACATTTGGAATTAATTTCAGGCTTGAAATTTCTTTGAGGAGTAAAATATTAAGGAAAATACATTAGTATTATCATCTCCAGATATACATTAGCATACATATTTTGAAATTATTTATTGTAATTAAACCTCAATATTTTCAATTCCCATAAAATATACTTAAGAGTTATAGTAGGGTTGGCCCAGCACAGTAGCCTAGTGGCTAAAGCCCTCACTTGCACGTGCTAGAATCCCATTTAGGCGCTGCTTTGTGTCCCGGCAGCTTCGCTTCCCATCCAGCTCCCTGCTTGTGGCCTGGGAAAGCAATTGAGGACGGCCCAAAACATTGGGATCCTACACCCAAATGGAAGACCGAGAAGAGGCTCCTGGCTCCTGGCTTTGGATTGGCACAGCACTGGCCATTGTGCTCACTTGGGGAGTGACTCATCAAAGAGAAGATTTTCCTCTCTGTCTCTCCTCTCTGTATATTGGACTTTCCAATAAAAATAAATAAAATATTTTTAAAAAACTTTTAAGTGATAGTAGCGGCTGACGCAAAAAGTCAATTGGCTAATCTTTCCACTCATAAGTGCTGGGATCCCCTATGGGTGCCGGTTCATCATGCCCCAGATGCTCCACTTCCCATCCAGCTCTCTGCTTGTGGCCTAGAAAGTTTTGGAGGATGGTGCATAGGCTTGGGACCCTGCACCCACATGGGAGACCCAGAAGAAGCTCCTGGATCATGCTTTTGGATAGGCTCAGTTCCAGCCACTGTAGCCCCCTGGGAAGTGAATCAATGGATGAAAGATCTTTCTGTCTGTCTCTCCTCCTTTTTGTATATCTGATTTTTCAGGCAAAATTAATAGCTCTTAAAAAAAAGTTACTCTAGGTCAGCACTGTGGTGTAATGAATTAAGCCACACCCTGCAATGCCCTCAAATGTTCTCATCCATAATGGGCATCAGTCCAAGTTCTACTTGCTCCACTTACAATCTAGTTCACTGCTAAAGCACTGGGAACAACAGCAGAAAATGGCCCAAGTTATGAGGAGCAGACATTCTAAGAGGTGACTTTCTATTTTGCTGAAAGCACACTACTTTGAACTGCACATTCTTACAATCTTGGAAAAAAATTCCCTGGTAGGTTGATGTTTGTAGGAGAACACAGGTGAATAGATATTGAGGTATTCACAGGGAATTCCTTCGTCTGCTTGTTACCATACCTGTGATTCGGCATCTTATCATACTCAGTATCCTCTATTTTATAACATATCCCATACCATCTGAAATTAAATTCTGAGAATTTCACATGTTATAAATATAACAGAAAGTAATATAACGCATGAAATTAACCTTAATAATCCTAAGGAGAAATAAAAGAAAATTAACTATCATAAATGATATTCATTTAGATATGTTTACTTAGAGGACAATGAGTTGGTCAATGATTTCTCTATACATAGAATTGTACTTGAAGGAAAATTTGCAGTTTTATTAGTACTTACACCCCATGGGATGCTGAATATGATAAATAATTGGTGGTATGATTTTCTGAAAATGAATAGAGTGGGGATGTGAGCATTTGATATAGCACTTCAGACACTGCTTGAGACAGCTCCATCCATATCAGAGTGCATGGTTCAAGTCCCCACACCTCTGCTTCTGACCCAGCTTCCTACTCATGAGCACCAGGTGGCAAAAGGTAACGGCTCAAGTATCTGGGCCCTTGCTACTCACATGTGAGTCCTAGATTGATTTCTAGACTCCTAAAATCAGTCTGGCCCAACTCTGACTGCTGTGAGCATCTGGGGACTAAATCACTGGTATAAGATCCTCTGTCTTCCAGTTTTTAAATAAAATAAAAACAAATTTTTCAAAAAATAAATAAAATAAAAAAAACAGCTTTTTTTAAAAAAGCTCAGACGGGGCTCTTCCCTGGCCCAGCCCGCCCTGACTATTACAGGTATTTGGCCCGTTGACTTGCCAGTGGAACGTCTCTCGCTCATTCTCTCTCTCTGCCCTTATCCTTCCCACACCGTGCTTTTCAAATAAATAAATAAAACTTTAAACAAACTTTAAGGAAGATTAGAACAAGACAAACTTTGATTTCTCTTGTTTTATGCTGAAGTCACCTTCTTGGAGAACACAAAGTATATGTTAAAAACATGTAAATTAAAAAGTCAATTTCTAGATTTACATAAATACTTTTACATGGATATCTTGGGGGAATTTGAAATGTGCTCAACTATTGGATATATTTGTTGGATAGCAATGTTAGACACTTTGTAAAATGTCTGACATGGTTGACACCCATTCTCTAAAAACTGGCGATGGTCTGCAATCTCTGTATGAGCCAAAACATTCTAGGAAATAGCTCATAAATAGTTCAACACTTTCCATGTCTTTTTAAAAAAATAGACTTATTTATTAGTTTCATTAGAAAGGCAAATGGAAGACACAAAGGTCTTCTATAACCTGGTTCACTCCCCAAGTGGCCACAATGACTGCACCTGAGCTGATCTGAAGGCACGAATCAGAAGCTTCTTCTGGGTCTCCCACACAGGTGCAGGATCCCAAGACTTGGAACCATCCTCCATCACTTTCCTAGGCCACAAACAGGAAACTGGGCAGAAGTTGAGCAGCCGGTACACAAACTGGTGCCCAAGTAGATCCTGATGCTTGTGAAGAGAGCAATGCCTCACTTTAACTCACGTCTTAACCACTAGGCAAGAGCCTGCCCTTGCAGGAAAAGCTTTAATCATTTATGTGTTGGATATGTACTCAGCCACTTTATGGTGATCAGTTTCCCTTTAGAAGATTTTCAGCCTGACAGCAAGTTCTTGAGCACACACACACCACATAACAAAAAAGTTTTTAGCATTCAACCATGACCCAAAACTAACAAAAATTTCCAGCCTTAAAACACTAGAGGAAGAGAAGAAATTCCAAGCAAATAACACAGAAGAAAAATTAACTTGAATCCTTCATCCTGTTTGTAAGTACAGCATCCAGTTTGAAAACAGTTTGGCTCTACAGACCTAATTAGCAAGATGCTACCCTATGCCCTATACAAAAACAAACACACAATGGATCAAGCTAAACCTAAGACCTGAAACCATGAAGTTATTAATGGAAAACACTTAACACATTGGTATAAACAGTACATTATCAAATAAGACTCCAAAAACACAAGCAATAAAGGTGAAAAATAGACATAGGATTACATCCTGCTATGATGTTCCAGCACAGCAAGATTCACTTAACAAATGAAGAGGCAAACAACAGAGTAAAGAAAGCATTTGTAGACTATATGTCTGATAAAAAAGATAAACATCCAGAATATAAAAGGAGCTCAAAAATCCCAACAAGAAAAATTCAGAAAACCCAGCTAATAAGTGGAGAGAGGACAAGAGCATTCTTCAAAAGATGAAAGAAATGTTGAAGGCATAGGAAAAGATGCCCAGGATCACTAGCCATCAAGGAAATGCAAATAAGTAACACAATGAGGTTTCATCTCCAGTAAGAAAAACTATCCTCCAAAAATCACAACATACCAAATTCTGCTAAGGAAGTGAATAAAAAGTACCCTGATGCACTGTTCTAAGAATCTAAAGTTGCATAATCATTATGTAAGAGAGTATGGAGATTCCTCGGGAAAGCAAATATAGACCTACCACAGGTCCTAGCCATCCCTATCTTAGGAATATGTCAAAAGGAAATTAAATCAGCATATGAGAGAGTTACCTATACCACCATGTTTTCAGCATCTCAATTTATAACAGCTTATGAGATCAACCTAGATATTCCTGAATCAGTGACTGGAAAAAGAAAACATGATATTTCACTTGATGTTAGGGCTAAAAAGGCCAAGAGCTTGCTTTCCAAAGTGCAGACTGGCAGGTGGATAGTGAATTGTACACATGGAGCAAACTGGATCTAAGCAGCGAGGAAACCTAGATGCTGGTTCCAGAGTACTTTGCCTTGAAGAGGGTCTTCCAGCATGTGGGCAAAGCCTTCAATCTGGGCAAGGGCTTCAAGTGAACCCCTCTTGCTGTCACCTGGCTGCCTGCACCTGCCCTTAAGGGAGTCGGGTGTCATTAAAGGAAACTGAACATTAAAAAAAAGAAAGAAAATACAGTATTTACATACAGATATGACAGCATACTTCTGTGAAATAAAAAATAGAATCTTGTCTTGTGTAACAAATTGGAAGAAACTAAAGACCATTACAGTTACTGAAATAAGCCAGTCCCCAAAGACAAACATATTTTCTCTGATTTGTGGTAGCTAATATATACAATTACTCAATGTTATGGCTTAATTACTTAATGTATGTGAATGAAACTGACACCTTGGGATTTGCTTAATGCTTATATTATCTATATTTGGTGGAACAGTGGTGTGTGAACATTTTCCTTGTAAAGCCCTTTGTTTAGTGGAATTATAAGGCTGAAGATATACATTAAATTAAAACTATGTCATCCTAAAACTTCAAAAGAGAAAGGAGGGGGAAAAATGATAGGGATGGAAGTAACATTGCATTCTTATAATTTTCTTCATGTATTACATGAAATCTGTTGCCTTAACATTAATTTAAAAAACAATACAGCTCTGAAGCAGCGAGGAAACAAAACAAATGAATGGGCATTTTATTATTGGGATAAAATTGTTTGGGGAGCCTAAATAAACAAATTTTTATTACTTAAGAATGCTTAGGGGCCCTGCACTGTAGACTAGTGGCTAGAGTCCTTGCCTTGCATGCGCTGGGATCCCATACAGGTACCATTCATGTCCAGGTGGCTCCATTTTCCTTCCAGTTTCCTACTTGTGGACTAGGAACACAGTAGGGGATGGCCCAAAGCCTTGGGACCCTGCACCCACATGGGAGACCCAAAAGAAACTCCAGGCTCCTGGCTTCAGTTCGACTCAGATATTTGTTTCTCCTTCTCTTTGTAAATCTGACTTTCCAATAAAAATAAATAAATCTTTTTTAAAAAAGGATTAGAAAAGTCAATGAAGGACAATTTAAATTTCAACCAAGATAGACGTAAAGGTCAACCACACAGAGTGGTTTATAACTGGTAATGGAAAAGAAAATTAATTTCTATTAATTTCTGGTGAGTCTTCTTGTTCAACAAACACATTACAGTATACTGACATTTTATGTTCCCAATATCACAGTCATCACTTTGTTCATGAGAACACTAAGGTTCAATGCAGTTAAGCAATTTTATACAGCCTTATGGTTTGTGGAGTGAGTTAAATTTAAAGAACAAGCTACAGAGTACATCATTCATCATGACAAAAAAAAGTGTTCAGGTCTCAAAACTTATATAACATGGCAAAATTCCAACTTTAACTGGTCAATTCACTACTGTGTCATAGTTTTTTTTTTTTAGTAAGTATTCAAATATACACATGGATGCCATTACTCTGTTGAGGGCAGTGCACTTCCTTATAGTTTGACTCTTCTTAGTTAAAAATTTGAACCTTGAAAATTAAAGACTCGATCTAAAGAACTGTTATGTGGTTTAAGGTACCACTGCAAGATCTATCTCAAATTTTTCTGTATGCACTGAATTTCATGTTTCATTGAAGCCTGAGACCAGTTGAGATTCTACATAAAGAAAAGCAGCATGGTAATTGAAACTTCCTAAATAGTAAATTATCTATGTTGGGAGGATAAAGTTCTATTAACGCTTATCTTTAATACATACTATGTATCATTTAAGTATTACTGTATGATTTGAGTTGAAAAACATGGTAAAATTTAGATAATTATTTCATCTAATTAAAAACCCAATAATTATGTCTTTAGAATTTTGAACATTTCTTGTTTTTATTGCTTTTATTGCATTGTGTTTTATCATTTTCACATTCATTTTTAACTCAGATACTTTTATATATTCTTGTCAAAGTGTGAGATCTATTCACACAATGTCATATTGCTGGTGCTCTTACTAGTATGTTCTCAAATTGATTATTTTTATGCAAAAAGCTCATTTACTGACATTAATCATCAAATAATCCACACAAGCCAATGGAGAAGCCAGCATTCTTTCAGAAAAAAGCTGGGAATGAGAAGCTATGATTTTTTGTTTGTTTGGTTGTCTGTAACAGTCACAGTCAATAATCACGGGTTGAGTGGTGTGATACTACTGTTATTCTTAACATTGAATATTGATCAATGTCGTTCACATCATCAAAACTCTTTCCCTGCTCTTGATTTTTTTTTTTTGCTGGTCCCTTTCCTGGAGCTACCCTTCATGTATACAAAGTGACTAACAGATGAAGTGCTTCTACTAAAACAACTATAGTTCTAGTGGCTGAAACTAGATCTAATTCTCCTTCTGGTCTTTGACCCTCTAATGCTGCAAGTTGTTACATTTCATTTAGCCTAGGTTTGTGTATTTTTAAGGTCAAGATCATTTTCATTTCAAACAAAAATTCCAAAATAACACAAGATTCTATGCTCATGGCTATAGGCTTTGGCTTGACCCAACCCTGGCCTAGTCCTGGCGTTTGTGGATAAAAACCTTGTTTAAGACCCCCCACCTCCGAGGATTCCATATGGGTGCGGGTTCATCTTCCAGTTGGTCCACTTCCCATCCAGTTCCCTGCTTGTGGCCTGGGAAAGCCAAAGAGGAGAGTACGGCCCAAAGCCTTGGGACCCTGCAACCACATGTGAGACATGAAAGAAGTTCTTGGCTCCTGGCTTCAGATGGGCTCATCTCTAGTCATTGAGGCCACTTGGGGAGTGAACCAGCAAATGGAAGATCTTTCCTTCTGTCTCTCCCTCTCTCTATAAATCTGACTTTTCAATACAAATAAATAAGTCATAAAAAATACATAGCGAATAACAGGTCACAGGTCGGTTTCTCTTGTTCTGTCCTCTTCTCTTGTCCTCTCACCTTCTCTCTCTCTCTAACTATGGATTTCAATTAGATGAGTCTTTTGTACATAAACGAAATAATGCTTTTTATCCTGTATCATAATACCCAGGTTCAATTCCTTGTTCTGGCTCTTGAGAACAACTTCTTGCTAAAACAGACACTAAAGTAACTGAGGTGCTCCCATGCATGTGTGAGATCTGTCAGCGTCCCCAAACACAGGCCTCAGTGGGAATAGCCTCTTTCCACACTACCCTCTCAAGTATATAATTTTCTTAATGAACAATATCAAGTTATAAAATGTCAATAAAATAGATGTTGTTTCAACTCATTCATTGGAATGCTTTGCTAAGAAGTAGTTTATCAAACATGCTCTTTTTATACTATTATATCCTTGTTGATGGGAATTTGCACCTACTAACATATGCTAAAAAATTGCCTAATCATAGTACCACCTCTCTATAGCAAAGTCATTTAAAAATCTGATATACATTAAGTCACATAAAGAAAATTGTTTAAAACTCATAGAATTTGACTCTATTAATTAAAAGAATAAGGATTAAAGATTTTAAAATATAGCTATATAGGAAAAAGTGCTTCTTGAATTATACGTCACCTGATTATTGTAGATAATGACAGTATATATATATATATATATAAATATATATATATATATATATATATACACACACACACATATATGAGAAAAGGTGTAAGAAAATGTTTTGAATACTATCACCATAAAGAACTGGTGAGTACTTGAAGAGATAGATTCACTCAATCTATAGACACACTGAAATATTACACAGTACCCCATAAACTGCATGATGTTTCTTTGTTAATTAAAATTTTAACAGAAGTTTACAACATTATGATAAATGAAGGAAAATATTTATTGATTTATTCTGTTTTCAAAATATATTACTGAGCCTTATCCAAGGATCATGCTAAATACTGGGGATGAAAATAGAGAAACATAAAAGATTCTTCTCTCAAGGTAGTACCAACATTTCCCTCTATTTCAGGTTAAAAGAAATAGGATAAAATAATAGTATCTTAAATAACTATAGCATGTATGAAATAACATGATATTATTCACTTAGGATATGTTGTACACTCGTGAAAGTAGATTTTTTTGGTAATTAAAATGTTAGTCTCCTATCTTCTGGCTTCTCTTGTCTCAAATTTTAATTTTCTGTGAATACTTTTTAAGGTTTTCTTTGTCCTTGAGTATCTAATGGCTATATTGCCAAGCTTGGCTGGAAATTCTTGTCAGTTTTGAGATTTTTGTAGTTTCTTTTTAAACTTTATTTTTATAAGGTGAACAAATACATAATTTGGAATACAGTTTTACGAGAAAGTTATTCTTCCTGCCTTATTCTCCTTTCTGTGTTCCCACTCTCTTTGCTAATTTTTAGTTTTTATATATATACATATACACATATATTGCATATTATACATACATACACACATATACATATATACACATAAATATTTTAGATATATGTGTGTATGTTCCTCAAGAGTTAAGACTACATGTATATGTATATATACACTTACGTAGTAAGAGGAAGAAATCAGCGTTTTCACACTAAAAAATCACTAAGTTAAAGTTACAGCATAAAAATATTTAAACAGAGTACAAAAAGAAATTGATCATGGAACTGGGATTTTGCCAACACATACACATACTACATATCACATACACACTCACTGAGAGGCTCTATGTCAGTTGATAAGGACATTATTATCAAAGCATAAACTTCTTACAGGCCACTTCTAGTGTGATTGCAGTTTTCCATGTTTGTCAGAGTAGCAGCAAGTAAGCTAATATCCGAAACAAAGTTTCTTTAAATTTTCAAGGCAGTAATAAATAGAATAGAATCTACAAATCAGAGACATATGAGATGAAAAAAGACAGTTGTTTCCCAACTTCAAAAGACAAAAAAAGATAAGCTTAAAAATGTTGTGAATAATAAAAGACCAAGGGAAAGTCTTCCTCAGGGAGAAGATGAAATCAAAGTTACATTCATCACAACATGAAAGCAATCTTGGAATGACTGGAAGAGGCAGTCACAAATTCTTCAACAGTAACATAGCCTCAAAAATGCTAACCTGGGAGCAACACAACTGAAATACAGAGCCTGTCTGAAGGGAAGACCTGCAGATCTGAAAGAAAGTGGGCAAGGGTAATAGAAGAACCATAAGCAACAGAAATGGGGAAACCAATGTTTTCCCTAAAAAGGCCATCTCAATCTTAGAGTTACAGGATGAAGACATTGAAGATCTCCCAGACAAGGAATTTTTAAAAAATCATGCTACAACTCTGCAGAAACAGTGAGAAACAAGGGCAAGAGTTCAATGAATACAGCACAAAACAGACCAAGCTGTAAACAGAATCAAATTGCAATACTTGCAGTTAAGAATACAATAGAGCAAATTAAAATACAATGGGAAGCCTTGCCAATGGAATGAGTGAGGCAGAGGAAAGAATTTCAGAACTGGAACATACCTCATTGGAGAACACAAAAATAATTAGAAATGTGGAGGGGGAAATGAGTAAAACCTAGAAAAATATCCAAGAATTAAATGACATCATCAAACTATTAAATATTATGACGATAGGAGTTCCTGAAGGCATGAGAAGTATGATTACAAGATGTATTTGAGTAAATAATCACAGAAAGCTTCTCTAATATTGGGAAAGAACAGAGAAGTCAAAAAGGTAATACCTATTTGAAACGATTGTTGACAGACCAAAAGGGAGGGACCTTAAAACATGACTAATTTCAATGGATAGATCGATGTGACAGAAATTCAGTTAGGATGCAACAGAACTCACTCAGACAATTAAACAAATGGGCCTAATTGATATCTATGAACCTCTCATCCTACAGACACTGAATATACTTTTTCTATCAGTCCTTGGGACTTTCTCCAGGACACAAAACATGCCTCAGCAAGTTTTAAAAAATCAAAATCATGTCATTCATCCTCTGAGACCACCACAGAAAGAAATTAGAGACCAATAAGTCAAAACACTCCAGAGAATATGTAATATAGTTTCTGCTGATTTTTGTTGGTGAAGTGTGTCTCTTCTAGACAATAAATAGATTTTGTTTTGTTTTTTAACCCAGTATACTAATCTATAACTTTTGGTTGAGCTTAAGCCATTTACATTCAGAGTTTTTATATGTATGGTTGGTACTTTGGGCCTGTCTTTTAAGGAATGGGTTGTTATTGGTCTAGTCTTCTGTTGTCATTTTAGTGGGATGTTCTTCCCATTTGCCTTTGGTTTTGGTAGGTGCTATTCCTCTTCTCTGTCAAGAGAACATCTTGAAGTATCATTTGTAGGGCAGGTTTGGAAAGAGGCAAATTCTTTCAACTTTTCTTTACTGTGGAAGAATTTCATTTCATTTTCAAAGACAAAAGAAAGCTTTGCTGGATATGTTAGCCTAGGCCGACAATTTTTTTCTTTTAGAATCTGGAATATGTCCCTCCATTCTCTTCTTGCCTGTAGAGTTTCCTGTGAGAGATCGCCTGTGAGTTTAATTGGCAGATTTTTTTCACGTGCACATTTACGGATCTTTCCCTCATGTTCAATTGAAGAGAGCTTGATGACCATGTGTCTTGGTGAAGATCGCTTTTGATCAAGCCTGTTGGGAGTTCTGTGCCCCTCCTGGATGTTGTTTCCCAAGTCTTCCTCTAGATTAGAGAAATTTTCCTTTATTATTTCATTAAATACATTTGCAAACTCAGCTTCTCTTTCTGCACCTTTGGGACTACCAGAACTCTTATATTTGACCTCTTAATAGTGTCTTTCAATTCTTGAATACTTTTTTTGCCCTGATCCAGCTCTGCTTCCAGCTTTTTGTTTGTTTCCCCCTGATGACAGGAAATATCTTCCAATTCTGAGATTCCTTCTTCTGCTTGCTTCATTCTGCTTTGGAGACTGTCCATTGTACTTTTAATTTGCTCTACTGTGTTAATTTCTGATATATCAGCCTTAATTTGCTTTATTGCTTCCTTAAATTCTTTGAACTCTTGTATGTGTTTCTCATTTTTAATCAGAAGCTTTAAAATGAGTTTTATGAATTCTGTATGCCCCATTTTCTCGATGTCTCCCTCAGTTAACTCTGAGATTGGCATAGGGTTTTGTTCCTTTGCAGGGGAGTTTTCGGCAATATTCATTGTGCCTTTGTCTCTTCTTTTGCTTTTGGTCATTGTACTTCTGGTTAGCAGAGTCTTCTCCTTGGGGCAGGTTTCTAAGCTTTGTCACCCACAGGGCTGCAATGCGATTTTACTTATTGCAGTTGCTACACAACTTTTTGCTTGCAGCCACTTGTGCCACAACCTCCAGCGAGTTTCAGATCTGGGTTCTTACGTTAGATTTCCACCGTGGTCTCCACAGCCCCAGCTCCTGGCTCACCATTCTCTTCCTCCTGTGATACCATGCTGAGTCTGCACCGTTGTCTCTGCAACCTTTCTCCCACTTCCGGTTGGAGCAGGTCCCAGGATTAGAGAGACACCAGGTATCCTATATAGTTAGGTTGTTGGTGGCACTGATCTTGTCAGGACCTGTTGGACGTTAGGTCTGGGTGCCACACAGACATATTTTGACTGGTACGATGCCACAGTCGGTATTATTTTCCTGTGGGATCAGTGCAATTCACTGAACTCAGTGAGTTCTCCCGAGCTCAGCACATGCGCACTTTACTGTTTTCCCCTGCAGTCCTAAAGCTATTGTCACAGTGTACAAAATGGCGCCTGATGTACCACTACTGGAATTCTTGATGTGCTGGCCGTCACAAGGGCTATCCCAGACCTGTCTTGGGTGGAACCTGTAGAATGCCACGTTCATGCAGTTCACTGAGTCAGAAATGAGTTAACGCCCAGCTCAGCATATGCTCAGTCCTTTCCTTTGCCTTGGCCTCCTTACGCAAAATGGCGCCCAATTCGGCTCTAGGGGCTGACTGGGCTGTGAAATTCACCCTGTTCTCTCACTGCCCGTCTGGGATCTGCTGCTCTGTCTCTGCTCCTGGTCAAATCAAATGGACCAGCAGGACGGACAGTTCTTTGGGTTCACCTCCCAAGCTCCCAGTGAAAGTCCCTTCCCATCTGGTTGCTGGTGGAGTTCTGGCTGCTGGTGGAGTTCAGATTGCCGTTAGCTGAATGCTGCTGGAGTATCAGCCACTGCAACACCACACCGTTGTGTCCGCTGCTTTCCTGTGTCAGTCAGTCTCCAGGTACCCCTCTGCTGTTGTTCTGTCCTCTCCTATTTCCTTGAATATGTCCTCTCTGCTTCATCCTGATTAAATGCTTTTCTGTCTGTTTAAATGAGTCCTTACCCTATTCCGCCACCTTGATTCTCCACATTTTCAAACTAGGGACACATTTGTGTTATATATTAGGTAAAGGAATTGTATTAAAATTTAATTTGAAAAATAAGGAGTGGAAAATAGAAAGCTATGGTAGGGAGAAATCAATTTCCCATCCCCTGGTTCATGGCACAGGTGGCCACAGTAGCTGATGAGGAGATTGACTAAAGCCAGGAGCCAGGAACTCTACCTACATCTGCCATATGGAAGGCAGCAACTCTGTACTTAAGCCACTCACTGATACTTCCCAGGAAGGTAAGCAGGAAGCATGATTAGAACTACAGTAGCTTGCATTGAGAAGTGCTGCAGGAGTCCCAAAAAGTTGCTAACAGATATTTCCTGTAAGATAAATCAAGTTCAAATAAAATAACAAACCAAAAATCAGTAGTCCAATAGGAGTATAGTTACAGAAAATGGAAGAGCAAATTTATTTAGCTCAAAGAAAAAATATATATGTATTATCTGTCATTATGAAAAATAAAATTATGAATGAATACATAATTTTAAGAACAGCAGACTGAGAAAGCTGAAATATCTAAAAAATATTTAGTATTGCTGAGTAGTTAGAAAAGTAATTTTCTTAAGCATTTGGTTATATTGATGCATATAAGCAATCTACAGCGCAGTCTGACAAAATTTTATTTATACCTGCATTTACATGTGATTTTAAAGCTTTACTATGTACTTCATCTTGCATACTCAGGAAAAGACAGATGGTATGAATTTATTTAGTTGTGTTTATAATAGAATTTACATGAAAATAACTCCAAATACATCGGTTAACTGCAAATATTATCAGAGCTGAATACATATTAAAAATTCATTTCATATATCTATTCAGTTTCATGATTATTCCTAGCCAGTGGTAGAGGCTTGTTTTACTCATGCTTTGAAATGGCATGCACTCCACTTCCATTCAAATCTATCAACAAAGCCCAATCATTGGTTCATGGAAATGTATTCTACTAGCTTAAAAAGAAAGAAAATTAGGATCTACAGATTTAAAGATAGTTTTACAGGATTTAACAAACAAAAAATTAGAATACTAAAAAAAGTAAACATTAAGATTAGGCTGAGGGCCCAGCACAGTGACCTAGAGGGTAATGTCTTCACCTTGAACATGCCGGGATCCCTTATGAGCGCCAAATCTAATTCTGGCAACCCCACTTCCCATCCAGCTCCCTGCTTCTGGCCTGGGAAAGCAGTTAAGGACGGCCCAATTCCTTGGGAGCCCCAGAAGAAGCTCCTGGCTCCTGGCTTTGGATCACTTCAGCTCTGGCTGTTGAAGTCACTTGAGGAGTGACTCATCACAAGGAAGATCTTCCTCTGTGTCTCTCCTCCTTTTCTCTATATATCTGACTTTGCAATACAAATACATAAATCTTTTTTTTTAAAGATTTATTCACTTTTATTACAGCCAGATATACACAGAGGAGGAGAGACAGAGAGGAAGATCTTCCGTCCAATGATTCACTCCCCAAGTGAACCGCAACGGGCTGATGCGCGCCGATCTGAAGCCGGGAACCTGGAACCTCTTCCGGGTCTCCCACGTGGGTGCAGTGTCCCAATGCATTGGGCCGTCCTGGACTGCTTTCCCAGGCCACAAGCAGGGAGCTGGATGGGAAGTGGAGCTGCCGGGATTAGAACCAGCGCCCATATGGGATCCCGGGGCTTTCAAGGCGAGGACTTTAGCTGCTAGGCCACACCGCCGGGCCAAAAATGCATAAATCTTAAAAAAAATTGAGAAGCAAGTGGCATTACATTGTTATCTGTAATAATAGATAAGCCTTATAGCAAAGGCAAAACCTAAAATTCTGAAACATGAATAAGAAACAAATATTTCAAAATGTTTGCATTTCTTAGAAAGATGAGATACTGCAGCATAAGCAGTGATTATGTTTTCAGATGAACATTGAACAATGGATTGGATACATATGAAAAGACTCTACCATTTTGTTTGAAACAATAAGTTTTACAAAGTAGCTTAAAAATGCATATTCATAGTTTAGAAGACCACTTTTATTTTAAGAAAAACTGGAGATTCCTGAACATTTAAGTGAGGAAGAACAACCCAGTGGGATGGTTGTTGGCATTAAATGAAAACAAACAAACAAAAAAAAACCCGCAAAAAAAAAAAAAAAACCTTCACATACATCAAAATGGGTGAATTTTTTTTACATCAAAATGGGTGAATATTTTTATTGCAAAGTCCTCACTGTAAAGCAAAAATCATTGCTTTTACGTTTCTTTTTTTTTTTTTTTTTTAAAGATTTATTTTATTTTCATTACAAAGTCAGATATACTGAGAGGAGGAGAGATAGAGAGGAAGTGGAGCTGCCGGGATTAGAACCAGCGGCCATATGGGATCAAGGCGAGGACCTTAGCCGCTAGGCCACGCTGCCAAGCCCGCTTTTACGTTTCAATACAATCCAAAACCAACACTACGTGCACAATGCAGGCTTTTCTTGTACTGCCTTCCATTGCTAAGCCTCATTATTCTTTATGGTAGAGGTGACCTCGTGAAATACAAAGGTTAGTCAAGCAGCCCGGCATTGCTGTCAGGACAGAGTTTAGCTGTGGATTTAAATAAAGGTCTTTTAAATAAAGCCCTCTTGAGCCAAGATATGATTTGTTTAAGTGCTTCGAAAGTGATCTGGGCAAAGAGAACTTAGGAAGAGCACTACCCTGTTAATGTTCCCACAGTGATAATGATGCTTCAGTACTATGAAATCCATTAGAAATATATTTCACCTTCAGATACCATGACAATTCATGCCAATGATCTTCAACAAGTATATGGAAAATGAATTTGTGGGAAATGGGTGCCCATGTCCCATATTAAAGTGCCTGGACTCAACACATGGCTCTGACTCCAGCCTCCTGTTATGGGAGGATGGTGGCCCCTGGAGACACTGGGCACAGGGAGGCCTGGATGAGGTCCGGACTCCTGGCCTTGGCCTTGCCCAGCAATGAACCAGAGGATGGGAACTTGTTCTCTTTCTCTCTCTCCCACCCTTCTCTTTATTTGCCTTTCTAAAATATAATGCTAGGTATGTGCTTTTAATGAACTTCTTTCTTCAGCTCCTACAGAATCTTTTTTCTGACTTACACCTATAATGTTCATGTTTAAGTTATACAAGTAATCCTGTCACACCCCTAAAATTTAAGATGATAAATTCTATTTATGTTTTTACCACAAGTATATGCTATATAAAGTTTAATCATAAATTTAAGTATGATAACATTTCAAAGATATTCATTTTGAAATGGTCAATGTGTATAGTTTAAGTTTTTTCAATAAAATGTCTCAGGTGTAAGTTCCAAGTAACATTTGTGCTTTAACTATACTCGTTCATAATGTAATTACAATATTTGACAACTTTATTTTGATAATTTAGCATTTGGATTGAATTCATTGAATGTGGTTTTCAAAGAAAATCAAGTTATCATTTTATTTCCTGTTTACATAACACTTTATTAAGTTTTATATCCAATGAATGCAAATGGAGATCACAAGTATCTTAATTACTCTGCAGTACTTTGTCCCCTCTCCTGTCCTGTGAGTACTATATCACTTCTTACAGTCTATGTTGTGCCTGGCCATTCACTTAGTTTTAACAATGGCAGTAAGAGATCACAAAACCAGGAATACGTGTGTGTGTTAAGTGTGTGGTGACTCATGCTTTTTTTTCCCACCCTGTCATTTCCCGAGGAAGAATATGCTAATAAGCATACTTCATATGAGAAACTTGTGGCACATATCTGCAGCAAGTAACGGTGAGAACTGTCAACACAATAATACTATGTGCTTGTTTACACTTATCATGGAGCTGCATGATGATGTGTTGTGCAGCAGGAGCTGAGCTGAGATATATAGGAATATGAGAAGTAAATTCAAAAAGAATTTAAAAGGCATGTAGCGCTGTTTGCAGCAGCTGTTAAGTGTAACCCTGCTATGGGCTGCAGTCAGTATGACTGACAGCAAAGACTGTGTTCTAGGAGAATAACGATGAGTATGCTTGACTACTCAGGTTGCTGCGACAAAACACAGGGTTGTTTACAAACAAGAAGTTATTTTTTCAGGACAGTGTATTATAAATCACTGAAAAACAGGAATCACTACAAAATTTGTTGAGGCATACATATCTCTGCTGCTATCCTGGAAAAAAAATTCCTAATACATATCGTACAGAGACACAGAGTTTGGTTAGCTCACTTTGGTTTTGTATCACAGTATACTTGAAAAGGGAGTATGTCACATAAAATGTATCTAATCTGACCTATCTATCCCCAGAAATCTACTTCTGTAATAAAAATACAGGCTGTAATGCCATGTTGGGTGGGCCATGCTCTCTGCACTCCATGCTTCTTGCTCTTTGGACACTGAAACTATCACTTCCTACTATTTTCTGAGTAAATGATTTTTAATCTACAATGGACACTTTACATCAAGTGTCTAGGTGTATGTCTAGAGCGGATTTTGCTAACCAATAGACCTTGGAGAGATTTTTCTCAACTCTGGAGAAACCAACATCTCAGACCTATCAAAACCACTCAAGTAACACCCTTGAAACAGTTTTTCCCACAATGGAGTCTAAGATGACATCAAATGACTGTTCCCCATCCCCAGGTACTGATGTATAGTTTGGCAGTGAGGACTGGCTTCCTCCCCTCCACTCATGGACCCTTGCAGACACAGGAGAAAATGAAAAATATTGGAAAGGCTTGTCCCACCATGGTTTTTCTAATCAATGGTCTACATGGGTATTCATCCTTCCCAACTACATAAACCACATTAGCATTTCTTAAATATGCGCTCTTTCATAATTAAGAAATTTTTAACCTCATAGTTAAATGATATCCTAGAATTAAATTTTTAACAATGTCAAAGAATTATCTCTGATAAAATAAGTTAATCAGAAGTTAATCAGGTCCTTTATTAAATGAGTACTGAACCCAGTAAAGTCTATATTTTAGGAATAATAATACAATCATGTACAACATATAAGTAGATTTAAAAGGCAAAATAAAATTCCTACTGGATACAAAAATATTTTAATTTGATATCAAAATCTATTGTTATAAGTGACTTACAAAATATTTCAGTTTGACTAAACAGATCTAGATTTAATTATTAAACATTTATTGAATTTGTATATGCATATCTTACATATTTATACACAACAAATCTGTGTGTGCAAACACAGTAGAGTGCAAACTACTCTACATAATTGTCACTTAAAATCACTAACTTTTAAACAATTAATTTAAATGCTTATCACCACCATGATCTCCCAGTATTAGTTCGTGCTATGATAAAATTAGGCGCATATATCATATTAATGTGAATAAATTTTTTATAAGAATGATCCTGGGGCCCAGTGCGGTAGCCTAGCAGCTGAAGTCCTTGCCTTGAATGCGCTGGGATCCTTTATGGGTGTCAGTTCTAATCCCAGCAGACCTGCTTCCCATCCAGCTCCCTGCTTGTGGCCTGGGAAAGCAGTCGAAGACAGCCCAAAGCCGTGGGAACCTGCACCCGTGTGGGAGACCTGGAGGAAGCTTGTGGCTCCTAGCTTTGGATTGGCTCAGCTCCAGCCGTTGTAGTCACTTGGGGAGTGAAGCATCGGATGGAAGATCTTCCTCTCTCTCTCTCTCCTCCTCTCTGTATATCTGACTTTCTAGTAAAAGTAAATAAATCCTTAAAAAAAATAATGACCCTGGACTAATGTGGTTTGAGGATTGCTAAATGTAATCAATAGAGAATTATTTCAGTTTTTATGGGTAACTATTCTCAGAATTCTAAGTGTGGTTCTCACAACATGTTTTCTTTTCATTTGCCATGAAAAATGGATTTCCCTATACCAAAGAACCTTCTACATTTACATATTTACACAATTAGTACACAATCAAAACACAAGTGTTTTATGTTAGAAATTATGAACTGTTATATCCATTTACTTTAATTTAAAAAAGATTAGAGATGCAGAGAGAGTCTGTGTATTGATTGTGTAGCAAAAATAAGCATATCTACAAAAAACCTTTTAAAATTCCAAATGTTTTGAGTTTAAGGGTGTATCTAAGAAATTATCACAGGAATGTCATAATGATAGAGTGTAAATCTGAATCTGTGAAAAACTGAATCTCAGTGGTGGAACTTAACAAAGACAGTAAAGAAGATATTTCGCTTCTATCATTGATTTACTTGCTTTCTGTAACATTAAGAAAAAAACCTCAGAGATGTGTCATGATGAACAAATAGCCTATGTAAAAAAATACACCAGAACCACACAGTAAAATCATGTATCTACTATTTTACGTATCTTAGGGAGAGAGAGATATAGAGAGACTGCCCACAATACAGAGATTTCCATCCATGGGTTCGTTACCTTAATGCCTGCTTCAGGTTATTGCTGTTTCTTGGCTTTTAGGCTAAGATTGAGTACTGAAATTGACCAGGCCAAAGTCTGGAACTCAGAACTTGGGAATGCACTGGAACTCTCACAGGTGGGTGGTAGTGATTTAACTATCTTAGACAGCAACCGCTGCTCCAATCAGCAGAACTCAAACTCAAGCACTCTAGTTTGGGATGTGGATTTTCCCATGTAACTAGTAGGACAAATGCTGATCTCAACTGATTGGCTTTTAAATGAAAGTTCCTAAAAATAACTGTATTATATGTATACACACACGCAGACACGCACACACATGTATACACATGGTTTTAGGTTAGGAAATGAAAACTTGCAATTTTATCATTGAGATTTGAAGATTACCTACTTGTAACTTTCATTTGGGTTCACTAAAAGAGCTTACTTATAATAAGGCTATTAAGTTATGAGCTCAGATAATCTTTTTGGAATGCTAGCTACGTGTGTTAACAATTTGAAAAATTCATGTATTTTAGTGTCTCAGTAAAGTGTTTCTTTATCTTCTGTGGTATTATAAGGATTATAACTTGTAAAATATTTTAGAATCCATTCTTTATTATGAAAATCATCTGTAAGTATTTTCTTCTATCTGCAGAAGCAGGTTTACATGGACTTTCTGGTATTAAGTAAACGCTCTGGATAATCCAATTCAGTGAGACTTTTACAGCTTACCTAATAATAAGAATTTTAGGCTTATAATGCATGTTAAGTTTGTCCTGCACAGTGAACAAAAAGTCGAGGTTAATAAAGCTAAGGCTTTAAAAACAGTATCCAAGGCAGTTATTTGCAAAATGATCTGAATAATAATTTTTTTGACAAATTACACTACAGCTGGCTATCTCTATTAAATCTAACAGCTAGAATTAAAAATCTCATATGCAAATTTTGGTAAGCTTTTAAAATTATGCAAGAACTACTAATACAGATAGTTACTTCATAGTTACTAATGGCTATTCACTCCCAAATCCACTACTTTGCCATTAATAGGAAGCATTGACTTCTTATCTAATGAAAAATTATACAGATTGAATAGATCATGGTGATGAAAAAATTATAAGCTTTATTGAAAATTATGTTCTTTAAATTAAATGTTAGTAAGGAATTATATTATTCTACAAAGTCCTTTGTTGAAAATAAAACAAAATGTTGAGTTAGCTATTGGAATAATATGGAATTAAAATTATCAAACCTATGCAGTGAAATGAATTCATCTTAAGTTTCAAAGAGGAGAATAAAAAGCAATGCACCTTCGTCTCCTGCCAAGGATCAAACAGAATACTGCAAAAACAGGTCATGAAGTCTCTCCCAAATAATTGCCACATCCATTAATTTGGAGTGTATTATTGGGATTTCAAACATATATAGAAAAAAATGTTATCATGAACACAATGTCTAAAGTAATTACACTAAAGAGCATAACCCCATATTTAATCAACGTTGATATTAGAAAATATTACATTTTCATATTAATGAATCTAAAGTAAAAGGGAGTAAGGTGATAATATGACGAACTAACCTAGTCTTATACTTGCTACCATTTCCAAATTACTACAACACTGGGAGTAACACAATAAGGAGTAACACAGCACTGAAAAATTAACAGGACAGTGTGCAGCCTTACTTAATAAATCTAAAGAAACAGTGGTGAGATAAAAACATCACATTTTTTAAAAAGATTTATTTATTTTATTACAAAGTCAGATATACAGAGGTGAGAGACAGAGAGGAAGATCTTCCGTCCAATGATTCACTCCCCAAGTGAGCCGCAACGGGCGGTACGCGCCAATCCGATGCTGGGAACCAGGAACCTCTTCCAGGTCTCCCACGTGGGTGCAGGGTCCCAAGGCTTTGGGCCGTCCTCGACTGCTTTCCCAGGCCACAAGCAAGGAGCTGGATGGGAAGTGGAGCTGCCGAGATTAGAACCGGCGCCCATATAGGATCCTGGGGCTTTCCAGGCGAGGACTTTAGCCGCTAGGCCACACCACCGGGCCCACACATATTTTTTAATTGCTTTATTTTGACAATCTCTACATAGTTGATTAGGGCACAAAGGGTCAAGGACCACAGGAAAGTGTACAAGACTATCAAATCCACATTACTGTTATTTATTTTTTTTTTTTGTATTTGAGGCAAAGGGGGAGACAAAAGGAGAAGCCCCACCCAGCCTCCCACCCAATCCAGGTCCCCAATGTGGGGCATGCTCCGAGGGTCCTGCTCAAGTGGTTTTGATAGTTCAACAGTTTTGAATTGCTGCCAATCTTGCCATTCCAAGCACGATGAGGTTGTTGCAGAATCCACTGGTTTACATAGTCCACCTAAGAGTCTCTGCCCAGATCTTCACTGCCAACACATGGCTGGGGAGGCCAATTGATCCGTTCTGTCCTCCGTCCTCCACTGTGGCACCAGTTGTTCTCTGCAGATTCCAATGGACTGCCATATCCTCCATATGCATGTCAGTATGCGGTCCACTGATCCGTCTGAGCCTGTGAGGATGCTCAGCTTCGACACCTGCACTCCATGGCCTACCATGGGACCTGCACTTCTCTTCATTGTTGGGGGCTCTGAGTCCAGCAGTTCAGTTATGGAGATCCCCAAAGAAACTTTTTCTGAGGTGATCGCAGGCTAGACTCCTGTGTGTACTTGCCAGTACAGAACCCAGCCACAGTAGTCGCCCCAGTCAGCTGGTGGTCGCAATCATTGGGTCAGTTCTGTTTCCAGCCCTGTCTTCCACACAAACCAATGGGTGTTGGAGTCCAGCCTGACACTGCCTAGGACACATTCGGCCCTCACACAAACCAGTGGGAGCTGCAATAACTCCTGCCAGGCCCGCCCCCTGCTCTGGTTCCCGTGCTGGCCAGTATGTACCACAGACTGGTCCAGTCTGTCCACATCCCATTCAGTTCTCCTACATATCAATGGGCGTTGAAGCCTAATTCAACTCAACCAGCCCCAATATCCAGCCCACACACATGCTGGTGGGTGCCATTCTGTCCAGCCAGGTCTGCCCCAGTCCTGGTTTTCATGCTCTCCAGTGAAAGTGATAACCCAAGAGGGAGGTGCCCACTATTGTCCTCCTGGGTCCTCTCTTGGAATCACTTTCCAAGTGTTTCTGCAGTTTAACTTGACAGAATTAGCCTTCAGTGCCAGCATCTGTCAGCTGATGCTGAGGCAAAGCCCAACCAACCCTCACCCATTCTGATTTATGCTTACACCAGTATGGACAGTCAACCAAGCCTGACTCTTCCCTGATCTGGCTCATATGAGGCCCACAGGTGTTGTAGCCCTGCCTGGTCTGATGTGCCCCCATCTCAACTCATGCTCTTCAGTGAGAGTGGTGTTCCAGCAGGGGGGCCCTCTACATTCAAAAATCACATTTTTAAGATTATATCTCATAATTTGTGCTTGTTATATAAATATGACATCATGTGAAAATGAAAATTACTTTTTAGGTGTAAAGATTCAGAGAATATTTAATCCAAAGACATACGTTACTTTTAAAACTGAAGAGTAAGCAATATTTTCATAGCTATATATATGTTATATATAAGCATACATAATTTATACATGCATATATGTTTATATATACTCAGACATATACACCTATTATCTTGCTATTTAAAAACATATTTGATTTAATTTCAATAGGAAGTCTCATAGTTGGGAAAAAAAGTTGGGAAAATTTGGGTAATTTATCTAAGGACAAGTGATAATTGAATGCATCAGCAAGATGAAAATCTACATTTTCTATTTCCAATTACATAAATCTTGCTTTTCAAATGTTTTAACTCTTCAGGCAAATAAAGCTTAGCATATGTCCCATTGATAATCTATTGAGCTCTTACTCATTCCTTGTAAACTGATCTTTTTCCCCAGTAACTGTAATAGTCCCAAGAATGAGGAGATACCAAATATGTCTTGGACAGCTTTCCCTTCTTAAACCTGAGACTGACCAACTGCCTTACAGTTTGTGCTCAGAGTCTTTTGTTACCCAGAGTACCTGTCTGAAATAGGGGCTGCAACAAATGAGATTTCCTCTCATTTATTCTCTCCAAAGGCAATTAACACAGAGAGACCTTACGAGAGGCCACCCCGACTTGTTTTGGTAGAGTTCAAAGTGAATTCACTGTACACATCAGTCTCATGTTTCCCTTCACATTTCAATCACCGCCAGCAAATTACCAGTTTTGAATATGGAATTGTAAATATGTCCACCACAATAGCAGCTTTTCATTGTTCTCTCTTGAACTGGCCGCATTTATTTTGAATGAAATTTTGTTCCCTTTCTGAAATCTAAGCAAAACGGTACATAGAAGGAAAAACTCTTTATTTCAGTGTCAGTGTAGATGACACTATTTTCCCAGATAATGAGAAAGGATCAAAAACAACTCTAGTAAAGTAGGTGATACAAAGTTCCAAATGCAAGCCGGGTTTATTCACTCTGCTTCGTATCCTTGAGCAAACTTAAAAGACTCCATGAAGGGACACAATCAACAATCAGCCTACACTGTTTTGTTTTGTTTTAAAATTCATTTACTTTTTATTGGAAAAACAGATCCAGAGAGAAGCAGAGACAGAAAGATTCTCCAACTGCTGGTCCACTCCCGAAGTAGCTGCAAAGGCTAGAGCAAAGATGCTCTGAAGCCAGGAGCCAGGGGCTCCTCCAATTTTCCCATGTGGATGCAGGGTCTCAAGGCTCTGAGCCATCTTCTACTGCCTTCCCAGGCCACAACCAGGGAACAGCCAAAGCTCAGCTAATCCTAAACCAAGAGCCAGGAGTTTCTTCCCACATGGGTTCGAGGTCCTAAGGCTTTCGGCTGTCCTCTACTGCTTTCCTAGGCAAAAAGTAGGGAGCTGGATGGGAAGTGGAGCAAGCGTAGAAACGAACCAGCGTCCATATGGGATCGTGGTGCATGTGAAGCAGGGATTTAGCCATTGAGCCATCGCACCCTGCCCAGCCTACCCTGTTATAACCTATTTGTGTTAAGCTCACCTTACTCAAGCCATCCCTCAAGAGATAAAAACTTTCAGTTTACTCATGTGTCTTGTTAAACAACACTGAAAATGCACTTTCAAACTGAATTTTGTTGAGCTACTTGTGCTAAAAATAATATACATTATGTATGTACATATGTGAATAGTATACAAGGGTATGTGGTAAAAAAAACTGTTCTTGAGATAATTGTCAAGTAATATCCCATTCAGTTTACTCTTTAAGATCATGTTTCATTAATGTTTATGATGGCATACTCTAATTCACAGAAATCTAATACTTTGATTGAAAACACTATATCCTTTATCAATTGGTCTAGGTGACAGTTACGAGTTAAATGCTTGTGAAGATACATTTGTCTAAAAACACATAAAAAGAAATAGTGTACTGGAAGAAGACTGACAATTCCCATATACATAAGTGCAAGTTCTTATTTTTGTCTTTCTGTCCTGTACATAGAAGTATTTCTCACTGACCTCAATATGTAACATAAACTTCATCAAAACAGATTTTAGGAAACTTGCCAAGCCAATCAATTCATTCTCTCATTCTCTCTCTCTCTCCTCTCTCTCTCTCTCTCTCTCTCTCTCTCGACCTATCTTTCTTTACTGGGTCTTCATCTGCTCAACTTATTCCTCCTTTGTTTATCAATTCATAGGAGAGCCTCCTACTATCCTTTTGCTCTCATAAATTTGCTGATTCCTTGATCAATGCAGAGTTAAAACAATGTACTTTGATGACTTGGAAGGTTGTACAAAATAACTTTTAAAAAAGTAAGAACTTTACTAGACAAAGAAAAAGAAATTTATATAGAACAATGATCATGAATGTAGTTCTCACCAGGATACGTCAGGAGCATAATGAGGTGAACCTGGCTTGTAGACGTTATGTTCTCTCATTAGTTAATTGCAAAAAACGACTGGACATGAAGCAGTATACTCTTTTTAAAAGTTTCAATTATTCGGAAGGCAGAGAGACAGAGAAAGACAGGCAAATAAAGACAAATATCTGCAGGCTTACCCTCCAATCGGCAACATGCATATCATATCCATACATCTATCTGCACTTGCCCCAGTGTGTGTGTGTGTGTGTGAGTGCGTATGCGTGCATGTGCACACATGCAAGTATTTAGTCAACAGGCTAAGAATATTCGACATTTGGTATTGAAAAAGGATTTCATAAAAACATGATTGAATCATGAACTGTTAGTATCACAAACAACTTAATCCTATGCAACATACTACTGCATAACTTAAAGTAGCCACTTATTACCAACTAAGTGACATGTAAATAAGAACAGTAAAACAAACTCCATTCCTCCACAATTTACCCATAAAATAAACTCTCTAGTCTAAGTTATGATAAATTGGGGTTTACATTCAGGGCAGGACTGTCTTGAATAGCAGGAGTTTAAACAGTGCAAGCTGTTTATGTCCTATATTCCCATCACAGTACATGTGCGCAGCCATACTGCACAGCATTTCATGACATATGCACAGAAGATGGTGAACAGAACTATAGCACTTCTGAGTTAATCTGACTTTTAATTATAACATTATTGCAATAAATATAATTAAAGAACATGATTTAATTTATTATCTTATTAAGGCTTCTTGTGAAGAAGTTATTGACAATGGATAGCTAATCCTTTGTCACACAGACTTAGGTGGCTCTGTTAGACGTCTACTCGTACCATTTAACATTTACTGACATGTATGTATGCACATGCGTGAGTAAATGATCATTGTTTGAGCTGATGTATTTATTTTAAATGAATGCCAGGACCCATATGAAGTACTGGTTATTGTTATTAACAAGTCATTACTGTACTTTCTTTCTATCTTCTTCCAATTAACTTCCCTAATAAGTAATCGATACCCTAATTTCCAATCGTGAATATTTTGAATATCAATTACATAAAAGTTCAGTGACTGAGTGCTTTATTCAATATCATGTCTATGGGATTTATTTTTACTATACCACATAGGTGGAGAGCATTTGGTATTACTGCTGTATGGCATATTTTCTTTTTTTTTGAATTATTTATTATTTAACTTCATTAATTACATTGTATTATGTGACACAGTTACATAGATACTTGAGTTCTCCCCACCCCTCCCCAAACCCTCCCACCATGGTGGATTCCTCCACCTTGTTGCATAACCACAGCTCAAGTTCAGTTGAGATTCCCCCATTGCAAGCATATACCAAACATAGAGTCCAGCATCTTATTGTCCAGTCAAGTTCAACGGCTTCTTAGGTATACCCTCTCTGGTCTGAAGACAGAGCTAGCAGAGTATTAACCCAGTCAATTGAAAGCTCCAACATACCATCAGCAAAAATTTACATCATTATGGAATTAATTGACATAGTAATGAGTAACCAATATGTTAAAAGTAAATGCGAGTTCCCAGCCACCTTCTGTGACCACCTCACCTACACTTCAATTTTAGTTTATACACAACATATAACATTCAAAACATAACATGTTATACATAACATCATATCATCTTAAATTAAGGCAAACATGTGGTATTTAACCTTTTGTGATTGGCTCATTTCCCTTAGCATTATGGTTTCCAGTTTGGCCCATTTGGCCACAAAGAACTGCATTTTGTTTTTTTTAATAGCTGAGTAGTATTCCATGGAGTAGATGTACCATAGCTTTCTTATCCAATCCTCTGCTGATGGGCATTTTGGTTGCTTCCATATTTTTGCAATTACTGATTGTGCTGCTATGAGCATAGGAGTGCATGTTGGTTTCTCATAAAACAAGTGTTCTGGATATATTCCTAGGCGTGCTATTGCTGGATCATACGGTATGTTGAATTTGAGTTGTTTGAATATTCTCCATACTGATTTTGTATGGCATATTTTCTATGAACACATCACCATTTATGATTTTTCTTCTGACTGGACATCAGAAGTGGTCCAGTGCTACCTATTAGAGAAACAGTGCTACCTAGACATTTACACAAGTATTTGGAAGAGACAAATGTATATTTGCTCTAAATAAGGTAGTGTGCCATGAAACCATTGGTTTTATCTACCATCGGCTTTAAGAATATTACAAATCAGTTTTTATTTATTTTAGACACCTAAAAAACTGTTGCGGTGTCTCCAAAACTGTGTCTCCATTCCATCATAAGTCACATTTCTGAGCTGACCAGACTAGGTTCTTCCTTAATGTATTACTGCCCTATGCTTTCCAAAATTTATTTGATTACTAAGAGATCTAGGGTGAATATGAGGTTCAAGCTGTAAAGGTTTAAATCCACTTACGTCTTCTGTGAGCAATTCATTTCTGATGATTTGTGATGATGGATTGTGCCAAGATCAGAGAAGGGAAAGGGCTCCTTTACTGCATTCTTCTTATTACCCATTTGACATCTCCATGGCACAGTGTCTACACATCTGAATCTAGACTTCTTCCCACCAAATGTGACCTATCTCCATCCAAAAGCTCACACTGGGGAAGGAAATACATTCAAATGGGAAGAGGGAGCAGGAGAGGGAGAAAGAGAGAAGGAGAAAGAGAGAGACAGGGAGGGCAATTTAATACTTATTAAACAAATGCTCCCAACAGCAAGGTTGGTCACAGATTTTCAAGATCATTAAAAGCAATTTGTCTTACCATAGTGGTTAGCCACATTGCTGTATATTTAAAAGATATAAAATTAAAGCAAAAGTATATATTAAAGAAAAAAGAAAAGCATTATCCCCGAGGACATATTAATTAACTTATTGATTTTATGTACAAAGCTGCTTGAAGCAGCAGGATTATTCTGCATGGTACAAAACTCCAAAATTAACTCTGAAATTCCATGTATATTTTCATATGAAACAATTTCTTTTAACTTGGTTGTTTTGTTTTTATAGGTGTTCTGACTGGCTATTTAAGATGTTAACATAAGCTATGAAGATAACAAGTTCCTAAATGACCACTCAAACTATGTGTAAATATTAAAATCCATCAGTGAAAAATTTCAGATTTGGAATTTTTGTTTTTGAGGATTTTAATTACCAATCAAATTATGTAACTACTCATGGTCCTATTTTCTGATTTTGTTTGTTTTTCCAATCGTATTAACTATCTTTCAGGGTCCATAGAGTTCCAGTCCCTGCTGCTATACTTTCAATCTAGCTCCTTGTTAATGCGCCTGGGAAAGCAGTAAAACAATGGTAGTTGAAATCCTTGGGTCTCTGCATGCATGTGGAAGACCCTGAAGCTCCAGGCTTCCTGGTTTCGCATTGGCCTAATTCTGGCCACTGCAGCCAATTTGAAGAGTGAGGTAGGGGGTGGAAGATATATCTCTCTTGTATGCATGCTCTCTCACTCTTTCTTCTTTATAAATCTTCCTGTCAGATAAAAAAATAATAAATCTTAAAAAAACTGTCTTTCAGAATTTATCCCTTATATTAGTCTATAAGATTTATTTGCACAAAGTTTTTCATACTATTGCCATTTATTTCTTTAATGCAACAAGGATCTTTAGTTATTTCTGTTATTTTATACCTAATTTTTAATAACTGTGACTTTTTCAAACACTCTGGAGAGGTTACTGATTTTAGTGATAATTTTGAAGAAATTGCCTACAGATTTCATTGGATTATCTTATTTTTAAATCTGGTTTCTGTTTTGTTCTAATCTCTTTCAATACTTACTTCTTTCTTACTCTTGCATATACTTTGATTTTAATGTATTCTTTTTTATTTCAGTTTAAAACATTGAATGTTACATTTTACTGCACATGAAACTACTTAAAGTATAAATTTCTTTCTAGCCCTTGCTTTATAGAGTACAACCAAATTTTAAAATATATTGTGTAAGTATCATTGTGTTCAAAACATTTAAAAGCTTACTATCTCATGTGTTGCTTGGCCCTTTAACTCACTGTGAGCACTTTTTTGTTATTTTTACTTTTATATCTTTCAAAGTTTTAAAGATATCTAATGAATTCTAATTTATTTGTATTGTAATTAGAATACATGATAGATGTAATTATATTCCTTTTAAATTAATGAAAACCTGTACTTTCACCCAGTACAAATCTTATCTTGGTATGTATTCCTTTGCACTTACAATGAATATGAATATCATATTCTTTTAAGATAATGTTCTACCAATTTCAGCTATGTCAACTGATATCAGGCTGATAATATTCAAATTTAATATACTAATTTACATCTTCTTGTCTATAAAAAGGGAGAAGGGAAGGTAGTGAAACAAATACATTTGTAGATTGAGTTTCTGTTTTCTACAGCATCCAATATGCCTTAAATTAATAGAAACTATTTAAAATTCGTATATCACCTGTGTGAATAGATCTTTGTATTCCTATGAAATGTGTCTTCACCCTAGAAGCCAAGCTGGAAAGTTTCTTTGGTACATAAATAGCCATTCCAGTTTTCTTATTTTTGGTATTTTCATGCACATTCATTGATTCTTTTCTTTTGTGTTTTTAATGGCACTGCTTCTTTCCTGATTTTTTTTTCCAGCCTTGAATTCCCTATTCCTGCATCTATTACAGTTAATACATAGTTGGCTCGTAGATTTATTCAACACTTAATCCACTCCCCAAAATGCAAAACTGTATAGAAGGGAAACTCAAGATACTTGTGGAAAATGAAAATGAATGTTATTTATTTTAGTATAAAACATTTCAAACTTCTTGTGCATAAATATGTTTGTGTGTATATACATACATTTTTTCCACCCAATATTACCAAAAACTCTACATTCTCATGTTGGATGAGGACTAATTCAAGCTATCCTTATTAGGGTAAAGACTATTAATTGGGTTTGCATATAATTTCTGTTTTTTAAAAACCGTCTGGAAAAGCTTACCATTATGAGCAATTCAAATTTTGAGGGCTCTTTTCTCAAATCATTTTTTCAGTCTTCTTACTATTCAATATTTTCCTTAAATTTTATAGTTTTGATATTTAACATTTAGATACATTTACTAAGCCAAATACATCTTATTCTTATGTAAGGTCAAGTTATAGTAATAACTTGTAAGTGACTAGCATGATATTTCTTATAAGTGAATCAATATTCATCCTTAGGAAGCCCTGAGGATTTTCAACTATTATTCAATTATGCTAAAGAATGAAAAGTACAAGTCTATTTCATTTAAATGTCTCCAATAAATTTATAGGAATATTTCACTTGTAAGACAGCAGTCATTTTATTTATACCCTATGATTATTACAGAGTTATTTAATTTTCATTGGTACATGTAGCTTCCATTCTTCTACATAAAATCATTAGATATGCACACAATAATTTTATAATTAATGTAATACACACAATCAAAGTGGTATTTACTCTTTGAGTAAATCACCACCACATCATTTTCTTCAAAGTTACTACTTTTAAGGATTTCATTTTTGGGTGTTAAAATTATTCTGTAATTATCTAATACTGCCATATCATAAGTATAATTTTATTTATAATAAACATGATTAGTTTTATCATGCTAAAAGATTTCTCAAGAAATGAAGAACGTGGTGCCAGGATTGTGGCACAGTGAGCTTCTTTCAGGTCTCCCACATGGGGGCAGGGACCCGGTGCCTAGAACAGCTTTCATATTGGATATCCATGCTGCAAGGTGGAGTATTATCCTGTTGAGCCACTATACCAACTCCATCAGCCATTTTTTAAAATAATTATAGAAAATATTGCATGTTCACAATATTTTTTCTCTTTTCAGCGTTATTAATAATTCATGGATGCTATTTTAACAACTTCTGTTATTCTGAAAAGCTGGAGGCTTGAATGGCTCCTTTTGCAATGATCCTAGACAGCAGATTTTATGTTGATAAAGAATTGTGTCAGCAAGGCATGGGTAACAGCAGGTTTGATAGTTAATCCCAATAATGATCTTTACATCATAATATACTGAAAAATTTTGTGGTATACCAAAGTCAGTTATGGGATATAAAATACTTAGAATTCACAACTAACTTTAAAAAGTAGTTAAAATTATTCACAGCCTTCAGAAGCCATAAATGAAAAAAAAAAAAAAAAGGAAAGGGCAATTGGTAAATCTGTTAAGAAGTTGCATGGGACTCTTTTTTTTTTTTTTAAAGATTTATTATTTTTATTGGAAAGGCAGATATATAGAGAGGAGGAGAGAAAGAGAGGAAGATCTTCCATCCGATGATTCACTCCCCAAGTGAGCCGCAACGGCCGGTGCTGCGCCAATCCGATGCCAGGAACCAGAAACCTCCCCCAGGTCTCCCACATGGGTGCAGGAACCCAAGGCTTTGGGCCATCCTCGACTGCTTTCCCAGGCCACAAGCAGGGAGCTGGATGGGAAGTGGAGCTGTCGGGATTAGAGCCAGCGCCCATATGGGATGCCGGTGTGTTCAGGGCGAGGACTTTAGCCGCTAGGCCACGTCGCCGCCGGGCCCCAAGAAGTTGCATGGGACTCTTGCATCCCTTATTCAAGTTCCTGGATTTGGCTTTAGACCTTACTGTGGATCCAGCTTCCTGTTATCATGCACCCTGGGAGGCAGGAGGTAACATCTTAAAGTGTTTGGATTGCTGCCACTTGGGAGACCCTGGTTGTGTTCTTTTCTCCTGGGTCCAGGTTTTGGATTTGTACAGCCCTGGCTGTTGCAGGTGAGTTGCAGCTCACCCAGCAGGTGGCAGTCTTTATCTCATCTCTGCCTTTCAAAGACCACACATTTTCATAAAGCCATAAACCACATGTATGTCAGAGTCTTCTAGGTAGTGAAGTTACTGTGCTCACCCTACAACAGATTAGTTACAGCTTCGGGCTTAGTAAGGTGTACAAGAATAATGTATCAGAGTTTTCTGCAGAGAAGGGTCAAAAGGACAAAGAAATAGGTCAGGCTGACAGAGAGGGGATTTATTAAGGGAAATGGATCATGCAATCATGGAGGATGAGAAGTCCCACAAAGGCTCCCTGTAAGGTGGAAACATGACTTAATCCACGACCAGAAGCCTCATCTTAGCCTGACATCTAACATTGACCACTACAGGCAATTTCCACCTGAGGCATTGATCCTTAATAACAGTATTGTCAGTCAATAAACAGGAGGAAAAAAAAAAAAAAAACTTGACCACAAAAGATAAAAGTCAACATTTCTAGCTGTAGAGAGAAAATAAATGAATAAAATCTTTCCCTTGAATATGTGTACTCTGAAGATCCCCAAGCTGAAAATATAACACAGTGTAAGGTTAAATGTGCCCACAAACAGGGGAACAAAAGAAATACATAGATAATGCAAAACATGGAGGTAGGGAAATAGCTTCAGTGTTTTTCTGTAGGGAAAGGACGTCATTCTTACTACATATGTCTGCCCTGCCCTGTGTTCTATTTGAAATAACACATATATTTTATATCTTATTATTTTTTTAAAAAAAATTTAGTTATTTTACTACAAAGTCAGATATACAGAGAGGAGGAGAGACAGAGAGGAAGATCTTCCGTCCTATGATTCACTCCCCAAGTGAGCCGCAACGGGCCGGTGCACGCCGATCTGATGCCAGGAACCTGGAACCTCTTCCGGGTCTCCCACGTGGGTGCAGGGTCCCAAGGCTTTGGGCCGTCCTCGACTGCTTTCCCAGGCCACAAGCAGGGAGCTGGATGGGAAGTGGAGCTGCCGGGATTAGAACCAGCGCCCATATGGGATGCCGGGGCTTTCAAGGCGAGGACTTTAGCCGCTAGGCCACGCCACCGGGCCCATCTTATTATTATTTAAAAGTTTTTAATGTTACAAAAGAATGGTGCTGGGACATAGGTGGTAAAGCTGCCCAGCATTCTCCACTTTCACTCCAGCTCCCTACATCCATGTATCTGGAAAACAGAGGATGGCTCACCTGCTCTGTCCCCTGCACCGTGTCAGGAAGCCAGAAGCAGCACCTGGTCCCTGCCTTCGCCATGATTCTGCTCCAACAGTTGCAGTCATCTAAGGAGCAAACTTGCAGACAGAAGATCTCTCTCTCATTTGGAACTCTGCTTTTCAAATAAATAAAGCTTAAAAAAGAATAGTGCTGAAAAAAGTGTGTATCAGTGCCTAAATCCGCACTTTAAATTATTAAATGCCTTACATGAGTACATTAACTACATAAGGAAATACAATATCTGAAAAAAATACCTGATATATATTGTGATTTAAGAAAAGTAGTGAGATTTCCATATCTTTAATCCTCTAAATATTTGCTGCAAGACTGCAACAGGGCCGCGTTTGAATGTGTATGTGGTAAAGGGCAAGCTATGAGACACATGCCTCCTTCTGAATCAACGGAAACTGAAGATAAAACAGATGCATTTCAATATATTAAGCTTTTCTTTTCACAGTTCTTAATCAGAAATAATAATCAAATATCCATTTGATTCAGAAATTGTGAACACTGACTTACGTGCAACTATACCCTCACAGCCTAACCTTAAAGGTATTCTTCTTAGTAAAAAGATCAATATATTATATTTATGTTGTAGAGCAGAAAGTGTCGAATGATTCTAGGGGTGGTGAAGCAAAATATCATGTGAGATAGAGGCAAGGACTTGACTTCTTACTAGTAATTCACCAGCAGAAAACGTTTCTTTGTATATGGTTATAATCAAATTTTAAGGAGAGAAGAATGAAAAGTTTATTTATTTCCCTAGACACAAGAAATGCTAACATAATTTTTTAAATATTTTGCGTTTTTATGATGTTTTGGCTTTAGCAATCAAAAGAGAAAACATATGGAACAAGCTAATCAGTATTATTATAGCGATTTCACACACATTTGTGGAATCTAAAGACAAAAATAAATGAATAAAAATAAATGATAGCTTTACTACAACATTTGCATTTGTGCATTTCAAAATGGTTCTACCACATGATTTCAAATTACATTGGAAAAGAAAGGACAGCAACATCTACTACAATTGAGAATGTGGTCAATTTCGAACATTTTAAAAAATTAAGCAGAAGCCCACTTTATAAGAACTGCAGTTGCGGTTCAAAACAGTAATGAAGTCCTTCTTAATGCTATTTGTCAATGATTTATAATAATAAATGTCAAAAGAATACATTTACAGTTCATTATTTTGGTAAGCACTACAATTATATGAACATATGAAATAACAAGGAAAAAAGAGTTTAGTTCATTGGAAATAAGCAATGTTAAAGAATTCTGAAGTTAAACAAAATGAGTGATTTTCTTAGCTCCCAACCATTACTCAGAGCTCCTTGACTGTCTTGGAATACCTACTGAAATGTGAGCATTGTATTGCCGTTACCTGTTTCTTTTAATTGTGCTTCACTTGCTGTGAACTAGAAAAACTCTGTGTTTTTGTTTAACCACAAGAGCAAAAGAATAAACTATTCTTGAGCATGAAAACTATCATATAGAAAGAACACACAGAACCTATTATCCTCGTGCAGAAGTGAGTTATGATTTGTCCATATCACTACATGTATATTTGGAACAGTGTAGTTGAAGAATAAGTGCATAAAATAGTTGATGCTTTTAAGAACAGAAGCAGGGAGAGGCATTTGGCATAGTTACGATGCTATTTGGGATGCCAGCACCCCATAACAGTGCCTGCATTTGAGGCAACTCTTGTTTCTGGCTTCCTGTTAATACACACAATTGTAAGTTTTATGGATACGTGCATTCTTTTGTCCTAAGGAAAGGATACAGAAATAAGAGTCTGCAAAAATCTTAAGCCATAAATCAGTTTCTGAGAACCTATGGATATTTTGTATAAAGTTTTACGGATATGTGCATTCATTTGTCCTAAAGGAGAGGATACAAAAATAAATCATTCTGAAAAGGATATTAGAGCCATAAATATTTAAAAGTATGCTATTTTCAGTATTCTGATAAAGGTGTCTTGGTTTGTTTCCTGTATTCATTTCAAAGAGGAAAAGATATATATATCTGCTTGTGTCCTCAGGTTTACTGTATTTTCCAAATGACCTCATTTTAGTTTCATGAAGTTAAATATTATTTGACACATGACTTATCTAAAAATCATAGTATCTAACACATAGAGAGACAGGAGGAAGGGAGGAAGACAGAGAAAAGACAATGTGTTACAAATATCTTAAATACATATTGTATGGAACAGGTGAGGTTACATTCTAGAGACCTAGTAAAAATTTAAAAATGTTGTGTGTAATAGGTAAAGTTGTTGCCTCAGACACAAACATCCCACAAGGACCCTAGCTCAAATCATAGCTGCCCTATTTCTAATGGGAAAAGCACAGCAGCAGTTATGTGGCTGGCCCAAGGGCTTCAGACCAGTGATGGATGCTGTAGTCACACGAAGTCAGAGCCAGAGACTCCAGCTAGGATGCTTATGTGAAGAGCTTGAACACAAATACTTGAGCCATCTTTGGCTGCTTTTCCCAGGCTAAGCAGAAAATAGCTGAACAGCAGGGATATGAATTGGTGCCCATATGGGATTCTAATGGTAGTGGCTTTATTGCTGACCACAGCACCAACCCAACAAACAAATCTTTAAGCAAAAAAACAAAAAAAAGGACCAAGTTAAATTCAAATCTAGACCATTACTGAGTCTCCACTTATTTGTGCATAATTAGAAATACTCACGAATTTTACTTAAACATATCTGATATATGTTAAATTAAGGATGTTTCTTCAGTTAAATGATAGAATTCCATATCTGAGAGCCTGAGTTTTCCTTCCTCCAGTGCCTAACTTCAATTTCTTTTTGTTGCCTTCCTTAGGAAGCAGTGGTGACGATTAAATGCCTGAAACAGCAAGACTAGGGTCAGGCTGAAACACAGAGCTGGAAACTTGATTCAGGCCTCCCGTGTGGGTAGCAAGGACCCAATCACTTGAGATACCCTCGCTCCGGGAGCACACTGTGAAGAAGGAATCGGAACTGGAACCAGGATTCAAATTCAGGCATTCATTATTTAGTTCCAGTTTTTTAGTGTGTATGTGTGTGTGCGTGCAACTGGATCGTGGAAAATTCACTTTATGGAAAAGCCGTGCATGATTCTGAACTTTCACACACACTGCTGGGATGCACATACATGAAAAGTGAAGGCACAGGTAAGTAGAAGAGTGTGTAAAAGGAGGTGGACAAGGAATCAACAATGTGAATCCCAATTCAAAACCTTTAACACCTTACATTCGGTTCTATACAACTAATGTATGATCGGCGAAAAAGGAAAGAGTTCCACATGTTACACAAACTGTGCTGCAATATAAGTCTACTTCTATTTCCCCCTCATAGAGAGATGCAAGAACAAGATTCAGGGACTGGCACTGTCATGGAATAAGCTGCCACTTGCAACATGAGCATCTCCCATCAAAGTGCTATACTGAGTCTTGGCTGCTCTGCTTCTTGTTCATCTGCCTTCTTGGATGCTGAGGAAAAGAGCAGAAAGTGGCCAAAGTAGTTGGGCCCCTGAGACCCACACAGCAGATGCAGATGGAGTTTCAGATTGCTGGCATCAAGCTGGATCAGCCCTGAATGTTGCAACTATCTGGGGAGTGAACCGATCGATGGAAGTCTGTTTCTCTCTCCCTCTTTGTGTGTGTGTGTGTCACTCTGCCTTCCAAATAAGTAATTTTTTACAATTATACACCATGTGTTGCCTGCACAAAGAAAAAAAGAGATATGAGTTTCATTCCTAATCACCTGTCTCACATTTGATAGGTATCACTGGTAAAAACCTATATGCTAAATTTGTCCTCTTATATCATATTTCACTGTACCTCAAAATTCCCTTGTGCTTTGATCCCACTTGAATTCATGCTTATTTTCTTAAAAGTGAATTAGATTTACATCAAATAGAGTATAAGAAGATTTAAATTTCATGGGATCAAAAATTGATAGGAATTTAACTGAGTCCACAATAAAAGCCCAGGAATATGCTTAAGGGTAAACTCTGTTACACAATACCTGGCATTTATAATATGCAGAAAATATCAGAAACATATTTAGGATCTCTAAAGCCCAGGATTTCAGACACTCATTCTCATATTTCTAGTATACAGTACTCTCTCACACAAAATGAATATTAATTTTCTAGCTGGTTCATTTGTTTCAACGATTCTGCCAGCCAAGTCACCCAAGAGAACGGGGCTTAGACTGGCAAAGGGTTATAATTAGCAGCACAAAAATATATTTATAGCATTTGTGCCTCTTTACTTAGAAATGAGAAAACATTTTACACTAATTTCACTAATTTATAAGACCTTCCTAAGGAATACATATGGAGATATTCTGTGTAGCTAAAAATGTTAATGATTACTATTTTTCTCAGCAGTTTAGAAATTGTCAAACTATCAGAACACTCCATTCATTCCTGACAATGACCCGCATTAACTGTTTTGCCATGGTGAAAATGCAACATGACTGACTTCGGAGGCATGGAAGTATTTATATACAGGTATTTGTTGATTGCCAATACTTTATCTTTCTAATCAACATGAATTTAACATCTACTAATGGCATAATTACTATCTTAAGCTAGTTGGCAGACATAATGAGCTAACTCAAGCTGCTACACTTCCAGCAGTATTCATTTTAGGAGCAGAAATTAAGGCATATTTTTGAACTTTGACCGAAAAAGTTAATTGAAGATAGATATTATCTGAATGGCAATAAAATGCATTTTAGGTTTCAGAGACTTGGGATAATCTTTTCCACTTAAGAGGAATAAAAGGAACATTAAAAAGGTAGAGATACAAGTAAATCATTAGACATATGTTGATATTAAACAGAGATGTACAGGGAAGGAATTCTAGAAGTTTTAAAGAATTACTGGTATGTGCAGTATCAGAAATAAACTGTTTTTATTATACCATAAAGACTCCTTAGGGCTATGGAAGAGTGTGAGATTGAAAGTGCAGGAAAAAAAAAAAAACAAAAATAATGACTACTTAGTTGATATCAGGAAACAATCTTCAAATTCATTTGATCAGTGAAATAGTATAGGAGTATCTGTTACATACTTGCAAAATAATTGACATAAGGCTTTCCAAATAGGTATTCTGGCAGCTTAAATTTTTATTGATTATTATTTTTTAATTTGAAAAGAATAGAGTTACCAGCTTCAAACAGCATTATGTGCAAGATACGGCCAAGGTAGTTAGTCCCCGGAACACTAGCAATACAAACCTGGTACCTCATGATATTTGCCACAATGTGACATGTACAAAACATATCGAGCCCTTTTCTCCCTCTTATTGAAAGATAGCTTGGGGCCCGGCGGCGTGGCCTAGCAGCTAAAGTCCTTGCCTTGAACGCCCCGGGATCCCATATGGGCGCCGGTTCTAATCCCGGCAGCTCCACTTCCCATCCAGCTCCCTGCTTGTGGCCTGGGAAAGCAGTGCAGGACGGCCCAATGCATTGGGACACTGCACCCGCATGGGAGACCCGGAAGAGGTTCCAGGTTCCCGGCTTCGGATCGGCGTGCACCGGCCCGTTGCGGCTCACTTGGGGAGTGAATCATCGGATGGAAGATCTTCCTCTCTGTCTCTCCTCCTCTGTGTATATCTGGCTGTAATAAAAAAAATGAATAAATCTTAAAAAAAAAAAAAGAAAGACAGCTTGGACACACTCATTTTCTAAGAGCAAACAAAATTTTCAAAAAGAAAAAAGATATGGACAGCAAACGAGGAAAGATACAGCTGAACTTTCAAGACTACAGATCTCCTTCTTTATACAGTATGCATTTTGTTAGAGAATAGGTGTGAAGCGTATTCATGTGTATTCTTTCCTCCACCAATTTAGAAGAGCCACACAGCGGTGTGTGGAAGAAACTGTTCTGTGCTTCTATATGCATAATTGAAATAGCTCATTTTTTAAAATGAACAATCGCTAAACAGGAAAAGGTGACACAATTTTATAGAAATTCAGTTTTGCTCTACATTTTTACCACGACATATCACAATGTGAATATTTCCACACTTTAGATATTTTATTTTCAAAAAGATTTTAACAAACTATATTTAATGAATTAATTTAGGACAGTGGGTCCCTCTTATTCAGTATTTCCATTATGTTCCTCATCCACTTTAAACCTTGCCAACAACTTCTTGATTTTTCCCGGTAATGCAAAAATCAATTCTAAGCTAAGTCTCCAGACTTAAATGTGTGTTCTTTGTCAAATGATCAAGAAGGAATTAAGCGCTTTGGTAGAAGCTATCTTGTTTCTGGTGGATCTTTATATGTCGCACCAGGAGCTTTACAATGCCAGAGTCACTATTCTTCTTCTGAACTGATAATTTCCTTTGGAGGGTAAGTCAATATCCAAGGTAAATGCCAGTAGGAGAACTGAATACAAATGATGCTATTGAGGTAAAGATTACCCACAGGCATTAGACTTGGTTATCATTATTTGACTCTTGATAGTGATGTGCCTGAAGCAATATTCAAGCAAGGTATTTACAGATCGCCAAATATATTCCAATAAAAATTTGGGAGTATACCTCTAAGATAAACTACATTAATTTCTAAACAATTAAAACATGATTTACACCATAACATCTTCTAGAGTTCTAAGTTTTTAAGTCAGATTTGCATCAAATTTTTAAAATTTAAGTGAACTTGTTTACTAGAAAAAAAACCCCACAAAGTTTGACCTAAAAAATCCAATATAAATAGTTTATCTCACATATTTCCGTAAATTTTATTTTACTGATTTTAGTAAATTCATTTTATTTAGTCTGTTGTCAACTTTAAATTATTTATTTACTATAGTTATTTGCTCCTTATAATACTGGACCCATTACTTTTCTCAAGTGTCTGAGTTTACCAGTGAACAGAAACTGAAATCCAATTTTTATTTACAACCATGTAATTGATTATTTGTTATCCACTTGTATATCACTGCCTTATCTTATTTTCTGCAAATGTAGATTTCTTTTTACTTTAATATGTATATGAAATACAATACAATTAAGGCACTGCTTATGAAAGATTTTGCCACACAATTATGAATACCTATGCATAAAACATACCTAAATAAACGGACACCAACCAAATATCTCATTTTCTTTGTTTCAATTTCTTTTTTGAAATAAAGACATGTGCTTTAAATATACATGGAACATGCACATACCTACTGCAAAACTCCATTCTAATGTCAAGAACACTGTAGCTGCCATTATTTTAACAAGTGCAGGCAACATTTATTTCTTAAAAATTATGTACATGCCTTGAATAAGGAAATAGGTAAGAACTGTATTCTTAAGAATAGGTTTCTGTCCTGTGAATATTGCATATAAACTAAAGCGAGAAAATTAAGGGCCTGGCGGCGACGTGGCCTAGTGGCTAAAGTCCTTGCCTTGAACGCGCCGGGATCCCATATAGGCGCCGGTTCTAATCCCGGCAGCTCCACTTCCCATCCAGCTCCCTCTTGTGCCCTGGAAAAGCAGTGGAGGACGGCCCAATGCTTTGAGACCCTGCACCCATGTGGGAGACCTGGAAGAGGTTCCAGGTTCCTGGCTTCGGATCGGCACAGCACCAGCAGTTGCGCTCATTTGGGGAGTGAATCATCGGACGGAAGATCTCTCTGTCTCTCCTCTCTTTATATCTGACTTTGTAATAAAAATAAATAAATCTGGGCTTGGCAGCATGGCCTAGTGGCTAAGGTCCTCGCCTTGATCCCATATGGCCGCTGGTTCTAATCCCGGCAGCTCCACTTCCTCTCTCTCTCTCCTCCTCTCAGTATATCTGACTTTGTAATAAAAATAAAATAAATAAATAAATAAATAAATAAATAAATCTTTAAAAAAAAGAAAAGAAAATTAAGAAGCACTCATTTGAGTAGAGTGAAAGGGAAAATAGAGGTTACTGATTTAGCAGGATCCTTGGACCGAGAAATAAGATAACACCACAGTTCTCAACAACAAAACAGCTTTAATATTCTAAATGCTGGCTGGTCCAGAGGAGAGCTCAGTTTTCAAATGTTGGAAACTCAACAAAGCAGGGCATTCTCTTACATACTCTAGTGTTGTGGGGCAGGCAGCTAGCTCAGAGTCACAAGCTTGGAAGCCACTCCCCACTACCACCTATTTGGTCCCTTCTGCCCACATGTGATACTCACCTATCATTACCTGGAACCCGAGAGGGGTGGTATTGCATTGTTGCGTAACCACTACCCTCACAAGCCCCATAAAGGTTCATGATAGGGAAGGGCTCCCTCTTGGTTCTGTGCTTCCATCACTTGGCACTCTGACTCTTGGCTTCCCCAGCACCTGCTTGGTCTCTGCCTTTCCGTGGACAGACTCCAAGTTCAGGTAGCCCCTGCGCATGGCCCCTGTATGTCTGCATTCCTCACCCTCTGTCCACTACCGGGGTGAGTCAATGACATTGTGAATGCTAAGACACTTTGTATTTCTAATTTGTGTGCTTTCAAGAGTTCCAGGAGAGGTGAAGCCTAGCAGTGATGGAATGTGGGTAGAGAAGCCAGGAAAGGTAAACATTTGCAGCTTTGTAAGTGTGTCCAGGCTGTTTGCTGTACGCCTCTTAAGATCACTTACATTGCTGGGGGATCCAGGGACATACGTCTTCAGCTTAACAGATGGACTTCAGTGTAATGACCATTTGTTCCTTTTGGGATTTTGATTCAGACTGGATTTGTCATTTGCTAATTTCTAGTGGGCCCTGTTATCACCAAGCTTGGTTAATAAAGACTCCTTAATATACCCTAGACTTGTCTGGCACGATCTCGCTTGCACCCTGCAACACTGGCACAACTTTAAATTTTCTAATACATATTAAATTATACAACTTTTGATTGTGTATTTTTGTGCTATGGCAATGCCCATACAATGGTTACACAAAGACACACCTGTATGCAAAAGATTGGCTGTAGTTGCCCTAATAGCAGTACTTCAGGTGGCCTACTTGCACTGTGGTATTTCTCAGAAAACCTTCCCCAGTCCTTAGTTCTCAGCAGTACCCTACTGGAAAGCCTCTAAGGTTTTTGCCTTTAGCCAGGCTTTTTACTAGCTAGAGAAGTGAAGTTCCTTGGCATCCCCATCATACAGGCAACTGAATAGCAGAAAAACAAAACCATGAACAGTTATCCTGGGCATTTCACCTCTTGCAGTCCACACTGACCATAAAGAGTTTTATTTAAGTCAGTAAAGTCATCCGCAGAGTTAGAAAGGCAGATTAAATTTTATGTAATATGGATGGCCTTGGGTAAGTTTCTTAATTTCTATTAAAATACCTCTGTATCTTTTAGTTGGAAAATGAAAGTAATAAAATTTATAAACACAGGCTGCTAAAACGACTATGCATTTACCTATCTTATGTAAATAAAATAGCACAGTGACAACTGATAAAGCAAAAAATTCAGTAGCTACAACATAGACAAAAACAACTCAGTGTACTGGAACTGAGGAAAGAGGTCAAATGAATTTTGAATGTGCCTCCACTGAAACAAATAGAGATCTAGTTTTAAGAGGTAGAACGGGAGGAATTACAATCACCTGTGTTAGTTAATTGGCTTTACCCAATAAAAAGTACTTTTTCATTAGCTTCTTAATGGGAACTAGTTTACATATCTGAGAAAGGGATTCACTGAATTTACGCACTTGATCTTCCACAGAAACTGAGAAATAGGATTTTCTATCTTCTTATTTCAAAGGGTTAATGACCAGGTTCTTAAGAAAGATATTCTCAGGATATAAAAACAGACAGGAACTTTTGGAAGTATTTTCTCCTCAAAAGACATTAAAAAAAGAGCTTGTAAAATTTCTACAGCAAAATAGCTTAAGGAAAAGGGAGGGAAACGACGTTCCTTTAGACCATTTACACTCTGTAAGACTGCAAGAAGGAAGTCAGTACCTGCAGCAGCCTTCAAAGGGGAAATGGTAAAAACTTTCTCCTTGTAACCGGTAATTAGTAGGCACTTGATAAGTACAGATTGTTGTTTCTGTATTATTATTATAGTTGTTAATAATACCAGTGTTGCCTACCCAAACTGTAGGTCCACTGATTGATTAATTCAGTTAAGAAATGTATCAGGAGTTGTCAAAGTAATTTGTTTGCAGTGGATAAGGAGGTCACAAGAAATTGTTTCCAAAGCAGTTCAGGGGGGGCTTGAAAATGCATCTCTGCATATAATGTGACTCAAAAACAACTGTAGAGAGAAATGAGTGCTTTGCAAGTTTTAGGTTTTGAAGCAGAAATGAGTCATACTATTGAGTTTTGAGCTGTTGGGGGTCATTAACTGATGACACCACTGTCATAAGGGAATGAAACATGTATGCAGCATTTTCTGGAACCTACCCAGCATCCTCTGATGTGTTTCTATCTCCGTAAATCACTGTTCAACTAGTTTTCCCTTATCTTCACACCCCATCAATCAAAGTTTAAAAATTTATCAGTGCTTGAAAATTCAGTGTCACCACTGTTCTGCACTGAATGAGTCATCCTCATCTCAATTTAAATTTTGAGAGCTTCCTTCCTGATGAAATGGCATTTGGAGAGAAGGACCTTTGGGAAATAGGTTTAATTGATGTCATGACGAAGAGGCCCTGTTCTAATTGGATTAGTGCTCTTATAAGACCACCAGAGATGCTGTCTCTCTTTGGCATATAAGGTCTTAAATAATGTTGGCACCTTTATCTCCGATTTTCAACAGTGACAAAATTGGGAGTGGCAATGTAGCATAGTGGGCTAAGCTTCTTCTTGTGATGCCAGTATACTCTACAGGTGCTGGTTCAGATTCCTCATCTGAGAAGGTAGTGGAAGACTGTCCAAAAACTTGGGCCCTTGCCACCAATTTTAGAGACTTGGAAGGAGTTCCCAGTTCCTGGCTGCAGCCTGTTTCCCTAGAATGTTGTAGCCATTGGGCAGTGAACCAGCGAATGAAACATCTGTGTGTCTCTGCTACTGCCCTTCAAATAAATAAAATTGAAAAAAGTAGAGGAAAATGAAATTAAAATAACACTTCATTTTTGAAACTCATGTGTTAAAAAAGTTTGAAAAAGTATATTACTGAAAACATATGGGCCCGGCGTGATAGTGTAGTGGTTAAAGTCCTCGCCTTGCACGCCCGGGATCCCATATGGATGCCGGTACTAATCCCAGCAGACCTGCTTCCCATCCAGCTCCCAGCTTGTGGCCTGGGAAAGCAGTCGGGGACCCAAAGCCTTGGGTTCCTGCACCTGCGCAGGAGACCTGGAAGAAGCTCCTGGCTCCTGGCTTTGGATTGGCTCAGCTCCAGCCGTTGCGGCCGCTTGGGGAGTGAACCATTGGACTGAAGATCTTCCTGTCTCCTCCTCTCTGTGTATCTGACTTTGCAATAAAAATAAAAATAATTTTTTTAAAAAAATATGAACTTGAAAAATCTTATAGTAAAATAAACTTTTAATTCATTTTCTAATAATCTTTTCAAATCTTAAACATGACAGCCAAAGCAAAAACAAAACAAAAACAAATCCGATAAAATAAAAATCCTGTCACTTACAACAGTAGGAATAAGACTGGCAAGTATTTTATTACATGATTTAAGTCAGGTACACAAAGACAAAGACTTTATATCATTCACACATGGTATTTTGACCAAAATAATCCCAGGAATTATGAGTGGCATAGGACATTAGAGACAGTGAGAGATGGGTGTGGGAGACTAACTATTGGTCATTGTTTGTCTGCATTATTTATGTTCATATAAGATGCATTGAATTTATATTCTAATTTCTTTTTACAAAAAAAGCTTCAACATTATAAATAGGCAATTATTATTAAATGAATTCCACAGTCATAAGAGCTATATGGCCAAATTAAAAACAATTTAACCAAAATAGTTGAGTTCTACTTTTTTCTTTAAAAGGTATAGATTAAACAAGAGTTAAAAATAACTCTGGTTTCTAATACCATGTAGATTCTCAGAGAGTTAAAATGATCTAAGTTTTAATCAACTTCAAATTTGGTATAGATGCATATATATACAAAGAGCAAAACGTTTCCTTTTGATTCAGCATCTTTTTAAGAAAGACAACATTGATATAGGTCATTGCTATTAAAACTTTTTAAGAAGAAAATAATCGTTGTGTCCATATCAAAGAGACATATATACCTGCAAGAAAATCTTACTATCAAAATTTATCCACACTTCTCAAGCTTATTTTGCTAAGTTGAAAAGATTTTGTGCTAAAAAGGAGTAAGTTATTCTTGGAGATTTGTAAACTTGACTTGTTGTAATAAAAAGTCAAATGAGATGTCAAACATTAAAGTTAAGCTGCTTTAGTTGTGTTGGTTATTTATAAGGCTTCATCTTAGGACCTCCATACCTAGATCTAAATATAAGGTTTGATGTCAAGTGTTCCAAATAATATGGCCTCTGATATTAAGCCTGTTAATTTGTGTCCAATTATTTTGATAAATTTCACTTAATTCCTTTTGCTAGATTAATACCAGACTAGCCGTGAAACACAACTAATGATATATTCACTCAGGGAAGATGGGAAAAATAAATAGTGGTTTTGAAGAAATGAACAAGTGGAACAATCTGGAATACTAATGCTTTAATATGTTGAGAAAACACCCTATATATCCATATTAAATGAGCCATGAAAACACTCTTTGTCCAGTGGCAAATCAATGTTTTCAAGAATGGAATGTATGTGAACTTGACAAAAATAATTACTAGAAAAAGACCTGCAACTAAAAATGTGAAGTAAAAGCATAGTAATTATAGTTGGTAAATATCTTGCACTGACATATTCAATATTCCAGACAAATTGAAGATAATCTTATATTTTTACGACCACACTTCATGTTTGGATGATGGTATGAGTGGAAACAATTTAGTTATTATTTTAAACAATAATCAGATTAGAGAGCACACAATTTTATGGAGTATATTGCTTCAATGTATTTCTGTAGAGCTTTTGGCACAGTGGCACAAATATGCAACTAAAATCACGAAAGAATTCCAAGATAATCAAAATATATTTTAAAAATGAAGTAGAAATTCTCTGCACTCAGATTCAATTAAAATGTCTCATGATCCTAAAGACCTTTCCTACAGAATGTGGAGCTTTTTCAAAATATGTGTTTATTCTTTAAATGCTTCGACCTTTTACCCAACCATGTATTTTACCTTTATAAGATTTACCTTATTAATCTGAAAAACAGAGTAATAGGTAGGGAGGGTGTTAGAACTTGCATCTGGTAGTTCACTCCCACTATGGTTATCAGGGCTGGCGCAGGTCAGGCCAGAGCCAGGGTCTTCTTTCAGGTCTACCACAAGGACATAGGTCCTCCGGTGCTTTCTCAGGTACATCTCAGGGAGCTGGATTGAAAGCGCAGCAGCTAGGAATCTAGTGGCCTAACCAGAAGCATCACAGCACTAGCCCTTGGCTCTCTCTGTTTTTAGTGATTTTAGGTGTGCAGAAATACTGAGCCAAAATACTAAGAGTTCCCAGGCACTATCTTCTTGCCATTAGCACAGCCTCTTCTTAGTGAACACAGGATGGCACAGCACTCTCAAAGCTCAAAACTTACCTTAGATGCAAAATGTCAATTGTTCACCACTACTATGTCAAATAACTGTTTCGCTGCCCTAAAAAATCCTATGTGTTCTGCCTGTTAATCTGTCCCCGTCCCCAAATGCTTGGCAATCACTCAGTTTTTAACTGTCCTCAGTTTCGCCTGTTTCAGAATGTCGTGTAATTGGAGTCACACATCATGCAGTCATTTTAGATGTTTTTTTGCATGCATTTAAGTAGTTCTAGTCTTTTCATGGCTTAGTGGTTCATTTATTTTATGCTCTGTGTAATGCTCCATCATACATACGGATCACAGCTAATTTATCCATTAATTTGAGAAAGGATATATTGGCTGCTTTCAAGTCCTGGCAATTATGAAACAAAAGATGCAATAATCATCCATGTGAAGGTTATGGAGCAAACATGCTTTCTTTTTTTGTTTTTTCATTTTTCATTTTTAGTCTCAAAATTTACACAAAGTGGCCAAGTTCCCCATATTTCACAATACAGACTTACAAGCATAGTGAAATACTTCCCACTCAACCTCCCCAACCCTCCCTCCTGCCCAAGTTCCTCAACCACCCTCCACTGTTCTTCTCCATTTTTAAATTTTAAATTTTTAAATTTCTTTCCCACTACAGACTTAACAATCCATGCAGTAAATATTTCAATACATGGCATGTAGAACAAAAAATGAAAAACAAAAAACCTAGTGTTCCTTCAGATTATAGACAGTAAAAATCATATCTCAAAAAAACTATAATTTTTGAATTGTGTATATTAGGAAAACATAAGAAATGTGTATTTTTAGGACTGGATTATTTCACTAAGCATAATGGTTTCCATTTGCATCAATTTTGTTGCAAAATGCAAGTTTTCATTTCTTTTTATGGCTCTGTGTGTGTGTTTTCTTCATTCAGCCATTTGTTGTGGATATATCTGGGTTGATTCTTTAGAGTAACTACTGTCAGTTGTATTGCAATAAACATGGGTATACAAATGTTTTATAATTAACTTCCAAACTGTCTTTCAAAGTGATTGGACCATCCTGCATTCCTACAAATCCTATCAAGCTACAGTCACTTTCTTCACGCCAATTATCTGTGACTTAAATGTCTAAATAATAGGAATAACGGTTCCTGTTTTACAAAGTTGCGGAAATTAACTAAGACACTATTTGCAAAATGCTTTTCACATTGTGAGGCTTATGGGCTGTACTCAGAATATGTTTTATTTTTTATAGTTTACTCCAATATTATATTCTGCTTATTTATCATGTCTTCCCTGGAATTTGGATGACAAACACTGACTAACCCTTTTGGACAGAACTCCTTCCAATCAACCACGGCCTGCTTCCTGGCTGCCTTAGGAATCCAGTAGACAAAGACCAGAATTACTCACAAGCTGAAATCTCATTTCAGTCTATAACTCATAATACAGTCATGCTTGTATTTCTAAAATCCTATTTCTGGTAAACAACCTATCTTCCTAAATTTTTTCTCCTTTATTTTTAAAGAAACGTCCATTTGAATAAATAGGCACTTGTCAGGGCCAGTAACATAAACACAAGCTATATAAATGTTTATATAAATTCCTTGCAGTTTGCTTAATATATACATCTTCTCATCTTCTTGACTAGGCAGATTCCAAGCGTTAATAACACACATGAAGGCAACACTTAGCTGTTGGGTTAACCAGAAAGAAACAGCCTGCTTACTGACACGTATGATACTCAGATCTATCTATTAACTTGGACTATGTATTCCTAGACTGCTATAGAGAAAGTGAGCCATCTTTTATTTCTTAAAGCAGTTTTGGTTGTGGATCCCCTACTGTATTAATAGTTTCACTTTGATAAACACAAAAATTGTGGTTACAGAGAGGAGTTGCCCTTTATAATCTATCATGCATGCTATTTTTCCAGCCAGATTATAAAATTATTATTTCTGATTTCAATGTCAAGGTAGCATAAAGTCAACTTTCTTGTAGGCTAGCATTATATTTAGATTAATTATGTTAAGATATGGTTTATCTGTTTAGATGTATGAAAAAACAGCCTCATAAACATAAATTGTTGGGAAAGTGGAATATTTTACTACTATTTTGAGATTACCCTGGAGTTATTAATATTAAAACCAAACTAACTACTACTATTTTTTGAAAAATAAACTACTGCTATTTTCTTGAAATCTAGTTTTAATATACAATTTGTAGGATATCAAAGCAATCTGAATATTACTTATTAATCAGCTAAAGACTGATTGATACTGAGTATTTATTGATGGTTTCATACACGTGTGATTTTGAAAAACCATACAGTAGTCCCCTCAGTGAACAAGGTTCAACATTTTACAGGTTTTTTTTTCTCTAAAATTGACATATTTCACTAGGTATAGCAATACAGAATTACAGTATCTAATATCAACACAGAGGTCTTCAAAACATGCTACAAAAAATGGGAAGCTCTCCTGCTCCCACTAATGATAAAAATGATAAAACATTTAAAAAGCACGTTTTTGTTTAGGACTCTTACTTTATCATTAGAAAGTAATTTGTTATCTATTCACTGTTATTTTCATCTTTTTTCATCTTCAACAGTTTTTCAGCCAACTAAAAAAATCTAAAAGCCAATAGTGTATTCTTCAGCATTCTTTTGAAAAAAAAAAAACGTAATTCATAAAAAAGTGGCTAGCGTAATTCACAAAAAATCTCATACTTCTCCTCAAGGTAATCATTAGACCAAAACGTCTGGGAGAAAGGCTTCCTATATAATACTGCCTTGAGCATATTTGAGAGTTATAATTTCACAAAATTAAAATTCTTTAATGGTTGAGTAAATGGCACTTTTAAGTGTAACTGTATTTTTTTTCCAAATACATTTACTGAGCAATATCTACTTCCACAGGTTAGCCCAAGTGCACTATATTTTTACAAGGGAATAGAAGTTTTATCAAGTGTTGGTTTGCATCATTAGTGGAAATGTCAAGTTAAAAGGTGAAAAACATCTTAATATTCCTGTAAAAAGGGTTTTGATCTCAAGGACAGAAAAAATAATTTTAGGGACCCTAAGGGCTCCATAGAACTTACTTTGCAAGCTGTCACAATAAGTTGTCAGAGAAAGCTGCAGGGATCATGCAATACTGAAATGAGAAGTGCTGTCTCCAATGCACAGCAAACTGTGTGGTACGCCATGTTTCAGACACTCAAAAAGCACTTTCCAAAACTGTAGCTGCAAGCTAGAGTTTGATAAGCTCCCACAAATACAGCAAATATTGAAATGCATGTCATTCCTCCTTGTCATTCGCCAAGTCTTATCCAAATTCTGCCTGCAGTAAACAAGTGTGTTAGCATGGCATATTTTAAGGCTCATTTAAAACAGAGTCTCCCAATTTTTGAAAATAGAATTAATCATAGTGTATCCCAAGGGATGTAGTATATCTTCAGGTTACAATTTTAATATTTAGGGAAAAAATACCGGGATTGTCTTTAGCTTTTAATTACAACATTTAATGTAGAAATGTGTCAACAGTATAGGAAATGTACACTGAAAATGCATTAAAGAAGAGAAAACAATCCCTGGCCAAGAGACCTTTCCTGTCAATATTGCTAAGTGTCAAAGTATTTGCCATCTTTCCCAATCACAGACAATGCCATTAATGACTAGCTACTCCTGAGAGTTCTTGTGAGTCCAACTACAAGTTTATTTGGTTGGCTTTATCGCCTACTATACTGATCATTCTACCACCTATGGACTGAATCTGCTCTACCAGAACCAGAAACCCATTTCAAAAGCAGCTCCATTTGACTGTTCCTAGTTCATTGTGTTTTCAAAGATTAAAGAATTCTCTTCTATGATATTCTCCCTAGTGTTTTGGTGAAGGGGGAAAATTAGTTAGAGTACAAGTATAAAAAAAAAAATAAAACTCTGCTGTCCAGATGTGCATTCAAAGAATGCGTTAAATGGCAAGGGTGGAAAGTCATTATACCTCCTCTGAAGTTCAGGTAAGACAAGTCTCTCTGAGGCTTGGTGAACTTGGTGAAGGCAGTGTTTGGATAACCTCATGAGTTATTATGTAAAACTCAGGAGCTATTTACAATCCTTTTCTCTTTGTGTCCTTATTATTACATGAGGGGAAAAAGGATCTCTTTTTTTGTAACATAAGTGTTTGGGTTTATGGAATTTTTAATTGAACACAGATTAATACAACTAAAATTACTGATACCAAGGTTTTATCACTTTCTCAGTCCCCATTTATTTAGACTTTCTACAAGTACGCATATTCTCAAACATCATTTGGTTAGGCTTTTGAAATGTCTTAAATGTATTCCTCACAGAAGAAAGTCTTTCTCTACTGGCTCTAGTTATTCCATTGTGTGTGTGTGTCTGTATATATATAAAATCTACAGTCCTTTAATTGCTCTAAATAATTTATATATATTGGCACAGCCTTAATTTGCCCTTAGCAAAAGGTTTAGAGCCTTTCAGTGAAATTTATTTCACTAAACATTTATTTATTTATTTAGAGCCTTTTAGTGAAATTTATCACTACAACCGATGGCAGAGTCTGCGTAGTTAAGATACAGTGTGGCTTAGGATTGCAAGGAAATAATGATCCTAAGCAATTCAATCGAACGTATAGGGACTACAATGATTGACACTTTGAGAGACAATGTCATCCTTCAAATTGTTGTATATCCTGTCCTAAATAAACTAAGGGGAAATGAAATATTTTGTGATATGGAGCAGAAATACCATTTATTATTAATAAACCATTAATAATTTACAACATGCAAATATACCAATTTTTAAAGTTTCCTCCAATGCTCATTGTTCTGCCAATGTTATTCATTCATCTATTCATTTAGAGTATCTATTTTCTGTAAGTATAACCAATTTGTGCACCTCACAGATATAGTACATTAAGAGTACTTTATAAAAATTAATAGAAAGTGCAAATAAAACAAACTTTTATGTAATAAAATCTGAAATTCATTCATAAAAGGGATCTGCATAAATTTCATTAGAAATGTGTAATAAAAACAAAAACAAAAACAAACAAAAAAAAACACAAAGGTTTCAGTGTTTTTACAATACAGTGAATTTTCCAATAACTCACTTTTCCAAAAACTTTTGAAATTCTCATTTATGAAGTTCATATATTCAGACAGACAATAGAACTCTAATATTCAAACTTGTGCTTCTGACTAAAGTTTTTACAAAGAAGTATGAACTTGAATTCCACTTCTGAAAAGTCCATTTCATGGTATAATCAGTGGATTAATGCTTCAGCAATAGTAATATACGTCTTAGTATCAGAAAAGCCCTAGATCAAAATGGTTAACGATGATCCCAAATTATTTCACTGCTGCGATATCTGATTTATCATCTGTCAAATGATGATGGTGACAAAACCATGACTGTTCTAACTCCTGTGGTGCAGCACTCCAAAGCCTCCCTATTCTTAAGATTTCTGCTTTTCTGTGCTTTTCTTTGGCAGGCTCATCATCTCATACCTACGCAGACAAAGGCATATCAGGGTTTGGGTACGTAAAGCAGCAAAGGTTCTTATTTTTTCCCTTACTTCTCTTTGTTTTTCCATTCTGACCACAAGTGTGCACAAACCAGGGAGAGCTGCAATAAAAATATGGAACCTCAATATTGCTCAACTTCAGGTTCGTCTGACACACTAAGCGTTATGTATTTGTTCTTTCCTAAAATACAATTCTGATTTTGAAATTCAATAAAATTATACATTTGAATGATGTCAGATGCTGGCATTGGTTATAAGGTAAAATATTTTCAAACTTGGATAACTTTGAAGACACCCTGAAATTTAAGGAGAACACTAATTTCATCCAGTAAAAGCTCTTACAATACATCACTGAGAAAGATTACAGAAACTAAAGATTTCAACCAACATAGATTTTAATTGTTAATATCATAAATATTATGATCCATACTTAATTTGAAAAGATGAAAATGAATAAAATTTTAAAGTGTTCACAGGGTGTTAGAATGACACCTTGACCTTTGTAACAAAATGGAAGGAAGACTATTAAATTGAAGCTATTACGAAATTTTAACGTTCACAACAAAATGGTCTCAACTAGAGGTCTGTAGGCTCGGTGAAATAAGCCAATCCCAAAAGGACAAATAGCATATGTTCTGTCTGCTACAAGCAACATTCATGCAAAATACAAAACAAATAGATATATAGGTAAACAATTATATACATAAATTCTCATAGATGAACTGTATAATGGAAATCAGCATATAAGGAAATGCAGAAACATTACAGCATACATCTTTACTCCCAATGAAAAGAAGACTCCTAACAAAACTGTTAAATACTCCTTGACAATATGATGCTAGATTTTCTACTATTGCCTATACCTATAATGCCACAATACACTTAAATAGCAGAATGCTAGACTTTTAGCTGTTGCTGAAAGATTATACAATTGTGATAATATGGGGGAAAATACGTCAGGGAGAAAAATGAGAGGAGGGTAAGGGAAAAGAACTGTAACTGGGGGCAGACCAGACTGGGCAGGGCTACAACACATGTTGGCCTACATGTGAATTGGTTTATGGGGAGAGCCAGGCTGGAGTAGCTGAATGTATCCACTGGGGGCACACAAGTTGGGCTTTGATGCAGTAACAGCAATGCCTGGGGCTGGGGGAAAATTCTGTCAAGCTGTGCTGCAGAATCATCTGCAGGGTGTGAGATCTGGGGCAGGGAGTGGGTCCAATGGGAGGTTGTGGGCTCCCCTCTGATGAGCTTAACTTTGACTTTTGAGCATGAGAACCAGGATTGGGGGTAGGCCTGGCTGGACAGGCACTGGCACTCACTGGCAGGATTGTGGGTAGGAGGGTGGAGTCAGATTTAGTTAGGCTTCAAAGCCCAATGATGTATACAAGATCTCAATGGGATGTGGGGCAGACTAGACCAGTCCTCCATACATGCTGGCAGTCACAGGAACCAGAGAGGGTGGGGTCAGTCACTGGAGGTAATTGAGGGTTGCTCTGACTGCACCTTCTGTGGTATATATATGAGGGCAAGAGTGTCTTGGACAGGGCACGGCTGGACTGCAGCACACATTGTTTTGCTGAGGACAGAGGGCAGAACAAATTGATCAACTACCCCAGCGAAACTTGACTGTGAATTTCTAGGCCAACAGAGATTCGGAGATGAACTGTGACAGCCAATCGAACTCGGAAGGATATCCTCATCTTTGGAGCAGTGCTATCAGCAGCATCTCAGAACTACCAAAACCACATGAGCAGAACCTTCAGAAAATGTTCCACAATGGTGACCCTGGGATATCACTAGATGGCAGTTCCCTAATCCCCTGGGTAATGCATTGGTTGGGAGGCTGGGCATGGTTTCTCCTCTTATTTTCCTCTCTCCCCCATATACGGGAAAAAGAATAAGAAAATGCGTAAACAATGGTCTCACCCACTTTCCCCTGATCCTCAACCCTTCTCACTCTGATCAACGATGTACACATCATTAAAACAAAAAAAGAGGGGAAGGGGAACTAGAGGGGTGAATCTCTATACCTACAAAACTGTATCATGGAAAAAAATTTTTAAAGGTAAAATAAAATAAACTAGACAAAAATAAGTTGAAAACAGCAAACTTATTTAAAACAGTAAACAGTAAAATAAGAAACTAATAATTAAAAACTCAAGCTAAGATATGTGAATATGATTAAACAACTATCAGGAGACTTCAAAGGCTAAAGTAAAACCTACATTATGAAAACACTACTCATGGGCTTCACTGCACCATGAAAAATTTATCTTTTAATTTCCACTTTCTATCAACTCCTAAATATATTTATAGATGTATTGTGCTGGAAGATAAATGAATTTTGAGGAAGCATTGTGTATGTATATGTGCTCTCATCATAAAAGTCCTGATAACATATGGAAAAAATGAGTGATCTAGATCAAAAAATTCAGAGAATGTAAAGAAGATACAACAGCCAAATATGTTATCAACCAAGGCATCTCTCATTAAATGAACAGATAAAGAAAATACAATGGAATAGTATTCCACTATTTAAAAAAAATGAAAGAAATTCTATTACTTGTAGCAAAATGGTTGGAATTGCATGACATCACATTAAGTGAAATAAGCCATACATAGAGAGACAAATACCATGTTTTCCTTTATATAAATAAGGGGAAAATGAGTTAATGATGCTTAGTTGTATTTGTGGTGCTTCACATGCAGTGTCTTGACATTTGTTTTAAACCTCTGGAAAACAAAATGATAAGGATTATATAATATCATAGTTACAATGGCTTTATATAAGTGAAGCTGAACACTTTTCACTTGATTATTGTTTATAACCCTTGTCTATTTCCTTGTTTGGTACAGTCTTTTCACTTTCTTGTTGTTGAAGGCTTTATTGGCAAAGACAATGGGGCCTTAAATACTATGTGAATTCAAAATGTTACGTCAAAATGAACAAATGAAATATTATGTGAAAAAGAAAAGATAAAGAATATATCCACAGGTAGAGAACATACAATACAAGCTTTCTGGTAGTGAAAATACCAACTGGAGTGCTGTGGAGATAGGAAAAGAAGTAGTACAGTGTTTAAGCAGAGTTATTTTTGCCATAAGATATAGAATGAGAAGACAATCAGAGCAGCAAATGGCAATCATGAAAATTAAGGAAGATGGTAAATGTGAGGGTAAGCGATACAAATTTAAATTAAGAGTCTTTTGAAAGCTTTTAACAGGGACATGACATGATCCTAATTGAATCATTGGAAGTTTTCTATCATGGTCACATTTGCTATTGATTGCACTGATAAGACCCTGAAGGCAATCAGAATGTTCAGTTGAGAGATTTCAAGGAAATGAGCTAGAAAAGCAGCTGTGGAAATGAAGAAAATTTTTCTTTCGAAAAGAAGTGAAAAGAGCAATCTGGGCCATTTACAATGCAATAAAAGCAAAAACCTGTTTTGCTCCCTGTAAGATCAGAGCAACACAAAAGAAAAATGATTCATTTACCTTTAGCTCTGTCCTACTCTGTCCCTAAAAGCTTACCTTATTTACACTTTGGATTAAGCAATGTGTATACTGACAGCATAATCAGCCCCCAAATGGCTTTTGTAGTTGATCCTTCTGCCTGTTTTATATCAGGTCTTTCAGTTTCAAGGAACACAATATATGTCCCCTCTATCTTGAGTGGATCATTCTCACTGTGACTCAACAAGGGCAACTAATCTGAATCCTGCACCATAAGAAATTTCCCAAAATAATAAGTACTGGGGATCTGTCCATGTCAGATCCAACTGAAGATTGTTGCTCCTGCCATTATGAACATTAAAATACGAGGAGCTTGAATCATTTTCAATTATATTCTAATATCTAAGTTATATGCAAAAACAAAGATGAGTATTTTCAGGTAAACTTAAAGAGATAATCTAATAAGGTGTACAATGTGCTGAGAGTAAAGTTATCTGTTGATAACTTTCAAGCAGTCTGAAAGATCACTGTATTTGAGCTTATTGAAGAAAGGTAGTAACATTAAATATTATTGCTACATATTATTATTTAGGACTAAGTATTATTGAAACATTGATTTTAATGCTAAGCATGAGTTATTCCCTGAAACATTCAATAATCTATAAATTATATTCAACTTGTAGTTAAGTAAAATAAAATATATAAATGTGTAGTTATTGCTAGAAACAATAATGCAGACAAGCAGAGAAGCTACTCTAGGGTTTGAAACACTCCTTGATATCCTATTTTACAATCCTTAAATAGTTCTGAACAAGGACTTAAGTAGCATGTTTCTTTTTAAAAAGAAATATGATACATTATATTGACAAGTTGCATAATGAAAATCATATGATTATTTCAAATTATATATCTAGAGAGCATTTGATAAATACAACATCCTTTCGTGATAAAGAAACCATTAGCAAGTTAGCTACAGAAGGAGCGTTCCTCCACACAAGGCAATATGTGACACACAAAAGGCACTGTATTGAATGGGCAAAGCTGGGAGCATTTTTGCTAAGATCCAGAACCAGGCATGGGTGCCCAGTTTCACTACTGCTATTTATTATATAGTCCCTACACTTGTAGACGGAGCTATCAAACAAGAATCTTTATCTCAGTCTGGCAATTGGTTTGGTGAATGAAATAACTGCCTGCCCACAGTTTCAGGCTAGCAATGGTGGCCTTCCACTACCGCTTCCATTGATACAGGACCACTTCCATTGATACAGGACCACTGCCATTGATACAGGACCACTTCATGGTGATGCCATTCATATCGCCATTTTTTTTTCCATTGAAGGTTTGCACTAAAGCATTTAAAATGAACAATGTGTGGCAAAGTACATCACAGAAATAGGAATATACAGTTCCCTTATGAATAATTCTCACATAACAAGGGCAGAGAGTTCAGCAAACACCTCAGGTTCACACTTGTGCCCACAGACAATGCAAGCAAGGTTTCTGATCACTACTCTGCAGTTCAAAAGTACTGAGGAAGAAGGCAGTAACTTTTGTAAAGGATCTTCATATTGACTTTCTGTACACTTTATCTCACTTTCCCAGTTTCCTTACCCGTTCCCTTCTCAAATAGCTCCCAATTACCTGCACTCAGGTGTTTGCTTCAAATTGAGACACTTGCAAACTTTAAAATTCTATTGATCACTATAACTAGATTCCCTCAGGTTATTCTAGGTAGCACATTTTAGTTCACTTCCCTCTGATCTTTCTATCTCTACTGGGTCTCACTTTGTCTGAAACTTCTCTGATCTTCAACACGGAAGACTGGTAAGACTAATAAAGCAAAGACGAAATTCATCCCTACACTTTTTTTTTTCAGTTCCTTTTCTGATTTTCAGTTTAGCCAAGCAGAGCTACTGTTGTGGCTCAGTGTGTTAAGATGGCAGGCATCCCATATCAGACTGTTAGTTCACATACAGAACCCTGCAGTTCTTCAGAAAGATGATGATGCAAGCATACTGTAAAAAAAAAATTCATGGTTTTAAATATGAAGACATATCTTCATTCTATGAATTATTCCCAGCTGCTTGCATTCTGATATAATAAGCAATACACCTTTTCTTTCACAAGGAAATTTCATTTTAGCACATAAAAAGATGACTACTGTATTATTTCTTCACTGAATTTAGAAGACAAATATTATTCCAAGAAGGCATACTGAACATTAAAAAGATCAAAAAATTAAATATCAGCATAGAGAGAGAAAACAAAACAAATTAACTTTGGAGTCATCCAAAATAGGTAATCCATTTAGTAGAACTCTTGTAAGAAAACCAGAACTCCACAGGGATCTCAGTTTTTCTCAAATGTTTTTCAGTATCTGTGAAAAAACATTTTTTTCCTGTTAAAACTATAATCAACTCAATTAGTTTTAAGGCATTTTGCTTTGGAAACCTGAAATGTTCAGTTTCTCAAAATTCTCTCTTGAAAGTTTTCCTTATACAGATAAGGGAATCAAGGTTCTTTTTTTTATCAATAGTTTAGTAATTTTTACAATGTGGAAGATTCATAGTAAATGATATTTATGTATTCTATGTTAGAATCTGAGTAAAGATTAAGGCTGGGGAGATTTCTCTGCAAAATATTTTGAAGAACAAAGTCAATTATATTAATTGATACAAACTAGTTAATAATTTTTAAAAGCTATAAAAGGAACAAAATGTTTAAATGTTTGTTCTTTTTGACAAACTGTTTTTTCTTTTGAGAAATGTCAAATTCCTTTCATACACACATAGCCATACTACTTTATTATCTTATGTTAGCAAAATACACAGTTGTTTCTTTTTTCATTACTTATAATATTTTGGAAATTTTTTATCTCTGCATAGCTAATCATGCTAAAATTTATTCAGGTTTGTCAATCTATAAAGTAATATTGGTAGCATTTTTTTTCCAAAGGCAAGGTGTATTCCAAATTATATATCCTCATTTAGCAGTGCTTGCTTTAAAAAAAAATTCCTCGAACTTCATTTTATATGAATATTGAAAACAAAGATTACTTAATTTTGTTATTTTGAAGTGACACATAAGTATTTTAAAATTTTATAGAGTATAAAATCGTGATTTCATGCATATACATATTATGTAATATCCATCAAGGTAAACGTGTCTTCCAAGCACTTATCATTTTTTTACAGTGAAAACATTCAGAATTCTTTCTTTGTTGGAGTAATGCACAGTACATTATCATTATCTATAGTTACACCAAAGTTCTGCAGAAACATCAGAACTTTATAACACTAACTATAATGCACTATCTTTCAATCAATCTTTCTCCATCCCTCCTCCTCTCCTTAATATCCCCTAGCCTCTAATAACTTTTTTGTTCTTATCATCTCTAAGATTAACTTTTTCAGACGTGAGTGAGATTTTATGGTGTTTGTCTTTTTATTCCTAGTTTATCTTTGTTAGCATAATGACATATTGTCCCATCTGTGTTGCTGACAGTATTTCATTCTTCTAACAGATCAATAATATCACATTACATACATGTACCTATCAAAGGGACACCTGCACTCCCACATTTAGTACAGAGTATTCACAATTGGCAAGAAGCAAAACATTAGTGTTCTCCAACTGAAGTACAAAGTAAATAAAATGTCACCATATTCCTCTATTTTAGAATTGTCAGGAAGGTGTTTCAAGAAGTTCATTAAAGATAGAATTAAAAGATACGTCAAATGTCTTCACAATTGCACACTTTTAAATCAATGCATGTCTATGAACTTTTTGAAGCATTCATATGTGTGCAAATGCAATACTATGTCTCTCTCTTTTTAAAAGACTTATTTATGCATATAGGAGTTGCAGATTTACAGAGAAGAGAGACAGAAAGAAAGATCTTCCATTCATGGAACACTCCCCCCAAATGGCTGCAATGGCTCAGAGCTAACCCGAAGTCAGGAGCTTCTTCTGGGTCTCCCACATGGGAACATGGTTCCATGGCTTTGGGATATTCTCTACTGCTTTCCCAAGCTGTAAGAAGGGAGTTGGATGGGAAGCAGAACAGCCAGGACATGACCTGGTGGCCACATGGAATCCTGGCCATTGCAAGTGGAAGATTAGCCAACCGAGCAATGCTACCTTTTAAAGTCCTTTTCCTTATATGCTGATACAGGTATATGGTAAAAATTTAAAAATTAATCACAAAACAATTAACACTGGAAAATTCTGATTAACAGACATAACTGAGTACGAAGGCTAGCCTTGGAATAAACGTCTGATTTTCTTTTTAAATTACAATTATTATGGGCCAAACATTGTTCTATATTTTATCTGTTTTCCCTTTGTACTTCGACATGACTTACATGGACTGCTTTAGAGACTGTGCTGTACAATATGCACAAGAGAATGAGATGGCTTTGTTTGCTTATTATGTATAATCACACTTCATATTTATCTAATACTCAACTAATGAACATTTGCCACTTTAAAGTATGCATTAGATTATTGTAATGCTGTTTCATTCCCTTAAATATAAGATTAACCCTGAAGCTTAACGAACTCTGAGGCAAACGAACATGTAATCCAATCATTCTTAGAATAACGCTGTGGCACATTTATTACTAGTTCGTAAGAGGATTTGCAGGCTAGTACATGCAAATAAGAGATTCAAGTATAAATGCTTTTTTTTTTAATTTGATGTGACACAAATTCTCATTTTTAATTCTGCTGCCTACATCAGAATGCCTCAGGTTCCATGATACTTGGTACTACTTGTGTCACTGAACATCTATCTGTGCTTACCATCATTGTTAATACAGAAATGTTTACAACAAAATAGTAGCAATATTTAGTTGTGGAAATGTCAATATGACATAAAGTGTTTTAAATATTTGATTGCTTAAAAGTACCTCTAAATTGGCAATCTCCACATCAGAATCAAGTCTTACGGGTATTTCCAAATATGCCTGTCATTCTCAGTTTGAGGAATTCTGCCATATTCTCGCTTGTAAGAAACAGTCAATCAATCCATTTAGAAAGAAAAGCAAATATAATACATGCTTGGCATCATCACATCAGCACATCCTTCTTATAATCTTGTTTCTATAATTGTTGTGAAATGTACTAATTTAAAATCTGGATAAACCCAGTTTCCTAATTTTAGAGGATAAAATATTTTTTACAATGAAAGCTTATTTTCCTTACACAAATTAAAGTGCCCTTTATCTACTTTTGAATCTATACATGCTCCCATGCATCTTTATAAAAAATTTTAATGGTCATCTAGAAGCTCCTGACTTCAACATTCTGATAATATGTAGGCCTTGGGAAGCCACCATATTGGCTCAAGTAATAATGTTCTTCCCACCCCCTAGGAAAACATGAATTGAGAAATGAAATGAAATATAATATAATATATTTCAATAGTCATCTGGAAGTTGAAACACAATATATTACAAGCTATCTTCAGTGTAAAACACAAAGGTATTTGCATGATGGTTTTTTCCTTCTCATTGTAAGATAGGTACTTCTAACATAAGCAAATGTGCAGAACAGTCTCAGTAATGGTGGTTTGGTAGTTATCATTTACCATGAAAATACAATTCACTGGGTATTTAAAAAAAATTAATGCCTCGTCATTACTCTTCACCTCTAATATAAAGACGTTTCTGAACATTTTAAAATGAAAGAATTGAATATGAAGTTGAATATAAACATCAAACCAAGACAAATCTTTATAAAGATTCACTGTGAACTGATCAAATATCTAAAATGATGTACTTTAAATTATACATTGAAAATACTAAAATTATGATATGCAAATTTTACAAAGCAAAATATGTTGAATGCTGAAATAAAAGTTTTTAAATTCTATGCAAGTATGTTGAGGTTTGACATCTTTAGGACAGTAGTAATATCACTCTAATATGCAGGGATTTATTCAGAAGTTAGTTTTACTCAATAAATAAAATACACGAATGCATTGAGAATCAAAGATATCTCACTAAGAAGAATATTGAGGAGGGCATAGGACAAGATTTTAACTTTTTTATATTATTTCTCTATTCAGTCTGACAAAATTTTCTGTTACTATCCATTTTTATTATTGTATTTTGAGAGGCAGGCAGATACAGAAGGAAGGATCCACAGAAAGAGAACATTCATCCACTGATTCACTTCCAAATGTCAACAACTGTAAGGCTGGGTGACACAAAGGCCACAACTCAAATCCTGTTTCCTAAATGGGTGGGAGGGACATTATAACTTGAGCCATTACCATAGACTCCCAAGGCCTATATATTTTCAGAACGTTGAAGTCAGGAGCCGGAGACAGAGTCAGAGCCAAGGATGGAATTCTGATACTCCCAAATGAGACTCAGCTGTCTTAACCACTAAGCTAAAAGTTTACCCCAGCCATACAAGTATTTACATTTCCTCTTAACACTAAATCGATGTTAGCTACATGACTACAACATTGCCAGCATGTCACTTCCCAATTGTCTTAATCTTTTTTTCTTTTTAAGGTTTATTTATTATTTTTGTTGGAAAGCCAGATTTATGGAGAGAAAGTTCTTCCATCCGCTGGTAGACTCCACAAAATGGCCGCAACAGCTGGAGTTGAGCCAATCTGAAGTCATGACCCAGGAGATTTTTCCAGGTCTTTCATGCAAGTTCAGGGTCCCTACACTTCGAGCCACCCTCTACTATTTTCCCAGGCCCAAAGCAGGAAGCTGTGTTGGAAGTGCAGCAACTGGGACACAAATTGAAGCCTTTATGGGATCTCAGCGCTTCGAGGTGGAGGGTTAGCCATCGGACCTTTGCTGGCCAATTTTCTTATTCTTTTCATGGGCATACAAACCTAACTCTCTTTTTGCAAAGGTTAAAGGAAACAATCTGAATAGAATATCTGGGAAGTTTGATAAACAGCTGAAATACGTGAGTGATGCTAATAGTAATGAAGCTATTTTATTTCAAGAAGCATTCAATGGTCAGCCCATAATTACTTATTTTTTTCAAGATTTATTTATTTCTGGGCCCAGCGGCGTGGCCTAGCAGCTAAAGTCCTCGCCTTGAATGCACCAGGATCCCATGTGGGTGCCAGTTCTAGTCCCGGCAGCTCCACTTCCCATCCAGCTCCCTGCTTGTTGCCTGGGAAAGCAGTTGGGGACGGCCTGAGGATTTGGGACCCTGCATCTGTGTGGGAGACCCGGAAGAGGTTCCTGGTTCCTGGCATTGGATCGGCGCAGTACCAGCCACTGCAGCTCACTTGGGGAGTGAAACATCAGACGGGGGACCTTCCTCTCTGTCTCTCCTCCTCTCTGTATATCTGACTTTGCAATAGAAATAAATAAATCTTTAAAAAGAAGATTTATTTATTTCTATTGCAAAGGCAGATCAGATTTATGGAGAGGAGAGACAACTAAAAGATCTATCTGCTGGCTCACACCCCAAATGGCAGTGATGGCCAGAGCTGAGGCAATCTGAAGCCAAGAGCCTCTTCCATGTCTCCCATGTGGGAGCTAGGTTCCAAGGCTTTGAGCCATCCTCTACTAGTTTCCCAGATCACTAGCAGGGAACTGGAAAGGAAAAGGAATAGCTGGGACACAAACCAGTGCTCATATGGGATGCCAGCATTTGAAGGTGTCATCTCCAATATATTCTTCTTTAGATCAGTGATTATGGCTTGTATTTTTGTATTGCCATCTTTAGACAACTATGTTATGCCAACATAATTCTAAAATGGCATTAATACTTGAGGAAATATTTTACTTCCTAGTTTTAAAATTATTGATTGATTGATTTGCAAGGACACAGATTGGAAAAGTTGGAGAGATTTTTACATTAACTGATTCTTTCTCCCAGATGGCTATACAGCCAGGGCAGGGTAAGGCTAAAACTAGGAGCCAGGAACTCCACCTGTTTTTGCCACAAGGGTTGCAGACTTCAATATTGTGGCATCATCCACTGCTTTCCCAGGTTTACTAGCAGTAAGTTTGCTTTGCTTTGTTTTGTCTTAGTTTTCCATCAAGAGGCAAGATTATTCAAAGAGCTTATAGAAAGTCCATATTATAAAAACATAAGCCTCCATTTCTGATTTTTTTGAAGTAAGATATTTATTTTTTTATTTCATTTTCTATCTTGTGATCGGTTTTCAACACGTTTTTAAATATCTCTACACACTTTCCTATGCATAACATACAATGCCTTAAAATGATGCTGATTTTTGGATAACTGAGGACCAAATCAGTTGCAATTGTTTTCTATTAATCTGCAACAAATCTGGGACACAGAATATTACCAGTTTAAGCAACAAAACTTTTATCATATCTCGATCTGTAGGTTTTAAATTGATGCTTGCTCTTAAGCGGTTTCAGCTCTAAAGTCTACAATGTAGCGAACAATCTGCCTCCTCCTTCAGTTCACTAGCAAAGTCCAGCTCCTTTTAGTTGTAGAATTGACATTTCTAGGGCCCGGCCTGATAGTGTAGTGGTTAAAGTTCTCGCCTTGAATGCCCAGGATCCCATATGGGTGCCGGTTCTAACCCTGGTAGCCTTGATTCCTATCCAGCTCTCTGCTTGTGGCCTGGGAAAGCAGTCGAGAAAGGCCCAAAGCCTTGGGACCCTGCACCCACATGGGAGACCCTGAAGAGCTCCTGGCTCCTGGCTTTGGATTGGCTCAGCTCCAGCTGTTGTGGTCACTTGGGGAGTGAACCATTGGACTGAAGATCTTCCTCTCTGTCTCTCCTCCTCTCTATATATTGAATTTTCCAATAAAAATAAATAAACCTTTAAAAAAAAAGAATTGACATTTCTATTGCTTATAGAATGTCAATTGGGGATCACTGTAAGCTCTTTAGAGGCCTTTCTTTTTCTTGCTCATTGACAACTCCGATTTCACATCAGAAGCCATTTATTAAACTCATCTCACACTCTGAATTTTACTTTTGCTGCATGTCTTCTCTGCCTGTAGCTTAAAGAAATCTGTACACTTTTAAGAGTTTGTGCGATTAGCTTAGGCCTACTAGGATAATACAAAAAAAATCTTATTTTCTTGATTGTATTTACATGATACATCCCATTAACCAGTTTTGGAAAATAGGCTAAATTATCAATCTCAATTAAAATTTCAATTTCTCATGTAATCCAGACCTCTGATTATCCATCATCACTCAGGATCATATGACTACATAATTCATCACATCCAAGTGCAGATTGTGTTTCATCATTTTAATCAGTTTTCAGACCTTGAAGTAAATATAAGTAAATACATATACAAGAGTTTGGTTATTGTGAATTTCTTAATAATTATTAGCCATTGTTGTTGCTACTTCCTTGCGAGATTTCCTGTCCTAACCTCCTAGTTTTCCTCTCTATAATCTCTGCTCACATCTTCTCAAACGTGCATTGAAAGCGTCTATCTTTCCAGAATCGGCTCCTTATATTTTGTTGCCCAGTCACTTGCTGTTAACCTTTTCTCTTTCCATACAACCACATATGTACACAAGCATGCATGCAATCACACACATGCACACAGCAATTCTAACAGAATTTTTTCTGTTTCATTACTGAGCACATTCCTTTATCAGTACCATCTGACCAAAAGTTAGGAGTATATTTGTATAACAAGGAGTTCAGGGGAAGTGAGGCTTTGCTTTTGATAGGGTGTTTTCAGAAAGCGGTGTAATGAAATCAGTGGAATGAGTCTATAAAAATATTAAAGAGAACTGAATATAGCAAATCTAAAGTTATAAATGGTAAATAAATATCAGTCATTCATTCTAGATGAAAGGCAGGGATGCTTGGTATTTTGTGAACTAGATAATAATCAGATATAATTAAAGAATGTTCTTCTTTGTATTTTGATCCATCACAAATCTGGAGGATGTTGTCGAATACTTCTTCCTTGACAAACCACTGTAATGAGCCTGAGTTGATTCACCTTGGATTTAAGAATACTACTTATGAAAATTAGAGCTCAGCATTCCATATCTAAGGTCATGTTCCTAAGCACCAGCTGGTGACACTGTGATGATACACTGCTCTAATAAATAATTAAACTGACTTCTCTCCTCTCCCTGGTGCTCCACTGACAGATGAGAGAAGGCAGTATTTTATCAAAGAGCTATTGTATTAGTGATGTATTGGAACACAGCACTGTCAGAATCTTTCCCTCAAATGAAAAACTGCTCTGTCACAGGGTCTTAGAGCTCTAAGCCCACAACTTTCAAATCCAGCTCCTGGACATACTTAGAAATAAGATCAAAGGTTTAAATTTGTTTTCGTCTTAATATATCAAAAATTTTAATGCAAGTGTGTAGTACCTGGGAGCTCAAGCGATTCAAACTCATAAATAATGTATTTTCCTTGTATTATATTTATGCGAAAAGGTTAGCATTCCTTCGAAGAAAGAGTTTCGAGCAAAGGGCAGCCACACTGAACAACTGTCCACATGAGTGAGTGTGATTATGGGCTGTGGTAGGTAGAGAAGAAATTTATATGAGGTTTAAAGAAAGTGATCTCAGAACTATGCAGGAAAAAAAATTATACAGTTCATTTTTTTTTTACTTTAAGGTAAGCTAGGAAATATTTTTCCCCAAAGCATAAAGCCAGTGGTTTCAACATTACATATTTAAGTGATTTTGAGAAGATACAAGGGCATGGACTCACCTGCAGGGTTAATGACAGAAAGGAGAGGGAGTGGCTCCAGTTGCACAATGGGTTAGGGAAAGGGTGTGACCTTCTCCTAAAGCTGCCTCCCTGTGATGTGAGTGCATCCATTTCAGAAAAGTAGAATCAACCTGGCCCAAGATAAACATCCAGCTTAACTAACTCATCCAAAGAACCATCCTAGTTATAAGAGTACATGAGGAAGTTTAGCAGCACTACTCTGGCAAGATGTACAGACTGTCCTTACTAAAATTACCTGATCAAAGAGAAACTAGACAGGATTGTATTCTTACCACACTTGGCTCACTAAACCAATAGTTCTAATGTGAATGGAACAATTCAGTGTGTGCAGAAATTTTCTTAAGTACTTCTGAAGGAAATAAGTTTTATGGAATTATCTGTCCAAATGGAACTTTTTTATATTTTGCACGGATGAGTCATGTTTCCTAGTAGTTCAGAGAGATGGGAAATGGTGACATATAATTGTATTAGTAATCTGATGTTTCATAGGTAAAAATAATTTTAGAACTTATTAGAAGTTCATGGATTGAACCTATCATTCACTGGAACAAATGATACACGCATGTTACTGTGTAAGACTCAGATTGCTTTGTTAATCTCAGAGTAACTGATCATGTTTAGGTCACAACCTTTTTTCTTTCTTTCTTTTTAAATCTGGCATACCTTATTCTTTGCTAACTTGACTCATTTCTTTCTAACTCAAGATTTACTCAGCACTTGATTTTTACTTTGTATATACTGGGCCTTCTGTTGAGCTACAAAACACTCCAGTTTGAACACCCATATTCTTCTATCATTAGTGATTCATATATTGATAAAATCCTAGATAACATTCACAACCCTTTTTATCTAAATACTAAGCAGATTGAAATTCATAGAGGAAAATAAATTCTTGGATAGTAAGAGGATATTTGAAGAACTGTAAATATAATTATTTCATGATCAGTATGGGTACACTTTAATATGTTGGCAAGTAGCACAGCCCTTTCAATATATGTTGGCTGAATGTTAGCCATGGGTGGAAATAATCTAAGCATAAAGATGATCCCTCTTCTTAGCTGGAGCCCAGCTATCGCTGCTTTTCAATTAATAACCATTGATGTCGCCTTAGAAGGATAAGAAATACATCTCCTTTCCTTCTTTAAGATCTGTTTATTTATTTAAAAGACTAAATGTTTGAGAGAAAAAGGGGAGAGACAGAAAGATGGAGAGAATGAATCTTCCATCTACCAATTCACTCCCAAAGGACTCAACAAGCAGAGCTATGTCATGCAAAAGCCAGGACTCAGAAATGCCATCCTGGTCTTCCAATGGAGTGTTAAAAACCCAAGTGCATGGCCATTATGCTGCTCCCTTTCCTGGTACACACAGAATGAGGTGGATCAAAAGCAGAGAAAACAGAACTCCAACTAGTACCTATATGTACTTCGGTGTTGGAAATTATGCCATGGCCAGTTAAATCCTAACACCGGGATTAGCATAGCATCTTCTTAACTGAGTAAGCTCTTCTCGTTTCTGCTATTAGAAACCACAGACTTATGCTTTGATATAGAGTATTTTAATTTACAATTTCTTACTCTGAGACTAAAGTATTTTAGCTTCCTACATCCTCAAATTATCATTTATTTAAATATATACTCACCTTGATTTCTTACTTTTACTTATTTTAACTCAAGAGGTACCAAACTAATGTGTTTTTTTTCCACGCTAATTTGCTTCCATTGATCTTCTTCTTGCTTTAACTACAATTCTGTGAACAGAGTCCTAAAGTTTCTCCCTCATATGGTTTCACCTACAAATCCACTGTAACCTATTAGGTTTCTGCCTAGTTAACAATATGTACGCTCCATTACAATGTGTTTCATTGTGTTAATAACTTTGATCATTTTGCTTCCAAAGATATTCAAAAATGTTTAAAATCTCTTGTACTACTTCTCCATCTTAACTTATTTTATGGGAAGAATGCTCTTATTAATGGTTCTTTCTTAACCCTTAAACATGTTTTCTCATTTCTACTGCTACATTTTGCTATGTTTGTTCTACATAATTTGGTATCCTTTCATATTTGCTGGTAAGTGTTTCACCTGTCTCACTTTTGAACCATTTTCAGAGTAAACATATTCATGACATTCATTCCCTATTTGTTTTTTTTTAAATTTTTTTATATATTTTTTATTAATTATTTTGCATTATGTGACAGTTTCATAAGCTCTATGAATCCCCCTACCCCTTCCCACGCCCCTCCCCCCTGGTGGATTCCTCCACCTTGATGCAGTATTACAGTTCAAATTCAATCAAGATTCTTTCCTTGCAAACATATACCAAGCATAGAGTCCAGCTACTTATTGTCCAGATGGGTTGAACAGTTTCTTGGGGAGACCATTTCTGGTCCGAAGTTAGAGCTGGTAGAATATCATCACAGTCAATTAAGAGTCCCAATATTTGTTTTTAATTTACCTATTTCAAATAGAGAAACCAAAGAGAGAGGGGGAGGTAAATAGAGAAAGATTCCATCTATTACTTCACTTCTCGAATGCCTAAAACAACAAGGACTACCAGACTGAAGCAGGAATTCAATCTGGGTTACACACACAGGTCTCAGGGAGCCAAAAGCCTGAGACATTACATGTGTCACTTAGGGGACACATTAGCAGAAAGGTACAATCAAAAATAAAGTCTCATTTGGAACCCAGGCACTGCAATACGATGCAGGCATCTCAAATTACTACTGGCCTCTCATTTCTATATTATTATGGTTATTAAGTATTTATCTCAAGTTCTGTTGTGTTTTTAAGAGCTTAATTCATAGTTTCAGTTCCTTGCTAAACATCCTTTCCCCAAACCAAGAGCACCACAACTGTAGTACCCCACAGTTTGTTAATCACCCTTAGAAACAAGCTGGCTTCTGGTTACATTCCCAGCATTTGTGACATATCTACATGCAGTCACCTTCCCATCACTTTATGCCATATCATAACCTTCTAAAAATCAAGTCTCTTCATCAACGCTTTTATTTAACATCACCTCTAAGACTCCAACAAATATTCACATATACATTGATAGATGGATAGATAGTAGATAATGATAATAATCTTAGACTTTTCCTTGCAGTTTATGACTGTTAACAGATGATATATCATCTACACCATAGTTTGTATCACACACTCTCAAATATTCTCCCTAATGCAATCTCCTTAAATATCTTTTCTTATTCTACTAAATAATTAATTATGTCTAACATAGTTATGTATTATATCCCTATGCCAGTATCTCTGCTTCTTACAGTAAATCAAACTGTTTTATATTCTTTCTGCTGCCTCATCACCTAATCAAGCGTTTTGTAGAAGAGAGTTTCTCTAATGAATTAAAAGGATCATGCACTTCTCTTTGCTGCCCTTACAATAAATATAAAATATCTCCTCAGCCTCAGGTGTAACTATATACCTCTGTACCTCAATTTGAGATTTAGTCTCTACATTCTACTATCCTTCATAGTCTTATTACAATGGTATAATATTTATCAATTGAAATTGTTGCAAAGTATTTTTGATCAATACAAACACTATTTTCAGGTCACAATAATAAAATTGTGGCAGAAGCATGATTGTGCTTTCAGAAACTCACATTAAACTGAAAAGAAAAATAAATAAGGTCTCATAGCAGTCTTATGATTAACATATTTTAAATTGTTTTATAGAAGTAAATAAACCCAGAGCAAGCAAAATTCAGCTTGCTGGGATTTGATGGCTTGAAACTGAATTGTGTCACTTCACAAGAATATGATCTACTTGAATTTAACACATAATTCATTATTCTCACTTCTGTTTATATTTGGAATCTCACTGTGTACACCATCTATTTTCAGAGACTTAGGATATCTGCTAGATTCTTGTGTTCCCTAAGGGAGGGAACACACATATGACATTGTGCATCTCACCGTATGAATTGTATGAAATAAGGACACTTAATTAAAAAAAAAAACTGCTTTATGGAAAACACTACAGAAAATGTCTTACAGGGTCTGATTTTACCTTTGGTTAAATGGTCACTCAAAAATCAGAAAATAAACCAGTTTAACATTTCAAATGACTAATTATTTTAGAAACAATGTCAAATATGATTTCCAAAATCCTAGAAGCTCTGTAGGTGGTTTAACATTATCAATGATTTTACATTTCTAGGGCCATTTATCACTTTGCTTCCAAGAACTCTTCTACCAAGAGTTTACTGTGTGTGAATAAAATTCATTTCACTTTTTTCACACAAGTGACAGCTGACTGGTTGACTAAGAGTTTTAGTGGGAAAAGTATTTTTAGGGGAAAAAAGAAACTAGCTAGTAGTTACAGTAGTCATATGACTAAGTTACTTTCCTGTAAATATGAATATGTAGACAAAATTCAAAGCAAATGCTAGAAGTGAACATATTTTAAAAAAAGATTTAGTTATTTTTCATTGCAAAGTCAGGTATACAGAGAGGAGGAGAGACAGAGAGGATGATCTTCCGACCAATGATTCACTCCCCAAGTGACCCCAACGGCCAGAGCTGAGCTGATCCAGAGCTAGGAGCCAGAAGCTTATTCTGGGACTCCCACGCGGGTGCAGGATCCCAAAGCTTTGGGCCATCCTAGATTGCATTCCCAGGCCACAAGCAGGGAGCTGGATGGGAAGCGGGGCTGCCAGGATTAGAACCAGCACCCATGTGGGATCCCAGTGCGTTCAAGGCAAGGACTTCAGCTGCTAGGCAGCCATGCCAGAGGCCCAAAGTGAACATATTTAAAAATACTAGACTCCTTGATATCACTAAATCGTAGGATCACATTTTAAAACTATTCAGTTTTCCAGCTTCATATTTTCATAAAGCTCATGTCACTGGGTCATTCCTTAATATGTAACTTCATGAAGGAAAATAAAACAAGGGGCTAGAATTCTGAGCCACTAATTGTAATTGCAGCATCCCATATGAGCACCAGTTGGAGTCCAGCTATTCTACTTCTTATCAGGCTACTTGCCAAATGTGCCAGGGAAAGCAGCAGAAGATGATGCAAGTGCTTGGTCCTCTGTCACTCATGCAGGAGACTGCAATGGCCTTCTGGGCTCCTGATTTGGATTAAACCAAGCTCCTGCCCTTTAGGCCATTTGTGCAGTGAACCAGCAGATGAAAGGCCTCTTTCTCTTTGCTTATCCTTTCCCTTCTTTCACTATTCCTTTCGTACAAATAATTTTAATGAAAACAATATGAACTGTTCTGGGCATAGCTGTTAACTGAAAGACACATCCTTCTTTTGGATGTCAACATGCTTATTTCCCTAACCATTCTGCTTTGTTCTCAACGATTCTTCGTTCATTTTATGAACAAATCCTGAGCGGTTGCTTTGTGCTAGGCAATGCTGTTAGGAAATGAGGAATCAATAGATGAGAAAGATGGCCTGGTCTTAATATTTCCTTCAGTTTGACACTTATGCTTCTTTCCAGCAAGAGCCTGCTGTTCTTGAAGAAATGACTTTAGAAAATATGAATATATATTTTTTGACATTCCTTTGAACTATAAATATTCTCAAAAGTCTCTTGGATATTTTATACTCTAGGCATGTCTTTTTCAAGGATCTAGAAACTGTCCCTTTGAAATGTAATCATGAAGGCAGACAAACTACCTATCGCCCAATCCCTGCAGGAAAGTGAAAGAATAACTCCAATAAGTGTCAATTCAAAATACAGATAGACTAATCGTAAAGTCCAAACTCCTCTGTATTGTCCTAGAGAGCGACTTTACTACTGATCCTACTTCCTCTTACTGAAATAGTCTTGAATTCGAACAAAACCTTCTTTGCGTTCTTAACTTCCTGAGGTAAAATTTACCAAAACCAAACAAGAAAAGGTTAATGTGATTTTAAAGGCAGAGTGACAGAGAAAGACAAAGAGATTTTCCATCTACTGCTTCATCCCCAAAGTAAGTAGTAGGGACCCACAGACTTAAGAGATCATATACTGCTTTTCTAGGAGCATTAGCCAAGAACTGAATCAGAAGCAGAAGAGGAGGGATTCCCTTATGGGATGGTGGCATTACAGGCGGAGGCTTAAGACACTGCATTACAAAGCCAGCCCCTCCATGAGGTACAATATTTCTGTAAGATATGACAGAAAAAGCTGCTGGTTTCTTTATTGCACTTTTGATATAGTTGATGAACATCAGCAAGCAAGCAAATCAGTAATTATGATAATTTCACATTTTAATGTGTTATGAAAAAAGTAAAAGAATTTTTGATACAACATAAAACGAATAGACCACTCTTCAGTTAAATTGGGTAGGATGAAATTTTTGAGGGTCTAATTCAAAGCTGTGTGAAGAAATCACAAGAGCTACTGCAGAAGTTGGATTTAATAGCAGCCATGAGGTATAAACACACGTCTCCAAAAGAATGAAAGCACACGTGGTGATTACAATCAAGGAGAAGGAAAAGGAGCTAGTTCTGTAGAGTTGGTAATATGGTATGGAATAGAAAGACATCAAACTACAAATCAGTATTACAAGGAGAAAACTAGAAAATAAATCCCTAGACTTCAATTATATTCATCTCTGTCTCCTGAATCAACACATACTTGAAGTTACTAAATGCCTAACATACTAGTCATTACTATGTTACATAATACAGTTAAGAGTAAATTAGATCAATTTATGCAATCTGGAACTTACAGGAGATCAAGGGTGAAAGAAAATGCAATATTTATCCCATATATCACGATAATCATCGTGCTTACATGTCATAAACACTACGTCATTTTCAGATTACAATGTGTTTCAACCCTTCACCAAGTCTGAATCATAACTACATAGGTGGCATTCCTTCTTGTGTCTTTAACAAGGCTGATATTTATTAAATCTAAGACGATAAAGAATATGTTGTATTCCTTTTGGAAGTTTCCTTACATAATATCATTATGCTTTCCTCCTTAGACTAGGCTTATTTCTATGTAATAAAAATAAAGTTTCTGCCAATGTCATTAAGCAGATTCCTAATTTGTCCAACTTCAAGTTAGTAAAAGCAACTGTATTACCCCAATTGTCCCAGTGCTATCACCTGAAAGCAGAATTTCAAGTATGGCAAACTGCTCTTACCACTACAAAATGAACATCCAACCATTGATCTTCACATAAAAATACATCTTTGCATTTATCTTAACATAAAAATTTGTGATTAAAAACTAATTCATTTACCTTTAAGAACTTAAAATACTCTAAAACTAAGTGAAAACTAACAAATGTTGAATTAAGTTAGGTGTCATTGGTAGGGACATGAAATTTTTAGACTAGGATATAGTAAAATGCTTTCAAAACAATGGCTTTTCATAGTTTCAAAGGAGGTGAACCATAAAAAATGTAACTGGCAGTTGACTGGAATGGCCACATGCATAATCAAATTGAAACAACGGGAAATGATCCATACTTGTGCCTAAGATAATGTCACTCACAGAGAATATACTTTGCCTTCTGCTTTAAAAAAAACTGGAAAAGTGGATAAAATATATAAAGTGTCAGACAGGAAAAGTCTGCACTGTTCAGAAAAACAAAATAAACAAGAGGAACCATGTTTGTCACAGGTTACACAGGTGTGTACAATTAAAGGTATTCAAAGACAGTAGCTCACGAAGCACACACAAAGGAAGCCTAATGCTTTTCATAATTTAAAAACTCAGATGCATGAATCTGAAGAGATCCAGTCAACAAAAATGTAACAGGCAGAGTCTCAAATACAAGACAATTGCACAGAGACGAGTAGAAAACTTCAAAATAATCTCTCTTAGCCTTGATGTTTATTTAATAACCAAGCATAATCAGATCATCTGACAAAGATAATGAATAAGATATTAAAATCAATATATTGTGAAATATGTGTTGTTATTTTTGAAGAGAAATATGAGGTCAAAATTCTTTGGTTGCTTAAGGGAAGTAAATCATGTTGTTAGTAAAATGGGCTTCTTCATTAGATCTTTAGGAGAAAACAAGTCAAAGAAATCAAAGCCAAGCAGAACACTCTAGTAATAATTCCTTACATATCAGAAAATGCCCGACTGCAAGTCAACAAATGCTAACTTTTTTTCTTGGTGTTAAAAATTGCATTTGTATTTTTGTGTAAGAGCAACCTTTTTATTTTTATTTTCCATGATACACTTCCTTAGGTTTAGGGAACAGCAATTTTTATAAATAACTTTCAGCAAGCCATGAGGAAAACCATATATTCTATACTGTTCTAGAATTTAATGTATTTTGTAATATGTAACGTGTTTATAGATCATGGTTAGTTAGAATAGTTCCATTATAATTATTTTAAACTTTATGGCTTCCTCAATGCTTGGAATACCTATGGCTCGCAGTTTCTTGATGAAAGGAAAAAGAAACAAAACAAAACGAAGCCCACACTTTGGAGAATTTCATAATACCAAAAACATATACTTTTAGCACTGCCAAAATATCCGGGGGATTGGTCCATGACTAAATGCACCACAAGTTGGGGCTGAAAACACAATATGAATTGAGAGGTAAGCAACTGAGTTCTTATACTGAAGACATTTCCTGAGCAGACCTATGTAAGCATACATATGAAGAAGAAATAACTGAAAAAGCAGAGTGCTCTTCAAAAGCAGTGTGAAGATTACATTGACGAAAGATATCAATTTTTCATATACAAAAGCAATCAGTTATAGCTGATAAATGCTAAATGCACAGGATACAAAAAATAAATGAAGTAGAGTCTCTCCACTCAAGAGGTTAGCCAACAGGATGGGCTAGAGCAGGGAGTCGTGGTTATGCAATCATGTAAAGATTCTTGAAAAATAGTTTTCATAAATATTATTTGAGAGGACTACATTCAGTTTGAAGTGCGGCACCAGTTAGTGGGTTTTCTGACTTCTCTTAAAATCTTTCTTGAAAAGGAATGCAAAAGTATGAGCAAAACAACCCCTAGCCATACCAGCCTCAAGATTTGCTCATCTTTTGGAATGGCCCTTGCTTGTTCCAATATGCAGCTTTGTAGAGTCAAATCTAATTGTTTTTGTGGTAAATCTTTCCTTTTTGCACTTCCTCGTTACCTATATCTCTCCCAATACGTTCTCGTGATTCATTAACTGATCATCCACAAGAGATGGACTACTTGTAAACACTTGCGATGTAACTGTCCATTTCAACACTGTTTTGTTACATATCATGAATGATGAAGTTCTAGTTATTAATTATTGTTTCTCCAGTGCCACAAGAGTCACACACTGGCATCTATTCCTACAAGGTTTTTGATTTATGTTTTCACCACTCTTGTGACACATTTTTATTGTATTAGCATGGTTGTTAACTTCACATTGATGAAAACTTCTTATTTCCACCCCAATGTGGACTGTGCTCACTGATTCTGTCAGTTACGGGACATATAATGGAAATATAGTGGAGACTGATATGTTCAGGTATGAAGTCAAAGTGCTGCATATCTCTATGCATACAGACCAAAGATGGACTCCCAGTGAAACAACTGAAACTATCCTAGTAGTAAGATGATGGTTTCCCTCACAAAGTCCACGCCTTATATTGTTGGAAAACACTTCAACAACAACATGATGGACCTATGACTGTTCATGGAGGACATTCATTGAAAACCTAAAGGGCGAATCAATGTGAGGCAGGCCAGATCTTAGGGAAGCTCATGGGCAACCCCAGAACCTATGGAACTATAACATAAAACAAAATAAAGTATATTTTTAAAAAAGAATGTGAAAGTAGACACTTAAATAAGGAGGTAGAATCCATAGAAGAGAGTCAGAGTGGTATGGGAGGATATTTCAGCCAAGGGAAGAGCATTAGCAAAGTCATGAGGGAAAGACACCATTTCATATAGCATTTTCCATTCAAAATTTTGTAACTAACTGGGAGTAGTAATTACTACTCCATGACTTGAGAAAGATTCATAGTATCACATTACATTGATGATACAATTTCAGGACAATATGGAATTAAAAGATAAGTCTGTCCTTGTGCAGAATAATTGAAATTCTTGGATATTAGGTATCTTATGAACATTTACAGAAAATGAATACTTCAAAAAACCTGCATGGGTTTAAGTTTTGCACTAAAATAACATTTTAATATCACTTTCTCAAAAAATATTTTCAAGTATTTTCATGCAAACTGAGGCTGACAGAAAAAAAAAAGTTCAAGCGCCTTTGTCAAAAAGCTGCAGAATATGTTATTGGAAACCCCCACTCTTTCTCTATTGAGAATCTAAGTGAATGCAAATTGTCAAAAATTGAAAAGGCATGATTTTAGTATTCTTACCAGAAGACCCAGTGCTGGACTCTTCACCCATGAAAGCTATATAATACAACATGTGCCTTGTTTTAAGCCAGCAATAATACAGCATCCCCTCATAATTTTCTCAGCAACTGTTTTTAGCTCTGGGTTGTAAAGCAAGATTGCACAGACCAAGTAATTTAACCAACGAAAAATTATCCCTTACGGTTCTGGAGAGTGAAGTTCAAAACCAAGCTCCTCGTTTGTACGCAGCTGGCACTTATCTGTGTATTCTGAAGGTGCATTCTGTTCCTAGATAAGTGGCAGAGACAGGGAGAGAGACAAATAGAGAATCAAAAGGGGATTTCTTTTCTTTTCCTATAAGGATGTTATTTTTATCAAGGATTTAACCTGTGATCTCATATAACATTAATTCCTTAAAGTTTGCATCTTCTAAATACAGGCACATTTGGGGTTAGAATTTCAATACATCCCTTTGGGAAAAACCCCAACATGCAGAACATAAACAACACTATGAATCTAAAGTAGACTGTAGTCTAAAAGGTTATATCATCTCTCATTTTAGTATTATGGGATTGAATGAAGATATTAGGAAAATAATATTCCATTTAAGAATGTTTTGAAATCTGGTAAGAAACCAATTTATTTTCTAACTTCTCAAGCACATATATTTCAAAAGTGCTTGAGAAGTTTAAGTTTAGAATTTTACTTGAAAAGCAGAGTTACAGAGAAAAAAGAAAAAATAGAGACAGATTCTGCATCCACTGGCACACTCCCTAAACGACTGAAGTGGCAGGGGCTTTATAAGGCTGAAGCCAGGAACCCAAGCCTTTTCTGGGTCTACAGGTGACTGCAGGGGTCCAAGCAGGTGGGCCATCTTCTGCTACATTCCCAGGCACATTAGCAGCAAAGTGCATAGGAAATGGAAGAGATGGGACTCTACCTGACATCCACATGGTGTACTACAGTCACAAGTGGTTGCTTAACTCACTAAAACAAAACTGGACCCTGTGAAATATCCTAATATAAATTTTTGTGCATTTGGAAAATCACCCACTTTTGAAAAATATCCCTCTAGAGGTGGGCATTATGGGACATAGGGCAAAGCCAGTTTCACACGGGAAACTTCTGCTTCAGCTCTGCCTCAGCTACTGGGCACAGCTTCCTTCTAATGTGGTCCTGGCAGCACATGGGTCACCATCACTCACAAAGCAGACTCAGATGGTGTTCCTGGGACCTGTCCTGTCTGGCCTAGCCCTGGTTGTTGCCAGCATTTGGGGAGTGAAGCAGTAAATGGAACAATTCTTCCTGTGTTCTACTCATTTATACTAAAACATGAACTTTTAAATAAGTAAAATTTTGTAGCCTGTTGAATATAAAATCAATGGTGTGACTCAAATATCTCTTATAACATCATTATTAAAATAGTATTTACATGTAATAAAAATAAATTATTTTAAAAGGTAGAATTTTTCAATAATGTATTTGGAAAAATGTATCCATGGCTAAATTTTAATTATAAAAGCATAAAATATATAAAGCATGAAGCATTACAGAGTAGAAACTTAAACTACGTAACACAAAATTAAAGTTTTAAATTTTTACTGAAAGGCAGACAATTGTTGCAGCAGTGAAGAAATAAGTCAAGAGACATCCTCCGAGGGCCCAGGATTGTGTTTTGACTCTGCTTCTAATTCCTGTTCCCTTGGAGGCATCAGGTGATGATAGAAACATTTGAGTCCCTATCGCCAATGAATTGAGTTCCTGCCTTCAGCCTGGCATACACTGGAATGTTGCGGGCATTTGGAGAGTGTATCAGCAAATAGACCATTCTGTCTCTTCCTTCCTCTGACTCTCTGCTTCTTTGTGTTTCCAATCAAAGTGAAATATTTTAGAAATATATACAGCTTCATAACACTTCATAACATATTACAGCAATAATTATTAGAGCAACTAAGTTCTAATATAAATTTAGAAACTTTTATTTCATTATGTAACAGCTCATTATACTACCTAAGATGTCATGCTCCAAACTGACTTTATGGAGTAAGTGGAAAATAGTCTGTTGAGCACAAAATCAAAGCAGTGAGTCTGCAATCAGTGGCACTAGTTAATTTTTGACTCAGGTCTTCCTTCCTAATTTTCCACCTCATGCTTTCTGTGTGGAAATGGATCATCAATTCCTCTTATGAAGGTAGAACACTATAGTTGTCCCTGACATCAACATTTATAAAGCACATAACAGACAAAACTGTCTTCTTTAAAATTATGTATTAATAATGACAAATTTATTTTTAACAGTACAAGCAATTGACACATGTAGATAAATTTGTCGTGAAATACATGCATGTCTTAAATTTAGGTAATAGTATATAATCTAAATATATTAAATATAATACATAGTATATCTTATCTTCTAACATTGTTAATCTTGAAAATTGTGTTAATTTAGAATATCTAGAAATTAAATATTTAAAATAAGATTAATTCAGCATTTTAAAGTGTTTTTTGCATTTAAGTATTTCAAATTTTCTCAATCGTCTTCTAGCTTGCTTGTCCCTAAAACGTTGCCTTCCAAAAAGTTATATTTTGTGATTAAGTTCTTTGTGTCCAAAATCATCTTGAAAAAAATTATATTAGGACAAAAGTCTTTGAAAGCATTACTGTTCCCTGGAGAAGGGTAAATGCATTGGAAATAAGCAATTTTTATGCCCATATTCTCAGCATGATGAGTTTTCAATTTATATTGGTTATATACTAATTAAAAATAAATCCCACAGTGACAAAAGTAAAATATGAGAAATATATCTTTCACTCAGAAAAGTCATCAGTTTCTATTCTCTAGGGGACCAGAAGAAGCATCAAAGAAAGTGTAGAAGATAAAAAAAATTCTTATTTTATTAAATCTTTTTCTGTATTATATTGTATTTAACGATGTTGTATATATATGTATATATACATACACATATACATATAATGTCTGCAGCAATATCACTTTATCCTGTAACATTTTGTTAACTAATAATTTTCATTTTTCAACCAAAATTATCTGCAGATATAATTTAGTTAGCCCTCAAAAACCTTTCTTGTATGTAAATGCAAAATGCAGAAAATGACAAATATATGTATGTCATTAATTTCATTCAAATCCACTTCCTTATGGGCATGATATAAAATTAAGGTTTTTTTTTTAAATCAATATCTTCTTTTTAATCAAAGCCAAGGAAATTTATATAAGTAAAGTTATTGACAGATTACATAACTGCTAATAATAGACAAAGAAAAAATAATCTGACATGGCAAACTTTATTGTTGTTTAAATTCCCCATCTCACTTCCAGATATAAATACAGTTTAAAATACCTGCCCAATATATTTCCCTTTATTATATGGGCTTTGTTTGCATAACTATGCCCATAGTAACTCTTTTCCATAAGAACTTTGTAAAAACAGTATGATTTATGACCTCATAACTATGACCACTCAGAAGTCCTTAGTTCTCTAGGTTAGCAATACATTCACAAATGTTCTTGAAGATTTTACTTGACATAACCAAACTGAAATATGTATGAATTTAAAATTTAAAATTCTATTGTCAGTAGGAATTTCAATTGCAAGCTGTTGCTTGATTAACCAGTTACATTAGCAACTCATTTCATAGGAAACATCAACTATGTAACGTATGAGTGTCAATAAAACATGTTTTCACTACAAATATAATCATTTTTTACTACTTTCAAATATCTCATTAATTTTATATCATAAATGGAATAGCCTATTTTCCTTGGTACCAATATACCCTTGAATTCCCAAAAGTTATTTTCCATTTAATTAAAATCTTAAATTCATAAAAAGGTATGAGTCAATCTTCATTCTGATGAAGACTCATTTCCAACTGAATAACTATTTCCTTGCATTAACTGAATCTCTCTTAGTTTCTTTTGTTTGTATATTGTGATACAATAGGGCGTATCTTAAATATTCTTGCAATCTGCAAATCTATAACTATCTGAAATCGTCTATTTAAACACTTATACACATTAAAGCAAGTGAATTGAACCAAAGAAAAAATTTAAACATGCCATATTATTACTTAAGTATACTATAATAATTGAAATAAATTACTATTATTGTCTATGAATTGTCTTCTCTCTTCACATAATACATAATGGGTCAAAGAATATATCTGAATGGTCCCTCATACGAGAAAATAACATAAATATCTTGTATTATGCACTGAGTCAATTTTCTATAGTGTTTATATGACTAGACACAGTATTTACATCTCTGTAATTTTTCCTTCTTTTGACCATGGTGGGAAAAGTTTAATCATGACCATTCTTTTAAAACTTAATGAAAAAACATGGCAAAATGAAACAATGTAAAACTATGCCCAAAGATAACATAAAGCATAAAATATTTGGGGGAAATTTGGAAGGGAAGACACGAAAATGACTTTGATTTTTGCATCTTATTTCATAGCTAATGATATTTTAGAACTTACCATTAAGTTTAATGGTAAAGTTTTATTTTGCTTTAGGTCATGTAATATTTAAAGCTGTTTAAACCCTAAAACCAGATTTTCCCATCATCTCCCACCCACCCTTTTCTGCCTAAGCTGTTGTCCTTGTTGAGACACCCATTTTCAACATAAGGATCAATACCTTTCATACTACTATGAATTGACTCCAATTATTTTTCTCCTATCCCCTCTTTATTTTACTATAATAAAATCTTGAGAAATTTGTCACCAGAGTGAATGCTTTCTTGTTTGAAGGTAAAAGCTGTTTGTACTTTGAAAGTGGCTAGGAGTCTCAACATGCAACGTCAAAGCTTTGTCATGCTTCGCAGATTCTGTGTTACATATAACTATGTTTAACATGATCCCTCTTCATCATGATTTACAACTGTGATACAGGGAGCAGACAGTTAGCCTAGTATACAAGATGCCTGAATCTCAAACAAGAGGGTCAAGGTTGGATTCTAGGTTCAGGGTCCTTACTCCCGCTCCTAACACTGATTCTGCGGGGACAGCAGTGATGGTTGATGGCTCAGATAACACGATTCTGGCCACCTACATCGGCATCTGCTTGGGTCCAGTCCTAGCCACTGTAGTCATAGAAGGAAATAGCCTATGGAAAATGTTTGTCTATTGTTCATCCTCTATTAGCTTCTATAATCAATAAGCATTACTCCTTTCTCCTTTTTTTGGTAAAAAAAAAAAAAGCATATGACATAGACATGGAAATAAGCTATGGACAAAACGTGGACAAATATTTCATAGTAGATAGTTTTTAAAATTTTGTATTTAATGATAAATCCAAACAGAATCTTACTGTGCATGTTCCCAATTAATTACACTCTATGCAATACTGAAAATTGCACATTGAAAGACATTTAAAAACTACCTTTTAAATAACTCCACGAAAGCTCATTTAAACTGTCTTTTCATCTGTGACAATTTAGCATTGAGAGACTGTAGAAAATTACCACCTATCATCACCAGTGTACTTCTCAGAGTCAGGCTGTGGCCAGGGTAAAAATGAGAATTTGACAATTTCACAGCCAGTTCAATTCACAAATATTTGTGCAGCATATGCCATACGAGAGTAATACTTCTAGATGGCAGAGTGAAACTTCGTAACACAGACTGTAAAGCAGCTCAATATCTAATGATGGAGATATAAATGGTCATGTAACTACCTCCAATAGAACACACAGACCTATTAAGGCGCAAAGCAAAAGCGATTCTGTCAGACTCAAGCTATCAGAGAATAACAGAAAACTGCCACTGGAAGTGAATCTTTAATGCTTCTTGGCATTTCAACAGATAGAAAATTCAAATTCAGAGAAATAATACAAGTGTGAAACTGATTTGTCCATCTAGAAGGAATGGCTTTAAGTAATGTAGGAACTGATTAGTAAGACTCAGGTAGAATCTACAATTTAAACTGAGTTTTCAATTTAGTTGTGAATAGACAATTTTTCCCTTTGTGCATTTGTTGATTTGGATCATCCTTTCCTTTTACATTGCTTTCACTCTCCTATGAGAACCCAATTTAAAAAATAACTACACTTGTCACTTTTTCCTATTCAAATATTTAAAATCTACAGTTTAGGAAAATATATATATCCCTATAGTTTATTCATGTCTTACTAAATATGCCAAAGATAAAAAATGATGTTATTTTTCCAATTTTTGAAAAAAGTGAGCATATTATAAAAATATAGTTCTGAGGTTCACTAAAATGTTTTACAATATAGCTATACATTGTCTAATGATCAAATAGCACGACTAACAAATCCACTACCTTAATCATTTAACATTATTTCTGCTGAGAACACACAAATTTTTTAGTTAGTTTAAAAATGTATATGATTAACAACTATATTCATTCTACTGTGCAAAACAACATTAGAGCTTATTCCTCCAAAATGAAATGTGTTACTGATAAAAAATATTAGATACATAATAAACCAATGTATGTATTCTTCAGATCAATTATCAAGAAATAAATAAGATTATGGAACAAAATGTGACAATGTTTCTTCAAACCTAACAAACTTGAAATGGGACTCCAATAACTACAAAATGTATGCTCTTTAAACTACTGAAAGTATATACATATAAAGAAAGCATATGTATGTGTATATATGAATTCATATATATTTACTTTACAGATTAAATCTCAACACACACATTGTCAAGAGGAATATTCACAAACACTTACTTATAGATATTTACGGTACCTACACTGTGGACATGAAAAATGCAACCATGAAAATTGATGCTCATTTGGTCCAACATATGCAAAAATTCAGTTTGTAAGCAACTGCATTTTAAAAGACATAGATTTGCAAGACTTTGATCAAAAACATCCAGTTTAAAATAATATTCATAATTTAAAAACAGTGATTGCTGTTATACAATCAAATGTTATTAGAATACTATTGAAATACAGTCTATTTCTGGTAGCATTACAAAGTAACAAATGTTACATGCTAAGTCATTTAAACATAAGCATACTCAGAAAAAGGAATATAAAGACATATTCATTTGAAAATACATATGTAAATGTCTGTTCATCTATTTTTTTTAAGATTTACTTATTTTTATAGCAAAGACAGACATACAGAAAGGAGGAGAGACAGAGGGGAAGATCTTCCATCCAACGATTCACTCCCCAAGTGACCTCAATGGCCAGAGCTAAGCCAAAACAAAGCCAGGAACCTTTCAAACAAATAAATAACTGCCTTTCAAAGACATAAATAACAAAGAATCCAGTGAAGGCTCCAGAGCTCAGTGAAGAAAGACACACAGCTATACCAACTGCACTTCACAGCCTGCTAGGAGTCACCATTTTCCCATATCAAGGTATCTTTTCCATTTCCAATCTATGTCAATACTGACAGACTGGAAACAGCAGAGGAAATGGCTTCAATTGTTGGCTGCTGCCACCCATATGGAAGATGACATAAAAGCTCCTGGCTTCTGTCCCCTGGCTTTGACCTATTCAGCTCTAGCCAATGAGACACCTGGGGATCTTCTCTGCATCTCCCTCCCTATATATATGTGACTCGGTTTTTTTAAATAAATAAATAAGTAAATAAATACTTTTTTTAAAAGCTGAAATAATATCACACAAATTAAACATACAAAATTGTGTGACAGCAAAGGAAATGTTAAAAGTATATAGCACTCAGCATTACATTAAAAACTGAAAATTGTTTACAATAAGTCATCTAATGATGCATCTCAAACTTCAAAAATACGAACCAAACCCAAAATCAGTGGGAGACATGAAATATTATATGCTATATAGCATTATATTACATATTATTTTATTCATTATATATTATCTACCATATTATTGTATACTGCATGCAATATAATTGCACATTACATATTATACGTTAAACATAATATGTACATATTTATTTCCAGAAGTATGACTGCTCTATCACCTGGTAATTGTTTTACTTACGTAAGAAACTTTCATACTGTTTCCCGTGATGACATATACTACTGATTTTCATTCCTGCCTTTGATATTCAAGGCTTCTCTTTTCCTTATATCTTTATCAATGCATCTTATGTTTTGATTTGTTGATAATACCAATTCTAAAAGGTGTAAAATGATCTTTTTGATTCATATGATGACTAATGATGTTGAATAAGGTTTTTTATATAACCTTTAGCTATTTGTAGGCCTCATCTTGAATCCTATCTATTGAAATAAGTTTTGCATTTTTCGGTTATCTATTTTCTTACCACTAGTAAGTAGGAAGAAAGCAGTTATAATTTGAAAATTAACTCCTTATCAAATATATGGTTTATGCATAAATATTTTCTTCCATTCCACCATTTGTCTCTTCAGAGTACTGTATTATTGGCTTTAGACTGATTTTCACTAGGTAAGTTGTAAACTTACATAGATTTTCTTTGATAGCTTCTAACATAAGATATGATTCAGGAAAAACAATTTTACTAAAATCATAGAGTAAGAACAGAAGAAATAATTTATTTTATCCATGCTTCAAGAAGCAAACCATTTGTCTCATTGTACTTGAGAAATAAACATAACATTTTCCCATATATGTCAATATGAGAATGTGAAGACTAAAAAAAGAAAGGCCCTCATATTAATGAAAGTTTTTTTTCTTTTATTTACCTAAAAAACCAGTATGTAAACTATTTCTTTGAATAAAGAAGACACATGGTATATGATCAAAAAGATTGGTTTTATGTGAACAGACTTTAAATTTATTTATTATTTTGCCTTCAATACAGAAGCCAGGAAACATGAGATATACTGACCTTATTAGAATCTATAGAGAGATAACCTTATTTTATTTCTCTTAAAATAAACAGCCTCTTTTCTAGGGTAACATCTTATTTCCTGATTTAGGCACTGTGTACAACAGAGACACCTGCGAGGGCTTGTTAAATATGAACCTGTCAAGTCCTAATCCAGACGTACTAAATCAGAAGCCTGATATGGGGGCAATGACCATGCTGCACACTGATTTCAAGACATTTCTTTGCTTGTTAGTTACAAGAAAAAATTTTTGAAGTGTTCAGTTACAGAGACAGACTAAGCTATGCCTTTTTATTCTAAAAATACATATTAGATCTCTAATATGTGTTTATTATTAGATCTCTAACATGTCACAAGGAAGAGGTTCAGACAGGTTAAGTTGCCTATCCAGGAACATATGACATCCAATAGACTACATCTGTGTTTGCATGGCTACTGAAATTGTTTAAAGCAAGCATGTATGTTAATAGGAATTCTTCAGTTAGATTAACAGACATTTGATTTAATGTATAATTAAATTTTCTCTGACAAAGCTAATTATAACATTTTGAGTTCATTTTTCCTATCATCTTTCTTACTGAAAGGTGAATTTATAATAAAGAATATATTTGCAGAGGAATAATATCAAAAGTTAAAGTACATAAAATTTAATAATGACATTATTAAATTATTACCATTTTCAAGAACTACTGATAAGGAAAGAAAGGTACCCACCTGCAGATAAATTTATCAAGATAAATAAACCTTAGGTTAGTTTGGTGGACTTGAAGTTTTATTTTTCAAACATAAAAATAACAGTTGTGTTTCCCAAATCTTTACTTATGAGCGATAGGTTTGTACGCTGTGGTGTTTTAATCTATTCAGATCAAAATGTTAAATCCATTGTCAATTAACCACCTGTGCTATCCAACTTTGTGCTGATTCAATGTGAATTTCCAGATTGGGCACAAATACTCATTAAAACTAACGAGAGCTTTATGGTTAATTCCCTATGTGCAAGGATGAATATTGTTCCCTAGCGTTCAATAGCCCTTAAATTTTTCCCATTTCTTACCTGTTGTGCCAACTGCTAATAATTGGATTGTGCCATCTGCTTCTATCACATACTTACCTGATTAGAAAGCAAAGGTGAAGAGTCTTGTACAAGCCACTTATCCACCGTATAGGTAAGCCTCTGTATCAAACATATACAAAACTGACATCCTCGAAATACTACAATTCACAAAGCATCTCTATTCTAACTGCAAATCAAATAGGCATTAAATTCTAATGTCTGAAATTTTCCCAGAGAGGACAATGAAATGCGTGTGAGAGATATAACACAAGATTAGTTTAATAAAATATCTAACCATGTTCATACTGAATGTAGGGATTTATTTTTCCGGGAAGAATATTTATGTTTACTAGAAAGGCAGAGAGATATGTCTGTGCATGCAGGAAAGTCTATTTCTAGCTCTCTTACCAAAAGTTAAACTACAACAGATAAAGCAAGGAGCAGAGGCAGGAGGCAAGCACCCAACTCAGGTGTCATATACTGGAGGCAGGAATCCAACTGAGACACCACTACTGTGTCCCAGGGTCTGATGGCAGGAAGCAGACCTTACAAGTCAAAGTTAGAAACAAGTTCAGGAACTCCAATCAGGGACATGGATGTCTTTATCACTAGGTTAAAGGCTGATTCATGTTCATTTATATGGAACATCTGTTTTCTGGTTCACTTAGGTTACCTCGTTGTCATTCATGGTAAAAAAAAAAAGTTTCTTGAAGACAAAAATATCTCTTAAAACCATTATTTCATGGCTACATCAACACACAATATCAGATACAGACTTTGAACTAAATTCTAGTTTCCAACTTTTTTATATGATCAAGCTAGAGCTGAGTTTTTACATTAAGTCTACCTGTGAAAAAACAATGTTTTTAGATGGCACATAGTAGGATCAGACATTACATGGCAAAATAAAGCCTTCTTCAATAACCAAAAATAAAATAAATTTTATATAGTTAGGAGGTTTCAGAGTCACAGAAACAAGTTATCTAGATTACAATGAGCCAAACAAGGCAAACAACTTTTAGAGGGGAATAAAGCATCTGCAACTGGCCTGAAATGCTTTACCCTATCCTAGGTGCCAGGTGAGCATCAAGGTTTATTAGTCATTTGGGTTATGTAAGGAATTACAAAAACCGAAATGCGCTACAACATATAAAGAAAACCAAAGTGACATGGTTCAAAACATCAAGGTGTTTAGGAAAATACAGCTCAATTGAGTTGGATATAAGAGAATTATAAACATTACTGCATCGAGAAGGGATAAATTGAAACTGATTATTTCTAGTCAATTTGTATTCTATCACCTAACACTATAACAACAGTAAGTATACAATGTCATCTCATTTCTTTTCAATTTGAAACTCTGTAATGAAAATGATGTACAGCACCTTTTTGAGATGCTTAGTTTTATATTGCCCTATTACTTTATAAAATATTTCAACTTTTTGACTTTTTTAAGTATAATGGACCAGATTAAGTAAGTTTTATGGTACATAATATTTAACAGAAATCCATTCTTTATGATTCAACATATTAATACGTTGACGTGGAAGCTTAAATTATCTTCACAAATTTCAAGAATGTTTGACAAAATTTAGGATGAATAAAGAAGAAATAATAGAACTTTCCTCTTATGACAAAACTATGATATATGTTTGTGTGTGTGAGGGTGTACACACCACATACTAGCTGATGAAATAATAAAGTGCTACCAAGAACAAAAACGAATAAGGATGACTGTCATTATACTTTTAAAAGTTCATTTAAGTAATTTTACCTACCTTAAAGATAGAGCAACAGTAATTCATAACAAGAGAGAGAGAAAAGGGGAGGAGAGATGTGGAGAAAGAGAAGCTGGGCATCATGTGCCTGCTGATTTCACTCCTCATGATTGCAGCAGCAAGAGCCCACAGAACCAGCAGTGTGAAAATTCACAGAAAATATCACTTTGAATTCAGGAAAGCTCCAGAGATAAAGGCTCTACCTCACCCACAGCAACAAAGACCAATCAAGAATGTTGATTTCATTCTCATTAGAATTTAAGGGGGTAGGCAAAACACAAGAAATAAACAGGTAGGACACCAAGAAATTCATCCTAAGGTGACAGACCCACCTTCTAAGTCATCATTTGTTAGTAAGGGGCAGGCAGAACTTCCCACCACACCAAAGAGCAACATGGTCCTTCAATATCTACAGTGGGTATATGAGAAAAATGTGCTTCCACATCTACCAGTACCTCATCATGTTTCCAATTTCTCTCAATAAAATTGCTTTACTATTGTCTTCTGGAGGCATTTTCATATTCACATTAACAAGTCATAGAAAAGCAGAGTACGTAGGTGCTAGTTATTGCCTTCATATATTCCACAGCCTTTATCCTTCACAAAGCCAGAGAATGAATGCTAGAGACCAAAGATTGTGTGGGCACGTATAGAAGTTTTACGAATATGCCCTGGATTTTAAAGAAGCTGAGGGCAGCATCCTCATGATTGGCTCATGTTCACCAGTCACTGCCAATTGCCTAGACTCTCTTTCTCATAAAGTTAGTCCAGAGTTAAATCAAATATGCCACACAGAAGATGGAAATGTTGGGATTACCTGCTACTCACTCTTGTGTTCACTACAAATGATTTAAATACATAGGTAATTATATCATAGAGAAAGTATTCTTCATAATTTTACTACTATGATAATGACTTGTTCTTTACACCTGCTGTCATTCACATGGAAAAGAATCCACAGGGTGGGGTGGGAAGCAATATAGGGCACAGATTAGGCTTATCTTTTGAAATGCAGGGCTGGAGTACCTGGGGTTATAGTTCTGTCTACAGGCTGAGTGCTAGAAGAGCTAACAAACTAGAACTGCTCAGATTTGCATCCTTACTCTATCAGTCACCAGTACTGCCAAATGACATAATAATGCAAAATATATGCAAGTTTTTGTCTAATTGTGCATATGAGCAGAGACTAAATCATTTATTTTCTCATTTTCCATAAATGTACATTTTTCACACCATGCATTTATTGTTTATTTTAGCCTTAAAAATGTATTAGTCTTGCTCTTGGTAATAAATAAAATATTTTATTTTGTAAGAGCAATTTTCCTTGAAAAGACTGTGATTTTCTAATATTTTGATGGTTAAATTTCAAATAACAACTCTCCATATGTAAACTTCTTGAGTTTATTGTTAGTATCCTGATAATATGCAGAGGCATAGGATTTTAATGACAGAGGATCACAAAGTTTTATTCTAATCTAAACCATTTAAAATTATTCGAAAGAGTTATTGAAGAGGAATGACTGAGTATTGTGCTGAAAATTCACTATTTTCTGGGGCACTTTAAAAATACGTATGAGGTTTTGAAATTCACACTTCTCACAAGTGAAAAATACTTCCATAGAAATCTCAGAAATAATCATGAGAAGATCTTAACAAATAAAGTCTGTGAACTATGGAATTCTTACTGAATATAAACAGCAATTCCTTTTTTAATTTTGAATTTTATGGTTCAATCCCACAGGGTTTGGGATTTCCCTACCTCTCCCCTAATTCCCAACCCCTCAACTGATTTTCCCCATATTATTACAATAGTATAGTCTTTCATTAGCAGTCAAAACATGTGTGTCCTGACATTGCTGGTACAGGCAATGTCAGACAGTCCAGCACCCCATTGTCTAGATATGCCCAAGAGTTTCATTGAGAGTTCATCTTTGCTTTGGAAGTAGGGGATGGATATTGCATTGTACCTTCACATCTGAATTTGGTAGTCTCTATAATGCCATCACTATACATTTCCTTAAATCAGAAGTCACGAAACAGAGTCAATAACACGTATGAAGTTAAAACAAAAATTTTGGGGCCCAGAGGCGTGGCCCAGCAGCTGAAGTCCTCACCTTGAATGCCCGGGATCCCATATGGGCGCCAGTTCTAATCCCGGCAGCTCCACTTCCCATCCAGCTCCCTGCTTGTGGCCTGGAAAAGCAGTCGAGGATGGCCCAAAGCTTTAGGACCCCGCACCCACGTGGGAGACCTGGAAGAGGTTCCTGGTTCCCGGCATCAGATCGGCGTGCACCGGCCCGTTGCAGCTCACTTGGGGAGTGAAACATCGGATGGAAGATCTTCCTCTCTGTCTCTACTCCTCTCTGTATATCTGGCTTTCCAATAATAATAAATCTTAAAAAAAAAAAAATTTTAAGCACCAAGGAGTCGAAAAATGCACCACTGGATAACCAAGTTATGGCTGAAGAAATGAAAAAAACACAAAATCTTCTGGGGGAAAATGATGCCACCATTCAGTCCACAAAAGAAAATAAACTGAAAGAAAAAAGAATAAAAACAAAAACATCAAAACACATGGAATGCAGCAAAAACAGTATGGAAAGGGCTATTGGTCTTACAATTTGCATGAAGGCTGCCTTATATCAGAGAGAACATATGGCATTTGTCCTTTTATGATTGACTTAATTCACTGAGCCTAATGGTCTCTACGTGGAACCATCTAATTGCAAATGATATAATTTCATTCTTTTTAATGGCTGAGCAACATTACATGGAGTAGATGTTCCACAGTTTCTTTAATCACTCCTCTTTGGACGGGAATCTGGGTTGTTTCCATGTCTTTGATACTGCAGATTGTGCCACTATTAATATAGGATTACAAATCCCTTTCTCATATGCACTTTTCATTTTGTTTGGATAGTAATGGGATAGCTGGGTCATATGGCAGGTTTATTTGCAGTTCTCTAAGCACTCTCCATACTGATTTCCATAGTGGTTGTACTAGATTGAGAAACTTACCATGTTCATGGATTGCCAGGATCAACATCATCAAAATGTCCATACTACCAAAAGGAAGATACAGATTCAATGCAACCTCAATCAAAATCCCAACAACATTCAACTTGGAAATAGAAAATACAAAATTCATCTGGAAACACAAGAGACCATGAATAACCAAAGCTATCTTGAAGAATAAAAATCAAGCTGGAGGAATCACAATTCCAGACCTCAAGACATATTACAGAGCAGTGGTCATCAAAATAGTTTGGTACTGGTACAGAAACAAGAGAAGATCAATGTAACAGAATAGAAACACCAGAAGGGAGCACAAACATGCACAGCCAACTAATCTTTGACAAGAAAACTGAAAATAATCCAGGGGAAAAGCCTGGTCTCTTCAACAAATAATGTTGGGACAACTGGATAGCAGCTTGCAGAATTAAGAAGCAAGATGAGCACCTGTCACATACAACAATCAGTTCTAAATAGATCAAGGACCTAAATCTACACCAAGAAACCATCAAACTATTAAAGAAAAACACAGGAAACACTCTCCAAGATATAAGAATGGGAAATGTCTACGGCCATACTACCCTGAATGCACCCGATCTCATCTGATCTCAGAAGAATGGGGAAAAACTTCTTGGAAAAGACACCAAAATTACACCTAGTCAAAGCCAAAATAAACAATAATTCTTAATAGCCCATATGCCATAAGCTCCTATGAGGAGTCATATTGTACACAACCAAGATTGTTCTATACTTCCAACAACATTGGGCCAAAGCCAACTCTTTAAAAGATTTTAACATTTTTATTAGTTCATCTAGTATGTACTTAGTTACAGTAAATCATACAGTTTCTATTAAATTAATAGTTCTTTACAATATTTAAAAAGACAGTGGGATTCCTTGTTAAATTATTACCAACTCAATCTTTTTCAACACTTTTTCAACTAGAGCATTAACACATCTGATCATGCTAATTAAGTAAACAATTTCTGATATTACTTGTTGCAGCTTAACTTGGTTCTTTTTAAGTTTAATATCAGTGAATCTATAGGCCCAGCCAAACTCAATTTCTGTTGGGACTACATATTATTGATTTTCTAAGAGGTGACAGATTTTGTACCAAACGGATGACCTGTTTCCTTTTACATATTCACTAATCTTTCATACATGACACAAAAGTATAGCATTCTGATAGTTAGATAAAAATAAAGTTTATTAACCTGAAGAGATTAATTAACTTGGCCTGAGATTTTTGTTGGCAAAAGATATTTGTAGTAAATATTGTAAGATCTGTGACTTTTGGAACAGCTGGAGATGCAGTTGCAATCTGTGCTAGGCTGAAATGGAAAATGGTGCACTTTAACTTAAGCTAGAGTTTTGGAAGAGCATCCAGGAGAATTTGGTCTTATTAACTTTTCTGTAATTTACTCATTGTGTTGGTCACTATGACCTTGGCAAATTCACACAGTGGCAATGCTTTGCTAATGGAAATTCTGGCCATCTGATTATTATCTAAATTGGACAATTTAGCCAAGAATTTGCACAGGCTGTATGATTGGATACATCAATAAATATCTCCATCAACCTCTCTAAGGAATATGTTTTAAAAGAAAGAATATGTTTTAAAAGAATAATAAAATATTTTTATTATAATTAGGAAAAACCTTAATTTTCCTTTTTAAATATTGTTACAAATAAGTTGCACAATTTACCGTATTCCTCTATAAAGACTAGTTTATTGCAATCCTTTAAATATATTCTCAAATAAAACTATCCTCTTTATTTTAAATTTTTATCCTGGGTACCTGAATAATAAACGAATTTGCAAGTCCTTGAGAGAGCTAAAAATACATGTTTCTAAGTCAGATATTCACCTGTATTTTATTTTTCTACTATTAGATCAAATAAAAAATTAATAAATAATAATAAAAATGGACAACTAAAGTTTGCCAAATATTGGATATTAATAAAAATCTCAACATTTAAGATCACATCTATATTTTGATCAAGCATTTTTTAACATTATGTATGTACTGTTAAATGAGGCTCATTTTTAAAATTATGACATTTCTCACAAAATACAATTTTCAACATTTTTTTCAATAATATGAATTTCAGCCAATTTAGGTCTCACCAAGAAGGTTGACCACAGTAAGACGAATCTCAGGCACATTATTTAAAAAAACAAATACATGTAAAATACTAACTCATGTTTTATTCAAAGTCCATTATTTACACAAGATATGCATGTACACATATATGCAATTTTTATCTACCTGCTCTTTGTAAGCATTAACTTTATTACATATATATGATACATCAGATATATCATATATTTGGTATATGTATATTTGCATATATAGTTTCTTAAAGATTAAACATATATATGTGGTATCTTAAAAGCTATATATGGCATATATATGTAATATATATCACATATATATACATATATGTGTGTAAAAATTTTAAAGATTCACAGTGTTTAGGATAGCTCAGTGAAAGGAATTTTCAAAGGGGACATGTGAAGTTTCCAAATAAAAACCTTCTTTACAGTTTAATAACTATTATTCTTGGTTTGTCAAGAAGCATTAGGCATGGATTTGACATTTGCAGAGATGATACTGTCTCTCAAATGGGCTTAGAGTAATTCTGTCAAAAAGGAGTTAGATTATTACTTGCATTTTTCTTTATTCCTTTTGAGTGATCAAGATTAGGCAATGCTTTCAGGCTGTGACCTTTGAATTTACCAAAGAAGAATACACCTAATGGACCCTAGGGACATTCCAGTTGCACATAGCCATTCCTAGCAACTGCAAAAATGCAGTGGTTATCTTCTATAGAATCAGCATGCCAATAACCTACTATCACGAAACCTGCAGAAATTTATCAACATGATAATTTCTTAACTGCAAAGAAACTTTACAAAACTGTATTAAAATGATTCAGAGAAAGAGATTAACTCATAGATTTTTTTTAAGCAGTAGAGATGTATGCGAAAAATTTCTTTTTCTCATTAAATAGAGATGTTTGCTTTCTTAGGATTGTTTTGAGAATTAATATGCAAGAGAAATACTTCTTCACAGTTCATTACTTGCATTTTCTTTCTCTTTTTGAAATGAAAAATTCTTACATTTGATACATTTTTATAATTTTATGTAATCTTGCTTTTGGCATATCTAAGAATTATTCACCTTACAAAACAATATTTTATTCTGCTTTTCTCCTGAAACTTGTATGCTTCCAGGTTTTATTTGTATGTCTTTACTATCTTATCTTAACTATTGCACTCATTCTGAATAATGGTTTAAAATTCAAAGTGCCAATCAGAATTTAAAAATAAATGTTATTTCACATTCAATAAAATTGGCATCTTTGCCAAAAATATTTGGTTATACTTATACAAAAATGTTTCTGGATTTTATATTATCTTCCAATGACATAGATCAATACTTTCGTTAATACTACCTGAGGTTGATTACTGCAGATTTAATTACAAAATCATATAGAATGAGTTGTATAATTTTTTTATATAGTTATAAGTGGTTTGGCTTTCTCTGAAATTTTGGAATTAAGTTTTCATATTAAATACCTCATCAGGTTGAAGTTTAGACAAAGGTTTCAGTGAGGAACTTTACAACTGCCAAATATTCCGTTTTTTAAAATATGAACAGAATATGTCTACCACTCAGATATTTGATTTCTTTCGTCAGCAAGTTTTCACTATGCTATTTCTTTGAATATTTGCTTATATTTATGATAAGATAATCATTTAAGGTTCCAATATAAGAGGAATGTTTTATAGGTTTCAAATTCCGGCTTCGCATCGGCACAGCACCGGCCGTTGTATTCACTTGGGGAGTGAATCATCGGGCTGAAGATCTTCCTCTCTGTCTCTCCTCTCTGTATATCTGACTTTGTAATAAAAATAGATAAATCTTACCAAAAAAAAGACTACAGACCTCACTTTCTGGCTCCAGCGTCTGTGTCCTTCCTAGTCCACTCTCAAGCCAAAGCTTCCACGTGGATTCTGTCAACTTCTACCATGCTGTTAGGAAATCCAAAAGCTCCTTTCCTCTCCGTGGAAAAAGTAGTAACATCTGAAATGAAACTCCCCTTTGCCATATTCTATTAATCATAATGTATTGCAATTTCAATACATATATGTATTATAAATATGTATATATATAACTTCTTTGAGCTATTCTGGCAAGCGTCTTAGTCCCAAAACCCTAGAAACGGGAGAATCAAATATTCATGCTTTTATTCAAGGAAAATGAAGGAACAGATTAGAACATGACACAGTGTATCCATTCCCCAAAATAGTACATGGTATCCATAAATTTGTACTGTTTTTATGTAACAGTTAAAGTCAAGACAAAATGGAGATACATGCCAGCTTCATGGCAAACAGGTGTTTTTCATTTGATTTCTGCTTGGGTTTCTTGCACAAGAGCTGTCATACAAGGGGATCTACATTTTAAAATATAGGAATGAGGTTTTTGGTTTTATTTCTTTTTTTTTCATTTTTGTTTTGCCCCCTTTCTGTTATTATTTTCTTTCTTAGTGCAATTCATTTCTCTACCTTTCAGAGACTGGAGTGAATATGGCTATTAGGTAAGCTACGTTACCAAAGGCCTTACCAACTCAAATTTTCTTAAATATTAAAAAAAAAAACTCCAAAACTATATAAAATAACATAAACATAAAACCAATTCCTGCTCAGCTTTTATGGCTATCTGTTTTCTTATGTTGATTTTTAATGTAGTAGGCAGAACAATACCATGGTAGTAGTATTTCTCTGGTGTCCCATATTCTACATAAGCCATATATGCTTCAATTTTACTCTCTTCCTCTAACTCAAGTTCTTTTAACCTTTACACAATATATTTAATTTTCCAGCCTTTTAATTTCCTTGAAGGCTCTCCTGTGAATCTTCAACAGGTACTTGAGCTCTTTCCATTGATAGAGGGCAGAAAAGGACAGTCATCTCTCTATTAGGTATTTTGAAGAAGTGTGAAGGAAAAGAAATGAAGTGCCTGAAATCCCTAAGCTGTCCCTTTATAACACTCAACAACTATTTATTTATAAGCCCTCAACGTCATATTACACACTTCCAGAATGGAGAGGTTTTTGTTAACTATGTACTAGAAATTTTGTCACTCAACATGAGGTATGTATGTGTGTGTATACAAAAAATTCATTGGTATTAGTGAGAACTTTATAAGAACATAGAAAGTACAGATGTCACACAATTTTTCAGCTTGATGAAATCTAGACTCTTTGACTCTATTTCATTTTGTTTTTAAAGGACCTTATGCATATTAATTGCTCATGTCTTTATGTGACATTCACAGAGCTATGCACAAATAATACTCATGATGGGAAATTCAACAGACTGTTACAGAGCTAGGAGACATACAATAGAATCGTCTTTCTTGTGAATTTTCATGAACACTTTACAATTCTGTTAGGTATTCCTAACAGCGTAATTTTTCCTCTGCACTTCATCAGCACTTGACTATATAATAACATTTATTACAGTTATCAGAATGCATTCATAGATCACAATACCACGAGGCTTTAGGAGCATTAACACTTCAGTCTTGGCAGTCCCTTTGAGCTCAACCATGCAGATCACAAAAACCCAAGATAAAAGATTACTTCAGACTGGAATTTTAACACTGACTCGGAGACAACCTACTGCTTCCAGCTCTCTACACCTCTCAAAAATTCTTTTTTTCAGGATGAATGGATAAATACACAGAAGCTCTAGTTAGAGTCTAAATAGTCAAGCAATTACAAGGGCCATAGCGAGGCTGAGGTAAGGCAATACATTAACTGTCAAGATTTTTTCACAATTGCTAAGAAGATGACAACTACCATGCTCTGAGCAACAACATGCTGACTTGTATACTGTCATTCAAAAAACCATATATGAAGAAACTGAAGCATTAAAAGTTTAGTTATGTCCTTAATAATACACTAAGGAAACACACAGTATATCAGTTTGCTACAAATGCAGTTGTGTCAAACTTTGCTTTATGTATTTGTCAAATTGTTAAGATACACTACATTACTTTTAACAATATGTGATTACCTTAAAGTTCACAGTACAGAAGTAAAATTGACATGACAACTTGTTATTTGATTATTTTTGTAGCCTCTGCCAACATACATGGTGGGCTATTTAAAAAAAACTTTTTGGTTGATTAGTTGTTGAACTCTTTAGTAGAGCATTGGAGCATTAAACCTTTGACAATAATGTAAATTAAAATGTTATTGCAAAGTAATATAAAAAGAAGTAATGCTTTATGCAAATCTTAATTACAGAATAAAAATATTTAAAGCTTAATTACATAAACTTAACCATGTATTTCATTGCTTCCCAAATTCTATCATACTTCAATAGATAACTTTAAAGATCTATGACACTAGTAGTGTAAACATACTTTTCTCCAATGTATTTGATTTATTTAACTTACATAATGTATTTTCAATGCACAAAAAGAAACCATGCTTACACTATAAAAAGAAAACGTAAAATGTAACTAAGGTAAAATTTTTCTTCTGTGGACATGAGTGTGTGTTCAATTGCTGAAAATATCACTTCTTCTATGTAGATCATATTACACCTTCCCATGCACTCTAAAAAGCAAAATTTATGTAAGAAATAGGCAAAAAGTAGAAGGCAGAGAGTAAGTTATTTTATGCCTTGTACATTTGTTAAGGCTGATGCACATTCACAAAGTATTACTGACTAAAGTCACCTTAGGTAGGCACGTTTAATTTATGCTTAATTTTATATTATATATCAACAACAGACACTGGCTCCCTTCTTTGTGCTAGAAAACTAGTCTCTTCCCCAGGAATACAACACTGGGAAATAAAGGAGGGAATTCTGCAACTTGGCTTACGGTGCAGTTCAGTGAAATTCTGGCTTGGTAGTTTCGGAAGGTAAGTGGTGAAAATGTATGCAGCAGAAAACGGGAGCTGAGAACAATTATGGCAACTTCACAATTTTGTACACAGTGCTTGGTGGAGACACTACAGGGGAAAACATTTAAAGGTCTATGTAGAGTAAATGGGGTCTGCTACTTTGCAGATATGTGCACCCACCCAAACATCCACAACCCGGGAGCGCCAATTTTGGTACACCAGCTCTGTGGCAACAACAAAGATTACCAAGCAACACTTGTCATGGGAAGTACAGGCAGAGCAAACACAAAGACTATACTCCAAAGTGCTTTGTGACATGGAAAATACTTGCTGGACATACAAACTCATCGCTACAGTCTCAGTACCTAGAATGTGAGATAAAATCTCAAATTCCTCTTGAACTCTTACTGTTTTGTTTTTTATCTTGCTTGGGTAAATATAAAGGGATGCCCGAGGTAGACCATATAGTACGCATGAGTAGATTTAGTTAAAAATTGTCAAAATTTCTTCCAAGGTAACTGTACCAATGGACAGTTCCACTCAACGTACACAAGATTTTGGTTGTTGAACATTCTTTTAATTCCTTGAGGCTATTTTTAACAATAGTTTTTTAGCCATTCCAACAGATTATCAAAATCAACTGTTCAACACAAAATGCCATTCTTTATGTGAAATTCTTAAGACAGGTTCTTTACCAGGTGAATAACATTTCAATTAATGACCAACACAAAGTTGTGACTATGCTCACTGAAATTATTTTTTCTGTATTACATAATTTCCTCTTGTCGCTATGATAAATTGCCACACATTTTGTGCCTTTAAACCTGCATTTATTCCCTAGTAGTTAAAAATATCAGGATTACAACATCAATCTCATCAGACTTACATCATGGCATTGAAAAGCCTATGTTCTTTTTGTATCTGCTAAGAGAGATATCATTTTACTGTCTTAGAAACTGCCAAGGTATTAAGACTCAAATATCCAATCTCCTTACTTCAAACCCAGCAGCTGATCTCTCAAACTCTCTGATCTCCACAGGAATATTTACGATTCTTCTATTTTGATTCTCCTAACGCACCTATGGATCTAACTTTATAAAAATGGATACTCATTGGTTCCAATAGAGGTCGGGGCTCAGAAGAGAACCAACCCAGGGGTTAAAACCATCAGCTGATCGGAGTGATGGACGGTGGCGGGCACTGTGCTTACTAGTAGTACATGTAGGAGCCTGGACTGGGAATGCCTCAAAGTTTTTTTTTAGGGGGATTCCCCTGAACAAAATGGAGGAATCAAAGCATTAATCAAAAAAAGATGGAAAATGGAGTAGATGAATCAACCACCTCAGCTTTATGCTTGCAGCGGAAAACTGGACAAGGGGAAACCCTAAGACGGACTATGTCAATCAGTGGACTCTGCACCAGCCTCATCATACCTGGACTGTTGCTGATGATATGTTGGAGCTTCTAATTGATCGAGGTGACGCTCTGCTGGCTCTGCCTACAAACCTGAGAGGGCCTCCCTAAGAGGCCGTTGAACTTGAACTGGACAAGTGGGATGCTGGACTCTGTATGGTGTAAACTTTTAATTAGGGAACCTCAACGGAACTTGAGCTGTGGTTATGCATCAAGGTGAAGGAATTCATGATGGGGGAAGGGTTTGGGGTGAAGGGGGGGGGAATCCCAGTACCTATGAAATTGTGTCATGTAATGCAATGTAATTAATGAATAAATGAATATTAAAGAAAAAAAATGGATCTAAATATTAAATCTAATTGTACTATTTCACTCTCAAAATGATGAAAAACTTCATTTTACCATAGAAGGTAAAATATTCACAAGTTCCTGAGATAAAGGCTTGTACATCTTAGGAGAACTGTTACTAAAGCTTCTCGATATATCTACTAAGGTGACTTTGTCTGACATAAAAATTTGCTTTATGTTCAGTGTTAGAATATATATTATAATCCACTTTCTTATACATTTCTTATAATGTATATCCTTTTTATAAACTGATGATCTTTGAGCTTTGCACTTTTACTCCCAAACAGCATGGATCTATTTCATCTCAGTTTTAACTCTGTAGTTGAGAGCTTCTAATAAGGCCACCCTAACATCTATTAAATTCATACAGAGTATGACTGCTATGAACAGATAGGGCATCTTACAAACCTATGCCATTTTTTTGCCAGCCTCACAGGAAGCTAGATTACAAGAGGGAGTACTTGTAGTACCAAAATTATTACTACATGAATTATTACTACATTATTACTACATGAATACATACAAATAATGTATGTTCTTATTACTCATTCTTACAGATACCTTTCTATCACAAGAAGAAAACATAACCTGGAATTACAACATAGAAACTTTGCTGTGTATTATCAACCTGCAATGATTGAAGCTGGGCCAATTCAAATTCAGGAGCCAGGAGTTTCTCAAAGGTTTCCCAAGTGGGTGAAAGATCTCAGAGTTGGGTTATCCCCTGCTGTTTTTTTCAGGCACATTAGCAGAGCGTTGGATCAGAAGTGGAGCAACTGGGACTTGAAATGGGAACCCAATGACTTTCAACAATGAAGGGGATAGCATCACCCATTCACTACGACACCAGCCCCTAATTCTAATATCTTTAAATCAGATGATTAATACTATATTATTTATATTTTCATTTTGAAGATTTGATTTTTCTATACTTAGTGGAAAATTTTAAAAGCATTGCCTGAAATATAGAAAAATAAAAAAATAAGTCGTTCTTAAGAGTTTTACCTGAATACAAAATTACTGCAAAATTGTTACCTGAGAAGATTTATAACATACCTTTGTTCCTAGGAGAACTTAAAAACATTTTCATGGCTTATACAGAAATCCCAGCTCTACTTCGAAACAAGCTGCCTGCTAATGTGCATTCAGGAATGCTCACCCAGGTCCATGCCACCTACGTGGGAGTCAGAGGTGGAATTCCCAGCTCCTGGCATCCACCTGACCAAGTTTCAGATGTTGTAGACATTTTTGGAAGTGAATCAGAAATGGAGGATCTGCTTCTCTCTTTTTTTTTTGCCTTTCAAGCAAAGTGAAGGTAACTTAATCAAACTTTCATAAAACAAATAATACTGTCATGCTTGAATTCAAACTATCTAACATGTAGTACAATCATAATTGGTGTAGATGATCATAGATAAAAGGAGACACTAAAGAACGCTAAGGAAAATATTATCCTAGGATTCTAAGTCAAACGAAAGGATAATTTTCAGAAGAAAGTGTGAGCAAATATACTTAAGCTTCATTATAGTGAAATAAGCAAGCTTATTCGAAGTATGCTTAACCTCCATCACATTCTAGTTGAATGTAAGAATCATATTAAAGCTGTACTGTTTTAGTAATTTTATATAAACTATTATTTTTCTAAATTAGTAACATTAGTATAAAAATTGCTATTGGTAATCTTTTAGATCTCAGTAATAGTCCATCAAATAACAGAATTGGGAACCATTAATAAATTACACTAGCATCTAATATCACATGAACTAGTTCCTAAAGATTAAGAATATATTCTTATTGGCAGTAACATTTAAAAGCAACCAAATCAGAAGTGTGTGTTTTACATCACGATGGCGAATATAACACATGTTAGGCATGCTATTTCAAAAAATTAAAAATTAATGAAAGGTAAAGAGACTAATAGAATAATATCTATGAATTACATTCAATGTGTTTTCTTTGTATTAATATCACAATAATATGAGAACTGATGAAGAAAAAAATTTTGCTGAGAAACCACTGGATGCTATTGGGCAAATAGTTGAAGAAAACTTCAAAGCCTTTAAAAGTTCAACTGGGGCTTGTGTTCTGGAACAGCAAGTTCACTCAGGAGTTGCACAGTCAGCACACTTTAGTGGGAATTGGTTTGTGATGTACTGTATGCTCTGCTTCCAATTTTGTTCCTCCTGAAGCTCTTGGGTAATTAGCAGAAATGGCCCAATATTTGGGACTCTATAGCCATGAGAGTCCTAAGCAGAATTCTAGTCTCCTAACCTCAGTCTAGTCTCTAGTGTTGTGAAAATCAGACGGAAATTCTCTCTCTGTCCTCCCCACCTTAAGTCAGTGAAAACGTTTTTAAGTGGAAAATATTTTAATTTAAAAAATGACAATAGAATGGCCAAGGTCAATGCCAAGGTGATACAGATTTTGGACTTTTGGGACTAATATGCATTTTTCTCATGACTTTTTTTTTTTTAAGGCAGAATTACAGAAAGAGGGATCTTTGATCTCCTGGTTGACTCCCCAAATGGCCGCAATGGCTGGAGCTAACTTAATCGGAAGCCAGCAACCAGGAGCTTCTACTTGGTCCCCCACATGGGTGCAGGAGAACAAGGATTTAAGTCATCAAGCCACAAGCAGGGAGCTAGATGGGAAGTGGAGCACCAGGAACATGAATTAGTGCCCACATAGAATATCAGTGCTTGTAGGTAGAGGATTAGCCTCTACATACAGCCTATTATACCACTGTGTAAACCTCCAAAAAGCTGGTTTTAAAAGTGCTTAACATCAGCTGGCAGAAGCTGGCACTGGGGACTAATTCTGTCAAGTCAAACCACAGAACTACCTAAAGAGTGCATAAACCAGGACTGAGAGAGACCTGGGAGGGAAAAAGTGGGTTCCCCCTTCTTGGGTCACTACTCCCGTGGGAGGGCATGAAAACTAGGATGGGGCCTGGGGTGGCTAGACAGAGAGGCACTCAACAACATCTGTGAGGGCTGGATGGTTGAGTTGGTTAGATAGAACTAAGCTTTAATACCCATTGACAAGTACAAGAGCCAAATTGGATGGGGGACAGACTGGTCTACTGCTACACATACTGGCAAGCCAGGGTAGTGGGCGGGCCTGGTGGGGGTTATTGTGGGTCGCCCTGACTAGGCTGCAGCTCCCACTGGTTGATGTAAGGGCCGAGCATGTGCTGGGCAGAACCAGACTGGACTGCAACACCCATTGGTTCCAGTGCAACTCGGGACTGAAAACAGAACCAACCCAGCAATTGAAACCACCAGCTGATTGGGGTGATGGACTGTGCCGGGCCCTGTGCTTGCTAGAACATACAAGAATCAGGTCTGGGAATACCTCAAAGATTTTTTTGGAGATCTCCCCAATGGAACTGCTGGACTCAGAACTCTAACCAAGAAAAGACAGAAGAGAGAACAGGTCAATCATTCATCTCAGCTATATGTTGGCAGCGAAATATGGGGCAAACGGAGACTTTATGATGGACTATATCAATCAGTGGACGACCTCATCGAGCGAAACTGGCAGCGATTCATAACTGGAGAACTATTAAAACCACTTGAGCAAATATCTCAGAGCATGCCCCACATCCGGGACTTGGGGTGGGCGGGAAACCGGGTGGGGCTTCTCCCTCAATATCCCCCTTTACCTCTGATACATGATGGAAACAATATGGACATAATAGTATTACCCCCTGAACCTTTTTTTTTTAACCGTAATTAACTATGTAAAGATTGTCAACAACAATACAATAAATAAATTTAAAAAAAGTGCTTAACAAGTAATGCCATACACTAGTTAAATGAATACAAATATTATATTCTACATATATGATATTAAGTGTATCTACCATGGTAATTGTCTATTATTACTACTAAACTGTAAGTTATGCAAACAAAAAGGGTTTTTCAATTGCATTTAACATTTAGCCACTGAAATAAGTATTTATTTCTTCTTGAATCAATTATTTTACCTGGAATACACTTAAAATAACTGTGCTTTATACTTTCATCCATTAAAAAATATGAAATATGTATCGGGTAACATTTTGGTGAAAACATATAGATTCATCCAATGGTTAGTTCTAGCAATACTACAATGCAATAGATAATTCCAGAATTCTAAATATATTCTCATATTCAAACAGGAATAGAAATGTGATATGGAAATTTTGTGGGTTTTTTTTAGAGATTTTATTATTAGTGGAAAGCCGGATATACACAGAGGAGGAGAGACAGAGAGGAAGATCTTCCGTCCTATGATTCACTCCCCAAGTGAGCCGCAACAGGCCTGTGCACGCCAATCTGAAGCCAGGAACCTGGAACCTCTTCCGGGTCTCCCACACGGGTGCAGCGTCCCAAAGCTTTGGGCTGTCCTCAACTGCTTTCCCAGGCCACAAGCAGGGAGCTGGATGGGAAGTGGAGCTGCCGGGATTAGAACCAGCACCCATATGGGATCCCGGGGCATTCAAGGCGAGGACTTTAGCCACTAGGCCACGCCGCCAGGCCCGATATGGAAATTTTGGACTTGGCTTTCATTAAATGCCTTGAAAATCTTTAGAAGCCATTTTAGCTCTTTAAGTCTCTGCCTCAAAACCTGGGAATTGTTATTGTGTTTTTTGTTGTTGTTTTTGTGTGTGTGGTTGTTGTTTTTTTTTTTTTCTTTTTTTACAGTTTTGAGGCCAGCAAGGCGTACAACAGGCTAATCCTCCACTGCCAGTGTCAGTATTCCATAGGGGCACTAGCTCATGTCTTGGCTGATTCACTTCATATCCACCTTCCTGTTTATAGCCTGGAAAGCTAAGAAGGTTGAGTCAAGTGCTTGGGCCTCTTACACATGAGACCTGGAGGACTCTCTAGTATCCTGGCTTCAGATTGGCTCAGCTCCGGTTGTTGCAGCCATTTGTGCAGTGAACCAGCGGATCAAAGATCTTTTTCTTGTGGGCCCAGCATAACAGCCTAACAGATAAAGTCCTTGCCTTGCATGTTCTGGGATCCCATACAGGCATCGGCTCATGTTCCAGCGGTCCCGCTTCTCATCCAGCTCCCTGTGTGCAGCCTGGGAAAGCAGTCAAGGATGGCCCAAAGCCTTGGATCCCTGCACTCATGTGGGAGAACCTGAAGAAGCTCTGGAATTCTGGCTTTGGATCGGCTCAGTTCTGGCTGTTGCAGCCACTTGGGGAGTGAATCATCAGTCAGAAGATCTTCCTCCCTGTCTCTCCTCCTGTCTGTATAACTTTCTTCCCAATAAAAACAAAATAAATCCTAAAAAAAAAATTTCTCTCGCACCTTCTCTCTGTGAATCTGCTTTTCAAATAAAAATAAAATACTTAAGAAAAAAATTTTTACAATCTAGAAACAAAACTTGCCAGGTGACAGAGCAAATTCATTCAGGTCTCAGAATGCATGATTAGCAAATGAAAATTAGCCATATACCTTTTTACTAGGAGCAGCATAATCAGCTTACATTAGAAGGAATAATTATACATGCAGCATACTTTTTCCACAATATTATCAAACTGATCCTAAAATTCATGTAAAAATATAAAATCAAATTCTGAAAGTTATGTGGGCAATGACTGTACTAATTTTTAATCCAGGTTCTTGCCTCCTGTAAAGACAGAAACACTCAGCCTAAACCAGTAATGTGTAAATAAGAGTAGAATGTATTTGGCAGTGAGGAAGTAAACATATTTACATGTAAACATGGGTTTCCCTACATAAATAACCAACATGAGTGAAACAAATATTTGCCCATAAAGCAGAGCAAAAAACAAACAGAAAATAATACCTGTAATTGAGAAGGTCTGTTGAAGAGTGGTAGACCTGAAGAGTGGGGAAGGTTCCTCTAAGCTCTGCGGTGGAAGGGTGCAAATGAGCATGGTAGACTCAAGTACACTCTGCAGTGGGAAGAGCAAAACTGAGAGTCTCCTTTACACCTCTGTGGAACCTCTACTGAATATGCAAACAGGGTGGGGACTGAGCATCTGCCCTGGTACTGAATGCAATTAGTGCATTCTGGAAAAGTGAGCATATCTAATCAGTAATAAAAGAGACAGCATCTTTATATGGGAATTCAAGAGTTCCACTTGAGGGCTTGTACTGAGGCCTGGAGATTTGAACCATTGCCTGTGATGCTGGTATTCACACAAGAGCCAGTTTGTGCCCCAGCTGCTCCACTTCAGAACAAGTTTCCTGCTAATATACCTAGAAAAGTGGCAGAGGTTTGCCCAGACGGAGCTCCTGGATTCAACAGGCCTACCTCAGCCCAGCACAGTGTCATCTGTAGACATGTGGGAATGAACCAAGCAGATTATATTTCTTTAACTCTGTCTTTCAAATAAATAAATCTTAAGAAAAAAGAAAAACAAGATGAAAAACAAGGTTCAAATAAACATTAACTATACCATGTCAAAGTTAGGTCAAAGTTATGGAAATTAATGCAGTCTGAATTTAAATTTATTTTACAGTTGTGGCAACCAAGTGTAATAGTGATTTAAGAATAGTCAAAAACTTCAATTACGTAGGAAAAACACTCTATACTCAGCAGTCAAATGGCATCTATAAAAGAAAATGATTCAACTAAGTAATGAAGTCACAAAAATTTACAGTGGCTGGTTCTTTATCCACTGCCTATTCATTATTATTAAAAAAAATCTTCAGGGTTAAACCTATATTGCATCATACATGAAAATTAATATAAGAATCAGTATATAAACCAAAACTATAGTCTGAAGAGGTAAAACAAAAGTGAAATGAAATTCATGAAAGAAAGCTGACAGTATTGCTGAATTTAAATTCACAGAAACCATCTCAGAATCTTTCATTTCCACTTTGGCATATAAGCATATTGGAAGATTCTCCTCTTTAATAATACTGAACAAACTGTAAAAAATAACAAATATTCCTATATTTATAAGCCAAAAGGTTATGGAAAGCTCCTATCTCACAAAATGTTGTAAAACGACTATAACAGAAAATAAAAAATCACAATTTTCCATGGTAGAAACCCACAGTAAGAAACCACCCTCTGAACCAGAGCTGGAGTAGAAACATAAATGTAATTCATGATTGCTGAAGACTGAGTGTGTACAATTCTGAGAGTTAAAAATCCCAGGTGGTTATGGCGGCCAGAGACCCCAAAACCTTTGTGTGTTACCTCCTGATGTTATACCAGGGTGGCATATAAACAGTGGAGAAAAATTCTTTTATATTTCTAGCAGAGGGAGGGAAGAGGAGCTATTATGAAATACAGCAAAGCATTTTGTCCGCTATCTTTAGGGAAAATTTTTGACCACAGCTAGGGCTTTCTGAGAGTCTAACAGACTCAGACATGTAGAAATAACCACCACCAGCTGGTTTCACCATTCCCTGTAATGGAAGGGAAATATCCAATTCAACATTTTCTAGCCTTTCACATGAAGGAAGGGTACACTCAGCTCTCAGCAAATATACCACTCGAGGGCCAAGGTGGAAAACTAAAAAGTCCTGTGATGTTTAGTCAAGAAGCACAGACATGGATAGGCAATGTGGCACAGCACATTAAGCCATTGCCTACAGAGCCGGCATTCCATATGAGTACTGGTTGAAATTCCAGTTCCTCTACTTCTGGTCCAGTTCCCTGTTGTAATATGGCTGGGAAAAGAGCAAAAGATAAATCAAAGAGTTAGGAGACCTGGTTCCTGGCTATAGCCTAGCACAGTCCCTGCCAAGAAGAACATTTGGAGAATAAACCAGCAGATTGGTGATCCCTCTTACTCAATTTTATCTTTCACATCAATAAATAAATGATTAGCAGGAAAAAAAAAAAGAAGAAGAAAAGCAGCAGGCTCGTTAAAAGACTAATCTAATCATGATTTACCAGATTTGTTCTTTCTACATGTCTGAAGATCATTTAAAGTAGTTTCTTTTACTCAGGACATCCTGCTTGGCTCTCCAGGGGTAAAAAAAAAAAAAGCAATCAATTCATAAAAAAGATGTGAAAACACAGGGCAAGCATCTAGAATGTACTGAGGTATGAACTGTTTGTTGAAACTGACTGGGAATTTTAAATACTATGATTAACATGCCAAGATTCCTATTGGACAAAGTAAACAGCATACAAGGTGGACAAGGCAAACAGAGGAAGAGAATCCTGAACAAGCGCCAAAAAGGAATGTTAGACATTAAGCAAACTGTAACAAAATAATCCCTTTTGTGAGATTGTTAGTGGAATGTGCATAGCAGACAAAAATATTTGATCTGAAGAACATTTCAGCAGAAACATACAAAATGAAAATAAAGAAGAAAATAAAAAACATAATATTCAAGGACAAGGATCAGCACACAGCACAACTGTAAAAGGTGCAACATCTGTGTCCTGGGAATACAAGAAACAGAAGATATATTCTTAATGATGACCAACAAGTCTTCCTCATTAATACCTGATATAAAACTACAGATTTAGGAAACTCAGAAAAGACCAAGCAGGGTAAGTGTCAAAAAAACTACAAGTAGGCATATCATGTTTAAATGAGATAAAGAAAAATAATGGGTGAGTGGGTTTCTGGTCTAGCAGTTTGGATGCTGTTTTGGATGTCCACGCTTCACACAGGAGTATCTGTGCTTGAGTCCCTGCCCTGGCTCCTAATTCTACCTGGGTGACTCTCAGGGTCAACAGGGGATTGATCCAATCAATCAGATCCTTTCCACCACCACGGCATGCATCGAATGAATTCCTGGCTTCTAACTTTTGCCTATTCCAGTTATAGCTATCGTGGCTGTCTTTATTTCTATTTCTCTGAAATACTGTGATAAGTTTGGGCAGTAGAGTGGCATACAAGTGAAAAGCCTGGCACCCCATATGTGCAGCGGTTTATGTCTCTGCTGTACTTCTGATCCCCCTTGTCACAGCCTGGAAAAGCAGTGGAGGATAGTCCAAGGCCCTGGGCCCCTGAACCCACATTGGAGACATGGCAGAAACTTCTGGCTCCCAGCTGCAGATCAGCTCAGCTCTTGGCTGATGTGGCCATTTGTGAAGTGAACCACTGGCTGAAAGACCTCACTGTATTTCATTCTCTCTCTGTAAAAAAACAAATAAAGAAAAAATCTGTCTTTGAAATACAATTTTCTTTCTCTTGTGAAAGGCAATGTAAAAATAATGAGAGGGCAAATAAAAGGCTAGGAGAAAATACTTGCAAAATATATATTTAATAAAGGACTAATTTTGGGGGACTGTCATTTTTGCATGTAGGATTAAGCAACCTTCTGCAATGCTGATACCGCATATTGCAGTATCAGTTTGAGTTTCAACTACTTTTATTCCAATTCAGCATTCTGGTAATGCACCTGGGAAAGTAGCAGAAGGCAATCTAAATGTCTGGGCTCCTGATACCCATGGGAGATCCTGATGTTCCAGGCTCCTAGCTTCTGCCTGACCTTGCCCTAGTCTTTGTGGTCAGCAATCTGGAGAGTAAAATGGTGAATGTAAGGCTTTCCCCTCTCTCTCTCTTGGACACTGTGTCTTTCAAATAAAATACATCTCAAGAAAAAGACTATCCAAAAATATCCAAAGAACTCCTAAAACTAAATAAGAAAAATGTCCATCCCAATTTTAAACTAAACCACAAAAGAAAATCTACAAGTGATAAATTAGCAAATGAAAGATATTTCACATCAGGCTCGGCAGTGTGGCCTAGTGGCTAAGGTCCTCGCCTTGGTCCCATATGGCCGCTGGTTCTAATCCCGGCAGCTCCACTTCCTCTCTATCTCTCCTCCTCTCAGTATATCTGACTTTGTAATAAAAAATAAAATAAATCTTTAAAAAAAAAAAAAGAAAGATATTTCACATCATTTGTCATTAAGGGAACATAAGATGAAAGAATACTGTGATACTTGAATTGCCACTATCCCAAACTTGTAACACCAAATACTGGTGAGAAAATACAGCAACAAAAATTCTCATTCCTTGCTAGTGAAGAAGAAAATTTCAGAGTCACTTTGAAGGACAGTTCGATAGTTTGTTACAAATTTGAACATTACTTACAGATACCATATGAACCAGCAATTGGATTCACTGATATTTTCTCAAATGTATTGAAAATATATCCAGACAAAAACATGCACATGAAGATTTACAGTAGCTTTATACACAACTATCAAAACCTGGAAGCAACCAAGATTCAATAGGTGAATGGACAAACTGTGATACATTAACAAATGAAATACTCTTCAGAACTGCAAATAAATGAGCTATGAAGCTGTGAAAAGACATGGAGGAAGCAAGAATGTGTATAACAGAAAAAAAAGAACTTAATTTGTGAAAACTACGTATTACCATGATTGTAATTATATGACAATCTGTAAGACAGTAAAAATATGAGTGTTTGGGACTTAGTGGAAGACAGGGGATAAGAATAAATAAGCAGTGAATAGAAGATATAACAATGAATCTATTATATATAATATTATAATAGCAGGTTCATGCCATCATGTATTTGTCCAAACTCATACTCTATATAACATCAGAAGTGAATCATAATTCAAGTTGAGAACACTGGGTGATAATAAGATCCAAGTGTAGGTTCATTAATTTTAACACATATAACCCCCTAAAAAATATTGATAACATAGAAGACTACAATTGGGATTGCAGGAAAATATGGGAAATATATTTGACTAGTTTTTCTGTTAATCTAAAGGTATAATAAGAAGTAATCAGGATAAGAAATTACATGATAGCCGTAAGACACACATAATCTTTTTAATAATACAAACAATAAAACACTGATTTGCCTATTTAAATATCCCCCTATGTAGCAGTAAGAAGTTTCATGCAACTTCTTATCAATAATGAAATGGAAAACATATCTATTTTGTAGGAATCTAAGTAATTGTGTACAAAAGTGTATCATTTGATGAAAGTGTGGTTTGCTGCCGCTAGCATTACCATATTAATGTATTTATCTGGAATAATTTTTTTTATTCTACAAAACTTGGTTCCTTCTACAAAGATTTGGTTTTGCACAAATCAAATGTACATGGGGAGCACAGTGGCTGAGATTTTTCAGATTAGCATATTAATAAGTGAACACCTGAGAAGTTGAAACACAATTTTCTTTTAAGATTCATTTTGTGTATTTGAAAGGCAGAGTTAAGAAAGAGGGTGGTGGGAGAAACTGGAAGAGAGGTCTTCCATCTGCTGGTCCACTCCCCAAATGACTAAATGGCTGGGGCTGGGCTAGGTCAAGAACAGGAGCTTCGTCCAGAACTCCCAAAATTAGTTTATAGGACACAAGGACTTGGATTATCTGCCACTTTCTTTTCCTGGGTGCTGCAGCAGGCAACAGGATCAAAGTGGAGCATCCAGGACAGGCACCAGCAGCAATATGGGATACCAACATTGTAGACAGAAGTGTAACTTGTTATGCTGAGGTGGAGTGCAGCTGACTAACAGTGCCCCAGGTCAGTGAGCAGATGTGATACGGCTAACCACAACTATTGCTTCTTTACCTAATTGGCCTAAGGTGTAAGTGAACTGATTTGTAGTAAGTACCACCTGAGTTGATAGCAAGTCCCTGGCTGCTGCATGTCAATGACAGCTTAAAACCCCTGACTTTGGCCATGCGGTGGTTCCTGGAGGGTAGCAGGAACTGCCATCGCCAAGCATGGCTAACATAGACCCCTCTTAACATCCTACACCTGTGTCTGGTGTGATCTCTCTTGCTCTCCACAATGTTACAATTACCAGAATTAATATCATATATAAACACCAAATTACATTTCATGTTTAGATTTATTTTCCATTTGAAAAGCAGATTTGCAGAGAAGGAGAGACAGAGAGAAAGAGCTGAGCTGAGCTGAAGTCAGGAGCTTTTTCTGAGTCTCGCATACAGTTTCAGTGTCCCAAGGCTTTGGGCCAACCTTCACTGCTGTCCTAAGCCATAACCAGGTAGCTAGGTGGGAAGTGGAGAAGCTGGGACACAAACTGGCACCCATATGGGATGCTGGCACCACAGAGTAGAGAATTAGCCAGCTGAGCCTTTGTTCCTACTCCTCCAAATTGCAGTTAAAACAAAGAATCCTATAAGCTGTCTGTTCTAAGCTTTCCTTAATGGTCTCCATCTATCTAACCTAATTTTTTTTTCCACTGGAGGGGATGATATTCTACCAGCTCTACTTTCAGACCAGGGATGGTCTCCCAATGAAACTATTCAATTTATCTGGATAATAAGATGCCGGACTCTATGCATGGTACATGCTCGCAATGAAGAATGGCAGACACTTTCTGTTCGCTGTCAGAAAACTTAACCTTGGATGATTGTGGAAACTGTGTGTCACTGCCTGGTGTTGAGGGGGAGCCAACCCAAAATTATATGGCATATGCTTGTCAACTGATGGAACTGACCCAAAACCATGATAATCAGAATAGACAGCTACCGTGTGATCATTATGACACCTTAAATGAAAAGTACTTTTGCTTTGAAGATGCTTGCCAGAAGGTTGGTGGGGTATGTTCAAGTGATCACTTTTGCAAGAATTTTACTGACAGTCCACACCTGCCAAAACCATTTTGAGCCATTTCCTGAAAACTGTGATGATGTAGAAGACTTTTTCAAAAGCAAGAAAGAATGGTCCACTTTGTTGGTGAAGAGGTTTTGTAAAATGACAGAGACGTTCAGAAATCTGCATATACCGGGACAAGAGAGACTGTGAGAACTCTGCCTTCTGGCCACATTGGCAGGACTGCTTGGAGTTACACTGAGCAGAAGAGAAACAGTCACTCAGTGTCTGGTGGAAGAGGGAACCCCTTTCCTCCTCAGAGATGAGGCAAGGTGGGAGCCAACATCGGCCTGAAGCCCAGTGTTCTCTGATCTACAATGCAGTGAGAAGAGAAGAAACAGAAAATACAGTTGGATCTCTTCTCTATTTCTTTATAAAGCTCCCAGCCTTGGATACACCCCTTGGCATGATCAATGTGGGTCTCTACTTGAAGCAGTGTATCTGAGACCCTGTGTGTGGGTACTGTGCAACCCTGCAGAGGACCTCTGTCTCCTAGTGGTCTCTCCTAGTGGTCACCATATCATTAGGAGCAAGAAGAGCCCTCATCAGCACTTTTGCAGGTTCCACTGGACAAACGATGCTGAAAGAACGCCAATCGGGCACCTCTACAGCCAGTTCCAATGCCCTCCCTTCAAGTTCAGCCGGGATTAGCAAGGAGCTGATCGATCTGCAGCCCCTCACCCAGTTCCCGGAGGAAGTGGCCAGCATCTTGACAGAGCAGGAGCAGAATATCTACTGAAAAGTCTTGCCTGTTGATTACCTTTGCTTCTTGACCCAGGACTTGGGCACCCCAGAATGCCACAGGTCCCTGCCCTGTCTCAAAGCGTCCATCTCCGCATCGATTTTTACTTCTCAGAATGCAGAACACAATGCCCTGGGAGACCTTGTGATGAGATTTAACTGGATATGAACTGTACTACTGCAGCCATGCAGAGGAATCCAATATGGGTGGAGGGTATGGGGAGGGGCTGGGGGAATCCCAGAGCCTATGAAACTGTGTCATAAAATGAAATAAAAAAAAATCCTATAAGCTACTGAGGAGGAAACAAAAACAAACAAAAAATCTTGCTGAATGTCCAGTGTCTCTAACCTGTAACTGTGTCTAGTTACAAATAATCCAATTGAATAACTCTGTGCTTATGAACACAAAATAAACGCCACAGTGTGGTAGCCTAGAGACTAAAATACTCACCTTGCATGTGCTGGGGTTTGGATAGGCTCAGCTCCAACTGTTTCGGCTATTTGGGGAGTGAACCAGAGAACAGAAGATCTTTGTATCTCCCTCTTTCGGTAAATCTGCCTTTCCAATTAAAAAAGAAAGAGAAAATTAGCTCGTCTGAAATGCTCTTTCAAACATTTCAAAGCTGTAAATAGTAAAGGCAAAGTGCTACTGCAGATTCTTTAACATGCTGTTTCATCTGACTTAAAGTGCTTGAAAAAAGCAGGAAAACAAAATACGTATTATCTTAATTGCTTTTGAGATGATGTACACTCTCTATATCCATGTGTATTCCTGGGGCTATTTCAGTGTGAGCAGAGAATATGCCATCAATTGATATATTACCCAATGGTACCAGCTTAAATCTTCCCCTCACATTTTATCCAGTCTGCATGCTCAACATGAAGCACAGCATTCTGAATGGAAACTCTGGCACAACCTGCCTTACGCTGTCAGAGCTCACCAGTGTGAGGTCCACTGCTGCTAATGATTATGTCATGAACTGCCAACATGACATTATTAACGACATTGTCTGGATCAGTAAGCCCCTGGTGTATCAATTAGTGAAAGTATATGCTGTCAATTTAAACCTCAAGCTTAAATACTCACAAGAAAGAAAATGTGAAGCAAATGGAAATTTTATCAAATTTCTGAGCATCAAGAATTGGTGTCATTAAAATTTCAGTAAATCATTAAAATTCTAGTTAGATAAATTAATTAAGTCTGTATCCTCAAATCTATTTCAATTCATTTCTATTAAATTCAGTCAGTGTTGAATGAAAAGATGGTGATAAGACTGTGAATACTAATAGGTCAGTAGAGATAGAGGACACCATGAGAGATGCTTGTAATTATTTAAATAAGCTCTCTTCACTTCTAGAAAATTACTGATAGTAACTGAGTTTACAGTAAATGACAACTGCTCAAGTTATTCCTTGAACCTTCATAGTTACATTCCATAACTAGTTGTGAAAAAAAGATATATATCTCTAGAAGACTCACTACTGACAGATCTATTCAGGCACATTTCATAGATGCTATGATAAGAATTTTTCACATTTCATTGAGCAAAAAATTTGTTTTCCTTAAAAATTTCCATCTTCTTTGCCACCGTTCCACACATGTGCTAATAGCTATGAGCCACCTTAACATATTGACAGACAATGCAAAAGATAATGTTTCAAAAATATTTTTGCTCATGCTTATTAGTTTTATTCTGTATTGTTTTAAATGTCTAAGCAGAAATCTATAGAAGTAGGTTATTTGTTTTATGATTCAATTTCTTTTTTCCACCTTTTCTTTATGCTGAGGTGCTATATTATCAAAGCTCAATTAGAATGAAGATTGTCCTGGATTATTATTTCTCTTATGCCCCACAATAAGTTTTGGATATACTGATTGTCAACCTTGATTGTCAGTGATATTATGAGACTGTTTTTCAGTATCTCTTGGCATGTAGAAATATATGGTTGACAATTCAGTGTGAATTTTTGCTGCAGATTTCTAGTCATAAGACTCCCCTGCAAGTCACTTAAGGATAAGTAATGTATAGGTAAGAGGAGATGCACTGCAAGTTAGCATTTAACAACATCGGATTCTGAATCTGAACAGTACTGGTTCAAATTCTATCTGTACAACTTCTATAAAAGTATTGGCTCCTCAATTTTCTATTCTGTAAATAAGAAGATACCTTGATTATAATGATCCAGTGAGATAATTCAGAGAAACTACTTTGACTAAAGTGCAACATTTAATTGATCTTCCACAAACCTTAGTATTATCAACTTACTTATATTAATTGTGAGATACTACAAATAGCATTATTTGAGTTTTAAGGCATCACTCACTAACTTCTTCATACAAACATTCATTTACTCTACTGAACCTTACGCCTAGAAGTCAAATGATTAAGGAACTCTGAACTACCCTGACAGATTAGAATCCCGAGAACGTCAGTTACTAAAGGGAATATAAAGGCATCTACATTTTTAAATATATGGGTCATCACCAAGAAAAGCAGAGGGGTTAGAATTGAGGGTAGTACAGAGAATGAGAGAGTTATTCCTGTGAGGCAAGTGGGCAGACAAAAAGCTCCATCACAAGAGGCACACTACAAGGGAGTTGGTAACTTTCAGGCAATAATTTCTGGCATTGGGGCTAGAGAATCCTTCAAGACAATATACACACTATTTCTGAATGCTGAACAATGGCTTTGAAAGGTAAGAGATGGACACTATAGCTGAAAGAAACCCCATTATATTAAAACTACAAAAGACAAGGTGGGTCAGCCTCTCAGTGACCAAATTCTGGTAGTTTGGCTACAAAGCAGAAAAGTATCTTTGACAATTCTGAGAGTGAGCATCTCAGCCGTAATGCACAGGAACATTCTCTGCATCTTAAAGCACTCATCTCCTGGGACATACCAGAAAACTTGATATTGCCCCTCAAATATGCAAAATAGTTAAGAGAACTGAATTCAAACAAAGCTGCCAACAAGCCCGGAGCTTGCTCAACTGCCCAGCAAACATACTCACTCCAGCTGATCTAGAAAAAGGAGGCATGCCTATTATAGATAATACCTGACATAGAAGTGAAGAGGAAAAGTGACAGTCAACTAGGAGCAAACCAATAGAAAAAGGATAAGAAAGCACAGAATATTAAAAAAATAATTTATATGACTGAGGTTGATACTTTGACAATCATTACTTACAAAGTTTACATATACTCATGAGAAATTGTTTTTCTATTTACTGTTTGTTGAATTTACCTGGTGGAATGTTAGACCTGTGATTACAATGTGAATAGAGTGTGACATCATAAAAATTAAAAAGAAAAATATTAAGTTAGGAAGGAGGGATGTGGGTGGGAAATGCAGACAGGAAAGGGTAGGTTGGGAAGTATCACTAATCTGTGCATTTGTACCGTAAAACGTATGGACTTGGTTCACTTTATATCAGAGGACACAGGATCAATTCCTGCTTATGCTTCTGATTCAGGGTCCTTCTAATGCAGGCCAGCAAGCAATAGATGATAGTTCAAGTACTCAAAAACCTAACAATGGTGCAGGAGACTCAGACTGAGTTTCTGGATCCCAGCTTTGACTTGATCAAGCCATGGCAGTTGCATAAATTTGGGAAGTGAATCAGTAGATAGAAAATCAAGCTCACTCTCTTCTTCTCAAACACATTGTTTGATTAAATTGTACGAATAAAGACAAAATGGAACTGATGCTACATATCAGAAAGTATAAGCCTAGACAGTGACTCAACAATTTGTGGACTGAACTGGAAATGCAGATGAGGCAGTAAGTCTATACAATGAGCAATGAAATAATTTTTAAGTAATAGGGAGCATTAACTCATAATATGTGATAAACATACAGAAAAGCAGCAATATGTGGCATTTTACTATAGCCTGCAAGGTACAAAAAATAGCAAGTCATAATGTATGGATTATGCATTACACTGCCACATGAGTCATCCTTATATTGGTTAGGAACACATGACAAGTACAATATGAGTTATTCTGAAGACAGACTATATTTTTCAAAAATATATGTGTTCTGTCTTTTCCAATAAAGGTACATTTCCAGGTATTGCTATACTTAAGAATACTTTAGTTTCTTCTTGCGTGAATTTTCTCTCACGATTTTTGATTTATATTTTAAGCACCATAACGTTCATAACATCTAAACAAAACCTGCATATGCATAAACTAAAATATCATAATACATATTTGGGATCTTAACTTCGTTTCTTCCTGATAGAGAACTACCAAAAAACACAGGATTCAATACTTGTGAATAAACTTCTGGAAAAAGTAATCACAAGCTCTTGTTATAACAAATGCACATGGAATAAAAGTGTCAAAAAAGAACACATTATGTTGAACAAAATAAGACAAATACTACATCTCATTCATACATGGATTATGAAAAGTTTTCACTGAAAAGAGGTACAGATTCACGTAGTACAGTACTTCACACGTTAGTTAAGAGTATAAGGATCAGTACTAGCAATCTAACTGCATATTACAATGATAAGAATTAAGAATAATGTATGATGTAAATCCTTCAAAGTGGAAATGTTTCTGGATTCACTTAACACAAAGAAATGATGTATATACCATTTACTCTAATTTGTTTATTATATGCTGTGGTTACGTATCAAGTCATCCCATTGCACGCCACAGATGTGTAAATTACCATATGTGAATTTTAAAAAGTGAAAAAGTAAAAAGAAACACTATCATTCTTAGAAGCTATTCTTTTTCCTTTTTCTTTTTTTTTTTTTATTTGAAATGCAGAGATAAAAACAGAGATAGAGATCCCCCACCTGCTGGCTCATACTTAAAATACCCAAAACAGGGCTCAACCAGGTCAAAGCCAGGATTAGAAATGTCATATTAAGTTTCCCCACATGAGTGAAAGTTATTACTGGCTCTCTCCTAGGATGCACGTTATTGGAACCTGGAATCAAACTCAAATTCAAGTAGCTGGAATAGATATGTAGGTGTTCAAGTAGCATCTTAACATCTGTAGTAACAATTTACACAAGATTTGCTGGGTTTTTTTTAAAGATTTATTTATTTTTTTGCAAAGTCAGATATACACAGAAGAGGAGAGAGAGAGGAAGATCTTCTGTCCAATGATTCACTCCCCAAGCGACTGCAACAGCCAGTCTGCGTCGCTCAGAAGCCAGGAGCCAGGAACTTCTTCCAGGTCTCCCACGCGGGTACAGGGTCCCAAGGTTGTGGGCCGCCCTCGATTGCTTTCCCAAGCCACAAGCAGGGAGCTTGTTGGGAGATTGTTGGAAACAGTGTTTTTCTCTTGGAAGAAAGTAGATGAAGCAATTCTGCATGGCTAAGTAGGAGTCTAATTTGACTTCCCTTATATTGAGAATCTATTTCAGAACATCTGAGTTATCAAACAATGTCAGTACTGAAATTCTCTTTTCTCATTAGAACTGATATTAATAGTGAATTTCAAGGTAATGAGGTTTTGCTCACTAATATCAATAACTAAAAATAAGAAAGTAAATGAATACTGCTCCATTACTTTACTTGCAATATCCTTCATCTTTGTGATATGCATTATATTATTTGGATGCTGTATCTAAGACTTTCTTGAAGGTCTGAGTTTCTAACTCTTCCACTGTGTATGAAGAAAAAGAACAATAAATTGATTTAGAAAACAGAACAGTCCCAACAAGATATAATGCAGAGCTGAAACTGCTTCCATTTAGACCCGAAAGAATCCATGCTTCTCTCCCTAATTCCACAGAGTGCTTTGAATGTTTCCAGGGGACTCATTTAGACACTAAATTGCTGAGAAAGAGACAGTGTCTACCTTTCAGAACTCACATCTGTGCTGAATCGGAAGGCTATTTATGGCAAATGTCAGGAGATTTACTGTATCATTCTTGAGCTGAGAAGCCTACAATCCTTCCTCGCTTGCTCAGCCAAGGCAGCCTCATTTACTTTCTATCAATCCCAGGGAGGAGACAGACAAAATCTAGACCTTTGGATGGAGACTACATTTAAACAAACAGTAACCAGAGTAACCTAGATATATCTGAAAGTGGAAGTTTAAACACATTTCATCATTAAAATTGGAGACAGACAAGCCATTAGAATGGTATGGAGATATATAAAGCTAAAAAGGAATATAAACTACACATGTAAAAGTATGAACAAAAATCAATGGCAGGAAAAATTCAAATGGAGACCACAGTGGAAATTCATTATACACCTATGCAAATGCCCAAAATATTTTTTAAAAAGCACAAAATCCAAATGCCCCAAATATTTTAAAAACAAAACAAAAAAACACACAAAATTCAAACCCTGTGGGAATGTAAAGTACTATAGCCACAGTAGAGCATTTTTTTCTGCAGAAATAAGCAGTTACCATACAGCCCAACTATTGTTCTCATGTACATTTTTATCTCAGAGAAAAGGAAATACATATTCACTAAAACTTGCACATTGATGTTCAAAGCAGTTTCTAAAAACTTTTCTTAAAATTACTTGAAAACCAGAGTGTCACACACACACAAAGACAGAAAGACAGGGAGAGAGAGAGAGATTGAGAATCTTGTATTTGTTAGCTCAATCTTCAAATGTCCACGACAGCTAGAGTTGGTCCAGTTGGAATTTCAGAATTGACAATGAAGATATAATAATGACAAATTTTCATATTAAGTGCCATGTATCATAGACTAAGGAAGTTACAACAACATTAAATACACTGGCTTTAAGTTTGTTTGCATCTTCACTTTTTTTTTTTTAATTAGCTTTCAACAGATTCATTTAAGTATGTAGATCTTTATAAAGATGTTCTCTTCCTTCCTCCAGCATTTTACTGAAGGCATTGACTTTTGAAAGAGATCGCAATGACTGGGCTGCAGTGTTACTGCTTTGGTAAAACATCAAGTTAAGAAAGAATTAAAATGAGGAACACCTGCATTGCTTATTGAACTCCCATTTTTCTTTTTTGAATTCTACAAAAGGGCAAAATTGATTGAAAGGATTAATGATATAATGGATGATAATTAACCAAAAGGAATGCAATAAATAAAAAAATATAGAACTTGATTTTAATAGCTGATGTTATTACATGTTCCAAAATGCTTCTTAATATGTGAAATGGTTACATTGACTTAATGATTTTTTACCACACAGGCCCATATTATTCAAAATAACACAATGAAAACACACTTTTTGGGTGGTGAGGATACTTAATGCTGATAGAGCAGAAACATCAGCAACTGAATATCAATTGTCCAAATGAGAGATGGCATTATTTTGTCAGCTTACATAGTTCCCAAGTGTGTTTTACATCCATCAGAGCAAGCTCAGAGCTTTGAGTTCAGATGAATGCAAGAGATTAATTTTACTAAAGCCAAAGCGATAGGCTTGTATTGGAACACAATGATCTAAATAAACAATCATTAAAAGAGAATAAAGTTTCTTTGATTAGTACCCAGTACTTTGTGTCTTGATATTTCTACACAATTTGAAAAGAATACAGAGACATTTCAGGGATTGATGCAACAGAGGAACTGTGAAAACCTGAGTCCGGGCAATGTCTGATTGTCAGAAGTGTTTATATTGATAGTTGCACTGCCATCTTCCAAGAGTCACTCTGTTTTGTATTTTAGTGATAGGTTTGTTTTACATGTGTATTTCTACACAGGCTGCTTTCTTGAATGTAATGATTGTGGTTTCTAGGACAGATGAAAATATGCTCAGATGAAAGGAGATATTTAAGAGTTAACAACTGGCCTCTTCGGAGCTCCACTAACATCTACCAAGACTGGCAGGCTGTCAAGCACATGAAGTTGAGATATAATTTAAACAGACTTACCATTAAATAGGAGCTCCATATTAAGGCATCATTTTAGAATAACAGATGCTGAGAATAACCATATAAATTTAAAATGAACAAGATATTGTATTTCAAATAATTCTCAATATGATTTCAGTCAGTCCCAAGACACTATAAGGTCTCAGCAGAGAGTTCCTAACACTTTTTTTCCTCAAGTATTGAAAGTAGTTTTCCTCAACCCAAGTGGGAAGAAAAAATGTTTTTACTGTTATTTATCATGCTAACCTTCCATTTCCTTTTCAATCTTATTTCTTACATGTGGTAACTTAATTCTCTGCAGAATTTAAAATTCCCAGTTGCAGGACAATTCTCAGGAGAAAACAACTCTTTCTCTCTGAATTTCCAATGTCTTTTCCTTTCCTTTACAGAAATTCTCTGGGGGTAGGGGAAGAATAGGAAGGGAGTTAAGGAGAGAAGGGGCAAGGACATTTTAAACTAACACTCCTTAAAGGAGATTACTTTCTAGACAAAAATTTAAATAAGATTGACATATAAAAGTAGCAAATTTAGCTATTGGAATATAAATTTGAATAAGAAAATACTCTATCAAAGATGAAATTCCTATAAAGCAGAGCGTGAACTGATGTTGTAATGCTATCTTCACATATACCCTGGGAGTAATATAAAAGATTGAGTTCAACTCCGCTTGCTCATAGCCGCCAGTCATGGCAGTCACAGAAATACCAACACAAGATGCTGGAAAGCCAATGAAGCCATCTAACTGTGCATTGTGTCTTCTGATGTTGACGCCAAAAGTAATTTTTCCTGTCATGTAATATTTTGCTTTCCTTTGCAATGATGTGGGCTTTTTTCTTATTTTTGTTCGATAATAACAAAAACAATTATTCTGCCCTGATTTTGTAACGGTCTCTCACTGACATTCAGCTTTTTTTCTGTTCATATCATTAGGCTACAATATAAAGAAATTGAAGTTTACAGTCTCCCTTACCACCTAGGAAGGTGGTTTATGCATTGTACATATGGGATTATCTGTTTCATATATTTTGGTTCTAGTTAAATCTTATTTCTGCTTTTTTTTATTAAATCCTTCTTTAAATGCTTTTACTCAATTCAACCTGTCTCTAAGCACAAATTTTTGAAATTACACATTCTATTAAATCCTACTACCAGAACAAACTGGTATTTTGTTCTAATTGGTGAAAGTTAGTTACTTAGGGACTGTACTCCAAATCTCTATCAAAATGAAAAGTATATTTTGGTGCTTTAATGCGGAGGAAGACATATAAATAATATCACTGGAATACATACCATAAATAAAAAAACCTTTGTAATAACATAAATACTGTACTTACCTCTGGCCTATGATCCTTTAAGTGATTTAACTACATATATGAGTAACATCTTAAATTTCCAAGTATTTCTTCTAATGAAATACTTGTTCAAGCTTGTTTCTATATGGAAAGATTAAGAGAAAGAAAGAGATAAGGAAGATATAATCAACAGTCAGGGCTGGTCCGGTATGAAGTCAAGAACTGAAAAATTCCATCTGGTGTGCTCACATGAATAGTAAGGACCAAATACTTAAACAATCTGCTGCCTCCCAGGAGGTGCATTACCCGGAAGCTAAAGGGAAAGCAGAGGCAAGAACTGATCCCAGATACTCCAACAAGGAACACAGGCTTCCCAAGGGTTATCCTAACCAGTTGTGCCACATGCACAGCCTTCATTTTCAATTTTCAAAACAATTTGTAGTACTTTTGTTCTGAGGTTTTATTAACATCTCATTTGCTTCGCAAATTAGCAAATCATATTACTGTCTTAGCAGAATTGATACTATCATATACAATACCATGGTCTCTTGTATTTAGTGAAATGGACAGGTTAATAAAAAGAGCCTACAATACCTGGAAATTTATCTACCAATAGGTTTACTTTAAAATGGCATCTGGAGAATTTCAAAGAATTCACATATTTGTAATAACAGACTGAACTACAAAACATGCAATTTATGGCTTCAACATCCTAAGCATTACTTTGCTTTATTTTTCTAATGTAGCTGAATATTTTGTGCATATAATATAAAATGATAATCCAAAGACCAAAATTTATTTTTAGCCCACAAAAGAAATTATTTTCCATAAACAAGTGACAGACTTCTATAACTTTAAAATTCATTGCAAGTACACATTTTACCCCACCTCCTTACTTTCATGAGAGAGTCAAATGACTAGCATTCTTAAAAATCAGGTAACTGACTTGGCAGCTGTTAGAATGTGGAAGAGAAAAGTCTTCAAATCCATTTATAACATTATTTCCCCATCCCTGATTCATTTTGGGGGCATCCCACAGGGTCACGCCTCACGCAGGACAAGTAGCACAGAAGAGCACCACAGATAACAGACAGCAGCTAAATGGGGGATATATTTATCAAAATTACGTTAGGTGATGCATGGATCACAATAAATCATTTAATAGTCTATTTCTTGAAGCAGGCATTTGTTAAAGAAAAATGTTTCCAGAACAAAAGCAGTCTACTATATTTAAATGTATATATATATTAATGTTAAAGGTTGTAGGCATTTCATAAATTGTTGAGAAATCGCCTGAAGTCTCATAGTCACATTTGATTTTCATAGTATTCATACATAAATCTTGAACATCATTAAATAGCAAGTCTTCACAAGAAAGAGATCTTAAGGATCTCGTCAGTAATCATTAAAGTTGCAACAGCAAGCTCTGGCTTTACTAATACAGATTCTCTGAGTCGTTCCTATTTCTGTCAACCAGAACAGAACACTCATGTAGAGTGAAATCTTGTTGTTTCTAAAGGTATCCTTAAAACTTCTATAACATTTTAGAACTTTATTTTAGAATTTCACTTAGAAGCTTAATTTAGAATTTGAATAATCTCCTAATATCCTTTAAGTCAGTTTTGATAAAGATATTATTTGATTATCATGGTAAGAAATGTACTTCGGGCCAAAGAGCTATCTTAAAAAATCTTAATGAACACATGTTCTCTGTCTTAACTGTAGAAAAGCAGGAAACTGCTGTGCGTTAGAAAGGCAATAAGAAAGAGACATAAGTTGCTTACAGGTAGTCAGGTAGTAACTGCAAGATTTAATTCATAGAATGTTATCTACAACCATTTTTACACAGAAAATAATCAGAAAATTTGTTCAGTATTGGAGTAAATGAGAGCATATCAACGTATAAAATCATATTTCAACAAAAATACGAATGGACAGAGATACCTGAAAACAAAACCAGGGAACTAGAGAAAGAAGAAACGAAACAAAATCCAAACAAATAAAACTGAACATTCAATGGAATATGGAACTCAAAATCTTCAGGAGTATTCCTTTTATGTTCAGTAACAATTATTTTTGGGTTCCTGGATCAATTATTAAAGGATCAGAGCTAAACAGATTCATGCTAGAACATAGTGTTATAGAAGCATTAACAACTGTAAAAGCTACCGTCTTAAACCTCTCCTGACAGGGAGGTGTCTCTCTATCTAATGGGAATCTAAGGGTAGGCAAGAGTTAAGGGCTTCAGGAAATGAAGCAATAACTAAGCAGTATGATTTTAGCTCTTAAAAATAATTAAGTTTTCCAAAATACCTTATCCATATACTTACTTGAGAAAAGCCGTATTTAACATGCCAGTTTTCCTACTTTGCACTTTTATCCACACTAAATTTTTCACAATTTTAAAGTATCTCTTAAAAAGTCATTAGGTTCCTCACCAGACAGGGGGTGGGGGGAGCCCCCTTGACTGCACTTCATGTTTCAAGCTTCCTTCATCATGCATAAGAATCCTATGCTCAATTCATAAAGAGTTCTTCAGAGAACACATACAGTTTAAAATCAATGATTTACAACTTATCTTACAAAGAAAGTCTTCTCTCTGAAATGAAAACCATGTGTTAGAAATTGAACATTTGATGCAAACATCAAAATCCACCAAATAAGTAACTTCAGCTCTTTGGAAGCAATCAACTCATGCTATGTTGGAAGTTTCCTGTGTAAGGTTCATGTTGCTGACCCACACTTAATATCAAATGCTTGTTGATGAGATCATTTGTTACAAAATGTGTATATTTGTATTTTGAGTATTATCACCATTGATTAGAAGCATTATGGCCCACAACTTAACATATTTCAAGATCATATCTTAATCTGTGCATTATTGTTTGACATTTTTCCATCAAATCTGTATCTCATCTAAGCCATGATTTAAATTAAAAATCATTGGCACAGTACCAGCCATTGAAGTCACTTGGAGAGTGAATCATTGGATGGAAGATCTTCCTCTCTGTTTCTCCTCCTCTCTGTATATCTGGCTTTCCAATAAAAATAAATAAATTTTTCAAAAAAACTACAAAAACTCAAAGAAAAACCACATGGTGACATATCATATGCAAACCAGTGAATACCAAAAATAAGGAACAACATCTTGAAAGCAAGCAGAGAAAAATGCACATTACATACAGGCAAACAGTAATGCAAACAGCTGCATGCTTCTTATCAGAAACCAGGGAGGACAGAAGACATTTGAAGAATACTCCAAAATACTGAGAGGAAAGAACCACAAGCAAAAAAAAAAAAAAAAAAAAAAAAAAAATATGCAGTAAAAATATTTTGTTTAAAAAATTTTTTAAAAAATGCCTCCTGGAAAAAAATGTAACAAATCCATTCTTATAAGAGAGAAGAATGAGAAAGCTGTCAGTAGAGCTGCAGAAAAAGAATATAAAGGATGATCCTCAGCCTTTAAGGCAAACTTTACCAGAGAAAAATGTAAAAATTTGAAACTGCTGTTTAAGAAACTATAGTACAGTAATTTTCTTCTTTTTTTTTTTACATATTTTTTTAATTTGTTATTGGAAAGTCAGATATACAAAGAGGGAGAGACAGAGAGGAAGATCTTCCATTCGCTGATTCACTCCCTAAGCGGCCACAATGGAGCTGAGTGATTCGAAGCCAGGAGCCTTTTCCGGAATTCACATGCAGGTGCAGAGTCCAAAGGCTTTTGGCCATCCTCCTCAGTTTTCCTAGGCCATAAGTAGCTAGCTAGATGAAGTGAGGCAATGGGGATTAGAACCAGCACTCATTAAGAGATCTTGGCACGTGCACGGTGAGGACTTTAGCCACTAGTCTACTGTGTGGTGGGCCCTAATTTTTTTCTTCTAAATTGTTAAAATATCTTAAAAATTGAAAGTAAAGATTAGTACAGCATTATATGAAGGGAATTTAATGTAAATAGGTTTAGTATCTATGACAACTAAGATATATAGGAATGAAGAAACACCATTTTATCACTTATACATTTCCACATTTTATCTTACGTGGTACAACACTAATTTGAAAAAGACTGAAAAATTGCATATACATTGTGGAGAGCGGGACTATGCCCCAAGGTGGCACTTGTTATTGTCTTCTCACGGCACAAAGGCAGTAAACAAGTTTTAGGAAGTTGCAGAAGATTGGTTCAAGATCTCATGCAGTCTGCATGGTGTGCGCGTGATCAGAGCTGTGATTGGTATGTGTGTGCGTGATCAAGGCTATGACTGGTGTATTTGATGCGTGGCCAAGCAGCCCTGTTGGAATTGGCTGTTGATAGGGTTTTAACCTAAGTTTGAGAGACAACAAAGAGAAGGAGGGGGAGGAGGAGGAGGAGAAGAAGAAAAGAGAAAGCCTGTAAATATGCTGTAGTTACTGCCCTTCTGTATTATACTTGGATTTCTTGTTTTGTTATATTATGTAATTAGTTTGTCCTTCAATAAATCCTCGTAAGAGCAAGCAACTGTATTGGAGCTTCCCTTGCTGGACGAGGGACCCCATTAATACATAATGTAATCCTAGAGTAAGCACAATTTGTAAAGAAATACTATTTAAAATTAGTAGAAATGAAATATTAAAAAATTATCAACAAGAAGTCAGGAAAAGGAAGTAAGAAAAATGGAAAACAGGCAGGGGGTGGCAGAAAATAAATTATAAACTGGTAAGTAGAGAAGTGTGCTTTTCTTGATTTGTTTGGTTTCTTTATCCTACTCTAGGCAGGTTTATACTCATAAAGGTCATTTTCAACTCATGGGAACTTGAAAGAACATTATGAAAGCACTTGGTCAGCACGAGGTTACAAAAGCACTTAAGGGAAGCTGTGTTTAGTGGTGATCTGATTCTCCAAAGCTCACCGCATGTTGTACCAAAAAGTGACTGACAGCATGTGTTCAGAGTGCTGACCAAAGTTTCATTTTTTCCTCTTCAGTTACACTGAGAATCTACACTATATTTACATTGAAATTTCCCATTTACACAAGGTACAAATCAAAATACATTTTGCCTATCATGGTGTTTATTTACTATGCGATTAAAACAGTAGATTTACAAAACTTTGCTTTAATCCTAGGTAAAAAATACAGCTTAAGGGAGGGCACAGACTGCCTAGGGACACACCACTTTCATGATGTCTGCAAATATGAAGGTATTTTACAATGTCTGTGGAAAATGCTCTTCAGGAAAAATTTTCTATCCATTGGTTACATGTTTTGGCATCAAAAAAACCTTGTGTTTCAGCTTTTCATTTTTCCAATAATTTATTTTTTTTACTGATCTTTAATACTGTTTACATAGTTGAGAGGGATACATGCTCATGTGGACTTCAATTAGGGTTGAGAGGGTCCGGGCACAGAGGAAGGTGGGTAAGAATAAAATGTTTCAGGGTTTTTTCCCCCTTTATTTCTCCGGTGTCTGCAGAATAGGAAGGTGAGGGGGCTGCTCCTTGCTGTCAGACTACCTCAGCACTGGGGCATGGCGGTCAGTCATTAAGGTGTTACCTGGGTTGTTTTGATAATATGGAGACGTTGTCAGCTTTGTTGCACCAGGGTTGAGGAAATCTTTCCAAAGTCTATTGGCTGACCAAGTCCACTTTAGTGTATCTACAGACCCAGACACTTTCTGCAAAACATGCTAGGAGCATTGTCTAACTTTTTCTACTTCCCACCTTCTCACAAAGCTGAAGCTCGGTCTTGGGTGAGTCAGCTGGTGCGTCAGCTCAACCCGGCATGGCCCACCTTCAATCACAATTCTCAATGGCAATTATTGCAGCCTAGCAACATTGTAATGACCTACACACTGGCGCTAACATGTGCCAGCAGGTGCTGCTATCTAGCAAAGCCTGGCCTGTGCTCAGACCCAGCTCACACACATGCTAAGGGTGCTGCATCCATGCTTGGCCTAACCCTCCTCCAGCCCTGGCTCCAGGTATAACCTGGCAGAGGAGTTCTCCAAGTTGCCCTACCAGGCCCATCTCTAGCCACAAGTCTTATGCATGTCGCCTTGATCTTGCTTGATCTGTCTTCATTTCGGACCTTTGCATCTGCTGGCAGGTGCTGCAGCCTGGCCCAACCAGACCTCCTCCTTCCTAGCTCTATCTCCCATGCCAGTGAGCTCCTGGGACCAACCTGGCTTGCTAGTCACCACCTCTCCCCAGCTCTTGTGCAAACCTGCAAGGGCTATAGACCCACATAGGCAAGCCCAAAAATCGCCTACAGAATCTGCTTCTAGATTTGTTCTCTCCCATTCTGGTGGGTGTTAACAGCCCAGCCTGAGTGACCCACCCTCTTTCCGTACACGTGCAGGTGGGTACTGTGGCTTTGCACAGCCAGGCATGGTCCCACTTCCAGCTTTCATATATACCATCAGGCAGTATGAAATGGACTTAGCCCTGGTCTCCCACGTGGGTGGATGCCTTGGCCTGACCCAGACATGCCTTCAGGATTTTCCATTCTAAACTAATCAGTCTCAGTTGCCTCAGAGTACAGTGGCCCGGTGCATGGAGGAGCCCAGATGTCACTGTTCACCTGTCAAGCCCCCACTCTAAAATGTCCCGTGGCCCTCTTCCCTGGGCAATTTGCAGCCCCATTCATACACCACACAGCACTGCAGTGTGTCTGGGGGCAAGGGTAATATGTCTCACTCCAGCATTCTAAGTCTTCCCCATGTATCTTTAAAAACAAAATAAAATAGGCCATTTTCCTGCACACTGGTATAGTTAACACAGATTTGACATTAACCGGGTGCAGAATATCTGCCAGCTGTTGGCTACTTTTCTCCTAGCAGTCTAACACTTGCCTAAATACAAGGCATCCTAGGCAGTTGGCTACAGCTATGGGAAATAACATTCTTTATTTGTATTTTAAATATATTGTAAATGTTTCTTTAATTCTTCTATTCTCTTTTTAACTTTTCAATAGTTTCAATATAGCTCACAGATATAATTCTAACATACGGTATTTTCTATCTCCCTGCCTCATCTTCTTCCCATTCCCTTTGCTGATTGTTTGCTTGTTTGCTTTCCTCCTTCCTTCTTTCCTTCATTTATTTTTCCTTTCTTTTCCAAGAAAAATTTGCAGTATCTTTGAATCCTAATTCTGCTATATCTAGAGCATGAAAAATCATACTTGATATTTCATTTTTCATTAAAAGCAGAACTAAATAATATGTTTAAAATGATAAATACAGTGACAAAAACATAATTCAATTTAGTACATACTATTTAAATTTGGTGATAAAGGAACTCAGGAACAGTAGGTTTAGGAAACAAATCTACCAAAAAAAAAAAAACAAAAACACTGTAAACTAAAATATATCAAGCCTAAATTAACCTCCTTCTTAAAGCCTAAATTTGCCAAAAAAAAAAAAAAAAGGTACTATAGAGAATGAACCACAATCCTTGTACCCAAGCAATTGAGTCTCACTTGATCCTAGCAGCTGAACTTCCAGTCAATCAGAATGACAGAACCATGTAAAGGAAACACGACTTTCTTTATGCCACTTCTTTGCTGGCTATAAATATTACATGCATATGTGATGGAGTACAGATTCTGAATCATCTAGCTCAAGGAAAGTTCTTTAAAATACTAGAATTCCTGATTCATTCTTAGCTTCAGTTATGATCCTGCCATTCTCCACTGTCAACTCATAATCATGATTCATTTTCTCACAATTTCACACACTGAATAATTTGTGGTTTAGAACACTAACAACAAAGCTGTTGTGATGAAGTGAAAAGAACTCAGCCTCGCACCTATTGGCTGTGCAATACTAGATATATCACTTTACTCCTGCTGCCTCAGTTTTCTCACCTTTTTTTTTTTAAAGATTTATTCATTTTATTATAGCCAGATATACACAGAGGAGGAGAGACAGAGAGGAAGATCTTCCGTCCGATGATTCACTCCCCAAGTGAGCCACAACGGGCCGGTGCACACCGATCCGATGCCGGGAACCTGGAATCTCTTCCAGGTCTCCCACACGGGTGCAGGGTCCCAATGCATTGGGCCATCCTCGACTGCTTTTCCAGGCCACAAGCAGGGAGCTGGATGGGAAGTGGAGCTGCCGAGATTAGAACCGGCGCCCCATATGGGATCCCGGGGCTTTCAAGGAGAGGACTTTAGCTGCTAGGCCACTGCGCCGGGCCCAGTTTTCTCACCTTTAAAGTATGGATTATATCAACTGTTTTCTACAGAAACTAACTATATTTGTCTTACAGCTCAGTACATTATATAAATAAAATAGTGGCAACTATTACTATTCATATTTTTCTTTACATATGTAACAAGTGATTGCCACTATGTGCAATCTCACACACTCATCTCACATATTCTTCTGATTCCCTCAGTATGGTTAATACTTTATTGTAATTTATCACTGAACATTTATTGATCCATATATAAAACCTATTTGCCCATTCATCACTAATCTTACATTTTTTATTTCCAATCCCTAAAAAAAGTATACATTATTTTTTTAAAGATTTATTCATTTTTATTACAGCCAGATATACACAGAGGAGCAGAGACAGAGAGGAAGATCCTCCGTCCGATGATTCACTCCCCAAGTGAGCCACAACGGGCTGATGCACGCCGATCCGATGCCGGGAACCTGGAACCCCCTCCGGGTCTCCCACGCGGGTGCAGGGTCCCAACGCATCGGGCCGTCCTCGACCGCTTTCCCAGGCCACAAGCAGGGAGCTGGATGGGAAGTGGAGCTGCCGGGATTAGAACCGGCGCCCACATGGGACCCCGGGGCATTCAAGGCGAAGACTTTAGCCGCTAGGCCATGCCGCCGGGCCCAAATATACATTATTTTTAAAACTTACTCCTGAGAAGCTGCATGCACACACAGCACAAGGGAACTATAAGTGATTATTATAATTTCTTGAGTCATCACTAATATTTCATCTCAGCTATCTCTTCACTGATTGTCAAACTATCATTTCCTAAAAATTTTATCATCTTAATCCTCTAAAACTGAATACTTTATCCTTTCAAACTTTGGTAATTCAAAAGTGAAGAAAGTTAAAGAACAAGTAAAATGTTTTTTCTTGGGAATACAGAAGAGCAACCGATAAGTTTACATATATAAATCTCCCCTTAGTTGCACATAAACACACATATGTACATGTAGACATACATGTACAAAAAGACATATCAGAAATTAAGAAACTGAAATGTATTCAATTGTTTTCCTCAAGAAACATCCTCTTTGTCAGATCTAAATAAAGATGATAAAGAGAAAAAAATAAAAGTACATCTCATAACACAGATTAGATACTGTTAAGCTTATAAAATAAACTGTTTCCTACTGGAAGCTACTTCTTACAAGCAGAATCAGAGCTTCTCAAAAGGATAATAGGGAACCTCTTTAAGTTGTTGAACTTGGGTAAGTTCATACGACAGGTTTCCAGAGGAAGTTTAGAAACTGAAGGAAGCGCCTCAAGCTGCAGAGTCACCTCTCCCTGGGCGGGCATCCTGTTCTTGCACCTCACATAGAAAAGCAGAGCACACATTTCTTTCCCATTTATTATTTCATTCTCAAGGGAAAAGCAAGGAAATAACAGTGGCTCAAAGTGTTCAAGTATAGTTCTCATTAAAGTTGTTCTAAGAAAAAGGCATCAGCCAGGCTGGGGTAGCTGATTTTATCCACTGTGGAATACTATTAAGCCATAACAAATGAAATGTTGTCTTTTGAAACAAAATGGATACAACTGGAAACCACTACACATAGTGAAACATGTCAGTCCTAGAAAAACAAAATACCATGTTTTACTTGATCTGTAACAATTAATACAGAGTACAAAATTTTGTAATTCATGTGAATAAGATGACACTTTTGAGATTTGATTATTGTTTATAGCCTTTGTCTATACTATTAAATACTGGTTTTATTCCTATTTCTAGTTGTTGAATTATTGATCAAATTGAATGTTAAGCTTGCAGTTCTGAACACTAAGTATGTGACCATAAAAATTAAAAAAAAAAAAAAACACAAAAGGAAATAAAGGATAGTAAGTTGGGAACACTGGCAGAGGGTGGGTAGGGCAGGAAGTATCATGTGCTCCTAAATCTGTTTTGTGAAATACATGAAATTTACTCACCTTATACAAAAATTAAATAAAAATTGCCAAAGTCAGCATTGTCAAAACTATATTCTGATCAAAAGTTTTAACAAACAAAAGCAGGGATTTTTTGTCCTTTATCCAAGTTAATGATAATATAATAAGTGCTAGTCAAATTAACAGTTGTTATTAATTATGAAGCACAAAATAGCATCTATATTCCTCATCAAAAGGTTAAATAGATCTTTACAGAAAACTGTGAGGAGCAAAAGATGTCATCACATAGCATTAACACATACTGTAAATAAAAATTTTCAGTCTGGTTCCCCAGAAACTTCTGATATAATAAAGGTGATTGTTCCTTTATTGATTGTTCACAGTGTAAAGAAGAAAAACATCCTAGTGGCCCTTTCTTAGCCCAGTTACTCTTTCCTTCCACCTTGTTACATAGAAGGAAACATGGTTGATACACGAAAGAAACAGAAACACTTGTCACTGGCCCATGAAACTGTCAAAAAAGCAGAGTAAATATTGGAAACCGCTGATGTAGTGTAGTTTCCGAATTTTTATTCTGATGAGAAGCAACCAAGCCTCCTTTCACAAGAGGTTTATTCAAGAACTGAAAATAGAGTAAGCGGCAAATAACAATTCTAAGTTTTAGCTTAAAGAAAACTTGTCAAGTATACTCCAAGCAAATAGGGTTTCTAAGGTTCCGTTTTAGAAAATCAATAGCAGTATCAGGCAGTACTATACCAATAGAAATTTTTAAAGCATTTATAGAATCTTCTATCTTTCAACTGAGAGTTTTGATTTTAAGTCTCTGTCCCACTGATGCAATGTATTGATTTTCCTTCCCAATGTTTATGAGGTCATTTCTTTTTATAAGAAGACCACTACAATGTACATATTAATTGAAGTGGAAAAGGTGAAGTACAGATTATTGTAAAAAATTTCATGTTATAAATTATAAGGAATATAATCTGCATTTTTAGATAGCATGCCCATTCTGTCCATCTGTGAGACAGAAAGCATCATGGGAACTGACTAGCATGACTTTTATCATGACTACAAAACTAATAGGCCATATACAATAGTAAAAAGGAAAAAAAGACTTAAACAAGCTTTTGTGACTCCAAGCTGTGTTCTATTCACTAATGACGAAAATAGGCAATTTTTATTTTTAAAGAATCATTTTTTGAATTTAGTCTGTAAAATCTTAAAGAACTTAAATTCTGGGGGAAAAGAGTCTTCTTTCATTGTGTGATATCATTTAAAAAATAGCTGCAAGTTCCTAGAACTCGCATTTACTTTTAACATATTGGTTACTCATTACTATGTCAACTAATTCCATAATGATGTAAATTTTTGCTGATGGTATGTTGGAGCTTTCAATTGACTGGGATGATACTCTGCTGGCTCTGTCTTCAGGCCAGAGAGGATATACCTAAGAAGCCGTTGAACTTGACTGGACAGTAAGATGCTGGACTCTATGTTTGGTATACGCTTGCAATGGGGGAATCTCAACTGAACTTGAACTGTGGTTATGCAACAAGGTGGAGGAATCCACCATGGTGGGAGGGTTTGGGGAGGGGTGGGGAGAACCCAAGTACCTATGAAACTGTGTCACATAATACAACGTAATTAACGAATTAAAAATAATAAATAATAAAAAAATAGCTGCAGACCCCTGACTTAATTTTTTAGTATTTTTATGAATACAGAATCACAGAAAAATTGTACTAAGTTATTCTTGAGGCTCACAGTGGTGTCACAGCCAATCCTCTGCCTGTGATACGGCATCCCACTTGGATTCTAGTCCATGCCCGAGTTGCTCTACTTCCAAAACAGAGCCTTGCTAATGGCCAAGGAAATGGCAGAGGATGGATCACGTCCTTGGTCGCCTGCACCCACAAGGGAGACATGGAGAAAACTCCTGGCTTGTAGCTTTTTTATACTAGCCTTCAAAAAAGAAAATGCACTTATTCTAAAATCATTTTTACCATGAACTAAAAAATTAAATGCTAAGGAATGATATACTACCTGTTGAAATCCATGTTATTGTTTTGTCTGTTTTTTCCATACAGTCAACCTTAGACACCATAATATAGTTTCTATTAACTGCCAGATGGTAATGACAATTCCTCTTTTTTAAATTGATTTATTTTAAAGGCAAATTACAGAGAGGAGAGACAGATGAAAATATATTCTACCCCCCGGTTCATACCCCAAATGGTAACAACAGCCGGAGCTGAGCAAATCCAAAGCCAGGTGCCAGGAGCCTCTTCTGGGTTTCCCATGTGGGCACAGGACCTCCCAGGGACTTGGGTCATGTTCCAGCATGTAGCAGAATAGGAGATCAAACTATGATGAGATCATTATGGAATAGAGTAGTCACATAAAGCAGGATTATTTACATTTTTATAAAAAGAGGAAAAGAAACTCAGTCCACAACAGGAACACACAAAGTGACAATGAAAGCAGAAATTGAGGTGCTGTAAGCTGTAGGTAAATGCCAACAGTCTATCAGAACACCACATGCAACACAAAGCACAGATGTCTCCTCCAGATTCCACAAAATCATGACTCTCTTGACATTCATTTTAGACACTAAGTGTCTCCAACACACAGAAAATGAAGTTCTGGCTTTATTATGCCACCCAAAGTACAGTATTTTTAACAGTAGTCTCTGAAAACTGATATATATTAAAACGAAAAGAAATTTTCCATATTAAACTAGTCTATGAACTTCTTTTTCCACGTAGAACATGGTGTATACTTCAACAGGCTAGTTGAGAATGGAATCCAAAGATAAACCAATTTGGTGTAAAAAAATTGAAATTCTTAAATAAATATGTATTTCCCATGAAATTTTATGAAAGCCAGGGAACAAAGACAGAGGGCTTCAACCTTCTGGCTCACTAGGCAAATGCCTACAATTAGGAGTTGGACCAGGCTGAATCCAGGAGCAGGGAAATCAATCCAGATTTCCAAGATTCAGGGACCTGATACTTCAGTCATCAACAGCTGCCTTCTATGACATGCATGAGCAGATAGCTGGTTTGGAACTGGAGCAACAACTTAGATCTTGGCACTACCATGCGGGTCATGGGCATCCCAATCAACAGCTTAACCAATGCACCAAATGCTAGTCTCCTCTCCCTCCAATGCATATTCTGGTCAAAAGGCAAGACAGCAATTTGTGGACCAAGTATGTGATATGTTTGCCAAATTCTTATTTACTTAGATATTAAAATTATTCTGCATTTTCTGGAAAGAGCAATCCTACCAACATAAGAGCATCTATTCAAATATAATAAATCATCTAGCATATTACATAAAGTATTTCCACTGTAAATTTTGTATATTTAATAACCTTCAAAAGTTCAACATGCACTATGAAGCTATAATAGTTGTTAACATAATCCTAACTGTTGTAAATATATAAATCTCCTTTTACTACATCATAATATATAAACCAAAAACTTGTTTCAACAAAAAAAAAATTCAGCTCTTACAAGGATTCACTACCATGTATCAGCTCTTTAAATAATTACAAAAGATGATAAATCTCAAAATATTCAACAGCTGAACAATATTATGTTACTGTTAAGTATATTAAGTATCTTTCTTTCACCAACATGTTCCTCCACCTCTAATTTCTTTGTAATGCTTATGCCAGTTAAAATTAATTTTTAAACTTCAAAGTATTTATTTAAATGTCTTAATCACACCTCAAAAACTATGTATTTTCCTGACGTTTATAACAAAATTAGGATAGACTCAAGATGCACAAAGCATATTTCTAAGAGATATTTGATTTTTATCACCTCAAGTTACAAACATGATTGAAGATTTTACTTTGTTCATCAAAATGTTCCAATAGCTTGTCCACTTAGAAAATGGCAATTCTTCAGTGCTTTATTGTTTTAATTCAGTTACATGCTTAACTTTTGAGAAGTGCTGTTACCAACATTTTCTTTTTTTGTTTGTTTTTTTTTATTTATTTATTTATAATATATATGTATATATATATATATATTTTTTTATGAATTACATTGCATTATGTGACACAGTTTCATAGGCTCTGGGGATTCCCCCAACCCCTTCCCAAACATTTTCATAGCAGTTTAGTTTCTAACTAATATTTTTATAAACTGTCAAATATTATCCATTCATTCCTTAAATAATCTCACTAATTTATACTTGGCTAGTACTCATAATGTTGTAGTAATTAAGATATTCAATTGTATATTTATTTACTACAGTTCTAACTAAGCAGAACAATTGAAAACTGCTTTATGAAGTTGTCTGTGGAAAGTTAATAGCTTTTTACTTTGCACATTAAAAACCATGTGCTTTATTTATCTCACCATTAATCAATACAAGCACATAAGCGAAGTGTTCATGGCACTTATTGCTTCACTGCTCTTATATAATTCTAAGAATCCAATGGACATTTTGTGCTATTTTGTCTTCTTCTTTACACCTTACATTAACCTTTTGCTTTTTAGTATGCCTGCATTACAGGATGATGTTACCATGCCTCATCTGTCAGTTTTTTAACTATCACCTAACCTTGAACACAGAGAATAACTTAGTTAAGTAGTATAGAATCAACATTCATTTTAGACTGGAATTTCAAAGTATCTTGCAAAAAATAAAAATAGGAAAGCACTATCGTCTTCTCTTTCTTCCCTTTCCCCAGAATGCCTATGGTGAAATTAGTACTTAACCATATTTATTATAGTGTTACAGAGACAGAAGGACTCATGAATTCACTCTCCAAACAGCTGCAATAGTCAAGGCTTGTCCTGGTTTAAGCCTTGAGCCAAGAGATTTATCCAGGTCACCAAGTGGGTGGCAGAGATCCAAGTACTGGGGCCATCTTCTGCCACTTTCCCAGGTGCATTAGTAGCGAACCAGATCAGAAGTAAAGTAACTGGCACACAAACCATCACATTTTTTAGATAAATTTACTCACTATGCCACTGTGCCAGAACCACAGCATTTAAGTTTGTATTTCTTATTAAATGAATGTTTGTTTAACTCTCAGTCACATACATTTTCCTTCTAGGTTTTTTTATTTTGAATTTTATGGTACAAATCCTTAGGGTCTTGGATACCCCCGTTAAATTCCCACTCCCAACTGATTTTCCCCATTACAATAATACAGTCCTTAATAAGCAGTCATGATTCCATCAGTCTGTTATTTAGTGTGCTCTGACATTGCTAGTACAGACAATGTCAGACAGTGCAGCATCTCACTGTCTATATATGTCCAACAGTTTCATTGGGAGTCCATCTTTGATTTGGAAGTAGGGATGCACACTGCATTGTGAGTGTGTATGTGTGTATGTATCACTATACATTCCCTTAAATGAGAAGCCACGTAGGAAAGTGATCTAAATAGTTAGCTTTCAACATACTATGAGACAAAGGTTCAGATGCATTTTATATGATATATAATTATTCTAACACTATTTATTGTCAAGACTTGTTACATACTTTGTCATGTGTACTTACAAAAGATATAAGTGACTCTACATGTTATGTCTGATTTTGTAGAATTTATTTTGCTGCAATAGTCTGTATAACCTTTTATACTAAAGCTATATATTCTTAACAATTATACTTTTATTAATACATATTGAATTATGATATTATAATTCTCCATTTTGTGTTATTTCAAAAAATTATTTGTGTCACACTATATCCTTTGCAGAAATTCAGGAATTCTATTATACAGCAGGGTTACAGATTATGCTAACATAATGAGGAAGGAGTATGGGAATATGGGTAGAAGAAAGATTGGTGCTCCTAAACCTGTAACGTGAAATGCATGGAAAATGTTCACCTTCTAAAAACAAAATCTTTAAGTTGTTTTAATAATGCCATCTCACTTTTGTGTCTCTGTTTTCTTCATTATCATCAGTTCCAACAGCCAGATGGTAATATGACATGCTCTGAATCTTTGTGGTTTTTTGTGTGTTTCCTGTATTATAAAATGCTTGAGTATTTTGGATTTGTACATTGGAAATTGTAATTATTTCATCAATTGGGTTTTGTGCTAAGCTGTCCTTACTTAAACATTTTGTGAATGTCAATTCACACAAATAAGACAATTTTGCATTATTGTAAAGTTCACTAATGTTCATTTTTTCTTGTAATTTTCCATCTTTGTTTCATTTTGGATGATTTCTAATGCCTTAGATATTTTACTCTGTACTATATGAACATCTTTTAATTCCACTCCAACTGTTTTCTTCAAAGTAGCGAGTTTTCCTCTTTCTTGAGGTCTGAATTCAGTTGATATGATATTTGGTTGTTCTGTCACTTTGTGTGTGGTTTCCTCCACTTTATTGAAAACTTGAAGCCTATTTTTAAAGTGATTTTATGTCCTTATCTTGTAATTTATTATCTCTGTTAGTAGTATTTCTGATTGATCTTTCTCATGGCTTTGAGTCATATTATCTTGTTTCTTGCTGCTCTAGAAATGTTGGCTAGAACATCAGTTATTTCTAATTTTCAACTTGAGAATTTTCCTTTTTGCTCTGTTCTAGGACAACAATCTAGGATGTACTTAGTCTGAACCTTTATATTTTAATTACTAATTTTCAAATTGATTAGTTCAAGCATCAAACAGTCTTTGATATATGGTTAATTTGCACCACTTTCAAGGACTCTATTAATTTGTATAAGTTCTGTCCAAGGATGTCATAACAAGCTATCACAAACTAGATGAGTTAAAGCAACAGAAGTCTATTTTCTTAAAATGCTGGAGACCGGAAATCAAATTAGGTGTCACAAGGATCATGTTTTCTCCTAGTCTGACAGCTGCTTTTAATCCTTTCCACTCCTTTGCTTACAGAAGCATGATTCCAGTCTCTTCAAGCATCACACGGCTGCCTTCTCTCTGTTTCTCTTGAGATAAGATTCTGCTCTCTGAGTGTTTGGTGCTCCTGTGTTTCTCCTCTTCCTTGTATAATAAGAAGTATTTCTGGATTAAGGATCCACTGAGTTTCTTTCTAATCTCTGTGAAGACCTTACTTCCAAAAAAGTACCATTCCCATGATCTTTTTGAAGGACATAATTATTCCCACAGTGTAATTGTTGCTATATGTCACAAGGTCTTTGTATTAGCAGTGGTATGGCATGGGCAAATTCTTATCATTTGTGAGATACCAAGATTACCTATAGCTTTCTGAGGTTTTTCCACCAGAAATTGGTGGTTTCTTGAAACACACTTTTTTTAAAAAAAATCTACCTGAATATCAAAAAAATTTTCTCTGTGCAGCTTCTTCATCTTCTTACTGTGTTTCATTAATCCCAGTTGGAACTCAAACTACTCCAATTCAGTGAGACAGCCAACTTTGTGGGATACAGCCTAGAACCTTTTCCTAGTTAATAATCATGACATGTGAAGATATAAAGCCCTTTGCTTCTCTTACTTCAAGGATCACCAATCATTACTTTTTATTGGTAAATGCCTTATTTATGTTTTTGTTTTTCATTTTCTAATCAATTAACACAACTATAAGTGATAAAAATGTTTTCCTATTGTTTTATGATGCATAAAATCATGTTAACAGACTTACATATATACTTCTACTCATCTGTAGTCAGTGGCCAGCATGGTGGCATAGCAAGTTAAGTTTCCACCTGCAATGCTGGCATCCATTCAAGTCCCAGCTGCTCCACTTACAATCCAGCTCCTGGGTAATGCTCCAGGGAAAACAGCAGAAGTCAGCCCAAGTGCTTGGTCCATGAACCCACATGAGACACCAGGAAGAAGCTGCTGGTTGCAGCTACTTGGAGAGTGAATCATAGCATACAAGATCTCTATCCCTCTCTGTTTCCATCGTCCTTTGTCTCTCTGTCTCAAATTTGCCTGTTCATTCTCCAAGTGGCCACAACAGCCAAGTTTGGAACAGGTCAAAGCCAGAGGCAAGGAACTCTAAGTTTCCTAATGAGCAGTATCCTCCACTGCCTTCCCAGGCACATTAGCAGGTAGCTGGATCTGAAGGACGCAGTTGGCATAACGAAGTAGGATGCTAGCAATGCAAGAGGTGTCTTACTTGCTTGCCATGTCAATCTATGAAATTTTCTTTAATATTTCCTGCAAATATGCTGACTAAAAATCTTTTACAATAGCACAAATATACTAATCTTTTATCAGTTATATGCTACCCTTTCATGCTGAAAGAATATTTTAACAATATTTTATAAAAACATTAATAAAACAATGCAGTGACAAACTGGTGTTTGCCAAATAACTTCTAACCAGTACATAATCTGACTTATCTGATATTTGACATAATAAATCTGAATAAATTAACTAGAAATTCTCATATCCAATGTAGAAATGTAAATAATATCCCTAAAAGGATCAGAAGATTAATTCAGTGACTCCCTTGTCATGGAAACTTAAAACCAAATTTGGCAAATATTCATGAGCTTCATGTAAGCAGAAATTTAGATTCAGGCTATACAGGTAAGACACCACAAACAGTTTATAATCAATTTTGACAAAATACTATTATACCATATCCCTTAATTGCAACATTACCCAGAATTTTGAATTTTTTTTCTAATTGCAATTATTGCCTAGTGCTTATTAAGATAGGTCTTAAATGCTATAGACTCCTAGCACACAATCTGCTGGGCACGATGACTAGAGTGTGGCTATCAGTTTCATTCACTCTTGGTCTTTGCTCATTTCCTGATTTTCATTCACTGACATGATTATCCTAAACTGTTGCCTAAAATTTTATCTACCTGTTTTAATTTACCTTTCTACTGTGCTCTAATCTGCCTACATAAAGATTTAACTGGAGTTGCTTTCACCTTAGTCTTGCTAAGAAGGCTTGGACTCTGTAAACAGGGCAGATGCAAAGAACATCTCTCAAATGATGAAATTCAATTGCCAACAGACAAATTTTAAAAAAACTCTCAGGTTCACTAGCCATCAGAATGGCAATATCAGAAAATCAAAAAGCAATAAATGCTAGTGAGGATGGGCAGAAAAATGTATTTTATTTCACTGATGGTGGTAATGTAAATTAGTACAACAATTATGCAAGACAGACCTAGCTTATGAACCAGCCATCACACTCCATGGAATTTATCTATATCAACATATAAGAGTTGTCTGTAACTCTATGTTTATAGCAACTCAATTCACAAGTAAGATGAGAAACCATCCCAGATGCAAATGACTGGATAAGAAAAATGTGGTACAGATACACTATGAAATACTACTCAGCCATAAAAATCATGGAATTTTGTCTTTTGCAATGAAAAGCATGCAACTGGAAACCATTACATTTTTAAAATGAGCCAGTTCCAAAAAGGCAAATACTATACATCTTGCCTAACCTCTGTTAACCCATAAACAGAGTACAAAAACCCTGTAATTTATAGGTGCAAGAGTGACATTCTGGGATTTGATTATTGTGTACAGCCTTTCTTTATACATCCAAGGCACAGTAAATGCTTTGGTTTGGTTGTTCTTTGATGTTATTTTCTCTACTTACCAGGTGTCAATATCTTTATCTAATGAAGTAGTAAACCTATGACTGTGAATTAAAATGAAAGCATGCTATTGCAAAAACTCAAAAGAAAAAATGAAATAAGAAAAGAGGAGGGTAGGAAATATCAGTACAATCCTAAATTCATACTGTGGTAGATGTGGAATATTTGACCATCTTGTAAGACTAAATTTTCAAATTGAAATGACCTGAAGGAATCTCAAAATCACATATCTGTTAGGTCTCAAGCTCCACTTTCTTTGAACACCAATACAGCAGCTCAGAATATACAATACATAAAACTTCAAGTTCTCCAATACTTATTGTATGTAGCCTTGCAAGAAGCAGAAAATAACATGCCAATGGATAGAGACGCTTATTTTTATCACTCTGATGAGGAATGGCCTGCCCAACCTTCTCTTATTAGAGTTAGATAAATCAAATCAATAGCATTTGAGAGGTTATATACATGTGATAGAGAGAGGAGCAACCAGCCACTTCTCACTCTGCACACAGTCTAAAGTGATGATCAATTCCCAAGAGTTAAAAAGCATTTAAAATAGGAAAAAAAGTTTTGGTAAGGAGACAAGAAACAATGAGTGTGATTTTTGTTAAGTATTGACTCTGTGTTAGAAGGATTATATGCAAGAAGCTACTGTGGCCCTTGTAGTCCAGAACTCTGAGGTCAGTCATTTCCTATCAGATTTCCCAAACTGGACTGAAGCAGCCCAGAACCCTCCTCTTAGGGTCTGGTGACATCAGAACAACAGCCAGGATCCCCAGGAGGTCCTCAGTGATAAAAGAATTGTAAATTTCCTTCTGGACTCAGGAGAGGAGCTTTTGCTGGTCCTTACTTAGTTCCAGCTTTGGCTCCTCATCCTCTCTTGCACTGACCACCAGGGCCGCTCAGGAGCCCCAAAATTAGCTCAGCTAGACACAGAGAGAATAATACAGAAAGTTTTGAACAGACAGGAATAAATCAGCTGGCCTATTAATAGCTCAGCCTGTACCTTACTAGTCAGGCTCCCGATTTGGTTTTTCCTAGACCTTACTAGGTAGGATGCAGAGTGCAGTTATTCCTCATTTGCTAAATTATTGGGGATTTCTCTGCTCACCTACCTAAGACTGTTCTACTCTTCAATTGTTAATATATGGATTGTTAGAGTTATAAGACTGTTTTGGTTGCCCTAGAATGCTCGAAGTTCTGTAAAATCTTGCTTGAATATTATAAACTGCTAAATTTAAATTTTAAAAAAAAACAGAAGCTACTGTGGAAAAATTTAGAGTCTTGAGCTACTTAGCAGTCATTTCTCCATCTCCTCTTTTTGACTGAACCTTATTTTGTTTTCTTCATCAGGAATCTCTGGAAGCAAATGGTTTACATGGACTTTGTTAAGCTCTTTCCACTCTCCTTGACAGCAGTAAGTGCCATCATAAAAACCCAGATTTAGTGACTGTTTGGATTAAACAGAATCATCCAAAGTGACTACTCTGAATCATAATGTTCATTTTTATGAGTAGTTCTTTTAGACCTGCTGTTCTCTACATTTTATAGTCATGCCAATGATTCACTTGCTCTTAGCAGCCCAGTTCAGCCTTTTTTGTAGAAACTTGCACATGAGACTTCCCCTGTTAAGGTTTAATATTTCCCTGCATTGCACATTCACTGTAGCCTGAAGATTCCATATCTGAATGTCCAAAGATTTCCATGTCTTAGTCCCACAATCTGATAATATGTTAATTGACACAATAGAAGGGATCATGCGAGTGTAGTTAAGAATTCAAGAAGATAAAACTATCCGGAATTACAAGCATGGGTTTATTGTATGCCGAAGTTCATATGAGGGGGATAAATTAAGTAACAGTGGAAGATGTGGTAGCATCTTACATATATTATACAATTACCGATAATAAATCTAAAAAAGACACTATGAGAATGAATCAATGGCTTCAAGGGATTAGAGATAGCTTGAGGGAAAAAGATAGTTGCAGATAAGCAAAGTTTGGGGGTATGAAGACAGGTGTGAATATAGAATAGTCTGAATGAACTCATGTGGTAGAGAAGACTTCTGTATCTTTTTTTAAAACAGTCATGAGGAATGGAAATCCCAAATGAACATCTACAAACCAATAAATTTGACAAGCACAGTAAAATCCATACAGGGAAAAAGAACATTATCTTCAACAACTGGTGCTAGGAAAATTGGGTCTATGTGTACATAAACATAAAACAAAACCCCTACTTTATCCCCTTAAACATAAACAATCTCAAGACAGATCAAGAATCTAAATCTATGACCTGATATCTTCAAATTCAGAGGAAACCATGGAGGGATCTCTGTATCACATAGATACCAGATACCAGACATCAGATGCACGGGCAATTAAAACAAAAACAGACAACTGATATTATCATGCTAAGAAGCTTCTGCACTGCAGAGAACACCTTCAACACACCTAAGAGACAACCAACAGAATGGAAAAAAACATTTGCAAATGATGCAACTGATAGGGGATAAACCTCAAAAACCTCAACAACAAAACAAACAATTCAGTTAAGAAATGGGCAATGAAAATGCAAAGACAATTTTGCAAGGGTGAAATACAAATGGCCAACAGATGCATGAAAAAATGCTCAAGATAGCTATTCATCAGGGAAATGCAAATAAAAATCACAATGTTTCACCTCACCTGAGTTAGAATAACTATCATACAGAAGTCAATAATGAATGTTTGTGAGGATGTGAATCTACCTATGGTGGTAATGTGAACTAGTACAACCACTATGTAGAACAGCATGTAAATTCTTCTCCTATCTGAAAATTGATTCACTATATTGTTTGTTGTCTGGCAGTGATGGACTTGATGCACAAGGCTGACAATCACATGTGTGGATTACTGAGTGATGGGCAATACCCAGAGTTTATTAGTAGCATCAGACTTTTACAGACAGAGGGTCACATAGGATAAGGGAGGATTGTTTGAGGAGTGTATGTATCAACAACAGGGAGTTGACTTGAGATTATGGGAGTTCCCATAAGTCTGTCTATAGATCCTAGCAATCATTTCCACACCCTTGTCTGGAAGTGTTTCTCTGTGATCTGTATATACAATCTTCCTTCTAAACCATAAGACCTAGCCAGCCTACTCTAAGGAATTTTCCCAAAGAAATGAAATGAGCAAATGGGAGGAGGGAAATCCATATAACCATGTTTATTGAAGCTCAATTCACAACAGCTAATATATGGATGTCCATTAACAGATGACTGGATAAAGAAAATGTGGAACAGATATAACAGGAAATACTACTACTCAACCATCAAAAGCATGAAATCCTGTCTTTTATAACAAAATGGATGCAAGTGGCTTAGTTCCAGAAGGATAAATATTGTATATTTTGTATAATTATACTTTCTGTATTAATTACAGAAAGTATAATTAGAGTGAGACTGACATTTTGATAGCTGATTATTGTTTACAACCTTTGTCTATACACTTCAGGAAAAAAATGTCTTTCTATAAGGTGAAATCTTTACCTATTAGACTGTTAAGCCTATAATTGTGAGGAAAACCAAAAGTAAGCCACTGCAAAAATTACAAAAGAAGAAAAAGGAAAGAAGGAAAATTGATACGAATAGGGAACACAGGCATGAGGGAGTATAGGATGGAAACCAGCACTTTGCTCCTAAATCTGTATTGTGAAATTGGTTCACTTTATATAAACAATGGAAAATACCTTTTACAAAAATGAAGTTTTTGTTTTTGCTTTAGCATTTAATTATTTATTTGAAAGAGTTACACAGAAAGAGAGGGGGAGACAGAAAAAGACCTTCCATCTTTTGGTTCAGTCCCAAATAATGGAATGGCCAGTACTGGGCCACGCAGTGTCCAGGACCCAGGAGCTTCTTCCAGGTCTCCACACAATTCTTGGGTCTAAGTGGGTCATGCTCTGCTGCTCTGATGTTCAGTCAGAAATCTAATCCTCCTGCTGGAGTTGTTCACAATTATTTGCATAAATTCTATAGTCAATATTTGTTCAGGTAAGCAAGCAGGCAAAATAAATAAATTCTGTATCAAATACAAGAACACATCTATATTCATTGTTGAAGATACCTGAATCTTTTCTCAAATTAGTTGTTACATCCAGTCTAATCATATATGTGTGTATGAGTATGTGTACACATGCACGCTTCAAATAGGGCCAAGACAATAAAACAGAGACAGGATTAAAACTATCTGTAGCCAAATGGAAGAGTTAATATAGCTTTAAAAAAAGTATATGGCTTTTTCTTATAAGTACTGTCAATTAACAGGATCACCTTTAATTGGTTAGTTATTTGCAAAAGGATGACTCCAGTATAAATAAAGACTTTTAAAACCATGACCATCTATCTATCTATCTATATGTATATATATATATATATGCACATATATATACCATTTATAAATACTGACACATATTTATTTATATATATATAAAACTTTCAACTATTTAATTCAAAGTGAGTTCACCTTGTTAATTCAATTCAATTGACTAAAAGGAGCAGAGTCTACCACATTAACATGTCTTACAATTCCAACTAAATTAGCATTCCTACCAAACAGTTTGGATAAGACATATGTCAGTGCTGTGCAGCTCTGAACTAAATGACTTGAGAAAACTGAATTAAAAGTTAACTGACTTAATGACTTAGGACTATAAAATTGTTGGCAACGCCCAGGTCGCCACGTACCCCGAGTGGAGCGGAGGGACTAGGGTTACAAGGCAACACACAGTACACCGAATGCTGATCGATGATAGATTGATAGATTGAACTTTATTGCAACTCCAGGCTTTCTTTTATCCTCTGCCTAGCTCCTCCCAGTGTTTATCCAGTCCTCAAATGGCCACCCTAAATCCTTCGAGTTCCTCCCAGTAGTGGCCACCCTAAATCCCTTGAGTTCCTCCCAGTGTTTATCCAATCCTCTAGTGGCCACCCTAAATCCCTTGAGTTCCTCCCAGTATTTGTCCAATCCCTTGGCAGATAACTTGACAAATAGGAAGCAGGAACTTGCGGTTAAGCCAGTGGCTAGATGTATCAGGCCAAAATTGCTCATCCTGTTACCCTCTGAGAAACAAGCTAAGCTGTGAAGTTAATCCTTGGGAGACTGGGGCCTGCATAAAATCAGATTATATATATATTTAGATTTTGCTTTGAAAATGTGAAGTTTTAGGGCAATCAATACTGTATAACCTAACAGTATCCCTGGACTTAGTAAAAGTCATTCTGAGTGCTTTCCTGATATTCATATGATATACCACAAGGCATCACGAGTACTTCAGGGAAAAGATAAATCACCTTCTAATTAAAATAAAAGCACTACACCAAATACCTCATTTGTCACATAAATTAAGCCAAAACTTATCTATGAGTATTTGAATGCATAACATACAATTTTACAACTATGAATCCAGTAGGTTATCTGCTGCAAAGGTAAATTTACATATCAGTTTTAACTTTGAAGACTTTGGATTAAGGCTTACCCTGAGAGTTGAAAGTAAGATCCATAATATTACAGTGAAAAGTAAAACAAACAAATAGTCATCCCAAACAACAGTAATGGCCAACTTATTAAATACATGAAGAGCCAACAAAAGAAATGCAGGGTATGTTTTCACTTTGGATAATCAGTGCTCTGAAAGACACAGTCGAGTAAAATATTATAATAATGAATGAGGAATAGTATGATTCTTAAAGGTTATAATACTGGCTTAAACCTTGAAATCAAGGTATATACTTCACATTTCTCATGGGATTTTAGGAATGGCTTAGATGCCTGTGTTTTTATTATAAAGATCAATTCTCTTCAGAATGTAGAAAAATAGGTAAGATTGATTCACCTTTTTTGACGTCTTGCTGTGTTTCAATGTTAAGAAAACTGTGCAAAGCCCAACTGAATTAGAAATCTACTCACTAAATAATTGTATTTAGATTTATCTTATTATCTACTAGACCATCAGAAGTGTTTTATGGAATGCAGTGGCTTAACATCCTGTAAAAAGCTAATATGTTGCTCCATTCTTTTATACCCTGTGGATATTTTGGTTCAGATTTGTAAACCGGAAGATTAATCATTTTGTACCTCAAAGCTATCCAGAGAACCTGACAACTTTGTTTTACAGTTGACATAATTAATCCTTTTTTCCAAATTTTTCCTCCTGGCTGCATGACATACATGATAATGTAAGACAAAGATAGACAAATAGCATCTACAAAGGACAAAACCATACTTCAAAAAATTCAAAGAAAATGATATTAAAATTCACTTACAAAACATACTACTTTGGTGAGAAAACTAGAACCCTGGACCAACGTTTGGATGTAGTAGGTAAATTCTGCTCCCTGCTGAACTAGCATCCTGGTCCTGTTTGCTCCACTTTAAATCCACCTGCCTGCTAATGTGGCTGGGAAAGACACACAGAATAGTCCAAGTGCTGGGGGTCTGTACCCAAATGGGGGAAGCCCTTGGCTCATCACTTTGGTCAGTCCTAACTAGCTGCTGTGGCCATTTGGGAAGTGAATAAACAAATGAAACTTCTCTCTCTGTCTCTCTCTCTCTCTCTCTCTCTCTCTCAATTTGCCTTTCAAATAAACAACTAAATCTTTTTTAAAAAATTGAAATCCATGCATATTTAATAACACACACTTTCCATGAACTTTTGGACTGATTCTTCACACAACCATGCTAATGCATTCAGATAGAGTTTAAGTTCGAACAGTTAAAGGGTGCCTAAAATGACAGATGATACAGTCTTCCAGTGGTTAAACACTGTTGTATTCACTGACTCTAGTATCATAACTGCCGTTATCAACAAAGTCAATTTAAAAGGCCAAGTGAACAAAACTTTCCTGAGCATTTTTCATTTTCTGTACTACTTCCCTGGGAAAGTAGGACTAAACAGGTTAAAATAACTATCTATATCTTTACACACATACACTCCCCAGAAGTAATTTAACATTTTAAAATAACTTTTGTGCCTCTAACTCTTTTTATTTTTCAACTTTCAGATTTTGTTTACAGAAGTGCAGATATTTCAGAGTTCAGTTTAGCACACTTGAAACATACTGCAGAAAATAAAGTTGTAAGACCCTTTATTTTCACTTCTGTATGTTTTACCTCCAGTTCTATATAATCTGACCAATAAACATGAAACCCCCAAGAGGAAGATCTGACTCACTATTTATTTAAGAAAGGTTCTTTCTGGGTTCAATATCCTCATTTCACAGATGATAAAATACTCCCTCACAATACACAAGAGTAGTGGCAGAAAAATGGAATGCAGCTAATGACTAAATGGCAGTGGACTAGACATTAAGTTTGTCATTTGGAATCTAACTCTGTGTTTTACTTCCTCTGTCACACAGAACTTAAAAGAAAGCATATTCAAACAGCTTTTCACAATTCCACAGAACCCACACAGCCCAAACGCAGTATACAGTAACAGTCATGCATACGTGGAGTCCATACAAAACAAAACAAATAAAAAGCAAAATCGCAACAAAATGTATCCTGTTATATATAAATAATTACTATGGCCAAAGAAGCACAGTCTGGAATATTTGGTCAGGGGTACATACTTCTTTTCAGAGCTAGAATTCAAATCATCTTGTAGCTGTAATGATAACCATATGAGAAATTCTGGATGTTTGTGCGATATCAACTTTGAATTCAGTAATAAAACTTTTTGAAAGCAGTTCCTCAGTCATGTTTGGAAGCCCAGTGGGTGAGAGAGGCTGATCTGAGTTCTGAGCATCGCTGGCTTTTATGAGAATTTCTGTACTGAGTTAACTGATTGTCATCATCTGCTCACTAAACTCATTTGCAATCTCCAGCTGGCAAGGGGAGGCTTTCGCTTCGAACAACAGGAAACAAGCATCTGGACACCAGATTTCTCATAGTTTTTGCAGATATTTGTCACACCAATTCAATTTTAGCTGTAAAATTGTTTTTAGAATATTATGGATTTATTATATATGCATATATCTTTATGTATATTACAGATGACTGTGTATGTTGAGAAATAGGTAGGTGCCTGCAATTTTTATTTTATATGATTTCTCCAACCAGCAACAAAGAATATGCCAGTAATACTGAAAAACAGTTTATGACTTTTTTAAAAAGATGACATTGAATAAAAGTAAAAAAGTACAATCCATTCTTAGATAATGGTTTTAATTTTAATTGTTTTTTTAATGTGAATGAAGGCAAAATCTTTAATATCCACTGTAACAATCAAATTGTTTTCCACAGTGAACACAACCTAATGTACCCCTGAGGTTTTCAGGGAATGGATGTTAACATCACGTTTAATTGTGTTACTTCCCACAACTTTGATAATCTCATTTTTTAATTTAGATAAAAGTTAAAGAACAGTATAGACCTTAGTAGTTGATAGACTGCTCTCTGTAGTTTATTTGCTGTATATCTACCTTCACATATGAGATTACTTACATTTTGCATCTCATAAAAATACTAAATAATTGTAAGACATTGATCTTCAAGCTTACTGTTAAACAATCTTTTTATGTAAAACATAAAAAAATTACTTTGTTATTGGTTCCTTTCGATTAGTTCTTATTTCCATAAATTTGAGGGGAAAAAATAAAATCTCTAACTATACGGGTTGTTAATATTTTAAAAAAGAATTTACTTATTTTTATTGGAAAGGCAGCTCAGATTTACAGAGAGAAGGAGAGGAAGAGATTATCACCTTCTACCTGCTCATTTACTTCCCATATGATCACAAAGGCCAGAGGTAAGACAGTTCAAACCCAGGAGCCAGGAGCATCTGTCGGGTCTCCCCTGTGTATGCAGGGTCCCAAGGCATTGGGCCATTCTCCTATGCTTTCCCAGGACACAACCAGGGAGATGGATAGGAAGCAGAACACCTAGGACACAAACCAGCGCCCAAATGGGATCCTGGCACTTGCAAGGTGAGGACTCAGTCATTGAGCCATTGTGCCAGGACCATATGACCTATTATTAATTCAAAAGCATTACTAATCAAATTTTTAAAACTGGAAAATATTAATAAAAACAAAAGGCAAATGAATTAAAAAATTCAAATTAAAACGAGTTCAATCAGCTGGGCCATGATCTAATATTTGGTGTGTTGCAAAAAAAAAAAAAAAAAAAAGAAACATTTTGACACAGACAATTCGAAGATAAAAAGGAGGCACAGGAAGAATGCCAAATGAAGAGAAGAGTTGAGACTGGAATGACAGACAAACCCAGCGCCATCTGGTGCTGCTGGGAGCTGGAGTGGATAAGGAAGATTCCTCTTTCACTTCAGCTCTGTGCTTACAGCATCCATGATCATGAGACAATGACTTTTGGTTGTTCTACACCATTTAGCTTGTAGTAGCTTGTTACTGCAGCCACAGGTAATTTGTATGCCTTTCTTCCTTTACTGTCCTCTTTCTTCTATGTTGAGGAGAAACAATAAGCATTTGCTCACATTACTCCAATATTGCAAAATGACACAAACATTGTGGAAGGAAGTTTGTCCATCACGCTGAAAGGTAATAACATCTCAATTTCATACACATACACCTATAGGAATTTGCTCAAGAGAAATGAAAACCTGTATCTACACAAGAATTCTAAAAGAAAGATTATAGTAATATTACTTATGATAAAGAGCTAGAAATGCACAAATGTCCATTAATACGTAACAATAATTTCAAAAAATGAAATAAACATGAAATAAAATATAAAGGAATGAACAAAGGTATGTAAAACAGTATGGTAAACCTCCAGCAGATTAGGCTAAACAAAAAAATCAGACTATATTAGAGCACATAATACCTGATTTCATTAATATGAAATTCGAGGAAGTGCAAACAAACCTCAGGTGACAGCAAGCAAAGAAATAGTTGCTGGGAATGGAGTAAGAAACTGAAGGGAGAGATTGCAAGGCAATGTGAAGAAATGTTTGTGAACAACGAGCATGTCCATTCTCTTGATTATGGTGACTGTTTCATAACTGTGCACAAATATTATAACTAAACACACGCAAGTAGAACACACTTTGGCAAAAGTAATTACTGAGTAGAAGGTGGAGTTTAAAAACACAAAGACTTTGTAATTGAGTGCTAAATATGCATGCCCCAAGTATGTGAGTAGAAGCAAGCATGTGATTTAAATGCAGTGCACTTTATAAAATTGAATAATTAACTGGTCTCAAAATTAGTGTACAGATTTCTGAATTTTAAAATGCCACGAATACAGGCTTGGGAAAATGGAACCAGGAATATTACACTTTTAATGTAGACTATTTTTTAGAGCAGATTTTAAGCTTTACAGTAACATTAGATGATGAAGATATACAGACACGTACTTTTCTTTCCAATTAAAAACATAATTAAGTTTTTTTATCATTTGAATTCACCTAGTTTTCTGTGAAATTGGAATTCACCCAATTTTCTGTGATTATTTTACCTACTTTCTCAGTGCCTCTTTCTCCATTACTATCTCCTTCATATTTATTACTGTTTTTCTTCCTGTGTGTGAGCCCAACATTCATGACAATGTTATTAAAGGATAATGCAAATTTTTTTTAAAGATTTATTCATTTTATTACAACCAGATATACAGAGAGGAGGAGAGACAGAGAGGAAGATCTTCCGTCCGATGATTCACTCCCCAAGTGAGCCGCAATGGGCCGATGCGCACTGATGCCGGGAACCTGGAACCTCTTCCGGGTCTCCCACGCGGGTGCAGGATCCCAATGCATTGGGCCGTCCTCGACTGCTTTCCCAGGCCACAAGCAGGGAGCTGAATGGGAAGTGGGGCCGCTGGGATTAGAACCAGTGCCCATACGGGATCCCTGCATGTGCAAGGTGAGGACTTTAACCACTATGCTATAGCACCGGGCCCAGATGTGTAATTTTTTACATGAGGATACCTTGGAAAGTTCAGAACAAATTTGCATTATCCGGGCCCGGCGGCATGGCCTAGCGGCTAAAGTCCTCGCCTTGAAAGCCCCGGGATCCCATTTGGGCGCCGGTTCTAATCCCGGCTGCTCCACTTCCCATCCAGCTCCCTGCTTGTGACCTGGGAAGCAGCCAAGGACAGCCCAAAGCCTTGGGACCCTGCACCCATGTGGGAGACCTAGAAGATCTACTGGCTCCAGGCTTTGGATCAGTACAGCATCGGCCGTTGCAGTCACTTGAGTAGTGAACCATTGGACGGAAGATCTTCCTCTCTGTCTCTCCTCCTCTCTGTATATCAGCCTTTCCAATAAAAAACAAATAAATCTTTAAAAAAAAAAAAAAACCTACACATCTGGATCTTTCTAGTCTAGTACCTCTTATCTCAGGCACTAATTCCCATACACGTCTTTTACATTGGTCATGATAAACTAAATTATGCTACAATACTAAGATTACTTTATAATACATCAAAAGACTGTTTCTTATTGGTACAGAATCTCTAATTATTCTAACAGCCTTCAGGGTAACTTTCTTTCTAAATGCAGCAGCTCAACATTTAAGGCCAAGAATAATTTGTGGCAAGTGTTTTCCAACATGACACTTCAGGTTTTTCTACTCTAACAGAAAACATCATGGAGTCACAATACTGCTCTCAGTTCTTTGTCTACAGAAAAACGGATGGTCATATTTACCTCAAAATAGATATTTCTTAGGCCAAATATTTTCTTTAAAGAATCATAACCATGTTAAGTTCAATTCTTACATTCATACCTCCCTAAGAACCTGTATATAAAGAAAATAAGTCTAATAGTTAAGTGCACAGTTATGAACCTAAAAAAATCCCTCATGCACATGTCAACTAACTACAGCAATTATTTTTAATGTTTATTTTTCTTTAAAACAGAAATTCCTGGGCTTGGCAGCGTGGCCTAGCGGCTAAGGTCCTTGCCTTGATCCCATATGGCCGCTGGTTCTAATCCCGGCAGCTCCACTTCCTCTCTGTCTCTCCTCCTCTCAGTATATCTGACTTTGTAATAAAAATAAAATAAATCTTTAAAAAAAAAAAACAGAAATTCCTAATACATAGTGATTGATTCATGACAATGATCTTACTATGAGAAAAGAATTGTTCATTTGTCATGTCTGTGGCATGATTCAATTTAGAAATATATACAATATTCTACAACATCCACACAGTTTTATGCTCTAACTTCCACTAAAAGGAGAAAACAAGATATTCATCTTTTTGCATTTGGCTTATTTAGCTTAACAAAATAATCGCCAGTATCATCTATTCTGATGCAATGTCAGAACAGTAATTTTTTATGGCCAAGTAATATTCCATTACATAGCCTCCACATACAAATAACACTCTCCCTTTTACATCTCTGCTTTTGTCACATTTGCTTTCAAGATGCTTCTCAAACCCTATTCTCATCCATAGAGTTCTTTGTAAATATAAAAATTTTATAGTTTCCATTTGGCTCACTTCCAGGTCTTATATTTTTCTAATGTTCACTGCAGCATTCTCTGCCTCCAAGTATATTTCATAAACAGTAATACATCCCATTATAATTCACCTTCCTCCACTGGCATTTCTTTTTCCATTGCCCTGATGTACCTTATCCATAACATTTTTGACACAATCATTTATCAGTTTGTATCAACAATGAACTGAAAAGTAACCATCAGTGTCCTAGAAAAGAAGGTAATAAGGCTTGATTATACACCTATCACTGAGTACCGGTTCATAAGCACCTAATATAGGAAAATGTGTAAGAGAAGAAAACAAAAAACAAGATGAAAGAACATAAAAAACATACTGCAAAGGTGCTTTGACTTAATAGTTGTATGTTAGAATGCATCTCAGGTTAAACTCATATATAGAACATTAGAAAAATGTAAAAGCCCATACTATACTACACTACTACTTAAAGTTTATTCCACATTAATTACCTCCACTTTACAATATTTTTTAAAAACAAAAACTGGGAGAAAGCCATTGTAGTGTTGTAAAACAGTTACTTTGAGGAAGGTAAACATATTCTGTATCTGATTTCTGAAAGTGGTCTTTCGTCTGATTTTTTTGTAAAAATATAAACTGCTATTTGGAATATTTCTTGCTATTTGTGCAGTTGGCAACATACTGTACCAATAAGCATGGCTGCGTATAAACCACCACCAGACATAAATCAAATGTGTCTGCAGTTAAGTACAGATGAGTAGGCCTCCAAACATGCACTGCAATCGGGCTTACCACTTGTTGGAGAGAACTCACATTCCTCCACACCTGGCTTCTGCTGAATGACAGTAAGACAGATTCTCCTCACCGGGAGTGCTACTCGCTAGATTGCTAGAAATACAGTTTCATAATACGCAAATTTATCTTTGGGGATTCTAGAAGTATCTCAATGTACTACATACCCTTCCTTGTTATCTGGCATATTTGCACTGAAAGTTTCTCCCAGACAACTAGGTCCTGAATTGTCCAATGTGATTATGAGTAAAACAGGATAAATTTCACAGAATGTTTACCATCCTAAAAGTAATAAAGAAATGCAGTTAAATGCTGGTGGACAAAATCTTAAAAATCAATGTACACCATGTGAATCAGATTGATCAGACCGAAAGCATCATATGCTCCTCACATCTTATAGATTCAAGCAATGCAAGGATCAATTCTACTGAACAACTAAGTCTTCACAGTGGAATCATTTATTCTGATGAACAACTGTTCACTCTACAAGAATAATGAAATGCTTATATTTTCAGAAAGAAAATCCAAGGGAGGGCCTGGCATTGTAGCACAGCAGAAAAAGCTGCTATAAGCAAGGCTGGCATCTCCTATGGATACCAGTTCATGCCCCAGCTACTCCATTTTCAAAACAGCTCCCTACTAATGACCTGGGGAAGCAGTGGAACATGGCCCAAGTGCTTGGGCTCCTGCCATCCTAGTAGGAAAGAAACCTTGAAGCAGCTCCTGGCTCCCAGTTTCAGCTTTCCCCAGTGCTATGTTCTAATCATTTGGGGTGTGAACCTGTGGGTGTATGATTTTCACATGTTCGTAGTCTCTCTCTCTCTCCTTTTCTTACATTTCCTTCCTTTCTCTGTAACTGACTCTTAAATACATTAATAATTACATATTTTAAAAAGAGAGAGATTGAAAGTAGATACTTCTGTTTGTCCTAAAACCAAAAATGAGAACTAAATTTAATAAAAAGAATAAGGTCCACTTTTTTCCATTTTAATAAAATTTGAGAAGATGAGTACAGAAGACATAGTTTTGCTTTTAGCAGTCCTATGAAATTATATGACAGCAGAACATCTAACTTTGCAACGAATAGTTTCTATCTTGACTTGTTTGCAATCAATAGGATAGGAAGACAAAACTAACTAGCATGCTAGAATCAGAATCCCTGTCACTTACCTAATGGTTTCAAATCACACTCAGTATCTCTGAGCCTCAGTTTCCCTATCTTTAAAGTAAAATGTCTTAAATTTGAATCAGTAACAGATAAAATGAGCACACTGTCTTTGCCACAATGTTTCAATCACAGAAATATCAATAGTGTTTAAGAAATAATTGTTAGCATCACTTGTTAGTATTGATGAATGTTATCAATGACATTCATTTGAACCAATTATGTTATTAAAACAAAGACATTGAATGGCTGACTGGCTGATTGCATGTTATTTGAATCAAGGACTATCATTTACAAGGTAAATAAGACATATGAAAGAACATAGTAAATAGCCTGGAAGTTCCCCCTGGTGAGCACACATGTAGTCCTTATTCCATACTGCAACCATCTACCTGCTTCAGTTATACTCTTGCAAAAAAGTCACCTGTGCCGCTAAAGATATTAAGTGCTCTCATTGTGTTGCAGAAGACTGCCTTTAAAATTTACATCTTTACTTTCTTCTTTAACTGATTAAATAATCTCCAAGTTACTTCCTAGCACTTAAATTCCAGGATTTTAAAATTCGTCAAACTGGTGCAATTCAATATCAAGGACAAATATGCACTGAGTGTCTGATGTATTTCTAGGAGCAGCTGCCTCCACGCTGGCGAGTTCACATGTGGAGAGAGGACCTCCATCTGGAAGGTCAGCAGGCCTTCTCCTAAGAGGGCCCTAAGTAAATGGCTATTTGCATTTCTCAGTAGCTTCCCCCAGCAAACCTCGAACACAAAGATCAAAGAAAAAAAAATATGCTTGATCACATACCCTTAAAATTCCACTGTATGCAATCAGGGCAACGGAGTTGCTAAGAAATGATGTGAGGCAAGCTTGACAAATGTGTTACTTTGGATATGATACTTCAAGTCATGACAAATCTCAAAGGATATATCAAAGGATACCTATCCAGATAAAAAGACAAATAAAACAAGGCCAGCAGAACTGTCGTTCACATTAATGTCTATGTCCGCGTCAGCAACCTGAGATATGGACATTGCGGCTACCCTATTCTCAAAAATATAACCATAATTTGACCACTTACAGCAAACTCCAATGGCAATGTCCTAATGTCTAAACCACCATTATTTTTTTCCACCACAGCAGCTTTACGTTCTTTAAAGGTATACCTACCATCTCTTTGCTCTTACCAGCTTACTCACTCAGAAAAAAATCCAAATTCCTCACCACTGACTGCAAAATCCCCAAAGATCTAGTCTCCAGTTGCCTTTCAGACATTACACCTGCTTCTCTCCTCCTTTCTCACTCTGCCTTCATCACAACAACCTATCTATCTCACCAAGACATAAAGTACTCTCCTGCCACAGAGTCTACAAGATACAATTCTATCACTGACTTGACATGCTTTCAGATTTTGTCCTTATGTACGCTCATCTATCACTTTATTAGTTCCAACCACCTATATAAACAGCCTTTTTAAGATTTATTTGTTTTTATTGGAAAGGCAGATATACAGAGAGAGAAGGAGAGACAGAGAGGAAGATCTTCCGTCAGATGGTGCACTCCCCAAGTGGCCGCAACAGCTGGAACTGAGCCAAGCCAGGAGCTTTCTCCTGGTCTCCCACATGGGTGCAGGGTCCCAAGGCTTTGGGCCGTCCTTGACTGCTTTCCCAAGACACAGTCAGGGAGCTGGATGGGAAGCAGGGTAGCCAGGATTAGAACCGGCACCCACATAGAATCCTGGTGTGTTCAAGGTGAGGACTTTATGTGCTACGCTATTGCGCCAGGCCCATAAATAGCCTTTTTTTTCTATCCTTTTAATTATAGCTTAATTTTATTCTTTCACAGCATGATATGACATTATTTGCCATGTTTGCTGATGGATCATTCAGTCTCATAAGTCTCCCAAATTACAAATTTTACTACAACCAGAGTATCTTTAGTACTAAAAAAGGAGTATGATATTTATTGCCACTAAGGCTAAATTTTCTTAAAGAATAAATCTACCACTGCTATATTTAATGTATTTAAGTAAATCAAAACAAAATGCTACCAGTAAAATGAATCATTGGAGTAACTATCAAACATGTATTTCTGGAACAGGACTGAGCCAGAGTAAGCTTAAGCAACTCTGATTATGTTAAATGCACATATGATAACTCCAAGTAAGTTCAAAGGCAGATTGATATGCTGCTAATTCTATGCACAAATAGAGAAATATTTCTTTTCACATAATTAAAAATACGTTTGAGACAATGATGATGACCTTGATCAAGAAGCAGTGATGATGAGGTAAATTTATGGAGGAAAAATATCCCTAGAGACGTCATGTTTCCAAAATTAGAAACCACATCAATTCACTTGTTCAAAGAAGAATATTTTGCTTACTTTTAAATTTCTACCAGAAGCTCATTATGAATTTACATATCTTTTCACATCTGTTTACAGTTTATTGTGCCTATGGCTTTTTCTCCTTTAGAGACTCTGGAACGTTAAGGAATAAATAGACAAAAGTCTCAGTTGTAGCAAATGAAGATAATCCATTTCTTTGAACTGAGAGTCAACAGCTAAGACTTAGCATCTGAAAATCAGACTTCCTACTTAAACTGGCGAGAAAATAATCATTTCCTCTAATATTGAATGTAATTCACGATTATCACAAAAAACATCACTAACTGTATAATACCACCTAATAAAAATAGTCTTTCATGGTCCCAACTTGAGATTTGTAATCATTGTGTTCAAGCATATTTTGCTACATAGCTATGAGGTATACTGAACTATATTTTTCCAGTCAATGCTAAGAAAATACATTGAAAACCTTAGTATACATTATACACATGTATTTAAATGTCACACTGCAGCACATAAAGTGTTGCTAACAATTTTGTTTAAAAATCAGATCCTTTAATCATTTCTTAACTTTGTGATACTAACTCAGCTACATCAAAAGTATATCCACCGCTCACTCTTACTCTGGTCCTAACTATGACATCCACTAATACATCTTCCAATCCTAAACTATAACATTCATTTTTTAAAAGATGTGCAATTGCTTTGATATTCATTAGCTTGTAAAAGAAAGAACCTTTTATCTGGTGAGTATAAAGTACTTTAAATGACGTGAAAGCAGAAATGATAATCACTGAGTTTCCTTATCAGATGAAAAGGAAATGAAAGCACAGTAAGAGAAGCAGAATGCATCGTGACTACATAACTCCCTACAGAATCCTAACTTGCTAATGCATGTTTTCTTAGATGATAACATTTTCTTGTGCTGCAGTTGAAAAGACAAATGAGACACACTCCTATCATTGGATAACCCTGGCTGCTTTGATCATTGGTAGCATGTGGTCAAACGAAGCTTAGGAAAGGGAATTCAAGTGGATTAATTTACCTGAGGAATGCCAGAACAAAGAGAAATAACAGTTGTGTTAATAACACAAAAGTAAAATAATACAAAATGAGCAACATCAGAAAGATGGTGAATGACAAGGTCCATATCCTCACTTCCCTTTCTCACTATAAAGCACACACTCAAACCACCTACCTAGATTGAATCAGGGATAGAAAATCTGCATGGCTATGTAAGTAGTTGGTTACACCATTAATCAAAATTTCCCAGGGCTGGCATTGTGGCATGGCAGATAAAACTACTGCCTGAAACTCCAGCATGACACATAGCTGTTGATGAGTCCTGGTTACTCCACTTTCACAATCTAGCTACCTGCTGATGGCCTGAGAAAAGCAGCAGAGGATGCTCCAACTGTTTAGGCCTCTGCTAACCACGTGGGAAACCCAAATGAAGACCCTGGCTCTAGCTTCAGTTTAACTCAGCCCTGGTCACTATGGCCATCTTCATAGTGAACCAGCAGATGGAAGATCTCTCCACTCCTCTATAATTCTGACATCCAAATAAATACATAAATACATAAATAAATCTTTAAAAAAAAAGAAAAAGAAAAACTTTGCAACATGGATTCACTACAAACAAGGTCAAACATTAAAGGAATTAACAAAATCTTGCTCCAACTCCAACAACTGATTAGAAGAATAATCTGTAACTGATTCCATTAGGAAAGAATTAGTGTGATAAAAAAGCCAGAGATATTGAAATAAGCAACAACAACTGATCAATATCCCCTATGAACAGTGATACAAAAATATTCAACAAAATACTCGCAAGCAAATTCAAGAGCGAATTAAGGGGACTATTTACAATGACTATATTAGCCTTTTTTTTTAATTACCAAAATACAGTAGTTCAGGAAGGGTACTTTAAAGAAGACAGATCTATTTAGCTCCCAGCTTGAGGAGCTGAAAGTCCAAGTTAATTCCACATGATTTTTCAGAAGGGAATCTGATTGTCACTCAGGGCCCATGATACAGTGGGAGTGCATTTGAAAGGGTTAATCATTCAAGGAAATAGAGTCCAAGGGCAATCTTATTTCATAGCAATCCATTCTCATGGACAATGACCAGAGTCCTGCAAGAACTGCACTAATTTCTTTCAAGAGAGATGCCCCCTATAGACAATTACCTTACACAAGTACCTATCTCCCAAAGGTTTCAGACCACCTCTTAACATTGCCACAATTAAGACCACAATACACAAAAAGAAGCTTTGGAGGAAAAACTCAAACCTCACCCAAATCACAGCATAAGTAAACGCAATTTGTTTCTAGTGTATGGGGTGCTTCAACATGTGAAAGTCAGGGAGACCCACTTACTTTACATGACAAAGAAAAAATACTGCATAATTTTTTCAATTAACAGAAAAAAAGGTATTTGAAAGCCTTTCATGATTTAAAAAAAAGAAAAAACCAAACTCCATAAACTATTTTCCATACACTGATCCCCTCCCTAAGTAGCCACAAAACCCAGAGCTGAGCCAATCTGAAGCCAGGAGCCTGGAGCTTCTTCCAGGTTTCCCACATGGGTACAGTAGTCATCTTCTACTGCTTTCCCAGGCATATTAGCAGGGATCTGGATTGGAAGTAGATACCCAGGACACAGCCCCAAATTTGTTGCATGTTTACAGCTGAACTTATTTCCTGGATGTATATTCATGTTTAGTTGGGTAGAAGCAACTGCCTTTTTTTTTTAAAGTACCAATGGATCCCATGGGATGCTGGGCTGTCTGACATTGTCTGTATTAACAATGTCGGAGTACACTTAAATAAGAGACTGACAGAATAATGATTCCTTATGAAGAACTACATTATTGTAACAAAATGAGAAAAATTTGACGCAGGGTGAGAGTTCGGCAGGGGGAACCCAGCCTATACAAAAATGTAACACATAATTCAAAATTCAAAATAAAAATTTTTTTTTAAAAAGTACCAATGGAGTCTAGTCTAGAGAAATAATACACTAACGAGTGGTAGCTTTTTCAATTTGGCACATAATATTCCTATAATTTATATTTCAAATATATTTGTTTCTTAAATAAATATTCTAAAATATTTATTGATTTAAACACATGGTCGCTCTGCTGGTTTACCCCCAATTCCAAACAGCTACAACAGATATTAAATTATCACCACAAGTTAAAGAGAATTCCTTGAAATAGTTGGGGAAATCAGAGTGGGATTCAGAAGGATTAAGCTATCTTAGATAGTCACCTCAGTATTCCAGAGGCTTCATACAATACAGAGCACTTTTCCCTTCACACACGGAGTATTCCAACAGTGGTCCTTACTTACGGAGTACTCTTCCAAGTGACAGAGACTCCAACTCTCTCCATCTTATGGCTCTACCTTCCTCATGGTTCAGTGTCCTCCCCATGTAACCTGCAGAGAGCAGAAAAAAAAGATGAAAGAAAATAAAATAAAGAAAAACAAAAGGGGGTAGATATATGAGAGGTTTCACAAGCAAGGTTTGGGCATGGCATGTGTTATTTCAGCCTATACTCTCATGGCTGTAATCTATTACATAGCTGAGCTTAACTGCAAAGAAATAAGTGTATCTGATCTATAAAATTTGGCTGCACAAAGTTGGTTTGTTTCTTCACTAATAAGAACTTCTATTTACCCAATGTATTTGCATGATATAAAACAATATTACATATTTACTTGTTTGGTTTCCAAGACAAAGTTTGTATGTACATCTGTGTGCATGTGTGTGTGTGTGTGTGTGTGTGTGTTAATGGATAAGTTTAAATAACAGCATTTCTTTGTAAATAAACTCTAAGGTAAGATTCCTTTCATGTTCTTACTGTATCATACCCAAATCTTCCTAGTACATTGGTATTCTAAACTCTTCTGGATCTCTATTTCCCAAAAAGTATATCAATGTAATTCTGTAATATTTAAATTTATTTAGTGAGCTGATAATATTCTCAAGTATTAATGGGAGTTTGTTAAATATTTATGATAAAATGATCCCTAAGTGCACTGCCTGTTTTGTCTGACATATTTAATTTTCAATACCTATATAAGGAACTGGGAATTAGTCTGCCAGTGAGAAGCCAATATCTGACATTAAAAGTCATCTCCACATCACCACAACACATCAAATTTTAGGAACTGAAAGTTTCGTGTCATTGAGATAATATATTTTGAATACTGAAGTGACCTTTAAAGAAAGAATGCAAATAGAGAGGCAGTTATCACATGTCAAAAAAAAAAAATAAAACCAACTCTAGTAAGAATGCTATTGAATTTGAGTAACAGGTACTGCAGCCATTTTCCCCCTTTAGTAAAAGCACCTGGTCCTCAGTTGTCCAGTCTGTAAACAGCGATAGTAACATTTAATGGGTTCATGCCTGAAAACAAATACGCTTAATAACAAAGCAATATTAATCTATTTAACAAGCATGAATGAACAAAATGTTTCCATTGAAAAGTGAACCAAGTATATGTTAAACCAGTATCATAAAGACAGCTGAAAGTTTAAAGTTTCCAGATCTACTGCACTTGTCTCTTCCAAATTTCTTGAAGTAATCTGCCAATTTTTTGAAGGCTGACACATAATTCATGCATTCATAGTGTCCTTCACATTACTAATTGTTATCCTGACACACTTGCATTCTTATCTTATATATGGACTGTTTCTCGGCTTATTTTATCTAAGATATGTCGCAATAATTCCTTGCTAACATATACACATTCAGAGATTTGTTTCACAATCCGCCATAAGAGGACATTCTTCGGATCCACTTTCTTATGTAGAGTCCCCGTCACACATTTCTGTAGAAGCATTTTATGACGATTACAACATTTTTCAGTAATTAGAAGAGTTTTTAAAATGGAAAATCACTCTCAAATAGTATGGCTGCATTGGTTAGTGTAATTGGGGGGAAATAGCTTGCCATTCCCAGTGCATGGGCAAAAAGGCCGAGATTGACTATTGATCTCAGTTATGAGAATAAGAACTGGAAATGACTATTATCGATAATGCTCTTATTTGGAACAATTTATAACCATCATGATCAAAGCCAATCAACTTTTGGTATAACATACCTTTCATTGAAATTCAATTATAAAACCTGCCACAGATTCAAAGAGGTCTGTGATCAAAGAACACTTGAACTGTTTGTCATCATTATATCCTATGTGATTCTCCTAGGATTTCATTATTTTCAAATGGATTTTTAAAGGGTCAATACATGAAGGAAAAAGCTGTATTCAAAGATCCTCTTATTGCCTTCAAAAGATTATCCTCATGCCAGATATGCTTATGATAATAAATGTTAAAAGAAAACATATAAGTACAGTCTTTCCTTTTTTATTCAAATACAGGCTACTCAACAAAAATAATAAAGCAGCAAACCACCATTACACAATAAAATAAGAGAAATAACAGGAGTTTGGCTTTTTATTCATAGCAGAGGGAGAGTAACGTCAATGAGTATTTGACCAATGCAACAGGAACAATAAAATGGCTAATATAAAATGGCTCTAGGTGTTAGAAAGATTATAAATCAAAAGACTTAGAACTAACGCATCTAAGAAATAAAACTTTATAGAATCCTTTGGAGGATTTGTTACAAAGAAGACAATTCTTTGGAGCTGTCCTGCGAAATATATACACTTCTATGAAAACAGTGTGATGATTGAAGATATTAGATTTTCAATTTTTCTATATTTTAAATTAAATATATTTATAATATGAACTTTATATATAACTATATTTACCTAATTTTCAAGAATATTAGACAGTCTATTGCTAGTGCCAAAGGTGACATAGGCAGATAAAAGAGAACCCTCGTTATATTTTAATTTCAGAAATTTCTGAATACTGAGAACAATTAAATAATTATTATGATAACATAAAACATAACAATTTTTATCATAATTGTTATAATACTCATGCACAACTAGTAGAAAACAAATTACAACTGTTTGGCTAACTGAAAGGAAATAAACATTATTTCTTAGCACATACATTTTATACTATAGATAGTTTCATTGCCTACTTTAGGGTGTTAATGCCTAAACCCTATGTAAATAGAACATTGCTCAAGTACACTGGGCAATTTCACTTTACTTGAACTACATTTCAGTGTCTCAGAAAATCATAAGCCATTGGTGATATATCAAATAAGTGATTCATCATTTTACCATAAGTATTTCTAGCCTTAATGGAAAATGTCAACATCCAAGACCACTGTTGTTGAAGTGTGTTAACAATTATCTTGGCTGGCATAATACCCAGCAACTTGTCATTATACTCATAGTATTCCACTCATTATTAAATACCAACACACCAAAAAGAAGACCTATTCTTACGGCTTTAATATATGCAATAGTCCATATAATTTTAGCTTTTTTGCTGCCATCATTACAGCAAGTCTCAATAATAAGCACTGGTTACTTAGGAAGAGGTGTTTTTAGGAGAATGGAAATTATACAAAATACTCTATAGACCGTAACTCACAAATAAGCTTACCAATGCTGTAATTTCTAAAAACCCAAATATAATTTATAAAAAGGCAGTTTTGGCCATTTGGCAAAAGAATTAAGGCAGTTCTTATAATAAACATAAGCAACACTGAATTGTCTGAATGCAGTTCAGCTTGATCCTACCTTTGTACTAATGTGAACCTGGGGGCAGCAAATAATGACTTAAATGATTGGGTCCCTATTATCGACCCACCTCTTGTTTGGGATAACCAGAGTATTCAGCTCTTGGTTTCAGCCTGGGCCAGCACCACCTTGCAGAAATGTTGTGAAGTATTTTGTCTCTTGGATGAGACCTCTGTGTCTCACTGTTCTATATCACACACACACACACGCACACACACACAAATATTAACTTTCATAAATAAGGCAAACTTGTAGTATTTTTCTTGCTGAGTTTGCGGTATTTTACTTTCTATAAAGATCCTCAGTTTATCTACTTTGTTGCAAAAGTTAACATTTAATGCATTTTATGCCTAATATTTCATCATGTACATATACACATTTTCTTTATCCAGCCATCAGGTGATGGGCATTGACACTGCTTCCACATCTTTGCTATTGTGAATTGAGCTGCTATAAACATGGGAGTACAGCTATTTTTTATGCTAACTTCATTTCTCTTGATTACATAGTATAAGATAGTTGGATCATATGGTAGGCTATCTCTCACTAATAATAATAATAAAGGAATATCATACTGCTTACTGACAGTTATATCGATTTACGTTTATACCACCAATGATATTAAAGTACCCTTTTCTCCACAATCCTGTTGGCATTTGTTTTTTGGGTTTTGGATAAAACCCAAAGTGATCCTAACCAAATGATTTCAGTATGATCTAGATTTGCATTTCCTTGATGGTTACTGATCCTAACTATTGTCTTCTGTGTCTATTGGCCATTTGCATTTCTTCCTTTGAAAATGTCTGTATCCTCTGCATATTTTTAACTGTATTGTTTCACTATGGTTTAGTTTCTTGAACTCCTCATATATTTTGGATATTAACCATTTGTCAGATGCATATGTTACAAATTTTCTTCCCCATTCTACCAGTGGTCTCCACTTCAACTGTCTCCTTGGCTGTGCACAAGCATCTTAGCTCGATCCAAGACCCATATATCTATTTAAACAACTGTGTGCACTTTGCCTAAGCCAATGTCTTCAGCATTTTCCCATTTTTATCTGGTAGTTTCATGACTTCAGTTTAGATCATTCCCTTAGCCTTGAGTTGATTTTGTATAAGTTGTAAGTTATGGGTCTTGTTTTAATCTTCCATATATGGAAATCCACATTCCCAATATTAAGACACTGTTCTTTATACAGGGAATGAGTTCAGTTTGTCAACGACTGTTTATGTGCGAGTGAATTTCTGGGGTTTCAACTTTTGCCTATTGGCCTACATGTCTATTTTTGAATGTCAGAACAATACTGTCTTGATTGTTATTATCTTGTGGTAGGATGAAATTTAGAACTGCGATATTTCTGGCTTTGTTTTTATTGTTTAACTCTGGCTTGACTTCAGTTAGAACATTGTTGGTGAGTAAGGTCGCTATGATTTTTATCTGCTTCTATGTTTTGTAGCTTTGTTAAAATCTCTGATCAGTTGTAATAGTCTTGGTGGAGTCCTTTGGTTTTCCTCAAAACAGGGTATATTCATCTAAAAACAGGGTTAATTTACTTTTGATTTCCAGTTTGTATCTCTTTTTTCCTCCCTGTCCTAATAGTTCTGGATAAAACTTCCAGCATCAACTTTAATAGTAGTGGTAAGAGTGGATATCCTTTTCTGATTCTGAATCTTAGTGGACATGTTTCCAGCTTTTCCTCGTACAGTATAATGCTGGCTGTTTTCTTACCTTCTGTTGTGTTGAGGCTGGCTCCTCTGTAACTAACATTTTAACAATCTTTTTTAATTATGAAAGGATATCATTTTGTCAAAACTTTTTTTTTTTGCATCCATAAAGACAACTATATCAGTTTTTTGGGTTTTTTTTTAGATTTATTATTAGTGGAAAGCCGGATATACAGAGAGGAGAGACAGAGAGGAAGATCTTCCATCCATTGATTCTCTCCCCAAGTGAGCCGCAATGGGCCGGTGCTCGCCAATCCAAAGCCGGGAACTAGGAACCTCTTCCGGGTCTCCCACGTGGGTGCAGGGTCCCAAAGCTTTGGGCCGTCCTCAACTGCTTTCCCAGGCCACAAGCAGGGAGATGGATGGGAAGTGGAGCAGTCGGGATTAGAACCGGCACCCATATGGGATCCCGGGGCTTTCAAGGCGAGGACTTTAGCTACTAGACCACGCCGCCGGGCCCAACTATATCAGTTATCTTTTATTCAAGATATACAATGTTTACTGATTTGTGTGTGGAACCAGCTTTGAGTCACAGGGATAAATCCCACTTGGTCAGAGTGAATCTGATATATTACATACAATTTGCCAGTATTTTTGTTGAGAATTATGACATCTATGTTCATCAGTGATACCAGTGTGCATTTCTCTTTCTGGTTGTGTGTATAGTTTTGGAATTCAGATTATGTTGGCCTCCTCGATAAGCTAAGTTTGGAAAAGTTCCATTTTAAATAGTTTGAGATGAGCTAGTGTTCTTGAAAGTGTGGCAGAGTTCAGCAGTGAAGCCATCTAATTTCAAGGCTTGTTGAGCAGCCCTTTGCCAGTGACTCAGTCTCAACCTCGCTTATTGGTCCAGTCAGGTTTTATGTCTTCATGCCTCAATATTGATCAACTAAATGTCCAGATATCTATTCATTTTTTTCAAATTACCCAATCTATTGTTTATAATCACTCATTTTTTTACTTCTGTGACATTTAACATTTCTTCTATAAAACTGAATGCCCTAGCAGGGTTTACACATACACACAAACACACACAACCATGGCCCCAGCCTAGCAGTTAAAAATCCTAGTCTTGCACACACCAGAATCCCATATGGGCGCAAGTTCTAATCCAGAAGACCTTCCTTCCCATCCAGTCCCCTGCTTGTGGCCTGAGAAAGCAGTCAATGATGGCCCAAAGCCTTGGGATCCAGAAGAAGCTCCTGTATCCTGGCTCCAGATTGGATCAGCTCTGCGGTCACATCAGAAGGAGGATCTTCCTCTCTCCTCCTCTCTATATCCAATGTTCCAATAACAATAAATAAATCTTTAAAAAAAAAACAAAGTCACATCTGAAGTTGTTATTTCAACCAACACATGGTGATTTTTGTCTCTTCACAGTTTTTGTACTAAGGTTTATCTTCTTTTATCATAAAAAATGAATATAGCTGGTCTTGTTTGCTTTTTATTTCCATCTGAATAGATCGTCATTCCCCATCCTTTGTTTTGTATTGTTAAGACTGTTTCTGCTTTGATAAGAGTGTTTCCTGTAGGCAGAACACAGTTGGGTCTACTGAGTAGCATAATTTAACTGTGGAACTTAGGCCATTCACATTAAAGGTTATTATTGGTAAGTAATGATTTTGTTTCATCATTTTTCCCCTAAAGATTCTTATTGCTCTATTTTGACTCTCCTTTGTTCTCTTATTAGGTTTTCAGCCTATACATTCTTTCACGATGCTAACTTTGTTCCTTTATGTGGTATTTCCTCCAGTAAAACTTTTAAGCAAAAAATTGTTTTAACACTGCTAGGGATTTTTTCCATCACAGTAAGCAAAATTCAATATTTTCCCAAGCCTATGAGTGAAGGCTTTGATTCTCCACACCAACAAACTAAAAGTTAAAAGCTCTCATGAACTTGTTAATCACACACTCTAAAAGTACTGTGGAACTAAACATAATTCTAAATACATATGAGAAGGAAAAACAATAAGCTTCCTTAATTTCAAATAAAATCAATATGAAAATGAATGGCCTACAAATCTAGAATCTACAACATCAAATAAAAAAGTGTAGTTAAAATGCATTTAATAGGGCCAGTGTTTCCCCACAGAAATAACCATGGCCTGTGATGTCAACAACCCATATCGACGCCAATTCAAGTCTTGGTTATGCCACTTCCAATCCAGTTCCTGCTAATGTACTGAGAAAAGCAGAAGATGGTCCAAGTATTTGGGTCCCCACCACCCACATGGGAGACTGGGATGAAGCTCCTGTCTCTTGGTTTCAGCCTGGCCTAGTCCCAGCCATTGGGGGATCTAAATAGCAACTTGCAAAAGTAACAAATACAAAAATTATACATACAAAGGAAAAGAACATTTAATTAATGCTTAATGTGCGTCTTAAATGAAGTTAATATAAGAGGGAGGCACTTTCTAAGGCACAGGCTGAAAACACTCCTTAACTGTTGAAAGACTAGTAATTTCTGATTTGCAACATTCAACCAACTACAAGCAAAAAAAAATACATAAACCAGAGCCACAAATGATTCACAACACAACAAACCTACACTCTCCCAAAGTAGAGGATTTTATAAGCAGAAAAAGCGTAAAAGCAAGATGGCTAAGATTTTAAGCTCACGGCTGACTTCGTAGCAACAATGGGAAAAGCCAGATAACCATGGGAAAACAGCTATGCTGTGATAATCATTTACTACCTGATGTAAAGAACTGTTGTGATGCTGGTTTAGTCACTGCCTGCAACAGAATAATCCCACAGAAATGCCAGTTCTGCTCCAAGTACTTTCAGCTCCCTGCTAAAGCACCTGAGAAACCAGAGGAAGACAGTCCTTGTAATCAGGCTGCTGCCACAAGTGGGGCCCTACATGGAGTCTTGACCTGGCTGACCCAGTCCCTGTTGTTGTGACCACTGAGAGCGAGCCAGCAGACAGAGGGTATCTCTATTGCCTTCTCCCACAGTAGATAGCAGTCATCTCTCCCAAACTCCAACTATCATAAATCCCCTACATACACCTTTTCTTCAGTAACACTGCCTTTCAGATAAAATAAGCAAATCTTTAAAAAAAAAGGGGGGGGGAGGGAAATACCTATTTTCAAACAAAGAGTAACTAAAGTCCAGCATTCATAGAATAAAGATACTTTAAAATATTTATTTCACACACCTAAGCTATTTCATATGAAGCTCAGAAAAGTAAAATTAGATAAAAATGGAAATCAGGTAAAAATAAATAATATTGACTATGTAAAATAATAACTAAAAAACCTACTCTGTGAGGGCACAACCAGGTTGAGGTAATAAAATGGACAAAATCCCTTATTAGTTACAACTAGGATGATCTATTAATGGTGAAGCTTTTCAGCTTCATTTACTTTCAAGAAAATGATCAGTATACCTTAGACTTAACCCTGAAACCTAACAAGCAAATATTCTAAAAATGTATTCTTAAAAAGCAGCCATTTAAGTACTACATGGGGGATAAATGTAAGAAAGTCTGAAATTCAAGAAGAAAGCTATGACAAAGAATAATCAAAAGGGTGATGATAATGTTATATTAATACAAAACTATAGATTTGAAGGCTAAATACAGTAGATGTGGAGAAAGCCGCAACAATAAAAATTCATCCACTTCAGAGGAAAGATCCAAGTGTAACTTTTGTGTACCTTAAAAAAGTAACTGTAGGCCCAGCACCCGATAGCCTGGTAGCTAAAATCCTTGCATGCACCAGGGTGCTGGTTCCTCTTCCAGCTGTTCCACTTCCCACCAGCTCCCGGCTTGCGGCCTGGGAAAGCAACAGAAGATGGCCCAAAGCCTTGGGACCCTGCACCCACAGGGCAGACCCAGAAGAAGCTCCTGTCTCCTGGTTTCAGACCAGATCAGCTCAGCTCAGCTCAGCTCCGGCTACTGCAGCCACTTGGGGAGTGACCCAGCACACAAAGATCTCTCTCTCATTCTCTCTGTAAATTTGTCATTCCAATAAAAATGCATAAATCTTAAAAAAAATCTGAAAAGAATGTAAAATCCAGTAGAAATACAGAAAAAATTGGCATCATGGCACAGATATTTAAGCTGCTGTGATGGTGGCATCCCGTATGAGCACCTGTTCAAGTCCAGTACGCTATCCTTCTGATCCAGCTTCCTGCTAATGTGCCTGGGGAAACAGCAGAAGATGACCCAAGTGCTTGAGCCACTGCCCACCCTCCTAGCAGACCCAGTTTAGTTGAGGCATCTGGATTCATCTTGGTCCAGCCTTGGCCTTTGTAGACATTTGTGGAGCAACCAGCAGATGGAAGATTTCTTTCTCTCTATATAAGTCAGCCTACATAATAAATCTTTTCAAATCAAGAAAAAGCAGTAAATCCGCCATCATAGTTGGAGATTTCAAAACACATCTCTGACAATCTAATACCAGACAACAAACACTGAAATTTTTACAAGATATAAGCTGATTAAGAAAAAAATCACAAACATAACCCAACAAGTATTTAGAAAACATTAAAGACAATTATAAAATACATTATCCTTCCATATCAAAACTACAGTTGCTTCTCACCAAATTTTTATTACATTGCTGATATTGCCTAAATTACAATAAACTTTTGAAACAGTATTCTCACACATTTGTAGCAGAAATGTAAAAATTATTTTTCAGTAACACATGAATCAAAGAAATGATTACAACAAAAATAAAAAATGTTACAAAATGTGACCATTGCTTCTCAGTCTTTTGCATGTGAAGATAGAGGAAGTCAGAAGAAATTTTAGCCTTAAATGTTTATTTGAAAATGCAAAGATCTAAATACACAAGGTTATTTTTGGAAAAAAAAAAAAACAGTTTACATAAGCAGTAACTCTTTTTCATTCAAAAACAGAAAGCAGAAAATGACCTCAAGGTATCAATGGTGACTTACATAAGCTAATCTTTGTTCATCTTTGACAATATTTTCAAAAATGAAGATATGAAGTAGTGGTCACAGAAAGTATTTGGATAAGGTACACATACACAAACACACACAAATAAGGAATGAAGCATCAGGTTATCCGAAAGCAGGGTCAGATATGTAACATGTAAATATGTTACTATGGTTACAGTAACAGGCCTAGCACAAAGCCAAGAATTCAACAACCATCTGAACCACATCTAACCAACTGCATAGACATTCTTCCCTTCCTTCCATCAAGCTCAGCATATCTGCACCACGTGAATCTGGACAAGCAAAGAATATTACACAGGCCAAGAACCCTTTCAAAACTCCTGTCATGTAGTTCCTCCCACAAGCACATAAAAATCAACAAATAAAATGGTAACTGGCAGAGCTTCAGGGCTTTTTAGATAAGACTTTTTACCCCCACATTAGTTATGGTCACCAATCGGACTGCATTCAGGAATTCACAGACCATCTTGCTAGAAAAGAAGAGGGTTTATCCCTGGGTTGAGTAGAGTATAGGGCTCAGTGCTAAGCTTCAACCATCTCCTTTCCCCTTGCAATTGATTCCATGGGCAGATGTTACATGTAAACAAAAGGGAGATGACAGATCCTGTATTCTTTCTTACATATATGAGAGGGACAGTACAACTGAGTTGGGTTCTGCTACACTCTAGGATCCCTCCCCATGCTTCTATGCCCCAAGAAGCCATGGTAAGCTCATGTATACAGCAAGATCTGTGCTACTAAACTTGGAAAAACATCTCAGCAGTAGATAAGGCCAGTCTCTCAGCTTCTCTCTGCACCTGCTGACCGCCTGTCCCATCTCTCATTTACCTTCTTTCTCCATAGTGTTCCCAAGGAAATTCAGGTAAACGGGCAGCTCTGCTGGTAGCTCAGCCTTGGCTTTGGCCTGAGTATCAGCCTCAGGGCATGGTACCTTCCCTTGCAGGGTAAACAGGAGTTGAAGGAAGTTCTGGTGCCTGGACAGAAAACATAGGTATGAGTGGAGGGAATCTCAGATGGACCAGTCTAGGTCTGCAGTTCATGTTCCCATAGTCACCTCTGAAGCTGGTCCTGCACCAGTGCTGCCTGCTGCTTCAGGTTTCCAAGTTCCTGAGACAGCTGTTCAAGCTCCTGCTGTGTTCCAGTCTTCTGTTCCCTGATCTCTTTTGAAACCTCTGCTAGATGTTGCAGATGCTTCGCCTGCCAGCAATGAGGGTACACACACAGTTCATCAGATCCTGAAATCTTAAACCCATCCTCCCAGCCCTCTCGCCTAAAACCAGCTCAGAGCTAAAACACAGGTAATTACAGACAAAACAAATGAGCATAGAAAAGGAAGGATAGCTTGTCATTTTATGTACTCACAGTAATACTCATCTTAACAACTGTATAGGATTAAGACATAACACTGCCTCCATTTCACAAACATGTGTGTTAGGTGATCTTCTAATATCACACAGTGTTGAATGATACTAAACTTCAAGCCCATGGTGGTGTCTCCAAAGAACTCAGATGAGAAATGAAGATTTTCTAGCAAGATCATATGATCAAGATGATGAGAAGGTGGTGACAAGGGATATTCCAGACGTACCTGTTGCAGCTGCCACTGCTTTTGGGCTGTTTGGAGTTTCTCCATGGCCACCCTCTTCTGTGGATAAGGAAAGAAAGTGGTTGAGGAATAAAGATGTTTATTCTTCTGGTTGAATTTTGGAAGACAACAAGTGCATTCAACACTGCTTACTCAGCCTTTTCTTCTTCCTCTCTTCCTTCCCTTCCCTCATCCCATTCAAGAAGCCAAGAAGTACCTTGACCTGGAGCTGCTCAAGGGCCTGCTGAAGCTGTGTTCGCTTCCTCTGGGCCTCCTCCAACTGGGTTACAGCCTGGGTCACACTATTTCTGATGACTTCCACCTGGTCTTGGTAGGTGGCCTTCAGCTCTTTCCATTGCTCCTTGGCTTCAACTGCCTTCTGTCCTGAAAAGTCACCAGATTTAAGGGCTTAAAGACCACTCCCAGCCCACCACTCAGCAACATGCAGCCTCAATCTTCCCATCAGCCCAAAATGGACCTGAACAGCATCCTCGTGCCCTCCCCAGGAAGGCACACATTTTAACCTACTGTTTACTCACGGCTAGTATCTTCAGAAGCCAAGGGGTCCAGTCCTTGGGCTGTATCCTTCTTGGCCAGGAAGTTCTGTAGGAAGTCGGCTACCTGAAGCTGGCTGCACAATAGCTTGTCTTTCTTCCGTGAGTTCTGTTCCAAAGGAAAGAGGCAGGCAAAATGACTATCCCCTCACCACAGGCTCAAGGAAGCCTTTCAGTAAGCAGTCCATCAGTGCTGCCTGGGGTCTTGACAGGATAGCACCTGGCTTTCTTTTTCTTTTTTATTTCTTTATTTTTATTGGAAAGCCAGACTACAGAAGAGAAAAAGAATGAAAGACATTCCATCTGCTGGTTCACTCCCCAAGTGGTCACAATTGCCACAGCTGAGCTGAAGCAAAGCCAGTAGCCCGTGGCCAGGAACTCCCAGAAGGCTTTGGGTCATCCTTGACTGCTCTCCCAGGACACAAACAGGGAACTGGATGGGAAAGCAGAACAGCTGGGAGAGGAATCAGAGCCCACATGGGATTCCAGCACAGGCAAGGTGAAGATTTAGCTTTTGAGCCATTGCACCAGGCCTGACCTCCGGCTCTTTAAAGGCTGGTTCCCACATTGTACATACCCTCTCAAACTCCGCCAGCATCTGGGCCGGCAGTTCAGCCTCTTCTTGCAGGCCTACAGGCTCCAGAATGTCTGTTACTTCTGCAAGTACCCTGAAGAAGCAACAGAAGAGATGCTGGCTCTAAAGCGTGTGTGCACAGATGACTGTTACCAGTTCTGAGTCTCCTCCTGACCAAATTGCCTCAAGAGCAGCCTACAGCCTGGGACCAGGAACAGACTACGAATGGAAAACCTACAGTAGCAGTAATGCCAGGAGCAAAGTCAGAAACGAGGGGAATAAAGAGTGTGGGAAAGGTGGCAAGATGTTCAGTAGAGACTATCTACATGGAACCACACATAGTATGAGTAAAAAGTGAAAAGGGAGATCTACAGGGAAAGGGCAAAGGCAGGCCGCAGCGGCCTCCGGGGCAGCCTTGGATTGGGTGCGGGAGAGGGGTTTCCAGGTTTTCCAGCTTAGGGGCAAGAGCACGCTACTAGGGGGCAGAATGGCAAATGCGATAATGCATTGGGAGAGCGTTTAGAAAGGAGGGGAAGCAACTAAAAGGCCCGTCTGGCAGGTCGCCGGGGTGAGGTGGAGGCCAAGGGAGAGAACAGACACACAGGGAGAGATGAACTGCCACCCGGTAAAACACACCCCGAGGCAGGGCACGGCGCTGGGAGGACGAACGACCAACTCAGGCACCCAAAGCCGCGTCAGAAGCCAAACCCCGGCAGCTCCACGGGGGCTGCGGGGACACAGCGCCCTCCCCAGCCCACTCCCTGCGGCGGTCCGCTGCACCCACTCCCTGCGGCGGCCCGCTGCACCCACTCCTTGCGGGGTCCCTCTGCACCTACTCCAGCACGGCGCCCTCCGCCTGACTCCCGGCCGCTTCCATGTCGCGCACCTGTGACTCTCCTCACAGCCCACCGCTTTGGATTCACAGCGGACTGCGCGCCAGGGCAGCCGATTGGCCGCTGGTTCAGTGGGCGGGAATAAAGAATCCTCTAGTCCTCTGATTGGCTCCAAACTCGCATCAGCACGCTTCTCTCGCGGGCTCTCTTTGACGCAGGCGCAGTTGAGTCAGGGTTCCGGTGCGCCTGCGCGGCAGCCCGGGAGCAACACCAGAGTAAGAACTGAGACTTTCGTCTTTTGGTGCAGAGGCTTGCGTTCTCTCATTTCCTTACTGTTAGGGAGAGTGGTGGCGTGCAGCTCGGAGTTTCGGTCTTTAAGACTTCACAGCAGTTTCTTTAAAAAATTCAGCACTGTGGTAAGGAAAACACAAAAAGCGCTCTTTTCTCAGTGGTGTGCCTGAGTCAATGGCATCCGCTCAGGAATACTGCCTTTTAAGTTTTATTATGTGGAGAGAACAAAAGTAGAGCCTTGACAAGACAAAGCCGAAATTCTGGAAATGTGCTGCTCTATGCAGACTATAGGGGGAAAAAGTACTTAGCGTTCTGTAGTTTCTTGAGTTTTTTAGAAGTTTTTGTCTATCCGTGGAGATCACACAGCGTAGTAATGGTGACTGTTTCTACTAATCAGGTAACGTCGTTATGCGTGGGGAACATACTGCTTTCGTAATAGCTATTAATTAAGTCCAGGACACGCATTTGGTTAGAAGGTGAAGATGCTGTTTGGGAATTGTAACCACATACCCCTGTGCCCGATTGAGGCTGCACTCCGGCCGGTTGACCCTCTGGGAGGCAGCAGGTTCAACAAGTTGGGCTCCTGGCACCCAGGTATGACAATTGGAGTGAGTTTCTGGAACTTTATTATTCCTGATGAACTTTATTGTAACTTCAAGTTCAAATTACAGTGTTTGGCATCCAATTAAAAACAGTGGAGCTTGGGCCTGGAGTTGTGGTTCATCCAGTTCGCCGCTAATGTATCTGAGAAGGCCCCAGAAGATGGCCCCAGTACTCTGTGTACGACCTTGATGAAGTCCTAGACTGCCGGTTTTAGTCTCAGCCCTTGCCTTTGAGACCATTTGGGAAATGAACCAGCAGATGGAAGATCTCTTTCTGTCCATTTGCCTCTAACTATGCCTTTCAGATCGGTAAATACATAATTTAATAATTGAAAATACAGAGAAACATCAAGCCTGCAAACAAGAGAAAATAAACAAGGAAAAAATCATTTATCAATTGAAAAAGTGTTAAAAACACCACAGAACATGTTACAAGTATGACCCATAGGCTCAAAATAATATAAAAAGTAGAGCCATAATCAAGTCTGTCCCAGTGGTTCAGAAGCAGCTAGGGATGCCCATAACCCATTTTGGAGCAGCCAGTGTCAAGTCCTGGTTTTGCTTCTGATTCAAGCAGATTATGGTTCTTCTAAGTCAGGACTTAAGAGATTGGACCTTTGCGGATAGCATGTAAGAAGGCGGGGTCCTTAGTAAAACAGCCACAAGATCTGCTAACAGTCTGAAGCAAATGTTTCCCTGATTGAGCTTCCAGAATAGATTATGACCAGTTAATATTTCGATTGCATCCTGAGACCCTGAGTAGAATAGCAAATTCTGGCCTGTGGACATTGCTCACAATCCCAAACTAGAAACCATGAGGCAATAAGTCTGTGTTGTTAAGATGTTAATTTGTTACATAGCAATAGAAAACTAATACAAGGTCAGTGCCACTGGGGTTATACGGTCATCTGCAATACCAACATATCATATAAGCATCAGTTAGAATCCTAGGTGATCCACTACCCAGTCAGTTCCATGCTGATACACTTGGAAACACAGTGGGAAGACGACCCAAGTTCTTGAGCCCCTAAAGCCAATGAGAGACCTGAATAGAGTTCTAGGCTACTGGCTTTATCCTGGCCCAGCCCAGCTGTTGTAGCCATTTGGGGAGTCAACCAGTGGATCAAGTATCTCCCTTCATCCCTAACTTTGCCTTTCAAGTAAATAAGTAAATATTAAAAGAAAAAGAAAAAAGAAAACTAATGTAAGTAACTTCTATAGCTGGTACTAAAGAAGTAGAGCTTATAACCCAATAATAGGGATAAGATAAAATTCAGGTAATACTGAACAAATCTGAAAGAAAGAAAAAGAACAGGAGTAAACAAGGGGGGTGAGCAGAAAATAAATAGCATAGCAATACACTTATGTGTAACCATGAATAATCACAATGAATTGTTCAATTAGAAATTACGAATGATCAGATTGTATGCAGAAATCAAAACACAGAGGCTACCACTGTAGCATAGTAGGATGGACCTAAGCCTGCAGCACTGGCGTTCCATGTGAGCACTGTTGATTATGGTTCCATTCCAGATTTCTGCTAATGCGCCTTAGAAGACAGCAGAGGATGGCCCTGGTGCTTGCACCTCTGTGCCTATGTGGAAGACCAGGGTGAAGCACTTGGCTCCTGACTTCTGCTTGACCCACGCTTGACCAGTGCAGACATTCAGGGAGTAACCACCAGCAGATGATGGAAGGCTTTCTTTCTCTCTCCTGTATCTTTCTTTCCATCTCTGTATCTCTACCTTTCAAATAAATAAATATTTTCTAGTGACTCAAACAGTTATATTGAAAACTGCACTGAAGATAAAAGTGCAGGAAAGGCATTTAAGATGCTGATTAGAATGGCCAAAACCCATGTTGGTATACTTGGTTTTGATTGTTAACTGTGGCTCTCATCTCAACTCCCTGCTAATTCAGATGCTTGGAGGAGGTTGTGATGGCTCAAGCAGTGGAGTTCTTATCCCCTCGCCCCCCACTTCGGGAGACCTTGATGGAATTCTGAAATTCTGGTTTTTCCTCATGGCCATTGTAGGCATTTCAAAATGAACAAGTGCATGAGTTCCCTCTTTCTTTCTTACTCTAACTCTATACCTTTTAAATAGGGAAATTTTCCATGAGAAAATTAAAACAATGGAAAATCTATGCAGTACTATCACTAATTAGATTGAATTGCTATTCTAATATAGATATCTAAGTTCAAACAAAGGAGTATCATCAGAAGATGATGTTGTAATCTTAAAGGGGTCGATTAATCATACAAAATTAACAATTGTAAAAGTTTATCCAGGACTGGCATTGTGATGTGATAAATGGATTAAGCCAGTGTCTGATATCAGCAACACATATTGGCATAGGTTCAAATCCTGGCTGCTCTACTTCCACCAGCTCCCTACTAGTGTGCCTGAGATAGTGCTTATTACCCCGTCACCCAAGTGGGAGACCTGGATGAATCTCCTGGTTCCGGGATTCAGCCTGGTTCAAGACTAGCTGTTATTGCCCCATTTAGGGAATGAACCAGAGATGAAAAATCTCTCTCTCTTTCCCTGTCTCTCTTTCTCTCTTTCTCTCTCTCTCCCCCCCACTCTCCCACTCTCCCACTCTCTGCCTCCCTCTCTGCAACTCCACCATTCAAATGAACAAACAAAATTTTAAAACAAAGTTTATCCCTATATAATGCAAACCATGAAAACTAATGAATCAAAACTCAGTGAACTGAACAGGGAAACAGAGAAATCCTTAGTTACAGCTGGTATTTCTAAAAACCGCTTGCTGCAACTGATAAAGCATTACATCTAGTGGAGGATCATTTGTCCTTTCTTGTGCATAACAATCAAAGAAACCCATTTCATGGGCTGTAAATTAGTGAATGTAAATGAATAGCAACATGCAAAATATGTTTTGTGGCATGTAAAAGATTTGAGCAATTTCTACATGTGTTGAATTTTGACTGTTGTACTGTATCATGTAGTCTTTTTTGGTAATTAAATCATTAAGTCTTCCCATACATTTCTGTTCACATTTTTCAGACAATATCAATGCTTCCTTCTCTTTTATACATGTATATCAAACATCCTTTATGTAGACTCTTAAAATTCTAAGGGCATTCTAGTGCCACATCATTTTAACAATTTATGTAGAATTATTTAACATTCTTGGCTGCTGGGTTCCCCCTGGTCCAGGAATGAACCGGTAGATGAAAGATCGCTCTCAATATTTTCTCTCTCTGTCCCTCCCTCCCTTCCCCTCCTACTGCTCTGCTTCTCAAATATTTTTTCATTCCATTTTATCATTTGTTATGTACGGATAACAATGATGAAAATCATTCTGAAAAATTATAAAAGAAAATTTGTAAATGCTTCACTACATCTTTGACACAAGTTGAATATTACTGACATTTTATATTTGCTTACATCATTTCTTTTTGGATGCATATTTATATAAAGTCAGAACATGATTAATTCAGAAATAATTTGGAATAATCTGCCACAGAATTTAGTAAATGTTTAAAAACATACAACATAGACTATACTAGTCTTCCAATAAGATGTGTCTCTCCAGTTATACTAATGCTTGTCTGATGTATGATCTTTACTTTTCACATTTTCCCATCATACATTTTTCAGTGCCAGCTTGGTCAGTAAACTTAAAACCCTAATTATGGGTTTAACTGAAACAACAGTTCAGGAGTATCATTTCAGAGCCTTAACATTTAGCTCAGAAAATTATTACAATTCTTCCATGAGCTTTGATTCTGGAGCTAGTATGAGGTTAGCTACAGCTGTGCTTTGCTGGAATTTTCAAATCAAGATATTACATTTCATTTCAGAAGGATCTTCATGTTTAGCATCAAAATTGCAGATCATAAGGCAGTTCTTGCATTGGCTTGCTAGTTCCAGATGGATAGATTCTGACTTACATGCTGCTCAATTCCCTATTTTAGTCTCATTTCTCTAACAGTGCTCACCATCCATGCAATTTGGACACAGGCCATCTGAATTAAATTGCCAGGCACTCACGGAAAGAGATGTCTCACCAGGAGCAAATGCCCATGGAAGCCTTTTGAATCTCCTCTCATCAGAGTCTCACCTTCCAGCTCCTTAGTGCTTGTTTTCTGACGTCAGTGAGCCAAAATACCACTATAGAAGCCTGAAAGCTGAAGGGATTGTTTTCAAATCCTAAACTCATAAATTTTTTAAGTGTATCTGTGGCATGTTCAGTCATGTTTAGGTTGTTCTCATTGCCTCAACCTGATTTTCTAGGGAGATAATTCCTCCTTATCTGTATAATATTTTTGTTTCAGTGCAAGGAGAGTTATCTGTTACTCCTAATCACAAAGCTGATTTGAATTATTCACATCAATAGCCATGAAGATTCACTCAGGGAGAGCCAGCATTTCACAGAGACAGAGTGAGTGGCTTGGAAAAGAAAAAAACATAGGTGCGATTTGTTGATTACCACCTCCCCCGTATTGTTCATAACCATTTATTGTATGATAGTATTTATTGAACTCACTAATCTCTTTGAAAATTGTTACTTCAACGGGATCGGGAAAACAAGTGAAAAAAATCCTTTGTAACTTTGTATTTCCATTAAATAAAGTACACATAAAAGTAAAAACGTACTTATGTGTGTTCCCCTTTATATGTGTTCTATAAGATAAAAAGAGAGATTTATTTTATTTATCTGAAAGAATTCCAGGGAAGAGAAAGACATTAGATCCACTTGTTCACTCCCCAAATAGCCATAGCAGCCAGGACGGGGCCAGGGAGAACCAGGAACTTTACCCATGTCTCCCACATAGGTGCAGGGTTCAAAGGACCTGGGTCATCTTCTACTGCTTTTTCCAGGTGCAATAGCAGGAAACTGGATTGGAAATGGAGCAACTGTGACTTGAGATCAGTGTCCATATTTGTTCTTAGCATTGTAGGCAACAGCTTAACCTGTTATGCCACAACATTGATCCCTATATGAGTCTGTATGTGCATAAATACCCTATGTTCCAAACTGACATAAGATTATTTTACTTTTCTAGGCAAGTTGTTTAAAAAAATCCTGCTGATTATACTATTGGCTGTCATTATTTCATTGTCACAATGTATAATGCTTTTGTAAAAAGAGTGTTTTCATGATAGTTTCATATTTTATTGGCAGTTTCTTAAAAATTTAGATGTGGACTTTTTCTGAGGAACAAAAGAAATTTGTATCAAATTTTTAAATCAAATAACATATATCAAAAAGTTCTCCACTCATTAAATTCTTCAGTTACTATTTATTATTTCTTAATTTTATTTCCTTGAATGTCTGTTGAAGTTAAACATATTTTCTAAACTATGTTAATAGTTTTGTAGCAGCTAATTGGGACATCTGCAGAACTGCGAAGGGCATAGGATCTTTGTGAAATGTCTGATCAAAAATTTAAATCATTTTCAAAAACGGAGTTTGATTTTATTAATTTATGTAGGTTCTATTTCTGTTCTAGACAGAAAACATCAGATATGTTTTGCAAAATATTCTCTTAATGTATATGTAACATTTCATCTTAATGGTACCTAACAGAGAGAAAACTTAAATAAGTACCTGTGGAGTGGGCATTGTAATAAACAGGGTTCAGTTCCTCCTTTGCATGTCTGATCCCATATCCCAGTACCTAGGATCAAGTCTCACCTCTTATTCTAATGCAGCTTCCTGCTAATTCTCCTGGAAGGCAACGGAAAATGCCCCAAAGTACATAAATTCATGTCACATGCGGGAGACACAGATAGAGCTCCAAGTTCCCAGCTTCAACATGGTCCAACATCAACTTTTGGAAGCATTTGAGGAGTAAGTCAGCACATGATGTTCAATATTTCTCTCTCTTTCTTGCTCTCCCTCTTCCTTTTTCTACTGTTCTACCTTTCAAATAAGAAAACCAGAAAACTTTTTTACAAAGAAAATCAGTGGTAATTCTATATATCACAATTGTACTGTATAATTTTGACTTTAAAATTTAAAATCTTATTTTTATTTATTTGAAAAGATGCAGTGACCAAGATCTATCTGCTGCTTCAGTCCCCAAATGCCTAATGTAGCCAGGAGGGGATGCAAATCAAAGCCAGGAAACTGGAACTCAACCTGAGTCCTCCACAAGGAGGTGCAGACCCAACTGATTATGACATCATTCAGCTGCAATGCACAGTTTTCATTAGCAAGAAGCTTCCATTAGAAGCAAAGCCAATCCTTTTGAGTCAAGTGGTGCTTTAACCTTCATAACCAATGTCTAACCCTGATTTTTCTCACATGTTTCTGCCAGAATTTACTAATTTCATATCTTAATCTTAGGCTTATGATCCATTTCAAATGGTTCTTGGCTATGGCATGAAGTTAGTATTGATGATCATTTTTATACCTCTTTCTAATCCTTTAGACATAATTTGTTGAAATTATGCTTTATCTTTGACTTACTTTGGAATCTTTTTAGTAACTAAAATCGATCTATTAATCTTCTTGATTTCCTATGTGTTTCATTCAGCTTATGTGTTGTTATATAAAAATGCCATAGTCTCAATTGCTGTAGTTGTGTTTATTTTATTTATTTCATTTATTTATTTTTATCACAAAGATATGCAGAGAGGAGGAGAGACAGAGAGGAAGATCTTCCGTGTGATGCCCACGTGGCCACAATGCCCGGTGCTATGCCGATCCCAAGCCAGGATCCAGGAACTTCTTCCAGGTTTCCCACACGGGTGCAGAGTCCCAAGGCTTTGGGTTGTCCTCGACTGCTTTCCCAGGCCACAAGCAGGGAGCTGAATGGGAAGTGGAGCTGCCGGGATTAGAACTGGCGCCCATATGGGATCCAGCATGTTCAAGGTGAAGATTTTAGCCACTAGGCTCCTGCGCCGGGCCCTGTTTTTATGACTATTATTGCAACATATTATATACCAATGGAAATTAGCAATTTCTTCATATATTAAAATATACATTAAATATATATTGCTCATTATTTTTATTGTGTTTATTAATATGTAAATATATTAAAACATAATAGCAAAAATTTTAAAACATACTATGGAGGCATGGAAGACAAAATTACAAATAAAAGAATTAAAAAACAACTGGATACTGAAATAAACACAAATGAAGGGGGAAAAGAGAACAAAGAAGAAAGAAACTTGGGAGAGGAGGAGAGCAGGAACAAACGATAAAAACATGTAATAAAATTATATCAGTGTATTGTAAAGAACACTGGCCTCGCTTATGTTCACAGCCAACACATGCCTTTTTGGCAAAGAATTTAAATTTCATCAGCATAATTTCTTATGCATAACATAAAAAACCAAGGCTTAACATTTGTGATCCCTTTCAGTCATGAATGCTCTGGTTCTTAAACAGTTTCTGTGGAAGCTGTAATTGATGTTCTACTTAAAAGGGTTATGCTGTGAAGCTTATAGATGCAGCCCATGAGGCAGCATTCAAGCCCTTTGACACAGCTGTGCAGTAGTGGGAAACAGTAGCAAGTCAATTGAATTGGTGTAAAACAATAGGGGATTTTGTACATTTTCCCAAGCAGTGCCATATGTGGGACTTGAGTCAAAGAGGTTGAACTGCCAAAAATGAAAAGCTCCACAGAGCTTTCACCTGTGAGCAGCTGGTCACACACTTTCAGTTTTCCAAATAGGTTCAGACATTGAAAGAAATCCATCCAGTGGCTATTATCTTTGTATGCTAAGGACAAGCATGTCACAGCTAATGCCCTTCCAACTGTTAATGCAGTCTGTTCCTTTGTTGCAACTTCTGTTCACATTCCAAAGTATATTTCACTTAATAGATGTACTGTCTTGATGCACCATTAACATCTAAACTTTTAATGTTAAGAAATCACTAGGTATACACTGAGAGAACATCAGATTACTCTCTTGGGCCCAAACACCCTAGTGAGTATACACAGTGTCAGCCAAACAAATCTTGGAATTTGGGCTAAAACTGTCACCAAAGAGAATATATAAATATGTTAAGGAGAAATTTTTTTGTAATTATTTTATTTTGACAATCTTTGCTTAGTTGATTAGGGCAGAAAGGGTCAAAGGCTATAGGAAAGTGTATAAGGTCTTTGTTTACACATTATTGTTAAGGAGAAATTTTATCTTTACAGTTAAGAAACTGATTAAGATGTTTAGATCTTACAGCCAACAAAGCAGGCAAAGCCACACATGTCACAGTAACAACCCATTTGTGTCCTGGATGCTCAGATTTCAGAATAGCTCCCTGCTAATATCCTGGAAATAGCAGAGGAAGGTGGCCAAAGTGATTTTCAGCCCTGAAGGAGACCTGGAAGAAACTCCTGGATTATGATTGTCCCAGTTCTGGCCATGACAAGCCATCTGGGGAGTGAATCAGTAAATGGAAGACCTCTACCAAATCTATTTCTGCCTCCCTCTCTCTGTAACTCTAATTTTCAAATCCATAAATAATTCTTTTAAAAAAAGATGTCTGAGTCCCCAGTGGAGTATCTACATTCAGTTCATACCTCCGCAGTTTTACTCTAGCTGTGTGCTAATGCAGACCTTGAGAAGCAGTGTTGATGGTGCAAGTAATTGGATTCTTGCCACCTATGTGATTCTTGGCTGCTCGATCCAGCCCAGTACAGCCAACTCCACTTTTGGTGCTTACTAAGTGAACCAGCAGATGAACTCACTAACTTGTTACTTCCTATGTTACATGAAATTTGTATATAACTTCTGATTATGCTTTAACCTTGACTTTTTCCTCTTTTTCTCTATCTACTCTCATTCCTACTCCACTCCCCCCCCAATGCATGGTTTACATTGCCCTTATCTTTTTCACAGACTTTTTCTTTTTGACTCAAATACCATGTTATCTTCTAATATCTTCACTCTTAGGTGCATAATATTCATTTTTCATCTCTAGCTTTAATATAGGTTATCCTGCAAGGTCTCTTCTGGCAACCCTAACAATCATTGCACAAATATTACCTAAGTGCTCTTCTACTCTGCCATCTCACTTTTTTTTTAAGATGTACTTTTTTTAAATTATTTATTATTTAACTTCATTAATTACATTGTATTATGTGACACAGTTACATAGATACTTGGGTTCTCCCCACCCCTCCCCAAACCCTCCCACCATGGTGGATTCCTCCACCTTGTTGCATAACCACAGCTCAAGTTCAGTTGAGATTCCCCCATTGCAAGCGTATACCAAACATAGAGTCCAACATCTTATTGTCCAGTCAAGTTCAACGGCTTCTTAGGTATACCCTCTCTGGTCTGATGACAGAGCCAGCAGAGTATCATCCCAGTCAATTGAAAGCTCCAACATACCATCAGCAAAAATTTACATCATTATGGAATTACTTTTTTTGAAAGTCAGATTTACAGAGAGAAATGTCTTCCATCCACTGGTTCACTCCCCAACAAGCTGCAATGGCTGGAGCTGAGTCAGTCTGAAGCCAGAAGCCAGGAGCTTCTTCTAGGTTTCCTACTTGGGTACAGGGTCCCAAGGCTTTGGGCCATCCTCTACTGCTTTCCCAGGCCACAGGCAGGGAGCTGGATGGGAAGCAGGGCTTCCAGGTTAGAACTGCCACCCATATGAGATCCTGAGGCATGAGAGAAGGAATTGGCCACTAAGCCATTGTGCCGGGCCATCATTTCACTCTTTATAAACTGTCTTAGGATAGATCTTAAAATATATATATTTACATTTTTTTTCTTATTTGCAAGTGCAACAGAAAAAAAGGGAGATAGAATCTTTCTTCCACCATCTCACTCTGCAAAATGGCCCAAACAGCCAGGTCTGGGCAAGATTGATATCAGGAACCAGGAATGCCATCCTCATCTCCCACTATGGTATCAGAGACCCAAGTATTCAGTTGTTGTCCACTGCCTTCTCAGACATAATAGCAAGAAGCAGGATATAGAGTACAATAGTTACGGCTCAAACCACCATTCCAGTATGGGATGCCAGAATCATACAAACTGTCTTAACCCACTGTGTCACAGCATGCTCACTCTTTGAATTCTATTTGCTTGACTGCATTTCTGTATCAGACACCAAAGAGTAAATTTTGTTGATATCACTGTTCCATGATATTTTAAACTTATGTCTATGCAGTAATCACACAAGTTTTTTAAAAAAAGAAATGAGATATTGTACTAGCAAGTACATTCCTCTACCCCTGAGTTTTCTTTCTTGGAAAAAAATTTATTTTGACCTGTTTCCTGTGACTCTCCATCACCTATGTAGCTTATGCTTACATCTATTTTCCAAACACTAACATTATTTCATATTTATCAATTGCAGAAAAGATCCAATTCACGTGTATAGTATCACTACACACACATATATACATATACACTAACAAAAATCGCACATGCAATTTTATGGTCTATTTTGTATTGCTAGTTAAATTTCAATTTTTATTAGAGCAAATAAACAAATGTATATAAATCATTATGTTTACTACCTCAGCATGTTTGGGGGGAAGAATGAGTATCAGTCATATCTGATTTTCCTTTGCCTGTGAACACTAACAATTTCTTTGCTGCCTTCTTTCCACATAGATTGCACTTCAAAGAAGATGTTGTTATTAATCTGATGAATTTGGAAGGACAGAAAGAGATTTGGTCTGGCTCCTTCTTCTCACCTCTTACTAATTAGAATGCACCTGCTGATCTATCTGACAAGTGCTTCAGCAAAATTGTAGCATCTGAAAAAGCTCTAAAATGCACAGTACATAAGGAAGTAGAGGTGGTTGTTTTGACAAAGGATTTAGTGTCTATATAAATCACTGAGAATAAATCTACTCCATAGAATTCATAGATTAAAAGGATCAAGACAATGAATATAGATACATTAGCAAATAACCTAGAGTTTAGTCCTTAATATAAAATACTAATGTCATTACATGCATATCAATCAGCCAATGAGAGTTTGAATTCCTTCACATTAGGTACTTATGCTGTCTATAATGGCATGATTCTGGGAGCAAATATATAAAAATAATCCACTAAATTAGAAAGGATTTAAATCACATGTTATATATTTATGTATGATATTCAACTGTTATATCATTATACATATAATCCAAGAAGATTGATTTTAAATTTGAGAGGGAATCACTGCCATTTATCTATGTAAGTCTATAATGTTTGGAGTTGAATTTTTGGCCTCAGCAATTTTCAAATTCTTATCAATAAATATCTATTCCCTAAGGTGACTATTTTTGAAGCTAAAGCCTTTAAATGGTAATGAAGTTTAAACATGAATCCCTAATCCAGAAGAATAGATGTTTTCTTTTTTTTTTTTTTTTTTTTTTTTTTTAAAGATTTATTCATTTTATTACAGCCAGACATACACAGAGAAGGAGAGACAGAGAGGAAGATCTTCCATCCGATGATTCACTCCCCAAGTGAGCCACAACGGGCCAGTGCGCACCAATCCGAAGCCGGGAACCAGGAACCTCTTCCAGGTCTCCCACGTGGGTGCAGTGTCCCAATGCATTGGGCCGTCCTCAACTGCTTTCCCAGGCCACAAGCAGGGAGCTGGATGGGAAGTGGAGCTGCCGGGATTAGAACCGGCGCCCATATGGGATCCCGGGGCTTTCAAGGCGAGGACTTTAGCCGTTAGGCCATGCCGCCGGGCCCAGAATAGATGTTTTCATAAGAAGCATACACGTATGCAGAAAAGGCCGGGTGAGGACACACCAAGAAAGAGGCAGGCTGGGCTGAGGGGAGAGGTGGTACCAAAGACCAACACCATCAACACATGGCTTTTGGACCTGTAGGCTACAAAATTGTGAGAAAACACTCTCCTGTTCTTCAAATTACCCAAGTCTGTAGTATTTTGTTACAGCAACACAAAATGACTTACACACACATTTGTCAATTTGAAACGCAGTGTGCTTCCACGTGTTAGAACCATCCATAATTACCTAAGCAGAGGTGCTATCCTCCTGCTCCAGGTCATGTGCCTTTATGTAATAACTGATCATCATTACACTCTCCTGTATCATTTTGTCTTCATTCCTTATTTGTTGTTGGAGACTGAAATTACATCTCCTATTACAGATAACTGCAATGCTTTTATCTTGTTGCTCCATCCAGGAAAATGAATCTTAGGAATACATTAAAATTAAATAACAACACATGCAAGGAATTATTTGTATCTTAAGATACAACATACATTGCATTAAAAATTTCAGCCTATTTAATTGCTATTTTTATTTATTAAAAAATAAGTCTGCATACCTAGACTCAATTGCTCAATAAGAAGGAACGGCACTTGTGTATGTTCCTGAATCTGAGCTATTTACTTAAATAGAAGTTTAAAACACAGATTATAATTTTAAATTTAAAAATATGTAATAAAGCTAAATATTGAAGTGACTATGTTTACCATTAAAAGTATATTGAAATGTAGAGAACACATATAATAGCACCTAAATTAGCAATAAAGTAGACAAGCAGTAGATGTGTGTATTTCTCTCCCCAATCCCAAGGGGGGAAAATATCTTTGAACTGAAATTCAATATGTAATTTGTAACTATTCACTTTCCAGCAATAAAATGTTATGATTCTATATTGATCTGTTTTGTATTTGGGTGAGAAGGACAGCTTATATTTTAATATGTCTCATTTATAGGCTTCCACATCAATAAAAACAGGATTAGAGTGAGAAAAAAATCCAAGGAAGCATATATTAGTATTCAGAGAACAGAAAAAGACAGGATCACCTGTTTCTAGAACAGACTTTTATTGTAAGGGATGGGAAGTGGGCACAAAACAGAAGCAGATACATCATCAGGAGACTGGCTCCTAATTCTGGATCCACCTTCACACAGTTGCATGATTTTGGATGAGTCACTTCACAGTATAGGATGAAGCACCTTTAAGAATAAAATGAAAGGACTAGGTCTAAAGATTGTAAAGCAGCTTAATTAGATGCAAACAGCTGATAATTTTACTATCCTTCACTCTTTTCTTTTATAATGATGGCAATTCTTATTCAGAAATGTCAGAATGTATCCTGAAAAGTGCAGTGAAAATTAAATTCTGAAACTAGTGAAGTTACTGTAGAGCTCAAATCACACAGCACAAATTTGTCTGCTGAAAAGCTTGTACTTTACAGATGCAATGTTAAGTGCATGTTTAGTGCCTTTAATTTTTATCTGTGCAAAAGCAGTTTTATTATTAGTGCTTAAAAGAAATCATTCCCATTATATCAGTCCAGAGCTCTGGAAAAATCAGCAATTGGCCCTTCAATTAACATTGTGATCACTTGACATCTGCTAAAAAATGTCATCAACACAAAGGAACACAGATAAAAAGTGTACTGTTCTTGGTGCTATGCAACAAAGTTTGGGAAATAGTTCCAAATATAAACATCACTGGAGGACATTAATGTGATATCTGTTCTTGTGCTCTCCTATTGTTTTCTATAAAAAGAAAATGACTTTTAAATCTTAATTTTACCTCTACTTTTTTCATGCTCTTATCCTACAAGCAATTTATGTCATTACTATCTTCACAAATATGAAATGAAAATTATTGAAGTGTATTTTTAATAATGTTTTCATTATAATTTTCTTATATGTTAGGCTGTTGGGCTTGTCTCTAGAGGGCCTGTAGCTATTAAGATTTGTCAAACAGAAATTGTACTTGGATGTAGGGAATATTCTGTGTACTTGGGAAAAGTTTACTAGTAAATTACTGACCATGTCCCTTAGATGTCATAAAATTTACAACTTTCATTCTTTTAGGAAAAGACAGAATGTACACACAATTTTTGTAATTATTCCAACTTGCATGTTCATTCAGCATATAACTGTTCCCCAAAGTACCCATATAGAATTAATATTTCTGGTTATGGAATGAAGTGCATAAAAGTAACACACTGATCAAACAACAAAGTAGAAAATGGAACTAGGTGTTCTAGACCTTAAGTGATGACTTGCTTCCAATATCTGAGTCACTAGCTATTGGTAGATCATGTGTCTGAAATGGGAATAGCAATTCTTTATTAAAAGATGTATTTACTTATAGAAAGGCAGAGTGAGAGAGAGCGAGAGAGAATCATTTATCAGCTGGTCCACACTGTAAATGGCTGCAACAGTCCAGTTTGGGTCAGGCTAAGGAGCCAGGACATCCATTCTTTCTGCATGGGCGTCAGGGACTGAAGAACCTGGCCCATCCTCTGCTACTGTCCTCAGTGCATTAACAGGTAACTGAACCAGAAGCAGAGTTTTGGGGCTAGAACTGTACCACAATGAGCTGCTTAACCCACTATGCCACAGTGTTATCCCCCATAACTAAATTCTTAAGCTTGCTTGTTCGCTTGTTTGTTTATGAAAAACAGCATGACAGAAAGGGAGAGAGAGAAAAAAAAACAAAAAAAACTTCTAGCTGGTTCATTCTTGAAATGCCCACAACAGTGTAATAACCAGGGCTTGGTCAGGTCAAACCCAAGAGGTAGGAATTCCATTTGAGTTGACCACATGGGTGGCAAGGACCCAAGCTCCCAAGACAACCTCTGTTCTCTCCCAGAGTGCACGCTGACAGGAAGCTCAACCGTAATGCAAACAAGACTGGATGCTGGACACCTCCATGAGGGTTACACACATTCTAGATGGAGGCTTAACTTGAAATTTATGAGGATGTGTGTCTTTGGGGGGTAATTAGATCAAGTGGGATTAGAAACCCCCAAAATAGTTAATTTACTTCTGGCATAGGAGAGTAGGTGTGAAAAGTGGGTGTTCATGAACCAGTAGGCAGGCATTTACTGACACTAAATGTTAAAGAGGAAAAGAGACAAAGTCTCAGTCCCTTCCATTTAATTTCCTGATGTTTATCTTTCAATCTAGCCCCTGAAAATAGCCTGGAAAAATAGCAGAAGATGGCCTAAGTGTTTGGACCCAGAGGCAGCGCCTGACTTCTAGGCCAGCAGCAGTTGCTATTGGGGAGTGCAACAGTGAATGGAAGATTCCTCTTTCTCGGTAACTATAACTTTCAAATAAGTAAATATATTTTTTTAATTTTTTAAAAAGCTTTATTTTTATTGAAAAATGAGATATACAGAGAAGAGGAGAGACAGAGAGGGAAATTTTCCATCCTATGGTTGGTTCACTCGCCAAGTGGCCACAAGAGCTGGAGCTGAGCCAGTCTAAAGCCAGGAGCCAAGAGTTTCTTCTGGGTCTCCCATGCCAGTACAGGGTCCCAAGGCTTTGGGCCTTCTTTGGCTACTTTCCCAGACCACAAGCAGAGAGCTGGATGGAAAGCAAAGCTGCCAGGATTAGAACCAGAGCCCATGTGGGACCCTGGTGTGTGCAAGGCAAAGAATTTAACCTACCATGCTGGACACAAATAAGTATATATTTTAAAAATAAAAAATAAACATAATATAAAAAAGTAAAATGTGTCAGTAGATATCAAATTAAGAAACTATTCATATAAGAGATGTTTAAAAACAAGTTAAATTCAAGATTATTTATGAAATATTTTTGTTGTAATTCAGTTTTTTATTAACATTTTTTTCTAGAAGAAAAATATCATATTGAAATTTGTAGTCATATGTAATTCATAAATGTTACTGTAATTGCCACTACATTATGAAAATCACTACCAGAGCATACTCAATTCCACACTTGTAAAAATTATCCATTTTGTTAACAGAAATGTTTTATTTTGGTATTTCAAGTTTCCATTTTTTAATGTTATTTTTAACTTGTGATTTGACTACCTAGAAAATTAAGAAATGCAAAACTAGAAAAATGAGTTTTAAGAAAGATCTCAGATATCTTACTAAATGCTGTGTTTCTTAGGAAGCTATTTTATTCAAAGTGATTTGGATGGTAAATTTGAAATGTTAAATAATATATATTCAAAAGGCAAATAATAGATATTCAACAATATCTCTCTTCCATCATCAATAAAATCAATCTGTAGAAGGAAGATGTGGAGATAATCCTGAGTTGGCCACACAAATCCTTAGGTAAAGGGAATTCACTTGGATTGGCATGGGTTAATTTCCATATGTTTAACAGAATGAAAATTTTGTTAGAAATAAACTGCAGTTACAGAAGCAAAATGATTTTTTCTATCTATGTTTATTGCATCAGATAATAGTATTTTACAAAGCAATAGAATGTTCATAGGTGGAATGTGCGTATGTATGTGTGGAGAGATTGCCATAGAAATTGATTCTTCTAATTCAGGAGGTTGTGAAGTCCAGAATCTGAAGTCCAAGCAAGGAAGTTTAAAATTCAGTATAAGCAATGTGCACAGGAAGCCTGAGGGCAGTCTAAGAGGCTGCACTGCACTTAATGTTCTAATCAAGCTTTCAACTGATTGGATGAGGTCAGCCCCATTATGGAGGCCCACATGCCTATCAGATCTCACCATTTTGTGTGTCAGTGCATCCCCCGTTGTCCTTCAAGTACAATTAACAACCACAAATTCTTTTCTCTTACTTGTGATGGTTGCTTACCAAACAAAGGTAATTCTTTAACTTACTTCTAAGAGGTAAGTGTCTGTGTGTACACACACAATATATGCACAAGGCGCAAGAGAGCACCTAAACAGGCCAAAACTTCTTGGCATAGAAAAAAACATGGGTAAGAATCCGATTTTGTGTTTGTACTAGAAGTTACCGTTAATGCCATATTTTTTCCCCAACATTTTTTCAATTATGAAAATATCCACTGTAATCGTGTCAGTAGGCTCTTATTTGGGAATTAGCCAAAACCATTTTTCAGTCACCAGACCTGAAATTCTAAATGCAAAAATGGCTATGTAGCGAATAAGAGGCACTTGTCCCATACTTTATTACCATAGAATTAATCTCCCTAGGTTTGATACACTAGAATTTCAAATCCCAAAATCGGTCTCAATAACATAAAATGCTGCTGTAGTCATAATTTCATCAGCTTACATTAACTTGCAATTGGAGATGAGGCCTATTGGAAATCCATAATCATTTTAATAAATTTCTCTCTGGTTCCTTTGATATAACTTCCTTTGAAATCAAGTACTTATGGAAATGTTGATTATTTGGCATGAGAATGAGGCACCTTTTTTAAGTGGTTCTTTTCATTTTTCTATCTCTCATTTAGGCATAAAATACTTTAATCTTTCCTCAGTGGGGAAACTGTTACATGGCAAATGAGACTGGCTTTGTAACTTCTAAGCACTTACACACATTTTCAGTGATTTTAAGAAAAGTCGAAGAGACTTCTTTAATGCGGAATATACTTGGTAGAAACAAACAGGACCATTAAATTCATTAAGAAAGGACAACTCTGCCTCTTAGCAAAGCCGGTGGAGGCACACCTTGCTTCCCGCTGTGATAGAAAAGAACTTAGTGACCGTCACATTAACAAGAGAGAAATGAGCCATCACATCATGAAAAATATTGTTGTGTCCCTTTTCTTCACCCTGGGAAGTTTGGTTCAGCAAAGCCATGGCAAGGTCCTACAGAATGGAGGGAAGATTCCTGGATTTGAGACGTCCTGAATATGTTGCTCAATACTTCATGTATTACCAATTTCCTATTTCTTTTCACTTCCAGGCCTATTCAGTGTACAATCTTACAAAAGGTTCACAGGAAACCTGAGTAGGAGAAGCTCATGCTCAGAGGAAATAAGATTTATGACACAGACCTGGAGGATTCTTTCACGCCCTCAGACACGCACACACAGTGCCACTAACAGTATTGAGCGACACTAGAGTGCAGTGTGAAGGCCTTCAAATGGATGTTCCTCCTGCCTAGAGGACTTTTCTTGTTCTTCACTTGCCTGCTTCCTTTGTATCTCCGCACTCTCAATACAGGAATTTCAATTGCTTTTAAAGCACTTAAGCTAATGTTTGATTTTATGTGCCGACTTTACTGGGCCATGTGGTAGCCGTATATTTGAAAACAAGAAAACAAAAACAAACGCATTATACCTGGTTGTGACTATTTCTGGAAACCATTAACATTTGAATCCGTACACTGAATAACACAGATTGCCCTTACCTCTTTGCGTGGGCCTTATTCATCAGATGTGCTGGGGCTTCAAAAAGAACGTTTGAAGCAGGGTGAGGGAAAATTCATTCTATCTGCCTAACTGTTTAGAAACTGAGACATTATGCTCTCCTGCACTCAGGCAGCAACCACAGCATTAGCACTCACACTTATAGTCTGCAGATGGCAGATTGGGGGATTTATCAGCCTGTGTAACTGCATGAGCCAACTCCTTATAATCTGCTTCTTTCTTTCAATAAAAAGCTGCACAGCCTCTCTCTAGAGAAGTGTGAGTTAATGCAACCTTTTTTTTCATTCATGCTTTTATAAATTAGGTTTGCTCACATTCATTTAGTATATATCTCCACCTAGTATGTAAAATAAATTTAGTAGAAGAAAGCATCTGTTTAACTCAGTACTTTGTATTTAACATTTAGTATATGACCTGAATATAGAAAGCATCAAATAAATCTGTGCTAATTAAATAGATGAATAATTGAAATAAAAAATCATGAATTGTACATTTATCAATATTGGATGATCTACTTAACCTTTTAGTTTAGCTACCCTGCTAGAGCAAATTATTGATCAGAGAAGTTGAAAACTGCTCAATATTTCCTACCTTAGTAAGTGACAGAGGGAATATGTGCCAGGATCCAAAGTCCTTCTGTTAGATCTTGGCACAGGATACAGCAAATGGGAGGTTCAGTCATCTTCCTCAAGCAAAACACAGAATTCTTATAATAACTAAATTGAATTAGAGTTTATTACCTAGTTATTGGTAGAAAATTAGGAGCAAATACTTTAAATTACTAATTACATATGCTAGGATGGTAAATCAAAATAGTTGTCCCTTGTCTATAATATGCTTTTGCAGGCTATCAAGAAAATCATTACCCATTTATAAATAGGTCTGCAATATAATTTCAGAAATGATGGGTTTTCACTGCAAAAATTAAGACTGGGAAAGCATTATGCACCTGTATTGCAGTTGTGTAGTTCTTGTTCTTAGTTGTGGTCAATTAATTTGTCGTTTGCCTTATTTTGTGCTACCAACATTTATCTTACACAGAAGAATAGATGTAAGAAAACATTCTGCAATTGTTAAGTCTCTAAAGCAAGCCATTGAGTTGTGAGCAAAAATATGATTTTTTTTTGAGATTAATGTTTGACAAAATACACAAGTGAATTGTACTCCAATTATTTAATTTTTTAGCACTTTAATGTTTTAAATTATTCATTTGGCCAGTAGAGAGACATAAAGATGGAACTCTCATCTGCAGGCTCATTCCCCAGGCACTTGCATCAGCCAGGACTGAACTAGGCCAAAGCTGTGTCAGGGAACTCCTTCATAGCAGGCGAAAGCCCAGCACATGAGTCACCAGTTTTGCCTCCAAAGGCTCACACTGAAAGGAAACTGGAGCCAGGGCCAGGTATCAGCCCTACACACTCTGATACTGAACACATTTCTTAAAATATGTCTTGGTCGCCAAACTAACATCTGCTCCTTTGACATGCTATTTTAAAGCAAATTATTCTTTTACATATTGAGAAAAAATACATTAAAATTCATTCATGCTTAAAATAGGGTATGAAGACATATGTTTTATATGAAGGAATTTTTATTAACGAGTATAGTCATTCATGAATAATGACTATATTTCTTTTGACAACTGAAGGAGTATTAGATAGATGGTCACATGAGACCGTCTTGGAACTGAGAAATCCTTTCTGTTGGCACTGTAACTGTGGTAACATCCTGGAGTAACTCATTGTTCAAGGTGTGCCTGTGTTGATGTCACAAACAAATCAGCTGCACTACTCATCATATGAAAGCGCAATACACAGCGTTTTCTACAGAACATAATTCTCGAATACAATAACAAAGATCTACATTATTTGTTTATGTACTTACTATAGTAAATTTATTTATTGTTATTGGAAAGTCAGATATACAGGGAGGAGGAGAGACAGAAGGGAGGATCTTCAGTCTGCTAATTCACTTCCCAATTGGTCACAACGGCCAGAGCTGAGCCAACCCAAAGCCAGGAGCCAGGAGCTTCTTCTGGGTCTCCCACGTAGGTCTCCCAAGGCTTTGTGCTGTCCTCGACTGCTTTCCCAGGCCACAAGCAGGGAGCTGGGTGAGAAGCAGGGCTGCTGGGACATGAACTGGCGACCGTATGGGATGCTGATGTGCATGGTGAGAACTTTGACCACTAGGCTACCGTGCTGGGCCCTATAGTATACTTTTTATAAGTATTTCTAGTATTTACTTATTTATCTGCCTGAGAAGCAGACAGCTGGAAAGCTCCTATCTACATATTCACTATCCAGATGCTTGCAACAACCAGGCCTGCAACTGGTTACAGCTCCAAACAACAGCTCAGCCCACATTGGTGGAAGGAGCCCCAGCACTTGAGCTAACACTAGTGCATCCCAGGGCCTGGAGTTGCCAGAAGTTATTAGGGGCCTGAGCCTGAGAGTAAACTGACATTCTGATGTGAAATACAGGAACGTCAACTGGCATCTCAACCACTGCATTAAATGCTTGTATCTATCACTATTGTATATCTTATTCTTTCTACTTAGCAAACAAATGCTTACTATAAAACAATATGCCATATTAAACCTGGCTGCTGCCTCATACATCTTATATTTTATAAATCATTTGATTGCCTTGATTGCCTCATTTTCTTTTGTATTTGATTCAGTGTCATATTTTGTTCATCATAACTCATTTCTTTATGGTGAAGACTTGCAAAATCCTTTCTTCTAGCTTTTCTTTACAGAAATATATATCTTATATCGTTATATATGTAGCTATTCTTTGTTACAAAACACTATAACTTCATTCACTACCCATAACTCAACCTTTAATAGAATAATAATAAACATATTCTTATATTATCTTAGATTGATGAGGTATTCAATTCAGGTAACTTGTATAATCTTCCAGAAGGTGTGTGTTAAGTGCAATCTAATAGGTTTCTTTATAATGATAAACTGTTTCCTATATATTGGGAAAAAATAGAAATTGTATTTAAGGATTTAAACTTTTGTTTGAGGTTTTCTTATGTGATAAACAAAATATAATATGTGGCTGACTCTTTACATGTGGTTTCTGGAACCATTGATGTTCTTTCTAGGACTCTGTGTTGTTGGGAATCAGATAATAATGGTGTTATATTTTTAAGAAGTGGTGGAAAAGGCATTTTGAATAATTATTAAGATGCTGCTGCCTGTATCCCATGTTCCAGTGATTGGATTCAAGTTATGGGTTCACTAACAATTACACCTTCCTGCTAGTACACACCCTGGGAGCCAGAGGTGATCCTGGAGTATATGGATTCCATCCTTGCACTTGGGAAACCCGAGTTGAGTGCTGGACTCAAGGCTTCGCTCAGCTTTGTAAGTTGCAGGCATCTGGGGAATGAATTGCAGAATGGAAGATTTCTCTCTGTCAGTGTCTCTGCCTCTTTCTACCTTTCAAATAAATAGAATAATTTTAAAAGTAGTAATTTTATTGAACATAACTTCCAATCATTAATTTGATATAATTATTATTTTGAGAAACTTTTAATTCTTTCCCTCTATTATTCATATTTAACACAATTAATTATATATCATCATATAACAGATTTTTATGTTTTTGTCTTGCTTTGTTTAGTTGATTGGTTTTGGACTTATTTTGAAATCACTATTTATTCAGATTTAAGTGCCCCTTTGGAGAATTCCAGCCTACTACAGTTTTTATTTTACTGATGTTCAAATCATATAAACTGTATCCAGGAACATATTCTACATACTGGGCTCTGGGACTTCTTGACATGACCCTAATAGTTTCATATCATTCTTGTCATATAATTTTATAATATTTTTCAAAAATGGCTTTCACTTTTTCTGATTCACACTCCAATCAGCCATCTTTGTAAAGATTCCTGATTGATTTCTTTTGGCAAAAAAATTACTTTCAGATGCTACAGTCTAAGTGGTTACTGGACTCATTGCAAAAGGATGGCTCATAATTTCTAGATTTTTCCAGGGCATATTATCTTCCTTTCCTATTGCCATTGTAGCAAATTACCACAAACACAGTGGCTTACACAAATTGTGTTTCTCAGTTCTGAAGATGAAAAGTCTGAACTTTGTCAGCTCTTCTGTATTCTTTCTGAAGGTCTTATGGGAAATTTTTTTTCATTGTGTTTTCAAGTTTTTCGAGGCCAGGTGTGTTGTTTGACTCATGCCCTTGCTCTCTGTCCTTTTGCTCTGTCATCACATTGTCTTTTGTCTGGCTGTATTACTGCCTCCATCTTAAATGGACCCTTTTGTCTGGCTGTATTACTGCCTCCATCTTAAATGGACCCTTTTGTCTGGCTGTATTACTGCCTCCATCTTAAATGGACCCTTTTGTCTGGCTGTATTACTGCCTCCATCTTAAATGGACCCTTTTGTCTGGCTGTATTACTGCCTCCATCTTAAATGGACCCTTTTGTCTGGCTGTATTACTGCCTCCATCTTAAATGGACCCTTTTGTCTGGCTGTATTACTGCCTCCATCTTAAATGGACCCTTTTGTCTGGCTGTATTACTGCCTCCATCTTAAATGGACCCTTTTGTCTGGCTGTATTACTGCCTCCATCTTAAATGGACCCTTTTGTCTGGCTGTATTACTGCCTCCATCTTAAATGGACCCTTTTGTCTGGCTGTATTACTGCCTCCATCTTAAATGGACCCTTTTGTCTGGCTGTATTACTGCCTCCATCTTAAATGGACCCTTTTGTCTGGCTGTATTACTGCCTCCATCTTAAATGGACCCTTTTGTCTGGCTGTATTACTGCCTCCATCTTAAATGGACCCTTTTGATTACAGTGCGTTCTCTGAGCAATCTAATGGAATCTCCCTATGTAAAAGATAACTACTTCTCTGAGGTAATATATTGTGCCAATGTTTACAGTTGTATCTGTTAACTCCTATTCTGCAGAGAAAAGCAGTTTGCATTTTCAGTTAATTCTCATTATACAGAATGCTGAAAAATTCCTTGTATGTTACCATCAACTAAGACAATTCAGTTATAATTCTATTTTTTATTGTTCATTCATAAAGTAAAACTTTTACAAAATATGTGAACAAATAAAAAAAATTACAAATCAGGGCCTGGCGGTGTGGCCTAGCGGCTAAAGTCCTCGCCTTGAACACTCCTGGGATCCCATATGGGCGCCGGTTCTAATCCCGGCAGCTCCACTTCCCATCCAGCTCCCTGCTTGTGGCCTGGGAAAGCAGGAGAGGACGGCCCAAAGCCTTGGGACCCTGCACCTGCATGGGAGGCCCAGAAGAGGTTCCAGGTTCCGGGCTTGGGATTGGCGCAGCACCGGCCCGTTGTGGCTCACTTGGGGGGTGAACCATCGGACGGAAGATATTCCTCTCTGTCTCTCCTCTCTGTACATCTGACTTTGTAATCAATAAATCTTTTTTAAAAAATCACAAAACAGTATGAAAAAGATTTTAATTCTTTTTTCAAAATATAAAAGTCTAACATCTGAAGGTCAAACGCATATTACAGAAGGCACAGGTACCAAGAACAAGAGTGGGCACCTGAAAATTAAAACTACATGTGGTGCCAAGGATGATATTTTAGATGTTAAACAGAATAAAATTCTTTGCAGATTGGAAGGTCGTTGTCAATCGAAATCACTGTTGGATTTGTAATTTATACTAAGATGAAGCAGAAATAAGTTTTCAACTTCAGTTCCTTGGCTTCTAACACAAAATTTCACAGATGTCTGACCTTTAGATTTTAATGTGATAACACAGCTCCCCCAATCAAATACCTAAATGCCGACTCTCAGAATAGAGATTATTTTTCAAAGCAAAATGATTCCAAACTGTGTATATAAAGATACCATATGTATTATTATTATTATTTTTAATGCTTAGACAGATAAAATCTAGGTTTCCCCCTCCCAACCAGGGGTATTTCAAAAATGATAAGTAAATACAAAGAACAAGACATGTTAAAGCAGTAGTTGTCACTAGATTTCTTTAGTATTTTAAACATACCATTAAATGTTCTTGGGAGCTACATTAATGGTGTTAGAAAGCTATCACTTTGTCTCAAGTTTCACTGTGCATATCACTATTGTCAAATTGGCTTTTCACTCTTTTTGTCACTGCTGTTTCTGTTCAGTTTGATATGCCTGCACACTACATTGTTACTAATTATTTTTACACCTTCATCTGTGTTCCCTTACCCTCTGTTACAGGCTCCATACTCAGCTTCACTTGTATCCTAGAAAATAATCTTTCCCCTGCTTATTTTCAAATGGATGTAACAGGAAGATGGGCAAAATCATCTTCTCTTGGTCTGACAGCAGTTTCTGTATTGGATGCGTTAAGGCTTTAGTGCATAAAATGGAACCTTGCTGCCCAGTGTAATGGTATTCAGATGGTGAGAACTATAAGATGGAAGGTGATTATGTCATGAAAATCTCAGCTGCAGGAGGGATTTAATAACATCCCAGGGAATGAACTGAGAATAAGTTTCTTGTCACTGGATTAGTTCTTGTGAAAATGAGTTGTTACAAAATGAGAACACACATGTATGTAGCACAGTTTGGAGTATTTTTTAAAACACAGGACATTTTTATTTTTGATAACTAAATATCTAGGTATAGATAGATAAACTTCTGTTTATTTACCTTTTGAATGTATTTTCAGTTTTCTACTTTTTGCATAATTATTTTCATAGGGATTGTAATAGTAGGTTGGAGTTGCCTGTTTTTAAATAGTTTTAAGTAGTGATACCACTATTTAGTCATCATTTTCTATAAACCAATGTTCTGTACTTTATATTCTTATGCTATCAGTGTGCATTGTTGATTATGCTGACAAGTCCTCTCTTATTTGCTTGAGTGTATTTTTTACTGGAACCAGAAAATGTTTTCTCACCTGTACAGGTTCCTTTTCACCCCATTGTGATTATAAAACTGAAAATCCAACCAGCAACAAAGAGTGGGACAATTGTATGGTTTTCCATTTTCCCTGAAGCCAGATGTGAAGTTCCAGTTAAAAGACTGGAAATGTCAGTTCTCCAAGCCATTTGACATAGCTGCTATTTTTTTTTAAAACTCTCCTATATCGTAAGCTGACTTCCCCCTGGGTGTTCAACTTTGTCTTCATCTCTGGCTGGCTGGCCTTAGGTTCTTTCTCGTGTATAATACATGAATACTGCACTTCCTTGCTGACCAACTGACTGAATAGTTTTGATCCACAAAATGCTCTGATACATCTTGTTTGTACAGAACCAATTATATTTGTTTACTTAAGTGCTGCTCTCACCCCAGCCTTACACTTAAAACTATCACTTCAGAACTTGAACAGTATGTAGTACCAGCTAATGTATATGGTTAGTCTATAGCCTCTTGAGTAACATCTTTTCAGCAGACTTTAAAAAAAAATTATGAACAATTTTCCTTTTATATACTTCAACCTAACTCAAATATCCATAGTTTCATTTAAGAATTTGTATGCCTTGTGTTGGTGCAATGACATAACAGGCTAATCCTCTGCCTGCTGGCGTTTGCATCTCATATGGGCACCAGTTCACATCCCAGCTGCTCCACTTCCCAAACCAGTTTCTTGATTATGGGCTGGGAAAGCATCAGAGCATGGCTCAGATCATTGGGCTCCTGCACCCACACAGGAGACATAGCAGAAGCTCCTGACTCTTGACTTTGGACTGGCCCAGCTCTGGCCATTGCAGCCATTTGGGAAGTAAACCAGCAGGTAGAAGCTCTCTCTTAACTCTATATTTCTTTCTTTCTGTGTAACTGACTTTCCAAGTAAAATAAATAAATCTCTTTTGTTAAAAAAAGAATGTTTTTATTCTTAATGTCCTTCTAGATTATCATTTCTCTCTCAGTGACTGATGATACATCACCATTTCTCATTAGCATTCATCACCCTGCACGTTTCATGTTCACACCTCTAGTTGGCTTATGCAGGAAGTAGATTCTCAGTGGGGTTTACATTTTAATTATTTCATCTCCAATTCCTGACGGTGTCAACATTTCACATTATTTCTCTGGTGTATCTCATTTTGAGTGTAGAATGGTTTTCTTATACTAATGTATATATTCTATACTCCAAGCTTCTCAAATTTTATATGGATTCTGGGTTTTATTTTAAATCCTAATAACTTTTTATAGTTTATAATTCACAGTTTTAGTGCAGATGAACTGTCAGTATCAATCCTCAAAATGCCAGATAGCTACTTGCAAATTCATTTTACTAAAACATGTCATGTGGTAGGGGGAATGAAGATGCAAATAATTTAGAAACTGCCCCTAGGGATCTCACAGTACTTCAGGCTCAAAAGAGAATAAACATGAAATTCCACTGCATTTTGACATGAGTTTAGATTGAGGTATATCTTGGGAACTCCAGGGGAAGATTTAACCCAGTAAATGTGGAAAACACATTATCTTGAGCAAAAGTCCTGGAAGTGCCTCATTCATTGTTCTCCTCCTGGTTCAAACACATCTGTGCAAACAATGAGGATGCCTAAGAAATACTTTGCATGTGAATGAGTAATTGCAGTAGCACATATATGTGCTTAAAGCAGGCCCAACATTACCAAATAAAGGATATAAAATCTACAGAGGATTTACATAACCACAAGCAGTTTGGCAGGACAACTTTGTATATGTTTTTGAGTTTAAAACTCATAGACTTGAGTGAACATGTGGTGCAATTTTTGCGTCTCCTCTGAGGAAGCCTTCATGCCATGTAGAGTGCCTGTTTCAAGGCTCTGCTGCTTGGATTCTGACACAGATTCTTGCTAATGTGCACCCTGGGACGCAGTAGGTGATAGTTCAAGTAGTGGCATCTCTGCCGTACGTTTAGGGACCCAGACTGAGTCTTAGGCTCCTGAACTCATCTGGGAGACATATATAAAGCATCATAAGCATCGTGCTCCTGGTTTTAGCTTGGCCTAGTCCTGCCTGCTATGGCCATTTGGGGAATGAACCAGTGAGTGAATAAATTCTCTCTCTCTCTCCTCTTTCTCTCTCCTTTCTAACTTTGCCTTTTCAGTAAATTTAAGAAAAGTTTTTTTTTTAAAGATCCATGCATCAGCCATCAATAAGTGATTTGAACTAGGAAAAGGACATGAAAAAACATGTATTAAAAAAATTCCAGCTACTCCAACTTACATTCTTTTTCATATTGTTGTCTGTATATTTTGTGAAAGTTGTAAATTGTTTATTAATCTCAGGTTTTTCCAGATTTTTACTGCTTAAATTTGGAAAGGACTGAGAATTGAAATATTTACTTAAAGCTGTAATTCTGTATTCTGGACTACAGCTACTAATGTGAGTGGAAATCTTTCACTAATAGAGCCTCAGAAGACTCAGGTATCTCTCTTCAGAAAAGGTGGCAAGACTTCAGTATTCACCAAAAGGAAGTTTTAAAAATGACATTTGTTAACAAATCAATGTTTGATCAGTTCATCCAGGCTGCAATAATTCACTATTAATATTTAAAAAAAATCTTCCATCTAAACAATGTACCCTATAGGAAAAAGGAAAATTAATTTTATCAGACTATATTTGGGTGAGACATTCACGTGCAGTGTTGAACAACTAATTTCTCTCTCTGTCTCAAGAGACCCTGAGATCAAAATATATGCTATTATCTGTTTAAAAAGGGCATTCTTGAGATTCAGTTTAGAGAGGATGGTAACAGAATTTCCGATAATACAAATGTAAGTATTTGCTTTTATTTTGTTCTACAAAATGTAGAGTGTTACATTTATAGCCCTTGCTATGTAGAGAAAATATGTAACCACATTTTTCTCTGATTCCTTTTTCCAGTGTCTTTCTTTTTAACAAGTGGAAACAAACAAGCTCACTCTGATAGAAAATGTATCAGTCTTCTAATCAGAAAGAGACAATTGAATGTCCTGATGTGTGCCATGCATGAGTGGTTGACAGGATGATACGATAGGCAACACAGAAGAAACACAGATAATAAAGAAGAGAGAAGCTTCTGAGTTATCAGTAGATTTCAGATTGAGATGCCACTCAGAATGATTCTTAACACACCACAGCATTACAGCAGGAAGTAAATACACAAAGAGGAATCAGTTGCCTTGGTATAGGATATCCTAGTATTTATTTTGCTCTGGGCAGATTCCATTTGTAAATGTTGCCTTGATGTTCTGACTAGTTAAGCGCCTGTTCTTCCCTCTTTAAATTTTAGAAATTACTGCATGGACAAGAAAATTTATTGTTACCATAATGATACTGAATAATATATAAAACGAACTTTGTAACTTTACTGGTACACCAACAACTCTTTTCTTTTTCAATCCTAGAACTTCATAACTTGTACAAAGGGTAATTATTTTTACAAAATACTTTCTTTGATTGTGTTAAAATATGCTATTTTGGCATCATGATATAGATGATGACTCTCTGGAAAAAAAAACTGAAAAAGATTACTTTTTTTACTCCCCAACAAGCCGTTGAACTTATCTGGAGAATGAGATGCTGGACTCTATGCTTGGTAGATGCTTGCAATGAAAGAATCTCAACTGAACTTGAACTGTGGTTATGCAACAAGGTGAAGGAATCCACCATTGGGGGAGGGTTTTGGGAGGGATGGGGGAAATCCCAGTACCTATAAAACTGTATCACATAATGCAATGTAATTAATAATAATAATAATAATAATAAACATTACTTTGTGTGCTATTTCTTAAAAGTAAAAGCTGAGGGCCCAGTGCGATAGCCTAGTGGCTAAGTCCTCACCTTAAACGTGTAAGGGTCCCATATGGGCACTGGCTCGAATCCCGGCAGCCGCGTTTCCATCCAGCTGCCTGCTTGTGGCCTGGAAAAGCAGTTGAGGATGGCCCAAAGCCTTGGGTCCCTGCACCCTCATGGGAGACCCGGTAGAGGCCCCTGGCTTTGGATTGGCACAGCTCCAGCCATTGCAGCCGCTTGTGGAATGAACCATTGGACAAATGATCTTCTTCTCTGTCTTACTCTCTGTATATCTGTCTTTCCAGTAAAAATAAATAAATCTTTTTTTTAAAAAAGTAAAAACTGAAATTCCCTTGTAACAGATACATGGAAGTAATTATGCAAAACATATCATATTCCTATCTTCAAGGAGAATCAGTCAAAAATGAACAAATTTGTTATTTCTTTCTTTCTTAAATTGTAAGGTGCTTATGCAAAAAGTTTCCATATATTCTCACCACACTTTCACTATTAACATCTCTTACTAGTACATGGTCCAGAACCAGTGAACCATACCCAAATTCTACTTTCTTTTTTTACAAATGTCTTACCTCCTATCCCTCCAAGTCACTAGTATTCAATATTCTGTGTTCCAATGGCTTTAAAAATTTTCTTGTTTTAAGTACCCAAGCCTCCTAAGTAGTAAAAATGAATTGTATTTGGAAGTTCGCATTTCAAAATTTCTGAACTACTACTGCAGTAGCCATCTTTTTAAAAGAATCAAAAAGAAACTTTACATGCACACATTATCTCCTTCTCTGAATATCTGATTATACCTCTATTTTAGATCATAAATGACATCTTACTTGTAGTATGTATGCGGGTAGATGTGTATGTGTTTATTAAGTGTGGAAATTTTACATAGTTAGAAGATCCTACCTCAGATATGTGTATCCATATTGGAGAGCCTAAGCTTGAGTCCTGACTTCACTTCTGAATATATCTTCAGGTTGATAATTTTCAACCTGAGAGAAAGCCGATATGACTCAAGTAGCTGGGCTCATGCCGTTTGTGTGAGAAGGTCAGAATTAATTCCTGTTTCCTGGCTTTGGTCTGCCAAGGTCCAGTTACTTCCTGTATCTGGGTAGAGAACCTGCACATGAACACCTCTCTCTCTTTCTCTCTCTCTCCTTCCCTCCCTCACCCTGTTGCTCTCGCTCTCCTGTTGTTCTCACTCCCTCTGTTCCTCCCTGCTCCCCTTCATCCCTCCCAGCTCTTTCCTTCCGTTTCAAACAAAATGAAAGGGGTTTTTTAAAGTGCATATTGAAAAACCAATACCTACTTATACTTTCTCATGATATTTTCTTTCATTTTCTTGGCTGACAAGTCTTCATTTCTAAAAGTCATAACTACACAGACATTACCCTTGATCATACGTAGCCATTTCTAAGTCATGGTTTATTCCTGAATCCCAATATTCATAAGTTCTCCTTCTATCTCAGTGCTCACTAAATGTAAACCTACACTGATAACCATTTTTCACATCCTAACATATTATCAATAAGTTATCTGGGGCTAGAGAAACTGTTTCAGTATTTTATACTTAGATAAATTCATTTTATCTGCTAATAGATCTATGTATAAATACACAGGAAGCCGCAAAAAATGTTTAGGCTGAGAAGCATTGTATAAATGACTTTGCAATCATGATTTCCATGTTTATCTGTTCATTATTACGAGCTCAGTAAGTGAAGCTAATGACTTTATTTGCTTCATACTAGGAAATTTTGTAGGTGCATTAATGAATCAGTAATATACACAATTTAAGCAGCATGAAAACCATAAGTTATATATACAATTAATGTTATATAAAATGAAAATGTTATAAATAATATAAAACAGAGAAAGTCAGCAATGACTAAACTAAGGCAAATGTTCAGAAAGAAGTAAGGAGGAAAAATAAGGAAGAAAAATATATTTTGATTCTATCATTTCTTTTTCAAGTCTTGTAAAATATTTCTGTCATATCCACTTGCTTATTTGGGCTGTCTTTCAAATAGCAAGTGGAATGAGATCATTGGTGAATATGAGTATTACATTGTGTGTCTGATGGAGGATAACAAAATCTAAGGTTAGGAAGATACAAAGCTGTGAAATGAAAGAACTGCTCTTTGGTTGGGGAAAATCTTCTCTTGTGGGTATATATAAATTTACAAATCTTGACAAAAAACATAATAATTCCCATGTCAAAAATCATAATGGTAATGTTTTATTCTTTCTAGATTTTTATTTTTTAAAAATGTTGGAATTGCTAATATAAACACATACAGTACTATATATTGGTATTTAGATCATCTGTAGGAAGAAGTATTCTCCATATTTTAAAAATGATGACTGCAGTGCCTTTATAACATAAACCCAGAAGTTTACATCCTTCCTTCATTTCTAATTCCATCTTACTGCTAATTAGCAGGGTAGGAGTGGGTAATGGCTCAAATACTTGCGCCTTTCCATTCATGTCAGAAACCCAGAATAGTTTTGGGCATTGATTTCAGCTTAGCTTAGAGCCAGTTGTTTCAGGTATTTACAAAATAAATTAGTAGACAGATTATTCAATATCTGTCTCTGGTTTGTTCTTTCAAATAAAGTAATTGTAGAAATTATTGCAGAAAGCATATCTTTTGTAGAAACGAACAGAACTAGTAAAGAATATGATACCATAAATATGACTGAATAAGATCATTACAATACTCATTACAGAAATAGTATAAAATAATATGGCTTCAACTAAAAAAAGACAAGTATTAAACAAAAACCATTCAGCAAACAAGTTCACAGTGGAGAAAAAGTCTTTGCTAATTAAATTGATATTTAATTAATATTAAAATTAAAACTTTGCTAAATTATCACCTGAGTTGATCTTCTGGGGTAAGATATTTAGATTTGTTTCTTAACTTTAACTCCATATCAACAAACACCGAGACAAGAAAATAGTATTTGCACCTTTCTCTTCTTCCAAAGATGCCAGATTCCACTCCTACCTCAGGGCCTTTGCACATACTGTTATTTATGTGGAACACTCTCAGAGTGCTAAATCTCAATCTCCTCCATTATCATTTAGCTCAAATGACAGCTCTTACGGTGTGCTTCTCCCCATTACAATACTACAATGCGAGCTGCCTCTCTTTCCTTGTGAAAGGATTGTCTGAGGAAATTGTAATGGCTTCTCAGGCCAATGGGATGCAAAACAATAGTAAGCCTCCTTAGGGTCCACTCTGTCATTCTTTCTGTTTAACCAATAGAGCCCAACTCAGATCACAGCAGTGCCTGAAGGTGAGGTACATAGTATAATCCAGGAGCAAGCAAACTACACCCAAAAACAATTCCTTGTGCTTTCTGATTCATACAGATAAAAACTTGGGCATCAGAATGGACACTGTAAGAGTGGAATAATGGTGGAAGCAGCATAAATGTGGACCAGGCTGAATTTATTGCTGGAGGCTCACCAAGCAGTTATCCTCCACATAACATTGCAGCTCAGAGAGTCAGGAAAAGTTCTAATAGCAGTTTATTTGGTTGATCAGTTAAAAGAATCCAAAAGACAGTTCACAGAGAGCAGGTTGGAAATGCCCGACTTGCTTGGGGTAATGTAAATTTCTGAAATTCAAAGGCTTAGCAAAATTGGAATATTAGAGTGGGTTTTTCATTTAAAACATATTTACCCATTCTGGAAGGGGCCCAGAAAGCATATATTTCATGATTCCTGTGGAAAATAAATTTACAAGAGAAGCTCCAACAACCTTGAAATTCTATGTCCATTCTTTTCTGTAAGTCACATATTACACTGTGCACTGCAGTCCCTGAAATGAAAGACCTCAACACAGTGGAAGTAATTGGATCTTGGGGGCAGTAGAGGACAAGTGGTATCACTCAACCCAAGGGCAGGTTGGGTATGATTACTGTAATAAGCAGCACAATCAAAACAGCAATTGACAACTGTGCCACCTGCAGACTTACGAGGTTAACTAGTTGATCATGATGTTTCTAGAAGTGAAATAGATGGAATGCCTATTAAATTATTAGATCATCTAGAGAAACAAGAAAAGTTGAGGTCAAGTAAAAAAAAGCATCTGAATCATAAAATTAGACGCACAGTTCCTCAATAAATTACCAAAATAAATTCAGCTCACAAATCCATAACCTCTTGAATAGAGGCTGTTTACCTCAGGAAAAACAAATATACCACTAACATTTTATAGTATTAATCTTTCTCCCTATGTCTCCATCTTACAGGGAAAGTGAACATTGAGGAATAGGAAGCAATCAGACCTTTGTTGAACTGCTGGATACTGGCCCTGAGCTGATGTTAATTTCAGCAGATCTAGACTGTCACCATAGTTCCAAAGCCAGAGGAATGATTTATGGAGGTTAGGTAAGCACTGGATACTTTGTTCAGATTCATCTCTTAACAGATCCAGCAACTCCCCAAATCCATTCTGTGATCAGTTGTTTCCCCAGTTGTGAAATGCATAATTGGAATACAGTTATCAGCTATTCAAATGTCTGCATTGGTTCCTTAATCTATGAAGTGAGGGTTACTTTGGTGGATAAAGTTAAATGGAAGTTACTAGAACTACCTCCACTCAGTTAAATTGTAAATAAAAATACCATACTGGAGGAATTGGCAGAGGTAGAGTAAGAAGGGGGAATGGATTTACTCTTAAGAACTTGAAAGATACAAGATTTGTGAATTTCACCACATCCCATTCAGTTCATTTATTTAGCCTGTACAGAAGACAATGCATCTTGGAGGAAGACAGTGGCTTATTGTAAGCTTAACCCAATAGTGATTCTTTAGTAAATTTATACATCTTCTGGCCCTGGTATGTAGCTATTCATCTAGCAAGTGACTTTTCATCCATCCCTGTCCATTGTAAGTACTCAAAGCACCTTGTTTTCAGCTGACACAATCAGGAACCCTCCTGCTATTTCACTCACAAATGTACCAACTCTAACTTTCTGTCATATTTTAGCTATCAAAAATCCTTTTTGCTGATCCCTTTCCAGAAGATATCACTCTTGTCTATTCCCTTGATTATATTATGATGTTTAGAACAAGTGAGCAAGCATTAGATACAATTCCAGATTTAATGGCTGCATATAAGAGGCTAGGAAATAAATGCAATAATACTTTAGGAACCTTCTGTTTTAGGGAAATTTTTAGGGAACCACAGGCACAAAGGCATACTAAGATATTTCTTCTGAAGGATATGTGTGTTGCTGCAGCCGGCCTCTTATAAGCCACAAAGAAGCATGTACCTCATGAGCTTCCATAGATTTGGAACACAACGTATTTCTCAACTGGGTATATTATTCCAACTCATTTATCAGGTGATGCTAAAAGTTTCCATCTTTGGCTCAAACTTCACATTGTCTTCCACTCAGGAAATATAATCCAGTAGATCATACAGTATTTGAAATGGAAGTAACAGATAGGGATGTTGTTTGGAATAGCAGGAAGACCCCTATGGGTGAGTTTTGGTGCCATATCTTAGGATATTAGAGTAAATACCCTAACATCTTCTGTGAACAGAACTCTACATAGAATTAGCAGGTGAAATATTCTACCAGTGTCTAATAATTCCACATTTAATATCAGTTTCAAAATCACCGGTTACCACACTGGCCATATGATTGAAAGTCCATTGCATTCTGTCTTAGGAAGAAGAAAGCCTTTTGATGATGTTGACAGACTCTTTTTTGGAAGGAGACTAAGCTTATAAGTAGAGGACTCTTGTCAGTTTTCCTTATCCTCCACAGTGTTCTGTGGATGCAATAATTATTCATTCCACCTATATTGTTCCAGAAAATTAATTTAAAAAAATTTTTCTACAATTGAGTAATTTTTCAAGATTAAAACTAAAAAAAGACATTAATGACTTTTTTCATCCAAAATATGACTCATTCTCTCTTTTTTTAAAAAAAAAGTTTTATTTTATTTTTATTGGAAAGGCAGATATACAGAGAGGAGGAGAGACGGAGGAAGATCTTCCATCTGATGATTCACTCCCCAACTGACCACAACGGCCAGAGCTGCACCGATCTGAAGCCAGGATCCCAGAGCCTCTTCTGGGTCTCCCATGTGAGTGCAGGGCACCAATGCATTGTGCCATTCTCAACTGCTCTCCCAGGCCACAAGCAGGGAGCTGGACGGGAAGTAGGGCTGCCAAGATTAGAAGCGGCGCCCGTATGGGATTCCAGCACATGCAAGGCAAGGACTTAGCCATTAGGCTATTGTGCTAGGTCCAACTCATTCTCTCTCGTAATACCACTTTTGTGGGCATTCTCAGATTTTGTAGCTCTTGTGTCTGTTTCACCAGGTTTTGTGGCTAGGGAAGATGAAGGGTTGGAGGAAGGAAGCAAGTACGCCAAGTACTTTCAGGAGAATATAGAAAACTCCCTTTGAACCTTAGTTCTTCCACAGTTTTTTACTTCACATAGAACCAGTTGGCATGGCTGCTGCCCTGTTAATGAGTATAGCCATCAGAATGATATTTGAAAACCTATTTATCTCAACTACAATTGTTATTTTCTTGTTTTAGTACCATTAAACTTGCACTCTCTTTGATGGTAATGAAAGAATGCATTCAGTATGCTACTGTGTGTGCATAAATGGTTGAAATAATCATAAGCCTTTTCTCTTATTAGAAACACTCCCAGAATATCATCAAAGAAAAAGTGAGAATGATTATTGGAAATCCATTATAGCTCTAAGATGATTACAGTATTCTTTCTGAGATTGAATTACTGTTTAAAACCCTTGTCCATTGTGAATGGTTAAGTTTCTGAATATAAATTGAAAACATGGCATTACAAAAAAATAAAAGAGGGGCCAGCCCTGTGGCATAGTGGCTAAAGCCACTGCCTCCAGCACTGGCATCCCATATGAGCACCATGTATGTCCTGGCTGCTCCCTTCTCATCCAGCTCCATGCTAACCTGCCCATGAAAACAATGGGACATGGTTCAAGTGCTTATGTGCCTATAATCACTTTGGAGACTCAAAAGAATTCCCTGGCTCCTGGGAGGGTCTACGTCTTGCCATTGTAGTCAATTGTGAATGAAATAATGGGTGGAAATCTGCCTTTTAAATATATAAACATATTTAAATATTTAAATGGTAATTTATATATATATAAACTCTGTATATATTATATTATATTATATTATATTATATTATATTATATTATATTATATTATATTATATATCTATCTATCTATATATATATATCTATGAAAAAACCAAGCGGGAGTTGGGAGGTTGATACTAATAGAAGGAACAAGAGTAAGGTGAGAAATAGCATTATGCTTTTTTATTTTAAGATTTATTTTATTTTTATTGGAATGTCAGATACACAAACAGGAGAGACAGAGAGGAAGATCTTCCATCCACTGATTCACTCCCCAAGTGGCTGCAATGGCCAGAGCTGCACTGATCTGAAGCCTGGAGCCTCTTCTGTGTCTCCCATGTGAGTGCAGGGTCCCAATGCGTTGGGCCGTCTTTGACTGCTTTTCCAGACCACAAGCAGGGAGCTGGCTGGGAAGCGGGACCACTGGGATTAGAACCAGCCCCCATATGGGATCCTGGTGTATGCAAGGTAAGGACTTTAGCGGCTAGGTTACCCTGCCAGGCCCAAGCAGTATGCCTTTAAAATTGTATATATGAAATACATCAAATTTGTTCCCTTTACATATTTTTTTAAAGTACAAAGAAGAATAAAAAAGGAATTGCTTTTTTTTTTTCAGGGAAAGAAATAATACTTCAGTATAAAAAACAGTTACCATTATCATGGTATCAAGATAAAATACTTTTGTGGTTCCTAATAACTTCTTATTTCTTTCTATGTTTTAAATAGTCACTGAGACCATAAGAGGAGTATCAAATACTCACAATCTTTATTTTAATATAAATGTCTAAGTACCACGAATTCTTACTTGCTGCATATGATTCAAACTCACTTTTGATTCCAAGAATTTTTATTTTTACATACTTAAAAAAGAAGAAAGCAGCGTATTTGTTCACTTGCTTGTCACTATTATACCTCAGCTCTTAGAGCTGACAGAAGGCCTTTGCATTTCATGAAGTGGGCAGTATTGATAGTTACAGTTGTCATAGGGCTTGAGGCAAAGATTTCCCTCATAACCGCAAGCCAACACTGAACCACATTTCTCTACTCAGGAATAGAGGCTACAAAAGCACATTTTCTCTAAGGTAACACTACACAAGAATATATGAAAACCCACCCCTGTTGTCCATTGGTGTAAAGAGACAGAATCAATACTTTCTGTCATTTTACCTTTTTATAGCAGATACTAAATGCTCTCAAGTGGAACTCTGCCTTAAGAGTGAAGAAAACCCATCCTGACACCCATCACTACTGCATCAGGGCATTAGAAGATGAAATTGAAGGAGGAGATGGGGAAAGACACTGATTCAGCAATCTGAGGGAACTTGATACACTAGAAGGGAAGAACAAGGAATGCCTGTAGTGCTGCTGAATGAAAATGAATTTGCATGGAAGAATCCAGTTTATCCTCTGGTGCTTCAGAAGCAGATTTTTAAGAAATGCATACATACTCATTCAGTAGCATGTTATTTAACTCCTTGTTGATGTAAATTTTCTACTTTTCTTCCTGTTGTTGATTTTGTTGTATGACTTTTCATTTAAGGGGATGTATAGTAACTGTGTAATAGAGACTAGCATTTGAGGTGTGAAGATACAATGCAGTATGCATCTCTAGTTCCAAAGCAAAGATGGACTCCCAATGAAACTTTTAAATATATCTCGACAATAAGATGTTGGACTTTCTATCATTGGCTATACTTATAATGTCATGATACACTTAAATAGCAGAATACTGGACTGGTGACTATTACTGAAGGACTATACTGTTGTAATAGTATAAGGGCAACCAGTGAGAGGGGATGGGGAGATGGAAGGGAAGTCTCTGTGCCTACTGAAATCCCAGTGCCATATCATGAAAAATAACATAAAAAAGAATTACAGTTTATAATAGGCAACTTAAATAACAATGTATGGCCTTTATTTCTTTCACTGCCTCACACTTGTCAAAATATTTGACCAATTTTCCAATGAGCATGAATTAATGCAACAATATTCAATTGCACACTTTTCTCAAAGCAGTAACACAATACTATAGAATACTTTAAATGTGGACGTGCTTGGCTTGCTTACACTTGCATTCCAGTTTATTCTAAGGGATTTATAGAAACAAAGTCAAAGTGCCTATTTATCTATTTCCTAAGGAGGAAAAAGCTGTTAATGCATATATAAGTAGTAAGAAAAAGCCATGCATTGTGTGTGCACAGCAACTTCCCTGATCAGAAACAGTCATTGTATGAAGGCCTCTGTGTTTATAAAGGAAAATGTGAACTGGCTTTCTTTTTTATTTCTGTGTAATAGTGCTCATGAAAATGAAAGAAAAACATGTTTTCTATGCTGAAATAAATAATATTAAAACCAACACTCATAACAGAGGCATAAACTTCTGTTGCATTCAAATACCATTAGTACAACCAAGTTGCTCCATGTATCTTCCCCAAACTCCTTTGCATTCTTTTGTTTTGGTATTGGTGATGTCTTCCCACCTTTTAATTTTATTTAAGGATCCAACTTCCAAACAGGGCAAAAAGGACCTTATAACAAGTACAAAATTAAATGCATCATGTCAATATGAAATTTCAATGAGATACTAAAGTTATGTGCAATTGTCAAGGAGCTCGCAAACTGTGGTTTTCCAGTTTGGAATGAATTCACTCATTCACTCAAGAGAAGTATTTGTCCATACTTTATTATATAGAGAATCAGGCGGCCAGCTTGAAGCTCCTTTGTCATAAAGGTAGCTGTAGAACTCCCACTTGATCTACAGGAATACATACGACAGCTATCCAGACTCCCCCACCCTGGATTATTTTACGTCATTTCTAAAACCTGAGGCCAATTTTTCTGTTCCTTTACTAAAACATTCAGATATACAGCCAAAGCCTGCTGCATTAAACTGTTAGATTTGTTGTCTAGTTAATGTTTTGCTCACAACCCAACAGAGTAAACAGATTGGACTGTTGAAATTATTTCAAAAGACAAACAGTCAAAGAATGGAAATAAACTACAAAAAGTAGGGAACTTGAGTAACTAAATCTCCTAGGAACCATTTTCAGCAGATGGCAAAGTATCCAGTTTCATTGTTATAAATGAATTTCAAAGCCACTCAGAGAAGCTTTACAAAGTTTTACTACAATAACAAACAGCAGCCAAACTCTGTGATGAACATGAAATGTTCTAGACCCTTCCTATCTCCTTAAATTACGCCTGTTTTGCTTGCAGAAAAAGTCTGTGAAGAAGCATTGCTTAGCATATGCAGGCACATTAATCTGAAAGCCATGTTAGGGTTTGGAAAACTCCCTTTCTTTGTGAGTTATTCCCTTTATGCTATTTGGATAATAATACCACTGAGTTATCATAATGTATTTTGTTCCTTCCAAGAGAAAAATAAGATTCTAACTATTGCTGGAAGCCATGCATGTCTAAATATGTATTTGCACTCTCCCCTCATGACTATGAAGGTATACACAGAAAGGAGATCACGTGGGACAAGTGGAATCAAAATCCAACCCCTCTACCCACTTACCACAGCAACATACACATTGTCCAAATTCTCTGAGGCATAGCTCATTCTTATATTAAATGGATATACATTTTGACTAATTAAAGTATTAGGAGCAGTTCTTGAATCATAATAAATTACTCTTAAAGTAAGACTGATCAATATATTTTTTAAAAATAATACTGATTAAGGATATATTTAATATTTAAACATCATAATTAAAATGTCATGAAGTAAACTTTGCACTGAAATGAAGCAAAAATTTAACCACAAAATCGCTTTTCACATTAAACCTTTTCCTGAGTTAGACGTTTATATTTGCTTGTACAATTACAGTAATATCTTTCCTTCAGACCTAGGTTTGAATCCTGGTTGCCTGAGTTAGCAACTGTGTGTTTGTATGCAAATTACTTAATCTCTTTATTTCAATTTTTTCATCTATATCTCAGTTTCCCGATGCACCAACTATGAAAGTATTTAGTTCAGGGTCTGATATTGTTGAGTGGAAGGGTAAGCCACCACTTGTGATGCCACCATCCCATGTAAGAATGAAGGTTCTGGTCCCAGAGGCTTCCCTTCATTTCCAGCTTCCTAACTACTTGCACCCCTGTGACTCTGGCTCCTGGCTTTGGCCTAACTCACACCCCGCTGTTGTACCATATGTATTAGGAACTAGTGGATGGATTTACTCTCACTCACTCTCTCTTTTAAGTAAATAAATATTTTAAAAGAATTTAGCTCAGAGTTACGAGGACAGGCAATTCACATAAATACATGCATACTCCTTGACATACAGTAAGACATAGTGGGTATTCAAAGAAACTACAGATCTCCATACAATCCCCAAACTGATTATCATCCCTGAATATGGATGCCTGTATGTCTGTATCTCTCATTACTCCTTACAAAGTGTCAGACTACATTAGGCATTTATATGTGTTTTTTTAATTTGCCCTCCTGTCAATGTCAACATAAAACTCTGCTGCTTCTATCAACATATCATTCCTTTGGGAAAAAAAGGGGAGGTGTTAGGTTTCACTGATTTTGAATGGAGCTAAGTTGCACTTCTTTGTTCTTCAGATGCCTGTTCTTGTTGGCTAGTCTCTAATTACTCAGGAATCTGTGTCACTGTGTCCTCTGTAAATGCTCCACACCAGTCACAGCCCTGGCCAAAGCCACCATCCTCTTAAAAACAAACAACAATTCCCCCCCTCCCCTTTAGTTGTGTGTAATTTGCTTTATGAAGGTCACAATTTTATTGTAAACATGACCTCACTAGCTCAATGGAAAATAAAGGATGATAAACTGGGGTCGTTAACTAGTTTTTGCTCTATAATGATTTGCTTTGTATATTCTGCCAGCCAGATCCTTTTAAAGGACAGACTTTTATGTATAACGAATGAAGCTACAGTTGTGAAATTTCAGAAAAGGTGCCCAGTAGGGTATTGATTCATTTCCACAGTTAAAAGTAAAAAAATTATGATGATAGAAGAAAAAAAAAATGACTGTTACGGTACTTTTATCTATTTTTATTTTAGCTATTGGATTTTGATATTTTAATATCAACAACTGAAAGATTTAACTCTATCATATGTTAATTCTATTTTTTTATTTAATCCCCTATTTGTAACTCCAAATAAATTGGCAGTTACTAGGATATTTCCACATGCAGCAAACATTTTAAAAATAAATTTGGAGCAAAAGGAAAGATGTATTTTACTAGTAGCACAAAAGTGTAACCCTACTGCTATTTATTGATTTATACTAAATGAGTTGGCTTTGAAACTGATGTAATTTTCTTCCCCTTTCACTCAGTGATACTTTAAAAAATTATTATAGAATACATTGAATTTGAAAATGATGTTTTTTAAAATGTTGTCATTATTTTGTTTATTTGGTGTGCTTGCTGATTTTTAAAATAGGTTGATACATAAGGTGGTATAATGTTTGAAAATAAAGTTCTAGGAATAGTCAAATCTAGATTCAACCCCAACTCCAAGTTCCTTAGCCTCTGTAAGCTCGATTTTCTTCTCTGTCATATTCTTTCCCTGAGTAAATATGCAGGATGCAGGTTGCTTTTTTTTTTTCTGGGAATATCCTAAGAATTATTGAAGTAAAGATGCCATGCCATCTTAGAGAGGGCCAAAATCAGTACCAATAAAAGTCAGGTATTATCATAAGGATTGTTGTTTTTATGTAAATCATTTGCTATTAACTAAATTAATCATCATTTCCTTACAAAGAAAAGTCTTGAAATGTTTAGACCTTAAGAGCTACTTTTTTAAAATTTTCATTTTATGACACAGTTTCATAGGTTCTGGGATTCCCCCCAACCCCTCCCCAAACCCTCCCCCCATACTGAATTCCTCCATATTGTTACAGTAGTACAGATCATAATCAGTCATGATTCCTTCACTGGGGGCATGGACCACACGGAGATTCCAGCATCTTATTGTCCAGACAAATTCAACAGTTTCATTGGGAGACCATCCTTGGTTTGAAAGTAGAGCTGACAGGATATCATCCCCACCAATGAGATACCACTACACAACTTCAACAACAGGAAGAAACATGGAAATTAACAACATCATGAAGTTAATTAACATGATAATGGGTGACCAGTATGTTAGAAAATGCAAGTTTTAACCACATCCTGTACCTACTTGCTTGATATCTCAATTTTAGTATATACACAACCAGCTGCTATAAACCTAAAAATGGTTATAGGGTGCTATTCAGCTGTCTTGTGTCTATTTTCACTTTTATATTCAGCAGCTTGTAGAATTCAAGCATGATTTTTACTGAACTTCACAAATTTTAGGATGGTTAGAGTTATAAGCCTATTTAGACCTGTGAAAAGAGGGAGTCTTGAGAATGGAGTGAGGCTTAGCACTACTGGAGTGAAGAGCAGGAGAAAAAGGCGAGTGACCAGATGAGTACTGAGCCCTGTGTACACACATGAGCGTCTACAACAGTGGTTAAGCATGGAGATTCTAGGCTATGACAATTGAAATTAATTCTGACTTCACAAGCAATATGACTTTGGAATTGGTATCTAACTTACCTGTGCCTTATGTAACTGAAAAACAGGAACAGTGATTGATGTATCCTCAAATCCTTTTTTAATGTGAAGTTGAACACATTTTATCTAAAACCAAAAGGTCAAGAAGGCCATTAGACCACAGAGGAAAAATAACTGACTTTGTAAACAGGGAGACCTTGCTAGTATTCTGGCACCAACACTTTCTAATCTTGTGATGTGGGTAATTTATATCCTTTCTGAGTCAGTTTTTCCTCGACAATATGGGATAATAATTTCAACTTTGCTGTATTGTTATGAGGATTAAATATAAATTACTTTTAGCTCATAATGTTGGTACATAGTACTCAATGCATGATAGTTAATATTATGAATATTATTCTAACACAAAGGCATAGAAAAAATAATGTAATACAGAGTCTCAGAATCCATCAAAACAGGTTGTAAAAATGACTTAAAGAAACATCTACCATAGCAATGACTAACATTTTGAAAAGCTTTATTTTTCCGTGGAGAACCATAGCCCAACACAGTGTCTGCCCGGCTGTGTTTCTCTTGTCAGGAAGGATCGTATCCATGATGCATTGACTAACTCTAATGAAAATTTTTATTCTTAAGACACAAAACATTTCCCAACACACTACATAAGGTCTTTGTGCTCATGTCAGCACTGGAGACAAATGAAGGGAAAGAAGTAAAGAAACTTCTTACTCTTTCAATCACCAAAATACACACCACACACAAAAGAATTAACAGAATTATACATGACAATTTTTTTCTCTCAAATAACTGAACTGGAAAGGATACTTAACAATCAGGATACACCAAACCCATGAATTATTGTAAATAGCTTTTTAAGATAGTGTGTTCAGTGGTGGGTGAACGGGATTGGGGAGGGGCGCAACCTCGGGCCTGCAGGATTTAACTTCCGGCTGCCAGAGGCGAGCCGAGGGCTGCGGGAGAGGACGTCTAGCTCGGATCCCGAACCCAGTCCGCCATGTGCCCATGGCTCATGGCGGGCTGGGCCCGGACATGCCTGGGTGCGGCCTGCTTCCTTCTGGGGTGAGTACGCCGAGGGGGGAGGCCTCCGTGACTGGGCATGTCCGGGACCCACCCAACACCCTCATTGGGTGGTGGGTGAACGGGATTGGGGAGGGGCGCAACCTCGGGCCTGCAGGATTTAACTTCCGGCTGCCAGAGGCGAGCCGAGGGCTGCGGGAGAGGACGTCTAGCTCGGATCCCGAACCCAGTCCGCCATGTGCCCATGGCTCATGGCGGGCTGGGCCCTGACATGCCTGGGTGCGGCCTGCTTCCTTCTGGGGTGAGTACGCCGAGGGGGGAGGCCTCCGTGACTGGGCATGTCCGGGACCCACCCAACACCCTCATTGGGTGGTGGGTGAACGGGATTGGGGAGGGGCGCAACCTCGGGCCTGCAGGATTTAACTTCCGGCTGCCAGAGGTGAGCCGAGGGCTGCGGGAGAGGACGTCTAGCTCGGATCCCGAACCCAGTCCGCCATGTGCCCATGGCTCATGGCGGGCTGGGCCCGGACATGCCTGGGTGCGGCCTGCTTCCTTCTGGGGTGAGTACGCCGAGGGGGGAGGCCTCCGTGACTGGGCATGTCCGGGACCCACCCAACACCCTCATTGGGTGGTGGGTGAACGGGATTGGGGAGGGGCGCAACCTCGGGCCTGCAGGATTTAACTTCCGGCTGCCAGAGGCGAGCCGAGGGCTGCGGGAGAGGACGTCTAGCTCGGATCCCGAACCCAGTCCGCCATGTGCCCATGGCTCATGGCGGGCTGGGCCCGGACATGCCTGGGTGCGGCCTGCTTCCTTCTGGGGTGAGTACGCCGAGGGGGGAGGCCTCCGTGACTGGGCATGTCCGGGACCCACCCAACACCCTCATTGGGTGGTGGGTGAACGGGATTGGGGAGGGGCGCAACCTCGGGCCTGCAGGATTTAACTTCCGGCTGCCAGAGGCGAGCCGAGGGCTGCGGGAGAGGACGTCTAGCTCGGATCCCGAACCCAGTCCGCCATGTGCCCATGGCTCATGGCGGGCTGGGCCCGGACATGCCTGGGTGCGGCCTGCTTCCTTCTGGGGTGAGTACGCCGAGGGGGGAGGCCTCCGTGACTGGGCATGTCCGGGACCCACCCAACACCCTCATTGGGTGGTGGGTGAACGGGATTGGGGAGGGGCGCAACCTCGGGCCTGCAGGATTTAACTTCCGGCTGCCAGAGGCGAGCCGAGGGCTGCGGGAGAGGACGTCTAGCTCGGATCCCGAACCCAGTCCGCCATGTGCCCATGGCTCATGGCGGGCTGGGCCCGGACATGCCTGGGTGCGGCCTGCTTCCTTCTGGGGTGAGTACGCCGAGGGGGGAGGCCTCCGTGACTGGGCATGTCCGGGACCCACCCAACACCCTCATTGGGTGGTGGGTGAACGGGATTGGGGAGGGGCGCAACCTCGGGCCTGCAGGATTTAACTTCCGGCTGCCAGAGGCGAGCCGAGGGCTGCGGGAGAGGACGTCTAGCTCGGATCCCGAACCCAGTCCGCCATGTGCCCATGGCTCATGGCGGGCTGGGCCCGGACATGCCTGGGTGCGGCCTGCTTCCTTCTGGGGTGAGTACGCCGAGGGGGGAGGCCTCCGTGACTGGGCATGTCCGGGACCCACCCAACACCCTCATTGGGTGGTGGGTGAACGGGATTGGGGAGGGGCGCAACCTCGGGCCTGCAGGATTTAACTTCCGGCTGCCAGAGGCGAGCCGAGGGCTGCGGGAGAGGACGTCTAGCTCGGATCCCGAACCCAGTCCGTCATGTGCCCATGGCTCATGGCGGGCTGGGCCAGGGCGGCCAGTGCGCCATTTGGCGCCAGGCTGTGCCTACTGGCCGCCCGGCCGGGGAGCTCTGGGGTATTGGACATCTGAATCGCTGCTGAGATAGCTCTAGAGTGACCCCACTGTTTCTGGGATCTGAGTCAATCCTAAAGATTCCCAATGCCAGTAACTCTTCCTTTGAAGAACTTCCAATCCCTTAACAATGCTGAGCTTTGAACACCTATCAAGTAAAAGATAAGCTGCGGCTTGTGTAGCAGGCTGGCACCTAATGGTCCTCGGAGCAACCACGTGCAGGTGTGTGATTTACAGCTAGGAACGGTCCCAATCTGGGAAGCCACAGCTGGGATGAGGTTCCCACCAAGGGGTGTATGTGCTGGAATGGGGGCTGCGTTCTATCTAGGAAACAGTTGCAGTCACCCGAGGCACTAGTGTGGGCTGGGATTGGATGCACCAGGCCGGTTCAGATCCCAGCACCATCTGGTGTTATGGAGAAACAGGGTAGATGTGGGACTGACTAGGCTGGGTCTCAATCCCCTTCTGAGCCATGTGTGAGCTGTATGTGGGTATGGACGAGCCATGGCTGGGCTGAAACATCCAACAACAAGAGTCAGAATGGGGTGAAAGCCAGCCAGGAAAAGCCACTGTTCCTGCTAGGACAGGAGGTGAACTGAGTAGGGTTGGCTCAAGAACCCCCTGGCAAGCGCAAAATCTGGCATTGGGAGGGGTTCTGATGGAGGAGCCTGGGCAACTCCTCTGGCAGGACACAGTCCCTGCAGGTAAGCGCGAGAAGCATGATTGGAAACAGCCCAGAATAGGCCATGGAAAGTTTCCCACTGGCATGCATTCGGCATGGGTCAGGAGCAGGCCAGGCTGAATCAGTTCATGTCATCCTCTGGCAAATCCGATCACCAGAACAGAGTGTGGAATGGGCCGGGTTTGGTTGCGACAAAACCAGTACACATTCTGGAACGCCAGGGCGTGGTTGCCTGTACTGGATATGAATGCAACACCCATCCAGCACACGTGAGATCCAGGAAGGGAGGGGCAGAGCTGGCGGGGGGGTTAAGGGGCTGGTCCCCTCGCTGGACAACCACTCCCACTGGAGAGTGTTGGCTGGGATAGAGACAGACACGACTAAGCAAGGCTACAACACCTGTGCGCTGCATGTGGACAAGATCAGGGCCACAGCATCAGCTGGCAGAAGCTGGCACTGGGGACTAATTCTGTCGAGTCAAATCACAGGACCACCTAAAGAGTGCATAAACCGGGACAGAGAGACCTGGGAGGGAAAAAGTGGGTTCCCCCTTCTTGGGTCACTATTCCCGTGGGAGGGCATGAAAACTAGGACGGGGGCTGGGATGGCTAGACAGAGGCACTCAACAACATCTGTGAGGGCTGGATGGTTGAGTCGATTAGATAGAACTAAGCTTTAATACCCATTGACAAGTACCAGAGCCAAATGGGATGGGGGACAGACTGGTCTTCTGCTACACAAATTGGCAAACCAGGGTAGGGGGCAGGCTTGGTGGGGGTTATTGTGGGTCGCCCCGACTAGGCTGCAGCTCCCACTGGTTGATGTAAGGGCCGAACCAGACTGGACTGCAACACCCATTGGTTCCAGTGCAACTCGGGACTGAAAACAGAACCAACACAGCAATTGCAACCACCAGCTGATCAGGGTGATGGACTGTGCCGGGCCCTGTGCTTGCTAGAACATACAAGAATCTGGTCTGGGAATACCTCAAAGTATCTTTGGAGATCTCCCCACTTGAACTGCTGGACTCAGAATTCTAACCAAGAAAAGACAGAAGACAGAATAGGACAATCATTCATCTCAGCTACATGTTGGCAGCGAAATATGGGACAAATGGAGACTTCATGATGGACCATATCAATCAGTGGACCACCTCATCGAGCGAAACTGGCAGTGACTCATAACTGGAGAACTATTAACTCCACTTGAGCACATATCTCAGAGCATGCCCCACATATGGGACTTGGGGTGGGCGGGAAACCGGGTGGGGCTTCTCCCTCAATATCCCCTTTTACCTCAGATACATGATGGAAACAATATGGACATAATAGCATTGCCCACCTCCCTATCCCCCTGAACCTTTTTTTTTTTTTTCTTCCTTCTCTTTCTTGATTTTCCTTCAACTATAGTTAACTATGTAAAGATTGTCAACAACAATACAATAAAATGGATTATATATAAAAAAAAAAAAAAAAAAAAAAAAAAAGATAGTGTGTTCATTTTATGGTTACAGATTCATACAGTTTACTTGATGTTCTTCCGTGTTTGCTTTGCTGGCTGGCATCAGTGTACTTGGAAACACAGGCTGGAGAAGTATGCCTCTTTTGCACAATAACAAAACATTTTCCAAACATACCTTGGAGAACTTCCTGCAGTTCGAATAGTGATGAGTAAATCTAGTCAAATCCATTTTTTTTGCTGTTATTTTTGACATGGCATTTACGTTTTAAAAAGACTTATTTTTATTTGAGAGGCAGTTTTACAAAGAAAAGGAGAGGCCAGAGAAAAAGACTTCCCATCAACTGGTTCACTCTACAAATGATTGGAACAGCCAGAGCTGAGTTTGACCTGAAGCCAGGAGCCTCTTCCTGGTCTCCCACAAGAGTGCAGGGGCCCAGATGTATACAGGTGGGTTGCATTACCTGGCCCAGTCTGAGCTACTCCCTATTGTGGTTCTTGTGCTCAACTGCAGGGACTGTGTCCCAGCAGAGCAGTTCCCAAGTTCCTCCGTCCAAACCTCTCCCAATGCCAGATCTCACACACACCGGTTGGGGGTCAGCCCTACTTAGTCCATCTCCTGTCCTAGCAAAAACAGTGGCCTTCCCTGACTGACCCTCACCCACTCTGGTTCTTTCTATTGGGTGCTACATCCTAGCCAAGCCTTATCCACACCCAGATACAGTCACACATGGTGTCCCCTTAGCTCCCCAACCAGGCCTGTTCCAAGCTTCAGATCATGTGCGTACCAGTGGTTGCTCTGACCCAGCTTGGCATAGCCCTCCACCTGTCTTGGTTTTTGCCTTGGATGCTGTAGCCTGATCTGACCTGGCCTGCCCTCTGTTCCAACTCTTGCTGCTGGGTTCTGGACCTTGGCCCTGCTCAGTCTGCTCGCATCCCTGGCTCATGCAAACCGGTAGGTGTGATAACCTACCTGGCATGACCCAGACTCCAGCCTGATTTCTGCACTTGCCAGTGACATAAGGTTTTCTCAGTCCTGCCTATTCCACCCCCTTCCAAAACCAATCCACACATGAGTCAACAGATGGAACTATCTTTCCCAACTTGCCCAACTCCCAGGCCTGGATCATGTGATCACTGGCAAGAGCTATGGCCCACTAGGGGATTTTTTCCAAGTTTCCCCACTCGGTCCACTCCCAGACCAAGATATCATGCATGCCAGTGGGTGCTAGACCCTAGCCCAGCATACTCTGCCCCTTCATCTTGGCCTTTGGATGAGCTGGTGAATGTTGCATACTGGCTCACTCCACACCCTATTTTAAGATGGAAATGCTGGTGCTGCAGCCATGGTCTGCCCAGCCTATTCTCTGTCTCAGCACCTGTGAGGATTGGCAGATTCCATGGTCACACATAGCTCATCCCATCACATCTCCAACTCTTAAATGAATCAGCGGAACTTGCATTTGCACAGGGTTGGGCCCACATATCCCCGGAGAATCTACCCTCAGACCTGGTTGTTTCATGTGCTCGTGTCATGGCCCTGCCTAATGTGACCCATCCCCTGTTCCTGCACTCAGTCAAGTGCTGGGATCTAGTCCTGCTAGACAGGCTCTCAGCCCTAGATGTCACATGTGCTGGCATGTGGTGGTCAGCAATGTTCATGTTGACAAGTCCATCTCATGACTCCCATGTGGGCAAGTGATTGGTCTGACCCATACAGAACTTCTGATCTCTCCCCTCCAAACCACCAGGTCTCAGTCTCCTCACCTACCTGCAAGTACAGTGGCCCAGTCGTTAGGAGTCCCTCAGGATTCATCCCTCACCTACAGGGATGCATGTCCTTAGGCTGTAATTCCACAGGCCCAAGTCCACAGAGCTCGCTGCTGGGCAGCCAGTGGGCAGAACCTGGCACCAATTGGCGCTCTGGCTACCTGAGCCAAGATGGTCCCAGCCACTCCAAAGCAGCCAGGCTAGCCCACACCCCCGCCTCCGCACCCCCTCAGCCCGATCCTGACCAGCCAGAAGTGGCTGATGGGGTGAGGTGTCCTGTTTGCACACCCAGACCTCTAAGCCCTCCAAGTGTGAGTCCTGATTTTGTTTTTATAATAGTTTCAAAATGGATACATGTAAATGTAACTAATAATAGATTTGCTCTAATTGTAGTTAAAGGTCAAGTTTCTTCTGAATTATGAAATTTGCACAAGAAAGTATATATTTATTTGAATCGAAACTGCTGAGAGCTTGATGCAGCCATGTCACTATTCGTTTTGTGAATCTCCTGATTTCATTCCGCACAAGGGGTCTATGTGGAACATCTGTGATGAAAAAATAATTATTCACAGCACTTTTAACTTTAAGATAGCTCTGAATGTTTGAACAGACGTGTTGTTTTTCTGTTAAATATTAGTTTTGTTTTAATATCCTTAATCTCTGCTTTTATATTTGAATTTATCTAAAATCCGACCAAGCTATTTCTCCACATGACAGACTCCCCAACCGGTGATGTGATTTATGTTCTGAGATTATCCTAATTTACCATTTTCTTCTATTCTTTTGGGAAAACAAATTCAGTTTTCTTCAATCACAAATGGCAATACTGTTTTGAACACCATAGTCATTTAGATATCATGTATTTGGATACCCTCCAGTTTTTTCCCATTCAAATATTCATGAAAACTACACTTCTGGCATGATCTACTCTGGAGAAAAGCAAGTCTCTTTTTTAGGCACTAAGCTTATAAGAGTAAAATATATCTTTTTTTTTTTGTACTGTATTTATGTTGATAATTAGATCTCAAACAAATGTTAAACCTCTAAAGCAAAAGATCAGAAGCTAAATATTTCAAGTATTTAGTGAAGGTTTTCTTTTTTTTTTCTTTTTTTGCAAACATTCAACTCTGCCACTACTGAGAAGCACATACAGAAAATACACTGAGAAATGGTACGCCCGTCTCCCCTCTACCCTACAAAAAACAATTTGCACAAACAGGCATTCAGAAAGATTAAGCATGTATGCTATACTTTGTTGACTTCTGGGTTTAAACCTGATGTAGTTAAATATTACTTGATATAACATTTTGCTTTCAAAATGTGTCTCTTATCCTAAAATTATATTCTGTATATGTGTGTGTGTATGTGTGTGATTTATATGGAGGAGCTTCAAAAAGTGCATTGAAGTGTATACTATGAAAAAGCTGTGCATGGACTGCAGATTGTTTTTTTTTTTTGCACCAGAATAAACATCTTTTAATTCCATTTTCCCACAAGTTTTTGAAGTGCTTTTATGCAGTTAGGACTGTCCCAGCTAGGCTTATTACAGATTCTGCCCTTCTAATGTGAAAGAATTCAAAGGTGGAAGCACCAAGATTACACAGGATTTCTCCAGAGCAATGAGTAGCAGCAAGCTCAAGAACCAAAACAGAAAAGTCGCAGAAAGGTAAAAGCCCTGTCAATAAGGTTAAGCCTATCATTAAGGCCCTCTAAGGCACAGGGAGTGGGGTCCTGCATTTAGTCCAATTGAATATTTAAAAGAAGGCAGAAATTTAGGGAGAGGCTTTAGCACTACCCATTCCATTTTCCATTCTTACGAAATAATGGAACTGTCATGACGCAGGTGTATGATGAGAGAATGCCTAACCTAAACAGTCTTTATTATAACATTGTACTAAATTAGATGTCATAGTGCAAACCCATCCTGCAGTCTTCTTAGATATTTCCAGTTAGCTCTGGTTACAAGTTCACAACATTGTTCAGTTTGGGTCTTTTGCTACTCAGAAAGAGGTGGGGGCTTGCCATGTACTTGGGAAGTGGGCCTACATGTTGCACAGAAAGGTGTTCCAGCTGCCGAAGCTACCTTTGAGAAAACACCTGGAGCTCCTGTAAAAATTAGTATGCTAATATTATTCACTGCTCCTAAAGTAGAGGGCTAGCCTTGGGGGAGCATAAACAAAATCAGCACAGAGGAAGTAGAATCTCCTTTTCTTCCTTCTCTCTCTTTTCCATGTTCCTCTTTTACTTCCCACTAGCAAAATATCAAAGGGAACTCCATTCAAAGGAATATAGAGAATGTAATTTGCTATCCCCCTCACAGCTCATGGAGAGCTTATTGGTGAGAGATATGGCTAAATTGTTAAAATCATTGGTAAATCATTGAACAGTCCCAGTTCTTGATCTGCATTGATTACTTAGATAACTACTTAGAACCCACTTATCTGTGACTACAGGACAGGGTGTATTTTTGTTTGTTATTCTGATTTCTCTTTGGACCTCTGCCCCTTTCTTCTGGTTCACATGGTGAAGTGCAGCTGACGTAAGTGTCACCTGCAATGACAACTTTAGTGTTAGGTTTTTTGACAGTTTAATTCTTATGTTTTTCCAAATAAATATTATTCCATTAACTATAGTGGCATACTTTGTAATATGCTCACATCTCAATACAGTCTACTGATAAACTTGACTTTTTGATGATTACTAGAAGAAAAAATATATGAAGCAATTAAGCATATGATTTAAATGTGCAGCTTGCAGTGGTTATCTTGAATTAGGGCAAAATGGTGTATATTTACAAAGAAATAGATGCATTCTAAAGAAAAAAGACAAAATAGATTTTTCTATAACAGATTCAATAGAACAATTTTATGAAAAATTTATAAATTTCTAAATCAAAAATTTACATGACCATCCATTGAGGTAATAGTATCTTGGCTTTTGTTATTCCTAGCACATAAATTATTTCCTAACACCAAGATAAGGAAATGTGCAGCCTCTGCTTATTTTGCTTTAAAGTATAACAACTAATGGCTTTTTCTGCTGTTTGAATTTTTAAGGCAATAATTTTATTTCAGGCCTGTTTGCATTTCATATTTTGCTCCACATTAATCAGGTACGCAGTGCAAATAAATTCATTCCTTCCCATCACATTCATTCATATTCAGTGCCCTCTTTTTTTCACCACAGTGACAAGTTGACAAAATACAATGCTTTACTTGTCATTTATTTCCAGTGATAATGACACAATAGATTTATATCTTCATTTTAGCCATCATTTAATAAACACGTAGCTTATAAAATACATCAGAGATCTTCACTGCCCAGCTTCTGTGACATGTGTAAATAACAGATGAATTTACAAGTGTGCAAGTAAGAGATACCAGTTACAAATTTAATTTTCTATTCACTGAAATTGTATGTCATCTTCAAAAATTGATGAACAATAGGCTGTTGCTTCCATATCAAAACTGCAACTATATTTTAATCCTAGGGACGAGAGGAATCTATTAAGGTACAATCTATCTATGCTGATCTCAAAACTTTTCACTACCTAACCTTATATCCATTTTAAATTTTAATTAACTTATGTGTGCTGTGTTTTACATTAAATGATCACAAACTGTGCTTTTCCTTATTTCTCCCAAGGGATGCTGAATTTCTCGCTCAGAAAGGCACTTTGAAGTTTTTTGTAGAATAGAACAAGAATAAAGATAGAATAAAACAAGAATAAAGATAAGAAAATAGTGCAAATCCACAATAAAATAAGCATAGAAATGAAACATGGATACCCTAATATTCCAATAAATAAATGATTGGCAGACAAAAGCAGGTGGTAACCAACAGAGCAGGCCCGAATAAAATGTGAACATGCATTCAATCCAAAAGCAATGTATGAGTGTTAAGCAGGAGATGGGGAAGGGAACTAAGGAGGGAACTGAACATAAGGAGAGACTTTGCAGAAATTATAAAAATAGCTAAAACATTTCATTAGAGATTATGTAAAGCATTTTCGATAAACAGTGTTAAACCACAGAAAAGGGTTACATGAATGAAAGTCCAGGGAATACAGTTGTGAACAGAATGTCTTGTCCTCAAGGAGAAAATCGCTACCAAATCAGTAACTACAAGTGAAGAAATGAACAACAGCAATAATAGAACAATTATATGACCGCACTCGATCATCTTTGTAGGGCTAGAAAAATTTGATATGTCAATGCTGAGTACAGTATTCTGTCCACAGTGTCAATATAATTTGCACTTGTGCCTTTTTGAATGAAGAGATGAACGGAATACGTATCAAATATCTGACTAACTCAAATTGAAGAACAGAAATTTTGTTACATGGAAATCTCATTGGCATCACTAGTTTAAAGTGGATGATCAAATGAAAACTGAATTTTAACTGACAAAATGAAGCAAATATATTCATATTTAATAAAACTAAAAATGGTTGGCATCAAGGTGTGGTAGGCTAAGATTGTGCCAGCATCCCAAATGGACACAGCTTCCTGCTGTGACCTGAAAAAGCAGTAAAGGATGGATCAAGGTCTTGGGCACTTGTATCCACATGGGAGACCTGGAGGAGGCTCCTGGTTTCTGGTTTCAGATTGGCTCAGCTCTGTACCAATGGATGTAAGATCTCTCTCTAACTCTGCCTTTCAAACAAAAATCTTAAAAAGACAAAGCAAAAATAATCATAAACTGGATGATGAATACTTGGATTAGAAAGTAAAAACAAAGAGTGGTAGGAGGACTATTCTATTGGGTACTTACCAAATGCAATTTTGCATATTTTACATATATTACTATCAGTATTCCTATAGATTAAATGGTATACATTCCTCATGAAAAAGTGATGCTTGAATTTCAAAATTTTTGTACCACGATAAACATAATTCTATTTTCTGCAAACTTTTTGAAGTTTCCTTCTGCTACTTCCAGTGCAATTATTAAAATATGGACAACAAATCTAGGAATTACTAACAGTCAAGTGAATCAACACACACCCATTCAACAGAACTCTGTGAAGAATTGGGAGACAATTAAAAATCAATTCTGTTTGAAAAAGGGGAAAATGACAAGGGGAGCAACTGGAATGCCTATGGAAAGCATACCACGTAGCTCCACAGGATGCCTTCCCAGGTGCTTCTGGAGTGTTTTCTCAATGGAGAGCACTGCCTATTACCGGGTGCCCAGAATTCAATGACCTACTGGCCAGAATCACTATTTCTAGCTGAAAAAAAATTCTCTTGCCCAAAGAAACAGGGAAACTTACTCTCCTGACGACTTCTATGAATTGGCTCTGTTGCAACCCACAAGCCTATGGTTTTGATTAATTTTCCTGATCCCTACTGGGACAAAGAAAGCTGGAACCCTCTGACAAAGTACATAATGTTGCAACAAAGATTTTGAGAAAAGCAAAACAATAAGTGCAGACAAAATGATCCTTAAAGGTTATGTGTTTATTTTGAACAGGTGGAACTAAGAATAGCATAAATGTATACCTACTCTAAAATGCAGAATAAAAAGCAATGTGGAAGGAATAATTGCAAGAATCTAATGGTAGGGAGCCAATATTGAGTATTATGTTTTATTTACCACCGAGTAGATGAAATAGAATAATGCCTAGTGAGAAACATTTTGTAGGTAATTTTCCCCCTGGGGAAAAGTTTTTATTTAATGATGTTGAAGTCTCTCTTAGCTCAAAACTCTTTGGTCCTAATCATTATGAAAGAAGAAATAAATAATTCAACAAACAACAATTAAATATAGAACAGTGTGGATGAAGGGAGCAATCACCAGTTAGTTGAATAAGCTCCCTAAAGAAATCTCTTTGCCTTATATGAATATATTGTCAAGGGACCTTGTAACAGTATTTGTAATAAATGAACAACCCCTCCTTCGGCTATGATTCAGTACAGAACTTTTAAGAGAAAGAACTAACAGTGTATAATGTGTCTCCAACCATAGAAGTAATTATGGAAAAAGCAGATACATAAGATTAATTAAATTATTGAAAAAAAATTACCTCAGGAAAGCACACACAGGCAACAAAATTAATTGCTATTTGGGAATAATTGTATTACAAGTTATTGTAGGGGTGTATTCCAACATTAATATAAAAATCATTTAAAAAGAGCTCTCCCATGTGCTGGGTCAATCCCTGTATTTCCGGAAGAACAAGAGTTGGAGCAAGGCTGAAACTGGGAGTCAGAAGCTCAACCTAAGTCTCCCAGATCGAATCCAGAAACCCAGTTCCTCAGATTGTTGCATTTCCACTCAAGGTTGCAATTGGCAGGGTGCTAAAATTGGGAACCAGAGCTGGGAATCAAGCTAAGGCACTCTGACGGGAGAAGTGGACATCCTAACTATCGTAACAAACACCAAAAGCTGCTCTTTCCCCTCCTACCTGCCCACAACCTCTTTTGTAGCACTCTCACATATGTGTATGTGCAAGCAGCATAAAAGTAATTTTTTCCTTGCAATATGAGTCTTACATGGAGTGTATTTTCATTAGCATTTTAGGTATACATTCTCTTAGTTCTACTTCAAATATTTAGTCATTTAATTTAATCAAATATACTGATCCCTGTTACAAATACGATGCCTTTTTCTTTTTTAATAAATGGCATCATTTTTGCTCTACTAGCAAACTTTTAATTAAGATTTAACTTTCTAGTCTCTTAATATCCCATTATTTAAAAAGAATGGGTCTCCATAGCATAGGTTTCCTTCTAATTTGTCAAACTGTTTCTTCAAAATACTACCCTGAATAATCTAAAACTTATATTTATAAACTGTCTGCAAATTCAAAATACTGTTTGAAAATATCCATGAGGGGCCCGGCGGCGTGGCCTAGCGGCTAAAGTCCTCGCCTTGAAAGCCCCGGGATCCCATATGGGCGCCGGTTCTAATCCCGGCAGCTCCACTTCCCATCCAGCTCCCTGCTTGTGGCCTGGGAAAGCAGTTGAGGACGGCCCAAGGTATTGGGACACTGCACCCGTGTGGGAGACCTGGAAGAGGTTCCTGGTTCCCGGCATCGGGTCGGCGCGCACCGGCCCGTTGCGGCTCACTTGGGGAGTGAATCATCGGACGGAAGATCTTCCTCTCTGTCTCTCCTCCTCTGTGTATATCTGGCTGTAATAAAATGAATAAAATCTTTAAAAAAAAAAAAAAAGAAAATATCCATGAGTAGTTGGGATATTTGATCTGCAACACCCTTATTACTTTTTCATATTACTGGTAGTACTGATTTTAAAGATTTATTAACTGAATTACTCAACTTTACAATTGTTGGCTTTTTAATGAGCTACTTTGCCTATATACTTCTTGAGCAAAGGCTAACATCATCCCTGGAGGCAAGCAGAAGCCTGTGTTGGTGATATGATAACTTCATGAGGTTAGACCTCATCTAGTGATAACACACCCTGGGAAAGTACATGCCCATTAAAGAGTATTTTAAAGAGTAAATGTATGTAAGAGGAGAGATAATTGTCATTCATCATCAATGCACTTTCTCCCAATATAAATTATAGACACACTGATTCCTAAATCATATGGCCATACATTCCAACAGTTCTTAGGCATGAATAATAAAAGCTTAGTGTACCTGGGGAATGTATTACCTCCTAGTTTGGATCTGGATATTGCCATTCATGAATTGATCACCTAGAAGTGAAGATATATTGAAGATATATTAACTGTATCCCCTTGACTTAGTCAACAGTGACGACATCAGATATAAAAATAGAAACACAATTGACAACAATAACAACACCTCAAGCCTTGCTATGGACCTGGCTTCAGCTTTTGGGAGGATTAAATGCACATTTGAAAATGGCCTTTTTGGGAGGTTGTAAAAACATCCACCAATAGTTTTCTCCTAGCATAAGGTTGTAGACCTGCAAGGTTTTCTAGGAGCTAAATTTGAATTCAGATTGATTTTAAACTCAAATCAAAATCTCTCAAATTTTAGTGTCTTGTGATCCTTTTGTTTTATCATTTCCTTGTTTAAGGTACAAAACCCAACATTTTTATTTAAGGTACTAAGCCCAAGAGCTTCTTTAGATATAATTTAGACATATTAAGGCTATTTTGGCTTTTTTTTTTGTATCCTATTCCTTTTTCCTTTTTTTCTCTCAATTCATACTGAAAAATAGATGGGATTGTAAAAGAATAAATATGTCCACAAAATTAGTTTGCCTTCTGAGTGTTTCCGCATTGCTATGGATACCCAAGAATTTATATAAATTAATGAAAACATTAGACTTCATATGTTTTATTTTTATCTAGAATCCCTTCTGCTTTCCTTTAGGTTATCATTTCAGTTAGGCAAAATGTCACCTCCTTTGTGACGTGTGTTCTAAATTCCCCCAGAAAGTATTAGAATATGTAAATTTAACATTTAAGTGTGGGCTGTGAGACCAATCATCCTGGATTTTGATTCGAGTTATGCTAGACAGTCTTCATGTCTCATTTTTCTTATTTAGAAAATGAGATTAATCTATAACAGAGATCTGAATTTAGCAACTCACAGTTGATATAAACTACTTAACATGAATAATGAAGTACTTAAAAAGTTAATGAAAAACAGAACTAGATAAATTTTTCTATTTTGTAAAAACATTGAAACTCATGCATATTTTTCATACTGCATATTTTCCATAAACTTTAAAAAACTGTTATTATTTATCTAGTCTATTTATTTGAAAGACAGAACAACCCAAAGACAGGGAAAATTCTTCCACCTACAAGTTCACTCCCCAAATGTCTACATCATCTAGGGCTGGACCAGGCAGGAGCCAAGAGTTAGAAATTCAGTTTGTGCTTCCAATGAGAGAGGCAAGGACACTATTCGCTGCAGGATAAGGAGGCTGGATTAAAATGAGAAGCAAAACTCTAATACAGTTTGAAGAGGCAGTTTAATATGTTGTATCACAATGCCCAATACAAAGGCTATTACAAACTATAAAGATTACATAAAGATAACTACTACACTTAAAAAACATTGAATGTTATATTTATTAAGTAGAAACTTCACTCCATATATTTATATAAAACTTGATTTGTATGTCTAATAATTCAGTAATCCTAAAACTGTGCTATAATTATAATTTGTTTATGTCCCCACTGCTACACAAAGTTGCACACAATGACACCAAGATTTCATTTAATAATTATTCAACTGTTGAATGAATAAAGGTGACAGTTAATTTTTATTGCTGTCATAGGCACCACTTAATATTTGCATTAAGCAGACATACACTTAGTAGCCTTTTTAAAGATTTATTTTTGGACAGAGAATAATGAAGAAAGAAGAGAAGCAAAATAACAGGATTGAAGAATTCCCCCTCTCCGCATTTACCATACCAAACATTTTGAAATATCTATGAATTTAAATTTGACTAACTTTACTGTATTATTACTGCTATTCTTTGAAGACCACCTGGCTGAAGAATCTGTCAATTGATGTCAGCAGGGAGCAGCATCTTTATATTGATCTGTTCCATTAATTTGGACTTTTTTTTAAAGATTTATTTATTTTTATTGCAAAGTCAGGTATACAGAGAGGAGGAGAGACAGAAGAAATAATTTCCGTGCGTTGATTCACTCCCCAAGTGAGCCACAATGGCCGGTGCTGTGCCAATCTGAAGCCAGATGCCAGGAACTTTCCCCAGGTCTCCCACGCGGGTGCAGGGTCCCAAGGCTTTGGGCCATCCTTGACTGCTTTCCCAGGCCACACGCTTTCTCAGGCCACAAGCTGGATGGGAAGTGGAGCTGCCGGGATTAGAACCGGCGCCCATATGGGATCCCGGGGCGCATTCAAGGCGAGGAATTTAGCCACTAGGCCACCATGCCGGGCCCTGTAATTTGGACTTTTATCACAGGAAATTATCTAGAAGATGGCAGGAAATGCTATGATAATCATTTATTAACATAAACAATAATTAACATTTCTGATGTTAATGTTAAGGAGGTTACTTAATATACAAGTAACAATAATTTTTAAATGCAAAATAAAGTTAAATTGTATGTTTTTGAAATTAAAATGTTTACCTTTCAAAACATAATTAAGAAATGAAGACAAGCCACAAATTGGAATTGGAATAAATCCACAAGCCACCAATATACACATATATGTATACAAACATATGCACACAATTTGGCTTTATGTCATTACATGGTTAGAGGGAAATGATATTCATATAACAGTATGTGAATGTGTAAATACATTTTTCTGTATGTGTATAAAAGCCACTTTAACATGAGTGTATCTTCAGTGCATTCACATGTATCTTATAACCTTGTTTTTATAATAGACATAGGTTTCAAATAGACATTTCATTTGAAAATATATGCAAATAACAGGAAAAGGTGATTAAATTGATGTGTCACCACAGAAGTATAAATCCTAAATATAATGGCCAATGACTACACAGATTTTTTAATTGCCAAAATTATAGAAAATAGGGAAGCATGTTAGGAAGCAGTCTTACTTACTTAGACATATGAACTACCAATTCCACTATTCTATTCTCTGATGTTCAGCCAACTAAATGCCTAAGTAGGCCAATTAAAAGAACAAAGATGTTGTATATATTAAACTGCATCAGTTTATTATACCAGTTTAATGTGATAACACATTATCAAAAGGGAAAATAAAAACAAGTATTCATTAATATGTGAGTGAAAAATAAAAGGCGTCTGTCCAAACAATGGGATATAGCCCCATAAAATTAAAAATGGTTGTAGATGCAATCAACTACATCAATTTTTTTCTCCTAAATTATATTGGATAAAACAAGGAGATGTAGATATTATGGAATTCTGTTTATATAAAATTCAAGAGCACATTACCCTAAATATATAGACTGCAAGAATAGTAGTAATTGGGGAATATCTTTGCATGGTGGAAATATAATCATGTGTCTTGTTTTTCACTCACATATTAATGGATACTGTTTTTATTTTCCCATTTGACATGTGTGTAACACATATGTGTGTATACATATATATACTGTTTTTTTCTGACCTGAAACAACTATATTACAAAAAAAATGATGATTTTATTTTCTTCCCTTTAGAAATAGCTAGCAAACCTATAGCAATGGCTCAGTGGTTAAATCCTGAATGTGCAAGTGCTGGAATCCCATATGAGCTCTGATTCATGTTCCAGCTGCCCCACTTCTCATTCAGCTTCCTGCTAGTGGCCTGCACCCATGTGGGAGACCCAAAAGTAGCTCTTGGCTCCTGGCTTCAGATCAACTCCGTTCTGGACACTTAGATAGTGAACCTGGAGACGGAAGAGCTTCCTATCTATCTCTCCTTCTCTCCACACATCTGATCTCACTTTCCAATAGAAATAAAGTGTTAAAAAAAGAAGAAATAGTTAACTATTTGTTATATTTTGATCACTGATCCAAAAATTATTTGAAATGTCTATGGCTTATATAACTTGTTTTCTGTGTTAAGCGAAGTATTTGTTTATTCAATATAAAATATGATTTCATATATAGACTAGGAAGACAGTCGAAGATGGCCCAAGGCCTTGGGATTCTGCACCCACATGGAAGACCCCGAGGAGGCTCCTGGCTCCTGGATTTAGATCAGCTCAACTGTCCATTGCAGCCACTTGGGGAGTGAATCAACGGACCAGTGGACGGAAGATCTTCCTCTCTGGGTCTCCTCCTCTCTGTATATCTGACTTTCCAGTAAAAGTAAATAAATGTGCCTTTTTAAAAAATAAATCTTGCCATCAGTAACTATATGTATAGAATTCTATGGTATTACAGTAAGGAGTTAGAAAGGTCAGTAGGTAGTTAGGAAAAGCCTGTGTAGGAATAAGAAGCCAAGTGTTTGTATCAAAACTACTATCTGCTGATTAAACATCTGCCTCAAGAAAACGAAAAGATCAGTAGGAAACAAAAGGGGTTACATACCCACAGGAAGCTATATGAAGCTAGGCTGAGGCACTAGACCAGAGTACACCCCAAAGCAGCAGATATCCAACTGTCATATTTCTCAGGTAATTAGCATGATAACATTAGTTAATTGGTCAGGAACCATAACCACTCTCTGAGATACACAGGAAAAAAAAAAAGCTGGCTGACTCTTAAAAGTATTGAAACTATGTTGAAGAATTACCAATTGATATGTACTCCCTGTAAAAGCCATCACAATAAACTCAATTTTAATTGTATAATTGCCTTTTTTTTTCCCTAAAGTTTTGACCTCAGCTGGAAAGGAACCTTGGTAGCTCTGTTTAGATATTTTATACATGAGAATTACTCCAATCTTTAGTTTTGATGTTGCAGTCACTTCTATCGGAACTAGAAAAAAATCCAGTCCACTTAGTTTTAGCTGATTTTCTCATGTTTATCCATCTAGCCTCCTAGTGATTACCTAATTGTTTATTTGGTGTTCCTCAGTTCTTAGGAATCTCGCACCCAGTTTTTCTTTTAATTTTGACTCTGAAATCACAGCTTCAGTGCTAGTCTCATGGTCATTTGAACTCTGTATTTTGGAGCTTTTAGGGATATCTGATAGCCGTGTTCTGTTGCAAAGATTTTTTTGTCTATCTTCGATTTCTACATGCCCCCACTATCTTTAGATAGATGTTTCAGTAAAACATAAAAACTGTAAGTACATCATCATTTATCCTTATAAAGTATATCACTAAAAATCACCAAAAGCATAGCCTGGTTCTTATTCTGCAAAGACTCAAAAATATCATTAAATCCACAACTGAGTTGAATAATTCATATACACATAAGTGTCTAAATATTTGGTCACATTGTAATTTTCTCCTTGCTGTTACCTGAATAGTAAGGGAAGATTTTCACCTTGTTCTCAAATGGATTTGTCTTATGGTGATTATGAAATTTTATTCTGCAAAGCAAATATATCTGGGTGTACAATGGAACTCCTTTTAAAAATAGTTACACTAGAATGACAGATGGAAATAAACAGGGACATATGGTAGGTACTACTATTTATGTTTAATTAATCCTAAAATAATGTCTCCTCCCCAAAAGTACTACAGTCACCTCTTCAAATTTGTCACTTTGAAACTTATTATCTCACAACTGGAAAAACTGTTCATAATACATTCATTAAACTCAGAAGCACAATAAACAATAAATTACTAAATGTGGAGATGAGATAAAATGATTAAATTACATTAAGTTTTCAAGATTTGCATTTAATTTCAAATTTTGGAAAATTAAAGAGCAACCAATCATATTAGATGGGAATATATCAGCATGAAAAAGAGTAATAAGTATTCTTTGAATAAAGTCTACAGCTTCATCAAATGACAGGACTAACTATATAGTGCTTCCAAAGAAATAATTATACTCTACCATCCACTGTTTTGACAAGAAAATACAGTGGAGATGCAGTACAAGTGTCTTAAATCACTAGGATGAATGTTTCAGAAATTAGAGATCCATATCAAAAATACATCCTTAAAGCACTGATGTGGTACCTGTAGTGCCTTTACTTAATGGTGTTAACGTTCTCCTGGCTCATTTTTTATGTTGTGTTTATGAAATTGCCATTGTTACATATTTAGTTTTTATCATTACAGTAGTATTGCTTGGTAGCAATGCACAGCCTTAGTAAAAAAACCAATGTAGAATACTGCTAAAATTAGAAATTTTAAAATCAGCTTTCAATTCCTATAGTTTAAACTTGCCTAGATAAACAACAGAATTTTATTACATTGAGTGCTAGGTTCCTAAGAGCTAACTTATAGTAAAAAATTCACAACTTTCATGAAAAATTCATCCTCAAACTATAAGACATTTAGAATAAGGAATGAATTATCATTCCCACAATATTTCTATTCTCATGAAGTTGAAAATAAAACAAAGAACAGCCCAAATTATTTTAATTTTATTTTTTTAAAGACTTGTTTATTTGAAAGGCAGAGTGACTAGGAACTTCAACCTGCAGAATAACTCCCCACATGCCCACATCACAATGGAGATCATTTGGCACAGTACTTAAGGCAGCACTTTTTTTCTTCTTTAAAGATTTATTTATTTTTATTGGAAAGGCAGATATACAGATAGGAGGAGAGACAGAGGAAGATCTTCCGTCCACTGATTCACTCCCCAAGCGGCCGCAACAGCCAGAGCTGAGCCCAGCCGAAGCTAGAAGCGTGGAGCCTCTTCCAGGTCTCCCACACAGGTGCAGGGTCCCAAGGCCTTGGGCTGTCCTCAACTTCTTAGGCCACAAGCAGGGAGCTGGATGGGAATCTGGGATTAGAACCTAGCCCACATGGGATCCTGGCATGTGCATGGGGAGGACTTTAGCTGCTAGGCCACGGTGCAGAGCCCTCAAGGCACCACTTTAAATCCTTCATTCCATTTCAGAGTGTCTGGAATCAAACCCTGACTGTAATTGTAATTCTAATTTCTTACTATTGTATACATGTAGGCAATGAGTGATGGTTCAGGTGCTTGGGTTTCTACTACCAATGTGAGAGGCCCAGATTAATTTCTTTCCCAACTTCCAACTCCAGCTTCAGCACAGCCTCGCGTGGTGGACGTGTGAGGAGTAAAACAGAAATTTGAGAAGATCTGGGGTTTTTTGTTTGCTTGCTTGCTTGCTTTTTCCATTCTCATTTCAGGGTTTCCCACAGGCTTCTGTCAAGCTCAACTGGGAATGAATTGACTTCAGGCTTAGACAGCTGTTGGCTGGGCTCATTTCCTTCAAGGTTATTGGGCCATGGCAGTCAGTGCTGAGCTGGCCTTTGTCTGGTGGCGCCCCAAATTCCATGTCATGTGGGTTTGGGAGTAAGTCAAGGAAATCAAATCATTTGCTAATAGGCCAGACTAACTATGCGATTTAATAAAAAACTGATATCCAGCCAGAACTCAAGGGAGTTGGGAGTCGAACACGAGTATGAATATCACGCAGTAGAGATCATTGTGAGAGATTTTAGATATCTGTTGATCACACTATTTAAAGGGGAGGACTTGCAAAAAAGCTGGTCAAATTAATTCTGAGATCCTTAGTACATTGCACAGTTTGTCCAATTTAATTCTTCAGAAGCAGACACTAGGATGGAATCTGGGCAATAAGATGTTCATTAAAATGATTTATCAAAATGGAGTTAAAAGGCTTTGATAGATGGAAAGTTAATTTTGGCTGCATTCTGTTATATTCAGTCTTTTTATATGCCATAAAACTTTTGATGGGATAACCACAAGAGGGTAAATATCCAGTTATTAAATGCATATATTTCATTTCTTAAATTTTTAGTAAATCATTAATTTCAGCAAAAACATTCCATAATCAACTTAAACCAGAGAAACAAATGTTTTCTTCAATTTTTTAGCAGTAACCCTCATGCTGACTGCTTTTCCATCTGGGGATATTATTTTTAATTTTAATAGTCTGATATGATGCTCAGGATTATTATCATAGAGATGGGAGCTAGAATAATTGCATATACTTGTTTTATGAGAATAAATTAAACTAATAATATATGCAGAAACGTGGAAAGGAATAGAACTCTGACTACTAAATTTAAATGCCATTGCAGGCCTTACAAGAAACATATATTTTTGTCTGACTCAGTATTCAGGAACAGGAAAGAGTCACGTACAGAAAACATTCAGAACATTTACAAACCATTCGACCTGAACAGACAAAGAATGTGTTGGATTTTTAAAATGATTTAAAGAAATATCCAACCTACTTTGTAAACACTATGAAAGAGATCTGTCCCCTTTTCAACCTTATTTTCTTACTTCAAGTTTTAATAAATGTAAAAGCTTTATAAATGTAGACCACTATGGTTTGAATTATCTATATGGTATTTTCCTACAAGTGTTTTATTAGTATTTTATCTGAAATCACAAAATTTTTTTTGTAAATTTACTTAGCCTACTACATCCTTATGCAAAGAATTAAAATTGAAAAGTGGAAAATGAAGCACTATTTCATTGTTTTGTCCTGGCAAATCTACCAATTATGGTGGTTTTGTTAAAACTTAAAAATCTATAAAAGGTTGCAATTGGTTTTGTTTTTTCTCATCTTTTTTAAAAAGATTTATTTATTTTTATTGCAAAGTCAGGTATACAGAGAGGAGGATTTATATATATATATATATATATACACATCTTCCATCCGGTGATTCACTCCCCAAGTGACCACAACGGCCGATGCTGTGCTGATCTGAAGCCAGGATCCTGGAACTTCCTCCAGGTCTCCCACGCAGGTGCTGGGTCCCAAGGCTTTGGGCCATCCTTGACTGCTTTCCCAGGCTACAGGCAGGGAGCTGGATGGGAAGTGGAGCTGCCGGGATTAGAACCAGTGCCCATTTGGGATCCAGGCACGTTCAAGGTGATGACTTTAGCTGCTAGGCCACCGCGCCGGGCCCTTTTTTCATCTTTTAGAAAACAAATTGTGGTACTGAAATTCTACAGAAGAACAGTAAACTTCCTTCGGGACTAGGGAGAGGAGCTTTCTCTGGTCCTTGCCTGCTTCCAACTTTGGGTCCCCACCCCCCTCTCATAATAACCATCAGGAGCGCTCCAGAAACCCCTCAAAACAAACAAACAAACAAACAAACAAAACTAGAATAGATAGACAGAGAATAACAAGGAAAGCTTAGAACCAGACAGGAAACGGTCAGCGGGGATGCACTTATACCTCACTGGGTGGGACACAAAGATTAGTTACTCCTCACTGGGGTATGGAAGATTTCTCTGCACACCCCTCCTAAACATGCTCACCTAAACTGTTGACATATATCCTGTTAGAATTATAGACCACCCGAAAAACAGCAAAGTTCAGCGAAATCATGTTTCAATCCTATAAACTGCTAAAGACTAAAATTAAAATAGGCATGAGACAGCTGAATAGCAATCTAAGCCATTTTAAGGTGCATAGAATATGGTTGAATATAAACCAAAACTGAAATGTCTATGAAGAAGTCACAGGTTGTGGTTGAGAACCTGCATTTTCCTATTAACATATTGGTTAATCAATACCATGTCAATTAATGCCATAATGTAAATGGTTGGAAATATTATGTTGGGACTTTTAATTGATTGGAATGATACTCTGCCGGCTCTACCTTCAGACCAGAGATGGTCTCACCAAGAAACCATTGAACTTACCAGGACAATAAGATGCTGGACTTTATGCTTGGTAAATACCTCCAATGAAAGAATGTCAAATGAATTTGAACTATGGAAATGCAACAAGGAGGAGCAATTCACCGTGGGGGGAGGGTTTTGGGAGGGGTGGGGGGAATCCCAGTGCATAAAAAAATGTATCACATAATGCAATGTAATTAGTTTTAAAAAAAGGAAATACAATAAAAATATATGTTAAAAAAATAAAAAAAGAAAAAAACAAAAAAGAATAAAGTTTACTTGAGCTTTATTCTAATAGAGAAATTCTAAAAAATACAGAATTTTTTTTACTATGCCAAAGTAACCTACTCTTAAATATACTTAAGAAACATCCTGTGGAGAATCATAATAAATATTATTTGCTCTTCATTGTCTAAAATGAACACGTCTTTGAAGCGTTTAATGTTACATTATATTTCAATACAGTTAGCCACAATAATCTATGCTGATAACCATTCAAAATTATACCCAAAATCAACATTTTAAAAATTAACCTAATGAGCTCGCCAACTGCTCATCTGTGGATAAAAAGGTAATGGAAATTCCCAACAGCTAGCAGCCCTCAGTCACATCAAAATGCACACCATCGTCCTTCCCTTAATTTTCTTTTCATGCAAAAACACAGTATCTGATTCGATTCAATTAGATCATATATTTAATATGTGCATTGTATTTGTTATACACTCTGTAAGGCTCTGTAGGTTATGCAGACATAAATGAATCTAGTGACCTGACTTTATCTACCTATGAACACTCAAGTAGAATGTAAATAGTAGAATAACAGGCAAGCTAAGAGATTTTTCATACTAGAGGATCCCAGAAAATGTTATAGATTCAGGAAAAAATATATAAAACTACTTACTATAAGAATGACAAAGCTTTTGCAGAAAATATGGACTTTTGATTAGACCCAATTGGTGGCAAAAGTTTCAATCACTGTGGAAAAGGATATAGAGAAGTTCAGCAGAAGAAAATCACAGTAAGTAAAATCATGTACTTGTACAGTGTGCATAGTATGCTAGGAACTATCATGTAGTCTTTGAATCAATGTCATGACATAAAAGATCAGGTAAGAGTATGGAAAGGCAAGGGAAGTAGTGTCAGGCTCTTGTAAAAAAGATTAAAAAAACAGAATAAAGAATTTCATATTAATAAATCATAAGAATCAGAGAGACTTTCTGAAATTGTTAACAGAAGTATAATGCATATGATAACCAGTCTCCACGATTTTACCAATTAGTTCAGTTTACTGGTATCCATATTTTTTTGGAATACACTCACACATATTCTGCCACAGATGGTCTGTGAAAAAGTCATAGTACATAGCAGGAACAATGCATGTCACTTTCGAGACTAGATTACAAAACACACACACACACACACACACACACCCCTTATTCATGAGTCTCTCATCACTCTTCTTGGTGACTCGTAGCAGCAGCAGCCCTGTGGGGAGGCACCCAGAATGAAAAACTGAAACAACCTCTAACATCATGTGAACAAGCTGGAAAACAGCTCTTCCTGCTGCAATCCATTCTCTGGATAGTATGGCTGCATTGAACATCTTGACTGCAATGGTGAAAAAAGCTCAGCCAAAGTCCCTCCAGATCAGCAACCCTCAGTAACTCAGTGGACAGTCAACACTTGCAATTTAAAGTGTAAGGGGTTTGGGGACTATATATTATGTAAAAAGCAAATAGCAATCCCAGTGGTTGATAGAATACATGGCACAAAATTATTCAACTAGCTGTAGAGTTCTGCACAGACTACAAGAAATAAGATTAATTCTAGTAACTTACTGTGTCCCAGCTCTCCTACTATGTACTTCTAATGCATTCATTCATGTAGTGACCCAAGTAGTCTTTAAACAATATTATTTGTATTTCTGCTTTCTGTAAAGATAAACCATTAAGTAACTCGCCCAAGAACACACAATAAGAGATACATCAAAATTCAAATTCTTATGTCTTTATATAAATACATTTTATTTGAATGAAAGAATGAATACACAGAAACACACTTCATGAGTTGTTCTAGTGCCTCAGTAATATTGTTCCCCTCTTTAGAAAATTCAGTAAGATTCTAAATTAGTCTTACGAACTGCATGCTATATCCTTGCACAGTAAATGAAATAAGAGTTTTCCCAGAAAATTCATGATTTAACATGCTTCATCAGTGCAGATACGAGACTTCATAATGAAAATCTTTCTGAATTCTGCTTTTAGACTACCGTGAGTGATTTTGCAGAAGTGTTTGTTTTTTGTCTCTTCTAACTTTAAAGCAATAAAACCCACAGAAAAGCACTTCTGGACAAAGTGCAAAAACTCTTGAACTGGGATTCACTTCAACATATTTTAAAACAACAACAGCTTAGCCATGAAAGCCAAGTAAGTGAAAATAAACACTCAAATGGAAAAGAGGGGATAAAAAGAATAAAAAGCAGAGCAAATAATAGTAATATCCACAGAGCTCAATTTATTAAATACACATACAGGTAAAAGGAGTAAGACCAAACTTACTGCTTAGTGTAAAAACCTGTGTGGTTATCTTACACCTGAATTACGTGACTCAGTATAGCTTAATATTTACAAGGACAGGTGTCAGAACTAACCTGAGTTTATATCCTGAATAGGCCACATAATCTTGAGAGGGTACACTTATCTGTATATCTTAATTTTAAAATATATATATATATGGCAGTGCAATGGCTCAAGTAGTTAATCCTCTGCCTGAAAGTGCTGACATCCCATATGGGTGCCAGTTCATGTCCTGGCTGCTCCACTTCCCATCCAACTCCTTGCCAATGTGCTAAAGAAAGCAGTGGAGGATGGTCCAAAGCCTATGTAACCAGCATCCACATAGGAGACCCCAAAGAGATTCTTGGCTTCTGGCTTCAGTTGACTCAGTTCCAGCCACTGCGGTCATTTGGGGAAGGAACCAGCAGATGGAAGATCTTTCTTTCTCCCCTCTCTCTTTATATCAGCCTTTCCGATAAAAAGAAACAAATCACACACACACACACACACACACACACACACACAAATATATGTGAAGTGAGCAAATTTGACATATTTCATAATACAGATTTAGAAACATAATAATGCTTTGCACCTTCCCTTCCCTTCTGCTGTATTCCCCACAAACCCTACTTCTATATTTCTTTTTCTTTACCTTTAGTTTTACAATGGCATAGTATCATTTAATTTATATTATATGCTTAGGATACCATCAGGTAAAGATATAAAAACACAACAAGTAGAAAAAAAGCCCTAGTAATCTTCAGGTGACAAACATTAACTGAATCCTAGGATTTCAATCTTACTCATAAAGGTTACATTTTCTTCGGTACTCTGTGTATTAGTTATCACAGGTCAGGAAAAATGTATGATATTTGTCTTTCTGGGACTAGGTTATTTTGCTATGCGTAATGTTTTCTATTTGGATTCATTTAGTTTCAGAACACAAGATTTTATTCTTTTTAATGGATTAGTAGTATTCCATAACATATGTCTACAACAGTTTGTTTTATTGGTCATCTAAGTTGATTTCATACCTTAGCTATTGTGAATTGAGCTGCTATAAACATGGGGGATACTGATGACTCTCATGTCACTTCATACGGATAAATTCTTGGGAGTAAGATGACTGGATCATAGAGTGGAACTATTTCCAAATATTTGAGGGATTTCCAAACTGTCTTCCATAATGGTTGCACAAGATTACATTCCCACCTTATCTTATCTTATCTTATCTTAAAGAAATACTGATGATTATACTTAACTCACAAGGTGGTTGATAAATCTAAAATGTCAAATAAGCACAGAGTTTCAAGAAAACTGGCGTAGGTTAATTACTAAATGTCTGTTTTCTGTAGCTGTTAATCTTTGTTTTGACTTGTAAGTCAGTAGATTTGACCTGATGTGATAAACCATACAATGTTGGGGTACAGGGTGTGATAAATAAATGTGAGACAGAATTCTCAGGGGATCTGCATTACTAATTATATCAGGTAGTGTGTGAAAGCAACAAAAGCTTGAAAGAATACACATTTATGAGGAGAGGACAACAGGTGTACCAGTTGGATTACATGAATGAATATAAACAGTTATTATTTCTAACAAGATAAGAGAAGGACTCTTCTTTAAATTTTATGTTTCAGGTTCCTTAGTTGTCTCCTGATCCTGGCTTTTAGACACAAATGCAAAGAAGTCACATAGTGTATTGCTATAGTATTTTACATTATTTAAATATTCCAGATGTTCTCTAAAGATAAAATAATTAATTTTCCCATCTGCAAAATTGACAAATTCTAGTTAATAATCTTATGTCATTGCATTTCCTGTTTATTTTAAATATTGATTATAGCTTACAGAGAATAAGAGTTAAATGGCTCCTCAGCAATTTGTGAAAATTAGGAATAAATAATGCAAAATTGATAAATTACCTCTGGCTAATGCCTTTCATGGTACAGGGAATACATGCAGTTGCTAAATGTTGATTACATCTTATTTTAGTAAATCTTCCTTGATTTTGCAGTATTCGCTAGACATAATGATTCCAAACTTAACTGCCTGGAAAAAAAGTGTAAAATAGCAGAAGTAACACACATGAGGTTACTGCCTGAGGCATATTTCCCTCCCTTCCCTATGATTTTCCATCAGGAATTGCCACCAGATTGCTACTAATGGGAAAGTCTATTCTTGACTGGAAAATGAATATGTATGTTTAGAAAAATTACAGGCCTCTAGAAAGAAAAATCTGAAAAATAAACACGGCATTTAGTTTACTGTTACAGCATAATATACAGTCTTGTTTGAAATATTAATATATATTTAAAAGCTCAGTGGTGTTCCAGATAATAATTATAAAACCATAGCAGAAGTGAGAGGTAAGCACTCATTGATTAGTGCAGTAAAGATACCATTCTATAACGAGACCTCCCATGAGTGCTTAATGAGAATGCTCAGAGAAAATAAAAACGGGAAATGGAGACATGACTCTCCAAAAGTAAGACAGCAAGCTTCAGCTGAGATCAAAACAGGATAGAAAAGTTGGTAACAGAGTGTAGACAATGTGCCTTCTCACTCGTGACAACAATGCTCTTGGGATCTGTCAAATGGGCAAGTCTTTGCTTTTATGAGGGAAGATTCCACATGTTTCCTAAAGGAACCATAAAATAATAACTAACTGCCACTCTGCCCCCCCAAAATAAGCAAATTCTCAAGACTAACATTGTGGCTGTATATTTCCTTATATTGCCCTATCTGACTGATAAATTAGGAATAGCCTGTTTCATTAGGGTGATACTGGATTTACACATTTCTTATTAATAGAAGTATATCTGACGATTGCTCCAGAATCCTGACCCAACACCTCTTTGATTTGTATTTTCCCTGGGAAGGTATACAGTTTACTTTTTAAATTGAACTCAAATTTCAAACCACACATTGCAAGATGGGGATATACATGCATGCATGTGTGTGTGTGTTTATACAAGTCCATCCAACAATTTAAAAATAAGATCTAAAATAAAAATAGAGACAAACGGCTTTTTTTCACAATATTATGACTTTCCAAATGACACCAAGGAATGTAAATGCATTCAAATTGTCTCTGTCCTTCTACACAAGTAGTTACTACCAAATGATTAATAGTGATTTAGTGTATGAACCCTATTCTCCACCTACACATATTTTCCCAAAAACCGTTACAAACATTAGTTCGTACAATCTTAGGTAGAAAACAGTCAGTGAAGCTTGACAGTGATATTGGATCCACAGCCTTACTATATCAACTTAGTTTTTTACTTGTGTTTTTGCTTTTAACTACATTCCAATCTTTGTGGCAAACATTTTATGAAACGGTCTCTCCTATAGTTGTGCATTGTCACCACCAGGGCAACCACCCGCACACGACTACTTCCTCCCCAGCAGGGACTATTAATTTTTGTTTCCCAACTTGCATTGGTTGATTCCAAAAACCAGAATCTAAATGGTCTCTGGAATAAAACCATCAAAAAGACAAAAATAAAAGGATACTTTTGGGATATACAAACAAACAAACAAAAAACAACTGGGTTTCCAAAAGGGAACTTACATTCTGGCTAAAAAGTAACCATGACAATCAAATGTTAGTGCATTCATGATAAGGTTTCACAGCCATGTTGGCCTATGAAGAGGGCTTCACTTATTGGTGTTTTGATAAGAGACCCAGTGATGATGTATTCATGTTCAGCACTTCACCTGTTAGTATGTGAGAAGGGAAGGAGTAATTTTCACACCCAAGCAACACAAGATACCTAGCATATGTTTCATTACTGGGAGCAAGCTTATGGCTATGCCTGACTACAACCAAGCACAGCACTTCTATTTTTTTTGTCTGGACTATTAATAAACAGCTACAGTGATCAAAAAATTGCAAGGCAATGTAATGGACTAGGAACATCTAAGAACATAAAACACATTCAATGATTCTTCATAGTCACCTCCTCAAACAAAAAGCCTCACTCCTAGAAACTACAATAATTACTCTTGTAAAGAGTGTAGGAAATATTTCATATGTTGAATCATAAAGACGCTTATCATACTAGCAGATTCAATATATCATGGTAATAGCATTAAATTTTTTTTGCCCATATAAACTTTAATTTTTTAATCTTTGCATTTGTTTTTTTTTACATTTTATTATTATTATTATCATTTTATGATACATTTCCATAGGTTCCTGGCATTTCCCTTATCCCCTCCCAAATTCTCTCCCGCCCACCTAGTTCCTCTATATCATTACTAAAATATAGTTCTTCATACACAGTCAAATGTCCATCATTGCGGGCATGGACAATGACAGAGTCCAACATCTTGTTGTCAAGATATACTAAACATTTTCATTGTAAGTCCATCTTTGTCTCGAAGTAGAAATGTATACCACACTGCATCCTCACATCTGGATGTTAGTTTCCATTTGACAGCTACTGTACATCCCCTTAAATGAAAAGTCATAATACAAAATCAACAATAGAGAGAAAAATAGAAATTTACAATGCCATGAAGTTAAATGATGTTACTAGATATGACAGTCTCCATTACACAGCTTCTATACATCCCCTTAAATGAAAAGCCACAAAGCAAAATCAACATGAGGGAGAAAAAGGAAATTAACAACACCATGAAGTTAAATAACATGCTACTAAATGACTAACGTGTAGCTGAAGAAATGAAAATTTTAGAATAACTTACTCATGTAGAATGTTGATGTACACATTCCTTTTGGGGTTTTTTTTTTTGAATTTTAAAAACTAACTTCTTCTGTTCCAACCCTGAGATTATTAAGGTTTTCTCTGAAAATTTTGTGTCATACAGTTTAACATGAAGCACTCAGGATTTTGCCAAAGCTTGCCATTAAGATCTTTCTTGAAAATTACTCTAGCTTTAAATTGCTTAACTTGCTTCAGGAGAACCCTCACATTCAAAGCTGTTAATCATGTGCACTGCGGTAATATGAAGGCATTTAATGTTTTTCCCCATGGGATGTTATGTGTCATGTCATCACACCAGGATCATTATTCAGACTGCATACTTTAAATCACTCCTCTTTCCACCAGTGCACACAAGTATGCATAATACTGACTTGTTTCTCTTTACAAGATTGTATTCAAAATATGGAGGTAAGAAGCAGACACTTTATAGCAGAACAAAACTGGAAAATAAGATGTTTTCACTTTCCCTATTGAGTCCTCGTCTCTACTTATCTAACATCACATCTTCTTCTATTATGTTAGAGCCCTGCACTCCAAGCACCTGCTATAAAAAATGATATTCTCTGTATACACACTGTGCTGATCTGATTTTTTTTCCTTCTTTCTGTAGATTCTACTTTCACAATTGATTTGAACCTAAAACATACAAATTGTTCCTTTAGGAGTGCATGAGGAACATTTGCAATATTAGTCTAGTATAAAAAGGTAAAGAGGCATTTAATTGTAAATGCTTGTGTTTTCCTAATACCCTTGCTTTTAATAGATATGTGAAAGGCAGTTACAGAGAGAGGGAGAGAGATCTCTTCCACCCACTGGCACACTCCCGAATTGCCTAAATGGCCAGGGAATAGCAGGGCCAACCCCTGGATTGTGGAACTCCATGTGAGTCTCCTACATGGACAACAGAGTGGAAACTCTTGAGTTATCTTCTGTTGTTTTTACAGGTTCATTAGCAGGAAGCTAGATCTGAAGTAGAGCAGCCATGATTAGAACTGGCACTGACATGGAATGCCAGATTCTACTGTGCCACAGTGCTGCCCCTCTGCTATCATAATGTGTAGGGTGAGACCTATTGCTGGCAATGTAAGGCTCAGAATGCTTCATCATTAATTCTTCTGAAGAATCTAAGAAGCAGAAAAAAGAACATTGAAGTAACAGATATCTGTCCACAATTTATGGTTATTGATTTTTATAACTTGTTTGAAAAAAAAACTTTGCCTGTTCCAAATTTGTAAAACACAACCAGTTGTACCATATGTGTATGTGTACACTTATACACACATGTATTATATAGGATATATATAGTCATACTGAATTGATGTTTTGTGAGGATGTGAGGAAAGGGTTAATATAGTTTTTCCCATATTGACTAAACTATCATTTGCTGACAGTTACATGGTGCAACCATCAAAATAAGAAGGAGCTGGCCCTGTGGCAAGGCAGGGTAAGTTATTACCTGTGTCCTATGAGTGCTGGTTCAGGTCCCAGCTGCTCCACTTCCAACCCAGATCCCTGCTGATGTTCCTTGGGACGGTGACCCACGTGGCCGACTCAGGAAGAGCTCAGGCTGGCAACGCTCCAGCCATGGCAGCCATTTAGGGCAGTGACTCAGTGGGTGCAAGAACCTCTTTCTGTCTCTTTCTTTTCTCGGTTTCTCCCTCTCTCTTTATAATTCTTTCAAGTAAATAAATACTTTTAAAAAGAATATTGTCCACATGTATTCATAAACGGACATTCTGAAATTTCTGTTGCTTGATAGTTTCATCCTTGCACAATTACGATAATATGTTTATTATCATAGGTTGACTATAAAACTTAATATTGCAACATTTGTTTCTCTTATCCAAAATAACCTTTATTGTCCTTCCTATTTTTATTTAAAATAAAGAATTATCCACTCAATTTTTCTTAGAAAAAAATAGAGCATTCTTCCTGGAATTTACTTATTTCACAGATCAGTTTTAAGGAAAATACATTTTTTTGGTAATACTAAATCTTTTGATCCTTAAATATTATAATTTTTTCATTTATTTAGTTTTATATATTTTAAGTGATGTATCATGATAATAATCTGGCACTTCTTTTGGTGACATCATTCTATGTATTTCACAGGGAATTGGTACAATTTTCTCACGGATTTTATTTATTTTTGAGGCTTAAGATACAGCAAAGAGCCTGCCAGACAATGGAGTGGGGCATCAGATTTTGTGTGTAGAGAAGGATTCGAGCGTTTAGTAGAGTTGATGAGGAAAGAGACTCAACTGGGATACAGGAAAGGTCTTTGTGTGACTGAAAAGTAGTGCAATTGGGACTAATCATGCTCACATATATTACTTGCATATCATTATTCAGATGGTCATGATGATGGCTTGCCATGAGAGAAATAAGGATAGTATTTATTGTTCTCAGTATTCAAGGTATTCTTTGAAAGAGTTCTGTTGCAAAAGAATGTATGTAGCAATTTTCTCGTTGCTCCTGTGTTATTGCTTTTGCTTAGTTTAAGAGCCCTGAAGCACTTAACATATTTTGCTAAGTACCTAATTTATTTATTAAAAGTGAGTCTTTAGCCCGGTGCCATGGCCTAGCGACTAAAGTTCTCACCTTGAACACGCCAGGGTCCCTTATGGGCACCGGTTCTAATCCCGGCAGCCTCGCTTCCCATCTAGCTCCCTGCTTGTGGCCTGGGAAAGCAGTCCAGGACAGCCTAAAGCTTTGGGATCCTGCACCCCTGCAGGAGACCCGGAAGAAGTCCTGGCTCCTTGCTTTGGATTGGTGCAGCTCCTGGCGTTGTGTTCATTTGGGGAGTGAATCATCAGACAGAGATCTTCCTCTCTGTCTCTCTTCCTTTCTCTATATATCTGATTGCAATAAAAATAAATACATATGTTTTAAAAAGTGAGTCATTACCTTATAATGAAACTTTCTAACTAACATCTTATAATATGTAAAGAATACCTGAAGATATGCCTTAAAATATACACAATATGGGGCTGGCATAGTGGCATTGCATATTCATACACTATGGTGCCAGCATCCCATATGGCATTTGGTTCAGGTCTCTGTTGACCCACTTCTGAACCACCTCCCTGCTGGTGTCCTGGGAAAGAAACAGAGCATGGCTCAAGTCCCTGGCCCCCTGTACCCCTGTGAGAGACCCTGAGAAAGCTACTGGTTTCAGATCAGTGTAGCTCCTGGCACTGGGGCCATTTGAGTAGTAAACAATAAATGGAAGATTCTCTCTCTCTCTCTCTCTCTCTCTCTCTCTCTCTCTCTGTATCTCTTTCAACTAAAATACATCTCCAAAAAATTATATACAAAATTTACTTACAAGTTTATAGGCATCAATAGCAGTGGTGAAAAGCATGTTAAGCTTTTGTTCTGAGGCAGATGTATTTTAAGTTGCATAATTGCTCTTTCTTCATTACTCAGAAAAAAGGCAATGATAGTTTTCTGCCAAATAAGAACAATTGATGCAGAAAGGATTTGGAGGCTGAAGCATGAAAACTATGTGCCAAACGATTTAACATTTTAGAAATTCAGTGGGGGAACTGCCTTAGCCTTCACTGTGAAGATGCCCGCCTCCCAGAACTGTGGGAACAAATTCACATCTGTGAGAGCGGAGCAGAGAGTGGACCTAGGTCCACATTGGGTGATTAAAAATGCTAACACAAGGAAGGAAAATTTGAGATATTTCAGATTTCATAGCTTTTTTAAAGGAGAACATAAACGGCAAAAAGATTTAAGTCTCTTAATGGTACAGCATTTATGAGAGAACCAATTTTATTTTTGATAAGCATTGGCATGATGATATAAGGATTTTATAACTTTTTTGTAACATTTTTTATAACTTGATACCATGCACTGACTGGTTAAAGTCACACAAGTTAACATTCATTGGAAAGCATTATATCTTAAATAAAACAGCAAACAATTATATACATGCATTTCTATAAAACTGTATAGATATATATTATATTGCATTTATGAAATAGATTAGAGAGAAATATATAAAATATAAATAGTAATTCTGTGCTTTGATATGAATAATTTGGGATTTTTTTGTTACACTTTGCAAGTTTTCTACAGTTCTATAAATTAATATGATTTTGCAATTTAATCTATTCCATTTTTATTCTAAATTCAGAGACAGAGATGGTGGAAGAGTTGAAGATAAATCTTCCATCCATTGGTCTACTAAACCAATGCCCACACCAACCAGGCCAGGTCAAGCCTAAGCCAGGAGGCCATACCTCGAAAAGGGTCTCTCAACTGGGCAGCAGAGGTCCATGTACTGTAGTCATCATCTAGGCCTCCCATGGTATGCCTAGATGGACACTGCATTGAAAGTAGAGTGTCAGGGACTTACACATTACTGTAGGCATCTCATTATGGGATAAGGGTTTACCCATGAGTGTCTTAACGCCTGTGCCAAACACTTACTCCTATATAAATTAATTTTACAATTGAAACAGAAAAATAGCAATAGGGTCTGAAACACTTCATAGACTTGATGATCCAGATCTAAGTCTAACTCACTTAAGTTTCATATCTGCCAGCCTCTTTAGAAGACTTTTTTTTTTAAGATTTATCTTATTTTATTTGGAAAGTCAGATATACAGAGAGGAGGAGAGATAGAGAGGAAGATCTTTCATCCACTGGTTCACTCCCCAAGTGGTTGCAACAGCCGGAGCTGAGCTGTTCTGTAGCAAGGAGTCACGAACTTCCTCCAGGTCTCCCACGTGGGTGCAGGATCCCAAGGCTTTGGGCCGTCCTTGACTGCTTTCCCAGGCCACAAGCAGGGAGCTAGATGGGAAGTGGGGCTTCTGGGATTAGAATCGGCAGCCATACGGGATCCCGGAATGTGCAAGATGAGGACTTTAGCCACTAGGCTACCACGCCGAGCCCGCTCTTTAGAAGACTTTTAGAAAGATTTCAGATGATCACCACATTGCGATTGCCATTTCCAGCAATGGATACCAGCAACCAGTAATTAGGCAGACTGTTATACAGATTTCAAGTTCAACCAGGTATAGGAAGCCAAGGCTACCAAAAGCAAATGCTTAATGCTCAAATGAGCTGCACTTCTGGCGTGGGCATTAGGTGTAATTTATCAGAATTGCTTCACTGTAGAAGACAGGTAAGCCCCAAATCTGCTGAGCTTTTGATAAAGAATGGGAATCCTGCTAGGCTGACTTTCAGTGCTCTTCTGTTTCTACAGTAGCCTGCTGCTAAACCGAAATAAGCGTTCACGGCCCTCTTCAGAAATTTTGCTTTTTTCTTGCCATTGACAGTATTTGTTCTCCATTGGACAATGGATCAAATCAGCAACCCGAAACATTCAAGCAGCCATTAGTCACAGACTACAACATCTCTTAGAACTGTTGCCAGCAAAGTCCTTCATCAGGATTCAGATTTTTCCCTTTTGTGGAAAGACCTGTGATTTCCAACTTCAGAACAAAGTAGAATATAAAATGATTGACAAAAATACTTGCTGCTTTTACTATATCATTTATGTATGAGAATGTATAACTGAAAAAAATGTGAATTTTCAGATCTTTGTCCAATTTTAAATGATATTTTGCATGTTTATCAATATGAAGTAGAGCAAAATGAATGTAATAAACTGACAGGCTGAAGAAAAATGAAAATATTGAGACAGGACATCAACGACGACTTGTTTTAACTAATTTTTTCTTATGAAAGAAATTGTCTGTTTCGTAATTTTGCTCTGAGTGTAATTTTATTGGTCCTAAAAAAAATAGGCAAGATGTGTGTACTATGAGCAGTACTTTCATCTACAGATAATTTTTTTTTAGGCCAGAATGGGCAACACTAGAGAGGAGTAGCCAAGCCAGAGGATGTCTGTAAGACAGAGGAGGCTCATCGTCAGACTTCAGGGACTTGTGTGTTTTGGCAGATGAGGAATTTGAAACTTGGAAGATCAAATTGATGAATGGCACTAGAGGGACCCAGAACCCATTTTTCTGGCTTCTCTTAAATTGTGCTGGTCAGTGCTTCTATACGTGTACACCTTCAAAAAAAACAAATACAAATGCAAAAAATCAGAAACAATGAGATATACAATATTTGGGTATATGTTTTTCAAGACAGAAGGTGTAGGTAAACTCTTTAAATTTAATGTATCAAATTCCTCTTTCTCCCATAATACGACTTTTAAACAGGCAAGGTTTTAAAATGTGATGCCATGCTTTCCTTTGGATCATGCAAATAACTGGCAGCTATTGAGAGCCCATTTATATCAGGTGGATGACAGATAAATGGAAGCCATGCACTGTTTAAGTCTTGTCCAAAAAGGTCTTTGCCTATGCCAGTTTCTTTCTGTATTTCTTCCAGGCCATCTTCCTCTGATTTGATGGTCACAGTATTAGGTTCAGACCCTTAACCCACTGTGGGGTGATTTTGGTCTAAGATGTAATGTCTTATTTCATATTTCTGTATGCAAAGATCCATTTTCCCCAAAACCATTTGTTGAAATGTCTGTACAGTTCCCAGAGAGTGATTCTGGCTTGTTTGTTGATGATGAGCTGGTTGCGGATGCATGGAGTAATTTCTGTGGTCTATAATCTGTTTCGTCGATCCACATGTCAATAGACACTTGTCCCAGTACCAAACTGTTTGTTTATAACTTCCCCATAATGTATCTTGAAATCAGCTATTTTAACACTTCCAGCTTCATTCTTACTGCTTAGAACTGCTCTAACTATTCACATTGGAAAGAAATCTTTTTGAAAAGCAAGCGTACCACAGACTCTATTCATGCTAAATAGAAGGATTTTTACAAGCATTGGGAAAATAAATTGTGGAGATAATGAGGACTACCTTATGGTCTGTTCACCCTTAGTTGTGATATATCAGTAGCAATCTCCTCCAAAAGACAAGGAAAACAAGAGAGCAAGCAATGTAAGTACATACAGCAGAGCCATGATTCAGACTCCATCATGGCTAAATAAAATCTCTATATATTTAAAATTATTATGTTTAACATCATGAGTAATGACCATTTTGAACATCAAATTTAAACAGTAGAAGATGATTAAAAATATGATCGCATGAGAATATTGGGAATAAATGAAATTAATTTCATGCCTGGCCATAACAGAAGCCATGAAATGCTAATTATTTTAATTATCGTCACTACAAGAAGTTTCTCGCTAAATCTGTCTGTCTCAATACAGTGAAGTCAGTATGGGTTACTTATCTTAGACTGCATACCTACCTTGAGTTTATGTTTAGAACATTGACTTGGAGCCCAGCATGGTAACCTAGTGGCTAATGCCCTTGCCTTACATGTGCCAGGCTCCCATATGGGTGCCAGCTTCACCACTTCCCATCCAGCTTCCTGCTTGTGGTCTGGGAAAATACTAGAGGACAACCCAAAGCCTTGGGACCCTGCACCAGCATGGCAGACCCAGAAGAAGTTCCTGGCTCCTGGCTTCAGGTTAGCTCAGCTCTGGCCATTGAGACCACTTGGAGAGTGAATCAATGGGTGGAAGATTTTTCTGTCTGTTTTTCTCCCTGTAAATCTGACTCTCCAATAAAAAATATATAAATCTTAAACAAGCAAGCAAAAAACATGATCTGGCTGTCTTACATCACATTTAAGAGGAAGTGAAGCCTTCAAAGAGGATTCAAAGATAGAAGCATGATTCGATTCTTATATGCTTCTTGATCTAAGAGCATTTTATGCTAAATTTTCCCGAGAATCAAGTTGAACAAAAGCCACGGGAAAAGCAGTCTATATTACACACGTTCCAAAGCACATTCTAATTTCTAGTGTAGTCAGAAGTAAGAGTGGTAATAAAGTTTTCAGCCAAAAGCTGATATATGAATAAAGAGCTTGTATTTCTTTTAATCTAAGATCCTGAAGAATTTTTTAAAAATATACACCAAATTCCATTTGGTGATAAATTAGCCAAAATTAGCCAAAATAAATTCATTTATATAAGAATACTTAAAAATAAGTATTCAATATCAGATGTGTGAAAAGTACTGTATAGTAAGACTAAGAAGGTAAGAAGTCCTAAAGCATTTCTGATCCTAGGAATTTGAAGCTCAAATAGGAAAGATATTGAATATATAAAACTAATATGAAAGAGATGAGATTAATGCTATAAAATACATGTTATAGTAAAAATGCTAGCAGAGTTCAGAAATAGATGAGGTTATCTCTGACTCAGAAATTCACTAAAACTATATTTAAGTAGTACAATAAAATGTATAAATTATTGCATTTAGTAGTCGAGAAAGGAATTGAATGCTTAACAGACTAATAAACTTATTCTCAGAGCTGCAAAGGGGCTGATACATAAAGAAATTACCCAGTAGTTTCGTTTCACTGGAACTTACACTGTGAGAATAAAACTGGAAAACATAGAAAAGATAGGGAAATTCCAAGAGTCTTTAACTTCTGGGTTAAGTTACTCAGGCTCTAAGCTATAGGATCCAGAGATTAATTTGTGCTTTTATGTTTGTTTTTGAAGTTTAAAGTAATTGTATTACATATGATAAAATTGGTAACAAAATTCAAAATACGTTTGTGGTTATGACTGGTAATAGGAAAATCTGTCAACATCAACAGAACAACTTTTAATAGCTTACATGGAAATGAGATTATTTGGAATAAGAAAACAGCAGCAGGAAATAATGACCAACACTAAACAAGTAGAGAAAAAAGCTTAAAGACAAAGAAGTATATTCAAGAACGTTTTCAATTGTGTGAAACCATGTCACTGGTAGGTGGATGATTCATGAAATGATGAAACAAGGACAACAACTGGGTTCATTTATGCTCTAAATTTTGTCCAGAGATGAGTGTGTGTACTTTATATTACAGTTTAGTCTTTGATGTATAACACACTTAGTACAGAGGACATCCTTTGGGTATGGTACTCACACAGAATGAAGCTGTAGTTCTTAAATGAGGTCTTATTGACAATACATCATTTATACAAAAGGAAGATCTTAAGTCACAAGTATACAAGGCTAAGTGATATTGCAAGTGATCCCTGGACCAGTGGTAAATAGATTTTTTTTAAAAAAAGGGAATGAAACACACATACATACACACAAATATATATATATTTTTGAGAAACAACAGTTAGCCCAGTAATAAGAGATACAAATGCATAATATGGAAGAAAAAGGAGTGGTAAATCAATAGGATCTGAGTACAGTTATCACATGTAAAAATACTGGAAGTTTTCTCCGTTTGTTGGTTTTTGCTTTCTTTTACACAAATTCTACAGATACACTAAATGAATTCATAATGCAAGAGGAGTTTTAATCAAGTATATTCAGGTTATCTGCTTTGGAATGGTTGAAAGACTTCCAGAGATATGGTTTTCTTTTTCTACTACATGAACGGACTTTATTGGAAACCATGAGAAATGGAACAGAGGGCATGTGACAGCCCCCGCCTCCAGGACAGATCCACAGACTGCTTGCTCCTCTCCATGGGGCTGTGGCTTCCTTAAAGTATGCATACGAATAATGAAAGAGTCCATAAGTAAATACACATAAGTATTTTTTAAAAATGTATGAATCCTAAGAGTGTCTTCATTTTCTATATATATAACCATATCATCTGTAGGTAAATAGAGTTAATACTTCGATCCCAACTATATATATTTTCTTTCTAATGCAATAGCTAGCTAGAACCTTCTACACAGTTTGGAATAGAGGTGAGGATAATGATTCCCACCCCCAATCTACCACCTAGGTGTTCATGCTGTGATGGAAAACGCTATGGTAAGTCATCACTAAATATAAAATTTGTAAAAGTTATTACTTTAAAATCTTTAGCATGTTTTAATAAATTTTATTTACTCTATTAAAACATTATTCAAATTCTCTGGATATTAACAATTCTTTTTAGAAAATCTCGATATTATTATATAAAGTATGGATGGATGAAAATGTGAGATTTTTATATTCTTACCCACCCATTCTTGATAATATCTCATAATGTTTCTTATATAAGTCAGGAACCAGGTTCTTCTATGCTTCCTGCCCTATAGGGAGAAGACAGCAGACTGTGGCTAAGTCAGTAAAACCAATGTCATGCTCTGGGGTTTTTGAAGTCCAAGACCTGGGGCATTAGCAATAGGTTTTGAAAAGTGAATAAAGAAGCGAGCTACCTCATTGCCATGTTAAGTAGACTCAGGAATAAAAAGCATGAGCATGGGAGGAAACACAGGTGTGTGTCCCTGTATGTTCACCTGTATCAATCTCTGGGCTGACTCAAGTGCAACAAGACATCGAAAGTTCTGGTTACTCCAGAGGTCTTTGTCCTTTCCTGTGGAGGCAGCAAAAATACAGATTCTGTGTCCAGGCTACAGGCATATCTTAGATTAACATGTTTGGAATCCACTGAGGTAGCTATAAAGTATCCACATCATCCAGTGTGGAGTCCATGTGTAATCCTGTCTCCTTGAATGTTCACTGTACTGAGTCACTTCTAGCAAAGAAAACACATGGTGAAGGTGCCAGTTCTGAGACTGTTGTTTCTTCTTAGCACTGTTTCCCTTCTGTTTCATGGAACTCCTTCTAGAGGAAGCATGGTGCCGTGTTGTTATCGGTCCACTGAAGACACCCACAGGAAAGGGAGCTGATCTTTGTCAAGCTCAGTAGATGGTGTCACAGAATGACAGTTCTGAGGCCATTCAGCTGAGACCTTTGTGAGAGATCTCTAGTGTACAGACATAGCCAAGTCTGAGTTCCTGAGCCCGCTAGTGATATGTTCATATGTTTTCCATTATAATCCACTAAGTCTGGATGTGATTTTATTTTTTTACAAAACTATGGCAAATATGTAAGGAGGACAATTTCAATTACAAGTTTTTGCAACTTCTTTGGATAATAAGGCATTTTAATGACTTTACCCAATAGTCTCCTTCCTAATTTAAAATCATAATGCTGCCAATAATTTTGAGAAACATTAGATGCTTATTAAAACGACAAAAATAAACCTTGTGAATTAGCTACCATACAATTTCTATTGTTCTGTAGACATTGCATATGAAACCAAATGAAATATTCACTTAAACATATTATTACTTTTACAAAACTAATATAAAGTGAGGAAATATTATGTATTTCAGGATAGAGATTTAGAAGCATAGGGACCCCTCTCCATTCTCCTTGTCTAACTCCTTCCACTTTATTTTTCCCCAAAATTATTCCAATAGCTCATTTCCTTTGTTTTACTCTCACTGGCTTAGCACTCCAATAGGTAGATATATTGTGGGATAGCAAGCAGAAGAAAAAAAAAAAAGAAATACAACCACTACTCAGGAATGTAGACACAGGTTGCAAACAGTAATTGAATTCCAGTATATAAATCTTGCTTATAGCAATTACATTTTTTTGTGCTCTGAGTACTAGTTGACACACACCAGAGAAAGCATATGATATTTGTCTTTAGGGAACTGGCTTATTTCACTATGCATAATGATTTCCAATTGGATCTATTTCATTGCAAAAAAAATCATTCATTTTTATGGCTAAGTATTGTTATATATGTATATATATGTAAGATAGATAGATAGATAGATAGATATAACGTTTTTTTAATCCAGTTGATAGGCATCTGGGTTGAGTCCATACCTTAGCTATTATAAATTCAGTTGTTATAAAAATGGGGTACAGACAACTCCCTCATATTGATTTCATTTTGATTGGATTATATTCCAAGGAGTGTGATGACTGAATCATATGACAGATCTATTTCCAGATATCTGAGGAATCTCCATCCTGACATATCTTAGACTCTCTACTCTCTTTTAATCATTACTATAAGGAGTGTATGTTTGAGCATCTAACTAATTAAGATGTAGAGCTGGGAAGGCATTTTGGAGTTGTATCTGGAAAGCCTTTGAATAAAATATGCAGACGTAACTAATCATTCCTGTCAGTCACCTGAGAAGAGTCTTAGAAGTCCTAACTAGATCTGCCCAATATTTAGGTATCCCATGTGAAAATGTGTATCTTCACAGAATTCCCTGTGAAATTTTGATATTTGTCTCTGGTTAGCATCATCTTATAGGATTAAGTTGGTTTTTTTTCTTTATCCATGCTCCTCAATATACAATATGTGCTCTGAGACCAGAGACCCTTTGCCATCAATGACAAGTAATACAGATCTGATCCAGTGGAGGCAGTTAAAAAACATTCCTATGATGTCAATAAATCAAAATAATTTATTTATTAATATTCCTAGCAAATAAGAGCATTGAACTTTTTGGTGTTATGTTTCTTCTCTGTAAAAATCAATCACTGTTCTAGGATATTGCAGCTTCTTTTGAATGACTTAGTTTTACTGAAAGCATCCTAACAATGCAAGAGCAGGTAGGTACCATTCAACAGGTGGTATTATTCACTGGCCACAGATTATCCACTGCATAAGAAGTTAAAAAAACAGAATGATAATGCTAAACCATTAGCAAGCATACAAATCAAATTTCTGTCATTACTGGATTCCTTCACAGAAAAGCTGCTTGTACCCAGAAACTCCCTATAAAACAGATTTTTTTAACAAATATATTTCTTAACCATGGCCTCAGTCCAAAGATGCACAGGATGATAGAAATATGGCCAAATATAGCTGAATATTATTAGGATTGATTTGTTTTATTGATTGAAAAAACAACCATACTTTCCTAATTGTGTAAACTCCACCTCCTACTTAATGTATGTAAAATTCTTCACTTGCAGAAAGCAGCAGAAGAGTAAAAGGTTTGTTTCTCAGCATCAGGTTGCACATTCACTATCCTTATTTTACTTTAGCAAAGCATCATTTGCTCATGTTCTGTCAATGCCTTTGGGTCGCAGACAGTATCACTTCACAGATACAAGGATAAGCACATGTTGATGATACTAGGAAATTAGAGTTTTCTTTTGATCACAATATATGCTTCTGAAATGAACATCCGACTCAAATCGCTTCACCTTTTAGCAGTTTTATTGCAAAAGAGCAGAAAATGATTCATGAAGTACAACAGAAGCCTGAGGCTACTTGCAAACTCCATGTCACCAGAGTTAAGATTGCTTAAGAAGAATGAAGGCATTGCAGAGAACAAGGAAGTAAATGACGAGAATATTGACGCATGTAGAAACCTATCTCTATTTAACCACAACTGAGAGATTCCATGGTTTCAGGCTAAGTGTTCCAGGAGACCTCCTCTTTGAGAGGCTTAGTTACATGATCAGACACATTCTTTGTTGTTGAGTTGGATGAAGTTGAGTCAAGATTTTGTTGTTTGCAAAGAATCTTTCAAACATTTAAACTTATGATCTAGAAAAATATGAGATGGACTTAGGGTCAGTGGTTGGATTTAATGGCACTCAAGATGCTTTAGCAACACCTCCATAGATTGTGAGACGAGAGAGCTAGTCATGATATTCAATATTGTAAGATGAGAGAAAACATAAGCATGTACACAGCACAAACACGCACTTATGTACAGTAGTGCTAACAGTTCCTTAATAGCAAAAAATTATTCTGCCCAATCATAAGTTAATTAGGAGATAGTAAAAATATTTTGGAGGATATAGTGGGAAATCTTTAGCGCTTAGGCTTGGTTTCTCAGAGACACCAAGGAAGAATGACTGTATCAAACATTGTGAGAGTCAACAAACACACTGGTAGTAGTTAAGACAGCAGGTCTAAGTCAGCACTCACCCAGAGAAGTGCTTATCTATACTACATAAAATAGGCCAAACTAGAAAGTGAAAAAAAATATATATTATTTTAGTCCCAAAGTCTCAACTTTATTAATTATCTCTAGGAGGTTGTGTTGTGTTGTGGTGTAGCAAGTGAAACCACCCTTTGGGATACAGATATCCCAATTCAGAATGCATGTTCATATCCTATCATCTCTGCTACTGATCCAGCATCCGGATATTGATTCGAGTCCTTGGACCCTGTCACCCACTTAGGAGATCCAGACAAAGTTACGGCTTCTTGCTTCACCTGGCCTGGTCCTCGATATAGGCATTTGGGGAGTAAACTAGTAGATAGAACATAGCTCTGTGTCAGAATGCTGATATTCAGTTTCTGCCTCCAGCTGTGAAATCCAGCTTCCTAGTTAGTATGCAGAACATTAGCAGCAGCAGGGATCGCTAAGTGCTTGGTCCCTGCCATCCACATGGAAGATCTGGAATGAGTTCCGAACTCTTGGCTTTGCCATGGCCACTGTGGGATTTAGAAAGTCAAAAGCAGATGAGATGTTGACCTCCACCTCCCTTGTAATTAAAGAAAAACATTTTTTGAAAACAGTTTAAAATTTTTCTCTGCTTGCAAAACTGACAAACCAGTTCATCACTCATAATTTTTCAGTTAAAATATGGGTTAAAACTTTTGTCACAAATAGTTGTTTTGAACCGGTGTAACTGTAGAAATACATAAACTTAAAACTTTTGCTTTATTATGACCAAATCTTCATCAAATTGCAGAAGAACCAGAATGATCTTACAGAGATGTAGTGAATCAGAAAAGAAGGTTAAAAAGGTGAAGAGTGACCCAGTGTCACCACTGAAGAAGCTGGGGGAGGGAATCACCTGAGAACTTTGCTGAAGGCTAAGTACGCCACCTGGAGGTAAAAAGCATGTATTAACATGCATTTGCACAGTTAGCACTGAATCTGTAATAATAGCAGTTTTGTAAACATTTCCATCAAGGGAATTGATTACTGAACATATGGCATCCTGCCCAGTTTATTGCCCAGAATAAACTCTGGCCATACTCTAATACATATAAAAATTATGTCACCTTCCAAAAATTTTTCACTAGTTAAACATTTAAAATTTCTTCTAACTCATTAGAAACATCCTGGTAAAGCCAGGATTCAGGGATCTTAGACTCTATACTTGAGTCAATCACTACAAAGCTGTGTGATCATAAATAAATCATCCCATCTATGAAATTGGTTTCCCTATATGAGGAACCAGTATAGTGCAGCAGAGTTGTTAAAAGCAGCTACTTAGCAATCAAATATGAATTTAAAATGTATATCCAGTTATTCACCTGTGGAAAATTATCTACCTTAGTATATTTCTGTTTTATAATCTGCCAGAAGAGAAGAAAATAAATAGCTCAAGAAATAATTGGGAGAATAGTTTGCTATCCTTAATACATTTGTCTAAGCATTTGATAGATGCCAAGAGCCTAAAAGGGTTTTTTTTTCCTTTTAATTAGCATGATCCCTCCAAGCAATAATATTACAACCTTAAACTTAGTCTTAAAGATAAGTTAAAACTAAAGCAACTGGACAAAGGGAATGTGTGTCTGGAGAGATTATATTTTACAAGGCTGCTACACCAACATATGTCTTATTTTAAATATTCTTTATATCAAGCATTAACTGTGCTTGCTTAATTGGAAATCTAAGGGTCTATGTTTCTCCCCTTTGGTCACTTCATACACCAGTATAACACAGAGAAACAAATGTTGCCTAACTGCTCAAGCTACGTCTAAAAAGGCAACATGCCTTCTGTGAGAAACAAACTCATCTGTCCGAATGGACTCAAACTCACGGAATGCAGTAAATGTAACACTTTATCCACAGTCTTACTAGACACAGTGTTTATGGGCCCAGGTACACCTGAGACCATTTGCAGCAAGCTGTATTTCCCAGCACGTGCAAGTCCCTCCCCTACTTTCTCATTGGTTATGGGATTACTATCCTCCCAGCTTTTGCTTCAACTCGATTTCATCCTTTTTACCTAAGAATTTCCAGGCGCATGTAATCTAGCTAGTATGCTAGCTAGCTATTTGTAACTTTCCACACATCTGCAAGCCGTTACACAAGTTGGTTGTCTACTCAAAGCTAAACATTTGTTTTGAAAATGAACTAAATGTTTATCCTCACATCTTTCATGTCTCTTTTTTTACTAACAAGTTAGTAAAATCTTGAGCCATTCTATGAATATCTGTATCTCGACTATGTGCCTTAGACATGACTTGGACAAGAGGCCCATAACAAACAGGCTGGGAAGCACAGCTTTTGCAGGACACAGTTGTGCGGAATGTCCTGGCATCCACTGTGGGAGCTTCCAGATGACAGTATCCTCTGCTTTGCAATCATCCCAACTGATACTTGGGAAGCAGAGCCAAGACACAGTCATCAAATGTCTCCAAAATGGCAGATTCATAAACAAATTAAGTTACTCTTATCAAAACCAAATATGCTTGAAGTGATTTGTTGTGTAACCATGGTAACTGGACTCTCTAGTGTTTAAAATATAGTATTTATATTCAGTTTCCTAAATTTAGAATTCTAACTTATTTTTCTGGACTTACTTGGATCATAAGATACAAAGGAGTAGACTCCAGGTTACTAGGCCTCTCTGGACACACATTTAGTTTTAAAGAAACCTCAATTTAACATACGAAGTTAAAAAATGCATATAATGAGTGTCCTGCCTTGTTTTAAATCTCTGTCTTTATTTCTTGCATATTAGATTTAACAGTAGAAAATAGTCTGAGACAACTACATCAAACAGTTTTCCTAATATATGAGTCAAGAGGGAGGAAATAAAAATCATACATTCTCTTTCTTTTCTTTTTTTTTAAAGAGTTTTTTTAGGCAGAGTTACAGAGGGGGAGAGACATCTCGAGAGAGAGAGATCCTCCATCTGATGATTCACTCCCCAGATGGATGCGGCCACTGGTGCTGAGCCCATCCAAAACTGGAGCCAGGAGCTTCCTATGCGTCGCCTGTACAAGTTCAGGAGCCAAGGATCTGAACCATTCTCTGCTGCTTTCCCAGGCCATAAACAGGGAGTTGGATGGCAAGTGGCACAGCTGTTATGCAAAGCGAAGCAATGCCCACATGAAATGCAGGCACTGCAGGCGGAGGCCTAACCTACAACAGTGTGGCCCCAGCCTCAGAATATCCATTTTAAGTGCTGTTAAATTTCCCTAATAAGAACATCTAGAGATCACACATTAATAAAATATTTACAGCATTAAAGTTTTAGATTGTAGAGTGAAAGTCTAGTGCTTCAAAAGATTTCTAAATTTTAAGGTAGAATTTGTCTTTTTGGAAGACTAGAGGAAGGGCCTGTGAAGTCTCTTATACTACTCATTTAAGACCACACGTAGACAGTTGTATTTGACAGAAAAAAGAAAAAGTTCTGAACCAGCTAAACCTTAATTCTTTTAGTGTGGGATTCTTAAACTTTCAATTAAAAAAAAATTTCTTCTGGGTCAGGTGTGGTAAAATCCTTGTCCTGCGTGCACTGGGATCCCATTTGGGCGCTGGTTCTAATCCCAGAGACCCCAATTCCCAGCTTCTTTTTTGGGACCTGGGAAAGCAGTTGAGGACAGCCCAAGGCCTTGGGATCTTGCAACCACATGGGAGACCCGGAAGAGGCTCCTGCCTCTTTGGCTCCTGGCTTCAAATTGGCTTAGCTCTGGCTGTTGTGGTCACTTGGGGAATAAATCAAAGGACAGAAGATCTTCCTCTCTGCCTCTCTTCCTCTCTGTATATCTGCCTGTCCAATAAAAATAAAATAAATCTTTAAAAATATTTCTTTTATATATTTCTATGTATATAAAGGATTTTCAAAGAAATCATGAAAAGGTCTATCTTGGAAACACGGTGCAGAGAAGTCAGTTCTTTGGGGGTGGGCACTTCGGTGCAGTAGGTTAAGTACTGCTTGTAAACCACATGACCACCAATTCAAGTCCCAGTTACTCTACTTCTGATCCAGCTACCAGCGAATGCAGCTACCCAGAAATGCACTTTGGAAAACCAACTGGAATTGGCCTAAGTATCTGATTCTTTGACATCCACAAGGGAGGCCATGATGGAGTTCTAGGCTCCTGCTTTCAGTATGGACCAGTCTAGGTCACTGCAGTTATTTGGGGAATCAATCAGTGAACTGAAGTTCTCTCCCTATCTCTTATATGCCCTCACCCCTGCCCCACCACAAAATTCAGCCTTTCACGTAAATAAACAAATGTTTCAAAAATTTAATTCCCATTTGGGGGCACTAAATCAGGCTTATCTGATAAATCATTTCCATACAAACTTTTCAAAGTGTTTTCTGCATACTTTCTTGTGAATTATTAGACACCTACCCAAATTGCTTATACACCTAGGAAAGTAAAGCTGGTAGCCAAAGTATAAAAATTCAGATCAACAAAATGACAAACATCATTTAAACAGAAAAGTTTCGCTGTAAAACTGTTAAGCCACAACAATGTAAATTAAATCCTTTGAGTATTATGGCCCAGCCAAAAAAATTCAAGCAAGAGAGTTGATATTTGAACTTCCAGTAAACGGTGCAGGTATAGAAGAAACACAGCTTGAGAAATACAAGTTGTTTATCCTAATACTGACACTAAAAGTCCAATCTAAAAAGCTGCTTAATCTTGCTTAATTTCATATTCTGCATTGATTTGGAAACGGGCTGTGTAAGGGGGATTCTTCAGAATAGCAGGAGAGGCTACAAATGCCATCTGAATTCCCTACCATTCTGTGTGCATGTAATCTACAAGGGGAAGAAATACAATAGCTTACGTATATTCTGAAATAATCCATAAACCACTACAGCTGAAGAATCACCTAATGAAACAATTTTATCATCTATTTCAGTACAAACGTTATGCATATCAAACCTATCAGATCTAAGTTATGGCTACAAACAGTATTCTGACTCTCAGCTAAATTTGACAGGATTGATACACAGTGAGTTATAAGCGCAAATCAAAAATATTTAAAACTTAATTATAATCTCCCAAACGGATATAAGAGAGAACAAAGACACCATTCCATAATCTTGTCCACAGTGATGTGCCAGAAAGCATGCCGGTCCAGACATTCATATGCTCCAATACAGTATGTCTGGCATGGATAAAACTATTCTAAAACAGGCTAATTTTTGGCAGTTTACATAAAAATGTCACTATTTTGTAAATTCTCTCTTTGAAGGATTTACTTATTTTTATTGTGAAGGCAAATTTACAGAGAAGAGACAGAAATGCCTTCCATCTACTTGTTCACTCTCTAAATAGCTGTAATGGTCAGAGTTGACCCAATCTGAAGCCAGGAGCCAGGAGCTTCCTCTGGGTCGCCCATATGAATTCAGGGTCCCAAAACCTTGGGCCATCCCCCACTGCTTTCCCAGGCCACAAGCAGGGAGCTGGATGGGAAGTGGAACAGCTGCTGGGACATGAATTGGTGTCCATTTGAGATGCCAACATGTGTAGGTGAAGAATTAGTTGATTCAGCCATTGAGCCAGTCCCTATTTGGTGAATTTTCATTAGATGTGCCTACACTTATTAAGTAGCTTACCAACTGCAAATTAACTAGAATTCAGGAAGTTACTGTGGCTGTCTTCAGTTTTACACATTGATCCTTGTGTAACTATTCAGATAAACTGGGACAGCCAGATAATAGAAAATGTCTACAGTAAGACTAGGTCTTCTGAAATATTTCTGGGACATGTCCATAATCCTTCCTTTGCCATAAGCTTGGGTTTTTGGAAAGTACTGAAAAGGGAGTGGGAATGCTTTATCACAAGACCATATCTCAATCTCATTCCTGGGTGAGATTTTTCTCTTCTTTTACAGCTTAGGCAATAAGCGGATTGACTCAAATTGTTTTCAGTAAATAGAACAGTAAGAACCTGTTTGCCTGGTTCTGTTGTTCACTACTGGACTGGATGAGACTCTTACTGATAGTTTAAAGTGCATGATGCTTAAACTGGGTATCTGTGTTTCACACCACTACAATTGATTGGGTCATCTTTACTGTGCACTGATGTAAGCTTGGTTGATTGAATGATTCACATTGTATGTCAGTGTTCTCTTAGTTGATTGGATGAGCATTGCTTAAGAACCTCTGAACACGGCTGATTGGGGCTGCTCCCCTCTTCCACATGTAGTGGTTCTGGAGAGTCCCCAGATGGTGAATAAAAACCCCTGAGCTTCTAAGAGTCTGACTCCAAATCCTTTTTTGGATAGATATGGTCAACTTGGACTATAAACAATGTCTTTGAGAGATTCTTTGGCTCTGAATGAGGATCTGATGGCAGTGACATCATTAAGGTGCTATCAAGTGACTGAATGTGAAGGTTAGAAATGATGCAAAATTATTGTGAACTCACAGTCTGATACTAATAAAGCAAATTTGCCCATTTTTCTGATTTACAAAAAAAACATATTTTTCAGATTTTTTTCTGATGTGTTTATCAAAGCGACTATTCCAGGCAAATTGCAGCAGGAACAATTTTTCTCCAGGGTACTGCAGTAAGTCAGAAGAGATGAGGAATACACTGTGAGTTCCACATCACTGTAACAAAGGTGGCAGAGGATGGAAGGTGTAGACCATTGACCATCTAAGATTACCAACTGGCTTTCTGCAAAAGCAAAGTAAACTTTCTGCTGTTCATAACAGCTGCTAGTTTCACAACCCAGAACAGGAAAACCTCCAGAGCTGAGCTTTTACTCTCCTAGAGACTGGGAGATACAGACTCTCTCTTCCTCGGTAATTACAATTCAAACAGATAGCTTCTAGGTCCTAAAGACAGGCATTCCTGGGTTGTCAAATGGGCAAGAAGCTTTTAAGAAGATTTATATCTCAAAGAGGCAGAGATAGAAAAAAAAGTTAAGTACTATGAATGCTTTAAGGAAAGGGAAGGTTAAGAGTCAAGAGAAAACCTGTCTAAACATTTAGTCAAGCTGAGGCGAACATTAAAGGTCACCTTGGTCACTACCAAACATCCAAAATGTACTTCACTTTTTTCATTTGTCACACAGGGCTGTCAATTAGAGCAGCTGGTTGCACCTGGATACTGACAAGACATTACCCTTTTAGCTAAGACTTTAAAAAATTTGTCACCTACCAAGAATACTATTTTTTTTTAACAGAACACAGTATGAAATTCATAATCGACGATTCAGAATACATTTTCTCTGTGCCCAGTTTATGTTAAAATTTTCTTCAGATACTTATGTGAATTTCTAGAAATTATAAGTTCCTTTGCCATTGCTCATGTACATCTGAGACGAATAATGCAGCTTCAATTATTATTTTGTTGTCTTATGTACCACAGAAGGGGTCAGCATTTTTCCTGACATTTTGCATGGAGCACCTGCATGCATGAATATGTTTTTGTCTCAATCACAATTTGTGATTTCCTTATCCAGCAAAATGTCCATACATGGAAATAATTATTCTCTTGGACACATTATTGGTGGGGAACTTGCTTATTCATCAGTTACCACATTGCTAACTGTGCCAAGGGTAACTATGAAAAGTGAGACCCCTCAGGCCTGCTGAGGTCTTGGCCACATCTTCAAGTGTGAGACACAAGCACTGCCCCCCCATTTCCTAACTGGTGAAGAGACCACCGATGGGGAACCTTTTAAGTGCAGGTTCCCGCCCAACAAGAAGAGGTCAGGGAAGGCTTAAAAACCCAAAACCCTTCCTCATCTCTCAGTACTCTCTTTCGCTCTGCTCACCTGGTCACTTCTCAAAATTCTCTGTCTGCAATCAGTTCCTGGCTTTTTATTTCTGTATTAAGTTAAGGAAAGAATCCACCAAGCTTTTCTGGTAACAAAATGTATCCTCTTGCCAAAGTCTTTGGTGCAGAAATAGCCCCTGACAGTGAATCCCCACAGCAGGAAGGTGACTTATCCTGTTTCAATAATTAAAGAGATAGGTCATATTTTCTGCCAAATATACTGAATAAGGGTACTGAGAGAAAATGGATAGTAAGAGAGTTTATGGAAACTATAATCTTTACCACAAAGGGGATACTGTACTAGGGCACTTTTTTACAACCTTGCTTTCTGGATTATATTGTTACCACCGCCAGAATAAGGAGCTCTTCACTATTCAAAATCAAACTTCAACAATAAGATATATAAAATTCTCAGGGAAACGGACTAGCTCTATAGAAACTTGTATATATTCTTGTTACCCTTCACATTTCCACAGTCTTGTCTTGGGCTGGTTTTTGTAGAAGCAAACCCTGAAGCAGATTTGCCTATAGAAGTTTACTAGCGATGGAACTCAGAAGTCAAACTCTATGAAGGAGTTAGGGAACAAGGACTAAGTAAAAGAGGAACTGGAGCACTAGCCTTAGCTGAAATCCCTGGGGATTCCGAACCTGGGCAGTCATCAGAGAAGCTCTGGATTGAGACAAGCAGACATGCACTTTGTGCCTACACACTGACTAGTCACTGGATTTTGATGAGCATGGGAAAGATTGGAATAATGCTGAACACCACAGAGGAGAGTTTATGATAGAGATGGCAAGCGCAGAGTGACCAGCAGACACCGCTCTCAAATATTTGGGGAATGAATACATCAAAGCTGAAAAAGAATTAGAGTGACAACATCATATCCACTTTGAGCAATGCTTCGTAAAACTGTGGCTAAATGTTTCAAATAATAATAATTGATCTAAGGAATATGTTCCCTGTAATTGTGCCTTATTTTCCTAGAAAATTTTCACTTGATCTTAGCCAAAAGGCCAAGAAGTGAGGCTAGAAAATCTTGTAAGTGTAAGGTTAATGAAGCACACCAAAGTCTCTACAATTTCAATGATATTCACTGTCTCTTCTTCAAGTGCCCTTCTAGACGCCCCTCATCCTCCAGTAGCACTTCTACTCATACAGTGGTTATTCCACCACCTCTAAGGAATCGAAACTTCTTACCTCTGCAATCCTGTTCTTGACATTATGCATTGGTGAAAAGAGTACCAAGAGACACCATACTCATTCAAATAAATGCCGAATGGCCATTTTCCTATTCCTACTGTCCTTCAAGAGTATCTCCTTTAAGGCTACTTGTATTCTTTCAGCACAGACTATGAGGATACTGGATGGAAACTAACGCCTTCAGTTTAGTAGGAGAGTTTGTTACACTACTTCCTCGCTGGAATGAGGCTTTGTAGATTCAAAGTTTTGAGTAAGAAAAGTGGAGTTTTACCAAGTGCAACATGGAGTAATGGTAGATGATGTAAAGTGTCTTTTAAGTATGGGCTGTGGAAATGTCAGAGATCGCTTCTGTCACATTCTTGGTCAAAGCCAATAGCAAAAACATCCCATATTCAAAGCAGTGTAAAAAAAATAGCACCTCCTGGTGATAAGCAAAATAATAGTGCATTGTAAGTATGGAGGAAATTGTATCTATGTTTTAAAACCCTTTGTGACATATACAGACAGCAACAACAACAACAAAACCAAACTATATCACATGTAACTGTTGTGGGTTAAGGAGTTAATTAGCGCCAGTTAAGCTGGGCAGGAACAGGAACTGGGTTTATAACTAAAACACCTAGACTAATTGGACTCATCCATATCCAATTTCCTGGCTAAATTAGGACTTGGGGGGAAGAGTATATAAGAAGCGGTGAAGTAGCAATAAAGAGAGACTTCTACCATCACTGGTCTCCTGTCGGTGCTTCATTCCCAGACCCTCTCCCTGTCCACATTACTGGCTCCGCTGGCCGGAGCATGTATCCATTCAAATGACAGTAACTGGGTAGACGCAAGGTATTTGGACACATTCATCAAGTTGTTGGATATGAGATGCTACCAGGAAATGGGCAAAACCTTGAGCAGAAATAGACCCCTTTGGTTAAAACCAATTTTTATGGAGAAAGTTGGCTAAAAGGCCCTAACAGTATACGGAGAGTGTGTCAGTCCTGAGGCAGATATCTGGATGCCACAGACACAGAGAATTCACCACGTACACAAACCTCCACACACAGATGCACTTGTAGTACTATGCACTCTTACTTGTGCACTTTGAAAATACTGCACAAGCGTAAGCATTGTCACTATACTAGTGATAACAATGATGAGAGTATGTCTTCTAACATACTGATATGCCATCTCAAGTATCTTGAATGTTCTTTATCTACTCCTTGAATCTAGAAAATGTGCCTACTTGTCTAGGAAAAAAACAGATTCAGCACATTTCCCTTTCTGAGAACTCAACACTCATAATTCTAAATATAATGCGATCACTCATTCATTTTTATCTTTAAGATACCATTTTTATTAACTTATCTGTATTCTTACCTATGTCTCCAACCAGATTATCAGACATAAAAAGATACTGCTCAGATTTTGATTAATTATTTTGATTATCTTTATTTGAGAGACAGACATACAGATATTAGAGACATACAGAGAAATCTCCCATCACCATTTCACTCCCCCAATATCCACAATAAGTAGGGCTGGGCCAGGAAGAACCCAAGGACCCGGAATTCAAATTAGCTTTGGATTCCATGGACTCTACAAATTCATCAAGCTACCTCCCAGAATGCATGTTAAGAAGAAGCTGAGATTGGAAGCAGAACCAAGACTTGAACTTGGGCATTGGTTTGTAGGAGTCCCATAATTTTTTAGTCCTTGGATTTAGTGTGATTCTTGGCTTGGAAATAGTGCAGCATATATACCCTAAGGAGCTCCAAAGCCTCCTACTTATTGTGGCTGTGTGCTATATTCTTCCTTTTAGACAACAAGTTTCTAATAAACACAACTGGGCAGGGCTGGTGAGATATCACTCTTGGGACTATGCTATGCTTTGTGGAAAAGGTGAAAGGGTTTTACACATATAACTGAGGCTGGGCCCAGCACTATGGCTCAATGGCTAAATTTTCACCTTGCAAGTTACAGGATCCCACATGGTCCCTGGTTTGTGTACTGGTTGCTCCACTTCCCATCCAGCTCACTACTTACGGTCTGGGAAAGCAGAGGAGGATGACCCAAAGCTACGGGGCCCTGCACGCACATGTAAGATGTGGAAGAGGCTCCTGGCTTTGGATCGGCTCAACTCTGGGGGCCATTTGGGTGGTGAACCAGGAAATGGAAGACTTTTTTCTGTGTCTCTTCTTTCTATAAATATGATATGCCTTTCTAATAAAGTTAGATGAATTTTCATAACTAAGACTGACATGCAATCAATCAACTTCAAATTAAGTAAAAGGAAGAGTTTCAACAGAATCCTGGTCTGATGATGTCAACCTTTTGAAAGTATATAGATCTTTCCTGAATCTAAGAAATGGCTGTGAAGAAGCAAGCTGCCCTGAATTTGAACTCAGGAAAAGCATTTTGCTAGCAACCTGAGGGAGTTTAGAAATGGGCCATTTTGTAATACAGCATCAGTTAAAAACAGCCTGACTAGCATCTTGAACTCAAGTTCATGAGATTCCAAGCAGATAATTCAATAAAGCTGGACCCAGAAACATAATCCAAGGAAGTGCATTCTTTTAAGTCACTAACTTGTAACAACTCATTTAACTGCAATAGAAAATCCAAACAGGTCAGGTGTTTGGCACGGGTTAAACTGCCCACTTGGGATTATCATGTTCCATCATTTCATGTCAGAATTGTAGTAGTGGTTTCTGATCTAATAACTAGCTAATGTGCCTGAGATGCCACAGATAATAACTTGGGTTCCAGGCACTCATGTAGGGGACTGTGATGGACTTCCAGACTCCTGACTTGAGCTTGACCCAGCTCCAGCTGTTGTGTACATCGGGTAAGTGAACCAGAGGATGGAGGATTTCTCCCTCCCTCCCTCTCTCTCTTTCTCTCCCAACACTTCTCCCCATTCTCTTAAACATTTGACATTAGTACAGGTAGGACAAATAAAAATTTAGAAACTACAAATTCATTATAATGGAAAACGTTTTTCAAAATATTTGTAAATATTCACTTGACATATTCATATATACATGGAATTTGAAAATGGTGTCATTGATATAATTCAATTTTTTCTCCCCTATGTAGCAAATGATACCAAGAAAATTTTAGTCAATTATTTATGCACAAAATTACTGATAAAATTAAAATTCATGAACATAACTGTTAATGGTTATGTCAGCTCTGCCTTTGGCATTATCTTCCCTGTCATAGGACAATATACTTGAATTATTTTAAAAGCAATAAGTCGGAACTGGTATTATGACACAGTATGTAAATTGCTTCTTGTGACACCAGCATCCCATTATAGAGTACTAGGTAGAGACTTGGATGCTCCATTTCAGGTCTGGCTTCCTGCTAATGCACTCAAATGCAAACAGAACATGACCCAATTACTTGGGACACTCTCCCCCATGTGTGAGATCCAGACAAGACAGAGTCCCTGGCTCATGGCTCAGTCTGGCCCAGACTGGCTGATGCAGCCGTTTGTGGAGTGATCCAGGAGGGTGATTACTCTGTGTGTGTGTGTGTGTGTGTGTGTGTGTGTGTGTGTGTTTCTGTCTTCCTCTCTCTGATTCTTTGCGCTTAAAATAAATAAATAAATAAATACTTAAAAAAATGATAGGTCATATATATATGTCTATATATATATATATATATATATATATTAAAGGATAGGTCACTAAAATATTTTGCTAACTTTTGATTAGAAAAGGTTTCCCATGCTCTCTTGTTCATTAAAGAATCAACTTGTTAAGGTGCTCTTTGAGTGCACTATTAAATGCATTCTGTCAGAATAAATGAAGATATTTAACTTACAATCTTTTACTTATAAAGTTGTAACAACTCATATTTGGATGAACATTCTCCTCTATGACTTGTATTCTGTAATCTTTTTGAGTTGCCAGTAAAGGGATAATGAAAGATAATTTGGATACATCTTCTACTGTGGTAACCAGTCATGAATGCTCTAAGTTTTCTTCTACAAGGTTATCCTAAATGGCATCATTTTCATTACCATAGTTTATGCTAATGTGCTCCCCCAATCCATTAAGAGCTGTTTGAAAGATAGTTTGTTAAAAACTAGAATAGACAGAACAACAAGGAAAGCTTAGAATCAGGCAGGAAACGGCCAGTGGGGATGCACTTATACCTCACTGGGTGGGACACAAAGATGAGTTACTCCTCACTGGGGTATTGAAGATTTCTCTGCACATCCCTCCTAAAACTGTTCACCTAAACTGCTGACATATATCCTGTTAGAATTATAGAGTTAGACCACCTGAAAAACAGCCATGTTCAGTAAAATCATGCTTCAACGCTATAAACTGCTAAATACTAAAATTAAAATAGACATGAGACAGATGAATAGTAATCTATAGCCATTTTAAGGTGTATAGAACCCAGTTGTATATAAACTAATAATTGAAATGTCAATGTAGAAGTCACAGCATGTGGTTCAGAACTTACATTCTTTTTTTTTTTTCTTTTTCTCTTTAACATACTGGTTACTCAATACCATGTCAACTAATTCCATAACGGTATAAATTGTTACTGATGCTATGTCAGGGCTTTTAATTGAACGGGATGATACTCTGCCGGCTCTACCTTCAGACCAGAGATGGTCTCCCCAAGAAACTGTTGAACTTATCTGGACAATAAGATGTTGGACCCTATGCCTGGTATATGCTTGCAATGAAAGAATCTCAACTGCATTTGAACTGTGGTAATGCAACAAGGTGGAGGAATTCACACTGGGGGGTTTAGGGAGGGGTGGGGGGAATCCCAGTGCCTATAAAACTGTGTCACATAATGCAATGTAATCAATAAAAATAAAAATTAAAAAAAGATAGTTTGTTCCTTGCGTTATTAGAAATACCTGACAAAGAACTGTTTTTATTTTCCAAGTTTTTCTCTGACTCCTTTATTAATTTCTTTTTCTACTCTCACTTAACACCCCATTTTTATCTTTTCTTATAGAGTTTAATGGGTAAATTGCCTCTTTAAATACCATCTACATTGCAGTTTTTTTAACCTTCTAATTTTGGAATTTTAGTATAGAAGTATTTATAAGGTCACAGAGAGAGGTTCTGGCAAACTCATTTGGAAGAACATGATAGAAATGAGAAAAATAATTAAAATATCTGAATTGCTTCCATAATCAACACAGGGTAATGAATAACGCTGCTGTGAAATATCTTTCATTTTACTTTCAAATATAAGTATAACCCAAGTAAAAAGAAAATTCTAAATTAATTCAAATAAAATTACAAACTTTTCCCAATAGTAGATATGCGCGCATTAATTGTATTCCTGTTACATTCTATTCCTACTATGTCTCAGGAAAAAAAATTCATTCTGGACAAAGGAAGATCTGTAAAACACTATTAACGTTGCATTTCTTTAAAGCTGGATTCAAAATCTTTTAGATACACCAAGTATCTAATATATCATCTTACATAATGTAGTTATGTAATGTACATAATATAATACTTTAAAGACTAAATATATTAGAGATTACTAACATATGTTTATGAAACAAAAATGGTGATGTGATTATGCAGAGAGCCTTACTGTCATCTCCGTACCTTGATCAGTGTTAATGAACCCACATTCAGCCTCTGATAATCAATGTTCTGCACTCAGGCTGAGGTTTGGTTTTGTTTTATCCCATTGTGGGACAACTTCCTAAATGCAGACAACACATTCCTATTTCTTCCAAACTTGTTTCAGTAAATGTCTTCATACTATGTTTAAGGCATTCTTGTGAATATATTTACCCTATCATAACAACCATACAGATCAGGTGAGAGAAAAACAAGCATTTACCGGTGTAATTATATTTCAAATTATAGGCTATTTACCTTACCTGTGAAGACACTGGTTAGAATGTTAACATCCCATAGCTGAGTGAGAGCCCACGTGGTAGGAATCTGTCATTTTTGCCCTCCCAAATTTCCTTAACTTCGTAACACTAATAGTCTTACAGAAATAAATATTTCAAAAAGGAAACAAACACTAAAAAGAGAATTGGGATTCGCATATCATTTTGGGTCCTGGTTTTCAATACTAATTTTAATTTAGTAATGCTAACTTATGCTACTTTACTTCTGAAAGTCTGAACTCTTTTTTTTAAGTAGAAATCCATCCCTTTATTCATAGTTAAGGTATCGTGGGATCTATACTAAACAATGTCTTCTTCACCAAAGAAATTACACAATATTTCTAATGAGACAAATCAGTGCTTTAGGCAGTAAACTGGCAAATGCCTGTAATTTTGTTGGCGTCAGTATCATCAGTTTTCAAATCTATTAGATCTACTGTACTTATGTTCTCTATTGCAACATCCAATGGAATAGTACTGCATACATTATCCAGCACACTTATAATGTTGCAATAGATACAATGTTACAAGGAAAAAAAATAAATTCCTGTTTAGTCCACTTTTTTAAGAGGTGTAACTCTGAGCCTGGGGGAGTTTTCCGGCCCATTCACACATTTGCAGACAATCACAACTTGGCTTCCATCTCAGCTCACTGCAGCAGTTTGACTGTCAGCTGGTCAAGGCAGATGACATAATCTGGGCCACTCAGCTTCACCCCATGTATCCTTCATATGACCCCTGCTTAGCTTCGGCAGTGTTAGTGGTGCAGAAAGAAAATCAAATGAAAATATTTCAAGTCCTTCTGAAGTCTGCTGGGATCAAATCTACTAACGATCCATTGTTTGGAACATATTGCTGATCTAGTCAGGAAATCAGATTAAAGAAGGAAAGAACAGGTTTTGTAACAAAAGGAATCAGTCCACTCTCTATGAGCAAATATAACCCTACATTCCAAATAAACACAGCTCAATGCAAGATACCCCAAGTTTTATTCAATCATAGTATCGTGCACAGAATGCAGACTCCTGGGGGAACTGTATCAAGTCTGACGATGACACCTCCTGATACACAGAGCTGTGAACTAGAAAGACAATGATCAGATAGGAACAACACAACTGGAAAACAACACTCCTTCAAGAGACGGTGAATGGAAAGCAGTCAAAGGCAGGTAGCAGTTCTTGGCTCATGGAATCTCTGATATTTCTGAATATCACCAAGTTTCTGCCTATTCTTAAGAAAGGAAAAGTTTGTGTTTAACCACTGATATCTTCCTACTCTCAGTCCCTCATTTCCATAAATTATGAAAAATGCTCATTTCCTCTTCGTTCATTTCTGAAGAGATTATTGGAAGATATGCCGTTTGTGTAATTTTCTTAGTCTATCTTTGGCCTGTTAAAAGATTAGAGGCTGGGACCACAGGCTAAGGCTCTACTTAGAGTGCTAGCATCTGTGTGGGTGCTGGCTTGTGTCTCAGAGGCTCCACTTCCAGAACAGCTCTCTGCTTATGGCATGGGAAAGCAGTGGACGATGATCCGGGTGGTTGGGCTCCTGTACCAGCATGGCAAACCAGGTAGAAGCCCCTGGCTCCTGACTTCAACTCAGCTTAGCTTTGGCTGTCACAGCCATTTGGGGAGTGAACCAACAAATGGAAAATCTCTGTCTTGGTCTCTCTCCTTGTCTTTATAAATCTTCAAACAAAAATAAACCTTTTAAATTTCTAATCTAGCAAAATCCTGTAGTATCAATACTCCTTTTAAATGATTTTAATACTAACATATACTTTTTATTAGGTTAAATAATCAGAATGCAACATTCTGATAATAAGGAAGGAAGGAAGGAAATACTTTTAGAAGATAATAAATTGCTTTTATTTAATTATGCATCCACTTTTCAGCATGCTATGGTCCTGAATAAAAAGTAGAAAAATAGAGCAGAGTGTTATGAAGTTGAGCCTGATCATTTCAACAATCTGCTATGCAAACTTCTTTAATCCCTGAGGTGCACTGTGAGAAGGAGTAGCACAGAAAGCAAAGGACGCGCCAAATTCATAGTCCTTTCCATTCCGGTTATCAGACTCTAAACTAGGTCCAAGAAGATTATGAGGGTGAACAAAGAAGAGCCGTGTTTAAGAGTTCTTTCACTTTTAAAAACAAGAGCAATTACAAGAAAACGATTCTGAGAGATCAAGTGTGCTTACAAGTGTCTTCACAGGAACCAAGGATTTTGAAGGCAGGCAGGTTTTCAGGACCTTTGGGGACAGGGTCGTCTAAAAATTTCATCTTAAAAAATGCGTTACTGGATGATAGCAGTGGAGGGTAACAGGCCCGAGGCTGAGGACTCAGTAATTCAAGGATGGTGGGATGTCAGCACATGTGATTGCAAAACTAAATAAGTAAGATCAGAAACTCTTTCCAACCTTACTTGATGGCACCCGGCCATAACAAAGAAATGTTATCTAATGGAAAGTTTTGGGTGGTGGAAGTGCAAAACAGGACTTGAGGAGAGCAGGAAAGATAGCACCCCTTGATAGAGCCTGGGGAGAAAGATATGGGCAAAGCTCTGAATTTCTCACAAAAGGTCAATTCCAGGAGGGTGCATAAAAGTTGCAATCTAAGCTTTGGCCAGGCATGGAAGTAGAGGATAGTGGAAACAGAAAAAATGATTTGGAGGTAGCATCATTTAAAATTCAGACAATAACAATAGCAAATGGAGCTGTGGAAAAAGTACCGCTATATATACAGCAGTAATCTCACAGAAAATTTCTTGAAACCTCTAGCCCTATTGTAAGGAGTCTAGGAGAGGTGGAAAACCATTGCAGGGAAGATGGGAGGCAAGGCCCGGACAGATTGAGAATGCAGAAAATAGGCAGGGTATTCAGCAGCAAGGTGAATATGTGGTGTGTTTCCTACCAGTTCCCCAGTAGTAATGATGGTAACCTATTTAAATGTATTTTCTTGAACCTAGTGATTATGTCTGGCACAATGATTTGTTACATCATAATTTAAATACTTCAATTGAATAACAAAAAAATAGCTTACAGTATCTTAAACCGTCTTTGAATGGGAGCTTCCTTTCCAGTACATGTAGGTCTACAACACATAAATAGAAAATTTACTATTGTGGATAAACAGTGACTGCTTAAATAAAATGGTGTGGGCAAGGGAGAGGAGACCCGTGGCTCTTCTTTTTAATTAATTCTTTTTAATTAATTAATTACTATAATACTATAATACTGACTTTCAGTTGGCTGAGGAATCTTCTCATTTTTTAAAAAGACATACTTAAGTCAGATGTATAGAGAGAAGGAGAGACAGAAGGAAAAAACCTTCCATCTGCTGGTTCACTCCCCAAGTAGCCCCAATGGTCAGAGCTGATGCAATCCGAAGTCAGGAGCCAGGAACTTCCTCCAGGTCTTCTATGTGGATGTAGAGTCCCAAGGCTTTGGGCCAACCTTGACTGCTTTCCCAGCCACAAGCAAAAAGCTAGATGGAAAGTGGAGCAGAAGAGACATGAACCAGCACCCATTAGGGATCCCGGCACATGCAAGGCGAGGATTTAGCCACTAGGCTATCCATGCCAGGCCCACAAAATCTATTTTCAATTTCTATTTTCCGTTTTCTTAGCACTGCTATGACTCTTGGGTTCCCCACTCCATTCTGTTAACTCCAGCCATATTAAATTTGTTACAGATCTTACAAAGTGGTTGTTTCAGGGTATCTGGACTTACATTCTATTTTAAGGCTGTATGACTAGCTTTCATAAAGAGTTCTTGGAGGCCCAATTATCATCCCTTTCCATATTCTAGGCGTCATGTTGTCATCGTGGCACCAAGTGAAGGTGCCAGCTCCGATTCTTCTCTGATATAGTCTGAATTCTTCCAAAGTTGGAAATAGTGAAGAACGCTACTCCCAAGCTACCAGTGACTATCATCTGGAGATGCTACAGTTCATAGTCCAGCCCTTCTTTCTCTCTAAATTCTACTTACAAAAGTCAGCCTTGTAGCATAGCTAGTAAAGCTACCACCTGTGATGACGCACCCTCTAAGGATGCCATTCTTATCCTGGCTGTCTAGACTCCAATCTAAAGGAGTGAAAGATGGTCCAAATGTTTGGGTCCCTGTCACCCTTGTGGGAGATCCAGATACAGGTCTGGACTACCTTAGGCCGTTGAGACCACTGGGGAGATCAACGAGCAATTGGCAGATTCTCTGTCTATTCCTCTTTCCATGTCACTCTGTCTTTCAAACAAACAAGCAAATGTAATATTCAAAAAGTTTCACTGCCTTTCTAAAAGACTGTGTCATTCTTGTATAAACTTATAATCCTAGCAAAATCTTGTATGCTCATTAAACATCCTACTTGGAAATTTGCTTATTCAAGTCTTAAATGTAACTAGCTATTTTTCTCTCTCCAGGAGCTACCAGGAACCAAGAGAGCCTTAATGTCCCCCCATTGGACTAAACTTTACTTTGCATTCTTCCAACTCTAAAATCCTGATTTCCCTTATGTTAGAACATTTACTTTAGAAAACTTGTAATTGAAATTTCTTCTCTGCCTCTTTGAGATATAAATCTAAAAAGCGTCTTGCCAGCTTGAGAACCTAGGATGACCTTTCTCAAGAACCTGAGAACCATTCCTTTGAAATATAATCATTAAGGAAGAGAGGTGTCTATCTCCCAATCTTTGTGGAAGGGAGGAAGTCTAATGTCAGTGGTTTCCTCACAGTTACAAAACTACCTGCTGTCTCAAGACTTGTCCTTTGGATAAAGCCAGTTAGTGAAACAGCCTGCTATCCTCCCACCTCAGGTCTTAACAACTCGCTTACACATAGTTCAGTGGACTGAGTGTTCCAACTCAGTCTGGACTCTCTCTGCTATTGTCAGTAGAATTGTCAGAATAAAATCAACTCCTACTTCTTCATCATGTCGGATGGTGCTTTTTTTTTTTTCTCTCTCTCTCTAACAAACATGAAAGTTTCAGCAAACACATTACCACTACATCATGTCAACAGTCATGTGGCAGCCAACACCTCTTGCAGGAATGTGAGTCATCACTATCCTCAATGATGCAATTTTCAAATGAAATTTTTAGTTTTTTTAAAAGATTCATTTATTTATTTATAATTTAGGAAAGGCAGATTTACAAAGAGAAGGTGGTACAGAAAAAAAATATTTTCTGTCTGCTGGTTCACTCTCCAAGTGCGCAACAGCTGGAAACTGAACTGATATTGGTCTCCCAGATGGGTGGCAGGAATCTAAGGTTTTGGGCCATCCTCTACTGCTGTCACAGGCCACAAGCAGGGAGCTGAATGGGAAGTAGGGCAGTTCGGACATGAACCAGTGCCCATATTGGATCCTGGTGCACATAAGGTGAGCATTTTAGTCACTGTACCATCGCCCTAGTCCTGAATTAAACTTTTAGTTTTTTTTAATTGACCCTCCATACTATCTATAATGAATTACTATTCAGTTTCTTCCCTCAGTTGGTTTACTGAAATTTCCACTTTTGAATTCAAATTGTGATTACTAATATTCATTATTTGGATGAATCCACGTAATTGATGTGCTTTCTCTTCAAGGATATCACCGGAATACACATATGTGTATATATTCTTTTCTTCCAAATTGCTTCTTCAGTTCAACCCTAATTTTGATAAAGAAGTTTAAGTAAAAGTATGGAGATCCTAGTATCCATATTAAAATCAAAGATGAAACCCAGTCAAGTTTAATTTAATACTTGAGGAAGGGTCTGGGAAAAGCCCAAGGAGCTTCAACATCCATGACTGGGTGACGTGGCTGCATTTATTGGGACTTTAATTCACTGGGGAACTCTTAGGTTAAGTCAATTGATTTTTTTTTCCTTTTTAGAGGGTGATATTCCACTCAAATTCACAATTTACAATATAACATTCTCTTACATAGGTGTCATAAGTTTGTCTGCCATCATTTCAAGACCCCAAAGAAAGAAAAGCTTAGGGATATATATTCACAACACAAACGCCAATCAGCAGCGCTGTTTTAATTACATTTATTCTGTTTCAGCAATTATTTTAGCTTCTTTCTTGTATTTTCTACAAAATAAATACTTGATATTTTGTGAGAGTGAGAGAGGGCTAGCCATGGGCATTCGCAAAGTAGGAAGAAATACAGTGAATGAGCATCTTAAAAATAACCTGGAGTAGTGATTCTAGTTTAGCCTCCATTTTATAAAATTAGTTATAGTTACACCAAAAGAGGTGACGATGGTGGGGTTAATTTGCTCCATTTTATCCAAAATTGTCTTAGAATTCAGTGGTCATAATGTTAATCACACAGGTTACTTGTTTCCTGGTCTGCAAGGTATTTTTTTCTGTTCTGTTTTTTTTTTTTCACTTTTGTTGTTGCTGTTTTTGTTTAAAGTGGTTTTCTGTCACTAGTGAGAGTGAAACAGGGATAAAGTCATGTATTCAATCCAAAAGGTCTACTAAATAAAATCTTACCCTGATGTTCTAAAATCACAAAACCCAGGCACTATAAGTAAATGTAGAGGTTGAAACTCCTGATGCTATTACCATGTGCCTCAGACAGACGTCTGAGCTACAGTACGATCCTTACCGCAACACCAGGATAAACATACAATGAATTGTTATCAATTCAATATGTAAATCTTTTCCAGAAATTCTACTACTAGGATTTCAGGGTCTGAACACTTTAATTTCAAAATAAATGCCTTTTAATATGCTTTTATTTTTATATCTTCAAACCAAATCTTATCTATGTATATATTTATTTATTTATATATCTGGCAGGCAAAAAAGGTGAAGAGAGACAGATGGAGTGGGAGAGAGAAAAGGAAAGAATAGCGAGGATGGAGAGAGAGAGAGAGAGAGAGAGAGAGAGAGAGAGATGATAGAGGTTGAAGTAGGGGAGGGGGTCACCCATCTGCTGGCTCATTTTCCAAACGCCTACAACAGCTCATGGCTGGAGCAGAGCCAGGCAATGAGCCAGGTACTTTGTTAGCTGAAAGATTTCCCAGAAATCCTAGTAAGCAAACAGTTCCTAGGTCTTGTCATGCAAAATTGTGTATGAGCACTAAAAGGGAAATCTTCAGTCACAGGAACATTTATCAAATCCCACCCATTAGCATCACCACTTGGAAACTTACAAGGCACCAGCTGTTAAATCCAACTTTACTTCCCATAGATGGGAAAGTGTATATTAATGTACCTGTGATATAAAATACTCCTTAAAGTGGAGTAGAAGCAACAATGAATAAGTTTACATGAGTTCTGAATGTTTTTCCTTTAGTGTATTCAGACATTTTTGGTGGATTATGTTTGATGCATTTTAAAGGTAGTTTGATATCTTGGTCAATATTAATGCTTTCAAGGTTTGCATTTTAGGTTCTAAAATATTTTACCAGCGAATTTTCCGGTCACAAGAAATAAAATGTAAAGTTAGCTCAATTTCAGCACTTAAACAAAAAACACTTTGTCCTTTTAAATTGGTACTCTGATTTTAACAATGCATAACTCATTAGCACAACACATAAATTAGAAAGTTCAGATTTGTAAAATTATTATGTTTTTCCCTATCTTGTAATCATACGGATCAACAATAATCCCGTTAAAGAAGATGAAAAAGTAGAACTGTGATGTTCTTTCCTTTATTCTGTGGTATGTTCTATACAACATAGATGACTATTTACAAAATTCATGCAACAGAAAGGAACATTTTCCTTAGTAAAACATCTCTACTGTTAATAAGCAAGATGCAGTGGTAAAAGTGGGACAGCCCCATCAACTAAATTCCTGAAGTTCTACTTTGGTATTAATAATTCTGACATAAATTTTCATGGTAATGAAATTGTAACCCAAGAATGCTAAATGTCACTGAAGAAGCTGGTAAAGGAATCATTTAGCAAGATCTCTCATGTTTTACCTAGAAATGCAGATGCAACATAAATGGATTCTGTCTCACTGAACAAGCAGGCCAAGTAGTAGTATATAATGTCTACAAATGTTATTAAGTGTGTTCTTTTAAAGTTGTGTGATTTTCACTGTGAAAATCAGCATGCTTCTCAAAAATGCAGAATATCTGTCCTGCTGAAACTATCCTTAATCAGATGGAAACCACTGATTGTCTTCTGTGGATTCATTTTGCTCAGCTCCTCCAGGTACTGCCCAGCAGGCTCTCTCAGTCCTCTTCCGTTAGGCAATCTAGGCCATGTCATAGAATATATCAATTCTAGTATTAACAAATCACCATTTTAAAATTTGTATTCTGTTTATTTGAGAAGCGGAAAAACATAGGAAAAGAAGGAAAGAGAGGATGTCGCCTTTACTCTGTCAGCCCCCTCCCCAAATAACAGCCAGGACTGAAGCAGCCTGTCAGGAGCTAGGAACACCCCACTGGGCTCCCACTTGGGTGGCCTGGAGCCAGACAGTCGAACCATCACTTGCTTCACAAAAATCCCTCAAGTGTTTCACAATTTAGTAAGCAACTTCATTCCTTTTCCTTGAATATGGATACGTTCTTCCTTATTCTTTTCACATTTACAGTGTTCCTGATTTAAACCTAATTTTGATCTTTTATGAACCTTTTTACTCCTTAATGAATTATTATTTGAAGGATTATGCTTATTTTGTGTTGCATCACTTCATTTAATTATACCCCCAAATTTCTACATGTCAGAAAAGACAGATTTTGCATGTAAATGAAATCTTCTCTGCTGAAAACCATTTTTCTATAGTGGTCTTGTCCTTGTGTACAGACCTAAAAGATTATGTTGAAAATGTAATTTAAAGCATTCAAATTAAGTGAAATTTTGTGCGTGTGTGTGTGTGTGCGCTTACCAAAGCCCAATTGTTGTTCAAAACTGTTTTACTACCAAAAGTTTGTGGGAGAAAGGCAAAAAAATGATAGTATTTAACAGTAAACTATATTTCAGAAATTTCTAGATGATGCCTTGGGATATTACCAGTATCAACTTATTTATATAATTTCTCATTTTGTACCCAAATAATTTTTAAAAACATATGCCCTAATATAAATTGAATTAACCTAATTCTCATTCCTTCCCACAAATTATATAAATTAGAAATGAAAGTAATTCTGTAATTTGGCATGAAGATTGAATTATGGGCAACAGACCCCACAACAGGAATCAAAATTAGTTTTATAGAGCATACATTCATTAGATTAATTTAATCATAAATAAAAACATCTGCAAGCAACTGACAACATAAGTCAGTAGAAAATTTCAAGGATAATATATTATCCAGGAATTATTTTGACAAAGATAGTAATTTTCCTTAAATATTTCTTATCTTACAATAACTTTTGCCAAAATTTGCACAGAAAAGATGCTTACATAATTGTTTTTATAGAGTGAATGCATAATGAAGAGACTTAGGGATCTACGTGGGCAGAAACACATCACGGCAAGTATGTAGGTATTCCAAAGTATAAAAAATTGTGTAATATATAATATTATTTCAAAGTATCTAGTCTGACAGTAACTTCTGTTAGTCGACGTTACTCAACAACTACAGCATTAGTCTTTTCAGAAAAAAAAAAACAAAAAACCAAAAAACTATCGTTCACCAGGTCTGTAAGTCACTACCTCGGTGTTTTGGTACTTCTGTCTCTAATCTATATATACGGCTGATGGACAAAATGTTGGCATAAATAGTGAAAATCTATTAGTTGCATGGAATTCCTTTCAGTCATTCAGATTTATTTAAAATGAAGGTGCATATTTGGGGTAGTGGCAGGAAAGCAGTCTAGTCCTCCACCTATGGCACTGGCATCCACTATGGGCAACACTTTGTGCCCTGGCTGCTCCACTTCTAATCCGACTCCCAGCTTATGGCATGAGAAAGCAACAAAGGATGGCTCAGGTCTTTGGATTCCAACTGGGAGACCAGAGATAAGCTGTTGGCTCCTGGTTTTGGATCAGCTCAGCTCTGGCCTTTGAGGACATTTGGGGAGTGAGCCAGTGATGGAAGATCTCTCTGTCTCTCCTTATCTGTAAATGTGCTTTTCAAATAAGAAAAAGTATTGAAGTGTATCTATTTATAGGCTACAGTGTGGTATTTCAATACATGTAGATAACATTGCACATATACACATACGTGCACATTGATCCCATTAGGGTAGCTAGCATTTCCCCTTCTTTGACACTGATTGTTATGAACTACATTTACCTAACTCTGCTGTGCAACATTAGAAACTTATTCTTCCATTCTAATTCTAATTTGGCACGACTTTTTCAAATCCCCTCTCTATCATTATCCAGGGAGGGCAACTTTACCACAAAACACCTTTTCCATCCCACTCCAATGATTGGTCTATGAAGTTGGACAAAGCTTTGATTCTTCCTCAACACTTCTTTAATAATTGAGAAGGCCCTTCTTCAATATTTGTGAAGGGTCCTCCAAAGTCCATAGTCCCCCTTAAACATTTATTTAGACTTTAAGTCGTGACACAACTCAGTTCAGCTCCTTATGTTAAATTTTAATTTCTTCTTATCGGTGTTAGTCCAACACAAAAATATCCATCATAGACTCTATTTTCTTAAAAATTGAATTTTAGTTGATTGCTTCTAGGACTGCTTTACAGAAGTAAACTCTAAAGGAAAATGGATCACATCACCAAGCTGATACTGAAAACATCTTCACTACTAACAGGTTGAAATAGAATAAGACAGATGAGGCAAGAAGTGTTTGGCAGGTAGAATGTCTTAATATTTGAAATACTGAAAGCATTACCACAAAGTCCAAGGACTTATAATAAGGGAGCAATCATTGGATCAGAGAAAGGAAGTAAAAGGCTGAAGATTATTAATCACAAACTTAGAGAAGCGATAAAGTAAAATATTGCATTAATCAGAGAGCTACAGAGCAATAATATGGTGGAAAGTAGGATGATATCTATACAATACATAGTACGGGTCCTGAAACAACAGTTCATTCAACATGATGTTGAACTAAGTCATGGTCTCAATTATATAGCAATTTGCTCTTCAATCACACAAATGTTTTTGAGCCATCTTTATGAAAAATGAAGTGCAAATGAATATAGAATTCTCATAAAGAGAAAGCAATGCATATATATATATAATTGCAGTAATAAATTATATTTCCCTATGTCATAATAGTCTGCATGGATCCTGACAATGTACAATCCACAACACATCATACTACTTTTTCTGTTGATCAACTTATCTCGGTGCAGTACGTGACCAATGATTGACGAGTAGACTGGAGGTTTAGGTAATACACATGTGATGGAGAGTACAGGAATTAATAATTTTAAATCAAGGCTCTGCTGTATCAGTGATTTAGTTCTCAGTGAATCCTGTATCCAGGGGATGGAAAAGCATATTCTCTAAAGTAAAATACACAGTACTGCACTGCACTTGTCATGCCAGTGAGAACATGGCATCCAATTGTCTTCTGATTTTGAAGGCAGCAGCATGTTTCACACTTGGAAACAACACATTCTACAATTGCTAAATTATGCTTTATAATATTTAGGTCTGAGTAGTGTGCCATATAGCAGAGACTTAAGATTCAGATAAAAATCTGGGTAGCACTGTAAGTTGAATAATACAGCTGAACAGTTGAAAAATACTGAAAGTTGAGGCAATTTGAAGCAAATCTCAATTTAGAACTTCTTAGCTAGAGTGCTGACGTTTGACATCTGCATCAGATAATTGTTCTGTGCACAAAAATAGCTCTGGTATTCAACCTGGTGGAGGCAGTCATGCCATAGCATATTAAGGAAACAGAACAGTTCCATATAAGCCAGGTTCAATCAGAGCACACACATTAAAATACATCTGGCTTAGCAAGAATTTCCCCAAAGGTAAGAGTAAGTGGTACATTCAAGATCTTGGGTAACACTTGGAACACAAGGAACTTGCTAGCTAAATCTTGGTTACCCAATGCAATGTGCTAATTCCAGGGAAGGACACCACTATTTCCCCTACCCACTCCAAAATATAGAAAGGTCAGAGCTTAGCAACAGGGTACATTATTGGGCTTCAAATTCTGTTCCAATACAGCATGGATTTAAACTTGGCTTTCAGCTGTGCTTGAGCATCTTTGCTGATCATGCACTGTATTAGGACTCCAGCTCTGTAGGACAGTGAGTCACATTCATTTTACAAATTAAGGCTAGAGGTGGGAAAAGAGACAGTTCTATTCCTTTCTCTGTTGAACTCCTTAAAAGCAACTTCTTGGCCATGGTCAAAGTCTACTTCAAACGGCGCGTACTGTTTCTCAAAAGCAGCTCCACCTAGTGGCAACAGTAATTTCCCAGGCATCTTTCTGCGTGGCTGGCACTGTGATGGACACTTAACATAGACCACGTTTTATGAATGAATTGTGTATGTTTTGACAGGAGAATTGGGAAAAAGTTGAACGGATATTTTATTCGCATTTCACATGTCACCTGTGAGTCTTTGAGTAAAACTAAGGTTAGTGGTCATTTTGAAACAGCCAAATACATGGTAGACTTAACTGTTTCCCCCTAATTTGGTAGGAATATATAGCCAGGAGCTGGGAATGCATCCAGAAATGCTGGGGACAGTCACTACTCCAGAGACTGTGGACTTGTGAAAAAATGATTTCACAGAGTCAGCTTAATGATTTAGCATCATCACTAATGTTACAACAAGTGTGAGTGTACTTTTCATGATCTAGAGGAGAGTAAATGAAAAATCAAGTGTTTCTGAACTTACTTAGGCACTATGAAAAGACATCAGATATGCAGTCCTTCATTGGCAATAAGCTGAAATCCACTGAACCCACGTACACAGTTATCCTTAACATTTATGAAGGACTGAATAACTGAAGACAATTAGGTCGGAGTAATTTTTTCATTTTGGAAACTTTCAGAAAATAATTTGATTTTATCAAATATTGTTAACCAGTAAATGTGAATATTAACGACTATCTTGAAAAGAATTTCTAAAACTTAGAACTACAAAACCCATAGACGCAAACACAGAAATAAAGTTCTTCAATGTTGTTCTGGGCAATAATTTTTTCCTATATGACAAAAAGTGCATAAAGAAAAAACAACAACAATAACAAAAAAAACAATTGAAATTTTGCCAAACTGAAAATCACAACAATGAAAACACAAAACAAAATTAGGAGGCAAGTTATAATTTTTAAATCTTTATCTCTTCTGCATTTCAATCATACCTGAATAAATAGTTTGGAAAAATTGTTTGTGAAGTTAAAATGAAATAGTCAAAATTGAGGACATATTACTACTCTTTCTCAGGAAGAAGTTTTAGAATCATTTTCCAAAAGTTTCGGATAAGTTGAACTTGTAATTACTTTCTAACTCTGCTTTTCTAGATTCTGATATAAATTGAATGCATTTTTTGTTACTAGGCAACATATCTTCTGAATGACCTCTGATTAGTAAATTTCATCTGGATTAAGAATACTAAAATGGAAAGAAAATTCCTAGTCAAAATCCATATGTTATGCCCAGCGTGGTAGCCTATCTGCTAAAGTCCTTGCCTTGAATACACCAGGACTCCATATGGGCACCGGTTCCAAGGCTTTGGGCCATCCTTGACTGCTTTCCCAGGCCACAAGCAGGGAGCTGGATGGGAAGTAGAGCTGCTAGGATTAGAACCGGTGCCCATAAGGGATCCTGGTGTGTTGAAGGTGAGGACTTTAGCCACTAGGCTATTGTGTTGGGCCCTAGCGTGTGATCTTAAGTGTGTTATATAATCATTTTGAAATAGAGTACCTTCAAAGTACCACAAATTATACAATAATGCTGGGTGACTTTAATGTTCACACAGATTCGTTTTGTTAAGTTTCTTGTCCATTTTAAATCATTATTAGTTTTATCATCATGTTTTACTATTGATTTATACTTTTCATATACATATATATTTAATTTCTAAATTCTAGTGTCTAAGATAATGAAAGGCAATTTCTAAAATCATATATTCACAATGAGGTGCTGATATCAGTTTCTTTTTTTTTTTTTTTTTTTTTTATATACCATTTTATTGTATTGTTGTTGGCAATCTTTACATAGTTAACTATAGTTGAAGGAAAATCAAGAAAGAGAAAAAAAAAAAAAAAAAAAAGGTTCAGGGGGATAGGGAGGTGGGCAATGCTATTATGTCCATATTGTTTCCATCATGTATCTGAGGTAAAAGGGGATATTGAGGGAGAAGCCCCACTGATATCAGTTTCAAAAGTACAGAGGGAAGAAAACTAGTTTTTAGGATAGCTAATCCAATGTGGACACAGAGAGACCCAGCAGGCCTCCAAGATTCCTTCTATTATGTGAATAATGAGAAACACAGCAGGAAGAGGAACACGAATGTAGAATAAATGGGAACAAGGTCTGGATATTCAATGAAATTAGATACTAAAAGAATTAATAACTGCTAGTCAGGTCCAGTCAAAAAATCCATTTTTGGGCCGGGCGTGGTGGCCTAGCAGCTAAAGTTCCTTGCCTTGAATGCACTGGGATCCTATATGGGTTCCAGTGCTAATCCCGGCAGCTCCACTTCCCATCCAGCTCCCTGCCTGTGGCCTGGGAAGACAGTTGAGGACGCCCAAAGCCTTGGGACCCAGCACCTGCATGGGAGATCTGGAAGAGCTTTGGCTCCTGGATCCTCGCAACTCCGGCCGTTGTGGTCACTTGGAGAGTGAATCATCAGGCGGAAGATTTTCCTCTCTGTCTCTCCTCCTCTCTCTATATATCTGACTTTGCAATTAAAAAAAAATATACATATATATATATATATATATATATTTTAAAAATCCATTTTTTTCTTCTGGCAGTTCCAAATACCCTTCCAGTATCTAAATTGTGGATAATGATGCTACAATAGAAAATGCATCTGAGAAATACTATGGAAACCTGAAGTATGATTATGTTATTACATGGGGCTCACTAGACTGACTGCTGATTGACAGTGTCAAAAAAAATTCTTCTCTCATTTTGTTGCCAAATGAGAAATAAATGTATTGGTACTTTTGTTCTAAATCAGTTCTGAGGGTTTCATATTTAACTAAGCCAACTTTTTATCATCGGATCAACTTAAAACCTCCCTCAAACACTTGACAAGTGTTATAGAAACTGCTGTGTCCCTACATTTTTCCCTTACAAAGCAATTAAACTAGTAGTCATTGGGCCCAGCGGCGTGGCCTAGCAGCTAAAGTCCTCGCCTTGAACGCCCCAGGATCCCATATGGGCACCGGTTCTAATCCCGGCAGCTCCACTTCCCATCCAGTTCCCTGCTTGTGGCCTGGGAAAGCAGTCAGGACGGCCCAAAGCCTTGGGACCCTGCACCCGCGTGGGAGACCCGGAAGAGGTTCCTGGTTCCCGGCTTCGGATCGGCGCAGCGCCAGCAATTGTGGCTCACTTGCGGAGTGAATCATCGGATGGAAGATCTTCCTCTCTGTCTCTCCTCCTCTCTGTATATATCCGGCTTTCCAATAACAATAATAAAAAATCTTTAAAAAAATACTAGTAGTCATTATTTTTACCTCAAGGTTCTAGTATATCTTACTTTCAAGAGCGGTTATTTCAATGTTTTCTGTTTCATAAACATGTCTGTCTCCCTCCTATGTCTGTCAAGCAGGCTCATAACAAATATGTCAAGTTTTAAAATTCAACTTACTCTTTTCCATGTATGACTTTTCTTTTTAGGATTTATTTATTTTTACTTGAAAGAGTTACACAGATAGAGAGAGGGACACACACACACACACACACATCTTCCATCTTTTGGCTCACTCTCCAAATAACTGCAATGACCAGAACTGAGCTGGTTCAAACCAGGAACCAGGAACTTCTTCCAGGTCTCTCACATCAGTTTGGGACCCAAGGCGTTGGGCCATCCTACACTGATTTTTGAGACTTTTAGCAGGGAGCTGTATCAGAAGTGGAACAGCCAGGACTTGAACCAGTGCCAATACTGAATTCTTGCCTGGCAGACAGAGGATCAGAATGATATGCCACTGCACCTGCTTCATGTATGCCTTTTCTAATTCACATTCTCATCATAGGATGACAGTATAACTGGAACCATCCTCATCCACAGTCTGTGGGTAAACTCTGACTTGTATTTTCTGTAGTTCTTGGAGAGGGTCACAGTATTTTTGTCTTCTTCATTTTTAGTCTTGTCAAATGGTCTTGATTTTTCATATTCTTAATTTAATAAAAAGAAATTTTATATTTCCTTGGTACATTTTCCTTCCCTGAATTTAGACAACAGAACCTAAGTTATAGGCCCTTATTGTAGGGCTCCCTTCCTCTTGAATCTTGGAGGATAACAGAAGACACCAATCTACCCTTTTACTAGCCTAAAAGATTCCTTTCCTTCATATTGGCATGTACAAACCCATTTTAGGAAGTGCAGTTCATCCATCTTCAGTAGGACTCACTGTGAACTGAAAATATCACTCAGCTGTCAGCACTCTGCCCTCACTAAACTTTAACCAGAAGCTTTCAGACCAAATCCAACTCTTAATGTGGCTTACTCATTTATCTTAATATTATCCAGAATTAAACAGAAGAAACCTTGGTTCTTATCTTACATGAAAGAATTTTATCTTGTGTGAGTTATGTAAAGCATGATTTATTAAGTCAGAAACTTCTTGCCAGAAACGTCAGAGGGAAGATTTCAAGAGAGAAAAGCCCAGAATCTTTTAAGCATCATTCTGAAAAAAAAAAAAAAAAATAGAACAGCAGCTAACAGGAGGTGGTGACACAAAATTCAAGTGACAGGAATTCTAATCCTTTCCAAACTGGTCAAAACAAAACACTGTACGAGTATTATTGATAATTTCATTCTACTGTCATGATAAACTAAAATCTCAGAAGGGTGAAGTTACTGCCTCCTTGCCATTCTCATGATAAAGCTAGAAACTCAGAAATGGGATTCATAGTCCAACAGGGGTTCCACCTAACTGCCCAATAGTTGCCATCCTTATAACAAAATAGAAACTAGGAGCAACTTGATATCTTGCCTCTCCGGAGAGCACAATAGGAAAGAAGCAAGATCTTACACTTAAACATTTTAAACAGTAAAGGCAAGATTAGTACTATGTGTAGTCAGGAGTCTCACCTGAAATCCAGATTGTAGCATGATGAGAGGAATACTAGTGTTTGTGAAAACTGAGGTTGACAGTCGTTATTTTGGTACGCTGCAACTCACTCCATCTAACACCTGGTCCCTCAGTGCTTGAGCAGGTTTTTACACCTAAACAACCAGAAGTGTCTGATGTCTTGTTCTCAATATATTTGACTCTAGCACTTAATCTAGACCAATTACAGACATAGGACGGTACCATCCTGCTAGGGACTTCAGAGTGTCCTTTCTTCCTCATGTTTTTTTAAAGATTTATTTGTTTTTATTGGAAAGTCAGATCCACAGAGAGGAGGAGAGACAGAGAGCATGCTCTCTTCCATCCAATGATTCATTCCCCAAGCTGCTGCCATGACCAGATCTGAGCTGATTCAAAGCCAGGAGGCAGGAACTTCTTCTGGGTCTCTCAGGTGGCTGCAGGATCCCCAAGCTTTGGGCCATCCTCTGCTCCTTTCCCAGGCCTCAAGCAGGGAGCTGGATGGGAAATGGGGCTTTTGGGACTTTCACCAACACCCATATGGGATCCCCGTGCATTCAAAGCGAGAACTTTAGCCACCGGGCTACATCTCCTGGCCCGCTTCCTCATTTTCATTAGAGATACTTATTATATAACATTATGTATAATATAGTACATAGAATAGAAAAGTTCACTTTTTCATTAAAAAAAATGTTTCTATGAAATTTCATGGTTCTTCTCTGGCTAACATGATAACTGCTTAGTGAGCTAAGAGAGATGAGATTCTTGGTTTTACTTTGCCCTTGACAGTAAGCAATGACTTTAATAAAATAATAAATAAACAAATAAATAAAATCTAAACGTGGGCAAAAAGGGTGAAAAGGTGTTGAATTGTATTTCCAGACTTTGGTCAACTTTTTTATTTTCGGTTTATTTCTTTACCAAGCACCAAAATCCCACTGCACAAATAAATGGTCTTATTGATGGATTACTTCTAAGAAAGACATACAAAAACCTGAAAATACAAGTAAAGTAACTTAAAAGTCTGCTAGCCAAAGTTTGCACTGAAATGGATCAATAAACTGCTAAGCCTTAGAAATAACTGTTCCTAATAAAAATGTACACATGTTCATCATTACACAATCAATGCAGTAAATATATTGGTTGTCAAGTACCTATTTTCTTTCTTCCTACTCTGACTCCAGGAAAGGTCCTATTTCAGTGATCTCAATTATTGATCTTTTTTCTCTCCCTCACCTACTTGAATATACATAAGTTCAAGGTAAATGTAGACATACACTACTTACAGTGGATAAGAAAAAAGTTTCAATAGACACATTAGAGATATAATGTATGTGTATATTTAATATGTGTGTTATATATATTTAGGCATATATGTGTATATACACACATATATATCTAATATATATGTATATTGGTGAGTGTCTGCATGTTCATGTGTAATAAGGTCTGCTTTCTCATGGAACACTTAAGCACATGAGTGTTCTAGCCTATCATATATAGGGAAGTAATGAGAAGGGCAGCTCTGCTTCTCCTTTCTCTTCCTTGAAAATCTTCCCTAAGGGAGAGGAGCATTTCAGCATTAATGTATATTGCCATGCATATGCCTGTACTCTTTCACATTGCCTTCCCTCTTTTAGACACTTGTATTTCTTGCAACCCCCAAGGGCAAGCTCGCTCTACTAATCCCGTTAATAAAATAGGCAATTGAGTTAGACACTCTCTAGTGCCCCCTTTCCTTTCATTCTTTCCCACAGGCATACCCAAATATGCCTTTGCAAAAATCTAGAATGGGAAAGAGGGAATAGGAATAATTTAGACTAAAATATATCCTGTGGCTTCTAATTCAACTTTAAGAGCTTTTGTTGAAATATCAGACTCTCAATGAACAAATAAAATTTCATTACTCTTTGATTTCCTTGTAAAGAATAGTCACATATTTCAGTCATAACAATGTTGACTTTAGTTAAATTTTGTTACCTTCAATTTACAGCAATAGAATAATAATTTTTAAAAAGGTATACAGGGACTATTTAGATTAATCCCCAGGAAACATTTTCCCTTCTTTCCAACAGCCCTCAGATAGGTTGTTTATTTGTCTCTGTTCCTAGGTTAAAAGTGCATGACTTAACCCACCAGAGAATTCCACTGCCCTAAGTATGATGTCCAAATGCCCAAGATAAACTGTACCAGTAAATGTAGTTTCTGGATCTCAGGGAAAGAATATACACAAAGGATCCTCAAAGACTAATGGTAATCATCTTGCAAACATAAATACAGTCCTTCTTTGACGGAGATACAAAAAAACCAAAAGTTTACGAAATAACCAAACATTGCTAAGTAGTTAGATCATGCCACATATTCCTTGATGTTTGGATGTTGTATCTCTAGCTTTCTCGATGTTATTGCTATATCCATCTCTATACATGTTTTATTTAAGCTCTTTTGTATGAACTTATTGCTATTTTAAATAAAACACCATATCACAGATTAAAACTGCAGAGTAGCATATGTGTTATGTTTTTCAGATATCTGAAACAAAAGGCAAACATCTCTGATGTAGTTAATTGATCTAGCAACGATCCTTTCTCACCAAATTGTACAGCATACTCATATCACCATTGCCCTAATGAGAACCACGGGTGTGTTACACAGCTCTATACCTGATTCTAGAATGATGTCCTAATCAAAGCCAATACATCTAAGTTGTTTTTTTCCCCCTAATCAGAAATTTTAAAAGGATGTGAATCATAGCAGAAGCTGTGCGGTATGATTCACAAAAGCTCTTGGTGACTGTGTTCCCCCAACTTTTAGAGGAAAATGTCTGTTATTTAACAGAGTAAAGCTAAACCAAAAATAACAAATGAAAGCGGAAAGAGAGACCTGGCAAGCCCCTGACTGCTTTCAAGGTCCCTGAGTTCAAGTGATATTACTATACTTCTCAGAAGTGAAGATCCTTGAATTTGAAGTGAAGTCTCCCACACTGGAAACCACACAGCAACTGACAAATTAAAAAATAAAAGTATGTGAAAGATAGTTTTCTTCAGGGATATTATTTTCATATTATAGACCTTGGATAACTAAAATTTACATTAGAAACTACTCTTCAGTACAATTATTTATGTCCTTGGACTTCAAATGTTATGTATCTATACAGCATTTTAATCTTCACCTTTGGGGGAAAACATGTATATAAAATGAATATCCTCGGGTTCTAAATTGAGCTGCAGAAATTAAGAACATGGTGTAAAGCACTGAAAAGATGTTCTTTTTTTTTTTCTAGCCAGCTGAAAACACTGGAGTGAATTATAGCTTGTACGTACAATAAGACTATCCATTTACTCTTCTGTACATAAACATCAAGTGTTTCCCAAGCAGCAGGTAGACGCTTTATTATAAAGTTGTGTGTATGTAAGGATGTTTGGCTCTGAATATCACAAGCCAAAATTGAATTAACTTCACAAAAATCACAGAAATCCATGCTAATGGATAATTACTTAACTCAGTTTCACTTTCTATGTTAGCATATAAAGGGATAGCTAGCAAAATAAAAATCTGATACTGATTAGATTACCAAGTGGGGCAAATCAATCTAGTTCCGTTCATTTTCACATCATGGTTAATTATGTTTTATAATTTAATTTTTTAAAAATTTTGAACATGTGTTTCTTGGGCAAATATTAATATTATATACATGCTCTGCTCTTCGTTATAATGCTTATTTGCTCACATTTGGTAGGTGGGGCAATAAACTTATTTTTAAACACATAAGTTACCATGGAAATAATTGATCACTGCAATTGAAACTAAAGTTCCCTAATGTAGGAAAATGAACCAGCCTTCTATCTGTCTCCCTTATCACAGGGGATTTTCTCCTGCTTTTTTCCCCAAAGGAATTCACTAACTTAAGAATGAGATACAGCTAGCCTTACATGGTTCTAATCACTGGACTCAAGCAGTAATTGGCTTCCCCAACATTTAAGAATATTAATGGCCAGTGTTGTCCTGGAGTGATTTCAGTGGCAGAATTCCAGGTCTGGGCAGAAAGGTGGCTGCCTCCCTGCTACCTTTATGTAATCCCCAAACCAACTGGAGTCCACCTGGCTGTCATGCATTCCTTAAAGAGCATAGCATCACTGACAAATCAAAAGACGTTCACACACTCTGATCATAAAACACTATAAGGATCTGCAACCCTAACTCCTCAGGAAGCTCAGGAATTTAGCAATATCTGCCCAGCTCCGTGCTCTGTGCTTTGCAGTAAATACCTACCTTTCTCCATTAACTCAGTGTCAGTGATTGGCTTTTGGCATGTCAACAGAGTGTAGCCATTTGGGGTGGGGGGTTCTTTAACACACTGTCCAACCAGTTTGGATATTTTTCAGCAACACAACAAAAATAAATGCTGTCTTAGGATTCATAAGTAAAGCCAATAGTTTACTATGGCACAATGCTGAATCATAGCAGAATTTGAAGAAAGAAGAATTTGGAAAAAGAAAACCTAAGCTTAAAATTAAAATTTACCCTCACTAGTGGTATAAGTTGAAAAATTATTTCCCACATAATTTCTTGTCTTTCTCTTGGGAAAAACTGAACATATTTTCATCTCTTTGAGAAAACTAATACTGAGAATGAACAATATCAAAACTTAGTTATTTGATGCAGGGTAGAATTGCTCCTAAGAGGAAAGATTGTGAACTAAATGAAATAGTTTAGGTAATACGACAAATCGGTTCCTTACTAAAAACTGCTTCAAGATACTCATTGGACTAGGCAATTCAAAATATATTTAAAATTGTGCAGCCCCAACCAATTCTCCTTTAAAATCCTCAAGCTCAAGTTCTCATAATTTATAAATGTGTGTGTGTGTGTGTGTGTGTGTGTTACTATTGTTCAGTTGGTTGGTTGGGTTTTTCTAGATGTTTGCAGTTGACTGCCAGTTTCAGCATTTTGCAACACAAATCCCTGAACACTGATGCAGCTGGAGATGTGGCTAGCAGGTGGAACTAAAGTCAACACCTCCCTGGAGCACACCTGCACTATCTTTCCTATGAGACTAAATCCATTTGATTTGATACTCTACATGCACCATTTCTAAAATCATTTTGTGCAAATTAACATCAATGCTTGAAGAGTTGATATTTAAGGTAAAATGTTTAAACTAAAAATGTCTATCTGATAATAATTCAGAAATTGTCACATATACCTGGAGGATTAAACATTTCTTGAATTGGGATTTTTTTAGATCCACTCACTAAGTTTCAATAACACCCCAAGGATATTCATGTTACCCTTTCACTTAATTTAAATTTTCAATGTTTTGCTTTCACAACAGCTTGACCGTTAAATCATGAGTGACCAATAGAAACGGCTACTAACTGTTTAAACACTGCTTAAGGTATAGCATTTGTTTTCTTAGCATGCCTAGCTCTGCATCCATTTGGAGGAACAGCTCTTTGGCCTAATTATATTTTTAAGATATTGGATAGCAGCATTCTAGGCACCGCAGCACAGTATTTAGGCTCTTTTAAAAAGTTCTCATCCCAAAGGATAATTTAAAAATTTGGAAATAGATAAGTCATTTAAAAGAGATATTTATATCTCCTTAGCATTTATCACATTCAATTTTCCACTAAGAACTCATAATTCCTGTTTTAATATCATCTTCAGAAGATCGTAAAAAAAGTAATAGCAGTTTGGGAAAAAAAAACCCGAAGCACACTAAAGTCACAGGGCAGGATATATTGTCTTTAATGAAATCATTAGCTAAGCTAATAGAATTATATTACCACTAACTTAATGTTTCCCTTGTTAGCCTCACACCAAAATCCTTTGTACTCTGTATATCACTGAAATGACTCTAGCTGGAGAAAGATATTCAGAATTATAACAGCTTTTCCCAGATTCACACTTATGAAAGCACAGAATGTGATGGTTTAACATTGCAAGAATTTTCATGATGAAAGGACAGTGACTTTCTAACAGCTGAATAACAGATCATCAGAAGATTCATGTAAGCTGTTTATTATTTATTGCACAACTAGGAACGGATTTTCAAACTTTATACAACAAGATAAACTTAATAGTTCAACTCCATTTCCCATAAACTTTAAGAAATCCTAGTATACTTTGAAGACTGACTAAATGTTTTGGAACACCCCCCCCCCCCAAATAAAATTCAATTTTGAACATTTTAACTATTTATATGCTGAAGTGCTAGATAAATTAAGAGAAGCTTGTTAGTGTATTACTAAAGACATCTGATAACTAAAAACAACGGAGTATATGAAAGGATTACTTAATTGTGAAGAAAGGGGGAAAAAACTTCCAAAAAAATCTCATCCTCACAACTTATAAAGGGGTCAAGAAACAGAACCAAGCTCATAAAAGAATTCCTTTGACCAACAAAGGAATGCAAATATCTGCTGGTGAAGGAAGCACAGAAATTTCTCTTTTTGTTCAACTTATCAAGTTTTATTGTCATTATCATCATCATCATCATCATCATCATAAATCCTCTCCATGTCAAGACAACAGAATGAACCCATGGAAAAAGGAATTCTACATTCTACGTTCACTATGAAATTTAACTCAGATGAGTAAAATTTTTTGTGTGTGTCTTTCTAGATTATTTGATTTGTAGTTTTTCACAAAGAAAGGCAGAGACAACCAACACCTTAAGGTAAAGCATTGCGCCTGGTATGATAGCTCAGTGGCTAAATCCTTTCTTTGAAACCGCCAGTGTCCCATATGAGCACTGGGTCATATGCCAGCTGCTTCAGTTCCCACCCAGCCCCCTTGCTCATGGCCTATAAAAGCAGTAGAGGACGGCCCAAAGTTTGGGACACTGCACCCACATGGGAGGTCCAGGAGAAACTCCTGGCTCCTGGCTCCTGGCGTTAGATCCACTCAGCTCTGGTAGTTTCGGCCACTTGGGGAGTGACCAGTGAACAAAAGATCTTTCTCTGTCTCTCCTACTCACTGTAAATCTAGCTTTCCAATAAATAAATATTAAGAAAGATGAGGGATGATATATACAATAATGTTGAGCAATGCTTTCTGGGGAACCTACATCTTATATCCAGGTGCCTGGTGCTAATGTGCACTCTGGGGGGCCCCAGGTGATGTCTCTAACATGTGGGACCCTGTCTTCCACGTAGGAGACAAGGAGTGAGTCCCAGGCTCCTGACTTCAGCCTGGCCCAGCCCTGGTTGTTGTATGCATTTGAGAAGAGAAGTAGTCAATTTCTTTTCTCTCTCTCTTTTTTAATATATGTTTGTTTTCTTTTCCTTCCTTCCTACCCATTTATCTGTCATCCATTATGTAACTTTTATCTCTGGCTCTCAAAGAATATAAATAAAAGCTTTTAAGGTAACGCATTGAATGTAGATACTGTCATTTATTTTGAAGTGGTTGGTTCACTTTATAAGTAAATACAATGGAAGTTAAGGAAAATGCACAGAATAGGACGTAGTGTACTTGTCTATATTTCAAAATCATACTAAACTCACCTTGGATTGAGGGTCTACATTTCAAAATCATACTAAACTCACCTTGGATTGAGGGTGTACTAGTACAATCAATTTTATGCCTTTCCTTCTCTCATTCAGTTGTTATTAACATGGTTCATCAGTGATTCATTTGTGTGTGGCTGTGTATATGTGATTGCCTGTGTGGGTGCAAATGTGCAGACACGGGGGTATTTGAAGCATTGCTGTGTGTGGTTTTCTGGAAGATACTGTGGAGTAGATGTGAAGAGGGGTTGGGGTCCTCAGGATGTTCTATTCATAGTTCGATTGTTGAATTTTTCCCTTCATTTTCTTTCTGCCAGAAATATTCGATAGTCAGACCATGAAACATGATTTACATTAATTTTTACTCCAACAAGTCAACACATTGCTGCTATTGTAATATGTGTCTGTACATGGAACACTTCAGCTGTGACCTGAAGAATTAGATCTTACTCTATTCCATCTACTACAGTCTTCATGATGATTATAACTCTCCACCACACTTATGGAATAGTGAACTTTTTACTTATTACTTATTGAATTCTTTACTTAGTTGAGGGTTAAGCTTATGATTGCAAAGTAAATTGAAAGCATTAAAAGAAACTTTAAATAAAGAGAAAATTAAAAATAAAACAAATACATAGAAAAAGGAGGGAGGGAAGTGGGGTAAGTGAAGGAGGGTGGGTAATATATGAAGTACCATTATGTTATTAAATTTATACATTAATACATGCAATCTGTTACCTTTATATAAATTTTAAAATGTAAAAAGAGAGAAAAGAGTTTTAATAAAAAGCTACCTCTAGCTCTTTTAGATTTGGTAGTCAAACCTGTGAATAAAGAACAGCAAATGTAGGGTTGGATGTGACCTCTCTGGAGGGAAGGGACTTGGAATGTTATAAAACTCATCTAAAGTAACACTCAGAGTTGACAGAGATAGTCATATAGACCCAGAAGAAGCAGTCTGTCATTCCTGTCACATGAGTGAAAGGTGGACATAGGATGCTGATACATGGTTTGAATTGCTGATTTTAGAACATTTTCAAGTTTATATCCTAAAGTTTTCAGAATGGCTTAGACAACAAGCAAAAATGTAGAAATTGGTAAAAGGAGAGCATAATCTCTATCCTGAAGTGTTGGAATTTCCTTTCTCTTTTCTAGGTTATCTTATTACCCTATGAAAATATTGAAGGTCATTTATCCCATCGTATGGAATAAATTATCCCATTGTATGGCATAAATCTATTCCATTTTGTGGAATAAATCTATTCCATTCAATGAAACACATTCACTTCTGTTCGTAAGAAACTGACCAACAAATACAACCATAGCAGTAGGATCTCAGTAACCACATTTATTGTAGTTTTGACATAAATGGTATATTTTCCAGGAACAAGGGTTTATATGCATATGTAATAAAATATTCTTATCCCTTTGGCACAGGAAAGTACATATTTTCAATGAACTCTTTCTGCGATTTATTTATTTATTTTTTACTGGAAAGGCAGATTTACAGAGAGAAGGAGACACAGCGTGAAAGATCTTTCATCCTCTGGTTCACTCCCCAGGTGGCTGCAGTGGTTGGAGCTGAGCTAACCCGAAGCCAGGAGCCATCCTCCTCTGCTTTCCCAGGCCAGAAACAGGGACTAGATCAGAAGTGAAGCAGCTGAAGACATGAATCAACATCCGAATAGATACTTACAAAGGCAGGATTAGCCAATTGAACTTTTATCCCTTGGAAAGTAGATTAATTAGATTTGCAGGGAGCAAGTTATTTCTCAGTAATTTAATTTTCCTTATTTAATAATGAATGCAAACTCCTAGATAGTAGGGATTTTACTATAACCTCAAATTGTCTATCATCAAATCAAAGTTGTTTCTACAGAGTAGATGGCTTTATAGCAAATATAAATATAAAGCTAAATGCTATGTATAAATCAAATGGTGTTTGATGCTAGATTCTTAGTATAATCGCTTACACAATAATAAATATTTTAAAAAGTTAAAACCAGGATAAAAAGTTCTGACTGTTATAACAATACCTTTAATATAATCTACTCTTCTAACCTTTTGTATTTTATTGCAAAAATTCTGTTAATTTAAAAATGTGTTTTTATATTTGATAATTGACCAAGTTGTATGGAAGAGTAAATTGCTGTGGTTAGTGTACACAGAGCCCACACACCTACTATTCAACTAAGTTGACTGTGTGTTATTGTGCCTGAATTCTCATGAATTTTCCTAAATTACTAGCTCTATATGCTTGAATAAGTCACTTAGCCTGTTTTCAGAACAATTTCCTGATACGAAGAGTGGGAATTTTTTTTATAAATATTAGCTGGGATAATGTATGCATCTGAAAAACCCAGGGAAAGCCATACTTTTTCAAATATTTTGTATTATTCAATAAATGCTCATCTATTCATGAATATTATGCATGTATACATTATGAATAGTGATCTATAAATCATATATTATTAAAAATTGTACCACATTTCTACTTGCATAATAATAAGTTTCTCTAAACTTATTATTTTTAGCAAAACAAATATCTTTAATTCTAATTCCAATTTTAATAGTTTCCTTAAAATACCCATCTGGATAAATGGGACCAATGTTTTACGGATGTGGCATTTTATACTTTATTTCTGTGGAATAAATTAAATACCCATCAAATTTTTCTCTGCACCTATTGTCTTGATTGTGACTCCTCTATCATTCAGGTAAGTTATTGTTGATTGTGAACACACATTGTTGACAATGTTGAGGAATGCAGTGTCTTTTGATGGACTAGTTGGTCAGTAACGGGATAGGAGAACGAGAAAAACTTTGCAGGAGTGAAATTACAGGTTTCATCATCACTTATAGAATCCAATCCCTTTCATACTAGCATTAAGAGAAATAACACTGAAGGATGTGCAAGCTCCAAAAGTCCATGGCAAAGCAGGTTTGTGGCATGGCAGATAACTCCCTAGCCACTTTACAAGATGTCCAAATTCCACACGGAAGTACCTGACTTCAGTTCTGGTCCCACCGAGCTTCAGATCCAGTTTCCTACTAATGCACACGCTTAGAGGCGGCATGTAATGACACAGATACTCGGCTCACTGCTCCCCAAGCAGAAGACCTGAGTTGTGGCTTCTGACTTCAACCTGACCTGATATGGGCTGTCACAGTCATTGAGAGTGAACCAACGAATGGAAGCTCTTTGTGTCTCTGCGTTTTTCTATTCTTTTCCCTTTCAAATAAAATGGAAAAAAAAATAAGCCAGTCCCCAAAAGCTCTATCTTGTATTTTTCCTGGTTCATGGTAACTAGAATACAGATTCTAAAACACACAGTGTAATGTGAATAAGCAAAACTGACATTCTGAAATTCGAGTATTGTTTACAGCCCTTTGTACTCGGGAAGAACCATGTTTTTTCTACTTACTACTTACCAAATTCTTCATTTAATGGAGTATGAAGCCTGTGTTTACAAAATAAATTGAAGTTTGCCACTGTAAAAAGCGAAAGAAACATCGGAAAGAAGAGGGAAGAAGGCAGGTGGGCATAGGAGAGCAAAGAGGATAGGGTGGGAAGTATTATTATGCTCTTAAATCTATACATACGGAATAAATAAAACTTGTTTCCCTTATATATATATAACTTTCAAATGCTTATAGTACTTGAAATTAAAACACAATGCAGTTTTCCCACAAACTCTACACAAGTGCATTGAGAACCTGTTTTCATTATTAACAATAAAGTGTTATTATCATATTCTAAAAGGCAAAACAGATCACATTGAAAATACTGTGCTGGCCTGGCGGCGACGTGGCCTAGCGGCTTAAGTCCTCACCTTGAACGCCCCGGGATCCCATGTGGGCGCCGGTTCTAATCCCAGCAGCTCCACTTCCCATCCAGCTCCCTGCTTGTGGCCTGGGAAAGCAGTTGAGGACGGCCCAATGCTTTGGGACCCTGCACCCGTGTGGGAGACTTGGAAGAGGTTCCTGGTTCCCGGCTTCGGATCGGCGTGCATCGGCCCGTTGCGGCTCACCTGGGGAGTGAATCATCGGACGGAAGATCTTCCTCTCTGTCTCTCCTGTCTCTCCTCCTCTCTGTATATCTGACTTTGTAATAAACTGAATGAATCTTTCAAAAAAAAAAAAGAAAAGAAAATACTGTGCTATCCTTAAGGTTATTTCAAGTGTTTCTCGACACGTTTGCCACATAAATATCTGTTCTGGGAACTGTGAAGACTCGGGGAGCCATTTTTAGAAAAAGTAACATGTGTCCTTGGTCACACAGTCTCACATCACTGAGGCTTTCAAACACAGTGGCAAGAGATGATTTCAGTTGAATTATTTTCAAGATTTTCACTTTTTAAAAGTCATTTCACTAATACTAGTCATCTAAACTTCAGTTCTGAAGGTTTAACTTCTCGGATAGACTATGAAAAATAAAAATGAAATGAAATAATATGTCCTATGATCAAGGTTCAATAAATGAACTTTAACATACCCTAATTGTGGGCCCAGCGAGGTAGCCTAGTGGCTGAAGTTCTTGCCTTGCACATGCCAGGATCTCATATGGGCAATGGTTTTTGTCCCTGCAGCCCAATTTCCCATCCAGCTCCCTGTTTGTGGCCTGGGAAAGCAGTTTTGACGGCCCAAAGCCTTGGGACCCTGCACCTGCGTGGGAGACGCAGAAGACGCTTGTGGCTCCTGGCTTCAAATTGGCTGGGCTGCGGCCATTGTGGCCACTTGAGGATTGAATCAACAGATAGAAGATCTTCTCTGTCTCTCCTTTTCTGTATATGTTACTTTCCAATTAAAATAAATCTTTAAAAAATTGACAACGAAAGAGAAAATACCACTTAAACACAGTAACTATATTTTGGCTCTAAAAAGTTTTTTATTTTTTTTATCAGCTTACATATCAGATCGTGAACTCTGAAAGTCAGTATATCAAACATTCATACTAATGGATTTAAACTATTTACCTCAACTATTCCCTCATCCTTAGAGTCTTTCTTCAGTATCAGTCTTCGTTTCTTTTTCAGAATTTAAACACTGTGCATTAACTTAGTGGAGTTTTCATTTTGCTACAGATTCTTCTGCAAACCGAGGATAATAGTAAATGTTCATCAGATTTGTAGCAAAAATGAAGTGCAGTGCTACACAAATCTCATTGCAAATAATGTTTACAATATTACAAATACTGAATAAATTTTAGTCATTATGTTGTCAGGTGTAATCATGAAAACATCTTTACTGATCTTCAAAAATGGAATAAGTTGTTTAGACACTGGTTCAGTCACTAAGCATTTCTTTACATTTTAAATCTTTAATGAGGATCATAGATGACCAACTCATGCATTATTAATGTTCAAATTAATGAAATAAGGTTACTTTCTGATGAAAATTTCGAAGATCACTTTCAGTTTTAGAAGTTTAACTCGACACAAAGGATACTACTAATAGATTCTGATTTCACTTTCTCTCCAATTATATCCATAAATTGTTCTTAGAAATATAGAATAAACTACAGAAAGAGAAATGAAACTTATAGTGATAATAGCAACAAGTCCTTCCTAGATGGTCAGCATTAATTTAATTTTAAATAGTGTGCCAAGTAATCAGATAACACTCTCTTAAGCAAAAAAAAGGTACTCTTTTATCAGATGTAGAGAAAAACAAATTGAATTTCAGAAAATAAGTTCCTTGACAAAACACAGATGGGAAATACCAAAGTCTCGATTCAGTGCCAGGTTGCTCAACATCAAACTCCAAATTGTCAAGCATTATACAAATTTAAACCATTATATTCAAAAATACAACACATCCTCTGCACTTTTCATGTCTGAATGCTGTTCTGGGATCCAAAAACTGCTCTATGCTGCCACCTAAAACTTAGATGGAAAAATTGCCCAATTTAAAGACCTCTAAAATACCTTATAAAGGACAAGCAACCAATTGCTCAATTTAACCTGCACTTTGTCAGTCCTTTAAAAAACATTTCCTGTCAGTAATGCAATGGACCTACAATTGCACTAAAATGTACAAGACATAAAAAGTACTCTAACACTTTTATAGCCTTAAAACAACAAATCATATTTTTATAGGATGGAACTTGTCACTTGCAGAATTTTATAATTCTTTGTAGTGTCTTGTCATCATGGTGTCTCTCTTTTTTTCCCCAATATTTTAGAGATCACATGAACACAAGGGAAAGAAACACATGCTGTTCCAATCTATCATTCCAATGAGCACTTTGCTTCCTACAAATGTAGGAGGAACTACTAAATCACAATTACAGTTAACTGGAGACTCATCTGTGCCAGGCTCAGCCTTTTAGGGAAAGCAGATTTTGTACAGAGAAACAGACATATTGGTGAATGCTGAACCTTTAATATAGAGCTAGATAACAAAAATAACCTGGAAACTCTGATTATTGCATATAATTCTGACTTTTTTTGCTTTATACTATTCATACTCGAGGAGAAAGTGGGCAGTTTTTCTCCTCTGTTAATGACTTTTCTTTTCCTTTCTTTTAAATTGGAAAGGCAGATATACAAAGAGGAAGATCTTCCATCCACTGGTTCAATCCCTAAGTGACTGCAATGGCCAGAGCTAAGCTGATCTGAAGCCAGGAGCCTCTACCACGTCTCCCACGCAGGTGCAGGGTTCTAAGGCTTTGGGCTATCCTCTACTGCTTTCCCAGGCCATAAGCAGGGAGCTGGACGGAAAGTGGAGTAGCCAAGATACCCACCAGTATCCATATGGGATCCTGGCAGATCAAGCTGAGGGTTTAGCCACTAGGCTATTGTGTCGGGCCCTGTTGAAAATTTTTATTCCAACCTTTACTGTTTCCATTCCAAAATGGTACTGTTCTTATCATTGATGATCATTCCTGAATATCAATAACTGTGAAAGTTAGGAATTGTTACCTCACACATTCCTTTCTGTTCTGCTTTACCTATAAATACACATTACATTTCAAGAATTTTAATTCAAAATTCAAGAAACTCAGAGGAAGTCTACCATGCAAAGGTTCTTATTTATGATTTGACCTTTATGCTGAACCCTCTGGATCCATCACCACTTTTGGTCCCAGACCACATTCATGATGATCAGTCACGAAGTTGTGCCCTTGGGATTAAAATCTTGGCACCGTAGAAGATGTGATCTGTTTTTTAAAACACACATGTTTGTGTTAAACCATCGACATACTACCTCTTTGGTTTCTTTACATTCCTCTTAAGCACTTTCTTTCATTAAGGTTGACAATACCGACTGAAAGTCTCTGTCTTTAACTACCTATCTCTTTATTTTTCTTCTTGATTATTTACTTCTGCAGCTCACCTACCTACCTACCTACCTTCCTACCTTCCTACCTTCCTTCCTTCCTTCCTTCCTTCCTTCCTTCCTTCCTTCCTTCCTTCCTTCCTTCCCAACTATGGAAGTGCCTGCCACCCATATAGGGGGCCTGAATTGAGTCCCTGGCTCCCCAGGTCAGATCTCTGTCTTATAAATAATGAATGAAAATGCATACATATTGTTGAACTTTCCTTGTTTTTCTGCTTGCTATTAATGCTGTTCTAACTAATAAATATTTTCAATTAATAGCATGAATTTTAGTGTTCATGCAAGTGAACAAAAGTCAAGCCCAAATCTCAGGTAGATAAGTTAACTCAGGTGGTAGTGTCATGCCATAACAGGGTAAGTTGTTGCCTTTGGTGCTGCCAGCAACCTATACAACTCAGTTCTGTCTGTCCCGCCTCTGATCCTTAATGCACCTTTGACAGCAGTGGAAGATGCCCGATTTTTCCCCTTGTCTTGCCCCCTCCCACCCCACAGAGGAGACTTAGAAGAAGCTCCTGGCTTCAAGTTTTCACAGCCCCAGCAGCTGCAGCCATTTGTACAGTAAACTAGCAGATGAAAGATCTCTGTATCTGTCCCTGTCTCTCCTCTCTCTTTCAAATCTATACTTAAATCTTAAAAAAACTTAACTCATGGGCTCAGCTCCATGGCTCAGTGGCTAAAATCTTCCCCCTTGCAAGCACCAGAATCCCATTTGGAAACAGGTTATACCTTCCCTTCTGGCTCTTTGCTTGTGGCCTGGGAAAGCAGTAGAGGACAGCCCAAAGCCTTGGGACCCTGCACCCGTGCGGGAGATTTGGAAGAAGCCCTTGACCATTGTGGCCACTTGGGGAGTGAACCAGCGAATGGAAGATCTCCCCCGCCCCTCTGTATATCTGCCTTTCCAACCTAAATAAATAAATAGATATATTTTGAAAAGTTAGCTCATCCTCCAACAATAAACTTCCAGAAAAGAAGAAAACAGGGCAATTATTCAACTTCTTGAAATCTGAGTGCTTTCTCATTTTGAGAGCCAGCACAGCATTTCAGAAGTAGGTTTTTGCTCTATAGTTATCAAAAGTTGGCTCTGCTTAAATTCTGACTTTAAATTTATCTTTAACCAGCAGCTGCTGTTTTATAAAAGTCTCAGTGCTGTTAGATAACTTAGTACTGTCCTGTTTAATCAAGATTTTCTAGAACTGTGCTTGTTCACACTGTGGTTTGCAGAATTGCTGTCAGTTAATCCATAGTATTTTCTAGCAGAAATCTGTTTCATATCCTAGATTTCTGGTACATTGGTTTTTCTATGTCTATTACAGTGTTGAGCTCTCTTTATTTATTTAAACTAGAGTTATACACAGCTAAGGAGAGAGACACACAGAGATCTTCCATCTGTTGGTTCAACCTTCCATCTGTTGGCTGGGCCAGGAACAATGAACTTCTTCTGGGTCTCTCACATGGATTCAGGGGAGCTGAACACCAGGGCCATACTGCACAGCTTTCTCAGCTATGTTAACAGAGAGCTAGAGCAGCCAGGACTCAAGCAGCCACCCAGACAGTGGCTAAACTTGATGTACTACAACACCAACCCTGAGAATGTTTTTTGTTTTCTTAATACATAATTATAGATTTATTTTTTTCCCTCAATACAAATTTGTGAGCATAGAGGAATAAGCTTCCTCCCTCCTTATATAAAGCTGCCCCATTTTATTTCAGTGATTCATTTTAGTGCTATTTTATACGTATATTTAATATATGATAAATATATGTAAATAAGCATGAAAAAATGTACAAAAACCTCTATTATGTCTAATTATTTTCTCTCACAAGACTTCATTCTGTTTTTCTCAGGAACCTGGCATTCAATTAAAATTTCTTACTTGTGAAAGTTGGTAAGAAACTCTTGGTTTTAGTGCATGAATTTTCAAAAATCTCCCAAATTCCCCTAAAATTAATTTGCCAAGAGTCAATTATCCTGATGGACAATTTATTGACTGAAACCTCCTCTTACTCCTTCCCCCAGATGAACTCTTCCCACTCTGCCCTCCAGCTTTTATCAGATTCATCAGCAAGGACAAGGTGGAGGCAAAGATCTTTTCTTTCTTTTTTCTTTTTAATCTTTAAAATTATTTATGGAACAAAATGAAAGTGAGATACCTAAAATATTATGGAAATCTCAACAGCTGTTCAAACCATAAAACTCAATTTGAATTGCTGTAAATTATGTAAATGAGTAAAAAAAACAAGCACATTTAGCTAATTGGTCTTTCAGTAAAATTGGCTGGTCAGTGAAATGGATTTGGCAAATAAAGTTGGAGCTTGAGTTACAAAGGGTAATGAGGGAAAAATCATGAAATGAACAAGCAAGCAGTAGTGGATGAATTGCAAAGTTCTAGGAGTAGCCAAATGAGAGACTAGCTAAATCAATTAGTATTTCACCACAACACCCACCTTTCTACTTACTCGTGGGAAAGGTATATTTCCTTGTTAATAAACCTAGGATGTAAGCTTTGATATTTCCTAGAAAGGTTAAAGACAGATGCTTTGAGCACAATCTGAAGCAGATGAGAACCCTTCGCCATTCAGTATTATTGCAGACAAAATTCACTGTAAAAACCAAAGCTATTTTGATACACATGCAAAAGAAAAAGATTTTACTAAGATTGACATTCTCTTCCAACCCCCAACTGAGGTGCTGAAATTCAGTTTGGGCACTAACATCTGGAGTTAACACAGATTTCTACAATGACTTAGGACATCAGCGGCACTTCAGGGGTCCAAGCACTATGATCAATAAGCTACAAGTTTGGAGTTTTTCATGACTCCTTCTGATTCACAAAACAGAATGACTCCAAATCCTTAAAGTTTCATAAAACATTCGAATGAGGAAGACCAGCCAAATAAAAAGACCTACGACAAAGTTTCAAACAGAATGCAGAGCTTCTGGGCCTTCTATTGGTATAAAGGTTTGCGCAAGCCTCTCGGTGTGTTCAAAACCCTGGAGGTTCCACTAAACATCATCATGTGGAGTTTTGCAGCACTTTTGTAAGGTGGGCGTGATTGACTGTTTGCGTCACTGGCCATGTGATTCAGCTCCATCTCTAACTTCCACCATTATATTGGGCTAATACTAGGTCTCAACCCTTCAAGCACAGGGTTGCTTTGTCTGCTGACCAGCACCAAACATACATGAAGCTATGTAAGAGCTAATCATGAGTCATTTCATTAAAAACACAAGGACAATCCTACCTCTTGCAAAAAACAAAACAAAACAAAACAAAAAACATGCTGGCCTGTAAAGTCTTGGGACCCTGCATCCCTGTGGGAGACCCAGAAGAAGCTCCTGGTTTTGGATCAGCTCAGCTCTTGGCCGTTGCAGTTGCAGCCAGTTGGGGAATGAACCAAAGGATTGAAAATCTTTCTGTTTTTCCTTCTCTCTGAAAATCGGAATTTCCAATTAAAAATAAATAAATCTTGAAAAGAAAAAAAAAATCATGCTGGCATCCCAAGCAAGAGCTTAATCCTCACTGTCAAAATACCAGTTTTCCCATTCTCTGGCCTTTTACCTGGATATCTTCACAGAATTGTGTCAATGCCAGAAATAATAAAGGAAAATGTACATATAATAGCTAGCAATCTTCATTAAAGCCTTATGAGTATTATATTTTTCAAAGAAGGGCATTAAATCATTGGAACGTTAGGTATTTTGGTCCAACTCATGTGCTCATCAGGATGCCCAGACTATGCTGGAGAGAAGGACTAACTGGGTCTTTATCCCAGAATGAGATTAGGGTTGATGTGACCTTTCCCTCATAAGCCCTTAAATATGAAGCTGTTTTAGTATTTACTTCAAAACTGAATAAAAAGTTTTACAGTAAAAATTTAAAAAAATTTGCATCAGAGATATGATCCAACGTCATTATAATTTATTTCATTTTATTTAGTATTTATATATAATTATGAGTTATTTTTATTTTGATGATTTTTGACATAGTCAATTAGGGTGAGTAGGGTCAAGGGCTACAGGAATGTGCGTGAGAGCACCATTTCCACATTCTCTGTTTTGCCTTCCTGTATCTGGGGGAAGGAGGGAGAAAAGGAGAAGCTACACCCAGCCTCCCAAATGCCTCTGCACCCTGGGATGGAGACAAACAACTGACACCACCCCAGAGTGCCTGAAGTGGGGCATGCTCTGAGGGTTGTGCTCATGAGGTTTTGATAGTTCAATAGTTCTGAATTACTGCCGATCTTGCCACTCCAAACTCGATGAAATCTCTCTAGAATCCACTGGTTGACATAGTCCACCTTAGAGTCTCTGGCCAGATATTCACTGTCAACACTTGGCTGGGGTAGTTGATCGACTTGTTTTGTTCTCCATCCTCTGTTGTGGTGCCACATGTCCTCTGCAGACTCCAATACACTGCCATACTCTCCATTGTACACCTGGATATGCTGTTCACTGCTCCAATTGAGCCACTGAGGAGGCCCATTTGACCCAGGCACTCCAAGGTCAGACCTTGGAACCTGCACTTCGCCTCATGGTTGGGGTTCTGAATCCAGTGATTCAGTTAGTGGGATTCCCATAAAACTTAATCTGAGGTGATCCCAGATCTGATTCTTGTACTGTGCCCAGTACAGGGTCCGACATAGTCGGTCACCCCATTCAGCTTATGCACATGTTGGTGGTTGCAATTGCTGGGTCAGTTCTGTTTCCAGCCCTGTCTTCCACACGCACCAATGGGTGTTGCAGCCCAGTCCAATCTTGCCCACCACACACTCAGCTTTCATGTACACTAGTGAGAAATTCAGCCTAGTCAGAATGACCAGCAATAGCCCCCACCAGGCCCTCCTCCTGCCCTGGTTCCCATGTTTGCCAGTCTATAGAGCAGATCGGTCCAGTTTGTCCCACATCCCATTCAGCTCTCATATATGTTGATGGGCATTGAAGCCTAGTTCAATCCAAGCGGTGCACTATCTAACCTACACCAGCAGGTGCCTCTATCCAGCCGACACCAGCAGGTGCCACTCTCTGTCTAGCCATGCTTGCCTCAGTCCTGGTTCTCATGCTCAGCAGTTTGAGTGGCAACCCAAGAAGGAGGTGCCCACTATTTCCCTACTGGACCCACCCCAACTCCCAGATCTTGTACTTTCCAGGTGTTTCTGCAGTTTAACTCGACATAATTTCCCCCTGTGCTCCCTGTAGTGGTTCTTGCACTCACATGCAGGGACTGTGTCGCGACAGAGGAATTATTTACTTAAAAGGCACAGAGACAAACACACTGGTAGAGAAAATGAGAGTTTTCTTATCAGTTGGCTTACTAGTGCCTACAATAGCTGGGGCTGGCCTAACCAGGAGCCCAAAAGCACAATACAGGTCATCCATGTGAGTGGTAGAAACACAGGTATTTAGGTACCTGCGCTTTGCTGGGTGTATTTATCAGCAAGAAGTTGGAAATTTCAGTCAGGGTGGTACTTGAATGTAGGCGCTCTAGTTCGGCTAGTCAGCATCTCAGTATATGGGTCTTTACCAATGTGCCAAACACCTACTGTAGAGATAGGATTTGCATTTACTTTTGTTTGCAAGATTCCACACTTATCTCTCTAACATCTTGTTCAGTGTGCTCTGCTCCCAAGAGACACACTGTGTAGCTTAAGATGTGTTGCAGCCAAGCAGTTTGTTTTTCTCAAGGAATGTTATTATCTAGTGATTGCCACTCTGCTCTTGACGGGGAAGTTGTTTAGACAACTAAAACAAAAACAAAAACAAAAACCAACCAAAAAAACCGTTCTTTAGCTTCTTTGTTGCAACAAAACAGTGAAAGATACTTAGCGACTAATGCTAGAAAACTTTAAACGTGGAGCACACTGGCCCAGAAAGGAAAAGCACTTATGTTAGTTAAATCTGTCAGAAAATGGCAGAATCCACGACAAGTGCATTTAAGCAGACATTGTTTTTTCTGATATTTTCTTCGGCACTGCTGAAGTGGGTTTCTATTAAAACTTTCAATTTTCTCCAATTGTTAACTGTCTGCATGTTCAAAGTTGCCATGGGCTTTCCAAGACAATAATATGAAATGTCATAGAGGTGCTACATGCTTTGAGCCATGAAAACACATTCTAGCCTTGGAGTTGTAGTTTAAGGCTATTATAGAGTGAATTCGGGTTTCTCAGTAATCTTTCCTCTTGAAAGGAAAACAGGCTATGACTTACATTTTTTATTCTCTTGCCAAAATGATGATGAGGCAACTTGGAGTCAACAGAAGTTATTTAACAAGTAATCAGAATTCTATTCACCATCTGGGATTTACTTTAAAAAGTCCATGGACCCTTTGACTAGATAAAACAAAGCAGGAAAAAAAAAAGTCCATGGAAATGGAGCTAAAAATCTAAGTTTATCTTGTTGCAAAATTTTAGAAATTCATATACAGAAATTTTCCACAATATATACTTTCCATTGTCTTAAGATTCCAGATAGGCATGGATTTGATTTATTTTTTAAATTAGGACATCTTTTGATTCTATTTTTACATGACTTTATTGAAGCAACCTTGTATTTTTACAGATTGTCCTCAACTTATGATGTATTCTGACAAATCATTTGTAACTTGAAAATGTTTGAGAACACATATTATTAGCCTAGGAAAAGATGACATTTCAAGATATAGTTTGAATGATTATTACTGTTTCACCATCACAATTTGAAAAACTTTAAATAAAGCCTTGGTAAATAAGGGACCATCTGTGGTTACCATATCTAACCAGGGACATGATAATACCTGTCACTGGTGTTCATTAGTATGTTGGCAACCAGCAAGATCAGAATGACTAGGAAAAGGCAAATTCTTGTGGCCAGTGTAGAGTTTAGAAGTTAGTGCTTTCTGAAGATAATCCTGATGCGTGTTACAGTTTGAGCAATGGTCTTAGTTCATTCTTTTAGATGAAGCACTGTATATGCTTTGTAAACTATAAATTTACCTAGGGTTAATAAATAATGGTAACATCACCAACTGTGAATAATACCACAATTCACATAATCACAGTCACCTTGCAAATGTTTATGACATCAACGCACGAAACTGGTAAATTCTTCTGCTTAAAGGAGATGGGAAAAGATCCAAAGATTAAAAGAAACTCAGTGTTAGGTGCAAAAGATAAGCACCTGGGTATACATGCAGAAAGAAAGAGGAAAAAAGAAGTGTGAATGAAAGGGAATTACTCTACTTTTAATTTTTTTTTAAATGAGCCTTTCTATATATAAGAGTGAGACCAAAAGAACCGTGTCAGCACACTGTTGAGTAAGAGGGACCTACTTTCTACTGCTCTACCTGTCTTCACAAAACTGGTCTATGACTAATTAACAAACTAAAATTAATACTAATGATTAAGTTACACACCTTGTTTGTCTTACCACCAATTCCTTATCTTAGCTGATAAAATTCCTTTCAAATTCCCCTTGTAAACAATCAAGTAAACAAAAACCAACTACTGTCTTCAACTTGGTATTTGTTCAATTTATTGTCTTGTAGTCCTAGTGGTTAGACAGATTGGAACACATGAATTTATGTTGAAATTTCCAATTCCTCACGACCTTCTCTGACCATAGCTGCTGTAATTTTATCTGACAAAACCCAAATGGTGACTTCACCCACTGTCTGTCCATATTCCTCATATTTTCACATGCTGTAGTATTTCACCTTAGAACCCTCTTCTTCACGATTTTCCCTTAAACAGATTCTCATCTAGTTGTACGATGGTCCCTTTATAGCATTTTATGAATATATTTTCCTCTTAAATTTTAAGTGTCTTGGACTTTTTTCTTGACTTGTTTTTAAATATTGATATGAATTTCTATAATCTCAATTATTCATTGTATTCTCTAGATTTGTTAATTACTCTTTCCAGTCCTTCGTTCCCAGATCTAAACTCTTCTATTCTGAAGTCCTGATTCTCAGGCATCCTACATATATAATATGCCCAAATGTTCTTATTGTCTATTTCTTACCCAACTAATCCAATATTTCTCCAATGTTACTTTCCAGTCTTGTTTACTCATACAATCTAGGACTCTGAGGGCCTACTGGATTTTTTTTTTCTCATAATACTCAGATCACGTAATTATCCACCTTCTATTTATTACACATTTCAGTTCCAAATATTCCATTACATTACCACCATCAGTGCCTTACACATGTCTGAGTCCTCCTAACAGCCAGTTTTAGCCTCAGGATTTGACAAAAATTTTGATCCTTCAGTGACCTGTCAGAGTAACAATTCAGTCTTGTAACAAACATAAGTAGCTCCTCAAAACTCTGTTCTTAGCTTCTGTCATCCTCCATGAAATACACCATTCAATATATAAAAATTGCAGATATTGTCCCATTTATCTGTGCTTTCACCAGGATGATGTTTCTTTCACATTACTGACTCTTACTATCTTTCCTTCCTCCCTTCCTCCCCTACAATCCATTTTTGCCTGGTTGGTTCTATCTCGTTTTTGCCCACAGAGTTGCTGAGATCTTTTTTAATATTCCCAGACAGAGGAAGCACATTTAAAAAATTTCACTTGAAATACTGAATTAAATTTTGTTGTTTATATGTCTGTATCCTTGAGATTCTAAACTGTTAGGGATTTATGACAATGGGCTATTTACTATTGCAACTATAGCAAAGTCCTTAATTCCTAGTGTAAAATAATCATGTACATTGTTACAGAAGATGTATATATGTAAGTATGCAAACACCATATAAAATATTTAGTGATGACAAATGAAAAATTCTCTTTCCCACTACGTATGGAAACGTCAAAATCAACTCCTCGGGTGATTAAGGGCCTTGGCATTGTATTAAAGTATCCTTGGGGGTTCACCTCATTGAGGAAACATGGAAAATGTTTCCAAAACGTAGGAATCATGGAACATCACCAAAAAATAGAGACCTTTAGGCATTTTGAATGAGTGGCATTCTAGAATATGAGAAAGAAATGAAAGGAAAATCTAGAGAAGGAAATGGATCCTAAATGTCTGATAGCATTGCAGCTACCTGTAAGGCGTGCAGGGTTCACTCAGGAGGCAGTAATGGTGTTGTTGAGGGAGTGATGTGTCATGGACTTTCGGAGGGATTGCGTCAGCAGTACGAATATGGACCTGACATAGCATGAGAATACAGGCAAAAAGATGAGAAGATTTGTATCTGATTAAAACTAGAATCAGTGCAAACAAAACATAATGGGAGCAACAATGCACATACTTCTAAGTGTTTCCAAAGGAATAATTTCACTTAATTACATTAGCTCATCAAGGATATGATAGCGTTAGTTCCTTTTACCAGGGAATCAGGAGATACAGAGACATTGAAGCAAATGTACTAATACTAGTTAACCAGTAGATTGCTTAACTAACCTGTCAACTGTCAACCTCATCTAACACACAATTTAGATATTACTAGAATCAAGAAGTAATAGTGCTTATGAAATTGAAAATGCAAACACTGGGAAGAGACTAAGAAAGCTCCCCATCTTCTATCTTGTGGATTAGTCCAAATAAGAAACATGTTTATGTATGTGCATGTGGTGCCCATTTACAGATAATCATGATGGTGATTGATAACACAGTTGTAAGACATGGTTAAAAATTTTAATCATAAGATTAACCTTCAAATATTTGTGTGCTATTCTGACATTTCAATCTGACAGATACATGAGACAGACAAGAAATTGATAAAACGCAATTTTGAGCTTACCCAAATGTGTCTCATCCTTTAGATATCTGTAATAAATATTTAAGCCCTGCATTCTAAGTACTTACTTAGTGAAAATTGTACTTAGCCCTCTTTTCTCTCTCTGTCAATCTTGGGATTTATTAGCCTATTTGAACAAAACTGGAAGTTTTGCAGCTAAAAGCCATAGATTATTTGTGACTTATACTTCTCTGAAACTACTCTTTTCAAGAAGAGTAGTAAGCTCATAGATGGCAAATCCAATGATGACTTTTAATTCTCATCTTGCTTGACTGCATTTTAAACTTTTCTGTTTCCCTAGTAAAATGCATTCTGATTCATACAGTATCTTCAGGAGAGGAGCACATATAAGTTACGATAATAATGGAAAGACAGATATAATCTTACAGTAGCTAACTCTCTTGAGAGAACGTTTGCAGCTGAATAAATTCCCAAGGGAAGGCATTTCACCAGTACAAGCGCCTATGAGGAAAACGCAGTAGTGTTGGTATCTAATCTATGGAATCACGTCAGGGGCGCAGCAAAAGACAATAGAGTTAGGTGACAGTTTGCACTGATGAGGAAAAAGAGAGTAGAAGAATCATCAAATACACTCTTACAACAATGATCAACCGAAGAAACATTAAATGAAGATTTGACTAAAAAACAGGGCCTGGTGTGGTGGTCTATTGGCTGAAGTCCTCACCTTGAATGCACAGGGATCCCATATGGGTGCCGGTTCTAATCCTGGCAGCTCCAATTCCCTTCCAGCTCCATGCTTGTGGCCTGGGAAAGCAGATGCGGACAGCCCAAAGCCTTGGGACCCTGCACCCACGGGGGAGACCTGGAAGAAGTTCCTGGTTCCTGGCTTCGGATCGGCACAGCACCAGCCCTTGCGGTCACTTGGTGAGTGAACCATCGGATGGAAGATCTTCCTCTCTGTCTCTCCTCCTTTCTGTATATCTTACTTTACAATAAAAATCAATAAATCTTTAAAAAATAAAAACAAATAAACAACAACAACAAAACCACAGACATAACTGAAGAAAAAGTTCAGGAAATGGAGGGATTTCAGTGACAACATTAATTTAAAGAACTTATTCTATAGCAATATATATTCAATGTCTATTATCTTTGTATTGTTGCTACTATTCACAATGAAAGGAAAAACAATGCAGGATTATTTTGTTAAAGCTCTCATAAATTACAATCTTTAATATAACATATAAAGATAATTAAAATTCAAAATTACTTGAAAATATCAAGTATATTATACAGAGAAAAACTTTGATATAGTAGCAAAGCCTGATCTAACAGGGATATGTATAGTGTGTGGATGCGTGGGTATGGTATTGTATGGTATGGTATGGTATGGTATGGTATGGTATGGTATGTATATCTGTGGAAGAGAGAGCTAGAGAAAGAGGGAAAGAGAAAGAAAAAAAAGGGCTAATACAGTTTTTACTAAGTAAAATGTAATTTAAGGCTTAAATAGTGATAGCAGATATCTAAAGGGTGAGACACATATTGGGTGAGCTGAAGGGAAAGCGGTGAAATAATAAATGAAAGCAAAGGTAGTCTTTGACTAGGACTGTCTACTTTCTACCAATAGTCTGTTTGTTTTGTTTGTTTTTTGATTAAGGCATGTACAACTGACCCCAATAAATCATACTGACAATCAAAAGGACCCAGTGATGTTAAAGTTTTACATTATCAAACCAAAGCTATATTATTATTATCTGACCATGTCAAAACTCTGGAGAATCAGAGAGCCAAATTTCCCAAAAGGCTACTCAGTGTGATACAACAATGAAAAGTCCCCTTTGCTTTTATTTTTATACCCTTTAAATTTTAATCTTTACAAAATATAACCAGTGATAATATAATGTTAAGTGCTTATTTTTAAATTATTATCACCTTCTCTGTCTTACATGGAATATAGCTTTGAAACAACGATATGCCTTTTCTGTTTCTGTTTTGTTCATCCTTTCTTTATGAACCTGATGTGTTCTGCTCAGCTCATAGAACACATAGGTATTTCACAGAAGGGAAGTGTGGCTCAATTATATAATCAAAGATAAGCCAACGAAGATCTGATAAGTAAATTGTTTTGTCCTTTTACTTTCACTGTTGGAAAGTTAGGTTTTTGATGCGAGAATAGTAGCCATTAGCTAGACTTTGGATGAATACAATAGATCACAATGGGACAAGAGATGTGGGGAATCATTTTTAGAACCAAGTATATGAATCCAGGCTCAGTGTCCAACTAAAAATGCTACTCTTTGAAATGAAACTGAAACTCAGGGTTGGGAATTGCAACATTATGTACATTATCAACCTACTGCTTTGATGAAAACCATGGAATGTACAGCATGTCTGAGCTAAAGTTCAGAGGCTTCAGCAATCCTAGAGAAGATAGGATCTAAGCCTTCTCAGAAGAACAGGATGAGACAGCAGAAAATAAATCTCTTCATGCTTAGAAATAGAAAACGAATTTCAGTAAGAGCCAACATGCTGTACCTTTCTTCTCATGTTTTCATCAAAGGATCTAGGCATGTTTAACTTGTGTGGTCTGGCCTCCAATGATTTCTGTAGGCTGACTTAAGATTTCTTGCTCAGACTTTTGTTGTATTGCATGTTTTTATTTTAGATTTGTGATATGATGAGCTGAACATTTGAGAAGATCCTGCAGCTTTCTCTGTCGTTCACATAAAACAGTCCTTCAAAAATGATCTTTCAAATACTGTTGAAAGGAATACTTTCAAAGGAATGTTTCCTCTGCATTATGAAGTAGAAAGCTGGGTTGTCTTGCTGGATTATCTGAGTGAAGAACCTGACTTCAAAAGAAAGGAGAAAGAATGATTCTGTAGAGCTTCAATGATAAGAGCTCCTAAGTCAACTTTTCTGTCCAAATAAATGTCTTTTATAGCATGCCCATGATTGTATTAACATATGTCTGTTCAAGCTATGTGTTGTGATCATGTGGACTCCTTCTAAAGAGCTGTATCTTTATTCCTGGTGATCTGCTGATGTTTATGTTGGCCCCAATCAAGAGACTTTCCAATAATAGTAATGATGATGATGATGATTTGTATACTGCTGGACTAAAAGAATCAGTATGTCCCTAGGAAGGGCAACAAAAAAAAAAAAAAGAGAGAGAGAATGAGGGATTGTTAGTTTACTAATACACTTCCCAAATGCCCCCAAACAGCCCGCACTGCGCAAGGCTCAAACCAAGAACCTGGAATTCCATTTGGGTTTCTTACGTGGGTGTTAGGAACCCAAGAAAGTTGCTTCACTGGATGCATTAGCATTGAGACAAATCTTTCAGAAGCAGAGTAACATTCATTTTGATCAGAAGTTCCAGATGGGATGCAGGCATCCAAGCAGAACTGCCTGGAGGGCTTGATTTGAAGTGACTTCTCAAAAAGAGAACAGAGTTGGGACCAGTGTTGTTGCATAGTAGGCTAAGCTTCTGCTTGAGGTGCTGGCATTCCATACGGTCACCTGTTCCTGCCTTTCTGCTGCTCTTGTCATCCAGCTCCCTGCTTGAGACCTGGGAAGGCAATAAAGAATGGCTCACATCCTTGGGACCCTGGACCCATGAGAGCAATCTGGAGGAAGCTCCTGGCTCCTGGCTTCAGATCAGCTCAGCTCTGGCCATTGCTGCCATTTGGGTAGTTTACCGTGGATGAAAGATCTCTCTTTTTCTGTCTCTCCTCTTTGTAACTCTGGGTTTCAAATGAAAATTAACTAAATCTTCAAAACTATTTTAAAAATAGAGTAGACAGCATATTATTTCTGTTTGATGTGGTTAATGTATACGTTTCTTGCATTTTTATTTTATGTGTATGTGGTTTGAATACCCTATATTCCCTTTTGTTAAGTGTATGACTAGAAAAGTTGCTTAACTTCTTTGGGCATTGAAGTGTTCATTAGTATTACAGGGGAAATGACATTATTTTCTACACGTTTTACCTCAAATGAATAAAATAATGCACATGACATGGAAATTTATGACAACTAGAAATTAGTTACTGTTTTTGCCGTTATTCATTCTACAGAGCTTGAGATGGGATTTAGGGGTGAGAGGAAAGAAGCATATATGATAATAAGGATCAAATTTAGGAAACTGTAAAACTCTTGTGATTAAGTTCATCATGATTTATAGTTCTTTTCTTTGTATAACCCACTTCTTCCACCTATGATTAGAAATCACCTATGCAACATCCAATGGCATTCTCTTGGAATTCACCAAATGTGTATATATCTTTTCACTTGCATATGTACTTACTTTAAAACTTAACTGTCTTCAGAAAATATCAAACTGTCTAAGCCAAAAGTAGCTTTTAAGACTCTTCTATGATCAGTAATTCCTCCTCTGTCCAAGATATTAAAGTCATTATATCAGCCTTGATCCTCTTGTAATACTGTTAATGAAATTCAAATATCTATCCTGCAGCTAAATTCTTCCAGCTGAGAGGCTGAAGTTGACTGAAGTCCTTGAGAGTTGGGTATGAGTAGCCGATAGAAGCCTTTGGTCTCTGATAAGTTTTCTGCTATTACCTATGCACTGACAGAGGTATCTTCCACACTTTCATCTTACATGACAGTCACTGAATACTAATGAACAGGCTTAGGCCACTTTTAGTGATTAATTTTTGGAAAACTTATTTGGATAATAGGCACACAGTCTGAATTTTCTTCTAGGTCAGATAATCTGTCAGAAGAAATATCTGTTACCTTTTCACAGACAACAAAAACCACAAATAACCCCAGATCTCTACCATTTGCCTTAGTGTTACGTGATGCGTCCTTTTTTCCCCCGCTACTTCTCCAAGCGTAAAATTTGAATAGCATTGAAGAAAGCAGAGAAAATTAAAAAAAGAGAAAATTTAAATAGTTGGTATCCAAACAAATTCAAATTTGGATTTAGATTGTGTTCTATGCTCTATTCATCATGTAGGCTATGAAGTATCCTGAATGAAGTGTGCCACATATACACCATTTTCTACTACTGTGGCAGTGACAAGAATTAGCTCAATTTGCCTCTTCATTTCAGTGAAATGTTTCAAACATTTCTAGAATATCTACAATGTTATGGAAAGAATATGACATAACTGTTCTAGCATAGGGTTCCTAGTTGTTTAGTTTGATGTGGCTCAGCTCTGGCTACTGTAGGCATTGGGGGAATGAAACAAATGATGAGAGAGACCACCATCTCTGTCCCTCCACTGTTCCCACCCTCCCAACTTCTTCTTTCTCTCTCCTTGCCTTTAAAATAAGTAAAGATACTTTAACATATATTGCTGAATATATGACTTGCTTTCTTCTCTTCTTCCTTTTATATTTTCCATGGATTATAAAATCTTTGCTTTAAGCCATAACCCATTGCATTTGTATCTTCTTACAAGCCACCCTCAAACAGGAACCACTGGTATTTATCGCTATCTCCATGTAATGAAGCTCCTGATATAACTCATAGTATAGAAATATACATAGATGAACAGTTTTTTCTGTCTTCATTTTAAAATATCTTGCTTAATTATTGAGAATATATTATTACAGTAGTTGCATCTATCAATGCATTGGCAAAATGAAATACTGCCCTTTCTAGCCAGAAATGGCTAAATTCGATAAATGATAGTTTCTGTGATTAAAGCTGGCTAAAAGCACAAACATGTTCCTAATTTTCAGGTGAAAATAAAAGGGAAGTTAATCTCAAATGGAGACAGTTAGGACGAAGGTCCTACAAAAGCGAACACAACCAAGATTACCTAAAATGTAAGATTTTGCACAGCAAAGTAAAGAATCTGCACGGTGAAGAGACAATCTACAGAAAAGCAGAAAGTATCTGTAGACCATCCAGTTGAAAAAAAAAGATGAATTTCCAGGATATAAAAGGAAGTAAAATTTTAAAAAATCATAACAGAAAACAACTCAATTAATAAAATGGGAAAGACTTAAAATACACATTTCTAAAAATAAAATAAATAGCCAAGAAGCATATAAAAAGTTCAATATCACTAGTCCTCAAAAAGGAAAGCAAATCAAAAGCCCATTTCCATAGCATCTCACAAACGCTATAAGCAAACAGGTGTTTTCAATGCTGCAGAGAAAAGAGAAATTCTTACACTGTTGGTGAGCATTTGAATTAGCAGAGCTGTTACGGAAAACTGTATGGAAGTTTCACAGAAAATTAAAAAGAGAACCAGAATACCCAAAGAGATACCACTGCTGGCATGCCTCCCATAGGAGATGAAACCACTCTGTCAAAAAAGACATCTGAACTCGCTTGTTGTTTACAGTACCATTCATCATCAACTGATGAACGGATACTGCACATGTGAAATATGTCTGTGTGTATGTATGTCTGTGTGTACGTGTACATATGTGATACACCGTCATCTTCAACAACTTGAATGGAACTGGAGGTTATTACGTTAAGTGATGTAAGTCAAACACAGAAAGACATAAATCCTATGGCCTCACATATAGAATCTAAAAACACTGATTTCACAGAAGATTAAAGTAGTACAGTGGTTATCAGAGATAGGGGAACGTTGGCAGGTGAAGGGATGAGACAAGATTGAGTACTAAGTTCTACTAGTTACACTGAGGGATACTAGTATGTGTACTAAGTATGTGATAGTTTGATGTAAGTACATGTTCTGAGGTTATACTACACAGTAAGGTGACTATTAAACAGCAGTGATTTTGAACCTAGAAGAAATACTTCAGCTTGTTATCACCAGGTAGAAATGATACATGCTTGAGATTCGTTTATCCTGACTTGACATTACATGATGGATACAAGCACCTTGGTTGAAATCTATGCTCCAAAAGCTTCACTTTAATGATTATTTTACCACAATTTAATGAACAGTAATTGCTACATTTTCTGGTTAGAATTTTTTTTTTCTTTTCCTGCCTTCTACTGCACTCTCTTACTCAACTAATTTCAAAATTTTAAGAGAATTAGGTGGGTTAACATGTCAAAGAAAAGAAACCAGAGATTTCTCCTAATTAGCTACTTAGAGTACATGTGCATTTCTAAACTCAATGCTGGAAATTAAAATAAAAAGTACTGCTTTTAAACTATGAGGACCCACTTGAATAAATGAATATGAATATATATATATTCATTTATATATATATATATATTTTTTTTATCCTGAAAAATGTTGACTACATGAGTATTCAAAACATTATGAGCCGGTCCTGTATATGAACTAAAATTGAAATGTCAATGAGCTAATCATAGGTTGTGGCTAGGACTTGTTTTCCTTTTTTTTTTTTTTTTTTTTTTTTTCTTTTTAACATACTGGTTACTCAAAACCATGTCAATTCCATAACATTGCAAATTGCTGTTGATGTTATATTGGGACTCTTAATTGACTGTGATGATATTCTGCCAGCTCAAACTTCAGACCAGAAAAGGTCTCCCCAAGAAACTGTTGAACCAATCTGGACAATAAGTAGCTGGACTCTATGCTTGGTATATGTTTGCAATGAAAGAATCTTGATTGAATTTGAACTGTAATACTGCATCAAGGTGAAGGAATCCACCGGGGGGAGGGGAGGGGGAGGGAAGGGGGATTCCCAGAGCCTATGAAACTGTCACATAATGCAAAATAATTAACAATAAAAAAAAAAAAGAAAAAAAAAACATTATGGGATTTAGAATTTCAGTATACAAATTTAGGAACACACATATCCAAAGCTATGAATACTGCTCATAATATTTAGAGGACTATTACTAGAAAAATGATTCTTATTGCAAAAAGATTTTTAAGGATTTATTTATTTATCTGAAAGGTTGAGCTACAAAGGATAAAGTCAGAGACAGAGACTCAATTCGCTTCAATAGCTGAAGGTGGGACAGGCGTAAGCTATGAGCCTGGACCTCCATGTGGATCTCCCACTCAGGGAGAGGTGGCCCAAAGCACTTGGCTCATCAGCTGCTGCTTTCTAAGGCACATTAGCATGGAACAGCCAGGACTCAAACACTCATACGGCATGCCTGTGCCACAAGTGGCAACTTAACCTACCATGCCACAACACGGTTCTCTGAAAGATATTTTTAAGAGCAGAAACTAAGAGAACTGTGAAAGAAATATAACTTGTGTACAGGAAGCACTGAAAAATAGACTTTTAGATGAAAAGTGCTATATCTAAAGAGGCGAAACAAGCATAATGCTAGAATTTACTATCTGCTTGTAAAAAAGGACAAATTTGCTAAAAGAAGAAATATTTTAGCCAATGTGTCTTTAAAGAGACATGAACTGAAGCATTCAAATTTTTTTCCAGATAACATGGAGACTGCATAATCCAAATGCAATTAATGTGTATTTATAATGAGTTTCCCCATATCTTGATATTCTCTATAAAAATTTACCATCCTAAAACTTTGTGCTATTTTCATATCAATGAGAAAACTTTCAAAGATTCAAATATTAAGTAAGGTAAGGAAGAGAGGTACTTCAAAAGCTAATTCATCATGGTGATAAATCTTTGTCTTATGAATTAGAGACCAAGTTACTATTCAATATATTAACTAAACATCAAATGGGAAAATGTTCTACATTTTATAATTAAGATATATGCTCACCAAACATATAAAGCAATGATGTTCAGGTTTGCTGAATTTAAAAATAAAATCGAGGCACAACACTTTTAAAAGAGTTGACAGTATGTTTAAGTAATGTAACAAAGGTATTAGAAGATCAATCCAAATATTTTTAGATACCAGAACGGTCATTACAATGTACTGATAGTGACTTGTGCTTTCTAGTTTCCTGTGAATCGCAGGGAAGTGCGAAGCACCTGGTCAGGCACTCCAGGCCAGTGCAATGCTCCATGAACAAAGAATGTGATGTCAATCTTGTTATTTGGAGTAAAATTCAGCTACATTACACGTCAAAGTAATTATACACACACACACACACACACACACTACTGCATCTGTTAGGAAAACTAAGCAGCATTAAGTTAACAGTATTAAGTTTCTCCAGAAGGAGAATATATTAACTCACAATGATTCGTCACAGAATAAATTATCTGGGAACTAACAGAATAAGTTATCTGGGACTGGCATGGATAATTTTCAGGCCAAAAAATCATGTTTTCTCCTTTTTAATTTAGGATATTCAGATTTTCTAAAATTTCATATCCACTGAAATGTTAAGAGTAACAAGGAAGGTAAAAATTAAAAAAAAAAAAAAGGTTCAATATTAAAAAGCATGTGAGGCTGGTACAATGGTACAAAAGGCTAGTTCCCAGCCCTGTGGTGGTGGGATCTGATCTGCTCCACTTGATTCTGTTCTCTGACTGTGGCTTGGGAGTGCAGGAAGCATGTCACAAGTCCTTGGGGTCCTGAACCCACCTGGGAGACCAGGAAGAAGCTCCTGGCTCCCAACTCCAGGTCACCTTAGCTCTAGCCACTGTGGTCATTTGGGTAGTGAACAAAAGAAGACCTTTTCTGTGTCTCTCCTCTTTCTGTAAAAAATAAATAAATAAGTAAGTAAATAATTTTTCTGATAAAAGTTTAATATTTTTAAATGAATGTGTTTTCAGTAAATTTATTACTTTTTGAGAACATTTTACCTCAGTTAAAACTTCCAATTTTGGATGCCCAAATATCCAACTGAGGTGTTTTTTAGTTTTAAGCATTAAACATTTAATTACTAGAATAACTTGTCACTAAATAATTGGTTTTAAAAAAAGGAAGACATACTTTAAGTTAATATCAGATATTCTGAGTACGATTAAGAACTCTAGCATTCTAGACATATAAAGATGGACATATTATTTAATGCCACTAATACTATCTGAAAATAATAATCAAATACACACATATTAATTATTTTAGCTTTGTAGTACGCTTTCAAGTGAGCTACTGTGATACCTCCAGCTTGATTTTTTTTTTCCTTTTTTTGCTCAGGATTTTGATTATTCTGTGTCACTTGTAATTCCATGTGAATTTTAGGATTGCTTCTTCTAATTGAGTGAGGAATATCATTGGCATTTAGATAGAGATTGCATTGAATATATGGATTGCTTCTAGATATTACAGACATTTTGGTTATATTAATTCTTTCAACCCATGAGCAGGAATATCTTTTCATTTGTGTTTCTATTCCTGACAGTTTCTTTCATTAATGCTCTAAATTTTTAATTTTGGAAATTTTTCATGTCTTTGTTTAAATTTATTCTTAATATATTTGGCTTCTGTTAATGAGATTTTATTATTATTTTAAGATAAGTATTTATCACCCCAGCCCTGCACCATGTTCTACAACAGAAAAGCTGCCATGTAGCTGGCTGCCATTGGGGTTGGGCCCGGCCCTGCACTTGAATGGACCTGGAGATGCAGGCTTCTGGGGAGTCCGGGGACTCTACTGGGCAAGGTATCTCCACTTGGCTGCAAGTGTGTAAACTGAAGAGGGGCAGGTGGGGTAGGGCCAGATCACCCTTCACTCTCTGGCAGGTGCAGGAACCAGGAACACATCAGATGCATCTTCCTTGTCTGCCTGTCAGAATCATGTCATTCAGTTTACAGTAACAGAAAATGGACTAAGATTACTACTTGAAGTTTGTGGCTCTTACTTATAACAGCATTATTTTCATGCTCTTTCATTTCTTCCTTCAAAATAATAACAAAATTAACTTTTACATTAGCATTTGTGTACAACCCATCTAACTCGTTAGTTATAACTTTATATTCTGCCAATTGTGTCTTCTGCTGGTAATGACCATGTGTCTTCCAAAATGCTTGGGAAGTGTTACTGGAATTTCTCACAGATGATAAGATATGAAACCAAGATTTATTTGTGCAAAATGAAAACCCCTTTTCATTTTCTTTCTGTGAACTTAAGATATTTATTATATTGTTTTTCTGTTCTAATTCCCAGTCCTTACTGAAAGGTTATTTGTTTAGCAGATCACCATCTCCTACCACTAAAAACAAATCTATGAGATGGAAAATTTTAAAACAAATACTCAATTACAAAACAGGTTACAAATTTTCTGTATATTAAAATATTTATAACTGATGTGAGAGATCTGACAGTCTATGAATAATTTATAGCTTGCCTGAAGATTAGGCAACAACATTTTAAATTGTTTTCTATCTCTGATGCTCCAGTGGATATCTAATTTCACTAATTATTACAAATGTACAATTATGAATAATATTCTTGATAATTTGCTGAACTATAGATATTATGTACTGTAAAGTAAAATTTCAGTTATAAAATATTACATTTTTTCTGGAAGGATTTCTTCAATTTGTGAACTAGTGTATTTCACATTAGGTTAAAGTAAAGTATTTCATGTAATTTTTGTCTGTTTTGTATACTTGCGGGGCCATCTAAATAAAAAAATGCTTTGTGGAGAGAGCTAAGTAACCTCAGAATTTCTCAACAGACATATTATTTTTAATTATTTATTTATTTATTTTAAAAAAAGATGTATTTATTTTTATTGGAAAGTCAGATAAATAAAGGGGAGGAGAGACAGAGAGGAAGATCTTCAGTTGGTTGATTCACACCGCCCCCCCCCCCCAAGTGGATGCAATGGCCAGAGCTGAGCCAATCCAAAGCCAGGAGCCAGGAGCCTCTTCCAGGTCTCCCACGCGGGTGCAAGGTCTCAAGGCTTTGGATTGTCCTAGATTGTTTTCCCAGGCCACAGGCAGGGAGCTGGATGGGAAGCAGAGCCACAGGGTTTAGAACCGTTGCCCAAATTGGATCCCGGCATGTGTAAAGTGAGAACTGTAGCCACTTGGCTACCAGGCTGGGCTCCCACACAAATTCTTAAAAAAAAAAAAAAAAAAAAAAAAAATATATATATATATATATATATATATATATATATATCAGACATCAGTGTAGGCGTGTCACCATGAAAGGTTAGTGGATGCACACATTGAGCTGATAATGCCTTTAGCAGACACCAAGAGTTGAACAGATCAGCAGCTAAGCCTCTGACAGTTAGACGTCTCCCAAAGAACAACGAAAGAATATGGCAGCAAATCCGTTGAAACTTCACCTAAAACATTTTTTTTTACCTGGACTTGACTCAGGAAGAATATATATAAAATATGAAATTCATTACAGCAAAATGAGAAGTTCCATTTTTTTCTTGTTTGCTTGATATCAGCAGCTAAATCACTTGTTAATGTTGTTTTTACTAGAAGGAATATTAGAAATCATTTCTTTTTACCTTGATATTGAGTAAATAAAGACACCAGGAGAAATTCGGGGACTCAGAACTATTTGTACCTAAAATCATGAGTAGAAGATCAAGAAGTTGGATCATTAGTCCTGTTTTTAAGTTTACTGGCTGAATTTCTTTCACTCTCTGTCAGCTATTAAAGTATCATTTATGGGCTTCCTGTGAGATTGACAGGTGAGCACCATGGTACGGGTTTGTTTTTTTTTTTTGTCTCCAAGGGAGATTAAAACATTGCTATGTTAACATATAGGAATACCTCTTGCCTCTGGGCTTACAAGTGGCAGCAGTATGCTATTTTTATTGTTTCTCTAACTTAAAACAAACCAAACCCTTTGAAAACACCTTTGGAGAATGTGTTAACCTGTTCATTATGTATTAGAATCAGGTGGGAAAATCACTGTTTTTCCTCAACATGAGTTCATCCAACTTTTAAGTGTAGTTTGTGAAGTATGACTGTTTTATGAGAGAAATATACTTCAATTAGAAATTATGCATCATATATTTTTTCTTTAATTTTAATATCTGCTTTATAAAGCATCTGCTTCAAAGCTCAACTTTCAAACCAATTGCTTCAGGGAAGAGTAATAAAAGATTTTTTTTCCTCCTAATTTTTATTACAATTTTGTCTTTCTTTTTTACAAAAGCATAGACATGGAAATTGTAAAATATCCTTTGAATCCTGCTTTTTATTTTTCTTTGAACTTAATTCATCCTAATATTGGCAGCTTGCCTAAAATTTTTCTTTTATAAAATCACATCACTTTGTGGGTTTGGAGACTACTTAAAGCTACTCTTCCAAAATGTGTTGTATATAAAAGAAAAAATTATAAATCCTAGTAAAAATACCATGAAAAAGGTACATAAAGGTTGTAAGAGATAAATGCTAGACATAACAGACTTTGGTTGATTAAAAATATACAAATACAAAAATATTTACATAAAGAAAAAAGCACAACAAAACAATACCAATAGCCAATGTGTTCCAGAGATCAGCTCTCTACTGTGCAACATTTGGGCTAACATGGCAAATGATATTACAAAATACAAATCCAGAGTTCAGCATAAGTATAGTAAATGAGTATCAGGGCTTCCAGTAGGGTTTTGATATCACTTTTCTGTACTGCTTATTAAAACTCGGTGATTTTAAAGCATGTTTAGAAACTTTTGAGATGATTTTTGATCATTTTTGAAATATATGTCTAAGTAAGGTGGATGCAAATACCACTGCATGAAAGACAAGGACGCAAGAGTGTATTTGCCTCTGTTCCTATGGCAACCAAACAAAAATTAAAAGCACATTAGTAACGATTGTTTCGCAACAGTGAAAAATAAACACCTGTAGCTTACCTGGAGGTGGACTGACTTGAAGGATAGTTTTATAAATTGTTTTTAAAATAAACTATGTACAACCAATAGTGCTAAAAATATACCACAGAGAAGACTGTAATATGATCAACAACAATTAATGAAGGATAAATACAATAAAAACAGAAAACAGAGAAAATGGAAATCTACCTCACTCATTTTATGATGACTTAACCATCATATTATAACCAGAAATGAACATGAAAAAAAATTGCAAGCATATGTTCCATGAAAATAGACATTTTAACTTATGCATATGGAAACAAACATACAGTATATATAAAGTAAAATGCATCATGATTCTAGAATCCATTTCAAGAATGCAACAATTGATTAATTCCTAAAAGTTGCTTAATATCATGTAACTCTATAATTGAATAAAGTAGGAAAATAAGAGAATTTAAGATAAATCTGATAATAATTCACCAATGTTTGTGCTAGAATGTCTCAACTACTACCTATTAAAGATAATAACATTAATCTGAAAAAGTGTATCTATAGTAAGAATACAGCTGAAATGACTGAAAATGGTCAAAATTTTCTCTTAATTTAGAAATCAGTAATATCCAATATCTCCAATTCTCTTCATGGTCAATGAAGTGATAAATACAAGAAAAAGGAAGTGAAAACCGTTAAATTGAATGAATGAAAACTGAATGAAAAAAAAAGAAATCTGTCATTGTCAATAGATTACATTATTGCAGAAGTAAAGTATATCAGAGAATTATATGCAATCACCTCAAATAAATAACTTGATGCAGCATTATTTCTGGATACAAGGTCATTTTAAAAGTATATTTCTGATCATTAACAATAGGAAAAAAGAAAATAAAATTTTAAAGTAATTTTCTTAAAAACATAGAATTCATAGGAATAAGTCCATCAGAAATAGTGTGGAGCACATGTGCTGCAAATAGTCTATTTCTTTGCTAAACTTCCTCAGTAGAATTCTAAATGATCTCTATTCCCCGGCTCTGTCCTGCAAATTGTCTCAGCAGAGAGACCTGCAGGGCTCCTTAAAAAGTTGTATTTTCTTCCTATAGCTGTTAACAAATTATTGCATAATCGATGTCTTTAAATCAGTTCTGAGCTATTTTTCATTTATTGAAAAGGTAGAGAAACTTAGCAGCTTCAGCAGGGGGGATAATGGAGAAAGAAAGGAGAGAGAGAGAGAGAGAGAGGAAGAGAGAGAGAGAGAATGAATGAGTCTTCCCTTTACTGGCCACTCACTCTAAAGGCTTATTACAGGAAGGTCTTGACCAGATAGAAGCCAGGAGACTTAATACCTCAACAGGTTGCTATCCCAGAGGTGTCTTTGAAGGAAGACACCTGTTAGGAAGGAAGAGAGGAAGGAAGGAAGGAAGGAAGATAACAAATATATTTAAATTGATATTTATATTATACAGAGGTCCTTATTAGATTTACTGGAACCAAGAAGGTGTCAGCAAACTACACTGGTTCCAGAAGCTGTAGCAGATTTTTCCCAGTTTTTACCACTACGTTTCTATTCTACATTCCTTGGGTTAAGGTTTCTTTGTAATATTTGATGTTCTTGAACTTATCACTGTCTTCTCTTCATATCAGCCCTGTTTCTACCTCTCTTGCTACAACTTGACCTGCAAAGTTCTTCTCTGTTTTTCTCCCTTTTTACGGGTCTGTGCTCAAAGCTCACACCTGTACATCAGACAACCTGGCCAACTCATCAACAGCAGCCTTTACATTCGCATCACTTAACACTGTGTTGCTTTATTTGCCTTCATAGACTTCTCTAGTATTTGATGTTATGCTGAATGTGATCCTTACCTGAAATTCCTACAGGACATTTATTTATATTTGGGGTATTCAAAAAGGCTTAGAATACAACCAGTAATTCAACATCGTGGCATTTCCATAAAGATAGGTATGAGCAGACAGAGCAAAAGTGATAAGTGAGGATGACAGAGAAGTTCGGCTCCATTCAGATTTAGTTTTGCACATAATGAATTAGGAACTGATTTGCATTTTTTCTGAGACATTTTATTTTAGCAACTTAGGATGAGGAACTTCTGAATTATTGTTCCCATCTGTTTGTTTATTCTTTATCTGCCAGACTGAAATGTACGTTACAGGAAGGAAGGATTCTGCTCTGCTCTCTGCTGTGTTGTTATCATGTGGAACAATGTATGGCATAGGAGCACTCAACAAATATGGGTGGAATGAATTATTCATTCAATATAAGAAAGAGTAAAATGAAAATCATTCAATTGCGAAATCAAGCAGAAGCTCTTAGAGTTGTTTTAGCTTCTTTAGACATAAAGGACTTACTTTTCCTATGTATAGTAATGTGGATGTCCTAAACAATCATGAACACCTATACATCTATATAGAAAAGATGAGGAAACCTGACAATTATGGAATGATCATCAAGGCTGGAGAAATACGATGAATTATTTCATGCTCCTTCACTAGAAAATTGGAATCATATTTTGTGAATATGACTTCCAAAAGCAATACACATTTAAAACATGTTACTTCTTCATACAGAACCATGCCATTTTGCAGAGAAGACTAAGAGGAAGATCTTCCATCTGATGATTCACTCCCTAAGTGACTCTCAACGTACAGAGCTGAGCCAATCCAAGGCCAGGAGCCAGGAGCTTCTTCTGGGTCTCCCATGTGGGTGCAGGGTTCCCCAGGCTTTGGGCCGTCCTCAACTGTTTTCCCAGGCCACAGGTAGGGAGCTGGATGGAAAGTCAGAAGATGAACTGCAGCTTTATGGGATCCTAGCGCTTGCAAGGAGAGGATTTAGCTATTGAGCCACCGCGCTGGGCCCCATTCTCATACTATAATACTGAAATGCTGCTGTGTTCCATTTGTGTAGTCATATTGTCTTCCTTGTTAATGTCTCTGGTTTGTTATTGATTCAGCATAGGCCACTTTGGTTATCAGGGAAGTGAATCTGCAGATGGAAGATCTCCCTCTATCTCCCTCCACCTCCATCTCTTTCTCTTTGTTTCTCCCTCTGTAACTCTGATCTTCAAAATAAATAATGACTCATTAAAAAATTAGCCTGTGGGCATTAAGCTTTATACAACCCTGTAGTTTACAACTGGTATTAATATTTTATTTATTTACAATCTCTTGCCAAAAGAGGCACTATGGTGGCAAATCCTTAGATAGTCCTTTTCGAAATGTAGGGTATATTCAGAAGTCCTTTGTTGTTAGGTCTATCATTCTGTTATAATATTGATTAAAACCAATTCATGACTGACAAAAGTTGCCTGGAACAGTTAGGGTACAAGGTTGGTGTATTTCACTTTGTAGACATTTTCATTTTAGCACTTTTAGCTACTTTGTCCTCTAGAAATCATCAGCATTGAGAAAGACATTATGGACAATAAAATGTCTATCACCTGGTGAAATGGTTATAGACAGCAGAATATTTCCAAGAAAAACCTTAGAATGTATTTTTCCTGAAGACTAGTGTTATGGTGTATAAGGTTAAGCCTCTACCTATGATGCCAGCACATCATTCGGGTGCTGGTTACAATCCTGGCTGCTCCACTTCCGATCCAGGTCCCCATTTCAATACCTAGAAAGCAGAGAAGTAAGACCCAATCCCTTGGATCCTTGCATCCATATGGGAGACTCAGAAGGCTCTAGACTTTCGGCTTCAGCCTGGTCACCAGCCTGGTCCCTGTTGTGGCCATTTGGAAAGCAAACCAGCAGATCAAAGACACTCTTTCCTTTGTTCCTTTCAAATCAGTAAAATGTAAGTCTTAAGAAAAAAACAATGAATTTTCTCTTTGTATTTCTACTCTCCAGTCTTAAGGCCAACATGCCTTATGTTAAGAGGATTATCCCCAGGCAACTGTAGCCTGACATTCCTGCAAAACCTTCTCCTGGGACGCTCGCAGACCACCAGACACTGAGATTAGAGTCAAGAATCAGAAAACGAGCACATCTTTCCAGCTTTTAGTTCTATACCTGATGCATCTGGGTGAATTTAGATTATTTCGAGTAATTTCTACCATAATTGAAGACTTCAGCAGTCTCACAACAAAGAGGAAGCTTAATTCTAGTAAAGTATCAAGTGACTTGATTAACAATAACAAGCAGTTCTGGGATTTATTATGGCAGTCAAGTTCTTGAAATTTTGTTATTGTCTCTAATACTGAATACTGACAGACACAGTAAGTAGTTTTTTTCCTTTAAATCCTCATCTGGAGCTCCACAATTCTGCAAACTTGTGTAAGATCTATCATTGTGACTATGACATAAACATACATGAGTTTTTTTTTTAATTTTAGAAGACCCACTATTTGAGTGTGGATGATTAAAAAAATTAAATAATTATAAAGTGACCCAGCTAGCCTCTTCAGGATAAATGATGACTGGTTACCAATTACTGAGGACAATGCAGTGACAACATATTTTCCCACCTTCCTTAAAACTGTGTGTAAATTACATAAATCTAATTCTTGCAATGAGGATTAGGTTTTAGGCACTATTTTTAGAAAAGAAAGTTAAGGCATCAATGCCTTAGCTTCAAATAACACATGAAATTTGTCAAAAGTCAAGACTTCGTGAGTAAACCACATAATGGGGCATAAACTGGCAAAGTATACTCTTTATCCTCTGTGAATTTGGGTTCCTTCTGTTGATAGGTCAGAATATCTTTAATATTTGACATGTTTTGTGAGTGACTAAAAAGTAAATGATGTCTTAGAAAACAACTCCAAATAAAATAAAGCTTAAATGATTAAACTTACATGGCATCCGATTTAGCTATAAGTTAGATTTTATCTAACCCTTTAAAAATATTTTAAGGTGTGATAAGATATTGAAAAGCATTGAAGTTATGGAGATATAGATTCATGAAGATAATACAGACTTTCCTAGACAGAGATTTATTAACTTTTCTCAGTTGCCCACATTAAACAAGTTTCAATGATTAAATTTCAATCATTTAACACACCCTGAGGCTTAGCTTTAGTACAAGTGATATACTTCAGGAATTGAACAAATATATCAAGTGGGTGCTATTTCTACCAGCAAGAAATGTAGAACTGTAGTACACATTTAGCATTTGGGATTGGAAAGGACAATAAACATAGAGTTCTGAGACCTGTGTTCCCATAGAATTTGCATGTCCTAGAATTAATTTCTTATTTTTATATAAATATCACCACTATACCCATAATAATGATCCCCAAACTCAAATTTTAAGATTAAATTGGTTGAATATCCACTGCAAAAACGAAAATGAGAGGAATTCTAAAGCCACTGAAGTATAACCAAAAGCATACAGACACCGAGAAATACGGTAACAGTAATGGATGAATTTTGTAAACACATGTCAAGTCAATTAAATAGGGTGCAAGAGCAATAATCCTACTCAAAGGATTAAGTCAGTAGGTAATTAAACTATTGTACAACTTAAAAAAAGATTTAATTATTTTTATTAGAAAATCAGATTTACAGAGAGAAGGAGAGACAGAGAGGAAGATATTCCATCTGCTGGTTCACTCCCTAAGTGGCTAGGCCAAAGACAGAATTTAAGAACTAAATCTAGTTTCCCCTGTGGGTAGCCAGGACCAGGCTATCTGAGCTACTATCTGCTTCATTCCAGGCTGTGCATTAATGGGATGCTACATGGAAAGCAGAGGAAATGGAAATCAAATCAGACCCTCTGCTATAGCATGCAATGGGGCTCCAGAAACAGTTCACACCATAATTCAATAATGAAACATAATATAAATATTATATGTAAAATATTAGGCTGATAACTCTTTAAGAAAACTTAAGAGGTAAGAATTTCACAATCATAACCGACGTTTTCAATTTATATCTGTATATTTCCTATATAATTTGTGTCCTATAGAAAATAGTTTTATAAAAAAAGTGTCTTGGGGCTGATGTTGTGGCTCAACAGGCTAACCCTCCACCTTGTGCTGCTGGTATCCCATGTGGGTGCTGGTTTATGTCCCAGCTTGTTCACTTCCTATCCAGCTCTCTGCTTATGGTGTAAGAAAACAGTAGAGATACCTCAAGTCCTTAGGCCCCTACACCCATACGGAAGATTGATTTGAGGCTCCTGGCTTCCAGCTTCAGATGAGCTCAACTCCTGCTGCGCTGGCCATTTGGGGAGTGAACCTGCAGATGGAAGAGCTTTCTTTCTGTCTCTTCTCTCTATAAAATCTGACCTACCTTTCCAATAAAAACAAATCTTACAAAAGAAGCAAACATTCTCTTACATTCATCGTGTGAATCAATATTAAAAAAAAAAAGAAATGCTGTACTAGTTAGTAGTCATGATCTGTGCCTCATTTCTCAGTTTCTGGCAATGACTAACTTACTTTCCGTCTTTATGTAGGTTTGCTGATTTGGATAATTTATATGAACAGGGTCCTGAAACAAGTGGCCTTATGGGTTATCATTTCTTTTTTAAATTCTAGGTTTGATGATGTTTACATAGTTGATCAGGGTAGATAGGGTCAAGGATCAAGGGAAAGTGGGCAACAACATTATTTACACATTTCCTTTTTCTTCTTCCTGTATTTGGGGGAGGGGAGTATACAATGGGAGAGACCATGCACAGCCTCCCCAGTACCCGATATCATCCCAGGGGCCCCAGTGAGGAGCATGTTCTGAGGGTTCTGCTCAAGTGGTTTTGATAGTTCTGAGATGCGGTTCATGTTGCCACTCCAAGGCTGAGGATATCCTTCCAAGGTCAATTGGCTGACATAGACCACCTCAGAGTCTCCAATCACCCAGAAGTTGTTGTCTAATTTTATTGGCGTAGTTCACCAATTCATTCTGCCCTCCTTCCTCTGCAAATCAATAGTTACTGTGGCCCAGCTCAACCCTGCCCACCACATAGTCAGCCTTCATATACACCAGGGGGAGCTGAAGGTCAGTCAGAGTGACTCCAATGACCCTCACTGGACAGGCTACCACCTCTGGTTCCTATGCCTGCCAGCATGTGCAGGGGACTGGTTCAGTCTGTTCCACATCCTATTCAGCTCTCCTACACATCACTGGACATTAAAGCTTAACTCAACCTAACCAATCCACCTTCTAGCCCATACTCACATAATGAGTGCCACTGCCTGTCCAGTCAGGCTCATCTGCAGTCTTAGTTCTCATGCTCACCAGTGGTGTCCACAGCCTCTATGATGGACCCACACCCTGCCCTGGATCTTGTATTCTCCAGGTGGTTCTGCAGTTTAGCTCAACAGGACTTTCCTGCAGTCCCAAGACTTGCCAGCTGATGCTGCATTAAAGCCCAATCTGCTTGCCCTTATTTTGGCTTTGTACCAGTGGATGTAATTGACTACCCCAGCCTGGCTCTACCCTCTAGCCCAGTTCACATGTAGGCCAACAGGTGTTGTAGCCCTGCCCAGCTTGGTCTGCCCACAGTCTCAGCTCTCACATTTGCCAGTATGAGCAGTGGTCCAACTGTTACTTTCAGCATCATGCTACCTGACATCTCTCCACAAGATACTGCAATCTCTGAGGACAGCCTTACCTTCTGCTGCTTGCTTCATACATGAGAAAAATATTTGAAGAATACAGATTAGTGGCAGATTAGTTTGTGTCAAAGGATAAAGAGATACTTCTCTGGGCAGAACATGGATGCTAGTTGATCAGCTATTCTGTTTATGTCATGAGCTATACATATTTTCACAAGCAATAGCAGGTTGTTCGCTCTGAGTCTCAAATGAATTCCTGTCTGTATTAGATTCCTACTGCTGTTATAAAAAGAATCGCACCAATTGTATAGCTTAAACATCACACATTTATTTTCTTACTGTTCCAGAAGTGACTAAAGCAGAGTACTACAGGACTAAAACTAAGATGCTGCAGGTCTGCATGTTTTCGTCCTTTTTACGCTCCCGGAAGCTGCCCACAGGCCTCTGCTCGTGGCTCTCTAAGCTGATCTCCCCTCTTGTCATTACAGCTCTTTCTGTGAGCCATCTTCCTCCCTTTCTCCCCTGTGAGGATCCTGAGGCTCCTTTTGTTGGTTCCAGTTAAATAACCTGGGGTAATCTCCCATTTCAAGGACCTTAATCCGTTTATGTCTGCAAAATAGCTTTTGCCATATAAGGTAAAATATGTATAGCTAACATTCACCCATAACATGAATAAAATCAACTTAAAAATTATAATAGGAGACTAGAAGTAAACCAAAAAAGGACGAAACAGACACTATAACAACTGCAAGTTCTAATGTAAATTTTTGTAGTTAATGAATATTCTGCAATTTTTCCAAAGTGACTGCTTCTTTTTTGTTCAATTCCTTCACATTAGCAAATGCTCAATTTTGTGATGATGTTAATGAAACAGAAGAGGAAGACAAAGAGGGAGAGGAAAAGAAACAAAAAGAAGAAGAAGAAGAAGAGATCTTGATATTGGATGTAAGGTAAAGAATTTCATCTTTATTCCAGGAGTTTCCCTGTTCATGACATTCTTTCACTGTTACACTATACAAGTCACTATATCAGCATGTCCATGAAACGTATGAAGTAGATTTACTTGTACTGTAACTGATTGGAAAGAATTAAAATATGTTCCTGTCTAAACTTCTAAAATCTAAACTAGATGAATTTCTGACATACATCCTCCCCGTGACCTTTAGCATAATGCTCTACACTCAAAGCATCGTTCTCAGCTGGTGAGGAGAAGCTCATATTTTTCCCCATTGGAGAAACTGGAACACATGCAAGGGAGAAAATAACTTATTTTGGTTACTGGCAGAGTCAGAAATACACCAGTGTGACATTTCATTGAATTTATTGAAGTGGATATTGCCTACAACATGCAGATGGTGGGTTTAAAACATTCTTATCGAAAATGGCAAGAACAGAGTTAAGAAACGTTAAAGTCAGTTCCTAGTACATCACTGCATTGAGGCAGGCCATCTCAGCGGGCACCTACCCTGGGCATCCAGGCTAACAGATAATCTAGAGTCCAATGCCTATGATATGTGATTATATCGTATCTATATATGTAGATAAATACACACATATATAAAGTTAATAAGTGTAGTATCATATAATTTCTCTCCCTTTGAAGTAAAATGATTCTTTCAAAAAAAATAAATAAGCCTGGATGAGAATAAAACCTTACTGTCACTAACATCCTGAACACAATGCCACCTACCTCTGTTTGCTACACATACCATCCTGCAAAAAACCACAAAGATATACTACTCATTTATGTCAGCAGATAATTCAAAGTAGTAGACACACATGTCTAAGACAGATGAGCTGTTTTTCTTCACTGTTAGCACAAGAAGCAAGTTTAGTGGTTTCAAAGCTATGAAAATTTCTGGGTTTTCAGCTATTCTGTGTTTTATTTTTCACTGCTGTCTGTTTCACCTTTTAAAATCAAACTCATGAAAACTCGCTGTTTAATCATTACTGAGTATGATTGAATAAAAACTGTAGAAACAATAATTCTGTAACTACTTTATGTGAAATATAAATTAAACAAAATTGATTTTTGTGTTTGTCTCTCCTATATTAATTATCCCTTCATCATTGATGATAGTACCAAGACATTGATGATTTTTAAAAATGCTATATTGAAGTATGATTAACGTACAAAAAGATGTAGTTGTTTAATGTATATAACCATATGTGTTTAAAGATAAGAATATATACCACTGAGGGCCCAGTGCAGTAGCCTAACAGCTAAAGTCCTCACCTTGCACACCTGGGGATTCCATATGGGCTCCGGATCATGTCCCAGCAGCCTTGCTTCCCACCCAGCTCCTTGTTTGTGGCCTGGGAAAGCAGTTGGGGATGGCCCAAAGCCTTTGGACCCTGCACCAAAGTGGGTGACCTGGGAGAGACTCCTGGATCCTGGCTTCGGATCAGTGCAACTCTGGCTGTTGTAGTTTGGGGAGTGAATTAGGATGGAAGCCCTTCCTCTCTGTCTCTCCTTCTCTCTATATATCTGACTTTACAAAAGAAATAAATAAATCATAAAAAACACTGAAACTATCACAATCATTGCAATATATTTATACATAATGTCTAAAGCTCCCTCCCGTCCTCTTTGGTTTTGTTTATTTTGTTTCTCCTTTTATGCTGTGAGCATTTCACATAAAATAAGCCCTACTGGCAAAGTTTTCAATGGACAACACAGTACTCTGTCAATGATGAATCCCATGTTGTACAGTAGAACTCCGGAACATATTTATCTTCCATTTCTAAGACACTGACTTTATATTTAAATTTCTTTATTCAACTTATTTCTCTAAATCACAAACTTTTCTCTAATAATCAACTCAATTTGATTTAAAGAATTCTAATGTTAATTACTTTGCACAAAACAGTGAGCCTTAAGCTTATAGATTACCATTGCAGCCTCTTAAATACCTCCTTCTTTCTTTGGAATGTGAGAAGGCAGAAAATAAACAAGGATCAGATACCGCCTTTGACTTCAGATATCTGCAGTAATTGTAAATGTATGGTATATTCTCATGTGCATCTTGAAATATTTTTAAGATTGTTGGATATCCAAAAGCAAAAACTTTTAGTGCACTTTTAATTATATTTAAACAATCTAAATACAATGAAATGATACAAACAACACTCATATATCTTTAGAAATTTCAAACATTAGGATAAAGAGAAACTTATGCAAGCTACTTGCATACAAGTTCATTCATCTTGTAGACACACAATGCTATGTTATAATTGAGGAACCCATAATGAACGCTAGGGACAAACTCTGTTGCAGAATTTTGTGCACTACATGCACAGCATAGGGTGAATACAGAATAAGAAGCATCCCAAGGCTTTGGGCCATCCTCGACTGCTTTTCCAGGCCACAAGCAGGGCACTGGAAGGGAAGTGGAGCAGCTGGGACATGAACTGGCACCCATATGGGATCCCAGTGCATACAAAGTGAAGATTTAGCCACTAAGCCATTGTGTCATACCCTGTTTGAGTCTTATAAAAACAATTTTATCTTTAAATAATTAACTTTTACAATCTCAAGATACAGAAAGGGACCTAGCTGCTATTGGGCTTTTGTGCTGCTTATTAATGTTTAGTATTTATGCTGTGCTGGTCTTTGTACTACCAGCATGTTAGTAAATAAGAATTTTGGTTGCTTTGTCAAGTCCCTGCTTAACCACATCCTTCCATGCTCACCCTTCTTCACAAACAGGAATGAATGAGTCAGGTACTAATCGCAAATTCAAATGGTTGATAAGATAATGAGTACTCATTGATGATAAGGTCTGGATCACAGACTTAAAGCTTATTACAGGTGGAACATCAGATATTAAGTGAGAAAAATATAGTTGTCAAGAATGAAACATAAACACTTTTAAAGAGTTTGCTTATGCTGTGCTTAAGAAAACAGAAATGTTCCGACCTTTTCTCTCAGTTCTTCAGTTCTAACACAGAATTATATCAATCTTGATGAGCAATCAAAAAAGATTAACATTCCATATTCGAATAACTATTCTCTCAGTTAAAAGAAACATTGTGCAAAACATAGATTTCTCTAAAGCCACTCCACCTTCATGCATTTTTCTGATTTAAAGTTTAGCCTAAGTGATGCCACCCATTTATGTGCCAAATACATGCCAGAATCTCTCATATCCATTAATTACTGGGATTGCCTTCAACTAAATCAGTCAAAGCAAAACCTTCAGGGTTTTCAAATAGTTTGCACCTGTGTTTTATTAAGTGCTGTTGATTTAGGAAACAATAATATACAATGAAAATTAGTTCAAAAGTCTACAAAACAGTTGATACAGGGGAACACTTTATAGAAAAGAAATCAAGATCAGGTAAGCCTATAACTTACATATTAATATATTAATAATGAAAAATTTACAAATTTTTATCAACAGACCTGTCACTCAGCTTGCCACTCTTCTCCAGAAAAAAATGCACTGAAAAAAAGGGCTGTCATGTACTTTACATTTCAAGAATCTCTGGTACATTATTCTATTCTGAGTAATATTTGAACTAGTAAATTAGGAAACAGAGAAGGATCATCTTTGGCACCATCATGCACAGTTAAGTGGTAAATGTTCAATGGTGAATGACAAAAAAAATGGGAAATCTAACCTTGGAGAATTCCAAGACAACCTATAATGTCAAAAGAGAGATGTTAGGTATCACATTTGCTTACAAAATATGAGGATAAGGAATGGGAAACAACAGCATTAATTCGCAACAGTGGCCCTTTAAACCCTCTTGCAAACAAGAAACTTGTGCTTCTTACAGTGCCACTAATTCCTCCCTACGACACATTCTAACATGCGTATTTCAGAGAAAATTGAATCATAACACAATTATGAAAATACCCAACCTCATATAGGTTCCTAGCACACATTACAATCAGTGAGCATACTGACTTGGAATAGAAGAAAAAAAACAAAGGTGAAAAAGAACTTGCTATCACCTTAGTCAGTTATAGTGTATGTAGGTCCTTAAGAAAATGGGCTGATATTTATTATTAAAATTATACATATTTCACCAAAATCTTCTAGATTACACTATAAACCTGTTGGCACACTTAAAATAAGATATCATTAATATAAAATGCACATTTAATCAATATATACTTAACATAAAATATACGATTAAAATAAAACATACTTTAAGACTTTTTTTTTTAATGAGTTAAGCCGAAATGAAATGATTTCCTTTCTGTGCATTTTTTCAAAGATTTAGTTTTATTTGAGAGGCAGATGTTAGGAGGAGAAAGATAGCGAGAGAAATTTTCCATCTTCTGGTTCACTCTCCAAATGGTCACAATGGTCAGACTCGAGCTTATTTGAAGCAAGGAGCCAGGAGCTTCCTCCAGATTTCCCATGCAAGTTCAGGGGCTCAAGAACCATCCTCTGCTGCCTTACCAGACCACGCCATGGAGCTGGTTTGGAAGAGGAGCTGAGACACCAACCAATGCCCATAAGGGATGCCAGTGTCACAGGTGAAGGATTAGCCTGATACACCACCATGCCAGTATGAAATAACTTCCCTTCTAAGAAATGCTCAGCAGGGCTTGGCACGGTAACCTAGTGGCTCAAGTCCTCTCCTGCACAAGCCAGGATCCCATACGGATGCCAGTTCATATCTCAGCTTCCCTGCTTCCCATCCAGTTCCCTGCTTGTGGCCCGGCAAGGCAGTCGAGGATGGCCCAAACCTTTGGGACTCTGCACCTACGTGAGAGACACAAAAGAGGCTCTGGACTCCCGTCTTTGTATTAGCTCAGCTCAGGTCCTTGAAGCCGCTTGGTGAGTGAATCAACGGATGAAAGATCTTCCTCTCTGTTTACCCTTCTCTCTGTAAATGTGACTTTTCATGTGGAAAATAAAACAAACTAAAGAACTGTTCAGGGGCTGATGCAGAGGCTAAGCAAGCTAAGCCTCTGCCTGTGGTGTCAGCATTCTTCATGGGTGCCGGTATCAGTCCTGGCTGATGCATGTCCAATTCAGCTCCTTACTCATGACTTGCGAAAGTATTTAGGCTAGCCCAAGTCCTTTGATCTTTGACCCATGTGAGAGTCTTAGAGGAAGCTCCTGGCTCCCCTTCTTCTAGATTCTACAATAGCCCAACTGGCTATTGTAGCCATTTAGGGAATGGTCCAGAGTTTGGAAGAACTCTCTCACTCTGTAACTCTGTCTTTCCAATTGAAATAAAATAAATATTTTTTAAAAGTTTGAAATATTCATGTCTGATAAATACTAACACTGACTACCATCATTCCAATAATTATTAGAATTACAGTTACTCAATAAATTGTTTTTGCCTTCTTTGGTGAATATTGCATTGCATTTTTCATTTCTAATGCATGGTTGCAATGCTTAAGAGAAATACTTCAGTCAGTAATATAGCTGCAGCAGTATAATCACTGCTTTTATAGCTGCAACCAAATAAATTCTGGACCTCAATTCCTCCAAAATAAACGTAATATTAGTGCATATTATATAATTAATTTTATAAACTTAAAGTTTTTACAGTGGCACCTAGTAAATAATAAGTATTATTAACTATTATAAATTTTAGCACCGATTCAAGTAATACACACGAATATGACATCTTATTCAATAATACAAATGTAAAATGGCATGGTTATCATCAAATAGTTGAAGACTGAGATATCAAAAAGGCAATATTTTCAGAAAATAAATTTTGGTAACTTTTACTTTAGATCTTTAACGGAACTGGAATTAAAAGTTGCATTATTTTTGTGCAAAATTATAATCAATGCATAAATTTTGTTTCATAATGTGAATTTTCCATGAGCCCTCTGAAAATTCTTTTAATATATGCCTGTCAGAATGGGTTAGTACTGAAATTAATTTTTTTCCATTTTCCATCATCTTTTGAAGTACACAGCTATGTATGCGCTTCATGGATCTGGTTGTATGTATGCACGGGAAAATTCAGCAGTTTCTGGTTTTATTTCAATTTATTACAAAAAATAATTTTCCCACTATTTTCTATGAACTTTTTAAGCTGACTCATGTCTTGTGCCTTAGAGATGTTAAGATAACTCATAATATGGCAGCTGGCATTCTTTTAAGACTACAATCTTAAATTTTCAAGCACATTTTCCCAAATTGTTCTTTGAACAAATACAAAACATGCTTCTACTAAACCTACTTGAAATTCCATAAAAAAATATCTAGAAAGAGAGACAAGTTATATACCCCTATCAGGAGTAGGGATATGACCTTCTGATGAAGGTTATTTGCATATATATATATATATTTGGATATATATTATGTTATATATTTTATATACATAAATGTATTTATATATATAAAAAACATAATTCACAGGCCAAACAAAATTATCAACATAGCAGATAGCCTGCCAATGATTTATTGAATTTTTAGTCCCACCTGTGTTTGCCTTATCAGGGACAGACCAAATGACTTTCAGGCTTTATACAGACCACGAGCTAGACATTCCTCACACTTGTATTCAAAATATTCAAAGAAATATCAAAAGGTTATAAACATAAACTTCACTTCTCAACAAAAACTTCACCATATTCAAGACTCCTTTCTAAGTGATGATATCATTCATTTAGTCTACCCCTAGAGAATGGAGCGTCCTAGGAATTTAACCTCATTGGTCTTTTACATTTTTTCTGGGAACTGAAAAAAAAAATTGAGTGCCTTTTGGAGAAATAAGATTATAAAACAAAAATGTGTCAGAAGTAGATAAATATGGCTTGCAATGTGGGTACCTCCAATTCATCTCTCTGCTGATGACCTGGGTAAACAGTGGAGGATGGCCTGAGCCAATGCTTTAGGATCCTAAAAACACATGGGAAACCTGGAGGGGGCTCCTGGCTTCAGAATATAATGACTCAGCTCCAGCTGGCGCAGCATTTGGGAAGTAAACCAGGGGATGGAAGATCTTTCTCCCTGTCTGTCCTTCTCTCTGGAAATCTACCTTTCCAATTATATTTATATATAATTTATAATATTTAAAAAGGGTAATAGTAGCTCTCCTTACAAATTCATTGGATGGTATACCCCTGGGGGTTCATTTTCCACTTTTCATCTCTTCTTAGAATAAACTATCTATTGAAAACTATTGATTTCTTTGGGAGCATTGTTTTCAGAAACTTTTTACAAAGCATCAACAATTTCAGCATTCTACCAAGATTCACCACCAATCTGATGTTTGTTCACACCTCAATTTTGGTACAATTTATGTTGCCTTGACAGGAACTCTTTTCAAATTGCTGTGTTCTTGATAGTTAAAACTCTAATTCAGACATTTTGTAACAAAATTTAAGCTTATTTTGGTGCATATGTGTTTTTAAATGTGCAGCTTTTTCACACTAGGTGTTATTCATGAGCTCATATGCAGGTGACTATATTGGTTAAAAAAAAAAGAGAAGCCAATACTTACCAAGAAATATGGATACCAGTTGTGCTTGTCAATTCACACCAAAAAGTATAACATCATCACATTTTCAACTGAATTTACATATTTCCTATGCCTTCATCCCCTTTTATAGTTCAATGCTGTTCTCATTTAAGGTGCCCTTTTCAATGTGATGCTATTTCAAATATCTTCAAAAAAGGTCATGCAAAAACTGAAATAAAATTTAAAATCAAGTGCTTAAACACCTCTTCATTTAACTTTTTGGAAATGGTAAAAGCCACTTGTTTAGATCGTTTTTTTTTTTTAAATTTCATGTTAATAGCCCCATGAAGTTTCACTTAAGCAAAATTTTGTCCATTTGCCAAGCAAATACTTATGTCATTCTTTGATCAGAATCCCGAGTGTTTATTTTACCCAGACCCCTGTTAAATGTCGAAGCTATTTGCAGTCTGGTATTCTGGATCCACGTTCAATCTCTTCTCAGGGATTGAGGAAAATGTTTCTATTATGTGCAAATTCAATCATTTGGTACAAAGTCACTTCTATTCCCCTCTCATTTCTTTTTCTTTTCATTCCAGCTTAACACTTTCTAAAGCTAGTAAATTTGTATCAAATATTTTTGTTTAGGAAGGAGAAGAAAAAACTTTTGAATTATTTGAAGTAAGGCTCTGAAAAACAATTCTCTGAGAAGCCTTATATATTTAGAGCTAACAATGGGGAGTGAAAAACAAAATACTGGCAATTGCTTTTAAATCATAAACAAAATGCTTTTTTTCTCAAAGTCGACAGGAAGTTAAACTTTTATGTCCATCTCTATGTTACAAATCAAACATATTTTTGATATATTCAATGCTTTTACCTTTTTAGACAGATGTTGTTTTTCAAAAAACATAATTTGACTCATTCAAATTACTTCTTCAGATATGTAAAACTTTTTCTTTTTGTATTAAAAATAAACTGATGTGTACCTATATGTGAGTTTGGACAAGTGGACTGAACTTCCCAATGGTGTTTATCATCTGCCTATCACCTAAGCAAATACGGACCTTGGTTCTGGGTAGAACATCTGCCTTCCCACTCAGGAATACTCACCCAGCATCTCTCTTGGCTGCTGACCACCAACAAACATCTTAGAAAAATAACAAATTGCACCCATGATTTCTTTCATAATATTTGTTCTCTGTTCACAATTCCAACAAAGTAAGAATCCCATGCTCCATTTTTCTATTTTCAGATGATATAATAAGGAAAAGATACTTAGTAACTTGACTACAGTTACACTCCTTGTACCTGCTAAATCAAGACAATCTGTCTCCAGTCTGTCCTATCACTTTTACAAAATCCTGTTTAATCGTTAGTTTTATTTTTTCTTTTTGAAAATCATTTGTCTTTCATTGGATGTTGACAAATTATATTTGTATGTATCAATGGAGTGAAAAGTGCTACTACGAGTTATAACATGAAGTGATTAAATCAAGCTAATGAGCCTATTATACCTTCAAATACTTGTCATTTTTATGATGAGACTATTTGAGATTTACTGTCTCAATGACATTGAAATGTATGGCACTCAGCTACTGACTATATGCATCATGTTGTTCAAGAGATCTCAGAAAATACTCCAACATATTCTTCCTATTTAACTCAGGTTTTGTATCCTTCGATTATCTTTTCCCCACTTTCCACACACCTGCCTCTGGTAACCACCCTTCTAGGAGCCCAAGCATTTCAGGTTCCACATATTATATGAGAACATGTAGCATTTGTTCTTCTGTGTTTGGCTTATTTTATTTAGCAATTCCATCTACTCTGTTGTTAGCGACTTCACTTTTTACAGACTGCAAGTTATTTCTCTCTGCTGATTTAGCACATTTTATTTATCAGTTTACCTGCTGATGGATACTTAGGCTGATTCCTGAACTTGGCTATTGTGAGCAACACTGCAAAAATCATAGGCATGCAGATATCAATGTCTGATCTTTTGGGTGAATATATACAGGATGGCTACTGATGTTGGTCATTTTTCATGCCTTCGCTAGCCATTCACATGTCTTCTTTTGAGAAATGTTTATTCAAAACTTTCTTTTTCTGTTTCTTTTAGATTGTCCTGCTAATTTTATAAAACTGGTGTTGTTCTTTATATGTTTTAGACACTAATCATACACCAGATAGATGGCTTACAAATATTTAATCCCAATAAATAGGTTGTTCACAAGAAGGTGAAAATCAGTACTTCAAGTACTATAAAATATTAATAGCATAAATTGAAAGATCTATAAATGTATCAGGCTTATGTATCAGGCTAATACTGTTAAAATGTCTTAACTACTCAAAATGAACTGCAGATTCAATGCAATTCATATGGAAAAGTGCCAATATCATTTTTACAGGATGAAAAAAGAGAAAATCCATTTGAATCACAGAAAACTTGAAGTGAAAAGTTAGACCTGGGAGGCACCTCACTATCTGACTTCACCTACACTACAAACTGAGTTTTTAAAACAGATAACCAGCATGAAAAGAGGCACATGAAATGCAGCAGATCAGAGGGTCAGACACTGGTGACCCTGGAGACAGCCGCTGTTAGACAGCAGTGAGAGGAATGCAGAATGGGAAAGCGACAGAATCTTCCATAAACGTTCCAGGGACGTTGGATATTCATACGGAACAGAATTAAACTGGAACCTTATTTCACATCACACACATTCAACTCAAAATGGGCTAAACACCAAACCTAAAAGTATAAAATCTCTGTAATAAAACAAGCAGAAACTATGTAACACTAACCCAGGCAAAGAATCCATAGAAGACAGAAGAAAAAATAGAATATATACAATAAAAATCTTCACAAGGAAAAACTTCAGCACTGATTTTATTTAGTGATGCAGTAGTTACTTTTATAGATCATGCTACTTATTTTTATTAAAACTGCATATGTTTCTAATCCAAAATACATTCTTTCTGAAAGGCTTTTTTTCAAAGAAATATGCACAGTACAAACTTCAATTTTTGTTTTGCTTTAACAATATCTCATTCTGAAATTAACGTGTGTTTTCCTTTTATCTATTTGCACTGCTTTTTTATTTATATATATTTTTATTGCATTTCATTTTATAACATCGTTTCAGTAAAAATTATGCTTCAACACAAAAAACTGCTAATTACTAAAATGAAAATAGACATAAGACAGCTGAATAGTATCCTATAGCCATTTTAAGGTAGATAGAAGCCAGTTGTATACAAAGTGTAATTGAAATGCACTGCTTTTTAATTTTTTAATATAATATTCTTTTTAAATGACAACAGTGTTGTGTAAATGCACTATAATCATTGTTTTCCCTGGTTGTACTTTTCTTAACATCTTTCTGGTTAAGTAATTAAAATCATTGTTTTCAAAAAGTTTATTAGAAATTTCACTTTAAAATATTAAGCTCACAACGAAACATAGTTCATGAATTTAATTGTTGTTATTAATGTTTTATATTGGCTTCCCTCCCTCCCCCGAGGTGCATATGAAGACATTGAGAATGTTTTTGTTCCTTTAAGTCTCAATGTGCAATGTTTACCAAAAATCCTTTATATGTGTTAAATGGCAACCATGGTCCTTCTCTTCTTTAACACCAAATATATAATTTTTACTGCCATTTTCAGTCTTATATTCTTACTAAGTAACAGCAGAACAAATCCTGCCCTCCTCCTGATTGCTTCTTCTGTATATATGCTTGATCTACCTATGATTTCCAAGAAACTCTTATAGGTAATAACTGTTATCTATAAGAATTCCATTGCTATAAAGTGTCAAATGTCTTTCAGCATAACCGAACAGATTCACTCAAAGCTCTGTTATCAACACAACTGACCAGCTTAGTGGCCATTGTTGCAAGAAGGTAGGTATCTTTGGATCAATAGAACATTCCTTATAAAAAAAAAATGAGTTGGAAAAGCAAACACAAAAAGGAAATATCTGAAACTACCCATTGCTCTCTAAACATACGCTTTAATAATATCTCTTTAAATCCATCTTATATTTAAGAGGATAGTACCGTTTATCTGCTCTTACAAGACTACGATTACATTTTGCTGTCAAAAAATGGGAAATAAAAACTCAATTCAGGTCTGCCTGTGAATGGCAGAGCTCCAGTGCCTACAGTCATCACCTTTAGCCTCGCAGAGTAAGCACCATCAGTAAGCCAGAGTTGGCAATGGACCCAAGATGTGAGCCTAGGCACTCTGATAGGGGGGTGGAGCTTCCCAGGCAAGCTGACCTTGGCACTTAGGAAAAGACTATTGGTTCTCAACGATACTCTAGGTGGAAGGATGACCTATTTTCCACCTTTCCACTATTTACCAAAACTATTAACATTCCCTGAAAACTCATACAAGCCTCTCCAATCTAAATGAATCCCACAATTACCAGATACCACAACTGATTTCTCCTAGGAGAGTTTGTATTGTTCTTGCTGTAATTAGAACTAATGCATGTATAATTGTCAACTAATTGACTCATTTACAAAGACTGTAAATGAACTTACAATTAGAGAAATAGTTATTGATGTTTTATACATATTAAGTTATTTCTGATTAATGTTACATTGTATTGCACATGTGCAAAGGTAAAGTAAAACAGTTGCAACAATATGGGTTCTTAACGTTGGCAGTACCAGCAATGGAGATCAGTCATAATGGAATCTGTATTAGATTGGCAAAATAGCAAAATACCTATTAACAGAATGCATCTTAGTTCAATTTCTGACAGTGTCATTTCCACAAAATTAAAACATCACACCTTGTTTAGCTGGGCAAGATTTAGAGGACCTCAGTCTATGCAAGATTAAAGCTCAAAAGATATTCAATCTGGCTTAAGGAAATGTTATAAAATAAAAATTCTTGGCCAATATGTAAATATGAAAGCTAAAACATCTTAAAATGTACCAAGATGATGAATTTCCTGTATGTACCATTGTCAAATGAAATTATTTCCTGTACACAACTTCTCTTGAAAACTGGTATTTTGTTTTCTTTGATTTGATCTAGACAGAAGATGATACCTAGAGGAAGCCTTGTATGGTTCATGAGTTCTCCTACTCAACAATTTTCTTCATCCTCTCCTATCCCTGGACCTGCTCTGGCTGGGAAAGGAGATTCTCCTTGGAGATTTGAGGTGAGGTGTGGGACTCCTATTGTACATTTCAGAATAATTCGTTTCCTAGATAGATGCGTCATTGTCAGATTGTACTTTTAAAATACCTTAAATTGCAATTTATTTACTTTCTCTTCTTATAGAATCCTGAGTCTCTTAGAAACCTGAATTCCGGCTTTTAGAGTTTCACTTTTAGAGTTTCAGTTCAGAAAATGGAAGGGAGATTTAGGCATTAATGTGACTGAGACAGTTTAAAGAGCGGTAGAAACTGGGGGTAAGGACACAAGAAAGTTGTTGTCTATTCGTTGATACTAACTGAAGTGATGATATAATTTAGTGTCTAATATGTCACCTTTAATTTGTCAGTAAAAAGACAACTAATTATCAATATCTCAACTCTGTATTGGACCCAATATAGTAGGTGGGAAGGTCACTAGCAATCTTGGTAATAGCAGTCATATTTTGAGAAGAATGACTATATTGTTTTTCTATGTAACAGAACTTAAAAAAAAACCAGTTTCAGTTAATGAACAGTTCCACGTAAGCCTGCTCTTCAAAATCACCATATTTTTGAGATGAAGATAGAACAATATAGCCCCAGCCTTATCTATACAGAAAACCTTTTGCTTTCTTTTTTTTAAAGATTTATTTATTTTCACTGGAAAAGTAGATTTACAGAGAGAAGGAGCTACAGAAAGATCTTCCATCTGCTGTTTTACTCCCTGAAGTGGCCTCAATGGCCGGAGTTGAACTGATCTGAAGCCAGGGAGCAGGAGTTTCTTCCAGGCCTCTCACATGGGTGCAGGGTCCCATGGCTTTGGGCCATTCTTTACTGCTTTCCCAGGCCACAAGCAGAGAGCTGGAAGGGAAGTGAAACATGCAGGACATGAACCAGCATCCAGAAGGGATTCTGACAGGTGTTATATGAGTGTTTAGCCACTGAGCCATCACACTGGGACCAAAGAAAATGTTCTTCTGTACCTTGTTTTCACATATTGAGAAGGTAAAGTCAATCCACAGAACTTTCCAAGGAAAGTAGCATCCACTTAATGCTAGACACTGGGTTTTAGTCCAAAGACAAAATGATGGAACATGTTTGGAGATCAAAATTTCCCAAGTAACACATACTGCCAATATAACATGCACAACACTTTGTGACCTGTCTTCTTATTTTTGATCCAGATTCATTTCCCGCTCTCAACATTGGGAGCAGCTCCTATGAGGTTTGGCTATACTGTAACTACTATGTTTTCATGTCTAAAACCCTCATGAAATTGAAAATGTCTGAGAGCTTACCTATTCCTTACAGTTGTAAGAGAGAACTAAAAAGATTTCCAAGGGTCCGGTGCAATAGCCTAGTGGCTAAAGTCTTCGCCTTGAATGTGCCAGGATCCCATATGGGTGCCGGTTCTAATCCCTGCAGCAACCCCCTTCCCGTCCAGCTCCCTGCTTCTGGGAAAGCAGTCACAGACAACCCTAAACTTTGGGACCCTGCACCTGTGTGGGAGACCCAGAAAAAGCTCCTCACTTCTGGCTTCAGATCGGCTCAGCTCTAGCCGTTGCAGCTGCTTGGGGAGAGAACCATGGGACAGAAGATCTTCCTCTCTGTATATTTGCCTTTCCAATAAAAATAAATAAATCTTTTTTTTAAAAGGGTTTCCAAAACCTGACTCATAGTTTAATTACTGAAATTAAGAAAAGTACTTTGTGTTTGTGATTTTTATGATAAATTCCTGAAGAATCATGTTTCTGAGAAGGCAACTTAGGAAACCCTCCACACAGACATCAGTTTGAAGAGTTACTGAACCCATGTACCAGTCTACCTTTATAACAGCTCAGGAAAACAAGTAGGAGACCAACACGCCTGCTTTAAGTATAATAGTAAGAAAATATGCCTTGGGGAATGTAGTGAGAAAAGTCAACAAAGTCACTCTTTCCCCAACTCTAAGCATCACAATGTGTAGAGACATCTTTCATTCAAAACAGAAGAGGGATTAACCACAAGCCTTACCCTAGCATCAGGCCTAGAATCAGGTCCAACTCAGCACAAGGCTGTACTAGGCAGAACCTCCCTGCCCCTGCCCTGAAGCCGGATCCCACTGAACTGAGCCTATGGAACTTCTCTAGCCAGGTCATTCACGGGGCTGTCTCTATCACCTTTTTCCCACTGGTAAGTAAGGCAGGAAAACAAGAAGAGGACCAAGGCCATACAAGATACCCTTACAGAGAAGCGGACTAAATATACAGCATTTTCTTTGGTCTGTTAGGATCATGCCCTGAGCCATATTCATTTATACCATGTACACCTGAAGAATTTTGTGGCCCTTGTAGATCCTGAGTCCAATTTAGGGGGCTCCAAGACACCATAGTGTGCATTAGCCTGGAGAACACACAGCCAGTGTTGCAGGCTTCTCCACCCAACTTCTACCCTGTACAGAACATGTTCTGAGAGGCCCCCAGAAAACAGTGGAGTGGTCCATCTGCCTGCTTGCTTCTGTGTTGGCAAGTACTGGCTTCAGAAAGCAGCTAGTGGCCTCCACACATGCAACTTGTGTTCTGGTAAGCCATTAAACAACCATACTTGAGGAGGCCAACACGTGGAGGTACAACTCCCCTCACAAAGTCATGAATCTAAACAGTAACATAGCATGCTTTCCTGAGTGGCTCGGTCAGCCAGAGCCCTTGTAAAACAACTGGGTGGCTTGACCCATCCATGACTCCAAGTAACCCATTATCAGATGCTGAGTCCACCAGCCATGCAAAGCACACTTTTGGCTCTGGAAACCTGTCCAGGCCCCATAGACTAGCTAAAATAGTTAAGCCCTGGGGAGAAATTAAGTTACTTGCACAGTTCTTGCACATGGACAGGTGTCCTGTTTGGGCAAATTGGTATGACCCAACCCTAGTGCATCCCTTAGGTCCCGACTGGCACCACAAGCTACTCTGCCACCTCCTTAGCTCACAGGAATAGATTTACCCTCATGTTATCTTTTGAAACGTATGGGCTCTTCACTACTATGGCTGGGACCATTGTACCCATGGCTGCCTGGAACACAACTGGCCTCAGGGAGCTACCTCCCCAAGGGCAGAGCCATACCACCAACCAGATTGCCTGACCCACTGAAACCTTCATTCAGCATTGGCTCTGCTGATTCTACATGGAGAAGCCAACCTCATTAACGTGGACAATTAATTGACTGCTGTTTCATCTAGGTTCATGGTGCAGCTTGCAAAGATAGATATACTAAATCAATACTATGGTATTGCATGCAAACAAAAACTATTTACCTGGTAGTGAGGGAACAAAACTTCTTCACAGGTGAGTATGGGCTGCCCTTCAGAAAGAAACCCACCACAGAAACGTACCAAAGAATTACTCAGGACCCGGTGTGGTAGCCTAGCCTAACAGCTCAAGTCCTCTCCTTGCATGCCCTGGGAAAGCAGTTGAGGACAATCAGAGTTTGGGGTCCTGCACCCGTGTGGGAGATCCGTAAGAGGCTACTGGCTCTTGGCGTTGGATCACCTCAGCTCCAGTCGTTGTGGCTGCTTGGGGAGTGAATCATCAGATGAAAGATCTTTCTGTCTCTCCTCCTCTTTGCATATCTGACTTTCCAATAAAAATAAATATTTTTTTTTAAAAAAGAATTACCCATGCGCCAAAAGAGAAGCCCCAAATAGTACCTGCAACAGTGACGGTGTTTCCAGTAGAAACCCAGAAGCATGAGAGCATTCCATTCGCAGGTCATAATTTCCAGACCAGAAAACCGAGCATGAAAAGCTCAGCACAAACAACGCAGGAAACACACAACAAAATGCATGACTACCTTCCACTCCTTTTATAGCTGCCGCGCACAAATCCTGGATATACCTAGCACATTATGGGAAGGCCTAGTCAAAGCTGTTGTGGCCATTTGAGGAACGAATTAGCAGAAGGAAACTCTCCTTCTCCCTTTGCAACTCTCCCCTTTAAATAGATAATCTTAAAAAATTATATTAGGCCAGTGAAAATCCGAGCTCAGTGAAAATAGAGCATGCATCTGTCTCCTCTAATGATCCCTGGGAGATGCTAGGTAATAAATGCATACATATAATTGAAAGAACACACAAGTACATTGAAAAATATTTGAAAGGAAGTGGAAAACTCTCACAATCTACAACATACTTTGTGATTTAAAGCAGCTTAGAGCAGGGTCATAAATACTTTGATGTTTTCTGCAATGCAGCCTATTGGAAGCTATTTACAAACAGAAACACCTTGTAAAGAGATTTACTCTGTTAATTTCAGTGGCTCCACAAATGCTTTATGTGATTCAGCTCAGAATCTACAGAACAGTAGGGAAAAAAACAACTGAAAGGCAGAGATATAGTGGTGATATGGTCTGGATAACTGAGACTAAATGATGCCAACACACACATCGTGGTTTTACAGAGTTTTAGCAATTAATGATGCATAGAGTAATACATGTAAAATTTGTTGGAAAACTGGCAACTTGGTAGATAAAACGTTGCCTTATTTGCATTTTGTTGCAGAAATCGTGGGCTGCTAGGTATTTTATAGCTTAATGCTTATTAAGGCTTTTAACATCTGTAATATTTGGAAAGAAAATGATACTGCATAGGTATTATGCATTCCATTAACACTGAAGTGCCCAAGGCTATTCCCTACACAGTATTCTTGAAGAGTTCACTTCTCTCTCACTGGTTCAAGTGATAGGAACTTAACAAACTATAAAAAAGAAGTCTAAGTTCCTTAAATGGCTCCCAACATTCAGACATTATTTTTATCATAGTCAGCACAAATGTGCTCCTTATTTATTTCTAGTTCTTTATATATATTGCTCTTATTTTTTAGGATTTAGTTCTCAAAATCAATCTTTATTCTCGATAGAACCTTCATACACATACCTAAGAGAGGTACTACAACAATCTCTTCTCCCAACCCCTGCCTGAATTCTAATTGACAATATAAAATTATTGACTATAAGCCCTATTGTGACTATCACATGAATATGAAGAATTCAGGATTACTTCTTTCATCATTTCTGGCCATCACCTATTAATATATAGTAATGCTTTGAATCTAAAATGTGAGTGAGTTATGAGCAAATAATCTCCCCCACATGATCAATCATATATTATTATTTAGGATTGGAGTAGAGGAGACAATGACAGACTATGACTGCTGTACTTTCCTTTTTTAAAAAATTTTTTTTATTTGTAAGAGTGGCACAGAGAGTTATAGGGCCAAAAATAGAGAGATCTTTCACCTGCTGTTTTACTTCCCAAATATCCATCTTGAATATGGACGCCGGACTGCCACAAACTCAGTTACTTGGGGTATGATCTGCTGAGTTCCCGTGACATTAACAGGAGTCTGGATGGTAAGCAGAAGAGCCGAGATTGGCGCCAGCACGCTGATAAAAGCTGTGGGTGCCCAAGCGGCAGCCAAGCTGCTTCTGCTGGATTTCTTTAAGGATGTTACTATTGTCATGTAGCATGACAGCTTTTCTAGAATCCCAGTGAATTCAGTACATCAACTGTGGTAGAGATTAGCTGGCTACAGTTTGATGACCCCAGATATCCACCAAAATGTACTCCCCGGAAGCAGGATCACAAGCCTGCTTACAGCTGGAGACACAACAATATGAATATGTTGTTTTGCTTTTATTTCTGGGTTTAGAGATGTTGGAGGAAAAGACACCAGGAGAAGTATTTGATCTCTTTTTAGGGTCCTGTCATCAAACACAGAGTTCAGAAGAGTTATGGATTAACTGCTTGCCAGCTTGGACTTCTCAGTTTGAGGAGCTCAGCTAAAAGGAAATATATTCTTTGAACTCCACCAATCTCACTTTTAGCCTCTCGTCTTCATTATTTCTCTAGTTTACAATTTATTTTAGGTGCCTTACAAAGAAGTATGTTGTATCATTCTTTAAGCAGGAGATGGAATAATTCATGCTCATTCTTTTTTTTCTAGTGGTACTCCTCATAATTTTCTGTATTTGAGTTAGCATGTAAGAGCTTCTTTGCTGATTAGAATTTAACCTGAACGTGGATAACAGGTGCAGCTATCAAGGCGCTGTGTTGTTGTGCTTAGTTTTCTCTCTAGAGATCTTGAAAGATCTTTGGGCGCTCTCTGACCCAGTTTGTGAGCTTTAATCAGTGTTTTTGCAGATGACCTTATTGTCCCTGATAGTATAATGCCATGAGGTCCTAACAATATCTAATATTCAAGATTGCGTCAGAACTGCATTGTCTCTGGTAGCTGGGAAGTTAATTCATTTTCCTACTAGTGTTTTCCTTAAATTGAATTCAGCAATTTCTGACAAGAGGGAGTAACAATCAGCTAAATGTAAAAATAACCTTTATGCAAACAACCCGAAGTACACAACTAAATGTAAGTTGTCACGTGTGCATTTAGTCTTCTTTTACAATGCTTAAAATCCTTCCAAAATAAAACTATTATGGAATATTACCAGAACATAAAAGTCTAGCCATATAGGGAGCAACTATATGCATTCTTCCACCCATATCTAAATGCATCAACGTGTAACTACCTAAGTGTCTACCAATCATCGTGTTTCTAGTGTCTATCATCAGTCATGTTTCTCTTGGCCCTGACAGGGGCCTCAGTGGCTGTCAGAGTGTGTCTGTATCTGGTGGTCCCTGTTCTTTCCTCACTGGTTCATCTGTTTTGACTTAAGGCATCACAATGTGCCAGGGAGGAGAGATTCTCAGACCCTCATACATAGTGCACAAATGCATTCTGTGACCACTGTTTTGGAATTCCTTGATTTTTCTCAGAGCCTGAAAATAATTGTTCTTGCTTTCCTAAATCTAGCCTGTCAGCAGTAATTTGCAACCCTTCCTTAGTGTTGTCAGTCATTATAACTGTAGAAGAGTAGCTAGGAGTTTTACTAGCAGAGAACACAGAGATTTGAAGTGCTGTTTCAGCTCATACCACCACATAATGCCCTATCTCTCTGGACCTATCCACCATGAATTCAGGTCCGTGGGTGTGCACTGATTTGGAACCTGCCACATCATCTTAAGCTTGCACAGTACTCTCAAGACCTGTATTGTGCCTCCCAAATTATCCCTTAAAGCAGCAGAATTCTCTTCCCCAAAGAGCCGTGTTCTTTCTCCTTTTCTAGCCTTCCCGTCTTCCTTTATGAATTCTTTTTTTTTTAATGTCCTCTGGGGAAGATCAAAGCATGCATATTTCATGAAACACTTGGAGTAATTCCTTGTTAGCAGGGGTAAGTGACAGATCCAAAGCATATGCACCACAATGAGCAGTAATTGACAAATCAGACCCTTGGCATGATACTCTTGAAAAAAATCATGAATGGTCAGTCATTTGCCTTCACAGTTAAGATGTTAATCAGATGTCCATATCCTGCCTGAACTGTCTAGATTTTAAACCCAGCTCTGGCTCCAACTTTGAGAAAATGCCTGGATTAAGTTCTAGTGTCCAGCTTGAGCCCAGCCAAGTCCCAGTTGTAGTAAATAAACTGGAAGATTTCCCTTTACATCTGTCTTTCTCTCTCTCTCTCTTTTTTTCTGTTTCTTTAAGTATTTATGTCTTTACTTATTTTTTATTTGAAAGGGAAATTTGCAGAGAAAAGGTGAAAAAGAGAAAGAGGGAGAAAAAGAGAAAAGCAGGTCTTTCAATTGCAGGGTCACTCCCCTAATGGCTGTAATGGCAAGAGCTGAGACAATCTTAAGCCAAAGGCCAGGAAGTTCTTCCGGGTCTCCCATTTGGGTGCCTGGGCCAAAGGTTGTGTGCCATCCTCCACTGCCCTCCCAGGCCATAATCATAAAGCTGGATTAGAAGTGGAGCAGCCGGGACACAATGCTGCCACCCATATTCTCTGTGACCTTCATAACTATGTTTTTATGAGTACATATTTTAATGTTCTTTAAAGATTTATTTATTTGAAAGGCAGAATTTTAGAGAGACAGAAAGATCATCCAACTGCTGATTCACTTCCCAAAGGGTCACGAAGGCAAAGGCTGGATCAGGCCCAAGCTAGGTACTAGGAGCTTCTTCCAGGTTTCCTACGTTTAAGTACCCAATGACTGGGGCCACCTAAGCCTTTGGTAAAGAGCTGGCTCAAAAGTTGGACAGTTGGGGCTGAAACTGGTGCCATGTTGTAGGAGCCAGCTTTACCCACTATAGCATGACACTGACTTTAATTAAAAAAAATTTAGAGTATATCTTCTTTTTTATTTTTTATTAATTCCATTGCATTATGTGACACAGTTTTATAGGTACTGGGATTCTCCCCACCCCTCCTCAAGCCCTCCCCCCCATGGTGGATTCCTCCACCTTGTTGCATAACCACAGTTCAAGTTCAGTTGAGATTCTTTCATTGCAAGCATCTACCAAGCATAGAGTTCAGCATCTTATTGTCGAGATAAGTTCAACGTTTTGTTGGGGAGACCTTCTCTGGTCTGAAGGTAGAGCCGGCAGAATATCATCCTGATCAATTAAAAGCTCCAACATAACATCAGCAACAATTTATAACATTATGGAATAAATTGACATAGTATTGAGTAACCAATATGTTAAAAAAAATGCAAGTTCTTAACCACATCCTGTGACTACTTCATTGACATTTCAATTTTAGTTTATATACCACCGGGTTCTATACATCTTAAAATGGCTGTAGATTACTGTTTTTAGATTTTATTGATTGCCTTAACATACGTCAAATCATGCAAAATCCTCTTTCTTTCGCTCTCTCACACACACATGCTCACACACACACAGGCTGGGCTTTTCCAGGAGCCCCACCAGGAACAGTGGCCCTTCTATATATACATATATTTTTCCCCTCTACAACCCTCAATGGGTGTTTTTCTTGTCCACATATTAATAGTTTCTTTCCTACCCTTCTAGAAAGGAAGAAAAACTTGAAGGTAAATGTGGTTTTCGAAGGGCATTTCTAAAGTGGTACACTTTGTTCACATCTGCATGAAGAGAATCTAGCCATATGGAATTTCCTATTAGCAAGAGAGTCCTGGAACAGTTGCCATTTGCCAGTTAAAACACTGTTTATACAGGCAAAAGAGAAAAATGTCATATGAAGGTTACACAATAATTAATATTGCTTGTCACATTTACAAAAATATTGAAATAATATTTGTTCCAAAGCTCACATTCATGTACATTATTAAAAACATAGCTTTGGAAATTCTGTTAACTCTCTGCTATTGGTGAGTACTTTACAATAATTCAATTACATTTGGTCACGTATAATTCTAAGCAATTTCTGTGAAGTGCAGTAAAGAGCGTTAGGGCACATATTCTTCTCCCTCTTGCCTGCTGGTTTGCTATTGGCACTGGCTTCCTCCTTCACTGACAGCCAAAGTTGCAGGTCTCATGGCCCTTGTTCTGATGTGCTAGTATCCACCAAATGGGTGAATATCTATCTCTCTTCCTTCGATTTTCAGGCCAGAAGTTGTAACAGGTTTCCACAGTTGACAACCCTGGGGTGTCACTATCTTTTGTGAGTTCATTGAATCCTGTTCACTTTGTGTCAAGAGTTTACAGTTTGGTGCCTGACTCATAGCACTATTTAAAACCAAGACACAGCTTCAGTAGTTGATAAGCCACGCCACAGGAGCACTGATTGACACTGCTAGTATTTTATGTCCTTTATGATACGGCACCAGCACATCTGAGGCTCTTTAGATCATCTCACAATCACATCTGCCTTATGAAGCCATGATAATGAGATTTTCCTTCCTGACATGAAGAATTAGAGGACATGAATTAAGAATGAGGAAATGAAAGAATTTTGGATCTAAAGGATTATCTTTCAAGTCATCTAAAAAGTTACTTCTTTTATTCCCTGTGTTAGACATTAAGGATAATTCTGTTGTAATGAAATGAGTATAAATTTTTTATCATGAAAATTTTCATTTCTTCAACATTCAGAAAGCTAGATATAATAAACAGAGTGATTAAGATTTTTAGTGCTTTGTTTTACATAAACATGGAGATAAAAGCAAATAGGTAACAATATTATAAAGACATGGGAAATATTCTCATAAGACATAGGGTTGAAAATTTTTATTGAAAGAAAAAATCAGTTTGTGAATTTGTTATTGTATTATTACTACTGAAAGAAAATTAAAAGTATTGAAACATTCCTCTATAGAGGACAAAGAAATGGAAATTAATATTTAAAAAAGTATAGAATTAAATTTCATTGTATTATTGTTGCACCAGAGAAAATAAAATTAATTTTATCAAGGCATTAGGTGGGTCATGAAATTTATAGACATTAATACATCCTGTATTTGGAAGTTCAACTCAATCATTATTATTTATAATTTCATTTGTTAAAAAGTATATTTTAAATGAAATAATTTACTTCGTTTTAATATTGTCTAGAAAAATCTAAGATAAGCAATAGAGAAAACAATACTAGCTAACATTTACTGAGCACTTAACACAAATCAGGCATTGGGCTAGATATTCCTTGCACATTATCTGTTTCATTCTCATACCATATAGAATTTAGAGTCTTTAAATATATTATTTTAGTTACTTTTCATATCAACTCTGAGGGGTAACTGCTTAGTCCTATTTTCAGAGGAAGAATCAGAACTACAATTATTACTTAGTATAAAGATACAACTTGTAGGTACTAAATCTGGGGTACAAATCCAAAACATACTCTCATAAAAATGCTACTGTTATTGGCTTATTTTAAAAGGGGAAATGACCTGGTGTGATGGCTCAGTAGCTGAACTCTTCACCTGACACAAGCCAGGAGCTATATGGGAGCCAGTTCATGTCACGTCTACTCCACTTCCCTTCTAACTTTCTGCTTGTGGCCTGGGAAAGCAATAGACAATGGCCCAAAGCCTTGGGACCTTACACCCACTTCGGGGCCTTGGAAGAAACTCCTGGCTCCTGGCTTTGGTTCAGTTCACCACTGGTTTTTGTGCCCATTTGTGTAGTGAACAATCAACAATCAGAGGGAATATCTCCTCCCTGTATATCTGCCTTTCCAATAAAAATAAATAAGTCTTAAAAAATAAAAAGGGAAAACTTGATAAGAGAAATATTTAAAATATTTTTGTAGAGTGGGAGCATAGATTAATATGTACTTCCAATGTTTTAATACTACAACCAGGCTAAAAATTACTCAGTCATCTGGCTTGAAAATACCACAAATAAATGTTCATTTGCTGATAAGGTAATTGTATTTGAAGGCCTAGACACTTTTTTTTAAAGATTTTTTTTTTATTCATTTTTATTACAGCCAGATATACACAGAGGAGGAGAGACAGAGAGGAAGATCTTCTGTCCGATGATTCACTCCCCAAGTGAGCCGCAATGGGCCGATGCGCACCAATCCGAAGCCGGGAACCTGGAACCTCTTCCAGGTCTCCCACGCGGGTGCAGGGTCCCAATGCATTGGGCCGTCCTCAACTGTTTTCCCAGGCCACAAGCAGGGAGCTGGATGGGAAGTGGAGCTGCCGGGATTAGAACCGGCGCCCATATGGAATCCTAGGGCTTTCAAGGCGAGGACTTTAGCTGCTAGGCCATGTCGATGGGCCCTAGACACTTTTTTAAAAAAGATTTTTATTTTTATTAGAAAGTCAGACATACAGAGAGAAGGAGATAAAGATCTTTTCATCCATCGAGTCACTCCCAAATTGACCACTCACTCCTCAGTTGGCCACAATGATGGGAGCTGAGCTGATCTGAAGCCAAGAGCCCAGAGCCTCCTCTGGGTCTCCCACATGGGTGCAGGGTCTCAAGGCTTTGGGCTGTCCTCCACTGCTTTCCCAGGCCATAAGCAGAGCACTGGATAGGAAGTGGGGCTGCTGGGACACGTATTGGCACCCACATGGGATCCCAGGGGTGTAAGGCAAGGACCTTAGCTGTTAGGCCACCATGCCAGGCCCACCTAGAGCACTCTTAAAGGAAACCATATGCATCTTTCTTCTATTTTACAAATCATTCTGTTGTTGCTACATATTGAACTACTTAGAAGCATATTGAGTGTGAAGTCTCAGGTATAAAAGATTTTAAAATCTAGTCACAACCCCTGGAATTAACATAGAAATAGGCAGAAGAAACAGCCAATGCAATTTCTGATATGATAGATGTTACATCTATAGAAAATTCTTAATTTAAACTCCAGCCAATACTTTAAATGGAGCTGCTATAAATTAAATCAAATAGATCTTTTGCATTTTAAGGATTTTTTTCTGAACAAAATTAATTTCATTCCAATAAGCTACTGTATTTAAAATCATAGTTTTTCATTTTCAGGATAAAAGTAAATAAGTGTGTTTAGATATTAGAATCTAAAATTTCAGGAATATGAAAAATCTTCTTATTGACTTACTAAAGAACAGAAAGTTCAGCATTATAATGAGCCCCTAATTATTTCACTTTTCTCTTTATGAAAATAGTATTAAAAAAAAAACTCAACATGCTGAGTCAGTGTTATTTGAACTTTCTATCAGTGAGTTCATTCCATAAGATTAAACTTCGGATTCAGTAAAACGTAAAGCAATTACTCAAATCAGAGCCCAAAGCAGGAAATGTACTTTATAAATGTGTGCTTAGTCATGCAAAACTGATGTATTTGTTCATTAACAGAGGTGAAAAATAGAACATGGGTAGTTAATAATTTAATAATAAAAAATTATGATGTCTGAAATTCAAAATTAACTCTTTGTTATGACACTAAGAATTCAATGTTCTGTTAGAAATGAAAGCATCTTACAAAATAGAGCCCTCTGGAGAGGTTGTGGTATAGCAAATCACTGGAACGCTCACATACCACACTGATGGACCAGGCCCAGTTATCACCACTCTGTTTCTGATCCAACTTGTTGCTAATGTTCCTGGAAAGTAAGTTATGATAGTCCTAACATTTGAGCTCCTGTCCCTCTTGTGGGATAACATGATCAGAATCCCTGGCTCCTTGCTTCACTTGGCACAGTCCTAGGTGTTGCAGGCGTTCAAGAATGAAACAGGAGATGGAAGATCTCTTTCTTTGTCTAACTTTGTCTTTCAAATAAGTGAATAAGTATGTCTTTTAAAAAAGCATTTATTTATTTTTATTGGAAAGTCAGGGATATAGAGAGAAGGACAGACAAAGAGGAAGATCTTCTATCTGCTGGTTCACTCCCCAAATGGCTGCAATGGCTAGAGCTAAGCCGATTCGAAGCGAGGAATCAGGAGCCTCTTCCAGGGATCCCAGGTGAGTTCAGGGTGCCAAGGTTTTGGGCCATCCTTGACTGTTTTTCCAAACTACAAGCAGGGAGTGGAAGGGAAGTAGAGAGCTGAGACACAACTGGCGTCCGCATGGGATCCTGGCGCACGCAAGGTGAGGACTTTAGCCATGTGGCTACCGCACTGACCCAAGTAAGTAGGTCTTTAAGAAAAAAAAAGCCTAAACAGAGAAGAACTTAGCATTTCTTATTCACTAAAGAGCAAAATAGCAGGGCCAAATGCCTTAAATGTGCTTCTATGTGAATTTTATTAAACCATTTTGTTCAATAATATCACTTTTCAAAAAGAAAGCAAAGTAGTAAGTCTATTCCTTAAGAACACTTGACAATTTAATACTGAATTTTGTCTAAATACAGGAACTCTAGATTTATTTCCTTATATCTATGTCCTTATATTATAAAAATGGAACCCAGATTACCAATAGTTAAGGAAACTGCATAGAACAAAATGCTGATGTCTAGGCATATTATGTGATTAATAAACTGTGGCTCTTCATCATCCACTTCACATATTTGGGCTTCGATTATGGACAAATTACATAGTGATGATGGGAAGCAAGATAGCCCTTAAGCTTTGAATAATGTTGAAAGTGAACTAAAGGAAATGTGCCAAAATAGTTAATTAGTGACTCAATGGCTTAGTTTTGAAAGTCAAAATGATAAACTTTCAAAGCAATAAATGTCTGAAATTATGTTAGTCACATACAACTTTATGATTATCCAGAATACCAGTCTTCAGTCTTTAATTCTTAGGGTCAAAACCTTTTTGTTGAATCATAGATCAGAAATATCTTAAAGCGTGTGTTGAATGCTGGCATGTAGAGACAAATGGAAAAAGATGTAACACAATAGGAGAACTGGAGAAGCATCCCTAGGCCAACTTCTGGGCATTCTATACTAGCAAGGTGATGATGTCCATGAGCTATGGTTCTTAGTCCCTAATGAGGGTGAGATCACTCACACACCTAGACAATGATGGCACACGTAGTAGTTTTGGACCCAGATACACAGTACAGAACAAAACAGATTATAAGGTTTTTGATAGATGCCAGTGTACTTTTAGAAGTAGTAACGTTTGTGATAACAATTTGCTTGTTAATTAAGAGATTTATAATCAATAACTTAAGAAACCTTTTGTATGCTCTAAGGTAAAAGTGGCAAATTTAGATTTTAGGGTAAGTTTAAAAGATTCATTGCTGAAGCATAGGCCAAATCCAGGGGGAAAAAAAACTTAAGGTTAATAAACCACATCATTTATGCGGAGTTAACATGAACAACATAGTTGCAATGATTTGGTGAGTGTATTGGCTTGCTCAGGCTGCCATAAGATGTCATAGTTTGGGTGATTAAAATAATATAGATTAATTTCTTAGAGTTCTACAAACTGAATAGTCCAAGACCCAGTTGGAAATCCTGGTGAGGATTCTTTTCCAGGCTTTCAAGACTTTGTGAACTCACATGGCAGGATGAGACTGCTTGAATATGTACATACATACGTGTGTGTATGTATTTGTGTGTTTATGTGTATAAAGGCATACATACATACAGGTAAGAGAGATGGGGCAGGACTCAGGGATGGGAGGAGGACAGACACACAGATAAATTCAATTTGAACTATAACGGAGCCACAAAAGAAGTAGACGTTAACATTTTAAATGCATTGGTTTTGCTTTATTTGAAGGGCAGAGAGACAGAAAGACAGAGGGAGACCTTCCATTCCTTCGTCTCTCTGCCTTCACTCAAATGCCTGTAACAAAACCAAACCAAGTCAAAGAAAGGAGCCCAGAACCCCATCCATCCAGCAGCCCAAGGTGAGTGGCAGGGACCCAAGTAATTGAGGCACCATCTGTTCCTCTTAGAATGTAAATTTAACAGGAAGCAGAATAGCTTGATTTCAAACCAGGCACTGGATTTTAGATATAGGCATCATAGAGTACAACTTACTTTTTGTGCCATGGGCCAGTCCCAAGCATGAACTTTTAATTCCTTCTAAACATCAAGTTTTTGACATTTCCCTGTACATGTTATGGGGTGACCCCTACCTGGGCTGCTCTATGCTTTTTTTTCTGATGAAGAAATTGAGGAGACATAACTAGAGCTTAGAAGAGAAGCAAGATGTATCTGCCTGCAAAGTCAAAAGACATGCTCAGGAAAGATATGGACAAACTCAGAAGAGAGAGATGCCTTCAACAAGATTCAGGGCTGTTCCTTTTCAGGATCTGGAGGCATTGTGGGTAATGTCTGAGGCAGAGTTAACTGAATATTCAACAGAGTGGAGTTTGGGAGGGGTTTGAATAGTGCTAATTTCCTCATCCCTTTTTGAAATCTCAAAACTGACATGGATTTCCTTATGTTGAACCATCCCTGCATTCCATGGATGTTATGTCATATGTAGTATATAAACTAAAATGGAAATGTGAATGGGGTGGTCACAGAATGGGGTTAAGAAATCCATTTACTTTTAACATGTTGGCTGCTCAATACTATGTCAATTAATTCCATAACGATGTTAATTGTTGCTGATAATATGTTAGTGCTCTTATTTGATCAGGATGATACTCTGCTGGCTCTGCCCTCAGACCAGAGAGGGTCTCCCCAGTAAGTAGTTGGACTCGACTGGACTATAAGATGTTGGACTCTATACGTGGCATATGCTTGCTAAGAGGGAATCTCAACTGAACTTGAACTATGGTTACTCAACAAGGTGGAGGAACCCACCATGGAGGGAGGGTGTGGGGAAGTGTGGGGAGAATCCCAGTTCCTATGAAATTACAACACAATGTAATTAATGAATAAATTTAATAAAAAAAAGCGACATGGAATCAGGTGAATGATAGGAGTGAGAGTTTTGGTTTTGATAATTTTATTATAATGACCTAAATGTTAGAGCAGGATGCTGCTGCAACCATAGTATCTATTTCTAACTGGAGTGAATTCTCTAAGCTACAAAGTTGCAGAAGTGAATTTATGAGACACAGTAGAGAAGGTACAGCAGTTCAAGCAAAGAGAGTATGGGCAGTGTAGGCCAGTAACCCTTCCTGCTAGTCCTACTTCTTGGTCTGCATCATATTTACCTTATATTTTAATTTGTTTCAATAAAACTGTGTTTGTATGCAGCTTTTCCACTGATATAAATATTCATGATGTTTCATTTTCTGGACAGAAGAACTGTTAGTAAAAATCTAATTTCTGAGTCTGTTGCACAGAACAATTGCTATACCCCTTTTACCCTTCTTAGCAGGCCCTCCACTTCAACGCCTCTGTCAAGGTTCACTAACACTTTTCCAACAGTGAAGGTAGGAAGAGCTAAACGAAAACCACTAACAAGAACCTACGTAATGTTCAAATTTTGCGAATTAATCAATCAGTTGTATGATACCTTCCCAAGAGAAGAAGAAAGATATATTTTTGATGTAATGCTCAGTTCCAGGAGTAATCCTGAGTAGTTCCCCTGATAACAGTAATGTGAGAGAATCAACAGGTAAGTATGTTTTTCCATTACCTTTCAGTAATATCTGTAAGAAACAGGAGTGCAAAAGAAGAAAACAGCAATCTGGGACTTCTTTTTAATAGCTAACATAGTCCTTAGGCACAGGTAGGGAAAAGGAAAATGTTTACAGGAAGCAAAAGCAGACCCTGTTCAAAATGTGAGGTAGCACAGAGAGGAGTTATTGTAATGTAGTAATAGCGATAGCAGAGCAATTTGACAATAAATGCTGGGACTCTTCTAAAGTTCCTTGGTTGTAAATACCGTACATTACTGCTACCCAATTCCAAAATGAGAGCCTGCATAGAAACCACGCTCAAAACAGAAACGACATATTGTTGGGCCTCTTAAAAGGGGGAGGATGCCACTCTGGACTGTATTTCCACTCACACATCCACTTCTCTCTGTAGGGCCAATCCCTTCTTCTCTCAGTTGGCCATTTTTCCCAAGGTCTGTTTAGGCTTCCCTGATCTCAATCATGTAACCTCTTCACATGTGTGATTTCAGTTTTCATTATACCACTTTCTGCTTTAAGTTTCCATGATCTTTCTTCTTACCCTTTCAGCATTTTGGTTTCCAGCTTCTAGGGAAAGTGAATGGTTGCCCTCCTTAGCATATGTGCCCATATTCAGTCAAATTCCCTCTTTTTGGAAATTGGATCATGTGATATAAATGTGACTATTTTTTTCTGTGCTATAAATGTTTTCCTTAAGGCCAAGCACAGGATTGTAACTTATCAACACAGTTTTTATTTGAAGAGATTTCTGGATAGAACCTAAACATAAGAAAAAAAAAAAGCCAAATACTAAGGACAGGCCTGTTTCTTCCTCATCAACCACGAAATGACTGGCAATGTTGAACCTAGTTTTTCATAGCCCAGCAGTTGCTATGGCGACTAGATTCCAGAAATGATCAGTTAAGGAAACACAAGTTCTATTTCCAAGCCAGGTATGTCAATTGTGTGATCTTGATGAAACCAGGTTAGCTTGCTGGGATGCATTCTGTTTGCCCTCATTTATTTCTAAGTAATTTTACATTGCATTCCAATTAATAAATAGCAGATAATTAAGTATTCCTTTCATCTCTGAAATGAACTTGTCTATTTACTATACAAATTTTGTTACATGTCACTACATATTATCACACAACACCAGTGCAAAACATCTCTAGATGCCCAAGAATTCTCAACATGGCTCGATGTTATTTTTAACAGTGTTTTCCCAGCCAAGTATTCTTTTTTAAAATTTTATTTTTATTGAAAGATCAGATTTACAGAGAAGAATAAATAAAAAGAACTTCCATCCACTGGTTCACTCCCCAGTTGGCCACAGCTGCCAGAGACAAGCTGACCCAAAGTCAGGTGCCTGGAGCCAGGCGCTTCTTTCAGGTCTCCTATGTGGAAGTAGGGTTCCAAGGCATTGGGCCATCCTCAAATGCTTTTCCAGGCTACAAAAAAGGAACTTGATAGGATGTGGAGCAGCCAGAACATGAACTGGCACCCATATAGGATCTCAGCTCTTACAAGGCGATTATTTAGTCACCAAACCATCACACCAGGCCCCTAGTGAAGCATTCTTTTCTCTTACTTTGCTAAAGAAGTATTAATGACCAATATAACATAGTACCATGTATCTGCAGCCATTCCGTGATTCCTTAGCTACTCAATGTGCGTGGGTTGGGAGGTGAGGCCTTGATGGTGAGTTTTTTGGTTTGTTTTTCCCTAAAGATTAATTCTATTTAATTAAAAGTCAGAGTCGCCTCTCCCTTTCTCTCTCTCTCTCTCTCTCTCTCTCTCTCTCTAGAGAGAGAGAGAGAGAGAAAGGTCTTCCAGTAGCTGACATCCTTCTTTTATCTGACATTATCTAAACTAGGTTCCCTATAAACAGGCAAGTTTTGCCCTTTTGCTTCCCAATTTTCACTTTTTTTTTGGCACTTTCACCATGGGTTGAAGGGCCACGTAAGGACCTTGTAGAATTTCTGACTTGCTAGGTTTTTTTAGCCTTAAGAAACTTGAGTTAAGAATTTAAAATAAAGTAACTGTGGTTAAATATTCACTGGAGACATTAAAAAATTAAGTAAGTAGATGGAATAATGATGAACTTGAAGATAGGTTATTAGGTAGCTGTATAACAGGATAAAATATATCTGTGTTGATGAGACACCATGTATTTTGTAGGATGACAAAATGACAGGTGGCAGTGGAGGGAAAGTTCTACATATGAGCAAAATGTTTCTATTCTGTGGACAATAAGTTAACATTAATTACAATTACATGATTGTCAATTAACAACAATAATATCTAAAGCAATAGCTGAGAAAAACCTTAAGTATACCATAAAAATATTTTTACAAAAGAAGATAATTAAAAAGGAATAATGTATTAATATTGGAATAAGGAAGATGCAATATCTAACTATCTGTAATTATAGTGAATGTAAATGAATTTCAATCTCTAATCACGTAGGAGACACTGACGAAGTGAACACAAAACGGATGACCCAATTATATACTGTCTTCAAGAGACACATCAGAATCAAAGACACACGATAGATTCAAAGTAAAAGGATGGAAAAGATACATGATGAAAACAATAGCCAAACCTGGGCTAGGTTGGTTGGCTATACTAATATTATATTAGGTTAAAAAAAATAAAGAATTGAAGACATATATTCTTATTAGTGATACAAGATATTTTCTTTTTTTATAATTTATTCATTAGTTACATTGTATTATGTGACACAGTTTCATAGGTACTGGGATTCTCCCCACCTCTCCCCAGACCCTCCCCCCATGTCAATCCATAATAGAGTTCTGAAGCAATTATAAAACATGTGCATGTAATAACAGACTCAAATATTGTATTAAGCAAAAATATCACTGAATTACCCTATAACACAACTATGCAGACAACAAAGTAGAATACTTCTCTACTGCCACATACAGCAAATATATTCAGAACACTCAGTCCAACAATAAGAGAATGAACATTCTTCTTATTTGAATACAGAACATGCTATCTGATTTGCTAGGCTGTGAGATGAGTCTCAATAAACCAAATTAATGAAAACGAAGTCATACAAAATGTGTTTAAAGATTTCATTAGAATACAATTAAAATCAATAAAATAAGGGAATTTGGGAGATTCAAAAATATTTAAATGAGGAAAGGTTAATTAGAGGCATTAAATAACAGCAAAATTAGAGTCAAATCATTTGGGGGTTGTACTGCACAGCAGCGTGACCAACAATAATATGCTAGATATTTCTGTTGAAAAATAAAATTAGAAGAGAGGAATTTGGATATTTTCACCATAAAGAAATATTAAATATGCTGGAATATAGACATATTTATCCTAATACAGAATATGTATATGTATAGAAATACCAGATAGTATCATACACACACACAAATACATATTTTTAAGCATTATGCATCTCTTACATTTTAATATTATAGTCCTAAAAAACTCTTAAGTATCTAGTCAAAAAACTACAAGTTAAACTTAAAAAAATGTATCAAGCTAAATGGAGAATGATTGGAAGTGTAATGCATTTAATACCAAATTAAAAGGATTTCAAATCAATACTCTAAATTGAAAGCAACCAGATGGAATGAAATCATGAGTATTAGAGAGAAAACATGTGAAATGGAGGACAGAGAAATAAGAGACAGACAACGCAACAGAAAGTTGGCTCCCTGAAGAGATTTAAGCAGTTAAAAACCTTCTGACAGACTCATTGAGACAAAATGAGAAGGTACAAATTACTAAAACCAGTCATGAAAGTGGAAGCATTACTACTTACTTGTTAAACATACGGAGGATGTGAAGAATCAATGCTCACATTTAGATAATGTACCTGAAATACATACATTCCTAAAACTACCAGAAATGATTTGCCAGTCACTCCCTGAATAATGTAGTGGCTACAACTGAAGCATTGTGTGTGTGTGTGTGTGTGTGTGTTAATTTTTTAAAAATTTTTAAATTTTTTTAAAGCTGACATAGTTGATTAGGGCTCAAAGGGCCAAGGACTACAGGATAGTAGGTAAAACCATTATTTCCAATTTTTTTTTTTCTTACTGTACCTTGAGGAAGGAGAAAGACAAAGGAAGAAGTCACACCCACCCTCCCAACCATCCCAGAGTCCCTGTGTGGGGCATGCTCTGAGGGCATTGCTCAAATGGTTTCGATAGTTCAGCTGTTTTGAATTGCTGCAAATCTTGCCATTCCGAACATGATGAAATCTCTTCAGAATCCACTGGTTGACACGGTCCACCTTAGAGTCTCCTGGTGTGCAGATTTTCACTGCCAACACTTGGCTGGGGTAGTTGATCAATTTGTTCTGTTCTCTGTTCTGGTACCAAGTGTGCTATGCAGGCTCCAATGGACTGTCATATCCACCATGCACACCTGGATATGCTGTCCACTGCTCTGACTGAGCCACTGAGGAGACTCAGCGCTGACACATGCAATCCAAGATCAGACCCTTGGAACCTGCACTTCTCTTTAAGGTTGGGGTTCTGAGTCCAGTGATTCAGTTGGGAGAATCTCCATACAAACTTCATCTGAGGTGATCCCAGACCTGATTCTTGTGTGTGCTTGCCACACAAGACATAGTCGGTCACCCCATTCAGCTTATGCACATGTTCGTGGTTGCAGTTATTGGGTCCTTTCTGCCCTCAGCCCTGTTTTCTACATAAACCAATGGATGTTGGAACTCAACCCAATCCTGCCCAACACACACATGGCCTTCCAGCAAACCAGTGGGAGCTTCAGCTTAGTCAGAATGACCCACAATAACCCCCACAAGGCCCTCCCACTGCCCTGGTTCCCATGCTTGCCAGTATATACAGCAGATTGATCCAGTCTGTCCTACATTCCATTCAGCTCTCCTACCTGTTGATGGGCATTGAAACCTAGTTCAACCCAAGCAGCCCACTATCCAGCCCATACAAGTGCTGCCCGATGCCACTCTCTGTCTAGGCATGCTTGCCCCAGTCCTAGTTCTCATGTTCACCAGATGGAGTGGCAACCCAAGAGGGAGATGCCCGCTCTTTCCCACTCCCGATCAGTCACTCTCCAGGTGGTTCTGGAGTTGACTTGACAGAATCAGCTCCCCGTGCCAGCATCTGCCAGTTGATGCTGCAGTAGATCCGAATCAACCCACCCCACTCTGACTCATGCTTGTACCAGTAGGAACAGTCAACCCAGCCTGGTTTTTCGCTGGTCCAGCTCACATGACGCCAATAGCTGTTGTAGTTCTGCCTCGTCTGGTCATGCATGCTCTATTAAAATGCTTTTATACAGCTCTAGATAAACTGATACTAAAATTCATGTAGAAAAGCAAGGAACTCAAAACATTCAAAGCAAGTAGTCAAAACATTCTTGTAGGACCCGGTGTGATGGCTCAGTGGCATGCACTGGGATCCCGTACAGATGCTGATTTGTGTCCTGGCTGCTCTACTTTCTATCTAACTCTCTGCTTGTGGTCTGGGAATTCAGTAGAGAATGGTGCAAACCTTTGGGGACTTGCACCCTCCTGAGAAGCCTACAAGAAGCACCTCGCTCCTAGCTTTGGATCAGATTAGCGCTGGCTATAGCAGCCACTTGGGGAATGAACCATGGGATGGAAGATTTTTCTCTCTGTATCTCCTCTTCTCTGTAAAAGTCTGCCTTTTCAATAAAAGTAAATAAATCTCTGAACAAAAAAAGAACAAATTTGGAAGACTATATCCAATTTAGTAACTTGCTAAAAAGCCAGCAGTGATCAGGACTGTACCTCTTGGTGCTGGCATAATGCTTACTCACAAACAAATGCAATATAAGTGAAATTCTGGAAATAAATCTTTAGATCTATTTTTGATTGATATTCTTCAAGGGATGCCTGAAATTCCAATATTAATAGTATTTTTTAACATATGATGCTAGAACAACTGACTATGCACATGCTAAACATTGAAAGTGGACATCTACTTCATATCAAATGCAAAACTAACTCCAATAGATCAAGAAGTTACATATATGTGATACGACCTAATTCTCTGATGCTTAGGAAAAAAAATTTCATGATTTTTCAGGTGAAAATCATTCATTAACTCTGACACTGAAACATAGAACACAAAAGAAAATTATGTAAGCTGGACTTAACATCAGTTTTAAAATTAGTACTTCCAAAAGCCTATTCAAGAAAGTGAAAAGATAATCACAGCATAGGAGAAAATACCTGAAGTCATATGTATAATAACAGATTTATATTTGAAAAGTAAAAAAAAAAAAACGCTTAAAAACAATAGTGTTGTCATGTAACGAGTTAAGCTGCTCTCTGTAATGCTGAGTCATAAATGGTGAAGACTATGTGCTGGCTGCTTCTTTTCTGGTCCAGTTCTCTGCTAATACACTGAACAAAAGCAATGGAAGGTGGCTTGGGGTGGGACCCGGGCACCCACGTGAAAGGCCTAGATAAAGCACCTGAATCTGGGTTACAGCTCGGCCTCAGCATTTTTGCCCATTTGATAACTGAACAAGCAAATTAAAGATTACCTCTCCCTTTCAATCTTTGTCACTCTCTCTTCTCTTTCTTTCTCCCTCTCTCTTTGATTCTACCTTTCAACAACAATTTTTTTAAAAAAAGATAATCCGATGAAAATTTAGCAAGTGATCAAAAATGGAATAGCTCCTACAAAGCCTCCAAAATGGTCAATAAATGTGAAAAGAAGTTTAACATCATTAGACCTTAGCAAAATTCAAATCACAATCATAATGGAACACCCATGCATGCTTCATGATTATCTATAACTCATGGACAAAAAGCTGAGTAGGTGAGGAAATGAAGAAATGAGAACGTTCATATAGTGGGTGAAAAATGGTGTAGAAACTTTTAGTAGTTTCTCAAAATGGTTAAGGTACAACTAATACAATCCATCAATTTCATTCCTAGTTAATATAGTCATCATAGTTAAAACTCATCTACACAGGACCTGGCATGGTAGTCTAGTGGCTGAAGTCCTCACATTGCATGTACTGGGACTCCATCTGCACCCTGGTTCATATCTCAGCTGCTCACTTCCATCCAGCTCCCTACTTGTGACCCAGGAAAGCAGTGGAACACAGTCCAAAGCCTTGGGACCCTGCACTGATGGGAGACCCGAAAGAAGCTCCTGGCTCCTGGCTTCTGACTTCAGGTCAACCCAGCAGCTCAAGCCATTGCAGGCACCTGGAGTGTGACCCAGCAGATGGAAGATCTTTCTCTCTGTCTCTCTTTCTCTCTGTAAATCTAATTTCCCCAAAAAAGTTAAAAACAAATTTCAAACAAACAAACAAATAAAAACACATCCACACAACACCTGTATGTGAATGTTCACAGTGACCTTTCTCCTTTACAAATCCAAATAGCCCTATACAAACTTCAAAGTGCAAACATTTGTACAACAAGTGATATATGTTACAATCCAGATAAATCAAGGTTACATTATGGGAATAGAATCCTGCACCTATTAATTATCACCAAACTATTCTACCCAGCTACAAGATATCCATTTTTTTTTGTTTTTACAAATTTACTGATTCTGGACATTTTGTATAAAGCAAGTCAAATACATGTAGTTGGTAGTGTCTCAGCATTGTACTCATCAAGCCCTGTGTCTGAATTGTGGTGGTTAAAAATGTTTTCTGAGCTACTGAACTGTACAAAACTGGGCAAGCTTAGAGGCCTGTGGCAAATTTTTCATTCACTCAACAATAAACAAGGTCTTTCCAACCAGCTTTCCTTAACACACTTTATGTTACACTACTGCAAAATTCAACACAATTTACTTTATTTCAGGTCATATATTTTCACTTTAATCTATCTACAACCATATTATGAATATTTATTTCCTTTTCTTGTTTGCTTTGCAGGTTCATTCATCATTTCCCATCCTCTGCAATTCTCTGTAGATTTGTGCTCAGAGGCAAGAGTGACTTGCAATATTCTCCTTAAAGTTAATCTCATCCCGTCATGGAAAAACTTAAAACGTTTTTCTCCCACCATATCATTCATGGTTAAAGTATTTGCTTAACTGTCTTTCATTCTAGAACATCAGACTCCAGTGAAGGCATGTTTATCTTTTGCGCTCATTCCTTTATAGTCTCACAGCCATTTTTACATTGGAAGTGCTCATTCATGATAGAGCCTAACACCAGCACTTAGAGAACAAGCTGGGGGGAGTTTAAGCTCCTGATTTCAGCTTCCTACTGATGGCTCTGGTACTTGCATCCCTGTTATCCACGTGGTTGACCTGTGTTAAGTTCCAGGTTCTTAGCTTTTCGTGATTGAACCTTGGCTTGTTGCAAGGATTTGGGATTTGAACCAGTGGATGAGAGGTTCTGTCCATTTGTCTATGCCTCTCTCTGTCTCTCTCAAATAAATAACATTAGAGATTTGGAATAAGCAATGATAAATTTTAAAAAGTTACAGTTTCTCTCCAACAATCAATAATATCATTTCTTCTTCATCAAATAATAATAATAATAATAATAATAATAATTAACCAAACATAAGGATACACAATGAATAAATTCCCTCACCAACTAATAAATCTGAGTTTTAAAGAACTTCCCATACTATATTTAAATACAGAAATATCTGTTATAATCAACTTCACATGAATGTGTGTATCTGTATTGTGGTTTGGCTTATTTATGGGCAAAATGTATTCACATGGTATTTCACATTCTACCTTGGCTCACCCATCCAATATCTTGTTTAATTTTATTTCCCACCTGAACCATCTTCCAAGGAAAAGCATCAAATTTCCTTTCTAAATTCATGGAATTAATACAACCGTTTGATATTTTTCATTATGGAGTAAGTGATAGAAGCATTACTAAATATTATCAAATCAATCTCCTGTTAATTAATTTATCAGTGTAAATGCATGGTAACACACACAGAGTAATATTTCCATGAGGAGAGTATTTAAATATTTTTTATCCTGATAAAGCACAAACACATTTCAGTACTACAAAAGTATTGGAAAATGTAACCACCTTATCACAGTTTTTTAATCTATGAAATTATATATTCACTAGATATATTTTTTTTCCAAAACAAATTGTATATAGAATTTTAGATGAATTATTAGATTTTTCTCAAGGCATTCTTTTTTATTTTTGTATCCATATTCTGGGTTTTATTAAATTATATTTAAAAGTAAATTAGTATTGCCACTCAGAAAACATGCAACATGGTCAGTCATTTGGCAATGAATTTGCTACCTACCAGAACAAATGATGGTAGGCTAAAATAAGTGATCTGGGGCCATATATTTATATCTATGGCAAATAAGCTATTTTTGTGTTACTATTTTCTGATTTTGTATAGTCCAAGAGATAATTTAAGCCATTATTACTGTGTGAGACACCTCTGTGAAATGAAATGCCTTTTTGGTAAAGCTATAAAATCTGTTCAGAATATAGCTAAGCAGCATATTATACAAAGCATGCATTACCAAATGAACTCATACTGTTCTAGACTCTAGCTTTCTCGTATAATGCTTTAAGTAGTTTGGAAATTTGAGGAAGAACTCAGTTATGTACTTGACGTCAAGTCTTCACAGGACAATAGCCTACTGTGAGCTGAAAAATCATCTAACTTACCAAAAGTATTTTACATTTATCATCTGTCTGCCTTCAGAAAATTAATCTTACCCCTTTGCCACACAGTGTTCATTTTCAGAGGTGTCATTAGGTTTTACCTATTGAAACAGAGATGATATTCTGACTTTCAATAACGCCAACTCCCGACTCAGATTATTGCTTTTTGGTGAAAAATACACAGAAAGTTTCAAGTGCCTTAGAGAAGTGACATTCACCTTACAAGCCTGTAACTGAGAGCTGATATCAAGAAAGAATCACAATGGAGTTTCAGCTAGTGTTCTTGGAAATTTTATTGGATCAGAAAAAATAATGAAAATATCATATCTGGTATACACAAAAATAATGCAACCACAGCCTATGTTCTGCCAGGATAGAAACTGAAATTAAAATAAACGCTTTATCTGGGGCCAGCACTGAAGCATAGAGAGTAAAGTCAGCACCTATGGTGCCAGAATCCTACATAGGTTCATGCCCTGGAGGCTCCATTTCTGATCTAGCTCTGTTAATGGAATGGAAAAAAGTAGTGACAGATGTCCCATCTTTGTCACCCATGTGGGAGCCTAGATGAAGCACCCGACACGAGACTTCAGCCTAATATACCACTGGCTATTGCAGCCATCTCGGCAGTGAACCGACAAATGAAAGATCTTTCTCTCTTTGTAACTGATTTTCAGAATTAGAAATTAAATCTTAAAAAAGAGTTATTTATTTATTTTTGGAAAGTCAGATCTACAGAGAGGAGGAGAGACAGAGACAAAGATCTTCTATCTGAAGATTCACTCCCCAAATGGCTGCAATGGCTGGTGCTGCGCTGATCCGAAGCCAGGAGCTGGGAGCTTCTTCCAGGTCTCCCACATTGGTTCAGGGTCCCAAGGCTTTGCCTCATTCTCTGTTGCTTTCCCAGGCCACAAGCAGGGAGCTGGATGGGAAGCAGGGCCACTGGGGCACGAAGCGGCATCCATATGGGATCCTGGCACTTTCAAGGTAAGGACAAAAAGCCACAAGGTTACAATGCTAGACCCATGAATGACTGCTGTATGTATCACATAAACAATAAAAAGTAAGTAGTGAGCATAACAAATAAACTTTGTTACAGGTATGTTATGTAATAAGTCCTCTTATTTTGTTTAGTATGCACAATACTCTGTAAAATGAGTGTTATTACTCTACCAAATATAGGAATCAAAAACATTGAGAGATTTTATTTCCTCTCACACATTGAAGTATACCAGGAGTGGATCCTGGATGTAAAACTATGCATATTTGGTTTTAAACCAAAATAAAGAATTTTGTCTTCTGTGATGTACGCTAGCATTCTGTGAGCTGCCTTTTCATCTCACCAGCAAGTAGTTCTCCATTGAATAATGTAATTTCAGTGTTCACTGAGTCACTGGAAAGGTATAAGAAGCTGCTGTTCCATTTCCTCCATGTATCTTTCTCCCATCTGATGGGAATTCTATGCTGCATATTAGTCAGATTGGGAAAAGTGAATGGCCAAGGGAAACAGATTAAAAAATGAGTCAATAGGATTAGACAAATAATTCAAGTATGTTAAAGGATTAAAATTAGAAGCTTGTATTGAAAAAGTAAATACACTTTTCCAAGAAAAAACATGCAACATGTTGTTTTTAAGTAAAATATTTTTAGTAGAGTGCTTATCCAATATGCAGAGGAAAACCCATATTTGTATTTTAAAGTTTTTATTAAGGTATAGAAATACAGGTTAGGCAAAGAAATAATAAAGCTGAGAAAATGAGTGATATTTTAGAAGGAAAACTACTAGAAACTGCAGGATACTATTATATAGAAGGTAAAAACAGAAGAATGTTAGAGAAAAGGAAAGTACAAAGTAATAGCTGAAACCAACTATATATCTTTTTCAAGAAGACAGTGAGTAACGGGCCACTTAATGTAGTTAATGGGAAGTCTGATGTAAGAAAAACTAAGTGTCATACTTAAGGAACAGATGAAAGAGGATTAAAGAAGAGAAATGATGAGGATGATGGTGATGATGCTAAGAGCTTCTAGCATTTGAGTGTCTACCACGTACTCTGCTTACTGCCTAACAATGTATTAACCTCATAAAAATGGTAATAGCCACACTTCATATGACATAAAGCAATCCCAAGGGGAAAAATATCCTGACCTCAGTACATTTAGGGTTTAGCAATGATGGGGCTGATTTCTACAACTGATCACAAACTGTATAGGATTAGTGACTTATGCAGAAGATACAGGCCCTAAGAGACAGGAGATAAAGGGTGCCTGGAAAACAATAACAGCAGCTAACTTGTTCTTTTATTCTGACAAAACCAATTAGAAATAATTTATTTAACTTTCATGTAACTCAGTAAATATAATTATTACTCTAATATTATGCAGAGCCAAACTAATATAATGAAGTATTTTGCCTTTATCACCTAACTCACACCTGTTAGAAACATGTTTTGATGGGAAAAAAACTGATTAAAGATTTATATTATATATTTATATATTTATATGGATTTATACAGATATTTGCCACAAAGATTAAACGGAGAAAGGAAATAATGGAAATATTACCACCAATATAAATTACAATCTGAACACAGGAAAATAGTCTATGATTAAAAAAAAATTTTAAAAGTCTATAATAAAGAAATAACAGCTTTGCGCTGTCCTTGACTGTTTTCCTAGGCCACAAGCGGGGAGCTGGATGGGAAGTGGGGTTGCCGGGATTAGAACCGGTGCCCATATGGGATCCCGGCATATTCAAGGCGAGGACTTTAGCTGTTAGACGACCACGCCAGGCCCTGAGAGATTATTATTTTTTTTTAAAGATTTATTTTTTTTTATTTTTATTACAAAGTCAGATATACTGAGAGGAGGAGAGACAGAGAGGAAGTGGAGCTGCTGGGACTAGAACCAGCAGCCATATGGGATCAAGGCAAGGACCTTAGCCACTAGGCCACACTGCCGAGCCCCGAGAGATTATTTTTTGATTGAAACTCTTTTTTGCAAGAACCAAAGCCTAATAGCAAACAGATAGACAGCAGTCTCTGTCCCCAAGGAAAGACAGAGCAAATTGAAGTAGCGTTGGGGGAAGCACACACAACCATTTACAGCAAGAGCACAGCTTGTCTTCTGAACAAGAGGGTGTCAATGACAACAGTCTTAAATGATGGACAACTTAAAGGAAGCTACATCACAAGAGTGAACATGCTGAGAAAGGAGGGTGGAGAATTTATTCTAAGATGATTAATATATTTAGCAAAGTGGGATGACAGGGTCATTTACTGAAAGTTTTCAAAATGAGGTTGACTGGTTAGGAAAGGTTTGGAGCCAGACAATCAGGTTCAATTCAGGATGACTGTGAAGTAAATGAAAGTGAACATGCATTTGATGTAGTAGTTAAAATGTTGCTTGGGATGCCCACATATCATATAATAGTACCTAGATCTCTGAGTCTTAACTCCAGTCCCAATATCAGCTTCCTGCTCATGTGCACCCCAATCTGCAGATAACGAGTGAAGTAGCTGTGTGTCCATTACTCATGTAGGAAATATAGACTGGGTTTTCTGCCACTGTGTACATCTTGTTGCAGATATTGTAGAATGAAATAATGGCCAGAAAAATCACTCTCAATGTTTGTGTTTTGTACCTCTGTCCCTGCACATTGTTGTTAAACTTTTTATTTACTCAAAAGGAAACAAAAAAATGTCATATCTCCTAGAGCTTTAAGATTATGGTAATACTTCCCACCTTCTCCTTTCGCCTTTCCACATTTTCTGCTTTTCTTATTTTTCTTTTGACTTTATTTTTTACAATGATACACTGCCATCATACTTCACAAACAATCTTAAAAGAAATCAATATAAAAAATACCTGAGCAGCAGGCAAAGCAATGGCATATTATTTCTTTATAAAACAATTGGTTTCTGGAATGAAGAAGGAAAACTGCAGAATTCAGGAATGGAGAGTATAAGGATATTTCTACAGAAGTGACATACAGCCAAGGATTCCCTAGGGATAGGCAGAGACATCCCTGGAGAGCTGTACACAGTATTCTAACAGGTGGAGAGCAGTTACATCGGTTCCTACTATGTACCCCGGTAGCATTCTGTTCTTCTATTATTATTGCACTCATGCAATATTGGAATTACTTGTTTAAGATATTCCAGAACTCTAGTGTTCCTAAAAACATGAATTTGCGCTCTGGCTAGTTATTTTATTCACAACACACAGTATTGTATGTGTGATGGTATATACATTCAGAAACACATTGCTTCCTGTTTCTCTTATTAATCCAGGAGTAGATTCTATTGAAAAATGACTCTGCCTTACAAATGAAAAAAAAAATGTTAAAAGCATGCAAACATTTAGACTGGACAAACCATGAAATTTTAGTTCTACAACTTAATGAGTAGCCTTTGAAAATTTGGTTAATACTTTAAAGCTCAGAAAAGCAGGCTAGTAATACAGCCATTGGATAAGAAACGTTAAGTGCAATGACGCCTGTCCTTTAGAACTCTTGGCTAAGAGATCCATGCATCATTCTCAGCGAACAAACGTTACCTGTCAGTGACCTCTTCACTTCCATCCATAAAAATCTTTGCATCTAACCATAGAGTACTTTAAAGGCTTTAATTTTTTCAGGCAAAGACAGCTTATAAATTAAAAGAGGATCTTGGCACTCTTAATGATCTCTTCCACATCTTATGCACCAAACTGACTTTACTATCGCTACCCATCGGCTCAGCAGCTGCATCTCAGAATCTAGTCAAGTGCTAAAATCAGTGTAGTCAACAATCCTTCCACAGACGTGTAAGTCAGAAGAAATTTTCAGTTAAGTGTAATTAGGGTAATTTTTGATATTGACTCAACTTTTCCCATTTTGTAGATATCGCAAGATATCTTGAGATACTCTACTTGTGGACTTCAGCACCCATTAATTGCATATATTACCAACATAAATGACTGCTTACATGAAACTGAATATCCATGATTAATAGATAATTCTTTCAGATAAGCTCTGTTTGACTTTTCTAACTGCCGATCTTTAGGACATGACGAATTTGGATCGCTCCAGAATACTTTTTGGTAAAAAAGTGAAAGTTAAGAATGAACATAACCAAAAGACAGAAAAGAGGAAACAGTGATGATATCTACAATATAGTGTTTTGTTACTACCTGACCCAACAGTCCTCCAAGAGTAATCTTTTAGCTTTCCCTGCCTCCTTTTGGATACTTAGTGACAAGCTTAGACAATAACTCCCAGTGGAAAAAAGAGAAATGTTACGTTTCATTCATTCATTTACAGTACAGGTAAATTTTGAGAGTAACTATGGCATGCTTATTTAGTAAAGGGAGAGATAGTGAAATCAATAGTCTTAAAAACACATGTAATACTGGTTAATCAAAACCATGTCAATTCCATAATGTTGTAAATTGTTGTTGATGTTATGTTGGGACTCTTAATTGATTGGGAAGACATTCTGCCAGCTCTACCTTCAGACCAGAAATAGTCTCCCCAAGAAACTGTTCAATCCATCTGGACAATAAGTTGCTGGACTCTATGCTTGGTATATGTTTGCAAAGAAAGAACCTTGATTGAATTTGAACTGTAATACTGCAACAAGGTGGAGGAATCCACCATGGGGGGAGGGCATGGGGACGGACGGGCGGATTCCCAGAGCCTATGAAACTGTCACATAATGCAAAATAATTAATAAAAAAAACACATGCAAATATTTAATGATGACTGCAAGTAGATATTTGTAGAATTGGCGTAATTGTAAGGCGCTGCAACCATCCATCCATCCATCCATCCATCCATCCATCTAATAAATAAATAACAAATAAAAGCCTTAATCAATATCTGGGCATTTACAGAAGTTGTTTCCATTTAATGAAGTTCTCAATTGCTTCTGCTGTTCATTGCACCCCATAAGGAGGATAAATTTCATTGAAATATCTTATATATGAAGAGTGTGTTGATAATGATCTTCATACGTGACTGAGAACTGTATTTTTTGCTCTATCACCAGTAACCAATATAGAATAATGGACTCTACTTGTCTACTAGTTGATCTAGAATGTGATACAGATGTGATTTTCTTCATATGAATAATTTTTTTGGCCTGGAAAACAGAGAAAAAAGCAACTATTCTAGTAATTTCTTTTATCAAACTGTCCCATTTGATGCAGAAAAACTTTTCTTTTTTATCTTCCAAAATGGTCTCCACATTAAATAATACAACCTGGAATGCAATGTAAAAAATGTTATTAATATGCCAGTATCTTCTAAGCAAAGAAATTAAGGTATGCCATACTCCCTATCATAATAGTACATGACTTTGATGTATAAACTGCCATATATAGAGGGAAATGTGTTAAATTTTTGTGTATTACATATTATGTACCAAAAAAGGAAAACTATGTAATTGTTTTCATTAACCTTTCATTCTCACGAAGGGCAAAATCAATAATAATTTAACTCAGCCAACTGAAAGGCAATTTCCAATAATTTCAACTTGTGATTATATTTCCATAGCTTTGTTTCTTTCAATAAATTCTAATAAAAATATGATCTTCCCAAATATAAAATTCAAGGCTATGGTCTTCTCAAAGACACCGAGTGACTTTTTCTTTATGCTTGGGTAACTATCTGTCTAAAATCATTCATTAGTTTTAATTGCAAGTCTGTGCTTTGGTCAGCAGGCTATAGATACGTGCTACAAGTTATAAGTGTGTGGAATTCTGCTTTTAAACACTCTGGAGCATTGACCTGAGTTTTGTAATCATTTTCAGTTTGGTTTTATTCCTGTTAGAAGCCACTGACATGGAAGCAGTTTTCATTCTCGTTGTTTACTGGTTTTATTGCTGGCCTTTCCAGAGGTGTTGAGTAATATCATTCTGTTTATTATCAGCCAGTCAGTAATAATTTTCGTTCAGGCATGGATTTTATGAACACGACAGTGTTCTCTTTTTAAAACACAGCATATTTTCTTCTGGCACTTCTGTACACTGAAAACTTGTTATGTCCTTCAGTTGTGAGGTTCAGGGTTCCTGACTGGGCTTATCACAAGTTCTTTTCTCCCACACACAAAAGAATTCAAAGGTAGAGTCATAAAAGTTTACAGGAAAGTAGCATATATTTAAGGTAAAGCAAAAGTGAAACTCAAGAAGTAAATCATAGCAACTAAGGGAGGAGCAAAAACATCAAAAGTCCCTAAAGAATCCCTTACCAAGGAAAAACCTCCAGCTTTAGGTAAAAGCCCTAAACAAAGGGGTAAAAAATCCATCTCCACAAGGTTACTCCTTCGTTTTACTCCTTTCAGAGACAAATGAAGTGAGGCCTCAGATGGAGTCTAGTTGAGTTTTTCTAAGTCTTGAGCACCATCCATTCCCATTTCTCAAAATATGAACAGTGCCATGGTGTCAAGCATATGGTGTCAGTAGGAGTGCTCCCTGTGTTAATTTCATGATAATAATGGCTTCAAAATCATTAGGGGGCCTATCCTGCAATCATATCGGATATTTCTAGCAAAATCTGATTCTAGGTTTGTGACATTGAAGAACTTGCAGCTTCTGCCATGTGGAAAACCAACTGGGGAGGCAGGGATTGGTGTTACCTGAAAAGCAGGCCTAGGTGGTGCACAGAAAGGAGGGTTGATTTGCACATAGAGCGGGAAAGAAGTTTGGACAGTAAGCAGAAGATGACTCACTTCTGAGCTATCTATCATACAGGTCAGAGGTAGCTATCTAACCACAGACAGCCTGGAGCTGTCAAATCAGTGGCCCAAAGATTGGCGAAAACTATCAATATCAACACTCACTGTTCCACTGGTCAGTAGGGAGCTGTTCAACTGGAATCTGCATTGTTGTGCAGGAAGGAGCTATGCAACAGCAGTTTATCTCCCACTGTCACACATCAGCTCTTTTCCCTAATTATCCATATTCCCATAACATTTACCTCCCTTCACCTCCCAGAGATCTTTCTTCCCTTAATTTTAATGGGAAGTAGATGGAGGAAGGTCTGTCTTCTCTTACTTCTCTATGCTGTGTCACAGCACCTTCCCTGCCAAAGAATGAAAATCTCTTCTTGACTTCTCTAAAGATATTTAAGAAGCTAAAGATCTGCCATCATCATTGGCAATGATTGCAACCACTGCAGGGTCATCCATAGCAACTGTTGAATTCTGAAAGGGACATATTTACAAGTTGTGAAGAATATACTGGGCAAAAAATCACCAAGGGTATGAACCAAGCTAGAGAAGGGAGAGTGCTTCTTATTGTCTCCAAGACGACAGAGGCAAAATATTAGAAACAGTTGCCTTATTCATGAATCAGTTTGGTATCTCCTCATGAGAACTCTGTAATTCACATAAATGTGACAGGTTTCCTTGGTGCCTTCAAGGGTTCTGCCTTGTTCTGCCAGAAGGTGTTCCAGGAACAGTTGATTGTCCACAACCACTTCAATTAGGGAATCCACGAAATTCTATAGTTTCTGTAGAGCTATCTGGCCAGTGATTGTGAGCTGGACAATGTTACTCAAGGCAATAGATAGATTTCTTAAATCAGCCTCTTAAATGGTGTTAGCATTTCTTCCCATTATGGTGAAAAGTTTCTGGGGCGCAGTTCTTCTACCAACAGCCATTTTCTGGTAAAAATATGAGAAACAGGAAATAAACATCTTTCTATTGGGAGAAGTTCATGGAAAGGCAAAAACTTTATTTAACCTCATGTTCTTTTTTTTTAAGAACCTTAATGTCATCAATTGGCTCAAAAAAAGAAACAGGACTATTGTGTGGTATACCTGGGAAAGAGTAGGGAGTATAGGCTTAACACTTGACCCACATAATCATCTAGAGCTTCTGTGCTTTTCACCTGGACTATTGTTCCTCATGTTGGAACACACATTCCTTTCCAACTCTGTTGTTAAATATCTGAAATGCTATGTCTGGAAGCTTGGTTAAGAGGGATTTGAAGTTTCATGATCAGTTTCTGGAATTTCCTCTAAATAGCTAGAGTCTGCTGACTAATGAAATAGGGATCAAGTAGGATTTTTCCTTGTGTGCTAAAGTCTGTATTACTAGGCTTAATTAAGGCCTCTGTAAGCCACTGCTGAAATGAGCCTGGATCTTCTTCATTAGGTTGTGTTACCTCCCTGAGTCTGTTATAATTTATAGGCTTGACTATACATTTTCACATTCCATCCAGTAATCAGGTAACCATATGGTTTCAGTGCATTAAATCATTATAACCTCTTGGATAAATACCAATAGGTTTTATTAATGAGCCTTCTTTAGCTCCCGCAGCCAACTGGGTGGGCTGTTGAGTCACGGTGGAGTCATAGAAGCTTGTATCTCAGCCCACCTAAGCTGTTTCTTCTCTGGGGTGCAACACATGGATAATAAAGTGTGTCGATCACTTCAGTTTTGGTTAAAGGTCAGAGTAAAGCCTGAAAACTCATCAGCAAATTTCATAAGGTCTTCTGAAAAGCTCCATAGCGTTTGTTTACATTGACTTAAGTCAATTATTGAGAAAGGGTCAAACACTCTCTTTGTAACACTTTACAACTTCTACCAGGAGATGGAGTTTACTGGGAATGTGGGCCAGTGTGAGGTTCTGAAATATTGTGATGAAGATCTGGATATAAGGAATTTCTAATCATCCAGCTGTATTTTTCCTGAGAGATCAAGAAGGAAGATCATATTAAAACTTGAAGTTGCCCAAGTTGCCCTGCTTTTGATCCAGCTCCCTGTAAAGGCACCTGAGAAGACAGCAGAGGACAGCTCAATTACTTGTTATTCGAAAGGCATATTTACAGAAACAAGGAGACACAGAGAGAAAAGATCTTCCATTCACTGGTTCACTCCACAAGCACCTGCAAATACTGGAGCTGAGCTGGTCCGAAGCCAGAAGCCAGGAGCTTGTTCTTGGACTCCCATGCTAGTCCAGGGTCTGAAGGTTTTGGGCCATCCTCTAGTGCTTTCCCAGGCCACAAGCAGGGGGCTGGATGGAAAGTGGAGCAGCTGAGACATGAACCAATGCCTATATGGAATCCCAGGCATGCAAGGAGGGGTCTATACACTGAGCCATGGCACTGGGCCTGTGACTATTGTAATGACATTAAAATGACCTGAAAGTCTTTGGGTAAGTAGGTGTACCCTGTTATCTCTATTGGATATCCAGCCAGTTCTAATTTCAATGCACTACAAAGTATGGAATTTCAGATAGATGGAAATGGTCAAGAGGATTTGATGGTAAATGGAAGGCAGGCCCATGATGGTGGACAGAAAGGGAAACTTGAACTTTGTATAAAAGGAACTTGCCATGTGGACTGGTCCAGGCTGTCGTGAGCCCACAGCAGATGTCAGAGTGTGGAGTGTCTGTGGCTGTCTACCCTGAATGTCTAGAGATGTTAATTAGCTGCCCACAGGAGACAGCTGGAACTGGTGACCAGTAAGTTAAATTCATGACAGGATTAGCAGAAAGCTGTCCAACAAGAATACAGACCTTGCCAGACTTCAGTTCCTCTCTGTAGCTACATGCATTACCATAATTATAACTTTCAAATACAGTTCCATCGGAAAAGATGGTCTTGATATGAATAATATATTTTTAAACATTATTATTATTATCATCATCATTTTATGAAAAAGTTCCATAGGCTTCTGGAATTTCCCTTATCCCAGCCCAAATTGCCCACCACCACTACCTAGTTCCTATAGTTCATTCCTAAAATATAGTTCTTCACACAGTCATATGTCTATCTTTGTCGGCATGGACAATGGCAGAGAGTCCAGCATCCTATTGTCAAGATATAGTAAACAGTTTCATTGTAAGTCCATCTTTCATTATAAGTAGAAATGCATACTACATTGTATCCTCACCTCTGGATACGTTAGTCTCCATTTCACAGCTACTGTACTTCCCCTTAAATGAAAAGTCATAATACAAAATCAACAATAGAGAGAAAAATAGAAATTTATGCCATGAAGTTAAATAACATGTTTCTAGATATGACAGTCTCCATTACACAGCAACTAGGTGAATAATATCTTTTAAACAAAGAATTACATTCCAATAGCAATTTTAAGAATCAGGCAGTACAGATGCTTAAGTAAGAAACGTCAGTTTCTAGCTTTCCATAACTAAAGTTTCATCTTGGTTACATACACTCTTGAACAAAAGCTTGCACTACCTGAGGAGTACCCTGGAAAGTCAATCGGCCATGTAGTATCCTCACACATATCTGCCTACATCTCTGTCTTCCCTATCAACTGCTTCATAAACTTTTCATTTTCTACTAATCTCATTATCACTTTTTTTCCACTCAGCCTCTATCATTTTTATTAGCGATAGACATGTCTTCATTTATTTATATTTTAATCATCTAATTAGAATAATTCTAAGCATTTTAATCCTATGCCAATAATATCTTGTCCTATTCATCGCATCCATAAAATTATACACAATTTTCTTCAAAATGGAAATATCATTATCAGAATATGTGAGATTAATGACAAATGATCACAGAGTGAAGAAAGAATATACTAAGTGTATATACTCATTGTCCAACTTCAAACAAAACCTAAAGATTATTTATATCTGATTTTTATAATTTAGAAAGGCCCTATTTCTCTGGGAAAATGAGGCATAGTTATGCATGGGTAATGAAGGTAAAGCTACCCTTTAATATGCCAACAGTCAATTGGTCATGTGGTCTAGATTGCATTATAAACTGAACTGATTATCATGGTTTGATTATTTTTTCAATTTCTTCAGCAAATATTTATGTTAGTGATTACTACATGTCAGGAAGTTCTTGATACAGTAATGCTAGAGCAGTGAACGGGACAGAAATTTTAAAAAGACCCTTGTGTTTTTACTCAGGTGATTTGGGGCTAATATATATTATCTAGTAGAAGAGTTTAAAATTAAGAGTAGCAAAATTTCAAAGAAATTATCCAATCTTGTTTTGCTTGTGTAAAATGCATATTTGGTAAGGAGGAATAATTATGGCAGATTTTACATATAACTTCATCTTTAGTAATACCAGTATTTAAAGTGTGACTATTAGAGGACAGAAATTTCAGCACACCTCTCATGAAATATAGCACTCAATGATGGGATTCCTCTTCATTACACTAGATGGAGTCAGCTTTTAAACATTCATGTGGTGGAACAGGACCTTTAAGAAATGCAAGGTTTAGATTAATCGTAATAAGCTTTTCTCCTTCAGGCAAGGTTTGATAAACTAATCCAGCCTCTCTGATCCTCTCTAATTCGTGAACTAACTTACTGTTCTAACTTAGGGAGAAAGTAAATATAGCATGTAAATAAAAGAGATTTTTTACTTTGAAGTGAGATAGCTCTGGGCACATATTCTCAATCACATATCCTTGTCAGCAATATAAACTTGAACAACTTCTGCAACTTTCTACACCATGACTCATTTACAAAACTAAATTTGAAAAAAAAAACGCTTAATTACAGTGCTAAAAGGAAAAAAATGCATGACATAGGGAAAAGCAACACTAGCTAAATTCTAAATGCTCAGTGAATATTAATAATCAGCATTTTTCTTTTGTTAACAGAATGACTACCTAATTTTCTATAGAATATTCTGGCTTCAATTCACTCATTTTGCCACATATATGTATATTCCAACTACCCTTACTGTCTTGAAGTTTTCATTGTATTTTCTAGAATTCCTCAGCTTAATATATGGAAAGGACATATTGTTTAATTCTGCCAACATTGAAAGATGTCTTTTCTTTTTTCTTTATGTGAGAGTGACAGAGAGGGATAGAGAGAGATCTTTCATCTGGCAGCCTGCTAGTGACAAATGTCAGCACAGCCAGGTGTGGCCCAGGCTAAAGCCAGGAGCCAACGACACCATCTTGGTCCCCCACATGAGCACAAGTGGAGGAGCCATCACTGACTTCCTCATGGGGTGTACTTGTGCAGGAATTTGGATCAGAAGAGGCTGGAATGGATTGTAGTCCCTCCAATATGACAGGTGCACATGGTGGGCATTCCCAGCAGCTTCCTAATTCACAAAGTATTGAGTTGATTTTAATTGGGCATATGCAGTACAGTGAATGTACTAAAAACATTCATTACTCCACATCTCAGATGAACCCAAAGAAGGGTTTTCAATTTCATAAAACAGTTGTAATTTTTAGATCCCATTTTCACAGGGAAACTTTGTTAGAGAGTTGGAGAGACAGAGAGACAGATGAGATTTTTCACTGGCCAATTCACTCCTCAAATGTCAGCAACAGCTGGTGCTGGTCAGGGCTGAAGTCAGGGACCAGGCTAGGTTGAGTCAAGGGCCAGGCACTGCACCTAGGTCTCACACTTTGGAGATAGGCTCAGACTATGTAGGCCATCATCTTCTGCCTCCTGGGTTGCACTTCAGAAGGAAATAAAGCAGCATGGACCATAAACAAGCACTAAGATGTGAGATGTGGGCTTCCTCAGTAGAGAATTGTGCTTACATTAGGCCCACTAATCTTTAATCTATGGAAACATGACATTTTCTGTTGTATTCCAGCCATAGGTATGCAGACACACTTACAATCTCCATCTGAATAATGTGAATGTTAATAATCTCCTCCCGATAATTTTGTAGGTAAAACTATGGTAACAGTGACAAAACACAAGGAAGATGCTGGAACATTGAATGCATTCTCTCTGAAAGGTGAGTAACGCTCTCTACTGGCCAGACACTGAATGCACAAGTGTACTTGGAAAGATTTACAAGATAAGTTTCTTTTGGTGCAAAAAAATTGAAATGCATACAGTTTTTTAACACTTTTTAATTTTTATTTTTTTGGAAAGTCAGATATACAGAGAGGAGAGACAGAGAGGAAGATCCTCCACCTGCTGATTCACTCCCCAAGTGGCTGCATTGACCAGAGCTGTGCTGATCCGAAGCCAGGAGGCAGGAGCCTCTTCTGGGTCTCCCACGTGGGTACAGGATCCTAACGTGTTGGGCCGTCCTCAGCTGCTTTCCCAGGCCACAAGCAGGGACATGGGTAGGAAGCGGAGCCACCTGGACTAGAACTAGATCTTATACGGGATCTTGGCATGTGTAAGTTGAGTACTTTAGCCGCTAGGCTACCCCACGCAGGGTCCTATGCAATATGGTTATACTACATATTCCCATGAGTTTTTTGAAGACCCCTCATATAATTAAGATGGTGTTTTATACTGAATACAAGGATATATCAACAATTGTTGATGGTGTTGGGGAACTGGTCGATGATTCATAAAGAAACAGTGGGGCTGCCACTGTACTGCAGCATGTTAAGCTGCCTATGTGTCCCAGCAACCCATAGAGGCAATGGTGTGTATCTAGCTACTCAATTCTCATGTAGTTCTCTACTGATGCACCTGGAGTGCTTGCTTGGGTCACTGCACTCAAGACGGAATTCTGGGACAAGCTCCTAGCTTCTGGCTTCAGCACAGCACAGTCCTGGCTGTTGAGCGTGAGCTAGTAGGGTGCAGGCTCTCTTTCCCATTCTCCCTCTCCTATTCACGCCTTTACCCCCCTTCTCTGTAATATATTTTTAAAATAAACAAATCTTTAAAGTTAAAGTTGCTTTCCTATTTTACATAGCACTACAAAATAATTTCTGTAACATAAAGACATCAGAAAATACTAAAAATAATAGTAATTGTTTCTATAATTTCACATAAGTATAAATCAAGAAATTTGGTGCTTTATCCTCATGATAAAATTAAAACTAACAAAACAGTAGAAACTGTACTGAAAGAGCCACATGATATTTTTAAAAATATGCTAGTGTTAGTATTTTCTTGGGTCTAAATTGTGGAAAATTATTGGAAATAAGCAGTGAATTCTGTATTCTAAAGCGTTATGGCATATATTCAAATGTTCTCACATAAGACAACTTACTAAAATGGATAAAACACAAGATATATGCTAAAACACACATGATCCAAATACCTCAAACCAAATTGTAATGTAGCTTGAAAACTACTCCATATAAAATACAACTGTTTAAAATGCTAGTAGTTCTACTTTTTTGCCACAGTTTTTGTGGGCACCATATCAGACTTTTTTTTTAAGTGTGGAAAAACTAAAATCCAGCACCCTTTATAAAAAGGAATTATGCCGTTTTTGCATAAATAGTTTAAATAGTTTCAATTCTTCTTGTTTCTTAGCGTATTTTTTAGAGAGGTAGAAATAAAATATCCTCTCTGAATTGTCCTTGTCAAATGTCTACAAACAATGAAGTATTTCATAACCCTATTCTTCCTTTTGTTATTTTTAATTTTACAATTGCATATTTTATCTTATATGGGGAGGAGTATGCTTTAGGACGAGAAATTGACTTCTATAATTTTAAATATGATTTTTCCACCAATTTTTTCTAGTTCTTGAAAACATTAACTCTTCTAAGAATATTATACTAGTGAACAGTGAAAGTTTACAATAATTATGTCTCACTCGTTCATTCTGAAAAAACTCATATAACTAATATAGGTAATTAGGCATAACATTATAGATGAACATATTTGCAATATGACTAAATTGAGGACAAATAATGTATCATCTGTCATTTAGGCAGACGATACAGCATTTGTCTTCAAATGTGGTCACCATATTCTAGCTGCATTAGTTTTGCTACTACTTTGCCATGATGTGTTTGATCTTATTACTTTCTCTCTGGATGGTTTTATTCAGAACCTTCCTAAAGCTGTATCTTTTGTATTATTCATGTCTTGAATATTTTTTTTACTTATTAAAACTTGGTTTTCACAATCATTCTATGATAGCAGAAACATCACCAAGGACTCGCACAAATCAGTCACCATCATAGAACCCTATTTTCCCTTCAATGCAATATTGGGTGCTTTATAGCCAGGTCGGGATGGTTGCATTCAGATTTCAATAGCTTTTCTTACTATTTAGTATGAGCAATTGGCTCAATTTTTTGACATTTTTCTACCATAAGAGAACAGCTGTAGACAAGATGCAGAAATAGTTTCCGGCAAGATTATATACAAATTAGGCTACTCGGGTAAGTTTAGCCGGTGTTTCCATTGGTATATTCTGTGAAATACAGTCCCCTGTGATACACTACTAAGCAATTGTGGGAAGCACTATACATACATATGTCCCTTTTCCACCAGAGATTCACTCGGCCCATGGCAAATTAAAGGCAATGATATCAACATTAGGAAAATCCATAATATAAAATTAAACTGTTATTTACTGATTTTTAAAACTTGTTCCAGAAGGCAGAGTCACCTTTCATCTGCTGGCTCATTCTCCACATGACTGCAACACCCAGGGCTGGGCCAGGCTGAGAGAAGGAGCACCAAATTCAATCCAGCACCTTGACGTGATGACGGGGACCGAGTTATCCTGAGCCATGATTGTCTGCTTCCCAGTGTGTACGCTGGCAGGGAGAAAACCTGAGAGCAGAGCAAGGACTCAAACTCAGACACTCGGATACAGCATGTGGGTGCCCATGTGTTGTCTGACCTGCTATACCACATGTCTTCTCCAGTGGTACTAAGTTTAAAGCAGTGTTCCCAGACTTGTGTAAGTGAGAAAATCCTTTAGGTCAAAAAGACTCATGCATTTGTAGCACAAGTTTTAATGAGAGCCATAAGTTAAAGAATTATTTTAAATGGCAGATTAAGATAAATAAACTTGGATTGTAATTATAGCTTGCTCTACATGTGATCATAAAAAAGCATCACATGCATGTATGAAATATGTGAAATTGTTTCCTTCTTACAAAAACGTTACAAAGTTAAAGATACATAAAATGGTTTCCTTAAAAGGAGATGGTAGACTTTCTTGGTAAGGGATTAGTAACATTTTATTTTGCTGTGATCAATCCTTGACACTTGGTAGATAATATAAAAAATATTATGACTACAGTAAGCTTCTCTGCATCTATCATGGAGAGTTTCTGAGATAACAAGACATAACTGGATTCTCTGGTATAAAATTGAAGCACCTACTTGCTCTGCATTTTGTAGGTATTAGTTTCCAGTGGAGTATCTCTAGAAAAAATGGAATGATGAGACAGGAACGTGATGCTTGAGATATTAACAATATATCACAACAATATATCCACTGTATTGCAGGCCACAATGCAAAATAAGTCTTACAAATGAGTTTCTCCTATTTATTCTCACAGACAGATTCCATAAAGCTATTCACTATAAGATTTGCATCTTGACTATCATTTTTTGTTCCTTTACCTAAAGGATATGCATGATCTTTATGTAGCATTTCTCTTCCTGGGTCCCCCAAATCATTATCACTTATTCTTCCCTCAGTCACCTGCTTGTCATGATGTGATTTCATTTGTAAGGATGGTTCTCCAGTTTAAAGATTTACTCAAATCAGAGAAGTAATATCGAAGCACCAGAGTATTGGAAAAGATTCCCAGGATTGGCTAATAGTTCATAATGCAATCCTTTGTAAAGAAGGAATAATAGCTACTGTATAATAAGCTTGCCGTTTAAGTTTTGGAAATGCCTTGTTTTCTTCTTTAAGTTATTGGAATCTACCATTATTGAGTTTTGCCTTATTGCATATTAATAAATGCTATACTTGGGAGAAAGCTTTCAAAAACTCATGGGTTTAATTTATATATCATTCTGCAGAATAGCATGCCCTCAGGACTTTTGAAATATTTAACTAGATTTGTTTCATTCACTGAAAAATGGGGATGCTGATGGCAGGCCTTAGGCCACTTTTAGTAGAAAGGTGAAAAGCCAGATTGAAAACATTCTACACGGATAAAGGCCAATCTATCTATTATAAAGATTATTATTACTTTTAAAAAGCAGATAGCATTGACTCTATGAATGTGTTGTATAATTAACATCTCTACTAAAGCAAATGAGCTGAAATGGCAAAAGAGGAAATCAGTGGCTTCTAGGCCACATTAATTCATTTTATTTGGGTAATCAAAGTAGCAAGGTTTACTGAGGCAAGTAAGGCGTATGTCAGAACACATGGAACCTCCCCAGTGAGATTCTGAGGATGCCCAAAATTTTGATCAATGATTGTTAAACTGATAATGGAAGGCAAGCTGTAAATAACCAGTAAAAGTAATTAGTGTTTATTATCTGTCACTGTGGAACACATGACTAGCCCCTCTCTTACGTGATTTCACTGTCTTTTCCTTTAATATTGCCACTAACTAGCTTGTACAAGGAACATATCAATCTTTATCTGCATTGGGCACACATATGTGTCTGGGACTCCTTGATTTAAGCTTTTTGTTCATTTCCAAGATGACAAAAATTTTTTTTATTAGTTACATTGCATTGTGTGACACAGTTTCATAGACTCTAGGATTCCCCCAACCCCTCCCCATGCCCTCCCCCCATTGTGGATTCCTCCACCTTGTTGTAGTATTACAGATCAAATTAAGTCCAGATTCTTTCTTTGCAAACATATACCAAGATTAGTGTCCAGCATCTTATTGTCCAGATAAATTCAACTGTTTCTTGGGGAGACCATCTCTGGTCTAAAGTTATAGCTGGCAGAATATCATCCCGATCAATTGAAAGCCCCAGCACATCATCAACAATAATTTACAACATTATGGAATTAATTGACATGGTATTGAATAATCAATATGTAAAAATCATGCAAGTTCCTAACCATATCCTGTGATTACTTCATTGACATTTCATTTTTTGTTTATACACAGAACCGGCTGCTATACACCTTAAAGTGGCTATAGGGTAGTATTCAGCTATCTCATCTCTATTTTCATTTTTGTATTTAGCACTTTATAGTGTTGAAGCATAATTTTGCTGAACTTGGTAGATTTTAGGATAGTCTAAGCTGGCTTATAAATCTAACAAGGTATTTGTCAACAGTTGAGGTGCGGAACAGTTTTAGGAGGGGTGTGCAGAGAAATCTTCACTACCCTAGCGAGGCGTAGCTAATCTTTGTGTCCTACCTAGTAAGGTATATGTGGATCCATGCTGACCGTTTCCTGTCTGGTTCTACGCTTTCCTTGTATAGTATCTGTAAATTGTAATATTATTTCAACCTCAAACAGCCTGTATCTAATGCAATAAGATAGTGTGATGTAATCAATGAATCAACAAGCAATGTGAGTCAGACTGCTTATGATCTACATCAAAGAATTGTAAAACATAATATACTTTTAAGACCCTAAGCTACTCAGAAATGGGGGCGGGGTAGCAGAGAAATCTTTCATTTCCCTAGAAGGTGGGAGGAACACGTGAAGTATAACCTATCGGGAACATAACAAGTAACTCATAGACAACAGATTCAAATTAGTATTAGACAATAGTAAAACTACAAAGACATATAGGGAGAATCCTGATAACCTCTTAACAGGAGGTCATATGCACAGAGCAGAGGGGGACCCCAGTGTGGAGTAGGTGGACAGGAAGAGGCTTGTATCCCAACCCTGAAGACTCTTGGATCCTCACCAAGGACTATCAGTACGGGCACCAAGGACTACATCCCAACAGCCAACGAGAACACAGGGAATTGGAGTGCCTTTGGAGGCCGAGAACTCTGAGGTCACCCAGCCCCATTTGTATCTATCACATGGGATGGAAGAAGCCCAAATCCTTCCTTGCATCATCCAAGGTCATCGGAACAACAGCCAGAAGCCCTGAGTGGTCCACAGAAACAGTAAACTTCCTTTGGGACTAGGGAGAGGAGCCTTTTCTGGTCCTTAGCTCCAACTTTGGATCTCCACCCTCTCCTGCAATGACCATCAGGATCGCCCCGGAGCACCGCCCCCCTCAAAAAAATTAGGATAGACAGAGAAAGACAATAATGTTTTGACAGAACTTCTTCCCTATGGTTAGTTCTTCCAATGCAGTAGAGAATTGCCAGAAAAAGCTCTTAGAAGAACAAACAGTATTTCTGTGATTTTTCAGTTGGGTGACTCCTGACAGTCCCTTAGAAGCAAGAAGAAAGTCGACTTTTGGAGATTTGCAGTAGAAACTGAAGCATATCATTGCCCCAAGAGATAAGAAAGTTTGTACGGCTGAAATGGAATCAAGTCACTGGCAATATCAGCAAGAAGCACTCAGTCACATTTTTGCTGTAACTTTGTGTGACAACCTCTAAGGATATTCTCCATATGTCATATTTTGAGATCGCAAATAATTTGTTAGCCTTTAATCAAAAAGTTGAAGAGTATTTCCTCTACCCAATGTTATATGTCATCCAAAAGAAAAAAAAAGTATTTCTTGAAGTTTTGTTTGGAAATAAAATTATTCATTCTGAAAGAACATTGAAATTTCTAACATAATAAAAAATATTCCCAGTAGAATTTTTTCTCATCATAAAACTGACAAGGCAACATTACCGGTGACACTGTGGAAATAAGTAATTCACTAGCAAGTTTCAACATCCTTTTTCTAATTTAGTTACTAAACTTCAATCTGAGAGTACACATTGCTATGAGAATTTCAGCTTTAGTACAAATGTTAAATCTCATGGAAAAATAGCAGAAAGGATTTAAATATAGAGACAGCTAAAATTGGCACTTCTCTGGCATTATAATGTCAATAACTTATCTTTTTCAGTATATGCTAATTAATCTGTCTTTTAAATGGAGAAAAAACAAAGTGGATAGATATAGCACGTTACTGTGATATGATATCAAAAGCAAACTTTCGCTAAACCTGGCTTTGGAACTATTCTCTATCAGGAAAATATGTTACTTTTATAACAAGATAAAGGCAGTATATATTAGTTCTAAAGATTATGTCTTTGAATACAAATAATTTTCATACTCTTCGCAATTAAGTCAGTAGACTTTAAATTTTAATAAATATTGTATACAGTTCTTATAGAGAGAAGATTAAACTATCCCGCCAGGTCTAACTCTATGTTTCGAGTAAACAAACCAAAAATAAATAAATTTTAGAAAACAAGAATTTTAGTCAAAATGTTGAATGATTATACCTGTATGTGTAATATGCAAATATATATATATATATACATATAAAAATCCAAAAGTGAAATTGAGATTTATGCTCCAAAAAATAAATCGGTAAGCCAGAAAAACACATAATTTATTATTTTCATGTAATCTTTAAAGTAATCTCATTTAAAAAAGGACATGTTTAGAATTTAGAAACTTACATTTGAAATTTTCCTAATCCAGTGAATTTGTACATCCTCTGTGACTGTATTATTGTTTAATTATATTTGGGACATTTATGTTTAGACAGAATATGAATTAATTTTCAAGCATGCAGCTACTTGCATTTGTGTGATTTTCTACATCTTCATGTTGAAGTTTAAGGGAATTATTAATTGAGATTAAGGGATGGAACAATTTCTCCAGACAAGTTATAAGAAACTAACCCCTAAGAGAAGTTGCAATGAGCAATCAGAAATGAAATTTTCTTTGGAGTAACTTTTAAAACACTGGTTTGGAATTTTCTATTTGTAATAGGAGACTATTAAGCAAGATTAATTTGGGCTTATATACTTCTATAGATTTTTCCAGATGTTTTTGTCACTTCTTAAAGATATTTTATAATTGAATAAATTTGGAAGGATGCCTCAGGTAATTCTAAGGACAAATTTGCATGAACTAATATGCAGGGATGGATTGATAGTCACAGAATATAAAAAGTCATGGTTCTTGGGTTGTAGAAGACTTGAAGCAATATAAAATGCTGTAACATCAACAAATAAAAATTTAAAATTCATTATGAATAATTTTATTCTAAATATATGAATATAAATTGCCATTATTTCTACTCTTTAAAGTTTACCATTAAGTTAGAACAACTAACAAGAAAGATAAGGATAAATAATTGTATCATTTCAAACTAAAAACTAAACTAGTTTACATACCTGCCGTGCTTTTTGGGTGCAAAATTGCTGTTGCTATTAATGGGCAAGGGGAAAAACTACAGTCAAACCCAATCGTGAGCTAAAAAGAAACAATTCTCAATACCCAAATTTGTTCTTGTTTTATTGATTGCAGGTATTGGGCATTCATTTTGAAAGTTAACACATTGTTTCATTAATGGCAATCCTTTCTATCATCATCATGAAAAATAGAATATACTGATTCTATTGGTGTTCAGCAATCATGCTATCTCCAGAACCTGAACTATCAACAGGTAAATTGGAGTTTTTAAAAATGTTTAAATTTGCATATTTGTATTTATTAATATCTACTTGAAAGACACAGCAACACATACAAACAGCAGAAGAGACAGAGAGCAAGAGAGTCAGTTTTCCATTTCTTAATTAACTTCCCAAAAGTTGGAGGTTGTCCAGGCTAACACCAAAAACCCAGACCTCCTATGGATTTCCCACAGAGGCGGCAGGTTGCCGAGGGCTTAAGGCATCCTTTGCTGCCTCCTAAGGATACATTAGCAGGCAGCTGAGTCACAAGCGTAGCCACCAAGGCTCACAGCACTTTGATATGATGTAAACAACACAAGCAGCGAGCTTAGCCTTCAACCCCACCATGCGCAATTCAACAACAGGAAACTACAGAAAAAATAATGGATCAATGAATCAGATATATAAAAATACATATTTCAGCATATCATCTTTGCTGTCTTTGCTTAAATATTAGTTGCTTCCCTGACTACACTATTTGAAAAGCAGCATATCTACTCCCAAACTTCTCTTCTTTCCTTTATTTTTCTCTGTGAGAGAAAAAGAAGCAGTATATATATATATATATAGACTCTCTCTATATATAGACTATATATAGTCTATATATAGAGAGAGTCTATATATATATATATATATATATATATATATATATATAGAGAGAGAGAGAGAGAGAGAGAGAGAGAGAGTTACAGAATAGAAGTTAAGAAAGATAGGTTTGAACGTAACAAGCATCTTACGTGCAAATGCAGATCAGATTGGGGACTCCTATTCATTTAAGTCTGAGTTTAAATCTTTGCTTACACTTCTTTGCCTTTGTAGTCGTAATAAATTCTTCAAGAGATAAGAAACCTGTGGCATTAAATACTGGTTCTGAATCTGGGCAATGTATTCAGAGTCTAGATTCAAATTTTGGCTTCAACTCTTAGATATCACTTGGCCTTAGATAAGTGTTATATTCTCCTTAAATCCCGAATTCTTGGAAGGAATTACAAGTTCTTCAACTGTAAAACTGATGGATTATCATGATAATCCCTACCCCTCAAAAAATGGTTGCTGTGAAGATGATGTGTAAAGGAATTCATACAGTGTATGAAATGTAGCAAGGATGCAAGTAATATTCATATTGATCACCAAAATGATAATACCAGAACAAGATAGCACTTGAGGAGATGTAAGAAAGTAAAGGTATTGAAGCAGTTATTTTGTGAATCCATGACTCACTGTATCAGTGACTCTATATACTAACTCACTGATATAAACAAATTCATATTACAGATTCCTGATAATTACCTCTAGGACCATGACAACACGTATTGCTTTGTGCTGCTGATACTGCGGGTAAAACGAAAGATATTAAAACATCAACAGAATAAATTCTTCCACAGAATTTACACAAAAATGTACAATAAGAAAATGCACGAAACAAGAGATTTAAAAGAGAGGAACTATAATAGAAACAAAGTTGAGACAGAGCTTATCTTTTTCTGTATTAAATAGAATATTTGCACGTGAAGGATTGAGTCTTTAGTTTGTAGTTGAGCTTAAAAAGTATGCCAAAAGAACTTAAAGGGGATATCATCCATCAAATTATAAGAATCAATGACTTTTTCTGTTGTAACAGAGCAAAAATTTCAGAAAAGTTACAATTTACTGGCAAATATGGTGCATAGTTCTACTCATGTAAAATTCTGATTTCAAAATTACTCTATTCAGATATTATGCAAGCAAAAATTCATCTCACAATGTGATAATAATTTTATTAATTAGAATTGCTTGGTAGGCACTCATTGTTATATCACAAATATTCACATATTAAAGAGACCTTTTTCAGACATACACAGACTTAAAAAAACTCTATTTTGTCAATTTTTTAACCTGTTTAAAATATATAATGAGGGTGTTTTCATTAATACCTAAATTATGTCTAATTTGGTTTTAGAGAGTGACAAAATTATTTTTGCCACATTTATGTTAGGCATCAGCCAAGTCATTTTTTCTTTTTTTGAAAAAATATTTTATTTTCATTAGAAAGGCAGATATACAGAGAGGAGGAGAGACATAGGAAGATCTTCTGTGTGATAATTCATTCGCCAAGTGGCAGCAACGGGCTGGAGCTAAGCCAGACCGAAGCCTGGGAGCCTCTTCCAGGTCTCCCACGTGGGTGCAGGGTCCCAAAGTTTGAGTTGTCCTCCACTGCTTTCTCAGGCTACAAGCAGGGAGCTGGATGGGAAATGGAGCTGCTGGGATTAGAACCGGCACTGTATGGGATCCTGGCACATGCAAGGCAAGGACTTTAGCTGCTAGGCTACCGCACCAAGCCCCTCACGTTTTCTTTAAAAATAGTGTTGACAAAGATTATTAAACATAGCAATACCTGGAATATAGTAATTTGTGAACTGATAATATTTATTTTAAAATTCTTACTTATTTAAAGCGCAAAAGAGACAGAGATCTCTAATCCATTAGTTTATTCTTCAGTGTCTGCAACAGCTAGATTGGGTACAGCCAAAGCAAGAGGATGTGAACTCACTAAGGATCCCATGTGGGTGGCGGCACACACGTACTTCAACTATTACCTTCTGCCTCGCAGGGAGTCCATTAACAGAAACTGGGATTTGGAACTGTGCGGAACAAACACCCAGGCATTCCAAAATGGGCTGCAGGCATCCTAAGCCACATGTTAACTGCTGTTCCCAAACAGCTACAAAAGTAACATATGATTAATAATATTTACATTAGTCATAATGTATTCAGCCTTCACATATTTACAATTGCATTTTGTGTCCACTGGGAAAAAAAAACGAAACTAAAAAAGAATATGCCCAATTTTCATTCTTTGAAGGAAGGAGAGGTATTTCAGTAGAATGAAATCAGTGATCAGGATTGCTCATTTCTACCTGCAATAACTTATTCTCAGTTCATGTAGGAGATTGCAAACGCAGCAGCCATGGCAGCAGAGAGCTTGGGGAGTTGTCATCTGGTACACATCAGAAATAGGAGCTAATTCTAACAAAGATAAATCTGTCTAGTTTTAGAGCAGCCTTTCCAGTCAAAAGTGCCAGAAACCTGTGAACCCAAGCATCTCCAAGATGACTTTGCCACTATACATTTTAAAAGGCAGCATTCATCAAATACCAAGAAGTAGTTATTCTACCCGATTTCATGAGCATGTCCTAATTACCATACTGATGCTTCAAGGCAGCCACCATCCTGGGTTATGGCTCCCTGAGGATTCAAGCCAAGCATCCAAATGACCCCACACACACAGTTTTATTTTATATGTATCACCCCTTCTGAGTCTAAATGATGGTGCTTTTTATCTCAACTTTTCTGATTTGCCAGACAAAAAAGTTTTCAGCTTTACTTCTCCACTTCTGTGTTGTGCTTTTTTTAAAAAAAGAATGAAATAAATTGCTTCCTTCATTAAGGACTTGAAGAATTAAGATGTTTAAATGCATGTATTACACTTAGCATATATCACAAGGTTAAATATAAGTTAAAATATTCTTTTTTATTTATAAACTTTATTTTTTATGATGTTTACATACTTGACCAGGATGGGAAGGGTTGAGGATTAGAGGGAAGTGAGTGAGGGGAAGCCACACTTTTGCCAAAATTTTAAAATATAAATAATCTTTATCACGGCAGTATTATTCCAAGGATACCAAAGTGTATCACAATAAAAAAGTTACATGCAAAGACTTATTAATTGGGACTGTAGTTATAATGGAGGAAAACTGTAAAAAAGAAAAACTTGATCACTGTGTGAACAATACTGCAAACTATTAAATAAATATTCAAAAGAACAAACAACTTTCAGTTCCAGCAAAAGTGATGAGCTAATCAAATACTCAGTAAAACCTACCTGAAGATATTGGATAAAGCATACTGCCTTTCCTGCTATTTTTTAAATATCTATTATAAGAATGTACGAAAGAAAGAAAGCACCATATGAAAAGAAAAACATGAAACCCAGAGCGGTAACTGGTGAACAGTTTCTCTGGGGTAAGTTGAACCTGAGACTTAGTAACAAGTACAGATTGAGTCTGCCTTTCAATATCACTCAAGCATAGGATTTAACATCAGACAAGGTTCTCTGGCAAGTACCAACCTAAGGAAAGGAACAGAAGAACACTTACTGACTTAGAGGAATGACAAAATGTGCATGTAGAATATCAACAAGAAGCAAATTCATGATTTCTTTAGGGAGAGTACTTAACAATATCTCATAGAGGAATCTCAGTAGGCAAAAAATATTTTATGCTTAAAATTACTGTGAAATTAATAATAATTACGTGTGTAGGTAAACAGATTTCAGTAAGTCAGAGAGAGAATTCAACAAAGACCTTGCACACAAAAGTTAACAACATAAATCAATGTGAACACAGTTATGAAATGAAGATATTAGAACTGCCATATGATCCAGCAGTTCCACTTCTGAGTGTATTTTCAAAGGAAATGAAATCTATATGTGTAAAATATTTTGAGATATATTAGTTATAGCAATATTCACAAAAGCTAGAACTGAAAATCATTGAATTTTTCATCAACTGATGAATGAATAAAGAAAATATGATACACACATGTAATGGAATACTGCTCATTCATATAAAAAGAATGAAATTCTGGGGCCTAGCATGGTAGCCTAGCAGCTAAAGTCCTTGCCTTGCGTGTGCTAGGATCCCATACAGTGCCGGTTCTAATCCCGGCAGCTCCGTTTCCCATCCAGCTCCCTGCTTGTAGCCTGAGAAAGCAGTGGAGGACAACTCAAACTTTGGGACCCTGCACCCATGTGGGAGACCCGGAAGAGGCTCCCAGGCTCCTGGCTTTGGATTGGCTCAGCCCCTGCCACTGCGACCATTTGGGGAGTGGATCAACAGATGGAACATCTTCTCTGTCTCTCCTCCTCTCTATATATCTGCCTTTCTAATAAAAATAAAATTAAGTCATTTGTACTAGTCCTTAAAAAAGAAGAATTAATGAAATCTGTCATTTGTTATAATACAGATGAATTTGGGGGTCATTATGTTAAATGAAATAAGCTTGTCCCGTTAATTCAGTCAATTGTGTACCCTGTAATAATACGTAACATCAAAGAAGTTAAAGATAGAACTGTACTTACAAAAAGCCAAGGAGAGAAGTTGGAAGGGGGGATTGGAAAAGCTTGGCTGACAGGTATGGGGATATAAGTATATATAGTAAGAAGTTCTAGGGTTCTATTGTACAGACAGTTGAAGATATATATGTTAATAGCAAGAAGACAAACATTTTGGATATTTGCACTATAAGGAAGTGCTGAACAGTGGCAAAAATAAATATACTCACCCTAACTAGATATTACTAAATACATATATAACAAAACATCACATAGTACTCAATAAGCGTGTACAATTGTTATATGTCTACTAAATATTTTAAATAAAACTATTTTTAAGTTAAAACTTTCAGAACATGGTTCAGAAAAAAATAGATTTAAACAGTGATGGAATGTTGTTAAGTTGTTGAAAGGAAAGGATACAGCTATGAAGAATAAAAAGAATGAGAATAACACTCTACAAATAAAAATAAGGGCTTCCTTTTAACATACACTGAAAATATAAAGCTGCAGGTCAATCGAAATAATGAGCCCAAAGATGTGCCAGAGAAAATAATACATAATGTATGACCAAGTAATGAATGTACTGAGAATGAGAAAGGTATATTGACGAACTTGCGGTATCTAGGAAATTCTTTAAGGATACATTAACAATATGAGTGAAACTTGTCAGACAAGTTCATATTTGTGGGTCTTTGTGAGATATGTTAGTAAGAAAAGTAAGAAATAAGTAATGAAAACAGGCAACACAAAACAGTGTTTTTTTTTTAATCTGTGCTATTTTATGGGATTATAGAAAACAAAAGCCATTGAAAGAATACGTCCTAGGCTCTTAAAGCTACTGGGGTCAGGTGAGAACAGGAGAAGGAAAAAGTTGTCTGTAGAAGTGAGACAGGGTCTAGCCTTTTGGTGTAGGAGTGCTAAGCAGTTGCTTGCCCTGCTTGCATCCCAGTAGTGCCAGCCCATGTCCCAGCTGTTTCCCTTCTGACCCAGCTGCCCACTTACGCACTGGGGAATGCAGCAGAAGAGGGGTCCATGGCTTCAGCCCCTGCTACACACATAGGGTGGCATTCCAGACTCCTGGCTTTGGTGTGACCTAGTTCTGCAATTGCAACAATTTGCATAGTGATGTTAGAACCAGAGGATGAAAGATCTCTCTTTCTCTTCCTTTCTCCCTTTTCTTTAACTTCCAAAAACAATAACAAACGGATTTTTAAGAAAAAGTCAAAGGTTCAGTGACATTTTAAAAGCAAAATTATTTTTATAAATCTTTTTACTTTTCCTATGTAAAATTGTAAATGCATGTTCCCACTATGAACATAAAGAAATGAATAAAAGGCTGATCCTTGTAATAATAACAACTGTTATCTTTAGGTCAATTTGGTAAGCCAATTCATGTGGATTTCCCTTCAGACCTTCTAAGTCTGTACACAGTCATGCTTATCTTTGTGTGAGTGTGTTTCTTTGTAAAGATTTCTCCATTTTTGAACATCAGAATTACAGAGAGAAACAGAGAAACAAAGAAAGATCTTCCATCCGTGGTTCATTCCTCCACTGGTTGCCATGGCCAGAACTGGGACAGTCTGAAGTGAGGAGCCAGGAGCTTCTGGGTCTCCCACATGGATATAAGGGCCTAAGGACTTGAACCTTCTTCTGCTGCTTTCCTAGAGCATTAGCAGGGGGGCTAGATCAGAAGTGCAGCAGCCAGGAGACAAATCAGAACCTAAATGGGATGTTGGCACCACAGGTGGAGGATTAGCTTCCTATGTTATCACAGAAGCCCCAACATGTTTATCTTTGTAAAAGGGCATTTACAGTATACAGATTGCTCTGAAATCTGAAAACAGATCTAGCATATAACCCTCCATCTCTCTCTCTTGGCAATTTACCCAAAAGGTAATGGAACCAGCTTATGAGTTTTATCTGTATTCCTACATTTATATCAGAACAATTCAGAAAAACTAATACTTGGAACCAATTCCCATGCCCATCAATTGATGACTGGACAGAGAAAATGTGGTCTATATACACTATGAATGCTACTCAGCCATAAGTCACGAAATCCTGTCTTTTGCAAGCAAATGTGTACTATTACAGACTATTATGTTGAATGAAATACGCCAGTCCCCAAAAGGAGAATACGATTTGTTTTCTTTTACTCGTAATAATTAATAAATAGAATCCAAAAAGCGCATTATATATGAGTGAAACTGACATCCTGAGATTTGATTATTGTTTATAACTCTTGTCTGAACTCCTCAGGAATATTATGAAATGACAAAATTATACTGAAATCCTTAAACAATATATACATGGCCTCTTAGCTTCAAAAGACCTACAACCTCAAAATACGTGCAGTCAACACAGTCTCTCTCTCTCTCTCTCTCTCTCTCTCTCTCTCTCTCTCACACACACACACACACACACACACACACAGTTTCTTCAGATGTCACAGAAAAAAACTGGTGCAAAAAGCTCCACTTTAAATAGATCTTGACTTTTAAAAGTCAAGATACCTGAGTGCATCTTTGTATAAGCGAATGTTTGTGTTGCTACTTATTTTCTTTACCCTTGGATCTCCTATGAAGATTAAATACATGCACAGAGAGAAAGCATTTTGCTATCTAGAAAGAACTGTCTAGAAAGAAAAAGAGAACACGTTATTTCTCTTCCTGTGTGTACAATAGTCTCATTTCATTCATTCATTATGAAGCTTACCACAGCCCTTAAGCAGTGTGGATGTCATTATTTTGGTGTTCATTCCAAAGTGAGACCTTTAGTGTTATTGCTAAAGAATCTGCATTAAATATTTTAATATTGAGGAAGATAATTAGTCACAGTTGAATGAAGCAGCTATCAGCTGGAGTTCCACTTCATTAAGAGCATGCCAGCAGAACTTGTAAGTTTCTCTAAAATTGAAATCTCCTGCTGTTCATATTAACTCTGATTTAATCAACACCATTATTTTACTGTGCAAGTCTCAGTTCTTGCAATCCTCGCCAAATTCATCATTGCTTCAGGAGACAGTACGGCCACCATGATTGTGTGTGTGTACGCCATTTTTGAAATAAGGAATCTCCTTGTTTAAGCAATTTTGTCATTTTAGCTTCAAGAGTTACACGGATGAAAGAGACAAGCAAAATATTTGGTGTTACAGAAAGCAATTTTTGAGTAATGATTTGCTTAGTTGTGCTCCACTAGTAGTGTTATATTCGTGTAACTGTGAGCTTTGGTATTCTGAGTGCAAACTTCAAATAACTCCAGTCCTCAAAGGTGATTTCACTGTGACAATTCTGTTACTTATTTTAGAAGTAATCCAACACATTGCACAGCCAAATAGCATACAGATGACCGTGATATATAAGTATTACACTTACTGCTATTAGAAGACCATCAGCTCTTTGGAGAAGAGAAAAAGCAACATGAAATTCCATGTAGAAACAAAAGAGAGGTACAGGCATTGGAATCATGCAAGCTAAAATAAACTCACAGAAAAAGATTCTTAAAAATTAAACTAAGTATTCAAATTTAGAGATATGGTTAAGGAAAAGAAAGTATTTGCATTCAAGCCCTTTTTTGGCAAATATATAAGATCTGTGGTAAATGTAACTAAGATTTAGGGAAATGTTTGCATTCCCTGCTTAAGAAGTGAGATCCCACAGTTATAGACTTCTTTGGTCAATGTCACCTCTCTAATCCTAATACTAGATATAATACTTAAGTATAGCAAACTTACGTATATTCTTATTCTTATTCTTAGGATTAGGCATGTGACAGCCTTGAAACCTTCATGATTTTATATCTAGTAACAACTGTGTATTAGTAACCTTCACCTCATTTTTTATTAGAGCTTACAGAACTTTCTATATAGTTGATGCAGTGGCCATACAGAGTTTTGGCGAGTTAGTAAGGTAACATTCATACAAAATACAAAGCAAGCAGATTTATAGGTATACATGTATAAACACATGTGTATGTATATGTTCTCATAGATGAAATGTATAACAGAGACTAGCATAGTGGGAAATAAAGTTAAGTGTCCATGTGCATCTCTACTTCTGAATAGAAGGAGGAGTCCCAACGAAACTATTAAGTATACCTTGACAACACCAGATTTTCTAACATTACCATGACACATTTAAATATCATAATGTTGAACTTGTGCCTGCTGCAGAAGGAATACACTGTGGTAATAACAGGCAGGAAATTGTGCTGGAGATGGTGAGTGAGAGAAAGGCGAGGGAGGTAGACATGGAAATTCCTATACCTACAAAATCATATCATAGAAAACACTAAAAACACTAAAAAAGAAAATGCATCTTCTTTGGATGAAAAAGGAGAAGAATCTCTATATTCTAAAATGAATTTTAGAAAACCAAGATAATTTCATACCATCATTTGTCCCTTCCACCACACAATTTGATGGTCAGCTTGACAGACATTATGCGTTTTCAGCATTTGTCAGATTTATTTCTTACTGGAAAATTGGACAACAGAATTACTATTGGATTTCAAACCTAGGTACAAGCATAAGCGAAAAAATAGACTCAAAAGTGGGTGGAGGAATGCGGGCAGGAAGAGTGAGAAACAGGAAATCAGGGAGCGAGGAGAACATAGAATCAATTATTTACCTCAAGTAGAGTATGCTGCTAATCCAAGCTTCCTTGTGATAGAGGAGATAATCTAATAAGAACATACTCTAGGATAACATGATGACTACTGACATCCTGGAGACAGTTATTATCAATTTTACACATTGAGAAATATTAACCACATTAAAGGAACTTTTGGTTTTTAAAGGGAATGTATGTGTTTTAAAGTGAGGATAGGATTCAGCACACACTACTTCCAAGTATGGGACCTAGCAGGTGGCATATTTTAAGGTGAAGACACTTGTGAGATGTCAAATATACAACAGTAAGATCTCCATGTAAGCATCACTATTCCTGAAGGGACGAACCATCCTAATTCTCAAAGAGACAACAATCTAAAGGAAGGGCCTCATTAATTTTTTTTTCAATTTCCCATTTTTAAGTATGCACTCCTTTTAGCCTATCTCCATTTTCTATGAGTCTATCCTTCATCAAAGTGAATATTTGGACTTAAACACTTCTTTATTTCCTTACAAAGGTTCCCATGTCACATAAAACTTAGACTCAATAGATATGAATGCATTTGTCTTGTGAATTTCTCTTTTGTAGGAGTCACCAGCTAAGAATAAAGGGCAGAAAGAAAATACTTATTCTCCCCTACAAGCAACAATTGGAAAAAAAAACAGTGATTCTGTGGTATAGATACCTAAAATAGAACCATTAAATTGTACTTCAGGTAAGAAGCTGACAATAACTGCTGTGTGCACCAGTTCTTCCTTCCAAGAGCTTTGTACTAATCTGCTCTGCTTCTCTCCTGCCATCTTTCACATTGTAGAGATGACTTCTCTTACAGTATGATTCCCATTTATTATTTCTTTCTTTTAAAAATGTATTTTATTGTTGATGCTCCTTACGGAAACGAGGGGGCTTGAACATCCATGTGGAAAGGGACTGGAGGGCAGGGAGGGAGATGAGAATGGTGGTGAGAAGGTAGGGTGAGAGGAGATGATGCATTCCTCTTGACTGGAAGATTACCAAGGGACAGAGATGGTCTTCTGGTGCAGCATGATCCCCATGTATTAATCATCTTCAACTAATCCAAGTTTCAGATCTGTCCCACACCAGTCAGCACCAACTCTAGACACAGAGCAATAGGATGCATAAAGAGGAAAATGGGGGCACGGTGACAATCTGTCATAAGGAAAACTATGTAGATGGTCAAGTGCTAATTTTAAACTCATGTTACTTGACATCTCTCTCTCTGAAACACATAAACTTGTAAGTTACTACCTCATTTTTAAATTTTTCAACCTTTAAAAAATAACATAAATGGAACTTTTGCTTCTATATTAACTTTTTGCTGACATTCAAATCAAACATTCAATAAGTAGAAGATCAAAGATGTATTTGTTCTAATTGGTTTATATAATTTTTCTTCTCAGATGTATAGTTATAAAAAGAATAAAGTAATATGGCAAAATGCAACCAAAGTATGTTTTTAAACTGTTTTGGCTACTCAAGACATATTTAAGACCTGCAGAACATAATAGTAAAACAACAGTGGTTGCCTGATGCCAGCCCCATAATCATACATATATTGGATATGTACACATTCTTATTTTACTAATAACTTCAATCTTGAATATTATATGTAAAATAACCCCCTATCTCTGAAATGTGAAAATAAGAAAACAGAATAACTGCAGAGTACAAGGTGTGAGAATACCACAGTTTTTTCTTGTCTCAAATATCACAGATGGGTTGCTGGAACCAATAGCAACTCAGAAACACTGAGGGATGCAGGTTAGAAACACTGTCTTCCAAATATTGTTCTATCTAGCTAAATTAGTGGAAAAGAGCAGATGAACAACACAGAAAACTCTTATAGACAATAACCACTTTATTCCAGCCACCCTGCAAGACACAAATGAAATTGGTGAGGCTGATTTACCAAACCAATGAAGGTCAAAGAGGAACTGTAAAAGGGAGCTGCTTTCTTCCTCTCATTTTAGGGATGTTATAGACAATCACTGCCCATTTTTAATGAGCCAGCTCCCCTTCCCTGTTGGGTTTACCATAGAATCCAACAGAGTACCAGGGCTTTCATCATATCACCATCACTGTCAGTGGAAGAGAACTGGGGAACACTAACAAAAGACTCCAACACTGCTAGCCAGGATAGCATCAGGTAAGGCAGAAGGATGAACTCATCCCTGCTCAGATGTGTAGACTTTCTCCCAGTGCTGTAAGCAATGAGGTGTTCCACAGTTTCGCATGTAACACAAGTGCTAATGAATTTAGGATTAAAATAAGATTGGTAGCTTCATTCCACCCTTAATGACCACTATCTAATTTTAAAATACAATAAGCCAAGTGAGAAAAGTTAATCCACATGTGTAACAGGGAAATGATAAAGAGTGTTAGAATTACCTGGGAGAGACTTCAAACATAATGAAACTAGTTCTATGAACAACTACAAACACACTGAAATTAATTTAAAAGTAGAAATCTTGGTAAAAGCATAAAGAATATGACAAAAGTAAATGCAGATTTTTGAGTAAAAAATTATATAAAAATCTGTAAGTACAAAAAAAAATAGCTCAGTCTGGTCTCAGCAGCATAATGGAGGGGACAGAGGTTCTAATCAGTGAATATTCAGATAGAAGAGCTTAACCAACAGAAAGAAAGCAGGACAAATAAAAGGAACTGAGTTGAGACACATATGTGTAACATCTGTGTATTAAGATGTCCAGAGGGTGGGGCTTTTCCCTTTGTTTTTTTCCCTGACCCCAGATACAAGGTAAAATGCTATTGTTGTGGAAACAATGGTATTACCCACTTTCACCCTGTAGCCCTTGACACATTGTTCCCTAATCAACTAAGTAATATTATAAAAAAAAATTAAAAAAAAAAAAGATGTCCAGAAAGATGGGATCACAATTTGAAGATGTAAACCTATGAGAGAAGCCCAAATCTAATCAACCGAAAGAAATCAATGCCAGGAACCATTGTATTCAGTCATCTGACTTGAAAGCTCATAAGAAAATCCTGAAAACAGAAAATGAACACCTTGCTTACAGGTGAAAAATAATTCAGTTGCAGCACATCTCTCTCTCATGTTAAACTGTGAAAGCAAGAAGGAAGTGGCAAAATATTTGTCAAGTGATGAAAGAGTAAAGAACTGTCAACATAGACTTCAATATCCAAGGAAAAAATCATGATGATTTAGATTCCTTCTCCTCATCTTCCCTATATCCACCTCTTATTATTTTATTGTCTTTTCTCGATTTAGTATAATAGAATAATCATTCATTTCACAGTAAAAGGTTTAACTTTCTGATATGTAAATGTATCATTATTATACTATTCCATTATATCAGTTAGGGTTCAATCAAATGAAAGAATTTTTATGGATAATATGAAATAATAATTCACTAGAGGATTAAAAATATGTAAAATTCTGAAGTAAAGTATGGAAACAAAAGTTTAGACTCGAGTTGGAGGTTAAAACATAGCAATTTAACCCTTCCTAACCAACTTCCCTAACCTAACCACACTTTCTGAAGCCAGACATTGCAAGTTGTACAGTGTAATTATAAGGGAAAGCACATGGAAATGTTTTATTGGATTTTGTTGATTTTGTATTTGATGCTGGTCTGAGGTTGAGGTGAGAAAATGACTGGTAATAAAATGAAGTAAGGTGATACCTAGCAGCTCTTTCTTCTTAACAAATGTTGAGTAAATGATCTCTTTGTTAAATGAAACCTGGTAAGATGGAGGAAAGGATGTCCTAGGAAACACAGTTCCCATCTACTGCATGTAGACATAGTACAAAACCATTTAAAATGTGGTCAATTTTAAGATACCAATAAATTGTAATGACAGCACTTTATATTGGCCGGTATAATGAAAGACAAAGTCACTTGAAGGAGTTGTGAGAGTTATAGAACAATTGCAGGATTTCACAGACCTAAAAGTTTTATAACTTAAGAATCAAACTGTAATATGTTCTATTTCCAAAATCTGAAAGAAGCATACAATCATATAAATAGTTTCTATAAAGTATGTCCAATAGTCTTGGAAGGAAGCCACACATACAAAAGGCTAGAAGCTTAAGCCTCATTAACTTAATAATAAATTCAATACATAAAAGTAGCACAACACAAATAAATGCAAATATTCTGTTGAGAGATTTTCATATTTACATAAAGAAATCTCATATTAATTCCAAGTAGATTATATTGGAAATGTTTATCATATACCTAGGGAAACCACTAAAAATAATTTCATAAAGCAGTATATTTAAAAGCAATAGATGAATCAAAATATATAAATTAAACATGTTGGGTTCACTGAAAATGTGGCAAAAGGCTGGAATAAAAGAATAGTATCACAACATGAGATAGATATCCAGGATAAGAAAAATTCCAGATCTTAGAAAACATTACAGATAATCATATATTTGTAAGCTGATTATTCTGATCTAAACGTTTGAGGAATATGGGCAACAGAGAGAAAAAAGGAGTAACTAACTGATATATCTGAAAGACGCATGCCTTAACACATGTAAGTACATTAAAGGATGAGAAGATGTTTAATTCATTTATCGTAAACAACGTGGAATGACTATATTTAGTACCAAACAAAATAGTCTTCAAGATGGATTTTGTAATAGATTAAGATAGATAATGCTTATAAAAATGAAAGGATTAATGTGAGTTTGGCATTTTGCCATGCTGGATTACGCTGCTGCTTGGGCATTGTGGCCACTTGCAGAGTGGGTCACTGGATGGAATATTCTTTCTTTCTACTTGTCTCTCTGCTTCTCCCTCTTTCTCTGTTCCTCTACCTTTTAAATAAATGTATGAGTAAATTTTAAAGAAGAATAGTCAGTGAAACACAAGCTAAACATAGTCAATATATGTATGTTGTATAAAGAATCGAGGTAATAAAATAGCTGTGAAAATTATTTAATCTCATATTGCTATCTTCCTGGACTGATATAAAAACGCTAAGTTAAATTATGTGTTTACATGTTATTCCTGATGAGTACACTGAAACCCTATTGAATAAAATTAATATATGTATAATTGCATTATCCGAATTGTGGCTGTTAGAAATTCTACTATACCTAACAATTTTAAGGGTAATTCTCTTACTATTAGAAAACTGCATTCTTAGGATGCATTTCAAGGCCTTGATGTGCGCAAAGCTCTCTGATGCCAAGTTGTCTTTCAAAATAGTTATTACAAAATGCAATGCCCTGAATTTTAGAGTAATTGAATTTTAATCATAGAGGATTGTGAATAGAAAAATACCATACTCTCATTTATAATTTAAAAGGGAAAAAATGAAGATTGGATATAATGAGCATAGTTAGAAACAGATTACACTAGACAATGCGGGGAATGTTAATACATACAACATCTTAGCATCCCTTTTCATTTATTAGTTTACATCTACAATTACCAGTAAATGTGTATTGATCCTGCATTCTGTTTCAAGCAATGTGCCTGTTATGGAAAGAATATAAAGCCTAGATGTTATGTTCCAGTAGTAGAAATGAGAAGAGTTTGTCTGTTTTAGAAATACCTGGAGACACTTGGAGAAAATGCTCACATTATCTGGTCTAGTGATATATAATTAGGACTTTTATTCACAATTTTTGTGTGTCTGTATTTTCTACACTCTCGCACCAGTCGCTGTACCTGGATAACTCTTGCTTTTATTTCAAGTGCCAACGTTAGTGTTATTTCTGTTACTAAGACCAGGAATGGTAATCATTTACCACAAATTGGCAATACATTTTTCAGTAATTCTCTCACCTCATAAGCACATACAGGGTAATGATATTTCCAGTGTAATATCTTTCAAGGAGTTTGAGACTTAAGCCTTGAATATATTTTATTCATAGTACTACTAGTCTGTCTGAAGTACTTTTTTCTGGAATACAATTTGTGTGTATAACAGAAGTGTGAAACACTTTTTCCTGGGACCATCTCTTCTATGTCAGCTTTCGATTTAAAGACTTCTGCCATACTGAACTGTAATTATGCTTCTATTCCTTACCATCTCAAGGGGCAATGTGCTCTACTTCCTTTGTCTTTTTGATAGCCTAGAATTATGTAATTGTACAATTTTTAAAAGATTTATTTATTTTTATTGTAAAGTCAGATATATACAGAAGAGGAGAAACAGAGAGGAAGATCTTTCCGATGATTCACTTCCCAAGTGACCGCAATGGACTGTGCTGTGCCAACCCAAAGCCAGGAGCCAGGAGCTCTTCCAGGTCTCCCACGTGGCTGCAGGGTCCCAAGGCTTTAGGCTGTCCTCGACTGCTTTCCCAGGCCACAAGCAGGGAGCTGGATGGGAAGTGGAGCTGCTGGGATTAGAACCGGTGTCCATATGGGATCCCGGCGCATTCAAGGCAAGGACTTTAGCTGCCATTGGGTCAGGCTGGTAATTCTACATTTTAATTTATTGTGGTTCATGCAAAGAGGTAAATAATACATAAACTTCATCGTGTATTGGTTCATGAACCATTTACCATGAAGTTTATTCAGAGAAACAGAATTATTGCTCTTATACTTCATTTAAAATGCCAGCCTATGGAATTGGTATCTGTAAAATAGATCTTAATGTTTATTTTTGACATTTTCTTACTGTAATCAAGTGACGCTTCAAAATGATATAATTAACCTAGTTATCTTTTAAAATTCTTATTTTTACTGACAAAGAGAAAAGAATCTCCATTTTCTTCGGGTTACAATTTTCTTGCTACACAAATAAATATTTGCTTTATTACCTGTCTTAATTTTGTTTACATAATTATAGTGGAACATAGAATATTTTGTAAGAAAACACATATAAATGCCTTTTCCCAAAAACCAGAAAACATTTTCAAGAAACTTTTTGGACAATATAACGTTCAGAAATAAGTAGCAAAGAAAGTCACACAGGAACCTGAGTTGTGTCAAAAATGTATATCTACATGAAATCAGTAAATACTTATATATTCTAACAGGATTAATTTTCAATCATCAGGCATTCAAGGGGGTAAAAACAGTAATTCGTATTTATTTGAAAGAAGGGTAGTTAAAATTATTACACTTCAACCCACATGTAGCCTTATAATTGAAGCCAAACTGTCTTCATCATATTGTCCTCTTATAAGAAACTACAAATACAACAAAATGAATAATATCCATATTTTCCCTGTCTTGTAAATCAATGATTTTTTAAAAACTGATATAAAAAAGGCACCTTGTATTTGCAAGAGTATTTGGTGAGTCATTTAATCTAAACCTGATTTCACAACAGTTAAACATACTTTTTTTTTCTCACATACTTTTTTTTTCCCACAAAAGGATCTGGACTCCTGGCTTCGGATCGGGACAACACTGGCTGTTGCACTCACTTGGGGAGTGAATCATCGGATGGAAGATCTTCCTCTCTGTCTCTCTTCCTCTCTGTATATATATCTGACTTTGCAATAAAAATAAATAAATCTTTAAAAAATAATTTAAAAAGTAAGGTTGTATTCACTTTACAATAAACAGGGATGTTCCATCAGAGTGTCCCTGGTGGTTCTGCAGCCAAAGAACATTGTGGCTTTACTCCCTTGGTGGTCTCAGGGTCTTATGGCAGGAAATCCCACGCGAGATCCCTTTGCGATGCAGAAGCTTCATAGCTTTATATAATCCCATTTGTTTATCTATGCTTTAATTGTGTGTGTGTCTCTGAGTTTTCATCCTTGTCTGGTTCCAGATATTAATGGAAAGTTTGTTGTTTTGTTTTTCCCTCATCCAACATGATGTTGGCCATATAATTGTCATATATTGCCTTGGTTGCATTGAGGAATGACTTCTATACCCAATTTGCCTAAGATTTTCATGATTTTGAATTTTAAGTCAAGAGAAAAGAAGCCTGTCTCGAGGATATTTCATAGCATGGTGGTTTTCATTTTGTTTTGCTTTGTTTTTCTAATGGGAGTACATTATAATGAGAATTAAGAAACCCTACATGTTTCTAAGGGAATTCTAGCTTTAACAAAAAAGGTACCAAATCATTTCACAAGGACAGGGGAATCTGATTTACAGCCATCCATATATAGGAAATGGATTAAGCAAGCCACTCACCCATACTCAAGGATATTTTTCACGACCTCCTGCACTCAGTTTCCTGTTTGGAGTGTTTGTTGTGCCTCTTCTGTCTCTATCAATCACTGTAGAATGAAAGGCAGGTTACACATAATTTCAGTTTAAGGTCTTCAAATCAATGTAAGTCATATCTGATAAGCTGCAAATGTAATTGGACACAATTCCGTTGATAAAGTCTTGAACATTAGGCTTGAAAATAATGCCTACTGGATTTTGTTTGGGGAATGGGTTCTTTTGGGGGAAGGGAGGCTTGTGTGTTTTTCACATAGGAGGTAATGAATTATTGGGACAGGGTAAGAATGTTAATGCTCAATTAACTGTGCCTCCAGGTAATAATACCCACATGTAGTCTTTTCCAACATTTGGTCAGGGCTGGCACATTATGCCTTTTTAACCAACTGAACACTAGAATATGTTATCTAACTTAACAGTTGATTCTCTCATAAAATTAAAGATGTAAAAAAATTTTTCTGTGTATCTGTCCACTAATAAATATGAAACTACAGTGAGAAAGGAGGTATGGAAGTATGCTTTACTCTTTTGCTTTATTTTTCTAGCTCCTCCTTGCTCTCTGAGTTTGGGATTAAAGTTTATGAAATGAGCTTGTGTTTTCAATTAGCGAGCTGGTTTAATTACATAACTTAAATTTTCTTAATTCTTTCACTTGCTCTAGCTTGAGGTGCTAATTGCTACACCAATTTAACTCCCTGTCATAAAGTCATAAAGATGTATCTACTAACACATTTTAAAATTAGACTTAAACATATACTCATTTGGAAAGCAGTGTGTTGGTAAGGTCTACAGAAGTAGAAATGCCCAATCCACTGGTTCACTTCCCGAAATGTCAGCAATGGCAGGGTGCTAAGCCAGGTCAGAGTGAGAAGTCCTGAACTCAGTCTGTGCCTCCCACGTGGACGGCCGGGACTTACCTACTTGAGTCAGCCTCAGCTGCTACTCATGGTATGCATTAACAAGAACATAGAATCAGGTACACAGTCAGGACTTGAACCTAGGTATCCTGACATGGGATATGGACATTTCAAACGGTGTTTAAACTGCTGTGACAAATGCTTGCCTTGATTTAAGTCAAAACAAGCAACAATAAAAATGGATTTTCATTAGCTTTGAGGCTTTAGCCAAAACTCTGACGTGAGAGGAATTCAGAGGCATATAGATTATTTTTATGAGCTCAGTACTCTGTGAATCTTGGTGAGAAGCAGCCCCCACTTCTCATAGAGGCAGACGATGGCTAGGAATCTACTTTACCAACATCTCTTATTAATCAGGTGTGACTTGATCAGACACAGCTTTTGATTAACAAGTATGGTGTAAAGAGCCAGGGAGAAGTTGCTTTGTTGTCAACGTCTACTCAGCACTGGCAGGAACAGAGGGCTCACTGATGGATCCATGGGGCAATAGTGTAACGATCTGGAGGCAGCACTGCTACAGGGTAGTTGTAGTAATGTCCTTATCAGTTTGGGAATGTGTTGTTTTGCCATGATTTGCTGCTGTTGTTACATCCTGTGTTAATGGTTATTTTAGAGCTTGGGTCTACAGTTTACAAGCAATTCTGCAATCTATAAAAAGTGCCACCCAATATGTTGATCTACTTGTGTTGTTTCTTTTGTACCTAATAGAATCCTTTGACTAAAATAGGAATTTTCTACATCTTTCCCAGGATTTTTCCATTACTGAGCATCAGAAAAAAAGATTCTCAAGAAACATCTGCAGACTGATGAAGCCTTGGCAATCTGTGGAGTGAAAATCCCCACTTCTCCCTCTCATTCTGTAACTCAAACTTTCAAATAAACAAATTAATCCTTTTGAAAAATCTTTAAATCATATATACGATTGAGAAATTACTGCATTAATATTAATAATATTAATAATATAATATTAATAATAGCAATGTGTTAATATTATAATATTAACACATAAATACATAATTAGCATATTTGCCACAATTTTAAGGGGAGGAGGTTCTACTTAAACTTTTAAAAAGTCCTTATGACTATAATTTCACCCGAGTTCCAGCAAAACTAGCTAATTTCTGATATGTTCCAATGCGGTTTTTTTGTTGTTTTTTCAAAATTGGGACCGCCCAGTGGTGCTGTAGGATTAAGTCCCTCCTTACAATACTGACATACTCATACTAGAGTGAGTCTTAACTCTTTCACTTGTGATCAGCTTTCCTGCAAAAGTGGCTGGAATGGAAACAGAAAATGGCACAAATCCTTAATACTCTACAACTCGTGCTGGATACCGAGATGAATATCGGGCTCCTGATTCTGCCTGGCCCCTGTATGACCACTGCATCCATTTGGGGAGTGACAAAGCAAGTGGGAGATATTCTCTCTCTCTCTCTCTCTCTCTCTCTCTCTATCTCTCTCTTTCTCTCGTAAAGTAAAATAAAAGAGAAACACCAAAATCCAGCCTTTTACTTGTTAAAATTATATTGCTAAAGTCAAGCTATGCCACTTCTCTCTTTGATCACTGCCTTATTTGTAAACATTTCTTTTCATTCTCATGAAGCTTCCACTAATCCAGTCTCCACAGTATGCTCATGTTGATGCTTTAGTACACAAATCCATTCACCAGCCACTATACAGTATGCATATTCCCATACACATCCACATGAATATCTTTCAATGCTTCCCAATTGCTTACATTCATATAGGTCTAGCATATCCTAACACATTGATAAATGATTTTTTCCCAAATTCATCTGCAAAAAACTTTCTCATTTCTAATGTACCAACTACATGAATATCTTTCTTCAAAAATGCCAACATTTCTCCTACCTCTGGGTGTATCATAGTCATTTGTAACTCTGCTTTTAATGCTTTTGTCTTCATCATCATTCATAAGATTGAACCATTCTACCAAAAAACTATTTCCACTCAAGTGTTATATGCTATAGTAAAGACGATGTGATATTTTCATTTTCCAACTGGATGCACAGCTACATGACTTACTGAACTCCTGGCAAAGTAACAGGGTCACTGTGAGGTTTACACACACACACACACACACACACACACACACACATACACGCACAATTTCTGATGTCACTTCTGCAAAATCCTTCTAACCAAATTACTTCCAGAAGTTATTCCTTTTATTGCATTCATTACATAGGACATCTGGATCTCAAGGTGTCAGGGGATGACAGAACCACCAAAGAGAAAGCCTAGAGATTTGAATAACTTCACAATGCAGAGGCACTTCCCCCACCCCCAACGTGCTCTGCTCTGCAATATGAGCCAGAGATATACCTTCATTCAGTGAAATCAATAATGTTTGTGTTTACATTTAGTAGGAATTAGACCACACAGATAACACAGCTTTGCCAAAGAGGGTTGTCTCATCACCAATCTGAATTAAGATTCCCTTACCTCACCATCTCTTTTCAACTTTTTCATAACACATATCTCTAATGTATCCTTTTTTAAAAAAAATCATTCTCTTTCTATACAGCAGATGTTGTAGATATATTACATTACAAAAGCAGAGCTTTTCTGTTTCATTTTAAATATAATGTCAACAAGAAACATTTGCTGAATACACAAATGAGGGAATAAATAAATAAAGGCACAACATTATATAGGAATACTGTAAGTATTCAAGGAATGTTATTTTTATTGCATAAATGTTTCAACCTGTGTTTCTCTCACGGTACTTAAACTTTCTACCTAATATTCTACTGATGTCAACAAAATACTGAAAGAATTGCAGAATTTCTAGTTTTTTGTTTAATATTCTATTATTCATATATTTCCTTCGTTGGTTCAAATGATGTTAATTACTACACATACACACAAGTTCCTCTCCAACATAAATTTAGGGAAGCAACCTCCTCACAGTTATTTAACAGGGGTAGGTGGCACTGTCTGCAGCATTCAAATTGCCTCTTGGGATTCCCGCCTCCCCCATCAGTATCTAGGTTTGCCTTCTGGGTCTGCTTCTGATTCCAGCTTCCTGTTAAGGTTCGCCTGGAAGGCAGTGGATGATGATGATTCCAGTACTTGGATTTCAAAGAACCAAGGAGACCCAGATTACATTCCTGGCTCCTATCACCTGATCTAGTCCTGGCTATTACATAATCTGGTGGAGAGAATTGGCAGATGAAAGATCTTTCTTTGTTGGTATCTCTCTCCTTTTAAATGATAATTTAAAAGTTACTTGATAGGAATTTATTTCCTAATGTTGATATGTTTCATAAGACCAAAGGGGCTAGTCCAAAATCAGAAATCCAGTAAATCAGTATTGAGATGATCTGTTTTGTGGGATACCTAGGAGGCATTGTTGTCTGTGTAAAATAGTGTGCTGGCAAGAAAGCTTCTCTATTTGCCGCTGGAACTAGATGTAATAAGACAGCATTATCTAGTGTGACCTGGAAAAGCCAATTAGAATAGCTACATTTCCTGTGTAACTACAATGCATCAATCTCTGTGGTAAACATTTGCCATAATTCTTCATTGTTTCCCAGAAAAAGTCTACTAAATTGGTATCACAGTCTAATATAATTTACTATAATCCTGTTAGATGAAGAAACTACAGTCACAACTATTTTGGACTATGCTTCACATTCAAGAAATACTAAAAGTTAAAAGAAAACCCTGCATTAAATTCAGAATGTTATGTTAACATGTTGTATGGTTTATTTTAAAATAAATTGTGACTAATAAATTAATATTTAAGAGATTAAACCTGATTGTAGACTTTTTTTTAAACTAAGAAGCCTGCATCAAGAACACCTTAATATTGGGCAGGCTACAGAGTTGACTTTCAAATTGCTTTTAGTAGTCAAATTCTTTCTTTGTCAGAGTAATACATCATTACTTGTATCTAAAAACTATAAGCGAGACCAAAGTCCTAGCTAGGTACATTTGACCTAAGGGATGACTCAGGAAAGGTTTACATAGGGCGGTGGTGGCCTTCTACATAGAACTCCTAATGTATCCACTTCACAAAAACTTAGGAACCACAAACTGGCATTTGCTGATGATCAGTGCTGCCAAGAATTTTTCAACCCAATACACTTTCTTCTTTGGCATTTCATGACTAATCAGCCTTCAACAATTTTTCACAGACACCCATCTTGTTTAATCCTCTGTTCCTGTTCTGCATCTTATTTCTCCAAGGAAACATACTGCTTCTTCTTCCTCCTTATTATCCTGCTGTCTCTCACCCAGCATTGACTTTTTTGATTGGTTATTTGCATTTTGAGCTGTGACAGTCATCACAACTGCCTGCCATGTATTTAGTGCTGTATCTCCACTTGCAAGAGAAGTGGGCTTTCTGAAGTGACACAAGAAAGAGACAGCATGTTCCACCTTCAATGCCTTTTTAAGTTCCCGAGTACTTTTTCAGAATCTTTTTTGAAATTATTTTTCCATCATTCTGATTAAACTTACTTCTCCTTAACCTCTAACACTTATGAAAATTACATTTTTTATCTTTGTAGCTTTTTTCATTTTGTACTCAAGTATTAATTTAATATTTTTTCATTGGTCTGAATGCTATCTCAACTGTACTTGATGATAAGGATGCAATTGTTAAAAGCCAAGAAATAATCACTTGATGTTACAGTCTACTTGAATTTATTGCACATTCCTAACAGCTGTCTGATAAAAGCATATTCACTAAACCAGTCTCAGAATTCAAGGAATTATCCAGTGACCTCGACATCAGATCCAAATCTCTCCCTTTTTCTGACTCTTAATTAAACAACACACTCAAATTCTCCAGGTCATGGTTATTTACCTGTAAACATAAGTAGCCACATTAGCATAGAAGTTGCTTAGGTACTCCTTATTGAAACAAAATATTACATATGTATCTTTTATATCCACCTTACTAACTGTAATTAAAACGTCATATAATTTTAGAAATAATTGAACACATACGTGAGTTCTGTAACAATTATATATCCCTCAAAAAAAAAAAAAAACCCTCACTCCCTACAGACAGGCATAAATATCTCTTCCACACATAGTAAATGATTATATCCATTACCTAGTAATGATCTTTAAAATAATGATTAGAAGACAATTTTTCCAGAAACACTAAGTAATTTAATATATAACATAATATACAACCTCATAGGAAGTAAATTTAAAGTTAAATGAGTCTTCACATAATTACTGAAAAATGAATGACTACAAGGTACATAATAACTGTACAGAGTGGCTACAATGCCCTACACATCAGAAACACCATCCCATATTTAACCTTTTGATATAGAGGGTATACATGACATAAAGTCATAGTCTTATGCAACTTAATGCTGCATGCCAGAGCCAACCTCTCACCTGCACATTGTCAGTTTTTACCACTTGGGAAAAATAGGGCTACCAATGGCCCATGCATATGACAGCAACCCTTTCTTTCCCTTCTAGATTCTGTATTCAAGCATCAAAATATGTATGATCTCACAGAATAAATAAAAATAGATTTTAGGGCCCTCACTTATTTTAAGATTCTCTCTGATCATTCTACTCAGGAATTGTCACAACTCCAAAATATTAGCTCCTGTTTACTTCACACTGATTTGGGGAATATAAAACATTAAATATGTGGGGCGCTGAAGAATAGTCATGAAACACTATTCTATTATTATTTAAATGGAGGAATAATGTGAATTCCATGATTGTAATACAGTGTAGGAACAGCAAAGAGAGGAAAAAAATAGAGTCGTGGGCTTGCTGTGTTGCTAAGACTACTGGCTCAAGGCATTTAGTCAAAATAAGTGCACAAAGAACAAAGCAGATAGGATGTAAAACAAGGAACCCTTCTCCAGTATTCCATGTGAAGCTTGAAATCTAGAAAATAAGAAACACTGGCTTTAAACAAACAACATCTATTCCAGTCAAAGTATCTTAACTTTTCTAGCTGAGCTACACTTGAAAAATATCCACCTTGGGAAAGTTGTACTTTCCTAGGCCCAATGCAAGGTAGGAATACTAATTTCTTTGTGTGTAATCAGATAAGTTTCAGTCAGGTAGGCATAGCGTAGCAAGGATCAATGAAATTTGGGTTTGACTTTTTATTTAATGCAGGATGCTCTGGTATTCATTAAACAAAGTTGTTTGAACCTTTGTCATATACCAGACAATGTGAGTCCATTCTTGCTTAGAGTCCATTGTTAGGAGCTAATGGTTCTTATAGGTGGTATTCTGATCCCTGAACTTACCTTAGTAAGAAAATCGTTATGAGCACTGCCTGGGACAGGTGCGCTGCAAGTATAGTTGGCTACATGATATATGGAGGGAATGTCCACAAGAAAACCTTCCAGGTCATAATGAAAAAGGATAAGGCAGAGAAATGTTGCCAATACGTGTTTTTGTGGAGGAATTTTATCATCAGACCTATGCCTAGAACAGCTCCGGAACATGAACTCCTGTTTCGCCCAGCAGTAAGGCTGGAATGTTGTATTCCAGGATCTGTGAGTCACTGGTGTTATGCTATAAGGATAGAAAGATCCAAGATAACTTCCTCAATCACTTTTTGCTAACTCTGAATGCTTTAGATTCTTCATTTACAACAGGAGAAATAAAATAATTCAATTATGAGCCCAGGAAGAATATTATCTAGATTAAATATATCAGTATTATTAAAACACCTTGAGAAACAACAAAAACCCATTTTCTAGGATCCTACAAAAAACGAATTCAAACCGATTCTTCTCCAAAACTGGGGACATGGGGAAACGATATCATGAACTATCATAATTCTCAATATTGGTTGTAAACTGATTTTAACTAGATTGGAGATTTTCCTTTAGGGATGGGGTTGTGGTTCAGTGGACATAAAATATATTTTAATAATCAAGACCATTGATTTTGGATCAACATATACTTTACCCACTATATCAATTATATACAAAAAAGACATAAAATATTTATAAAGAGGCACAACGTTTCATCTCAAAACTAGAAACTGTTTCAGAACCTGGGGTTTTCAAGCAGAAAAAAAAATGGACAGCTTCCAAGGTCATATTCACAACATGAAAACTGCCTTATTCCAATAAAGGAAAAGTTGAAAACTATAGTGGTAACAGAGTGATAGAAATTGCCTTTACAGAAAAGAATACTGAGGAAAGCAAACTATACAAAGAGACTGCAGCAAGCACATCTCACTGTGTATTAGACAAAAGAAAAATTTAATCCCTTTATATGAACAATGTTTACAAGTCACAGAAATGCCGTTATTATAAACTTGAAACAGATGGAGAAGCATTTAGAAATGATACTGAACACCTTGCTATAATGTAAGTAATGTAGTAACTAAGCAAATATAAAATATATGCTGTATTAATTATAAAATTGGAATCATGGAGTCACTGAAGACCATCTGCCATTCTTTGCCAGAGTCCTCAAAAGGGTTTGAAATTGGAATAGAAGTAGGCTCATTCATTTTATCTTGATGTTGTATCTTAAAATTAACTGGTTCAGTAAATTAGTCAGGTTTCTCTTTATAGACTCTATGTTTAGCAATTTATAAATAATGCTCTTTTATTATTCAACTATCAGATTAAACGACCCCTTAAAACATTTTACGAATAAATGTCAGATGTGGAATACTCAAATGGTAAGTGTAGTCAAGATTTTTATGCCCAAAAAGAGCATTCTTGGAAGTCAGTGCAATTTCCTTTCTGTGTTTGCCTCTCTGTCTCTCTCTTTCTCTCTATGTCTTTCAAATAAACAAACAAGTAAATAAGCGAATTCTAAAGAAATATAAATTATTTCTCAAAGTCACTAATCCACAGAAAAGCAGAAGAGTATTCCTGAAAAGTTTACCAACATGCACATGACAACTTTAGTTGCCATTAGAAAATACTTGCTCACGAGTGTTCCCATTCCCGTAATACAAGAGCTGTCATGTGGTTTTCTGTTGGACAATGAAGTACGAGCAGCAAGTGCCTGCAGCATATTTAGAATGAAGATTTAAGAATGAGAACACAGAGCTAAGTTCTATTTAACTCTATGTTCATAGCTTGTTAACATTTCAGAAGCCGATTGATTTTCTTTCCAGAATGAGGTAAAACTTAGAACAAGGGCTCTGTTGCAGTGGTATTGGACATGCAGTGCCAGCAAGAAATTAACAAGTGTGCGGTTTTTTTGTTCCTGAGACTTAGAGGTTACTTGTAGCCTAACTATTCTATTCAAATTGTGTACAAGCATTCCTCATACCTCTCCTTCTGATCTATCTCTCTGTCGATCTATCTATCTATAAGATTTATCTATTTATAGAAATGCAACGTTTCAAATCTTGGGGGTTGATTTATCAGAAATATAGTAAATTAAATATAACTATTGCAGAGGTGATCTTCATGAGAAAATCAATTCTCCAACGGCATAATTTCCTGGTGATTAGATGCTGGCTTCAGAAGGCAAGAGGTGGTGTGATAAAGCCATCAGTAAGAGTTGTGCTGTGTCACACAGCAGAACTTAAGTTTCATTAACAACAAAAACAATGCTTGTCAGGGGTGAATCACTCAGGTTGCAACTGCTAGTTAGTGGCAGGAAATAGTTCTTATGTGATTTTATTACAAAATTAAGACAGCTCTTAGGTCAGAAACAGTCCTTTGCTGGGACCTGTGTAAAATATTATTTGTTGGGAGGGAAGTAAATTCATCTCTGTCTCTCTCTCTCTCTCTCTCTCTCTCTCTCTCACACACACACACACACACACAGCTTGTTATCTCATGGAATAATACAGGTAAAGTTATTCATTTTAATTCATTATATATAAGAATTATATACATATATTCAAATATTAAACAAGATGAATATAATAAACACAAACATACTTAAAAATCTTAGATTCCATTCTCAAAAGATGAGTTGTGGTCTTGGTAAGGTGATGGAGAAGTGATTCCCCTATTTTTCTTTTCAAAGGGTCCCTAGACAGCTTATTAATTCCACAAAAGCTATTCTCAACTTAAATTTTTAACTGGCTTATTTTATTTTTTAAAATCTTTATTTATTATTATTATTATCATTTTATGATACATTTTCATAAGCTCCTGGGATTTCCCTTATCCTCTCCCCAGATTCCCTTCCCCATCTAGTTCCTCTATATCATTATTAAAGTATAGTTCTTCATACACAGTCATATGTCCATCTTTGTGGGCATGGACAATGGCAGAGAGTCTAGCATCCTGTTGTCAAGATACAGTAAACAGTTTCATTGGGAGTCCATCTTTGTCAGGAAGTAGAGATGCATACTGCATTGTATCCTTACATCTGGATATGTTAGTCTCCATTTACATTTAGTCTAAATTTACATTTAGTCTCCATTTCACAGTTACTGTACATCCCCTCTAATGAAAAGTCACAGTACAAAATCAACAATAGGAAGAAACATAGAAATTTACAATGCCATGAATTTGAATAACATGTTACTAGATACAACAGTCTCCATTACACAGCTACTATACATCCCCTTAAATGAAGTCACAAAACAAAATCAATAACAGGAAGAAAAAAGAAATTAACAACACCATGAAGTTCAATAACATGCTACTGAACGATTATGTGTCACTGAAAAAACGAAAATCAAGAACCTTCTTGAAGAAAATTATGCTACTGTATGATCTATGAGTCATTGAAGAATTTCTCCTGTAGGCAACAAATAGATGGGTTTTGTTTTTTAATCCAGTCTACTAATGTATGATGTTTGATTGAGCTTAAGCCATTTACATTTAATATGTATGGGTGGTACTTTTTTTTATTTTAAAGGCAAAGAAATGACTGAATGTGAGAGGGCTCCCATAAACCGGTTCACACCCCCCCAGATTCCCACATGGCTGGGTCTAAGCCAAGCCAAACCCAGGAGCCAGTAATCAAAACAGGTCACCAATGTGAATGGCAGGGCACAATGGCACAACCACCTAAGACATCATCTGTTCTCACCTAGAGTGTACATGACCTAGAAGTTAGAGTTGGGAACTAAACAAGTACTCTCTCCAGACATTCTAACAGGGATGTGACCTTTACAAGTGGTATCTCAATTGCTGAGCCAAATACCTTCTCCATTTTTTTTTCATTTGAAGTTCCTGTATTGTGATTTTACAGAGAAATAGTACCAGTGGGGGTGGGCGTGGGGGATGCACACACACACACACACACACACACACACTGAAATTTCTAAAGGTTTGTTGTGGGTAAAGGTTCTGACATTGCAGCATAACAGATAGAGCTGATCATTTGGGATGCTAGCATTCTACATGGGCACTGGTTTGAGTGCTGGCTGTTCCATTTCCGATCTAGTTCTCTGATAATGGCCTGAGAAAAGCAACAAAATGTGATCCAAGTGCTAATGCCCCTGCCAACCTGTGAGAGACCAGAAACAGATTTTTGTCTCTTTTCTTTGGTCTGGCTCAAGTCTGGCCATTTATAGCCATCTAGGGAGAGAACCAGTAACTGAAAGATTCTCTCTCTCTCCGACTCTTTCATATAAATTAATATTTTTTCTTTATCCAGTCATCAGCTGCCTCTAGATTGATTCTATATTTACAAATTCCCTGTCTCATTCTGTTTAATCATAGCAGCACAAGCTGGTTAAAGGAGCAATTATGGAGGTTGACACACTCGCAGATCTGCATAGCAAGCCAGAAACACAAGAGAGTCAGCAGAGAATCAACAGCACATTTTTAATCCAAAGATGACCAGGGAATAGCAGACGTGTACACGCAAGTTTGAAGATAAGAAAAAAGAAACATGATTTCATTCAAAGACAGGCAGGAGCAATTTTCTTGCTGATGAAAGGATAAAGTTTTGTTGCATTCAGGTTTCCAACTGATTGCATGAGCTCAACATAATTTTGTTCATTCTAATGGTCCATATGAGTCACATTCAAATACCCTCACAGACAACACAGATAATAGTGCTTGACCAGTAATGTGAGATTCACAGCCTAGTTATACTGATGCAAAATTAGCCATCATCATTCCTATCTTTCATTAGAATCTTTGTTTATTGTGAAACTTTAAGATGTGTTGACATAGTGAGTTTGTCTTATTTTGTTATCAATAATTCGAAATAATATTTTGGACTTAGGATTTCCATTAAGTAGCTGTTTTCACTTGCAATGGATTTAGGAAAGAATTTGGCACATAATAGATTCTGCCTTCTTCCATCACCAAATAAATGTATTACCAATAATGTACTAAATGTATACTAATGATGTACTGAAATGTATACTACTAATAATTTCCCCTCCAAGGCTTTATTCAGTGAAGTAGCATCACTATTGTAACTTCTGACATAAATGTGTTATGACATAAAAGAATAGCCTCAAATATCACTTCATTTTATTTGTCAAGACACATCAACCCACAAAAACACATGCTGGAGTGAAAATCCATTAAAATTACGAAGAAGTTTCTAGAACTCATATTTCCTCAGTCACAGTCACTTACATAACATACAGTGTGTCCTCAAACAAGTTCTGTTTTTATTTAGTAAAAAATACATTTTTTATCATTAAGGATATATTGTTCCAATCAGTGTATCTACAATGTCATTCTATTAATGTTGATCAGCTTTGTAGAAATTATAACACAATTGCTTAGTATGTAAGCTCTATTTTGCTCAAGAGAATGCTATATGATGGAGGCATTTGGAAGAAGGAAATTTCTTATTCCTAGATGACAGGTAAAAAAAATAAAATAATAAAAAACAAGCAACCAGTTCCAGAACTCCATTCCCAGGAGTTCTGTTCACAGATGACATGTGGCAATGTACTTTACTGATGTTTTCCTGGTTGGCTCTGTGTTAATAATATTTTCCCAAAATAAGACTGAAAAAGATTCTACCAACAAAATATACATTTATTTGAATCAGCAGGTGCTTATTGCCAGTCTGTTTTATACTCAAAAGAGACAGACAGACTTTATAGTGGCACAGACTTCAGATCAAATCTTGATGCACTGCTTATGGTTACAGTCTACAATAACTCTCTCTCTCTCTCTCTCTCTCTCTCTCTCTCTCTCTCTCTCTATATATATATATATATATATATATATATATATATATATATATGCCTGTTTTATTTAAAATCAAACAATTAATGTCTAATTGTATAAGTAAAATCTTTTGGCGCTGAGTCTATCATCAGGGAGTTGCAAAATAAATATTTGGTACTTGTGGTTGACTCTAGTGCCCAGCAATAGGATTCAAAATGATGACTCCTTTAGATAATTACCTCCAAAAAATATTTCTCAACACGTTGTCTGGCTTAAAAATAACGATGATATGTAATAACAAGATAAATAGTAAGGTAAGAAGTAATAAAGAAATTCACCTAAAACATCTAACTTCTCCCCTGCTGCTAAATATAGCTTATATAATTTCCCCACACCAAGGATTCCTTTTTCAAAAGTGGCAAAATGTAACCAGAGGACTTTAAGCTAGGTGAAAGAAGCTAGGCTTTAAAAAAAAAAGTACTGATTGCTTTGACTCCTATGAGCAGAGATTTAAAAAAAAATACCACAAAGCAGATAATAAAATAATTATTGCTATAGGTTGGGAAGGGTAGCGGGGAGGATTTTTACATAATGTTTAAGTAAACTTGGATGAAATGAATGCATCCTAGCATTATAGGAATTGTGTCATTAAGAATCTTCTTCCCCAATTTTGTTATCTGATCATCTTGCTATGTTTTCAGCAATAACCCTGCTAAGCCATTTTAGTAATGATTCTCCTACCTCTGATATCTCTCCTTAGTAATTTTACATCCACTGATATCTTTTCCTCTCATCGTGAAGTCTTCACCTCCAACTGTCTTTCCTGCATTGAAAATCTCCACTCCCTACTGAAATGCTTATGAAATGAAGTCTTTCTTACCCTTTTGAAAATATCAGAATATTTTTCTCCTTAACAATATCAATGCTAGAATTGCCAATAATCTTCAAGTATAACATAGTGGAAGAATATGGGTAGCATGCAACACACTCAAAATATGTCTAAGAATGAATAATTAAGCTTTAACTCTGCTAAGTAAGTGTTTCTGTGTCACAGAGGAAGTAACTGAACAAGATATTGATGGACAAAATGCATTTTCCAAATAAAAGGAGGGTAAAACCATTTCAAGGTCAAGTAACAACTTTATAGTATAACTGAATATATAAAGAACCGATATAAATGATTAATTGCAATATATTTAATAATATTACATCTTGATGAAGATGAATTGTAGTTAATATGTGATGGAAGATTATTGGAACATGTCACGAGGGAATTGATAGGAACACCTTGCAATTTTGACAAGGCTCTCCAAAGCTTTCAGGGCAATGATTTGAGTAACATAGAAGGGCAGCCATTAATTGCAACATTTCAGAAAAACATAACTAAGTAACAATGAATAACTGGATTATAACCATAAAATTTAGATTGGAATAGATGGGTGAATAACAAATTTAGGAATTACCTCAGTGTTTTAATGAGCTATCAAGAAGAATATAAATTGGGAAAAGTTAGTTACCAATCATTTCCCAATTGTGAGGGTCATTGTTCCTACCAACCAGGTGCAGATTTCTGAAATACATGTGTTCAAATGAAGATAATGAATAGCTCAACAATATAGTTGGAGATTGTACAGAAGTAAAAATTCATGATGATTTTAATGATAATGATCATTTCAGTAACAACAGCCATGATATCAACAAATGGTTTGTCATTTGTTATTTTCCAAGTTCTGTTCTAAACATATTTGCACACTAATCTATTCAATTCTCAAATATATTTTTTCATTTCTCTAAAACCAGCACATTTAAGAAAATATTGTCCCTGCATTTCTTTTAGATTTGGATACATTTTAATCAGGTTTGAAAAACCTCAATACTTATGAGGAATACAATTTTAAGCAACTCACTCACATTAGCACTTTAATTTTCACACTTGGAATGTGTTATTTTAATATGCCTTTAAACTGTCTTCGAATTTAAGATTTGTAAGTCAGAACAAAAGGTTTGCAAAAAGTTCCTCTTCAACATTAATTTTTTTAGTTTAAAGAGAATCTTGCAGGGAAATGTGCAACTATAATGACAATATGGAACAGATTTATTGTCCTAAATTCAGATATACATTTCATGGAAACATGAAACAAATGTAGTCTTCTCTCTTAATATTTCTATTCATCAGATAACTTCTCCCATACTAAGCATTACTAAGAACTAATAAAAAGCTGATTTTTCACTATATGCCTGTATTTTCACAGTTTTGCCATAATTGTCTTCCATGGTTTCAAGTACAAGTCGAAGTTTGGCTAGCGATTACACTACTTTACTTCACTTAACATGATCGTTTCAAGCCAAATTTCCAAGCATCACTGCAAAGCACAAATCATGTTTTACTGGATTCTTCTATTGGATTGGATTGGAATCCTTCATTCAGGAAGTCAGAAATAAACTGTTCTATGGCATCTAGCTAAGGTACTTACCTTACCAGAAAAGAAGCAGTCCTACCAATGAGAGATCAATGAGATTGAATTGTGGAACTGGATTTGTTGAGCCTTCTGTCAGTTTCTATGGACATATGTGAGTTGGAAAAGCTCATCTGTTGTCACTGGTACACTTAATCTAAGACAACGGTTAGAATTCTAACAGATATGTGCAAAGGAATCATTTTTAAAAGCCATGATTCCAAATTAAATCAAGAGTTTAATTAAGAATGGGCTATTTATTAACAATAAAGATGATTACTTTTAGCCCCTTTTCTTTCATATACACTTTCTTGATTCCTCTATGACAATCCAATGCTGTTAGGTTACAAAATGTACACTTCAACAATTGCGATAAAGATTTCTGGTAGCTTTGTGTCTGATTTGAAATAGGTACCTTTGGCTCTTCATATTGCTTATGTGAATTCATGGAATTGTTGTACTATCATCCATTGTCTTCCAACATATTTGAGTGTATATCCAAAGGTTAAGAAAAAAACTAAAGTAAAAGATAAATTTACATTGTTGCAGATTTTGAAATCCACGAATAGTTCCTTTCATAATGCACACTCATCATAAACATATCGAAAAGTCCTCATATGCATGATTTAAAATTTTTTAACTTTTCTGAGAAAAATGAAGTATCTCTTAACAAGAATGAAGTAGTTTAAATTGCAAATATCATATGCCCTTTGATATGAGACAACTGTTTTCAAAATACAAAACAGATACATAGGTAAGCCTGTATATACATATATTCTCATAGATGAACTACAGAATGAAACTAGTATACTGGGAAGTGAAGGCAGGTTACACTGCTAATTCTGAATAAAAAAGGTGGACTCCCAATGAAACTGTTAAATATACCTCAACAATAAGATACTAGACATTCTACCACTGTCCATACCTTTAATGTCAAGATACATTTAAATAGCAGAATATTGGACTTGTGACTGTTGCTAAAAGACTATATCATTGCAACAATATGGGGAAAAACAGGGGTGCAGTGAGGAGGCAGAGGAGGGAATCTCTGTACCTATGAAATGGTATCATGAAAAATAACAATAATTTTAAAAAGCAAATTGCTGCATTCTTCAACTGACAGATGTAACAATTATGTTCAGTAGAATGGCTCAGCACATGAAATAGTGCACTTCATTAAAAGTGAGGACTACAGAGAGTCTCAACTATTCTGTATGCTAAACTTCCTTTTTTTTTTTAGTGTATTGGGACAGTCAAGAGAAATCAAATGAGCACTTTATAGAGACACATGAAGGTAATGGCAGAGCTGGGATTCAAAATCAAGCTGCTACCCTCCAAACTTCACACCTATTTCATTCTATTGTATTTCTTTCTAATATACAGCAAAAATAAAAATTAGATTGAGAATAGCATTACAGCAATTCAAAAGCTACTATTATTGGATCAGTACTGTGGTGGTAGAATATGTTTATTCATATCAACTATTTGGCCTATTTAACTCTGTAGGATGCCAACACATTTAGCCAGTCACACATCTGTTAATCTGCTTCTCACCTTCATTTTTGCCACTATTCAACAAAGCTAGAATTGACTTCACACAAACAGGTATGTAAATGAATGGAAGCACTTGCTGGTAGTAGCTATGGCAACACATACTACAGTCTCTCCTGTGTCCCAATTGTGGACTCATAGTCACAGTCGCAAGAAATTGTTTGCACATTGGGCATTCAACTTGAACGCTTTGTACATTAGATTATCCTTTGTACATTAGGTTCAGACATTTATATCACCTTTAGCTAAGTTACTTCTGAAAAGATCAAACAGGCTCTGAGAAAGCACTAAGGCCCAAGAAAGGACATATTTTAGTTGATTAAAAACACAAGTTCTTATGCTTCAGAGAAAATGATTATTTCTGCATCGAGCTTTGTTTTTGTCACTGTTCATTTCCCAGAAAAAAAAAAGAAAAAAGAAAAACAACCCTAGTGGATTCCTATAAACCAGTTTTGAGGGACTTGGGATGGGAGTTTAGCCGTGATGAGCCTGCCCGCACCCCACTTTGGTGTGCCTGGGATTGATATATATCAAATCCCCTCAATTTATCATTCTCAGGTAACCAAGCAAAATCCTAACTGCTAATTCCAGAAAAGTAGTATCAGAGATTCCAAACAAGCCACAGATGACCCACCATGAATGTGCAGGAAATGCTTCCAACGAAACAGTAGCATAATGAACGAATATTCTTGCTCATAGCCTAGGGATTGGCTTCTGGCCCTGCTCTACCATTGGAGCACCATCCTGTAACCTGACTCCATTATGTATCACCCTACTCTAGTAAACCTACATTTTAACAGTAGGGGTAAATAATATTACATATAGCAAAAAACCAAATCCCGCATGTATATCAGGCTGTCAACACACATTTAAGTATTAGGGCATTGGAGAAAAAAATGATTGGAGAATAGGAATAGAACCAGTCGGCCACAAAAGCAAACATAAATACTACAAATCAAAGCAATAAGTATTCTTGCGGCACTATGATGCACAGTATGCACAGGAAAGAAAATACAAGATAATTGCCCAGCATAATTGGCCATTAAATTCTCATTGCTAGCAAATTTCAGTACAAGCATTGGAATAAAATAATAAATTGTATGAGATGATAACTCTTTCACATTTAAAATACATTTACTATTCTGTTCAAAAAACTTTATGCAGTATTCGTTTTCAGAAATAATAGAAATGATTGCCAATTAAGAAATTTGAACTAAAATAAAAGGAGGATTCTTATCTCTTTGGATATCTTTTTGGAGAATTTCTGATATCTGAGAAACCCAAATTATAGACCAAACCTATGTATTACTTTTCACATGAACATAAAATATTTGAGATATATCTGTAGGATTTCAAAGCATAATCAATAAAAGTACCATAAGCATATAATTCATATGAGAAATACAGAATGTAGAAGGGTAGATAGAAAAAAATTTGCTTGTTTCTAAGTCAGGAAACAAAAAAGCAAATGAAAAGATATTGGTAAACTGAAAGTACAAATTAAAATCACTGCAATAATTCTATGGATAAATGAAATAACAACAAATCTAATCATTCAATCAGCTAGTCAAGAAACCATTTTCAAATTGGACAAAACAAAATGTAATTAAATGTTCCTAGCCACAGATTGGTGTAAACACAAATGAAGTATCAAACATAAGATAATAATTGTGGATATACCAACAAATCAACCTGTCCATTATCAACCAAGCAATAATAAATTAATAAAAATCTGATATAGCAAAAGCAAACTAGGATAAAAATAGTGCTTGAAGCAAAATATTGTACAGAGAAGTAATATTCCATAATAATAAGAGTAATTTACTAATGAGATAAAATAATCAAACCTAGTATGTTTCACATGTTTTTTCAGTGTCTCCCCATAGAATTTCAATTGTTTTCCAGGGGAACAATAGTAACTGAGATTGAGAAAGCAATCTGGAAATCACCTTTAATAAAATCACTAATGAAATAAAATGGGTTTTCATAATGCTAAGGGAAATGAGCCAATCCCAAAAGGTTAGATACCACGTTTGCCTTAATTTAAGATGATATGATGTTATGTAAAACATGTTATTTTATGTATGTTATGTTATATGTTGCGTATAAACTAAAATTGAAATGTCAATGAGGTGACCACAGAATGTGGTTAAGAACTCACATTTGTTTTTAACATACTGGTTACTCAATACTATGTCAATTAATTCCATAACGAAGTTAATTGTTGCTGATGGTATGTTGGAGATTTTAATTGATCAGGATGATACTCTGCTGGTTCTGCCTTCAGACCAGACAGGATCTCCCTAAGAAGCCGATGAACTTGACTGGACTATAAGATGCTGGAGTCTATGCTTAGTATATGCTTGCAAAGAGGGAATCTCAACTAAACTTGAACTGTGGTTATGCAACAAGGTGGAGGAATCCACCATGGGGGGAGGGTGTGGGGAGGCATGGGGAGAATCCCAGTACCTATGAAACTGTGTCACATAATACAATGTAATTAATGAATAAATAAATAAAAAAAGAAATAAAATGGGTTTTGAAAACTTCAGATACTATACCCTAAAAAGGCAACTCCTTGAAAGTATTCTGTTGCTATATAGCCTAATGGTTAAATAAAGCAGCAAATGAACTGGAGGCAAACAAATATAAGCTAAGAGCATTATTAAGTCAAACAGCAAAATCTAAAAATCAATTGTATAGTAGACAAAAATTTTGCCTCTAGTTTAGATTTACAAATATTTAACTTCAATTACTTAAGCAAACCCAACTAAACCATAAAATCATGACCAACAAGAAATGCTATTCCAAGTTCTTTTTTCAATTAATTTGTTTGTTTAGAAGGAAGTAACAGACACAGAGAGGGAGACAGAGAGAGAAAGAATCTTCCATTCATTCGTTCTGTCTCCAAATGGTCAAAATGGCCAGAACTGAGTCAGGCCAACACCAAAAAACAGGAAATTCTTCCAGGTTTCCCAATGCTTGGGCCAACCTCCACTGATTTCCCAGGTACATTACCAGGGAACTAATTAGAACAGGAGCATCCAGGACTTGAAACAGTACCGATATGGGATGCCAGTGACGCAGGATGTAGCTTTATGTCTGCTTCACCACAATGCCAGCCTCTATTGTCCTAAGTCTTCTAAGGTTTGAGTGATGTGCTCTCCAACAATACTTAATTGATGCTCCCAACTCCCCTTCTTTCAGTCTTAGGAAAACATTTACTGTTCCTCTTTCTTAAGAGAAGCCTTGCTACTGTATACGCAAGAGTTATGTTCTTACCAATGAAAAGAAATTGCAGGCAGTTTTCCATTTAGTTACTCAAGAAATATTTATCCATAATCTAGTATGCACTTGGCATCTCCCAAGGCATTAGCGTATTGTGTAGGAAATTAAATACAATGCCTCTGATCTTCTGGGTAATGGGTGAATGGGGGAAGTCCTGCATAGAACTCACCAAGACTTCCCAGAATATACCATGTGATTAACAAGAAGAGAAGTCACATTGTACTCTCTACTAACCCCTGCCACCAGGTTAACTACTGTTTCCTCCACACTTCACTTTAGTCTATCCTGACCCATTTAGCCAGTCTGTCAGTCTGCCACTTTTATGTACCAGCGTTAGGTATTTAACCAAACTTATCTTGGAGAGAATGTCACTGCATCTGGGGACTAAATAAGGTTCCAAGGGCCTGCCATCACTTACAACACCAGCATCCTGTATCTGAGCACTGGCTTGAGTCAGATCCTTCACTGCAGATCCAGCAACCCGCGGGAATCCTGCACAGATTCCCAGGCTCCAGTCTTTGGCCTGGCACAGCCAGAGCCTCTAGTGGATGAAGAGTCTCTCTCTTTCTGTATAGATGTGTGTGTGCACACACATATATCTCCCTCTGCCACTACGGATTTACAATAAGTAAATAAATAAGGAGATAAATAAATCTTAACTTTAAGAAAGAGAAGATACAGGGCTTGGTGCATTAGTCTAGCAGCTAAAATCCTAGCCTTCAACACGCCAGAATCACATATGGGCACCAGTTGTAATTCCAGCAGTCCCAATTCCCTATTTGTGGCCTGGGAAAGCAGTTGAGGACAGAACAAAGCCTTGGGACCCTGCACCACGTGGGAGACCTGGAAGAGGCTCCGAGTTCCTACCTTTGGATCGGCTTAGCTCCAGTGATTCTGGCTGCTTGAGGAGTGAATCATAGGATGAAAGATCTTCCTCTCTGTCTCTCCTCCTCTCTGTATATCTGACTTTCCAACAAAAATGAAATGAATCTTTGAAAAAAATATTTAAAAACCTAGAAATTATAATAATGCAATTTGGTAAAAGATAAATGATAATTTAATTCACGAAGCTCTTTTTATAACCAGTTTTAACAGAAAAGTGTGTAAACTTACTTAGTACACCCTCTAAACGCATACATATATCGTTGGCATGAGCCTCTACTGTAACTAGGAACCACTCAACACTCCACAGGAATTCATTCTCTGAGGGACAGAAGGCAAAACAGGAAGCTCAATAAGGGTCAGAGTGGAGCTTATGAAGTGGACAGTGCTACAGCGAATATATATTAAGAGCCTTCCAAAAGCTAATTGGAAACATCTCTTCTCCAGCTCAATTACTTAAAACTGTGAGAATCCAATCAGGAGATGTTGGCTCCTTTTTCCTGCTTAGAAGACAAAATTCTTCAATTAACTGTGGTTATGACATACCAAGTCAAACAGCAAATATCTTTTATTAATTCATTTACTTCGGATACTTGATAAGAACAAAGATTTTGTGCCATGTAAGTTGGAAGCTCAAATTCTTCATAAACTACTTATGCAAATTAAATGCAAAACAGCCTCTACAATAGCCAGCTCATAATAAGCATGTAATAAAAGATTGTTATTAGTTATTCATCACAGGCACAGTTTTCAATCTCCTGTTAAAATACCATACACCTCAAAAAGTGTGGAGATTATGGACTAGTTATAGAAGTATTTAAATGAAAAAGTTGCATAATATCACATACCCATTAAAACAAACAAAAACTTCAGAAAAGCTGATGTTGTTTCATTGATGTGTCCACAATCTATACACAAATTGGATTTTGGAATGGGGACTAGTTAACAAGGTCTAGGGAATCTACATTATAATTTTAAAGTCGCAAAAGTAATGCCTATTAGGTTTTATTTTATTATTAATAAATGTTTCCCTGCAATAATCAGTATTGCCATAAGGACTTACAACTGTGGTCTACATATGATTTGACAATTTATAAAAGAACCCATACATACAATACAGGAGCGTTTCTAATTAACACTTCATTTTCACCTTTTCAGACAATGACTCAAGTTCAGTGTATGATCAAGAGTTCCCTGGAGTGGAAACAGCTCAGGGATGGAGAGACAGAGTTCTGTGTCTCAGTAGAGGTAACGCCTACTGAAGAGGGGAGATGCGCTTGCTGCTTCAGTGAATCTGAATCAGTTCTCCAGACTACAAGATGAAAATGGGCTCTGAAAAATGTTGCGTACTTCCTTGCTGCTTTCCTTTTTTGATCATATCATTTCATGTGTGAAATTTAACAGCCCAAGTTCCAAACACCTCATCAACAGTCAGCACACTCTTTGGAACTTGGAAAGATGTTACATAACCACCTAAGGTGCGTGCAAAATTTTCGTTTCCACCACAACAATATACCACTGCTATAATGCACACAATACTCTGGACAACAGAAACTGCAGTATTGGAAAAAGTGACACATTTGGGAAAATGGACTTGGTTTGTTTGGAGGAACACAGAAACGTGGCACAATACCTCTTATTGTATATGATATTGCAGAGATGTAACATTCTTTGCCCAATTTTATACAAAATAAAAAGTACCTGAACCATGTGGGTAGAAGGGATCCAAGTACTTACACCATCATTTGTTGAAACCAAAACAAATTAGCAAGAAGCTGGATAGGAAGCACAAAGTATCTCAGGTTACAAACAAGCAGTTTAACTTGGGAAGGGAATGTCCCAAGTAGCAGTTTAACCCACTGAACCACAGCAGCACCTTCTTTTGTATTGCTCTGTAGAAGATTTAAGAACATCACTATTGGATAGCCTATTGGCTAAAGTCATCACCTTGCATCCACCAGGATCCCATGGGGGCACCAGTTTATGTCCTGGCTGCTCCGCTTCCCATCCAGCTCCCTGCCTGTAGCCTAGGAAAGCAGTAGAGGATGGCCCAAAGCCTTGGGATTCTGCACCAGTGTGGGAGATTCAGAAGAGGTTCCTGGCTCCTGACTTCAGATCATTTCTGGTCATTGAGGCCAATTGGGGAGTGAATTGGGAATGAATCATCAAATGGAAGATCTTTCTCTCTGTCTCTCCTTCATTCTGTATATCTGCCTTTTCAATAAAAATAAATAATTCCTTAAATAAAAAATAATATCACTGTTTTGTGTTAAAGAAATTAGGATATAAAAGGAAATCTTTTCTGTAAGAAATAACTTGGTTATATATTTTTGACCACTTTTCCTTGTTTTCCAGAATAGTTGCTAATGAGAAGAATAAAGAACAAATTTCCTTGGTCTCCAAAACACTCAACTAAGACAAATAACTATTGGTTTACTCTTTCATATGGTAAGTGTACAAGTAGTTGGACAGGTGATTTTTTTTTTCCCTCTGTGACCTACCATAATTCCCTTTTATTTGCACATAAACACAGTTCTATATTTTATGAAATGTTCATGTCTTTGATTGTAATACAGTTCATAGAACAAGTCATATAGGTACATTTCACGTACTATTTCAGAAAATATAGTACAGAATAATCTCCAATTCAAGGTGTAGTTTTAAAATAAATATGGGTTGTAATGTATCATGATCATTAATGTAGCATTTCTTCTTCAACTTAACTCCATGTAATCCTGAGAATTTAATGCCTTCACAGTAACTTTTTAAAAAAGATTTCTTATTTATTTTACTTAAACTCAGAACTACAGAGGAGGGGTGGCCAAGAAATAGAAAGATTTTCCACCCACTGGTTCATTCCCCAAGTGGCTGCAAGGGGCAGGTCTGAACCCAGGAGCCAGGAACTTCTATTAGGTCTCCCAGAGGGCTAAAGGGACCCTAGGCCTTGGGTCCTTCTCCACTGTTTTCCCAGGCTGTAAGCAGGGAGCTTAATAGGAAGTGGAACAGCTGGGACTCAGACTAACGGCCATATGGGATTCTGACACTGCAGGTGCAGGATTAGCTTGCTGCACCACTGTGTCAGCTCCCCACAGTAAATTCTTAACAGAAGCTCCTTTGCTTTGCCTGATTATAAAATATCCTAAGTTCTTAAATAGTATCTCTATTTACCTTTCAAAAACTCCGTTTGTCCTTTGGATTTAAAATAAATGACTGGGAAGTCAAGAATTTATGAAGTGTCCAAGTCACATGTTAACCCTAATCATAAGAATTCATAATTAAATTATATAACAAACTTGAAAAAAAAAGTTGTCAAGCTGTTTTGTATTGCAACTTTTTACTTCTAGATTTCTTACCTGGAAATCTCACATGCAAAATAGATTAACAACACAGAACTGTTTGTTGAACTGAGGGTGAGGATATTTGGGGAAATTTCTTAGATGCTTCAGCTTTTGCTTCTCAGTGAATAACCTCTTCTGTTAAAATAATGACTAAAGTCAATATTGCTATAAAGAGCTGGCAGAAACGTCTACTCACCCTGGAAAGTGATCTGAGATACACATAATTTTCTATTGTTACCCATCATAAGTGTCCACAATGTCAATAATTGTTCTTTGAAAAGAAGGTATCATAAAGAGACAGCTATTAATTCCCTTTCTATAAACCACCATTTTTTTCTGAACTTTGGTACCTGAGGGAGTCCTAGTTAATCTTTTACCCACAACGAGAAGTGCCACAAGTGCCAAAGGGTCATTCTTTATGTCAAATCTCTTCAGAACACAGCTATAAAGTGTTCAAAAGGCTGACTTAAGAGTAAAAAGAACCAATTAGTTTAAAAATAGATATGTAATATCTTGGAAAGTCTCCTTTTTGAAATCGTGTTCAATGAGTCTTATGTTTGAGTACTGATAGCTTTAGCTATGTCAAATAAGTTTCTTTTCATTTGCTTTTAGTTGGAGATTAGACAGAAGTCACAAACAAGCAAAACAAAGAAGGAAAAGAAAATAAAATTGGTATATTTTAAGTCACACACACATGTACAGTCACACCCCTTACACATACCACTAGGGAAATACCAAATAATATACTCCAGGTCTAATCCACAAAATAGTAAATTTTTAAAGAGTAGTCATGAATAATGACAACTGATGTGTTCGGGATGTGTTAATACTCAAGTTTGTGTACTTTTAATAAATCTACTGTAAGTCTCACTATAGTTTTAAATGACAGCAACATTAATATTTACAACTTAACACACACATTGTACAACAGAGAGGTTGAGTAACTTTTTGTGGTAGTTAGTTTCTCAGGATAGCCCCAATAAACCCCTGTTTATTCTGGTGCCATTGTAGTTTCTTTCTTCATTGATTCTGAGGTCAGATTGTCACTCACTTTAACCAATATAATGCAATAATAGATACAGAAGCAGTCAAGGTTGGGCGACTTCTGCCTACGTTTCTGGGAGCCTTGATCCACTAGATAGAAAATAAGCCACAAAACTGAAGATCATGTGAAGGGTCATCTCAAGAAAGAAGCCCAGCTGGCCCCACAGACAACCTGAATCCATCTGTTAAAGCAACTATCCAAGGATTCTGCTGAAAATGAAGCTATATTTAATTTTACTTCCCTTATGGCTATCTTCCTAGGCCTAAATGAACAATCAAAATATGATCAGGAAAAGATCCATCTGATCAGGGTCAGTGGGCAACACATTACATTATCTAAAATAATTGTGCAAATTTATGAAATAAAATGGATGTAGCTTTTGTTGCAAAAAATTAATTGTTAAAACATGAACTTATGGCCACTTGGGGACAGAGCTTTGGATCTGGCAATGTGTTTTAAAGTCCCGCGTTTTTTGCTAGTTGGAATGTTGTGCGTGTTTCCTGATAAAAACTTACTAATACAAATGTTCTTGTAACAGTGCAATACATTTTTAAAATGCAATATACCCAGAATAAATGAAACATGGTAATTCTGATATATTGTATATATTCAGCACTGAATTATTTTAAAATAATAATCCATAAATTCTTAAAATTCATAAATCTGCATATTGGACTATGCAACAGAGTACTTGATACACTTTATACTACTTGTTAGCTCAAGTTGGATATCTAGAAGCACACGAGATGCTTACTCTAATTCATTCTAAGCTCCCTCTAAAACTGCTTTGAAAGCTTTTTCATTTTAGAAATCACATCAGTTACTAGGAAAATCCTGCATTTATTCTTTATTTTCTTCTCTGTTACAAATAATCCCTTCTGTCATCAAATATTATTGTTTTATCCTTTAATATATTTTCTGAACCAATTTGTATCTCAACATCACGAATCCAAATCATCAAACTCTGTTGCCTGTGTTTAACATCATTGCCTGTTGCTATTCAACACCATTGCATCTGGCCTCTAATTTTTAACTCTTGTCAGACTAATCCCAGTGTAACAGCCAGAGTAACAGGATACACAGTCCCTTAAATCAGCTACAAACTCTGGGGAAACCTGGGTATTCTGCAGAATAAACAGCAGCGGAAATATTGGGAAATGTGCAGAAATAATTACTATGGAAATTATTCCAAATGACAACTAGTTTTTTAAAAAATCTTTGTCCAAAAAGGGTTGGAGTCATGTTGTGTATCAGTCTAGTATCCAAAATTTGGACTTAAAATCTTTCTAACTGAATTAACCGGGGAAAGGAGCCCAGGAAAACGACAGAGTCCAAAGAAATCCAAGAGGGGATAAAGCTAGAGAAATTAATCTCTTAATTCTATGTGCAAATACTCCTCAAATTTCTGGTTGGTGCCTAAGCCAAACAGGCTTGAGAAATACTTAAGAGGATTTAGGAAAGTCTTAAAGAATTAAACTAGGCTTGAACTTAAGCTCACAGTAGCAGGAGAGACGTGGCTTCACGAGTATAGTCAAATACCTGCTGAAACAAAGCATCAACATTCTTCAGAAGAATACAGGTAACATCAAGACTCAACAATACAGTATTCACAATAATTGGGTTATATTTCAAAATAATTTAAAATACAGAACTAAAATGTAACCCACTTTTTTACTTAAAAATCACAAATGCCAATCAGATGACTCAGATGGTTGAATTACCATTCAGAGTCATTAGAACAGCTGCTATAACTAGTATAAACATATTTAAGAAGGTCAAAGGGAATATAATTATACTAAGTAAAAATTTAGAAAGCATCTTCAGAGAAATAAAATTGGTTAAAAAATTAATCCTTAGAAGTGAAAAAACGTTTATGGGGCAGGTATTGTGGCACAACTGGTTAAAGTAAAGCTTGAAACACCTGCAATATGATTTGATTCCTGGTTGCTCCACTTCCAATCTAGCTTCCTGCTAATGCATCCTTGGAGGTGGTGGAAGATGGTCCAAAAATTGGGTCCTTGCTGAGCATATGGGAAACCCAACTGACCTAACAAAGCCCTGGCTATTCTGAGCGTTTGGAGAGTACAACAACATATTGCAAAGTCTCTCTCTCTCTCTCTCTCTCTCTCTCTCTCTCTCTGTCTGCTGCCCTTTAACAAAAACATTTTATAAAAGTATACAGTTAAAAATATTGAAGCAAATAGTTGCCACATGTGCTAGTAACAACTAGAAATGAAACATAAAATCATTGATATTTACGACAATAGAACTCTAAGAGGTGAGAAATACAAAGACTTTAAAATAGTGACTAGAAATTTAGAACTCAATGTTACAGTAGCAACAAGTTTAATGCCTACCTAATTAGAATCACACATAAAGTCCCTCTTATTCCTCCCTGAGCATATAGCTACATTACCTTAACTGAATACTCGATGCTCCCTTAACAACTTTTTTGTTCCTTATTGTTTCCTTGACTTGAAACTTACTTAGTCTAGATATCTACATGCCTTGCTCTGTTACGTCCTTCCAATCGCTCTTGAATTTCACTCTATATGGCATTGGATAACATTAGCTTCACCTGTTTTCCCTCTACATTCTAATTTCCCACACAGTACTTAATAATTGGAACTACTATAGATTTGTCATTATATGGATTTCTTTTTCTCTTAGCAGAATATAAAGTGACAATCCCCAGAATGCATGTCTGCTTGATATCTACTGCAATCTCAGAGAGTAAGCTCAATATTTTTTTCTAAAAAATATAAATGAACACATAAATTAGTAAAAAGTCTCTAGAGACATCTAGGTCTAACTGAAGAAAACCTTTTCCTACCATAACACAAGAACATTTTAAAAGTGTATTTATTTATTTGAGTAGTTGAAATGAAAGAGAGAATGAGCAACAGAGATTTTCAATCCACTAGTTCACTTTTCAAATTTCCACAAAAGTGAGACTGGGTCAAAATTAAATAAGGAAACGGAAATTATGAAAATTTGCTGGTCACCCAGTGGGTGGCAGGAAGCCAATGCCTATGGTCATCTTTCAGAGCAAGCCAAGGCTTGAACCACACTCCAATAAGGGAAGCCAACATGCAGGGCAGCTATTTCTTTGCATTTAAAATTTCTACTTCAAGATTCCTGTGCTTTTCCCCTAGCCCATATTTTCTTCTCATGCTTGCCTATCTACTGGAAGATTTGTTAGTTTTTGTAAATAAATCTTTTATTTGAACTGTAGATTATGTAGATTAACGAGAGAGAGAGAGAGAGAGAGAGAGAGAGAGAGAGAGAGAGAGAACGAACATGAATGGGAGAATGGTCATGGTCGGGTTTGTCTAGGTTAGTACCATGAACCAGGAACAACAGCTACAGCTTCCCACAGAGGGGTCAGGGGCCTAAGGATATAGAACATCCTTTACTGTTTTTCCAGACACATTAATGGGAAGCTGGAGAGCTGCTAGCTACTCTATTGGTATTTAACTACTTATGTGTAAGTTGGTCATTGATAATTACCACCTTTACTTGCCTTTATGTATAAGAAGGCTATGACACAATAGAATGAAGTTTCAGACCAAAAGACTTTAAGAGACAGCTTGTCTAAGACGTGCTTTCCAAAGTCAAACCAAGGAGTCAGCTTAGAAGTAAAGAAAAATCCTCCTGGGGATGTTATGTCTAAGACCTAAGAAAAATCGTATTAGACAAAACCTAAAGCTTCAACTTTCAATATTGTGAGTCATTCAACAGAGGTATGTGTATATTTAAGTGCAATGAAACTATATTTTGCTAAAAATTGGTTGGATCAAGTTAAGATTAATATTCTGAGGTAAGTGCTGTTGCTCACATCTCTTATTGAAATGGCCGTTTGAGCTGTGGCTATTCCACTTGCTATCCATCTCCCTGCTAATGCTCCTGGGAAGCCATGGATGATGGCTCAAAATACTTGTGTTTCTGTCATCCACCCAAATGCAGTTCCTGATTCCTGGTTTCAGTTCAGCCCCGTTCCAAATGTTGCTGCCATTTGGGAAGCAAGCCAGTGGATCAAAGGCTCACTCTCTCTCTGTTTGTTTTTTTAAAAAATGAATACAACATTTTCAAAGATACGTATTAAATCAAAACTAAACCAATATATGAGATAACAGTATAATATAGTGAACATTTTGAATATGGGAATGATGCAGAGTTTACTCAAACTATGTGGATAAAGTATTACAAATGAATTAAGAGTTTGATATTGATATTTTAAAAACTGCATATTGAAGGAAAAAAAAGAAATTAACAACACCATGATGTAAAATAACATGCTACTGAATGACTAAATGTGTTGCAGAAGAAAGGAAAAAATCAAGAACCTTCTTGAAGAAAATGATACTAATGTATGATCTATGAGTCACTGAAGAATCTAATCAGAAGAAAGTGTTTTGAAGAGATGAAACTAACAAAAAAATCAAAATCCATGAGATAAAGTCTCCGTTGATCTTTGTTGGTGAGATAAGTCTCCTGTAGGCTTTTTGTTTTTTAAGCCATTCAACTAGTAAGTTAAGTTTTATTGATGAGTTTAAGCCATTACATTCAGGGTTAATACAAATAGGTGGTAATTTGGTTCTGTCATTTTAGCAATGGGCTATTCATTGGTTTAGTCTTCTGTTGTTTTTTACTGGGATGTTCTTCGCATTTGCCTTCGGCTTTGGTGGGTGCTACTCCTTTTCTCTATCAAGAGAACATCTTGAAGTATCATTTGTAGAACAGGTTTGCAAGAGGCAATATTCTTTTAACTTTTACTGACTGTGGAAGAATTTTTTTTTTCATTTTCAAAGAAAGTTTTGCTGGATACGTTATCCTTGAGTGACTTTTTTTTGCTTTTAGAATCTGGAATATGTCACTCCATTCTCTTCTAGTCAGTAGAGTTTTTTGTGAGAAGTCTCCTGTGAGTATAATTGGCATTCTTTATATGTCAATTGATTTTATCACTTGCACATTTAAGGATCTTTTCGTTATGTTTGATTGAAGAGAGCTTGATTATCATGTGTCTTGGTGAAGATTGCTTTTGGTCAAGCCTGTTGAAAGTTCTGTGCCCCTCCTAGATGTTTCCCAATTCTTTCTCCAGATTAGGGAAAAAATTCTCATATTATTTTATTAAATAAATACATCTGTAAATCCAGCTTCTCTGTTGACTTTGTTTTGTGGCTTTTCATTTAAGGGGATGTATAGTAACTGTGTAATGGAGATGATCATGTTCACATGTGAGGATACAATGCAGTATGTACCTCTATTTACAAAGATGGACTCTCAGTGAAACTCTTTACTGTATCTTGACAATAGGATGCTGGACTCTCTGTCATTGTCTTTGCCCACAATGACAGACATACGACTGTGTATGAAGAACTATACTATAGCAATGATATATGGGAACTCAGTGAGTGGGGAGGGAATTGGAGAGAGGATAAGGGAAATTCCATGATCTATGGAACTGTATCATAAAATGATATAATGAAAAGTAAAATGAAAAATAAAAACTGCATATTGAACGTAAAAAAGGAAAAGCATTGTTTCTTGCTGATTCCTCCTGCAGATGTCCTGCACACTCATAGAACAATAAACTGAAGCTAACTTTCCACTAAGGTCAATGACAGTGAAAACTAAATTTCATCTGGCACAGCTTCTACATGATGCTGAAGTTCCCATCAAATCCTGCTTTCTTTCTGCTCTATTGCAACTCACCAAGATAAGATCAAAGTACAGTTATCCTCTCCTTAACAGTATTGATCGGTTGAATAGTGATGTTGCAATTTTATTTAGGCAATCTCACACTAGTGCTTCACATACTTTCAGAAGCACCTGAGTATTTTCAGGAATGGAGTTGTCTACAGCATTTTATCATTTTTCCATTTTGCATGCATTTGCTCTTTTACTCAACTACTTGAGAAATTTTTGTTCGTAAATCTCAGATTAAAAATATGACCATGGAGATTCTGAATTTCCAAATGCTTCTGAGATTTCCTCGTGTCAATACCAATTGTGATGTTGTTTAAGAAATACAATAAATGTATCATGAGAAAAAGACCCACACTCTGAAAATTGCCATCTTGGTTATTTGCTAGCAGGTTTCAGTAAATGAGCTATATTCTCAAAAGCCATCAGTAATTGTTAATGCTCACATTATTATTGCTTTATCTCTTTTGAGTATGTGCATTGGAGCTTCAATCTCCGAAACACAGAAATAAATTTTTTTCTTACAATTTGAACATCTTATGTACTTGATGAAGAGGCTCCAAAATTCCTAATATAGCGTACAGTTTTCCTATATGATTAAAGAATAATGATGGAGAAGACTTCACTGTCTCTGCTTTTCATAGTAAACATGCCATATGTTCTCTTCCAACATTGCTTTCTGAGAACATAACTAAAAATATGAATAAAATATAGTAAGACTTCTGGATCACTCATGCTGTAACCATATCTATTCCATTATCCCTGACTTTTGCACAATGTTGAAGTAAGATACACAGCTAACTATTCAGCTTTCCAAAGGTCTAGGCATAAGGATATGCCAAGCAGCAAGGCATTTAGTTTAGTTTTGTTTTACAAGATATGTTTTTCTGGTTTGCATTTTTCAAAACTTAGATTTTTAATCTTGTGGAAGTAAACGGAACTTAAATGAAGAGGAAAGGAGAGCTGGTTGGTCCCATGTACTGGTGCTATAATAAGAAGTGATCATCTATCTAATGAATACAGAGTTGTTGAGATTCCCAAGCAGTGATAGTTTTCTCCCGAGAGCATCCCAAACCACACTGACAACAGTATACACAATGTTGGGAAGGAAATGTAGCATTTCTATCTGATTTGTGCTACATGTTTTAAAAGCCAACAGCCTTAGGAAAATAGAGATAATATTTAATTTAGGCTAGAGAGCAGACTTATTCCCCAGCCAGAATAAAAGCATAATGTCGTTTGTCGTTCTCAAGCACTAAATTAGGAAGGCTTGCCAGCAGGTGTATAACACTGGGAATATGAGCTGTAACACAGATCCACTGTGTGTTCTACAGTCACTGGGCCAACCTCCTCATCACTCTCATGGGACTTCAGGGGCAAGGAGAGCTGTAACAAAATTTAAAATGCCTGGTGCGCTGCTGAGTAACACAATGAGCAAATCTACCAGGACTCATTGTTTCCTTCCCAAATGAATATATAAAAGTTTGATGAGTAAACTTGTCATGCTGTTACTTAGATTGCTGGAACACTTGTCACACTGTGTAGACATTCCAGACCATGTATGGGCACAAAGAATGCAATTAGGCACATTCTGGTTGCATCCAAAGGCTAGAGGAAGACAGCTCCTTTGCATGGGACAGAAAAGGAAAGGAAAGAAAACTGGGGTTGCTTTGTTATATTTTAGTTATAAATTAATGCTCAACATTAATTTTCTATCTATTATTACAGATACATGATCAGCTTGGCATTTTAAAAAACCAGAATATGGGTACCAATGCCAAAGAATTTCTATTAAATTCTTTTCAGCTAGGGACTTAACAAAAAATAACTTGACAGTTAATGTAAAAAAGGTTTCAAAAGGTCATTAATAACAAAAATGTGGAGACTAATAAAAATGTCCCAAATAAAATGTTTACTCTGTTTTTTAAATTGGAGGTGAACATTTTAGTAGAAACTCAAGCTCTGAACAGAGAAATGATAGATGACTAAATACATAACAAATTAAGCCGTTTAGAGAAAAAAGACTTTTCTTAAATGGAACGTATGTTTCAGATATTTTGCTTCAATGCTTTTGGAAAATAAGACATTTATATAGTTTGTGGGATTTGTGATAAGGCTCTTTAAGTTGTTACATTATGGCTACCTTTATTTTAATAAAACTTATCAGTGAGATGGCTCCAAAAGTCCTATGTACTACTTTTATCTTTACGAATACCTGAAAGTACTGCAGATATGTCTCAATTGCTGAACATCAAAAATAAATGATAGCTGAACTGAATGCACTTTGATTCTTCCTGTGATATTCACAGAATCTTTCTGTATATTTTCTTTACATAGATATGAATTGCTACTTAATTTTCTCATAAGGAGTTTCATAAATATCATAGTAGATGATTTACAAAGATTGATTTGTAAAATATAACAAATTAAATAACTATTATTCTGATACTAAAGCTAATCACTGTTAGTTTTCATGGGATCATCTCTCAATTTCTAGTATATATGTACAATTAAGGTAGACATCTTTCTGCTTTTATATATATTATGCATATAAATGCAATAACACATAATGGTATAAAATATTTTAAATGTTATGACCTATTTATTGTTGTATTTCAATTACATTAATACATAATGTTTTCAAATTTGCTTTAGCAGTCACATGCAGATTGTTTTATATTGTGAACAACAGAATTTCACATATATGTAATAAAAATTACCACACAGTTAAAAAGGATATAATTATGACCCAAAATACACTCCAAATCTCTTTCATCATTTTCTCCTTATTACTGAAAATTATAATACGCTTTCTCTTTCTTTGGCAGAAATGTCTAATCATCCATCAGATTCTGCTATCATTTTTTCCTGAATTCAAAGTTAGGCCCTCCACTTAGTGGAACTGAAAGTAAGTTACACATATCACCACTTCATGTTTCCTCTCCTTTCTCCTCTGGAGGCCAAAGAGTACAGCAACCCAGCTTTGCAGCTAAGGAATGACGAAAGTTTCCAATAAGGCCTCACAAGGAAAGCTTGTTTCTCAAATGCTTTTTAGAACAAAACTGAACCCCTAAATCCAGATCATCTGCTTCATCAGTATCATGAAAGTGAGCAACACATCCCCGTAGTCTCTCAACTGTAACAGATTCACTGTCTTTATTACGGAAATCTTACCCTAATCATAACCATGTTCTCATGAGTTCACTTCCTATTTACACAACTGTACATTTTCACAGTAATAGTAACCCTTGTTTGTTTATCAGAGTATTTTTCCATAATCATATCATGTTAGTACAAAACAGTGCCTTGGAAATTTACAAGAAAAATTTTCTATTTCACAAAAACATGTAGTTCTTTACAAAATAGTCAGACTTGTTTACAATTTCAAAGCTTAGTTCCTACTAAAGTAGTGCTCTTTATTAACGTAATAAACAGGAAAAACTAAAAAAGTCTCACTTATTTCCTAGTTTTGCAACTTAGTGAAAATTTCTCCTTCCCCACTGTTACTTTTTAAGGACTATCCAATGACTTTGCAGTTGAGACTCTTTTTAGACTACTTTTGATAATTAATTTCTGCTAGACTAAATTATAGCTATCATTTATTTAGTATAATTACATGCAAGCTAAAAAAATAGCACTGCACTGTTTATTCAGGAAACATTGAAGAGAGACAGTACTTCCTGCTTAAAGGAATTGGACATTGTAGACAAGCAACTAGAATATGGTGTGATCAGTAAAACAGGTCACCTTTCAAAGATAGAGTATTAGGAGCTTCATAATCCCAGGCCACAGACTGGTCTTAAAAGTCATAGGAAACTACCTGGGGAAAGCAATGTCAATATTGAAACCTATAAATATTAGTGAGACATACATCCCAGTGTAGTAGGAGAGAAAAAAGAAATGACAATGCCATCAGATATAATGGAAATCAGGCAAAGACCCCTGTGTGCTACCTCTTCCTGTTCTCACCTCCTCATTTACTTCCTCATGTTTTGTTTATCTTATTTCAAATACAGTCATAAACAGAGAAAGATGGGATTGTTGGAGCAATAACAAAATAAAATTCTACATGTTCTTAATGAATTTATTCAAAATTTTCTGGAGAATAATCTTCATATCATCTATAATTTATATCTCTTCCTCCATATTTTATTTCACTTCAAAATTGATCATCTTTGGGCATTTTGTGTGTGAGTTATTGTTTTCAAAATGCTTTCTGTGGGTCCAGCACTGTGGTGTAGCGGCTGAAGTCTTCACCTTGAATGCATCGGGATCCCATATGGGCGCCAGTTCTAATCCCGGCAGCCCCACTTCCCATCCACCACTGTGTTTGTGGCCTGGGAAAGCAGTGGAGGATGGCCCAAAGCGTTGGAACCCTGCACCCATGTGTGAGACCCAGAAGAGTTCCTGGCTTCAGATTGGCTCAGTACCGGCCATTGCGGCTCACTTGGGGAGCGAATCATCAGACAGAAAATCTTTCTCTCTATCTCTCCTCCTCTGTGTATATCTGACTTTGCAATAAAAATAAATAAATCTATAAAAAAACACTTTTTGTAACTCCTTCAGAATGGATAGAACATTTGCCATTTGGCTAAATACATGTTTTTAATATTAGAAAAAACATATGGGCTTATAATTGTAGGTCATATAATCAAGTGTTTTTTCAGTTTCTACTTTCAAACCGTAGTAGTTTCCAATGAACAATGCAGATATTACTGACCTTCTGAAAAACCTCTTCAGTGTTTATGACAACATTTGCTCAAATTTATCAAATAGTTAAACAATAATAAAAATTATTATATTCCAGCTTTTATGATGAAACACCACACTTGGTTTGTAATGTTTTCAATCATTATAGACTTCTGAAATATCTTCTATGAATAATTATTAAACATACTGACTGAATAATACGAAGTGAGAATATGAAACAAATTACAATGAAATATTTATTGTTATGAGGAAATTTTCATTTCCAACATCCAAAAATGTGATCTTAAAAATTCACTGAGTGCATGTTGGTTTCTCATAAAACAAGTGTTCTGGATATATTCCTAGGAGTGCTATTGCTGGATCATATGGTATGTTGAATTTGAGTTGTTTGAATAGTCTCCATACTGATTTCCATAGAGGCTGTACCAGCCTGCAGCCCCACCAGCAGTGGAGTAGGGATCCCTTTTCCCCGCAACCTCGCCAACAAGTGTTGTTGGTGCTTTTATTCATGTGGGTCAGTCTTACTGGCGTTAGGTGGTACCTCATTGATGTTTTAATTTGGATTTCCCTTATTGCCAGGGAACTTAAGCATTTTTTCATATGTTTATTTGCCATTTGGGTTTGTTCATTTGTGAAGTGTCTGCCCATTTCCCGTGCCCATTTCTTGAGTGGCTTGTTTGTTTTGACATTTTGGTTGTTTTGTAGCTCTTTGTATATTCTGGAGATCAGCCCTCTATCACCTATGTCGTGTGCGAAGATCTTCTCCCATTCTGTGGGTTGCTTTTTTACTTTGTTGATTGTTTCTCTAGCTGTACAGAAGCTTCTTAGTTTGATGAGGTCCCAATTGTTTATTTTGGTCTCGATTTCTACTGCATTTGGAGTCTTTTTTAGGAAGTGAGGGCCTACCCCTAAGTGTTCCAGTGTGTTTCCAACATTTTCTTCCAAAAGTTTGAAGGTTTCTGGATGTAGGTTTAGATCTGTTATCCATTTAGATCTGATCTTAGTGTATGGTGAGAGATGTGGATCTATTTTTTTGTTTCTGCAGGCTATTAACCAGTTGTCCCAACAGCATTTATTGAACAGACCTTCCCATTTGCCTGGATTGTCGTTTGTCTTTTTGTCAAAGATTATTTGGCTGTATCTGTGTGGGTTTCCTTCTGGTGTTTCTATTCTGCTAAACCAACATGCACTCCTATGCTCATAGCAGCACAATCAGTAATTGCAAAAACATGGAAGCAACCAAAATGCCCATCAACAGAGGATTGGATAAGAAAGCTATGGTACATCTACTCCATGGAATACTACTCAGCTATTAAAAAAAACAAAATGCAGTTCTTTGTGGCCAAATGGGCCAAACTGGAAACCATAATGCTAAGGGAAATGAGCCAATCCCAAAAGGTTAAATACCACATGTTTGCCTTAATTTAAGATGATATGATGTTATGTATAACATGTTATGTTTTGAATGTTATATGTTGTGTATAAACTAAATTGAAGTATAGGTGAGGTGGTCACAGAAGGTGGCTGGGAACTCGCATTTACTTTTTTTTTTTTATTGTTAATTATTTTGCATTATGTGACAGTTTCATAGGCTCTGGGTATCCCCCCCTCCCTCCCCCTCCCCTCCCCCGGTGGATTCCTCCACCTTGATGCAGTATTACAGTTCAAATTCAATCAAGATTCTTTCATTGCAAACATATACCAAGCATAGAGTCCAGCTACTTATTGTCCAGATTGGTTGAACAGTTTCTTGGGCAGACCTTTTCTGGTCTGAAGTTTGAGCTGGCAGAATATCATCACAGTCAATTAAAAGTCCCAGTATAACATCAACAGCAATTTGCAATGTTATGGAGTTGACATGGTTTTGAGTAACCAGTGTATTAAAAAGAAAAAAAAATAAATAAAAAAAAAAAAAAAAAAGGAAAACAAGTCCTAGCCACAACCTATGATTAGCTCATTGACATTTCAATTTAGTTCATATACAGGACCGGCTGCTCTATACCTTAAAATGGCCATAAGGCACCATTCAGCTGTTTCGTGTCCATTTCATCTTAGTATTTAGCCAGTTGTTGTGTTGAAGTAAAATTTTGCTGATCTTGGCAGATTTTAGGATAATCCAGACTGGCTTGTAACTCTAACAAGATATATGTCAACATTTTAGGTGCAGAACACTTTTTTTTGGGGGGGGGGTGTGTGCAGGAAAATCCTCAACACCATGGTTGGTTACTCATTACTATGTCAATTAATTCCATAATGATGTAAATTTTTGCTGATGGTATGTTGGAGCTTTCAATTGACTGGGATGATACTCTGCTGGCTCTGTCTTCAGACCAGAGAGGGTATACCTAAGAAGCCGTTGAACTTGACTGGACAATAAGATGCTGGACTCTATGTTTGGTATACGCTTGCAATGGGGGAATCTCAACTGAACTTGAGCTGTGGTTATGCAACAAGGTGGAGGAATCCACCATGGTGGGAGGGTTTGGGGAGGGGTGGGAGAACCCAAGTATCTATGTAACTGTGTCACATAATACAATGTAATTAATGAAGTTAAATAATAAATAATTAAAAAAAAATTCACTGAGGGCCGATACATTAGCTCAACTGGCTAATCCTCCATCTCCAAGCAATGCATCCTGTATGGGTGCCGGTTCGTATTCCAGTTGCTCTACTTCCCAGCCTGCTCTCTTCTTGTGGCCTGGGAAAGCAGTTGAGTACAGACTTGGAGTCCTGCACTGCCTGGAAGACTCAGAAGAAGCTCCTGGTTCCTGGCTTCAGATTGGCTCAGCTCGAGCCATTGGTGGTCACTTAGGAAGTGAACCAGCATATGAGATTATCTTTCTCCCTGTCTGTCCTTCTCACTGTAAATCTGCGTTTAGAATAAAAATAAATGGATGTATAAAAAATTTACTAAGTGTGGGATATGTTCCCACATGTCCACTCAAAGGTTGGGTTCAGACACAGGAAAGGCAGGAAAGAAAAGAAAGCTTCATTAATGGTCTTGCAAGATGGAATGTCTGATGTGCAGGCACACACAGTGCAGCCACTGTCAGCAGTTTATTTTCTAGAATATGGGTCCCTCCACTGGCTCCTCCCAGGCTGAGCACCATGGAGTGTACAACCTTCAAGGATGTCATTTTACGTTCATTATTTCTGATCAGTACTTTTTTTGTCCTCCTCCTCCCATTTTATTTCTCAACACTGATACTTTGGTTTCCTCTTTTGAATTGGCCACTCCTAACACCATGTTTGCCTAGGGACTTTTCAGAAACATGAACTTGCACAGCTGCTACCCTGAAAGCTGTTTATGCAAGCCCCACGACTTTCGGCAGCAGCTGTAAGCTATTTGCACAAGCCCAATGAACTTTAGCGGTTGCTACACCTCTGCACTATTTATACTAGTCAGTTAATGGAAATTTTCCATTTACGTTTGTGTATTGAAAATGGACTACTAGATATTTTCTAAAGCTAAGGATATACCTTGGGCATATTAGATCTTGATAATGACTGAACATAAAAAATAATTCAATCTGGTACAAAGTACCAAAAAATCTACATTTTCTTACTATTAGTATATAAAAGCAGAGTTACTATTGACGTAATAGGAATTAATGTTCTAAACATAGAAAATTAAATTTTAAACAAATACACACTAGCATTAGATTTGAATAATACAAATCCACATATTGCCCAAGCCAACAGAGGCAGCATGGAGAGCTGCAGCTAACCATCAACCCCAGATCTCTTTTCCCTTTCCTCCAACTTCACCTTCATCCTCTGTCCTCAACTATTGCTTCAATCCATCCTGACCCCAGCCCTTACCCTCCTTCTTCCCATGAGCTTCCATTGTCCCATTACATGCCTGCAGTTTTGGCTTTCATCGCCACCAGTGACCAAAGTGTCCAGATGCCAAGAATTCTGTTCTACATGGACGTCAGCATGATTGGGGGTAGATTAAACATCACTCTTAACATGCAGCTACTTACACATGGCATGGAAGTTGGAAGCTTCATCATTAGAAAGTAGGATGCTATGATGACATGGGAGGAAAGTAGTGCATGCATCAACAGCTCAGAAAGGAAATGTCTTGAGAGAAGTATCACTTTGGCTGGACCCATTGATAACACTTCAAAGCCTTTGCTATGCTCACTTACAAACTGGAAGAGCACATCAGCAACTCTATGATCAACCACACATCTGCCAACAGACATACAGTCACCCTAAGGCTGGTGGCTCCTCCTAATCAGTATGGCTCTCCTTTTTAAAAATGTGATTGCAAGATCGAGGAAATACAAGGAATGTGGGGTTAGCTCAAGGCAAAAGCGAACATGGTCTGCAAATCAACTGAGTGGGCCATCACTATGTCTGGCATTTTGCCATCTATCATGACGTGTTTCTGCTAGATCTGTCTGGTCATGATCAAGGCCCCCATGAAAGGTGTGGTGTGAGAATCCTATATTGTCCAGTGTTTTGGTCATCTTTGCAGGTGGTCAGGGCAGTGCCAGTATGAGCTTTCCCCACACCACTTCATCCAAGTGCCTCAAGCCCTCCAGGTAGAGGCTTATACCATTCAAGGACAGTAAGAAATTCCATAGCCAGAGTTAATCAAGCTGCACCAGTTGGCACTGCCACAGTCTCCTTTGCCCATGACACATGATGATGCTGGTTTTAGTGCAGGTCTGGACACATCTGATCAGACTACATTTCAAGAATTTAGCAATCCAAACGATTAGATTGACCGTATAGTTGATTTCCAAGAGCCAAAATTTTATTTTCTTTTTTTTAAGATCTTCTGTCCAATGATTCACTCCCCAAGTGACCATAAGAGCTGGTGGCTGCACCAATCCGGAGCCAGCAGCCAGTAACTTCTTCTAGGTCTCGCACGCAGGTGCAGGCTCCCAAGGCTTTGGGCCATCCTTGACTGCTTTGCCAGGACACAGGCAGGAGTTGGATGGGAAGTGGAGCTGCTGGGGTTCGAACCGGCGCCCATATGGAATCCTAGGCATGTTCAAGGGGAGGACTTTAGCTGCTATGCCATGGCGCCGGGCCCCAGGAGACAAAATTAATGTGATCCATGAGATGTGTGGAGCACAGATCAAAAGTGACAACCAAATAGAAAGATTTACTGAACAGCATTTCTGCTGCTGACAATTGCCTGTTGCAACATGGACCGAAGGCACACTTTCTTCAGAGGCAACAGGCACAGGGCACATCCAGAACCATGCAGATTCTCCCATAATCTCTCTGCTGTTTACCACCACCCATGACCCATCTGAGTCATTTCCAAACAGTCAGCAATTCCAGATTTTAAATAATTTGTAAATTTTCTATGTTCTACACACCTTGTGATCCACATGTGAGTTTTTAAAATGTTTTAGTCTCTTTTTCTTTCAACTGTCAATGTTGAGATCCATAATTTTATAAATTCCCCCTGTGTTTGTTTTCAGCTCATGAGTTTTTCTGTTTGTCATGGGAATGTAGGAGTGGAACATTAATTCATTTCAGTATGTGATGTTGGGAAATTTTCAAAACAAAATTGGACTGGAAAAATCCAAATATGATTGTGCTTACTTTATAATGTTACCAGTGGATCAAGGGATATTAATATCTAGAAATTTAACAGATATATTATTTATTTTAAAAAGATGGTGTGGGGCCCAGTGCAGTAGCCTAGTGGCTAAATTCATCACCTTGAACGTGCCAGGATCCCATCCAGGATCCCATATGGGTACCAGTTCTAATCCCGGCAGCCCTGCTTCCCATCCAGCTCCCTGCTTGTAGCCTGGGAAAGCAGTCAGGGATGACCCAAGGCCTTGGGTCCCTGCACACGTGTGGGAGACCGGGAAGAGCTCCTGGTTCCTGGCTTCGGTTTGGGCACAGCAACAGCCGTTGCGCTCACTTGGGGAATCATCGGATGGAAGATCTTCCTATCTGTATCTCCTCCTTTCTGTGTATCTGACTTTCCAATAAATAAGTAAATAAATAAATAAATCTTAGGGAAAAAAAAAGACGATGTGCCTTGGAGAGAGCAGGATGTCCAGCTTCCCAGCGCTGACCTTTCGGGTGCAGAGAGCGACCAGAGCGAATTAAAAAAAGAAAAAAAAAAAAAAACAGGTGATGTTGAGAAAGGCAAGACTATATTTACTCAGAGGTGTGCCCAGTGCCACACTGTGGGAAAAGGAGGCAAGCACAAGACCAGATCCAATCTCTATGGTCTGGTAGGGTCATGGGTCAGGCCGTCGGCTTCTGTCACAGAAGTGCCGACAAGAACCAAGGTGAGAGGGTTCGGTGGTTCCCTAACACCGCCCCAGTTGCCTGAACGTGGCCTGTAGCCAGCTCTTCCATCAGGCCCCACTTGGGAAGGGGACACTGTGACTGAGTAGTTGGAGAATCCCGAAGCACATCCCAGGCAATGATTTTTGTTGGCATTAAGAAGAAGAATGAGAGGGCAGATTTGATAGATAGCTTATCTCAAAAAATCTACTAATGAGTAATGCTTGGCCACTGCCTTATTTATTACAAATCAGAAATGTCTCATGACTTTTTTATGTCCACCATAATTTAGTTCTCCTACATCAGAATTTAGATTGTGAATGGCTGACAGAATATTTCTGTTCGGCAGTACTGGTTTTAAACAAGGTTGCCTTGTGTGATTAAATAAAAATGATTAGATCTGTTGAAAAAAAAAAGGTAATGTGCCTTAAATCACAACAATAACAACAACAACAAAAACAAGAAAGGTAACATGAAAAAAATCACCTTATATGCAGCTTTTTCATGCAATAGTATATAAAAAATAAAACTAATTATGCTACTGTGATAATATGGGAGAAATGGCATTAGTAGACAAAGGAAAGGAAGGAGAAATCCCAGTGCCTACAAAACTGTATCCCGGAAAATAAAAATAGTTTTTTTTGAAAAAAATAAATTCTTTTTTTTAAAAAAGCTAATTAAATATACACTGCAGAGGTTTTCAACTATACTTTGGCACGAACCTTTGCCTAATCTGTCAAATCTTGCTTTCATCTATTTCATTTCATTGTGGTAAGAATTGTCAACATGAATATTCAACCTGTCAATAAGTCTTTGAGTGCACAATACAATATATACAACTAGCATTCTATCTGTTTGAATTTGTGTATTCATTATCTCATATAGGAATAGCGCAGTATTTGTCCTGTCTCCCAAATTCATCACTATTCTCCATGACAATTTTTTTAAAAGGTTGAATAATACTTCCTAACATGTCAATAATTTATTTCCTCAATGCTTGCTCTTTTCTCTCCCTCTTCCTTTGACAAGTTTGTACTCCAGGGCATCAGTTTATATGCTTTAAGTTGCAGGAAACATAAGACACTTTCAGACTCATACAAACAACGATAAGATTATTTCATTCTAACAGCTGAAAAGGATACGTTTCATGGCTGAATTCCTTTACTAGTTCTCTGTTGATTTCAAGAACTACAGTTTTATTTTTCTCTTTCAGTCCCCTTAATCAGGAAATGTAGATATCAACATTATCCCAAACTACTGCGGCTTCTGATAAGTACTTCATTTATAACCTAAATGTCTGCTATTTCACAGCTCTTATTCTCACCATATCACCACTCCACCTAAAAATAATTTTAACAGTATAAATGCCACAGATTACTGGGTGGGATATTGTGCTTTTATTTCTGTATTTGAATGTTTAATAAATATGTATTATTTATAATAAAAAATGAAAAAAAAAATAAATAAATGCCACAGATTAATTGGACAATTAAAAAGGGACTTTGTACTAACAAGAGGGGGCGGGGATTCAATATTCAGAAATGTTTGGATCTTTAAATATTCCATTTCTTCCAAGGTTTTTTTTTTTTGGACTATATATACATGAATCATTAAGCATTTGAATTTTTTCCCTTTTGTTCTTTTGGGTGTTTGACAAATGGTTTTAGATTGTCCCTATACATTTTCAGATTTCAATTAGTCCCACTGATAATTGTTTTTTTCTTAATATTTTTTTTTATTCATTGATTACATTATATTATGTGATACAGTTTCGTTGGAACTGGGAATCACCCCACCCCTCCCCCCGCCCTCCCCCCATGTGGAATGTTCCACCTTGTTGCATATCCACTGATCAAGTACAGTTGAGATTCCCTCTTTGCAAGCATAAACTAAACATAGAGTCCAACATCTTATAGTCCAATCTAGTTCCTCAGCTTCCTGGGGAGACCCTGTCCGGTTCGAGGGCAGAACCATCAGATTATCAACGTCCCACTGATAATTTTAAGTACTGTCATTTACAAGTCAAATGGCTTTGGTAAAAAATATGACTCAAGATACCTCTGGAGGATGTAAGGTCTCTGAGCAATAGAGACACAAAAATTCATTCCTCTTTACTGTTGGGTAGGTTGCCATAATGATGGAAACAGACCAGAAGAGACTGAGGTAAATGCTTTCGTCTTTTAATTTTTGTGAAAATATTCCTCTAATCAAATTTGGACAAAGATATTGCCTAGATATGTGGTTATGGGTGACTCGATTTCCAAATATGAGCCCCCTAAATTCAACAGACCAATTGTTCTTTTCATGTTAAAAGTAACTCTGTTCTGGATATATTCCTAGGAGTGCTATTGCTGGATCATATGGTATGTTGAATTTGAGTTGTTTGAATATTCTCCATACTGATTTCCATAGAGGCTGTACCAGCCTGCAGCCCCACCAGCAGTGGAGTAGGGATCCCTTTTCCCCGCAACCTCGCCAACAAGTGTTGTTGGTGCTTTTATTCATGTGGGTCAGTCTTACTGGCCTTAGGTGGTACCTCATTGATGTTTTAATTTGGATTTCCCTTATTGCCAGGGAACTTGAGCATTTTTTCATATGTTTATTTGCCATTTGGGTTTGTTCCTTTGTGAAGTGTCTGCCCATTTCCCGTGCCCATTTCTTGAGTGGCTTGTTTGTTTTGACATTTTGGTTGTTTTGTAGCTCTTTGTATATTCTGGAGATCAGCCCTCTATACCTAAGCAGCCGTTGAACTTGACTGGACAATAAGATGCTGGACTCTATGTTTGGTATACGCTTGCAATGGGGGAATCTCAACTGAACTTGAACTGTGGTTATGCAACAAGGTGAAGGAATCCACCATGGTGGGAGGGTATGGGGAGGGGTGGGGAGAACCCAAGTATCTATGTAACTGTGTCACATAATACAATGTAATTAATGAAGTTAAATAATAAATAATTAAAAAAAAAGTAACTCTGAAACTTCAAAAATTTTACTTAGTAAAAGGAACTGTTCATTGAGTCTCATTTCATTTGAAAGGCAGAAAGACAGAGAGGGAGACAGACAAATCTTTCATCTGCTGTTTCATTCTGTAAATGCCAGCAAAAATTAGGGGTGGGCTAGGCCAAAACCAGGAGACAAGCACTTAGTCCGGGTCGCCCACAGAAGCGTAAGTATGACTCAAACCAGGTTCCAACATCCAGGGAATGGCTATCAGCAGGCAAACCACTACTATGATTTTTGTTGAGATTTTACGTTTTGAGGTAGTGGAATCAACAGTTCAAATTCACTGTGTCTTCTTTACAGGCACAGATGAGGTAGGAACTGTTTTCATTCCATGTTTCTAGCGATGACATTGAAATTCAGCCAGGCTCAGCAATTACTCTAGTCCCAAACAGGTAGTAAGATGGAGAGCTAAGTATTTATCCCTTATCTTTATGCTATAGAGCTCATATTCTTCGTACTATGTGTTCAGTCTTCTATTCAGTATCTCTGAAGTATTTTTGATGTAATGGACTTTTCTAGAAGCTCTGGCTTAAGTGATTAACAGGAGAAACATGAACCTGAGGCCGAGGACATGGCTGAAAATTACACTGTTAAGAATTAAATACACACATAAAATAGAGAAACATCCTAAATTAATAATTTTGTGAAGGAAATAAAGTATGATGATATAAAATGAAAGTGTAGAAACCATGACACAAGTCAGGAAAATGATATCTATGCAATGAATGATCATTTTGGTAGCATTGGGGTTGATAGGAGCTTGCAACCTGAAGCCACAGTGAAGCCTATGTGCTTTATTTAAGCTAAGGAACAAAGAGGGTGGGTGTCTGTCCCAGCAGGATCACAACTAGGATGCCTGCATCCTATATAGAGTATGAGGGTTCATGTTTAATCTCTGTACTTGATTCCTGCTTCTTGCTAGCAGCATCCTTGGAGCCAACTGCTGACAGCTGAAGCAGCTGGGCTCCTAGAACACACACTGGAGACATTTGAGGCCCTGGCTTTTCAGCCTCAAACTCAACCCAGCCCTGGATGGGTAGGATCTCTCTCTTTCCCTCTCTCTTGCTCTTTTGCTTTTCTTATCCCCACAGAACTTCTTGCTCCCTGAAATAGATACACAGACCATTCAAAAAAGTAAGCATAACATAGTGGGAGAAAGAGGAAGAAAAATGTAAAAACTACATTAAGATATTTGGATTTGATTCTAAATGGAATAGGAATTATTGGTGCTCAGAAGTATTAAAATGAAACTATGCTACAAAGAAAATAGTTTTTAAGGAGAATAGAAAGGATATAGAGTGCTTAAGGAACAACTGAAATAGTCAACATAAAAAAAATAGTAGTTGGATAGTGTTACTATATGGTATGGAACAAAGCAGAAAGATTCTCAATATATTATTCAGGTCAAAAAGGCTGTTTTTACTGGTTATGTTCGAATGAGTATTCTACAAACCATTACAGGATACCAGTAAAACATTTTCATTCATGAAACACATAACACATATCCTAGTCACATTGTTAATAGATGTTGTTCTTTCATACTCATTCATGTTGAACACGTAAAAATCATGCAGAAAATTTATGTATTTGTCATTTTCTCCATCTGCCAATAAAGTCTTTTGAGATAATCTAATAATGCTAACTCACTACATTTCAAAAAACACTGAATATTAAAACATTTCAATTCTTATGATAGAAGACAAGCAATCAGTAAAATGTACAAAAGGCATTTATTTTACATTTTATATATTTTACTTGAAAGGCAGGAAGATTAAAAAAAGACACAAGCTTAGAATAATCTTCCATATTCTGCCTAATTTTCTTCTCACTGCTCATTAATACTCAGCGAATAGCTGCACCAAACCTGAGAAATACTGAGACCGGTGGGCATACTATTTTTATAATATTAAGAAAGTCTCTTCTTTGTGTCATTTGAAGGTATTGTCTTCTTTAAATTTTCTTTCTACAAGCATGCTTCTGAAAATTGCCTATGGGCGAGTGTGATACCATAACATGCTATTCTGCTGCTTGCCATGCCAGCATCCCATATTCTCATATGGGTGCCACTTTGTGCACCAATTATTCAGTTACTGATCCAGCTCTCTGCTTGTGGTCTGGGAAAGCATTGGAGAACGGCCTGGGTCCTCGGGCCCCTGTGCCCTCATGGGAGATGCAGAACAAACTTGCTTTTGGCTTTAGCTTAGCTTAGCAATGCCTCATGGCCTCAATTATGATCCAGGAATTTGTCAGGGAATACTCTAAATAAAAGACTACCATGGATTTCCCAAATAAGAACAAAAAGAATGAATGTAGCAAATGATGAGAACTCCAACAAGTAAAAGATGTATCATGATTTTGACTAAAATGCAAATTTCTTTGCATGGTCATCATTTAGAATCAACCCTCTGTGGTAGAGGAATTATATCTAATATTTCCAGCAGACCATATTATAAAACCCCAAAATAAGACCACACAAATATTCCCTACTCACAATATTGAGGACACATGGCACTCAGAAAAAATCAACTAATGGTTTTACCTCCATGAGAATAATTTTCCTAAAAAAGTGAAATTATTATTAGTTTTTAAAACCACTATTGTTACATGTCAGAAATGCAGCCATTTCTCAAACTTGAGTCACTTTTAAGATTCTTTCACTCAATAAAAATGTTATTAAATCCTTTTCATATGTGAGAAACACAACTCTAAAATGCTAACCACACTGCATATATTTTATCTACTGAAAATGCTGGAAAACTGGTTTTCACATTTTGCACTTGTTTACTTTAGTGGGAGGTTAAGATAACTATATAAATTTTCTCAGCACTTAGCACAGAAGTCTAAGCTGAGATTTGGAATTAGGATGCAACAAGCACATGACATGAAGTCCAAAACCACACACCGTGAGTTCACTTAGTGTCAGTCATTATGCTGGAACAGTGAGGAAGAAGTACTCTGTGCTTACCAGGAATGCATTTTCCATAGAGCAGATGAATTACAGAAATTTCAAAACTGTAAATGTCATGTTAAGATCTAAAGGCAACATAGTGGAACTTGGAGGAACAAGCACACAATGAAAGACTGAAATACAAGATCATCACCTTGAGGTCTTCTGCTTTCCAGGGTACCAGCTCGCTGCTAAAAGCAAATGTGTCTGTCATTTCTAATGCTTCCTGCTGCATTCTTTCCTCCCTCTCCTGCTTTAAAAAAGTACAAAACCAGCAAGTGTTTGCAACAGCACGGAATTCTCTTGTAACCAGTATGAATTTGCATCCCACCCTTTATATGACTGGCACTGTGTTTCAGAGAGATAAAAACATACATCAGAAATTTGGAAATTGTTGCATAGTGAGAAAAAAGCAAAAGTATAAAGTAAAATAAAGCATTTTAAAAATCAATACTGACCTCCTAGTGCTATAACCCAAATGTAAGGTGTGGTAATGAGGTGAGAAGAGAAGTTTCACAGAACATTCTGACATGAATAGGAAAGAGCCAGTACTATTCACACAGTTGCCTTGGGGATCTTGCTAAAGGATCAATGTTTCTAGATAGCTTCAGTTTGGCTTACACCAATTTTTGAAAACCAGAAGTACCATGAAGATTTCATTCTCAACAAGCTTGTTCATGTGCTGATCTAAGGCATAGAAAGATGAGAAGCATAAACTCAATCATAAAGCACTTGGAACACAAATTTTCAGTACATTGGCGGAAAAGACTGACTTTGTTTTTGACTATCACATGATGGACAAATTATTTAATTGTTACGTGATCCTGAAACAAACACACAGGTGAGAGATCTTTGTGTACTATAGCTAGGATACCTATAACTTCTTTGGCTAAGGCATCTCATCACCAAGGGGAGAGGAAATGTTAACAGTCACAATTCTGTAATGAAGGGAGGAAAATAAACAGGCAATATCCTCACGTGTACGCTCCATTGCATAATCACTATGAATGCTTTGTTGTGTTGCCATGGCTTTCAAGGAAAGGATGCATAGGATCTATACATGTTTTGTGACTCCCAAAGTCCAAACATCTTTTGGCTAAGCACTTAGATGTGTTTTTCCTGGTGATCTTAGCCACAAGATTCTTTATACTGGACTAACTCCTTTCTCATTTTGCTCACTGTCATGCACTCTGTTTCCCAGTTTAGATGCTTCTTGCATTGAATAGTTTCCCCTTTCCTGCCCACTACCAGTTCAGTGGTCTGCTATGTTCTCTCCTAGTAACTAATGCATCCACTGCCCTTTGTTCACACGAATCTCACAAGTGCCTGGTTGTACAGCTGCTAGCAACTCCCTCTGGAGGATGCGTTCCAGCAGAGCATGGCAGGGTCTGCTCTCCTGCTCGCCACCGTGCTTCCAGAAACTGGCACAGCACCTGAGACTTCGTAGATTCTTCTATAAACATTAGCTGAGCGAAATCATGTTCTATGTCTGGGATGCATTTATATTCAATTACAGTTTTTCATCTTCCCCACAATCTCATTTCCAACACTTTGAGGTAACTGCTACACTAAGATAATAATCACATATTTGTTTTTCTTTTATTTAGTTTCCAGTTTACTTGGCTGATTCTATTTGTTGTAAAAACAACACAAACAATTATGTGTAAGGGCTATATTCATGTATCTTGGATTGCTTTTTTAAAAATTTCCCTAATACGCTATATTTTATTGGAATTATTATTATATGATCTGAATACTATATTTTCATGATACTTTCCTTATGAAAATTTTGATAATAACCAAAGGGATGATAGCTTCTACAAATTAGTTTCTGAAACTTTCCTCATTATCACAGTTTGTCACTATTATATCGTTTTAGTAAACTCGTCTAATCTGCACTTGAGAAGATTAATTGATCTCAAAGGGCAAATGAGAAAATTGGATAAATCTACCGTCTATACATTTTTTTAATTTCCAGCACCAAGATCTTCACAAATTGAAAACATAAGCTTTCTACCAGAAGATAGTACCACAAGGGGAAGAACAGTCAGTCACTTGAGGTAAAATCCAAGCTGAGGGCAAGGGCTTTTGGCCTGCCAGTGAGGATTCTGGACAGAAAGGCCGGTGTCTCATCACAGGATGCAGGAATTAAGTTGCAGCTTTACCCTCTACTCCGTCTTCCTTCTAATGTAGACTCTAAGATGCAGTGCTGTTGGTTCCCATCAGGGAGACCTGGATTGATATCCCAGCTTTCTACTTCAACTGCCCAGATATGTTGGGCATATGGGGAGTGGATCAATTGATGGGCTGTCCCTGTCTTTCTATGTATTTTTCCACCTTTCTCTTTGCCTCTCAAACAGAACAAAATTAATGTCATTGTTAATGGATTCTGCACTAAATATTCAATCCTTGTCCATGAGCACATATTCGTATGTTCAAATAACCTTCATGTGATTTCAATAAGGTCCAGGAGGCAGTAAGTTGCTTAGTCAGTAATCAAACCAAAGTGGTATAAAGATTCTTTAAGCACAAAGATAGATTCCCTTCATTAAGAGCTATATGAAAAAAGTTCTAGTAAATAATAGCTAAGAAGCTATTTTTATGTTATATTTTTATGAGATACTCTTGGTCCACCTGGGAGGGTAAAGGTTGATGACTTTTTCATTGTTCCAATACAGCTAAAAGACTAACATTTATATTGTTGCAATGGAAAGACAGATAATGAGTATGACAGGTTTGTATCATGGGATTTTAGCTCATCTTGGTAGCTATGGTTACAACTCTTGTTCAGAAACTGAGAACTAAATTATTGCAATGCTTTCACAGATGCTAGATATTGATGGCCCATACCATCAAAGTGAATTCAAATGAAATAAGTCATGAGCATTGTGAAAGCAAGCCTAACAATTCATGGTGGTTTAGAATCCAATCTACAGATTGTTAAATGGTAGCCAGCTGCTTTTAACATAGTTGGATTCCAAGACTTGGGCAGATTTTTCAGGAAAATAACACTTTACAATCTTCTCTGTAGTTCACAGAAAGAAAATATGTCTGAGAGATCACATAGAGAAAGAAAGGAATTAAGTATTTTTTTATGTTCTTACTAAGCTAAACCTATTTTTTTATGTTGAATCATATTTTTCAAGTAAACCACTAGTAAAAGTTGCTATGGAATTTTCAATGCATATGGCAATAAGTGAAGACCAGGAATAATTTTAACCCTTCTTAAATAGTCCACGTACTTCTATAGTCTTAACATTATAAAGGTCAACTTTTTTTACGCTGAAATAATCAGTGACAACAAGATTCACTGAGCACAGCTAACAATCAATGAGCTTCTATGACCATTCTCCTAAGGTCGATACCAATCCATTCTAACATATATCACCAATAGGTAATTCTACAACTGGTATTACGTCTACCTTGATTACTAAAATATCCTAAAATCAACCCTTCCCCAAACTTAGGCATTGTTTTAGTATCTTGCTTTACCACATAAACCTATACCAGCAGCATATTCAAAGACATAAGCAACCAGTCTAATCTTTTTTGTTTTAGATACTGAGTAATTATCTCATCTTTTAATCACATCTTAGGTTTTCTTCTGTGACAAAGTATAGCATGTTATAGAACACTGAGTTTGGATACAGTCCTTACCAGATATGTGTGTTTAGTTTAGTTCAATTACTTAAACTCTTTGAACCTCTATTTGTTAAAATGCAAAAAATGGAATAATAGTAATAATTAATACATATCATTCAAGTTAGTGTATCAGAAAAATTCCACATAAGTTATCTATGAAACATAGATATCTCTATGGCTATATTTATTTTATAGCATTTGTCACAATAATGCCAATATTGTTTGGGCAAAAGTTACCACTTTGTTTTCCTGTGAATGTAAAATACAGCAATAGTGGTATTTATAATTTAACATATGGATAAGATTTTATGTCTTCAAAAGAATACTTTTCAAATTTAAACCACTTCATTACATTCCATAATTTTACAGATAATTTTTAACAAATAGAAAGTACATATACAACCTTCATATTATTGAGTTGAAGTAGATCTTAGAAATGTTTGATATGTGAACTTTGTTATTTTAATGACAAATACAAGTGTCAAAAGCCACAACCCACTAATCTGGCAGAGCAGGTGCTGACACACGGTTTACAGTATAATTCGGCCTTCAGTGGTTTTCTAGCATTATATGCCTCAGAGTTTTCTAGACTGAGTATTTCTTTCATAAATAATGCTTCATTTTTATAAGCTAGAAAACATTGCTCACATAATTGGCTTCGTTTTCAATACAGGTTGTAATTTTTACGCAAAACTGATGTTTTCATTAAAATCAATGGGCTTACTTTACTAAAATAACAGGAAAAAAACCCTTAAAATGCCTAGAAACAAAAATCAAAGGCTGCAAAAACCTATGCCTTTCCAAATTAAACCACATTTAAAAGTATTATTAAATCTAGCAAACCAAGATTTGATATTATTCGACAGTTAAGGAACAAGTCAATTTTTCTCTATGAATTTGTGTGTTCTAAATGTAGCTTTGACAAAGAATTTGTCTCAAAAAATTTTCTAAGGTCAAAACTACTGGTGTCAGCACTATCACATAAAAGCTTGGGTCTCCACCCGTATCTACAACATCCCATACAGGCGCTGGTTTGGGCCCTGGCTGCTTCCTGATGGCCTGAGGAAGCAGTGGAGGATGAATCGGGTACTTGTGTCCTGTATTCAGATGAAGCTCCTGGCTTCTGGCTTCTGATCAGCTTTGGTTGTTGTAGCCATTTGAAGAGTGAACCAACAGATGGAAAATCTCTCTCTCTCAGTGCTCCAAATAGGATGCTCATATCTCAGGAGGCAGCTTTACCCACCGTGCCACAATGTCAATCCAAATAATTAGTTTTCTTGTTAGTAAAAATATAGTATGAAAACTGCCAAGTTACATAGTGGCTTCTTTAAAGTTTTTTTTTTTTCTTCGAAAGGCAAATTTACAGAGATAAAATGAAACAAAAACAAAGATTTTTCCATGCATTGGTTCACTCTCCAAGTGGCCATAATGGCTGAAGTCAAGATGATCCAAAGCCAGGAGCTTCTTTAGGGTCTCCCATGGAGGTGCAGCGTCCCAAGACTTTCAGCTGTCCTCCACTGCTTTCCCAGGCCGTAAGCAGGGAGCGGGATGAGAAGTGGGCACACACCCTTGGCCACATGTGTTGCTGGGGCTTTCATGGCAAGGCTTTAGACACTGAGCCATAGTGCCAGGCTCATGCAGTGGCCTCCATAAGACTGATCCTTAATGTGTAGTTATTGCTACTGTTATTATTATCAGTGACATCATTACGATAATTAAACAAGATAACCTTTTTGAAAATTATCTGCCAAAGCTAACTAAAGCACATTCACAACTTAGTTGTTGGAAACACCAAGAAAGACTGATGAAAATATTTCTTGGAGTGATGTTACAACTAATTATCTTAATTACAATCATTAAGAAACCTGTGACAAAAAATAAAATCAAAAATTCTGTGTTTGAATGGGGTCCTATAAACTGATTCTACATCTGACCAATTTACTGGGGTATTTGTGTAGGATGAATCAATCCAAGTAGTTGCCAATAAATAGACACTTATAATATTTAATGTGAAAAGTGGGATTCATAAATATGAATTTTATTTCAGTTGAAAGCAAATGTTTTCTCTTTGCTCCCTGAGGCATAGAATTTTATAAACCATGATCTTATCATCCTGATCAATGAAGAAATTACTCAATATCGCCCAAATTTTAATAAAGTCATCTGATTTAGAATACATTTTCCCACAAAATCATCATGGAAGAAATATTCTCACAAGTGCATAACGAATTTTCCATACATTTTTAAAAATTTCCTTTTTAAGAGAAATAGTAGCAATATCAAAGTTCTAGCCACCAAAAATAAAAGAATTTTTTTGTCTTTGGGCACTGTCAGTCTCCTAACATTGCTTCTTGTAGTACTGTAATCAGTTTAAGGAGAAGCACAAATGCAGGGTGACTACCTGAAAGGAAAAGGATTATGCCACTGATTTCCAAATCTGTCACTCTGGCTACACGTCAGCAGTCTCCTGTTCTGTTACATGTTCATGTCAATTCCTTAACCCTCTTATATGCAAAGGCTTCTAAGTGCTCAAGGGATGAGAATACTCAGCGTGCATTTGTCCACCAGACTATGAAACATCTCTAGAAAAATACTGAATTATACAGCAGCTAAGAATGGTAGCTGCAGGAGAATTTTTTGCCAACTTTACTCCACACTGTGACCCCCAGGGATGATGTCATGTCTCAGCCCTCCACAAGGTACTGAGTGCACAGAGTAGGACAACTATAATCCAGCAACTGTCTCCATTTCCCTGAAAGCATTCTCAGGCACGGCCCTTCACTGAAGCCTGAACCACCCATCAGATTAATAGTCTCCAACTTGATAATCACTCCAACAAATTCTGCATGCAGAACTGGGATGGCAGTGTGCAAGCACCAAAATCAGGGATACAAGAATTAGTTACACTTTCTACTTTGATAGAAGAGTTTTTGAGACTTAAACAAGAATTATTCCTTATGTCTTTGATGAAAATTCTCATTAATTTTTGCATTTTTCCTGATTTTTCCCAGATTTTCCAAAGCATAAATTACTCATGTGGAAAATGGCTAGAGAAAAACTGTGGTATTTTCACATATACAAACCTTTATTGTGATCCTCTAATGCTTCCCTTATATTTGCCCTACATCTTTATGGAAATTGTCACATTCAAACAACATTTAACCTCTCTCCTCCTGAAAGCAAAACAATTTTCTGAAGGACTGGTTGTATGAAATTGACTATTTCTAGAGACATTAAAGAAAGAAAAGAAATACTGTCCGCTTCGAACACTTCAGCTACCACTATGCGTACTTGGGGAAATACATCCTCTGGCTGAATATTCAAGGTGCTCAGAACTCTACATTCAGCCCAGACAATGGTGTCTTGCTGAGAAGACCTTCTAACTGAAAATATGACTTCAACAAGGATTTCCATCCCTGCTGAACCTTAATTTTGAAAGCTTTCTAAGTGAGGGTAAAACTTTCATTGAAGTCTCTCACACCAGCCACGATACTTCCAGTAGTCTTGATTCTGGTTAATCTCTAAAATAATTAAGTCAATTAATGTCCCCACAATATGCTGAGGAGGTATGTTGCAGAGTATGACTGCTAAAATGTTCCACTTAAGTGTGTCTTGCCCTGCCAAAAGAGCATCTGTTACCTCTTGTCTAAGACTTATTGTCCTAGCATCTCGCCCACTCCCCACCTTCCTCACGTAAAATAAACCTGGAATCTCTGCATGTGAGAAAAAGAGAGATGAGCGTCAGACCAACGACGCAAAATCATATTGTGTCCAATTAGTCATGGGTACAAAACTATATTTTAATTTTTTACTGAATTTGAAAAGAAGACAGACAAATTTTAAGAGCCTATTTGAGCAAAGAATGGCTGATGAATCAGGCAACCTGAGAACCAGAACAGACTCTGAGAACTCTGGCTTGCAACATGGTCAGACAGCACATACAGACGGAAAACAGAAGGGAAGTCTGAACACACATGTGCTTTGCCTTATTGAAGTGACTGAAGCCCAGTTTCCGCTATTGACTGAGACTCAGCTGCCTATGTTAGGGTTTCAGTGAGCTTCACTTTTAAGCTTGGTGTTTGGCTGAAGCGTGTTACATAAGGATTTTAGCATAGAGGCATTCTCAGGCCAAATTTGTTGAATTTCCTAACTAGCAGGTTTCACATGGTCTTTAACACAATAATGGGCATTGCTAATCTGAAAGGGAGTGGGCTAATACCTGAAGTATCATTCCCCCAAACTATTTAGCCAAAGTGTTTGTCCAAGGAACTTTTCTTTTTTCTTACTCACTGATCTATAATATTGTGAGAAGCACAGTTTGCAAAATTAGAAAGAACAGAGATGGACCAGATGATGAAGTGGGAGAGACAAAATTCTCCAGATCATATTGTGCTCTGTGATGAAGCAGGCGTTATGCTTCTGCAATGGGCGAAGGAAACTGGCCAGCAGATTTGATGAGGTGGACAATTATCTGAGGTAAAGCAACAAATCAAGGACAAATAAATTACCCCGTCCTTCTATACTCTTTTGTACCTCCACAGCAAATAGTATTAACAGTGCTAATTCTGTGGTTCTGGTCTTGTCTGGACAGCTGTAGGGAAAATGTCCTACGCTACCACTTCAATCTCTGCATCCTAACAAAATTTCATTCATAGTCAGCTTATATTTGTTTACAATATGAGCTGTAATATGAATCTATGGCTTAAAAGTTTAAACAGAAAATGTATGTATGGTTTAACTGGTTCTTCCCCATGGCAAGCAAAATATGGTTCCTCCAAGACCTCTATGCCCTAATCCCTACAACCTGTGAAAATTTAGTTATCTGACACAGGGATTGTCTAGAACTTATTGCCCAGAACTTATCTGGACAATAAGATGCTGGACTCTATGCTTGGTATATGCTTGCAATGGAAGAATCTCAACTGAACTTGAACTGTGGTAATGCAACAAGGTGGAGGAATCCACCATGGGGGGGTTTGGGGAGGGGAAGGGGGAATCCCAATACCTATAAAACTGTGTCACATAATGCAATGTAATTAATAATAAAAAATCTTAAAAAAGTAGATAGAGCTAATGTGTTAACCTATGGTGACAAAATAGAAAATCCAGGTTTATTCTAATGGCCCCGATGTAGTCACCCAGGTCCATAAAAAAGGGAGAAAGGTGTGGCTGATTAGCCTAGCCACTGACACAAGCTAGGAGTACAAAGTTGCTGATCAGCTTTCCGGCAGTGTCCTCTGAAGACCAAGTTGTATTCAGACTCCCAGCCAGTGTTCCCATGCCTCCTTGAGGTCTTTTACACTCTTGGTTATAATCAGATATCTGTGTTCAATACCTGTGTTTGACTCCTAACCTCCACGTCCTGATAAAGCAGATTCTGGGAGTCACTGATTTTATTACAAGCAGTTGGGTTCCTGCTACCATGTGGAAGACCTGTACTGAGTTCACAAGTCTCAACTCTAGCCCCATTCATGGTCAGCACTTTGAGAAATGAACCTATTTATGCATCTATTTATTTATCTGCCACCTAACTATCATCTGTGTCCATCACCCATGAGCCTCTCTTTCAAATAAATAATATGAAAGGAAAGAAGAAGTTACAAGAGAGAGTCAAAGGGATGACAGCATGAGAAATCTGGCTTTGAAGATGAAAGAAGGGGGCCAAGAACATGCAAGAAACAGCAGTGACTCTGGAATTGGCAGCGAAATATGTTGTCCTCTAGAGTCCCAAAGAACATAGCCTGCCTAATGCCTTGGTATTACCTCAGGAGATGTTAGAGTAGAATAAAGTAAAACTATGAAAGAAAAGTATTTAATACAATGTCTGTGACAGAGTAAGAAAGTCTTTGCTATTATGAACTGTAAAACTTTGGATACCTTTAATCTTCCTAACCTTCATGTTTAATATGGTTAAGTTAGAACAATTGCCCTTGGATTTCTGGGCTTACAGGGATGATAAAGTAAGTTTTGTAAGGCACACATTGAGTTTCTGAATAGCGAGAGACTCTCAGAAGAAGTTAATGGCAAAATTTGAAGCAGATCATACCAAGAACTGATTAAAAATGGAATAAAAGGAGGTGTTCTAAATTGTTGGTAGGAACATAAATCAATACAAATACTGTAGTGAACTGTTTACCTTGCAAGGCAGAAATGTATTCTCTATGGATTCAGTAATTCAACTCCTATCTGTAAATTAAAAAAAAAAAACAACCCACGTTCTTGTTTATGTACAAAAGCAGTTGCTATGGGAATTTCATAATAGACAGCAGGAAGCATGTTTGCAGACAAGAAAATTGATAAACACAGCATGCTATAGAAATTGAATGGGGATGTTGCCAAGGGAGAGGGTTTCTGTATAATTCAGTGGTTTTGACCATTGGTTTGAATTCCTGCATCTCATTTTGGCATGCCTAACATAGACATGGCTACTCTGCTTTTGATACTTCTAGTGCAACATGGAAGGCAGCAGATGTTAATAGCTCAGGAACCTTGACCCCTGCCACATACTTGGGGGACCTAGGTGGAGTTTCAGGCTTTTAGCTTTGACTTGGTACAATCTTGGCTGTTATAGACATTTGAGAAATGAACCAGTGGATGGAAGTTTGCCCGTTCTCTGTTTCTCTGCCTTTCAGTTAGATGAAAACAAAGAAATAAACATCTAAAACATAGAAATAAAATGGAATACTATGTCCCCAGAAAGTAATAAATCAATCTACTCATGTACACAAATTAATCTTTAAAAAAAAATAAGTAAAGAAACCAGTGCCATAGCGTAGCAAGGTAAGCCTCAGTCTATGGTACTGGCATCCCATTAGGGTGCTGGATTGTGTCACAGTTGCTCTACTTGCTGATGCAGTTCCCTGGTAATGGCCTGAGAAAGCAGCAGGAAAAGATCCGAAGCCTTTGGCCATGAACCCGTATAGGAGACCTGGAAAAACTCCTGTCTCCCAGCTTCAAACTGGCCACTCTCTTTCTCTCCTTCCCTCCCTTCCTCCTTCCATCCTTCTCTTTTTCTCTATAACTGTTTCAATTAAAAATAACCCTCTACGAAAAAGAAAAGGAAAAAAATGAATAAAAAGTTGAGAAAGCTTACTTAACTCCATTTGCATGCACAATAGCATTTATTTATGCCTTAAATAATATATTATATATGTAACAAAGTATTTAAAAATAAAAATGATTATTTAAAGACAAAATTTAGAATAGCTTTTTAAATCTTATTTATATATCTATATATAGACATATATGTAGATATATAGATATAAATATATGTATATATGTATGTGTGTGTGCATTTTTTTTACTTGAAAGTTGGAATTACAGAGAAAGACTGGGAAAGACAGAGAAATCTTCCATTCACTGGTTCACTCCCCACATGTCCAATATGGCCAGAGCTGAGCTAATCAGAAACTTGAAGCCAGTAGCTTCTCCAGTCTCTCAAAGGATGAAGGGGCCTGAGGACCTGGATCATCTTTCACTGCTCTCCTAGTACATTAGCAAGGAACTGGATTTGAAGTGGAGCAACCAGGATGCAAACAGGTGCCCACATGGGACACAGGTACTGCGGGGGGAAGGATTACTCTCTATTCCACCAGGCCAGTCCCCCAGAATAGTATTTTGACTTTAGGGCCAAGAAGAGGGAAATCATTGATTATTTGGGGACAATACAGAGTTTATCAAAGCCTGGATATTTCTGGATTCTTGTTAATTGGAAATTTAAAATTTCTGTGCAAGACACAGGAAACACAAGCTGTAACAGAAGATAAACTAAACTCCATTAATTATTTAAAAAAAGAGGAAAATCTCATCAGAAAATAGAAGATAAATGGATGGGCAATCTATATATGCTAAACTATATTCCAGATGTTACCTATAAAACCTATATCCTCATGTCAAGCTACCAATTGGTTAAATAGAATGTAACAAATGATTTTCTTCACATCTGGACATAGGCACGATGAGTAACATCTCTAAAATGCATATGAAGATCCTAAACAGCAATAACAAAACTACAAAAACTTGGTTTTAAAAAAAGGGAAATGAGTGCTCAGTAATCATTTCAATAGGAAGATAAGCACAAGAACATTAAGTATCTGAGAAAATATTATACTGTATAAATAAATACAAAAGCATAATGCAACATTACAAGATTGATTATTCTGGCTAGTATTTAAGATTCTAATACCATATGTTGGTTATGGAGTTTAGGAAATGAAACTGTTGCATACTGTTGACATGGATGTGAAATGATAAAGCTATTTTGAAAGATGGCTTGTCTTTATCTTAAAGTGTGAAACATACATCTGCTCTAGTACCCAAAGAAATTCAAAACATGTTCATAACGCTATTTGTATTAGAACATTCATATCAATCTCAGTCATAAAGGCTTTAAACCAAAGACAATTTAAGCAATTTGCAACATAATTGTACAATGGTATTCTTCTCAGCAATGATAAAAAAGCTAGGAACAAATGTATACAAAAAGATGGGTGATTCAAAATATATGAATGAAAGAAACCACACACAAAAGACAACATGGTGTATAAATCCATTTGTATAAGACTTTTAGAACAGGAATAACAAATACGGAGTGAAAGAATTAAAAAACATGTTATGTAAGAAAATAAGATGTTCAGTAAGTGTGGAATCACTGAGCAGGGCAGCAGGGAATACCCTGCAGTGGTGGAATTCTCTGCACTTTCCGAGTCAACTGTCACACGTGTGTGTGCACTTATCACAATCCACCATTCACAGCACTGGCAATCCGCACATTTATTTGTTAGGCGCATTTCTAGAATAACGTTGGAAATGAAGGCTCTTGGATTTATGCACATTACATTCATACACTTGGATTTATACACTGGGCTGCTTTGAATCTTGTGGTCCCTTTCTCATGCTCAGGTGACTGCACTATATTTGAAACTTATATATCTACTTTCCAGTTGATGAAGGAGTATGTAAAATATGCTCACAACACTGGAAGGAAAATATACTAACTACTAAATGTCAACTCACAGCAGTGAATATCGTTTTTCATATGTTCCACAGGTGGGCAAAAATTAAATGTTTTTTTCATAACAGAGACAGTATATGGGCCCATTTGGCCACAAATAATTGCATTTCATTTTTTAAATAACTGAGTAGTATTTTATAGTGTAGATGAACGACAGTTTTTTTACCCATTCCTCTGTTAATGGGCATTTAGGTTGCTTCTATATTTTTGCACTTATAGATTATGTTGTAATGAACATTGGGGTGCACATTGTTTTCTCGTGTAACAAGCATTTGGGATATATTCCTTAAGTGGTATTGCTGGATCCTATGGTAGATGGATTTTCAGTTACCTAAGTATTCTCCATACTGTCTTCCATAGTGGTTGCACAAGCCTGCAATCCCATCAGCCTACTGGAGACCATTATACTAAGGGAAATAGGTCAATCCCAAAATGTCAGACATCATATATTTGCCATAATATAATATAATATAATATGATATAATATAATATAATATAATATAATATAATATAATATAAAATGTAAGGATTTTACCTGTAAATTCTACCTTATTGCACCTTCTAGTTACTTGTACCCTTCAAAATAAGAACTTACAATGTAATCCATTAATCAGTCATCCATTACAGACTGCTTGTAATCACCTGAGATTGTCAATGCCCCTTTTATCACTCTTATTGTTACTGCCCATAAGTAATGAGGGTCTAGTCCTCGTCGTACCTTCACTAGTGCCTTGGGACATGTGAAAGGCTGAACTCTCTTCTCACCACCCTAGCGTCACACTGATACCTTTGTATATGTTCGTTAGCTTCATGTGGATGAAGGTTCACTATTTATTTCTCCCCGTGGTGGACTGTAGTAAAGGGTATGCATTATGGAAAAGTAGCAGAAATGAGTATTTTCATAGGTGGAAAAAAAGAGAAGTAAGTCCTCATGCATGCACTACAGGATGGACTCGCAACAAAATGACTAATAATCTCCTACACTGTTGGGAGACAACTTAGTGGCAGCATGGAGAACTTGTAAAAGTTCATGAAGGATGCTCATTGTAAGCCTGGAGGGGAGAACAAAGGGGAGAGGAGGGAACTTAGGGAGGGGAAGGGAACTCACAATGCCTATTAAACTGTATCATAAAACAATTTTAAAACTAAAAGACCACCAACCAACCAAAGACATGAGGCAACACAGAACATCAAAATTTCCAATTTTGAAATGTGAGCACACATATTTTTAAATCAGTTTCAACTCAAGCAAGACCTAATTATAACAAGGTGAATATATGGGGCATCATTCCATTGTGATCAGAAAAACACATTATGGTCAGTTAATTCTTCTGGGTATCTGCAAGCTTTTATGCTATCCTGCTAAAGAAAATCGATAAGAATCGTGTCAGGCAGGGGTTTGAGAGAGAGAGCACATGATGGCTTACGTATCTCGGGCCATGCCACTCATGTGGGAGGCCTGGATCGGCCTCCTTTCATCCTGCACAGCCCTGGCTGCTGGGGGACTTGAGGAATGAAACAGTACATGCAAGGCTCTCTTTCTCTTTCTTTCTCTTCCTTTCAAATTTAGTGAAAATGTATAATAAATGAAAACACAAAAAATTAAAAAGGAATTTCTTTTGAAAGCCATTAAATACTTTGAATGAAGCCATGAAATACTTTGAGTTCAGAATATCAAATACTGCAAGGTTGATGAACTATAAATGAGGTGGAATGAGACTGTGAATTTATTTTAGTGCCCTTAGGCATAATAATTGAAGTAAGTCTGAATTACTAAATTAAAAATAAATCTTCACTAAGAAGAAACAAACCTTTAACCCACAGTCTCATCACATTATAAAACATAAATTAGGGAAAATTTTCAATAGACACAATCAAAAAAGAAATGGTATTTAGCCAAAACTTCATGAATCATCTGAACTTTGGAGATTAAAACAAAGAAAAAAAAATAAGTAGCCATCCAAAAGCTGGAGTCAAACACTTATTCAGTGTGGTCTATTTTACTATTTGTAGACAGTAAAATTTTTTATGTTCACACTTGTTGAGGGTAAACTATATGCCAAGTTCCTTCTTGGTTCATTTGAAACAAATTGTTCACAACCATATGGAGCAAAAGATGATGAGGAATCTGACATTTGGAAATTTTACATAACATGCTGCCTTTCACATGGTAATCCAGAACTAAAGCCTGAGAGCAGGTACACTTCGCCCACTGCTATCTTAATGTTAAATTAAATTTAATTTTCTTTTGATAATAATAACTTTGTGGTAGGCCAGTATTTTCCCCAGTCTTATGACCTGGCTCTATTTCCTTTCCATATAATGTTTTCACTCATCTCCTTCATCAGCCTGTTTTTAATTCTGCTTTCCCTCTCTTTAAGAACTGTCATTCCAGACCATCCACTCAGTTTATCACTAAAAGTGATAATGTATGATGCTTCATTAACTCATCCTTCAAATTCACACCTCAGCAGCCCCTGTAGAATCGGTCACTCTGATGAGTCTAGATGTCCCTTCACCTCCACTGTAGTATTTCTGAAGTGACTCTTAATTATGTCTCAGATTCTATTTGTGATCTGTTCCCTTTTCCATCAGTTACTTGTCTGTCACAGTGGAGCTGGCCTGAAATGCAGAGATCACCCTAAAGGAAGAGACTTTAAAACTTTCATAGGGAGTGGTATTTTGACACTACAGATGAAGCAGCTGTCTGCAATACTGGCACTCCATATCAGAGTGCACGTGTGAGTACTGACTATTTTGCATCCAATCAGCCCACTTCCCTGATAATGTACCTGGGAAAGAAGCAGAGGATGCCCCAAAACTTAGTCCCTGTTGTCCATGAAGGAGACTGGGATGGAGTTTCTGGCTCCTGGGCATCAGTTTCGCTCAGTCCTGGCTGTTGCAGCCATTTGGGGAGAAAATGGAATGGAAAAATCTTTCTTCCTCTATTTTCCCCTCTCTCCATGCCACGCTTTCAAATAAATAACTCTTTAAAAAAAAAAAACTTTTTCATAAGCTTTGCCTTGTCAAAAATAAAACATTAGATCCCTTAGCAAGAAATGTCCTTCACAAGGTATAGCTGGCTTTGTTTATAGCTTCATTAAAGCCACGCTCTACTCCAGTCACTTTTTACTCCAGTAACTCCCAGATATTTGATGAATTTTCTGACCAAGAGTGTCCTCCTATTCCCTTTGTCCTGCTTCTATACCTGTTTATTGGTCAAATTCATCTATAACTTCACATTATGGACCCAGTACTGCCTGTGTATTTTGTCTTTTTTTTTCTGACCTCAACACTTCAGTGAGAATCATATGCTCTAACTAGTTTTCTCCACAATGTTTTAAGTAATTCCACTAAAGAGTGCACTCCACATAGCCTCATAAACTCTAAACTACATTGCAAAGCTATTGAGGATGGGAACTACTTAAAACAGCAGCTGGTGCAGAGGAGAAATTAGTGAATGTTAATAAAATTAACAACTGACTCTCTGAGCTCTTCAATAACATGGAAGGTTATGTGAATTATAATTCTAAAGAACTTTAAAAAGATTTGTCCATAAGTAGAAAATAAACACATGTAAATTTGTCTTTATCAAGGAGGGAACATATGATTTGGCAAAATAGATTAAAAAAATTTGTGAAGAATTAAATAGTTAAATTTCATTTTCAAAACCTTAAGATTTCTGAAGCAGATTTAAAATATGCAGTGCTTGATTCTACTGGATTGAGATTTGCATTCTCCTGAATAAAACCCTACAGGCTAACATGTATTGTCACTGCCTAGAATCATTTATCAATAGTAGGTGGTTCTTATTTTCATAAATACCTTTCTGTTATAGAAAATACTTTGGGAATTAGCCAGAAAACTGAAGCTCCATGAATCTGATTCATATGAAGTTTCACAGACTGCACAGCATATCCTACATAGCCCTTTATTCCCACTACTTCTACTTGGAATAAAATACACAATTACGTGTAATTCTTAAGTTGAGTTGTTTGGATGGCATACTATTTTATAAATCTATGCTATAAACATGTATTATATTTCTCGCATGTTAGTTTCATTTATTTGTGGTTAATTTTCTCAGAAACTGATTTGAACATTTTGGGGCTGTTCTTAAAATGCAAGAAACATGTCCTTTTTTGGGCTATTTTACTTTTGCCCTCCTTCTAATACCATTAAATCTTGAATTAATGGGTATTTCCTGCATATCTGCAGGCTTTCTCAAACTGCAATAATTTATTTTTATACATGTGATTCAATGTGACCTCTGAAAATCAGTCTCTCTCTCTCCCTCCACCGCTGCTCCTCTCATATTCCACTTTCTAGTCAGTTTTACCTCCCCAGATTCAATTTTTGTCTCTTAATGGTTTTGTAAAGTTCTGTTTGGTTCTTCCTCTCGATGTTACTGCCTGGAAATTGCCCTGGAGCTTTAATCTGAGCTAATCATAAATCTCACCTAGTTGTGTTCTGTTTTATTCAAGGATCACAGTCGTATATTTCCCTACTGCTAAAACATTTGAAAACCGTGTTTTATTTATTTTCTACTTATAAAAGACAGCAACAGGTATATTGTCCCCATGCTTCCACATGGCTAAAAACACCCCAAAACAGAATTGCATAGACAGAAACATGAGTTACTTGGAACCCCCATGGTTGTTTTATCCAAGTATGTATCCATATAAATGCAATTTGCATAGACAATTCACACGCTAGATGAAGTCTTCCCACTAATTTTCCTTAAATTATTCCTCCTGGGGCCATTGCCATGACGTACTAGGTTAAACTTCCACCGTAATCCTGGCATCCCTTATGGGACCCGGTTGCAGTCTCAGCTGCTCCACTTCTAATCCAGCTCCCTGCTTATGTCCTGGGAAAGCAGTGGAAGATGGCCCAAGTGCTTCGGCCCCTGCACACCACATGGGAGACCTCACAGAAGCTTCTGGCTACTGGATTCCAATCAGGTCAACTTGCCATTGCGGCCATCTGGGGAGTGAACCAGCAGGTGAAAGAGCTCTGTTTCTCGGCCTCTACTTGTCTCTGTAACTCTACATTTCACATAAAAAAAAAAAAAAACTGTGAAAGGTTTAATGACTAATTTTTTACAGTTTTGCCTAAAAGGAGCACTTCCTTATAATAGAATATCTGGTTCTTTATTTAGCATACCACGCTATTATTTTTGCCAACTTGTTTGGTATTTTGAAATAAGGCTTACATTGCCACTCTGTGAATGGGAATAATAATTCCCTTTTGAACAACCTGTGAGACAGTTATTAAAAGTTGAATTTCAAATGCTCTTTTCTCATCCATAACATTTACAGTGACAGTTTCACCAAAACAGTTTTTACAAATATTTCCACTTAGAATAAAATATATGTACATTTACAGTACTCAATGAAAATTTTATTTTATAAGGGTACTTCAATAGGTTCACAAAAATAGGAGTTGAAGGTAAATTTTGGTGGTAAAAATTTTGAAATGAAAAATAGACCAGGGATGCATTGTAGAAGCTTTGAACACCTTTAACATCCAGTTCTTTTTAGGAGGGCTCACTAAATCCTTTACACAGACATTACTCCTTAATATCTGTTGGTTCTATTTGAAATAAAATATTTAAGTTGTTTAAATATCGCCCCACCAAATGTCACTCTAAAAATTTGTGTGATAACTTTAATATTTTATAAATTTATGGTATGAAGATATTACATTCTTGCACTCTACCTTGTTTAATATATTTCTACTAACTTCTCTTCCAAACTATTTGTACGACTTTCTACTTGCAAGACTTTGTACTTGCATTCTTCAGCTAAGATGTTGTTCATCATTACGGAAGTCAAAATGTTGTGGTCTTTATGTTTTCAAATACATTCTAGTAGGAAAGTCATGACCAATACTTAAAGGTGATGATACGATTAAAGAGAAATGGTATAAAAGGAGAAAAACTGAGCTTCTTGGAGCAAAGCTGGCTCTCAGTGAAAGCCCATGAAACTGGTTTGCTTAATGATGCTCTAAATGAGGGTTTCTCAACACTGGCGGCATTAATGCTGATATCAGAAAACTTCTTAATACAGAGGACTTTATTGAGGATTGCACGATGTGAATAGCATTCCTGATTTTATTGTTAAACATTTATTTTCTTTATGAAATTGTTTACATAATTGAGAGGCATGCATGTCCATGTGAGCATCTGATTAAAGTGGAGATGGTTAAGTAAAGAGGAAGATGCATGGGACAAATGTTTCAGGTTTTTTTTTTTCTGTGTCTCCGGTGAGGAGTAGGAAGGGAGGAATAGGAGGCGGTTCTCCTTGCTGTCAAACTAGAGTAGCACTTGGGGATGAGAGACTGTCAAGTGATGATGCTTTAGAGACCCTGATTTTGAAAAGAATGTTCCAAGGATGTTAACCTGAGTAGTTTCAAGATCTCTGAAAATTTATTGATTTCCTTGCTCCAGGGTTGAGAAAATCATCCAAAGTCTATTGGTTGACAAAGTCCACCTTAGTGCATCCACAGACACGGGAACATGTTGCAAAGCGTGGCAAGAATTGTCCAACCAGTTCTACTTTCCACCCTCTGAAGAAGCAGTCAACATCCCCTGCTGACCTGAATAAGCTGAATTTCACATCTCCAGTGTGTATCTGGGTATGCAGCCACTGCAGAGACCTCTTCCTCTCTGTTTTTCCTCCTTTCTGTATATCTGACTTTCCAATAAAAATAAATAAATCTTAAAAATAAACAACTGAGGAAGACAATCCTAAAACATGCATTCCGAAGTCACACAACACATATTGTCATTTTTCCTGTGGCCAAGTTCTGAATATAGCAATCCAGTTGTAGAGTCCCCCAAGAAACTTCACTTGGAGTAAACTTATACTTGACTCTGTGCACAAGGTAGTTCAGGTTAGGTCTGTCACCTGCATCTGCCAACACATATACCAGTGGATGTAACTGCCTGGTCAATTCTGTCCCAACCCCATACCTCACATGAACAGGTGGGTGCTGCAGCTCAGCCCAGCCAGTCCACCACAGACCCAGTCCTCACACATACCAGTGGGTGCTATGGCCTTGTTGGGGCAATATTTACTAACCCAAACCAGGCCTGTCTCCAGCCCTGGTTTTTGGACATGCCAGCCTCTGCTGCAGCCTAACCTACTTCAGCCCACATCCTCTCAGGTTCCATCCTTACCCACGGGTGCTGCAGCTTAGCTCAGCCTGCCATATCCCCAGACCTGGTCCTCATGTATACCAACAAGTGCTGTCGCCTTGACCATCCTGGCATGCCTCCAGCCCTGGTTCACATGCTCACCAATGGAAGGTACAGCCTAGCAAGTGAATGCCTACAGTTCCCCTCCCAGGCATGCTCCCAGCCCCATATCTTTTGCCTGCCAGGGGATACTGTGCTCAAGCCTTACAGAACCCTTACCCAGTCATGGCATTTGCCAAATGGAGTTCACAGCTTAGCTTGGCTGGGCTGCACTCATTCAACTCTCCTGGGCTGCAAAGGCAGCCTAGCTCAGTCTGGCCTGCCGTTAGACCCAGCTCTTCTGCTCATTCATGGAATCACCAACCCCACAGGGTCTAGGCCCATTCCCATCCTTGGGTCTTGCACATGCCAGTGGATGCTACAGTCTGGTATGAATTGACCAGTTACCCAACCTTGGCATTCAGCAACAGGTGTTGATGTTGCAGCCTGGCTCAGTCCAGTGCACCCTCAGTCCATCTCTTACCAGCAGATGCAGCAGCCTAGTCCAACCTGGCTCACTCTCAGCACCAGCCCTCATGTGAACTAGTGAGTTTTGTGCTCCAACTGGGTCAGACCTATACATCATCCTGACTCTTGATCAACCAGTGTGTGCTGTGGAGTGGCCTAGCCTGACCAATCCCAAATCCAATCCACACATATGTCAAAGGGTGCTGGAGCAAATCCTGGTCTGGCCTGCCTCTAGACCAGCTCTCACACTCAACAATGTGAGCTGTAGCCTAGCAGGGGAGTTCCACAAGTTCCCCTACCTAACAATGAATCTTGCATGTGCTGAGGGGGAAGGGAGCTTAGTAGGATGCTGCTCAGACTGACATGGCCAGCCCCTAGTCCTGGGACTTACCAGTGGCATTCCTGCTTTTTCTCTGTTACTTCTCTCAACTTAAAATTCAGATAATAAAATGTCTTCATGGTCTTACATTTGGCCTAGCAGGTTCAATGTTGCTTGGAAAAGCCACATCTCAAATAAGAGTATCTGGGTAGAGTCTCAGTGTTACTCTTTCTGGGATTGCCTGATCAGTAGGCTTCCAAAACCACTGAGGAGATGAAGTCACAGTGTTCAATAGCATGAACCACCGAAGACAGTCTGATTGAGCATATCCATTTATTGTAAGAAAGGGAAAGGCACGGGCCCGGCGGCGTGGCCTACTGGCTAAAGTCCTCACCTTGAAAGCCCCGGGATCCCATATGGGCGCCGGTTCTAATCCCGGCAGCTCCACTTTCCATCCAGCTCCCTGCTTGTGGCCTGGGAAAGCAGTCGAGGACGGCCCAAGGCTTTGGGACCCTGCACCCGTGTGGGAGACCCAGAAGAGGTTCCTGGTTCCTGGCTTGGGATTGGCGCAGCACCGACCATTGCGGCTCACTTGGGGAGTGAATCATCGGACGGAAGATCTTCCTCTCTGTCTCTCCTCCTCTCTGTATATCTGACTGTAATAAAACAAATAAATCTTTAAAAAAACAAAAAAAGAAAGGGGAAGGCAGAAGGTCGTCTCCCGACAGTTCTCCCACCTGACAATGACACTTGTAATTGGCTAGAAGGCATGTGTATCTCTCTGGACCTTCCAATCAAGCCACAGATCAAATGCACAGTTGGCAGTTATGCCTCAGGTCATGTTCAGCAAGTGTGGCTGGCAGGTAGGCTCGTGGGTCACACTTGACTTTTCAGAGTTGTTTATCAAGGAAGTCCCAACACAGCTCATCCAAGGACATGGAAGAGAGACTGGAGTGCAGCCTTTCACTATTGTGTTTATGTCCAGTGATCAGGCCAGACTGAGGTCTTGGCGAGCCAATTCCATGTCAGGGGTTCCCCAGGGCGCACAGTGTGCCGCAGACCTATGGCTCCCCACATAGGCTAAGCAGGCAGAGATTCAAGAGTGATCTCCCACACTACTCCAGAGTCCAGCTTCTTCCAAATACACACTTTGAGACACAAAGAGCTGGAGCCATACCAACCATAAGGAAGTCTTGGATAGAGTGTTAGTTCCTGGCTTTGCATTGTCCAGCTCCAGCTGTCATGAGCATTTAGAAATTGAACCAGCATGTGGGAGTTTACTGTCTCTCCTCCACTCCTGACCCCATGTCTCCATCACAAATAAACCACTTTTTAAAAAATGTCTAAATAGTACTAAAAGCCTTTGTTAGAAAAAAAATGCCTCCAAAATAAGAATTACTTTAAAAAGAAAAGCACCTTGATTGATTTATACTGTTACATCTTACTCACTTCATGGTGTTCTAATGCATACTTTTCAATGTTCAAAGTCAGTAAGTCATACACAACAGCTTACTTTTGTAATCAGAACGGTGATTTTTGATTGAATAATAGACTTTACCAGTCGTTAAAATAATGAGAGGTATTTGGAAGAGTAAGATTCTTCAATTTACCTATACATGGCAAATGTATCTCTCCAACATACAGGCAAAAGCAATGCAGGAGAAACAAAACAGAGATACAAAGAGACAAACCAACAACACAGAAAAGAAATAATTTAGTTTTCCTTTGGAGAACAGACTTGATAATAAGGACCACTTAATATTTACTTCTAAAAAAGATTTTGTCTCTGCACCAAATGATTGGCAATCTGATACTGGTCCTACCTCCACAAAGATTCCTACACTTCCACATGTTGTTTTGCAGCACGAATTATAAAAATGAAGGTTCATATTCACAATCCATTACTATAGCTTACAAAATTTTTATGCAATTTTTACTTATTTTGTCACGCTATAGAAATCAAAGGAGAAAAGTGTAAAGATCTTCATTCTGTGAATGAAGAGATGAAATAATTGGTCCATGTGATCCTACCTAGCACACATCACTTGAGTAAAATTTAGAGATCTTCAGCGGTAACTAATACTGTACAGTCATTGACATTTTTTTCACTAGGTGTAGCCATTCACTAATCAACTTTATTCTTAACTATACCACATGCCTGTTATATCAAACATTCACTACCTCTCTGTCTGAAGCTTTCTACTTCTACTGATAAGGAATATTTCATTGGGCATCCTTTTCAAATGTAAACAACAAAAACACTGAAATTAGTGAAATTGTTTTTCTGTTAGAAGATTTTTCCTGGACACACTGACCAACTTTTTCAGGCTTACACATCCACCTCTGTGTCACATAAGTGCCTGTGGTCTAATGGAGAGCCTTCACCTCTTTCAGGAAGCAAATATTTACATTTTCATTTTACTAGATTCTGAAATGCAAATAGGTCCTGCAAAAGCCATAATGATGCATACAGCTAACATCCAGCCATGCTGGATTCATTTTCTTGGGAATGTCATTTCATATTCATTTAAAATCATAAAAAACAGGCCCCAGAAGGGTCAGATCAGGGAGGATGCAATAACTTCCTGTTTGTGCGAGCCACTCTGCCGAATCGAGCCATGATGCTAGAAGTGATTCACATGGAATCACTCCTCTGAATATTAAAAATATATACGGTTTAGTGGCTTAGACATAAAAAATAGAGAATATTGTATTCTAATCTTCGTTTTAGCATTGACATCCTCCCTTTCATAAAAAAAAAAAAACTGTTCATCATGTTCTAGCCTATAGTCTCACATATATCAATGACACGTCACATTCTCATAGATCAAGAGCAAGTGTGTTTCCTCGGGCCTTTAGATTTTCACAGATGGTAAAAGGATGTGAAATTCACATGTAATTTAATTTTCATGAACTATGCTAAAAATTATTCTAATATTAGTAATAACCTATAATATAATTAGGAAGGGTGCTAGAGAAAACTAGCCAAATGCAATCACACATTCAAGGGAAGTGTTTGGACCCTACAGGCCAGTCTCCTCCTCCTTAGGGCCAGCATGCCTCTCGCATAACTCCTGTTGAAGCATGTTCAGCCACAGGGCTGGCTTGCAGGCTAATCCTCTGCTTGTGGCATTGGCATGCTATATGAATCCTGGTTTGTGCATCTAGACCACTTAGGGAGTGCACCAGCAGAGGGAAGATTCTCTCTCTCTCTTTCTCCCTCTCCCTCCTCTCTCTCTCCCTCTTTCTCTCTCTCTCTCTCCCTTTCTTGTTCTGTAACTCTTTCAAGTAAAGTAAATCTGAAAAAAATAACCTTAAAAAATTGTGTCCAGCCATTTGAAAGCTCTCAGTTCTTCTTATTGTTATTTTTTTATGATTAGAAAACTTATTATTAAATTGTTTTCTTTTTGGCAGGAATTAGCTACTGACCTTTTCTGGCTGATTTTTTTAAAAGATTTATTTTTATTGGGAAGGCGGATATACACAGAGGAGGAGAGACAGTGAAGAAGATCTTCCATCCTATGGTTCACTCCCCAAGCAGCCGCAATGGCTGGAGCTGAGCCGATCCCAAGCCAGGAGCCAGGAGCTCTTCCGGGTCTCCCATATTGCTTTCCCAGGCCACAAGCAGAGAGCTGGATGGGAAGCAGGGCAGCTGGGATTAGAATTGGCACCTATATGGGATCCTGGCATCTGCTAGTCAAGGACTTTAGCCACTAGGCTACTGTGCCGGGCCCAGGTTTAGTTTTTTAATATCATGTTTAACCATATGTTATGCCCGGCACGATAGTGTAGTGGTTAAAAGTCCTCGCCTTACACATGCTGGAATCCCATGTGGGCGCTGGTTCTAATCCTGGTGGCCCCGCTTCCCATCCAGCTCCCTGTTTGTGACCTGGGATAGCAGTTGAGGATGGCCCAAAGCCTTGGGACCCTGCACTGGCGTGGGAGACCCGGAAGAGCTCCTGGCTCCTGGCTTGGGATCAGCTCAACCCTGGCCACTGTGACCACTTGGGGAGTGAATCAATGGACAGAGGATCTTCCTCTCTGTACATCTGACTTTCCAGTAAATAAATCTTGAAAAAAAAAACCTAAAGTTGCCTTTCTGTAAGGACAGAGTACATATTTCCCACTAGTAATGAATGCCTGTCAATATCTTTTGTTTCTACATTGTGTTTGTTGTATATTCCTAAGAAACAATAAGAGAGAAATTACATTGCCTTTTCCTAGATGGACTAGATATTAGATATTTTTGCAACTCCAAGTGGCAATGATCCCGACATTTTGCTATTTCTTTTCTCCCGAAGCACACACACACAAAAAGACTCTCACAAGTGGAACTTCAGCCATCCTGTATGTAAAGATTTAAATCAAAACAAAACAACTGATGGGGCCGCATTCAGAGTGTCTGGCATACAGCTTGCTTTAGACTCGTAGTGATGGTGAACTGCAGGTAACGCAGAAGACAATCATGCTCCAAGGAGATGGCAAGACTCCTTTCTTTTCTTGCTTATGTTTTGCTTTGTTTTCTTTTCTTTCAAGTTCTGCAAATGTCCATCCAATGAAAGTATCTGCCTCCTCCATACTGAAATGTTAGAAATGGTGCATCTTGTCCAAATGCAGTGACAAACAGAACGTTTCCTAATAGCTATCACATACGAAAAGAAAAGCAAGTTAAAACTTCAGTTTTTATGTTCCTGTTCCTCTATTATCGTAAGAGACTCCCACTTCTCCACATGTTTTGAATAGCTAACCACTATTGTTGGAATATAGCAATGGTAGAGAGCCAATTCATTCGTATTTTCTCTTAGTGCTAAATAAGGCACAGGTTTCTGTTCTTCAAGGGTACAAACTGAAGTTTCTTCTTTTAGAAATCAGGCCAGATTTAAACACAACATTTACTTCCCAGTTATATTAATGACAACCACATGAAATCATTTTGTAAAATTTACACTTTCATTCTCTCACCTCCTAGTGTTGTTGATGTGACAACACTGCACTTCGTCAATGCAGTGAATTCTGCAGTCAGAAAAGCATCTCAGAGAAAAGAGTGATTTTTGTCTAATAAAGCTACTTTGATACCTCCGAGGCCTCCCATCACTCAACACCATGGGGAGGGTCACATACTTGGCACTTTGAGAACTCTCCTGTTACCCTGAGAAGGTCACTGGAATAACAGGATCTTTTTTTTAGTGGAAAGCACATCAAAATCTAAATTTAATAATGCATTTTAATATGTCCAAACTATAAAAATCAATTCTGACAAGTGCATTTCTTAATCTGAATTTTTAATAGCAAGGAAACATCCAAGGAATATTAAATAGTACAGCCCAGCAACTTTGTGCTTACATGCTGTCAAGGTTTCTCAGAGGGAAAGATGTCTTGAACATAAGGTATGTTTCAAAATGACAGATTAGACTAATATCCATTTAAAGGTAGACTGTTTTGTACTTTGAGGGGGAAAATGCATTTTACCCTCGGGAGAAAACTATTAGCTTTTCTTGTTTGAAAAATATCACACGTTTTGATAAAACATCACTGGAAAAGGCCATGTTAACATTGTAATTCTTTGATTTGTACACGGCTTGTCCATTGTTTCTCCTTAGTATGTCCATATTTGTTCCTCTGCTCCATCACGACAGTAGCTGCCTTGGTTCAGAAGCTCACCACCTTCCTTGAGTGACTGCAGCTCAGTCTCTGCCTCCACCCCTTCCACTGCCTCTCTGCTCTATTATTATCATCATTCCCCATGATAGTTTTACAGGTAGAGGGCTTCACCACCCACTTTCTTTCCCTTTCCTCCATCTCTTTTCTGCCTTCCCCACTGTCCCCTGTATTTTACAATGATATAATCCTTCAGCTGTAGTCTCATCTCCAGCTATCTGGGCTTCACATCTGTCACTCCTAATCTCATAAATGAGTGGTGTAATGGAGACCAGAGTACTGGAAAGCAAAGAACTGCAAAATGCATCTCTACTCCTGGCTAAATGAAGGCCTTGACAACAAGATACTAGACTCTAGCATTGCTTATCCTGACCATGTCCTGTCACACATAATAGACATTTCCTGTTAGTTAGTACCCACACTCCTCAGAATTCTATGTAATTTACATACAACTTCTACCATAATCTTTCTAAAGTACCCAACTGCCCGAATTTCTTGATGCTTCCCAAAACTGCAATACTCATCTCTCAAAAACTTTTGGAGCTGGAACAACCTGCTTCTCAACCTTAACTTGATGGTTCCCTTTTGGTTTTCTCTTCTCAACAATCCAACACATTTCAGTTCTTCGATGATAATCTATCAGGCCACTTTGCTTTCTCCAGGATGTTCTCTATCCCCCAGCGTGTCAACGCTAGATTTACTCAGGTCAACATCTTACTGGGGTCAACTTTTCAAACTCCCCACTTTCATTTCACCTCTGTGTGTATGTGTGTGTGTGATTTTCATTGCATATAATGATTTAATGAATGGGAACGTGGTATTATGATGTCAAATATCAAAAATAGTAGTCAAGTATGTTCTGTGGCCTACCTTAAAATTGAATTTGTTTGAGTTTGATGTATTTTTAAGGAAAAACGAACAGAGATAGGGAGGAAGGAGGAAGGAGAGGTACACAGGGAGGAATCTCTATACCTACAAAACAAAAGGAAAGATACTAATATGTAGTCTTCCTATCTTTAATTTGTTTTTCTGATTTTAGATTTAGGACATCCACATATGTGCCAAGAGCCATCTTCACTGCTTTCTCAGATAGTTTAGAGAATAGCTTGATTGGAAGTATAGTACCTGGGACACAAACCAGCATCCAAAGAAGATTCCAGAATCACAGGCAAAGGGTTGACCTGTGACACCATAATCCTGCCCCAATTTTATTTACTGCTTTTGAAGAATCAACTTTTGACTTTGTTTATTTTCTGCTTTATTTTTCTGTTTTCTATATCATTAATGCATGCTCTAATCTTTTAAATTCGTTTTTTTCTTATGGTGGATTCATACCAAAATTGTCCCATTTTTTAGTTTAGTATACCAACCATATGGGTATTTCAGCTTTCCTTCTGTCTTGATTTCTAGTTTAATTCCATGTTATGTGAGAGCACAATTATTTCCTCTAGTCTGTGATCATTAAGCTTTTGGTTACATTATTTGCCACTTCTCCACAAAGAATCATTTCATTAAGTGTTTTTACATTATGAGTATGTGTGTGCATGTGTGTGTGTGTGTGTATGTGTGGGTGTGTGTGTATTATGATGTATGGCACTCACATATCACAAAAAAACAGAAATTAAGAATTTCTATTTAATGAAAATTCATTTCATCATTGGCTTGATTTTGATCTTTGTCAAATATTGTCAAAGTTATCAAGTATTCTGGTTCAAAAGAGAATTAAAACATGAGATTTTGAATGATGTAACATAAATCAGATGTCACTGGTATGAATATAAAACATAGAACAGGACTTCTGAAACAAAGGGAAGTGTTACTACAGGGTCATTTTGATTTCTGTCTACTGGGAATCCAGGTACTTTATGGGTCAGAAAACAGTTTGTAATGAAATTTATTATATTGGATCTATTGTGCTGATGTGCACATTTTCATAAAACTTCTTTTGATAAAAAATATATATTTTAAATCAAAAGAAATTTTATATATAGTTTTATATATAGTATACAACTATATATATAACTTCTTTTAATTTAAAATATATAAATATAGTCTGTATATACAAAAGAAGCTGTATATATATGTATATATGTATATATATGTATATGTATATATATGTGTATATATATATGTATATATATATATATATGTATATATATCTTTTTATTTATTTGAAAGGCAGAATGACAAACAAAGAGGGAGGAGAGAGGAGATCCTTCACAGCTAACTGCAAAATTGGCCATAATGGCCTGGCCTAATCTGCCCTGTGCCAGGAGTCATGAACTCCACTATGAACCCTATGCCAGACAGCTTAACACTTTACTGCAACATATTCCTTAATCCTCTTAGCAGTCCTATGACCTAGAATCGATTGCATCCTTATTTTTAAAAGTCTTAAAACATTGAGTGATTTGTGTAAGGTCATCACTTTATAAGGAATAGAGATGGTAAGGAATTGTATTTCTGACTTCTGAATGAAGATAGAATCACTACACATGGATGTCAGTCTTCCCAAGCCTAGTAAGTGTATATGCACGGCAATAGTAGATCTTTCTTCAGCGGTTTGTAGGGAGGCATCAAAAGGCAACATAAAGTTTGAAACTGAAGCACTATTGTGAATCTGGTAATAGTTTGATTTTGATATGCTGAAATAACAAAATTTCATGCTTCATTAAAAATGTTTGATAGGCAAAAAGAGACAAAAAAACCTCCCATTTGCTGGCTTATTCTCAGTAAATCCTCAATGACAGAGCAAGACTAGCCCAAGCCAGGTGCTAGGAGAATTCAATCAAAGTCTCCCAGTTAGGCGGCAAGAATTCAATTACTAAAATCACCCCCATGCCTCCCAGGGTCTGCATTGGCAGGAAGCTGAGACCATACTGAGCTGGAGCAAGGAACCTTGACTTTCTGACATGTAATGCTAGAATCTTAAACAGAGCCTAAATTGCTAACCCAAATTCCCTCCCCCTTTATTGTTTACTTTAAATTTGTACAGCTTGTTGTGTATGAATTATACTTTAATAAAGTTACTTTGCAATCTTTTTAGTATCCGTCCTATTAAAATACTCTTAGTGGGAGGGGTATTTAATTCCACCAGTGTTGAACTCTGCCTGTACCTAGTATTCCCAGAATATAGTAATGGCTATAAAATTTTCTCAGTCCTTCGTTTTCCCAAACGTCCTCACTTTATCTCTTCTATGAAAAACCAGGACTACCGTGCTCTGTTATTTTACAAAAAAATAACGTTTTCAAAATTCCTTGTGACTCCCGTGAGACTCATGGATGATTCCCTTGTTTGCCCACAAGCAGGAGGAACTTATTATTTTTTAGCTGTTCCTCATTAATTATCACGTTCTTTAATGCAATAGCCTGAATAATACCATCTCCTAATTGCTCACTACTTCCTGTCTTTGTCAGTACCCAGAGAGATTTATTGGTTTCAATACACCGTATATATTTCTGATTTAACATTGTGCCTAGAGGAAAGCAGGTGCTTCGTTGGACTCAGAAAGCAGTAATATTAGGGTTCTGGCCAGTTACCAGCTGTTTACAAATCCCTGTGAGCACCTTTGATTGTTCAGACATTGAGAAACATTTTAATCATCTTTGGAGGCCGGTTGTTTCTCATTATTCTACATTTTCCCTTCATCTTTTCTCTTAGTCTTTGTGTACTGTATTGAGGAAAGAAATCAGAGCAGGATTTGGAAATCAGCATGCTGAGTCTTCTCTATTTTACTTGGGGTAACCTGGAGGAAGAAAGTAAAGAATGGACAAAATGTGTACCCCTTTTGTTGCATTGATGAATGTAAGTCAACTAGTTAATCAAATAGAAATACTCAGATATCCTAATTTTAATGGAAAAAAAACCATAAATGGAACTTAGAAATGGGAACAACAGCTGCTTGTTTTGTTTCCTGGTCTATTATATGCAGCTAAGCTTCCTCTGTACAAGGGGCATCATCTCAGGTGAGAGTGATCTCCAATGCCCAATGTGCCTATCAGGAAATAATAAAATTATATTTCTTTTTGAAAAAAAATCCCTGGTCCTTTCTCAATGGCAGAAGTGAATATCCTGGGGCAGACATCCCATGAATGGTTCATGATTATTTTGCTTTCACACTTCTATTCGTTCATATGTCCAGTAACATTACATCTAGTGCTTTGAGACAAGAATACTTCTGTTCCAAAAATTTTTCCTCTCATCAAACCACATTATTTTCTCCTCCTGACAATTAACAGCTTTGGGAATTAAAGAAAACTCACAGTAGCTACAGCGACTTTCTTATTTGTAAGCAGTAAGCTGTAAGCAGCTTTCGTAAGAAAGTAACCTGAAGTTAAGACTTCAGTTTGGCTCTGATTTGTACCTACGAGCAAACCACTCCCTGAAGGAAGAATCCAAAACTGGGGACTGTTTCTGAAGCTAACTTGATGTAACAGAACAGAGAACTTATGAGTAATTCATGATCTCAGCAGTAAAGCTGAGCTGTGAAAGAGAAGAGTCACTGATGACTATCACTTCAAATCAACAGTCTTTTCAATGTGAACTTGGGATAAATACATAAATCAGAAATAGCTAGATGCTCATATTACAACAGAATAATCTGAAATGACTACAAATACCATTGATAGCCACCCTTCATACCAAATAAAAAAGAAGGAATATTTTCAAATTACTAGATTTATTATTTTATATAGTGTAGAGCTAAATAAATTATCACCAAACCACTAGAGTTACATGACACACTGGTTGCTAAGAATTGTAAACACAGATTAAAAGAGTACACTAAATCTCAATGCTTCCACATAATTTTTGTATTTATAGGTAACACAGAACCTACAAAGTGAAAGATTTAATAATCCAACCTGGTACCAATATCTCAATGCATAGCATCTATCAGTGATAAGTAAATACATAAATACAAAGAAAAAAAAAGAGAAAAACCCTTCAACCTGATATTAAACGGAAAAATAGTTAAAAGTAACAGTGACAACCATGCCAGGAGTAATAATAAATGTGGGTCACCATAATTGTATTTGATTCCAACTAACAGAACCTCAGCCATGTCCCATAAATCCAGGCTCCCACATAAACGAGGTCTGTTCATGGCTTTGCAGATATTTAAATAAGTTTGAAATGACTCTTCTGTATTTGAATCTCTTGTGGCAGTTACTATTTTTCAAAATAAAAAAGCAATTTAGTAAGTTGGATATTCTTGTCTCCTAAACTTGGCCACCTGAAGGCTGGCTCATATTTTTTCTAAACAAAAATGTAACTTATCTTGCTAAAAATGTATTCATTTGAAAGACAGACAGACACGAGAGAGAGAGAGAGAGAGAGAGAGAGAGAGAGAGAGAGAGAGAGCGCGCGAGCGCGAGCGCGAGCTGGCTCCATTCTGCTGATTCACCATTCTGCTGATTCACTCCACAAATGCCTCCAAGAGCTGAGGAACTGGAGGCAGACAATCCAGGTCTCCCATGTTGGTTACAGGGGTCTAGTGACTTCATCCATCACTGTGGCCTCACAGGGTCTACATCACCAGGAGCTTGAGTCAAGACCCAGGCATTCCCATATGGGACATGGACATCATAATCACTGGATTAACACTACATTTTTTCCTTTACCAATGTCCATATTTTGTTAGACTATAACTATTTTTAAACTTTGGACTCATCCTGTTTATTTTTTGTTCCCTTTTTTTATTTCAGAATAGTTCTAAATTATAAAATTTGTGAAGCAGTAGTATCAAGAGATCCCATATACCACATGTTCAGTTTCCCATATTATCAACATGCAATTTTACAGGATATATTCGCCAAAATTAACAACCATATCCAGCTTCCCTTAGTATTTTATCCAAACTTTTTCTATTGCTGCCATCCCTCCCAGCCTGTAGGAATTAACATTCTGTGCTCACAATAGCTTTTTTTTAAGCTCCCACATATGAAGGAGGACATATGGTCTTTCTGTGCCTGACATTTCATTTAACACAATGCTGTCCAACTCTATCCGTTTTACTGCAAGTGACAGGATTTCATTTTTTAAAGGTTGATAGTATTCTGTGTATACATGAAACATATTTTCTTTATCCAGCTATCCGATGATGAACACCATGGCTGATTTGTGTGAACAGTGGTACATTAAACACGATGGAGCAGGTATCACTTCAATACAACGATTTCATGTCTTCTTGTTGCATACCCAGTATCCAGATTGCTGGATCATGTGGCTGCTCAAATTTTGTTTTCTTTTTGATACATTTCCATCCTGTTTTACCTGGTTGTTGTACTAATTTACGTTTCCACCAACAACATCCAAAAGATATCCTTTCTCACATTCTCACATCCTTGGTGGCCTTTTTGCTCTCTGTACTTCTGATAATAGCTATTTTAACAGGGATGAGCTGACACTCTTCAGGGGTTTAATCTACAGTTAACTGAGGGTTAGTGGTATTGAGAATGTATATATATATATATATATATATATATATATATATATACATATGTGTGTGTGATGATACATATATCACTGTAGTTTTTTCTACTGAGACCTCTATATTCAGCTCATTTCTCACCTGGATTTTTATTGTTGTTGTTACTGAGTTTTTTGAATCTTGGTACATTTTTGGAGTTAGTTCTGTGTTAGAGAAGTTAATTTGTGGACATTTAATCTCATTGTATCCAGTGTGTCCGTCTTGACACTACTAGTTCTTCTCTTGACTGTGCAGAAGTGTCTGAGTTTGTTACAACCCCATAGGTCTAGTTTCCATTTTGTTGCCTGCTTTTGGGATCTTGTCCATGAAATCATGGACTACACTCATGTCCTGACATGTTTCTCCCACATTTCCTTCTAGCAATTCCTTCTTTTCTTTTATAGATGTTTCTGTTTCTGAGTGAATATCTGATACTCAGTGAGCAGCAGTTTTCTCTTTTAACTTCATCATTCTCATTTTCTAAATATCCCTTTGACAAAAACTGAGAAAGTTTCCCTGAATTTGAACCCTATGTGCCATACTTGTCACTGACCTGAACTAACAGCTAACTTGTTCACTTGTTCAGAACTTACCATATTTAATTCTGACAACAGCTGTATGAGATGGGTACTCTCATTACTTCCTTCAACTGATAAGAATGAAATTTCCATCTACAAAAAATCCCAGGAAAGCTAAGTAGCTGTCCTGAAATTACTCACCTCCTTAATAGTCAACCGAGTATCTAACTCAGATTTTTCTGAGTTCACTCTGATATCCTTTATTACCTGCTCTATGTGAATAACAAACTCAGAGAATCCCTATACGCCTGCTTGACTAACAAGATAATTTATATGTCCCAAGTATACATAGGAAACCAATGTATACTGTTTAATCTGGTTCATAATGAAACACACATTTTCCATACTTCCTGCTTTATGATAAATCATAAAGATTAGATCTTTTATTAATAAGGATAGAGCAGCTTTAAAAAGACACTATAAACTGCTAAATACTAAAATGAAAATAGACATGAGATGGCTGAATAGTACCCTATAGCCATTTTAAGGTGTATAGAACCTGGCTGTATATAAACTAAAATTGAAATGTCAATAAAATAGTCACAGGATGTGGCTAAGAACTTGCATTTTTTAGCATATTGGTTACTCAATATCATGTCAATGAATTCCATAATGTTGTAAATTGTTGTTGATGTTATGTTGGGGCTTTTAATTGATAGGGATGATATTCTGCCAGCTCTGCCTTCAGACCAAAGATGGTCTCCCCAAGAAACCCTTGAATTTATCTGGACAATAAGATGCTGGACTCTATGCTTGGTATATGTTTGTAATGAAAGAATCTTGACTGAATTTGAACTGTAATACTGCAACAAGGTGGAGGAATCCACCATGGGGGGGAGGGTAAGGGAAGGGGTTTAGGGAATCCCAGTGCCTATGAAACTGTGTCACATGATGCAATGTAATTAATAACAATTAAAAACAGAAAAGAAACACATTTCTTGAATTGTACTTCAGAAAAAAATCTCCTTAGCACTTTATGAAACATCCTTTAAGTATCAGGACAGCTATAAATTAATTTTTTGATGATTACCTGCTGCAAACTACTATTTCAAATATCTCACTAAAGGATACTTCTCTGATTTCTTTCCTAGCAAAGCAAGATCAGTAGCAGCCAGCACTTCTAATGTCTCCTGGTATTTCCCCAACTCCCAGCCATGTAGCGCTCTAGGATAAACTGTGACACTACTTAACAGATAGTTGCTGGATATCAGATGTTAATCCTCTCAAGAGCACAGAAAGCAAAGTGGAGATGACAGCTCTTCGTCCCTTGTTAATCACTGCACATTTTGTTTCTGACCAGTATTCTTCGTTTGGTTTTGTTTCTCATCATCCTATCTCTAGTACACGGATAATTCTGGCTTTCCATAGGTATGCTTTATCCTGTGCATTCTCTTCATCTACACATTGATAATGAATCTCTGGATCTTAAAAAGCAAAAGATCAAATACACGTTACAAGTTAAACAGGCCCCAGATAGATTGATCTTTGGCTGTAGAAACAGAGCTGGTTTCTAACTAAGCTGAAGAGCAGGGTGTTTTAGAATGAAGGTGGGGGGAAGGGAATGAAAGCAGGACTGAGGAACTCCAACTGAGGTGGCTGGTGCTGAAGACAGTCTGCTGTAATTACTGGGGAGAACCAAAGGAGCAAATTTTTTCACATCTTCCCAATTGCACTTCTAAATTGCATTTCACTGAAGACTGGGAACTAGAAATACAGACAGCTCTGTGTTCAGGGATAAACCTGGGCCTGTGCAGTACTGTCAGCCTCATCCTGTCTTGAGTTCTACAAAGTTTGCTCATACCTGAAGGGCATTTAAGTTGAGAAAACTGGCATAGTCTGAATTCTTGCACACTATGTCATGTCTGGGCTCAGGCCACTGTCTGATATGGTCAACAGGTGCTCCAGGTTCTCATAGTGAAGAAAAACCCTCAGTGAGTACATTGATTTCCTTAAAGTATAACTTACACATAGACTTAAAGTTGATTTTCTGGTGCTTAATAGCACTAATTCATGATCCAATCACAAATGTGAGAAAATGGGTCCTAGCTAGGCAGATGGTATACCTCCTGAGAGAGCAAATAAGCCTAACAAGCTCAAAACAAATGTTTTCTATATGCCATGCTAAGTTCCTGTCCATGCCCAATGATTTGGAAGTAACACAATCATTGACCTAACACACAGAATATTTCTTTATTATCCGTTGTTCCTTTTTGGTTTCTATAAAGTCCACTTATATCACATTACAATCATTAGGTAAATAGCTAGCTGTTCTCAGGATTGTGCAGAATGACTAGAACTTTACCAAGAAACAAATTTAAAAATTAAAAGTGCCAATGTCCATAAAATGTTTGAGTTTTAAACAGGCCATGAGAACACTTAGCTCAACTTATTTTATAAACATGCATAACATGAAGATGTCCAATCCTCATTCTTCAAAACTGCTTTTGTTATTTTATTTTTATTGGAAAGTCAGATATACAGAGAGGAGGAGAGACAGAGAGAAAGATCTTCCATCTGATGATTCGCTGCCCAAGTGACCACAACGGCTGGAGCCGAGCTGATTCGAATCCACCTCAGGGTCTCCCATCTGCATGCAAGGTCCCAAGACTTTGGGTCATCCTCCACTGCTTTCCCAGATCACAAGCAGGCAGCTGGATGGGAAGTGGGGCTACCAGTGTTAGAACTGGCACCCATATGGAATCCCAGCACATACGAGGTGAAGACTTTAGCCGCTAGGCTACCAGAAACAGGCCCACAAACTGCATTTTAACAATTTCCTGTGTCAGAGATCTTTTCTTTTCTTTCCTTTTTTTTTTTTTTTTGAGAACTACTTTTATAGTAACTATTTTCCTGTGTTTTCAAAAATATCCCACCTTACTAGTAATAAAGGATTGCCTTTGAGACAAAAAAAAAAAAGTACCTGAATAAAAAAACAAACAGCTGGGTGGTTGTACTAGCTTACTAATAAATGTCATTCTAACAAATCTGTTTTCACACTTTCAGATGTTTCATTTTTTAAATTTCTCAAGCGTCACAGAATCGTGAAAGAACATAAATATAATACATTCTCTACATTTATGTGCAATTTAAAAATATTAAGCAGTATAGTAATGATGCTAATTATGGGAGGTTATTTTTGGGAAGGATTTTTCTCAAATTCAAAAGTAAAGCAAAATTTATTAGTAAAGAATGGAAAAGTCAGCATTAAAATAGAGAAAAGAAAATTATCACGGCTTAGTGTACTATTTCACTTCTGGGATCTTTCAGGACTCTTAAGATTCAAACGTAATTGTGAATGACATGCTTTATTAACATGTCTCCAACAAATGGTTATTTGATCATTTTTGATCATTTTATTTGATCATAACTGATATAACTAATGCATTCATTGAAAGCAAAGCCTAAAATAGCAGAGGTTTTATTAAATCACTTCCCATTGTCTGGGTAAAACATAATATGTGCTTATTTGATCGTCTGCTCTTGTTGTTCCATTACATATTTATTTACATAATGAGAACAGACCAAGAATGTCATGGTTTTTGAAAGTAAGATTTTATAAAAGAATGACTAGAGTAAGTGTGATAAATAATATATATATATTTTTTTAAAGATTTTTTTATTATTATTGGAAAGCTGGATATACAGAGAGGAGGAGAGACAGAGAGGAAGATCTTCCATCCGATGATTCACTCCCCAAGTGAGCCACAATGGGCCGGTGCGCGCCGATCCGAAGCCGGGAACCTGGAACCTCTTCCAGGTCTCCCACGCGGGTGCAGGGTCCCAATGCATTGGACCATCCTCGACTGCTTTCCCAGGCCACAAGCAGGGAGCTGGATGGGAAGTGGAGCTGCCGGGATTAGAACCGGCGCCCATATGGGATCCCGGGGCGTTCAAGGCGAGGACTTTAGCCGCTAGGCCACGCCGCCAGGCCCAGATAAATAATATATTAAGAAGAAAACAGGCTCAGTTATTTCTTTGAGAAGTTGCTAGCAAAAATATATTTATATCAAGATAAGTAAATGAAATGAATTTATATTATAAATTATAAAATCCATAATAACAAAAAATCATATTATGAAATATCTGCTTCATCAACTTCAGTGCTGACATAACAAGTCATTTCTGATGGTCATTAAAAGTACAAATCTACACCAGGCAATATTAGATTATCTTTATTGATTTCTGTCAATAGATTCATTTTGGAGGCTTAATTCGTACTTGGCAACAACTTCATATTGATAATTCATTCATTTTCAAATGAAAACATGGTTAAAAGGCGCTGATCTGAATAAATGATTTTATGTTTTTAACATTACATAACAAATGCTACTTTATTATAAGATTTTTAAGGATTGAAACTTTAGTTGAGGAATTTACTTCTAACAGCAAAAGTAGTTTCCCTTCTACTGATGTCTCTGTCACAAACAGTAGAAGAAAGGGAAAAATAAAGTGTTTCCTGCTATATGGTTCCTTGCAAAGCTTTCACAGCAGTGACAGACCTGTTTGAGCTGTTTGCTTAGACTTCAGTTTGTCCACCCTTTATTGGGTAAATGAATATCTAGTCTTGCACACATATATCCCCTGTTGTCTGGCTTTGGCATCTAAAAATATCTATTTTCCAACATTCATTTATTTTCTATTTTATTATATGAGAAAAGGACTAGTGCACCTTTGGGCAATGGCCACCTGATATCAACCTGGAGGTCTGATGTGGCACAAGCTCTGACGTTTTTACCAGGTGGTATTTGAGTTTTTGAGTTTATATATGAATTATTCCTAGCTCATCTTGTACTTTTCCCATCCCAACTCTGGAACCAGCCCTGAGCCATGAGCTGTGAGTCTAGGTAGTGACAATGGTTTTGGAGCTCAGGACCTGGACATTATTTTACTCCTCACTTTCGAAATGAAAATGACTGAGCTTACAGTCTTGTATCTCCTAATCACCAAAGCAGCACCCTCCGACCTAGTGTTCTGCTATCTTTTCTCTTTTACTTAAGATCAATTCAATGATTCAGTTAGCAGCAAGTGAGACAATACATCACTAATTTGGGAGGTGTTGGGGCATAGAGAGTAAAGCTGCCGCCTGTAATGCTGGTATTCCAATGCATACCTCTTCACATCCCAGCTTCTCTACTTCTGGTCCAGCTCCTTGCTAAAGGACAGGAAAAGAGCAGAACCTGGGCCAAGTGCCTGGGTCCATGCCACCCTCACGGGAGACCGACTGAAGCTTACAGCTTCCTCCTGCCCCAGTACTGGCTGTTGTGTGTGCCATCTAAGGAGGAAAACAGTCGATGCAGGATCTCTCTGTGGTTCCCTGTCTTTTTATAACTCTGATTTACAAAATAAATGAATCATTATATGTATGTATCATCTATATGACTTTAAGGATTTTATACTATGTAAGAAATTCACTTTGTACTTTAAATTTTAAAATAAAACAAATAATAAATGAATGCAGAAACAAAAAGAAGAAACAAGGAGGGAGAGAGGGAGAAAGATAAATCTAGAGCTTCACTTCACAATGCAGACTTATGGCATAAGAGGCCGGTATGGTGGCTTAATAGCCTAATCTTCCGATGCTAGTGCTGACATCCCATATGGGCACCAGTTCGTGTTCCAGCTGCAGCACTTTGATCCAAATCCCTGCTTTGGCCTGGGTATGCAGAGGAGATGGCTGATGTCTTTGGGACCCTGAACCACGTGGGAGACCCAAAAGAAGCTCCTGGTCCCTGACTTTGGTTTGGCTTGGCTTTGGCCATTACGGCCATTTGGTGAGTAAACCATCAGATGGAAGATCTGTCTCTCCTTCTCTCTGTAAATCTGCCTTTCAAATAAAGATAATTTTTTCTGCCTCACCTGCACAATGTCTATTTCTCAATTTCAGAGTCATTCTCTCCGAGCGGTCTCCTTTGACAGACATCATGGCAGATACTAAAAATCCAGTGTTTCCTTTGAATGACAGCAAAGAGGCTCAGCAGCACTTTACAGAATTTAGGAGCTTGCTCCATATAAATCTAAGCTTAAACAATAAATAATAAATGTTCCTTAAGATTATATCATTGGAATTGAATCTATGAACTACACCAAATCTGTTATCACTATTCCATTAGCATGCAAAAATAAAGTATCACCATACATATATATATATGTGTGTGTGTATATATATATATATGTATATATATATATATATCTCCAGTAGTCAGAGGCTCAGGATGAAGCAGGAAGCAGGAAGCAATCCTGAACAATGAATTCACTCATACTTCTATTTTAACCTGCTGGGCAGAGGAAAATTTAATAAAATACAAATATTGGGTCATCAGAGGTTGTCTTCCAGTATGAATAGGTAAACATTTATCTTTCAGGATTCACACTTTAGCCATAACAGTGATCGTTTTAAGTTTGTTTTACAGAGAGTAATTTCTAGCTTTGTTTTTCCTAAACAATGCCTTACTGAAAACTTCTTCATATTTCTTGAGGACAAATGAAACCATGACTTCTGAAAACAGATATTGTTCTGGTATTTATCAAAAGAAAAAAAATAGATATTGTTTTAAGTCACATGGCTAGGGAAAAGCAATGGCTTAGTAGTTAATGGTTGCATGACTAAAGATATCTCCTTTAAAGAACAAAATTCCATGATCGGGAGGTGGGCGGGGCTAGTGCTGTGACACAGTTGTTAAAGCCAACTCCTGTGATGCCAGATCCCCATATGGATAATGGGTTCAAATCCTGACTGCTCCATTTCAGTCCTATTCCCTACTAATTTGCCTGGAAAAACAGCAGAAGATGGCCCAACTGCATGTCCCCTGCACTCCTGTGGGAGACCTAGGGGAAACTCTGGCTCCTAGCTTTGGGCTGATCCAGTTCTGGCTGTTGCAACCACTTGGAGAGAGAGGTCAAGGAGGCAAGACCTTCATCTCCTACTCTCCTCTCTCCTCCTGCAGCTTTGCCTTTCAAATAAACAAAGAAATAAAAAAAAATCCAAAAAGAATAACATTTTGCTGTTTTTTTTTCCCTAGAGTGAAGGGACTATGCCTCTCGATTGCATACTCTCTGGAGAACTATCAAATGATGACCGTGTCCTTATCCTGCCATGGATGAGCACAGCATCTAAGTCAGACCAATGCCACACTCTTGCTAGAAAATCATTCGTATCTAGAAGGGGAGTATCTAACTTTAGATGATAATCAAATACATAATTCCTGCTTTTGATATGTGACTTGATATGTCAAAACAAATTAAATACCTTGAACAATGATTTTTCTTTAAAAAAGATGAGAAACAATTTGCATCCAACGTAAAATTCATTTTGCTAGATTTTGAATATGCAGACCAAAGATAAAAGAAAATAAGTGATTTCACCTCAGCAGCATGTCACCGTCAAGGCTGCCAACCAGTTCTGACTATGGGAGGCGTCAAGCTGACCTCACTTTCTATGACTCAGATCTTTATTTTTTCCTTCTCTTTTGTGGGCCTTTCTATACTTCCAACAGATCCTTGTCTTCCATTTCAAAGAACCTGTATAATTTTGTGAGACCAATGGCAAGGCATGCTTGGCTATGTGTAGAACTCTAGTGGGCATGTTTGAGTTTGAAGGCAGTTTCCTATGTCTTTGCACACACCTGTTCTGCCATCAGGTTTATCTTTTTGCCTGCAGTATCTTCCCATGATCACCTATAGCCATGCTTACACATACTCAGAACTTCTCCAAGTTTCCTCTACCTGATCTCCTCTTCAGAATCTGTATTCTGGAGGAAATTTGATATATTAACTTGGACATTATAGTAGGAAATTTTAATTTTTTCTTTTTTTAAAACACTGTGAAGAGCAAACAGAATAACTACAGGATGCAAAGATTTGAAAAGGAGATGTGAGGAGGGAAAAGTAGCTTTTATCAACTCTTTAAACCAAGCTGTTGCTTCAGATCTCAGTCACATGGAAAATGAAATTACATGAACATTCATGAAGGCAGAAGTAGATGCGACATTTTTTAAACAGCTAGCATGGCAGTTGTAACAATGACAACAACAAGAGCCCAACTATTTATGGAGTTGATTTTGAAGGGCTGGTGGGGTTGGCGGGGGCGGGGGGGGGGGGGAGTTTCACAACAGTGACCGCTAGCCAAGTTGTTTCACAGCAGAAAACATGATCAGCCTTCTGAGCCTGCTGACCAGCAGAAAATGTATCAGCTACCAGGGTCTGTGTGGTTGTCATAGAAACATAAATAACAGTATAGAACTTAACACATTATTCAACCTGTTTACTGGGACTTTCTTACATTCCAAAACAGGCACCTAGACAAAAATACTGCATGTTCTCCTATGTGAAATTTAAAAGCATCAAATTCAAGGAACTATTGAGTAAAATGATGATGACCAGGGACTGCAAGTAAGGCTGGGAAGGGTACAGAGTGTACACTAAACAAGAAGGGCAGCACTGCAAGGCTGATCCACAGCACAGCTACTGCAGTTATTGAAGATGTGTTCCACCCTGAGACATGCCTGTGAGAATATTTCATTTTATGAAATACTATCACCAAAGAAGTGACAACTATGGGAGACAACAGCTGCAATTTCCTGAATTAAATCATTCTACTCTGTACAAACATATTGAAGTCTGACATTGGACCTCACAAACAGATATACAAAAAATAAACAAAATAAAATGAGAATAGAAAGCAGCATGAGAGACAAAGTTAAGGACTTCAGAGAGGGTCCTACAGTTCCAGGTGGATCTGTGAAATGCATGCAGAGCCCAGGAAAGGGATCTGGCAGGACACAGAAATCCTCAGGGCAGTGCCTGACAGGCTCCTTCTCCCTTGCATTGTCAAGTTTTTCCTTTAAAAAGGAAGAAAGCAAAAAAAGGACTGCTGCAGTGGTAAAAAGGCCTCCAAGGATTTGCAGGTCTCAGAACTCATTCCAAGAAGGCTCAGTTCTTTTCAGCTGGACCTGAGCCCTGCCTATCACACTCCTGCTACCCTGAAGGCTGTGAGGGAAATAACCCCAACTAATAATAAAAATATTAGCTCCGTATGATAGAACGAGAACTTTTTTTTAGTTTCAAAAGAAAAAAAAATGACATTTTATACACATACTCACACACTGTCTGGACTCAAAGGAAACTTTTAATCTCTTTTCCAAAATGGCAAAACCTTTAGTGAGGTACAGCTCTGCTGCACACACAGGCCTCCTGAGAGACTCCGTGTCCCAGGCAGCTGCAGCTGGCTATGTACCTCCACACCGGTACCCAATGCACCCGGATCCACAGGAGAGGATGCTTCTACATTAAAAAATAATAATGATTGCAGTATGTTGGCTGCAACACAAGCATGGACATTTTTATTGATTGGAGAATTCTGTCTTACATTTAAGTGACCAGAATTTAATGGAGCAGAGAATGAAATAGCTCCACAGAAGAGAAAAATGTTAAAGTCTCTAGGAGATAAAAAATAGATTGCTTTGTAAGTATATCCTTTGATGTGTCACACTTGCCAAAAGACACAGTTACCTGTACATACCCAAGATTCCTTGTCTTTTATCATTTTTTTTTTTCTTTTACCCTATGTTAGCACCGTGCACATAGGAAAAGCCCACTCACTTCCTGGTTTGAGCACTGATTGAGCAGCTCTTGTGCCCCAGTTCATGTCCGCTCTGAGACAACAACACAGTCCTTGCCTGCTCTCCTCAGCCAAAGGATGCAAACACCTGATTGGATGAGTTAACAAGAAAAATGACAGCAGTTTAAGCATCAAGTGCCTTGTGGACTGTGATATGAACTGAGTGCAACAGGACACAAAGAAAGGAGTGCCTCAGGAGTCAACTCAGCTGAGCGAGAAGTGTTGTTCTCTGTTTTACACTATAAAATTCATTAAGCCATGGCTGCATTAGGAAAGCATTTGTATTTAAAAGGAGGCAATGATTTTGGAGAATTTTCATGGTACACGTCAGATAAAAGTCCATAAACAAGCTGCAACACAGCCTCCAGCAATTCAGAGTTTCATGAAATCCTAGAAGGCAATTGCTTGGCTTGCAACACTAACACACAGAAACTCTCCATGGCAAATTATTTCAGGAGTGCCTGTGTCTGGTCCATGTTTGTGCATCCTAAAATAATTCACTGTTGTCTAAAAAGCCATATTGGATATCCCCTGGTTCAACTAAGTTTTTCCTCCTGTTAAATGTGAAAATTGACAAGAAGTAGACTACTTTATTCTGCCACAAAAGTATTTTCCTGTATCTTTTTTTTTGTTGGTCATTTTTTTCATTTTAATAATCATGTTTACAGTAACAGTCACTTGATGAATTTTTTCGTTGTCTTTAACCTTAGCTAAACTCAAAACACAGTTTTCTGCATGGTTTGAACCAGACAGCTCTTGGCACCGCAGAGCTGCCTCACAGCTAGCACAGATCACAGGAGACTCACTGTCTCCATATCCACCAGACACAGAACGGAACACCCACACACCAGTTTTCAGGGGGGAGGGGGGATAATTAACAAGGAATGCCGGCGGCCCAGGGCGGCCCAGCAGTGCATCAGAGACTCAAGCTGGAGGTTTCCAGAGGAGAAGGTCAGGGTAACTGGGGCAAGATCCAAAGTTGGGAATGGTTCGTCCTGTTGGAAAGGGCTGCCTGGAGGAGCCGGGGGGCAGGTTGGGGCTGTAGGCCTTCGCGAAAGAGAATGGAGCGAGTCAGGAAGACAACAGTCCCCGAAAGAGCGCTGGGCATTGAAAGAAACCCCTTGAGGGGTCACCCCGATGTTCATAATCTTAGAAGCTCAGAAGTAAAAGAAATCTCTAAGCAGGTGGCCCACCTAGCAGCTCCCTGAAAGCCTACTCGACCAGCGCACCTGTGCACCCTCCGCATGAGCTCCAACTGTCTGCACCTGGCTCCAGAAACAGTTCTGAGAACAGAGCAGGGCCAACAGAGAGACACGACCTTCCCATCCTCCAACGCCGTGTTCCTCGAGTTCACCGGGTGGGTGAGGGGACATGGGGCTCATTGTCAATTTCTCTGCCTAACTTTGATGTGTCTTATGGAACAGGACATGTCGGAGTGTGAGTTAAGTAGCATATTCTCCAGTCCTCACGATAAGAAATTGGCAGGAGTTCTCTAGGGAGCAGTTCATACTGGGAGAGCTATTGATGTTAGAAGAAAGCCTTAAACGTTATCGCTCATCCTGAAGGTATTAAGGGATTGTTAACACAACAGGGCAGAATACACAGTTCTATGGTTGAATGCTTCAGTTTGAAGGACCCAAGTGCAGGGCCACTGAATAATTTTGTCGCAGAAGATTTATTTTCATGGCACAGAGAGGGCATGGAGGCATTAACTGGCCCCAGTGGCTGGGAACCCAGAGCAGATGGTGTAAAAGTGGATGGTCAGACTAATTTATGTGTCTTGTCTTCTACCTGGTGGCTGTGGCTGGGACTGCAGCCGATCCAAAGCCCAGCCCAGCCAGTGAGGTATATGTTTCCAATCTGGCAAACTCACTCTGCCTATCAAAATGTCATTTTGAGTTCTATGAGAAGCTCCGGAAAATTTGCATTAGGAGCTACAATTTTCCCTTTTTCTTAAGTTTCCCTTAAGAGAGAGCACCGTGAGTGCCTTAAAATTAGCGACCGTCCCTACTAGGAGGGGAAAGTCTTTTTTCTTCATGAGTAAAACAGAAAGTTGCTAATAACCCGCAGTCAGAAATTATGATTTCTACTAAGCACTTAAAAGGTGTCTGAGACCTGCTCTTCTTTCTTGAAAGTACTTAGTCTACAGGGCGAAGGGTTCTACCAGCTGAGTTCCAAGGAGCCCAGAAGCCCAGTCCTAGGATGAATCTTTTCCTGAATCTGAGCTTACAAAATTGGCTCCCGATAGGATCTCCAGAGGTTGCGTGATAGGCATAGGGACACTCGTCTGGCACAGATGGAGGACATGAGGGACACAGACACTCCACCCTACCTTCCTCTGCGCATTCCCGCAGGAAGGCTGCACCGTACTCAAAGAACTCTCCCCGAGGGTCTGCTATGGACATGGAAACTGATGGTTTCAATTGGAAAAAAAAAAAAAAAAAAAACAACCAGACACACACAACCTGCTCCCTCTGCTCCCCGGCTTTCCCCAAGCCCTGTCTCTCCCAGATGAGCCAAGATTGCCTTTTAGTGCTACAAGTTAGACAACACTCAACCAAGCCAACGTTCCCAACAAGAGAGATCCAGTTGATCCTGTACATGCCCAGATCACCAGAGATCAAGAGGGGTGACACTCACCTCTGGTAAGAAGCCTTCCGTTGGGTTCTACCACAGCTAAAATCCCAACGCGGGACGCCCGGCATGTCTGCGCCTCTTGCTTAGTAGCCGAGAGGGTGCAGCTGGCGTCCCTGATTACAGGGAGGGTGTATTTAAGCCTGGACCGCCCCACCTCAGGGCCTTGAGCTGTGCTCTCAGCTGTTGCCTTTTAAGAGCACCACGGGGCCAGGCTGGGCAAGGCGTGGCGGTGGGGGTGAGGTGGTAGAGAGCAGCGTGTCTCCTCCCTCCACGGGTCAGCCTTTCCAGCCCCACAAAGAGAACGGCTGGAAAGCAACGCTGGCTGAGTAAGCACCCCCAGTAAAAGTGGTACCACCGTGCAAGTAGAAAGACACGGTTAGGTTTGGCATTTTAACAAGTGTTCTGAGAAACAAAATCCACTAGTGGGAGACATGACAAGGGCCAAGACCCAGAAACTGCCTGCTTTCTCTGCAGAAAAGGGGGCCATGGTGAAAAGACAGTGACCCCCAAGTAAGTGGCTGTCCTCCGTGGACATACACAAGACACAACATCCCTTTTTGCTCATCCCACCCACCCGCCTCCCTTGCACAGGCCCCACCCCAGTCCCTTTTTGCCCTCCACCTTGCTCTGGGTGCCCACCACCCCACTCGCCCCAAGTAACCTATGTTCATTTATTTTCCTGACATCCCAGCTTGTCAGTCCCCTTGTCGTACGATGCGGCACTACACACGCTCTCAACACTATAATATAGCAGACCCCGTTACCTTAGCGGCCTGACTGCATGCATGTAAATGGGGAGAGGGGATCAAATCAATGAGGGTTATACTTAAACAGAAAACAAAGCAATATGCGTAAAGCTAGGCAAGCGAGCTTAACATTGGAGAAACATAAGGCTTGAGGCTTATTGATTCTTTAGGTCGCAACTGTTTGGATTCGCTTTCCTTCTTAAATATCGATGTACCATTTTGGCTTCGGAAAAATCTCTTCTTGCTTCAGCCCCCCTGGTTGGCCAGAGGTGGCTTAACTCAGGGATGTGATATTAGAACGGCCTCCAGGGGGCGCCACGATGCGCTTGCTGGCAGAGAGGACCACCTCATTCACTTGAGTGCCGGAAAGGCTAAATCCTGACTGATGGAGATTCCTCACAGGAGGGGTCGGCCACGTGGGAGAGCCGCGGCTAGAGCCTGCAGGGGTGCCCCCCTTGGGGGTGGTGGTCAGGTCAAACACGGGCCCATCGTACATGCCCCTGGGGACCGCATGCAGGTCTGCCATCTTCCTCCTGGCTTTGATGCGCCTGTAGAGGTAGTCAGAGAACGGGCCGCAGGGGATGAAGTGGCCGGCCCCCTGGGTCACGTGCAGATTGCTGTCTTCCAGCATGATCTTGCCCTGGCAGATGACAACTAGAGGAGCTGTTATACTCTACCGCCGACTGGTGGTTCTTGGCAGAGACGATCTTCACAGCATCTGGATCCCAGATGACCAGGTCGCTGTCAGAACCCACAGATATTCTTCCTTTGCGGGGATACAGGTTGAAGATCTTGGCAGCGTTCGTGCTTGTTACAGCCACAAACTGGTTTTCATCCATTTTCCCAGTGGCCCCGGCCTTGTCCGAGATGACAGACATCCGCTCCTCCACGCCATTGGTGCCCTCTGGAATAGCTATGAAGTTGTCTTTCCCGATGGCCTTCTGGGCAGTGCTGAAGGTGCAGTGGGCACTGCCTCAGAGTTGCAGATCCCCACTGGCCAGCAAGGAGTTGATGTAGACACCACATTTGAAATAAGCCAGATATACATTGGCTCTTTGTACTCAGTACACTTTGAGTACATCTCCATGATACAGCAGTGAATGGTTCAGGCTCAAAGAAGACATTTTATGTATAGCAGGTGTTTTATCACTAGCATGACTTCAAACAATTATGTTCACTCCAAAAGGTCCCTGGGCTTTGTTAAAGGGCCAAAAATTTCTTTTCACATCACAGGGTTCTTTCTCCAGTGCCAGGGAATTTGCTACAAACCTCATAGACACACATCCAAAGGGCTGGTATCCAGCACCTCCTTCACAAGCAAGCAATGCCTGAATGCATTCATTTATTTAAAAAAAAAATCCTTGGAACTAGAGAATATGCTTACCAGTAGAAATTAAGTGGTGAATGAAGCAGTCCCTAGCCTTTGAACTTTCAAATTATCCTCTTTAAAAAGGAATAGATAACACTTCCATGCTTCCAGACAGGGATTATAGACTTGCTAGAAAGGAAAAAATTCACCTCACCTGGCAATCTGTATAATGCATATCATTCTTTGCCAAAATCTCAGCTGAAAAAAAAAATGATGACCAATGTGATTTATCCTGAATTGGCCTCATTGGACAGTCCTGTGGTAGCAGGAGTTTCTGTGATTTGCCAAAAAGAAAACTGAAACTTTACCTGCAGTCTAACCAAGCTATCCACTTCTGGGAACATATCCAAAACAAATGAAGTATGTATATGAGAAAGGGATTTGTGATCCTGCATTTACAGCAATACAGTTTACAATAGTGAAGGCATGGAAGCATCCTAGACGCCCGTCAAAAGAGGCATGGATAAAGAAATTGTGGTACATCTACTTAATGGAATACTAATCTGCTACTAAAAAGAATGAAATTCCACCATTTGCAACCAAAGGTCCTAATCAGAGATTATTATGTTTAGTGAAACAAGTTAATTCTAAAAGGACAGATATCATATGTTCTCTCTGATTTTGTCAACCTTCATACAAAATATACGATTAACAGCTATTTCAATACTATTTTTGTTATATCTCAGAGGGTCTGATATTTCAGTTTGTATTTTCATTCATTTAAAAAATTGTATTTGTTATTAATTTCCTTAGTGACTCATAGGTCACACAATAGCACTGTTTGCTTCAAGAAGGTCTTTGCTTTTTCATTTCTTCAGTGACACATTGGTCATTCAGTAGCATATTATTTAACTCCATATTGTTGTAAATTTTTCATTTTTTCTCTCTTGTTGATTTTGTTTATGGGTTTTCATTTAAGGGGATGTATAGTAACTGTGCAATACAGACTATCACATACAGATTGTGGAGATACAACATAGTGTACATCTCTACTTACAAGCCAAAGATGGACTCCCAAAGAAACTGTTGACTGTATCTTGACAACAGGATGATGGACTATTTGCCATCATCCATGCCTGCGATGTCAGGATACACTTAAATAGCAGAATGGTAGACATGTGATTGATTGTGAAGGAGAAAGCTATTGTATTGATAAGGGGGAAATCAGTGGCAGGAGTGGGGATTTGGGGAGGGGGTAAGGGAAATCTCAGATCTTATAGAACTGTATCATAGAATAGTAAAATGAATTAAAAAATAGAAAAAGAAAAAGAGATGTGATTATTCAATGCAATAAAACCATGTAAGCATTTGTTTTGTGTTGAAATTAAAATGTAGTTTTAAAAAGTGAGCTTTCTGGCTGCTGATTCCAGTCTCCAAACTATACACTAAAGTATATTTCGAAGAAACCCTGGCATCCAAGCTGGGGGAAGACTGTGGGACACATTCACATTTTAAACTGGTCCACTAAGACTTAACTAGGAATATAGCCATGGTACAGATCTGGCTGTAAAAAAATAAAAAATTACTAAAATATTAATCAAGAGATTTCAGAACCAAGGCAACAGGCTCCCTTCTGGAGGAATTTGGAAGACCACTCCACATTTTTTAAAGGATGTAGCAGGAGAGCTTTGCAACAACGTATTTGGGCCATAGCTCCAGGCAACCCAGAGCAGCTGCAAGGAATGAGCCTGAGTGAAGGTTTTAAACATACCATGAATGAAAGCGTGTGTTGCTTCAGCAGAAAGGAACCTCCCACTCCTCCTCTTCTACACACTGTACACATTCCCCAATCCTGGCCATAAAAGCCCTGACAAACTGCCTCAGAGGAAGGCAGTTTCTGAAGGGAAGAACCTTCTCTGAGTCTCCTTGTCATAAAAAAAAAAATGATGTTTTTCTTTAAGAAACGTTCTCTTGAGGCTGAAAATTAGGTGACACCCTAAGCAGATAGGGCCCTTCTGTTTTGCTAACAATATGCAATAATAGTTCAGGAATGCCTCCAAATACAAATTAGTGTTGATGCCAGAAAACAATGTTTCACATAATCCAAACTGATCAAGCTGAAAGACAGAACTAACTCTGTCCAAATTCCTGAGGATCGTTTTCATGTGTTATTGCCACTTTCTAGGCCTGCAGAGCATATGCTTCTGGAGCATTGAGCCTGTGATGGTAACATGAAAGTGTGCTGTAACAAAGAAGATTCTTTATAAAAAGAAAGGAAGAAGGAGCGAGGGAGGAAAGCATCCACGCGTTTTTGGAATTTGTTCTCTCTATATATTAATGAACTAACATTGTGCTATGACTAAGGATGTTATTGATTAACTTTTATTATTTAAGCCAAACTTGGCACACTATGGGAATGAGACTGCTAGTGAAAATGAAGACAAATCACAAAAAGGTTTAGAAATCAGAAGAGATATGTACTTGACTAAGCAATGGGGAGTTAGAGGCTTTACAAAAGTCATTGTAAAACTGGAAATTTGCAATTCTAAATTTTTAGTAGAGTGAAACAATCTGGAAAAGGAGTCCAAATCTGGGGAATTTCCTACAATTAAAAAAAAAAAGGTGATAGATAACAGGAAGTAGAAAGTAATGGTAGATTAAAAGATTCACTCTCAAGAAACTGAATCCATGGATTTAAATTTAAAATTTTAAAATTGTTTGGAAGTGTAAAACATTTAAGTATATTCTGTTAATTCTCATTTGTATTACCTTTAGGAAGTTACCTATAAAACTGGATTCTATCAATCCAACTGATAGGATGGTGTCAGAGTGCAATACTCTAAGCTTCTCCTGGGGATGACTGCATCACATATCACAGTGTCTAGCTTTGAGTCCCATCTCCATTTCCAATGCAGCTTCCTGCTAACGAGCACCCTAGGAATGCAGCAGATGGTGGTTTAAGTACCTGGATCCTCACTTGCTCATGGCTTTTGCCTGGCCTAGCATAGTCATAGCACTTGAGGGCACATGAGGAATGAAGCTATGGATACAAGGTCTCTCTCTTTCTCCCTTTTCCCTAGATAGATAAATACACAGGTAGATAAATAGATAGATAGATAGATAGATAGATAGATAGATAGATAGATAGATATAAAATAGGATTGATAATGACACCTAAGACTTATGACAATGAACATTAGTGATTTGTAAGTGTTGTATTAGAAGAATGCAAGCTACGTTAAAAAATCTATAAAAGACATAATGGTTTATGACTATTACTACTAGATAAACAGGAAATGTGATAAGATTTTTTGGGAGCATTTATATCCACTATTTTCTTTTATTAAATTTCCAGCTGGAAACCTAAATGAATTTTGGCATTAAGCGTTACTGGATAAAATGCCAACCAGATGGATGAAGGAAAAAGAAACTTTTCATTATATATCACTGTTTTGCTTTAATCTATCGACTATTTAAGAAAAATACATTAAAAACAAAGCAGAAGGAACAATTTGTGATAACATAGGAAAGTAATTAACAAATAACAGATGTGTATATTTGTTGATATAAATTGAGGATAATAATTATAATGAGAGTTTACATTCATTAAGTTCTACTCTATGTTGAGGACTACCCTAAGTTCTTTCATAGACATATATAAATGGGATTAATTCAATAAATTCAGAACTATTAGCCTCATGACATGCATGAGTAGTACTATAACATTTCTAATATTAGTATAAAAATTAACAAATCTTTAAAAAAACTGCTTACTTACTTATCACTAAGTTTACCTAGATTACTGGCAAGAAAACTAAGAAATAAAATCACACAATTTGACAGAATGTCATATTTATATATTAAAATAAAGACGCATATTATTGTATTACATTGTTATATTTAAATAAATCTGTATGTTATATAAGTATTATCATGTATATTATATTTTTATTATCCTATTTATATAAATATATTTCATAACTTTATATACTTATATTAATTAATAAATTTAGATTAAAAGGTAAGTCTGGACAATCATAGTCGGTTCTCTTAGCCATACTGCCTGTGGCAGATATCTCTGTGAGGAAAATGCTCTATGTCAGGGTTCAATGACTGGCCACAGCAGAACAACCTATTGATACACAAGATAGTCAACAGACCATAAGGATGAAGTCAATGTTCTCAGAAAAAAAAAAAGAATAAAAATTAAATACCCCAGATGTCTACAGTATACTCACTTTGAACCTAGAAAATCCTCCTTAATATCCAACTTAAAGGTCACATCAAGAAGCAGAGCCCTTTTCTAATGTTTCCAAAATCCTCAGATTTCCTACTGATCGGTCTACTCTGCACCTGCCAGATGAATTATTGAATTTATGAGGGTGAAGCTAAGCCTGGACTACTGATCAGTGAAATTAGCTGCAACTGGGTGGAAGAATTGCATTGATGAGAACTCCAGCAAATGGCAGCATCACTCAGACGGTTCAGGTCCTGCTGTGAAAACATTACACAGTGGCCTCCAGCTGAATGCCTGGCTCAGGTGAGAAGTCATTTTTGTAACTCTGTAAAACTCTTGAATGATACTTAGAGTCTATCGCTTTTCAGGTTAAAAAGATTAGAATTGGGAAGGAGTGTGGCATATACTGACCTTTGGTTGTCAAAACACCAGTTCACCAAAATCCACTTTTTAGAAAACAATTTCATGGCTTTTAGCTGCTTTAGACAATCACCTAAAATCCCAATTTTACATTTATTTGGCAGTCTGAGCAATCTCTAAGGCAAAGTGTATTAACATTCACATAAACCTCTTTAACCTTAAGTGACAGATGATGACTCAGTGATACTTGCCAGGAGGTGGTGAAGCTTTGAAAGCGCTGAGCTTATCCTCGGCTGGTGGTGAACTGCACACAGTGGACAGCAGCAGCAGCCATAGTCCCTAGAAAGTTTCTGTGATCCATGTGCTTGTATGTTTATTTACACTGTTTAACTCAAGGCATACTAAGATAGATATTATTGTGAAGAGTGGCAGAGTATCTTTAAGACCCTTTGAGTATCATCCATTTTCATGTACCAGTGAAACTGAAAGCTAAAATTCACACATTACAAAAAGTCACCAACCTATTGTGGTAATCTTTTGAGTAAGGTCAAGATTTAACAATGTAATAAAACTTCCAACTGCCACACTAATTTTGAAAGTCTCGAAAACTTGAGTGAAACTTCTTATCAACGCATTTTGATTTTTTTCTTCAGGGTTTAACTGCTGTTGTTATTTTTGATTATGCAAATTACAGGTAGTTTAGCGCCATCATAACTTAGTTTGCAGCAGTTACCTATGTTAATTTAACAATAGAAAGATATTTATGTTTGCATCAACTTATTTTGGAGTGCAATTTTGCAACTCAGTTTTGCATGAATTATGTCCTTTTATAAACAAATATGCGAAACATCATATCCTTATAACAAACAGGCATATGTATTTGCTGCACTCCAAAGTACATTGAACAGGCGACCGATCATTTACCTCTACACGACCTTTCAGGTAAAAGTAAAGGAGCAGGTCTGATATGTGCATGGTGAATAAGACAGGGACACATTATAGCAATTTGCATGAAACACAGAAGTTGTTGATCTGCATGCAACAGAGAAGCTAATAGATATTCATTTAAAAATAAAGTTTGGAGATCTGCAAGTGGAGCAAGGTGCTGCTTGCAACCATTGCATTCCATTTCAGAGTGAGTGTTGGGGGTTCTGTCTGCCCTGCAATCCAGCTTCCTAACAATGTACCTGAAAGGCTGAGACGGTGATTCAGCTGCTTATGTCCAGGCTACATACGCCATAGACTGGAATTCGATTTGTCTGCAAGTGCTCCTTTGACCTAGTCCTGGATGCTGTGGCCATTTAGGGAATAAATCAAAGAATGGGAGACATCTCACTCTCAGTAATAAAACAAGAAATAAAATTTTAAAAATAAGCTTTTTGATAAAGTAGCTTCATATAATGGTGAAATCAAGTTTAAAACAAGTGTTTATAGGACCTCTTAGAATGCTGCATATAAATAACATGTATTATGAACTTGTGATTAGAGAAAATGGTGTAGAATCTTTCACATATGTTTTATTAAGTAGCTATTAACATTTGCAGAAATATGAGTGAGGAAGTGCTTGGTTAGGAAAAACCTTATTGAGAACCTGATCTATAGGAAAGTAAGGCTTCAAAACTGACAATTCTTTTACCACATGGAGTTGTATAAAATTGTAGCTCCAATGAGTTAAATTTCTAAAGAGCCAAAACCAAGACCTATCATAAACTACTGTTTTATTTTGTGGATACTATCAATCAGAAAGCACCAAGAACACACACTCAGGAAAAACATTAGGTTTACTAACTGATACATCAGGAAAGATCACCCTTCATTGAGATCCATGAGGTATCTCAAAAGTGGGTAATTACAGATGAGTACCTACATGGTTTGGGATTCCAGAATTCCTAATTGAAAGAGAATGAATAAAACTAAAAAATAGCCAGAGATTGTATAGGAGGGATATCACTTCCAATTTATAACACATGAGTTTCTGCAGAATTAGATTCACTCTTTGCAGTCCTCTCATGGAACACATGGTATGAGTGAACTAGACTTCAGTAACGTTATTTCAATAGCCTCCCTGTACTTCTTCCTCAGTATTAAAAAGCAGGATAAGAAAGGAGGAAAAGACCTGGACATACTGATGAAACAACTATCAGAAATGAAATGCAATATGTACTTAACGCCCAATTTTTTTCAATATTTATTTATTTAAAAGAGTGACAGAGAGCAAGTGAGATATTCCCTTTGCTCATCTGCTCAACAAATAGGCACCAGAGCCAGCGATATGCCAGGCAGAAGTCAGGAGCCAAGAACAAGTCTTAACTTGATTCTGGTCCCAACTTCCCATTAATGTGCAGTTGACTTCCTGCTACCCATGTGGGAAACCTGGATAGACTCCAGAGCTTGGTGTCTGCCTGATCTGGGCTGGCTGTTGTAGTCAACTAGACACTGAACAAGTAGATGGACATATAGCACATGTTAAATTAGTCAATGTAAACTAAAAGCCCGGGTATAACATTATGTGTTTCTTTTGGCTAGTCCACAGTTGAGGATAATATTCCCTACAGGAATGCCTCTCAATTCTCCCTCTTTTGAGGTGGATTTCTAACCAGAATGTTGTTTTGGAGACTGTGGAAATATTATAGGCTGTAGTAGGTGCTTGGAGAGAAAAACATACTATGATGAAGTCAAGACAATCTTTTTCATCTAGAACAGATGGTATTTATTTAAAATTTAAATCTCTGATTAGCATAACTCAGTTCCTTTTCTCTGGACAAGCACTGGAAGAAGACTGCCCCAATCTAACCCGCTAATAAGCTCATAAGCTCAATTCTTTAAAGCTGTTTGTGTTCACAATTATCTATTTTCTGAGTCCTCTTATGCATATTCTTTGATATAACATAAAAAAGGTTTTCTTTTCCTTAAATTATTCCATTTAATCATTCAAAAATCCTTACTACCATGATGCCAGATTCATGAGCGGTGCTGGTGATCTCTGCATTCTAATGTGGATTTACTAACCAAAAAAATCACCAGTTTTGGATATGGACATTGTCTTCAGGAATTTCTGGCATTGTATACCACAAGCCTTAACCGTGTAGTACCTCTTAACTATAAAGACTACTTTAAAATGCTTCACTTTATTCCAAACACTCCATGACATCTTATGTTCCTCTTCCAGTAATGGTGTGCTAGATATCTCCTGTATTCCCTAACAGATCCATTTCGATGCTTCTCCATCATGCTATGTATTCTGAAGGGATTAATAGATCTCTTTAGTCTCTCGCTTCTCTTTAGCCAGCAGAAAAGCATATGATAGGAGACTGAGAAGTGGAAGAAGTGGAATGGGAAAAGAAAAACAGTATCTCTCCTCCTTGCCAGTGCTGTCACATAGAGGGGCTGCATCCCTAATGAGACACCAACTCATGTAATGAAATCTCCCAAGACAGCTCCCTCCTCCCAGTATTTAACTGCTTCTGACCTACAAACCATCAACTTGGAAATGATTGTATCCTTCTCCCCTTGTTAATAGTAATGATGTTTCTCTATTTTATATTCTTTACACTACATTGTCTCCAAAACTTTGAAGAGTGTTCATTAAATTCTGTGCAAGTCATGCATTTGAAAGTGTTCTCTCTTGCCAGTTCCGCCTTTCATTTCTTATTTTTTCCTTGTTATGGCTTTTTCATGTGCAGAGAATCACTTTGATTTTTTTTTACTTAATCAGTTCCATAAAACTGTCCACTATATGCTTAATGTCATTATATTAAACAGTCAGGATATCAAGCTGAATAGTGCATGGATTTTGTCCTAAGAGACTTTACTGAGCAGTAGAAAACAACACACACAATATTGTGACAACATATTATCTGTATCATCTGAGCCTGGGATATTTTGGGAAAAAATGCCAATTATTATACTACCAACTACATTACCAACGCAAAGTGTAATTGTCTTCAGATGAAAAACAGAGACTGTGGTGTATTGTACTGAACAGTTCAATCAAAGTGTGAACACATTCACTGACCATCTTCCCTCGCTGGAACTGGAGGTACAAAAATAAGCAAGAAGTCTAGTGTGGATTGGTGGAGTCTGGTGCACACTGTGGAACTAAACAAATAATTCCAACCAATTTGATGTAGTGGCAGAAAATTCAATTTCCAGTAGGCCAGCAATTTTAAGACAAAGGTAATATTTTGACTCAGCTTTTTTTCTACATGAAAATTGCAAAAACAGACATACTAATACTGTTTCATGATGAGAAATGTTATGAAGAGGCTTTCTAAGTACCTTCAAAGAGCAACGTAAACCTCTAGGAAGTGGGAACAATGGTAAGGTAATGCGGGAACCCTGCAGTTGGGACAAATGGAACAAGAGTGTGACTAGCATCACTCCTTGGTTAGCAAGGCTACGAGTTGCTGGCTGCATGGCAAGGACTGGCAAAATGTCTCTGGTCACCTCATTGCTGCCTCATTCCATTGTATGGACACTTGATACCTCTCTGATATTTCATAGAATTCTCCTGGGGGTGTTGCTGTTTTTCTGCAAACGTGAAATGATTCCAGCAACTGGTATAATATCTCAAACTGATCAATCATGTGTTGGTAAAAGCATCTTTAGCAACTTAAGGCAATGGCACACAGCCAAAAGCATGCAATAGTACAACTGAGCCCACAATTTCTCCAAACATCCTGCTATGTGCCCACCTTTGCCTGGAGCTTGCCCTAATATAAGTAATGTTTTCCTTAAGAAATGACTCTTGCAAGGATAAAGGAGGCGGCTATTGTATTAACTCAACAAAATCCATGCTATTCCATTTCCTAACACACATTTTGAAGCTTCAATAAAAAACAAAAATAAATTAACCATTTCTCCTTTTCCTACAGAATATCAATAATGACAACTTTTCACCGACATGTGTAGGAGCTGTCATCTCATACTACACCAAATTCATTATTTTTACATCAAAGTTGGAACACGAGGCGAGAAGAATGAACTATATTTCAGAGAGATCTTGTGTATTTGGCCAGGCAATTATTAGGTTAAAATGTCCACTCACTGACTTATAAACAACGGACAATCTGTTCTCATGTGATAAAATGAGTGACAGATCATCAGTCACTTGATCCTATTGGGTCAGAAAGCCAAGCGGGAGCTAGGAATCCAGGATTCTGTCTGAAAACAAAATGTTTTCATTCTGCAGGGGAGGTGTCTTTAAACTATCAATGTAATCTAAATTACAACAGTTTTCTTTCTTTTTTTTGAATGAAAAAAATCATCTGTAGCTTTTCTTTCTTTCTCTCTTTTCTCTTTGTTTTTCTTTCCTTTTTATGGTTTATTTATTTATTTATATTAATTCTATTTATTTTTGATGATGGTTGAGTAGAGTGATAAGAGTCAAGGGCTACAGGAAGGTGAGTGAGATCACCATTTCCACATTCTCTCTTTTTTTTTTCCTTCCTTTATTGGGGTAGTGAGGAAGCAAGGAGGAGGGAAGCCACACCCAGCCTCCCAAAGGAGGCACCTTGGGATGGAGGGCAGTCACCTGAAGCTACCTCAGGGTCCTGATGTGGGGCATGCTCTGAGTGTTCTGCTCAAGAGGAGTTGATAGTTCAACAGTTCTGAATTAATGCCAGTCTCACCACTCCAAGCAAGATAAAATTGCTCCAGAATCCACTGGTTGACATAGTCCACCTTAGAGTCTCTGTTTGCCCAGATATTCATTGCCAACACTTGGCTGGGGTAGTTGATAAATTTGTTCTGTCCTCTATTATGGTACCAGTTATCCTCTGTAGGCTCCAATGTACTGCCATATCAACCATGTGCACCTGGATATGCTGCCCACTGTTCCACCTAAGCCACTGAAGAGGCTCAGCTTTGACATATGAACTCCATGGTCAGACCATGGAACCTGCAATTCTCTTCATGCTTGGGGTTCTGAGTCCAGCAATTCAGTTGGGGGGAATCCCAAAAGAAACTTAATCTGAGGTGATCCCAGATCTGAGTATTGTGTGTGCTTGCCAACACAGGGCCCGGCACAGTCCATCACCCAAATCAGCTTATGCATATGCTGGTAGTTGCAACTGCTGGGTCAGTTCTGCCCTATCTTCTACACAAACCAATGGATTTTGCAGCCCAGCCCGATCCTGCCACACACGTGATCCTCACGCAAACAAGTGGGAGCTGCAGCCTAACCACAGTGACCCACAATAACCCCCACCAGTCCTGCCCCCTGCACTGGTTCCTGTGCCTGCCAGTATGTACAGTATACAGTATGTCCAGTCTGTCCCACATCCCATTCAGCTCTCATACATGTCAATGGGCATTTAAGCCTAGTACAATCCAACCAGCCCCACTATCCAGCCCACACAATTGCCAGTGGGTGCCAGTCTCTGTCTAGTCATGCCTACCCAAGTCCTAGTTCTCATGCTCACCAGTGGGAATGGCAACTCAAGACAGAGGTGCCCACTGTTTCTATAATGGGCCCACTCCCACTCCCAGATCCTGCACTCTCCAGTTGGCTCTTCAGGTTAACATGACAGAATTAGCTCCCACTGCCAACATCTGCCAGCGGATGCTGTGGCAAAGCCCAACCAACCCTTACCCACTCTGGCTTGTGTTTGCATCAGTAGACATAGTCAACCCAGCCTGGCTTTACCCTGATCCAGCTCACATGAGGCCAACAGGTGTTGTAATCCTGCCCAGTCTGGTCTGCCCCCATCCCAACTCATGCTCTCCAGTGGGAGTGGCAGTGCAGCATGGGATCCCCACGCAGACACCCTACTGGCTTTGCCTTCTTCCCCCTTGGACTCACATGTGCTGGTTGGGTACTGTGGCCCGGTGAGGCATGGCCCACTTCACCCAAAAGCTTCACTAATGTTCTAATTAAGACAGGGTGTATCAAAGACAATACTTCTAATGGATGAGTAGCCACAAAGATACTGACACTATAGCTTATCAACATCAAAATGCATAAAAAGCCTGTTCCTTCTTGGAATTCATGTTAGAATTTACTATAGTCGCAGCGCTGGGGCATTCTCAGCTATATGAACAGGAACAGAATGTAACTGGTTTCCTCCCACCATCTTTGTTATTAATTGCTTCAAACCATCTTAGCAAAATGGTGTCCTGAATATATGATTTCAGCTCAAATGTATCAAAATATCATTAATTCGAAGAGTGTCTTACTAACTTTGAACTCTTTTTAAGTTATATCTCTGCTGGGTAGTGTCACTAGTCAAAGCTTTCAGGATATGTTTCATGTGTTGCATTCACACATACAGAGGAATAAGTATAAAGCATAAAAGCATAAGTATTGAGGAACTAATCTGTGATCATGCACTCACTCAAATGTCTCTTTAAAAAAAAGGACAATATTGAAGTGCATACTGCAACTGGAAATATTTCCAGAAAATTAATGACAAAATGTTATAAATATGAGAATAAATTAAATGATAGAGAGCCTGGTGCAGTAGCCAAGCGGCTGAAGTCGTTGCCTCGTATGCGCCAGGATCCTACATGGGCGCTAGTTCTAATCCAGCAGCCCTGCTTCCCATCCAGCTCCCTGCTTGTTTGTGGCCTGGGAAAGCAGTCAAGGACGGCCCAAAGCCTTGGGACCCTGCATCCATGTGGGATACCCAGAAGAGACTCCTGGCTCCTGGCTTCGGACCAGTACAGCTCCAGCCGTTGTGGCCATTTGGGGTGAATCAATGGATGGAAGATTTTCCGTTATATCTCTCCTCCTCTCTGTATATCTGACCTTCAAATACAATGATCCTTAAAAAAAAAAATGATAGAAAAAGCTACCATTTATTCTGAGGAAAAGAAAAAAATACAGGGTATTTCATTTAAATGAAATGATTTTGCAATAAGTTAGCTACAATACAGCTCTCAAATGAATTTAAATGAAAGAGGAAATTATTTTCTGCAGTTTTAATTGTTATTATCGTTTTCCATGATACAATTTTGTAGGTATAGGGATTCCCTACCACCACCGTTTCCTCCACAGTATTGCCACAGTACAATCTTTCAGCAGCATGCACATGTCCAACATTCTGTTATTTAGGTGTATCATGTCATTGTAGGAAGAAGAAATTCTTAACCTGATGAAAGGATGATCAGAAAACTGTATCTAGCAAATGGGATACTGAATAATGAAATACTGATGGCCATATAAGAGCTTTAGAACAAACAAAAACTTCACTTTGGGCACTGTACTAGATCTCCTTTCAGGAGCCAGTGTCCTCTGTTGAAAAACTTTTGCCATATTTTAGTAGGCATTTTCATAAATTTGGATGCTCATATTCTCTGCTGATGTACCTGGGTTTGATTCCTAACTGGGGGACAGTATGAGATGGCTCAAGCACCTTTCTTCCGCCATCCGTGTGGGAGAGCTGGATTGAATTCCTGGCTTCCATCTTCAGCCTGGTCCAATCTGAGCAATTGTGGGCATTGGGGGAGTGATCTCTATCTGTCTCCCTTCTTCTCTCCTTTTCCTTCTCTTTCTTACCCCCCCATTGAATTAAAGATGAAAAACAAGTTTGAATTATTGCTCATGTCAATGCTTTCACCTCTGCCTCAGCTACAAACACAGTGCATATTAGTATAAATTACTGACAACATCCACAATACTTCTCAGAGAGGTCTTTTCCTAAGGCCCCTATGTGAATTCACCAGTAGATCACATTTTCTCAAGCTATTTGTTTTCTTCATAGCATTATTCACTATCAGACATTTTACATGTTTGTGATTTCTTTTTCAGTATTACCTTACTAGAATGTATGTAGGTACAGAATATGTTTTATTGACTATGGTATGGATATAGCTGGCATATAATCAGTGCCTGCTTAATGAGTTAATACAAGGGTACACTTTAGTGTACATTAATACATGCACAGAAGAATGAAACAGACAAATGAAAGAGAATGCCCAAAGAGGACATCCAGTAGGGAACTTTTATTGAATTATTCTTTGTAATTTAGAATCTGACTTAAGGAACCTCAAGCATAAGTGTCGTAGCCTAGGGTTAGCCCCAGGTAAGTAAGCTAGTTGGTGGTTCCATCAGGCCAAGACAGGAGGGAAAATTTTCTGTAGAGAAGAAAGTAGAAATACTGAACAAAGAGGATAAGTTGCATACAAATGTTTCCAAGTCAGAAAGAAATATAGAAGAGCAATATGACACTTAGGAAGTAGAGTGAAACGTTTGAATACTGTTAGAATAGACACCTCAGCCAACACATTGTCAGTAATGGTGATTTTAGAATCTATGAACATGACGCAGGCATTTGGTGCTTAAAACTTTTGTTGAGGAGTTAGAACTGGATGTATATGAAACTGTTTCCAAAAGGTTAAGCCTAGTGTTCTAACAACATGTGTGTACTGTTGATTTAAAGTCTTAAGGGGTGACAGTATATTCTGCAGTTGTGAAAACGTGATGATATATCCAATTTGATTGCTCCCATTTAAAATAAGTCTTTTTGCTTGATTTTTTGATTCTACTAGTTCATTATCACTTTGAGCATGCAATGAGGTATTTCTCAGTTGTGGCTCTACACGAGAATCCCTTATACAGATTTTAGATAATGCAGATGATGAAGGCAGGTGCACGGAGAACATGTGAATCAGCGGGTTTAGGGTGGACCACAGGCAGAGGTTTGATTGATATATTGATATGTTTGCTTCCAGGATTCATCCAATGGTTGACTAAGCTTACTTCTGATCTCACTTACTTGCCTGTAGCTCTGGCATCCCATATAGGCACCATTTTAAGTACCTGCTGCTCCACTGCCTATCCATCTCCCTGAGAATGCAGTGAAGGATTGTCCAACACAGGAGACCCAGAAGAAGCTCTGGGCAGCTGATTGTAGCTGTGCAACCATTTGGGAAATTAATCTGTACATGGAAGATTCTGTCTTTCCCTCTGATTTTCCTCTTTCCACAACTCTGCTTTCAAATTAAAAATAAACTTAAGAAGAAGACTTCTCAAAAGTTTTTGCTCCAAAAATATATTCAGAATATATGCTGAAATTACTGTTATTTTTTTGTTATTGGTTATCATCTCTAAATGTTTTGTGCTGATCATGTGACATAACAGAATAAAGATAATTATATTTTTCTAAAAAGAACATTGGTTTGAAACAAATTTGTCTTATTCTGTTTAGTTTACACTCAATACTAAATAACAATTAATATCCATTAGTTATTGTTCCTCATTATTACTTCATAACATGCTGGTTGGCAATTTTGAACTCGATTTTGAGAGATTTTTCTAGTTCTGTGCCCTCCTTTTAAAATGAAATCTTACTTTCGCAGTGCTCTTGAAAAGTTGTAAATGTTTCATCAAAGATTGTTGTCTTTTAAAAGAAGATTGTCAAAATATTTCCCTCAAAAGCAGGTCTTCTAAGTGAAGAAAAATGTCGGAGTTAGCAGTAAGCATACACTGCTAACACACACACACACACACACACACACACACACACACAATCTAAGTACAACACTTACTATGACCTGTATATAAAAAATTGACATTAAGTCACTTTCTCAGCTCAGGTGAGGTGCCTGCAAAATCTTTCAGGATCTGGTGGCCAAGTCAGGGCCATGCTGGGTCACAGAGTCCCCAGGCCTGCCACGTAGCTGTGCACCAAAATAAGAATGGGCAGAGGGAGACCACTGAGGGCTGCTTGAGGAGCAGAAAATGGTTGCCAGGGACCATCACAGAACAGGCCACTGCACATATATGCTAGCAGGAGAGTAGGGAGAGGTGATGGAGCAGACAGGGAGCACTAAAGGTTCTCCCAGGCCTTGGCTGCTACACTTGCCAATGCACCGCTACAACTGCCATGAAACATGAGAGCCAGGTCTAGTTACTGGCATGGTAGAGGTCTGTAGGGGTTCACCTGACTAGGTAGCTACACCCGCCAGTAAGTACAAGAGCTGGGACTGAGGAGGGAAGGAGCTAGCTGTAGCACCTATTAGTCTGAGAACCAGAACTGGGGTATGCAGCACCTGTCAGAGCACATGAGAGCCAGATAAGATATGGGTGTCTGGTAGGAGTTCAAGGAGACTCCCTCACTGGGCTGCTGCGCCTTCACATGCCCATGAGGGCCAGGTCTGGGAACAGGCTGGCCAAGAACACAACATCAGGCCCGGCAGCGTGGCCTAGCGGCTAAAGTCCTCGCCTTGAAAGCCCCGGGATCCCATATGGGCGCCGGTTCTAATCCCGGCAGCTCCACTTCCCATCCAACTCCCTGCTTGTGGCCTGGGAAAGCAGTTGAGGATGGCCCAAAGCTTTGGGACCCTGCACCCACGTGGGAGACTCGGAAGAGGTTCCTGGTCCCGGCATCGGATCAGCGAGTACCGGCCCGTTGTGGCTCACTTGGGGAGTGAAACATCAGATGGAAGATCTTCCTCTCTGTCTCTCCTCTCTGTATATCCGGCTTTCCAATAACAATAAAAAATCTTTAAAAAAAAAAAAAAAAGAACACAACATCTTCTGGCACATGCCTTGCTAGGCTTTAGGATCAGCCTGGTGGGGATTCTGAAGTATCACCTTTATTACTACAAGGCACCACCCCTCCATTGGGCACAAGTCTGGTCTGGGGACAGGGTGGATTAGGCAGCTACAGCTGCTGATACATATACGAGTTGGTCTTTGGATCAGCCTAGTAGGAGTTTGGGGGATACCCTGATTAGGTCACTGTATGCGCTAGTGCATGCAAGAGCCAGTGCTAGGGGTGGCCAGGTAAGACCACTGCACCCACCAGCTCTTGAGGGAATTAGGAATGGGGACTAACCTGTTAGGGGTTCTGGAAGGGTCTGCAGCCATGCCAACATACCAAAAGATAGAAGACGAGGCAGGCAGAGGTTTGGACCAGCTTCAGCTTCCGCTGAGGAGCTCAAGAACTGCCGGAGCCATCCAGCAAGAGTGGTCAGTACTGGGACCCTTAGTCTAATGAGTAACTTAGTCCAACAGGATATCCAGTCTCAGGGAACATGCAATAGACATGTGGTTCATTCATGGAGTACATGTTGCAGGACTCAGCCACTCCTGTGGCAGACTCCAGAGAAGGATGAAGAAAATACCCAAAAAACATACAAAAATACCACACCCAGATCCTCTAATTCAATAGAAAAATTCAAGTACCTCTTCAGATTATGGAAAGAAAAGTAGCACAATCCTTTAGGTCAAATTCTATAGAAAACCTCTAGGCCTTGGGATACTTTGAGGTAGACATGGACAACCAACAAAGAGATAATCTTGCACAGAGAACAAGGAATAGCACTTGTGAGGACAGATGGATTGTACAATGACCACTCAACTTAACACTCCCAGGATACTTCCCACCCACTGAGGTGCCTGAGGTAGTGTCAGGAAACTCTCTGTCCCCACCTTTAATGTAGTCTGACAACAAAGAGTAACACATCTTCTTCTCCCTCTGTCCCCTATCATGAACATATTTCTCTCACCCCTCTTTTCCTCCCTAACCATCTCTTCCTTTAATTCTACCAGAGGCCCACATGAGTCTGCAATCAGCATCCCCTCACTTCCATAATGATTTTATTAGAGAAAAAAGATATATAAATAAAAACTACCTGGAAGAGAAAAAATATTTCAGATGCCTGATAAGGGTTCTAAGTTCAGTTTTCCTTTTTCACAAACATTGATCAATTTGAAAGAGTCACAGAGAGAGAGGGGGAGAGAAGGAGATGAAATAGAGGAGAAAGAGGGATACAGATAAGAGAGAGATTTTGCATTTGCTGGCTCTCTCTCTCACGATGGCACAATGTCCAGGACTGGACTGCGCTGAAACCAAGAGCCAAGAAGCTGTGTTTCTCATGTGGGTGGCAGAGCCTTATAGACACTTGCACCAACCTCTGCTGCTTTTCCCAGGCTTTTAGTAGGGTGCTCCATTGTAAGTGCAGCATCCAGGACAGGAACCTGTGCCTAAATGGGATGCTGATGCCACAGGCAGCAGCTTTACCTGCTATATCACCACGGCAGCCCCTTGAGTTCGTATTTGTACATGAGAAATTTTTCAAGTCAGAGAACAAGTAAGACTTTGCAAGAAACTCTCACCAAAGTCACAAGCAACACCACATACAGAACTTGGGTGGCAGCATTTATATCTAACTCAGACTAGCAGCTTTTTGGCCATCCAAGGGGAGCTGACAAGAATCCTGTCAAGACAAGAACACCCCACACTCCTAGCAGGTCATCAGCAATGCACAACTAAGGCAGTTTAATGACACTACACTGGGGACCTCATGGCATCCCATGTGCTTTGATTTCAGTGACAGACACTCTTGCCCACTAACTGGCCCCATATGCCACATTATTCCAGAGTTATCGAGTTAGTTTCTCTTCCAAACCTTTTGGCTTTCTATTTATCTCCAGTGAGTTAATTTGGCTGTCTGAGTGCATGGCTCATTCTAGAAAGAACTGCTATCAGGCAAAATTACCTTTGTTTTGAAGAGAAGAGCTAAAGAGGAGCAGGTGCAGAGAGTACATGCTGGGAAGACAAACTCTCCTACCTAGATGTATTCATTTAACACAATGGAACTTCAGTGAAAGCAATGCTAATGAGAGAGGATACATATTTTCTCAGTGCATAAAACTTTGATGCTAGGAAGAACAAACACACACAAAAAAACAAGGGAATGGTAAAGATGAGTATGAGGTTGTGATACTGAATAGGATTTCAATATTAATTTCATATAGAGATAACTTCACCAAGTTCTAAAATGTCTGCCATTCACTTTCAAGTTTACTTTAAGTTCTTCATAGAAAATGAAATTAGAATATGAGATTAGTGCGAAGAATTTCTGAGATCCACGCATAGATCTTTTTCAAAATGTATGTTTTCAAAAAAGATTTTGAAGACTTCCTGTATAAAAGACATTGACATATCCACAGCTAAATTTTAAGTTCCTTAAAAGGCAGAACCTCATGCCTTTATTTAGTTCCTCTCTTGTATCAGTTTTTGTACTTACCAGCATTCAGTGTATTACTACTAAGTAGTTTGTATGAGCCTCATTTCATATATTATATTTACTTCTAATAGAAACGTTTTCCCAGATTCTATATTTTGTGTTTTGCAGGTAAGAATGCTGCCCCAGGGTGTTTTACTGGCATCTCCTGTGTGTCAGGCTCAATAATTGTGCAGCTTTGTTTCAAAGGCGGACCCATGACTGCAGTTGCACCACATGATGCTCCAGATGCTTTACCTCTTCTTTGGCCTTGATCTTCTTTTTTAAAAAAATGTATTTTATGTATTTGAAAGACAGAGTGATGCAGAGACAGCGGAGAGAAAGAGACAGAAAGAGAGAGAGAATGTGCCATTTTCTAGTCATCTGCTGGTTCACTCCCCAAATGGCAGGAGAAGTCAGGATCTCAGAACTGTATCCAATTCTTCCATATGGCTAGTCAGTGTCCAAGTACTTGGTCCATCATTCACTACTGTCGGGGATTCACTGGCAGGGAACTGGTTTGGAAATGGAACAGCTGGGACTTGAACCACAGCTTCAATATAGGATGGAAGCAGTTCAATCTACAACAGCACAACACTGGACCCCATTTTTCTACTTACATTGAATCACTTGGCTATAGTAGACCTGCTTAGACAATATTCTGTGTTAAATTCATTTCATTGCAAGCCTTAATTACATCACCAGTTCCTTTTGGCCTGTAATATATTCACAATGGTGGTGCTTTTATTATATTCAGGTTCATAAGAATTAGGATGTATCATCTTCTTGAGGGCCATAATGCTACCTATTATACCATCCACAAGAGATTTAAGTGCCCACTCACCACAGTTTTCTCAAACTGTGGCTGCTAGAAATGCTTGTCCATTTATTATCATCAATGGGTAAGAATATGTCAAAGAATCCTCTTCAAGCTTTCTCCAATTCTTTTTCTCTCATAGAAGACAATATGAGTAAGGTGAATGATGCCTTTTAGGATGGTAATTCACTTTATTGCTTGCTGATTTACTAAATAATCTGAAAGAACCAGGAGGCAGCCAAAGCTTGAAGTTTGGTGAGATTCTTGCTATGCTGCTTTGTCAAAGCAGTCTCATTCTGGGAACCAGGAATGCTAGTCAGATATAGCCTAGAGTTGCAGATTTGGGAAGCAAATTTCTCAGCAGGTCAACAGAAGAAATGATAAGCAAGGTTACTCCCACCCTGTCCCTCAGCTTCAGATCCATTTACTCTACTGTTTGGGATACAAGATAATGTGAATAGGAAGTTCTTTTTTTTTTAAGTTCTTAAAGGGGGTATTTTTGGGAACAACACCTGTTGTGATGAGAAGAGGCTAAGCAGGAGAGACTGATTTGAAACAAATAAACAAACAAAACACCTATAATAAAATTTGCCAGGGAGCTCTGAAACTTATCTTTAAAAATGTCTTTATATCCAGGTGCACATGGAGGATATGGTAGACCATCAGAATCTGCAGAGCACACCCAGTACCACAACAGGGGATGGAGAACAGAACAAATCAATCATCTACCCCAGCCATGTGTTGGCAGTGAAAATCTGGGCAAACTGAGACTCTAAGGTAGACTATGTCAGCCAGTGGATTCTGGAGAGATTTCATTGTGCTTGGGATGGTGACTAACATCAGTTCAGAACTGCTGAACTCTCAAAACCACTTGAGCACGCCCCAAGTTGGGGACCCTGGGATGGGTGGGAAGCTGGGTGGGGCTTCTCCCTTTATCTCCCCCCTTACACCAGATACAGAGAATGTGGAAACAATGGTCTTTACCCAGTTTCCTGTAGTCCTTGACCTTATGTGCCCTAATCAATTACGTAAAGACTATTAAAATAAAAAAAAAAGAATGTCTTCAGTTGGAGGAAAAACAAGTCACACTCTGTTCATCTACATAAGCCATTTGTTGCATTCTAACCACTCCTGAGGAGGAGCTCACCCTCACTAGGTGAGGCTCAGTTTTGTTGAGGGTAATTCCCAGAGAGGTATTCAATTATCTTCAGGCAGTTCTCCCACCTTCGGATCTTTACTCTGGAGTAGGAATGCAGGCAGTAAGCGGGTGCTCACTACACCTGTCAGCTGGAGAAGAGGAGCAGCCTTTTGGACGCTTGGGAAATTTGAAGGTATTTTTATCTTTTCTGTATAAATATTTTCACTTTCCACTCTATCACTTAGATTACGTGTACATTCATCTAAAACAGGAGTCAGCAAACTGTTTTTTGTAAAGACCAAGTGGAAAACATCTTACACCTCTGTGAACCATATAGAATTTCTATTTTGTTACAATCCTTGAGGAAGTAAAAAAAAATAAATAAAGTCTTTTTAACTTACAGATCACAAGGAAGCCGACCACCAGCCAGATTTCACCCCAGGCAGTAGCTTGTGAATCCCAACGTACAAATCATCCAGTGGTAATTTATCTTCTTTCATACCAACTAACATTTCTTGTAGATTTCTAGGAACTACAACAAAGTATTTAATACATCAATTCATTTGCTACACATAACAATTCTATAAGATAGTTATTATAATAGTCCCCACTTACACATGAGAAAAATGAGGTAGAGGAAGAAGAAATAACTTGATGAAGGTTGTATAACTAGGTATATAGTTATATATATAGAAGCCAGGATGAAATCCAGGTTGTGTGACCCTCTAGGCCAAAGCCCAAAGTCATAGCTGTGGTGTATGCTTTACAGCTCTCCATTTGTTAGGGAATGAAGACCATGCTCCTCAGGATAATGTCTGATCTGAGACTTACTATCCTCAGAACGAGTGGCTTTCAGAGAGCAATTCAGTCTTCAAGGTGCTATTCAAAAATCATCTCTTTTCTGCTGACAAACGTGTTCCTTTCTTGCCTTCACTTTCCCAGATTCTTGTCCTTGCCATTGTGCATTCTTATTCATATACTACGACTCAGCATATGTCACATGGACTTACGGATCTGTCTTACATTTGTACACTAAATAAAACTAAGGTTACTCTGGGACAAGAGTTGTAGCTCAACAAGCTAATCCTCTGACTGCCAGCTCTGGCAACCCATACGGGTGCTCATTCAAGTCCCAGCTGCTCTACTTCTGATCCAACTCTCTGCCTATAACTGGGGAAAGCAGCAGAGGATAGGTCCTTGGGCCCTACACCCACCTGGGAGACCTGGAAGAAGCTTCTGGCTCCTGGCTATTGTGGCTACTTGGGTAGTGAACCACCAACAGATGGAAGGTCTCTTTGTCTTTCCTTCTCTATGTAAATCAGTCTTTAAATTAAAAAATTAAAAAATAAATCTGAAACAAAAAATAGTGTACTCTGTTCTCACTTTCACTTTGCCCAAGTCTAGAATTCCCAATTTATTGGTGATGGTTTTAATCATTCTTAAATTTTATTATCCACGTGCCTATGATCATTGTGGAAAAAAGTACTAAATTTTGTAACCCAAAGCAAAACCTACATCTTCCAAACAATATTAAAATTGATCTGCAAAATTATGAATTGTTATCTTGCAAATTAAAGTAATAGTTTCTGATATGTGTATTGTTTAGAAAGGCAGTTTTAGTCACAGATTTATAAAATGGCATTTCTACTCAATTAAACCCAAGAAAATTGTAAGTCATTCACACCCACAATTTTTCAGAGTTTGTTACAACAATCTTGAGTTTCAGTTACTTGTCTTGGCTGTAGGTGTGTTTTGAACATGTTTTTTAACATCCTTTTTTACTTTATGCAATAATATTCAATTGTGTTTAAAGAGAATGACTTCATATAAAAAGATATAGAATATAGCAATACCATCTGAATTTGACCGCATGAAAGAAATAGGCTGGGCATATCATTAATACAGTGATGTAAGGGTTTGAACTCAGAATAGGATAACTAAGATGAAAGCTCTTTCACAGCACTCTAACTCAGACATTAAAACTAAGTCACTTGATTCCAACAACGTCAAACAATTTGAAAATTAAAACAAGTCAGTGTCAGAATAACTCAGAGAATTTTCCATTTATCTTATTAATTATTTAGTTTGTTTCTCTTTTTATGAAAAGATATAATAGCATTGTCCCACCCTCACAGGACAAAGCGTGGGATAAGATTTTAGATTGGGGCCCGGCAGCATAGCCTAGCGGCTAAAGTCCTTGCCTTGAACGCCCCGGGATCCCATATGAGCGCCGGTTCTAATCCTGGCAGCTCCACTTCCCATCCAGCTCCCTGCTTGTGGCCTGGGAAAGCAGTCGAGGACGGCCCAATGCATTGGGACCCTGCACCCGCGTGGGAGACCTGGAAGAGGTTCCAGGTTCCCGGCTTCGGATCGGCGTGCATAGGCCCGTTGTGGCTCACTTGGGGAGCGAATCATCCTCCTCTCTTCCTCTCTCTGTCTCTCCTCCTCTCTCTGTATATCTGACTTTGTAATAAAAATAAATCTTTAAAAAAAAAAAGATTTTAGATTGATTTTCTGTAGATTTGCATGTGTTTTAAAGTACAAGTTTCATTATTATTATTAGTCTTAGCTCCTTGAATGGAAAATAGGTATGTCACAAAGATAGCAAAATACAGGAAACATATACTTAGAAACTTGACATTTCAATAGAGGATCATCAATCCCAGCATTTTTAATCTTTCCTCCAAGATACTTAACTCCAAGAAGAATGGTACATAAGGCCATACTTAATTTCCAGCAAACTGTTTCTAACCTCTAACTCACTCTTTCTTTTTCTTTCTTTCTTTCTTTCTTTCTTTCTTTCTTTCTTTCTTTCTTTTTTCTTTTTTTCCTCTCTCTTTACTCTCCTTCCTTCTTTCCTTCCTTCCATCCTTTCTCTTTCTTTCACAAGACAGTGTGCCTGAATGCAGAAAATGTAAGCAGAAGCGTTATAATTAAAAATAGCCATTTTACTCTCTTAACTCTCATTTGTCAGAAAACATTGGAGACAGAGCTCCACAACCCATTATAAATTACCCAATGTTTACTGATCACATACAACACATTCAGTAAAGTTCCTCATGCAGTTATGTTTACATCAGAACTGAAATCTTGCCTTTGAAATTCAGTTTCAGTCATTTTAGGCAGAATGGCTGAAGGCTAAAACCATAAGGAAGTCTGCACACAATTCTAACTCTGAAGGCTGATAAAGTGATTCATTCAGACTGCTGTGCAAACTGAGAACTGTTTAGAGTGCCAGGATTACGATGTGGCAATATGTATGTCAGGGCATAGATCTTGGGCATGAAAGAAAGTGAATCAGTGCTTTGATATTGCCATTAGGGGACACAGATTGATTATTAAACCTTCCTTGGATGGAAAGACCAATGGTGAATTTATCAACAAGACTGCACGCAATCTCAAAGTGAGTGATTTCTCTGCATTTTTGAACTAAAGTCTCACACAGGTCTAAAAGCCAGCCAAGATAAAATGTCAAAAATATGAACATGAGGAATTTATATGTGCAAGTGATATCATTAGCCTGAAAGATGTCATGCTACTTAAGATGACCTTCTACTCCAATGACTTTCCTAACCTATATTTTTCACTTTAATAGTCCCATTTTCTTCTTACCTGTCTAAGTGCTGATTTGGTTTTCTTTCATATGTGCCAGAAAATAAATCTGACATCAATATTTTCCACTGTTTACCTGCCATCAATAAAGTTATATGAAACTTCTGCTTCTACTGATAGAAAGCTCCCATCAACCCTTCTTAGGATGAAATTGGGACAATGCAAAAAGCAGGCAAATGTCCTGAGAACCCTTTGTATGTGATAAAGATTCATGCCAAGGAACTAGATCTGCAGGACTGGTCTTGAGTACCTAGAACAAAAGCTTATTAGAACAATATTTAGGGTTGAACCAGAGTACAAGACCAACCTGCTGCCAAACAGCAATGATACTGCTAGAACAAATATAAGGGCTGGGAATCAGACAGAAAGTAAAATGCTGAATGAGAATAGAGCCACAGACAAAGCAAGGGGTAGGGTGGTTATAGCCAACTGGTTCTCTGAAAATCATGGCAATGCAGTTTAGGCACTGAATAAAGCTATCTTACAGGTAACCCCCCCAAATACATTATTAACAGATATTCACTTTATATATAAGACAATATTTGTGACTTAAGCCCTATCAAAACACTGATGTTTTTTAAAACCATCTAATACGTCTAACAATTACATGGCTAATATTTCCATGGGTCCCTCTCGTACATTATTCCCATAATTTCTGAAGAGGTGAGGTACCATAACCTCGGGAACCCACACCCTAGACATGACTGACTGGTCTAGCTGCATATGTCTGATTTAAATGGAGATGAATACTACCTGATCTGCAATTAAGGAAACTATCCTTCTCAGAAACAAATTAGATGTCTCTCAATGTACTCAGTGGTTGGAAGGTGCTTCCGATGGAAGACTGGGAAGCACTGAAGGTTTCCAGGCAGTTGGTTGATTTAGCTTTCTGTGAAAGAAGTAAAATCTTCACATGAGAACCGAGTAGAAGTAAGACAATTGATTTCAGAAAGCACAAAAGAGATAAAGGAAATCTCTCGGTCTTGGTGACTGACAACATATCAGGTTTAAACTACAGTTTGTATGAAATCTCCCTATCCTACCACATTCACTGAACTTTCTATGTCTTTACATTAACTCCACTCTCCTTAATTTTGGCATCTGAAGTGAATTTCTGTGTCCTGGTTCCAAAAAGACTGCTTAGAAATTATAATTTATTAGATGGTTTTTTACAAAGCATATCTACTATTTTCTGACAACTCAGAAAGAGCAAAGCATTCAACTATGGAGAAAGAAAATAAGAAAAGAATAAGCAAAAGGGACTAACCAAGGTATTAACAATTAACTTTGTCACCATTATTTTTATAGTTTTGCTTCCATACTCTAAAATGTCTGCATTTGAGCATATTACATTTGCATTACAATAGTATAAGACATCATTGTTTGACTCAAAGATATTGTACTTGCTGTTAAATTTAGGGTTAACTTGCTCACAGTTTAAAGTGATTATTCAAAAATGGTTTCTCATACATTTCCGCTTACCTCCTTACAAGCCTTGTCCAATAAGTTAACAGGGACTATTTTATTTGAGGGAAAATCTGGGATAGCTATTTATGCAGGCCTCAAGAAAATGCTAGTTGAATTATGAGAAAACTTGAGTGAGTGAAGTGAAAAAGGACAGTTTCCTTAATTTCATTAGGAAAAAAGAGAAACTTCAGTGATGTTAGGGTAATGAAAGAAAAAAGAGGAAATGTACTGCCTAAAGAAAAACAGATTTTATTAATGTTAGTTCAGCATGCAGCATGATAACCTAGAACAATCAGAAATTCTAGTTTATCAGGCAGGTATTTCCAAATTCAAAATACAGGCCCCAAATCCTCTAATAAATGCCACAATTGGTTTTTGGGACATATGTAAGGTTTTCTTTCTTCTAAAAGGTGAACAATAATGTATAGAAGTCTTCTGAAGTTCTCTTAATCTATGCTGTTTATTTATTCAGTAGTGTAATCACATGTTTGTGGTATTTTGTGTCAAGAGATGAAACACAGCTGCTTGTTACCCTGTTACATTCTTACAGGGTTATATAAACGGGTAGTTTTGTCAGTTGTGGATATAAGCATGATTGTTTATATTTTCTTTAAAAGCTTCTCCTCTATCCACTGTTCCAACTTACTGCCTTGGCATCTACTGTTACAGCTTGTTTTCCTTGTACAGCCTGTGCTTTTTCCCTTTTGATAGCCTTGGGGCGTTATTCAGTGATTAGTGTATTTGTGTACTTGTAGTATGTTGTATCTTTCACTAAGTATTATGTATCGTGTGTTTCCTACAGCCTCCCTTCTTCCCGTCTCCCTCCATTCAGCCCCTCCTTCCTTCTTCTTTCTCCTCCCTTTGACCTTGCTGAGCCACTGAACAGCCGGAGGAAGACTATTGTTTAGAACACCCGGGCACTGATTACTTGTCTGATTCCAATCACATAAGGATATGGTCTTGCTAGTGCTCAGCATGATACAAAAATCTGGATATCTCAATGATTGTGAAGATAACAGTAAGGTTTTTCTACGTTGACAGTATAAGAGTCTTGCAATTAGAGCATAAATATAAAAGAAGAGGTTTTCAGTGTTTCTTTAAATGATTTTATAGTTCTCTGTGTGTGCACAATATATTTAACAGCCTTATTCCTATAGGCAAACTAAAGGCAAGGGAAAGAAAATGTGTCACAATAAGCTGCACAGACCCTCATTCCGTATGAATCGCTAACAAAAGCGTTTCAAGTAAAATATCTGGTTAAATACTCAAAAACTATAAAATATAAAAATGCATGACTAATCATATGTCTTAAAATCTGTTAAATTCAAACTAAAATCCTTATTATTTTCCAGTATTTTTAACTAAAATTTAAAGTTTTATGTATGTATGTATGTATGTATGTATGTATTTGTTTCAGAGGCAGAGAAGGGAAATGAAGAGAAGGGAAGGGAAAGAGACAAACAAGGAGCAGAGGTAAGGGGAAGCAAGAGCAGGGGAGGAGAGAGAAGAGAAGGGGCAAAGGAGGAGAGGAGAGGAGAAGGGAGGAGAGGAAGACAGCGAGGTAGCAAAGGGCACAGAATGGCGGGGGGGCGCAGGAAGACTGGCCTGCTCCCTACATATCCTACAGCCGAGTCTGAAGCTTGGAGCTTGAAAGCCAATCCGCATCTCCCTTGGGAGTTACAGGAACCCACTTCTGACAGCGATTACTTCTGCCTCCTCAGGTCTGCGCTGGCAGGAAACTTGGGTCAGGGAGTGAGGTAAAAAGCAAGCCAAGTCCTTTGATGTAGGACACAATCATTTTTGGCAAGGCTAAATCCCTCTTCCCTGTGAATAGATTTTTTTGTTCCTTATTAATAATATGCTTAAAATATTGGGGCCAGTATGGTGTCACCCAACATGCTGACCCTCCACTTGCAAGTGCAAGCATGCCATATAGTTCTCATTGGTGTCACTTCTGATCCAGTTTCTTGCCAACACTCTTTGAATTTGATTATGAAGTACATCATTACTTTTACATCTGTATATTCTGCTTTTGTTTTTGTAAGCCAAACCAGAGTTCAGATATAAACAGACCTGCAGTTGCTGCTGTGGCATGGTGCTCCTTCTGCAATGCTAACATCCCATATAGATGTCAATTTGAGCCCTGGTTGCTTTACTTCCCATCCAGCTCCCTACTAGTCTGCAGGAAAGCAGCAGAGGATGGACCAAGGCCTTGGAACCCTGCACCCACATGGGACACCCCCCCAAAAAAACACCTGGTTTGGGTTTTTGGTCCAATTTGGGCCATTGTAGCCATCTGGGCAGTGATACAGAGGATGGAAAATATCTCTCTCTCTCTCTCTCTCTCTTTATTTCCTTTCAAATAAAAATACATAAATCTTTTAATATATATATTTAAACCAGATGACAGAAAGATGAAAGACATATACAAAGATAATTAAAAATTATATCTGGTTTTAATTATTACTTTCAAATTGTATTGCAGTGTGAGTGGAAAATATTCCACACTAGCATATTAATGACTTTGGGAAGAGCATACACGGGGTATAGGCAGATTAGCCCAGTTTTTAAAAGATAGAGAAGCTAGGACCACCGTTTCAACAGCTCTTAACACCACATCAGTCATGTCACTCTCCACAGGCTTCCAGAAGTTACACTCCTGCTTTCTAGCAAAAGATAAGCAGATAAAACACCATTGGCTATTTAGAACCTCCACTGAATGTCAGGAGTGAAAGGAGTTAAGTCTTTAGTAACACTGGAAGGAAGTCAAGCCACTTGTTTGTTAAACATTAAACAAAATAAAGTTGGAATGGTTTTATTAGTATTTGATCATGTCAAAACAAAATGATGGGAGAAAATGATAAGCTGAGAGTGAGTCCACTTAATTTGATTCAAGAGAAAAATCCATAAATCATGAACTGCCAAGAACAGATCATCACTGAGAGCATACAGCTTGGGTCACACAATGAAAAATACACTATTGTGAAATATTGAATTTACACAGGATATTGTAGCATCCCAGTGGATAAAATGTTAGGTAAAAATGTTGAGGAAGCAGCTGTTTATCTAGCTGCTTCCCATGGCATCAGGAACCTCCATCTTGTTGGCTACCACACCCATTTCCCACCAGCCTTATCTGCATCTAATGACATACACATGTCCAATATGCCAGGTTCCTCCAGTAATGGGTCACTTCTTCCCATTTGCTCTCCTATCACCTGCCTTAGCATATGCTTTTCCTTCTTTTCGGAGTGCACTTGTATTTTCTCTCCCTCCTGTGCTTGAGCTACTCTCACGGTGAAAATCATTCTAGCGTATGCTAAGTAGTACCTTGGGCTGAGTAAAATGCAAGCTACATAGTCAGAACTGGGGAAGATTTTGATTACTGTACAGAACTGGAAATGCTCCTTAACCTTCTATCTCGGTGTCTTCACTGTTCACTAGGGATAACAAACTGTAACACAAGATTTAGGCTGGTAAGTAAGAGAGATTTCTCTACAGTAGCAAATTATACTATCAAGTCAGCAAAACTATTATTTTGAAAGTTCATATGGTGGATCATTTGTTTAACATCTTTTCTGATTATCTTCATATGCAACTGAAAGATACTGATGTTGTCAATATCTGTAATATGTTCATTAACTATTTGCATGCTTTTTTGCTAATAATTATGCTATCTTTGCACTTCATGTTACAAAAGCCCTTGTATATTTTATTGAATAGTAACCATCTACTAGATGTGAAACCATATTATGTTCATGTTTTTAATTTTGGAATTAAATGTTAAGATATATATATATATATTTCCATTTATAATTTCTATTCCTTTTATGCCTAGAATTTCTTTCCACCCATACTCACTTACCCTTCCCAACTCCCTCACCAAAAGAGTTTCTCACCTGTTTTCTTTCAGATTGTGTCTATAATTTCCGTCCTCTTAGCATTTAATTAATCTGAAATTTATTTTATTGTTCACTATCAATCCAGTACTACTTATTTAAGATGATATTCCTTCCTGCCCTGATTTGTGTACATCAGTGACATATTTAGCAATTTCTATCTAAATGAATCCTCCATAGTCCCCTTTTGCCCTCTGTCAGATATTGGCTATTTCAAATGCATGTGGATTTTCTTCTAACTGCTAACTACTTTATCAATCTGTCTCCTCTCATTTTTTTTTTTTTTTTTGCTGTTTTTCTCCCACAGAGCATAAACTCTCTTACCAAGGGATCATATCAGTCTCCCCACAAAAGCTACATCAATAGTCTAGCAAAGGGCTTGGCAGATACTAAAGGCTTAATATGTATTTACTGAATTAAACTTTCATAACATATTATTACCACACACAATAAATCAAATTTAACTATGTTCAAAATTGAAAGCAACTCTCATAAATTTTTGCTAGATCCAACTGTTACAGGCAAAAAAAATGACACTTATTAATAACATGAATAACATAAAATCTAGTGAGTGAAAAGTAAATGATAAAGCTACATGCATATAAGAACAGCAAGCTCCCATCTTTAGCAGGTAACAATATAGCCCTGAGAGTTACGCATTTAAAATATGTTTAGAAAGTAGAAAAACAAATTATTGTGATTATTTCTCTATGATCTCTATCTTCTGAAAGCTCACAGAAGACACATTACTACTGTAAGTTGTCATCCTTAAGAAAAAATATAAATTAAATTTTAATCAAGCAGAAGTATCTCTAAGTCTCAAGTTATCTATTACTCCAAGCATCTGTGGAAAAAAATTAAAGCTATTTGCTAAACTTTTAAGTCAAAAATGCTTGCTTGAAAAGAAAATTTATAGTTTTGTTGTTATTGTTTATTTCCTAAAGCAATTACACACTCTACTAGATAATAAATCTTCTTGGAAAAGATTCTTTGAAGTACCCATTCCAATAATCTGCAGGCCTGGGCAAAACAGGTTATTCTTTTTATTCATGTGGCTCCTCCCAGTAGAAATACAGAATGTCTTTGTTTTAGAATGGCTTCAATAGCAAAAGAAAAAGAAATGGAGTTTTTTTTTTTTTTTTTTTTTTTTGCATCTGTATCTAGTCACTTATTTTTTTCCCCATGGTTTTCAGGAGCTTGCATGCCCTTAACTTATGTAAATAATCTTTTCTATTATTTGTCTAATCCTAAACAAGGTATCAAATTCCAAGAACAGAATCATAAATATTATAACAGAAAAGAATTTTAGGAATCTTGTTAGCTACCATTCCATTTTGTACATGAGAACATCAATGAGCAAAGAGAATGATGCTAGTCAGAGTCTACTTGATATCTTCCTCACAACACAGGACTGTTAGAGTCACTAGCTCCTACTGGCAATAAAAAAGAATCATTCATCTTAAAATATACAAATATGAGGGACCTGGCACTATAGCCTAGTGGCTAAAGTCCTCACCTTGAACGCACTGGGATTCCATATAGGGCACGTGTTCTAATGCCAGAGGCCCCACTTCCCATCCAGTTTCCTGCTTGTGGCCTGGGAAAGCAGTTGAGGATGGCCCAAGGTCTTGGGACCCTGCACCTCTGTGGGAGAACCGGAGGAGGTTCCCGGCTCCAGCTTTGGATTGGCTCAGCATTGGCTGTTGCAGCCGTTTGGGGAGTGAATCATCGAATGGAAAACCTTTCTCTCTCCTCCTCTCTGTGTATCGGACTTTCCAATAAAAATACATAAATCTTTATACATATATATATATGTTTTGTATATATATATAAATACTTGATTTAAGTTTCTAATATTTGAATATTAGAAACTTAAATCAAGTACTGCAAGCTCTTCAAGATGATTTGGGTAACGTCACCTGTACATGGCGTTCTTGCAAAACAGAAAACAGAGATGCTGTCACCACTTAGCAGTATAGCGTAAAAGCCATCTGAAGGAGAGCAGTGGACTCTGGCACAGGGCACAGATCTAACCATGGCACTCTAGGGAAACTGAATAGCCTTCCAAGCCATTTACTTATTGATGTAGGTTCATTCAGTACCCTCCCTGAATGAGTTACCATGGTACCTAAGGTAGTACCAGAAGGTTAATACATCTTACAGGTCCCTGCCACCATGGAGGTCACTCTGTCATTGTGTAGCAACCTCATAACTAGAAAATGATCCAATAAGAATTAGTAAAAGTGCATTTATTACCTCATTATAATTTAAAACTTGTCCTCTGTAAATACATTTCAAAGTGAATGCTCAGAAAATCATTTTGATTGTCATGCACATTGTCTTCTACCAAAGACATGCTTGTTGAAATTTCTCAACTAATTTTCAATAGCCACTGTCACTCAAGTAGCTTTTCCATCTCCAGTTGATACATAAAACCTGGGAATTACCATAGAGATGGAACTGCTTCCTGAAGACTAAGCATGTTTTCTCTTTGAAAGCTTTTCCCAAGGAGTTTCACTGCAACAATCAATTATTCTAAGAGTAAATGTGAATATTGACATTCAGACTATGAATAGCTCTCAGCCTCTGTTGCTTGTTGTCTGGTATAAAAGATTGTCTGAGTCTCTCTCCATCAAAAGCAGAAAATAAAACAAATGAAAAAGAAGAAAAGATAAGCAAACCTTTCAGGAATGACTTTAGTTCCCTTAGGCTACTTCTTGTGTTCTGGAAAATGGAATCAATGAAAATGTTAAAGAAGATATTTACCTAAACCTCAGTTTGATATCTGCTGTTTTGGACCATATTAAAAAGTCCTGAGTCAATCCATACCAAGGGAAATTTTAAATAGTATTAACAAAGCCACTTTCAAAAGCAAGAATTAAATCATCATCCAAATAAATTCGAAGAACCCCAGTCAAAAGCAGAATCTTAGGTTCAAGAGATATTTTGTATTTAATAACAGTTAAGGCAGCATCTTTTGGTAAGTGAAATTGCAGTTTCATCCAGAGTCTCACACAGCAATAAAGCTGTGTATACTGATTAACACACTAATGAATGACATCTCCATTTCTATGCATCTGTGGGATACCTAAAATTACCTTACAATTCATAAACTCTATCAACAGGAACAACCTCATTTAACCATGCTTCTTGCTACTATTATTAAATAGAGAAGCAACAAGAATTCTTACAGGAGAAAACAGCAAGCAGCAGGTGCTTTCCATTCAAAATGCACTGTAGAAATAAAGCCCTTAGGAAGAAAGCAATTAGGAAAAGTGGAACTTGCCTGTAAAATGATAAATCCAGTGATATTTCAATAGAAAGAGTAAAATGTGCACCGCTGGTTGTGTTTGGCAAAAGACTGGGAGAAAATATAACGTTTACTTATTTATGTTATCACAAAACAACATCAAAAGCCCCAAAATAAATTTAAGGATGCACATGGATAAGACAACAGAAGCCTTAGATGCTAAACAGAAAGTTCCACTGAGATCTGAGAACACATTTTTACACTCAGCCTTCATAACAAATATTGACGTTTCCTTCAGGGATGGACAGGCTATTAAATACTCCTATCAAATACTCCAATGCCTGGTCTCCATTAAAGTTGGATTAATACGTGTTGGAAATAAATTCATAGGACTGTGCTAGCTGGAAGAAGGAAAGAAAGGGAAATAATCCTGTTTTATATCTCACCCAAATATGAAGATACAAATCAGAAAACCTGCATAGAGAAGAGGGTATGAAATTGCTTTCATGGTATATGAGCATCATCACCACTGCCATTCTGTCACAATATTCTTTGAGGGACTTTTGATCTCAGTACTTTAGATTTCAACTTTTGGGGATACTAGTCTATAAGCCATCATCATGAATTAAACATGAAAGAATCCAGAACCATGAATACTGTACGTAGAAACTGAAAATATTTTTCTGAGATAAATAAAACAGCTTTATAGAGAAGTAAATAAGATTTGGCAAAAATAAAAGCCCAATAAAGATAAAAGTTTGAGTGTGTGCAATTTATTTCTTAAATTAATATAAGAAAAATGAAAGACATCTCCCAGTACAGTGCTTTATCATTTTCAATGAATATGTCATGCCACACTCTCCATTCTAAGGATAAAAAAGCAAGAAAGGTATTCTACCATCATGAAACTCATATTGCAAAGAGATGATAAGATAGGTAAACAATGATAAATAAATGTGTGGCCTGATCCTCTGGGGAAATCACAACAGAGTTGGGGTGGTTGATGATGAAAGTGTTACTCAATCTAAGAGTAGGCGAAGTACTATAGTAATAAATGTTTAGCAATTTGGTTATTCTTTAGCCCATGCTCCTTTAATGAATCAATGGTTTCTAACAGTCACATTCTACCAATAATGTCAGTTAAAAGTAACAGAAGGAGAAATAAGTGGGGAATTATTCCAAATACTTATGATGCCCTAGCAGTATCTGTTGCCATGCTCAAGGGTCAGAAGCAATCAATGTTTACAGAGTCACATAAGTATATGTAAAAATGCAACATATACAACAAAATCCCACTTACTGTGCTGTAGGAAATGGCTCTGAAACAAACAAAAAAAAGTTCTAGCCCACAGCTCAGATTGACTTCGCTATCATTTGCTAATGCTGACAAATGCAGATTGAGAAAATTTCAAATACTTCACTTTCAACAGTTCTCACACTTGGCCATAAATATTTGTTTCTCTAAGAGTCCACCTAAATACTGTTCCCTGTGGTTTGGAATTTGCATACCATAAGCCATGTATTGAACGTGGTATTTAAAACCCCATAGCTTCGTGATCACATGATTAAGGGCAACAGTTTGACACATATTCTGCAAACTTCTGAGTATTGTGAGTCCATGCAGAGAGACCAGGGGAAAGCGGAAATAACTGCTACTTTTATATGACTCACAGACTGGCCTTTAATGTAAGCATTTTTGCTTTGCAGAAAACCTTAAAAGCTGCTGAGGTAGGCACCATAAAAGTGTCTATGTACAAAACACAGGAAATATCAGTAACACTTCAGAAAACTCATTTCAAACGTGGCTATATTCAAAAGCAGGTTCCTGGAATCGACCCCTTGTTCAAACTAACCCCGAAGCATCCTTAGACAAAGAAACATTTTGGAAGGCAATAATTTGTACTATAAATTAAGCTTTTAGGTTGAATATCTTTATTATATTTTGACATCTAGTATATCAAATTTCTCCCTTTCACAGCTTTATTCTTTTGTCCATAGTGGGTGGTAAATAGGACAGTTTAGTGTCATATCCAGATAAGAATGATTAGAATGGGTCTTTTCTTTCAACTCCCAATTGCAGAAACAATTGCTTTAGTTGCTTGTTTTGTTATTAATCAGACATATATATGTGTGTGTGTGTGTATATAGAAATTAACAAATAAACAATTCTTGCTTAAATATTTCTGAAACTAGTCTCAAGCAAGCCAACTGTATGAACAGAGGACTGATTACAGCTGAAAATACTGTGATTGCATCCACCTCCCCATGGCCTATCCCCCTTATTCCTGAACCTCACCGGGTCTGGCTCCCCTTCTGTTCTTTCAAAAGTTCTCCCACTAACTTGAAAATGCGAGCAGGTCTTCCTCACAGGCATTTCCACCATCCCCTGAGACTGCCAATCTCTTAAATAAGCCTGATTTCCTTGCATCAACTCAAATAGTGTCTTTCACAGACTGTTTTTCACTCACAGTCCTACTAGGGAGCAGTAATCTACAGAGCTGCAGAGAGAGGAAATGGGGCTCCAGAGTAACTCCTGATATCAAAGTGCCAGCGTGATTTCGCTGAAACTTGAGAAGTGATTCTGCCACACTCAGTGAGAATTCATTTCAAGAAGCTACGGAAACCTGAGATGATCACTCATGACCAGATGAGTATTTCCTCCTTGCATTCTCTATCCTTGACCATTTAATTTGTGTCAACCTGTGATAAACTCCTATCTGTTTTCCTTTTTTTCTCCTTTCCTTTTCCTCTCTCTGATGTCTTTTGGCTGTCTTCCCTATTTGCATTTTGTCTACTTTTCTTCTCAATTAGTCACATACAAAAACATAAAGAAAACATAAAGCATCAAAGATAGCAAGTCAGGACTCCAACCATTTTTCCTGTTTTCACATCTAGGTGTTCACAAGAGAATTTACTTGTCTGACTTTGTCTCTGCCTTGTAAAATGAGGATAACAATATCTATACCAAAGGTTGTTATGAATATTATCTTGATAATTTTAGAGGCCTCACAATTATTACAGTTACAGTCAATATTCAATATGTGATTTTTTTATTATTTGCTACTGTCATAATTAAGTGTAATATTATATGTTTTTCAAGCTTTCCCCTCCTTTCCAATACTATTGCAGAAAACTCTTACCATTTTATGTTCTCTGGAGTTAAAGATTCTTCAGTTGGACAAAGGATTAAGACAAAATCAAGAAAAATAGGAACAGTGGGAGGAGGGGGAAGTCAGGTGGTACATGTACAGCTGAAAAGAGGTCTTGCATTCATTTTGTTAGTTCTCATCCCACCTGTACATTCTTTTTTTTTTTTTACATGTCATATGCAAAATTTAAAGAGGTTGGTCCCAGTTTGCCATCCACATCTTTTCTGTGTGGAGAAATGAGAGATCACTTAAACTGAAGTTTTCATAGCAGTGTGTTAGCTTAATTTCTTGAACAAGTAGATAGAAAATCAGATGTTCAAGAAATTAACTGGGGAGGAGGGAGCAGAGTTGGGCAGGAAGATCCCTGAAGAGTGTATACAGAGAGGGCAATGCCCAAAGGGGAGAGGGAATAAAGGAAGGGTCACAGGCTGCTAGGGGTTCTGAGAAACATCGTGGCCAAGTTGGAGCAGTTTCATTGAGACACAGCCACCCATGTCAAGCAGGAATGGGTGGGTAACAGTGTCTCCATATGTTCAAACCTTGACTAGAAGCAATTAGGCAATGTACTGTGAAGAAGATCAGAGTCAGTAAATCCAGACACCACAGCTCATAATGAGCAGTAATTTGAATTTGGACTGCATTAACCCTGTACAAATATGCTTTAAATATTTTTTTGCAATGGTATCATGAACCATATTTTCATAGAAAAAGACAATTTTCTAAAGATAGGGCTAAAAACACTCAAAAGTTTGTGAAATGGACTATCTCACGATGATGAGTAAGATGCCTAAAAGTTCTTATACACCTAGAGACAACTTTTGCCTGATGGTGATTTCTCAGCTCAGTGACCATATTACACAGTGGAGAAATTTAGAAAACCCATTGTTTCTATCTCTGTCCTTTCCTATCTACTTTATTTTTAAAAAGCAGGAATGCTGTTATGAATTTGTCAGATTCCTGGAAAACAATCCCAGCAGGTAGATCTTTAAAATGAAGTAAAGTAAGACAGAAAAACAAACATTGTGTCTTTAAATGTACTTTTGTTGCAGAAGCTAATAAAGTAAAAACATCTCTGGGACTTTGCTTCCTTCTGGAAGAAATCCTCCTATTTTTTGCTATACTCAGATTAGACAAGTGCAGGCTGAACCTAAAAGATTTTGAAGACTGAAGATCTGGTAAACTTCAAAGCAGAACTAAGAGCAATGTTTAGGTTAGAGGTAATGGGAATAAAGTGTATTATCCAGTAGAAATCTGTTTTTGGGGTTCTCCCATGGGAAGAAGTAATTTAAGATTTAAGTGATTCCAGAGAACTCAGGATCAAGAAAGATTTAAAGACTTGTCAGAGATGATCATGGATTTATTGTGGTCTACAATATAGACCATACTGCCACAAAAAGAGTTAAATCACCACCTGATTCAATCATGGGGTCTTAGAAACATAAAAGGGACAATGAAGGAAATAATATAATTTTTACTGGAAGAATGAAAGAATGGATTTTTTGCATTCACAAAAAGTCTGTGTAAGGGAAGTCTAACTCTCAGGAAAGCCCCATGATTCGTGGGGATACTTTAGTAGTTTTATAGTCCTTCAAAAATAGAGATTTCAAAAAATAGCTTCACAAAATTATTTTCCACATTTAGAAAAATGAAAGCTATTCGATATTCTCTGCTTTCAGGATATAAATGACTTTTTTGATGAAACTCACAATGAAGATTACTCCTAAATGAGTTGGAGGTGATCTGGGCTACACTTTGGAACACAAGCACAGACTGACCTAACCTGGACAAAGCTGACTTGCTCTTTTCCTTTGCTCTACTTTGTGCCCTTTATATTTTCTTTTCTCCCTGTGTTTTTTCAAAATGATTCTGTTCAAGATTGAAATGCTTCTCATATTATGAGATTAATGTTTTGTAGGGAATCGTTATTAGGGAATTGGTACATAAATTGCTGCAGCACATATAATGAGCACTTACAAGTCTTACGTACCCTGTGTATTCCATGATTAAAGCAAGACACAAAAGACAGAGTTGAGTGAATCCAATTTGAGAAGTGTTTACCAGTAATTAAGGGATAATATTAACTCCCTGGGAAGACAGGTCCCACTGTGGTGTCTAAGGTAATCAAACACATTGACAGGACCCTGCCAACGAAGGGAAAAAATGAGAGAAAACCAATGTTACAAGTATTTTGAGATTTTGACTCTTCTGTACAACAAAGAGATAGGACATTCTTTAATATCTGTGAGGAAAGAGCTTTTGTCTTACTAAATGGTCTTATATTGTATAAATTAAAGGGTATTTTATCATGTAATAAGTCATACATAATTATTATTAATAATCATATGATATACGAATCATACAGTATGAAGTAACTGGTTCAGTCTCCAAACCAAATGAATAAATAAATAATAAGTTGAAATCAAACGTTCAATATTCTTTTTATCTAGCCTTCTGGATTGGCACTTTCAACTTTGTGAGTCTTAATGACCTTATTTTTAATACTAGAATAATGAAATTATATACTTCAATGAGTAGTGGTTATTCTATGGGCCAATATGATCAAGCATTATTTTAGATGTCCCTAAAAAGGTATTTGCTTAAATGAGTTTAACATTTAAATCAGAAGATGCTGAGTAAAGCAGAGTGTACTTCATACTCTGAGTGAGCCTAAAAAAAATCTGACAGAGACCTTAATAGGAAAAGACTCTGGAATTGGACAAAGGAAGACTGCCAGCTTACATCCTTTGGACTTGAAATGCAAATCTTCCCTGAGTCTTCAGTCTACTGGCCTATCCTGGAGGTTTTTCATTTGTGAAGCTTCCACAATTCCTTACTTCACCTTTCTCTCTCTCTCTCTCTCTCTCTCAGTATGTAATTGCCTAAAAGATGCTTCTTTTGAATATTTAATAAATACTGTCTTAAAAGTAGTTAGCACATAGGAAGTGATCAGTAAGTATTGCCTATGATCTTAGTTGTAATTAATATTCATGATTTGTTATTTTCTAGTGAAAACAGCATTATTATTTGGCAAACTGAGTTGGAGGTAGGGTTGGGAAGTAGAGACCTGCAGAAGTTGACTGAACTTTCACAATGCATCTTGCTCTTCCCTGAATACTGTCATCCATAATATGTATCTTCTTCCTGTCATCAAACTTATGCTTCTATAGAAAAGGAAATTAAGGTTCCAAAAGATGAAATGTTACATTTGGAGTTAACAGAGTTATCTGTTAATTATTCTAGGCCACTAAATCAAATTCTATCTCATTCAAGGGTTTATAATCTGAAATTGCACAATACAACACATTCAAATAAAGCGTATGAAAAAAGAATCAAATAAGAACACAGGAAGTGATTTGCTTCTCATTTTGTTTGTCATGTGGCTTTTGAAATTAAAGTACCTCACAAAGATCCTGTGACAGGTAGCAGCATTGTGGCACAGCAGCAAAAGCCAGTATATGTAACACCAGCATTTCATATGGGCACCAGCTCCTGTCCCAGACGTTAAGTCCAATGCCCTGATAATGGCTCGGAAAGCAGCAGAAGGTGGCCCCCAAGTGTTAGGTCCCTGCTACTCACATGTGAGAAACAGATGAAGTTCCTGGTGATTGGTTTTGGCCGAGTCCAGTCCTAGCAAGAGTGAACAAGAGTCTGTATCTTCTGCTCTCTGTGACTCTTTCAAAATAAATCAATGGCTTTTTTTTTTTTTTTTGAAGAAAGAAAAATATCTGGGTCAATGCAACATTGAGAGAAATTCCAGGGTACTAAAGTACCCCTATCACAAGTCAGGCATGCAGAGACAGGGTTAGTTAAGTTGCTCTCTGAGTATCTCTGATGTTCCTGTGATCTCACGTGAACAGTCCACCAGTAAGAAGGAGGAAGCTATAGCATGGCGGAAACTATAACAGTGCCATGGCATAATAAGCCAGTCTTCTGCCTGCAGCGTCAGCATCCCATATGGGTGCTGATTCGTGTCCTGGATCCTCCACTTCTGATGCAGCTCCCTGTTTGTGTCCTGGGAAAGCAGCAGAGTATGGCTTAAGTCCTTGGGCCCTTGCACACACTTGGGAGACTTGGAGGAATCTCATGGCTTCAATTTGGCTCAGCTCTAGCAATTATGGGCATTTGGGGATTCCACCAGCAATGGAAGATTTCTCTCTGTTTTTCTTTCTCTCTGTAAATCTGCCTTTTGAATAAAAATAAATGTAAAGAAGGGGGTGTTCACCAGGTGTTGGACTGCTGTTCTGTGTTAGCATTTATTTCTAGGAGTTAAATACCATGTCTACTAATATCCTCAAGAAAAATCTCCACTTTCATATTTCTCGTTTTGGCTATACAAATGAATATAAATAACTTAAACTTTCAGTTTGGGGGTGGGGGGAAAAAGTGGAAAAAATATAAAACCAGAAAAACCATCCCATCCCTAATTCTGACAGTTAAAATTGAGCTCTACTACTTTTCATCTATGCAGTATCAGTTTTCTGAGTCTTGACTTCTCAAGAGAAATTAGAAATATGGAAATTTGCAAGAAAATCCTGAACCTGTTAAGTGTTGGGGCTGCCTAGTAGCTAGGGGGAAAAAAAGCAAAAAACACACTAACAGCACAAACAAACAAACAAACAAACAAAACTACAATGACTGAACTAGCGCAATTGAACAGATTACTTTTATGGGAGAGTTCTGACCCAGAAAATCCTGATATTCAAATGCTAAATATAATTAATACAATGATTAAAACTAAAGTCTAGGTTAGTTTCATTTCAAAATGACATTGGAGATTAATTCTAAGTATGCATATATTTAAGGATGACTCAATGGAGATAGAAGAGAAAGAGATGTTTTCACTGCTTATCAACTTTTCTAGTTTTCAATGAAAAGTTACTGATTTTCTATTTTTAAGCATGCTTGTTGGGCTCACCACTACAGTCCAAACAACCAATGTAATTACCTGGAAAACTCACAATAAGCAGGGCATTCAAAAGCATTCAGGAAACTCATTGGGATTTTAATTTCAAATTAGGCCAATTAAAGTGTTGGTAAACCAGATAAAGGCTGTTCAAGCTTATCAGGCAAAACCACGGAGGCAATATGCAAATATTTCAATGTTAGAAAAAAAAAACACTAAAAAACTAAATGTAACACTTCAATTACTTTATCTTTGAAAGCACCTTTCAGTTACCAGAGGAGTCTGTGAAGGTTCAAAGAAAAACAAAACTCGTTATCCAATCAATTATTATGTAAGCCCCATATTATCTTATTTCTTTATAACTAACTAGTAAAAAAAAAAAATAGAAACAAGGGAGAAATATATTTTGTTTTCCTCCTTGAGTAAGGTTGAATTTTAAACACAAACACAGATACACACACCCCTTCTCACTGTACACTACTTCATTAACCATCAATGCTGATCCTTTGATATCAGACACACATTCTTAGATCTGAACAGACACAGAGATGAATGGTACAAAATAGTTTCTGAGGGCCCGGCGGTGTGGCCTAGCGGCTAAAGTCCTCGCCTTGAACGCCCCGGGATCCCATATGGGCGCTGGTTCTAATCCCGGCAGCTCCACTTCCCATCCAGCTCCCTGCTTGTGGCCTGGGAAAGCAGTCGAGGACGGCCCAATGCATTGGGACCCTGCACCCGCGTGGGAGACCCGGAAGAGGTTCCAGGTTCCCGGCTTCGGATGGGCGCGCACCGGCCGTTGCAGCTCACTTGGGGAGTGAATCATCAGACGGAAGATCTTCCTCTCTGTCTCTCCTCCTCTCTGTATATCTGGCTGTAATAAAATGAATAAATCTTAAAAAAAGAAATAGTTTCTGAAAGTCAATCCTTCAGAATGGCATGTGGTAGCTCTTGTGCCATCCAGTGACCATCTGTATGATGTTTCAGCTTCAACCAGAATAGTAGAATTCTGAATCTTGTTTCCCAGATACAAAAATCCAAAGCATTCAAGGTAAAAAATATGGAAATGAATGAATGAATGAATGAATGAACAAATAAATAAATACATAAAATCTCATGGATGTATTTTCTCCTCATGGAATACTTGTGTTTATGAAAAATGACCCTAAGAAATGACAATTGTCATAAATGTTTGCCCTAAAATATCTGGCTTCAGTAATTTAAGGTTTCTTAAAATATTTTCTTCTGATTTTACATAAAGATCATTAAACAGCAGTCAGTGATGAAAAAGCCTTTAGGGTTTATGTCGTCAATGAGGCATCCTTTGGATGTACCACACAAAAGTTAAAGACTGTTTTTCTAACACAGGTAGATCTGCTTTGGATAAAGATCTTACCTTGCATCTTACTATTGCTATTGCAAAGAAAGGACACTAGATGAAGATCAAGATAAACACTGAAAATCAAAGGAGCCTGTTCTTTCAAATGCTGTTTCTTTTGACCTTGATTAAGCGAATGGACAGCTAGAGAACATCAAATGTCACTAGAACATAAGTGATTTTGATTAGCGCTTTCCTGGGGTTTTTATAAAGGATGCATTACTAAAGATTTTCACAGAGAAATGTTCTGGTAACATTTAATGATAAAGCAGAGGGTGGGAAGCTGATTCGGAGCCATCAGAAAAGAGATTTATCAAAAATAGAAAATTTATTCTTGGTATATGTATATTTTTTCAATAGTCGAGGTCAGTGAGGCATGGCTGCGGCTGGCTGTGACATGACAACAGACTTACTCGAATTTACATTTAATTGCAAGCCTTTTATATTTTCCTTTACTGAATGACATACTCAATTTTTTTTTCACTGAACTGTCTAGTCACTGGACAAAATTGTCTTAAAAGGGTTGATAATTCCAACTTCATCTACGTAACACTAAAATGACAAGTCAACTCAGAAGGGGTAAACTAACAATCAAGAACATTAGGTTGACTCAAATTTAGTTGATTGATAGAAATCCTCACCCTTTAGCCCTTTTGCTTGTGTCAAAGACAAACAACCTCCACTCAGAAGCAATTCTCTCAAAAACCAGAGTCTGTGCACAGAGAAAACACTTGACCCTGTTCCCCATCACTGAGTTTAGTTTTTCCACTTCTGCCTTTGGGAAATTAATACTATTACATTTACATTCGCTTCCTCCATGCTAAGCAGTGAGATTGGTCCAGCCCAAAGCAAAATAGTCAAACAAAATCAGCTTTGGGGATGCTGCAAATTGTTTTGCTTCTACATAAAATAAAATTTCTTGATTTTCTAACTTTCTCTGGATAATGTGAGAACTCAACATGCCACAGCAAATTCCCCACAGTTTAAATCAGTGTTTCACTAGTGTGTGTGTGTGTGTGTGTGTGTGAGTGTTTTACATAATGTAGTAAACATTTTGAACTATAAGCTGTCACACTACATAAAACTGTTGCAAACTGGCAAAAATGAGTGTGTGGTGAGGAGACCCTCAGACGTTCCTTAAAAGGAAGGGAATTGGCAAACCCCAGGTTTCTGGTTTCTTTATAAACTACAAATTTAAAGTATTGTTGTATGTGACGTTCCTGGAGAGCCTACTTACTTTATGCTTAAGAAGTTGCAAACACATCTGTGCATGGTAATGCACTTGTTCGTTATGAACAGAGAACCGCTTCAAGGGGAGTGTTCAGTGAATGATTAAGATACCCACAAGCCATATCAGAGTGCCTAAGTTCAAGACCTGCTTCTGGCTCCTGCCTCCAGTTTCCACCGGCTAATGTAGACCCTGGAAGGCAGTGGTAATGTCTCTAATAACTGGGTGCCTACTACCCACATGGAAAATTTGCACGGCATTTTGACCCTAACTCTATCCCAGTCACTATAGATGTTTGAGGAGTAAAGCACCAGAGAGGAACTCTCCTTTTACTCCTCTCCATTTCTTACAAAGAGACGTGTTTTTAAGAGCAATTTTAACAAAGGTTTTGAAATGAATGCATAATAAGATAAAGACGCATACGGTTTGTTTTTTCTTTAGAAACCATGAAGTATCTTCAAAACTGTGTTGAAATTGCATACTGCGGAAATCTATGCAAGTATTTAAAACTTTTTACACCAAAGTAAGCATACCTGCTGATTTTATTTGCCACCAACTTTTTGAAGTACCTTTGGTGAATTTGTTACAAATTATGTGATGGCCTTTCAAGGGCACATTTTGAGAAGCTTGTAATGACTCATCTCACAAAAGGATCAAGAATCTAAACCTGAGATCTAAAGCCATCCAATTGCCAAAGCAAAGCATAGGAGAAGTACTGTCAGGCACAGTCATAGGCAAAGACTGGATAAGACTCTAGAATCATAGGAAATAAAAGCAAAAGTAGTCAAACGGAATTGCCTCAAGCTTAGACGTTTTTGCACAGCAAAAGAAATGCTCAACAAAGTGAAGAAACTGCCAGAATGGGACAAAATATTTTTAAACTGTTAATCTGTCAAAGGAATAATATCCAGAATATATCAGAAGCACAAGAATCTCAGTTACAACAAAACAATCCTTTTAACAAACAGCTAAGGACATAAAGAGGCATTTTTCAAAGGGTAAGGTACAAATGGCCACAGGAATTGGCAGTGGTAGTGGCCAGTGGTAATAACACAAAAATGATGACAAATTTCCACAGCAAATGGAAGTGAAATAAACACAGAATCAGTTCCCATCAGCGAAATGGGAAAAAAAAAATTCACAATGAGGTTTCACTTTATCTAGTGACAGTGTCTGTCATACAACAATCAGCAGGTAAGAAATGCTGGTAAGAATGTGGAGAAAAAGGCAACCTAATAAAATATGGTGGAAAAGTCTACTTGTGCAACTATAATGGAAGGTAATATGCAGATTCCTCAGAAATCTGAAAATAGGCTTGCCATATGACCCTACTACACCTAGGAATGTACTTAGAGAAAATTAAATTGGCACACAAAAGAGCTATCTGAACCTCCATGTTTATAAAAGCTTAATTAACAAAAGCTTAATTCACAAGTTATCTGTACCTCCATGTTTATAAGAGCTTAATTCACAAAAGCTAAGATACAGAGTCAACCCGGATCCAGATGTCCTTCAACTGATGACCGAATAAAGAAAAATATGTATACAGTTACTACACACATGCACAATAATACTACTCAGCCATGGAAAATAATGAAATCCTATTTTGTTGCTGTTTTTCTTGGGTGGGGGGATATAATTGGAGACCACTATAGTTAATGAAATAAGCCTGTCCCTGTAAGGAGTGATTCAAACATCCCATCTAGACCCTGTGCCATTTCGGTTATCCAGCAATCAGATGTAACTTGGCACCTTACCTGAGAATTCCACTCCCCAATCTCTGGCTGCTTGCCCTAGTCTCCACTCACCTACCTGTGGCTCAAATATTGCTCAACAGTTCCTGGGACCAACACACCACCTCTCCCTTTTTCTTCCCCCTCTTCCGTTCCCTTCTTACCTGGCTCTTCCCTGTCCTCCTCCATCCTGCCCTTTCCCTTGGCCTGGCAGCCCCCATCCTGCCACCACGGCAAGAGACGTGTCCCTTTCAGTTTTCTTCCCTTCCACCCCTGTTCCCGTTCCTACCCTACTAGAATAAAGGACCTACTAAGCACCTTGCTGCATCTGGGATTTTGGCTTGTGGTAAACTAACCATGAAAAGAAGACTTGGCTGCAGGAATTAGCTGAGCATAACAATCGAAGAACTTCAAGTGTGTTTAAAACCTAACAGTTCCCCACCTCCCCCAACAACAACAAAAAGTTTTCTCTATAACACACAGTGTATTAAAAAAAGCAATGTATATGAGTGAAACAGGCATTTTGAGATTTGATTACTGATTATTGTTTACAGCCCTTGTTGACACTCCTGAACAGTCTATATACTACTTGTTGAATTATTTCTTTAGTAGATGATTAAACATTTGATTATGAAGTAAATTGGAGGCATGCCAGCACAAAAATTAAAGGAAATATATGAAAGGAAGGAGAGGGTGGAAGAGCAGTACAGTGGGAAACATAATTTTCTTCTTAAAATTGTATATGTGAACTGTGTGAAATCTGCTCCCTTCATATAAATAATAAAAATGTTTTTTTAAAAATTAAAATACTATGTTTGCTTTAAATTTTTCATGGACTAGTATTAGATTGAAGAAGCTCCCTTTTGTTCTTGGATTCCAAAATAGTTTCATATAAATAAATAATAACCTTTACAAAAAAATACAAAATAAATATTCTTGAAATGAATAGTGAAGCTCACAACTGTTAAATAAATGATAAATAATTCTTATGTGTATTTCTTGGGATATATTTATTTATTGTGACTTAAGATTGCATTTACACTCAATAAATCCATTTTTAATAAAAAAATATGGTTATTGACTTTGGTGTGACATTATAACAGATGGAGATAGAATATGTACAGTTCAAATATGGGTCATCAACATTTTCCCTCTGACATTACCTTATGACAGGTACCTTGACATCCCTTTCTCGTTGTTCATGAAACAGGCAATAGATTAAGGTAAACTAGAGTCAATTCCCCATTTGGAGAACTCCATCAATTCCCACAGGGCAAGCAAGTCTGATGCTGTCACCTGTGCTGGGCCACCCAGTCCCTTGAGATCAGCTGCAGGGGCTTGTGAACAGCATGCCTGCAGCTGCAGGAGGTGGTGGATTTGCTCATGGCCCCATGAAGCACACTGTTCTGGGGGTTTCTGCAGCCCCCAGCCAGAGAGGAAACATGGGTTACTGTATTAAGCAAAGGAGTCCTTTGGGTGTCTGTCAATTTCTTGACTGGATCTCAAGCCAGGGAGGGAGAGAGGATTGTGGAAATCTGTGGTTAGCACTGCTTGTCCACAGCAGTTGGGGGTAAGGCTAGGTTGGTACTTTGCTGTGCTTTTCCCCTCAAGGTGGAGTCCCAAGGAATCAGACTGTAGGAGCTGCAGTGTGCTTTGTCCTATTCTCAGTTGGCTTTCTGGGTCTACAACGCTTAATTTCTCTTCATTTCTTCACCAACATCTTTCTTTAATCTCCTGGAAGCATCCTTTCCTTTGTTTTTCTGATTCTTCTCTGTGGCAGAGTTCCACACAAGGCCTTCCTATTCAGCAATCTTGAATCAGAACATTGTAACTTTTCTATCAACAATAAGTTTCATCTTCATACATGTATTCCAGATGTTTGGATTTGTTTTTAGAAGGACACATGATCAAAGTTCTTATACTTAGAATATAAATAATTGGGTTAGAGCTGGGGTTCTGGGCTGAAAGACTTGCTTGGATACCAAAGTACAATTTAGACTGTGCTAATGTCTGAATGTATTTTATTCCCCAAAGGAATGTGGGCCCCAGGGTGACAATATTGGGATGTAGTGCTGATCTTCCAGAGGACTAGTAGATGATCCTTAGGATGTTGAGAGCATATTCTAAAACGGAATTTTTGGACCTCAGGTTATATCTCTCCTGCTGGGTGAAAATGTAGCTACTTGTCTGCTCCTTCACACATGGCTGCCTTTGCTATCCATTGTCATGCAGGGATATAGCTAAGATGAGGTTCTTACTAAGCCCAATATAGACTTTCTGAAAATTGAAACTCCAAAACGATGAGCTAAATAAGCTACTTGGCTTTATAAATAGATTGCCTCAGGTATTTTATTATAGTGACATAAAGGTGACAAAGGCACTATTCTGGGTCTGGTCAAACTTACAAATATAAAAGTCGAATAGTATCATTAATGAACACATGAAACAAAGGCCTGTTGTGTTTAATATATCAAAGCTAAAATCAGTACTTACTTTGCTCATTCTCAAGTGTCTGCACACATGCCTTCAATAAACACTTAGTAACTACTATTGATTAAGCATTGTGATAGGTACTAGAGATGCGAAACTAATAAGTTTACTTTTCTTCAGAGTGACGAAGGTTCATCGTCACTAGTTATCAGGAAATCATTAATTACTGCCTTCCATTGGGGCTGGCATGACGTCTCAATTGGCTAATCCTCCACCGCCAAGCACGGGCATCCCATATGGATGCCAGTTTAAGTCCTGATTACTATATTTTCCATCTAGCTTCCTGCTTGTGGCCTGGGAAAGCACAGCAGGAAGGCTCAAGTTCTTGGGACCCTGCAAGAGCAGGGGAGATCCAGAAAAAGCTCCTGGTTCCTGGTTTCAATTGGCTTAACTCCAGTCATTGAGACCTTTTAGGGAGTGAGCCAGTGGAGAGAAGATCTCTTTCTCTGTATCTCTCCTTTTCTTTGCAGATCTGCCTTTCCAATAAAAATAAACAAATCTTAAAAAAAGACTGCCTTCCTTTAATCAACGGGTTATCAAAGATTTCTGAAATTTCTGAATTCTCAAGATAGTGAGTCAGACACTCCATGTAAATGATTGGTACTCATGAATATGGCTTTTAGTTATCACTTATAATGAGTAATCCCCTTAACGTTTTAGTAATATGTAATTACTCCTCACTACACTATGGAACATCTTCATTGCTCACATTAAAAAAACATACTGGATAGAAATGAGCACTCGTCTAAGACTCTAATGGGGTCCTGTGCTCACTCTCACAGATCTATCAGCAGCCCTCTTATCTGTGTATTTTCAGTCCAGTTGGAAGCCTCTGCAGTCTCAATGATATAGTATTTAATCTTGTAACAAAAAGAAACAATTGATATTGTTACTACTAAATGAGCTGGCTGTGGTCTTGCAGTTGTCTGCTTTAGTGAAGCCTCTGATCAGTGTGTCTGGTTACTGATCTGAATCTGTGCTTCAGGCAATCACATGGAAGACAGTGTAATTGGTATGTACTGGTCACAAATTAAATTCTGCATTTTCAGTTCCACCTGGATACTGGAACTTTGGAGCTATTTTCTCAAATTCCTACATTTTTCTTGTTTTCTCTATCTCTGTCCTCTCTCTGCCTCTGTTGGGTACACACACACACACAATCCTATACCCTAAATTCTAAAAAATCAATAATTTTGCAACTAGTTATCTTTACCCTGCGGAGACCAATATTTTACATGTGTTCTGAAAAATGCCTCAGTGTGGGTTTTGTATGGGATTATTGTATAAAAAAAAATCAATGCCAGCTATTCCAAAATAAGTTTTAAAGAATTATCACACTCTTCTTATATGTCAGCTTCCTTTATGCAAACTCCACTTACACGGCAGGTAGAAACAGAAAGATACTTTTGCTGTCACTTTTTAAAACTGCTCAAGTTTTAAAAATAGAATCATTTTTAATAAGTCCAGGTAAAATAACAAAGAAGAAGTAAATGCACTTTGCAAAACAATTTATCTCCAGTCTTTTCAATAACTCTCCTTGACCACCCGCTTAATACCCGTGGTGAGCTTCAGAGAACATTTCTAGAATACTACCACCAACATAGGTATTCCATTCCAGGAAATAACAATAATTCCAAAGCATGGAACCAACTTAAGAACTCTCTCACCTATTTAAAAAAATAGTTTTTGTTTGAAAGTCAGTGTTGCAAGAAAAGGGAGAGAGAAAGATCTTCCACCTATTGGTTCATGCCCCACAAGGCTGCAGCAGCCAGAGCTGGTCTGATGTGAATCCAGGAGGGAGGAGCTTTCTCTGGGTCTCTCACGTGGGTGCAAGGTTCCAAGCACCTGTGCCTTTATCTGCTGTTATCAGGCCATAAGCAGGATCAGAAACGGATGCATTCTTTCCCATTCCTGTGTGATTGAATTTTAGGGCTCATTTGACAGATCTGACAGTGAACAGAGTAACATTTACTGTCTCCAGAGACATGGCCTAGGACTTGTGTAGATTACATAGTCCTGCACAGTTCTTAAACTTCTTTACTCTCACTTCTTCAACACACATTTATTTGCCTCTGACTAATGTGACAGTAATATTTTTATACTTATGTTTTCATATGTAATCCTTTAATCACTCATTATTCTATTGATTAAATAATGACTATTCATTAATGTAAGCTGTACAGAAAGCTTTGAATTTAAGCAGGCGCATGAAAGAAGTACACAAAATAATTCAATATGTTTAAATTCATTGACAATAGAGGCTGTACAAGCTGGAAAAAGATGGGGTGAAGAGGAAAGAGCTATTGCTGGGAATCAAGTATAGTTGGATGAAGATAATCTGCTCCATATTTTACACAAAAGTAGGATAACTGAAACTTAATTATGGACATGATTGATTATGTTCTGTATATCTGTTGAAATGTTGTATAAGACTTCTAAGCATTTCATTTTAATCTATAATTTTAAAATGAAAATTTAAATTTAAATGAATAAATATCACATTAATGAAAATTTCCTTCTGGCATTCATTAATTCAGTTAATCTTTTTTTTTTTTTTAAAGATTTATTTATTTTATTACAAAGTCAGATATACAGAGAGGAGGAGAGACAGAGAGGAAGATCTTTCGTCCGATGTTTCACTCCCCAAGTGAGCTGCAACGGCCGGTGCACGCTGATCCGAAGCTGGGAACCAGGAACCTCTTCCAGGTCTCCCATGCGGGTGCAGGGTCCCAATGTATTGGGCTGTCCTCGACTGCTTTCCCAGGCCACAAGCAGGGAGCTGGATGGGAAGTGGAGCTGCCGGGATTAGAACCGGTGCCCATATGGGATCCCGGGGCTTTCAAGGTGAGGACTTTAGCCACTAGGCCACGCCGTCGGGCCCATTTGCTAATTCAGTTAATCTTAATCAGCTATACGGCACAATCAAATTTGGCGTAATTTTGTTAGTTCTCTATGGAAAGCTTTGCAATAGTGAAATGTATTAACACTAAGTTCTTCTACATTTCTTTTTTTTTTTTAAGATTTATTTATTTTTATTGCGAAGTCAGAGAGGAGAAGAGAAAGAAGAATATCTTTCTTCTGATGATTCACTCCCCAAGAGGCCACAATAGCCAGAGCTGCACCGATTGGAAGCCAAGAGCCTGGAGCTTCATCTGGGACTCCCACATGGGTACAGTGCCCCAAGGCTTTGGGCCATTCTCGATTGCTTTCCCAAGCTGGAAGCAGGGAGCTGGATGGGAAGTGGGGCTGCAGGGATCAGAACCAGCACTCATATGAGATCCTGAAACATGCAAGGTGAGGACTTTAGCAGCTAGACTACCACGCCGGGACCCTACATTTCTTTTGAATAAGAATGACACTATATGCCATTTCTGTCCTGCCATGCTGTCCACAACCAGGTAGAATAAGCTCAGCCCTGTGGGAACAGCAGAGAGCTGGGAGTTGCAGGCCTCTGATGGACTTCCTGATGCAGGTGGAGGGTTTCATGCTCACCATCCCAGATGCAGTAACTATTGACCACCCGGACCATTCTGGCTTGGAACCTCAGACCCACACATAATTTGGCTCATCTCTGTAGACACCTAGAAATTCATCTCACATGTTGTCAATTATACCTCACACACAGCCTCAGGAAACTCCCAAAGCAAGAGCAGGGAACCTCCACTATATCCTCCCCAGGAAGGACTTGATTCCTGCTGCCACAAGTCTGGCATGAAGGTGAGGCAGTCACATCACTATTACCTGAGTCACCCATTGTCCCACACCAGCTTGCTTTGACTAAAAACTTCTTTCTGACAAGCAAAAAGAATAAAGTTATAAAAGTAATAGAATATTGGAGATATACTCAAAAAGCTCAGGGTGGGCACTTTGTGTCACAGTTAAGACATCACTTTGGGACACCCAAATCCTATGGCAAACCCACATTCAGCTCCAGCTCTGTTTCCAGTTCTAGCATCCTACTGATGCACACTCTGACAGGCAGCAGGGATGGGTTAGGTAGTGGAGTCCTTGCCAGCATGTGGGATACCTAGATTGAGTGGCAGGTTTCTGACTTCAGTCTAGCCCAGTTCTGGCTATTGAAGTTTTTGGGGAATGAATCACCAAATGGTAAATGTCAGTATATAGCTCCATCTCTATGTCTATGTATGTTTGCCTATTTTTCAAATACAATGTAAACAAAAATTCTCAAAAAAAAAAGAATGACACTATAGGCTTCATCCTTTGATTATATATAAAAGTGCATGCATGTTTGAATATTTATTTATTTGCAATAAAAAATATAAATATGATCGACATTTATAATCACAAAATATTTAATCTTGACAATTTTCCATAGATTACATTAAACTTATTGATATTTCTGACACAATGTGTTTACACCAAGGAATGGTAAGAAGCATTTGAAAATATCGTTTTATCTATGAGTGAGGGGGAAAAAAACAGTAACTGAAATGAAAGTGCATTGCCCTCCACTGCTTAATTCTATTAACTGTAAATTCTTCTTCGGGTCTTTTATGGCCATTTTGTTGTTGTTGTTACTATAACTGCAAACTGTTGAAAAACATATGCTTCCTCTAAGTTTAAAAATTATTCTTTTTTGCATCAATAATTGATTCCTCTGAGTGTTTTCCATTTTAGCACAGATAATTTATTGCTAGGTGGCTTTATGAGACAGCAGGAAACAAGCTTACCTCTTCAATACACTTTTAATAATAATAATAAAATGGAATCCACCAGGAATGTTCAGTCACATCAGGAGAGAGGAGAATTTGACTAACTTGTTATTTTCTTATAAAAGTGTTGAGATGGGGAATTTTCTTATTTCTGATCTATGCTACATCTTTTTCTTAGAAAGAATATCAATATTTGACTGAGGCAATAAAGCAAACCTACCTTCTAATTGGTAGAAAAGAATACAGTGTTTGGGGATAGCTCACAGGCTATAAATTTAAGAAATGAGATTATGACTGATATGCTAGTGGATTTTGCAGTTGAATTCTACTACCATTTCTTTTAGAATTCTTTTAAATTGGCAAGTTTTAAATTGGCAAATAGATATTACATCTTCTTTAAAAAAATATTTATTTAAGATACACTGTAGAGATCACCATTTTGTCTACCCTTCCCATTATTACATAAACAAGAACCAGGGAAGGTGTGTCAGGATGATCTCAGTAATAGACCAGTAGGAGATACCTCTCAAAGTATGTTATGGTTGAATGCTGAAATTGTAAGCCACAATATCTATGAATGTACCCTCATCTAAGCAAAAAATCTTCACAGCTATAATTAAGAAATTATAAATTAAATCATTTTGGATTATGTGGGTGTACAATACGCTAGTTTCTTTTTTTCTGATGCTAAATGAAAACGAGTGAGGCTGGAACTTAATAAAGAAAAGAACTGTATTTAATTCATAGTTTTGGAGGTCTAATGTCCAACTCCTTGTGTTCCCTCTGTGTGACTTACTGTGAGGGCCCCTCATGCACACAACTGCATGGCAGAGAAACTGAAAGGCAAATGGCAGCATGCAGAAGGAGCCAAATGCATGATGTGGTCCCAGCTCTCTGCAAGCCAGTACTAATTCCTTCTGAGGGTGGTGTCCCTATAATCAGATTATGTTTCATTAGGCTCTGTCTCTTAAAGGTTTCACCACTCTGAAACAAAGCCTCCAGCACACAAATCTTTGCGGGGACTTATACCACATTTACATTGTAGCACATCCTAAGTTCAGTGACAAGTGTCAATAAAGAGACACATAGGAAGATGAGCAGGCCATGTGAAGATGGAAGCAGGGACTGGAGTTATGCAACTCTAAGGCAAGGACTTCTTGGAGTCACTGGGAGCCAAAAAAAGCAGGAAATAGTTCTCCCTGGGGGAAATGAGAGGGAATTTACCTCTGTTAGTTTGTCCATTTTATGTTTCTGATTTGCAGAATTGTGAGCATGTACATTTCTATCATTTTTAAAAGATTTATTTATTTTTATTGCAAAGTCATATATATAGATAGAGAGAGAGAGAGGAGGAGAGACAGAGAGAAACATCCTCCATCTGATGACTCATCCCCCAAGCAACCACAACGGCCGGTGCTGTGCCAATCAAAAGCCAGGAGCCAGGAACTTCCTCCAGGTATCCCAGGCAGGTGCAGGATACCAGGCTTCGGGCTGTCCTCAATGCTTTCCCAGGCCACAAGCAGGGAGCTGGGATCCTCGTGTGCTTAAGGCAAGGACTCCAGCTTCTAGGCCACAGCTCCAGGCCCATTTCTATCATTTTAAGGCAGTGATTTAATAATTTGCATAATTTCCATAGGAATTAAGACAGAATAGGCCATCAAAAAGAACAAGATAGAACTGGTAGAAATGGGTCTGACATGGTAGTCTAGCAGCTAAAGTCCTCGCCTTGCAAACACACCAGGATCCCATATGGGTGCCAGTTTCTGTCATAGCTGCTTTGGGATAACCCAAAAACTTTGGGTCCCTGCATCCAAGCGGAGGGCCTAGAAAGAGCTCCTGGCTCCTGGTTTCAAATGGGCTCAGTTCCAGCCATTGCAGCCAGTTAGGGAGTGAACCAGTGAATGGAAGAGCTTTCTCTCTGTGTCTCCCTCTCTCTGTAAATCTGAATTTCCAATAAAAATAAATAATAATAAAAAAGACCTGTTGGAAATGAGCTGAACTTGTAGCCCACAGGTAGAATTTTGTCTACCTCTAGGAAACATCAGTTCTGCTGTTAATGCTGTGTTAATTTAGTTCAATCAAGCACAACAATATTACCCAGGGTAAATTCCTTTACAAAATTAACTAAGATTTATAATCACATCTACAAAATAAATGCACAGAACCATCTACATCCATGTTTGATTGAATAACTGGAATTGCAAAAAGCCTATCCAAGCTGCCGCAGAAAAATTGCTCATCACTGATCAGGTTGGCAGCATAGAACAAAAGATGGATATCCTCTAATACTTCTATGTGCAAAAAGACAAGGAAGACAGAAGCACGCACAGAAGAGCCTCCGCCAAGACTTTTCTAGAAAAATGGCATCAACAACAGAAGAAACTAAGAATTTCATTTGCAAATGAACAGGAGTGAGAAAGGCACTCCAGGATTGTTGCAGGCTGTAGCACTTGGGGACTAAACCATTAAAGGGAAGATTCTCTCTCTCTTTCAGATTAAATGCAAATAAATAAATAAAATTTGGGGGCCGGCGCTGTGGAGTATTAGTTAATGCCACTACATGCTGCCCCAGCATCAAATATGGGTGCCAGTTCGAGTTCCAACTGCTCCAATTCTGGTTCAGCTCCCTTCTAATGTATCCAGAGATGCAGCAGAGGACAGCTCAAGTGTCTGGTTCTCAGCATCCAGGTGCGAGACCCGGAAGAAGTTTTGACTCCTAGTTTCAGACCAGCCAATGCAACCAACTGGGGAGTGCATGGATGCTTTTCTCTAACACTGTCTTGCAAAAATTAAAAAAAAAGTCTCACAACTTTACATAGGTTTCTCTCCGATGACATACTTTTGATCTCCACTTTGTTAGAACATTTACTAAAAAAAAGCTTGAAATATAAAATTCCTTCTGTATCACACTCGTGCATATTTGCTACTAGAGTCTTTGTTTCAGTGAAGTTCACCTCTAGCCATCATCTGAAACTCTGCAATGCTTATTTTTATGTTCCCAGAGTTCATAGTTTCTCAGACAGGTACTGATATGAGGTGTGCTGCATGTGGGTCAGAGACACGCTGAAATACAAATCCTTTCCAAGAATTTGAATGGAGGTATTGTACCCATAACCACAGTCTGATCACTTCTAAGTGCAAAGAATGGTTTCTATTTAGTCCCTCTCTACTTGCTTTCTATTTTCTGTCTGTTCCTATGTAAAACAAATGTATCCATATTCTGGAGTTAATACTGAAACAAGCCTGTGCAAGCAGGGCAAGCATATGGGTTCAAATCCCACATATGAGCCTGCCAGGGGTCAGTTCCGTACTCTGCTTTTGATACGACTTCCTGCTAATACTTCTGGAAGGCAGCAAATGCCAGCCCATGTACTTTAGTATCTGCCTCCCACATGGGAGATCTCTATTAGAGTCCCTGGTTCTGAGTTTCAGCCTAGCAAAGTCTCAGTTGTTGGCATTTGCAGAAACAACAAGCAATGGAAGATCTGTTTCTTTCTCTCTTGCCATCCAGCTCTCACTCCCTACTGCCTTCCCTCCCTGCCTGCCTCCCTGTTGTTCTGCTTCCAGATGAAAATCAACTTTAGAAAAATCATATTTTTTCCTGAGTTTCATATTCCTCACATGTACGCAGGGAAATCTGTATTTATATTTGACTGCTTCACAGGGAGAAAGGTGAATAACAGAGCATTGTTATTCTTCTACATTTTGAATTTAAGAGAAAATGATCAACTTCTGTTAGGCCATTTTCACTCAAACCGCTGTCTTCCACATTTGCACTTCATCGTAATATGGTTATGATTTCGCAAGCTTTAACAAGTAGAATTGCTAATATGGAAAAAGGAGACGTAGAAATGCTTAAGTCATTTATTCATTCTAATTATTCAATGGCATTAGTATCACATTTCAACTTTGCCAAAGAAAATTAAAACAGAAAGAAATTAGATACCTTGCAGAAGTCAAGAGCAGCTGCATCTCTGAGCAAGCACACGAGGGCTGACTGCCCTCGGCTTCTGAGCAAGCACACGAGGGCTGACTGCCCTCTGCTTCTGCGCTTTGCTTTCAGAGCCTCTTCTCACTACTCCCTTGGTCCTGCCATCTGTGGTCTGCATTTAAAAGCAGCCTGGTCCATCCTTTCTCTACGACATGACAACAAAGCCAATTTTTACATTTATGTTTTTTAAAATGTAGAATATCAGTAGCTCAATTTGTAGCCATGGAAATGATTCAGAGGAAATCAGGAACACAAAATTTCTTCGTCGTTTTACGTACGCATAGCCTCTCATATGCTGAACATTTTTTTTCGCTTGCTTGCTTTTTAAAAAATTAAGTTATTTATTTGAAAGTCAACGTTACACACACAGAGAGAGGTAGAGAGAAGAGCAAGGTCTCCCATCCACTGGTTCACTTTCCAAATGGCTTCAATGTCCAGGGGTGTTGGGGCCCAAACACTTGGGTTAGCTTACATTGCTTTTCCCAGGGTGTCAGCAGGGAGCTAGATTGGAAGTGGAGCAGCCAGAACAAGAGCTGGTACTCATCTGTTGTTGCAGGCAGCAGAATGTCAGCTGTTCCACTGAGATTGGATTTATAGTTATATTTTATGGTGAAACACAAAGCAACACTGTTGTCATTTGTAGGGATACTGACTAATAAAAAATGATACACTCAGAGCCTAAATGCCATTTAAAAGGAAAGCAAATAAATCACTTTAAAGCACAATAAATCTTTCAAAGAGTAACGACTCAGAAAGAAGACAGAGCAGAAGTTCAATATTTCAAATATAAACAGAATGCCTCAAAGGCTTTTCATGCAGTAGCAACTCTTAGCTGAAATGTTAGTAAAAGGCTATATATAAGGCTTTGGCTAGAGAATTTTGGGTAAAACACAAATGCAAGTTTACAGTGAAATCACATAACAACATGGCACATTTAGTTAGCGATGTGATTAAAACATAGAAAAAGTAAAACTAGAATCTTTTATGATAACCCAATGAAGGCAGATGATATTGTTATGGAAATTCATTCAGTGTCTGTTCTATTTAAACATGGTAATGGTATAAAATTACTTTACGCAACTTACTTGACACAAAGCAATGAGCTCTGAAATGCAATAAACTTTGAAGGGATACATTATTAAGAGTATGAGTTAGCATTTAAGGTTTGGGGCAGAATGGGCTTTGATTTCACAATTGTAATGACAGGAAAACATTCTGGATTACATATCTCCATTCTCTCAATATCAAGGAAATATCTTTCACTCTAGATAACATAAATATATATGTGTGATATTAATATAAAACACTTACCTATTTTCTAAAAAATATAAGTAACTTCCAAGATTTAAAATCAACAGGTAACCAGAAGTAATTTTTTTAGAAAAGTAATAAGAATTTGTCATCACAAATTTATTAATCTCACATGCATTTTAGCATACACTCCTTAAAGAATAAATGATATTGTCAATATCCTTTTAATAAAATTGGATGGTCTTGCTTCTTGTCATAAAATATTGCTGATAAAGCCCTTCCTATTAAATGACCAACTGCATAAGAATATCACATATATTTCTATGTTTTCAAAGTAAGCAAGCCATTCTGCCACATATTGTTGAGTTTGAGAAAATACATCATTTAAAACTTCAAATTTAAAGTTCAATTAATCTATCAATTTTACCATTATCATTATTGTCGCTTTCTGCCTCTGCTGTTTATTTTGATTCTTAGAATTGAAGCATATGTTCTTCTGTCAATTTTATCTTTGTAATTCTGAGAATACAATCAAATCTAAAATCAGACTACAGAAATCATGTCTGCCATCTCTCAATTTTCTAAAACAACATACACTACTTTGGACAAAACAGTGAACATGATGGTTTATGTCAGTGGCATATCTTATCTCCATCTGATTCCATAATTTTTCATTTTCTTATTATCTTCATAGTTCTTTATCATAGATAGAAAGGTTACTGGTGAGTAGTTATCAATAATCCCTAGGATGACAAATGAACAAATGTTTGAAGATACAGAGAAAACAAGATGACTAAAGTTCCTGAATTGGCTGAGATTTACAAAGACTTTGTTGGATCTGTAGGGTAATTGCAATGTAAAAAATAAATTTTTTAATTTTTTAAATGAAGAGGCTACAAATCTTTCTGAAAGACCTCAGAGAAAAATAAATGTCCCAAATATGAATTGTTATACATATAAAATATATAAAATGGCTTTAAAAAGAAACTAAAACACCAAATCTAATAATTGTTTAGGTCTAATGATTGCAGATTGAACACTGAAGGTTGAAGTTGTCCTAAAGTGTACTTTAGCACACTGCTTCCTTTATGTAGAAAAATTCCCAAGAAAATAAGCAAGTAAAATCAAAGAATTGCGTTAGGTAGGGAAAAACATGTTACAATAAAGGTCAATTAAAAGCTCAAGTTAACATTGTTGATTATGAACAAGGTTAATATATGTTGCAGAGATTATTAGTGGGGAAAATTTTGTCAAGAAAGTTTGGATAAAGAAACTAATTGTAATTAAAAAGATGAATTATATATCTAGACTTGTTTGCTTTCTTTGATATATTTTGTGATACTAATAATTCCATGAAAAGAAGCAAAATGTCATTGAGTCAATGAAAGAGCTGGTACAATGAAAGAGATCACTGCATCCATTCTTTTGAGAAATGTGTCAATATGTCTGTGTCACTAACACAAACTACTTCAAATAAAGATAAGTTTATTAGATAAAATATGTATCCTTAGATATTCCTGCAAACTCCATATTTTTTTTTTACCATGATAAGCATCACAACCAAGCATGAAACACTGTGAAGGACTCAGCAGCTTGGAGCCTTTGCTGCTTGCAAGAAACATTTTCCATTATGAGTGTTTTACATAACATCATTGACATTTCCAATGTACTGCTCCAAGATATGGAAACTTCTAATAGAATGAATGAGTTAATCAAACTAGATAAATAACATGACACAGTTATCATACTATGATAATGTTTATTTATAATAAGGCTGGGTTGGTAAAGCTTTGGAATTCCATTCATTTATTTCAAGAGCAGTAAGAAGCCATTAAGAGCAAATGAATAATTCATTAATTAATTCAACATACAATTATTACGTGCCTAACAAGTTCTACTACTTTTCATACTGTAGTGAATACAAAGATAAATAAAAAACTACTTTTTCCAGTTAGGGAGAGGGCAGTCATGCAAGTAATTGCAAACAATATGAAAAGTCATATGATATAGCTGTGCTTTATGTGCGACTAGACAAAAGTGGTCTTTGCTTTTTGGAAGATTTTTAAAAAGTGTGAATGGAATTATGAGAATCGTACAAATAAATCCAAGAAGTGAGCCCACACATGTATATGCTAACTAATCTTTGATAAAAGAACTAAAAATAATACAGGGAAAAAAGATAGTTTCTTCAACAAATTGGTTATCAGCCTGCAAGAAATAAGAAGCAAGACCCTCACCAGTCACCTTACACAAAAATCAGTTCTAAATGGATCAAGTACCCAAATCTGTACCCAGAAACCTTCAAACAATTCGCGGAAAACATAGAGAGCACTCTACAAGGTATAGGAGTTGGGAGAAACTTCTTAGAAAAGTCACCAAAAGCACAGGCTATCAAAGACAAAATAAATAGGACTACACCAAACTAAAAAGCTTCTGTCCATTAAAGCAGACTATCAACAAGATGAAGATGCAACCAATGGAATGGGAGAAATATTTGTGCACTACACAACTGATAGGGGACTAATATCCAGAATTTACAAAGAATTTCCAAAATTAAACAACAAAACAAAGAACCCCGTGAAGAGCTGGGCAAAGGAAATGAGCAGGCATTTTGCAAAAGACACATGAAAGTACTAAAAGACACATGAAAAATGCTCAGGCTCCTTAGCTGTCAGATAAACCCAAATAAAAACCATATTGATGTTCTACCTAACCTCAGTGAGAATGATCTACATTTTGAAATCTTCTAATAATACCTTCTGGCATGGATGTGGGGATAAAGGTACCCTCCTCCATTGTTGGTGGAAGTGTAGGCTAGTACAAACACTACAGAAGTCAGTATGGAGAGGATTAAGACAATTGAAAATGCATCTATTGTATAATCCAGCTATTCCCACTCTTGGGGATATATCCAAAGGAAATGAAATCTACATATGAGAAAGTAACCTGTAATCTATATGTAAAGTAGTACAATCTATAAAAGTGAAGACATGGAAACAACCTAGATGCACATTGAAAGAATAGATAAAGAAACTTACATATCTACTTCATGGAATACTACTCAGCCACAAAAAAGAATGAAATTCTACCATTTGCAACAGAATGATTCTAACTAGAGACCATTATTATGATCAATGAAAAAAACTAATCCCGAAATGATAAGTATCATATATTCTTTCTGATGTCTTTCTGATGCGACATCCATGCAATATATATACTTATATTTACATGTATATTTATGTATATATTTACGTTTACATAGAAATACATATATGCAGAAATCATGTGGCATAAATGCACATGTATGTATATGTAGATATATATACATATGTATATATGTACATATATGTGTATACATATTTCTCATACATGTACTGCATAATGGAGACTAGCATATGAAATAGTGAATATATGTTGCAGTATGCATCCCTACTGAATAAAAGGAGGACTTCTAATGAAATGGTTAAATATATCTTTACAATATGATACTAACTTTTCTTCCATTGTCTATACCTATAAATCCATTACACAGTTGAAGAGCAGAATGTTGGACTTGTAATTGCTGCTGAAGTATTACGCCACTCTAATAATATGGAGGGAAAATATTGGAGGGGCAAGAAACGGGAGGTAGGAAGGTGAGACATAGCAAGGGAACCCCTATATCTGCAGAACTGTAATGTGGAAAATTAAAAAAACAAATCAAAGAAATATAGACTTTAATAAGTTACAAAATCTTTTATTCACGTGATAAAATATTTAGTACCAAGTTTCCTAAGATACTTTATGTCATAGTTACATTACTTTTTAATGAATAGTTTAAAACTGTTTTATATATTATGTTTTCATGGGAAGAAACTGTGAGCAAGGAACACAAATTACACATTGATATTCAAGTCCAAGAAATATATCAAGTCCAAGAACATTGTTAGGGTGCTGGCGTTATGGAATGCTCCTCAGAGCTTGCATGTGCTACAGTTGTAGCCTCCAATGCTCTGTTTCCAATCCAGCTCCCTGTGAATGCATCTGGGAAGGCAGAATAGCGCCCCAGCCCTCTGGGCCCTGCCACTCATGGGAGACCAGAATGGAGCTTCTAACTCCCAACTTTGGCCTGGCTCAGCATCCACTGCAGCAGCAATTAAAAGAGTGAGCCAATCATTCCTAAATTTTCTTCAAATCTTTGCATATATGCCAATTTTTTACATTTGCATTTTTGTTAAAGCATAATTTATAGGATCATCAGATTATTTATTGAAAAGATGAAGTTGTTATTTTAGAGCCAAGGACATTCTTTTGTAGCACAATGCTTTCCAAAATATTTCAAATCTAACAAGTGGTTAGTTCTTTTTTTTTTATTGAGGATGGAGCCTCCTACTGACAAGACATTATCAGATTAGAGTGTGTAGCTCACAGAAACCATGTGGCATCCTACAGACAGACTCAGCTTAGCCTCTGCTCTCTTTGTAAATCAGGTCCAAATTGTTGTCATCCCTTTTCTGTTTTCAGCACTACATTGCGGAATTTATTACCAACTGACCCATGACTCAATTTTTACCTTTTTCTAAACTAAACATCTTTTCTTTCCGCAAAACGTGCTCCTTTTAATATTAATAATTTAAAAAGAATTATGTTACTGGAAGAAACAGAATTAAATCTATATTCATTCTATATTCAATTACTATATATACATTTTTGTTCCATTTCCCATTCCATTATAACTATATTTAATATTGATGAGAATACTTCTTTACAAACCTAGCATTCCCTAACAGCTTCCCAGCAGGCAAACACTATCTAGACGAAGAATGTCATTCAAAACAAATAAACTTCCTTTAATCGTAGTTTTTTGGAGGCACTGATGAAGGCTCAGGTATTGAATTACTGCCACCCATATGGGAGACCAAGGTTTAATTCCTGGCTCCTGACTCTGGCCCAGCTTTGCCCAGTTCTAGTCACTATAGATAACAGGGGAGTAAACAGCGGAAGGGAGAGATCTCTGTATTTTTTTTTTTCTTTCTCTGCCTCTCAAGTAACAAAAATTTCCCCCAAATTAAACATTGGCTGAATAGCCAGATTAATGTTACACAGATGTGTCCAGCAACTCTGAGAATATTTTATTGTTTTGTTATCTGATTAAAATACATAAGGAAATCAGAATTGTGTTCAGGGCTACTTAACATACTTAATACTTGTCAACAGTATTTTTGGCATTATCAAGGTATACTCTACTGTGTTTTGGACATATTTTTCCACTTTTTAGTTGATTTTATCCTTATAAGTAACTTAATTTTTATATGTTTATATAGTCAAATTTTCCAGTTAAAATAAATGCATTCTTGATATTGTAAACCCTTCAGCATTCAGTACAGATCTTTATTCTTAAATGTATCTCACATTATTTTCTTCAGTCTATTAACAAGCTTAATGCAGTATTCTTAGTCTATCTCTAATATTGCAATTCCATGATTCTTCCAATATGCTTATCCTGCCCTTTAATATCTTTGGGGACGGCATGGTAGCATAGTGAGCTAATCTTTGGCCTGAGGTTCCAGCATCCCACATAAGCAATGGTTCCAGTCCCTGCTGCTCTGCTTTCAAATACAGCTGCTTGAGGATGGGGGAAGTAGAGGTGGATGGCTCACGTCCTTGGAGTCCTGAACATACATTAAGGCCCCAGAGGAGGCTCCTGCCTCGTGGCTGCTGGATTCAGATCAGCTCAAATTTGGCTGTTTGCAGCTACTTGGGGAAGAGAACCACTGGAAAGAAGACCTCTCTGTTTCTCCCTCTCCCTGTAACTCTTACTAAATAAATAAACAAATATTTTACAAACAGTCTATTTTCTAAAATTTCACTCAGCTGAGGCTTTTGACTCTACCATCTTTCTATTGACAGCAATCCTCCGTTAATTTGGAATTCCCGTAGCAATCCAAATAGCTCCTGTGTTTATATCACTGGTAAGCGATTACTGACATCACTGATCATTCTTCCATCATTTTTTAATGTCTTACTGTATTCGCCAAGTTTTGAGAAAAGTGTGAACACACACACACACACACACACACAAATTTGAGCCAATGAAATGACTAACATTTAAACTATCATCCGATGCTTACATATTAGTATGTAAGGCTAGCCAATTTGTTTATTTCAACATTTCTTGATCAGTCCTAAAATTTTAAAACACGAAATCAATTGATTTCCCTCCAACTTCAGTGATTAGGTGCTACCTCCTTTTCTCCTATCTGGAAATTCTGTGTCTGTCCAATCAAGATATTTAGTCTCTAGGCCTTGCTTCGATGGACAGACACAAGTCCACTCCTGACAGGCTGCCGGCCATATCTGACAGGAAACACACATAGAGAAAAGCACTTTGTCTACAAATGCCACACTTGAAGGCATGTTTTTTTTTTTCACAAGCTAAAATGAGAAAAGTGGTCCAGAAAATTTGACAGTAAAGAAATGCAGGCTTATATGATGCATATTACTCCAGAGGTAATTACTTTACTGAAAAGTTTGCTTTTTGGATGACTGCTCATTACTGTGTGATTTCACAAGTTGTTATCTGACCAGCACATTTATTGTTCCACCAAAAGTGAGCAATCAACTCTGACAGCTTAAAAAAGTTTTTCTTCTATTATATACCAGAAATTCAACAAAATATGCATTACTCTCCCCGCATTGTAATGACCTCTATAAACTCAAAATAGCAATCTTCCATTTTAGTGACAGCTGAACTGTCTAAACCACATATTTAATATTAAAATTTTGGTATCATAACCGGAAACTAAAGATGTGGGTTACAGAAATGCTTGTGTATAAATAATTAGTTTTAAAAATCAGGCATGGTTTTCATATTAGCATGGTTACAATTTATTACAAATATGCATACAAACTCAGCTTTTGCAAGCCTTCACTTTAAAAGATGATGGTTCAGCACTGGTGATGTGACAGATTTAAGCTGCTTGCTTCACCAACATTTCCTATCAGAACATCAGTTTAAGTCCTAGCTACTCTGCTTCTAGTCCAGCTCTCTACTAACGTGCTTGGGAAAACAGCTGAAAGTGGCCTGTATATTATCCCTCTCCAAGCCATTATTGCAACTATGTGGAGAGTGGAACCAGCTCACGGAAGATAAGTGCAACCAGGTGGAGAGAAGTATTGTTATCTTCTTAGAATTGTGTTGAAATACATAAAATCTGTTTTTGCTTCTATTAATAAAAATAAAACTTTTTAAAAAATGTGAACATAGAAATTGCAAAAATTTCAGTCACTGGAATTACTGATGATGGAAAGAGCTTCATGGAGGAATAATTCACCATCAATTTAGATAGGCGGTAGACATTTGGCACAGTCCTCCAGATCCCTCAGCCCTCACATCAGAGTTGCTGGGGTTTACTTCTGTTCCAGCTTTGTGCTAAAGTCAGAAGGTGGTGACAGCTCAGATGGGAGGGGGCTTGGATTGCGTTCCTCTTGCCTCCAGCTAAGCCCAAGGTCACCTTGGACATTTGGGAAAGAAAACAGCAGAAGGAAATGCCTTCCTTCCCTCTCCCTGCTGTCTCTCACCCTCTCTTCTTCTACCATTCCCTCCCTCTTTGTATGTCTGTGTGTGTATGTGTGAGTCTGTCTCAAATGAAGAAAAAAAATAGGGCCCAGTGCGATAGCCTAGTGGTTAAAGGCCTCGCTTTGCACGCGACAGGGTCCCATATGGGAACCGATTCTAATCCCGGCGGCCCAGCTTTCCATCCAGCTCCCTGCTTGTGGCTTGGGAAAGCAGTCAAGGATGGCCCAAAGCCTTGGGACCCTGCACCTGCGTGGGAGACCCAGAAGAGCTCCTGGCTTCTGGCTTCGGATTGGCCTACCTCCAGCTGTTGCAGCCTCTTGGGGAGTGAACCATCAGATGGAAGATCTCCCTCTGTGTCTCTCTTCCTTTCTGTATATTTGCCTTTCCAATAACAATAAATAAATCTTTAAAAAAATACAAAACAAATATTAAGAGGTATTGTTACAGACTGAATAGGTAAGTGAAAACATATCAATAATCATCACAACAATTCTAGGACAGAAAATATGATGGAAAAAAATTAAAAAAGGACAAACCAGTGGGTTTAAATACTGGATGTATATTTGGAATTTAAAGCACCTTGGCTCGTTATTGTGTACTCTGATTTCCTCAGGAGGGGAAAAAGAATTACAAACAAAGTATTTACCTACCAAATAATATTAGAAATATCAAACTGAAAAAATATGATTATATGATTACATTTCTTTTGTAAAGTCCGGCATCACTATTGCTTCTTGATCAGTGATTCTATAGAAATTAACTATTCCTGGTGCAGTTATGCTTTCAGTAGTGTAAATTAAATGAGTGAATCTATAAAATAGCATTTTATATTCACTTTTTAGTTGCCTTACAAGCCAATATATCTTTCATCAGCCACCAGTGAGGTAATCTCATTTATATTAGTTTCCTAAACATATGTACATGCTAGAAAAAGAAACCAATAAAAATCCTTGATGCAATCATATTTATAATTTTCAGTTAACTCATTGCCTAATGTTGTGAACTCTGAAACAATGATTTGGAAACCATTAAAAATTTTTAAAAAACTGTATTTGCTTAATGAAACAACCTTTTCCTTTTTATTTGAATGTGTATGTGTGAAATAATTATTTTGTTTAAACAAGCTAAAAGGGAGAAAAAATGGTACGATTGTAATCCTGGGACATGTTATAGAAATGAAAAGCTGAGGAAATAGGTTATGATTTATTTATTTATTTTAAAGATTTACTTATTTTATTGGAAAGGCAGAATTTACAGAGAAGATACAGAGAAAAATATCTATAGGTTATGGTTTAAATCCTGGTAGATCTTACATAAATAAATGCAAAACTAAATAACATTATTCTAAAGCACAACCTGGATTCAAGGAGAAGCTGGATGAATTAGTGAGGAATTTCTGCTAGAAGATTGGAGAGGTTAGTTCTAAGCAAAACGAGAGGACTGCTTGTATTGCCCTAGGAATTCTGAATGTCTGAGCAACCTGGAAGAGGTCCCAACAGAGGGAAATGCTTGCACAAACCATGATAGAATAACAGCAGTTACAGTTACAAAAAGCAAGTAAATAGGGAAGGAGAGTAGAAAACTATGAATTCAGTAAAGAAAAATTGCAGTTACATTTTTCTGCAACCTTAGAATTTAGAGACTGAGGACAACCTGAAATGGTTAAAAAGAGTACAACAGGATAAATTACGTATTTTAGGTAATCTATAAACACAACATGATCTCTATAGAGCTTATCCTATGATGTAACAATGCTGACCTTTGAAAATCTATTTCAATTTGTAAAAGCCCGATATCCTAAGAGCCTTAAAACTTAAAGGTTATTCTAATACACTGTAATTTTCGCATAGGCCTTATCTGTGTGATAATTTAGTTGTAAACATAAGTTATCTGAAAATAAAACAAACATGAGCTCTGAAATTATTTTTATTGGCTTTAACATTTTATTGGAATTATTTTACGACAGTTCTACATTCACAGTCATGTTGAGCTGAAGGCACAGAGACTCCCCTCAGAAGTTCTTGCTTCCACACACGCATAGTCTCCTATTTGCCAACAGTCACTAGGGTCAAAAGATTATAATTGCTAAGTCTATGTTGGTACATCATAAACTCCCAGGTTGGGAGTTTCCATTAGGGTTCATTCCATGGAATTAAACAAATAATGGCATATTTCTCCCATTACACAGACTAGTTTTATTGATGAAAAAAAAAAATCTGTGTCCTAGCTAGTTACTTCTATATCTTCCCTATCCCTTGGCAATCACTGAACATTGTATTGTCTCAATAGCGTTCCCTTCCCCCAAAAGCCAGTTATTTGGAATTGTATTTCATGCATCCTTTCCACATTGACTTTTTCCTCTCAGTAGATTTGATTTACATTTTTTCATGTCTTTTTATGTCTTGATAATGTATTTCTTCCTAGCTCTGAATAATAATCCATTGTCTGAAATTACCATAGTTTATTTATATGCTCACCCACTGAAAGGCACCTTGATTGTTTACAGAATTGGATAATTATGAATGCAGCTGCCCTAAACACACCAGTGCAAGTTTTAAACACAGTTGAAAGTTTCAACTCCATGTGATAAACATTAAATGCTATGATTATCAGAATGGTTAGTATTGTAAGAGATGAAAGAACTATTTTCAAAGTGACTTTGCTGTGGATTTGTTTCTGATGCATACTGTCTCTCAGTGTGCATACTGATGCTTACTGTCTCTTCAGATTGTTTTGACTTTTTGCATGTGTTTTTCTTAACTTATAGCATGCCTTGACATTTTTTTATTGATACCTGATTATTATGCACTGGGTAAAAGGAATGGCTGTAAACACGACTTTAGAAACTTAGTAGTAAGGTGTGCAGCATGGGAAGCCTTCTGCAAGCTTATGATTACAACTCAGTCTCTTGTGGATTCTGTGCCTCTGGACAGAGAAATCCACAATGCCTTCTGAGTTCCATCAACCATCAACCATCTCAAGCAGGACAGGATGGAAAGAATGCACAAAATTTATGTATGTCTTTCTTCTCAGGTGGGTGAGATGGACAAGTGTTGAGTTTTACCCTTACTCGAGACTGGTAGGTTCTCTGAAAATACCAGATAATTGGGCTCATGTTGGGTGACTCCTCCAAAGTCAGGTATTAGTAACAGCACAGCTTCCTAGTGTGTTTCAGCCAAGTTATGGTTCTGATTCTCTTTCTGAAAAGAGCAGAGCAATTCCTTCCATTACTCATTGTGACTGCTTTGCAAATTACAAGCCAAAACTCAGGAATGGGTAGGGGCATCAATGTTTGGATTCCTCTGGAATATTTATATCTTTAATTTATTCATGGTGAGTCTCTAGAAATTTGTCAATTACAGTTCAGACTTCTATCCTGGCACTGGTTCTCATGCAGGTTTTTACTGGTAAGTTGTTGTTTCTCTGTATCTTTCTATCTCTCTGATTTTAGGGATATACTTTGCCCTGTGTCCTCACATCTCTTACAGAGTTAAGAATTGTCAATTTTCCAGTTTGTTCAAACTTTTTTCTTATTTTTAGGTTAGAGAGGAAGCATACATTTCTTACAAATCAAAACAGAAACTTCCCCTGTTTGGCTTTTAAGGCCACAAATAATATATTGTTTCATTCAAAAGGAATAAATGCCTTGTTATGTATAACATGTTATGTTGGGTTTGTTATATGGTGTGTATAAACTAAAATTGAAATGTCAATGAGATGGTCACAGAAGGTGGTTAAGAACTCGCATTTATTTTTAACATATTGGTTACTCATTATTATGTCAATTAATTCCATAATGATGTAAATTTTTGCTGATGGTATGTTGGAGCTTTTAATTGATCGGGATGACACTCTGCTGGCTCTGTCTTCAGACCAGAGAGGGTATACCTAAGAAGCCGTTGAACTTGACTGGACAATAAGATGCTGGACTCTATGTTTGGTATATGCTTGCAATGGGGGAATCTCAACTGAACTTGAATTGTGGTTATGCAACAAGGTGGAGGAATCCACCATGGTGGGAGGGTTTGGGGAGGGGTAGGGAGAATCCAAGTACCTATGAAACTGTGTTACATAATACAATGTAATTAATGAATTAAAAATAATAATAAAAAAAGTTTAAAAAAATGCCTTCATGGACTGGATTTTATGATTTTGATTCTATCCTCATTCAAATATTTCTCATGATTTTTTCCAAGTTTGAATTTCAAAGACCCCAGAATTCTTTCTTGAATATCATATTAACACAAACTTCTACTGAATCTGGTAATGCCGACTATACCACCATACATACCTATTAGAGACATAATTATCTAAACAGAAACTTGTAATGTGACTAGGAGTTTGATATCACATTTTAGAACAAAGGAGTGTGGCTTCATGAGAAGGGTACTTAAATAATTTTGTCCTGAGCTTTATTGGTAATATAAGTTAGGTCAACATTCATTATTATTATTTTCCATGATGCAGTTTTATAGATATGGGATTTTCTCCCTCTCTTTTCTCTTCCTCCTGCCTCATTTTCCCCTTCTGCCATATCTTCCCATATCACCAGAGAAGTATAAGTTCTTTAGTAACAGTTATAAGTTTAATATTTTGCTACTTAAGTGTATCTTATCTAATCTTGTTTTAGGGACTGTTCCTCTAAAGTTAAAGTAGCTAGTATTAACTGAATATTTTACAATGTCAGCAATCACAAACTTTTTAATGGTTTTATTAGCATAAGTCAAAGAAACAATATTTTTATTTTATGAAAAATAATAATTACATTTGCATCCTTTAAATTATCAGCTTCTTCATAATTAACTTTCCAATTAGCCTCCCATCGTTGCTTTTTAAGGATTACAGAAATAGCTGCTACAATTCTCTTTGTTCCAAAGAGCATTATAAACACCATAAAAATAACCTTCAAGAAAATAAATTAGCTTTGCTCAAACTTCAGAATCTTATCAGGTTGCAAAGATAAAAGATAGAAAATAGTTAAAAGTGAATGACAAATGCAGAAATGGCTTTCAAGGTTTTGATGTTCTTAAAGAAACCCAAATCTGAAAATTCTAATGAAATTCATAGTACCTATAATTAGCCAAGTTACTATATTTCTGCAGTTGGTAAAAAAATTACATATAAAACCAAGATAAATGGTTCTGGTTAGGCTAAAAAGTTATATTTTATTTCTCACAAAATTTAGCTCATAGAGTAAAATATCACATGTAATGTTTTAAAAACTAACTAATTACATTTATTTGAAATGCCACTTCAAAATTCAAGCTATTTTGATGTTTATGGTTGCTTTTATTTTATAAATTTGATATTTGTGGTTCAGATCCAGCATGCATTCTTAATTATTGGTAAGGTTTCCATTAGTTATCTGAACCAAGTGTGTAAGTACAATCATCACTGAAAAATCCTTCAATTGGGTAATTTTTCTTTTCACAGTATCATAAAAATGAGTATAAATTTACACCAATATGAAATTTTTAAAAATAACCAAGTTGTAATCAGAATTTTTATTGAGATAACTATAGATTCATGTGCAGATACAAGAATCACTACAGAGAACCTGGAATTGAGAGAGCCTTCAGAACATCATGGACAATTAATAATATGCAAAAAGTGAACAGATTTCAAATTTTTTTGCATCAAAATGTGCTTATAGTTTAAATCTATTTCTTGTAGAAAGTATCTTAGTTTGTCCCAATAATAATGGCCAGCAATTCCATAACACAAATAGGATACTGGAACTAGGCTAATTACACTGATTTTACGGAAGAGCTTCAGTATCACATGCATTGTCCTGGTTCATCTTTCTATATCAATATTCGACTCCCACTTCACCCCATCTTCATTCTCAATGTGCTCTTCATTTACAAAATTTTTGTCCATACATTCTAATTTTGAGGAAGGATGCTTATATTTACTTCAAAATACAGCTATATAACTCTTCACTCAACCCTGTGGGAACATAAATATAACTCCAAGCGAATAGTATTTCTTACAAAAATAAAAAAAGGTGTTTCCTCTGAAATCTTATGTCTAGTCCTGTGTTTCTCATACTAGATTTTTCAAAATAAACTTGTTAAACATTCTTTATTAGGGCTTGTTGTCTTTACAACTCAGTAAGAAGGGAAACAGAGAAATCTGACAAGGAAAACATCTTCTGTCTCAAAATGTTGCCTGCCAGCTCCATGGCAGCTGTCTGACAGCTTTGCGATGGATGTTACTAGATGCAATTTCTGTCTTCATTTGTTCTCACTTCAACAATGTGAAGCTACAGACCAGCCTTTGTACTGCCATAGATCCTGAGTAAGCTTATTCATTTCCAAAAACAATAATAACCGTGAATCTACTAACTTATCTTTTTATTTATTTTCAGATTTACTATTTCTTTTGAAGGTAAGACGTATTATATATATTATATATGTATATATACAATACAATATATAATACTCTTTCTCAGCTGTTATGAGAATTTGGACAGTGACACAATGAATGGAAATACTCTACCTTTCAGATAAAATGAAAATAAATAAATGCATAATATCATCAAAATTTGTATGTTGCTTGATTGAGAAGTAGAGGAGCTGAGATTCACACTGATATCTGGGCCTCCCAGTGACTGGTTAACACACTGTGCCACCAAGTCAGGCCCTTTCCTTTATTATAATGGGACAATTATTGACACAGCTCCCTGAAACCAACCTCTGACATTGTACAATAGTTCCCCTCTCTTCTGGCTTTGCTCTTTGTAACAAACTTTTCACTCCCTATCAATATTCATTCAACTAAATGGATGGTTAAAAACTAAACACATTTGTCTTGACTGCTTTTGCCCTATTTTTCTGAATGGCCGACTTCTTTGTATGGTCTCTCACTTAGTCAATGATTGCAACAGGCTAGTCCTCATTGTCCCCCCAGACAAAAGTACATCATATCCTGAGTACTAAAATACTCAGACCCAAGAGTAGTGAGGTCACAAGCTACCATCTCTAAAACAAATGCGCTAGGGCCACCATCTGCTGCTTTCTCAGGCACATTTGCAGAGAGCTGTATCAAACGTGAAAGTGGATCACAACAGAGCAACCAAGACTCAGACTGGTACTTGTGCTGCAAATGGTGATGCCACAACGCCAGCCTTGTTCTCTTTTGGAAATTCTATAGTTTTTTTAAAGAGTTTGTATGTATGCATGTATATGTACATGTATATGTATATATGTATATGTATATGTGTATGTATATGTATATAGGTATGTATATGTGGTATTTTAAAAATTATTAGTATTTTCCATGCTAGTTTGTAGGTGTACAGATCTCTCAGTACCGCTTCCCATATGCCCTTTGATTTTCCCTTCCTACTATTTTCCTTCATATTTTTATAGCAGTATAATCGTTTAGTAACGGTTTAACATTTTGCTATTTAATCATATCACAGCATCTTAGGTCTAGGCAAAGATAGTAAATGTAACATCATTCTATTTTAAAAAAATGTTTACTTATTTTTATTATAAAGTGAGATATACAGAGAAGAAGAGAGACAAAGACAAAGATCTTCTGTCTGCTGACTCACTCCCTAAGTGGCCACAACTCCTGGAGCTCAGCCAATCTGAACCCAAGGACAAGGAGCTCTTCCGGATCTCCCACACAGGTGCAGGGTCTCAAGGCTTTGGGAGTCTTCTATGCTTTCCCAGGCCATGAGCAGGGAGCTAGATGGGAAATAGGGCCAGCGAGACACGAACTGGTGCCCAAATGGGATTTTGGCCTGTGCAATGCTAGAACTTTTACCACTAGGCTACTGCACTAGGCCCATACAATTAGGGTATAGTATATATAACTGTTTTAATGGTAATCTTCATTTTATTCTGTATACTGCAATGTATGTTCACTTCCTGGTATGCTAATTTTCAATATACAGTTCATCTCTGCATATATATATATACATATATAGTGTGTGTATGTGTATATATATTATATCTCATATATATACACACACACACATACATCTATAAGATTGTTTACCTTTATATCTATTTTGAATTTTGCACGAATTTTGCCTTATATCAGAAAAAACATGTATATCCTTTGGGAACTAGTTTATTTTACTGAGCATAAATGTCTTCAATTAGGACCACTTTTGCAGAAGGCAGGATTTCATTCTTTTCATGGCTGAGTAGTATTCCACTGAGCAGATGTACTATACTTTCTTTATCCATTCCTCTTTTAACTGGCATCTGGGTTGTTTCTATGTCTTCACTACTGTGGGTTGTGGTGCTATAAATTCAGGGTTGCAGGTCACTTTCTTGAATGCATATTTCACTTCATTTGGATTTATTCCCAGAATTGAGATGGCTGGGTCATATGGTAGAGCAATTTCCATTTGTCTGAAGTCCTTACTGTCACACGTTGAGCATCTCTATTATTTTTCTTATATGCATCTGTTTTCCTTTTTAAAAGATTCTGTGTGTATTTTATTGTCTTAACATTACTGTTACTTTCCATTTCATGTTTTGAAATCTGCAAACACATATATTTCCTGTTTGCTTTTTTTCTGACTTAATTTTCTTTTTGTCTTTTTTTTTGCAGAGTTAAAATAAGAACTATTGAAATTATGATCGCTCTTTTTATATTATATCTTACAGGATAATTTCATGTATAGTGTATTAATCTTTTTTCTTTTTCTTACAATTTGCTTTTTATTTTTATTGGAAGGTCAGATATACAGAGAGGAGAAGAGACCGGAAGATCCTCCATCCGCTGATTCACTCCCCAAGCAGCCGCAGCCCATCCAAAGCCAGGAACCAGGAGCCTGTTCCAGGTCTTCCACGAGGGTGCAGGGTCCCAAGGCTTTGGGCCATCCTTGACTGCTTTCCCAGGCAACAAGCAGGGAGCTGGATGGAAACCAGGGCTGCTGGGATTAGAACCGGTTCTCATATGGGATCCCAACTTGTTCAAGGTGAGGATTCTAGTCCCTAGGCTACCACTCCAGGTCCCCATGTGTATTAATCTTTACGAGTGAGGCACTAAACTACTGATTAGAAATCATTTTACATGGTCCAGACTTATAGGGTAAATTGGTGAATAAAGACTGTTCCATTGTAGCACACTGACATGTCCGCATTATCAATCTTTTCTCTTGAGGAATTCATTTTCATCAGAGATGTGCATTCTCTTTTGAAAAGCCACGTGTAATTGGCCACTCACAGTGTCAGGACACATAAACAATGGGTTCTTTGAAATAGTGGTCTCAGTGCTGAATACACAGTGCTATTTAACTTTCTTATTTTTACCTAGGATGTCACAACTTGATGTCTCTGTGTACTGAAAGTCTCCACTGACTCTGTTGGGTGAAGCTAGCTTTCCTAGATTCAAGAAATTCCATGGATTTCAACCAATGAAAGTTGTCTGGCACCTATAAACATACAGAGCTCAATGAGCGAGCTGTGTTCAGCTCTTTGTTTCTTAACTGATTTCTCTAATAGATCTTTGATAATGAGTTGCAAGACATTTGATAAGAGAACAAATGATAAATAAATAAGTAAAATTTAACATGGTAGTGATATTTTTAGTTTGTAAAATTTTTAATTTTTTCTTCAATGGTTTTCTTAACAGCTTTTCCATTTCCTAAAAGTCGGTATTTGCCTCAGCACCCACAGCATATCTCTCTTTATGCACCAATTTGATTTAATTCTTCTCTTTTCACATGCAGTGGAAAGATGTCTAGACTTGGTTTACATCCTATAATAATCTTGAGACACTAATCATATTTCTGGTGTGTAAGCTAAAGGATAGGCCTCTAAGCCAGTCCTTAAAGACCCTTTAGAGATAATGTTATACAATTCCAGGATTATTAAACTTACACACTATTCAAGTGTTATATATTTCTCCTCCAGCATCTTGAAAATCATTAGATGGTTGTCAGGGAGTTTCAGCAAATTTAATTTTCAATAATCTTCTACCTTAGCCATGGAAATAAAGGCAATTACAGTCAGACATTTGTAATCACTGAAGCTTTCAAGATTCATTTGCAACAAACTGAAACTCATTACTCTCTCTAATCAGCAAACTAACAGCGGATGCTAATGCTGCCTTCAAATCTAAAGAGTAATAATAAATAATTTGAAAGTTCTAGGTCAAATTTAATAAATAAATAAATAATGGGAAGGTTGAGAAGTTTAGGGAATGAAGAATAAAGGTCAGTTCCTAAGTAATAAGGGACACTGAATCTGAATCTTTCTAAATGCTGTTGGAGTTTACAAAGGAATAAAATGTACTAGTAATCTTATGCTTTGCTTTTCTGCAGATTATACAAGATTATTTTTGACTTTTACAAAATGCCTGCTGTTTTTATGGTTCTTTCCTATATACCTCTTTTTATTAATCCCATGCTCATTGTCCAAGAATATGAATCATCATGTAAAACACATGTATTTTAAGCACACAAAAATGTGCATGTTCTTTCCAACTGAAGAGTGCAAAGCAATGGTGTGTGTACATGCGTGTGCATGTGTGTGTGTCTGTGTGTGTGTTGTTCTCCAAAGACTTTTATGTACCCTTGTCTCCTCTTTTCGACTTTGGATCACATTTTTTAATCTCTTCCTGAAATGAGATTACTGCCTTATCGTAACTATGAAGAATGTACCACAAATGTATAACTACAGAGAACAGTGGCCTCCTGTGTCTATGAGCAGTCTGGATAGTGAATTTATGCTGTATTTGTTTCTTTCTGAATTTGATTCTTCATAAGCATAATATGAGGGGCTGTTGTATAACATTTCTGAATTATGAGTACTACATGGGAATTAAGAAGTATATATAAATAGAATAACTGAAAATCTGTATTTTCTGTTTTTAAATGTCAAGGTTGATATCAGGGTTAATGTGGTAATAATAAAGTGATCCTAAAAGATGAAACTGAATAAATGTTCCTGTTTCATCACCGCAGCTACATATGCTGCTGGATAAGAGCTGTGCAAGCTGCCCAAGACCCCTGTCCCTCTGCTACTGCAGCTATATACTAAACTAGGGACAGGCTGGAGGGAGGTCACTGAGGGCACTGAAAATAGTTACTAGCAACTTGCACAGTATAGGCCTCTGCACACAACTGTCAGGAAGAAAGCAGAAATAGGTGATAGAATAAACATCCCAAAGGGTCTCCCGGGGCTGCGCTACTGCACTGGCCAACACACAGGACTGCAAGACCTTGGGGCAAGTGGAGTGATGGACAAGAGATCCTGGGGGTGTGAGCTGCTACACTCACTAATGCACAGATGCTGGCTCCTGCTGGTTCATGGAACACATTAGGTCAAGGAATCAGCATGGTAGGGATTCTGCAGGGTCACCCTGTCCTAGCCAAGGTACCTGCTGGCAAACACAAGAGCTGGATCTGAGGGCAGACTGGGCCAGGCTACTGTACCCATCAGTACAAGAAAAAGTTGAGGTAAGACAATAGGCTGGGTTACCACTTGTAATCTTCATTGCACATAAGAGTCAGGTCTTGGGACTGGTCTGGTAGAAGTCTACAGGGGTTCATTGGACTATGCAGCTACATTTGCTGGTACATACAAGAACCAGAGCTAGGGCAGAAAGGAAGTGGTCACAGTATCTGCCGGTGCTCCTGAGAACTAGGACTGACGGTTAGCCAGTCCAAGTTGTAGCACCAATGAAGCACACAAGAATAGGGCCAGGGTACAGACTGTAGAGAGTCCAAGGGGTCTCCCTGGCTGGGCCACCAGCATGCTTGTCTGCCAGTTTAGGGTATGATCTCTGCCAGGCCACAGAACCTGCTGGCACTTGACACGGCCAAGTCTGGAGGCCAGCCTGGTAAGAGCTCTTGAGAGTCACCTCAGTGAGTCAGGGTGCCTTCACGTAGACTCAAGTGGAAGGTCTGGAGAATGGATTAGTAGGGGTTCAAGTGGCCACCCCGACTGGACCACTGTACTGATGCTTGTGAAAACCAGGACTGGGGCTGGCCTGGTGAACTTTGGCTGGAGGCTGACCTAGTAGGGGCTCTGAAGGAGCTCTAAACACAGGGCAACACACAGATACCAGGAGACAGAGCAGGTAGTGTTCCAGACCTGAGGCTGGGGGCATGCCAAGTAGGATGATTTGGTCACAAGTGGGGCCTCTAAATCACATGAGTACCTTAGAATGACAGGAATCCCAATCTCAGGAAACATTCCATGGGTGCACGATCCAACCTACCAGAGAGCACAGGCTGCAGGACCAGGCTATCCCCACTGCTGACTCCAAAGGATGAAGAGCATACCCAGATGCACATGAAAGCCAAGACAACTTTTCATTATGATAACATTCTACAAAGCAGCTGTACAGAAATCATACATATAACTGTTAACCACATTAACTATGGCAAATAGGGTTTAGTTATTGTTCCATCCCAAGATTACAGAAATAAGTGTTTGTACTTGAATGAAAATGAATAATTATACGCATAAATAGCTAATCAAACTACCCTTCTTTTTCAGTTACTGCATGATTAGATATTAGTCTCTTAAAATGACAAATATTATTTTAAGCCACCATGTTAGAAATTTTGTGGAATTTAAGGCTTATGATTGTGAGTAAATTAAAGGTGTGTCATGGTGAAAATAAAAGAAAAATAAGGAGGAAGAATGGGGTAGAGAGAGAAAAAGGTTGGATAGAGTACAAAGCAACATAATGCTCTTAAAAACAGTATTATGAAATGTATGAAAGCTGTATTTTAAAAATACAAATAAAATTTTATTTATAAGTAGTTTTTAAAAAAATATACCAAAAAAGAGTAAGATGCCATTTCTTTCATCAAGTAACACAGCTCTTTTTTAACATATAAGTTTTTCAAGAGTAAATGAATTATGTTAGCATATAAAAGGATGATGTTCTGTCTGTGAACTGGGGCTGTATAGGGAAATCTTTGTGCAATATTAAGGGGTTATCTTTAGCTTCCCCCCTGGGAAGACTGAGTAAAGGCACAATATCATGAAATTTCAAGATGAGCTTAGACAAAATGATCCAGAACATTCTGGTTACAACTGACCAAGTCCCAATCTAAATTAAATACAGAAGAAATTTACTGGCTCCCATAACAATGTATCCTGAGTAATTTTAGGATCCAGGAACACAAACGACAGGATTTTCTCTATTTCATCCCTAGGATGCATTTTCTGCCCCTCATTAGTTTCACTTTCAAATGCAGTCTCCCAAAGGAGTAGGGACAAGCATGCCATGCACATGCACATAAAATTTTCACATGATAAACATTTGAAAAATGTGATCCTTAAATTACCTCTCCAACATAATCATTATACACTTCATGCTACAGTATCATAATGCCCACTAAGTTACAGGCCTGTTTCTCAAGTAGTGATGGAAGAAGATCCTACCGGAACTTAACGAAACTAATTGATATTGAAAAAAAAAAAACAATTTCTTTACATACTGGAGATACACTGGAAAAGGCTAAAGAACCATTTGCTTGCTACAGAGACATATTTTATACTGACTGTCCAAGTAAAGTGGATTGAGGGAACACAAGCCAATGAAGACACAAAGTTAATTAGATACAAGATGGTTCAACATTGAAAGACTTTTTGGTTTACTTTCTCTTATAAACAATCAAGACATTTTTGCTTAATGATCAGTGACACAAGGAAAGTTTTTTAGGGTAAAAGTAAATCTGGCAATGGAAGCAGAATAGATTCCAATAAGGATTCCAGTATTCCCAGAATTTATATTTTGGGACTTCTCAGGAAATTTAAGAGTGATTTGACAAATACCTGATTGCAATTGGTGAAAGTGGAAATAACAACGGAGTTTTGAAATGAAATGCTGACATCAGTTTAAAGGACTAAAGAATTGAGAAAATAGAAAGTACGTCAAGGGAAATTCTAAAAGGCATTTTATGAGAACTAAGGCAGTCGAGGCGCAAACCATTTTGAAAAGTCTACTTTTCCCCTTTTTCTTGAGATCAAATATTCTGTTCCAAAACTGAAGGTCTGTATTTAAATAAAAGTGACAGGGGCTTGTGCCATGGCATAGTAGATTAAGCCTCCTTCTACAGTGCTAGCATCCCTTATGGATGCTTATGTCCCAGCTTATGTCCCCGCTGCCCCACTTTCAAACCAGCTCCCTAGTAAAACAAATGGGAAAGTAGCAAGATACCCAAATCTATGGGCCCTTGTACCCAAATGGTAGACCCAGAGGGAGATCCAAGCTCCTGGCTTCAAACTGGCCCAACTCTGGCCTTTGTGGCCATCTGGGAAATGAACCAGCTGATGAAAGATGATCTTTCAGTGTCTTCACAAATCTGCTCTTCAGATAAAAAAAGAAACAAATCTTCAAAAAAAATAAGTGACTTCCCTGAATCACTAAAGTCTATTTATCACTTGAGCTGGCTTTTCTTTGTTTGTGAGACTTTAACTCCTACTGTTTCATGGAATTGTGACTTCGAATCTTTAGGCATTTTGTTGGATTTCTGTGAGTATAGATAGAAATAGTACCACGAGTGGGAGACAACCAGACAATATTCTATTTCATTCCTCATTAGTTTAAAAGGAGAATGTAGCATTATGGATATTTTGCAACTAATAATGAAAATAAGACCCATCATCTCAATTAAATATATTTAAGCATTTCTACAGGCTTAAAAATGAGGAATTTTTATGTAAATATTTCATTTCAGTCTGTGACTCTACTTCATTATCAAACTTTGCGAACTTTGCAAACATATTGGTGAGTTAATGGTTGGGACACATATTCAATCTTTAGAACTGTATACCAAAAATTAATAAACAGACTTTCCTTTTTACCCATGATAAATGTGTCCAAGACACTACATATTCATGATTATCAACTAAGTTAACAGAAATAAAATGGATGCAGAAATTTTGAATAGAATATGTTATGATTAGAAAAGGTATCAATTCTATCTACAGTATGGTCATTGAATTCAAGACTTACCACGTTTTGAGTGCTTGCTTTGAAAATCATTTAGAGACGCTGACTGGACTCCGGCTGTGTCCACTGCTTCCTTTCACTGTGCACAGGAATCGAAAGGTTGGTTGTATCCCTTGCTTCCTTAGCACTGTAATGTTAAGGAGTGTTTTCTGGAGTGGCACTCACAAATTAACTGAAAAAAAAAAGAGCAATATAAAAACCATCTTTAGAGTTTATCTTTGAAGCTAATTTCACATTCAGGATGACTGGAGGTATTGACTTAGTTGAATTCTTTAGTCGTGTTTTTAAATGCTAACGAATTAGTAAAACACAACAACCAAAATTCCCTGCTAAACTGAAGTTGAGGTTTACATTTTCATTGTTCCATGGATATTTAAACATGTATTTAAATGAGGGTGTGATGTAAAGAAAACAAAGAAAATCCTAACAGTTTGGGGGATATAAAAAGTGATAGATAAAAGGATATTTGTGATATTTCCTCAATGACTCAATAGTACAGTTATAATAGTGGAAGAGTGGAATTTTACATCCAAATTTTTAAGAAAACTCTTGAAATTTTATATTCTGTAGCAGGGACTTTCTCTTACAAATTCTTTCTTTACGCATTACCATGTCCTATTTCTAGGTACTTGTAGCTGCCAAGCCAGTTCTTACAATTTCTCTAATATATGTGTATATTTCCTATGACACTGATTTTATTAACATTACTTCAACCATTTAATCCATCAGTAGTTGAGTACATTAGGAGATAAACTTGGAAGATTATCTCAGTTTAATGTTCCAGCATACTTGTCAAATGTACTCCAATAAATGGGTTCATTCCTAAAAATGTCTTTATTTTCGCATCAAATACTCTCTTCCTGAGCATGTGGATAATGAGAAACAATCTAAAAATGTCAGAGTAATGATAATAGCAAAATGTTCTTTTTTAAATGTCAGTATACTTATTATTAAAACAACATAATCCAGCATGAAGTATCACCTAAACACAGAATAAAGAAGAATTTCGCATGTTTCACAATTTTGGCAAACAATAAGTTTTGAAAAGCCTTTGTTATCTACCACTGTGTTCTTGTGCACAAATAAGAGTTTTACCAAAAGCCAACTGTTCCGGCCGGCTGGGTCAGTAACGTGGACACGGCGAAGGATCTGGGGATGAGGCACCAACACGGAGACTAGAGATGGTGGAAAATGTCTCTCTCCGGCCTCTCTGGAGGCCTGCTTTTATTGCCTCCACTCTTTTGACCTTTCACCTAGTTCTTGTTTAGGCTTTCGCCCAACACCCTCATTAGCAGAATATTGGTTACAGCTGAGTTCCATTAGACCAGGTGCTTTCAGCCCCAAGCCCATTCCCTGTGGTGCTCAGCTTAACCAGTGCCAACCAACTCCTTAGCCCACAACAGCCAACCACAGCTTAATTTAAGTCAAAAATATGTTAATCATATTTACTATGTTTGAGAATCTAAAAAAACTGCATACTAATTATAAACGTAATTCATGGGTTGAGAGCCTATTTCACCGTAAGAAGGTTTCAGTGGAGAAGGTTTGCTATGGTGTTAAGGGGATAAGAATTTATAAAGCCCAAATCAACTGACTTTTTGATGTGAATCACAAAATAATTTGTATTACTGTTAGCTGTCTACACATATAAACTAAAAGGAAATAACAAGAACATGTAGGAACAAAAGTATTAATAGTCAAACTTCCAGTTCTCATTTTAACTGCATTATAATTAAGTCAATGTTTAACACATTATGGCAATAAATATTATGCATATAGAGATACCTATTCAGATACAGTAGAATTCCTATCTACTTATATCTCTCTGCATAGTTGCTGATATATAAAGAGACATATTTTCATTTTTATCTATATAGATATATCTTCATCTTTATATCTATAAATACAGATTTATGTATTGAAAGAGTAGGACTAAGAGTAAGTCCTATTATCTAATAGCAAGTTGGAACAATATACTTTACAGGCTTCAAATGTGATTTTGAGACAAAAAGCCAAAACAAGTATTCTCATGGAAGATGACTAATATCACAACCATATTTTTCAGGCTCCTATAAAATCCAGTCACAGGGCTGGGATGACAGTACTGATGTAAAAGTGATGATTTTCAGGTGTTCCCAATTTGCAACATGCCAGAGGTAGATGTAGATCTCAAAGCTAAAGCTTCATCATTTCATTGATTCTAAAAATAGTGAACTATCTCATTTTTGCAGTATGGAAATTTTTGTTCCAGTTATCAAATTATATTCAGGTTTTGCTATAAATATTTAAAGAAGCATATGAGTGTTGAAATTGATCCATGACTTGTTTTGTTGTGGTCATACAGGAGTGTGTCTGTGTGCGCAAGAGAGAGAGAACAAGAAAGAGAAAAAGAGAAAGTGAAGTAAATACATGTATCTAGGCACAAAAAAGTAAGGGAAAATGAAATTAAGTAAGTTTATTTTGGTTCAAAGTCTATATTTCTTCATGATATGCATTTGTTATGAATTTCTTGAGGATTCTTTGTATGATTACGTGTACATATGTAAAAATTGAGTTTTACACTTAAGTTTAGTTCATTTCATGCATTTTACATTCTATACTTCAAAAAGACTTAAAGTTATTTTTAAAGGAAAAGCTTTGGCCTAGAAGCATTGGTAATGACATAGTGAAGTAAAATGCAGCAGAAGGAAAATAGAAAATAAGAAAAAGACCCTACTCTTTGTACATCTCTGTTTCCGAATCCTGAAATAAAGTAACTCTAAGCTCTTCTGAGCTCTACTCCTCTTTCCGATCACTAAAAAAAAAGTGTAAATAAAACAATTACCAAGTCAATTTCATTAAAATTCCTATCCTATTCTAATCAGAAAAACAAAAATTTCTGCACTTCCTCTGTGAAGTTCATGTAAGATTTCCAGTCTGCATATTTGAGTAGAAAATATTTCCTGTAAGCTGTACTCTACGATTTTGCATTAAATAGTTTCTACCATTTCAAAGTTGAAGATTACATAATACACAATTCCTTCAACTGATTTTATAATTTATTATTAATGTATACAACCACGTATGTCTTTGAAGATTCTGACTTTCTAGTTGCCTTTTCACTGATCTTTCTAAGCTCAGTCATTTTATTGTTGGATACAAGAAAGTGTGTGAGGCAAAAAGAGGGAATCTTCAGTAAGGTTTAGACTGTTCTAATGCAAAATAAATGTCCTTTTGTTATTTTCAGAGCTCTTATTTACTCAAAATTATGGCAATCACAATAAATGAATTCTACACATTCTGAAATGACTGCTTAGTTGGTGAATAAGTGAATTGTTAAAGGACCTCAACTCAAGCTGAGAAGAAATATGTCTTAATCACATTAACAACCAAGCCATTTAAATCAAATTATTATAAAAAAGTATAAAGCTTTGGTATTTTCAAATGTATTAACTTCAAAAGTTATATTTCCTTTTTTAAGAAGAGAAGTATCTTAATTTTGCATCCAAAATGAATAATTCTTCATACACACCAGAAAAGCACCTTTTAAATGTGGCAAATCTAAGTCAAATGCTGACAAGTTATGAAGTTCTAGTGTTAGGAACTTGTTAGGATAATACTTCAGCATGTCAAATTATTACATTCACAAGAGAACTACATTATAAGATAAAATCCTGAGGATACCCAGAATTTAACACATAAGATAAATGTCTGACAGCCAGAAAGAAAATGGCACATAGCAAAGTTACCAGTTAAGTGTGTTACATGTTTATCACTTCAGGAAACCCTCAAACCTGCCTTCCTAGGGTTCAGTTTTAGCAGGAAGCCAAAACTGAAGGGCCATAGAAATAACGGCTAGCTCCAAATTATAGTGTGGTCTGTAACGGAGGACTAACAGATATAAATTATTTTATTCCAACTAAAGAATGAGATACATTACTATTAACATAAATGATTGAAATCCATTTGACAATCGTCTCCATACAGAAAAGTTCATTATATGCTTGGGAAACAAACCCAGTCTGGAATCATGGAGTTCTAATTTATTATTATTATTTTATTTGTTATTATTTATTGTTATTGAAATCATTGAAGTAACCAAATGCATCATTTGTTTATACAAATTCACATACATGTCGTTTTATCCAGATACTCTATCATAAAATATTGTAATGTTTTTAGATCACTTACTAACCTTCCATAATTATTCAATAATGTACATATTAATCATAAATCTCAAATGCATATAAGCTTGCAGTTAAAATGCATTCTGATGTTAAGAACACTTAACATTAGCATTTTAATTTAATGATAATTAGTATTTTAATTTAGTGATACTGAGGCATAATTAAACATGAATATAATTTCAATACAATTTCAATATAATTTCATTTGACTCCGAAATAAAAAATGTTGATAATATTTTCATTTCAAAATATGCAATTGAGAACTTTGACCATATGTGAAAAATTCTTCATTTGTCAACTGATTGGCAAAAATACATTTTATAGCTAATGTAATTTTAACTTTCCTATATATATATATATGTAATTGGATCCAACTTGTCATTTTTCAACTTTATAACAAAATTGTTACATATTAAGGAAAACCATCCTTCCAATTTTGATTTTCTGTCTTTTCCGGGCCAAGAAATAGACAATATAACGCTTTGGCTTTGCCTGGCTGTTGGCTAAGAATTCTGAGCACTTTTGCAATAGGCTAGGTTAATCAATGATGTTCAATGGATTGCATGCATGAAATATATTTTGCCAATTTACAATGAGTTTATTGGAATAATTTCATCATTGGTAGAGGAACATCTATACTATGTGTCTATAAAGTACATACAGAAGTGTGAATTTTGCATGTATGTTGAGCATGTATTTATAAACTGATTCATCCTATAGATACCCCCCTCAGTCAAGAAATAAGCCATTTATGGGTGGGGGCGAAACTTGGCTCCCATGTCAGTGCAGTGTACACTGTGTTCTCAGGGTTAACTTTTAATCATTAAAAAGAAAAAATCAAAGCAATGGAAGTACAATAGCTTCGTTTTAAATGAATATGGTTAGGTTCTGGTGTGATGCATAGTGGTTAAATCCTCCTCTTGCATGTGCCAGGGTTCTATAAGGGTGCTGGTTTGGGTCCCAGCTGCTTCACTTCCCATTCAGCTCCCTGCTTGGGAAACAGATGGCTCAAATGTTTGGGACCCTGAGCCTGCATGGGAGGTCTGAAAAAAGCTTCTGGCTTCTGGTTTCAGATCAGCTGAGCTCTGGCAGTTGTGGCCACTTGGGAAGTGACCCAGCAGATGGAAGATCTTTCTCTGTTTCTCCTTCTCTTTGTAAATCTGCATCTCCAGTAAAAATAAATAGATCGTTTTAAAAATAAAGATAATGGTTAGAACTTCAATCTGCTAGTGGAATTCAGAAGCTCAGTCAGCATTTATTTTCTTTAATATAAAGAAATATGGTATTTTTAATCAGGTAATATTGAAAGAAATTCGATGCAGGAACATCACATCTCTCCTTATATCGTTCAGCATCGCGACTCTCTATATCACCCTCTCTTCCTCTAGGTCTTCCTATATTTTTGCTTTGCAGATGAGAAAATGATACTCTTTTAAAAGAATGTAAGAATGTATATCAAATGTTTCTCAGTTTGGGATGTGGAGTGGCAATGAGTTAGCTTAAAAGAGATACTATCTTAATTTTCCTTCTACACATGGCAAGTGCCTAAATTATTTATAATGGTTTGTTCGTTATTTCTTTTATAAATTTTAAAAGGAAATACTTTGTAATATGAAATCAAAACATAGCTGTGATGTTAAGTCTGGGGGCTAGGAAACAATGGCCTTTTCTCTCAGATTTAACAAATTGAAGCTTAAGAATTCATTTCTTTTTCCTGTGAGGATTAATTTAAGTTTGGAGTTGTGAATGATAAAAAAAAAAAACTATGTGAACAAGTTTAGCTACTTTTTTTTTCATCCACACATGTACAAATCAGTACATGTCAAAGGATTCAGTTTATCATATGAAGTTTGTGATTAACGTTTTCCATGCCTAGGTTCACGTTAGCTTGAATGTCATTTACGGCAGGCCATTCTTACCAGACTATTCATCTCCTGTAACTTATTGAATACATTCATTCATTGCTTTTACTCATTATTTTTTCTAGTTTGAAGATTTTCTCGGTTACTTGTTGGCTGGCAGGGCCTCTGTAATTGTTCTCTCCATTGCACATTCACACATTCTGTCTTATCTTACAGATAATTGTGTGTATTTCAGTTTCTGTGGCGGGATGTGGTGCTCAGGGCAGAGGTTATGTCTTAATTAATACTAAATTTCCCTCTGCATCCAGAATAGTATGGCTTATATTACAGATGTAAGAATGACCTCAACATAATTGTGAGATGTTCTCATTTCACCCTGTTTCACAGCACTCATCTCAGAGATGCTTAGTAATGGGAGGCTGTGATTTTCTGAAACTTCTTAATGCTATGTGATCACAGATAAAATGAGAGCTATGATCAGTTTTATAAAGTGCATATTAAAATAATCTTAGCATATGTGTGATTAAGATGGAACATCAGAAGGGATTAATTGTTAATACACAATGTAAAAATGTTTTCAGATTGCTTTCTGTCAGTCTCTTCTACTCATCTGCCAACCTACTGTGAATCATTTCTTAATTTTTCTGAAGCTGACTTTAATGTTTTCATAATTATATTATTTGATGTAGCAGTTAAGATGCCGTTAATCCCATATTGGATTCCCTGGTTTACACATGATTCTGGTCCTGGATTTTAGTGTTCTGCTGATACAGATCCTGGGAAACAAGAGCAAAGGTTTGACTGATTAGCTTCTTACTACACATAGAGAAAATGTGGATTTAGTTCTCTATTCCAAGCTTAAGACTAGCCCAGGAGTGACCATGGTGGGCACTTGAGAAGTGAGCCAGTGAACCAGAGGATGGAAGCTCCCCCCACAAATAAGAGGTTTAAAACATACTACTACATATTTTTAAAAATCATTATTGTTTTTAAAACAAGACTTCACAAACTTGAAACTAGATATTGTTGTGCCGAAACTTCCATATTGAGGCAGAAACAATTGCAAACACAGTTGAAAGGAAAAATGATTTGTTAACCAAAATGGGATATAAAGGGTTGGGGTCAGGGCTGTGCCATAGAGCATACAGCTCTCACCTGCAATGCTGACATCTCATATGGGCATCATTTCAAGTCCTGGCTGTGAGAGATGGCCCCTGGATCTCAGCCTGCCTGGCCCAAGTGGGAGGTCATAGGCATGTGGCACACCATGTTCCAGGGGGAATCCCTGACAATGATTTCAGCTAAATGAGACCTCAACCTTGCATGTTCACTGGCCATTAGCAAGAACAGGGGGCTGTACGGGTCTCTCTTCTCTGTCCTTGGACGAGTTATGCTGGGACTTCCTTGATAAGCAGCTTTGAGAAGTCTGGTGTGACCCATAGTCTACCTGCCAGCCACATGTGGTGAACATGACCTGAGGCATACTTGCCAGCTCTGTGTGCTGCATGTGACCCGTGACTTCATTGCTGAGTCCAGAGAAATAGACATGCCTTCTATCCAATTACAATGTCATTGTTGGGTGGGAGGAGTCCGCCTTCTGCCTTCCCCTTTCTTAGTTTAGATAAGTTTGTGCTTGAATTACAATGAACAGACATGCTAGATCAGACTGTCTTCAGTGGTTTATGCTGCTGAACACCATTCATACTTTAGATGCCTCGCCCATTTACTTAATTGGAAAGAGAAGTGAGTGTGGAAAGACAATTTCCTGGAGATTATGCTATAGATCAGAGATAGTGTTCTTGGTTTAAGGAGACAGTAAACCATGAATGATGGAGTCACCTCAGTGGGAGGAAATAGGAGGACCAAAACATGAGGAGCAAAGTGAATTTTTGGCTTTACATAGCACACACCTGTGACAAGTTCAAGATGATCTGTGCTACCCTTCATTGATATCAACTGATGGAAACTTCTTAAAGATAGATTTAAAAAAAAACAGAAACTGTATCTGGAACTGATAGCAGTCTTCTAAATCTTCTAGGCAATAGCAGATTATGTAGTCAGGACAACATGCTGGAGGTCAGAGGAACAGGTGCAACAGGATATTGGCTGGTGAAAGTATCTATTTTCCCTGTGGATTTTAAATGTTCTTCTATCTTGTTGGGGAATCATTAGAAATCACCTTCTTGCACATTCACTGTCCAGCTATATGACAATTAATTTATATTACCCTGAATTTATTAATTAATTGAAGGGTATTAAATAAAATAGTTAGCTACTGTGTTTTTCTTCAGTAATCATAGTTTTCTAATGCAAAAGCTAAACTGGTTTATTTTACCCACATAATGGTAGTGATTTAAACTGAGGAAAATGAAAACACAGAGAATCAACATGGAGTCATGACAGAAGTGAGGTAGACTAAGCACATTGCCAAACTTGATACCCAGAGAACCTTGGAGTTTCTTTTGCAACTTTATAAAATTCATTTAAATGTGATTTTATATTCTTTAAGGATAAAGGGGCAATAAACAACTTTGAAAATCCAGCCTCTATACTAAGTCTTACAGCATGATTGTTTTCTTATAATAACTCCGAGGAACTCATAAACACTGCAAATTTTGCCCATCAATATTTTTCCTCAGGTGTCTAGATCATTACACATAAATAAGAGAAAAGTTTGATGCTAGAATAATAGTGAGTAAATTTGAGGATACATGGCTGATTTAATTTTGCTTAAGTTTAAGGTGACAGTAAAATTTAGGTATTACAATTGTCAATAAGTCCACCAAAAGCCAGAACAATGTATGAAATATAGTATTAGGTAAAGCTGAAAAATACACTTTAAAACTCTATGGTAGAAACTGGAAACCATTATGCTTAGTGAAATAAGCCAGTCTCAAAATATCAAATATCCTCTGTTTTCTTGGATACATGGTAGTTAATATACAACATAAAATTATATAGATATGAAATGGACATTATCTGATTGGATAATTGTTTTCAATCTTGTTTATACTCCCGTGGAACTGTAGTCTTTTTAATGTTTGCTTGAGGAATATTATGTTTACAGGTGAATTCAACCTGTGTGTATAGAGTGGACTGCTATATACACATATTTTTAATTTAAAAAACGAAAGGAGGGAGATTGAGGGAGAGAAGGAGGAAGGGAGGGAAATACGGTTTTTTTCCAAGAATTATACCCATGAAATATATGAAATCTATTCTTTCATATGAACATTTTTTAGAAAAGGAAACTTTTAAGTTAAAAGGAATCTCTGTACTAGCAACAGATCACACATAAAAACGTTAAATATAAGGACATTTTTCAGATATGAGAACAGATATCCCAATGGTGTCCTAAAATTCCCAAATATGTTTTACTACATCTAAGACATCTCATTACACCTAGTCTAAATCTATTTTCTATTATTGGTTATTTATAAATGAAATTGAGAAACTCAGAATATGATGAAAGGATAGTGTAGCCTCATCACCAAACCACACCTAGCAGAGACATGGTAGAGATGTAACAAAATTAGTCTATTATTATCCCCCATTAAAAAAAAAGAAATCCCATGGAAGCAAAGCTCTCTAGCTCTCAGTACATCAAAAGTTATATAACACTAACCCAATATACACTATAATAGCTGATGAGATTCATATATTTGTAAATATATATACATATACATATATACACAACACATACATAATACTGTAGACATTTTTAGCAAATTCAGTAAATGCATTACTAGCCACTGATGAATTACACAGTATTCTGCCTATGTAACAGAGAGGTACTCCAATGAGATGAGTGAGGAAAGTAAGCTATATTAAAAGAAGAAGGCTGACATAGTAGAAATAAACAAAATTTCATTGGTCTTTTCATTTACTTTCCCATGGGGGTTAAAGTGGAGGCTTTTTCTATATTGCCAGCTCATTCTGATGAGTCCCCCTCAGTTCGTTGTTGACTCTTTTGGGCATTGCCCAGGGGTATTGTCCAATATTGAAGTTCAGTTAGATTATGTTGAACTAGGATAAGGGAATCCATTCTAGTTTTGTCTGGTCTATAGGGGTCTTGAATGGTATCTCAGTTCAAAATAACAACCCAACATATTTAATTGAAACATATATATTAAAAACTTTTATGAATAACATTCAGAGATATTAAATTTTTAAAACTTCACTGTGAAAGGGAAGAAATTTTATGCATTTCATTAATTTCCAGGTTAGGAGCATTATAATTCCCACTCTAATCCTTCATTCTTCCCTCTCATTCTGTCAATCCCTCCATCTTTTCTTAGTTTTCTTTTAATTGTTCCAAGGAAGAAATACAAAGAGCAACAGACACATGAAAAAATGCTTGGAAACACCAGCCATCAGGGAAATTCAACTAAAACCACAATGAAGTCTCAACTCACCTCAATTAGAATGGCTATCATTCAAAAGCCAAAAAATAAGCTGCTAATAAGATGTAGGGAAAAATGGTATTTTAACACATGGTTGGTGGGAATGTAAACTAGTGAAACCATTATGGAAAGTAGTATGAATACTACTTAATATATATATTTAATTCAGAAATAAGGCTATCATGCATTCATAATTAAGATGCACAAAATTTAACAACTCATGTAATTATAAACTTTGGAAATACAAAGGAATGCAAGGATCACTTAACATTTGTCTTTCTCTCCCCCAGTTTGTAAAAACAGGACATAAAAACAAACATTTTATGTAAAGCTATTATGATTATACCTGGACTTCTCTTTGATCCTGAAAGAAAAGAACATAATTTACATGTTTTAATTTCATAGTTGATCAAATTTTGTCTCTTGTGAAGATTAATAAGCATTTCAAGTAAAAATTACTATGGGAACTATTTGGCAGTAAGAAAAATTGGTCTCTTTACGTAACATCTGTAATACATAAGATGATTGCAAGGTAATCAAAACAAAGAAAATAACCATTGAATGGCACATCCATGGTTTCATCTTTTCACAGCAGGTGTTTTTGGTAAAATATGTTTTATGATCATCAATGCACTGTGCAAATAAAGCACCACCTTACAATCAAAACACCTATTTTACCATAAAAGAAATCGTTTGAAATTTTGATGTAAGCCAATTAAAACTCCCATGAAAATGGAAGAATGAGCATTCTGTACAGAAAATTAGTGATAGAGGATGACAAAGTTCTGAAGTACATAAAGTTGCCTTTCCAAAATGTGACTTTCACATTGAATGTAATGATAGAAAATGCTCACAGACTGGAAACGCAGTACTTCAGTTTCCATGCTGTTTCTAGTGCCCAGGTTATAAAATGCATGCATGCTAATTTGCCAAGTTTGTATTTTTCTGTTTCTACCTATTACATATCACATACACAGATTCGTTCATGGATGTTTTCTTCAGACAAAGCAAATCCCTGCCTACAAAACACATTAAAAATTAAAAATAAATCTATGTACAATATCCAAAGCTGTGTTTGTTAATGACAACCATGATTTTATATGATAGATTTAAAACTGCTGCTATATTATGGTTGAAAGAAGTCTCTGAGAAAAACATGCCGGTTCAAATATTCAACATACAATCACAGCTAAAAGGAAATATTATTTGGTTCAGCTTTATAAAATTAGCTATGTACAGGAAAGCAACATCACTACTAGATTCATTTTACTTTACAGTATTATAAGCTATATATTTTTGCGAAAAAACAAAGTACATAAATTAGCACTGTCTTCTTCCTAGGTAGTGATATTATTGCACTGTTATCCTGGAGGGCAAAACATCTTTCTATAACTATGTTAGGAAGGATCTGGCAAAATTCACATAAGGCAAATGCTGACTTCATTTGAGAAAATTTAGCTAGGCTTTAAAACTGAACACTGGGACAATCATTAGCATAGCAATCAGAATCTGGGTTAGGACGATTGTATTCCATATCCAACTAACTGGGTCTGACATCCAGCTCCAGGGACTGATTCCCTATTCCTGGGAGATGGGGTCGATGACTCCAATATTTACTTTCCTGGTAACTATGTGAGAGAGAAGTGTGAGTTACTGGGTCCCTAGCTTCAATCTACTCTACCTCACAATAGCTAGAGCAACTACTGGATGAGAACAACTTTCTTCCTCCTCACACTCTGCCTCCTCTCTGACTTTATTGAATTTTATTTTTTATTGGAACATCTATTCCAGGTTTCTCCAGGGTTAAATATCTTTTGTATAGAGGAAAGTTTTCTAAATAAGTATCACTTGTATGACCAACTCTGCACTGTATTTCCTTCCTAATTACAGGAAACTACGTTCTGTGGCAAGCCATTTAAATATCATTCCCCTAACAGAAATCCTGGCAGTACTGAAATTTTCTGTGTTTAGTTATTATATGCAGTGTCTTTGACAGACGTACACAATTCTATAACAATCCAAATAATTTTGTCTATGGTAAGAGAAAACACATATATAAGCAAACTACTTGCTAAAATGAGACTATTGGGCTAATTCATCCTGGGTAAAACAGGTTAAAATTTTACCTGGGAAACCACTAGAAAAGTATTTGTGACTATTGTCAGATGACAAACATCTTCCATAATTCGTTGTCTCACAGTGTGGCCCTCTTTTATTAATAGTGATTATGTGCTTGGAAAAAACTGTGTGATGTTGAGCTGTTGGGCTTTAATTGCGTTTCACATTCTTCATCCTCCCCTAGGAATCACAGAGTTGTCTGCTGAAGCCTGTATCTGATTTCATTTTCTTTCTATGTTATTTTAGTCGTGAAAGATACATACACAGAAAGAGGAAAAAAAGAAGAAAAAAGAGCACCTCAGGTGAGCCATTTCTTGAATACACGACTATTGGGGTAGGTAAAATTCTACAGGGACCATGATCCTAAATAGGACATTATAATGAATCCCAACTGAAAAGAAACCTCAAATGCTTTGAACTTTTCAATGAGACTATTCAAGTTTGAAATCCATTTTGAAGTTTTTTTTTTTTTATTGGATACACAGTTGAGTCTGGAGTATTATAGCTTTATTGGCCTGGCTTAGTGTGGAGTAGAAGTTAAATTATGGGATATTGAAGTGAAATGTGTATGTGCGTTGTGTGTGTGGTTATCGGCATTTTATACATGTTTTAGTATATACACACATGCACACAAAGGGATATACATTTATCTTTCACACATGATTTAATCCCCAATCATGCATTTTCCTAGATATACAAATTCCTAAATATACAAATTGTGTTGACCTTTTAGAAACAACATGTTATTAACAACTCACAAATTTGAGGACAAATGATTTATCTTTTATGCAACTTGTAACTATCACAAGGACAGAGATATACACAACAATACCTGCTAAAATTGATTGATAATCCTTCTGTCACACAGAACGCAACAGACAGGATCATAAAGGAATTTTTGTAAACTATTGTTTGTAATCCACTGCAAAATAAACATGTTTCTCATGGCATTTGTGATAGAAACTCTATTGATTCCTTTCTCTGATTAAGATTTTCCCTATAAGTAAATAAGGATTACAGTTATAGAAATATGGAAGAAAAACAGTGTATTTTCTATCTTTTTAATGGAAATTTACTAGCAATCTCATCAATAAGTTCATATAGCGAATTATTAATTAACAAAAGTTGTGCTATTTCACATAATTTAATTAAACAAATTTAGAAATGTACAAAACACTTATCATTGAAATGAGCTCACACATACATTTGAAACTTGTAAAAAATAAACTGTCAGTATCTTCAAAATATACAAGTCAGAACTAAATGAGTATTTTGAAAATAATTACGCTGAATAGAATTATAAGTATGCAGCCAATAACCTCTACTTCAGTCTGTGCTACCTTACACACAGCTAAGAAATGTGATGTGGAGAAAAACTTTTCAATGAAACAATTCAGTAAATCTTTATTTTGAATGATTACTGAATATAATAATTATGTTTAATGCATGACACATATACATATGTCAGTTACACAACATTAATGAATTATAAATTATTTAAGTTTGCTTGTCAAATTTACATTAAAATGCTTAGGTGGTTCTTTATCTACTAAAAGTTCTATTTTAGCATGTTTCTGATTTGATCTAGAATTTTTTCATTTTGCTATAGCTTTTCTTCTATAATACTAAGTTGAATCTCAGTTTGGCTTCCTGGATGATCATCACTGCAGGTAATTGTTTCTGATCAGATAATAGCTTTTCTGATAAGATAATGACTTGATTTGCCAACCTGCACCATCCTCCTGGCTTTGTCTGGATGGCTGCCAAGGCATGGGGCTGTCACTCCATCACAGGAGCTTTGTTCTTCCTCAAATCCAAGGCAGCTGCTGAGTTTGGACCTGGTGAGGACCTAAACGTAAAAACAAGCCTTGTAGTTTTTCTGTACTGACTCTTCTGACTGAAAATATCTTTGTAGACAGCCTCAAACTATCTTAAAGTCCAGCATTTGCATTAATTCTGAAGAATTTCCATAGCAACGTGTGTACATATCTGTCACTTAATTTATGTGTTTATTTGTGAAAATATTCTATCTCTTTTTGCTATCTTGCTCTTTTTAAACCTTGCTGGCAGAAATACCACTTCACCCATCATTTAGCATTTAGTACGTTTACAGGCAAATATCTAAAGTTCAATTACTTTGTTTATATATTTGAGTGAAAATACACTATTTCACTTTTCCATTTTCTTCCATATATTACTGGTTTGAATTTGTTATTACATTCATCACAGTTTAATTGTTTCTTTGGTCTAGTACTTAGCAGTATCTCCAATATACGGACATATCTGTAATGAAATATGGAAACCCAATAATAAAATATAGTATATTCTTATTGGACCACTTATTATCTTACTAGTGATAATTAAATGCAACTCTGCTATTAACATATTTTTGCATTCTGAATAGAAATTAAATTATCATTGTAATATTTAAAGTCTCACATTAAGTGAAAAGTATATGCCCAAGAGGGAGGTAGTCATTTTATATGCTGAAAAGAGTCTATTAGAACCCTCCACCCACCCCACACATACCACCAGCTATTTAACAGTGCAGTGACCCTAAAGAAGATCAGCATCCTCCTTTTATTCAAAGCAAGGTAATTGGACTCATTTTTCCCTAGTGATTTTACCATTTCTAATACAAGAGACAAACAACACTGTCCTCTGGATGTCCCTTTACAATTTATGAAAAGTACCATGGATTCTTGACCAATTTTCCCACTTTTAGACTTTACATTCTCTGGCAAAACTAAGGTTTTCTATTCACAATCAATCTGACACATTAAAATAAGTTGAATAATGAATTAAGTTCTAAGTGGCTTTATAGAACTACTGATTTTTCCTTTAGGACTGTGATTGACTAAATAAGCAATGTTTATGAATTATGTAGTTTAATTTGATCATTCTTGTTAAAATGTCAAATATGTATATAAAGATAGTTTGTTTTGATATTACTGTCAAGTTCTATATTAGACACAGAAGAAATGCTTAATGACTTACTATTACTTCACTCAGTATCACACTCACTAATAATAACAAGGGCTAAATGATAGTGGCTTTTTTCCTCATCATTTTCTGTATTAAAGGTCTATATATATTCTATGAGGTGCAGTTTAGTTAATAGTGGGGAAGACTATTCTGAGACTTACACGTGATGGAATTTCAAACCATATTCTTGGTGTGCAAATATGTCTCACAGAGTCATTTACTGTGCATTTCATTTAATATCAAGTATTCTTTTGTATTTCATATATCTGATTTTACTGCTGAGTAGTTGATTATTAGAATAATCTTTGTAATTCACTGAATGAATGTAAACTGTTTTACCTTAACAATTAAACCTTATAAGGAATACATGATTGTGTTAAGCTATTAAAATTTTGAGTTTTATTTATACAGAATTATAAAATAACACAAATTAATTTCATGCAAATATGAACTGATAACACAATTCTTACGTGACATGATCATTATAGTGAAAGTAAGATGGCCTTCCTCTTTCTGAGACACATCTACAAACCGTAAATTAGTGCAGAAAAGTTTTGTTTATGTTTTAATTACATATTATCACTCTGTTGACATTTCTCCATTAGGTGTGAGCAAACTTGAGAAGTAAATGTGAATTTAAGACAAAAACCACAAAATAGAAAAAATTCTCTCATGTGTATTCCGTATTTGATAGTATCTCTTAGGGAAATACAGACAAAATTTACAGATTTGTGTCCCATAAGCAGCACAACTACTTTTGTAATTATACACTGACACATGTTTAATAATGTAGAATTACATATTTAGGAAAATAACCTATTGCTATCACACGAGTCTTTTAGATGTGCTTCAGTGCTGTATTTGACTGCTACATGTACAAACATTCATGTTGGAAATGGTTTGAAAATGAAATTTCCTTGAAATTTTTAGGAAATGAGTTGGAAGCATGGATACTAAAGGCGAATCATATGAACAATCTTTTCCTGCAAAGGGTTTATTATATTGTGAAGACAGGCAAAGTATCAAGAAAAGCATAAGGCATTAACCATGACATGTTGATAGATTTTGTCAGGTTTTTATTATTAGAGTTTCCCCTAACAGTGACAACAACAACCCTACAAAATCTTATCAACATGTCATGGTTAAGGCCTTATATTTTTCCTGATAAAAAATTTTGATCAAAACTAACATGTGGCTGAATTTATTCTTTGCTATACATTTATTACCTTCCATTTTAATGGTTTACCATTATATAAAATATAAAAATATAAAATATATTAAAGTTTAAATGCAAATGCCCATGAGTTATATGAATATTGGGAATAAACCTATGTGTAAAAATCTAATACAAAATTATGCACAATAAAATTGAATTTAGATGAAAGGATATTTATTTTTCTAGATGTTATGCAAATGCATTTTATAAAATATTTGCATTGTTATTGTTCTCATAGCATGATGAGGTTTTATTTCTCCCCAGTACTGCTTGGTTAGGAACTTTAAGATTATTCACTTGTGGAATCAAGAGTATTTATTATGCAAAGAAAAAATTCTGATAGGAAAGAACAAGAAACACTTAGAGAAATGGCTTATGGACCAATTTTTACCACTTATTTCAGGGGTTCTTAAACTTATATTTATTGCCTTTAATTTTATGATTCTTCAGTTTGTCACAGACACTAAATAGAATCATCTTTTTAGCATGCACATAAACATACACAAGCAATTGCTTTAATCTCCTGCTCAAAGATATTCTAATTTCCTAATTCTCATTAAATTCAGATAAACTGAAAAATCATATGATGTCAAAGAGGCAAGTAGCTAAAAATAAATCCATTTGAGTAGAAAATTTCAATATGACAGTGACATTTGGTAAAATCATGTGACTTAATCATGTGTGTTTGTTACCTAAGTCTTCTGCTCCATTATGGTGCTAGCTGAGGTAACAGGCTGACATTTAGCTTAACTCACAAAGTTAACTGACCAGGTGACTTACAATAGAACAAGCTGTTGCTTGCATGTAAAACTTGGACTCAGAAAAAATAAAAGTTTTTGAAAATGCAAGAAGAGAAGTTACTAAAAAAAAGGAAATAATAAAAAATCCAGAGAGATATTCATGAAGAAGATATCTAGAGTCTTATTTTAAATATCTATTTTGTGCTACTTTAGCAAAGGTTTGCCTGCCAAGTGCGATGTTTTCTATACTCTGACGGACAACCAAATAAATCTCTAGGGAAAGTTGAGCTTTTCACAGAATCAAAGCTCTGTCTTCCGTATTCACTAGCTGTTGCTCCCAAGGCAGAAATATGGCTGACACGGAGAGAGCACATAGGTAGGGTTTCAGGTCTTCTGCCAGAAACAGAAAGACATGAAAACCTTGTTTTTACACTATTGGAGTCGCTTCCTCTTTGTCAAGCTTTGACTCCTAAGTACCAATCCTAAGTATCAACTAGTGCTCCTTCCTTTTCATATAATAATTACTTCACATCTTCTTTTAAACCTGGATGCAATTAACTAGTCTCACATTTTTCAATTAAATAACAATAATGTCATATATTTACTCTTTCCCTCAGAAAATACAGATACAGGAATGAACTGCTTTACTTGCTCCATATTAAACACACACACACATATTTAGTATTGTATTTCAGATACAAGTAAAAGTTGAAGACAATCTATATACTAAATTTTTAGCAGCTGTGTGTGTGTGTGTGTGTGTGTGTGTGTGTGTGTTAAATGGCTTAAAATAATTTGAAACTAAGTTTGCAAATGTAATTCAAATTATCCTGGGGCTATTTTGCTCTATACAAAATTGCACATATGGTGTTTATAAGTCTGAAATTAAATTTGACTCTCTCCTTTTTTTTGTTCTAGTAACCCTTTAGTATTTATGAACAATACCTCAAAGACAGTTTCTGTTGTTTGAAACTACCTAGGGCATACTTTCAAAACGCTTCCAAACAGTCTTAATTATACACAATTTTCAGATACATCTCTGACGATTTCAAAGCAAGAAAGAACCCCAGGATGTCATATTTTCAATGGTTACATTAATTATTACTGATATACTGGGAAAGCAAGGGGTGCAAGTTGTTCTGTCATGTCATGGCTTACTTTCTATTCAATAAACCAGTCCGACTCTATCTTAGGCATCAGCTGATGCGGATACAGAGATGGAAGGCATCTTGTGTCTCGAGTCAAACTCATACAGGCCATCACAAAAAAAAGCAATTATAGTATTGCCGGGAATTTGAACACAGAAGCAACCTCGTTTCTTGTCTCACACAAAATAAGAATTTTCATATGTACAACTCAAATGTGCAAGGCAAGATTTAAGAAAGAAGGAAAGGGGGCTCCTGCCATAGTGACATGAGAGGGCTCCAAGGGAGGAAATACAGGAGGAAATGGTGGAAATGGTGGAAATGGTGTCTTTTATACACCATGTCAGGAAGCGGGACAAGGGGAGAGAGAGAGAAAAAGGGAAATCATTTGCCTTGGGCAGCGATGTCTGGTATTTTGCTCTGGACACAATGGGCATCATAAAGATGTGACTGGTGACTTCCTCTTCCCATCCTGACGAGCTGAAATCTCAGGCACCATCTTCCTGACAGTTACTCAGAGATGGGGCTGCTACAGGGAAGAGAGGAGGAAGTGAGGCAAGAAGAGAAAGTAGATGGGAGGGCAGCATTGAGGGACTGGTGGATGGAATTGTTGGAGATGCAGGAGATAGGTGGGTGGGCAGGGACTAGGGAGAGGGGCCACGAGTGATTGGTGGATGGGACTGTCAGGTATGGCACCATAAAGTCACAGCTAAGTGCTGGGAAAAGGGTTAGAGAGTTACGGTGGAGTGACAAACAACACTTAAACCTTAAAGGCAGGCAAATCTTAAGGAAGCCAACCTAGGGGAAGCAGTACCAAATCCAGAACGGCAGGGCCCTTCAAGGCTGATGTTCGAGTCACTGCTCACACTCCCAGCTGATGAGTAATGACTCCAAATTTCTAAGAGTTTGCCTCCAAACTCATTTTTGGGATAGAATAAAACAACTTGCAAGAAGAGAATGACCCACTTTTGTGGGGCACTGCACCCAAACAAAGGAACTGGAAGAAAATCCCTGGCTCCTGGTCTTCGGTACGTTTGGAGTTATCTATCATCTTCAGTCATCACATTAGTGGCTCCAAGTGATTGGAGTCTGAGTCCCAGAAGGAGCAAAGGAGAAGGAAAGGAAGAAAATCAAGAGGTAAACAATGCAACAATAACATATCCATGGCAGAGAAGAAAAATTTTTTAGGGCCCAGCACGCTAGCCTAGCAGTTAAAGTTCTCACCTTGCACAGGTCAGAATGCCATATGGGCGCCGGTTCTAATCCCTGTGGACCTGCTTCCCATCCAGCTTCCTGCTTGTGGCCTGGGAAAACAGTTGAGGCCAGCCCAAAGCCTTGGGACTCTGCACCCATATGGATGCTCCTGGTTCCTGGTTTTGGATTGGTTAAGCTCCAGCCTTTGCGGCCACTTTGGAAGTAGAACCAACAGACAGAAGATCTTCCTTTCTGTCTTTCCTCCTTTCTGTGTTATCTGACTTTCCGATAAAAATGAAATAAATCTTTAAAAACTTGCATATAAGAAATTCAGAAGCTATGACAGGTAGAAGGGACAGAAGAAGACACTGAAACAGCAGTCAGGAAAGAAAGGGATACAGGGAGAAGAACTTGGTGCAAGCTGCTAAAAATAGTAGTACTTAAGATTCGAAAATATCATGTTGGACCAAGAAGAGAGATTATTATGTTGGGATCTTGAATTTTAATGATAGTCTTAGACAGACATGGTGCAGTAGAAAAGGGAGGATAAATGCATATTGTCATATATTTCAATGTCAATTACACATGATAGGGAAGAGTATAAACTGCACTTCTAAGATGAACAACATTTAAGGACAAGTTACAAAGAAAGAAACCACAAAGAAAGAAGGAAAATTAGGAATGAAAAAGATGAAAACCTCAATGATGACACAAGAAAATGACACAGAAAGAGGGTAAAAAATGCTGGGAAAGAAGTGCAGAAACGGAGAGAAGATACAATGAGTTCACTTACTCACATCCCCACTGAATTTATTAGAGAATTTCAAAAAGTTTGTCTATCTGCCTGCATGTAGATGGAGTGATCGTGAAGCAGAGACCCAGTCATTCAGCAGGCGGGGCTTTTCATACATTGAGGTATTGAGATCTTCTCAGGACTAAGAAAAGAAGGAGTGAGCAGGACTGGACCAGTTTTTCATAGGCATTTCTACCTTGGTAAAAACTGTTCTTGGGGAAAAAGAAATGCAGAGACTGGGGTGGGGACAGGTTAGACTGGTCTTTTGAAATGCAGTACTAACAGCCCCTGGTGGGAGAATCTCTATTTTAAACTCTCCCTAGGGTATAGAGCCCAAACATATGTTCTTGCTCCCCTCAAGAAAGATATGTGTTCCCTTTAAATTACAATTAAAAATGAACATCTCAATTCCTGAAAACAAAAAGGGAAAAAATTAAATAAGTGTTATGTTGATTCACTTTGTTAAATTTTTTTTATTTGCTTATTTCAGTTTACTTGAAATGCAGAGACAGAGATCTTCCATCTGCTGGTTTATTCCCCAAACACCCAGATCCTCCTTATGCTACTTTACTGCAACAATCAAGGCTGGGTCGGACTCAGTTGACACCAGGAGGCTGGATCTTAATCTGGTTGTCTCACTTCAATGACAGGGACCCAAGCACTTTAGCCTGCTGTCCTTCCAGGATGCACATGAGTAAGCAGCTAGAGCGGAGACCAAAAGCAAGACTCCAACTCTGGTACTCTGAATTGGCAAACAGGCATCCAAATCATTGCACCAAACACACGTCTGAAGGGTCAATGCTTTTAACAATGGAAGATTTCAGGTATTATTAGTTGAGAGAATAGAAAAATAAGCAAGCAGAAAACAAAACAAAAGAAGGAGAGGATATCTTGAAAAGAATGGTGGACAAGAATTGAGTCTAAATTGAAAACAGGAGCAAAACCTGTTGCCAAACAACCACCTCAAAGAGGTTGGAGGCATTGTTACAGAATCTCCAAACTGGATCCAGTTACTTGGCATTCAGAAAGCGAAGCCAGCTAAGAGGCAGTTAGGGTCACTGGTCCCTGGTGAAGTTACTTTTCAAAATATAAATTGTGCTTCTCCCCATTTCTTGCCCTTCCAAGAGCACGTTCTCCCCTTGAGGGAGAATCAAGGGACAGAATCAGAATACCAATTCCCATTCCTGCAGGGAATTCAGTGCGAAAGGCAGCAACCTCATTTCTTGTCTCAAACAAAATAATTCTAGTTTGCAAAGCAGTATTTATTTAGGGGAAAAGGGGTGGTGGCTCCTGGCATAGTGGCAGGAGAGGGTTCCAAGGAAGAAAGTGTCCTGAGGAAAAGCCCAAGGTAATGATAATCACTTAGGTTGTATTTGCAGTGATTGGTAAAAATTGTTATCCTAAGAGTCAAAGTGCCACCTTTCACCTCCAACGTTTTGTATTCTTCTCAAGACTTTGCATGGCTCCATAACCAAAAAGTAAATACTTCTTATGGGTTGCATACTGTATTTATTTTAAAATATGTGAAAAATCACCTTTGCTGTAGTTGTACAGATGGAGATACCATAAGAATTGGGCCATTAACTGCATCAGCAAATATGAATTGACTTCCAGGATAATGTAGCAAAGTCGAGTAAAGCTGAAATGCAGTCAATAATCACGATTAGGAGGCATTTGGCAATTTGAAAACCAGAGATACATAAAGAAACCAAAGGTACATAAAATAGGTTGGACATCACTTGTGAAGAGGTTGTAGATCAGCTGCTGATTAGAATCTTTTACTTAGTGTATGTCTACATAATGAAAGGGAAGCCTTCCTTCTGAAGAAAAAGATCATGTGGTAAAAGGTAGACACACTAAATAATGACTTGTATAGTACAATGGAGAAAGAGGAAGGGAAGGACAAAGAGAGAGAGAACGAGAGAGAGAACTCCTTGCATATGCAGAACTACCAAGAACAGAGAAATGACATTCTGAACAGGTTTTATTTTAGTTTTGAAACCTTTATCAACAAAGCCTTTAGAATGTATGGAAAAATATCACATAATGCTCTTATTGTTAGGATTTATTACAGGAGTGATGTGATCCATTGGGCTTGACCATCAATTTTAGTCAGAAAGTGAAGGGTGTCCCATCTTTGGGTTACTCTCCAAGTGGCTGCATTGGCCAGAGCAGAGCCAAAGCTGAGCTGATCCAAAGCCACGTGGCAGGAGCTTTTTGGGTCTCTCACACATGTAGATGCAGGGTCCAATGGCTTTGGATCATCCTCTACTGCTTTCCCAGGCCACAAGTAGGTAGCTGGATAAGAAGTGGAACAGGTAGAACACAAACTGGTGCCCATATGTGATTGCAGGGCATGCAATGGGATTATTTAGCCACTAGATTGTCTCACTTTGTCCCCAAATATGATTTCTGAATAAAATTATATACAAAAAATGTTAAAAGTACATAACTTTCATTAGTTTATATTTAAAAATTACTTTTGGCAGTATGAAAGATGAATAAATATATACATATACTAGTTACATAAAGAAAGTTGGAGGTTCCCTTTTTCATTATTTTTAATACATAGTATATAGTTAACCATTTATATACGTATTCTCTTAAATGAGGGGGTCTTCAAAAAGTTCATGAATCATGTAAGTTATGCACAAGTTTTTATAGATGAATTTTAAAGGTATATTACACCAAAATAAATTCCAATTTCATTTTCCAATTAACATCTAAAGTCTCTATTGCTATGTGTGTGCATGCATATAAACTCTTCAAATTTTAAGATACATATTTTCCTATTATCCACAATGAAATAAGCTCTTACAAAAATGATTAGTTTTTATTTTATGAGAATTTTCTGATAGCTCAGTAGAAAGAGAAATTTAAACAAATAATTCTAACTGCCAGTTGCCCAAATGGGCAATGTTTGGATAAATGTTGAAAATGTTACATTTGCTTTTTCAGGACTTTCTTAACAATCTTTTGTTCACCTTGTACTCAAAGATATGGAGAATGAAAACAGCAGTGACATAACTTGCAGGATGTAGCTTTGTTTTCCTGAGTGCTATCTGGTGACCCTGTGATGACACATGGCACTAATAATTGATTAAAGTGGCTTCTCTCCTCACCTCAGTGTTCTGTGATATGTGACACCTGGGACTATATTATTAAAGCCCATGGCACCCTCAATTCACCAGGACAGAATGTCACTAGAGAGTCTGTCCGGAGTGATGTATTTCTCTTTACAGGTTGGGAAAGTTTGAAGGATACACATTCAAGGCCAGTCCATGTGACTATTTAAAGAATAAAATCACCATTTTAAGAAGTTTTAATATTTCAAATATTGCAATACGTAGTTTATAGCCAGAAGCTTAAGCAATCCAGGCTTATAAATAATTCATTCTGGTTGCATTGGGTATGTATATGAAAAAGAGTGCCTTCCTCCCAAGAAACAAATTTTATAAAGGTAAAAGATGGGCACGCTCAAGGATGGTGTATAAATGAAATGTAATTATGAGTCTGGAGATTTATGAAAAAAACATCATATGATTTTAAAAAAAGAAGATTCCCTTTAAGATTATAAAGCCATCAAGAAAGTTGAAATGATAAAGCCAAATGTATATGGTTTCAAACCCATATATTTAGATGCCTGGCTATGCACAGCACAGAGAAAGTGAAGACAAATGAGTCTTGGTATCCTGAGATTCAAACATGAGAGGAACAGGTAATATTTTTTGTACATTATAAAAAAATGGTGCTAGGCCTACTCCAGAGAACTTGCCCAAAAGTAAATGAAATTTATCATTTAATTGTCATCTTTATCAGCTCCTCTTCACTTGTTTACTGATTTATTAAAGATCTTATTTTTAAAAAGGTAAATCTTGGGACAATGATGTAGCATTGCAGGTAAAACTACTACCTGCAGGGCCAGCATCCAATATGGGCAACAGATCATGTCCCCGCTGCTCCACTTCCGATCCTGCTTTCCATAAGTGGTTTGGGAAATCAGCAGAAGATGCCAAAATTTTTGGGCCCCTGTAACTTGTGTGGAAGATCAGATGAAGCACCTGGCTCCTGGCTTCAGATTAATCCAGATCTGGTCATTGCTGCTACCTGGGAATTGAACCAATTGGTGGAAGATCATTCTGCCTCTTCCTCTCTCTACATATAACTTGACTTTCAGATTAATATAAATAGTCTTTAAAATAGTTAACTGTTTGTCATGGAGAACCATAAGGACATGGAAAAAGGTGTTTTTTATACCCCAGCCCAAATTAGAGACTTCCAATAACAACTACTAAATAAACCATGGTTGCCTGAATAAGTGAGATAGAGTTTGTAAAAATGTGAGGTTCTAACATTTCTATAAAAACAAAGAGAACACATTGCAATGTTTGCCCTGGAATTTTGTAAACATGTGAATTCCTGTTTATTCTTTGGAAAGATGTTACAAGATAAGAAGGACTGAAATAGCCCACAATGGCAGACAAGGAAGGAAGGCCAGCCAATGTTATTGATCTTCAGAAAATGTCTAGCCAGGCATATATGAAGTTTTCCTGGTTTAATGTATACACTATGACAGTATTTGAACTGACTGACACTTGGTGGTCAATTTTAGAGACTAAATTCAAGTGCACTTCCTGGGAAAGTTACATGATTAATAAAAATCAGATCAAAATCCATGTTGCATGAGTGTCTTTGATGAGCAGAAGTTGAGGGAATGAAGCTAAAACACTAACCAAAGTGGACATGTTACGTGTTAGATGACAGAATAAATACCTCTAGCAAAACACATCTGTTAATTCAGGAAAAGCAATGCACGTAAGAGCTGAAACTTTGTGCCTGCCACAATGGCTCAGTGGTTAAATCCTTGCATTGCAACCACCAGGATCCCATATGGGTGCCGGTTCTGCTCCACTTCCCACCCAGCTCCCTGCTTGTGGCCTGGGAAAGGACCCTTGCACCATGTGGGGGATCTGGAAGAAGCGCCTGACTTCTGGCTTTGGATTGACTCAACTCTGTCCATTGCAACTACTTGGGCAGTGAACCAACAGACATGAGACCTTTCTTTCTGTCTTTTCTCTGTAAATCAGCATTTCCAATAAAATCAAATGAATCTTTAAGAAAAAAAATGAGCCCAATTTTTTTTATTGGCCAGAAATAGGTCTTAACACACCGAACCTCCATAATGTAAAAGCAGGACCAACCTTCCTATCTGTTTCACTTGGCACAAGGGATCCTTGCATGTCCTTGCCAGGGAATTCATGGACTTAGGGAGTGATCCAGCTTCCCTTACAAGGTTCTAATTGCTGGACTGCACTCAAGGAATCATTCGCTTGTCCAATAGATAAAGAACTTCAATACCAATACTGCCCTGCAGTGATCTGAGTAGGGGAATTCCAGGTCTGGGCAAAATATAACTGCTAGGTTCATGTAATCCCTAGACCAACCATTAAAATTTCCTTAAAGAACATGGCAATAATGACCAATCTAATGAAGATCAGGAGTTCCACTTACCAACCAAGAACTTGAACATGAGCTGATCACATAGCTCTCAATGCTAGTTCAATGTTTAAGAACTTAAATCCCTATTTCTTCAAAGGGCATCATGGTCTCTAAGGAGTCATCAAATGACCACCCCCCATTCCCAGATGCTGATGCAATCTGACAGCATGGAGCAGCCCCTTCCCTGCTCCCATATGGATACAGGAGAAAAAAAAAAGTTGAAACATATGTCTCATCCACATTCCTCCGAAGCCTGCAGGAGCATGTATCCCTCTCAACTAGGTAAATAATATTATAAAAAGTTTAAAAATTAAAAGATACAGTCATAAAACTTCAGCAGAGCTTAGGATAGCAATTTAGATCTGGATTATTTATGCATTCATTCTAATGAAGAGAGGTAAATAGGATGTTGGTAAAGTAGCTGATAAGAACCCTTATCATGTAATGATATTCCAATTACTAATTATTTTAATTATGCATACTTTGGACAAGGTGTTCATAAAAGGTGAGTGGTAAGATGAATATTGGTCCTTGAATGATACAGAACAATGTTAAGTAAAAGGATTTGGAGGAGTGAGTTGACTTCCATAAAAATCATTGGAGTCACGAGAAAAGAAAAACAGGCTCCAAGTAGCCAAATATTAACTCAATGAATGTTTAAAAACCCAGATGGCCTCTGCAACATATTTTAAGAATTGTATGCCTTGTATGTGCAGCATAGCCTTGTTAAGAATCAAGATCTGTTTGCAAAAATGGCAATGTTACAGAAGTAGAAGGAGTGCACAATTATAATACATCCTCCAAAGGGCCCTGAGAGGAAAAAAAATAAATAGAAAGCTGAAAAATGTTTTATAGCTACATCTTGGGACTATGGAGTATTTAGATTAGTCGGAGTTCTTTAGAAACTTGCCCTGTTCTGCTAGCTAAAGAAAAGCAATTTCTATGTGCCTGGAGTTTGTACAAAAAAATCACCCTGGACAAATGCTTTACAAAATTATGTCATTTTTTTCAAGTTCTAGGTCTATTCCCTTCAGTGGTTCATATAAATAACTAGAATCAAACATTAGACACTTGTGATCAGGGGAACACCTCCCATGCTACAAAAAAAAAAGCCACAATCCAAAGCATAGGCAAGACTGCTTAATACACAGAAGCAAGGAGGTATGTAACATAATTTGATGATGTCAGTCTGAGAAGAGATCTGGACAGTAAAAATATGATTAAATAAGACAAGATTGGGCTTGGCACGGTGGCCTAGCAGCTAAAGTCCTTTTCTTGAACGCGCCAGAATCCCATATGGGCGCCAATTCTAATCTTGGCAGCTCCACTTCCCATCCAGCTCCCTGCTTGTGACCTGGGAAATCAGTCGAGGACAGCCGAAAGCCTTGGGACCCTGCACCTGTGTGGGAGACCCAGAAGAACTCCTGGCTCCCGGCTTTGGATTGGCACAGCACTGGCCACTGCAGTCACTTGGGGAATGAATCATCGGATGGGAGATCTTCCTCTCTGTATATCTGTCCAACAAAAACTAATAAATCTTTAAAAAAAAGACAAGATGTATTGATGTAGAGATTTTTCTTCAGTATAGGCTGGATGTTTAATATTCTTACAGTACTACACAGATTCAGCTCTACTATCATGGAACTAGTTTTGGAAAGTAGCCTATAAAATGCCTAGGGTACATAACATGTAGATACTAGATCTGTCCTGACACAATGTTGAGAAATGTATCACCTAGGAGGTAAAACGTTACAATTAGGGAAACGCCAAAGAATCTGTGATCCTGGAGACAGCACAGAGGACAGTCCCATAACATCTTACATGTAAGAGAGCAGTCAAATGTGATGTTCAGAAGGATAAAATGCAGGTGTCAGAAAGATTACATTCTTTTCCAGAAGCTAAGGAAGAATTCATCTCCATACCTATTCCAGCACCTAGATGCTTCCCAATATTCCCTGGTTCATGGTATCTCTATATCCATCCACCGTCAGGGTCTGGGTAGGGTGTAATACAGGGAATTAACCCATTACTCAGGACACCTGTACCCATACTGGAATGCCTGGCTACAATCCAGCTTTCATCTAATGCATACTGAGGAGGCAGCAGATGATGGTTCAAGTACCTGAGTTTCTGTATCTGCCTGGCATCCTGGAGGGAGTGCCTGACTACTGACTTTAGTCTGGTCCAACCTTGGCTTTGGCAAACATTTGAGGGTGCAAGTGCAAGCTCCCTTGCTGCTCCTTCCTCACTTCTCTCCCTGGTTTTCAATTAATAAACATAAAATCATCCATCTAGCATCTCCTTGATGATTCTGCCATATCCAAGTATGCTTTTGATTACAGCTGTGAAAGGGTCTCCACTTTTAAGGCTCCATGTAATTTAATCAGATCCACCTGATTATTGTCTCATCCCAAAGGCCTTAAAATAGCCACATATACAAAATTCAATCCTCTATTCATGTTCAAGTCCATTCACATTGTCCAGAACCTAACAAGATGGTTATATATAGTAACAAGAAAGCAGGAAATCATATTTTTATCTGGTTATTCACAAACCCAGCTGAAACACTGTTATAAAATAAGAAGAATCAAGTTGGAGGAATAACCACCCCTCATTCACAGTGATTTTTACACCAAGCTGAGTTCAAGTTTATCCAATATATTGTACATTTTCTTTTCTTTAAAAATTATTTTATTTTATTTTTATTGGAAAGACTTACAGAGATAAGAAGAGAGACATAGAGGCCCGGCGGCGTAGCCTAGCGGCTAAAGTCCTCACCTTGAAAGCCCCGGGATCCCATATGGGCGCCGGTTCTAATCCCGGCAGCTCCACTTCCCATCCAGCTCCCTGCTTGTGGCCTGGGAAAGCAGTTGAGGACGGCCCAAAGCATTGGGACACTCCACCCACGTGGGAGACCTGGAAGAGGTTCCAGGTTCCCTGCTTCGGATCGGCGCACATCGGCCCGTTGTGGCTCACTTGGGGAGTGAGTCATCGGACGGAAGATCTTCCTCTCTGTCTCTCCTCCTCTCTGTATATCTGGCTGTAATAAAATGAATAAATCTTTAAAAAAAAAGAAGAGAGACATAGAAAGATCTTCCATCCACTGGTTCACCTCTCAAGTGGCTGCAATGGACAGAGCTGATCTGATCCAAAGCCAGAACTGCCTTCCAGGTCTCCCATGTGAATGCAAGTTTTCAAGGCTTCGGGTCATCCTTTACTGCCACCTCAGGCCCCAACAGGAGCTTGATGGGAAGTGGAGCAGCCAGGACACAAACCGGCATGCATGCAAGGCAAGGATTTAGCCACTAGGCTATAGTGCTGGACTCACATCCTCTTTTCACAGAATGTACAAATTAAGGTTTCATCGTGGTACTCTTCTCAGGATATCTCACTAATAAGCAGTGGTGTCCCTATCAGGTGTAATAAACTGGCTAACAGCTTATGAGACTGGCAGTAGTTAACAAGTTATCTATCTCTTCCTCAACAATAATCAAGAACAGGAAATTTATAGAACATATGGCGAATGTTATCATTTAGGGACAGTAAGTCCTTCATAGATGTAGTAGGAATAATATTCTACATGGTCTCAGTTGTGAAGAATTGCTGCTGGGAAGTAGAATAAACTTCTTTGTTCGCTGACCAAGGTCTTTCGATCTGCTCATTATATAACCTGTTCACGAATAACTCACACACTGACAAGGTTTGGAGATTAATATCTTAGCCAAGACACTGTGATTTGTGAAAGGAGAATCAGCTTCTTTCAAAGGTATTAATTGACTATTATCTATCAGGGAGGGAATGAAGAAAAAAAAATGTACTGAAATGGTGTCCCTGAGGAAAACGGAAAACATGGATTCCTGGAGAAATGAAGAAGCTTTTACTAGAACTGATTTCAACAGTGTGGTTTCTATGGTGATAACAGGGACAAGGTAGACATTGTAGTGATTTGCTCTACTGGTCTATTTAATGATGGATACTATATTAATCCCTTACTAAATTCATGAGAAAAAATAACAGTGTAAGTCTAGGAAATAGCTATTTTCCCTGTCTATAAGAGATTTACGATAGAATCCTATTTGCACCCTTATCTGTGCAGTGAGGGCTTAAAATGTAAGGAAAGCACACTTGTGAGTATATGAAACTTCTGCTCCTCATAGAAAGGGCAGACTGATGACATTCTTAGGAAATCACTCATTCTGGTGTTCCTCTCAAGTGGTTGGACGACGCAGGTCCAGTGAGTTTCACTTTATTTCACCTCCTCTCTACTTCTTTAGGCAAAAGATGGATGATATTTTGAAAATGACAGCTTGTGCAGAATTAAGCTGCAGGTGCAATTTTAGCAAGGATACATTTACTAGAGCAAATAAATACCTCATATGCAGCTAAAACGGCAACACCCCTCCCAAGCATTCCACATGGTTTTACTATTAACTAGAAGTGAAGCCTTAGACTTCAACTGCCTTAGCCCAGGTCTACATCATTTATCCACTTGTCTGTTAACATTTGGCCACAGAAGACCTGATTGTCTTATATTGTTTCAGAACATTTTACTAGTCCACTTATTTGTTACCATTGTTTTACAGGTGGTTTCTCAATAGATAGTAGTGGTGACAATGTATTCTTTTGCAAGACACATATACAGCATGATAGGGAGATTGTATTTGTGATACAAAGTCAATGTCAGGCAAAGTGTAAGTGTTACAATAATAATTTAAACAAATGCATCAGCAAGTTCATCCTCTCTTTTATAATATGACTGAGGTTAATAATCTACACAAGCAGGGCAGCTATGGACCAACAGCACTCTACATTTCCGCAGGTATTAGTATCATGGCCTCATTAACCAGACTGACACTGGCCAATGCTACATTCCAGACCACCAAAACAGGGAAATAGGAAGTGAAAAACAAGTGATTTTCTTCTGTTCAAGGTACTTCAAACATGCACCAATGAATTCCACTTGCTGTGTATTTGGGAGTGGGTATTACATGGTGATTTCTACTTAGTTGACTTGGAGTTGGCTGGACAGACAAAAGTTTACATAAAACCCTTTTTGTGATGGCAAAAAGATTTAGAGTGATAACAAACTGCTTAGATAGCCAGGAAGGTCATAAGAAAAGTTATTACTGCCTTATAAGTTATAAATAGAAACTGGATTTCAACTTTCCATTCAACTTCAATAAGGAGGTAACAACTACCCAGAATTCTCTGACAGGGGAGACAGTATTTTGAAAAATCAGAGAGGAGTACAAGGAATGTGTGTGTAAGTGTAAAGCTGGAAGAACTGTTGTTGCTAAAGAGTTTTGCTGCCATCACCATTATTAGGATGAGATCTCAGGAACAATGGAAAAAAGAACAAAACCAAATTAAGAAAAATAATGATAGTATCAGTGTTGAATGGTTCATTGTGCTCATATGTTGAACATGTTATATACCCAATGATTCTCTAAAGTTCACACACTTTGTAGGAAAAGCCATGATTTCCTCCACTTTGTTGCTAAGAAACTTTAAATGTAGGGAGTTCAAATAAACACAAAAGTTTGTAACTAGCAAATAAGAGGTTTAAATTCTGAATGAACTAAATATCTATGTTTTCCTAAGACACATGTTAAAATTCTGACCTTCGATCTAACCCTCGTCCGTTGCAATATTTGGAGGTAAAGCCTTTGGAAAAAAATTGGTCATGAATGTAGATCTTTTATGAAGGGAATTAGCACCTTATAAGAAATGACATGTCAGCCTTATTGATCTCTCTGGTCTTCTCCAGCATGAGAGGATAAAATGAGAAGAGTGGCTCTGCAGGCTTGACACTGGGCCTTCACCAGGAATTCCATCTGCTGGAAACCTGATCTTGGATTTCCAAGCATCTATAACTATAAGAAATAGATGTTTCTTAATCTACAGTTTTTTGTTGCAGAAGACAAAGCCAACTACAGTAGAACTGGTCGGCTTGATTTACTAGCTTTTGAACACAACTAGGGCCTTCAGTAATATCTACAGCAATCCAATAATTGAGATAGTCTTATCAAAGAATGAAGTATACATAATGTACAATAAATGATCTGCAGATATACCTTTTAAATAAGCAGAAATTGATTGGGATGATACTCTGCCAGCTCTACCTTCAGACCAGAGATGGTCTCCCCAAGAAACCGTTGAACTTATCTGGACAATAAGATGCTGGACTTTATGCTTGGTATATGCTTGCAATGAAAGAATCTCAACTGAAATAGAATTGTGGTAATCCAACAAGGTGGAGGAATCCACCATGGGGGGGTTGGGGGAGGGGGGAGGAATCCCAGTGCCTATAAAACTGTGTCACATAATGCAATGTAATCAACAATAAAAAAAATAAATAAGTAAGAAGAAATTAAGGTAGATGCTACCAGTATCTCATTCAGGATTTTCATTACAGGCACATGAATTCAGAATGACTTTCTACATCCTCTATGCTCCCTCCTTGCTCCTTTCCTAACAGATAAAAATATCATATGCAGGGTTGAGTGAAGATGAAACTACCCATCTTCTGCTTTTATTGAAAAGACTTCCAAAATTGTCAGCTTAAGCCTGACTCTCTTGTTAATCCAAATCATTTGCATTTACAGCCTTAACCCTGTGGGAAGAAATCACATTTGTTGAATAGAATGTTCTTGAGCAAATTTAGAGAGGGTGCAGCATTAACAAACTCAGCATGTTGCACACCAGTATCTTGTCTTTAGACTCTTAACTTGATAAATCTGTAAATCACCTTTTCTTGGCATAAATAACTCCTTATTAATTTATACAGTATTTCAATGAAAGCTAATGGAAAATGTAAGCAATGAATGTCTATTATACTTACAATCAGTGAAAGTCACAATGATTATTTGTTCACAATAGACTCTGCACTAGACTTTTATTATTTGTGACAGAAAGGGGTTTTCTTCATTTTCTCATATCTTTTTCAGGATCTGAAATGAACTCTCCTATCCTACAACCATCACACCTGCTACACAATATCGTACTATCAGAGGCCAAGAAGCCAAACCAAATTAAAAGTAACCAAAAGAGCTTTGGATAAGGTAGAAATATACTGAAATTTTTTCATGTGAAGAAGAAAACACATTTCAGTTCTACTAAGAATATATACATATATTGAATGACTCTCAAAAGTTTTTATCTTCACAGTATTCCAATTAGGGAAATTAAGTTAAGTTCCTTTTGGTCTTTGGCATATTGCAGATATCTGGCTGTCTAAAATCTTCTGATGCAATTTGTTTATATGCTACATAGATGATATCACTGACAGGATAATCAGAATTGATTGATTAAGATTTCAAACTCAAAGATTTCTGCACCTTTAGTTACCCTCTATTCTAGTCATTTCTCACCTAATAAAATCAAGTTGTAATATTTCACAGCTTGGGTTTATCTAAATAGCAAATTAATACTCATTAGAGGTAGCAAAACATGCAAGGCAGTTACCAACAAAGCTAATGTACAAATGAAAAAAAACTGCTGTGCGGAATGGTAGTGTTGACTTAAAACATAGAATATATAAAGTGTGAACCCACACTTTAAGTTCTGATATCTCATTGCATATGCCTCCATTCTGCAAAATATTCTAAATATGGAATCAAATACTTTAGTGAAGTAACTGATACAAACATTAAGAGGACTCATACTTTTAATTCAAAAGGTGACTTTGAGAAGCATTAGGCAAATTTAGAAATTTCTGTTATCAGAAATCCTCTGAAAAGAAGCAATGACTATAGCAAATCTCAATTTTCTTCTTCCAATAAAATGTAAAACCTTCTATGACTTTACATTAAACTAATTCTCTAAGAAACAAAATTATACAAGATTATTTCAGCAAACTATATATAATAATACTTCAGAGAATTTTGAGATTTAAATTGCATTTCATATGAGTTAGGCATTTTTGCAAAAAACATAAACAAGACAGATTCTTTAAAAATACTTGAGTGTGAATGGATTTATTGTTGGCAATTGCTATTTTCTGAAAGTTGGTAATTAAAAGTTAAAACATTATCTTTATTTCTTTAATACAAAATAACTTTGGAAGTGCTAATTAAAAATCTCCTTAAACTTGTCAAGAATATTAAAGAGTTAGGTCAAATGTATGGTAGCTATAATTACCATGCTTTCATTTAGTTAGTCAGGGCTTTCTTCTCTGCATTCTCAAATAGACTGTAATTATTCTTTCTTGTCAATTCCAAATGTATTGCTGTCTGGAAAACACTGCAATTTGCCCCTGGACCAACTTTTATTTTCAGTTGTAATTCAAGATTCTGAAATAGGCTGGTTTCTGACACAATCAAGCATTGTATCTTCAAAGCTTCATACCCATCAAAATTCTCTTGATGTTGTGGTATTACATGAGAACAGCCTGAACAGCTTTTGCATGGCCAAGATTATTCCTGATTACTCTGTTAACAAGTATGAGCATGAAGATTTCATATTAAACTTGCCTAAAGCATTGTAATATATGTTAACAGAATATGTCAATAATTAAATAATTCTAAACTTTGAACTGAACAACATAGCAGCAAAGAATTTGGATAGTCGTGACATGATATCAAGAAATGAATCATCTCTCAGCATTTCTAATATCAGTATGATTTATATGTAGCTATATTGATGATTTTGAATGTCTTTAAAAACTTACCTATACTATATAGAGATATGCATATAATATCACTTTTGTCTCAGAATTACTGATTAGCTTCATTTCTACCAGCAATGCTACATTTTTAATATATAAGTAAATCTAATAACTTTATGAGAAAATAAAACCTGTAACATTTTAAAAGAATGTAGTTATACCTATAAGGTCACACATAAGTTCTATTTTCACATCTAAAGATAGTTAGCATTCCTCTCCTATCTTGATTAATTGTCCCTGGCAAGACAAAAAATGAAGGGATAGGGCTGGACACTGTTACAATTGTTTGTAATCTGTGTATTTTCAACATTGTTGAAAATGTAATGTAATCTGATTTTCACAATAAATCCCTGGAATTAAATAATTTTTCACTAATATGCTTTATTCACAGTGATGCAAAACAAGGATAAAACACAGAAAGTCTAATTTTTTGGTTAGTTGGAGAAAACAACTTTTCTGTATTGTATTGAGAAAGAATACTCTAATTTCATTTATTGAGCTTATAGTGAAACATCTCAATATGTGCTATAAAATCCATTAGTATTCCGAGATACAACATGTATAAATGTTTTAGACAAGAAATGAGCATTAGTTTAAAATAATAAGAAGTCAAAATAATAATCCATTTTCAGAATTATTTTTCAAGTACAAAAAAAAAAATAGGCATGATTTCCCGAAGCAATGGGGGCAGAGACAGCAGCCAAAACAAGCTCTTAGCTTTCTTTCTTTCTTTTTTTTTTTCTTTTTAAAGATTTTATTGTTATTGGAAAGCCGGATATACAGAGAGGAGGAGAGACAGAGAGGAAGATCTTCCATCAGATGTTTCACTCCCCAAGTGAACCGCAATGGTCGGTATGCGCCGATCAGAAGCTGGGAACCTGGAATCTCTTCCAGGTCTCCCACCCGGGTGCAGGGTCCCAATGCATTGGGCCGTCCTCCACTGCTTTCCCAGGCCACAAGCAGGGAGCTGGATGGGAAGTGGAGCTGCTGGGATTAAAACCGGTGCCCATATAGGATCCCGGGGCTTTCAAGGCGAGGACTTTAGCCGCTAGACTACGCCGCAGGGCCCTCTTAGCTTTCTTAATTGTGATTTTATTTTGTTTTGTTTTATTCTTTTGTTTTGTTTTGTTTTATTCCTTTATTTGCCATGATACAGTTTGTGGGTAGTTTTCTCCTTTCCCCTGTCTTTTTTCCCTCCCCATAAACATCCCCCCACTCTTATTATTCTCCACATAATTACAGGAGTACAGTCCCTTAATAGCACATTCAAGATTAACTAGGAATAAGTAGAGGTAGAATATCTACTATCATGTTTAGAAGGTCGTTTTCTTTCTTTTTATGAACAAATAATGGCATACCTTGAGTACAACATTATGGTGAAAAGACCCTAACAGCGTGAGTTATGTACTCAGAAGCTATCAATCAGCCATATTATATTTCTAATTTCTTTTTTTAAAAAAGATTTATTCATTTTATTACAGCCAGATATACAGAGAGGAGGAGAGACAGAGAGGAAGATCTTTCGTCCTATGATTCACTCCCCAAGTGAGCCACAACGGGCCGGTGCGCACCGATCCGAAGCAGGGAACCTGGAACCTCTTCCAGGTCTCCCACGTGGGTGCAGGGTCCCAAAGCTTTGGGCCGTCCTCGACTGCTTTCCCAGGCCACAAGCAGGGAGCTGGATGGGAAGTGGAGCTGCCGGGATTAGAATCGGTGCCCATATGGGATCCCGGGGCTTTCAAGGCGAGGACTTTAGCCGCTAGGCTATGCCACCGGCCCCAATATATTTCTAATTTCATCAAGACTACATTTAGAATGGGAGATATGGATTACAAAGGGTAATTATAAAGCCAAATTTCCAAAAGAGCAAAGAAGCCAGGTATGCAATCTTAAACCCCTGGGGAGAGTTTAACAGCTATGTAAAGTGAAGTAAGCTACCACTTGGGACGCCTGCATCCTATATCAAGTGCAGCTTTGAGTCCCAGCTACTTTTCTTCCAATACAATTTCTTGCATCAAAGCCTGCAGGTGATGGTTCAAGAACCTTGGTCCCTGTTAGATATGTGGGAGATACAGATGAAGTTCCTATATCTAGGCTTGGCTAAGATTGGCTATAACAGGCATTTTGGAAGTAAATTCATAGACAAAAGGTTTCTCTGTCTCTGTCATTCTGACTTTGAAATTAAATCAAGTAGAGAATAATATTTACAACACCAAATACAGACAAGTTAGAGAAGGTATTCTTTTCAATTGGTCATCAATGCAGAAAAGTAGAGTCATTTGTTTGCAGTTTTAGGTAAGTATATGCTTCTCTATGAGTCCTTTAAACATTTTAATTTGTAAACATGAATATCATAGTTAACGAAAACAGTTTTCCACTGAACCATAGTGGAAAATACATTGAATGTAATATTGCCTATGTGAATAATCAGGTATAATAACTAAGTCAACCTTGTACCTGTATTTTCAAAATTATTTCTCACAAGAACAGTAAAGTGATCCCAGAAATTTCAATTTGTCTTCAGTGCTAACATAATATCTTTGAAACCACAAGAGGTTTAATGAGTTCAGTACCAGAATTTCAAAACAGGCTTTTAAGGTAACAGTTTTCTGTGATCAGCAACACAAAAAATCAATGTTTCTCTTCTTAATTTTAATTCCATCACCCTTCTTTGTAAGATTATTTGGAGAGGAAGATTTTTGTTTGAAAAAGTCATTTGAACTTCTTGAGTTTTGACATAGCAAATCAGCAGGTCATTAAAGTCCTAGAATAATTTAATTATGAATCAGCTAGTTTATAGTATTCTCTGTTTGAGATTATATAGTTCTCTGGCAAATAATTTGTTTTTCTGTTTGACAGAATATCAGCCTTGGTGTAAGAAAAGAAAACTTGTCTCCTGGACCAGCTTGTAATCTCATCTTGTCCTTATTAATATACAGTCTTACATATAAATGTACATTCATATATGCACATACACATTTATAGGTATACCTTTATCATGCAAATGTATATAAGTGTATATGTTGGTAGCTGCAAACTACAACCAAGTTATTCTTCACCCTACACAAACAACAGCAAAATCAAAATAAGCCAATCCCAAAGGGACAAATATCATAGGTTCTTTCTGATATAAGGCAACTTTGACGCAAAATTCAAGAGCAATAGACATATAGGTAAGCATGCATGTACATATATACTGAAATAGCAGAATGATGAACAAAGGACATTTTATGAAGGACTAAACTATTATAATAACGTGGGGGAAATCAGTGGGGGAAGAGAACTTAGAAAGTGGGGAGGGGAAATCCTAGAGCTGATGGAACTATATCATAAAATTTTAGAAAAAGAAAAAAAATGTAAAAATTTTAAAAATTAAGGGTAACAGATATAACAAAAACCAGCATGTAGCAGTATGTCTGACAAGTGACATAGTATGGGAGGGAGTATTCATAGAGACTATCACTAAAGAATATTTCCAAAGAAAGACAATTTTCTGCCAAAAAAGAAGGATAAAAATTATACATATAGGCAATTATTTTTATATACAAAAAATAATTAAAATAACAAACAGCTAAATTATATAATGAGTATAGGATAAGCTATTTGTTTTAAACTATACCTCTGCTTCATCATAAATAATATAGAAAGGTTTCTAGTTTTCTGAAGATGTAGTTATTTGAAAGTCAGAGTTACATAGAAAGAGACAGAGAGAGAATAAGGAAGACAGAAAGAGAATCTTCCATCTGGTAGTTCATTCCCGTCATGTACTCAATGGCAGGAGTTAGGGCAAGCTAAAGCCAGAAGCCAGGCGTTTCATCCTGGTCTCCCATGTGACAGGTGCCCAGGCACTTGGGTGATCTTCCACCACTTCTCACCACTTCTCAGGTGTTGATAAGAGGCAGAGCATGGGACAGAAGCTAATGCCCATATGGTATGCCAAAATCACATGTACCGGATTCACACTCACTCTATCACATGTGGGCCCCAACAGAACTCTGCTTTCTTGGAGAAGGTAGAGTAGAGCTGAGCCACTTTCAAAAATTGTCAGTTTTGTCTATTTTCAATATTATAAGCCTCAAATTTCAGCAGATGGTTAACCACGCTTCAGACTGAGAATATGATCTATATATACACACATATATAGACACATGCGAACGTATTATGTAAATAATTATAGATATAAATTTATGACATATATTATTAAGCCATTATGTATCCACATTCATTTTATGTGCAGTGACTTCAAACATATGTGTGTATATATAAAAACACAAATGTATATATAAACCTGGGAACGCATCAGAAGACAACCAAGACTTGCAATCCTCCACCCACCCGGGGGATCAGATCGAGTTTCATGTTCCCAGCTTCAGCCTTGCCCAGCCCCAGTCATTCTGGCCATCTGGGGAATGAAACAGTAGATGGAAGATCTGTCTGTCTCTCCCATTCTCTCTATAACTCCACCTTTTCAATAAACAAACAAGCAAATATTCTTTTTAAAACATTTTAATAGTTTAGTGCAAAACATTTTAAAATTCATGCATATTTTTTCTTTGTTCCCATTATTAATGAACAATTTGAAGATCAATTGTATTTGTGGATTAAAAATTTGCAGCCAAAGACTTATATTGTAATTCTGTTTTCCACAAATGTTTTGTTTCCTCATATTAAGTTTTCCTCTTCATTTTAGAAAGGATTTAAGGATATTTTAAACATTCCAGCACACACATAGAGGAAAGAGAAATGGGAAGGACAGATGACCAAAGAATGAATTAAAAAAAAATCTGTTATTAAGCTTCATACACAGGGATTTATCATTGAGTCTTGCAGCTTATTAATGCAGGTTGCCTTTGCACTCTGCATTTCCCAGCAAGAAAAATGGAAAAAAATTATGCAATGCAGGCTGTCAAAAAAAAATACAACCAATTGCTCAGGAGCAGCAAAACTGTTACACAGTGGAATGGCATGCTTATCACAAATAGAGGCCAAAATCACAGAACAATTTGCCATAACAATCTTCAATAAACACCTTTGGTAGTACCACAGATCTGATATCTTAAAACTGATCAACACAATAGCTAAATAATATCTTCTCTGCAAAGTCATCATGACCTTATATAAGGCAAGATTGGAGAGATTTTTAACTATTCTTAGGGAACGGGGATTGTATTCCATTTCAGGTGTCATTTTTCTGTTGCAGTGTGCTCTCTGATTTACACTTGTTAAGTAGTGAAAGTTGGAAGTTAGAGGCACATGAAATAGCTGAGTTTAGTATCTATTCTAGTTCACCAACTAAAGGTAGAACCATATCTTTTAACAGCTTATTAAACTGGAGGTAGATGTGACAATTTTTAAATGGAAATGAAGCAGTTTTCATCACATAAGCTAAAAAATTTTAAACTAGGGATAGTGATGCCTAAACATAATGACCAAAAGGATTCATGGATTAATGGATTCATGCATTCATGTGAACAACTAAGGATTGAACTATGAAAAAAGTAATGGGTTATGCATTAATTATATATTCAGTTTCTTCTTATTTCAACATTCCTACAAAATGATAATAGATTTTAATCATGCGGAGTATTAAAGTCAAGTAGGAATATGTTGGGAGGAAACCTCCCTAAGAAAGGAAAACAAGACCTCAAGAACTCTTCTCTGTAGTAATAAGTCTGGTAGTTCAGTAATTTCTAAAAACACAGGACACACAGAGAATGAGGCTGAAAACATGTTAAAGATTTCAACTAATGAAGTCAGTGAGAAGTTTGATACCCATTTCTTCTTCTGTTAATTTATTTGTAATAATTTAATAATTTAATAATTTTCTTCTGTTAATATATTTCTGACCTCAAGGTCACAATTAATCTTCAGTTGGGAGAGGGACTAAAATGTATATTTTACATTTTGGATGACTTTCCTTTTGAAGCTAGATACAGAAATAAGATATTGGAATGACAACTTGTCAATTGCCTCTTAGAGTACAGTGTATGAACAGAGTTCACTGGCAATTTGGAACAGTATGGCAGAGGCTTTCTGTGTTTTTACCTCCAGAAAGAATTGCAATGCATTAAGTCAGGGCAACCAGGGTCCAGACTGTACGACCCTTCCATTTCCTCTTTGGCTATCTCTTCAGAACAAAATGTGCTGTGAGATCTGGTCATCTACAGCCACAAAGAAAACTGATCTGTACATTCAGGGCCTGAACAGAGAACTGTATGGCTGGAGGCAATATGTACTGAACTGACCACACCATACTTCACAGTGCACACATATGTAGATGTGCACAAGTGACCACCTATGAGTCACAGTGAGACTTAATGCAGGCTGGCTGTTCTTAACCAGCAACTTAGAACTTTCTGTAAGAAACCTACATGGGGAACAGCCTAAACCCTAATAAAGACTCCAATCTTCATGTTCCTCCATCTCTCAAGTAGCAGTTGGCTCCTGTCTTCTTGTTGGCCCTTCATGGTATACTGTCTCTTCTCTCTAGCATCTAGAAATCATAAAACTACTTCTGGTATCTTTTTAAATAATTAATTGTTTTTACTAAAAAGTCAGACTTACAGAGGGAAAGAGAGGCAAATATCTTCTGACTTCTTATTCACTTTCTAAATGGCCTCAATGGCCAAATCTAAGCTGATCCAAAGCCAGAAGCCAGAAGATTCCTCCAGGTCTTCCGTGTAGGTACTGGGTCCCAAGGCACTGGGCCATTGTCCTATGCTTTCCCAGGCCATAAGCAGAGAGCTGGATGGGAAGTGGAGCAGCCAGGACACAAACCAGCACCCTTGTGGGATCCCAGTATCTGCAAGTCAGAAGATTAGTCAATAGAGCCCATGTGCCCAGCCCTTGCATCTGTTATTTTTTGTATTTTTCTTGAGCTGACATCTGTATATCTCAGCTAAAAAGCACAACTAAATTGAACTTCTTTCTTAGTGATGGCTGTCTTACGAAGTATCTTTTTTGAACTGAACACAGTCATACAACAGTCAGAAAAGCGTCTGCTGTTGCGTGTGAGGAAACACCTGGTCTAAGGCCACACATTTAAGCATTAAGCTATCCGCCAGAATGCAGAAATATCTTGTGACAGGGACTCTGTGATATCAACAACTGCCTTCTGTGAGCCCTGCCATGGAAAGGCTACAGTTAAAGACATACTCCAGAGACTGTAACACAAACTAGATAGGTATGGCACAAAAATTTCAAGGATTGTTACATTTATTTCAGGCTTATTTTATGCAAACTACTTAATAGGGATTATAATGGGAAACTTGATGGTCATATTTCCATAATTTTATTCATTCTTCCTAGAAGTTGGCAAAATAGAAATAATATTTTACTGTTATAACATTAATTACTACTAATCCTCTCTCAAGAAGCCAAGTTAATGTTTAAGCATTGTTTCTACGTACTATATAATTTTTATTGTTCTACCTCTTTAGGACATTTGCCTATAGAAATTGTGCTCAAGAAGTATTTTTGCTACTCTGAGATAGTAAAAGTTCATTTATACTTGTTTGTATTACCTGTTGAGCAATGTTCAATTAATGGACGGATGTCTGAATAGAAGAACAAGTGAAATGCAGTCTTAAAAATAGAACATGACGCTAGTGTACTGGTGTAGGAGCAGGTAAAGTTGATGATTGTGGCACTTGCACTCCATAAAGGCATCCATTGCAGCCCCAGCTGTGTCATTTCCAATCCAGCTCTCTGTTAAGGCACCTCTAAAGCAGAAGACAGCCCAAGTGCTTGTGTCAGAGCCATGCATGTGAGAGACATGGCAGTAGCTCATGCCTTCAATGAGAACCACTTTTAGTCATCACAGCCATTTGGAGGAGTGAAATAATGGGTGGAAGATTTCAATCACCATCCCTCAATAATTCTGCCTTTCTAATAAATAATCAAATCTTAAAAAAAATTAAAATGAGGGCCCAGCACAGTAGCCTAGTGGCTAAAGTCCTTGCCTTTCATCCACCAGAATCCTGTATGGGTGCTGGTTCTTATCCCAGCTGCTCCACTTCCCATCCAGCTCCCTGCTTGTGGCCTGGGGAAGCAGGGCAGGATGGCCCAAAGCCCTGGGACCCTGAACCTTATGGAGACCCAGAACAAGCTCCTGACTCTTGGCTTCAGATCAGCTCAGCTCCGAGCATTGCAGTCAGTTGGGGAGTGAACCAGTGGACAGAAAATACTTCTCTTTGTCTCTACTTTTCTCTGTAGATTTTCCAATAATAATACATTTTCAATAAATAAAAAAGAAATAATGATGCCAAGTTTTATGTCCATGCAAATTAAAATCAGAAGTGTATATGGACAAGTTAGATTTATATAAAGATTTGACTTTACATTATTTTTGTATGTGAGAAACATATTACTAGGGATTCCATTTAAGGTGAATTCTTACCATTTCAACCTTGCTTTTATTGATGAACTATAGATGAATAATCCTGTGAGAAAGCGACTGTGTAAAACAATAAAGGCTTTTATCTATTATGGAACAACAACAAAAAGTTGGGCCCTAAATGTCAGTCCAGTCCGAGAAAACAGAGAATGATAAATTTCTACTGCTCAGAAGCGAAAGTATCTTAGCTAGATGGCCAAGGAAAATCATGTGGGATGGACACCACATATAAAATGTTTTAAGGCACCAAATTTCATCTTTAGAAATATATAAATACATTATTATCATAAATGTCAAAATATTTGATATGTAAATACATTTATCTCTGCTTGGATAATTAGATGGAGTTCATTTTATTGGTTGTGAAATTTCACAATTGAAAACACTTTCTGAGTTTTTTTGAGCAGTAATCATCATTCAGGGTTTGCATGAATTCACTAATTTAACGTAAAGCACAAGTTTTTTTTAAAGCAACAAGTATATTTTGGTTGCTATGCCTTTAGTGTAAAATAAAATGTTCCAAATTTTGCCAAACCAGTCAGGGTGCAAAGCAACCTGGTCATAGTTTGCATACTTTAGATCATGAATAGATCAAAGCAATGAACTTGATAAAGGTAAATGATATTTTTGAGATTCATTAATTTTCCAAGAGAGAGGGTTTTTTTTAGTATACATTAACATTTTTGAAATTTCTACTGAAATAAACAGAATTAGGAAACTCTATCATCATTACCTAAGAAAGGTAATCAAGATTCAATTTTCTTATTTTATTTTCCTAATAAATCACAACTAAAATGACCCTGTGGCAGTTATTACAAAACAACGTTTGAAAGCTTTCACATTTACGAAATTCACCCCTCTCTGTGCTGTTTTGCCTCAAAGAGCACTCTCACTGAATAGAAAGTTGAGGGAAAAATGTGGCCTTATTGTACCCCAGGTAATTATAAAGGAAATCTAATCATCATTTTTTGCATAATTCTACAAGTTTTAGCTCAATACATGTGGTTCACTTTTAGCAACCTATCAAAATTTTAATTAAATCATATGATTGAACATCAATATAAGGCTTCAAAAATCTCTCAATGCATTCTTATTATTATCTCATTATTTTCTCACTTTTTAACTACTCAATAAGGCTTTTTTCAATGTGAAAAAGTAGTCACTCTAAACAAGGTAGAACTCTTCAAAGAAAAATTTTCAACGAAAAGTAGAATGATTTTTTTAGATTTGTTTTATTTATTTGAAAGGCTGAGTTACACACACACACTCTTGCCCCTTCTATGTTTGAGTTCAATCCCCAAGTGGCCACAGCTGCCAGACTGTGGCATCCTGATGTCAGGAGCCATAAACCACCTCCTGATCTTCCATGTGGTTACACAAGTTCAAGCCATTGGGCTATCCTCTTGCTGCTTTCCCAGGCATACGCGCAGCGAGTTGATGTAGAAGTAGAATAGCCAAAACTGAACTGATGCTAATATAGGATGTTGACACTGTGCCAGCTCCATAGTAACATGAATTTAACTTTGCTTCTGATTTGTTTAGCAGTTTATAAGAGGTCTTATTGTGAACCATATTAAAGGGTTATTGTAAATCTTAAGAATTTAGCATAAATGTAGGCAACTGGCACCTAAGAATACTTCCTTGAACTTACAAAGAAAATGACTTCAATGTCAGCAAAAAGGAGCTAGATTTTTCATATTTGCTTAAAGACTGTGACAAAGTTCTTATAATTATCTAATGACAAATAGTACATTAAATTAGGAGAAAGCCAAATCTTATATTAATAATCCTACTAATCAAATTCATATCTGTTTGTTAAAATTTTTTCTCATTATTTGAAAATTGATTTTTAAGATAAGGAACTTTAACTATTTGCTATCTGTTTAAATAGAAGTTTTCACAGGGTAAAGACCTGATATTGGAGCTCATCATGATGAATTTGTTTTTATGAAATTTAGACAAGGAATTTCATGTCTTTCTACTTCAGTTTTCATATGTTTAATACAATATAATAAGGATGATGTTCTTTGTAGGGAAGTCATTGCAATATGCTTCAGTAGTTATTAGAAAATGCATATTCAAAGGTAAACTATTATTGCTGTCACACATTATTTTCTTAGGGTATACTGCATTTATTCATGAAATATTGTCATCAGACTAAATTACCTTCCATTTTTCACCTTCGGTTAAAAGTCATTTCTGAAGAAATCATGGTGGAAACAGGCATACTGTTCTTGCACTACACCTCCGAGGGAGGTCACATCCCACTGAGGGAGGCCTTGAAACAGCTGTATCTATCAGGAAGCCTTGATGCTTGGGGCTGCTGCAGAAGCAGTGGGGAAGGTGTGGCACAGAAGTGACACTGGATAGTCATCACAGAAAGACAATCTCCAGCAAACAAGGAAAACGCGAAAATAGAGGTGAAAACTAAAATGTAGGTGGTAGACTTTAGAAGCCAAGCAGGTTTAAATCCATACTTTACTAAATATTGGTGTTATTCGAAAATTAAAATTTGAGACCTAAAAAACTTCATCCATTATTTCAGTATGGTTAGTAATAATTATCACATTAAGGTGTGACTACTAAGGTAACACTGTCTAAGGTAATTGTTAAAATTCTTAAACATTTTTGTTGTTGTTATGAACCCTGACCTAAATCTTACTAAGATTAGACAGTGAAGCCAAAAGGCTTTGAACCTTAAACTCAAATCATCATACATTCACAAATGTGATGCTTTTTTCTTGAGGTATCCTAAAAAATGAGTGTCTTCCAGTAAATCTTCATGTGAACCTTTGCTAATTGGTTGGCCAAAAGATAGTCAGGCATTGCTTGCAAATTTCTGGGCAGCATTAAAATCATGCGTAGGAAGATTCTGAAGTTTCTGACTTAATTTGGAAACTTTGTTACTTAGTTTTAAAAATTAGCTGAGAGAGAAGAGGCATATTTAATTGTTTTCTTCAAGAAAAGGCACATAAAATTAAAATAGATTAAAAAATGGATCAAAATTTAGTTTGTAATAATTAACGCTAATCAGAATTAATGACTGCTGGTGAGGATATGGAGAATTGGAACTTCATGGATTATTGGTAAGGTTATAAAATAGTGTGGGCATTTTAGCAAATAATTTGGCATTTCCTCAGAAAGTTAAATATGGAGATACCACATGGCTTAGCAATTTCACAATGAGCTACAGAGCAACAAAATGAAAACTTAAGTTCCAAAAGAACATGAACATGAGTATTCATTGCAGCATTGGCAGTAATAGTTAATGAACAGAAATAACCCTAAATGTCCAATTAAAATAGTAATACAGGCTATAGCAAAATACATTAATGCACACAAGGCAAAACAAAGCCAAACATAGGCTGTGACACATTTTATTATTCTATTTACATGAAATGTCAGAAAAGGAAAAATCCATGGGGACAGAACCTGTATTAGTAGTTGCTGGAGGCTGAGGGAAGGTAATGTGAGTGGACACGACTGTGCTTTTCGGAGGATGGAAGTTCTTGGAACTGAGTGGTGGCTGCACAGCTTTGTGGCTACACTGTTAACAAGTAAATTTTTGAAGCCACTTTCAAAAGTGGATTTTAGGTATATGGGTTATGCCTAAAATGAAAATGGTAATGAATAAAAAGAAGAAAAAAGACCTAATATTACAAATAAATATTGAATTCTGAGTACTGTATATGTAGTTTCCAGAATAGTCCACTTAATTGATACACAGAACTGTGAAGTAAAAACTACACTAGGGCCTGGCGCCGTGGCCTAGCGGCTAAAGTTCTTGCCTTGAACGCCCCGGGATCCCATATGGGCGCCGGTTCTAATCCTGGCAGCTCCTCTTCCCATCCAGCTCCCTGCTTGTGGCCTGGGAAAGCAGTCGAGGATGGCCCAAAGCCTTGGGACCCTGCACCTGCGTGGGAGACCCAGAAGAGGTTCCTGGTTCCCGGCCTCGGATCGGTGTGTACCGGCCCGTTGTGGCTCACTTGGGGAGTGAAACATCGTATGGAAGATCTTCCTCTCTGTCTCTCCTCCTCTCTGTATATCCGGCTTTCTAATAATAATAAAATCTTTAAAAAAAAAAACTACACTGAGGTTCCTAACAAATTTTATCATCTTCATGCTTGCAGCACTACTGGTGTAAGCAAACCTTCTGATCCGATAGTCTTACACTCTTGTTTATAGCATGTAATGCTTGATAATGATAATAAACAACTATCTTACTGTTTTATGTACTGTACTACACTTGCTGTTTTTAGTGTATTCCTTTGCTTTTAAACATGCTTACTCTGAAACAGTAGCAGTTACTAAACCGGCAGCAACCTTATGTACCTCAACTTTATCAAATTTCAGGTTGAAGCAAAAGATGGCGTCAGTGATTATTTCTTTGCTGCCAGATGTAAGTGAAAGGACACTCCCACAACAATGAATCAACTAGCAGCATGTTTCCCAGAACATACCCTTGTTCAATGATATATAACTACAGTTACACTGGCTTTGTCACAGATTAGTAAGAATTAATTGATAATGAGTTTCTTTACAGTAGGCACAATTACAGATAACTTGAACAGTTCCATGGATTAATATAAAGAATAATAATCACAACATTATCTTTATTTAGGAAAAACTAACTCCTTTTACCTAGCATTATTTCCATAGTCAATAAAAAGATACAATTAAATAATATAAAAGAGAGTAAAAATGTTTTATGTGTAAAGTGAAAACATTTGTACAGAGAGAAATCACTATTACACTCTGCTTTATACATTATGACCATTCTGATTTTATCAATCTGACAGAAGATACAATCATATGGACAAATATATCTGATTAACATGATAAAGAGATCCATTGTGCTCTCTATGCACATTCCCTTAGACACAAGGTACTACTAAATTAGATAAAGAACTAAATTTAAATAGAATGGATGAGAAACTACTGGACTACTTCTGTACTTTAGTTTAATGTGAACATGTGTAACAGCAGAAGGTAAAGTTATTGACAGGGAAATACTAGAAGCAATGATTGTATAAAGTAAACGCCTAAGATTATATATAAAGCCATATATTAAGCCTTGAGGGGTTTTACATGCTTTTTATGTTGCACATGACTGAGTAAAGCTTTAAGGACTTACATTCCCCAAGGTGTCTTAATGGTTGGGGACCAATTTATTTAACAACTTGGTCATACAGTGGCAGTGTATGCTGTGTGTCAGCACACTAAATTTGGGGATGCAGAGTTCCAACAACCTAAGAACCCATAAACTGGAGCAGTTTAATGATTTAATGATTAAAAATCTATGTATAGGGACTAACCCAACAATGTTCTGTCACCTAAACATTTAAATGAAGTGATTAAATGTTCATTTGTTTTTTATGTCTTTCAGGTCACTATTTGAGATATCCATTTGCTGATTTTTACACTATCACTCAGGTAAATTTTTAAGCATCATTTTTAAGAAGAAATAGGTATTGTAGCAAAAATAAACATTATAGTAAGATTATTTTCTAGCATGTGTGCATTCCCAGCAATGACTTAAAAGCACTTAGAACAACGCCCACACTCATTTTAACCTCTTTTTATTATACTCAATTTTCAAAAGAAAGCCTGAGTGCTTGAACCAAATATGCCTTTTAGATCAAGACTTTACCTTACACATTTTAGAGTGACAGGACATTTTTATGGAATATTGGAAATAATTACTTCAAGAAATAATTTTTCTAAAATGGCTATTGAGTATTTACATGCATTACCTGAAACTAGACAAAAACATCTAGATAAGGACTTTGAATGAAATGATTTTATCTATGCATTTTTAAAAACTCTAAGTATGATATCAGATAAAGACTTCAAAATCCTTTCTTAGTGATTAAAAAAAAAGTGGCTTTCTTATTCAACATGAAAAGCAAATGAGGGTCTCTTACAGATAATTCCCACTATCTCAAACAAGATGTAGAGGGAGTCTATGATCCCTATGTTCAAAAAAATCAAAAACATCAGACACCGTTTCCTTCTAAGGGTGAGTTCAGGTGAGCGCCTGATATATTTTTTATAAATCCTTCCATGCCTTACTGTTCAATAACATTCTTCTGCTTTTACAGATGTTACAGCTTTATAGCCCAAAAGGAATACCTACGAGACACACTGGCAATCTTTTAGAAGATCAGAAGGAGGTCCATATTCAAACACTGATAAATTTCAATCATTATGAGAAAAACAAAATTAAGATTATAACTTGGTATTGGTCAGTGAAGACTCTTCTGTTAGTATGAGGAACACAGTAGAGTTTTTCCCCAGTGCACAATACAGAATGCCACCTAGTTTGCCTGTACTGGATGTGACCGCAGCGCCCAACCAGCACACATGAGAACCAGGAAGGGAGGGGGCGGAGCCGGCAGGGGGATTATGGGGGTGGGGTTCCCCTGCTGAAAGGCTACTCCCACTGGAGAGCATCAGCTGGGATGGGGGCAGACCAGACTAAGCAGGACTACAACACCTGTGGGCCTCTTGTGCACTTGATCAGGGAAAAGCCAGGCTGGGCTAATTATTCCTACTGGTGCAAACAAAAATTAGAGTGGGTGAGGGTTGTTTGGGCTTAGCCACAGCATCAGCTGGCAGAAGCTGGCACTGGGGTCTAATTCTGTCAAGTCAAACCACAGAACTACCTGGAGAGTGCATAATCCGGGAGTGAGAGAGACCTGGGAGGGAAATAGTGGGCTCCTCCCTCTTGGGTTACCACTCCCATGGGAGGGCACGAAAACTAGGACAGGGGCTGGGGTGGCTAGACAGAAAGACACTCAACAACATCCATGAGGGCTGGATTTGGAACTAGGCTTCAATACCCACTGACATGTACGAGAGCCGAATGGGATGTGGGACAGACTGGACTAGTCTGCTACACATACTAGCACCAGGGTAGAGGGCAGGTCTGGTGGGGGTCATTGTGGGTCGCTCCAACTAGGATGCAGCTCCCACTGGTTTATGTGAGGGCCGAGTATGTGCAGGGCAGAACCAGACTGAACTGAAACACCCATTGGTTCCAGCGGAAGTCGGGGCTGAAAACTGAACCAATCCAGCAATTCCAGCCACCAGCTGACCGGGGCAGTGGACTGTGCCAGGCCCTGTACTGGCATGCACACACAAGAATCTGGTCTGGGAACACCTCAGACAAAGTTTCCTTGGGCATCTCCCCAATCGAACTGCAGGACTCAGAACCCTAACGATGAACAGACAGAAGACAGAACAAGTCAATCAACCACCTCAGCTACATGTTGGCAGTGAAAAACTGGACAAATGGAGACTCTATGATGCACTATGTCAATCAGTGGATTCTTCAACAACCTCATCGTGCTTGGGGTGGCGAGATTGGCAGCGATTCATAACTATCAAAACCACTTGAGCGAGAATCTCGGATCATGCCCCACATTGGGACCTGGGGTGGGCGGCAGACTGGGTGGGGCTTCTCCCTCAATATCCCACTTTAAACATATATATGTTTCTTATATGTTTCTTGACAAAAACTCACATTTTTGTGACAGAGGAAATTTTATCTTCAGGCCAACCAGGATGGAATGGATATGGCTTCTAATTTTACATAATGATAATGCTCACTGTAAAACCATATGTACTAAAATTGGAATTATAGCTTTACAAAATTTTATTTCAAATAAATATCCAACATTTTATAAATATTCTGTGTGTACATTTTAACCATCTTTCAGTTTCAACCTTTTAATCTCTCCTAAGTTCCTTGAAATCATCAGCTCCTGTAGAGGACATTAGTTTTACTAGTTCCCACTCTTTTATCTATTTCAAAGTAGAGTTCCCTATTCTTGATTTAATTGCCTATAGTGGACATTTTACATCAGAGATGTTTACAAAATTATTCATAAAACCTTGTGACATTTCATAAATTAGTGGCTTCTAATGCGTGTATTTTAGTATTTAATTTTTCTTGCCAGGTCAATCAACAGATTTGACATTATCATACATTTTTTAATCAAAGCATATATTTCCTATCCCAGATTCCTTTGTTACTTTCATTATTGATTCACAACTTATTCAACACTCTGAGCAAAGAATATTAATTTTTTAATAAAAATATTCATTTGTTATTGGAAAGGCAGATTTATAGAGAAGAAAGACAGAAAGATCTTCCATCACTGGCTAATTCCCCAAGTGGCATTAACTGCTGAAGCTGAGCTGATCCAAAGCCAGGAACCAGGAGCTTCTTCTGGGTTTGCCATATGGGGGCAGGATCCCAAGGCTTTGGGCCGTCCTCCACTGCTTTCCCAGGCCACAAGCATGGAGCTGGATGGGAAATGGAGCTGCCAGGATTAGAACTGGCATCCACATGGGATCCTGGCACATTCAAAGCAAGGAAATCCCAAAACCTATGGAACTATATCATAAAACAATAATAATAATAAGAGTAGGTAGTTTTTCAGAAAATACTGTGGTACAATTACATTGCTAAATACCACAAAGTATCTAATTCATCTAAAATACAGAAAAATCATATGTTATACAAAGTGCTATTATCATTTTTGGTTGATGTGAAACAGTTTAAAAGAAGACAAATTCTTTGTGTTAATTGGGCTACCTCTAATAATCAGTACAGTGAAGTCAGCAGTTTTGATTAGATTTTTGCAAATGAACAGGCAAGGATGGTGAGAAATGTACTTCTCCTCGAGGAGGAAGCAGTACTGAGGGGATCACAAAGGAACATAATGGCGTGGCACACGTGACTGACCACAGGGGCTCAATGTGACCCTAACATGGATAGTCAGTGCATGCGAGACTGAGTGCTCAACACAGCAAGGACCTGTACACTACTATCAAACAAGCTAAGTTTGAAAAGACAGTCAGAAATTATTCTGATTTTATTTCAATTCTGAGGCAGAATCCCTGCCAGATAATAAATAATATCAAATATGCTCTACCTGAAGTGAATGTATCTTTAATTCTCTATCTTCATAGGCTGGCATGGGCAAAATATAAATACTTGTCAATGGTGAAAAAAATATCTACTTAAATACTAACTTTGTTTTCACAGAAGTGTATAGCTGGATTTTACTAGGTCTTTGATGAGAAATAAAGAGTGAGTTAAGAACACTGTAACCAGGTGGGACACATTTTGATTCCTGCTTGCTCCACCTTTTATGAAGCTCCAGGCTAATGCACCTAGGAAAGCAGCAGAGGATGGCCCAAGTTCTTGGAACCATGGACCAATCTGAAAGACTTGGGTGATGCTGCAAGCTCCTGGTTTTCACTTAGCCCAACTGTGGTCATTGAAGCCATTTGAAGAGTGAACTAGTTGGTGGAAGATTCCCTCTTTCTCTCTCTCATTTTTGTAACCCTGCTTTTCAAATAAAAATTTTTAAGCAAGTTAAATAATTAGCCAGGTGATAAGCACCATTGAACAAATTCAGGTAATCACCATTTCTCACTACAACGGAAGTATTTCTCTTCCAGTAGCTGATACATCTTTCTTTGGTGTGCTTTGATTCGATTTTCTGCTCAGGTTTCCAAGGTGAGTGAACTGAGAATCACATACCTACCTTTGTTCCCATACCAATTACAAACAGTATTATCTTTTTCGTTTTTAAACAAACCTATTTTGCCTTCAATTCTTTTAATTTTGTCTTACAGTTTCCCTGTAGAACACTTAGACGTAAGAATGAAAATGATGATTCAGTCAAATTATAAAACCTAGAAAAGGTTAAAAGTTATACAGTCTAGCATTACCTTTCAGAGAACATATGAAGCTGTAATAAAATTCTAAAATCTAGTTCCTGTGGCAAATCTTGTAAACAAACAAACAAAATGAAACAAAAGAAAAAACCCACAAACCTAAGAGGCAAAAGCCACAAATCAAAGTTAGCTCCCTGCCTCCATCTGAATTTAGAACAAGACAGACTTAATCTGTATGATCCTAAGGTTAAAAATATAATCTGCAACTCAGAGTTCTCTAATCAGATTTGGGTTTAGTTTCCTTCAAGTATAGGTTTTCAGGGTGGATTTTACAAAAAAAAAATATAGCAACCGTTTTAAAGGTGGGTGTGTAAAAATAATTTCGGATGTGCAAGTATTGTGATAAAGCAGGTAAAGCTGTCACCTGCCATGCCTGCATTCCATGTGGAATTTGGTGGTATCTTAGCTGCCCTACTTCTGATCTAGCACCCTCCTAATGACCTGGCAGAAACAGCAAGAGATAGCACAGAACTTTGGACCCCTGCCACCCCGTGGGAGACTTGGATGAAGCTCCTGGTTCCTGACTTTGGCCAAAGGCAGTACTGGTCATTGCAGCCTTTTGGAGAATGAACCAACAGATGAAAGATCTCTCTCTCTCTCTCTCTCTCTCTCTCTCTCTCTCTCTCTCTCTCTCTCTCTCAGTCTTTGTCTCTCTCCCTCCTATTTTTTCTTTATAACTTATACTTTTGAACAAATAAATAATTATTTTTTTAATTATTTATTATTTTTACTTCATTAATTACATTGTATTATGTGACACAGTTACATAGGTACTTGGGTTCTCCCCACCCCTCCCCAAACCCTCCCACCATGGTGGATTCCTCCACCTTGTTGCATAACCACAGTTCAAGTTCAGTTGAGATTCCCCCATTGCAAGCATATACCAAACATAGAGTCCAGCATCTTATTGTCCAGTCAAGTTCAACGGCTTCCTAGGTATACCCTCTCTGGTCTGAAGACAGAGCCAGCACAGTATCATCCCAGTCAATGGAAAGCTCCAACATACCATCAGCAAAAATTTACATCATTATGGAATTAATTGACATAGTAATGAGTAACCAATATGTTAAAAGTAAATGCGAGTTCCCAGCCACCTTCTGTGACCACCTCACCTACACTTCAATTTTAGTTTATACACAACATATAACATTCAAAACATAACATGTTATACATAACATCATATCATCTTAAATTAAGGCAAACATGTGGTATTGAACCTTTTGGGATTGGCTCATTTCCCTTAGCATTATGGTCTCCAGTTTGGCCCATTTGGCCACAAAGAACTGCATTTTGTTTTTTTTAATAGCTGAGTAGTATTCCATGGAGTAGATGAACCATAGCTTTCTTATCCAATCCTCTGTTGATGGGCATTTTGGTTGCTTCCATGTTTTTGCAATTACTGATTGTGCTGCTATGAGCATAGGAGTGCATGTTGGTTTCTCATAAAACAAGTGTTCTGGATATATTCCTAGGAGTGCTATTGCTGGATCATACGGTATGTTGAATTTGAGTTGTTTGAATATTCTCCATACTGATTTCCATAGAGGCTGTACCAGCCTGCAGCCCCACCAGCAGTGGAGTAGGGTTCCCTTTTCCCCGCAACCTCGCCAACAAGTGTTGTTGGTGCTTTTATTCATGTGGGTCAGTCTTACTGGCGTTAGGTGGTACCTCTTTGATGTTTTAATTTGGATTTCCCTTATTGCCAGGGAACTTGAGCATTTTTTCATATGTTTATTTGCCATTTGGGTTTGTTCCTTTGTGAAGTGTTTGCCCATTTCCCGTGCCCATTTCTTGAGTGGCTTGTTTGTTTTGACATTTTGGTTGTTTTGTAGCTCTTTGTATATTCTGGAGATCAGCCCTCTATCACCTATGTCGTGTGCGAAGATCTTCTCCCATTCTGTGGGTTGCCTTTTTACTTTGTTGATTGTTTCTCTAGCTGTACAGAAGCTTCTTAGTTTGATGAGGTCCCAATTGTTTATTTTGGTCTTGATTGAGCTTTAACATATTTAATAGTAAATAAATGAAAACATTTACATTTGGCCGAGTATTATACAGAAGGACACAAGAAGACAGTAGGCAGGGGAGGACTAGGTACAGGTCCTTGAGAGCCTCAGTCAACCGGATGAAGCTTACACAAATAGTAAATTTAACAACAAAGGTTTACTACAGGAAACTGAGACTAGAGCACTCAAACAGGGATTCTATTTTCTGCTCAGGTTTCAAAAGTAAGTCATTACTGTGTAGTCATTATGCTATCTATCTACAGCTTCTAAAATAAACTTTCCTTAAAGACTATTTCTTTTTCTGCTTCTCTAATTAGCCTTTTTTTTTTTTTGCCCCCTGCCTTAAGGTCATGGATAAGGGAGTCAGAGACAAGAAAAATAGGCTTGCTATAGAATGCGTTTTTCTCAGATTCTCCAGTTAACTATTTGCTGTCTCTTGCTCTAATATTACACTAAAATCCCCATATGGAAATTGTTTCCCCTATTCCAATTCAGTTTAAGTCTCTTTGGTAATGAAACTTGTGCATTAATTCTGTGCATGTAAGCATAGATGGGGATTAGCTTCATGGTTTAATTTAATTTCCTCAAGGCATTTTGCTTAGATAGCTTTCCATTTCAGTTCTAGATTTTTAGAGACCTAGTCTAAATTTTTCTTTGTTCTTCTGGCTATAGTAAAATCAGTAGCTAGCAGTTTATCTGAATGTATTGCTTTCATATATTTTGTGCTTCCTAATACAAAATACAATGAAAACAAATGTCCAGAAGGGAGTTGGGGGTTCTGCTCCGTGTGCTTGACAACTGTAGGCAGGCACTTCATGTGTCACCAGATAATCAGTCTCGAGTGAGTGTCGCTCAGATGAAAGGTGTTTAACTTGCAACAAGAAAGCTAAATACATAGATACATACATGAGAAATTACAGCTTGCTAAAGGAACTGCCTTTCTTAGGATGGTTAGGGAAGAATTTCAGATGTAGAAGAGTTGAGTCAAAGGATCTTTTCTGGTTTACAATGTGTGTCCAGGATGTAGAAAAGGGGACCTGAGAGCACTTTTCCTACTCCAACCACATACATCTTCATTCAACAAGCTGACTACGACTGCTGTCTTGCTTTCCTTGCCTGTAAAGATCTGGTCCCCTTAGCGTACTTTGTATAAAGTCAGCGTGTGCTGGAATATCTTCTGAATAGTATATTCCATCAAGTAGACTATTCACGTTCTCTGTCACTGTGCCTGTGCCTCCCTGGTGCCCAGCACTGTTGATTACACAAATTTCAAAAGGTGTTGTCATCATGACTGCTCACAGCAAACATGAACACATTTTGTGTGATTTTACACTTAAAATACTATCCACTAATGAAAACAGAGAGGGACAAACAGGAGAAAGGGGAATATATTTTTGAGCCTGTGAAGGCTTGGGATAACTAAATATCTGAGAGAAGCTTTTTATGGTCTCAGATTCCTTGCTACAAAGGGTGCAAGGAGTAGGTACAGTTTCCCATCATTTCCAATGGGGAATTTCAGACTATTTTTAATTCATCTTTGGGCAATGCTTATGAATTTTTGAGATAACAGACATGGCTCTACTACCATCTATTCCTGCCCATTACCTACTAGCCATATACATTGTGCACTTTGTCCCTGAAGAATATTTCTCAATGATTCAGATCAAACTACTGTTTGAAATGACTCTTGGGACAAGATGATGCAGCAACAGGATGTCACAATCTATTCTCCTTTTTCTTGTAATGTTTTTCCTAATAGAACTTGAGCCTTGCTTTGATGCCTTTCATGATGTTACTGTCAAATGAAATTGGTTCATTCAGAACCAATCACACACAAATACAGCTGTCTATATGACTTTTTTGTTTTGAACCATTCCACTAACTTCTTACTGCTCTTTGAATTAAGAAGAGTTCTAGTCACTATTTTCTCATTTATAAATGCAAATAAATATTCTAATAAGCCAAATCTAGATTTACTCTCAGTATATTCCTTGCATTGGAAATAAATAATTTACAATTACTCATCAGTTTGCATGATAGCCAACCATGTTAGCAGGAAAACCTGGAATTTAAACAAATGCGCTCACATAAGTTTAAAAATCCCTGTTTAAAAATAAATCTAGTTATGATATTTGGAGAAATTGCTTCTTGCTCCTCATTCTAAAAAATCAAGGAGTTTCTGTATTTGTTCTTGCCTGAAGTAAGTTTTTGTGGATAACAAAAGAGCCATAAGAGTACACTGGCTTTCCAGGGATGCAGGATGCACAAATCAATAAAGTACTATATCACATTAACAAAAAAATTAAACTCCAATATATGTAGAGAAGCTATCTGATAGAACACAAAAACCTTTGTGATTAAAAAAAAAAACAGTATAAGAGGAATGTATCTCCATACAATCAAAAATGTATAACAAAAATAACTCAAAATTTTAAATACATTGGATAAAGTTAGTTTAGGATATGGATGGCCTCTACAATAAAAATGAGAAAACATTAAAGAAAGAAATAGAAAATGAGAAAAAACCGGAAAAATCTTGCATGTATATGGGTGAGGCAATACACAATAGATTACAGATTTAATTCCATTGCAACCAAAATGCAAAGCCATTCTTCACAAATGTAGGAAAAAACTCTTAAAATCTGTATGGCGATACAAATATAGTTTGTATCTATACAAATATAGATCTCAAATAGCTAAAGTAATACTTAATAATAAAGTAGGAGCTGTCACAATACCAGATTTCAAAACATTTTACAGAACTGTTTATTAAAAACAGCCTGGTACTGGTACAAAAATAGACATGTGGACCAACTGAACAGAATAGAAACCTCAGAAATTGATCCATGCACATCTACAACCAAATTATCTTGGAGATATGAGACAAAATCATTCCCTAGGGATAGAACCACCTAATCAACAGAGGTGTCCGGAAAATCAGATAGCAGTAGTAAGAAACAAGAACCTACTGTATACCTTCCACAAAATCAATTCAAGGACCCAGTGTGATAGCCCAGTAGTTAAATCCTCATCTTGCATCTGCCAGGATCCCATAGGGGTGTCCAGGCTGCTCTGCTTCCTATCCAGCTCCCTGTTTGTGACCTGAACAACACCACTAGTCCTCGTCTCTCTCTATTGCTCTTTGAGAGGCATGACTACATATATTTTAGACTGATTAGATTTTTTAACAAGTATATTCATTACTTTGTGTACTTTCTTCAAGTAACGATATTCACATATTAAGTATTGCTATTAAAGGATACATTCTCACATTATATCTTTTTCACTGCATTTCTAAAAAAGATGTACTTTTTTTTTATTCTGAAGATTTAAACAAAGCTTTGATTAAAATCAAGACATTTTGTTTCCAAACCTAAAAATGTCTGTTAATTTTTACTATTCCATGTAATAAATCTTATCTAATAAACAAAATTGATAATGACTCCCAATGTTGGTTCCAGGCTTGTAAATGCTTCAATAATGTTAATGATATTTACAGAAGTAGTTGTTGCTAAAACACACTTATAACATCACCCCTACCAAAATGTCTTTAGATGAAACATGACCTAGACTCTCCGAAGATGACACTCCCCAATGAATATAGTACACAGTAACTGCAGAGAGATCGAAAGATTTAGAATAAAAACAATGTAGATTAAAGTAATTCTGTACATTTATATAGAAACAGTTTACCAGATTCTTGTTCTTTTAGAATTTAAAAGTACATTACAGTGAGTATAATGATGATGATTTTTTTAAAAAATTATTTCCTAAATAAAAACTGGTGAAGCAAAGAGCAAAAGATGGTTTTACAACAGACAGGAGGTTAAAAGCAGGGGGATGGAGTTATGATTTAAGAGCCCTCTGGGTTAGTTAACTGGCCTTATAAAACAAAAGTAAACTTTCTCTTATGTTTTTGACAGAAGGCAATTTTATACCTTAGAGCAATGCACCTGACAAAGTTTGGCTCCTATTCTCCCACAGAGGCTGGGAAAAAGGGGCATTAATTTGCTTAATAATTATACTTCAAGAATGGTTCCCAGGTCATTGACAAGACATTGTCTCTCATAGAAAATCAGCAACAATTTTTAAAAAGATTTACATCTCAAACATTTTGAGGAATACTGTGCAATCATAAATTTTCTAAAGTAAACATTCTTTGAAAAAGCAGGTTAGGAACTTGATTTGACCAGGGGAGGGAGACTACCTAAAGGCCAAGAGAAATGTTAAAAATATCTTGCCATTTACAACGTGAAACTACACACATAAGCACAAATAAATACAGTGACAGGGTTAGAAGGCGAGAATCACAAGGACTATCTCCATGTGCAATAGTCACAGAGCACTGAGGATACAGCATGTTAGTGCTTTAGGTGCATTAGGTGTGTTTGATTTTCCATTGTATTTCTGATTTGAGGTTCAGGCTTTGAAATTATACAATGTCGTTTCTTTTCTTTGAAAGGTGGTAATTATTTAGGTTTTGACCCCTGCCTCAATTTACAAATCTCTAATATATATTTAGTTATCTATAATATATATTTTGACAATATATTATAAAACATAATAATATATTATATATAATTAAATATATTATATACAGTTAAATATATATAATTATATATATTTTAAGGTAAATATTAATCAGAGGGCTAATTCATTCACCTACATTTTCTCTAACAAGGAAAAAATTTTTAACATTTTTTAGAGATTTATTTATTTTTATTGGAAAGGCAGATATGCAGAGGAAGAGAGACAGAAAGGAAGATTTTCCGTCTGTTAATTCACTCCCCAAGTGGCCTCCAACACAGGTGCAGGATCCCAAGTCTTGGGGCTGTCCTCGACTGCTTTCCCAGGTAACAAGCAGAGAGCTGGATGCGAAGGGGGCCACCAGCACACAAACCAACGCCCATATGGGATCCTAGCACATGCAAGGCAAGGACTTTCGTTGCTATGCTACTGTGCTGGGCCCAGGAAAATAATTTATGAGAAGTCTTTATAAAGTTAGAATTATATGATTGGAAATCTCTAATTCGAAAATAGGCAGTTTTAAGGACTTTCATAGTTTGAACTATGTTTGAGCTTATAAATCATTTTGCACATAAAATTAACTCCCAGTCAAAATGAATGCCTTGCTCAAGATACACTGAAAGTTAAACCATGAATTTTTCAATAGCTCTTTCCTATTAAATTATTCTTTTTTGGACAGTTCATACAATTGGCACATTCACAGCTGAATCACTAACAGTTTTGACACTCCTGTCCAAGATTCCCCACTTATTTTGATGATCATGCTTCCTTTTCTAACCCAATTATCTTTGCCTGAATTCTTTCTCAATACCTAGATTCAACGACAAGTTGTATTCTCTAACATATTTTTTTTTTTTAATGCTTTTGCTGTTGAGTGCCCTGGCTGAATAATCATAGCACTGATGAAACAAATTATTAATGTCAGATTTATCACATTACAGCTCAAAATAATAGATGAAATATAGACAGAACGAATTGAAAGTTTTTAGACCAGGTCAGTATTGAAAACAGAAATCACTCTTTCACTTTTACAGATTATCAGTCTTTCTAGTTTGCCACTCAAGTTTACAAACTTAAGATAGAAGAACTTCACCATTCTGTACTAGTGTGTTTATCTTTTCTCATCAACTACCAAGTCTTCTACGTTAATTTGTAACTTTATCTACTGAATAATATTGATAATAAACAAGTTTCTTAATTAGTTAGCTAATCATGATCTCTGTGCAATGAACCCTGTGGATATTATACAATGTCAGAGTCCTGTGTAATATAGGTATTCCAATAAATATGACATGACAGAGTGAATGGTACTAAATCACAATAGAAAATATGGTAAAGCATATACATATATATTTATACACACACACATACATATATATATATATGTAAGGGTTTTGCCCCCTTAATACACTTACATATGAAATCTTCAAAAGGCATTCTGGTGTGGGTTGACCAGATATACAGTACCTATTTTCTTTTTTTTTTTAAGCCTTCTTATTTACCATTTATTTTCATTTTACTTGAAAGGCAGAGAATGACAGGGACTACAATCATACATCAGCTAGTTTATGCCATGTGTATCTGTTAACAGTCAAAGCCAAGCTAGCATGAAGAAACAAGTTGCCCATAAGGGTGGCAGAAACTCAAGCTCTTGAGACATCATCTGTTGCATTCCAGGATGTGCATGAGTAGGAAAGCAGAACTGGGAACCTAACCAGGGCTCCAACCTAGACACTCTAAGAATATGCAGGACTCCCAAGATGTACCTTCATTACAGTGCGAACATGAGCTCCTACAGTACCTAGATTCTACTGTCTTCTTTTCAACTTTATAAAGGATTTATATATACATTTCTATATGTCTAGAAGTTACTCAGATACCTTGGGCTCTTTGAAAGTGAGTCTATGTATTTTTTTTCTATAACAAATACTTACTTACAAATGCTAAAAGGCTACTAACTATGATGATGAAATTTGAGGTAAAAACTTTACTCATCTCAATTCTCCTTCCTTGCATTGATTTCTCAGGGTAAAGTAACTAACTACACAGGAGAATTTCAACCTCAGTTTCAAGGGAGTACTTAATTTCCAGTTACAAACAGAATATTTCATGTTCTCAATTTATATACTAAATCACAATCTCAAATGAATTAACTGCCCTAGATAGGGAAACGTGGCTTAGGTTCTATATCAAAAGCAATTAAACTCTCTTAAAATAATGAAACATACATAGAATAATCATTATTAATTATTTCACTGACTTGCAACATCAGCAAACAGAAATATTAATTAGATTAAAAGGGAATGAAATAAACGCAGTTACACAACCATTAAAATATACTAAAATTATAACTAATTATGCTAATGCTCCTGTTTACATTGGTTTTCAAAATTGTATTATAATCAGTCATAAACCAGGAAATATTGCATTCCCAGCATATGCAAGGCAAGGACAACAGCTGCTAGGATATCGCACCAAGCCCAACTCTCACATTTCTTAAAGAACGGCAATATAAGAAGAAATGATAAGACCATGGTGCATTCCTGTTCCATTCTGTCTAACTTGAATGGGAAAATCATGACAATCAATAAACACCTGCAGTACAATTACATATCAATATAGAAGTCGGGGGAGGTGGAGTGAATCAGGGGATGGAAGATCTCTACATCTTTCCTCTCTGTAACTCTGCCTTTCAAAGCTAAGTAAAATAAACTTCAAAAGTCTGGATGTGAATTTTTGCATATATTTTTATATTGGGTTTTTGAGGACTGATGGGTGAAATCTTATTTTCTTAAAATTACAATGTTGCATAAGAAACTACACCAATTAGAGAGTCATTAGTAGTGAAAAAGTTTATATGGGATTCCTTTTCACAGAAATAAAATTGCCCTTATGTTTGCATAGCTTTCAAGTCTCCACTAAAATTAACAGTAGATGAATGAATTAATGAATAGTAGTGATTTATTCTTTGTTGAAAATTGGGAAATTTTTGGGCTATCAAAGTGATAACTATGCTTTTGAAATTTTTAATTTTTACATTAATTTTTTATTTTATTAAATTTATTCATTAATTACATTGTGTTCTAATTTCATAGAAACTGGGATTCTGGAAACCATAATGCTAAGGGAAATGAGCCAATCCCAAAAGGTTAGATACCACATGTTTGTCTTAATTTAAGATGATATGATGTTATGGATGCTATGTTATATGTTGTGTATAAACTAAAATTGAAATGTGAATGGGGTGGTCACAGAATGTGGTTAAGAAATCGCATTTATTTTTAACATGTTGGTTGCTCAATACATTAATTTTTTAAATTGTGTTTGGTTTTGTTTGAGAGAAAGGGATTTCTCCATCTGGTGGGTCACTGAACATCCACAACAATCCTGGGTTGGCTCAGGCAGAAAGCGGGAATCCAGAATTTCATCTGAGCAACTCACACAGATAACAGGGACCAAAGAGTTTTAGACATCATCAGCTGACTTCCAGGATGTGCGTAAGCATGAAGCTGGATCAGAAGTGGAGGCAGGATTTGAACCCAAGAACTCTGATATGGAATGCTTAACCTGTTGTGGCACAATACCTGTGAGGATGTTTTATAAAATCTATCTGGTATTTCACCCATTTTACCCAAGAGTAAGGTTGATATCTGCCAAATATCAACCCTGGATTGTGTAATTTTGGTCCAATAAATGGAAAGGATTCATATTCATATAGATTAAAATAATTTTCACAGGTGGTATTAGAAAAATGCATTATACTATATAATGTGGGAAAATTACAAAAAAAAAGTCTACACACATTATTTTGTTGTAAATCTTATCATCTTGGTTTGTCAATATAGCAGATACACTAATCTTCAAAATAGGTTTCCAATTTTCTCATTACATAGGTAGCATTTGTTTTCAGCGAGACAGAAAAAACACCACACATGTCTGCCATGAGTTCCAATACTTGACATGTTATTAAAACTGCATGTATACTTTGATGCAGTGTCTTCTTCACACTCATTTTTGGTAACAGAGGAAAGAGATTTCATTATAGTACCACAGTCATGCATTGTTACAGACTTCTGAAGAGATGCTAATACTTTGATAGGCACTGAAATGACTGGGAAAACAAGCAGGAGGTTTTTTTTTTTTTCTTTAATTAGTTTAGTTTAAGAGCTTTAAAATACTTTATTTAAGATTAAGATTTCTGGACAGTAGTGGAAATGTATTTGGCAGTTTTTTATGTCAGTATATCAACATAGAAAAACGTAACTGAAAGCACCAAACATTTTGGAGTTGGCCATTTAGAGACCAACATTTCAACATTTTGAAACGGAGTAAGTTTCTTGCAGTCCTGAGACTTTTGAAATTATTTCTCTCAAATGATCAAATTGGTTGGCTTTCTCTTATAAGTTAGCTTTCTTTTAAGAACAATTCTTACATACACTGCTATAAAATACTACAGAATTTTTACATTCTAAGATTAAATAAGCACATAAATAAACATAAAATGTAATAATCATTTTAGCAAACTTTCTCAGACCATTAAAATGCAGACAACTTTACAGTTCATATGGTGGCCTGGTAGAGTCTCTCCATAATATTATTCTGTACAAAATAAAGTGATTCTGCTTTGTTTTTGTATATGTGAAGTTCAGATTTAACTGACTGTCATTTAGTTCAAGATGTAACACACTGTATTAGATCAAGATTTAACACTTAACACATGACAATCCTGCTCTTAGAGCTACTTGAAACTGTAGAAGTTTTCTTTCATTATTCTCAGTTGGCAATACATAGAGATATTTTATTTAAGTCATATTTTTATGTAAGAATATCCTGATAAACTGCATTAACTCAGATTAAAGATACATATGAAAGACTATGAGCATGTTTCCTTGAGTTCTTAGATGGATTGTGTACAAAGAATAAAAATCTTGTCATAGGCCCGCCTGCTTAATGTGGGATCTTTCTTAATGAGAACAAGTTTTTTTTTTAATGCAAACAAGTTAAAAGACTAGGATGAAAGATTAGACATGTGTTCACAAATAACAAATGTTGAGTAAACAGTATATGTAATTAACTCTTTAGAAAAATGTTGCTTAATTAAAGAGCCATTCTATTAGCAAACACACCTGCTGCTAATAAGATTTCTGTCTTCCTAAAATAATTCTTGAGAAAGATTCCTTCTCTTGTTAATCTCCTTAGGGAATTTTCATGTCAGTTTCCTACCTTAGTCTTGTTCATGTTGATGTGTTTCATAACGATTCAAGAATATCACATAGCAAGCAAAATTTAACAATGATTTATATCCCTATCAACTTTACAGTATTATAGTTCACTTAAAAGAGAAGAGGAAAATTGCTATGATGGTCAACAGTGAAGCCATGAATTATAAAGATATAGGAAGTAAGAGTGGCAGATACAAATAGAATTTCATGATGCATAAGCATTACAGAAGTTTGATGTAAAAAAAAGGCAAGTCCTTCAGATCCTGGATAAATTTGGAGCAAGAGTATGGATTATAGAGCAGAAGTGTTCTCCCTAGAGAGAAGACAGAGTTACACATGCAAGGTATTCTTCAGATGTTACATCTGTAGTACACATCTTGCCCATCTCTGGGCATCCTGAAATCTTTGCAGAATAGGCTACTCCTGATTGACGCACTTTGAATGCTTCATTGGTACACAACTCAATCAGGTGAGCTTCCTCCTTAGAAGCACATAGAAACCCCTAGCAACAGGCTTTTTCACCAGCAACTCTTTGGGGGTCCCTCTCAACTGCCTGGAGCTTACTTTGCTTTTTAAATAGAACTCCTTTGAATTGGTCACAGTTCCTCATGCATGTGACTCATTCTCAGGGTGGCGGGACAACCGGGCAGAGCAGAGGAGCTGCAACACAAAAGGTATTAGCCCTCTGTAGAAACAGGCAGAGAGGAGAAGCTGCAACCCAATGGCAGAGGACAGACTGTGATACAGAAACTAGCACAGAGCCATGCAACACAAGGAGGAACACCAGAGAAGGAACTGGAACACCAGAGCTCTGTTTCTAAAGGCATCTGACAAAGAGTCTGTCATATTTCTTGAATAAGGAGACACAGACCCAAGGGATTGGAGCCACAGACTATCCCTAAGCGTACTGCTGTAATAATTTCACATATTCAACAAGTATGAATAAATGTGCCAATAATGAGATGTGCACTTCTACAGATCTTTGGGATATAAAGTGCCACCTGCTCTTTAGAAACAGAAGTCTCTGGAATGGATTTGTGGCATAAGAGATACAAGTGCCACCTGCATCACCAGCATCCCATCACAAGATTCTGGCAATTTTTGTGAATGATGACAAATTTCCCATAGAACGTGAAAAGGGGAGACTATTGAATACTCCCTTGGTTTTTGAGAATCAGAAGGGCCTCTGCTAATGGATTAAAACCAAAATATTACATAATCCAAGAAAAGAATTTTACAACTGAAATAGAAAAAAATTATAGTCAAGGAAATAGGAAGCAAGCTCAAACAAAATATAACAAAGAACAAAAATGATAGACTTAGTATATAGATGCCAGTGAGTGACTCACTTTAGATGAATACATGGATAAGAATCACCTACTGGATGATTTCTGTCCCAGACAAATATGTGATCACATAGAACACACAAAGATTGAAGGGCTGATTGCCTTACTTATGTTCTATTAACTATTTACCACACTCTATCTATTCATAATTTGTTTCTTGCCACATTTTCTGTGCCATGCAGAACTCTTCATGTGTATCACACAATAGCATTTATTTTTTATTTTGCTAGACACATTTTCTTCAAGTTCATGAATATCCCAAAGTTTTCCTTAATTCTGGAATATTTTATTAAGAGTTAGTGTTTTAGTTTTTGAACTGCTTTATTACTATGAAGAGAACAGGTTACAAATTGTCCAAAAGTATAATACTAATGAAAAAAGGGACTCCTCACCCAATACTTTCTTACTTTTACCATGATTTTTAATTTACTTTATAATCATAGGTCTAAAGTTGCACTAAATAAAGATATCAACAAACTCATAAAAGAACAAGGAGTGTTCCACAAGCATATGGATAATGGCTATAAACAATAAGCATGTACCAAGATGACAAATCCTTCATATGTACTTAGTAGCATTTCATCTCTTTTTCCCTATCATATAAAATATTGGCAACTCATTTCCTTTGCCAATCTGTCTACAATTATTTTCTCTTTTGCTCCCTATTTTTTGATCACTATATTCCACAAAAATACATATAGTGATTTAAAAATAGCTCTGTATGTATTTATTTATGGTCCATAAGGTATAATCTTCATTGAAACCCAATAATTTTCAAAAATAGTCGCAATACTGAATAATTCCTCAATAAATATTTGTTCATTTAGTGTATATATTAAGCTTCAAAATGAATCAAGGAAAAGGCAGAAATATCACAGGTAATTAGGAAAATGCAGATTCCAAATATTTCTGTAACTTGCTTAAGTTCATAAAGTTTGTGTAACACAGAGGTGTAATTCAAACACCAATTTAGCTGGTATTAGATATCAAATGCAAGTCAGTTATTGGAAAACTCTTGCATTTTGAATAAAATCAGCATTTGCTAGTGATTAAGCACTGCAGTTACATTTCTAAGACATTCATAACCTGGGCTTACTCCTGATCTGGGACTAAGTTGTACAGGTAAAGACATGATTTCTACCTACTTAAGAAAGCTACTGAAATTCAGAGCCTAGTCTCAAGAGTGCCTATACAAGCCAGTAATGTTGCTGAAATGATTCCTCCTTTCCTCTTGCTGAGCACAGAACTCTAAATGATTTTTTTATTGTCCTGGTCATTACTAACCTGGGAAGCCAGAAGTGTAGAAAGGTAGAAAGCTCTGATACAGATACTTGTCATAATAATGAGCCACCTTCTGATAGGGGAAAGGTATTTTTCATTGAAACTCCTAATCAATTATTTTTTAGTAACTACAAATAATATCATTTAAAAAAGAAGATATCAATAGAGGCAATATTTCTCATGGATAGGACATTAAACTAAGAGTAAGATTCATGAGATTTACCTTTAACTGTAATTATAATTATCTTTCTAACATCGAAGAAGTAATGACTAGTATGTGTTGCAGATGAACACATGATGCAATTAGAGTAACATGAGGAACCATGTTATTTTTGTCAGTAATGATCATATCTTTAGTTGTTTTCCTACCTCTGTTTAGATATATAATGTTCTTAAAATCAATGTACTGTCATTGCTTATTTCTTCATCTGAATTCCTCACTGGAAGCTACATTCTTTAAGCTATATGCGTTAACTATAATTTATTATCTCATTTTTAAAGTCTGGCTTACAGGGCCCCAGGACAATGGCTCAGAGGTTTAACCCCGTGACTTACAAGAGCCAGGATCCCATATGGGTGCCAATTTGTGTCCAGGTTGCTCCACTTCTCATCCAGCTCCCTGGTTGTGGCCTTGAAAAGCAGTAGAGGATGGTCCAAAGCCTGGAAACTCTGCACCTGCATGGGAGACTCAGAAGAAACTTTTGGCTCCTGGCTTTGGATTGGCTCATCTCTGGCCATTGTAGCCACTTGGTGAACAATGCAACAGAAGGAAGATCTTTTTCTCTGTATCTCCTTCTCTTTGTACATCTGTTTTTCCAATAAAAATAAGTAAATCTTTAAAAAAACAAATGTGGCTTATGATATTTGTTAATACAACTAAGCATATTATTTGATATTTTGCTAGAGTACACTAATGCAATTTTGACTTAAAATTGAAGAAGTTTGAGGAATGACATATTTTAGTTTCTTTTTTCTTAATTTTTGTTAATAAACTATGTAAAATTAAAATTAGTTACACTACATCTAATTAATGTTGATCATTGGCCCAGATTTATACAAGCTAATAAACATTAACTTGAGTTTTATCACCTCTCCTCATACTTCATCTCCACTAAATCATCATACACCACAACATAAAGTATAAAATTCACCATATAACTCAAACAAAAAAATGACTTAGAAACATACATGTGTATTTCTAATGTGTCATCTTTTAAAAGCTAATGAAGCAATAAGAGATTTGTGTCCCAAGCTTTATCCAAAGGCATGTGATTACAATCCTAAAGAGTCAATAAAGCAAATAGCTTTGAAAACAAGGATCTGATGACTCAACAGTAAAGAAATCTCTACTACTAATCTCCGCTGTTATCATAAGTTTGGTGGCTTAAGTCAGCACAAACTTATTCTTTTACAGTTCTAGAAGCAAGAAATCCTAAAAGGATATATCACTGAGTTGAAAAAAAATCAAGATATCAAAAGAGTTGAATGCTTTCCCAGAGGCCTCTTGGGAGATTATATATTCTTGTTCTTCACAGTTTCTAGAAACTGCCACAATTCTTGACAATCTTTCTTTTAAAAGCTTGTGAGCAACAATTGAGATTTTCTTCACTATTATCTTTCTTTAATACTGACTTCCTCTCTCTAGCTTGCAATAACCATTTTGGCTGCATTGGCCCTATTGAGGTAATCCATTATGAGTTAACAGCCATTGTAAATTTGAAGCAACATGAAACTTAGTCTTAATTCCATCTATAATGCTGCTCCTTCTTTGTCGTGCAACATGTTCACAGGGTCTAGAGACTGGGATACAGACATTTTGGGAGGTCTTGCAGAAGTAAAGAGAAGAGAACAGGAAGAAAGGGTAAGATGATGTGCTCAGGCTCTGAGATGAGTCAGTTAAGCTCTGAGAGGGTAACATTGAATCCGTTTTGTTTCAGGAATTTAGACACCAAAGACCACATCTGAAAAACGAGCAAGCAAACAAACAAGCAAACACAACTTCTATCTGGACTTTACTACCGGTGTTTCTGTTTCAGGCAACATCTCAGTCTCCATGCAGATGTTAGTCCCAAGGACCTTCAGGAACAGCTTCAGGTCCACCCCATTTTTTTTTTTTTTGGCCACTACCTGGTACTAGACATTATCAATATGTAATGGTTTAGAGGACAGAATGAGTCTGGTGGAGCCTGTAGCAAGTCCAGTGTAGCCTCTTTATAAGCTATACTTCAGTCCTGCTGAGCCTTGCTTGCCTGTATCCGATGCTTCCAGCCATCATGTCAAGGTTCTCTCCTCACCTGCTCTCCAGATACATGGAATATCTTTCCTTGAGCCCCTCCCCTAATATCCAACTTATGAACGTATAGTAATAGTAGATGTCATTTAGTAAATGAAACACTTTAAAGTATGCCTTCTTTTTTGTTTGCATTAATTTATTTGAAAGACAGAGTGACAAAGACAGAGAACTTGCATCAACTGGGTCACTATTCAGATGGACCCAGTGGTAGGGCTGGGCCAGGTCTAAGTCAGGACTTTGGAACTCCTTCAAGGTTTTTCACACAGGTGGCAGGGGATGAGGTACTTGGGTCCATCATCTGCAACCTCTCAGGAAGAAGCAACCTTGTTTCCTGATTATTAAGCAATCAATTATCAATTCAAAATTCAGTGGCTCTAGTGAACTAGTTTTGCATAAAAATTAAGATGACACTATGTGATCTGTGATATTGTTAAGCTTCTTCTAGAAATGAATAAGGCATTTTGTGGGTTATGAACCATGGAATCAACAAACGCTGAAAACAATCTTTCCCTTGCTTCTATGGGGCAGCTGAAGCTACAGATTGAATGCACCAGGTGCTATGTTTGGGGATTGTTATGTACTTTGTAAATGCATCACTGCCACAAGAACTCGGAAACACTTCATAGACTTGCTGCTTTGAGGATCTTTTGTCACATTTAATAAACCTGTTTCTTCCACTTTGCCACATTTTCACTCTAATTTTTGTATTCTAAATAGTAAGTATTTGGATAGAGAGAGAGATCCCCAAGTGTCAGCTACTCAACAGTCACAATTTGGGTTGGTAATCATTCAGAAATCCAGAAATAGAGAAGTTACCTCTCCTGTATCATCCCCCCAGCTTAGTCACTTGTGTTTATTTTGTGGTTGGTTATAGAAATGGCATGCTGGGCCTAAGCTAATGTACTTTCCAAATCAAATGGCACAGCTGATTATTTTCCTACTGCATTAAGCGTGAAACAGCTGGTGTTCCCTAACGTTTATGTTTGTTCTGTCTGTTGCCATAAGCAAGAGAGCAGACACATGCTCAGAACTTCTCTCAGGTAAAGTGATACATAGAACAGTGAACGTCAGCTCTGTCCAAAAAGAAAAATAAAAAGGGTGTGGCCCATTCTCTGTATTAGCCACCAGTGTCTCAACATTATGTACCAACCATTCATTGTATCTTTAATTTGTATTGAAAGTTGATGGATAGGTTAAAAGAACAAATTTTACAAACACAGTGTCTCTTCCTGTGAATTCACTGGAACTGCAAGGAAGCTGCATATAACAATAATCATACTTCCATGCTCACACTGTCAGCTACCAGCACATCTATGCAGGGTCAGAGCTGAGTATAAAAGATATTGATTTACTTCTATCTCGGCAGTTAAAATCTCCTCCTTTTATTGTATTGTTTTCTTTTTTAAGGACAAAAACAAATAAATAGAACCACAGGCAAGACCTGGGTAACAAACTTTCTGATACTTCCAGAAAATACAATTCTGGGGGTGGAAATTTGGTCTACTAACTAAGACATCACTTGGGATACCTTCATCCCATACCCAAGATCTCTGGCTCACTCACTTTCTATGTGTTTTCCTTTCAAACAAATTGACTGACTATATATAATTTTCCAAAATGTTTACTTATTTCTATTGTAAAGTCAGATATACAGAGAGGAGGAGAGACAGAGATAAAAGTCTTCTGTCTGATACTTCACTCCCCAAGAGGCCACAACAGCCAGAGCTGAGCCGATCCAAAGCCAGGAGCCAGCAGCCTCCTCTGGGTCTCCCACATGGGTTCAGAGTCCCTAGGCTTTGGGTTGTACTTGACTATTTTCCTAGGCCACAAGCAGGGAGTTGGATGGGAAGCAGGGCTGCCGGGATATGAACCGGCGCCCATATGGAAGCCCAGTGTGTTCAAGATGAGGACTGTCATCACTAGGCTATCATGCTGGACTGAAATGACTGTAAATAAGTTTTAAATTATATGTAATTCTGCAGAAGACAAGCTCACATTGTTTGCACTGGGTTTTTTTACGATTTATTTATTTTTATTGGAAAGGCAGATATACAGAGAGGAGGAGAGACAGAGAGGAAGATCCTCTGTCCGATGATTCACTCCCCAAGTGGCCACAACAGCTGGAGCTGAGCCAATCCGAAGCCAGGAGCCAGGAACCTCTTCCAGGTCTCCAACGCGGGTGCAGGGTCTCAAGGCTTTGGGCCCTCCTTAACTGCTTTCTCAGGCCACAAGCAGGGAGATGGATGTTAAGCGGGGTCGCCAGGATTAGAACGGGTACCCATATGGGATCCCAGCACGTGCAAAGTGAGGACTTTAATCACTACGCTATCGCGCCAGGCCCTAGTTTGTTTTTTAATCTCCAGTTCCAGGTCATTCTCTATGTATGGAAACAGTGTAAATGAAAGGCACTGTAAATGAAATCAAGCTTGGGAAAGATATTTTATATACTGTGAAGAGATCGTTGCATTTCTGATTTCTTTATTTTCTGTATTATACCCTGCCAAACTAAATGTGCCATTTTGAATTTGTCTTGTTTCTACCAATAAGACTTTACTGGAGCCAGTGCTGTGACGGTGTGTTAAGCTATTGACTACAATGCCAGCATCCCATATGAATGCTGGATCCAGTCCCAGCTCTCTACTGCTGCACATGGAAAAGCAGCAGAAGATGTCCAAGTGCCTGAGCCACTACATTCACAAGGGAAACCCGGCTCCTGGCCTTAGCCTGGCTCAAATGTGGCCATTCAGGGCAGTGGAAAGTGAACCAGGTCTTAAATTCTCTCTCCCCATTACGTCTTCTCTTATCTGTTCTCTCTGCAATTCCAGTTCTCAAGTAAATATATGTATTTCAAAAAGACTACTGAGGGGAAATGATTAAAAAAAATAAGATAGTCTAGAAAAAAACCTGATTTAGAGAAGCTGAAGGCAGTCAATCTGAGTGAGTGCGATGATAGATGAGAGACAGAGTAACACTACAAGATACAGTGTCTGTCAAAGCAGAGTTCAAAATCAGCAAGACAATTGGAAAAACTGAAGAGTATATGGGGGGAAAAACTAGATAAAGATCTGTAGAATTTATAAAAACTACAATCCAGAAGTAGAATTGGGGAGCAGTAGCTTTTGAACTAACCATGTTTCATTTATTCATTTCTTTTAAATTATTTATTTGAGAGATAGTGAAATAGAACCCCTGTCTATTAGTGTAGTACCCACATGTTCACAACACCGCTAAGGCGGCAGAAGACATAGTGTCTGCTCTTTGTAAGTATATTCATGATAAACGTCAAAAATAAATTGGGACTTGATCTTGCAAGAAAATAAGCTTTTTCTTAAATTTTGTTTTTTCTGTTTCTTTGTTGTTGTTATTGCCCATGATTTGCTTTTGTAGGTGTAGATTCCCCTCTCCTCTCTCCCTTCCCTCATCATTTCCTCTTCCCACCATTACTTCCATATTAATACATTAGTATAGTACTTTTGTAACAGTTACAAGTTTAACATTCTGTTATTGAGGCATACAATGACATTGTAGAAAATAAGCTTTTAACTTTCTTTCTTAAGAATTGAGGCAAAGAATCCATATTCCTTAAAGGCTAAAGCATCTTGTCTACATAATTATTCACCTCAATGTTCTTATTTAAATGTTTTTTGACAGAGCATCTTACTATCATGCTCACCAGGCAGAAAAGAAAAAGGTTAAGAGTGAATGCATCCCACATCTCTTACGAAAACCATGACCAGTTTAAGATTTTTGATAAGAAATTGGTCTGTGAAGCCTGAATTTGAAGTTTGATCTTAAAACTGTGCTACTTAAAAGCTGGTTAACACTTGATTAGTCAGAATTCAGATTTTTCATCTCTAAAAATGTCCTTATAATGCCACATATGTCACAGAATTATTACATAAGAGGAATCATTTTCTAGCAGAGCTCATAGTATTCATATTACAGTACCTTTTCTTTTCTTATAAAGTATTTTATTTGCATAAAGTGAACTAATTTCATGTATTTCACAATACAGACTCAGGAGCATGGTAATATTGCATACCCTACCTTCCCTAAGGACCACATTTCCCAATCACCCTCCTTATTCCTTCTTTTTTTAATTTTTAAAAAATATTTTAAGAATTTTTTATTGGAAAGTCAAAGTTAGAAAGAGAGAAAAGGAGAAACAGAGAGAAGGATCTCCTGTCCATCGATTCACCTCCCAAGCAGCCCCAAAGGCCAGTTTCTGGAATTCTCAAGCAGGTGTTGATATTTTCAGTTAAATTAAATGTAAGTTTGATTAGTCACAAGTCAGTAGATATGTTTTTGCTAAGCATAATAGCGTCATTTGATCTACTGCTATACTGCCCAGAAAATACCCAACAGATGACAGTCAAAAGAACATGCAAGGTTGATTATATTTGTGAGCAAAGAAAAAACCCTATGTTGACATGATTTGCCAAGGATTTCAAACCAAACCCAAATCTTTCAGTAATACTTGGCCAATTGTTTCAATTATGTTAGATGTCTATTTTTCTTTGCAGGAGCTATGTAAATAAAACCCTTAACAAACCTGAAACTTTAATTCATTAAAATGAAACAGGTAGAGCTGGTGATTGTATCTTAAAAGAGATTTTACAAGTTAATTAACCTATTTTCCAGAACTGAACTGATAGATTAAGTGAACAATTTTGTATTTGGGACCATGAGAAATTTTGCCTCTATAACTTTAATAAATACTTTTGATGTAACACTGATCATGTTAAGAATAAGCAAGCAATTTGACAAACAATAGCGTCAACAATGGTATTGAAGAATTGGGGAAATTAGTTAAAAGCTGAAAAACCATTCAGATTGTACTGAAAGGGCAATTATATAAGAGATTCTTCTGGAAAGTAAAATGTTTACCAAGTACCTAAAGAATTTATGACATCTAAGTAGCTACCTAAGTCAGACTTTACATATTTCAATTTTTGAAAGGATATTCGAATATTTATAAAAATATGATTATGTGCTTTACAGAGAAAACAGACCTGAAAGTTAGAAAACAAAGTTCATCTTTTAGTACTGAAATGGACTTGTAACCATAAATTATCAGCAGTAGGTCAAATGACTCTTGTTTTTTGTAATATCACCTATTAAATCAAATGGATACTATTACTATGCACTTTTGATATGCAATAGTTTGGACATTTCACCAAGGAAAGCATTTAGAACAGTTAATAAAAATATGATGTTTCCCAAAGGTAATTGTGATATCAATGAAAATAAAATTTTATATAAATTTTACATAAAAAGATAAAGAATGTGGAGCAGCATTTTCATGTACATAATGCTAAGGAATGTTACAGGATAAATTACTAAGTTCTCTCAAGGTATTTTAATGTATTTACTTCTTATAAGAAACAAATCTTTCAGTGATTTTAGCATTCAGTTAAAAAACACAATAGTTGGGCCCAGCGCCGTGGCCTAGCGGCTAAAGTCCTCGCCTTGAAAGCCCCGGAATCCCATGTGGGCGCCGGTTTTAATCCCGGCAGCTCCACTTCCCATCCAGCTCCCTGCTTGTGGTCTGGGAAAGTAGTCGAGGACGGCCCAAAGCCTTGGGACCCTGCACCCACGTGGGAGACCTGGAAGAGGTTCCTGGTTCCCAGCATCGGATCAGCGTGCACCGGCCCGTTGTGGCTCACTTGGGGAGTGAATCATCAGATGGAGGATCTTCCTCTCTGTCTCTCCTCCTCTCTGTATATCCGGCTTTCCAATAATAATAAATCTTAAAAAAAAAACACAATAGTTACATACAATAAAATTGTTTAAAGGATTTAGGTCAGATGAAGGGAGTTAGGAAGGATTTTGTTGAGAAGAAAATTATTTTATAAGGTAAATATGAATGGAGAACAAGACAGTGAAGAAAAGGAAGAAATCAAAGTCAACACCTTTCTGCTAAAGTAAGAAACTATAATTAGCTGATTTTGTCTGAATGTCAATGGGCTTTGCCAGCTTCCATAGGCATTTTTTTCCACTCGTGAATTTTTATTGTAAAACTCATCCATAGCTTGCAACAGATTGTGACTTAATTTCATAGTTTGAGATAAATTAATTCCCTCCAAAACATGTGGAAAACTTCGAGGCATACATAAATATATAATCAACACTTTCTTTAATTTTTCATCTAATTATTGTGTGTATCTAATTTTATTTATAGCAAAAATGCGTCATTATTTTTAAATTTAAATAGAACTTAAAAAGAAGAATCACATGATAGTATCAATAGACGCAGAAAAAGCTTTCGACAAAATCCAACACAACTTCCCGCTAAAAACCCTAACCAAGGTAGGCATAGATGGAAAACTCCACAACATAATCAAAGCAATATATGAAAAACCCAACGCCAGCATCATACTGAATGGAGAAAAACTGGAACCCTTCCCGCTGAGATCTGGAACAAGACAGGGATGTCCACTTTCTCCACTGCTATTCAACATAGTCCTAGAGGTACTTGCTGAGGCCATAAGACAAGAAAAAGAAATCAAAGGAATCCAAATGGCAAATGAAGAAGTCAAGCTTTCACTATACGCAGATGACATGATTCTTTATATAGAAGAGCCAAGAGGCTCAACACAGAGACTCCTAGAATTTATACGAGAGTTTGGTAGAGTGGCAGGGTACAAAATTAATGAACAAAAATCAACAGCCATAGTGTATGCAAACAGCCCCAAGTTGGAAAAAGATCTAACCAGCAAAATACCATTCAAAATAACAGAGAAAAGTATGAAGTATCTGGGAATTAACCTAACCAAAAATGTAGGAGACCTATTTGAGGAAAACTACAAACTACTTAAAAAAGAAATTGAACAAGACCTCAAAAGATGGAGTAACATCCCATGCTCCTGGATAGGTAAAATCAATATCATTAAAATGTCTATATTGCCAAAGCTAATATATACATTCAACACAATTCCAATCAAATTGTTCAAAACATTCTTCATGGAACTGGAAACAATGATCCAAAGGTTCATCTGGAAACACAAAAAGCCACGAATAACCAGAACCATCCTGAAGAACAGGAAGTTAGCAGGGGGAAATCACAGTTCCAGACCTCTGGACATACTGTAGGGCAGTGGTTATCAAAACAGCCTGGTACTGGCACAAAGATAGAGAGAAAGATCAATGGAGCAGAATAGAAACACCAGACTGGAACCCATACAGATACAGCCAAATAATCTTCGACAAAAGGACAGACGATAATCCTGGCAAATGGGAAGGTCTGTTCAATAAATGCCTTTGAGACAACTGGTTGATAGCCTGTAGAAACAAAAAGATAGACCGACATCTCTCACCATACACCAAGATCAAATCTAAATGAATAAAAGATTTAAACCTACATCCAGAAACCTTCAAACTTTTGGAAGAAAATGTTGGAAATACTCTGCAAGATCTAGGGGTAGGTCCCTACTTCCTAAAAAGGACTCCAAAAGCAATAGAAATCAAGACCAGAATAAACAAATGGGACCTCATCAAACTAAGAAGCTTCTGTACAGCAAAGGAAACAACAACAAAGTAAAAAAGCAGCCCATAGAATGGGAGAAGATCTTCGCGCACTATGTAGGTGATAGAGGGCTAATCTCCAGAATATACAAAGAGCTACAAAACAGCCAAAACAACCAAAACAAACAACCCACTCAAGAAATGGGCATGGGAAATGGGCAGACATTTCACAAAGGAACAAACCCAAATGGCAAATAAACATATGAAAAAATGCTCAAGTTCCCTGGCAATAAGGGAAATCCAAATTAAAACATCAATGAGGTACCACCTAACACCAGTAAGACTGGCCCACATGAAAAACACCAACAACACTTGTTGGCAAGGTTGCGGGGAAAAGGGAACCCTACTCCACTGCTGGTGGGGCTGCAGGCTGGTACAGCCTCTATGGAAATCAGTATGGAGAATATTCAAACAACTCAAATTCAACATACCGTATGATCCAGCAATAGCACTCCTAGGAATATATCCAGAACACTTGTTTTATGAGAAACCAACATGCACTCCTATGTTCATAGCCGCACAGTCAGTAATTGCAAAAACTTGGAAACAACCAAAATGCCCATCAACAGAGGACTGGATAAGAAAGCTATGGTTCATCTACTCCATGGATTACTACTCAGCTATTAAAAAAAACAAAATGCAGTTCTTTGTGGCCAAATGGGCCAAACTGCAGACCATAATGCTAAGGGAAATGAGCCAATCCCAAAGGGTTAGATACCACATGTTTGCCTTAATTTAAGAAGATATGATGTTATGCATAACATGTTATGTTATGGATGTTATGTCATACGTAATATATAAACTAAAATGGAAATGTGAATGGGGTGGGCACAGAATGGGGTTAAGAAATCGCATTTATTTTTAACATGTTGGCTGCTCAATACTATGTCAATTAATTCCATACCGATGTTAATTGTTGCTGATAATATGTTAGTGCTTTTATTTGATTGGGATGATACTCTGCTGGCTCTGCCCTCAGACCACAGAGGGTCTCCCCATTAAGTAGTTGGACTTGACTGGACTATAAGATGTTGGACTTCATTGGCATTTGAAGGGCTGAAGGAGTATTGTTCTGGAGAGTTGACTAGAAATCTTAAGTTTTAGATTTCAGTTTTAGATAGAAGATCCAAACAAAGAAATTTTCTGAATAATAACTCTAATAGTTAAACTTTTATTAAATGAATGCTGTGTTAACTTTTTTCGATTTACGTAATATTCGCCCACATTTATCTGAAATAGATGCTGTCTCCATAATGTATAACTGCAAGCACATACAGGAGGAGTTAAAGAACTCACCCATGGTTAGAATAATCTAATTCCGTACACTCTGGCTTGAGAACTCATTCTCACAACCATTTTAGGCATTAGAGTTATTCTAGAAGTTTGTTTAATTTTTACAAGAATAGAACATATCTCCATACAATAAAAATAACCAAAAACTAAAAGGAAAGCACTTCCAATGGAAGCAGCGGATAACAGAAGAAATGTTGTTATCTTCACTGTAATATCACCAAGCTACCACTGTTTAACTGCTCTGGTTTGACATAATGGTAGAACACTCATAATGAACTGAAAATAAACCTTGGTATAATTCAAATAAGTAAAAGTATACATTGATACATGTGTTGCCTGGAAATTTTCTTCCAGATAGTATCTATTCTTTCCCAATATTATACCATCAGAATCATGTTATTTAATTTCATGCTGCTGTAAACTTTTTATTATTGTTCCTGTTGTGGATTTTGTCTTATGCCTTTTCACTTAAGGGGAAGTATAGTAACTGTAATAGAAGCTATAACCAATTGTGAAGATGCAATACAGTGCGCATCTCTACTTTCAAACCAAAGATGTACTCCCTAAAAAAATAGTTTGATATTAACCCTGAATAGAAATGTCTTAAACTCAAAAGTCGAAAGACACACAGTAGCAGACTGGATCAAAAAACAGGATCCATTTATCTGTTACCTGCAAAAAACACAACTCACCATCAAAGTGTGAGCGGTTGTCCCTGGATCCTGGCCTTCCTCGCCAATGCCAAAAATCACGAGGGCACAGCACGCTGCATCCTCAGGAAAAAATCAGGGGGTCCAGCAAAGTGAGACCCTGCTTTGATCTGAAGGCTGACAAACTACCTAGGACTGGATGTAGATATCCTGTTTTCCTCTACTTGGAAAGCCCCCACCTTGCAGTGAAGAAATGAAGGAACCAATTATAGGCCACTATGATCAGGTCAGGCTTGTAGCTAGCTCTTGTCAGGAAGGATTGTAATTAAAACTGACCTTAAGTTGATTGGTGGCTATGGGGGCGGGGAGAGAAACCAATCAAGTTGCTGTTACTAATGCTCTGGGCTTACTGTTATCACCCAGTATATAAGCTTCACTATTAGACTCAATAAATGGATTGGTTGGTTGACTCCTGGTCCTCTTCTTTCTCCGGTGGTTTTCTGTGGGGCTTTCATTGCCCCAACTTGGAATCTTCCAAGAGGACTGTGGAAAGCAGCCTCACCAAAGATACACAGAAACTGAAAGCAACAGGATGAAAAAGGATATTTCACACAAATGGAAAAGGAAAGCAAGCTGGCTTACATTATAATATCAGACGACATAAAGATCAATATGAAAAGTACTGAAAGAGATGAAGATGGACACCACATAATGACCAGGGATTCAGCAAGAATAAATCACCATGATATGTGTATACACATCAATTGCCAGACTCTATCAAGAGACTATTGGAACTTATAAGAGAGTCTGGCAGGGTAGCAGTATACCGCTACATTAATGTGTATACAAATCAATGACGGTAACTCCATGGTTGAAAAAGAACTCATAATTACGGTCCCCTTTTAAAACAGCAGAGAAGAATTTTGAATACCTTGGAATAAACCTAACCAAAGACAAGGAAGATCTCTATGATGAAAATTACAAAACATTAAAAAAGAAATGGAAAAACCCAATTAAAAATATAGAAGTTACCATATTTCACAGATCAGCAGGACTAACATAATCAAAGTGTCCATAATACCAAAAGGAATACACAAATTTAATGCAATCCCAAACAAAATCCCAACAACATTTTACTCAGAAATAGAGATGATATAAAAATTTATCTGGATTCACAAGAGACCATGAATAGTCAAAGCTATCCTGAATAATAAAAATAAAGCTGGAGGAAGCACAATGCCAGATCTCAAGACATACTATAGGGTAGTGGTTAAACAAAAATATTGGTAATGGTACAGAAACAGAGATCAATGGAACAGAATAGAAACCACAGAAGAGAGCCCACCCATGTGCAGCCAACTAATCTTTAACAATAGAACTGAAAGCAATCCAGGGGAAAAAGTGGTCTCTTTAGTAATTGCTGTTGGGATGATTGTACAGTAGCTGGCAGAAGTAAGAAGCAAACCCCCCACCTGTTACCTTACACAAAAATCAGCACTAAATGGATCAAGGACTTAAATCTGCACTCAAAAATCATAACTGTTAGAGGAAAACATAGGAAGCACTCCGCAAGATGCAGGCATTGTTAAAGATTTCTTAGAAAACTCACAAAAGCACAGGCAGTCTAAGCCAAAATAAACACATGGGACCACATCAAACTAAGACGCTTCTATACATCAAAGCACACAACAAAATGAAGAAGCAGCCAACAAAATGGAAAGAAATCATTGCTCACTATACAACCGATAGGGGACTAATACACGGGATTTACAAAGAGTTTCAGGGAGGAAAGAGAAGGAAAGGGCAGAAGCCCTATTTCTACAAAACCATACAATGGAATATAATAACTATAAAAAATTAAAAATAAGTAAAAAAGAAAACACTAAAAATATATCGTGGAAAACAATAATATTTTTTAAAAAGAAAGACTTGAAATGCAAAGTAGTTTTACATGTTGGACCAGGGATTATCACGTTGCGTCCTCCCACTTGCAGTGTCTCCATTATTTCTGAGCCTTTTGACACCTACCTCTTACTTGCTAAGTCAGAAGCCAGGATTAGGATTCAGCATGGTGATACTGATATTATCCCAAATTGGAGATTCAAGCACCATACTTTAGGAAAAATATATCTCCAATATGCTTTACAAAATAGCTGAGTATAAACATTATAAGAAATAAAGCCAAGGATAAATAATTTAGGACTTCCACAAGGCTCTTGTAAAAACCTTCAGTTTTACAAGAGAAAATGGCCCAACATATTCAAATTAAGATTAAATGCATATTTTGTCTAATATGTTTACTCGTAATTTCAGAGTTATATGTCCTCTTTCTGAGCTTGTGGACACAGCCAATAACTTAAATGAACTGTAATGATAACTTTTGGGCAAAAAGGCAAGTTAAAAATTAATAATATGTGAGAAAATTGTATTTTAATGTTCTGTGAAAATTTGTATTTTGTTAGTTGGAGAAATATTATAAGACAGGTACAAAGTTGGATATGATTCAGTCCACACCCTCAGAAAGTTTAGTACAGAGGAAATTGCAAAATGAATAGGCCTCTTTAGAAACATAAGAGTAAAAGCAACTCAATTGGATTTGGAAATACAAGAGCTATTTTAGTGAAGTGCTGTACTCCTTGCTGAGTAGTAAAAGTCAAGTAGCTGCTAATCACTCAAGAGAGGGTAAAAGAAATCTCTGTATAAGAAACCATATATTCAGAGAATTAGCATTATTTCTAGCATATGGTAGATATTCAACAAATATTCCCCCATCATATGCACACACATACACATGTGTGCACAATTTCTATTTTAGTATGGAGATCTGACTAAACGGAAGAAAAATCTGAACCAACAGCACAGATTATTCAATAAACAGTAGGATTTTATATTATGCAATCACAGAGAGCAGCAAATGACTCAAGGCAAATATTAATGAATATTAAGCAACATGGGCAGTTAAGAGATAAAAAAGGAAATTCTAAAGATATTTAGAAATCGTCAGGGGGGATAGCAAGAATTTTGAGAGAAGGGAGGGAGGGAGTTAGAGAGATAATCATTAGTATGGAAATTCAAAGTGCAAAAGATATTTATGTTTGTTTTGAGAGAAAGAAGGTGTGAGAGTTTGAAACTGATGAGTGCAACACGCAGAGCTGGTTAGGACAAAGCCAGGAGCTCAGAACTCAATGCAGCCTCCATGCCAATAGCAGAGACCCAAGTATTCGAGCTTCCACCTGTTGCTTTCCCATGTGTGCAACAGCAGGAGTTAAAATTTGGCCAAGATTTGATTCCTGGAACCGTAGCCTGGGAAAGGCATCTTTGTAGCAGCATCTTAACCTATATGCCAAATACCCACCCCTACACAATAGATTAAGATGAAAATGTCCCCATTGTCTCTACAAAGAAACAAAAAAGTACAACTTAAAAAATAACAGAAAAGATAAGGAAACACTAAAAATATGAAGTTATATAAGAGTACTTCTAAAATGTAAAAATGGAATAGAACTGCAAGTTTATTTTTGAGAATGTTGTTTAAATTCATGTACACATATTTGGGTTATATTTATGAGTTCTTCAAAAGCTTTTCCACATTTTTATATATCATATAAAGTATTATATGTCATTGCAAAATAAATATATATATATATTAATTAGACATGTAATAATAAATACATAGACTTCTGCATTATAAATTATAAATTTATAATTATATAAGTTCTAAATATAATTATATAATTATATAAATATAATTATATAATTATATGATTATAAATAAATAAAAAGTAAATTTCTGTCCCATATAAAGGCAAAGGCATAAGAAATATACACATGTGTGGAAGCCCTTGAGTAATAGAACAAATCAGGATGCTACATTAGGAGTTATATCTTTACTGAACTTAAAAAAAATTAAAAATAGAGAAAATATATGAAAGGATAGCTAGCAAGAAACTGAACGTCAGGAAAGATTGGGAAGTAATTATTAAGAGAAAGAAACACAAAGATTAATTAAAAATTCACTGAGCCTATTGCTTGAAAAATAGTTCCATGGCTTGGTGTAAGAAGGAAACATTCAGGCAAAACTTTGTGAATACCTTAAATTAATGAGATGAAATTGAAAGGGTTGTAGCAACAGAAAGCTAAAGTCCATAGGACGTGGCAGAGAAAAACTGAATAAAAAGAAAATTCTTGAAATATAAAACTTCCCTTAACAATGAGAAAAAATGTTAAACAGTATGTGTGTTAGGAAACCAGAATACGTCAGAAGGAAGAAAGGAAACAAATACTGGGACCCACCAGGTATTAAAATAATATATTTTCACCATTCAGCCTGGAGAATATAATTTATACAGAGTTGATTGTGGTATTCAGTATGGGATGAAATTAACTAAAGAATGGTGCTCAAATTAAATCCTGCAAATCTTAAAAATAATACTTGAAAACCAAAATGATTACATGCTACTGTTCAATCATAAAAGAATTCTTAAGAAAATCTGTCAACAAGCTGTTAATTATCAGGCATGGAAATAAGCAGATTGCAGAACCAAAAGTGAAATAAATACAAACCAACAAAGTTGTCAGAATCATTCAGTACATTATATTTGTACAGAAATATAAAATCATCAATTAGTGAACTGGCACACTATTTGTTAGTACATGAAGTATTTATGAAAGCCAAGATACGCTCATAAAGTTATAGGAGGATGGGATTTGTTGAGATGAGATATAAAATATACAGAAAGACAAATCAGATTTCTAGAAGTAAAAATTAAACAAATCACATGAGGCATACACTGGATGTGGATAATGCATTACATATTTAAACTGAACATACTAGAAAATGACAATAAAAATATAAAATGGAAGACAAAATAATCTAATAAGTGAAAAGAAGAAAAGTGAACTGTGATACACTTCTGGAAGTCAACTATTTATGTAACTCAAGTCTCCATTGGTGAGGAGATGATGCATATACAAAGTAATTTGAGAACTAATGCTTGAAAATTTTCAAAAAATAAAGCTATGCATTTATGGAACCTAAAGTTTCAACAAACCAGAATCTAGAGAAAGATAAATAAAACCACAAAACATATCAAATATCAGAAAAATAATAACTAAGAAAAAGTGCTCAACAGTAGCCAGAGAACAAAATGTACAGAGGAAGAGATGATGACTCGAGAACTTGGGTCACTGACACCCGTGCGGGCCACCTGGATGGAGCTCTAACTTTTGTTATATATCTGGGGAGTGATTGGGCATCTCACTCTTTGCATTCCTGTTTTACAGTAAAATGAAAATAAACAATTAATACATTGCCTTTAGAATTAACATGAATTTTCCTGCCTTACATCGTTTAAATGCCACATTTAGTAAAGAAAAAAATATTAGCCAGCAAATTTTCTTTATGTTTTCTCAACCAACATATTTGGGTATAACCTTTCTCAAGAGATCATCAAATTTAATTATTTGTTATTTGCATGTAAATAATTAGTTTAATATGGGGGCTCTTTTCAAAATACTTTGAAAACTAATCCTCTAAAGACCTCTGCTTCATATAAGATTCTCTCTTGTGTTTTGGATAACTATAATTACACAGTAATATTATTTAAAGGATAGATATGCAATAAAGCCTTATGGCTTTTATGAAAAATAGTCACTATACACCAATGTCCTATGCCAATAGAATAGGGGATAGGAACTTGCAAAGAATATTCCTAATTTCTATTTTATATTCAAGGAAGTAGATTAATCATCTCTAGACATTTATTAAGACACCTTTTATTAAAACTGGTGTTACTTTGCTTAATAATATGAAAGTTTGTTTATAGTTGATTTCTCTATCCACTTGCTCTGCAAAACACTGCCTCCTTAGACTCTTTTCGAATATCTGTTAACGCAGAAAAACATACCATGGAGTGGAACAGCATCTCTGTCTTTGTTTTGTCCTGCCTACCCCCCAGCTACTCTACCTATAGAAAGCGCTCAAGTGAGCTCCTAGTGCAAATACTCCTTCAATTTAAAATAAAAGAGTAGGGAATCATGCTGAGGTATATTGGGTAAAGCTGATACTTGCGACAACAGTGCTAGCATCCCATAAAGTCACTGGTTGGAGTTCCACCTCTCCTAATTTAGATCTGGCTTCCTGTTAATGGCCAAAAAATAGTTAATCATTTCAAAAAATGCACAGCACAATATGTCCCAAGTACTTGGATCTGTGCCATCCACATTGGACACCTGGATACAGTTCCTAGATTCTGGCTTTCTCCTGGCTCTGCCCTGGTCATTGAGGATACCTAGGAATGGACAATTTCTTTCCTTCTTGCTCTGTAATTCTTTCAATAAATAATTAATTTTTTAAAAGACCAACAAGATTTCATGTTGGCTCCATGTGCACTACACACCTAAGCCATATGTTTCAGTGCAATTTTTATCAGAAAAAAATCTTTGTTTATATTTATAAGGTACTTTCATTTCTTTACAAACCCATTTGATTTCACTTCTTTATATACACTTTCATTTGCAGCAACCTCAAAAGGAATAAAAGAAATTTCTAACTCACAGAATATAACAATTATGGTAGAGGCGTTAAAAGAAATTTCTACCTAAATTAGGTAGAAAACATTAGCTATTTCTGTACTTAGCTTTATCTTATATGTTGCCCATGTGCTATATTTTGGTTCAATAATTTGGTTATACTGACAAACGTATTTCAGTGTCCATTTTTCAACAGAGATCTAAGTAAAAAGAGCCAACAATCAAGCCAGTTCTGTCTAGAATTGGGAATCCATTTTGAGCATGTGTTCTTGGCAGCATATTGCTTACGTGTACATATGCTCTCACATCATGCAAACCACTAAAATCTACTCATCAAAATTTTGAACGGATAGAAAGCCAAGACTCAAAAATTTAATTTGCTCTAAGTCAAATTATCCAACAGGAGAGACGAGGTTCAAATCCAGCTTAATCCAGCAGTGAAACCTTTCCTGGTGTACTCAGCATTGACTTCACAGCCCATGATATCTGTTAATTGGCAGCAGATCATTTCTCGGATAATAGCAATGCTTAACCTTTCACAGAATTGGAGGTATTTAATATGCATGTGATATATATATTCTAAATGTAGTCATACATCAGGCTCTTCTCCCAGAGAAGGTTAGGGAGAGGTCACATCCTCTCAGACTAAGATGAAGGTTTGGCTTAATGTCCTGCTGACTCTGAGGACTAGTTGCCTCTTGACTTCCCCTCTGGGAAACAGATGATCTGTGCAAGGTTTTCGAAGAAAGTCATTCAGAAAAAGAAGTTCATTGAATCTGATACCTGCTTCAACTGGTTAATATCAAATGCACCACTCAAAGCCATTGTGAATGTGTAAACGTCCCCTAGCAAGAGAAACTAACTTGACAAACAGCACTGCTTCAAATATTAGTTTTGACCAGTTAAGACCACTCTTGACTTTCAAATGTCAGAGCAGAGGGATGGCTTCTGCACCCTTTGCTGTGTTTTCTGTTTAACAAAACACTGATAAGGATACATAGCCATAACTGGCCAGCCCTAATACCTGAAATAGAAGTTGGGAAGGATATCCAAAGTGACCATTCTGCTTCTGTCTCCATATACTAAGCTCAATGAAAGTTGCCAATATATTGGAATATTCGATCAAAGCATGAAAAGTAACTAACTAAACATGACTGTAGAAGTGTGTCCACAACATTGATAGAATTAAAAAGCAAGGGAATCCGTTTAAATATTAAAGTAAGAAGGATTAAACTTACTCGTACACAATTTTATCACTTGATCTAAAGAATCACTTAAGTCCTAAGTTGAAGAAATCATAAATTGTGTATTTCTGTTATACAATACTATTGTTGATTTTCCCCAGTTATTTATATTATTGACCTATCTCAAGGAAAGTATTAAGCAGAATCTTCAAACATAGACTCAAAAGTTATATTTGCCTTTTCAAAACTGCAAGGGAAAAAAATACTTTTTTTTTTCAAACTTTATCTGCTTAGGAGTCAGTCTACAAGTCCTAGCAAAGGAGATTCTTGGACAGATTTTTTTCATTAAGAAATTCACATCTGGAGCCAGCCTTGTGCAAAGGGTGCCAGATGCTCCACCTTAGATGGAGCTCCCTGCTAATGACCTACAAAATCAGCAGAAGATGGCTCAGTGCATGGGACCCTACATCCATGTGGGACACCCAAATGAAGCTCCTGACTCCTGAGTTCAGCTTGGCCCAGCCCTGGCTGTTGAAGGCATTAAGGGAATGGGCTACGGAATTGAAGATTTCTTTCTGTATGTTTGTGTCTTTCATTCTGTCTTTGCTGCTCTCTGTGTGATTCTCTTTCAAATAATAAACAATACATTGGTAAAAAAAAAAAATCACATCTGACTAATGCTCTGCTCTGTTTTGCCAGCAACAATTGCTTTGGGAAGAATCTATAATTGCTGATGGACAGAAGCAGAGAAATGAGCCAAGATATAGCTATATAGCACATACATGAGGAATACAAGTTAAAAAAAAAAAACAGCCACAGAAACAGAATCAGCAACAGGAAAATAGGCCGTTCCGGAGTCTAGCACAAAACTCACTCCCTGACACCCTTGGGCAAGTTTTTAAATCACTCCAGCCACCTTGCATAATGAACTTGCTCCTCAATGCAGGTCAAACTAACGCTGATTGTCAGAACATCAAGGAATTAACTGCCCAAAAGAAAACTCTTCATGGCCCAGTTTCGAAGAATATAACTAATTAAGACTCCAGAAAAGGAATTAACTGAACTCTTTAATAATAGTTAGAAAAAAACACATTTGCATATTGAAAAGCAGAGTCCCATTAATGTCATTGCTATGTTTGGAAATAATGTTTTTCTAACCAATAAAGAAATAAAATCTTAAAACATACACACACACACACACACACACACACAGAGCCAGAGAAGAGAAATGATCTTATATTTGTATCTCTTGAATTTTTCATTGAATGAAAGTATAATTAGGCTTAACTTTAACAGGGTTGGCGTTTGCAGTTGATTAACTACACAGCAGAAGCTGTAACATTTAATCACATGTAAAATCATACTACACATAAAAAGAAAGCACTTGCTGTCAAATAATTCATTTGCAATTGGAATCACTGGACCCTTTCTGCTGATATTGGATTGCTCTGACATGTTCTGATATATTCTGATATGTTCTGATTTGAAGGTCTTAGTTGTTGTGGATCTTTCCATATCCTGAAATTAGTTGTCCTTCAAACAATATCTGTAAGCAAGAACTGCTAAGGTTGATAGTACACTCTTTTTAGCATGCCAGATTTACACATGTTCGCCTCCTTACTGGCTTTAAAAATTATTTTGCTTTATATATTTTTTCTTTTGGATTTCATTAATACATTATAAATGAAAATGTAAGTTTCACAGTAGGCTGAAAGATGAGTATTAGCTTGTTATTAATGAATCAAAAATATCCTAAATACTTATATTTTTAGAGGATTTGCTTTAATATGATACTGAAATCTGTGACTTTGTTTGCTCTCTGGTCAAGTCACATAAGGGTTTAGAGAATGTGAAATCATTTTACAACACACTATTAGGCTTTGGCCCAGCACAACAGCTGACAGTTTATAAGAAACAACATAGAAACTTGTTTCACTAGTCTTAGTATTTTGTTGTGACCTTTGGCAAAACATAGAAGTTTGTCTTGGTGATTACAATCATATGCTCTTGAATCAGACATTTTAACTTAAATCCCTTGTATTCACTGTTACATTTTAAGTTTGTAATATTTATCTTTAAAATGCCAAATGCACTCCTATATTTTTAAATATACACTGTTTTAACAACTTACATCATAAACATTTGTTACTGCTAGCTTCTTTTCTCAGTAGAAAGAAATGATTTACAAGTCAAAAATTGAGTAACAAGGCACAGGAGAGCATCCTGGAAGGGCAGGAATTGTGGTAGAGCATGTTACGTCATTGTTTGAGGTGCACACATTCCATATAATTACCTGGGATTAAGTTCTACCTCTGTTTCCAATTTGACTTCCTGCTAATATGCGTGGGAAGTAATAGATGGTAGCCCAAGTACTGGCTCCTTGCCACCCATACTGGAAGTCTGTATGGAGCTCCTGGCTCCACTTTTGTCCTGGTTTAGCACCAGATACTGTCCCTATCTAGGAAATAAAGCAGCAGATGAAAGACCTGTCTCTGGTCTCTCCCTCTGTCTGTCTGTCACTCTGCATTTCACATAGAAAAGACAGAAATCTAAAAATAAAATCTAGAAAAATTCATGCTAAGCAAAAACTGTATGATTTCCAAAAAAAACTTATAGCTTCCATAAATTCATTTTTCAATTCTGTTATGAACTTATTGAAGTACTTCATATTTTAGGACAAGGTGACTCATTTTATATTTTATTTTAATACTGATTTCTAGCTTTGGGGGAAAGATGTAATTCTGACAAAAGCTGTAAACATTTCACCTTCCATTTTCTCTTGGAAAGAGAATGAGATGTAAAAAAAGAAAACAAGTGGACAATAATGAAAAAAATTTTTCACAACAGCTTACTGCCTGCTTAAATACGGATAAAATCTATATAACTCTAATCCTCAATTTCAATCATAATAATTGGAGAAAATAACAACATATTCCTAGGGTTTCTTGGGTTTTAAGATGAAGCCCAAGATCCTGGCACAATAGCCTAGTGGCTAAAGTTCTTGCCTTGCACCCACCAAGATCCTTTATGGGCTCTGGTTCTAATCCCAACTGTTCCACTTCCCAAACAGTTGCAGGTTTAATTTTATTTTGTTTTATTTATTTGTCTTATTTATTTATTTAGTGTTTATTTGAAAAAGAGTTATAGAAAGGAAGAGACCAAAAGAAGTACTTCCATCCATTGGTTCACTTCTCAAATGGCCACAATGACCAGGACTGGGCAGCATCAGAATCATCCTGGAGCTTCTACTGAGTCTCTCATCTGGAGCAAGGGGCCCAAAGACTTGGGCTACAATCCACTGTTTTCTCAGGCACATTATCTTGGAGCTGGATCAGATGCAGAGCAGGTTAACCATTTGTTGAAACAGTGTACATGTGGGATACTGTCACCAAAATTGGCAGCTTAAACTGCTCCACTCCATTGCTGGCCCTAGCGCTATGTGTGTATATATACACACACGCACATAAGTACGTATTAGAATAAAAGAAACAGGGCCTGGCACAATGGTCTAACAGCTAAAGTCCTCACCTTGAATGTACCGGGATCCCATATGCCCACCAGTTCTAATCCCTGCAGCCCTGCTTCTCATATAGCTCCCTGCTTGTGGCTCAACAAAGCAGTTGAGGGTGACCCAAAGCCTTGGGACTCTGAACCCATGTGGGAGACCTAAAAGAAGCTCCTGGCTCCTGGCTTTGGAGCAGCTCAGTACCAGCCATTGTGGCCAGCTGGGGAGTAAGTCAACAGAGGGAAGATCTTCCCTCCATCCTTCTCTCTGTAAGTCTGAGTTTCCAATAAAGATAAAATAAATCTTTAAAAAAAGTGAAAGAGAGAGATGAAGCCCAGTGTAAAATAAAATGCTTAGATTAATTTCTAAAACATAATAATGCATAAATACTGACTATTACTATTTCCATACTTAAATACTGCCCTCTTAGGATTTTGCAGTAGAAATTCTACTTATTTTATTACCATCTATAGAAGTTATTTTCTAATCCAACCTTTGTCCTTTTCACACAAATCCCATGAAATTTTGTATTAATGCTATTAGCCTGATCACGTGGAATATTAGTCAGGTTGATGTGCCTAGTCCTCAAACATATCATATAAATTAAGACAGGTGGGTTATTTTTACAATAGTTTCAGCATCAACACTTCAGATGTTTATCAAGACAAGCAGATTTATTGCTCTTAAAAGGACCACAGAGTCCTTTTAAGCTGTGAAACAGTCCAACATTTCAAGATTTGATGGTATGGTTCATTTTGTATTAGAGCTGATTCTGAAAAACTTACAGATCGTATATGGCTTTTTTGCAATTCCATGGTCAGGGATATAATGTTGGTGGCTGGAAATTAGAAAATGAGCAAATACTATTGGGGCTTCTTCTTTGCTTGTTTCAGAGGCAGTTAAATATTTACTAGCACACTTTATTAATAAGTTCTCTCATGAGCTTCTCTGCAATGCAAGAAAATGAAGATGGATACATATGCTTATACATCCTTTCAACAAGCATTAAAATAATTCAAAGCATTATGGCAGTACTATTTTTGGGAAAGGTGAATAAGGAAGTCCTCTCTAAAAATAATATATTGGAGGGAGGAAGCCAGCATGTGGCTACAAGAAAAACAGCACATGCAAAGGCTTCTAGGAAGTCCATTTCAGAACCAACAGACCAGTGTGGTTGGAGTACAGAAAATGAGTTGGAGACAGGTCAGAGAGGAAGCCAAAAAGATGGTCAACATCTAGGTGGTATATGGTCCTGTAACCAGGGTAAAGAAATAAATGTGTACTTTGGCACTTGCACTCCATGGCAGACCATGGGTTCTGAGTCTGGCAGTTCAATTGGGAAGATCCAAAAAAAACCTTGTCTGAGGTGATCCCAGACCAGATTCTTGTATGTACTTGCAAATATAGGACCTGGTACAGAGCCGAGCCTCCTCAGAGGCTGAGACGGAGCAGCGGAGAGCATAACCAGCTGAACATGGAGAAGATGGCAGTCTATCAGAACCTGCAGAGGATACCTGGCATCACAAGAGGACAGAAGAAATCAATCAACTTCCCCAGCCATACGTTGGCAGTGAAAAACTGGGCAAATGGAGACTCTAAGTTGGACTATGTCAATCAGTGGATTCTGCAGTGACCTCATCGTGCTTGGAATGGCAAGATTGGCAGCAATTCATAACTGTTGTACTATCAAAACCACTTGAGCAGGACCCTTGGAGCATGCCCCACCCACATCACGAAACTGGGGTGGGTGGGAGACCAGGTGGGGTTTCTCGTTTTATCTCTTCCTTTACCCCAGATACAGGAAAAAAAAACAATGTGGAAATAATAGTCATGCCCACTTTCCTGAAGCCCATGAACCTTTGTGCCCTAATTAACTATGTGTAAATATTGTCAAAAATAAAGGAAAAATGAAAAAAAGAAAGAAATGTGTACTTCAAGTGGGATGAAATCTATTTGACAGTGTTGAAAAGGGAAGTCATATTACATAAATTTACAATTTTGACAGGTCACGAAAAACTTCCTTTTAAAAAAAAAATCTAGATTTAGGAATTAAACAATGACTAGAATGTAAGTATAATTTGCTTATCAAAAAACACTGGTGAGAGAGACAGAGCAGCGTTGGAAGGGATGAAATGCCCAGAATTCCTGTACCTGTGTGTCTAGCATCCGATTGCTGCATCTAAATAGGCAACTAGATATGTAGATATATTTTATTTATGTGCGTGGGCCTACCTTGGCCAGAGAACTACACTGTGGTGATAATATAAACTAAAAAGATATTTCAAATTGGTACAAGGTACAAGATTTGTATGTATGTATTTAGGACAATTGCCTACAGTGACCTTATCAGAGAAGGAAAGAGATTTGAAGCAATAGGTTTAGAAACACTGTGGCTAGGAGGCCATTCAATCAGCACAGTATTGTATCAGGCATGTCCCTGATTAAGAGCAGAGAAAGTATTGAGGCCTGAAGTGCAGAATGCGTTACCTGATCCTCCTAATCCTACTTTCTTCTAGGTTTCATCATTTATTTCTTCAATTTATCTGAACTTTGTTTACAAAATTCTCATTAGGGACCACTTTATCAATTCAGCGTATAGTATTGTCTAGTGCAGAAAAAAAAAGGTATTAGTGCTTTTTCTTTGATCAGATCATTAAGCACTTTTTGATTCTGTGATAATTAAGTGACTTATTGACTGTCATAAATTGCCTAATCTTTGCCAGATACTTCCAGGAATGTTCTCAGTATTTGTTTCAATTTGTAGTATTTGGCTAGGATGATCAGCTCCAAAGTTATTGTCAATAGTTATGTATCCTATTCAAACACAGTATCTAATAATTTCAGTTTCAAGATTTTATATGACAAAATAAACCAGAGTCTGGCACTTACCTTCTCACCCCAGTTTTCACCACTGTGGGATTGGAAAAGCAAACAAAAACATACAAAGGGAGTGACTGGCACTGATTTCAAAGCCTGTAGCTCTGATTATTTTGAGGTGAAGCTTGAAAACCAGATCCTTCACTTGCTTATATCCCCGAATCTCTCAGAGTGTAAACAAACCTGAAACATTAACTTGGTTGACTTTCTAAGAGGTTGTTGCCTTGGCTGTCCTTTTCCATATCAGTGAAACTTAAAGTGTGAGGATAATTTCTTAGAGGCTAATGCCTTTTTTTTTCATTTTGTTCTTCATTCTTGCTACTAAATTCAGATATTGTATTGCCTTTTATGATTGTTTTAAAACATCAATTAAGACCCTTGATATAGAAGATGTTACCTGAAAGTCTTATGCCTTATAAGAGTGCCAAAGGTTTGAGTTGCAGTTCCTCCCTCAACTTAAGCATTTCACTAATGCAAATCCTGGGGACTTGTGGGGTGGGGGGGTTGGGAAACAAGTGATGGCTACAGTACTTTGGCCCTGTCATCCACGCGGGAGGTCAGGACTGAGCTCCTGATCCTGATGCGGGCCTTATCCAGATACGTTTGTTGCAGACATTTCAAGAGTGAATCAGCAGGTAAGAGATCCGTACCTGTGTACCTCTTGGTGTATATCTCTGCCTTTCAAAATAATAACTAAGAAAAATTATAAAATATAATAGTACAGCTGTTTTATTGCTAAGCACGAACATAATTACAGAAATTGTTACACAAAGTTACTATTGATAATCCTTAATGTCTTCAATGCAATTATTCCAGATATCAACAGTCTGAAACAATAAATACTACCAGTAATACCATTTTATAGATAATATGACACAGGCACAAAATTAAACTCATTACAGACTATGTATATCATACATTATGAAGTTTTAATCTGAATCCAGGGAATATGACTATAAAACTTATTTCTTTGCCATTAGCATGCACTGCTTATTCTATGCCATATTGTGATATACATAAGAAATAAACAAAATCAGCTAAGTGTCATCTTTGACAGAGATCACACATAATAAATATTAATTAGTAAAGCCATACTTTTCCATGTTTTTAGTCTATACACTGATACCCCAGAGCTTGGGCAACATATTGTTTTCTGACCTCTGAATCAGTTAAAATGCCATATTTTGCCACTGAAACAACTCTTCTTGACTTTCATTAGTGCCAAAGAAGCGGACTCATTCCAACACGTATGCTGAAGCGGAATCCCGTCAGTCCGCTAAAATATCCTTTGTCATTCTAAACTCCTGTTATCATTCTTAAGCTAGAAAAATAGAAAAATCAACTCAGGATAACCTGAAAATGGCTTGGTACTTAAAAAGTTAGATCCCCTTGATAGGAGATGGCCTTACAGAGAGATATTGGTGTCTTACTGAGCATAAATAGTTTTCCAGAACACTGAGTCAGAAGAGACCAGTATGCGACAATGACAGATCAGGAACAAAACAAAACCACTCTATAATCATGTTTGATATTTGAAACACAGTAACAGTTCAAACCACATATGCATAAAACTCTTCAACCTACTATAAGTGATGGTGGTTGCCTTACCTATATTGCCCTTTGAAATATCACTGTTCCACCAGCTATTTCGATAAGCTTTATTTTCAAACCAATCATGAAATTAACCTCATATCTTAATGGTAATGTAGTCCAAACCAAAAGGTTGCTTTAGTGAACCCTTACCAAAGTCTTCAAAACAGTTAAAATTCTATATGTATTTTGTAACATTCTCTTAATGATAAATCCCTGGGTGCTCTAGGTTGTACTTTATCTCTTATTGTGATAAGTTAATCATCTCAAGTAGCGTGCATTGTATGAGTTTCTCCTGACTTTCAAATAGAGGGCAAAATAAGCTTTAATATATGCTCATAGCCATAAAATTCCACCTAGATCAGTGTCTAGAACACTTACTATTTGCTTGGAAGTTAAAGCATTTTACAGAGATACACACCTTGAAGTATAAGATGCCACATTCTGAGACATATCCTATGGTCACACACTTTCTTACAATGAATTATTCAGCAATAATTAACACCATTTTTGGCCTGCCCAGATTATTTTTCTCACTTTCCTTTAAAAGGTTAAGCCTGTAACAGTTGAGGGAAGGCTGAACTTTCTTATCTTCTTTTGTCCTTCCCATGTAACCGAAGCCTCCTATTATATAAAGAAGATTCACTGAAACTAGCTTCCAGTTGAGTTAAGCTTGTTATAGCTCTACCTTGTCCTGTATTTCCATTTTCACATACCAAATAATCCCCTCTAAATCTTACATGAACATGACCCAAACTGAAAACAATCCATTAGGATTACCTCTGGTGACTGTAAAACATGTTGGTCAAAATCTCTTGGAGGCAAAGGTTGGCTTTAAAATGTATGAAGTTAATCATAGCAACTATTTTTCCTACTTAATTTGAATGTTTATCTACTTTCATAGAAACTACCCTGGATTTCATTATAGGATGTTTTCCTAGACTCAGCCACTGCTACTACGTAACACAAAATTTACTCTGTGCTATGTTACATAAATCTCAAATTTTCAAAGTTCTAAAACTCTTCTGTTTTCTATTTACAGATCTATGGTTTTTCGTTTGCTTGGTTGTTTTAAATGGGGGCGGGGTGTGAATGGAGGTGGGGAAGAAGAGTAAACAAATCAGCAGGATGCCTGGAGGCCATCATGGGTAGAGCCAGGAAAGTGAGCCTTCAAAATTCATATAAAGTAAGCCTGTACAAGCATTGTTGGTGGCATAAAGAAGAGAGAGAACAATATACATGTACAGCAACATGATTAAAAGCTGATATGAAGTTTATAACTGGAATGAATATATAACTGACCTAAAATTAACTGTAGAAAAAACAAGACACTCTTAAGCAATATGCTTCATTTTCTTCTGTAAGCTATGTATCTTATGTCTCCTCATACTGATTTTTCTTCATGTTTGTGAACAAACGCCTTACAACTTTATCCTAGACCTATTTCCAACATGGAATTAGCTGGACCTCATGTGGTTCTATATTTAGGTTTCTGTGTTTCTGGGAACAGGAAGAGTGCCTGAACATCAGTGAGACCCTAACTTCCACTTGCTCAAGACGTGACTATGATCGCCAATCACCCTCCCTTCTTGGTGCATTTAGTTGACAAGTGATGCTTTCTGGAATTTTACTTATGTTACTTATTACCAAATTAACTATTTACTACCTTTCAAATTACAACAGAAGTAATTTACCACCTTTCAAATTACAACACAAGTAAATTAGCAGCATTAGTCTCCACAAAAATTGCATGACTCCATGAAGGTCCATACATTTCACAAATAGCTCTTTGCTAACATTTTAATGTAGGTTATTGACCAATTATTATTTATATAACAATTTCACTCATAGATATTATTCATACCTCCAAATGAAATTAGATGTTACATGATATGGAAATTCAGTCAATTGATAACCATCTTAGCTAGATCTGTAAGCTTCTAAAAAATAAGCTAAGTTTCCTTAGGAGACTTTTTTGGTATAAGAAAAATTCATGTCACAGAATATTGGATTCAAGGAGAAAAATAAAAGAATAAAAGCTTATATCTTATACACTAAAATATGTCTTCTAGACAAAATGAAAAAGACACACAAGCAAACTTCTAAATCTTATAAAACAGTAAATATTCAGCTTCACATAGCCTAATACTTATCGTTACTAGTAAATTCTAACTGGGTTAGAAAGTTAGAAATTCTATGGCATATTAACAATCTATCCAGCCAATTGATATTCAGTTCTTCAGGGCTTTCAGTTAGCTTAGATATATTTCAATTTTTCATACTCAAATTTTATTCTGAGAAAAAAATCTCATTAATTTAGCCTTTGTTTCAAGCTATCGATATACACAACTTTGGGTTATTCAACTACTCTCAGCAAGAGAATCGTTACATTAAATTCTGAAAGTTACCCCAAATTTTTGAGGGCTGGTATTGTGTAACAACCAAGTAAACAAGTTAACAAATTTGTTAATACTGTCATCTCATTTTCGAATGCTGGTTCAAGTTCTGGTTGCTCTAATTCTGATCCAGCTTCCTATTAATGTGACTGAATAATGGAAGTAGAAAATGAACCAAAGAAATTCATCTCCTGTCATCCAGAGGGGAAACCAGGATGGAGTTCCTAGAGTACCTCTGGTTGCAGCAGCCATTTGGGAGTGAACTAGCTGAGGGAAGATCTCTCTTATCTCCCTCTCTGGTTCGCTTTCTGTGAATAACAGTGTAATCCTACTTGAGAGCTCCTAAGCATAAACTCAGACTTAGTTCAGTGGGTCTTACCATAAATAATAATGGTACCATTAGGTTGATTCTAAGAACTAATAGATTACCTCTCATGAATCAAGGACAAAAAATGAATTAAAACTGGTATTCTACAAAAGCAGGATTAAATATATGCTTAAAAATAATTACTATGCAGATTTTTTTTTGCATTTTACAATATCCATTTTGATACCTGCAATCAGAGACTATGCTAATTGAATGCATTTTGTATGATTGGAAATACTGCCATTCTCTTTGTCATCTTATTTCTCTCAGTTCATTAACCATGTGGTTGCCAGCGTTATTTAACTGAGTTCTGACGTCAGTTCACACATCAAAGTTTCTGTCATGTCAGCAGAACTAAACTATGCCAGGGGATTAAAACGAACCCTCTAGTGGCTCAAATAGTTGGGTCTCTGTCACACATGTGAGAGACCTGGATATGAATTCCAGGCATTGAGCTTCAGCTTGCCCCAAATATCTGGTATGGGCATTTGGGGAGTTACCTAGCAGACAGAAGACGTCTCTGTATCTGTCTTTCACGTCTATCTCTCTGTCTCTCAGTCTTTCAATAAACAAGCAAGTGAGGTGTTTGATTAAGCAGCCAATACCTCTGATGCTCTTTGTGATGCTATCGATTCTGGATGGACTATAACTAAAATATTTACAGCAGTTTTAATGATAATTGCATAAACTGACATTAATATCTTAAAACATACCAGGTATGTTAGTAAAAACTATATACAATTTATCTACATTTTGGAAAAGATTTTCTTGTAATGTAGAATGACATGCAGAGAAGGGGAACTCTTTCATTTGCTGGTTCATTCCCCAAATGGGCTGCAACATCCAGATCAAAGCCCCCCAAAATAACACACACATACACACACACACACACACCCAGCTTCATTTAGGTCTTCCATATGGATGGCAAGGGTCCAAGCATTTGGATCACCATCCACTGCTTTCCAGTCAAATTAGCAAGAAACTACTGTGAAAGCAACTAGAACTGTACCCATTGCTTGGATATGGAGTCTCAGAATCACAACCACCATATTAACCCACCGAACCACGATGCCAGCCCCTGCAAAGCTCTCCTTCCTTCCTTCCTTCTTTCCTTCCTTCCTTCTTTCCTTCCATCAGGCATGTTGTTTCAGAATCATTTTTAGTTGTGGTACAATTTCTGTAAGAAACGTATTATTCCACATTTGACTTCCTCTCTCACAATCACTGCAGTACCTTTAGCTCCTAAGAGACAGTGCCGGGGCAAGTGAGAGCTGAATGGGCACTGGGCAAATCTGTGCCTGGCACAGGAAAACTAACTAACCACGGGGAAATGAGATCCTGCCTAAAGACAGGACCCGGTGCAGTTGCTTAGCGGCTAAAGTGCTCGCTTTGAATGCGCCAGGATTCCAAATGGTCTCAGGTTTATTCCCTGGCAGCCCCACTTCCCATCCAGCTCCCTGCTTGTGGCCTGAGAAAGCACTAGAGGATGGCAGAAAGCCTTGGAACCCTGTGCCCACGTGGGAGACCCGGAAGAAGCTCTTGGCTTTGGGCACCTCGCTTCAGATAGGTGCAGCTCCAGGCCAAGACTGCTTGGGGAGTAAACCACCAAAAAGGATATCCTTCTCTCTGTATATCTAACTTTCCAATGAAAATAAATACGCAAAAGAGCATCATGTGCAAACTGCCGGGAGGAGAACAAGATGCTCCATCAACTTCTCAGAGTTTTCTAAGTGCTCAGAGAGGTGGAAGACCATGCCTGCTAAGCAGGGAAATTTTGAAGTCATGGCAAAGGCGGGCAAGCCTCGTTATGAAAGAGAAGTGAAAACCTAAATCCCTTCTAAGGGGGAGAGAAAAAGATGTTCAAGGATCCTATTGCACCCAAGAGGCCTCCTTGGGCCTTTTTCTTGCTCTGTTCTGACTACTGTTCAAAAAATCAAAGGGGACCATCCTGGCATCTCCATTGGTGATGCTACAAAGAAACTGGGAGCGATGACGAATAACACTGCCCCCAATGACAAGCAACCTTGCGAGAAGAAGGCCGCCAAGCCGAAGAAGTACGAAAAGGATATTGCCACATACCGTGCTAAAAGAATACCTGATGCAGCCCAAACGGAATTGTCAAGGCAGAAAGAGCAAGAAAAAGGAAGAGGAGGAAGATGAGGAGGATGAAGAAGATGATGATGAAAAATTTGATTCTAGCACAGTTTTTTTTTTGTCTTGTCTATAAAGCATTTAACCACCCTGTACACAAATCACTCCTTTTAAAGAAAAAACTGAAATGTAAGGCTGTGTAGGATTTGTTTTTAAACTGCATAGTCTTTTTTCGCATAGTTAGCACACTACCGAATGTGTCTTTAGAAAGCCCTGTCCTGGTGGTATTTTCAATAGCCACTAAGCTTGCCTGGTACAGTTTGGGGTTTATAAATTGGAATGGAAATTTAAAGCAGGTTATTGTTGGTACACAGCACAATTTAGTTCTGTATGGGGATGGTAGTTTTTCATCCTCAGTTGTCTCTGATGCAGCTTATACAAAATAATTCTTGTTCTGTTAACTGAATATCACTGAGTGATTGAAAAAAAGTTGCAGCTGTTTTGGTGACATTCTGAATGATTCTAAGTAAATACAATTTTTGTTAGTAAAGGATGCACTATTTCAATCATTTTAAGTGTAACAAATCACATATATTGGAGGAGGTATGTTACCTACTGTCCATTTCCACAACTCATCTCAACTTGAAAAGTCTAAATTTCAAACAATAGTGCTCCATTTTTTTTCTTCCCCAGATATGCACAATGTCTATTCAATTTTCTGTTTCTACAATTGCAACTACTTTAACTATCTAATTTAAGTCGAATCACCCATTATTTCTCACTTTGTGACAGGCTTATTTACGGGATAATTTCAGATGTCCTCTAGGTTCAACCACATTGTAGCTTATGTCAGAATCTCATTCCATTTTAAGGCTGAATTATGTTTCATTGTATCTGCACACTACATTTGCTTATCCATTCATCAGCCCATACAAATTTGGGTTGCTACTTTGTTTTAGTTATTGTGAAAATGCTGCTATGAACGTGGGCACACAAATGTCAGTTAAAGCCATGGCTTTCAATTTGTCAAGCTTAAAGCCAGGAGTATAATTTCTGGGTCATATGAGAGTTTTTAGTGTACTGCAGAACAACCAATGATTTGGATTTTCCATTCCCATAAACAGTATACAAGGATTCCAATTTGTCATATCCTTGTACTATTTTCTGTTTTGCTTCTTTTTTAATAATAGAAGCAATCCTAATAGGTGGCATGAGGTATAATATTAGAGTTAAGAGCTGTCTTTATTGATCAGTGATGTTGAGGAATTTTTATATGCTTACTGGCCATTTATTAATCTTCTTTGGCAGGATGTCTATTCAAGTTCTTCACTCATTTTTTCAATAACATTGATGCCTGTTTTGTTGGCTTTCAGGTTTTCTCAGCATATTTGGAATATTAATCATTCACTGACTTTATATGATTTTAAATCTTCTATAAAGCCATTACTACTACAGCATACTCCTTCTATATTACTTTGTTCAGGGACTTTATCATGAGTAAATGTCTTCTTGAAATAGGCAAAGTTATGAGTAGACATTTCTCAAAAGAAGAAACATAAACATCTAGAAATTTTATGTAAAAACCGCTCAATATACTTAGTAATCAGATTTGAAATCCCAAACCACAATTCAGTATCATCTCATTCCAGTTAGAGTAGCTGTTACCAAAAAGACAAGAAATAACAAATGCTGATATGGATGTGTAGAAAAAAGAGCTTCTATACACTATGGGAAGGCATTTTAGTTTTTTAAAAATTATTTATATGCAGTGACAAGCTTCACCTATATTGCAGACTTAGGAACTTGGTGATGCTCGCAATCCTATCTTCCTTACTGCCCCTATTTTTCACCCATGCTCGCCTTTCTTATATCTGTCTTTTCCTAGTCTTTACAACATCATGCTGTCACTTCACTTTGCAATCATAGGTGTAACACTGCATTAGGTAAAGATAGCAACATACGGTGAGATGAAAACATTAATGATAACTAGGAACACAGAAAAAACAAACAAAAAAAAAACAACAAAAAACCCAAACCTACTGCTCCTCAGGAGTATAGACAAAGACTGTACACAATAATATAATCCCAGAAGGTCAGTCTCACATCTATAGATTATATTTTTGGTTCTTTGTGAATTAATTATTAAAGATCAGGGGAATCATATGATATTTGTCTTTGGGGCTAGTTTATTTCACTTAGCTTAATGATTTCCAGTTATTCCACTTTGTTGCAAAAGATAGGATTTAGGATTTCATTTTTTATGGCCCAGTAGGCCATAAAATGTAGCATATATATGCATCACATTTTGCTTATCCTGCTCTCCACTGATAGGCCTCCAGGTTGATTAAAGTCTTAGCTACTCTCAGCTGAGGGTAATTAAGACATCTGAAATGTCTCTCCATAGGCTAACTTCATGCGAAATTCATAGGATGGCTGCATGATAGAGTAGATTTATCCCATCTCCAACTCTGATGCCAACATCCCATATAGGCACTGATTCAAATTTTGGCTGCTGCATTTGTGATCCAACTCCCTGCTAATGCAGCTAGGAAGGCAGTAATCTTATTGACTCTACAATCCTTGGTATTACTGTTAAATCAAACCCAAATATAACACATGAAATTCCTTCCTTCTATATGCCTGAGAAATTTAGTTCTGTGATGTGAACAAGCAAGGTAAATGAAGATTTTTGCCTGATTTATTTAGTAATCTTTAGTAGATACATTCCTTTGCATTACTCTGTGAATAATTAAAAGGTGTTCTAAGGAGGAAAGAAGTAAATGTATCATTTATCTCAATTTCTAACAATAAAAATTGGACCATGAAGAGTATAAGAATATAGGAACAATATATATTTTTAATATTCAGTTAACTTTTAGAAAATCGTCTTTGGTATATGTAAAATGACATATAATACTGATTTGGTTTAACTTGAAGTGTTGCAAGAAACAAAATATTTTTTAAAAAAATGAAAATGATTCAAGCAAGCATGAGCAGAGTGGAGACTGTTTCCTAAAACAATGGGCATTTATGGATTTTAACTATTGGCCTCTCATATAAAAAAAACTACCAAATTGTTACACTTTCGTTGATCTTTAGCACTGTTATATAGAGGTAGTTTTCCAATGTATTTTAAAATATAAACAGAAACTAATTTCCAATACATTTCTCAATATGTGCTACAAAGATCATATACATAAGTCCAAATCTGCAAATCATAGTGTCCATGTTTGAGACATAAACAATTTATGTTTCACAACTTTTCATGCTACGATCATCTTAGTGGATCATTCTACTAACACACATAGAAAAAAAGTTTGCGCAACATTTGCTGAATTTTTAATGACAAATCAAGCTTGTACTCTTACTTTCTTTTTAAAAAATATTTATTTATATTATTGCAAAATCAGACATACAGAGAGGAGGAGAGACAGAGAGGACGATCCCCAAGTGACCACAATGGCTGGAGCTGCGCCAATCCGAAGCCAGGATCCTGGAGCCAGGAGCCTCTTCTAGGTCTCCCACATGGGTGCAGAGTCCCAAGGCTTTGGGTCACCCTCAACTGCTTTCCCGGGCCACAAGCAGGGAGCTAGATGAGAAGCAGGGCTGCAGGGATTAGAACTGGTGGGCATATGGGATCCCGGTACATTCAAGGTGAGGACTTTAGCCGTTAGACCATTGTGCCAGGCCCTGTTTCTTTTATTCTAATATGTATATATGTGCATGTTTGTATATATACACACATAGTGCTAGGGCCAGCAATGGAGTGGAGCAGTTTAAGCTGCCAATTTTGGTGACAGTATCCCACATGTACACTGTTTCAACAAATGGTTGACCTGCTCTGCATCTGATCCAGCTTCAAGATAATGTGCCAGAGGAAACAGTGGATTGTAGCCCAAGTCTTTGGGCTCCTTGCTCCAGATGAGAGACCCAGTAGAAGCTCCAGGATGATTCTGAAGCTGCCCAGTCCTGGTCATTGTGGTCATTTGAGAAGTGAACCAATGGATGGAAGTACTTCTTTTGGTCTCTTCCTTTCTATAACTTTCCTCTTCAAATAAACACTAAATAAATAAATAAATAAAATATGCAACTATCACTGACCCTCAATGTCTTTGGAGGACTGGTTGATGAAATCCCAAACACCAAAATACTGAAAGTCCAAATTCCTTACATTAAACGATGCAGTATTTGTGTACTCCATTCTCACATCCTCCTATGGACTGTAACTCATTCCAAGATTACTTCTTGTATCTAATGCAAAATAAATACTATGTAAGTATTTTGTTGTATTGTGTAGGGAATAGTACCAAGAAAAAAAAGACTGAATAAGTTAACTAATTTTTTAAAAATATTCTTGTAACATAGTTGAAGCCATAGAGGTAGAACTTAGGGATAGTGAAGTGAAGGTTAATTGTAATCTACTACAGAAATTATCTACTTAGTATTTAAAAGAAACTTTCAATGTCAAGACAGTTGAATAAATGACTACATTAGTTCTGTCCCATCAATTCAAATTACTCATCCTGGTCAGTTTTAAATGATCAATAAACACCCATTCTAAAAATGCCAAATATTATGGTATATTTTTGTTTTAGAAAATCTAATATTTGTTCACATTACATAATCTGATATAAAAAGAAGCAATATCCACCTTCCATCACCATATGGCAACAAATAAGAAAATGGCAACAGAATACAAGTCTACATGGGAAAGTCATATCTGATAATAGATGATTTCAGTTCGATTTTTTTTAATGGCAGTAACTCTTGTATTTCCACCTTTCACAGAAGTACATTCCTAAGGGTTGTGGGTACATTTTATTACAAAGATACATTAAAAAGGCTTACTGCATTCCAAATGAGATTTAGAATGCTCTGTTACAAACACTCCACAGGATCTTCAAAAATACAAATGAGTTCTTGTGGAAATTGAATTATACATTCCTTAGTGAAACAGATAACATGCTTTCTGAAAGTTCTCCTGTATTAGTGAAAACTAAAGTCATATCCATAGGCAAGTTGAATACATTGGATATAACTATGATTTATTTCGTCATTCCCCTGGTTCTTTTAATAAAATGTTCTTCTGTGCCAGATGTAACTCACAATTTTTGCAGAATTTTCTACCATTGCAGGCATTAAGGCTTCACTTGTTGATTTTTTTTTTAAATTAATTCAGCTCAGATTTTAGTTCTGCTAACAATTAAACACCTGTACTACATAACTTTCTGCTGATCCATTGTGAAGATTTCCAGATTTTGCCATGCACCTCCCATTAAAGTTAATGGTGCTACACTCTAATTTCCCAAGTGCAGAGATGAAACTTGTCCCCTTGTGCTTAATAACCCTTAAAATTTCCTCCTTGCCACGAAATGCTAATAATCAGATTATGCCACCTGCTATTAGCCCATCTTTATAAAAAGAGGGTGAAAGAAACAGAACATACAGTAGGCAACTGTTTCCCTCTTGTAGTGAATTTGAATCATATTGAAATTTTGAATAAAAAAGGGAAAGCATATGCCTCTGTTGAGGCTAAATTAATACACTGAAATCAATTTCTTATATACTTTTAAGCAAATGAAGTTAGCTTGTTTCAACTTTTAAGCCAACAACAGTGAGAAAATTAGAAGTTAAAGCCCATGCAAATGATGATATCCTTAACAGCCAAAACATGCCATGTGCCTTATAAAAAAAATATTTTCCTCATCAAACACTTTCTATGACAGTTTAATATTTGGAGATAAATACATCTTTTTCTGGAGTTTTATAGAAAAGAAAGAAAAAATGACTTTTTTGTTATTACTTTAAGTGTTACCACTTTGAGACAATTTTGCTACAATTCTCAATGAGGAAATAATTTGAATAGGGAAATTTCATTAAAAAGCATGATTTTACTACTCCTAGCTTAAATTACAGTATCTTCTCTACCTTTTCATGATTTATTTGTGTGGGCCACTTTGTGACCAATCCCTCATGTGACCCTCGCCCTATAGGCCCTGTAATCTTTATACACTGCAATATCAGAAATTGGTCTAAAAGCTCAACTCTTCACAGCTCTCACACATTTCTGCTAACTGAAAGAACTCTCTCAAAAATGCAAACAAGATTGCCTTTGCTATACTGCTTTCCTCTATCAAAATCTTGTGAATCTGTAGCTCTCAGTGGGACAAATTTTTCTTGTTGTTTTGGCAGATTTACACATTGTGAAATTCAGAATCACAGGGAGATAGAGATCTTTCATCCATTGGTTCACTCACTCCCTAAATGATCACAATGGCCAGGACTGTGCCAAGCTGAAGCCGGGATTCTCTCACATGGGTGGCAGGGTCCAAACTCCTGGGCCACCTTTGGGTGCTTGTGCCAAGTCATATGCACATAAGTGGATAAATCAGAACCAGAACCTTTATGGAATGTCAGCACTGCAGGTTGCAGTTTCACCCAGCATGCGACAATGCCAGACCCAGAATATCATTCTGACATTTAGCAGGTAGATGACTAGGATCCTGTTTCATGTTATCAGTGCATAGATCTGTCTCCCTAATAAATAATTATGAGAAAAGATGTCTTAAAACTAAATTTAAAACTATGTTAAACAGCCAACACAGAAAAATTTTAAAAACTAGCAAATTAAAATCATATTAACATGTGACTCTACACTTTCTGCAACAGCAAACTTGCAAGTGAATGACACCAAATGTTAAGACGTGGAGCTCCTGCAATCAGCACATTGTGCCTCTGGCAGCATAAGATAAACACTTAGCAAAAACATTGTTCTCTATAAGATCAGACTCTCCCTATCTTATACTTCATAATGTCTAGGAATTCACAAAACAAAGTTATGTAACCACAGAAAAATGCAAAGAGAATGTTCCTTAAATTCTGTTTTTTTTTTTAAAGAAAGTCTCTGAAGAGCAAAATGGGATATTAATTATATTCGCATAACACAATACTACTAAATCACCGAAACTCATCCTCCACTTGTAAGTGCCAGCATCCCACATGGGTGCGAGCTCCTGTTCCAGCTATTGCACTTTCCATCCAGCTGCCTATTAATGGCATAGGAAAGCCTTTGGCCCCATCCACTCACATGGAAGGCCTGGCTCTTAGCTTTAGCCCAGCCCAGTCTGGTCACTGCAGCAATTTGGGGAGTGACCAGCAAATGGAAGATCTCTATCTCTCCCTCTCACTCTGTAATTCTGCATTTCAAATTTAAAAATAAATAAATACTACAAAAAATAAGAATCCAAACACAAAAAGTAAACATTTAGGAACATTGTGTTTCTCTGTTCATTTACCAATGGGCGCTTACATGTTTCCATATTTTAGTTTTTTAAGAACAATGTGACAATAAGCAGATATATCTACTCTGGAGATATATCTACTAAGATTCTGGTCTAATTTTCTGAAGTTTAAAACATACAACATGCTACAGTTCTCTGCATGTTGAAAGAGTCTTGAAGGACTGAACTGGTCCTTAATCATAATCATGGTTGCTTCCTTTCCCTGGCTCTGTTAATGCCAATGCTGTAGATTTGACCATTGAAGTGTCACTTTCACTCTGAGGAAATCACTAAGAAAGAATGGAGAAGAGGCACAGTTTCAGGTTTGAGTCTTGCAAGTTCCAACTCCTTACAGTCTCCTGCATTTTGCTTACTAACTGCTTCCTTAGTTCCCTAGTTCGTCTCTTCCTCAAATCTGAAAGACGCATCAGAAGGAGGCCTGGTGGCATTTCCATCACTGCCTGGAAATTTTCTTAACTTGATCATGCAACTAACCAGGTATAATTTCCTAGTTCCCATGCTACAAAAGGCAACAGTACTGCTGAACCTTTTACCACAATTTAAGGAGGATTTTCTATCTATTTCCAGATCTAACGTCGTAAGTTTTAAGTTTTTATTTTTAAAATAGAAACATCCTATGTTCGCATACTAATTTTTTTAAAGTCTTGTTTTATTTATTTGAAAGGCAGAGTTAGCAATAGGGAAAGACAGCAAAATCTTCAATCTGCTGGTTCAGTCCCCACATGGCTGCTTTAACTCACTATTCCACAGCACTAGACTCTATGTACTCAATTTCGTTAAGCATATTACTGTTTCATCATAAATTACATCAAAATATTCTATAACTTCATTTTATTTTGCATGAAGTTTTTTGAATTAAGAAATGGAAATCATCAGACATTTATGAATTGAGAGTCTGTTTGTGACAGCAAGTCAAGTGTGGGCTAGAGCTTTAGGTAAATGTAAGATCACAGGCCTTAGCATTCATGAATTCTCCCAGATTATCTGCCAGAGCACATATTTGTGGGACATCTCGTACTTGTTATGCCAATCACTTCCCCAATAGCTATGTAGAAGCTACTTGGCCATCCTCAGTTCTAAATTGAGGAATTATGGAAATTATTGCTGCAGAGCAGATACAGATCATTTCACAGCGATTTTTTGAAAAGACAATACTTCAGTATTCTAATCAGCAATGAATTATTTCTCCCATATTTGGCAATGGATTATTCTACATTCTGTTAACAGGGTCATGTGATAACAATTTAAATAATTGCCCAACTGTAATTCTTGTGAACTTACAAAGTAAAAATAAGCAGTTTTGGGAAATGTAATTAATTCTAATGGGTCACTTGGGTCAAAGTCAGAAAATTACTGCTTTAGGTTGGCTAAACAGTGCCCTTGTGATCTAAAACGGTTAATACAAATCCCTACTTAAAATTTAATTAACACTGGGATTTATCACACTTGAGATTCTTTGTGGCAAATCTCCAGTTGGCAATAAATACATTTGGTGTTGTTCCTGCTTAAGCAAATCCTGAACAAATAATGTATTTTCATGACAACTGGTTCTTTCCTTTCCTTCTAAGTGAGTTTTGACCCTGAATACCTAAGGTCAAAGTGCACATTTGAAAATAAAACTTTGGTAAAGGGGTAAGGTAAAGATAATGAATTTCAAAGTTAAAGTAGGTCAAGATCAATCACCCCCAGGTTCAAATGTCATGGAATTTTTCCTATCACATCTCCTCAAAAATGACTAGCAGTCAGAATATATTTAGAATTAAATACACAGTATGTGAATGCTCTATGCACCACTGAGATGAAATTCTCATTTTGCTGGTATAACAGCTTAGCTCTGTGATAAGTTAATAGCACAGACTTCATCTTCTGTACCCTAACGCACAGATATTAAACCCACTATACAATAAGCAGGATTGTTATAACATTAAATCTTTCAAAAACATACATTTTTTATAAATAAATCTACAAAAGGAGATAGAATTAAGGAGATAAAATTCTCTACTCAATACTGACAAATGAGCTACAAGAAAAAAAGAGTTACAAACTTACTAAGAAATATAAACTCAAAAACTCTAAGTTAGGTGTTAGCTATTAAGGATTAACAATATATCCAGATAATTTCTGACAGATTGATTTACTCCAGTGACTTAATACTAACAAAATCTATCAATGTAAATAGTTTTATCATAAATAACAGAATTTAAAGCTATTACAATGATGGATACTAAGACTGATAAAATTCTACAATCATTAAAAATAAAATTCAACTGAACTAGAAATGGGCATTTCATTTAATTAAAAATTTTAAAGAAAAATACCAAATATATTAGATACTACCATTAGAAATGATTTTAATTAAAGTCAAGACTTAGATAAAGTGAATAAAACTATGAATTAACTTTAATTTGAGGACTGCTACTGCCTTTTGTGTACAATATCCATATAGTGAATGGTTTTACCATGTCATAAACATAATGTTTTCTACATCGAAAGTATCTTCGAATTTTATAATTTTTTTTTAAGTTTGACTCCTCCTTAAAACTTTCTGGTAACTGACAGTTCTGCTACAAAAATGTGAGGGACCAGCCTGTGCCACAGTGGGTGAAGCTACTGCGTGCAGCATCAGCATCCCACCTGGATGCTCTGATGGTTAGAATCTGGGCTGCATCAAGTCTGGTTCAATTGTTTGCTAATTTGCTAGAGAAGTAGCAGAAGGTGGCCCAAGTGTTGGGCCCCTATACCCATATGGAAAAAAAGTTCCTGGATATGCGCTTTGGATTGACCCAGGCCAAGCTACTATAGACATTTGGAGTGTGGATCAGCATATTGAAGATCTCTCTCTCTAGATAAAAGATCTCTATCTCTTCCTCTCTCTCCCTTTCTGTCTCACCATATCTCTTGGTGTAACTCTACCTTTCAAACAAATCTTCATATATACATATATATATAATATATGTGTACAGTAAATGTAATAACACTGCAATGCTGTGATAACTGCTATAAAATCTTGAAAAAATGTGTCAGAATTCAAAATTCTGATTTTTAAATTTGCAAATTATAAAAGTTCTTGTCAAAATATTACCAACTTTGTATAGAAAAACTATGAAAAAAAGTAATTACCAGTATGATATTTTAGGTATATTGTCAGGATACTTCAGAAAAAAAAAATAGGGCCCCAGCATGGTGGCTCATGGCTAATCCTTCACCTGCAAGTGCCCAGATACTGTATGGGCACCAGTTTGTGTCCCAGCTGTTCTGCTTCCCATCCAGCTCCCTGCTTGTAGCCTGGGAAAACAGTGGAGGATGGCCCAAAGCCTTGGGCATCTGCACCACATGGGAGACCTGGAACAAGCTACTGGCTTCTGACTTTGGATCAGCTCAGGTTTGGTCATTGTGGCCATCTGGGGGAATGAACCAGTAGATGGCAGAAATTTCTGTCTCTCCTTCTCTCTGTAAATCTTTCTTTCCAATAAAAATACATAAGGGGAAAAAAGGATAGGCAAGGGATACAACTTCTTTTACTTTGCATATGTGTTCTGAATGTCCTCTGGCAGGCTGTTGTGCTATCTCAATCAAATTATATATAGGCAAGTAAAGAAAATAGTTGTACTTTTGAAAATCCATAAATACACTGAAAGACTCCCTTTATATGTCAAACAAAGTAACAACCAAAGACAGATTTTTCAAAGTGATGTTTATTTGGGAACAGCAGAGCACTCTAATAGAAATACGAGTACTATAGTAAACCATGCATGTACTCATGGGGAATGAGGCAAGTGAAGCTTTTCATTTAATAAAAAGATCTATTTTATAATTTACAAGGCTGAGTACAGAGAAGCGGGGGAGGGAGGGAGGAGAGCAGCAAAGAGAGAGAGAGAGACTTATACAAGCTAATAGGATGAAAATTCATTGATCTCGAAGCATCAAGGCTAAAGATGGTCTCAGTTCATTGGCCGAGGTGCCCTTGTGGACTAGCTGACCTATCCATACATGTTTACATGGACACAGTATTAAGATGAAAAACAAACTCTTAAAGAATTCTGTGCATAAATGCAAGGTTTGCAAAGTATGGGGTGTGGTACATGTGAAAGAAAATAATCCTGCCCTGTGCCACTAGAAATTCTGTGAAAAAGTCTGGGAAACACAGATATGCAGGAGCTGTTATCCTTCGAAGCTTGCTGTCTTAAACAGCAGACTGGGACCAACCTGATGTGGTGCTGTCTTGCTCTATCAACTTACTGATTTGGAAGATGTTCTGAAATTTTGCCCAGAATCAATGCATGGGAAATATGAGGCCTCTCTTTCTTTCCTTTCATCTAACCCTTATCCCATGCCACCGGAATCACCCAACACTACGAGAGCAACCTCTATTCACCCAACACTACACGATCAACCTCTGTTCAACCTCCCCAAGTGTGAGGGTTCAAGACAGCAGTGCTGGGCCAGTGTCATAGTGTTGCCAGTTAAGCTGTTGCTTGCAACACCAGCATCCCATATGGAAATGCAGGTTAGAGTTGTGACTTCCCTGCTCTGCTTCTGCTCCAGCTGCCTGCAAATGAGCCTGGGAAAGTATTTGGGCCCCTGCCACAGACAAATGGGAGACATATGGGAGTTGTTGCCTCCTGGCTTCAGCATAACCCAGCCTCAGTATGTTGTGATGATTTGGGGAGTTAACTAGAAGTTAAATCTCTACTTTGCTCTGACTTTCAAAAAAAAAAAAAAAAAGAAAGAAAGACAGAAAGGGAAAGAAAGAAAGAACGAAAGAAAGAAAGAAGAAAAAGAGAGAATTTTCTTCCTCTCAATTTAATCTAGGTCTAATAGGAATTATTTCATGGTAATATGATTCACTTTCACCAGAATAAAAAAACAGTGCTTCTTCTGTATTACAATTTTTAAACATAAATTCTGTTTCTAATCAAGAATTCATTCATAGTTAACATAGAGAATACAGGAAACAAAATGTCAAATAATTAAACAAAATCCTATACATAAAAAGTTCAGTCATAGACAATAATAATAATTTAGATTTTAATTTGTAAAAATCATAAAAACTGTATATATTCTTATGACTATATATATCTCATATACATATTAAAAACATAAATATATGTATAGTTACTGAAGATTTAAAATTTTTTACCCTTTATGAGCTATCTATATGAAATGTGCATTTTCTTACCCTATATATCTAAGATACAATCATTTCATCATTTTATATATGATTACTATAATTATTTTTATAATGTGCTGTAGGTTTGTTGCAAGTTAGGATTTAATGACATATTAAAATAATTTGAACACTTTAATAATACATTCCTTTCGAAATACATTCCTTCGGATATGACTTAACGGGATCATAAAGTATATCATTTTACATGTAAAATATTTGTTTTCCAACAATTATATTCATTTAATTATATTTCTCTCCCTACTGCACAGACAAGAAATGTTCATGTCATTATTTTGTGGTAAAATGTTTTTGAGATTTATTTACTTTTATTTGAAAAGCAGATTTACAAAGAGAAGGAGAGAGAGAAGGATCCTCCATCAGCTGGTTCATTCCCCAAGTGACTACAAGTGCAGAATATGAAGCCAGGAAACAGGAGCTTCTTCTGGGTCTTCCACATGGATGCAGAGTCCAGCATTGGACATTTTACAGTGATAAACTATTGATTCAATTTTAATTGATGAGATATTGATCGAATAAAATGAAAACGGAAAGGGCAGAGCAGGAAATTAACAAAGACTCATTTGTAAAAATTTTGAATTATGTGTTTTTGACAAATGAAGCACATTAACTCATGGAGTCCTATTGAAATGAAATTTTCTCAGTTGTTACAAATAAGGCAACTGGTGGCAGAACCTGAACCTAGCATTAACAGAAAAGTCAGCCGTAAAGATAGTTTTATGTTTTTTATTATCATCAAACCATAGAGGGATATTTACATACTGCAATTATACAAACTTACTAAAAATGTTTCAACAGTAGACCAAAATTCGTACTGTTAGAAACATTTAGTTCTCACACTCAAACACAGATGTAAGGACATATGAATTTTGTTTCAGAAAGCATTCAATTTTTACTTAATGTGACAAAATTTAAGACAATAGCAAAAAAATCAACGAAATTTTAATCCTTTTATCTTTATCAAAATATCAAAACATACTGCTTAACACTTAGGCAGTCACTTAACTGGAGACATTCATTTTGCTCTCACCGAATATGCTTGTGTTAGAAATTCAGTTTCTTTTAAGTTGAGCGAAATGTTTGCTATTAGAAATTAAATCAGAATAATAACTCTTCTTGTAACTGTATTTTCATAAAATTATCTATAATGAAACTTTCCATTTAAAAACCTAAAATATAGGGCTATCAAGATTCAATGTAAAAATAAGATCCTTTTAGTATTTTTTTCAAGTGTATCATTTATAGATTAATATGGGTTGTGCCTTCTCTCAATCTTCAAATAAAACAAGTTGCAATTAATGAACTATTCCTAAATTCTTCTAACCTTTCATAACCTTTTTACTAATTATTTATAATTACATAATTATACATTTGTAGCTTAAGAAAAATTTTCAAGGCAATTTGGGTTGTTTTAGAACAGAGAAAACATTGACATTCTCTTACAGATAGGTTATTTCAGAAATTCTGAAAATATGTGTGTAAATGGTTTGTTAAGTGAATATTTATAGCCATGTTGTTCTGCTGTCAGTTGTTACTGCTTTTCACTGTCTGGAAACATAGAATGTTAATCACCAGAAATTTGAAAGTTAAATGTGTAAGTAAAGAGGGTAGATAAAAAGATAATGACATAATTTGTTTCCCTTATTAAACTGTATTTCAGCCACGGTGATTGCTGGGTCACGTGGGACTGCATAAACACCCAGTTCACTACTCCAACATGGGCAATCTATTGGACATGCCTAACTTCACGTGATTTCATGGCATTAGCTGACACTATACTAGAACTCTTCTACAAAGTCTCTGCATTTGTACCAGGGATCGATACCGAAAGCGAATACTAAGATGAGATTCTGAAGCTGAGCTGGACTACCAGTTTGTTGGCTGATAATAAAGAACTCCATATTAGCAGTAGGCAGAACATGGGTAACTTTTGGCACAAGATTAAAGTGCAACTTTATACTTTATCTGGTGGTGAACGCAGCAGTGCGCTCATGGGGAAAAAGAAATGCAACTAACAGGCAGGAGGAATTTGAGGATCAGAAGGCAGACAAAAACTGTAAGGGCAATGAGCTTGGATAGCTGTAGGGTCAAACAAGGCTCTAGGGAAATATGGTGAAAGGCTAGGACTGGGAAATCATCCATTAAAATCTGTGTGCACACAGACAATGCCTCCTTTCTGGAATTAAGTCTCTCACATTCAGTAGAGCATGGACAAATAAAGCTGTATGTCAGGCCAATCTGTTTTATCACAAACACAACACAACTCAGGACAAAGTTAAATTCTCAGTGTAGGCTGATCTGCTTTTCTAACATTAGGACACTAAACATAGACGAATTGGGCACTCGTTCAGGGCAAGACTGAACTTCATAAATTCCCCCACAAAGATACATGGGCCTGAGAGAGTGACCCACATTTCCTAGTTAGGATCTAATGCTACATGCTTGAAGGGAGTACAGATCATACGATAATTCTATAGATAGCCCCACTCTCACCCCTGTGCAACAGACCAGTAATTAAGAATTGCACGTTTAATATGAAGGAACTTTGGGACCAGGCCCCATTCTGGGTCAAGAGAAAGTGGTATCTTACACAGTTCAAGGAAGACTTTTTTTTTTAATGAGAACATTTTCTTAAAAAAAATTATATTTCGGTGAAACTCTAGAAAATGTTTTCAAAATACTACTAAGGTGATCCTTTAACACGGAAAAAAGAAGACACCTGCCTTCATAGCTAGCAAGTGGAAGAAAGTTTTATAGAGGTCCAGAATCAACCGCCTTTACCAAGCAATAAGAAACACAGTTAAGTGAAGTCCCAGCATCATGAGCTCACTACGACTACTTGTGTTTTTAGGCCAAAACAAATGATAGCAAATGCCATTAAACCAATATGTTGATGGATTATCTGGTGACAATAAGGCCCTGGAAAAATAGAACCAGATGGTGTTGCATATTTACCAAAATTCTAATAGATGTATTTGTCATAATGAAAGATAAAGCCAGGGTGAGATAGCTAGGGGAATCAGAGTTAAGGGTATATTTAATAGGATTTGGCAGCGATGTGGTTAACGTCAGACAGCGAATAAGATGTACTAAGAAGTCTAAAGGAAAACTTATGTCTATTTTCTATTTCATGTACCCACAGACTAAAGAAAGCTAGATCAGAATTCCCTAATCTAAGATCACCCACTTCTCAGAAAATCCCTTCATACTTTCCCATTTTGAATATTTTTTTACAAAGCCAAGCTGCTTTCAGAATTTTTACTGCTTTTTTAAATATATATATTGCTCATAATTCAACATCTTTTTGTACAATCCTATTCTATTCCATTCTTTCACAGGTGTTGATACTGAAAGTGTTTCAAATAATCTTTTGAATCCAAGCTCACAAACCAGAGTTTTCAGTTTCAAGAAATAAAACAGCTCTTGTTCTGCAACTGAAATTATAATGAAAATGAAGAGAAAAATAAATAATGAGCTCTCATAGGAAAGAATAATTTTGATATTGTATCCTAAAACTCCACTGCCCCTTGGATGATTTGTAAAGATTTTTAATTTTCTTTTTAGTATTGTTTACATAACTGAGAGGCATGTTTACCTATATGGCCTCTGATTAGGTTGGGAAGGTCCAAGAACTGAAGAAAATGGGTGGAAAGAATGTTTCAGCTTTTTCTTCATATTCCTGTGTGCATTTGGACATGCTTTCATCACACAGGCATCAGCAACTAAGGAGGTCAAGTCCTGACACCTGCACTCCAAGATCTTGTGATTTTTCCTGTGGCTGGGGTTTGCATCTAGCAATCTAGTTGGGGAGTCCAGCTAAGAAACCTCACCTGGGGTGACCTTAGATTTGACTCCTTGTGTGCCAGTCAGTGCACAGTGCGGTCTGTCCCCAGCACAAGTCGATGCATATACCAGTGGATGCAACTGCCTGGTCAGTTCTGCCCTAGTCCTATTTCTCATGTGAACCCACAGGTGCTGCAGCCCAGCCCAGCCAGCCTGCCAAGACCCAGTTCTCACACATACTAGCAGGTGCTGCAGCCTAGTTGGGATCACCACCAACAATCCACATCAGGCTCACCCCAGCCCATTTGTGTGCATGCCAGCCTCTACTGTGGCCCAGCCCAGACCAGCCCACTTCTGATCCAGGTCTCATGCACATTCATGGGTGTTGTGTCTTAGCTCAGCCTAACCTATCCCAGACCTGGTCATCACATATGCAGACAGGTGCCACCATCTTGTCTAGCCTGGTTTGCCCCTAGCCCTGGTTCTTGGGCTCACCAGCAGAAGGTACAGCCTAGATGGGGAGTACCCACAGTTTTCTTGCCAGGCATATTCTCAGCCCCAAATTTTGTGCCTGCCAGTGAGTACTGTGGTCCAGCCTCACATGACTCTTACCAAGTCCCAGAAGTTGGCAGCTGATGTTGCAGCCTAGCCTGGCTGACCCACATCCATTTTAGCTTTCATGTATGCCAGCAGTATGTTAGTCTAGCCCATCCTGGTCTGCTCCCACACCAACCTACCCCCATTCCCAGCTCCCACACTCACCAGTGGAAGCAGTAACCCAGCAAGGGAGTCCCAAACATCCCCTACTAGGCCTGTTGCCAACCCTAGGTCTTGCATGTGTCAGCAGGTGCTGTGGCCCAGTCTACCTTGGATGATTTTTTTTAACTTGCTGAGATCTTATGCCCGTGTATGTCATCAATTTATGCTGCTTGGCAACACATAACTGCAGACTTTCGGTAGCATAAAATTCCAGATCATAGCAGATTCATTCCTTTTTGTTGTTGTTATGTTTTTGACGTTAGTATGAAATGACGAAAGGGAATGGACATCTTTAAAATAAGCTCCTTTCTTTTTTTTTTTTTTTTTTTTGTTTTGTTTTGTTTTGTTTTGTTTTGTTTTTTTTTTTTTTTTTAATTATTTATTATTTAACTTCAGTAATTACATTGTATTATGTGACACAGTTACATAGATACTTGGGTTCTCCCCACCCCTCCCCAAACCCTCCCACCATGGTGGATTCCTCCACCTTATTGCATAACCACAGCTCAAGTTCAGTTGAGGTTTCCCCATTGCAAGCGTATACCAAACATAGAGTCCAGCATCTTATTGTCCCGTCAAGTTCAACGGTTTCTTAGGTATACCCTCTCTGGTCTGATGACAGAGCCAGCAGAGTATCATCCCAGTCAATTGAAAGCTCCAACATACCATCAGCAAAAATTTACATCATTATGGAATTAATTGACATAGTAATGAGTAACCAATATGTTAAAAGTAAATGCGGGTTCCCAGCCACCTTCTGTGACCACCTCATCTATACTTCAATTTTAGTTTATACACAACATATAACATTCAAAACATAACATGTTATACATAACATCATATCATCTTAAATTAAGGCAAACATGTGGTATTTAACCTTTTGGGATTGGCTCATTTCCCTTAGCATTATGGTTTCCAGTTTGGCCCATTTGGCCACAAAGAACTGCATTTTGTTTTTTTTAATAGCTGAGTAGTATTCCATGGAGTAGATGAACCATAGCTTTCTTATCCAATCCTCTTTTGATGGGCATTTTGGTTGTTTCCATGTTTTTGCAATTACTGATTGTGCTGCTATGAACATAGGAGTACATGTTGGTTTCTCATAGAACAAGTGTTCTGGATATATTCCTAGGAGTGCTATTGCTGGGTCATACGGTATGTTGAATTTGAGTTGTTTGAATATTCTCCATACTGATTTCCATAGAGGCTGTACCAGCCTGCAGCCCCACCAGCAGTGGAGTAGGGTTCCCTTTTCCCCGCAACCTCGCCAACAAGTGTCGTTGGTGCTTTTATTCATGTGGGCCAGTCTTACTGGCGTTAGGTGGTACCTCATTGATGTTTTAATTTGGATTTCCCTTATTGCCAGGGAACTTGAGCATTTTTTCATATGTTTATTTGCCATTTGGGTTTGTTCCTTTGTGAAGTGTCTGCCCATTTCCCGTGCCCATTTCTTGAGTGGCTTGTTTGTTTTGACATTTTGGTTGTTTTGTAGCTCTTTGTATATTCTGGATATTAGCCCTCTATCACCTATGTCGTGTGCGAAGATCTTCTCCCATTCTGTGGGTTGCCTTTTTACTTTGTTGATTGTTTCTCTAGCTGTACAGAAGCTTCTTAGTTTGATGAGGTCCCAATTGTTTATTTTGGTCTTGATTTCTACTGCATCTGGAGTCTTTTTTAGGAAGTGAGGGCCTACCCCTAAGTGTTCCAGTGTGTTTCCAACATTTTCTTCCAAAAGTTTGAAGGTTTCTGGATGTAGGTTTAGATCTGTTATCCATTTAGATCTGATCTTAGTGTATGGTGAGAGATGTGGATCTATTTTTTTGTTTCTGCAGGCTATCAACCAGTTGTCCCAGCAGCATTTATTGAACAGACCTTCCCATTTGCCTGGGTTGTCGTTTGTCTTTTTGTCAAAGATTATTTGGCTGTATCTGTGTGGGTTTCCTTCTGGCGTTTCTATTCTGCTCCATTGATCTTCCTCTCTATCTTTGTGCCAGTACCACGCTGTTTTGATAACCACTGCCCTATAGTATGTCCAGAGGTCCGGAACTGTGATTCCCCCTGCTAACTTCCTGTTCTTCAGGATAGTTCTAGCTATCCGTGGTTTTTTGTGCTTCCAGATGAACCTTTGGATCATTGTTTCCAGTTCCATGAAGAATATTTTGGGCAATTTGATTGGGATTGCGTTGAATGTATATATTGCTTTTGGCAGTATAGACATTTTAATGATATTGATTTTACCTATCCAGGAGCATGGGATATTACTCCATCTTTTGAGGTCTTGTTCAATTTCTTTTTTAAGCAGATTGTAGTTTTCTTCAAATAAGTCTTCTACATTTTTGGTTAGATTTATTCCCAGATATTTCATACTTTTCTCTGTTATTTTGAATGGTATCTTGCTGGTTAAGTCTTTTTCCATCTTGGGGCTGTTCGCATACACTATGGCTGTTGATTTTTGTTCATTAATTTTGTACCCTGCCACTCTACCAAACTCTCGTACAAGTTCTAGCAGTCTCTGTATTGAGTCTCTTGGCTCTTCTACATAAAGAATCATATCATCTGCGTATAGTGAGAGCTTGACTTCTTCGTTTCCCATTTGGATTCCTCTGATTTCTTTTTCTTGTCTTATGGCCTCAGCGAGTACCTCTAGGACTATGTTGAATAGTAGTGGAGAAAGTGCATCATCTACTCCATGGAATACTACTCAGCTATTAAAAAAAAACAAAATGCAGTTCTTTGTGGCCAAATGGACCCAACTGGAAATCATCATGCTAAGGGAAATGAGCCAATCCCAAAAGGTTAGATACCACATGCTTGCCTTAATTTAAGATGAAATGATGTCAATATGAAAAACAGCACCTGTAAAATGTAATATTATCTCAACCTCATGTGGTTAAGAACTTGCATTTTTTTAACATATTGGTTACTCAATACTATGTCCACTAATTCCATAACGTTATAAATTGTTACTGATGTTATGTCAGGGCTTTTAATTGATCAGGACGACACTCTACCGGCTCTACCTTCAGACCAGAGATGGTCTCCCCAAAAAGCAGTTGAATTTATCTGGACAATAAGATGCTGGACTCTATGCTTGTTAGATGCTTGCAATGAAAGAATCTCAACTGAACTTGAACTGTGGCAATGCAGCAAGGTGGAAGAATCCACCATGGGGGGAGGGTTTGGGGAGAGGTGGGGGAATCCCAGTACCTATAAAACTGTGTCACATAATGCAATGTAATAAAAAAAATGAATAAATCTTAAAAAATGTAATCTGTAAAAAAAAAAAAAAAAAAAAAAAAAAAAAAAAATAAGCTCCAAAGGAACTTGAAATCCTCATGGTCAGTATCTACATACATCCAATGCTGGCCTCTGACTTCACTGTTGACACATAGGTCCAGACCCCATGTATTACACTATGCCACTACAAAAAAAAGAGATACTTGCCAATGTGCTCACACTCTTATGAACTCACTTTCACTTCCCTTGACTAAGTGGGTTGAATGTTTCTTAAGCTAATATATAAATGCATAATATCTTATACTAATAGTAGTTAATATATTCATGTATTAAAATGAATGCTATTTTTGTATATATTTACCACTGGTAAGTTCATTACTATTAAGATAGGATGGAAACAGGACCCCAAAATTCAACTGCTTCCCACCTGAAATAAATGTAAAATCTCCAAACCAATCATGATTAGGAAGCATTCAGATTCTAACTGTAGAAGACCCTCCTTCAACTGTCTAATTAAGACTTCCCCAACAAGTACACATACACAAAACAGCTCTAGGTTACCTTCCCAGGGTGGAAGTAGTGAGCACTACCATTCTGAGAATATCGTGGGTTAAAAGGTCAGTAGTGCCTGAGTATCACACCGAGATAGGTACAAATCCAAGTGTCTTGTGCCAAGGGGAAAGGGACAGGCTAGGCACTGACTTTAGTGTTGTGTAAGAGGGAACCATCATGCCTGTCCAACCCCACAATAGCACCTGTTTAGCTCCTGTTGGGAAGTCAGCTGACTGATTTTCCTCTCATCTTGCTGTATCTCTTATTTGCAAGCATAAGACACAATAAACCTTGCATGCTTCCACATAGTTTTCCAAAAAATTCTCTTTACAAGTGAGCTAAAGAATTGAAGTTAGTAACATTTATTTAATTTTATTGGAAAGGCAGGTAAGATGCCTTTATGAAGAGAAGGAGAGACAGATAGAATGATCCCCCATCCACTGCTTCAATTCCCAAATGGTCACAATGGCCAGAGCTGATCCAAAACTAGAAGCCAGGGGTTTCTTCTGGGTGTCCCATGTAGGTGCAGGGTCCCAAGGCTTTGGGCCATCCTCCACTGCTTTCCCAGGTCAGGAGCAGGGAGCTGGATCGGAAGTGGAATAACTGGAACATAAACCTGCATCCACATGGAATCCAGTAGTGGATAGAAGAGGAGAGGAGAGAGGAGGAGGGCAAAGGAGAGGAGACAGGAGAGGAGATGGGAGAGGAGAGGAAAGGGGAGGAGAGGGGAGTGGAGGGGAGAGGAAGAGAGGAGAGAAGAAGGTGAGTGGAAGGATGGGAAAGCGGAAAGAGGGGAGGAGAGAATAAATATAATATAAATATAATATAATATATATAACATATGATATATAATATATCATATATTATATATATAATATAATATAAATATCCATGCCTGTAATAAAATCTCCACTAAGTTTAATCATAGTTGGCATCAACAAACTAAACAACTAAATGGCATTAATAATTCTATAATTTTCCTTGGGTTATTAATTACAGTCCATGAAAAATTTATTGTTATGCCTTTGTCTTTAATAAAATTTCTTCTGCAATTGAGAAACAAATACATTTGCAAGAACTGACCTTTTTAATTCGGGCCCCACATCAATGTCAAAATGTCTCTGGTAAAAAACATCATTAAGAGAGCATTTTTGGTCTAGGCATACATGAAGTTTCACTTATACTTTAATAGAAAACCATCTCTTGAATATATGGGGATTCAATTATATTTTCTTGCCACATCTAATCTTAAAGTAAGATTGAATTGAAAAGCATATATTAAATAACCTGTGAATAGATAGTAGAAATCTCTTTTCCCATTTTGTCTGATGTATATTCTTTTTTTTTTTTTACCTTGGTCAATTCACTTTTACTAGTTCCTTTAGGGAAAACAAAACAAAACAAAATAAAAACAAATGCCTTGTTTGGTAGGCTGAACCAGATATATGATTTTGCAGTTCAAAACAGCATGTGGTGCCTTGTTCAAACCCACAGCATCTCCATTGACTGTGTTCCTTTAGACACATTATTTACTTGTTCCCTGGAAATTATAATAGCAAAGAAAACAACATATGCAGAATGCATAGTGAGGAAGCTGACATATTATGAGATCAATAAATGATAGAAAAATTCCCAAGTTTTCTCTTGGAAAACCATTTTCCTTTTTATATAATTATTGAATTACAAAAGAGGGGAGTACATATATGAAAGCAGAATAAGTTAATGATGCTAAACATAATAGACAAAATTGTCCATAGCCCTTGTTCCCAATCTTATGTGCCTTCTTCAATGTAAATAAAATGCTTAAGATTAGTTTGCCTGTGATAAAGCTCATAGTCACTGGTCAACACTGATGCAGTTAAAATTTGCATCAGTGATGGGTAGTTTTTTTTTTTTTTTTCTTTTAATTTGATGAGCTTTGTTAAGGCTACAATCTTTTTAGAGCTATATCCTATCCCAACCTGGGCAATCGGCCACCCTGCTCCTTGAGTCTCACTTATTGTCCTCCTCCTTCTTGTCTTTCTTGCTGCCCTTGGTGGCCTGGGAGGCTAGGGAGCCCATGACATTTCGAATGGCTTCATTGTTGGGATCCATTCCTGGAAGGTTCTCCAGGATGCTCTGAAGGAACTCGGGGCCCTGCATCACGTCGTAATCGTCCTCCTCCTTAGCCGGATCTGACGTGTCCATGGCTGAGCTGGCATCCGGGTCCACTGACTTGGCCTGGCCAAACTCTGCGCCCTGCAGAGACATCTGCATGGCATACGTGATCTGCTCCTCTTCTGTCATGCTGCTCTGGTCCAGGAGCCGGAGCAGCTGAACTCCTGCTGGCTCATGGTCATCTACAGCAGAGCGTTATCCGAGTCTTCAGCCCCAGCCATGGCGATACCAGCCTCTAACATTACAGGCAGGCACTGCCCACTGGGCCTCTTTTTCTTCCATAGCGACGTGCAGGGCCAGGGCCAGCTCAGGGTCAGCACTGAGATCCACTCCACACTCAAAATCACGGCTCCCAGGCCCAGCATGGCGCCGCCTTCTCCAGCCAGGATTGGAGAGATGATGAGCGCGTAGTCCTGGCTGGGTTCAGGCTGCATTGTCACCAGGTGAGAATCAGTCCCATCTTTGCCGTTCAGTGTGTTTACAAAGGCTGTCAGCTTTTCTGTGTTCACTTCCTCTTAACCAACTTTGACAATGTCAACACTGACTTTCTCCTTCTTGAGGTGCTTAGTCAGCTTCGACAGATCCTTCTCCTTATCGTCTACCGAGCTCCTGATGCGCATCTTGTGAGTCTTGCCCTGCCGTGCTGGTGCTTCAGAGCCAAGCAGTCCATGGGGTTGCCAGTGCCGAAGGTGATCTTGCCCTTGGGCTGCAAGGTGTGGAGCTTGGAGAGGACAAGGCATCAGGGATGAGCGTGGTCAGCACTTCACAGTCATTGGCCAGCATGTAGAGGCTCACTTTGTTCTCGGGGTTGCTGCAGATCTATGAGTGACACAGGATGTTGACGGTGTCCTGCTGGGCCTACAGTCAGGTGGCCAGGAAGTCCCAGTTCTGCATGTACTCGCTATTGTCCATGCAAACAAACCACAAACCATAGTACTTTCCACCACCATCTTGTCACCCTCCTTCCTCACCGACCAGCTCTTCAATTTGATGGGCATTTTCTGTGGCAATTAAGATGTCACTTAACTTGCCTGTATCCGCATCAGAGCGCCTGTGGTTGAGCCCTCTGGATCTGCTCCTGGGTTCAGCTTTTCTGCTCCTGTGTATCCCGGTGGCAAGTGATCATTCAAGTACATGAGGCTGTGTGATGCATGTTGGAGACACTGAGGAAGTTCCCAGTTCCCCAGTTCCCCAGTTCCCCAGTTGAGGCTGGCCCAGTCCCAGTCATAACAGATATTTGAAGAGTGCATCAACAAATGGAACTCTGTCTGCTTCTGTTTCTCTGCCTTCCAGAGAAGAATGTGTATGTATGTATGCATGTACGTATGTATATACACACATATATGTGTGTCTGTATGTATGTATATATATATATATATATATATATATATATATATATATATATAAATCAGGGCAAAATTTGTTAATACTCACTGGTGTGCCTTGCTCATGGGACTGTTTTTCACCATACGTGCCATACATGTAACGTTAGAATTAAGGGCTTAGAAAGCTTTTCTATTTCTTTCATTTGTAATTTTCAAACACAATTTTGACTGATTCCCAAAAGCAAGTCTCTTCAGCAAAGATGCCTCAATTACTTCTGCAAGAAGACTATTCTACTTCTAGTAAGTTTGAAATCTTTAGATTCTAACCATACCTTTTGGGAAGTTTTTATTGAGCAAAAACTTTCTTCAAAACTGAAAGCTAAGGTAAAAAACATGGCACCAATTTAATTTTGAAACGGGAACATCTGACATTAGTGAAATAAAATGGAACACACCATGGAATTAAAAAAAAAACTTCAAACAGCTATTAAAACTCTTCCTCATTTCTTATGCTTCAGTGCAGATGATATTTTGATAATTCTCTCTAAAAGGGACAGAAGCTACACTGCTTCTAAGAGACAGGATGCAAACAAAGAAAAAAAGCCTCATGCTCCAACTCTTTTTAATTAATTTATTTTAGAGGAAAAGAGAGGGACTGAGATATTGAATTCCTATTTACTCATTAACTCCCCAAATGCCCAATATCAGCTAGAGTTGGGCCAGGCCAAAGGTGTTGGGAATTCAATCTTGGTCTCTCACATAGGTAGGAGAATCCAAATTCCTTCAATGATCACTTGCTACCTTCCAGCGTTTGCATTAGTAGGAAGGTAGAATAGAACACTGGAGCCAAGCACAGAACCCAGACAGTAACATGTAAGCCAGGCATCTTTTACTGGTGTCTTCACTGTTTGGCAACTGCTTGTCACTTCCTCAGTTTTAACCTGTGTTTTCTTGAGACAAGCTTTTCCCAAACTGCTACATTCCATAACTCAGCTTCTAATTTGTTTCTGTGTTTAATTCACTATTTTTTAAATTAAAAACAAAACAAAAAACAAACAAACAAACAACCAAAGTGATAATAAGAATCCTAGAGCAGATGTGAGGTCTGAGAGGGCTGGAAACTTAGAAAAGCTTCAGGTTTCTTCCAGGCTGATCCAGTACTTTGATTCTTCAGTTTGGCAAGTAATTGCCTATCAAGTTGCGCTGCCTGGAAACTTTGCTTTTCACATAGAAAATTGGAAAATTTACTGAGAAAATGTACTGAGTTACATTTGCTTTCAAGTTTAAGTAGTTTTGCCTTTATTTGTTACATTAAATTCTTCCAAATTTTATATTTTACTCAAGATGATTAAGGTCAGAATTTTATCAACAAATGAGCTAGCAGAATATAACCTTTAATCACAATGCAGAGTTATTCTAAAGTAGCGTCCATGACTACATATTTAAAACATGGGATACATACGTAATTTTCTCTTGCAATTTTTTGTTTACTTTTCTATAAATAGTTTAATTATGAACTATACAGTTCTATTAAAACTTCATCTTTAAAAAAGGCAGAAGAGAAACTTTGTTTTAACTTGGAGGTTAAAATGCATGCTCTACTATCAAGGAGAAGGACACCTCCTTGATTCATGCAATACCACTGAGTTAAATCTCCACTGACATGAACTGACTTGTATCAGATATAGTGTCCCCAGCCGCTCCATGGCTGTTATGTGGGAAAGTGACAAAAGGACAGATGAATGACTGACAGGATATATATGAATATATGTATATGAGTATATATGTGGAATAGTCAAATCTATTATGTCGTTTATGTTCATAGTAGGGCAGAAAAGGGAAAATCAACAAAATGGTTTCAGAATATCTTAGAAGGATAATCAGCAGGTAAGTTTGAGCAGTGGATGTTGAATTGAAAAGTTTATTAAAGCACTCCGGGGGACTTCTAGGACATTTTGGGAAAGGAGTCTGGGAGAGTTCACAGGTAAGTTACTTAGAAGCTGTGTATCTTATTTAGAGTATCTTTGCTTAGAGTTCACCCTGCGGCAAACACTTGTGTACCAATAGCTTATTTGGATGCAGGTATGAAAAAGTGGTGGGGGGGGGGGGGAAGAAGACAGGAGCCAGTGTGGGCTTTAATGAACAAGGCAGCCTTGACCACAATGTAGACAGTACAACACAGTAATTCAGACGGCAACCAATCCCCCATGGAGCATTATAAGGATCCGGAGGACACTGAAATTACAGATTTTTCTTCTGAAACTGCTTGTACATAATTGTATTAAGAGCCAGTTTAGATGGCCTCCTCATTTCAAAAACAAACATAGTATCCTGAACCTTGTAATGTTATTACTGTGTTAATTAAATAATACAGTGCAATTGAATATATTAACAAAATGTCTGGACTAGTAAATACTCTCTCTTGCTTTTGCAACTTAAAGTAATGAAATGTCTACGAAGTAGGAAGGAACTGTAAGTGTTGTAAAAAAAAGTAGTGTGAACATAAATATCCTTGATTTATCCAGCTAATCTACATGTTTTAAATATTCTATTTGTTCCTCCTGAATAGAAATGAGTTTTTAAATTTGCCCAGTGTGAATAGCAAACTTAATTATTATGTATATACCACTCTGTACAGCGAAATTTTGTATGTAACAGACTTTCAAGGATTTTATGGGCAATTATACTATGACCCTAATTTATTTTTTAGCTCAGGATATAAGGGAGACAAATGGAACTGTGCTACCCTTCTGTAATTCAACATTCTTATTTTCCTAAAGAATAACATCCATTTTATTTTTCTTTTTGATTCCACGATATAATAATGACTTCAAAATTATTAGCTACTTTCAAAACCAGGAGTTAGTAAACTGTAGCATAATGGTCAAATATTGTCTAGTAGGGACTTTGTTAACAATAAACCTAACAAAAGATGTGGAAGCTCTCTATGATGAAAACCACAAAGTATTTAAAAAGTAAATAAAAGAAGACATTAAAGGATGGAGAAGTTTGGCATGTTCCTAATCAGCAGGATCAACATCATCAAATTGTCCATATTACAGAAAACGGTCCACAGATTCAGTGAAATCCCAAACAAAATCCCAACAACATTGTTCTCCGAAATAGAAAAGATGACACGAAAATTCCTCTGACGACAAAGGCAATCATGAATAGCTAAAGCTATCCTGAAAAATAAAAATAAAGCTGGAGAAATCACAATTCCAGATCCCAAGATATACAATATGGCAGTAATAAAAAAAGTGGTCTGGTACTGCAACAGAAACAGGGATCAATAGAGCAGAATAGAAACCACAGAAGGAAGCCCACGCATGTACAGTAATAACTGTTGCCAACTATTGGCTATTGAAAGTTGAAGATTGTTTATAGATTTACAGCTTTTGTTTATATTCTTGAGGAATAATATGGTAACTTCTTGCTTGTTATGTGTTGAAATCTTTACCTGATGAAATATTGAGCCGATTGTTACAAAGTGAAATTGAAGTATGTATTTGCAAATTAAAAAAAAAAAAAAAGGAACCAGTGCCATGATGTAGTAGGCTAAACATCCACCTGAGGCTTCGGCACCCCATGTAGGCATGATAGCTGCTGCATTTCCAATTCAACTCTCTGCTTCTGGCCTATAAAAGCACCAGAGGATGGTCCAAAGTCTTCTAACCCTGTACCCTTGTAAGGGACTCAGGGGAGGCTATTAGCTTCAGATCTGCCCAACTCTGGCCATTGCGGCCATCTGGAGAGTGAACCAGTGGGTAGAATATTTCTCTCTCACTCTCTCTCTCTGTCTCTGTCCTTGTTTCTACTTCTCTGTGTAACTATCAGACCAAACTAAAATAAATCTTCAAAATAATTTTTAAGAAGAAAGAAGGAAGGAAGGAAGAGGGTGAGTACATATCACTATGCTCCTAACTCTCTATTATGAAATTTGTTCATTTACAAAATAAAAAATAAGTTATAAAAATACTGCTGTGAGTATTTGTGTGCAAGTATATGTTAAAGTGTACCCAGAAGTGCAACTGCTAGGTAATGTGGTAACTCTGGTCAGCTTTCTGTAAATTGCCATAGTGTTTTCCAAAGTAGCTACATGATTTTGCATACCCATAATGTACTAAGGGTACTAGTGCCCCAATCCCCCTTTATAATGCCAATACTAGTTAATTCTCATTTTATAACAATTACCCTAATGAACATAATGTAGTATCTTGCCGTGATTTCAAATTACATGTAACTAGTGAAAAATGATATTGAGAAACTTTTCATACATTTATTGACCATTATATCTATTCTTCGGAGAAATATCTGCTGATGTCCTGTGCCTATGTTCAAATTGAGTCATTTCAGTTTCAGAGTTTAACTGTAAGAGTCCTTTACAATTTCCAAATAGTAGTTCTTTATCACACATCAAGTATTTATTTTCAAAAACTTACTTAGGTTATCTCTGCATATTGTTGGTAATGTTCTTAAATACACAGGTATTTCTAAGTTTGGTGAAATGCAATTTATTCATTTCTTTTTTCTTTGATTTTGCCCATGCTCAGGGTATTATATCCTGTTATTCATATTTAATTTTTTGTAAAAGATTTATTGATTTTTATTGCAAAGACAGATATACAGAGAGGAGGAGAGACAAAGAGGAAGATGTTCCATCTGATGATTTACTCCCCAAGTGACCACAACGGCCAGTGCTGTGCCAATCCAAAGCCAGGAGCCAGGAGCTCTTCTGGCTCTCCCATGTGGGTGCAGGGTCCCAAGGCTTTGGGCCATCCTCAACTGCTTTCCCAGGCCACAAGCAGAGAGCTGGATGGGAAGTGGGGAGGGATTGCGAGTGTGTTCAAGGCGAGGACTTTAGCCGCTAGGCCACCATGCTGGGCCCCATTATTCATTTTTAAATCAGTGTGTATTTTGGGCCTGCTTGGGATAATCAAATTCTAGAACTACATAAATCCAATGGTTTTTACACAAGAGCCTTTGTCCTTTCTTCAAACCCTTAACATTAACCTTTAAGGAGCTACTAAAAAGTCCATAACAGTTACGTCAATTTCAAATAGACAAATAATTTCCTCAGAGATTTATCATAAAAAGATGCCATAAGAGAGACATTCACATTATCCACTGACATAACCTCACAGTACTATGAAAATTAAATGTCCAGAAAATACTACATTGGAATCTCCAGGTATAGATAATAAGTAATGTGCAAAGTGTCCACTTAGCAAACAACACAATCATAAAATAATACATTTGGTTGTGCTGGTTAGTGACTACAATTTGTAACTTTTTTGAAGGAGAGACACACATACACACAAATACAAAAAAAAAAAAACATACAGGGGAATAGAAAAATAGGGTAAAAAAGAGGGGAGAAAACCTAAGGGCATTCCTGTTGTTTACTTCTGCATAACATAGAGTGATTAGTATAGTGAATAACTAGGGTTGGAAACAAGAATCCAAGAACATAATCCACAGCTCTCAAGTGAGCCCTGGGAGCCCAATTACTTGAACTATCACTGCTATCTATCAGAGTTTGGTAAGGCTGAAATTTGAGCTTGAAAACTAGAGATGTGTACCAACCAATGCACTCTGATATGAGACAGCTGGTGGAAGCACTAGGTCAATCATCTACGCCTAAATTACAGTTTTTTCCCTCTGTATGAACCAACTGTGACTAGTCTGGTAGGAACAATTCTTAGAATTTTCTATGTTCCTAAGAAATTTTAGCACACATTTCAAACATAAAAAAACCTTCTTAGTTCAAACAGATACCAAGCTTAATCTTTTATCTGCCAGCTAAAAAAATAATTTCTGTATATTGTCTGAATGCTTTACAGTGGAAAGACTCATTCAGATATATTGTATGTTGCTTAAGCAGAAAATATAATTCTAAGTATTTTTAATTCTTACACAATTAAAAATTTTAACTCAAAATGTTGAACAATGTAAAAAATAAGCTGCTTCAGGAACAAAATGCACATGATAGTTAAAATTATCACAAAAAATTCAACCAAAGCTTTAAATGTCATTTAGCAATTGGACATAAGCATATTTTATAAAGTGAACTTATATATGCTTCAGGACACAGCATGTATATTTTATAGTGATAGGTAGAGTATGAGGGACAGAGCATTAATCAAGAATATTTTATTATCTAAATGCCTCTAGGACAAACTGCATAAGTCAGTACATGTCATGTGCTCTAGGCTGTTTCCACAGAAATAGAATACTTCTGCCACTGAAACTCTTCAGTGCATAATAAATGCTATAAACATTACTGAGTTCCCAAGTTATCTCCATGCTGTCTGCTCACTCCATAAGCAGAGAATTTTCTCTTATTTTGGTTATTTTATGAACAGAGAGCTATGTAATCTGTGTGACTTAACAACCTTTCATGTGTCTGGCAATATTAATATCAGAGTCATAAATCATCATAGAATTACTGGGAAGTTTACAATAAAGACATCTGTTCAAAATTGTATTAATAGACTACTACTCCAAATATTTTATTCTTTCAAAAAATTACATTGTAACTGACCCCTAAGTTGTTTTTTTGTTTGTTTGTTTGTTTTTTAGGATGAAAGTAACTTGGACCGGCACATAGCCTAGCGGCTAAATCCTTGCCTTGCATGCACTGGGACTCCATATGGATGCTGGTTTCTCATCTCAGCTGTTCCACTTCCCATCCAGTTTCCAGCTGGTAGCTGGGAAAGCAGTAGAAAATGGCCCAATGCCTTGGAACCCACATTGAAGACCTGAAAGAAACTTCTGGTTCCTGGCTTAGGGTCGTCTTTAGATCTGGCCATTGCAGCCACTTTGGGAGCAAACCAGCGGACTGAAGATCTTTCTCACTGTAAGTTTTCCTTTCCAATAAAAATAAATAAATCTTTTTTAAAAAGATGAAAGCAATATTAAACAATCTATGTGGGATCTACTATGATAATATATAACTCCTAGAACAAAGGAATGGAATTTAGTCATATATATAAACATGATATATATAAACATCATATATATATGTTTATTTATATATACATGATGTTTATATATATATATATATATAAACATCATATATATAAACATTGCTTCAGCTTACAATTTTGCACATTCTGTTTTCAGGGTTAAGGCAATCTTGATTTAAAGCCAGTCACTGGTCTCAAAAGAGATGTTCAGTGTAAAATAGTTCAGTGTATTAACTCATGTTCTATTACATGAAGCAAAGAAAATCTCCCTAGGGGTTGGAATTTGGAGAGAAGAGAAATCAATTTCCTCATCCTTTTGCAATTTCTTTGCTTTGTTTTTCTTGCATTATCACGTTTTTTAAAATAGAAAGCTAAGCAGACATTTATTCTGTTACCAGTAGCATGACATAATGAAAGGCGCTTGACTTTATTTGATTTGGCACATAAAAAAGAAAACAAACTCCAGTAACCAGATATGTCACTGTTACTGCTTCTTTTCCAAAGTAACTATGTGATCTAAGGGATATCTTTCTTCCTGTCACCCACTATTGAATAAAGATGTGACTAAGAGGACAAAGGTTATCAGAGGACCAAAGACTGAGTTTGAAAAAGAAAAGGAACTTGGTGCTGCATGTGTAAACATAATCTATCCTCTCGTTTTTCTCTATGCCTTTTAAGAGAATTTCAGGTTTAAAAGGCCAGGACGAACTGTTGCTGTCTCAGGGCAATGCACTGTTATTCAGTGTAGTATCTATCGACTGTCAGAAATAGAAAAATGTATCTGATGTAGTTATTAAAAACACAAAAGTGCTACAGACTAAAAAAAATTAGAGACAGGAAAGAGGTTCAAAGCTGAAGTTCAATGGAAATAGCTGATTGAGCCAGTTTTGGCATTAGAATCCAAATATCTGTATTATTTGACCTGGTGAGGTCCAACTATTCATTTTTGGCTTATGAATACATACTTTACTATGACTTTCTGCCACACACAGCCCAAGAAGTTATACATTATTTTTAAAGTAATGTTATAATTCACTTGGGCCTGGCATGGTAGCCTAGTGGTTAATGTCCTTGCTGCGCATCCATTATAGTCCCATATGGGCACCAATTTGCATCCCGGCTGCTCCACTTCCCATCCAGCTCCCTGCTTATGGCTGGGAAGGCAGTGGAGGACGGCCCAAAGCCTTGGGACCCTGCACCCATGTGGAAGACTTGGAAGAGACTCCTGGCTCCTAGCTTCAGATCAGTTCAGCTCCAGCCACTGCAGCCACTTGGGAAGTGAGGCAACAGATGGAAGATCTTTCTCTCTGCTTCTCTTCTCTCTATAAATTTGACTTTCCAAAAATAAACACACAAATAAATGTTACGATTTAGTAAATTTCATTTGCCAAACTTATTTTTGCATAGACTAGATGGCAGAGAAATGATCTTAAACACACTGGGAAATCAAAAACAAGAAGCACTGCATAGTTACCTTCATCTCTTGAGGCTACAGCACAGGGCCCTCCCTCCAAAAATACTGCAAACTCATTGCATTTTAATACCTAGGGTCACCAGGGATTTGTTAACTTACAATACTTTCCAAAACTATAGCTACATTTCTAATTTCAATTCACACTAATCTGTTCTCTACATAAAATGCAGAATTGTGAAAAACGCATCACTACTCATCACATGGTTCTGTAAGAGCCATGACCACAGACTAACAATTCAAGCGTCACCTCCTCTTACCATCTTGCCTAACACTGGTTTTCCCTGTAAATATCTACTATAGAATTCTACTTAGTTATGACATGTGTCATGATTAATAATCATGTATATGATTATATTAATGTATACACATAAATACACATGTATTTTGCTCTTTAAGTAAGTAATTCCTGTCTCCATCTCCTGACCACACACACATGATACAAGATATGTGAAGGTTGAATTAGAGTTTATCAGAACTCTAAATAAATAATATTATACAAAAAGTCATTGATAACAATAAGCACAATTGATATATTTCTCTATAAAATCTACGAACTTTGAATCAAAGGAAACTGAACCAAACCAAACTCATCAAAATTGTTTTCCTCTTTTCCCTATCTAAAATAAGATTGAAAGCCACAAAGTAAGCGTAACAGTATTTAGAACCAATTATTTTGTGGTTTGTATTTTGATATTCCAAGAACAAATTATTCATTTTATTTGTAAGTATCTAGCATTTCACATTATAAATGTAACAAATTCTGTTTAGTGACTCAATGCCTAATGCTAAAACTTTAATAACAACTACAGAAAATAAAAACAATAAAATCTTTTTCCCAAGCAGCTAACAACCTAGTTAGAGAGACTAAGTATGACTTTTTGAGAAGTTCAATTAACAACAAAAAATGTTCTCACAAGGTCAGACTGTATTAAAAATAATAATAAATACAAGGGCATGCTGCAAACACACGCTTTGGGAACATGGTTGGCACCAGTTTAATATGTATGAGAGAACTGTTTTGGATGGTTAATTTCCCTCACTGAATTAAACAGAATATTTAAATCATGCATTAACTAAAATGGAAAGGAAATGGACAGTTGTATTTCCCTAAACCATGGACACAACTTAATATCAAATATTTCTCTTTTAGGTCATGAAACCTCTCAATTAAGGTGAAATGAATTACATTGAAGGAAGCACAGGGAAATTTAATGCAGATGTTATAAGCATGTTAATGGTTGTTGCAAGGTCAGACTATACCGCAGAGAAATGCCTTTTCTTTTACATTACAGTCATCTTTATTTTTAGCCACTTTTTGTTCCCAAACCTTGGCATGCCTCCTGAATCTTAGTTTGCTATTCTGAGTTCACCGATTGATTTCAGTGTGAAAAGAAACAATTTCAGAATCAGATGGATGATGTCTTCATTGCCATTCAGTTGTTATCATTTCTATGTGCTCTCAGGAATAGGAAGTAGAAACTTTTTGTGTTTCCTGTAAATTTCCATATTTTTTGATCCCTTTACTGGTCAAACGAAAGAAAAAATGTCTCTCAAATTATTTTTTTAAATTTATGGAAAATATATCATCCTTTGTCATTTCTTTTAAGTGGTCTCAAGAACTCTAAATATGAAAATTTTACTCACTTTGTATCCTTTTTATTCTGTGGGTTCCCACAATACTGTTATAATCCTCTGATGTAAGTAATATGTATTAGAGGCTTACCACAATTTCACTGTAGTCTTCAGAGAAATCTTTGTGTTTCAATAGACTGGAGAAGATATTGGATCTTTGACTAATGATATCACTATAGGCCAAGCATTTCGACTTTCTAAGCCTTAATTAATTTAAACTAATATGAAAACAGAATCTTCCCTTAAGGACCAAAATACTTCAATGCACAGCAGAGCAAACCTAATGAAAAATATTCATGCAGCTATTTTTGTCACCATTATTGTCTGTTCTTTATACTCCAACTGAATAGGAGATGAAGCTCAAGAAAACATGACATGGAACAATTCAGAAGACTGAACTGAGATTCTAGCAAAACGGAAATTTTAATGTCAAGATTTGAAGTACAGTTGGAATTTTCTATAAGGAGTTTTCAGCTTCATCATTTTTCTAACAAGAGAATCTCATGAATACATGGACTGTTCAATTTGGAATCCTGAATCTAAGCTGCTGTTTATTATTTGGCTTATATTATAGGTGACATCATTCTTAAAACATTTCTTAAAACAAGATTTATTTTGGGGGCCTCACATGGTAGCCCAATGGCTAAAGTACTCACCTTGCATGTGCCAGGATCCCATATGGATGCTGGTTCCTGCCTTAGGATCCTGGATCCTGTGACCTGAAAGAAGCTCCTGGCTCCTGGCTCCTGGCTCCTGGCTTCAGACTGGCTCAACTCCAGGCTTTGGGGCCCCTTGGGGAGTAAGCCAGCAAATGGAAGATCTTTTTTTCTCTGTCTCTCTTCCTCTTTGTCTATAGATCATCCTTGGATTTCCACCTGCCTAGCCCATATGAGAGGCCATGGGCACACGGCACACTGTGTCCCTGGGAGAACCTCTAACAAGAGTCTCAGCTAACAGAGACCCCAAATGGCCTGTTCATGGGGCATGCAGCAAGAGCAGTCTCTCTTCCCTGCTGCTTTAACAAGCTGTGCTAGGACTTCCTTTGTAAACAGCTCTAGGAAGTCAAATGTTACATTCATCCTGCTTTTCAAGCAGTTTGCCCTGAGACAGAGCTTCCTGTGCTTCCTGACCTTTAACTTCATTGGAGGTTTCCAAAGTGATAGGCATACCTACTAGCCTGTCACAATGTTATTGTTGGGTGTAATTATTGTTGGGACTGCCCTTTTGTCTGCCCCCTTTTCCTAATCTATATAAGCTTGTGACTTCTCTAAAATAAACAGATATCCTTCACCACCAGTTTGTCTCCAGTGTTTCTGCTGCAAAGGAGCACTGTCGCCTCATGCCTCAATGGTCTCAGGGCCTGCTGGACAGAAGACCCCCTCAATACTGCCTTTCCAATAGAAAGAAATAAATAGATCAGATTTTCCCCGCTGAGTAAGGAGGTTGAGCAAAGTTGATTTCTAAATTCCCTGTACATTTTACTTTTATGTATTTTTACTACTACAAATTTAATTTTCTTTACATATATAACTATATAACATTATACTACATGTGATATTATTGAAATACTGAAGCAAATAAAAGGCAAGACATAATTCATGTGAATCAAGAAAAGGGTATATTAGGAAAGCTGAAAGCCATAAAGTATGCTAATTCAGACTGTTGCCTAGGCCATTTGGCAGAAATTCAGAAAGAGTTGGCACATCAAAAGTAGAAAAGACTCACATAAAGTACTCATGTGAACAGGTGATTATCATAGACTTAAATAAAGCAAAGCATACTATATAAAGAAGATATTTGCCATAAAGGAATATGCCTCACATAAATCCAGAATTTTATCCCTGTTCTCAAATACTGAAGCACTTACAAAAAACACTTGTGAAAAGACATTAGCATTCAAGGCCATTGTATCCTGGAGAGATTTTCTGAATTGCAGTTTTAAGATGAGTCATGATTTTACACAGAACTGATAATTAAATGTTATGATATTTTCACAGTAGTATGTATTCCTTGGTTTAGCAAAAAAGAAAAAAAAAACCTTTAATATTGGCAAAGCTAATATATATATATATACTGACCCAAAAAAGAATCATAAAAAGGAATAATTTTTAAGTTAATGATAGGAATAAGGCAAATGTGACTTGAATCTTATGAAAATCAAATCATCATCACAATGCTTATATTGAATTTGTGAGTGCTGGGCATCTTTAATACTTTTAACACTGGCCTTTTGGTAAGTGGAAATCAGGATTAAAGACGTTAAGTATCTTGTATGAAGTGTGTCAGAGTCAGGTATAAACATATCCAAGATTTCTATTAATTGACTGATGTCCTATGCTGCTTCTTATTCAATAGTAACTATAGCAATAAATTAATAAATGAAACCCTTAGAATTAATTGGCATATAAATGAATTCAGTGATCCTGAATGTATAATATTTCTTTTTAAACAATTAACATTTATCAAAGAAGACACAATCCCAAGAGTCTACAATTAAAAATTTAAACACTGGAGCTGCTTTATGGCACTGCAGATTAAGCTGCCACTTATGACAGCAGCTTCCCGTGTGAGTCACAGTTCAAGTTCCAACTGCTCCACTTCCAATGCAGCTCCCTGATAATATGCCTAAGAAAGTAGCTGAAGATGACCCAAGTCCTTGGGCAACTGCCACCCACATGGGAGACTCTGATGCATTTCCTGGTTTCTAGGTTAAGCCTTTCCCAGTCCCAGCCATGGCGAACACTGGGGAAATGAACCAGCAAATGAAAGCTCTTACTGCCCATCTGCATTTTCTTCTCTCTCTCTGCAATTATGCCTTTTGAATAAAAACAAAAAAAAATCTCTAACCACTTAAAAATGTAACTTCAGGCATTTCTTTTGTAATGATTAATACATGCTGCACATATATACCACTTCTTTCCTTCTCTAGATGTCCCATTCTTCAATGTCTCCATATTCAAAATAACATTTTTGTAAGAAAAAAAAATTAGTGAAGGCATTATAGCAAAGTGAGTTAAGCTGCGACCTGCGATGTCAGCATCCCATATCGGTGCCAGTCTGTGTCCCAGGTGCTCCACTTTGAGTCAGCTCCCTGTTGAAATGTCACTGAGGCATGCTATGCGGGGACCAAGGAGAGAGACCTCAGGAGACATCAAATCTACTAACACGTCCAGTGTTCCAAATTATGGGGAAATAAATTTCCCTTGTTTAATTTACCCCACTATGATACTTGTTAAGGAAGTCCTAGGAAACAAACCTATCTACCTATAAGCAGAGATGCTTCTTTTTTTTTTTTTAATATTTAGCATTATGTGACAGTTTCATAGGCTTTGGGAATCCCCCCCTCCCCTCCCCCTCCCCTCCCCCCTGGTGGATTCCTCCACCTTGATGCAGCATTACAGTTCAAATTCAATCAAGATTCTTTCCTTGCAAACATATATTAAGCATGGAGTCCAGCTACTTATTGTCCAGATGGGTTGAACGGTTTCTTGGGGAGACCATTTCTGGTCCGAAGTCAGAACTGGTATAATATCATCACAGTCAATTAAGAGTCCCAATATAACATCAACAGCAATTTGCAATATTATGGAATTGACATGGTTTTGAGTAACCAGTATGTTAAAAAAAAAAAAAAAACAAGAACAAAATAACAAAAAACAAGTCCTAACCACAACCTATGATTAGCTCATTGACATCTCAATTTTAGTTTATATACAGGACCGGACCGGCTGCTATATACCTTGAAAAGGCTATAGGGTACCATTCAGCTGTCTCATGTCTATTTCATTTTAGTATTTAGCCATTTGTTGTGTTGAAGTATAATTTTGTTGATCTTGGCAGATTTTGGGATAATCTAGACTGGCTTGTAACTCTAACAAGATATTTGTCGACATTTAATGTGCAGAACATTTTTTTGGGGGGGGGGTGGTGTGCAGGAAAATCCTCAACACCATGGTGAGGAGTGACTAATCTTTGTGTCCCACCCAGCAAGGCATGAGCCAATCCATGCCAGCTCTTTCCTGTCAGATTTCAAGATCTACTTTCTGTTGTTTGTCTATTTATTTTAGGGTGGTTTTTTTTTTTTTTAGTTTGTATGATTGTTTGTTTGCTGTGAGGGGTTTTCGAAGCGATCCCGATGGTCACTGCGAGGGAGGGCGGGGGTCCAGAGGTGGAGCCAGGCTCGGACCAGAAAAAGCTCTCCTCCCTGGTCCCGAAGGACATTAATTGTTCTTCTGTGTCTGCTGACCGCTCAGGGCTTCTGGTTGTCTTTCCGATGACGTTGGTTTCTGAGCGGTAGTGTTTGGACTTCTTCCATCCCCTGCGGAAGCTCCGGTTGGGGGTGGGTGACCTCAGAGTACTCAGTCTCTGAGGGCATCCAATTCCCTGTGGCCTCCTTGGCAATTGGGGTATAGTCCTTGTTGCTCGTATTAGTAGTTTGTGTTGAAGATCTGCGAGATGCTTCTAAGAACAGGCAGAAGGCAACTTATTATGAAATCTGCCTTTGTAGTTTGCATCTAACAGAACTTGTGAAGAGGATCAACTTTTCAGGACTCCACTTCTCCTTTGGTTCGAGTGTCATTGTTACTCAGAATGTACTTTTCTGTCTCATGACAGTTAATCACCTAAGCAGTGCCTGTATTAAATAAACGCTCCTGCATTTACGACTGTTGTGTACCTCTCAATTTTTTGAGGGGTGTCCTTTTGCATGCTCCCCAGAATCATGATACCAAGTTGACTACCCATCCATGGTTCTAGTTTACTTGCAGACTTAATGGCTGTTCAAGTCCTTGCTTGTAATCATTAGATTGGATTGCCAGCATATCAAAGGGCTCATTTAAAATGTAAACGGTTATGCAGCAGTTCGTGATTTCCTCAATACACCATTCTATTTATTGGGGTTGGTAGGCAGCCAAGTCAAAACCGGTACTTTTGACTACAGAAGACAGATAGTGAAAGACTCAAATATTAATTACTACAGCATATTCTCCTACATAATTTTATTAGCCAAAAAGCAAAAAATAAAAATCAGATCCAAGTTGTAATTTGGCTATCAGGATTAGTAAGGGATTGGTGTTCCATTCATGCTGGCCTCACATCTAAACAATCCTAGGCCAATGGAATGGAAAGAACAATCAAAGCTTCATTTTTTCCCCTCTCTCTGCAAGGCTTCCTCATCCTGAGGGAGGTAGAGAAGCAGTGGCATTGGAGGGATTTTTTTTATTCTTTGATTTATATCTTGAGAAGTCCCTCAGTATTTCAACAGAGATGTAGTGTACTTAATGTTGTCAGGACACTTACTTCCATTATATACTGCAGGAAAAGACACAGTAGGTGCACCTGGAAAGCTAAAAGACATATTTTGAGCCTATCTCATGACACAGCCGGCACACTTGAGTCTTACATGCAGCTGATTTTTATAAAATGCTAACTTTGTTGGTAAGACATTTTTTTTTTCAGACTGTTCTAAGACTTATGATTTGCACATAAGCTCAGAAAACATTAAAGGTGCTGGGGCTCCCCCTAATGATCATGAAATTGAAACAAACGTTCCTGTTTATATGACATGGTCTATTTATTCACATCTTTTGGCAAACCATTTGGAACATGATTATTTATGCCTCTCCTTTGCTAAAAATATTCAAGTCTTCAGGAAGGTTGGGTTCCAAATGTCCTGTTGTGATGTTAATTGAAATATGTCCAGATTTAACTCATCATGCAGTCACCCCCGAAATCTGCTTCTTGGCCTACATTTCTTCTCTTGGTGAATCAGTCTCACAGTTACAAAAGCCAGCAATTAGAAAGCCATCCCAGGGGTCTCAGGTTCCATCTCCCACTCTTCCAACTTACATATTTTTTTAGTACCACTTATCCCTTCAATCACAATGTCCTCCTTGCTGCCTTTTCCAGAAAGTCTCTGCATGCCTTACCTCCACGTCTGCTTCATTACTATCCTATGCTGCCCTTATTTCTTTTACCTTCAGATCTTCATATTAATACTCAAAATCTTCCAATATATACAAAAACCTTAGAATGGCAAATCACTATCTGATCAAAGATCATTCTCCCGATCACCTCCAAAGTAAGGATACCGCATTATCATAGCTATATCTGAATAAATAGGAAAATGTTTCCTGTCATTTTTAACAGTTCTCCCCAGAGATCTTGATGTTGTGAAACAAATGTCATCATGATTTTTATAGACATGTATTCCACACTTCATACATCAATTAAGGAATGAAGCTACTAATTTGGAGAAGAATGGCGCATTCCATCATCCAGGTCAATTACAAATTTTTCCATCAAATCGTATCAGTTTTTCTTTCTTCATGCCTAATTTTTTCCATGATTATAATAGTTATTCCCTTTTGCAGTTTTTGGTAACTTGTAACTCTTGGAATCAAGCTGTGCTTTTTTGCTTCAGTGTGACTTGCAAAAAATGTATCTACAAGACCCAAGGGCACTGTTTGTGCTAAGCTACTTTATTTCACATCTCATGACATTTACAGAAAAATGAAACAGCAGAAGTTTTCTACCACAATAAAGCTATAGGTGGTGACCAGTAAAACATCTGGATGTTTATAAAGCCTTGACACTTAATTTAAAAAAAGATTTATTTATTTATTTATATATTTATGTATTTTGAAAAGGCAGATTCACAGAGAAAAGGAGACACAAAGGTTCCCCATTCACTGATTCACTCCCAGGTAATCACAGTGGCTGGAGTTGAGCTGAGCCAAAGCCAAAAGCCAAACTTCTTCCTCATCTTTTATGTGGGTGCAGGGATCCAAGGCTTCGGATTGTCCTCTACTACTTTCTCAGGCCACAAGCAGGGAGCTGGAAGTGAAGTGGAGCAGCCAGGATATGAACTGGTGTCCATATGGGACCTCGGCAGATGCAAGGTGAGGACTTTAGCCACTAGGCTATGTACCAGGTCCACCTCTAGTTTCTTGAAGACACTGTAACAATCTCTCAGATCTTCCCTTTACTTCATAGGAGTTTTATTTGTACCTTACAAGTGGCAAGACATTTTTATTAGGAAAAACTATTAAAGAGTTTTGAATATTAAGGAATCAAGAGGAAAACATTTGCTGAAAGTACTTTTATAAAAATACATGTATTTGCTCATTTGAAAGGCAGAGTTACAGAACACAAAGAGTGAGATCTTCCATCCACTGACTCACTCCCCTAATTGGCTAAAAGGCTGGGGTGGATCAGCTGGCTTCTCCCATGTGGGTGGCAGGTGCCCAAGTACTCATACCACCCACCATCTGCTGTACTTTTTTCTTCTCTTCATCTTCTTATTCTCCTCCTCTCTGCCTTCTCCTTTCCCCATTCCCCCTTCTCTTCCTCATTTTTTCCTTCTCACAACCTTCTCTGCTGCCTTCCCCGACTCCCCTCTTCCTTCTTCTTGTTCCTGACTTTATTGTCTCATTTTTTTCTTCTCCTCTCCCCCTGCTTCCTTCTGTCTTGCCTTACCCCTTATTCATTTTTTTTGTTCCTTCCATTTTGACATTCTGTGAATATTACCAGAAAGTTGGCCTTAAAATTTTTACCATCACTTGTTTGGGTAAAGTGTTTATACCCTTGATTGATTCTCAACATAAAACTGCTACTAACCATGTAATTTATGTGTGCTTAAAACATCTCTTTTCATCCAGCCACGTATAGTAATTCATATTTTAAAAGAGACATATGAATAAAAGCATTGACTTAAGTTCTTTCTTCCATACAATGGCCCTCACACAACATATAACAGCAAAGAATCCAGAGATTATTACAATAGAAACTAGCCAAATGAGTAGAAACATTCTTAAGTTCAAGTGTTACTTAGTTTAAACCTAAGTTGTAAGTTGCTGTGTGAGTTGTTTTCAACATAAATTAATCAGAGCATATACTAATAGAACAAAACGTTTTGTAACTGAAAGAATACTCAAGAAGGAAAATGATTATATTGTTTCACTTATATCTAATTCTGTAACTACCAAATCTGATGCTTCAACTAATAATAATACTTAACAGAATGTGCAAACCAAAACCTGATGCCTGTACAGGGATCACAGGTAAATTAACTTGTATCTTTATTCTTTGTGTGAAAACTAGAGTTCTTTCTACATTCATTTGGCTATTTTCTATTTATAACAAAAATAGATTTTGAAAGACTGTTTTCTTAGACTTGCAAACTGTTGATTTTTGGAAACCATGAAGTAGAATACAAAATTGGTCAGGGATATTTGAAATTCTCAACAGTCATTGTTGATTGAACCACTGAAACTTTGTTTTGAACAGACAAGGGAGATTTAAGTGCAAGGTTTTCAATTTCCACAACTTTAAGAGCAATGATGTGCCTCAGTGTACCATTATTTCTTTCTTAAAATGAGAAAGTGCTTGATAATAGAATCTGTGTTCTCAGACTGGAACAATCTGGAGATCTGAAAATTTCACTGTAATGAACACTTTTAGAGTTCTGACCATTCTGGAAAATGCAAAGGAATGATTAACTCCTTTGTTAAGAAATTGTTAAGAAATCATGTATGAATCATTTACATAGTTTCATACTGGTTGAATATAATAATGTTCACAAATTTCATATTCTACAGAGTTTTAATTGTTTTTTGTGGTACATTATCACTGGGAATAAAGGATTCACATAAACACTCTATAATTTTATCTCTTTCTAATAGTTATTGAATTATTACTGTGTCTGTTGGTAACTAACCAGAGCACATTCAGGTGCTTTATGATAGAGTTCTCATGCCACAACTAAATATAATTACATTTATTATTGATGGAATTTTTGTGCTTAAGCTATATTGTTTCTCCCTGCATGTTAACAAAAGAAGGCTTCCACAAAGAAAAGAATATGTGAGGACTGCATTGAGGGTAGGACAGCTGTACATACTAATGCACCTGTAGAAAATTAGGGTAGAAAGCAACATGCAGATAGAGTTTTATGAAAAGAAAACCAAGATAATTTTAAGATTCTTTCTTACCTGAGAAACATATTTCAGCACATTTCTTGTTATTTTTTGCTATGTAACAAGCTATCTCAAAGCTCAGTGGGCTAAAATACCATTTAATACTGGATCACCATTTTAATCAAGGACAGAGGGTTCAGTTATCAAACGGCTTCACTATACACATATTGAGTGCTTTCATGGGAACGATGGGGACAGGAATTTCAAGGGAGTCTTCTGAAAGGTCTCTCCTACTGGGTAGAGATGTAATTTCTCATTTGGCAACTCAAAACTCTAAAAACTAGTACTTTAGGAACCAACAACTTTCCTTTATTTTATGCAAGAGTCTATGATCTACCATGCCACAAGAAAAGATACAGCCATGCATTAGAGTATATGGATTTTACCTCTTCAGAACGACTGATCAACAATGTGCTCACTTTTACTGTTCCATAGTTCATATTTTTCTCTCCTCTACCCTACCCACTTATTGTATCTTAGAAAACATATTCATCCTGAATGCTTTCTATATCTAAAAGAGAATGTACTACCAAAATTGATTCCCCAGCCTCTGGCGTTGGTCTAGCCTAGGACTGGCTGTTACAGGTATTTCAGGAATGAATCAGGCAATGACAGATCTTTTCGTCTCTTTCTTCCTCTTTCTATTTCTTTTCTTGCTCTTCTAATAAATAACAGGAAGACAAAAAGAAACGCTTGGTAAGTATCCTTGCAAAGTAAAATGAAAAATGAAAGATAAAGTTCAGTGAGCATAATTTATTTACTGGGTACTTCAAATTTTCCCAGAGAAATATCTATAAAATAGATATTTATCATCTCTTTATTGAAAGCAAACTAATGCTGAAAGAATAAACAACATTTCCGAAATTACAATAATCACATGTTTGAGATGTAACTTGAATTAAGGTCAGACTGACTCTAAAACCTACTCTAATAATCAGAACAGATCAAATTACCCTAAATACAAATAATCCTTCATCACCCTTAAGTCAGTTAAACCAATGAGATTCTATGGCTTGTGACATCCTTTATGAACTGGCTCAGAGTCTCCCTTTGAGACACGGTTATTCTTTTAAAAAAAGAAATCAGTACAGTTAAGCTGACTCGTAAAGTTTTGTTTGAAAGTGAAACTCCACACATATGCCCCTATTTTATCAGCAGAATACATTCTGTCATGAGCTTGATGACGATGCAATAGGGAAGCACTAGCCTCCATTACTTGCAAGAGAGTTGGTACCTGAGAATAATTAAGCAATCGCCTGAGTTCTTTTCCCAACCTCATATTTCTTTCCTCTTGAGTATTCACTGTACATGCATGCTCTTTTCAGTTTCCCACACCACACACTACAATTCATTCTCTGTGCTCTATACACATTGTGCACATGCTGGAACTGACCATCACCAAGAGAGGTGGCAGTTGACATTCAGGCAAAGAACAGCTGTTCCTCGCAGACAACAACGTGACAGCATCCTCTGAGACATAAAAGGATCTGTGTAATTCACTTGGATATGAAGTTTGGGAAGAAACAGATGTGCTAAGATCCTCTGAGGCCTGAGAAATTTGAGCAATTTTTACTAATGTTGTCAGTTTAACCTGTAACTTGGTAAGGTCTATGTGAATCTCCAGTTTACTAGCCCTAAAAGATTTTAAAGAACTAATACAAAGACATCTTTCACTTTACTATTCTTACTATTTTATTCTGTTTTAAATACTTACTGGTAAGAAAATATCTGAAGAAATGAATCTGTTCATGCTCCTCTGACTTTCGAAAATAAGAAATTTAATCTTTCGAATTGCTAACGTTAATATTCTTTAAAAATGATCTCCAGCCATCTCATATAAAGGCAACAGAGTCCAAGCATATCCATTAAAGATGAATTGACTATAGGTGTCCAGATCCCCATCTATGTAACCTTTGGAATCATCACATAGCATTTCCTCTGTTACAGCCCAGCAACAGAGTGATGAGCATGATCCAGAATAGGCTTGGATGCTCAAATATTGTTTTTTTTAAATGACACTCCCTTGTACGTGTTGTTTATAAACTTATTTTTGTTAAACAAAATTCCCTCGTCTCTCAGTATAAAATTATGTAATGGTATACATGCTTGGGGTTTTGTCAAAACTGATTTAACAAAATTAATATTTTATTCACTGGCTGATTTTCACTATGTTTTGTAACCTATAATATGATGCAGTGAACATGCTTCAACTGCTGTTATTGTTCATTTGCTTATTATGTCCTGAAGACAGATCGTGAGTACTGTGATTTTGGCTCGCAAAGTATACACATTTCTATTTAGCTAGCGGCCCTCTAGCACCACACAAATCATTTGTTTAAAAATTTATTTTAGAGACAGAGAGATAGTGAAAGAAGTATATATGTGTAAAACGTATATAGAAAAATATAATAGATAGATATTATATATACATAATGAAAGAGGGAGAAAATGAGAGGGGTGGCGGACACTCTTCCATCTTCTATACAAATCCCTCAACAGCTTGCATGGAAGAAGTTGGGAGCTAGAAACAATCCATGTCTCCCGCATCACTGGCAGGAAACCAAGTATTTGACCGTTGACTGCTTCCATACAGAGTCCTCATTAAGCAGGTTGGAAACAGAAGCAGGAGGAGGGGGCTGAACCCAGAAAGAGCAGTTGTGGGATGCAGGTACCCCTAACCAGTACTTGCTGCTTTACCAGAGATCTAAATGCCTACTATGAACAAGTTATCATTTTTGCTCTTTTTAAATATAATCATCTACATTAAACATAAAAATGATTAGAAATGACAATACAGCAAGGAAAATACCTGGTAATATTTCAATATATAGTTGTTACTTATTAGCAATGTTGAGAATATGTTTCATGTCTTTTGCACATCTGTGATTATTATCTTGTCTTTTTTCCCATTTCCCCATGGGGATATTGGTAACTATCCTATAAACGCTTAGAACTATTTATATACATTATATTAAGCCTTGGCTACCCACCATATTGCAGTAAGCAATTTTATTCAGTCTGTGTTTTTAGCAAATGTTCCTACAATCAAATCCATAAGCAATTCATTCTGAATTTCTTACCTGTTGTGATGTCTATGTGAGATGGGGCTGGTACCAAACTGCTCCCTTGAAGGCTAGAGGTACACAGGCTCTACTGTCAACTGAGCAAATTTGTAACTTGGGAGGCTGTTCATGATGTAGCTCCTTGTGCACCAGAAACTCTCACAGCCTATGGATAATCATTTACCCTCATTTTTCACTTGGCGATCTATTAGATGTAAATAACTCCTTAACTTTGCCGTCTGAACTTCCTTTTGCTTTCATTGTCAGCCAATGTTAGGACTAGGGAGTTAAGCTGGTTAGGACCTCCTGAGTTTAATCTGAAAGTGCCTAGTTTTTATGTACAGCTGTGAAGACCAAATGAATATTTAACCTTACTTAACCATCCAGTAATAGAGTGAAATCGCACACCTTCTGATCCCATAGCTTATCCTATTTCCTGCTACTAGGACATTACAGTGGTTGCTGACAATTTCCAGTAATCTACAACTGGTTGACTGGCTACAGATGATCATGTTCCACTTTCCAGAATCTCATGTGAAGACACATGCATACCTGAAGAATATGTCTTTTCACACTAGAAGTGCTTCTTGGCTTGGAGATTGTATTAGGAGGCAATTCTTGATCAGTCTTGAGCCTGTCTATGCCTTTAGGACAGAAGCACGAATTAGCCTTTTGTTCCAGACCACACTTCAAGGTTGTTTATATATGATGGAACATAGAGCCAACGAGTGCCTCACCCAAATAGGCTCTCATTATACCTGCACTTAGCTTTTATTTTATTATTTATTGTAGTTTTTTTGTTTTATTTTTTTAGTGTTCTTATTTGACATGGCAATTTAGTAAAATGCATTTTAGGTTTAACAAAAGCCAAGTTATCCTCCAACCTTTTCTAAATTCTTAGAAGTCAGAACTGGAAAAGAAAGTGTTAGACAACTTGATTAAGAATCTGAGTAATGGATGGCTGATCTAATAGCCAGTGGCTCAATCATACACGCAGATGAGTTTCAGTTAACCTATCACTATTAAAAATAATAGTTTATTATCAATATATGAAGAACCTCTAGAGATTTTTCATTAATATTTTTCACTAATCATAATATTCAAGTATTAGCAATGATATTCAATGCCTACCAAATCCAGACTCACTGCATATTTATATATTTTATCCCCATCACCCTCCTAAGAACCTTATTTTGCACCATATTGTCTATATTTCCCAATTGTCTCAGCATTATTATACCTCTTCGAAGGACATTTTCTTATTATTTTTTTTTTTATTTACAAGACGTACTAACAAAGTGTTAGGTGGGAGAGAGAGATCTTCTGTTTGCTTACTCACTTCCCAAACACTCATAGCAGTTGAAGTCAGAAGACAAACATTGCACTCAGTTTTCTCATGTGACTAACAAGTGACCTCCGTAACTGAACCATCACCTGCTGCGTCTCATGTAGGCAGGAAGCTAGATTGGAACTGGAGGTAAGACTTGATCACAGGCACTCAAATACGGTTATGAGTGCCCCAAACAGTTGCTTAACTGGCTGTACAACAATATCTATTTCCATATCTTTGTTTTGGTTTCTCATTATTTACATGCATTTCTCTCGAGGAAAGTCAGATTTAAGGTATTACACCTAATTAAAATATGTGTAATTTATTCCCTTCTCTGTGTATAATATTCACATAAAATGAATGTAGCATGGGTCCAGTGCCGTGGCCTAGTGGCTAAAGTCCTCGCCTTGAACACCCTGGGAGCCCATATGGGCACTGGTTCTAATCCCGGAAGCTCCACTTCCCTTCCAGCTCCCTGCTTGTGGCCTGGGAAGGCAGTGGAAGATGGCCCAAAGCCTTGGGACCCTGCACCCGCATGGCTCCTGGCTTCGGATTGGCACAGCACCGGCTGTTGCACTCACTTGGGGAGTGAATCATCAGACGGAAGATCTTCCTCTCTGTCTCTCCTCCTCTCTGTATATATGACCTTCCAATAAAGATAAATAAATCTTTAAGAAAAATTGTGGATGCATCTTCCAAATCAAAAAAGAATGAATGTAGCAAAACATAAAAATATTAAATATTTATAGCTAAAACAACTAGCATAACTAAAAACATTTAATTTTTTAAAATAGATGTCATGAATACTACTCCAGGAAAACAAAAAAAAAAAAAAATAGGCAATGGCCTAGCGGCTCAAGTCCTCGCCTTGCATGCGCCAAGATCACATATGGGTGCAGGTTCTAATTCCGGCAGCTCAGCTTCCCATCCAGCTTTCTGCTTTTGGCCTGGGAAAGCAGTCGAGGAAGATCCAAAGTCTTGGGACCCTGCATGTGGGAGACCCGGAAGAAGCTCCTGACTCCTGGCTCCTGGCTCCTGGCTTCGGATTGGCTCAGCTCCAGCTGTTGTGATCACTTGGGGAGTGAATCATTAGACAGAAGATCTTCCTCTCTGTCTCTCCTCTCTGTTTATCTGGCTTTCCAATAAAAATTAAAATAAATCTTTAAAAAGACTCTGAAGGGACTAAACATGACAATTTATGTTCTCAGATATAATATCTTCAATATATACCTATTTAATTCAAGTGAAATTAGTATCAGACTTACAGCTTGGTACTATAAGAAGACCATCAGAATCAATGCACAGAAGTCCTATCGCCTTAAGTAACTGAAGGAAATTTAATGTGCAGAAGAAATAGTGTTCAAACTTTAGAATACACCCATGAAGACATACTAGTATTAAGATACTTTCATCATACAACTTGACTCATTCTGTAGTAGCAACAATGGATAAGAAGAGAACCTAAATCTAATACAGATGGTTATTATGTTTATGAAACAAGATTAAATAACCAAGCTTGATCTCTCCAGAAAAACAAAAAGCATGGATAGAAAGAATTTCTCATGATCCAAAGCCATAGTCACTTCTGCCTACATGAGTCACAACAAACAGCAGTTCCACATTTGGGCCAGACTCCCCCGCCCCTATTACTCAAGAATGTAATATTAAAAAAAAAAAAAAGTAGGACTACATACGTAGCAGCTCTGTGATCTAGTTTAAGAACCCAGAGGTTAGGCAATTTAACTATGCTTATCTACAAATAAATTTGCATAAGCTTTGTTTCAGATGAATATGCTGTTTAAACTACACAGGACAGTTAATAAACCTATCTTTAACCTGAAGAGAGACACTATCTTCTCTGCCTCGTCACATTGTTAAAAAATGTGAGTGCTCAAAGAACCAAAATTTTAAAATTACAAAGCCGTAATGTAAAGTTACATTCAGATACAATACATGCCTTAACTAGATAACTAACTGTCAGTGTTTCCAACAATAGAATAGACATATTAAAGTAAGTTTCTTAAAGTAAGCTAGTAGGTGGTCCTAGAAAAACAACCTAAACTTATTTGTATTTTGCCAGGGATTTCCTGGAGAAAATCTCTTTGGGGGCAAAATCAGGCTCATGGAAAGCTAACAGCAAAGAGAGGTCAAAATGTTCCCTTTTTCCTTACTGTTAGAGAGCTAGTTAGCCCCAATTCATAACTAGCAATTGGCACTTCAGTTAGGACGCCAACTGGGACACTCACATGTGATATTGGAGTGCTTGCTTTGAGTACTGGCTCTTTTGCTTTCAATTTAGCTTTCTGATGACATGTACCCTGGAAGGCAGCAGCAAGAGCTCAAGTAGTTCGATCCCTGTCACCCACATGGAGACCTGGATTCAGTTTGAAATCCTGGTTGCTTTAGGCTAGTGTAGACATTTAGGGAGTGAAACAATGTATGGGAGATCATTATATGTCTGTCCTTCAAGTAAAATGAAGATAATTCTTTCACTTTTTTAAAACACAGGCTAGGATTCTAACTTTCAGCAAATATTCTTATGTATATATTACAGAGAGCTGCGTGTTATTCCTTCAGCTCTTTTCAAGTCTCCAGATATTGAGCATTTGATTCAGTAAAGCAAAAGGGAATATATTTCTATTTATGCAACACTAATGAGAATATTGCAATGCCAACTCCAAACTAAGGAATGAGTCACTGTGCAACAGACTATTGCTTTTGAATTTATAATAACAGGGGTCTCAAGAAAAGAAGATCAGAGTTCTGCCAATTCTTAAATTGTATTTCTGGCTTTCCTTTCACTCCATTGGAGGCATTTTTTATGCATTATGATTTGGACGCAACACGAGCATTAGAGAACTTATTGAGAGATATTTCTAACTAGTTTGTGTTCTTAAATTGTTCAGAAAATAAATTTTTATATTCTCCCTTTACCCCATCCTAACTAACTGTTTACAATGGCATATTACCAGAATTCGGAAAATACTCACAAACTCAAAATAAAGCACTATGTCTATTTGTAGTCACTGTTTCTGTGTACTGGTTCACTTTTTTTTGAAACTTGCTTAAAAGTCACTGCAAAAACAATGCTTCAGTGACTTGCTAAGCAAATTACAAATTACTTATTAATGAAATTATCTCTAGTTGGTCACCTCAAAAACCATTTGGCATTTTAAATGAGACAAAAGCCCAAAATGTTTAAAAGTTGGTCTTTTCTTCACTAGCAGGCTACGTAAGATGTTTTCAAACAATCTCTCTATATGCCATATATTTCCACTGACTTCCAAGTTTTTTTGATATAAAAATAGATTAAAAATCATTAATGGCTTTTAACTTAGGTTATAATGAAATCGATTTCTTACAGAGTCGCCATTAAAAGCATAGATCTTGGAGCCAGAATACCTACATTTGCATCTTAGCTGTGAAATTTGGTAGCTGTGCTGTCCTGAAACTTCAGGCCAGTTATTAGCATCTCCTGTTTCATCATGTTTGCAGGGAGGTAATAAGAAAAGCCATCCTTTAGGGTTGTTATGAAAGTTGGATGAATCAATCCATGCAAAGTATTTGGAATGTTATCAGCAATTTGGTAAATTACCTGAGAGTGACAGTTATCCTAAGTTCAGTGAGCCAAGAAAGTCCTACATAGTATCTTGTATCTTCCCTCTCCACTCGGAGTGATCCTGTTAGGATGCAGCGTTCAGTAGCACTGTCAGGAGTATCATCTACTAGAAGCTGCTTTCCTGTGGATCACTCCATTAGGAAACAAAGCAAGGAACGCAGCGCCACTTAAACATGACTGTACGGGGTGGGGGTGGGGGAGTTCCACTTTCATAAATTAAAAAATCACTTACACATCAATGTTAATTATCAATAACTGTCAAATTAATTGTCAATAATAAAAGGATTGGGAACTACTATTACTATGCAATCTATAGGGCACTATACTTAGAGGTGCTAATTTCAGAGAGAAAAATAATAATTTGCAGATACATGAAGAAAATAAAAGTAGCGTGTGTTCATTAAGAAAAGTATTGTTTGCTTTTGTGAAGATTGTTCCCATATTTAGCTCTCAGAACCATGAGGAATTTAATTTTCATATGGTGGAAAAAAACTGATTTATTTTTTAACATTAATGATGAGGCATTTTTCCATCATGGACACATCCTGTGACTGGCAATTTTGAGGGCTTTTCTAAACCAGTTGTATGCTAAAAGGTTGGCAACCAGTAGTGTTAAAATAAGTGCCTGCAGAAAGACAACGGGAGGGGCCGGATGCGCTGCTCTGTGGAGGAGCTTCCAGCTCAGATGCAGCAGTGAGGTTTCTCTGGCTCCAGCAGATGCAATAATGCTTTGTACGTTTGCCTTCTCTATCATCATTGTGTGCCTGAGATTGTTCACAAGCAGTTATTAAGTTTTATTATTAATAGTAGCAGTATGCCAATGTTATTATTACTATTATTACTACTATTATTAAAATTATTTTTACATAAAAGGTACAGAAACAGAGAAAGAAGCAGAGATGGAGATCTTCCTTCAAATGATTCACTCCCTAAATGTATCTAATAGCTAGGGCTTGGCCAGGATGAATCCAGAAGCCAGGATTGTAATCCAGCTGCTCCATGTGGATGTCACAGACCTCAGTGCTTGAGCCATTCACCTACTGCCTCAAAGGATGTACACTGATAGGAAGCTGTGATCAAAGAGGAGGTGGGATCTGAATCCAGGCACTGAGACATAAAATGTAGACATATGAAACAGCGTTTTAACCCCTGTGCCATTTTAACCATTATTTACCACTTCTACTGCAAACATCATAATGCTTGATGTCTCATAATACTCTCCTTCATAAATAATAAAAATGAACAGATAAAAGAGCAATAAAATTAATTAAACCATTTTATTTTATCTATTAAATTATAACCTCCAGCAGCATCAAGCAGTCAATTTTACTTAATAAAAATATGCTTGGGTGGCTGGTGCCATCTTGGGTGAGGCTGGGCACACAAACAGGAGCTTCCACCCCAACAGCAGCATGTAGTTTTGGTGCGGCTTAGTTTCCTGACCTGGAAATTTCACCTCACTAATTGCTTAAATGTGGCTGGCTCCATCTTGGATCAGGCTAGGCTTTCAAATGGGAGCTTCCACTATACCAGCTGCCGTCTGGCCATCTGGAGATGAGCTCTGGTAACTTAAGGTTGAGGGCCTATAGGTGTTTGGCACAGGAGGGGGTGTGAGAGACCTGAGAGTTCATGTCCAGGTGATGAATGACTTCCAGGGGATGTTCATGGACATTGCCACGGTTCTAGTAGGTAAGCAGAGGTGCTGAGACTAAGCTGTTTGGCGGAATGTAGGTGCTGGGACTGTGAGCCCTCAGGGTGAGAGGTCTGGCAGGATCTGAGTTACCTGGCCTGGGTCCTTGGTCCAGCTGCAGTTTGGGTGCTGGGTCCATGAGCCCAGGGATTGGGGTCCGGCAGAGCCCAAGGCCTGCCTGCATGATGGGTACTGGTTCCATAAGCCTTGAGGGTAGAGTCTGGCAGGGCCCTGGTCACAGTGCCTGGATCCTTGTACCACCTGTGTGGTAGGGACCAGGTCTGTGAACCCTGGGGGCTGGGGACCCATTGGAGCCCAGGTGGCCTAGAGTAGGTCCTTGGCCCACCTACTAGGTGGAGGCTAGGTTCATGAGCCCCAGGGGTGGGGGGTACAGCGGGACCCTGGGAGCCTGGCCTGTGTCCTTAGCCTGACTGCAAAGTGGGTGCCAGGTCCGTGAGATTTGGGGATAGAGAGTTCAGGAGGGCCCTGGTCACCTGGCTAGCGTCCTTGGCCTACCAGTGAGAACTGGCTCTCCTTAGTGGAAAAGACAGAAGAGTGGACAGCTGGCCTAGATCCACATGGAGGACACGGTAGCCCATTGAGTCCTACAGAGGACATCTGTACCATCCCAAATGTCAGCCAAACGATGACAGCAAATATCTGGGTGAATGGAGACTCAGGTTGATTATGTCAGCCGATGGATACTGAAAGGGTTCCCTCATCCTCGGATCAGCGAGATCAACAACATTTCAGAACTATGGAAATCACCTGGACAGAACACTTGGAGATTGCACCACACTGGGACCTGGCTTGATATCGAGTGGCCATTCTCCATCCCTGGGTACTGGAGCAGTTGGGAGTCTGGGTATGATTTCTCTCCTTATCCCTCCCCTCTGCACTATAACAAGGAGGAGAAACAGACAATTGGGAAACAATGATCATACCAACTTTTGCCTCACCGTTGATCCATCCTGCTCTGATCAACTATGTTAACATCATCTAAAATTAAAAATAAATTATATATATATATATACATATAATGAGAAATGCAAACAGTTATGTAATGTTGAGTTTAAATGAGTAATAAAAGACCTCAATTAAAGGCATGCCCCCCAAAAAAATACATTTGGGTGTAGTTTATGCTCTTGAAAAATTACCAAAGAGTGCATCCTGTATTTTAGCATCTTTGACATTCATACTACAGTTAAGTTCCTGCAATAGCTAGTACATGCCTTTTATTCCACATTTCAAACATTTACCAAATATTCCTGAACTCATTAGAAAATTATCTGTATAACTGTATAACCATATTGCTCTATGACATCAGCCTGTTACTTCATGAATAAATATAAGGAAAAAATAAAATGAAAAATTTCCGCTTTCCCTAGACATTCTTTTTTTTTTAAGATGGGGCCAGTGTTTTTTTTTTAATTGGAAAGGCAGATTTATAGAGAGGAGGAGAGACAAAGGGGAAGATCTTCTGCCTGATGATTCATTCCCCAAGTGGCCACAATGGCTGGTACTGTGCTGATCCGAAGCCAGGAGCCAGGAACTTCCTCCAAGTCTCCCACGTGGGTGCAGGGACCCACCAAGACTTTGGGCCGTTCTCAACTGTTTTCCCAGGCCACAAGAAGGGAGCTGGATGGGAAGTAGAGCTGTCAGGGTTAGAACCAGCGTCCATATGGGATCCCGGGGGGGGGGGGGGATTTCAAGGCAAGGACTTTAACCGCTACGCTATTGCTCTGGGCCCTCCTTAGCCATTCTTACGCATTTTAGCCATCAACACGGAGCCATCTCTAACCTCCATCTTTTCCTAGCAACCTGACAATGTTTACCAATATTCTGCCCTATTTTCTAAAGTAAGACAGACCTTTAAATCAATTTCCTTTTCAAAGTGTTGATGGTTTGTGAAATTAGACTAGTGGAGACAATATGGAGTAGTATATTATTCTCTCCTTTTCACTCAGACTTTCTGAATGAACAGCTTCTATTCAAAGATGCTTTTATTTGACTTAATCAGCATCAAATGTCTCTATACACATTTTTAAAAATCAGAGGCAAGAAATCTGATGTTCCACAAAAGGAGCGACTCAAACAACAATCTAAAGCTAATGTAAAACTAACAAAAAAAACCTTAATTTATAAAAATGATTAAGGTAGCATAGCTATTTTATTTTGAAAAATACAGCAGCAAAATTGAGTTTATAGTTGCAATCCTTATGCATTGAGTTTTCTTACAAAAAAGAAATAATGTTTGCATGCTTTTATTTATGTATTTAATATCAATAGGGATTGAGAAGAGACATGTTTTATTATAAGAAAAAAAAATTACATACAAGAGCCAGCATTGTGACATAATAGGTGAAGTCATCACCTGGGATGTCAACGTCTCATATGGACACAAGCTTGTGTCCTGGCTCTTCCACTTCTAATCCAGCTCCCTGGTGATGCATTTGAGAAGGCGATAGAAAATGGCTACTTGGAACTTGGTATCCACATGGGTGACTTGGATGAAGCTCCTGGTTTCAGCCTGGCCCGCTCCGGCTACTGAAGTGATATGAGGGCTGAACCAACAGGTAGAAGATCTCCCTCTCTTTGTACCATATTCTCTCTCTGTAACTCTGCCCTTCAAATGGAAGCACATTTTTTTAAGTTACATACAAAAATGTCATCAGAAAAGAAAACAGCTCAGAAGTTAGAACACTTCATGTCACGTTACAAGATCATGGATTTATATTTTTATACAATTTGCATATTTTCACCCCAAAATGAAAAAGCAAACATACAAATATGGGTCTGAGGGCTTGAAATGTGTTAAACTGTATATGTACAAGTTTGAGAAGCTGGTATGTGTTTTTATCTGAGTGGACATGTTATAGCAAAACCAAAATTCTTTTAATAAACTATTTCCATGAATAACATCCATAAATGGACATTTCTTTCATAATCCTTGGATCTAAAAACTCTGCTCAGCTAAGTCTGTTGTTGCAACTGTGAACAATCTTCTATAACCACTTCTTTTCAGAAAAGCTTCACCTTGGTCTGTTCAGCAGAAAGGAGTACGGCTGGGAATCAGTGCAGCACACTCACAGGAATATTCTAAGCTAATAACACCAGGTTAAATAATCAAAGCTAAAATGATGTCTTTTAGCTAAATTGCTTTCAGCTGTCTTTATCCATGTATGTATTCTACAAAGGGAAGAGAAATAAATGAACAGCATCCCAAATGAGGAAATGACATTGGTGAAAAGTACAGAATTTCCCACGGACTCCTCTTCAGATCTGTTTCCTGCCTCCTGGGTGCAATTCAGTCTAGACCATGTCCAGAAAGGCGAGCGAGCCACTGCTCAGGGACTCTGAAGACTTCTGAATCAGTCATGTCCAGTCCATACTGCTGATGGTTAGACCATTAACCAACAGAAAAACATGATCACTGTGCTTAGCTCTGGAAACCTTTTGTGTATCAATGATCTCTATATTAAATACCCCAAACGTAGAGATTCAAAAATCAGAAGGGGATTTTCTGGTGAGGCAGAATAATTTGTTATGTCACATTTTTGATTTTGTATTATCCAAATCAAAGTAAAATGATTCAAATTCTCTTTTATCATGTATGAGTGTAAGGCATGTTCAATGACCATAAAAAAACTGTTTAAAAAATTAAATAATCTGATCATCTCTCCCAGCTGAAGAAACTGCTTCATCAGGAGAAAGAGACTTCAAAGAATTTATAACACTTCTGCTCAGGCTGAGACTTGGTTGCTAAGTATTGCATGCATGTATAAATAGAAAATCCTGGGCCCTGCTTAAATAAAATATGACTTTCTTTTTCATAACCAAGTGACTGTAATAGAAGGAAGTTTTATATACTCTCATCTCCCCTCCTTCTGTTTCTATACATTGTGAATGACAAAGTACATTGAGAAACCACAATTCCAAAGAAGTTCTAAGAATACTCTCTCTTTCTTCTCTTATAGTAATTTAATTGGTAAAGCAAGAACATACAAAATTCAATTTTTACTTCAGATCCCAATTCTGTTTGACCTATTATTGGCTTAGAGGTATACCATTTTTGCTGCTGGCTTTTTCTTTGAAATACTTTCAAATTTACTGAAAAGATATAAACACAGAAGAATATTTTCCCTGAACCATTTCAGAGTAATTGAAGAATTGCTGCCCCTCTACTTCGGAACACTTCATTTGCATTTCCTCCAAAATGAGCATTATTTTTATACAGCCAATACATGTATAACAAGCAGAAATTATTAGTGATATAACCACATACAAAAAACTCTCCAAGCACAAGTTTATAAAGTTTTTCATTTTATAAAAATTGACTCGTTCAATTATATAAAAGAGTTCTTGGAACTCTCTCAATTTTTTAAAGTATAAGAAGAGTTCTTGGAATTTAATAGAAGCAGAACTATAACAATAAATTGAAAAGTAAGAAAATAAATATAAGCAACCCACACAAAATAAAGAACAGAATTAAGTAAGTGGAGAAAGGCCAGGATTAGAACATCGGGATCAACACCGGCAAATCAGCATTAAAATACTCTTGATATGAGAGTGCACTGCGCATCAGGTTAAGCAGTGCTTGGGATGAATGAATCCTGTATCTGAAAGTCTGTTCAAGTCCAGGCTACTTCACTTCTGATTTAGCTTCATACTAAATTATTCTGTGAAGTAGAAGATAGCTAAGAACATGGCCCCTAACACTCTTAGTGGAAGATCTGGACAGATTTTCAGGTTCCTGGCTCAAGCCTGATCCCAGCCCTGCCTTTGTAGGCATTTGAGGAATGAATCAGAAAACTGGAAAATCTATCAGTGAATGAACCAATCAATCATGTGTCTGGATGTGTGTGTGAATGCCCCCCGAGTAAGTGAAAATAAATAAAAATACCTCTTGATGAAGGCAGTCTCTGAGAGCCAGAATTTTACTCAGTGGCACAGAGAATTCATTCCAATGAGAAAAGCTTAACATGTCCTTTGAAAATAAAACATAACTGATTTATGCTTGTAAAATATAATCCTCTGTAGCCAGTTGCTGAATCTGACATCTGACTCTGTCGTCCAAACAAAATTTTTATATGGGATAGCTATCCACTTCCTACAATTGTTGGTTGTATAAAATTCCTGAAAACATTAAGAGGTACATTATAAAACTTGAGATGCAGTTCAGTAGTCTTAAATATTGCCTGAAAAATCAAGTGAATGAAACAGGCCATTACTAATGCTAGAAAAAACAACATTGGAGAAGAAAAGACAAAGAAATCCTGTATAGCACATTACTGAGCTCTGAATGCCTTCGTTTAGTCCAAAAGAAAAACATGAATATTCATTTAATCAAAACTGTGATATACTATTTCAAGAGGACAAGGCTCTAAAGCATGCACGTGTGTGATAGGGGATGGAAAATGAAAGGAAGCAAAATTATCATCTTTCTGAGTGGGACAGAAAAAGATATAACCTATTAATAAAAATCAAGAAATAGCAAAATAGGCATGTAATTTAGAAATCTGAAGAGACCTTAAAACATCTAAAACAGCTAATACAGTTGAAAGTGGTTGCATCTGTGCAAAAGGAAATGGTTGCAAAATAAAATTTTTTTAAAATCTCAGGAAACTGCTATGTTAGAACAGTCTGCCACCTTAAAATACATGTACATAAAACTTTGTTAACATAAAAAGTAAAATGAGGGTCTGGCACAATGGCTCAGTGGCTAAAATTTTCACTTTTCAAATGCCAGAATTTCATGTGGGCACCGTTTCATACCCCAGCTGCTCCATTTGCTGCTAGTTCCCTGCTTGTGGCCTGGGAAAGCACTAGAGGAAGCCCTAAAGCCTTGGGTCCCTGCACCCATGTGGGAGACTTGGAAGAAACTGCAGGCTGGCTCCTGCTTGCTGGCTTCAAATCGACTCATCTTTGGCCATTGTGGCTACTTAGGGAGTAAACCAGTGGACAGAGATCTTTCTGTTTCTCCTTCTCTCTGTAAATCTTCCTTTCTGATAAAAATAATAAATGAATCTTTTATAAAAAGCAAAGTGAAAAAACAGCATATTGAAATTCAAGTGCAAGTATAAACTATGGTTTTTTGAATTTATTTTAAATTTATTTGAGATTAGTTATCTTTTATGGAATATGTGAGCCTCAAGGTCTGCATTGTACTTTGAGTACACAAAACTAAAGAGCATTTTCTTTGCCAGATGACAAAAATCTCTCAATGCTTGAACTTAAAATAGAACATCCACTGTAGAAACAGAAAGTGGTAGCCATTTTGGATAGGCAGAAAGAAAATCTGACACAAAGAACTAGAAATACAAGAATCGCATACTCAGCCATTTCTAAAATACAAAAATTATCTCATAGAAAAATATTATGGAAACATGTGGTTCCATATTCATAGTTATGGATCACCCTGAAAGATGTCACACACAGCGGTGTGCTGCGCTGCTTCTTTCAAAACCCTGACTTACATGACATTCACAAGTTTATCTGAGATGATATGAAAAATATTTGATTTGCTTCAACTACTCTTGTATATTTTAATTTCAGTTATAAAATATATTAGTGACTGAAAAATATATTTATCACTGTTATATGATTTTGTCATATTTATAGTAGTGCCTGATTTACCAGGGCTTGAAACTATAATTCCTGACCCAAGTGAATATCAATAACATTTTTAACATGTAAGTGGGAAAGAGAACTGACACTCTTTTCACCACCAAACCTCTTAATTTTTCCAGGCTAGATGTAGCCCTAAGATACAGAAACTTCTTAAATAGTACTCCTTGACCATTTTCTCTAAACATTGAGTTTAGAGCAGAGTTACCCATGCCACCCACGTGATTCCACATTTCTCTTACCTCAACCCCCATTACTGGCAATGTTACAACTGCCCTTTAACCTCTTGGTTTGGTAATCATGAACCCACTAATCATAAACTGTCCTTTTAGTACAGCACAGTTTGGGACACGGAGGATAGCTAACATCAATCTGACAATGTATCCCTACAGAGTTAGGCACACATTCATGTGGGCAGAAATGGATTCATTTGAGTAAATGCCACAGTTTTTCTGAGTGCCTGCAGTTATGGTGCCTTGAGCCATCCTGCCATGTAGACTTACCACTACCAACTGTTGAGAGTAAGACTCATTCATTGACAGCATCATGTTCAGGGCGTGCTATCGTAAGCAAGGGAAAGCAGGGGAAAAGAAGGCAACATACTAAAGTTCTTAAAATTAACATAATTATTAGTCTCCAATACACTGTCCTTCAACTTTTGTCTCCACTATTTGTCTTTTGATACTCCTTTTGCTGAAAGCCCACAGGCAAATATTGCTGAAGTTCCCCACAGCCTAGAATGCATACATAGTTTAAAATAAATCTTAGCAATTCATATTGTAGATATATATCAAAATCTCAAACTGTATCCTATAAAAACATATAATTATTGTTAAAAGTATGGAAAACAAACATCTGAAATTTACAAAATGATTTTTAAAAAACTAAAATCAACCGTATGTTTATAATAATTTCCTTATATAAATTCACAAGTATTCAAATTTCCTTGGCTAGTGCAACTTTACGTAAAAGTTTGATTCTGGCAGGGAAAGACTAACTTTTAGTATTTAAATATCAGATCATGGAACTGCCACAAGGCCCAAAGAAATTGTTACTATTGTTACTACCCTGCTTTAAAGGAGTTCTGGAGCCAGGATATGTATAATTCCCTTAGGGACATTATGATTAAATCATCCAGGAAACATCTGTCATTATCTTCTGTAGGCTCTTCATCGCCACTCTAGAAGCTGTGTGTGAAACAAGAAATTGCATGTCTGAGACAATGGTCTCCTCTGCACATTTGATATTTGAACTGAATGCCACTTTACTGAAGTGGGTACAAACCAGCAACCACAGTTCTTCAAGAATGTATCACTTGTGCTAATGATGATGGCCTCAAGGCAGAGAGACCTGTGGATCCCAGAACACCAAGTTCAATAGAAGCCACAAGAAATGAACCAGAATCAACTCCTGGGAATCTCACTACATTAGCAAGCACTGGCACAAGGATTTGAAACCCCAGAAAACCCAGAAGTGGAAATGTCGGCCTATTTTTGGACAATTTTGACCCTATTGGCCGAACTCTTCAGTTTGTATAATTCAAGCTCCCAACCTTGATTTTGATGTTTGGTGTTCGGCTTTCTGTCCTACAATGACCTTAGGGATCTTGGACCTGAACTTCTTAATGTAATACTTCCCCAGCTGTTTTCTGGTCTCCCAAGCAACACTAGCCATCATTTATTAGGCAAGTATTTGCAAAAAAATAGCTGCTATTATGCAACCCTCATATTAACTTTCTGATTCACTGGTTCATTCACTCAACACATGTTTAGTATCAAATGCATACTGCATGTTAGGCACTGTCCAAAGTGTTAGAATGCACTGTGAGAAAAAATATTCAAATTCTTCCTTTCAAGCAGCTTTCACTCTAGAAGCAGTGTCCCAGCAAGTGTCAGTTATTATAACTGAGGCTCCGAGTTATTAAGGGTTTTGCTTCATATAATAAAGATAGAAAATTACAAACGTGAGACTTAGCTTACAATCTGCACGACTAAAACTGTCAGGCTTTCATTTTTAAAACCTCAGGCTTAGGACATGATGTCTGCCACCGCTGACAGCTTAGAACCATGATTGCTGAGTGTAAGTCTGTAGTATACAGACATGTTATTACACGCCTGTATTTGAAATATCAAGTAGTACAACCTGCTTGGATCAACTTGAAAACCACTCAAACTCCTCTGCTGTGAAGACATTATTGAAATGGGAATCCATTACTATGATGCATAAAATGGATGTACCATACCGCTTTCTGTGAAATTTTAAATCCATTTATGTCAGGCAAAGTTATAGCACCCATTTTTTTTTATAACAAATAACAAATCAGAGGGAGAAAGGTTACTTGAAGATTCTTTATGACTTTCAAAATAATACTTGTTTAATTTTGCTGTCCCTAGATTTGTGGCTTCTAACTGCACTTGTTTTTATAAACTATTCTTTCTAGTAACAACAACAGATTCTAAATGTGCACACACACACACACACACACATACACTCACAGGGCAGACAGGAAGAAAGATCAAAAGTAGCCTATTGAGATCCAGGTACTAAATTCTCATACAAAATAAATGTCTACCTAGAAATGGGAAGTTAAAATATTTAGTAAATTCATAAATTCTAACAAACTTTTTTACTCATATCATTATTTATCCATGTTGTGCAGATAATGAAACTGAGGCAAGGAGACTTGAAGCAAACTGCACAAAGCACACAATTGCTTGTAGGTATTCGTAGCCCAATTCATCTCAGGTGTTAGTCAGTACTGTATCCAGGGAACATGATAAAACAGCTAATATCTGACAAACATGAAAGAGGTGCTGACATCACTGGTTAGATCTACTAATTGCTCATATTACATGATTTGGAGTGTATCAAAAAGGGTCTGCTCCCATTAACCACTTTATTCTATTTCTCCTGTGTCATTCCTAGAGATGCAGTAATTTGGGATACCAGATACTATTAAAACTGGAATTGGAAGATGGAAGCGTGGCATGAGTCATTAGATATCTAGCTGATAACCAAATCAGAGTCACATAAGGCTCAAAATAAGTATCAGTAAACAGGAATAAAATTGGGAGAAAAAATTTAAAATATTGTCAATAACAAATCTATCGACTTCACACATTATTGACACTTGGTCAACAGAAGCAACAGCTATTGTTTTTGAGTATCAATGAAAAAGCAAATCTAGAATCCCAGAGAAAAAAATTGCAAAAGTCCAAAAACATTTTCAGACTGTATAAAACTGTTTAGAATTCTTCACAGAATTACAGAAATCTATCTGGCTCTAAGAAATTACGTAAGGAGAAAGGCTCAATTCAGTGCAAAAGCTAAGAATATGTTCCAGGAAAACTGAAAACCACAGCAGCTACTCAACTGCTAGAGATGTTCCCATCATCATCATCATCATTATTATCTCAAAGCTGTCTATAAGAACATTCCTCCTGAGATCAATCATTGTGAAATCAGTGTGACTTGGTATGTACAGATAAACCCCTTTTGCCATCTCAGACTAGGGAAAAAATTGACAATACAGAGACTGGAGAACATCAATCGCTAACTGGTTTAAGTGGCTAAGCAGCTTAGTGATTATGCATTCCCTGAGTTTCTCCTTCAAACAACCAAAGGAAGCAGGTGGATGGTATGAGAAACACAGAGAACCTAGCAATCAGTGCCTCAGAAGAAAAGACAACTAAATATAATGTGATAACCTAGGTGGAATTATAATGGGAATGGTGAATTAGAGAAAAACTAATGATATTTTGATAAATTATGGAGTGTAAAGTAATTTATATTGCATAAAGTGAAAATACATATATATATATATATGGTTCATACAGAAAGATATCATACTAAGAATGATAGTATTGGTTTTCTTTATAACAGATATTAATTTCTAGGTATTTCATAAACAGGTTTAAGGTACCAAGGCAGGTAAGAAAAATTAAACTGAGAGAAAATCTTAAAGCCATCTGTTATTATTCATTTTAACCTTTTCTGGGGGCAGGTTATTGTCAGGAAAAAGTAATTATCAATAAACAAAACACTGCCTTTGGGCCCTTGAGTCAACCATCCTAACAGAATACAGATTTCTATTTGTTATCATCAGTTTATTTTTTTCTGTCTTAAACCAAAATGATATGCCCTTTATATCACATGCCTGAGCATATGCACGCGCGCACACACACACAGAGGCATTTTTTAAAACAAGATTCATCAGTTCACAATGCTTTTTAATATGAATTTATATACTTCTGGTTGGTTGATATTTCTATTTTATACTTCTACACTAAACTTTCCTGCAAGTATCATTGATGCTGATGTGCATTACATACATTTATGAAATTCAGAAAAACTTATATAGTGTTTGAAAACACCTAAATTTTTTAGGCTTTCCAAAACTTGTCAAAAATTTTATTGGCCACTTTCTTTCTGTAAACCTATTTATTCACAATAACTGTAGGATTTGTTTGTTTGTTTGTTTGTTTTACTGATAGGGACTTTTAAAAATTGGGCAGAAAGGTGAAATTTAATCTTTCATCATCATACTATTTTGAGTAATGGATCTGACAGTGTCACTTGTATCCAGTCATCGATTTGACTCCTATAACTAAGCAACACATTGGCCTCTGAGATGTCTTTTTAAAAGACTCTTCACCTTTATCTGAACCCCTATAGGAACTGCAAGCTGGAGCTTTGCTTGTATTCAAATGACAAATGCTATCTTTGTTGTTATAATTTATTTAAAGAAAAAGTCATGCTTTATACTATCAATTCTAACAAAATATCTTAACATTCATCAGCTTCCAGGAAAATTATTTATTCCAAATTTAAAATTATAAGCTTTTCTAAACATAGATCTAATTAAAAACAAACAAAACAAAACATCTCATAGGCATACAAACAGCTTTGTGCCTGACTCAGCCCACAGGATAACTTGGTTCTATATACTGTCTAACAAGATTATGCAGAAATTACAGCAGATAGTTTCATTAAATAATTACAAATGAATCTTTGGTTGCAGAACTTAATGCTTTGATTCAAAGCATACAAAGCTCTAATGGCTGGAACTGAGCTGATCCAAAGCCAGGAATCAGGAGCTTCTTCCAGGTCTCCCATGTGGGTGCAGGATCCCCAAGGCCATCCTCGACTACTTTCTCAGGCAAAGTACAGGGAACGGAAGGGAAGCAGGGCCACCAGGACAGGGACCAGGGCCCCCAAGGGATCCTAGTGTATGCAAGGCGAGGACCCCAGTCAGGACAAGGACCCGCGTCAGGTCCGGGACAGTAAGAATTTTAGTAAAGCTTAACTTAACTATTAAACAGGGGGATATTGTGATGATATCAAATAACAGAAGCTCACAAAATGGGACAGTATCTTTCACAACAAGGAATTTAAGTTGCAAAGCTAACTTTATCTTTACTGTTAAAGGCCCCTTCATCTCTCCTGTCCCATCACATTGCCTGTCAACATAGACTAGAAATACCAGTTGTGACTAAGGATTTTGAAAGCTATTTTAATTATATTACATGTAACAGTTGGTAAGATCCAGTTTAACTTTGACTCAGATACTTCATGAGATGAAGACCACTCTGAAGCCAGTCAACTCTTCTAAACTTTGTGTATAAGCAGCATTCTGTCCTGCGTTCAGTCTTCTGGTCTCAGAGTCAATTCTTATGGGAACAGAAGACCAAGAAATGATGCATGAAAATGCAGCTTTAGAGTTTTCAGTTTTAGAATTCATGAGCTTATACCTCAATTTATCCTAAAGGGAATGTTTCCCTGTGATATATAAATTAAAGGCAGGTGTTGCAATAAATACAAAAGAAATTAATGGATAACTATGCACTTGAGTTATAGGGTAGCAGGGACCAGGTTCTTATGATACAAGAAGAAATTTGACAATGAAAAATTTGCCATTTTCTGGATTTTCAGCATTTTACCAAAAGCCTGATACTCTTCATTGTGGCTTCACACTTTCCTGATATTTTTCTATGTGCTGGATATATCTATAGAAAACTGAATCACTTATGAAATAACTGAATAGGAATTAATATTTCTCCTGTCAGGAAGCAGTTCCCTGTGGTCTTGGAGAGAGCCCTTATAGAGACAAAAGTCACCAGAGAAATAAGATTTATAGACATTCAAATGAAAGAAAACACTCAGGAAGTAGAGTGAGCATGCTCAAGACAAAGGTGCACTAAATAAAGTTTTGGCCCATCCCTCTAGATTAACTGAAAGCATAGGGATTGGTGTCTAGGGCATGACTTGATTGAATATTCAAACTGGATGGAGTTTGGGACAGATCTTGAATACGGTCCACTTCCTGGCCCTTTTGGGAAAACCTAGAACTGTCTTGGAATCAGGTGCATGGTAGAAGTAGGTATGCTACCCACCTCCCAAAAAAATGTGTGCTGCACCTTAAATGTTGACAAATATCTTGTTAGAGTTACAAGCCAGTCTAGATTATCCTAAAATCTGCCAAGATCAGCAAATTTATACTTCAACACAACATATGGCTAAATACTAAAATGAAATAGATACAAGACAGCTGAATGGTACCTTATAGCCATTTTTAGGTATATAGCAGCTGGTCCTGAATATAAACTAAAATTGAAATGTCAATGAGCTAATCAGAGGTTCAGAGGTTGTGGTTAGGACTTGCTTTTTTTTTTTTTTAACATACTGGTTACTCAAAACCATGTCAATTCCATAACATTGCAAATTGCTGTTGATGTTATATTGGGACTCTTAATTGAGTGGGATGATATTCTACCAGATCTAACTTCGGACCAGAAATGGTCTGCCCAAGAAACTGTTCAACCAATCTGGACAATAAGTAGCTGGACTCTATGCTTGGTATATGTTTGCAAGGAAAGAATCTTGATTGAATTTGAACTGTAATACTGCATCAAGGTGGAGGAATCCACCAGGGGGGAGGGGCGTGGGAAGGGGTGGGGGAATTCCCAGAGCCTATGAAACTGTCACATAATGCAAAATAATTAATAAAAAAAAATAAAAAATAAATTAAATATGTTGTTTATATTTGGTACTTGAGATTCAAAGATAAATTTTATGATTTAAATCAGTTATATTTTCAGTCACTACTGGAGCTATGCCTCTCAAAATGCTTTACTATGACTCCATTATTGACAATACAATTTAATTCTATAAACATTTATTGAGCACCTAAGAAAAATCTAGCAGTGAAAATGAAGGGCATGAAAAGGCTATAAACAAACAAAAAAAAGAAGTAGGTGTGCTAGCCATGGTAATTTCATTATCATGACGTTACAATGAGCTACAGGTCACCTTGGGCTGCAATGGGTCTTCACATTGGTTATTCTTGGCAGACATCAGTTGTAAGTGGTAAAACCCTGGAAGCTGCAGTTTTTCACTCTGCTCAAGTGGGACAGCTACTGGGTGGTGCCATCAGGACTGCAGCACAAACAGGGCTGCAAGAAGAATGGCAATTTCAATGGCCCCTTGCTGTCCACCTCCCTGCCTTCATCAGTTGGATTTGAGAATTATTCCAAGATTGGTGCATTCCAAAATAACTTATCCATCCACATAATGAAGGAATGTTTACATTGACCTTGACAACTGCTACATCAAATACAAAATAATTTCGATGATTATTTTTCCACATTGAATTTCTTTTTTTTTTTTTTGATCCTTGCCAAAAATCTGCCACCTTGTGCATTAGTTTTCAGTTGCTGCAATAGCATACTTTCAAACTTAGTGGCATCCAACAGCACACATTTACATGCTGTTTTGTAGGTTAGACCTCCACCAAACTAACACCAAGATGTTAGCAAGGTAAATTTCACCCTGTAGTTTCCACAGGTGGATTCATTTCTTACTCAGATGTGTGGTTGACAAAATTAAATTCTTGGTGGTTCTAGGGTCAAGGCTCTAACTCTCCTGCTGTTATCTGAGATTTTTTGCCAGCTTCTGGAACCACTGTGCGTTTTGGCCCAAGACACCTTCCTCTATGTACAAGAAAAGCAACAGTGAATCATGTCCTTGCTGTATGGTATCACCGTGCCAGACCCTCTGGCTTGCCTTTCCCATTTTTAAGGTTATAAGTGTTTAATTTGGGCCCACAAAAGCTAAGGAATATTATCTATTTCCAGGTTCATGTCCTTAATTTACAAATCATAAAATTCCCTTTTGCTATATTCCTTTTGTAACATAGTCACATATCCTGAGGATTAGAACAAAATGCAATGCTCTTTTTAGGATTTTTAGAGTCTTACCCTCAAAGATCTGCTACTCTTCATTGTGGTTTTCTGAAGGTTTCACACTTTTTAAGTATCTTTCTATGTACAAAGAGTCTCTTCAAGAAACAGAATCATTTATGAAATAAATAATAGGAATTGATATTTCTCTGTCAGGAAGCACTTACTTATTGTCTTAAAGAGGTCCTTCTACAGGAAAGGTTTCAATCTAAGCTATCATCTAGCATGGACATTGTACAAACCTTAGTAAAATCACAGTTAAAATGGAAAGCAATGGAATCATTGACTAGCCATCACTTCATACAACATACTTGGACTCCTGTGAATTCATTACCACTAATGTCTCTAAGCTTTCCTGTGCCTTAAAATCCTAAGACAAAAACCACTCCAATTTTCTTTTTAAAACAAAAGTATGAAACTATTATTCTTCTTAGTGAAAGGTAATCTGATCCCATGACACTACTTATTTCTTTCTTCTTTTTTCTTTCTTTTGTTTATTTAGAGGAGATTTGTATTTGTGTTTTTTGTGTGTGTGTGTGTGTCTTACTCTAGTTGAATTTGTATCCAAATTATGTTGCAACTTAAGTATGATGTTAAAATAAACTTTTCAAATTCATGGGGAAAAAGGAAAAAAATACATAATTCAACCAGTAAAAGAACAGAAAAAAACATCAAACAAAGATAACTTAGCCTGATTTACTTACAAGTTATGGAAATGTAATAGCAGAATTTCATCCCCCATACGTATCAAAAACATCTATAAACAGGCATCATGATTTAGGAACGCAAAGATTATTTTGAATTGCTATTTCCTACCTTTTTAAACTCACTATGCAACTCCATTCCCCTGGAATACACTGAGATTGTTGGCATTTTCTATTTTTTGAAGCAGTAATACATTTTTGAAAATAAAATAATAAGACCACCACTAGCAGTGTTCATCAACCTGGGAACCCAAAATTAAATTCTTCTGTACACTGCCACTACAAAATTTACCATCAGAACTTTTAAAAATGTGCTGATGATGCACAAAGGAAAATGAAATCCATTTTGGAGGGGGGAAATAAATTAGTTCTCTGCAATGGGCAGGCTGAGTCCCCAAGCAATAGCTTTGAGTCTATAAAGGACTGAACGTTTGAAATCGAGACATATAAAATCAAGACATGAGGTCATATTCCTACTATCTATTTTGTTAGGTCCAGTATAATTTAGACTCCTTTATTAATCTCATAGTTATCAGCATGCCTATGAATTTTATTCAGGACTAAATGAATGAAACTGTATAATATCTGGATTATTGATAAAAAAACAAGTACAGAGCTGTTATGCAGAAGATAGGCTGATATTAATATCCTCACCACTGCATTTGATTTTTACGCTGATGACAGGCAAAGATAAATTATATTACACATTCAAAGTCAACATACCTAAACACAGACACACACATAAATCTGACATAAATATTTAGATTGGAATTACTCATCGAATATTTATCCTATCCTCAAGAAAAAGTAAAACGTCTATCACAAAATTGATAGAAAATATATGTAAGAAGAAAATCAAGTTTAAAAGTTCATTAGAAAACAGGGAGAGACAGGACAAAGAAATTAAAGCAGACCTTGATGGATAACTAAGGGAGACAACACAAAATGGCAGCTCTGTAAGGCTCTAAACCCCATGTTTAAAGCAGTAAGCACAACTATTTCTCTTAATACTAATAGTTAATACGATTTCTCATCTTTTACATGCTACTTAACTTTGCTAGCCTCATTTTCCTTTTTTTTTTTTTTTTTTGGAATAACAAGAGTAGATGTAGTTTCTTTCTTAGATGGTCCCTGTGAAAATTAAATGGTACAATATTTGTTAAGTCCCTAAGACAAAGCTTAGCCTCTACCAACACTAGTTTAATACTGGCTTTGTTTTTATTACCTTCATTCATATGCACAGTTAGGTCAACTGCGGTCACTCTTCAAAGTACAGTGACCACAACCGCTCAGAACTGAAGTGTTCTTAGAGGTTCTACTATTACTGTTTTAGGGCTTCTCCAGAGAAACAGAAGCAAAGGATATACACAGATGAGCAATGATGTAGGGATAGAAAACCTCAATGGCATGTCATCTACAAGTTAGCGAACCATAAGCTATTGATGTAACTCCCAGTTTCAGGCAGACGATCTGAGCAGTTAGGCAAGGTTATCTAAAAACCTTGCTGATCTAAGTTCCAGAGTGCCAGATCTGAGAACCATGAGCAACAATGTTAGTGGACAGAAGATGGGGGTCTCATGTCAAGAAAACAGAGATAAAACCTGTTTTTCCATGGCCCCTTCTGTTACTTAGCACCTATCAGGGGACTGAATGATAATGGATAACAATAGTGAGGAGGAATCTTTTCTAATCCTTCAGTGTTAGTTTTTCTGAAAATACTCATCCAGGAACGTTTCACCGACTCTCTGAGCATCCCTGACACAAATCAAATTGATGGATCACATAAGTCATGACAATTTCAAAACACATAGCATTGAAGATATTTTCAAATTATTTTAGGACTTCCAGATATATGCTAAAGTTCACCAAAGGAAGATCACCAGAGCCACATCAGCAGTAAAGTTGTACTCACCAGCTTCGCAAGGTAGAAAGCAGACTGCAGAATCAGCGAAATACGCCAGTCTGACAGAGACAAACGTCATCTGTTTTCTTTGATATGTGGCCGCTGAGAAGAAAGACACAAAAAAAGGATAGGGATGAAATGGTCACTTTGGGATTGGACTGTCATTTTTAGCTCATATTGTATTCCAATGAAAATGTGGAACTGTGGCCTTTTTTACTTTTTACTTATTAAATACTGTGATTAGTAGAAAATTAAGCCTGTGAATATATTCTGGATTAAAATTTAAATTGTACAAGACTAATGAAGAGAGAAAGAGAACGGTATTCAAAGGTGGAAGAAAAGTGTAGTTGTCTTTTTGGAGTTGTTCCTATGCAGTAGATAGAATCTATCCACTTTAGATTAACTTAAAGAAAGCAGAGCATTAAAAAAATAAATTTAAAGGGTTCTGAGGTACAGTTAGTCAACAGTTTGGGCAAAACTTGGCCATGGTTCTTTTTATATTCAGAATATGTGACCTCATGTCAAATTACTATTAGATTGATTTGTCTGATTATTAATATAAATATATGGGAATTTTAGAAGGCTTATGTCTGGTTAGTTGTACATGTGTTTGGTATAATTTATTATGTGACTCGAAGCAATGTTTTATAAGGCATGATTTATATTAAATCCTATAGTGCCCCAGCACAGCCTATATGCCAGCAGGACCATTTTACACATCATCAGCAATTAGCTTGGATTTTCCAACAGTTCCAGTGAGAAAAAATTGTGACTTACAAGTGGAGACAAAAAATTTATGAGCTGAACTACCATATTTTGGCTAGTGATAAAACACCAATGAAAAACAGAATGGTCTTATAAAATACAACATATTTCATGAAATACCTTTAATGCTGTTAAGATGACTGCAATATTAAGTATTGGAATCATTTAAAGAAAATAGTCATTCACATCTGAAATTCATTCAATAGAAAAAATTGCATTTATTTTCCTAAACATTAGAGTTTCACAGAAATTTATTTTGGCTTTGATGTCAGGACTGAGTGCAAATGTTTTATTTAACATTTAACAATTCCATTTAATTTGGTCATTTAGGTAACAGAGATTTAAAGGATTCATTGATTTTATTCATGTAAAAATTATTCCTCTTCACTGAATAGTATCTTTGCTGCTCTCTCATTCCTAATGCCTGTGCATTCATGCACAAGAGAACATTTTGAAATAATGCTCAGTGTCAGACCTGTGTTTCATCATATTCACATACACACAGTGCAGTGGTAAATCAAAGAATCTCTCTTGTAAGTATTATGCAAAGCAATACAAGAGAATGAAATGAGGCTTAAAATTAGAGCTCTATTAAAAAGTACTGTTAAAATCTAGAAAATAATTACACAATGCAATTGGGTTATAAGGTAGTTGAAGAACCCTGCTAGTTTAGTATGTTTCTGAAATCTACCTCCTCAGGCGCAGCTTTGATTTTGGTTTGTCTAGCATACCTGACCAAGTCATTAAAGAAAAAAATGATTGGGCTTGGGGCAATGGCTCAGTAGCTAAATCCTCACCTTACACACTAAGATCCCATACGGGTGCCAGCTCATGTTCTGGCTGCTCCACTTTCCTTTCAGCTCCCTGCTTGTGGCCTAAGAAAGCAATCAAGGATGGCCCAAAACCTTGGGCCCTTGCACCCACATGGGAGACCCAAAAGAAGCTCCTAGTTCTTGGCTTCAGATCAGCTCACTGTCCATTGCAGCCACTTGGGGAGGGAACCAACACACAGAAGATCATCCTCTATATATCTCCTTCTCTCTATAAATCTGCATTTCCAATAAAATAATAAATAAATCTTTAAAAATGATGAATTGCTTTAAATGCAAGTTGGGAAAGGAAACAAAGAATATGTCCCCAGATATTCTAGGAAAGCATCCATTTATAAGCTATTGATCACTATCCCAATTACTCCAAATATTCATCTCCACAAAAGTAATCATCTTGAGTCTGTCATTATGAATGATCACCCACTTTGGTCTTAGAAATCACCTTCTACCTTCCCTATCAGAACTTTCCAGGAAATCAGGAAGGTGGGACATTTTGTTTACCATTAAACTCATTCAGGTAAATATCATTTGTCACTTAATACTATTATAAATACATCCTAAGGAATCTTTTAAAAATTTAAAAAATTTCTTTAATAATAGCTTTTATTTTAAAAGCTGAATTGATTCCTTAAACCAAAAAAAAAAAAAAGTGGGAATTAGAGGGTACTGCATTCCAGCCTGACATGACTTACACCCAGTCCCGGAACTTACCAGAAGATGCTGCAGCAAAGCCTGGATGACCTACACTTATTCTGGCCCTTGCATGTGCCAGTGGATGCAGTGGCCTAGTCTAGCCCAGCCCTCCACTAAACCCAGCTCACACGAGGGCAAATGGCTGTTGTAGCCCTATCTAACCTGGCCACCACCAGTCCCAGTTCTCACACTCACCAATGCAAGCAATGGCCTAGTGGGGGAGACCCTGAAGTTCCCCTACCTGGCTTGCTTCCAGCTCCATGTCTTGAACATGGCCTCAGGATGTGAACCCCAGTTTGGCATGGCCCACCTTGCCTCAGTGTTTCTGGAAGGTGTTGCAGCCTGGCTCTGCCCAGACCACCTCAGTCCCAGTTTATGATGACAGGTACTGCAGCCTAATCCAGCCTGGCCAGTCCACTGTCCCAGCCATCATGTGAACAGGCAGGTGTTGCAGCCCAACCTAGCCCAGTTTGCATTTCATCCTGCATCCTGAACCTGCCAATGGGTGTTACAGACTGGCCTAACCCAGCCTGCCCCCAGATGTAGCTGATACATACTATACCCAGGGCTGAACTGGACTTCCCCCTGCTCAACAGTGTACTAGTGATGGAAGTGGGCCTAGTGAGAGTATTTCTCTCCTGGGTTGTTGAGAGCCTGGTCAGAGTATGGAAAGCAGAACAGGCTGGACAACTCTTTGAGCCAAGCTTTGTTTCAAGTGTCTGGGTGTGTGGATGCACTAAAGTAGATGTTGTCAACCAACAGATTTTGGAAAGATCATCTCAACCCTGGAGCCAAAACTCTCAGAACTATGAAAACCACTCAAGCAACACCCTTGGAACATAATTACCCATATTGGAGTCTCTAAGATGACATCAAATGACCACCCCCCTTCTCTGAGTACTAATGTAGTTTTATAGCACGGTGTGGCTATCAAACTACACCTTCCCCACCTTCCTGTAGATACAGAAGAAAAAGGAAAAAAATTGAAAACACTTGTCCCACCCTCCTTCTGTATCTTAACTCTCCCCATTTTAATCAGTGGCCAAAATGGGCATACGTCCTCCTCATTTACATAAAAACATTAAAAATAAGGTAAATATTTAAAAAGATATGGGAATCACCAACATTCTATAAAACTCTTCCCAACTGTTAACAGAAAAAAAAAGAAATTATGTGAAAGTATATACATCCAAAATTAATTTGTAGATTACAAGTGTTAATAAACATAACTTCGCATAAACAAAGCTCAGAGTTTCTGATACAATAATTTTTAGTAAAATAAATTAGTAAGAAGCTTGGACCAAGGTTGTTATACAAAACTGAATCTTTACATCATCTTATGCTGGGCTCTTATAATCAAACTTTCCACACAGGAATCTACCAGTATGCTGTGGTTGTCCTCTAAACTAAGATAAAAAATATATTTACAAATAAAATATTAAGTTAAAAGTTATGTTCCAATAATACCTCTAAAAAAACCACATTCTGGCTTTGCCTGGTACTACCTTCTCCACAGTCAGGGTGACAACCTCTGCAGATTGATGAACCTGCAACAGTAACATCTCACCTGGAGTATGCAAGGGTTGAAATCAGTCTTCAGTGAATTATAAATGGAAAAGATATGATGTCTGAACACTGTTGTTGAAAGAGTCACTGTTTAGGGCCCGGCGGCGTGGCCTAGCGGCTAAAGTCCTCGCCTTGAAAGCCCCGGGATCCCATATGGGCGCCGGTTCTAATCCCGGCAGCTCCACTTCCCATCCAGCTCCCTGCTTGTGGCCTGGGAAAGCAGTCGAGGACGGCCCAATGCATTGGGACCCTGCACCCGTGTGGGAGACCCGGAAGAGGTTCCTGGTTCCCGGCTTCGGATCGGCGCGCATCGGCCCGTTGCGGCTCACTTGGGGAGTGAATCATCGGACGGAAGATCTTCCTCTCTGTCTCTCCTCTGTGTATATCTGGCTGTAATAAAAAATGAATAAATCTTTAAAAAAAAAAACAAATAAAAAAAAAAAAAAAAAAAAAAAAGAGTCACTGTTTAGTAAGGGCTTGGAACACCAATGTAGCCCCTAGAAGTTAACAGTTACCTAACTTCCACATGGCAAGTGAACGGAGAAGAAAAGATTAGCTCTGTAAACACACCAGGTACCGGATGGCATCATTATTACTGTTTTCATTAATCCATGAAAATTTCAAATTTCACAAAAATGAAGGCATTTACAAAGTTATGGATCAACACAAGAATTATTTTGCTGGCAGAAACACATAGTGATAAAAGATGCTTTATTTCATCCTGATGATTAATATGTAGAAATGCATTTATTACAGGGGATTAAGGTAAATCATGGATAGAGATTAAATTAGATTAAATAAATCTGCTTTCATTTCACAAACTGAAACTAAAACAAAAATCAGACATTTCAACTTTCTCTGTGTCCATAATAAATTTGACTTCAAAAGCTGCGTATCTGCCTTCAAAGTGAATTTATTCCTTAATAACTTTGTGAGTTTCTTCAGTTACACAATTACTTGCACATATGCCATTATGAAATATATTTGTTAAGCACTGGAAATATCACATACTTATATTACCCAATGAAAAATATTGGTCTGAATATAATATTTGTTAATATTCTGGGGTATGCATGTATATATATTTTTATCTATGTTTACAGTCTGCAAATTTCTTGTAATACAATTCACTAATTTATACTTCAATAATTCTGTTCCATAATTTTTCATATTGTAGCTTTCAAATGACTTTATTTTTCAATTTGAGGATTTCCCAATTTAAAGTTTTGGGGTAGTGATTTGTTCTTATTTATATTTTATAATTTCTCATTCTTGCTTATGACTATACCTAATTCCAGGATTTTTAGAATTTTAAATAAAATTTTTTCTAGTCAGCTTCAAGTTTCCAGTATTATTTTCACAATTATTATCAATTCATTTCCAATATCCAATTTGGAATTTAACATGTTTGTTTCTTCACATCTTTCAAATTTTGGCTCCCAGGTTCTATACTGGGAATAGCCTCCCTGCTCCATGAATTAATTTGTAGTTGTCTATACCATGACTCCCAAATTTTCATGTCTGGACTATACTTCTGCTCAGTACCCATAAAGCCCATGCCAATGGAGTTGGCTGGCGTCTTGGGAAAGAAGCAGAACAGCTGCATTGGATGGCTCACATTGAGGAATCCCTCACTTGCGTTATCATTTTATAAGAATCTTGGAATTTTTCATCATTTTCTTTTTGAATTTGTATTTTCTGTCAATGAAATATGTAGGAGCAAAGAAGCATGCGTGTGAGCAGAGGGGTTATGCGTAAAATGCGTTGCTATTCCATGATGCCACATGAACACAAAATTTGCATGTGTTATCAATGAGAAATTGTTCCAGAAAATTCAAACTGAATAAAAGGTAAATGTTTGATACATGGATGCAGTCATTGATTATCCTAAAAGATCACACTTTCCACTCTAAACACACAGAGAAGACTTCAGATTTTTAAGAAACATGAATACCTAGCATACCTAATCATATCCTTTCTTACTCAGATGTATCATAACTATATGTATTAGTAATTTTAGCCAGTTACCTACACTGAAAATTAAGATGTAAAAGGGAAAGGAAATATATATTTTAATATATTTCCTGGGACTTGCCTTACATATTTTGAACCATGATGCTACACTTTCATTTTGTTCTCAACCCTGCAAAATATAGTGCCAGATACTGAGCTAAAAAAAAACTGCATTAATTGAGCCAATGGGAATTACAGCCAAGGATATTGCTTCAAAATTATATTGGCTCCTATTTTAGGCTCTGATAATGTAGTGCACTTCCAAGAGTGAGCCAGTGGGGCTCACTCTTTTGTAGAAGGGGACATTTTTATTCTAAAGGACCCTGCAGGAGCCTCTCCCTTATTCCTGAAGACTGATCTGAAGCACATCAGACATCAATGCTTGCAGGTATTTATATAACACTCCCTATACCAATTTGATCTATTTTTAGCAAGAAGGTGAGAGTCGAGACACTACTTAGCCATCCCACAACAGGAAACAAAGAAAGCAAAATGAATGCAAGCCATCTAGAAGATTTAAAGATTATGCTGGCGCCAGCATGGTAACTTACAGGCTAATCCTCCACCTGCAGTGCTGACATCCCATATAGGCACTGGTTTGAGTCATGGCAGCTCTATTTCCAATACTTTTTGCTACGTATGAGCTGAGAAGGGAGCAGAGGATGGCTTAAGCCCTTGGCCCCTGAACCCACGTGGAGGACCCAAAAGTAGCTCCTGGTTTATAGCTTCAAATTGGCTCAGCTTGAGCCATGGTTCACTGGGGCATAAACCATCAGATGGAAGATACCTTTTTCTCTCTCTCCTGGTCTTTTCTTCTCTCTACATCTGCATTTCAAATAAAAGTAAATCTTATTGGAAAATGCTTTTCCACTATTCAGAGCAAAATTTACTATTATCTATCAGTTAAAGAAGTTAAAAGAACTATCATATTGTTGTACTACATTGTTCCATGGCTATTACTTATCTGTGAATCGGATACAATGCCTTGTTTAGAAAAAGACTTTCTCTAGACTGACACCTCTGTAGGACTGGAAGTGGAAATGTAATTGTGGAACATAGTGAGCAAAGCTGCTCTATTCCTCAGTTTCCAGTAGATCACCAATTAGGTCCCCTAAACCTTCTATTACTATACTCATGTTTAGAAATACTATGTTTTGTTCTGGTATAATTGGCCTCAGCTGGAGTGTTGTTTGTTATCCAGTGTCACTTGCTACTTTAATGTAAACAAATTGGTAGTAGGAAAACCTTTTCCTTTTCTAGCAAAAAAGGAGCAGTTGCCACTTAGTATTTTATCCAATCAAGGCAAGGAAGTATGCAGTGTCACCAAAGCTGCAGCAATTACATTCTGGCAGCCCCATCAAGACGCTGACTCCAAAACTAATACAATGGCTTGCTGAAGCAGGGTTGGTCTTTTTTTCCTCCCTGCCAGTTGTAAGCATGGGAGATGCAGATGGACAGTTTTATTCTCTGTGGATTTATTTGATAAGGAGGATCAGCTTTGGTCCTGCGTGTGTGAATGTGATAAATGTGTGCCTTAATTGGAAAACATAATCAGAAGATTAAAATCCTGCCAGTTGAACCTCTCTAAAGATCTCTAATAATGCTAGATTGGACAGATAGAGCTGGAAATTTTCAAGTCAAAAAGATGATGCTATCGAAAGAATGCAAATATATTTTAAGGCAAGACATAAACAGACTATAAGCAAATAGTTACTACAGAATTAGCTTTTTAAATTGTCTTCATGTTTAGGTTAAAATAAATACTTATCTTTGTAACATTTCATACAGTAACACACAGTCAGCAACATCCGACTGTTTGAGCTTTTTTTTTAAGGCATCCCTTTGTTCAAATAAGAAATAAAATAACAGTATTATTCCTCCCAAACCTAAATTTTCACTATAAAATGAGGACCATAATTTACTTTATGGATATTCGAAGAACTCAGTGGAAGATTGGCCAATGCTCCATTGACTTCAATGTTCACACGATCCCCTGGCAGGCAGGTTTAAATGGATATTTGCTGCAGTGGTGAAGATGCTGCTTGGGACACTTGCATCACATATTAGAATGCTTACGTTTGCGATCCCATGCCACTTTCCTGTACAGTACATCCTAGGATGCAGAGGCAACAGCTCAAATGGTTCAAATTCTGTTGTCCATGTGCTCACAAGGAAACCCAGAAAAAGTTCCTGGAGTCTGGCTTCTGCCTGCCCCCAGCACTGTCTGTTGAGGAATCAGCAGAAGGAAGCTCTCTTTCTTTCTATCTCTGCCTCTTTCTCCCTTACTCTGATTTTAAAAAATTATTTAAGTGGTCACTGGATAATTAACAATCATCAATATATGAAAATAAAGAAAATAAAGTAGTACATTACTATAGGTTAACTCCGTGTCATTTAAATAACATGGAGCCAGGACTTATTGAGAAACTAGTGTGACTAAAATTCTACCTCTTCATAATACTGTTCATCCCTAACCTACAGGTTAAAAGAGTGGGGATCCCTTCCGAAGACCAATCAAAAATTGTGACCGCTATGCTAAGTCTCTAATCATGAATTTTGGCAGTGTCTTTTACCGTCAGGTCTTTTATAAATACAGAACTATTAAACCCAGAGATCTATGTCCCCAGAAATGGTGGGAATTCCCTCTCCTTGATATTTCCTGTAAGGCCTGATGGCTGAATGTGTCTTCCTGTCCCCATCATTCAAATGTTCATTCAGTAACATCCCCTTGGATAGGAGAAGTCTTCTGGGGATTAAAGCAAATCAACTTTAAACTGGCATAGCATCAGTGCAAATGACCAACAGTTTTCCATTCGAAAAGCAGAGAGACAGAGACAATATAAACTGATTCACTTCCCAAATTCTTACAGTAGACAGGGCTGGGCCGAGCCAAAGTCAAGACTCTAGAAACAATTTGGTCTCTCCTGAGACAGCTGAGAACTCAGGTACTTCATCTATTGTCACTGTCTCCCCAGGTTTGCATCTTTGGAAAACAAGAATTAGAGGCAAAGCCAAGATTGAAACCGGGAATTCCAACATGGATTCTGGGCACCAAAAACATACCAAATGCTTGGCCCTAAAATGTTTCACAAGTAAATCAATTACTTTTTTAGACTAATCAGTATCACACTCTTCTCTGTGACTGGCATAGGCAGCTAGGGAAAACTTGGAAATTGGTTTGAGTTCAAGTAGTACCTTAATAGGGTTTCCCAAAAGGTAAGTAAAATGGAAAACTAACAAGTTTGTAGGGTTTTTGATAAATCATTGCAAACCTACTTTCATTTGGTATTCTACAGGCTGACAGATACTCATTTCTTTGATCAAGCATTTCAATTTAAGAAATCCTTATAAAATGCAAATACACTTATGATCCTCACATAGCTAACTGCCTTCTTGGAAAGCATACTTCAAAAATTAATGGTGTAAATTCATATTTTAGGACATAGAGAATACAGAAGTTTTCTCCAGATATTGATAGAAGATTCAAGGGTGGTGGTGTCACCTGGGAACAAACTCCTGAAAGACTCACCAAAACAGGGAGAGAAGAGAATACAAAGGAAAAGTAGAACAAAACTGAACTGGAAATTTGGTTACTTTAAATTTTCCTTGAGATCTGCATTTGCACTGTGCCCCAGAGCAGGGGAGAAGACCAAGTGCCATTTTGTTTTCTCAGAGTTAGTGGATCAAGCAAAGATGCTAACCTGCAGCAGGCCAAGGGAATGGGACAGGTGAGGGGGTCGTATGCACCACTGGACACTCTTACAGGAGGGAAGATAAAATACCAGGGAACAATTTTTAAAACACTTCCATCAGTACCAAGTCTCCCCTGTGATATTTATCTTATAGACAGCTTCACATGACTCAATTGAAAATGAACCCTTAAAAAAGCTGAACATGGCCAGAAAGTACCTCAGAGATTCATTCAGCAGAGCTAATAGACCTCTTGGACCACGCTCCCCCAAATGACAACTCCTGGAAAAAGCTTCCAGCTTCAAGTGTTAAAGACCAACATTCTTTGCAGTCAGTAGACTTACTAACTAAACTAACTTCTTGAAGCAAGTTCATACTCACTTGCCATAAGTCCAACATTTCTCTTTTTCCCCATAATCTCAGCTTCCATATAAGACTGTCTGATCATTATACATGGGTGGGAATGTGACAGCATTTGGGAAACCCCAAGCTAATCCTTCCCCTCTCCTCCTCTCCCCTCTCCTCTCCTCTCCTCCTTTTCCCCTTCTCTTCTCTCTCCTCCTCTTCTCTTTCTTCCCCTAGCCTCCACTCCTTACTTGTCCCCTTCCCTTCTCTCCCCTTCCCTTCCCTCTCCTCCTCTCTTCTCCCCTCTTTCCTCTCCTCTCCTCTCCTCTCTTCTCCTCTCCTCTCATCTCCTCTCATCTCTCTCCCAGTTACACTTTATTTCTGTTGTTCTACCTTCCAAATAAATCTTTTAAAAACTTAAAATACATCCACATGAAGTTATTCATAAAAGTAAATTTGAAAATTCAAAAATATTATGATCATTCGTTTTAACTGTGCAAATGTTGAAGAGCTCAAAAACATTTGATCCATCCACATAACAGAGTGCTGCACAGCTGTAAAATGAGGAGTAGGATCTGTATTAGCTGAATGGAATGACTTCCAGTCTACACTATTAACTGGAAAAAGTGTGGTGTAAAGGAGAGGCAGAGATGCGATATGTCATAGAGTATAATTGGTACAATATAATCTTTTACACAATATGAATTATTGATATGCTCAAAATTAGGATAAATAAAATTAATCAAAGTTGGGATTGGGCCGTAGTGTAGTAGGTCTCCACCAGCAGTGCCAGCTTTCCATATGGGCACCGGTCCATGTCCTGGTTACTCCACTTCTGATTCAGTTCCCTGCTGCTGCTGGCCTGAGAAAGCAGCAGAAGATGGCTCATATCCTTGAGCCCATAGATAAATGTGGGAAATCCGTAAGAATTTCCTGGTCTCTGACTCCCTGGCTTTGGATCAGCTCAGCTCCAGCTGTTGTGGTCATTTGGAGTATGACTCACCAGATGCAAAACTGATCAATGGATCTCTCTCCCCTTTTCTCTGTAACTCTTTCAAACAAAAATAAACCAGATACTTAAAAAAATTAAAAGACAGGGAAATTTACAGGCAATTTTTAAGTCTTTTTTTTTCTGAGTTACTACTCCAAAGATTAAAGGCAAAAATAGCTCTAAACAAATTCTGAATCAGATAGTAAATTTGTGTCTTCTTTTCTTGAATTTTTTTCATTGCAGCTAGACTGCTACTTTCTATGAGTTTTAGGGCTGAGAAATAAAATATCCAGTTCCCTCAAATTTACTGCCTGAATAATTTATTCAATATATACTTGCTGAACATTTAATTCATGATAGCTATGAGGCTATACAGATGATCAAAGAGAAACTAAGGAAAAGCAAATGTATGCAGTGAGATCAAATTTAACTTGGGAAGCTATATGGGCAAAAATTTCAGGTTACAAAATCAAGTTCAAAAAACAAAAACCATTGGAGAAGTTTCTCACATTTGTCTATAGTTGTGGAGATGGGATGGGAAAGATCATCAGAAAGTAAAATGAAACTTGCATGCATTTTTTTGTCGGGGGAGGAGGTGATTACACAGGAGCCTTGACCACTTGTTCATCATAAAATTAGATAAAAAAGACTTAGTAGACCAGCCATATATATATATATATATATATATATATATATATATATATATATATAATTTTTTTTATACCAGAAGTGGGTCACTGTTAAAAGTCTCAGCTATCTTGTGAAATTAACATAGTGTGCATAAGAAGCAATATACAAAAGATAAAATAGCTTCTAAGTATCTGTTAAGCCTTTTTATTAAATTGTCAGGATATTGTTTGCTAGATGATTAATGAGAATCCTGTAAATAAAAGAATGCTTTGTCAAAAAACTTATAATTCATTTCTTTTGGGATGTCCCTATCAAAGAACAGGCTATTTATTACTAAGTCTATTATGAAAAGTTGTCCTTTAGAAGGAACTGTCTTCAAATTAGTTTAATTACATTGTAGCTAATTTTAATATGATTAGGATTTATAGCGTCTATCCATTGCTTTTCACATAATACAAAAGACACAATAAATGCATAAAAATATAAAATCTTAAAGAGGAGAGGAACAATGGACAAGACAATACATCCTTTTATCTCTCACCAGATTTGAACCCAGTTTTTGACTAGCAAATCAAGCATCCTAACAGTACATAAGAAGATTTGTTTTGCATGATTGTCACAAGTTTATTTTCCACTAGGAAAGATCATATTTTGCCAGACCTCTCTCCTTCTTCTCTCCTCTCCTTCCTTCCTTCCTTCCTTCCTTCCTTCCTTCCTTCCTTCCTTCCTTCTCCCTATTCTTTCCTCCTTTCTTCTACTTACTTTTAAACTTTAATTTGAAAGGCAGAGGTGGGGATGGGAGAGGGAAAGTTTGGGGGTACAGTTTCAGTGGAGGAGAAGAGAGAGTGAGAGAGAGGGAGAGAGGAGGAGAGAGAAAGTGTGTTGGGGGAGAGAGCTAGAAGGAGACAGACACTGAGCGGGGCAGTGAGGGTGGAATCTCGCATGCATTGGCTTACTCCCCAAATGCCCACAATAGATAAGGCTGAGCCAGGCCACATTAGGAGCCAGGAAATTAATCCAGGTCATCCATGTGGAGAGCAGAGAACATACTACATGAGCTATCACCTGCTGCTTCCCATAATCTGCATTAGCAAGAAGCTGGAATCAGAATACAGTCAGGGCTCATGCCCCAGGCACTCTAAAAATGTGTACAGGCGTTTTATCAGTAGTGCCAAATATCTATCACAGACTTTACCTGTTATTCTAGATTATGAAGAAATATAACTTGCATGTTGTATTCTTGTTTAGGCCAGATAGTGTCTGCAGTATAATATTTCTGGTGAGTGTCGTCCCCAAAACAGTGGATTAGTAAAGCTCTTAATAAGTGATTTTAGTGAGTCGCTAAGCCAGTTTCCTCCCTTCATTACACAGTATATGAAGCACAGCTAGAGGTTATGATTGCTCACTGATTGTTATACCTCCTCTGTCATTGATGGGAGGTTCTCAAGCTGAGAATATAGTATGTCTCTCTAAGAGAGCTGGGCCATACGGAAACCAGAAGCCCAGAACTCAGTCAAATTCTCAGTCAAATTCAAAGTGTGTGCCATAGATCACCACTTGTCTGGGAAGGAGCACATCAGCAGGAATTTGCAGTATGAATTAGAACCAGACTCAAACTTAACCAATCCAAGACAAAACCATATTCACGTTCAGGCAGTGGTGATCTGTTGGAATGCCATGTCATGAGTTTAAAATGGACATGACAGAAATGTCAATGGGAAGTGTCTGGAGAGAAATGTGAAGAGACCTATGGGAGTAAAAGCAGACATGTAAAAATGTGCCTCCCTCAAATACCCACCATAGAGCATCCACCATAGAGAAGTAACTTAACAAAGAGGAGTCCCAAATGGCATCTTAATCACTACACCCAAAGCCAATAATGAGAACACGCCCCTTGCTAAGGGAGTTGTATCTTAATAACTCTGCCTGCCACCTTAACCTCTGCATTTATGGGGATTTTGCACAGGAAGCAATAAGAAGAGAGGTAGCCTGCCTGCTGGGTAAGTTGCTGCTTCTGCAGTTTTTAAGTGACTTACCCTAGGCAAAACTGCTTTCCTTTCTTTAAATATGTGAAAGACTCTATAAACAGTTCAAAACAGTGCTCACTGTATAGACTCCAGTTCTCTTCATGGTATCTTTTAGGGTGACCTTACAATGGAGATAATGTTGCTGTATTACAGTTGTGGTAAACAACGACATTCTAGGTAAACACACCCAACATGTAGACCCACACAATTGGGGAGGGGTGGGGAGAACCCAAGTACCTATGTAACTGTGTCACATAATACAATGTAATTAATGAAGAAAAAAAAATAAAACACACAAATCAGAAAAAAAAATTTTCAGTTCTTTTCAATAACTGCCAAGTATTCTCCATGAAAACACAGGTAAGGTAAAGCAATCAGTGTCCTGTTTTAAGTAGCATATTAGTGCTTTTGTTAAATATCACTAATGAACACAGATACAAAAAACGTAAGGAAAGCACTAGCTGGTAACTCCCACAACACAGCAAAATATTCATTAACCCAGATCAAGCAGGATATATCCTAGTGCACAGGACTGGTTCAACACACAAGTTGATAGATGTAATATATCACTTTAACAAATTGATGGATATAAACCATGTGATTATCTAAATAGCTATAGATAAAACATTTGATAAAATATAATAGGCTTTCTTGAATAACAAAAAACTTACACAAATTGGTTATAGAAGGAATATTTCTCAACACAATTGAGGGAATATATGAAAAACACACAGCATTGTAACAGGGAAAAGTTGGAAGCACTAAGACATAGAGGCAGCAAAAATGCCCACTTTCATCATTGGTATTTAGTACAGTTTTGGAAATTAGCAAGTCGTGAGGTAAGAAAAAGAAACTAAAGGGCTACAAATTGGAAAGGAGAAATTCAACTTATCCCTGTTTTCAGACCTATAAGACATGATCTTATACGTTGGGCAATCAACACACTCTACTAAGATAAAATTGGAACTCATAAGAGAGTTTCATAAAGTTGTACTGTATTATTCCTTCCACAACCAGCCTTGCTCTAAGATTTCTTATACTATTTTTTTCTATTTTTGTTAAATACCTATTTTTATTAGGAAGGCAGATTTGCAGAGAGAAGGAGCAACAGAGAAAAACTTCTGTCCACTCACTCCCCAAATGACCACAATGGCCAGAGCTGAACCAATCAGAAGCCAGGAACCAGGACGTCTTCCAGCTTTCCCACTGAGGTGTGGGGTCCCAAGGACTTGGGCCATCTGCTACTGCTTTACCAGGCCACAACCAGGGATCTGGATGGGAAGTAGAGCAGCAAGGATACAAACAGGTGTCCATACTGGATGTTGAGGCTTTAAGGCAGATGTTGAGCCGCAGCGCCAGCTCCCTCTGGTTTTTTCTACAGTACATATCAACTTTTGATTTTGTATTATAAATGCATTTGTTTAGATAAGTTCATATGAAAGATTTTATTATCTTTTTCCTAGTTATGCATTTGCAGCTCCAAACCAGAAATTTTCAATCATGGCACTAATTCATTATTGGGGGAATATAATGTGCATTATATATTTTATCACATTTCTTTTACCACACTACTTATTTCCAAATATATAAAAAATACTGCAAGACAAACTTGATCACCATATGAACAACAATGCTTTATATCCTAACATTGCCTGACTTACAATAAATGTTCTCTGTTCATCTCTCTGCCTCTTCCATTTTTATTTTATTTTTATTTTATTATTTCATTTTTTGACACAGTTTCATAGGCTCTGGGATTTCCCCAACCCCTCCTCATGCCCTCCCCCATATTGAATTCCTCCATATTATTACAGTAGTACAGTTCATAATCAATCATGATTCCTTCATTGTGGGCATGGACCATGCAAAGAGTCCAGCATCTTATTGTCCAGATAAATTCAACAGTTTCATTGGGAGACCATTCCTGGTCTTCAAGTAGAGCTGGCAGAATATCATCCCCTCCAGTGAAAAGCCACTAAACAACTTCAACAACAAGAAGAAACATGGAAATTTACAACATCATGAAGTTAATTGACATGGTATTGAGTGACCAATATGACATTCATTGACATTTCAATTTTAGTTTGTGCGCAACTGGCTGCTATACACCTTAAAATGCTTATAGGGTACTATTCAGCTGTCTCGTGTCTATTTTCATTTTTATATTTAGCAGCTTATAGTATTCAAGTGTGATTTTTATTGAACTTTGCAAATTTTAGGATAGTCCAAACAGGCTTATAATTCTAACAAGCCATGTGCTAACAATTGAGGAGCAGAACAATTTTAGGAGGGATATGCAGAAAAAAACCTTCAATACCTTAGTGAGGAGTAACTGATCTTTGTCCTACCTAGTGAGGTATATGGGAGTCCAAGCTGACTTTTTCCTGTTTGTTATAAGCTTTCCTTGTTGGTCTCTGTCTATCTAATCTAATTTTGTGTGGCTCCAGAGAAACACTGATGGTCATTGCCAGAGAGGGTGGGGAGTCAAAGTTGGAACTAAGTAAGGACCAGAGAAAGCTTCTCTCCCGAGTCCTGAAGCAAGTTTACATTTTAATGTATGTATCCAGGGATATTTAATAACATAGGAAAATGCTGATTTCAAATTTTTAAGGAGGATATAAACCACTGATATAAAAACATTCAACAAGATGTTAGTAAACCAAATCCAATGTATAAAAACAATATATGCCACAAACTACTGAGATTTATTCCAGGTACACAGTGCTATTTCAATGTTTTGAAAATAATTAATTTGACTATCACAGCAAACATTGAAAAATAAAAGCTGAGAACATTTTATTTGATGATAAAACTGCACTGACAATATCAGACTCAATATAAAAACCTTTTGCAGACTAAGAAGAAAGTATAACTGCTTCAACTCAATAAGGGATCTCTACAAAATGCTTCAATTGTCGTCATACTAAATCATGAGAAGTAGAATGCCTTCCATCTGATGTCAGCAATAAGGCAAGGATACCCTCGTTGTAATTTTGTCTTCAAGATCATTCACAAACTACCAGCCAGTGCAATGAGACAAGGAAAAGAAATAAAAGACCAATTGAAGAGATGAAAATAAAACTATTGCTATCCACAGATGACTCATTTCTGCTTATAGCAAAATTCGCAGGAGTCATCATGAAGGCAAAGTAGAAGGAGGCAGAAGATGAGCAGGAAGGTGTAAAACAGGTGCAGACAAAGAACACTTTCCCAGAGCAGTGGAAATGCAAAGTTACTTTTTACATTTCCCTTGCAGCAGACAACCAGGCAAAATTTGATTGTGAATTTCATTTATATGTACACATGTATGTGTGTGTATGTATACACACATATATTTTATGTATGTATATATAAAATGAAACTTTTCTGTACATAATCCTATTTTATATAACAAATTTTATTTCCTTTCAATATTCATTCTACATTATTTATCTGGCTTTAGTACCAATTTTGCAGCCTACCACTATGTTTAAGTAGTATTGTTCCCTAGCACAAGGTAATGTTCAGTAAAATTCGTAACTGATATATCCTGTTGTCAGATTATTAAAATATCTTACTGAGTATTTTTACTATGTTTAAAATTATGGTTTGGCTGAAACAACAAAAACCCAATTTATTGCATTCCTAGTGGGAAAAAAACTGCCACAGATGTTTTTAAACAAGAGTATAATTCAGAAAACAAAACTCCAATGTATGTAACAAGCTTTATTTTTTTAAAAGATTCGAATGACAGACTCTCATGGTTAATTTTTAGCTTTTATATTTTATGGAAAACAAATCAGATCATATCTATCAGAGAATGATAAATGAAACTATTCCATGTTTAAAATTCCATGAAAGAACAAAAATGAATAGTATTTCCAAGGAAATTTTTCTCTGTACGTGCCTACAACAGATCCTCCCAATTTTTCTGCTGCCTGGATCTCAAGAAGGATATCCCAACAAAACTCCCAGGGATGTGATTCTCTCTCCCTCTCTCTATCTCTCTCTCTATCTCTCTCTCTCCTCAAACAAAATAGTTTTGTTTTGTTTTGTTTTCACTTTTCCTAAATATGAAGCTTGGAGTCAATCATGGAATTAATCCAGCAAGAAATCTGTGATGGGAGACAAAAAAAGCTGGTGTTCTAACACAACAGTTAAGCAGTCACCTGCAACAGGTGTCACTTTATTTCGTACTCCTTGTTCAAGTCCAACTGCTCCAGTTTAATTCAACTCCCTGCTAATGTGTCTGAGAAAGCATTGGAAAATGGCTCTAGAATGTGGGCCTCTACTACCTCCATGGAAGATCTGAATGGGGTTCTGTACTCATGGCTTTTGTCTGGCCCTAGCTGGGACATTGAAGCCATTCGGGGAGTGAAGCAGAAGATCCAAGATTTTTCTCTGTCTGCCTCTCCCCATATCTCTCCTTTCAAAGATAAAAATTAATCTTTGTAAAAGGACAAAAATGGTATATTTTAATACTATTGTTGTTTGATAACTGATAAATATGAATTATAGAATCTAACAACAAAATGGAATAATAATATTATTAAATGCAGATATATAATTTATACATTATACTCACATCAAATCATGTTAAATAAGTGCTTTGAAGGATTTTTATTCTATGCTGTCACCCTGGCCAATCCATAAAAAGAAAATATTTACACAGCTGACTTAAATAACTGATATTATAAATTTAAAATCCATTTATATATAATTCTGGTCACATTTATGTAATGAACCAAGGGCTAAGTAGATATTCAGCCAAGTTGTAGAAACATGATGGACTACAGTAAAATGCACCACTGCTATATTTTCAGATTAGAGCATTATTCCCAAGTACTAATGAGATTCTTAGCAGATACAGAAGAGTTAGGTCAATCAGAATACGGTAATGTTACCCCCATAGTTACAGCAGTTCAATTGAGAATAGCTAGTGTATAGAACCAACCCAGATGTCCATCAACAGAAGAGTAAATAAAGAAAATATCCACAATAGAATACTACTTGATTAAATAAATGTGAAGCCCTGTCTTTTATAACAGAGTAGATGCAACTGGAGACCATTATGCTTTGTAAAATAAGCCAATCCCAAAACACCTATATCACATGGTCTTCCTGATCTATGGCCACTAATTCAATGTGCATGAAAATAAATTAATGTGTATTAATGAAACTTACATCTTAGGATTTATTATTGATGACTTATTATTGATTTATTATTGATGACTTATTATTGTGGTCTTTTTAATTCAATTATTTTGTTTCTTTGAAAGTCAGAGTTACAGAGAGCAAAGTGGGAGAGACAGCCAGTTCTTACATTTAATGATTTACTCCTAATGGTAAGGGCTGAACCAGACCAAAGGGCTTCATCAGGAATTTTTGTGTGAGTGACGGGGGTCCAAACACATGGGTCCTCTTGTGTTGCTTCTCCAGGCCATATGTGGCTGCACTGGAAGTTGAGCATCTGGGATATAAAACAGCTGCCCACGTAGGAAGGTCACATTGTTTCAGCAGCTTTATTCACTGCGCCATAATGCATAGGTGTGTTGCATCGTCCACTTAACCATTTTACCCTAATCAAACTGTGTGGACCCTTGTTCAAATTTTTCTACCTGTTTTTGTTCACCCAGGTTTTGCACCTCTCAACACTATTATAAACAACAAAACAACACTTCAGAAAGAGTGATTACTCTCCTGGTGGCTTGTCTGGAGTATCTGGTGATTACAGCAAGCAGTACACTCTCACACCATTCATTCTGCCAGACAGTTAAGCCCTCATTAGGTGGGAGAGGGTAAAATGGAAAGTCAAGCAGGGTGAAATGGCAAGTCAACAAGGCAAAGCACAGTAAGTTGCCTTCTGTGATGCCAGCATCCCACATGGCTGTTGGTTCTTGTTTTGCTGTTCCACTTGCATTCCAGTTCCTTGCTAATGACTGGGAAAAAGCTATCAAAGATGGCACATGTTTGGGCTCCTGCCAGTCATGTGGAAGACGTGTATGAAATTACTGGATTTGGGGGCCTAGCTTTGGCCTGGCTCAACCCTGGCCACTGAGGCTACTTGAAGGAGTGAACCAGTGGATGGCAAATCTATCTCTCCCTTGCACTGTAACCCTAACTTCCAAAGAAATAAATCTGTAAAAAACCAATTCTGGATATCAAATGCCAAGTTTCTTTAAATGTATATAACTTCTTATTTCATTACATGCCCATCGATTGCCATAATTACTCTATTAAACAACTTCTCAGTGTGATTTTCATTTTAATTTACTGAGGTAGTCAGAAAAAAGGATTAAAAAAAGGACAGCAAAAACTTATTTCTAATTTCTTAAAAGAGATAAATGTAACTACCCACATGTTTCTTCTACTTACACCATGGAATAGAATTTTTTTTTTCTCATGACAAAGACCTAATGACAAAATTTAATTATAATATCTACAACTGGACTTGTTCTGTTAGACCAAGCAGAGACTTTCTGAAATGTTTCTATCAAATATAGCTAAAAAAAATCATGAGACATCAAAAAATGATAAACTATATAAAATTGTGAGGGATTTCAGCAGGTATTCCAGTAAGAACAGCCTGCTCAAGGATTCAAGTGGTAATGAACGTTAAATTATTCACATTGCATGGTATAGCAAACTAGCAGCTTTTTTCCCCCAAAATTATAAAGAATTTATAGAGATCCATGCCATATTTACAGGAAGAGGGCCAAACTGACTGATTAAATGTACTTCAGAGACAGTGAAAATAGGAAGCAGCAAATAAGAATATAAAATACATATGACCATAATGTTGCTTACAGTAATTCTCAAAAACTTAGATGGAAAAGTACTGTAGCTCAGTAATAGACTTCAGATAATATATTCATATTCCATTCTGAGGCACACAAAAATCCAGTTAAATCACATATATTAGAAACATTGAGGCCAAAGTGATTTTCCCGACTATAAACCACTAAACTTTGGAATTCAGAATTACCTTCTCAACTTCAGAAATATTTCCTAAAAAACAGACATTTAAAAATTTCAAAGACGTGGGACTGAAAGATACAAGTAAAATACATATTTTACTTTTTAACTTACCTTCATAAAATTGAAGAAGCATTAATTCATAATGGTAACAGAGTTTAGTCCATGCCTAAAAGAACTGAAGGAAATGGGAATTTAACCCTAACAATGCAGAATTTTATTAACAAACTGCTGATTTCTTTGGTGCATACATGTATAGGCTGCGCAAACTTTCAGGAGACTATTAGTGATTTTACCCTTATTCTACTAAAGCTGCATTATGAAATTGATGCTTACTCTTTAGATTTTAATGTTTAAATTTTAGCAAAATTCATGTTGTGATAGCTCTTCCCAAACTTATGCTTTCTTCTTCTTGGTATCTCAAGTTAGTTCTTTTTCAGACATATCAAAACAAGTTAGTTTGAAAAATACATTTGAAATCCATTCAAAATTATTCATTATATTCATTTTGTATGAAATTCCTGAAAATTCCTCAAGTATTTTTAAATTTCTTTTTTCAAAGATTTATTTATTTTTATTGGAAAGTCAGATATACAGAAGAGGAGAGATGGGAAGATCTTCTGTCCACCAGTTCACTCCCCAAGCACCTGCAACAGTCAGAGCTAAGCTCTTCCAAAGCCAGAAACCTGGAGCTGCAGGGTCCCAAAGCCCTGGGCCATCCTCCACTGCTTTCCCAGGCAGGGAGCTGGATGGCAATTGGCACTGCCAGGACTAAAACCAGTGCCCACATGGGATCCTGGTGCTTGCAAGGAGAGGGCATTAGCCTCTAGGCTACCGCGCTGGACCCACATTTTAAAAAATTTTGCCCAGATTCCTGTTTCAATTTTCACCATTTGAAACTCCTTTAAGCCTGTATAAATATACTGCTTTACATATTCTAGCAAGGCAGAATCTAAGTTTGTTGTGCAACATTAATTTTTCTGATTTTTAACAAAAATGTTTCAAACCATGATCACACATGTACCTATCACCTAATCAACTATACTCAATATGTTTCTCTAGATAGCTGTAACTATTGAGGTTTTTATATTTCTTCTCTCTTCCCTCCTCCTTTGTCTCTTATTGGCTTCATTTGCCACTGTTGGAACTCCTTTTTTGTTTCCTGCTAAAATAACAGCATAAGTATCTTAGAAAATTACAGGTAACTGTCCCTAAAATATTTTGTTAAGAGTAACAATATCTCATCATCTTTAAAAATGTTTTAACTCTCTTAAATTTTATTTGTAACATCGTTTATATATTTGAAATGGATGCATGCCCATGGAGTGTCCAGTTAGGGTGAGAAGGATGGAGGTATGGAGGGACAAAGGTTTCAAATGTTTTACGTCCCTTCAAATCATGTTATCCCCTAACTATAAAGATCACCTCCTGTTGTTGTCCATACTAAATAGAAAAGAACTTCCCTAAGAGAAGCCTGTACTTCACTTGGCTCTTGGTATTACAGCATCTCCAGAGGAGCCAGATACTGCAATCAGCCACATAGGCAGTCAACTTGCCTTTTAACGGAACCACCAATATTCGGGCGAACTTTTCTGTTTGACAATACTCCAAATATGTTTTCACACACTGCTGTTGGGAAGAGTTAACCCTGGGAAGATAACATGTGAAGCCTACATGTTTGGACCCTCCCTGTTCTCTTTCCTTGATGAATTTTAACTTCTTACTTTTCCCTGTAACAGTTAATTAGCCATAATATGCCAAGGAGTTCTGTGAGTTCTTCTAGTGTATTATTGAAACTGAACATGTTTGTGGAACCCCAAACCTTGCAGATGATGTCAGAAGTGAGGATGCTCTTGAATGGACTGCACTTGGTTTTGCAGTACTCTAGGACATAGCATTCACACCCCTCCATTCTGTTCCATACCCGTGGCAATTTATAACAGCTATGAAATCATTCTCTTCTCTGACATGGATCTCCATGCAGGATTTGTCAACAATATACAACATTTAATGATCCTGTTAACTTTGAATGTCTCATATTCCTTCATATCCTGGCCTTCACAAATCCCATTACTTGGTTATTCAGACTGTAAAATAATTTTCTATATAACCCATAAGTGTATTGAATTTTGTGATTTTGTTTACTTAAGCACCATCGACTCATCTTTCAAAACATTACCAAAATCTGACTCTGCTATTCCATTGTGACGCCAGCAGAATCCATTTGTGTTGTTTTGTATTTTATGTCTGCAATCTTTATAAAAAGTTCCATATTTTTCTCTTATTTCTTCCTAAATGCATATATGCTAAGAGATTTATTTTAACGAGGGCATGGAAGGAAGTCTTGTAATCTAATATTTTGATAACTTTCTACTATTTTCATTCACATAGATGACTTTTATTTCTATATGCTAATATTACATGTTTTTGCTTTTAATATCTGAACATCCTATCAGAACATAAATTTATCCTCTAATACTGAGTAGGAAATTCTAAATATTTACATGAGAACAATAATGAATCCTTAAAGTAAAAACACAGAATTAACCATATGATGGTGTTTATTTAAGGAAAGGTATTCCATCACTCATTAAATTAAAATGCTTCTGTATTATATAAAGTTTTAAAGGAATAAGAAGCGTTCTATTTCACACTTAAAATTATAAGACTATGAATCCTATCTGGTAATTGCATCCGTAATTAAGAGATGTCATTATTACATTAGGCATAAGAAACAAGATTAAGATAAATAAAATCTCCTTTCTTCCTAGAGCTTACAATATAAGTAATACCATGTATATAGTGTATACATATACAAATGCAGATACTTCAAAATATTAATAGAAAATTAAATTTAAAACATCACATATGAAATGCAACATAAGATGGTACAGCACATTTTCAATGAGCATTTTGAAGCCCACTTGTACGTATATGTGTGTCTTCTCAGTGAAAAAATAAGCAAAATCCATAAACCAACGGCCAAACTAACAAAAAGATAAGGAGGAGTGTGGAAACCAGAATCAGTAAAATCAGAGGTGAAAAAGATGTAACAGATACTACAACATAAAAAAAAATCAGGAATCATGGAAAACTGCTCTATGCCAACAATTTGAATAATCCAGAAGAAATACATGTCTGGACACATAATCTGTAAAACCAACTCACACAGACATAGAAAACTTGGAAAAATACTGAAGGCAGAAATTAAATCAGTAATAAAGACACTTCTGACAACAAAAGCCCAGAACTAGCTGACTTCACCACCGAATTCTACCAAAATTTTAAATTATTCTAGTTATTCTCAAACAACTCAAAACAAATGTAAAGGGAAATCCTCCTGAGGTCAGGATCAGTTTAATCTCTCTCTCTCTCTCTCTCACACACACACACACACAAAAATACTTCAGAACAGTGATCTTAATGAACACAGATGCAAATATTCTCACTCAAATACTAGCTAATTCAATGCAATAACCCACCAGAAAAGATCATCCACCCAACCAAGTAGGATGTAACCTTTTTATGCAGAGATGATTCAGCATATACAAATCAATAAATAGAACACATCACATCAACAAAATGAAGACTAAGCCATATGACTCTCTCAAAAGATGCTGATAAATCATTTGATTATCAATGACAACTTTTCATGATTAAAAAATCTTAGGCCAATTGGGAAGCAAGCTAAGAGGCTTCGAAACAGCAAAGCAGTTAAGTTCAAGCCCATCTTGTTCTATCTCATGCATGTCAAGGTATGGAGCCACAAGAAGGCCCTCAACAGACATACCCCCTTGACCTTGGACTTCCTAACTTGCAGAAGCGTAAGCCAAATAAATTTCCAATATGCAGGATTCCATTTGAACACCACAAAATTTTGTAAGACAAGATTATATTTTCTCCCTTAGCAGTACCCTTCCATTCTCCTCAGGATTTTATTTGGTTGCATGTTTGTGCCCCCTGCCCCAAAATGTATTTTTTTTTCTGTATAGTAACTCTATTTCTATTATGTCTCTGCAAATAACAAGTATATTTTTCATGAAGACAATTATGTAGGTAGAAAAGATTCAAATTATTAAATGAATATTTAAGGAGGTGATTGATTTGCTGCAATGTAAAACAATCTAGTAGACATTTAATAACTGTCTATTCTTTGGATGGGAAAGATTTACCCCACTCAATTCCTTTTTTTAATTTATTTATTTTTATTGGAAAGTCAGATATACAGAGAGGAGGAGAGACAGAGGAAGGTCTTCTGTCTGATGATTCACTTCCCAAGTGGCCACAATGGCCGGAACCTCACCAATCCGAAGCCAGGAGGCTGGAGCCTCTTCCAAGTTTCCCACCTCAACTGCTTTCCCAGGCCACAAGCAGGGAGCTGGATGTGAAGCAGGGATGCTGGGATTTTAGAACCGGCGCCCCCTATGGGAACCTAGCACATGCAAGACGAGGACTTTAGCCCATTCAATCGTTTTGTACATTTTTGTATAAAAGTTCCTTATTTCTTTGAAAGGTGTCATTGCACATTCCACCCACCACTCCTTATCACTTGGATGACAGGTTTATCTGAGCATTGTTAATCCTTTCCAAATCATAAAATGAAGTTGAACCAGTCTGGGATCTTTAAAAAACACTTTTAGGGCCTGGCGCAATTGCGTAACTGGCTAAATTCTCATGCTCTGGTTCATGTTCCAGCTGCTTCATTTCCCATCCAGCATCCTGCTTGTGACCAAGGAAAGCAGTATAGGATGACCTAGGCCCTGGGACTCTTCATCTACTTGGGAAACCTGGAGAAGGTTCCTGGCTCCTGGCTCTGCATCAGCTCAGCTTTGATCATTGTGACCATTTGAGGATGGAAGGTCTTTCTGTCTCTCCTTTTCTCTATATACCTAATCTCCCTTTACAATGAAAATTAATAAACCTTTTTTTAAAATTGCATATTTAATGTAGGCCATATGTGTGTTTTTATAATTTCATAGAAATTATTGTCATTTAAGCATGTTTTAATAAAAATCAGCTTACACAAGGTTGACAATTTTTTTTTCTTTTTGCATTGAAATTACTTCAATTTTCTTTATTTCATAGTGAACCAGCATAAGCATAAATGGCAAGTATGCGTGGACACCCATTGCTTGATGGGTGTTTATACAAATCCTACATCCAACTGACATTTTGTGCTATTTCCCTTTCTTATGTATATCCTATAGTGACCTTTTTCTTTTATGCGCCATGTTTTAATTTTATAATTTTGTTTATGTTACTGGATGGAGCTCATATGCATTGCACACTGATTGCCAAACGGACAAGCAGCCATGATAAAACAAAATCTTTTTGTTTGTTTGTTTTGTTTTCTTTTTATTTGAAAAGCACAGAGCAAAGAAAGAAGAGTAACAGACAGGTGGAGACTGAAAGAGACATCTTCCATCCACTGACCTACTCCCCAGAAATCCACAAAACCAGAGCTGGAGGAGGTCAAACACTGGCACAGCACTATTCAAGCCAAATCTCCCACATGAATGGCAGGACACAGATTCATGTGCCATCCCGTGCCTTCCTGCCTCTCAGGATGCCAATCAGCAGGATTGTAGAGGAGAAGGTGAGTAGTCAGGACATGGGCCAAGAGTTCAGGTACAGCTTGTAGGCATATCAAACAATGGCTTAACCACTGCAGCAAATGCCAGTGCAGGAAGTTTTTTTTTTTTTTAAAGATTTATTTATTTTATTACAGTCAGATATACAGAGGAGGAGAGACAGAGAGGAAGATCTTCCGTCTGATGATTCACTCCCCAAGTGAGCCACTACGGGCCGATGCTTAGCCAATCCGATGCCAGGAACCAGGAACCTCTTCCGGGTCTCCCACGCGGGTGCAGTGTCCCAATGCATTGGGCCGTCCTCAACTGCTTTCCCAGGCCACAAGCAGGGAGCTGAATGGGAAGTGGAGCTACCGGGATTAGAACTGGCGCCCATATGGGATCCCGGGGCTCCCAAAGCGAGGACTTTAGCCGCTAGGCCATGCCGCTAGGCCCAGTTTTACATACAATTGTTAAGAGATATGAATATCTAATTCTCCCAAGTACCATCCATAAAAAGAACAGTATCCTGCCTTTAGAAATTTGCTGTTCTAAAAACAGCATAAATGTACCCCCTAACAAATAATCTGTAGGAGTTAGGCCTATGAAAAAAGTCTTAATTGATACAAGCATCTTTAACATAACTGAAATAATATAATACAAAGCAAAAACACTTATTTTTATGTTCTAAGATATTACAATCACTGTAACATTTGAGGGTTAGAAAATTAGTAAGCACTTAATTAATTTATTTATTTATCTATTTACTTATTTTAAAGTCAGAGTCTCACAGACACACACTCACAAGTACACAGAGAGAGAGAGGCAGAGGGAGAGAGCTTAAAGAAAAGAAATTCCAACTGTTCATTCATTCCCCAAATAGCTGTAACAGCAAAGTCAAGGCAAAGTGAAGCTAGAAACCAGGGACGTCATTCAGGTACCTCCCATGTGTGGCACAGACGCACATTCTTGGACCAGTACTCACCACCTATTTTCTTTCTCTATACTATGCCTATTTTAGGCAGTTAATGCAAATGAAATCATACGAAAGCTTTTTCTTGACATCTTCTACTTAATGCATTAATTGTAAATTCAAAATATGGGTTTTTTGTTATTAAAACTAAAGGCAAGTAAACTGGTAGGAGAAGAAAAGAGACACCACTAGATTTTAAGGGGTATGACTATAATAAACATTCTCCAAAGATAGATACATGTACACTTGTTAAAAGGTTAGTATCAGAGATGGTGATGTAAGACAGAATTACAAATAATAGTTATCTCATTAGGTCTTCTTGGATGTCTTTCAGAAAAAAAAAATCGGTAACATTCAAGGTGACTGCTGAAAACGTACTGCTAGGATGATAGGGTCACATTCATTACAGAAAATCTTAATGCATATGATCTAATAGGAGTGAAACAGAGTTCCATTTGCCCTAAAGCCTATGAAGCCAGGTCAGGCTCTTTAACTTTTTAAATTCTTTGTTTCTTTTAGGAGCATTTCATTTGGGAGTTCATGATTAATAGAATTGAGGGAAAAACTTGTTTTCAAAGCAGCAGGGAGGTTTTGAAAACAAAATCCAAACATAAACTCATCTAATTCTTACATGTGTTCATATAAATTTGCACAAATTCACCCAGAGGAAGAGGGTGCATTTCAATAACAGTTAGGTAAAATTTCCTACTAATATCCATGTAAAAAGTATTTAAAATTTCATCTCTGCACAGTGCTTAAATTTCCAAGATTTTACATGATAAGCAAACTGTATTCTTTGTGGAGGTTAAAATGTTGCAAGTTTTTCATAAAAGTTTAAAAATATTTTGGCAATTTAGGTTTTAGAATGCTGTTGGGACACTGGTCTTGGTAAGTTCCTACAGATAAGTGAATCTGACTCTGTTGAGCTTTACTTCAAGGTAAAATCCCTGCTGGTTATATAGTAAACTCCCAAATGAAGGCAGTGAAGCCCAACTCTGGCTTGATCCTGTATTACCGTTCCAAGATTCATGGGCAAGCCAGGGAGACAGTGCTTCATAAATGCGTTACTCACTGTAACTTTAAGAGTGACAATCCCATATATTAAACAGCTGTTTTCAGCTGCATTAAGTAAGATACAACCAGGAGACAGACATAACTGGCACAATGGCTTTCAAGTTCAAGGTGAATCATATTATCTACTGTGGCACACAGGCAGCTTGTGGGACTTCCCATTAAGAGCACAATGTTGGGCCCGGCGGCATGGCCTAGCGGCTAAAGTCCTCGCCTTGAAAGCCCCGGGATCCCATATGGGCGCCGGTTCTAATCCCGGCAGCTCCACTTCCCATCCAGCTCCCTGCTTGTGGCCTGGGAAAGCAGTTGAGGAGGGCCCAATGCATTGGGACACTGCACCCGCATGGGAGACCCGGAAGAGGTTCCAGGTTCCCGGCTTCGGATCGGCGCGCATCGGCCCGTTGTGGCTCACTTGGGGAGTGAATCATCGGACGTAAGATCTTCCTCTCTGTCTCTCCTCTGTATATATCTGGCTGTAATAAAAGGAATAAATCTTAAAAAAAAAAAAAAAAAAAGAACACAATGTTAGCAATATGTGACAAGGCTCTAAGGATATCTTGGAGCACCAACCCAAGGTTAACAGGAAAGAATCTCAACCAATTCCATACAACTACAGTTGAATCATTCCAGAACAATCAAGGTACAAATGGAGTACATCCTGTTACAGCTTCTTTTTCATAACATCTAGTGAAGAGGTTTTTGGTTTTAAAACTACAGTCTCTTAGCTTTGAAAAGTTATTTAACATTTTCTTGGAAATTTAAGCACTGAACTGAATAATACATATTACCTCATGTTTATTTTTTATCTTTTTCCTTCTAAATGATTTTTTCTCTACACTGTTTGTCACTCCTTCACAAATAGGGGCAAAAGCTAACAGTTATGTTATTTCTTATGCAAGATTTAATTGTGGTTTTCTAAGACGATTTTTGCATTTTATTTAAGATCTAGTTGGAAAACTGAAATCTTACGCACAGAAAATAAAGTGCAATAAAAGAATCACAGGCAGGCTATTTAAAAATTTTGTAATTTTCCAATTAGTAAGTGACCTCCTGATTTGCATTTTCACAGAAAAATATGGAGGGGGTGGCATGAATACAGAGCTAAGATGTGAGTCCAGATCATGTAATATTTTCAGTATTCAAATAACTTGAAGCCTACGGGCAGATCAGCAGTTCATTGAAGTGCCTTATCTGAAAAAGGAGAAAAAAGCAGGGGCTGGTTTTGGGGGAGCACCGCCTGGCAAGCTGTTCATGTGATCCACTACACAAGGCTGATATCCTCTGCTGGTTTCCCACAAGTACTGTCAGTTTTTTAAATATGAATAAAAACTGTGAATATGTACATAGAAAAAATTCTGATCTCTAGAGCTGATAGACTTTATGAATAGATCCAAGCCAAGAATCAAGGGCATGTAGTTATCTATAAAAGGGTTTAATTATTTAGCATCTAGTTAAATATTAAAAATAAAACATGAGGGGCTGGCATTATGATGTAGCAGGTTAAGTTGCCACTTGCGATACCAGAATTCCATACTTGTTCCAGTTGGTGTTGGACTTCCAATCCAGATACTTGATAATGTGGAAGACGGCCCAAGCACTTTCTTCTTTAACCTCCAGGGACTCTTCAACTGGCATAAGTTTCTAACAGCATATTAGACTGAGTGTAGATATTCTCTAATTCAAATTCGGAGCTCCAAAAGCAATGTTCTAAGACTAGATGTAGAAGCTGTTATTCCTTATACCATGAGTCTAAAAGCTTAGTCTACAATCTAGCTATCAAATAATCACATATTGTTTCCAAAAGAAGACAAAGAGACAAATGCCCACTGTCTGAGAAAGTGAATCAGATAATTTTATGGCCATCTTAACTGGTCATAATAATTAAGGCTCCATTATATAATTGCAAGTCAAAAATTATTAAATTAGGAATCTAATTTTAAACATGATACAAATGAGTCACCAGAAAAGTAATGTTAAAAAGCTTTTACTTCCTACAATCTGAATTGATTTAAAAGTGTAACCTGTGACTGTACCAAAGCCTAGCAATGTTTTCCTCTATTCTCATTATATTAAGCATGGATCAGTGATATATTTTTCCTTCAACTAGGGAAGAAAATAGAAGAAAATAGCACCTGTCGCCATTGTGGCACAGTAGATTGTGGCACCATCCAGGGCATCCACAATACGTATGAGAATGCTGGCTGGAGTCCCACATAGCCCACTTCTGATACAGTTTCGTGTCACTGAACTCTGGGAGGCAGCAGACAACGATGCAATTGCTTGGGAGTCTGTCACCCATATGAGAGATTCAGGCCCTTGAGTCACCCACTCTTCTTTGTTGTGGAAACTTAGGGTCAGTGGATGGAAGACCTTTTCAGTTTGTCTTTCCACCCCAATTCCATGTGTGTGTGTCACTCTGATTTTAAGAACAGATGAACATGGGCACTTTTTTAGAAAAATAAAATAACTTAATAACTGGGCTGTGTTCCACACACAAAGCAAATCTTTACCTGGAGAAGTATTTACCTGAAAAGATACAGTTTGCTGATCTTCAGTACACACTGCTTACCTCTACGGGGAAATTAGTTTCATATAAGTTGCAGCATAAGAGGCAAAGATATTCAGTTTGTCTAAAGAAATTACTGACTTTCAAAAAATTTCTGTGCCTGATTGATTTTATGTACAAGTAAACGCATTTTATTTTAATTAATGTAATGTATACCTAGGAAAAGTAAGCCAAGAATTAGTTTAATACTTCAAAGCACCAACTTTTTTTAAAAAAAGATTTATTTATTTTATTACAAAGTCAGATATACAGAGAGGAGGAGAGACAGAGAGGAAGATCTTCCGTCCAATGATTCACTCCCCAAGTGAGTCGCAACGGCCCGTGCTGCGCCGATCCGGGCCCAAAACACCAACTTTTATATGCCATATTAAGACAAACTAATCAAGATTATGAAGAATTAAACTTTATGCTCTAATTGATTTTAAAACCTAAAGTAACTGTCGTAGGAGCAGTGATTATAATTGCTAAAATTTAAATGTGATTATGTTGGATTTATTTCCTAGGATATATAAGTATGTGTTGGCAAAATTTTTTTCAGATGGGAGTCAAGCTGCAAGTTAATTAAGTATAACTGAAACAGTCTCTTAAAACTAGAGACATTTGTATCTCAAAATCTGTACTATATATCAACTCATTCCTCAAAGATACTGTCAATGTAAAATCAGAATCTGAATTGTCCCAATATTCAGCTTTTTCCTGTAAGATGAAAATCACCAACAAATGATTTCTAAAATACATGATCATTAAGAGATAGGAAATAAACCAGGTAACAACAATAACTTCCTCAGCCTACAGTACTGAAAGATTTTCCACAGGGCAGTACAGGGTATTTGTGTAACCCAGAAATGTACTTCTGTTGAAAAGACAGAGACTGAGCTAAGAACATAAGGATGCTGTGCTAGCTGCGTGGTAGAGGATAGCACCATACAGAGAGAACTGCAGAGGTCTGCACTGTGTCTTTCCTGGCATAATCAGGTATTTGTGAGCTTATCCACGAGTCAACCCTTCCTGGTACACAAGAGATAGTCACCACACAAAGACTAGAAGTAGAAAGGCCTGGCATTGACATTCAGTAAGCAACAATGCCTACTCCAGTCCAATGAGACAAATCTGAAATTCAAAGTACATTATGTGAAAACCTGATATCCAGTCCTCATAAAAATACCCAGCAAACAAGGAATAGAAGGGAACTTTCACATCTAATAAAGGACAGCTATGAAAAAAGCTATTACTGTAACAGTTAAGGAAATGCCTTCACCCCAAGTCAAGAATAAAACAAGATTAACTTTGACACCACATATTCAATAAAACTTAATGGATATACTGCATGATAAGCCAATAGTACCAAAAATAAAACTTCTAGAAGAAAACACAGGGCAAAAATCTATACAATCTTGCATTAGGCAAAGCTTCATAAGGACAAAAATGTTCCTAGACATTTTGCAGAAGATGAATGAACTAAATTGATTAAATTAAATTTTGTTGTTGTTGTTGTTGTTGAAAGACACTGATACAAAATCAAAAGTCTGGGCCAGAGTTAAGGTGTAGTGGGTTAAGCCAAATTATACAACACCAATAATCTCAAATGGATCACAGTTTGTATTCCTGTTCCTTCATTTTCAGTCCAGCTCGCTGATAACGCACGTTGTAAGGCAGGGGTGGATTGGCACCCACACTTGGAACCCTGTACCCACACTGGAGACCCAGATGGGGTTTTCTGGCTCCTGGCTTTCATCTGATCCAGTCCTGGTAGTTAGAGGCCTTTGGGAAGTGAAGCAACATACTCAAACGTTTGTCGTGCTATCTCTCTCTTTGAGCGACTCTGCCTTTCCAATAAATACATGTAGGCTTTAACAATAAAATATAATGACACTGAAAATCTTCTTATAATTATTTGTCATTCATATATCTGTTTTAGTCCAGGTTTTTTTAGTTTTTTAATGCTGGTTATGAAATTTCGTACACATTCCAGACAAAAGTTTTTTAACTAAGTTATTTCCAAATATTTTCTTATCATTTTTGATTTTTAATCTTTTAAAATATGTATTTAGTTATTCAAAAGGCAGAATTACAACCAGAAAGGGAGAAAGAGTGAGAGAAATTGAGCTGTCTTCCACCTACTGATTCACCACCCAAATGGCCACCAGCACTGGGGCTGGAGCAGGAAAAGCATGAGCTTCGCTTGGATCTCCCTCACAGGTTCAGGGTTCCAAGTACTTGGGCCATGATCTGCTACTCCTCAGGATGATCATTAAAATTAATCTGGAGCAGAGCAGAGATGATTCTGTATCTCAGGAACTCAGATCCCAAGGAGTGATTTAACCTGCTGCATCACAGTGCTCACCCCATCGCTTAGTAGAGAAATTAAAAAGCAGAAGCCACAAGGAGACACCACCATAAACCTGTTAAGATGGTTAGCAGCACAAATACTGACATTTTTAAGGAATCTTTTGCATGAGACACCAGAGAGGTCATTCTAGAAACATTTAACTGTGAGTCAGAATTGAACTTTTCTGTCTGATATTGCCAAACCTTACCATCTTAGCACAGACAACAGTCCTCTTTTCAAAAGTACAGCCACAAATTGCCTTTTGGAAAAGAAGCCAAAAACAAGAAAAATATTGCTTGTGATACCACCTTATCTAATTTCCTCCATGATATCACAATTGAAGACAGAGCTGTTACAGTACTGAGTCTGGATACAAAGTTGTTCTGATCGCTTTAAGAGAAAATCATTCTCTATTACAAATACAAAATAAAAGATGGTCTCCGTATAGTGAGAAAACTTCACTCAAATGTATTCTACATTTTGAATCATAGCCTCACATGCACAGTGACATGCTCTGAGGGACTGTCTCAGTGTATGAAATCATCTCATTCAGTTTTGCAATTGATCTCATAATAACATTCATAAAAAGGAGTGACCATGTATATTGTTAAAATTCTGTATTTTATCTCATTAAAGAATCTCAACTAAATAAGGAATTTGGAGGGTTTTCACATTAGGAAATGTTAGGTTATCAAGGAAATAGATATATTCGCCCTGAATGAACATTACAAAATTATGTGGCACCATGTAAATATGTTCAATTTTTAGATCTCTGTTAAAATTTAAAAGAAAACAGACCACTCAATATTCAATTGTATCTTTCAATACTACAATACTACAATATTTTCAGATGTCACATGGCTATTATGACCTCAAAATGTATATTCAATAAAAGTGATTTGATGCAAACATACATACGTATGTCTTTTCTTCTCTACCTACATGTACAATTCAGCTTTGATACTATATGTATTTATAAAAATAATACAAAAACTGAATTCAGTGAAAAGAAACATTGTCTTACATTTAAATTGTCATATTTAAAAATTAAAACTCAATAAACTATATATAATAATACATATTTAGCTTTTTGTTTATTTGCTATTTTTAGAATAATTAGGAACTGTGTGTATACAAATACCTTTTCTATAAGAAGCCACTTCTTTAGAACAGCAATGACATTGCTTAAAAAAACTGAAACTTCCCTGAAACTTTTTTTTACTTCTCACAACACATGACATGAAATTTCAACTCTTGTTCATTAACAAATATAGAAAATAAACAAAGCAAATATATAAACCTCAAATACAATTTTGAATTTATGGTATTTTTTTTTTTTTTTGAGAAACAGAATTCTGATTCATCTGAGAGCCAGGCACTCAATCCATGCCCTTCTTTTCGGTCGCAGCTACCTGACTATTTTTCCAGCACCTGCCACTTCTCAGGGTGCATATTAGCAGAGAATTGGAATTGAAGTTAAAACAAGGACTCAAACCCATGTCCTACAATGTAGCTTTTAAGTATCTGGCCAAATGCCCAATGCAAGGTTAGGCTTTAAATAGTATTTATTAATATCTGTTCCCTTTATATTCATACAATACATTTGTGTTAGGGTAGTTGTGTTTGAATGAATACAAAACATTTGCTGTTTCAGAAAATTTTCTGCAAGGAAAATAGCTTATATTGTAGCAACTATATAATTCAATATTACTCACTTCAAGTTCACAATCACTACATTTTTACCTTGTTAAGATTGAACTAATAAAATGTATTAATACTTTTCTTAATAGACATTATTTCATCTTCGTATTTTATTTACATATTATCCCAAGCCAAGCATATGGAAATCTAAATCTTTACTATCATACACTTGCAGAATGGCACAGAGACTCAGAAAAAGAATCTTCTCCCCATCATAATACTTGTGAGGCAAAGAAACAAAATCCCAGTCCATTCCATGCTAACATCAGGTCCCTAATCACCTCATTTCACGTTTTTCCCTCCCCCCTAGACTACATTCCAGGAAATTAGATGTACAGATGTTTCTCCAAAAGCAAGAAAAGAAACCTTATCTAAAAATTGAGGAATATACAGTGTACAATCTCACATAAGAAGAATTACAGGATATACCTTACTCAATAAACCCTTAGGAGTATTTATTTCCTCCCTCCACTCCCTTTTAAAAGGACTCATGCTTAACTGATTTACTGTAGTACTCTTAGAAGTCATTTTTATTGTCATGCATGCTATTCTACCATCCGATAATTTCACAGAAAGCCTGTGACCTCTGTGCACAATACAGGAATCACTAACCTGGATTAAGCATGACTAGCATCAATGTTTTTGCTTTTGGGGAAGCTAGGCAAGGCAAAGAAATACAATTCATTTCCAAGGTGGTTGTAAAAATCTCCAGAGTAACATGGATCACTTTAAGTAAAGAATATTGGATTTCTTCTAACATGTATTTTGCTAGAAAAGAACCAATACATTGCTTGTCATTCTTTTTTCTCAAGTCTCTGTGATAATTTAGGAAATTTGGCCAATGAATACACATGCACATATAATTGTCCTTTACTCATTGACTAAATCTCAAGGACATGCACCCAGCTTAAACACATCTTTTGTCAGCCAAACAAGAAAACACTGTTTTTTTCCTTTTTGCTCTAAAGAAAAAAAGAAAGCTTTCATGTATTGCAGGTAGTAACAGGCTGACAGTGGATAGGGTATATGAGCCATTCACTCATTATCTAGCAAAGTGTTTCAATAGAATGAAAGCTTTCAAAATAATGAATAAGCCTAAATAGTAGACACTGGAGACAATGAAAAGCTACAGAGTGTGTTTTTGTGCCGGATATCATTTTATCTATTTTTTCTCCCTGTTCTTGATTTTGTTTTGTGGCTTTTCATTTAAGGGGGTGTGTAGTAATTGTCTAAAGGAGATTATCACATCTAGTGGCATGTTGTTTAACTTCATGGCATTGTAAATTTCTGTTTTTCTTCCTGTTGTTGATTTTATTTTCTGGCTTTTCACTTGGAGGAGGGGATTTATAATGACCATGTAGTGGAGACTGACATGTTCAGATGTGAGGATATGGTACAGTATGCATCTCTACATCTGGATTGAAGATGAACTTCCATTGAAACTACTGGATGAGTCTTAAATGGGATGCTGGACTCTCTGCCATTGTCCATGCAGGCAATGATAGACTTATGACTGTTTTAGAGGAACTATGCTGTTGTAATGATGTGGGAGAACTCAGTGTGTATTCAGGGGAAATAAGAATAAGAATAAGAATAAGAAAACTAAAAAAAAGAATGATCTATGTTGATCCTCTCAAACACTAGCTGACCTCTAGCTATCACTAGAAATCTACAGACTGACACAGAGAAATTCCTTTTGCTGTCATTGCAGTTATTGCTCCAAAAACTCCTTTGTATTGTAGGAAATACCATACAGCCATACAGGCAAGTCCTTTGACCCTCCTTTGAGAAATGCTCAGTGGAGAAAGAGAAGACTTGATAATAAATTTGTAGTTCATGAATGGCCTCATAACTCCTTCATATATTCAACTACTGGGTATGTCTCTGGACAGGAATAAGCTAGTAAGGTGAAATAAGGAATCAGTTTCAAAATCAAATAAAGAATATGTTTCTTTACATACATATGTTGCATGTGTACGTTTTTCATGAAATGTTTCAGCCACTGTATAGGGCAATTATTATTGCACTTCCCTGCTAAAGGAATAATTTCAACTGAGAAAGTGCTTTATATGTCCAAAATAACACAAGTGAATGTTTAGGCCAGGACACAGATACATCTATTTGATAGCAAAGCTCAAAGTTAAGTTCTCCGTACCAGTTACTCTAGGTGGACTATTTTCTATTCCATAAAATACAGAACACCAGGGAAGTTGCTGCCTATGATGCCAATATCCCATATGGGATGTAGAGTCTCATTTGAGTACTGGATGCTCCATCTGTGATCCAACTCCCTGCTAACTTCGGAGAGCAGCCAAAGAAGACCCAAGAAAATAGCTCTCTGCATTCACACTGGAGATGCCTAAGAATCTCCTGACTCCTGGCTCCTAGGTCTAGCCCCATTTTGGAAGTATATCAGCAGACAGAGGATCCCTCTGTCTCTCCCCCTCTAATTCTAACTTTCAAATAAATAAATCAGAAAGAGAGAGAGAGAGAAAGAGGGAGAGAGAGAGAGAGAGAGAGAGAAAGTGATATGAATAAGCAGTGAGCTCTGGCTGTTCTTTTTCCTTAATTTGAAGGTTATAGGAAATATCCAAAACCCCTTTGATTGGTCTGATAGATAATACTATCCTTTCTCCAGGATTGTGCTTTGGAGTTTATCAAGATAAGTCACCTTTCAAGACACCAACATCTCATATCACAATGTTGATTTAAGAACTACTCTGCATTCCCAGTCAAACTCCCCACTAATGTATCTGGGAATCACCAGTTGCTGGTTTACAGACTTGAGTTCCTGACAGCCTCCTGGGAGACCTGAAAGGAGTTACTATTTCTTTGCTTTGCCTTGGCCCACTATGGCAATAGTGGGCATTTGGGGAGTCAATCCAACTGGCGGAAAACTCTGTACCACTAAATCACTAATTCACTCAGCTTTTCAAGTAAAATAAAGAAATCTTGTTTAAAAAATCCTTTCTTCACTTGTGTGCTTTGTCTCCAAAGGGTACATGAACAGATTTTTGACAGAAGAAAAAATATCCCTTTAATTTCTCTATTCTGTATTGAGATTATATCTTTTTTAGTAAAAACCAAATAAGAGAGCATTGAAGACACTGTATACCTATATAGTAGACAGTAAATCACTTAATAAAACTGCTTTACGAAAAGTTTCAGTTAAGGGCCAATTTATTCAGAATATCAAACATAATGAAGTGCTGGTAGCTTTTAGTATTCTCCTTGCTTAAGTAGGCATCTTAACAAAGTGATAATTTTCTTCATTGTTATACCTTTCAGTATCTACAGTTCATTTTTTGCTCAACTCAATTTAGGCCTACCTTAATGCTTGTTGCCACTTGGCACTGAACAAAGTAACTGACACATGGTGTCCACTCACCTACTATTAGAAAACTCAAAAATGAAAGGTGAAAGTCTTGAGTACTCATCTGAGCTGGAGAGTACTAACTTACTAGATAGTGAAGTAACTAAGTAGGACACTGAGAGAAAACACTCAAGTCTTTAGTCACTACCGCAACAGTATTAGTAAGAAGTCAATCTGGAGAAAGCTCAAACGTCCCTGTCTCACCTTTCCCAATAGTGTAGTGGGCCCATAGAGGATTTAGTGGATGAGCACAGTTTTGGAGTTTGCCTCACTATGAAGGAACCCGCCCCTCCCCGCTAAATTTCATAAGTCACAGGAGTGTGATGGTAAAGGGATGGGAGTGGGGCAAATGGGGTAAAATGGATGGACTAAGAATGGAAGAGTTTTGCATAATTGTGTAAGAGTGGAGTGTGGAGAAATATCTTTAAGGTTCTTCCCGTCTCTCTGCAATAAAATCAGGGACAGATACCTGAGGAAGGAATATACACAGAGTCATACATAAATAAGACTAGCAATGCAGCTAAGTCTGAGAGCACGGCTGATCAGGAGGCTCTGAATCCTTCACAATTCACTCGTTTGCCAGACCACACTACACTAACCAGGCCTTTTAATTGTTCTCTGTACTGTTTGAAAAACTTGCCTAGATTTTGTGCCAGGACTTTGAAAGGCAGGGTTAACTCTTTCAGATTTATAGTGGTTAAGCAAATGGCGAATCAAACTGGTCAGGAGGTGTCACTTACATTAAAAAAGATGGCTAGTAAGACTACAAGCAAAGTGTAATTCATTTAACTTTGCAAAATAAGTTACCTAGAAGACAATACAAGGAAAACTTACGGGATTTGAAGGAGGGAATTATATTCATCCCTAATATGAAGTCACAAAATTATTCATGAATATGCAAACCTAATAGGTGGTTAGTGGTGGTGGAAAGCAACTTTGTAGGAATTAGGGAATAAAAAAAGGTGCTAAGAAAAGAGTTTAGTGTATGTTCCAAAAATACAAAGTGAAATTCTATTTGATCTGTGAGGTAGGTAGAGATGTATCAAGAGATAATACTGAAAAATAATTTGCGGTTATGGTGTGAAACTCTTTTAGCATCCAATAGAGGAAGTCAGAGTCAGTGAGTCATTTTATATCATGATTTCTTTAACATGACACAAGTTTAAGAAAATACTGGAAAGCTCTCTTCATCATTAAAAAATAATTTAACATTTTCCAACTTGTTAATGTATTGTGAAAGATAACACTTCTTTGATAATAAAGAAAAATAACAAACATGTGCTTTCATTCATCACTCTAATAAAATGCTTTGAAGATGAAATCATCTGATTCAATGTTGTGGTTCGCATTCTTCTAGTATTCTTCCATGTGCAGAGAAGTTAATCAATAACGTTCCCTGATTAGATACTATTCTGTTGGCATTTCACACTTCCTTTCCTTATATGTATCTCAGCTCTTGAAGGCTTTTCAGACTTCTAGGCAATCAATGAAAAAACTATACTGATAGTATATACAAAAATATTGATAGTACAAAATTGTTTCTACATTCTGCATAGATGCTATTCAATAAATTTAAAAACACTACATAACTATGACTATATTAAACAACCAAATGTGTTGTCTGCTGAAAATAATTTATGTTTTCCTTGGAAAAATAGTTCCTATAACTTAAGATTCTGATAGCCATATAAGGAATCCCTATATATTGCAGGTGAGTTTAATCGTGACTGATGTTAACATGTTTATGAAACTGTTGTGCCTCAACAGGATCAACAATAATCTACCACTTCTGCTTTGTAATTAACATAAAGACTTAGTGTTTTAAAAACTCTTGTCTGACTGGTTTTATAGTATACCACACAATGCCAGATTAGGTACACAAACAGAATCAAGAGGAGACAAATTTAAAATCAATTCAAATAAGCACTTCTATTGAATCTACATTCACTATTTTTAAAAAGCTCTATGTTTGCAGACATTATACTTTTCATTTTTTCCCTTATATTTCATGGGGTCCTAGACACTTCTCCTTGGTTCTCACATGGGGCCACTTTCATGATCACCAAGGGAGGATCATATCGTTCTCTAGCTTATAATACATCAAACTTGTCGCTTCATCCACAGAAAGTCCTTCACCTTTTCTTTTATTCAGTTTGATTTCTACACACAATATGGAAAAACTGCCCTATTTAAGAACTAGGGGTCCTAATTACAACTGTAAGGTTATTTTCTTTTTTAAGTTTTATTTATTTTTATTGGAAAGTCAGATTTACAGAGAGGAGGAGAGATAGAGAGGAAGATTTTCCATCCAATGATTCACTCCCCCAAGTGACCAAAATGGCCAGTGCAGCGCCAATCCAAAGACAGGAGCCAGGAACTTCTTCCAGGCCTCCTATGCGGGTGCAGGGTCCCAAGGCTTTGGGTCGTCCTTGACTGCTTTCCCAGGCCACAAGCAGGGAGCTGGATGAAAAGTGGAGCTGCTGGGATTAGAATCCATAGGAGATTCTAGCGCATTCCAGCTGAGGACTTTAGCCGCTAGGCCACCACGCTGGGTCCTGTAAAGCTATTTTTAACAGCAACATAAATGATTCAAATTTCCACAGATTACAAATGGACATCAATGGAATGCTTTTATTCAGCTTGTCATACTGTCACTTAATGGCTAAGCTGGTTTTAGTTTCATGTGCCCTGATAAACGACTTACAGTCATCTAGTGGACTAAAAGAAATTTACTACACTTTACATGGGAACAAGACTTTATTTAAAGTGATTACAACTACATCAGCATGATAACCTATACATAGGAAGATCTCCTATCTTTGTTTTGGTATTTACTTCCATATTTTTCAAGGACATATTTCACAGTTGGAGCAGCTTAGAACAAAGGATACATTACACAAATGCGTTGAAATATTACACTATAGCCCATAAATTTATATAGTTATTAATTTAATTTTTACAAATAAAACAGTAGAAAAAAGAAGTAGCCACCTCTTGGTCAAGAAGCTATGTTCCAAACCCCTAACTGCCCTGATTATTCTCTGTGTCTGATATGTCTTGGACAGAAAGGCAGAGAAAACAATAAGAAATATCTCTCAGCAGCTCTCTGAAGTTAGGTACATTTCTTTCAATGTCTTTGCTCTAAATTTAATCATTATAGGTTGTTGCCCCAAAAAAGTGTCATTCACTCAATTACTCTCTTAACTGCTCCTGAAAAATTACTTGATAATACACCAATGAATTATAAACCCTTTCTTTGTATAACTATCAGTCATGAATAACGATTTAAAATCTACAGGAACTCACTATAATTAACAATGCTATTCATTTTTGGTTTATAAATTACTCACAGAAGGTCTGCTAATTAATTCAACCTGACTGATCAGAAATAAAATCTTGAGCTGGCTAGGGGTTCCTTAATATATTTGATTCTACTGGCAATGTCTTATACGCATTGTTAATGAAGGAAGGAGAAATAAAGAGATAGAGAGAAAGAAAGAGAGAGAGAAAGAGAGAGAGAGAGATAATAGAGGGGGAACCAAATATGTGACAGAAACATATGGTTAAAAATGGCAATAAAGGGATGATGAATTGATACTCATGGTATATCAATGTATTTAAGACTCAAGTCAATCCAGCAGTAAATACGAAATATATTTCACAATTAAAATATCTGAATTTCAAAACACTTTTCCCTTTTGAACTGAGTTTAGGGAAGGAATGTTTCTTCCACAGAATGTTTTTAATGATGTCTTATAGTGTGCTCAGAAAAGACATCTTATGAGATACTTCGTATGCCTATTGTGTATATATATTTATCTATATATATTATATATATGTGTATATATATGCATGTATGTATGTATGAAATCTCCAAGGCAAAGTCAGTAAGAAATTCTGAACAGTAGATCCAGTATCTAAGGCACACTACAGATATAGATAAAATAGAGATGGATAGAGATATAGGCACACACACACGCACAAAGTATGTAAAACTTTGGTTTAAATACATAGATTGAGAGGAAGCAAAAGTTTATGAAAATTGATGTGTAGACCAGAAAAAAGTGTGTAGTCAGCATTGTGTCACAGTGCAATAGGCCACGGCCTTAAATGGTTCAAATCCCAGCTGCTCAACTTTCAATCCACCTCTGTGCTAATGCACCTGGAAAAGCAGAGCAAGAATGATAACTGAAGGTGGGAATGACAGCACACAACAAACAGGCAGGAAAATCCATTTGTAATCATTATTATGGATCCTCTTATAAGACACGTTGGAGAACTCCTTGGATAACTTTGTAGGACAAAATGACAAAGCAGATTATTTCCATCACTTAAACTGAGCATCTGAATTGTTTTTATGAAAAATAGCTTAAGACTATACCTTAGAAAATGGATAGTGATTAGGAACTAATCTGGAAACAGACAAACCCTTAATTGTAGGTCTATATCTCCATTTTTCCAACTGTGTGACTTTGTGCAAGTTATTTAAATGCACTTAAACACAGCTACACAGGAAAAAAAAAAGGTTAAAAATCCACCTCACAAAATTTTATAAGAATTAAACAAAATTTCAGTACATAACTTGCAGCAGGATTTAGTATTTATTCATAGAAAATAAAGATTTTATTAAGGCTGAGAATTTGTCAAAAGCCTGACAACATAACGTTAACATTATTTTGTTGCAACTGATAAAATTAAAGACATCCATTAGTTCTGAAAAACTAACAATGTGTTTCACAATGTGTTACAAATATTAGATTAAGAAACTGTAGCCTGGGGGGGTGACTTAATAAATCACAAACAAAGCTCATGAAACTTTTGTTTCTTTTATTTCTCAAAATGACAAAATAAGGACAAGTGAACCAGAGGTATACTTGAAAATGGATCCTATAGGAAATTACCAAATGAGGTGTGGTGGGCAAAGGCATTTGAGGCATAAATGAAGGAAATGAAAGATGCTCAAATGTAGATTCTGGAATTAGTGGTACTTTCTAAAACAATATTTTTTATCTAATTTCTTAGGATAGAGAGATCACACCAAATCAACAACCTATTATTTGAATGAATAAAAGCTAAAACACAGAAATAAATTGAGAAACTAGCAATAGAAACAGTAAAAATTTAATGATCTTACTAGAAATACTAGTCCTGCAACCAGTTTTTTTCTACATAATTAATCCATACTACTTTACGCTAAGCATTTTCATTTTCTTAACTTATGGGACTTGTTAATTATGCAGTAAACTTTGCATAGATTTTCCAAAAATGAACATTTAATTCAATTTCTTATCGACATTCAAAGCATGTTAGAGTTTTGGCAATTACTTTTTGGAAACATGAATTAAGGCTTCAGAATACTATTAATGGGTTTTAAAGGTAAGCTAAGAAGTTTCTGCACAGCAAAGGAAACAACCAACAAATTAAAAAAGCAACCAACAGAATGGGAGATCTTTGCATACTACACAGAAGACAAAGGGCTGATTTCCACAATATACAAAGAACTCCAGAACAACAATAACATCAAAACAAACAAGCCAGTCAAGAAATGGGCACGGGAAATGGGCAGACACTTTACAAAGGAACAAATTCAAATGGCTAACAAACACATGAGAAAATGCTCACGTTCTCTGGCAATAAGGGAAATTTAAATAAAAGCAACATTGAGGTCCCACTTAATGCCAGAAAGATTTGCCCATATACAAAAAAACCAATAGCATCTGCTTGCGAGGTCGCGGTGAAAAAGGAACCCTACTCCACTGCTGGTGGGATTGCAGGCTGGTGCAACACTATGAATATCAGTATGGAGAACACACAGGCAATTAATCACTTCTAGGAATATATCCAAAAGACTTGTTATACAAGAAAACAACATGCACCGCAATGTTCATTGCAGCACAATCAACAATTGCAAGAACATGGAAGCAATCTAAATGCCCATTAACAGAGGACTGGATAAAGAAACTCTGGTTCATAAACACTATGGAATACTACTCAGCTATTTTTAAAAATGAAATACAATATTTCGTGGCCAAATGGGCCAAACTAGAGACCATTATGCTAAGGGAAATGAGCCAATCCCAAAAGGTCAGATATCATATGTTTGCTCTAACATAATATAATATTATGTCAAATCTAGGGTTATTATATGTGAATCTTACTCTAAGTCACTTCATACTTACCTGTACCTTCTGGAACAAGATCTTGTGATGTAATCCAATAATCAACCATCCCTAAGAGGCTAATTATACATAATTACTTGAAATGGTCAATGTTCCTTTCATCACTGTTATTGGTACTGCCCATAATAATGAAAATCTAGTCCTCACTATACCTTCATTAGGGTCCAGGGATACAAGAATGAACTCACAACAAAATGACAGATAGGCTCCTAAATAGCTAGGAGACACTGGAGTGGCCGCACGATGGACTTGGGAAAATTCACGAAAGACCCCGATTGTGAGACTAGAGGGGAGAACAGAGGTGAGGGGCGGGAGCTTGGGGGAGGGGAAAGGGAGACTCCAGCACCAACTAAATTATATCAAAAAGCAATTTTAAAAAATGAAGTAAATTCTCAATGTTAACACATAATTACTCTTTATATTCTTGAAGTTGCCAAATACTCAATAAAATCAAGCTACAGAACAAAAATCACTAGACTAAATGTCACTTCCCAAACCACTTAAGCTATAAAATAGCCAAAAGGTTAAATTAGCTAAATGCATGCTCATGCTTTTTGTAAAGTAAAATGAAATGTATGCAGATTTATGTAAAATAATTCAAATATCCTGTATTACTCCAAATATAGAAGAAACTTGCACTTACTAATTTAGTAATAGCAAAGGCAAATATTAAAATTAAACTGGGAGTTAGGGCCCAGCACGGTGGCGCAGTGATTAAGGTCCTCGCCTTGCGTGCCCCGGGATCTCATATGGGCACTGATTCTAATCCCTGCGGCCCTACTTCCCATCCAGCTCTTTCCTTGTGGCCTGGGACAACAGTTGAGGATGGCCCAAATCCTTGGGACTCTGCACCCGCATAGGAGACCTGGAGGAGGTTCCTGGCTCCTGGCTTCAAATTGGCTCAGCTCCAGCCATTGTGATCACTTAGGGAGTGAATCATCAGAAGGAAGATCTTCCTCTCTATTACTCCTCCTCTATATATATCTGCCTTTCCAATAAAAATAAATAAATTTTAAAAAAAATTAAACTGGGAGTTAAAAAATCTGAACAAAGTTAGCGAAGTCCATAAAGTGCAAATTATATGAGAGATTTACAGATTAAGTCCATAGAATCCTTTAATGCATGGCAATCCAGAATAAAAATCTCATTCCTACCTTATTTTAGCATAATTTCCATGGGGAAAAAAATAACAAAAGTGTTAATTTTTAAAAAGTGTTGACTTTAAAGTTCTAAAAGTGGTGAAATATTTCAGTAGAATATATTTTATTGCAAAATGCAAAAATTTTCTCATAAGAAATTCCTGCATATAATTGTTTTGATAGGCAGATCTTTGTTTTTGTTTGTTTATAATTCTAAAATATTTCCTCTTCCTCTTTCCTAAATCTCCCAGATCTGGATTTTATGATATCACATTTACTAAACACTTGGTTGAGGCAGTTATTTAAAGCTGAGTTATCCCCCCTTTTTTTGGAAAGTTTAATGTCTGCTTCACTAGAGTCTCTTCACATTTATAATATCATACAATTTTTGATGACTTAAATTTTCATGTAGACTTCCCTATACCATGTTTTTTTTCATTTTGTACCTTCTTACAATCATGTGCTTGTCATCTTTTGTACTATATACATTCACTTCTATATTCTACGTTATGATTAACCAGACAGCCTGGAGTGTATTATGGTAACAGAGATCACCAAATTCACCAAGTTTATCAGAAGAAACATTCATTCAACCTTCACAGATTTGTTAATAACACGCAGCTTAACCTTGGCTTGTTTCCAAGTTCTGGCCATTTTCTGGTTAATGTGACCATCTGCTGTGGATTACAGATTTTGGACATTTCATTTATTACATTATTCATGACAATTTCAATATGCCCTTTAATTTGAGATAAAGAGCATAAGAAATGTAAACTTTTTTATTACACTCACATGGAAGTGACTCATCTGCTTTCATTACTCTGATATAAATGAGGTTATATGGACAAACAAACTGAAGAAATGTGAAAGAGGAATATTGCTATGAGTAGAGAAAGAGAAGAAACAACAGCTGATAATGAACACAATTATTTGCCACATATTTGGACTTTTTGCTGATAAATGTACTCTACCTTCAACTCCATTTCCATGTATTCCATCCTCTGATTTGGTTGTTTTCTTTTCTTTTCTATTTTTTTTTTTGTTTCCTCTTGTCAAATCCTTCAATTACAAAGTCATAATTCTTCAACTGCACCAGGATTCATGATCTACTGCTTCAATGAGTGATGCACTATAAGGCATACTGTCTCATCGCCTTATATCTCTTATTAACCCTGCTATATACATGGAGTCCAGCATTATAATAAGGTGCATGCATGCATAATCTTCATTATCTATTCCACTTTCTTCATTATACTTTTGGTGGAAAAAACAAAACTTACATTGAAATTCTCGTGTTCTGTGACTTAGCATCTGTGGGAAGGTTGGAAATTAACCAGCAGATAGAAGTTCTCTTTCTCAATATGTAAGTTTAAAATTCTATAAAATTCAAAATAACCTCAGGCTTCAAGGGCCTCTCATTTCTTTAACGACTTCCCATGTCCTTAACAACACCAATCGATGTCTGCTAAGATCTGCCAGTCCTTGTGCATTTACCAGCTACTGCTCCTACTTTTCTTCATTCTTCACTGGGTTAGCTTCCTCCAGTCTGCTAGTGCCTGTCCAATACATGTGCCTATGCACTTGCCTCTTGTACATTCACTTCCTTCAAGGTTCTGGCTCAAATGTCATATTCCCATAATTGCCTTCCCATTCATTTTTCAATTATTTTTTATAATTTTACTTGATCACAAAGACTTAACTTCTAACAAAAAGTTAAACATATTTTTATGGGGTGACACATACATGAACACAGCGTATAGAATGCGAATCTTTTCACAGTTGAACTGCATTCCAGCTAGCAATCACTCTTCCTAATGTGCCTCTATTCTATCCTGGTCTGTTTTACTTCAAGTGGTTTTTGTCACATGAAGTGTTAAGCTGTAATGTTAGCTCTATGATGACAGATTCTTATCATTTTTTTCTCTGATGTTTCTTCAGTATCTAAAACAGCACCTGGTATATGGCTAATCCTTTACAAAAAATGTTGAATATACAGAATAAACTGAGGATATATATAGGACTAGAGATACTACTAAATTTTCTATATTAAATTAATAAAATATGCAAATAAATATTTCCTATGCCTTGTACTAGGGACAGTGTATGAGAAACTAGATAAATGAATGGCAAAGCTGTTCCTGGAAAACATATTAAGAGTATTGTTTTGGAGGCAAATACATTTCCTTTGAAGTTCTTTTATCTGGAATAGTGTCTCTACCAACACCTTTCCCAACTCCCCTTGACATCAGAGACTACAAATCAGTTAAATAGGAGTCCTAAGACTGGGGAGAAGTATATTTTCTTTGAGATATGATGAATATCAGTATTCTGCTACTTCTAATGCTAGAGCACTAGAAATATAAATGGGGAGAGGTAGCTTGTGTTAGGTATTGGGAATTTTTTAAATGATCAAAGTCTAAGTTCCTACACTGTGATCCCATCTGTGAAGTGCTCAGGGGACTCAGTGGTCACTGTAGTTGTGTAAATGCCAATGAGAAACAAGGAGAGAACACAAACAGTAGCCTTCTGGGATTCTGGAAGTGGATATGTAACGCTATCCCAACCCCAGCAAAACATTAATGCTCAGCTGTTTGACAGGAGACTACCGGAATTATTAGTATAAACTTAGATTTTAAAAACATAGGCTAAAAACCTGGACTATGGACTGATTGTGGTTCTCAAAGTTCTTATGTTGAGACCGCCATGTGATAGTATTTAGAGGTAGAAACTCCAGGTATTAGGTAATAAGGGCAAATTAGCACCCTCATAAAAATGACTCCATAAAGCACTCCCTATCCTCTTTCAGCATAAGAGGTCATACCAAAAAACAAACAAACAACAGCTCTCTAAATCAAAGAACAGACATTCAGCATGTTTCTGATCTTCCAGCACCTTGATCTTGGCCTTATAAAGGATTCAAATATATCTATTATTTAACCCCGAACAACATGAAATAATAAAACAGGTGGCAGCAGAAAAGAGAAGTCCCATGTTAAAGATGTTCAAGCACATAAAAGAATATACAACTAAATTTGGTGGGAGATTTATAACTATGAGATAAAAATGAAAAACAATACTTGGAGGTTGAATTTTATAACACATTTGATGTAATATAAAGTGAAGCTTGCAATACTTTTAACAGACTGGGAGGAACTGGAATTGGCAAAGAAAGGAGAACTCTTAAGATACTGATTTAACATAGAGTTTTTGGAAAACATCCTTTTGCAGTTTGTATTGATTCCTGAATGTGTAAGGAGTTATGAATGTGGATATTCAGAAGGAAAAATGGAAAAATAATGCTATGTAATTTCTTTCATTTCTGATACTGATACCAAGAAATTTGTCTAGTTACAAATACTGTGACCAACATCGTTAATAAGTATTCATTGTTTTCTCCTTCACAATATACAAGCAAATAGGTAAGTATATAGAATAACTTCCCAGTTAGCATGCAAATTTGCTTGGGAATCTGTGAGTCTCTCCAAAATCAGAGTTTAGAATGCTTTCTGTTCCAAACCATTCTCCTTTAGATTCACGGTTAAGATACCTTTAAGTTTTTCACAGTAAGAAAAATAACCACCTAGGAAAGCAGCTGGTCATACTTTTGATTATTTGTGCAATGCAGAAATGGAGGTTGTTCTGCTCACCCCTTGGAATAATAAACTTTGCAGAATAATTCTGTCCATTTATGTCACAGAAAAAAAAAACAAGTTTCAATGACTTTTCATCCCCAACTGTTGTTCAGAAGAAACATACAAATTCAGTCTCATGTCTGTTGCTATTAAGTTAAACATGTTAATAGACCATCTTCTAGGACTGTCTTGGATTTTTTAAATCTGCTAGGTAAGATGACCTTTAAAACAACTTCCAACTCAAACAACAAAAATGTCTGTCTTTGCATATGTGAGACCCTGAATCATGTGCTGACATCACTTGAGGTGTGTAATATGTCTATAGGAACAGCTGCCCTCATGTGCTTTTGTATACGGATCTAGGGCTGACCCCCATCAGAAAGTCAGCAGGCTGGCACCCTCTCCCACACAGTCACGTGTAAAGGGTCCTTGCATTTCTCACTCATCCCTTTTCAAGCCTTCAGCAATCAGGACTGTGGAAGATCCATCAAATTTCACTGTTGGCAACTATTGTCCTCTGGTAGGCAGAATATGGAATAGCCTACAAATGACAGAAGAGGCAGATTTGACAGCCAAGCCTGATGTTGTCATAAGCTGCAGCACCTTGATCTTTCTTCCCTGTGACAAGGTATTCAATGAAAAATGCCTCTATTTGTTTCTTCTTGTCAGCTCTTTTATCGCATCACATTTATTATTTTGGATCAGCCACCTGGTGTCATGAGCAGTACTGGAGGAAAATCAAGGTCCTGGTTAAGTAATTTCTGTCACATTAGACAGGGTCATAGCAGAGCTTCAGTATGCGGCAGAATATTAATATGGCTACATATATGCCAGGAATCTGAGAAAAGCATACACAGTCAGCTCCATTGTCAAAATGTATCTATAACCTATCTCGCTCCACCTGACTGACATATACCTCGTCTAAAATGGGGCAAGGCTCCTGGCATTTCTTCTGTCTCTCCTGGTGCTCATCTTTTCTGCCAGGCATGTACAACAATGGATGATGGGCTTTCAAAATATGATGTGCATCATTTCATTCTCTTACTAAACTTTTTCTTAGCTTCCTTATTATTCTCCTGGAAAAAAAAAAAAACTTAACCATGAACAATACAGCCCCTAAGACCACAGCCTTTGCTTACTTTCCAGCATCCTAGCATTCTGTCTTTACTCTCTTTTCCTTGGCTCGATAACCACCAAGGATATTACATTTAAGACATAGTCAGTGCTCTTGGCTCTCAGGACATCTTCCTATTTCCAAGAGTACATTTTTCCAGTTATATATATGGTACTTGTCTTTTTTTTTCAGGTCCATGTCTTAAAAAAAAAAACTTATTTGCTATATTTTCTGCTGACATTTTTTCTTCTTCATAGTAACATGTAAAATAGTATTCCTTATTTCTTTGCTAAAATTGCTTCCACTTGAACAACAGCAAACTGGGAGAGGGTCTTTTGTAATTCATCACTGCCTAGCCTGTGCCCACAGCAGCATCTGACATATGTTAAGCACAAATCAATATTTATTGAAAAGAAAATCATTGAATAGTTTATCTATTGTCTATATCCTCGCATTATTTAGGAAATTCAGAACAATCAGGAACTTGATAATTTGGTCCATTGACCTAGGTCAAGAATTTGGAAATTATGTCCAAATGACCATATTTTGCTGGTCTCTCTTCTTGATAAAATCTTATTATAATACTGTTGTATCTTCATTACCTGCTATCAATGGCTACTTTACATTACATTCACAGACTTTAAGCCTGGAAACCATAAAATACTTGCGACCTTATTCTAAAGAAAAATTTTGCCATGCTTTGATCTAAATTATAAATGCTAGCCTATTGTCTTATCTTAAGTTGCTACAGTACTTTTCCATATCTCTACTCTCGGATGGTCTAGCAAAGGTGGTATCAACAGAAACTCTCACAAAAGAAGACAAAGATAATCATGCTGAGCTTAGTGTGCACCGTTTGCTTTCACAGCCATTCACTTTATTAGAGACAGTTCACTTTTTTGTTTCTTCCTATCAATCAGTCATTTCGTGCACATGAAAGTCATTTGTAGAGAAAAATATCTCTAGGGCTTTTCTTTGTTTCCAATATCAGAAATGATGTATACCAAAGATTTTGTTTAAGTTTCTCATCAAGGAATTAGTTGCATAAATCACCCCCCTTCATGTCCATTTGTTGTAGATGTGAAAATGGCTCCCATTTTGAAACAGGTGGCCTTCATTGGACACACAGCCAGGTTACTAAGATGAGAAGGGAGGCATGTATTTCCGTTTGCTTTGTTTTCATTGTATTGTCAGTCACCAACTGTGACTACTTTTCTGATATAAATACTTCTCAGTAATGTCACATTAGAGACTGAAAATAGCCATGGCAAGAATGTTTTTACCATGGAAATTGGAAAATACTACAAATCAGGGCTATTTCTTTGGAAAACTGATTAGTAGACATTATCCAGGCTCAACAAAAATCACACGAGAGTTAGTAAAGAAACATGTAAGTCTGCTCACCTGCTTGGCTGGGTCAAATCAAAGATATGTTCTGTACTATTTCTCAGGGTTCCCTAAACAGGATGAAGTTGCAGAAATGTACCATGTTATCAAAGACAATAATGAAAGAAGGAACTGGTGATGGATTCTCAGCGGTACTTAACAAATAATACCTAAAGGGAAATATTGCAATGGATCTAGCATCGTTAATGCTCATTTGTACTGATAGGATAAGGAAGAACAGAAGCAAGGTAGCAGTAATTAATTGTCAGAGGTCAAGGAGAAAACATTACCTTAATACACCCAAGGCTACAATGTCAACAAGTGAGCTTGAGGTCCTCCAGTCTACAAACTTTCTTTGTTCTTTCCTTTGTTCTTAGTTCTTTTAGTTGTTTTTCTAATTGACACCGTTTTTATTTTTCACATGTAATATCTGAAATAATGCCTCAGTGATCAGAGAATCATGATTGGTAATATTTCAGAGAAACTCACAGAACTATCCTGTAAAAACCGTCGCTGTGCAAGATTTCATAAAAGATTATACTTTTTTGTTTATAGGCAAGTAATATATTTCTAGCTTTGCATTTTTTAAATTCTTTGTACCATTAAAAATAATATCAGTGCAAAAGACAAAGATCTGCTTATAGTACAAGCCGCAGGTTTAAGGAAAGGGAACAGCATCCCTTCAGGAGACTTCTGATTATTAATTTGAACCTATCACCAGCCCTGATCCTGGCCAAGTAACTATATCCATCTGAAACTCAGCTGGATATTTTTTGCCTAATGAAAGCACTAGATCAAATTATTTTTAACGGCACTGAATATTTTAAGTCTTACAATAAATTTAGCAATTACTAATATTAAAAATCAAAGTACTAGTTTGAAAAATGGGAACGACTCTTTGTACACATTCCTCAAGAACAACAGGATTCACCACAAACAGAGAAAAAGATATTAGGGTGAAGCACTATCACTGGGATTCCAAATAGTGAGACTGAACTCTTACACAATAAGAGTTTTCAGAGAAAAGTTTTGGCAGGCTTAAGTGATGATCTAAAAAGTAAGCAATGTGACTGCCAAGGAGTGATGCAGTCACCAAGAACTTACACAGTGACCACACAGAAGAAAAACAAGGAGGGATTTTCTGTTATAGTCTCAGAACAAACTCTGACTGACATGCATGTTAGCTCAGCTACACTGATTTCACAACAGCCCTGCAAAAATGAAACAACAGATTTCTCTGCCTTAAGATACTGCAGATGCAATAATTTATTATAATACTTGCAGTAAACTGATCTAATCTTATTCATATAAAAGTGGTCACATAAGTGGTCACATAAGTTCTTGAGCTTCCACACCGATGTGGGGATGTGGGAGACCTAGGAGAACCCACAGCTCCTGGTTTTTGGTCTAGCCCAGCCTTAACTATTAAGAGCCATTTAAGCAGTGAACCAGTGGATAAAAAAATCTTCCCTCCCTTCCCCTCCCCTCCCCTTCTCTTCTCTCCTCCTATTCTCTCTCTCTCTCTCTCTCTCTCTCTCTCTCTCTTTCTCCTCTCTCCCTGCAACTGTTTTTCAAATAAATAAAATAAATCTTTTTTTAAAAAAACTGTATGTCGTGGTTTTGGGGCCTATTGCCAACTAGATGGGCTTTTCTAGAAAATAAACTATAGGGCCCGGCGGCGTGGCCTAGCAGCTAAAGTCCTCGCCTTGAATGCCCCGGGATCCCATATGGACGCCGGTTCTAATCCCGGCAGCTCCACTTCCCATCCAGCTCCCTGCTTGTGGCTTGGGAAAGCAGTTGAGAACGGCCCAGTGCATTGGGACACTGCACCCGCGTGGGAGACCCGGAAGAGGTTCCAGGTTCCCGGCTTCGGATCGGCACGCCTGGCCGTTGCGGCTCACTTGGGGAGTGAATCATCAGACGGAAGATCTTCCTCTCTGTCTCTCCTCCTCTGTGTATATCTGGCTGTAATAAAATGAATAAATCTTAAAAAAAAAAGAAAAGAAACTATAAGAATCACATTTCTACATGTATGTCACATTGTAAATATACCAGCAAAAATGAAGAAACATCAGATGAACAAAATCATATCAGTGTATTAACTAACATATTAAGACATTAAAATACTTATCATTTTGTGAAGTCATTTATAGATTTTTGAATTTTGTATTTCAGCACCAGATTTTCTACTGTAAGGAAAGTTTGATTTTTACTATCTACCTCATATTTCTTCTCAGTTGCACAAACTGAGTCAAAGCTACTGGTGTCAGCCTAGCCCAGCTGTAAGGTGGCAGCTCTCTCATTTTCTGTTTCGTTCCAATTAAAGAGAGGTGGTAAGAGATACTGCTGATTATTCACTATTCTCAATAAGGAGGGAAACTGTCCTATGTAATTCATGACACAAATTACTAGTTATCAACTCTATGGATACTTACAAAGATTCAAAAATGAAAATCTTGGGCCCGGTGCGATGGCCTAGTGGCTAAAGCCCTCGCCTTGAACATGCCGGGATCCCATATGGGCGTCGGTTCTAATCCCAGCAGCTCTGCTTCCCATCCAGCTCCCTGCTTGGGGCCTGGGAAAGCAGTCAAGAATGGCCCAAAGCCTTGGGATCCTGCACCACATGGGAGACCTGGAGGAAGCTCCTGGCTCCTGGCTTTGGATCGGCGCAGCAACAGCTGTTGCGGCTCACTTGGGGAGTGAATCACTGGACGGAATATCTTCCTCTCTGTCTCTCCTCCTCTCTGTATATCTGACTTTCCAATAAAAACAAATAAATCTAAAAAAAAAAAAAAAAAGAAAACCTCACTATTGGGTCAAGCATCCGGCTCAGCTGTTAAGATGCCACCTGGGGCATGTGCATCCCTTTTTCCAGCGCCAGAACTGGATCTTGGCTCTGTTTAAGCACTTGGGGTCCCTGCTCCACGTGGGAGACCTGGACTGAGATCTGAGCTCCTGACCTCAGCCTGGCCCAACGTAAGTTGCTTCACGTACTCAGGAATGAACCATTTTGAGTATTTCTTTTTTTCTTAGCGTACAAAAATGTTCTTCACTCGATCTAACAGAATTATTTGTAAAATATCTTTAACAGACTATAAAATGTCTATATGTCAAAGGAAAACAATTAATAAGTTAGTATAGGTACTGTTCAACTTCTTAAATTCTTGGATCACCTTTTTTTGTGTATGAAAGGCAGTACTATCATTAATGTTAGTAGTAAATGTTGTTTATCACTGGAATTATCCAGTGGTATATCTCATTTCTAGCAGCCTTTGCTCACATTGAGCTGGTGAGATTTCATTCAATATGCAGTAACCATATTTGCTTATTTAATTTCTATGTCTAATTAAGTTGCTTATCATGAATACAGTGTATTCATTTTGCTAAGATTAACTTTGATTATTTCAATCTTTCAATCATGTAGCTGTTATAAATAATGATAAGAATATTATTATAGATTTCTGTCCTTGCTCATTCATTTCAGTTTATATCTAGCAGTTTTTAATTTATACTTATTTCTTTTTTCAAAAATCTTATTAACACCAACTGCATATATTTATAAACTACATTGTGTCATTTCTGTATGTGTTTTTGCAATGGGCACTGATCAAACCAGAATAATCAATGTTTTCCCTTATTTGATATTACTTTATAACTGGCAGCTTGGAGCTTTTTTCTTCTACTTGTTTGTATAATATATACTAGGTTATGAAGAAACTTTATTCTACTCACCATATGTTTATTGTTCAAAAATTTATTTTTTTAATCTAGCTCATAGTACTAATTATCCAAACTTCCTCTATCCTCTGCTCACACCTCCCCCTTTATCTCATTCTAAGCCCCTGTCAGTCACCATTCAGAATTCTGAGTGAAGGTTTTTGTTTTGATTTTTGTTTTTTCTGCCATTTTATTTGAAAGGCTGAGATTCAGAGACAGAGACAGAGGGAGATTGTTCACCCACGGGTTCACACTCCAGACGCAACAGCCGGGGATGGACCAGGAAGCAAAAAAGGAACTCAAAACTCAGTACAGTTCTTTCACATAGGTTACAAGGATCCAAGTCGGTTACCCCCTACGGTGCATTAACAGGAACCTGGATTCGAAGTGGAGCCAGGGTTCAAACCAAGCAGTTTGACATGGTATGCAAACAATCCAAATGATGTTCTAATTGAGTGGGGTTCTCTGGTCACAGAAAGTGTAAGCCTTCACCTTTAGAAGACCCTGAAAAATATTTTTCCTTTTTGAATTTAAAATGCTTTATTAATACATTAGATTCAAAGGGTCACACTAATGCAATATTAACACAAAGAACAGATTCAAAATAGTTCTTAGATTTAGTTCCAATAATATGACATTTCTCATCCCAATTTCCTATTTTAAAATAGCTGTACCAATTTATATTACCAAAAGCATTTGAGGAGATTGTATTTGGTTTTCTTGCCTCACACTGTCTTCATTTTCTCTATATTGGTTGTGTCCGCTTTCTTTTATCAATATGTAAGACGTGCTATCTCCCATTTTATCAAAATTTCAAAAATATCCTTTCCCTGGCCTTATTTTATTCCATTTCTGCTTGTAGACGGATTATAGTCAAATAAAATAAAATGTATCTCTAAGTTTGGACTTGGGAATCCCTCAATACATATATATGGAGAAAACTGGAAGTAGAATCTGAGGAAATACTTCTCAAGCTAGATGTTTCCACTGTACTCCAGGGATTTTAGGCTTTGGTTAAAGATTTGAAGTACTGTGTGCTTAATTCAGAGCAGACCATATGCTGCAAAAACTTATTTCCTGAACCACCTATAAGAAGAATTTGAACATTGAATCCATTTAAATAATTTATGTTGGTACATTTATATCATTTTTTATCAAAAATTGAAACAAAGTCATTACTAAATTATTTACTAAGCTTCCATTTGCAGTCTTTGAAGAAGTCAGAAAAATCCTTAAAATCTTACTCTATTGGGCCTGGCGTGGCAGTCTAGTGGCTGGGGAAGCCTTGAATGCTCCGGGATCCTACAGGTGCGCCTATTCATGTCCCGGTGGCCCCATTTCCCATTCAGCTCCCTGCCTGTGGCCTGGGCAAGTAGTAGAGGACAGCCCAAAACCTTGGGACCCTGCACCCACATGGGAGACCTGGAGGAAGCTCCTGCCTCCTGGTTTCAGATTGGCTCAGCTCTGGCCATTATGGCCACTTAGGGAGTGAGTCAGCAGATGGAGGATCTTCCTCTCTGTCTCTTCTCAGCTGTGTATATCTGACTTTCCAATAAAAAATAAATAAAAATCTTAATTTTTAAAAAATCTTACTTCATCAGTTTATAATTACAATTCCTTCACTTTTCTTCAAATCAAAGAAGGACAGGCTTGGCAGCGTGGCCTAGTGGCTAAGGTCCTCGCCTTGATCCCATATGGCCGCTGGTTCTAGTCCCCGCGGCTCCATTTCCTCTCTATCTCTCCTCCCCTCAGTATACCTGACTTTGTAATAAAAATAAAATAAATCTTTAAAAAAAAAACAAAGGAGGAAATAACCCAGAAGGAAATAATCCGCACTCTATCCACCTATATTCTAGTATTAAATGATCAAGTTCTCACAGAAACATTATAAAATTTCTCAAGTATCCTTTAAGCAATTTATATAGCATGCTTTCTTTGGATAACTGGCACAAATTTTCAAATTCTTTTATTATCTGGTCTTATTAAATTGACTTCAACTTTTTTCATAATACAGCACAAAATTTATATCTGAATGTGAATGGTTTCATCATTTGTCAACTTCATTTATTTATCCTGCATTGCAAGATATGTCACAAAAAGGATCTTGGACATACATGTCCAATATTTGTGGGGCTTGGGGATGGGCTAAAAGGAGTAAACTAAATGGATTAGAAATATGACTGTTTGACCTTAAGTAGCTACTTACAAATTACTTTCCAAAAGATGACACAAATTTTCAGTCCAATTAAAAATGAGGTTATTTTATTAAATCTTCATAAATATAAAACTCTGTCCATACAGCAGGAGAAAATTTCGACATTTCAGTTCTAGTTCATAGTTCTTTTACCACAATGACTTGAGAACTATTCTCTTTGGCTATAGACCATTCCTTTGAGCTTTTCATGGATATGCACAAAATTCCCTACATGTCTATACTTGGTTTGCATTTTTCTTCTTGTAGATTTTTCTCTTATATCCCAAAATACCCTGTTTGTTATTGAAAACTTTGCCTTATGCTTTTACTTTGGTTTGTCATGATTATTATCATCATTACATTATTCAGAAATAGCAAATGAAAATTTTTAAGAATAAATATGTTGGAATCAACATCATAACCAATTTTCCTGTACAACTGAGGGCCTACAATTGCTTTTGCACTCCTGCCTAGCTGCTTTCCATGCCCACAGTCCTGCCAACTTCCAGCTTCACTCCATACTAAATCCAAACCAAACAAAGGGAGGCCTATGAAGGGAGGCACTATTTCTTCTCCATGACTCTGAACAGATCATTTCCAACCACATACACAATATTGAGGATACTTCCATTAGTTTTATATTCCAGAATTCTCCCTTGTCCCTTCTATCTTGAGATCAAGGCCACTAACTCCCTCACACACTTTAATGGCATCTATATAATCTAGTTTTATTTAGAAAGCTCACAAATTGCTACCAAAAATATTTTTCTTATAACTAATTATCACATTATTTATAAAATATTTCTGAAACATACTCTACAGAAATATACCCTATTTCATATAAACCATAGAAAATACCCACCAGTAGTTGCTTTTACTTAGCAAAATATTTTTGCATTTGCTTTTGCAAAAATATTTTGCAACTATGCTGTATTATATATTTGCAATTTATTTTATTGGTGAATAGCACTGCACTGTGGGGTGACTCCAACACATTTTATTTACTCATTCATCATTTATTAGCATTTACAATTGTTTGCAGTGTACAACTATTATTAATACTGTCACTTGAGCATTAATATGTATGGATTTTTGTGAACATATATTTTCATTTTTCTTGGATAATTATCTAGAAGTGTAATTGCTGAGTTGTATGGTTATTTTTTATGACAAAATATTGCATGAATAAGAGAGAACTGTGAGCAGTGAAAGAGTTGTTTGTTACAGTAATAGGGGAGACATTCTAGTATACACTTGTCAAAATCCATAGACTGTACCACATCTAGAGTGGAATTACTATAGTCTTGGGGTAATAATGGTGTCAAGCCAGTTTATCTATTGAACTAACTGTACCGTTCAGATGCAGGTGTTGATAACAGGGAAAGGTATGCATGTATTGAAGCAAGGAGAAAGTGAGAAAACTCTGTACCTTCTCCTCGAGAGAATGCTGCTGTGAACCTAAAACCACTCCTGAAACAAAACATGCAAGAGCGCTATAGATCCCAGCATCGATACATCTTAGTCACTTTAGAGTACGTAGGTGTGTCTCTTCCTGTTACTCCTGACTCCATTATCTTGATAGTGTTTACCCCAGGATGCAGAAGTGAAACCTCAAAAACTGGCTTCCTCTATCATGTGTGAGGCTTGGATTTTGTTTTCCGCTTCCAGCTTCATCCTTGGGCTAGCCTTGACCTTTGTGGGCATTCTGAGGTATGACTCAGTGGACGGATGGATGGGAATTAGTCTTTCTCTTTTATTGTGACCCTCTTACTTTTTCCCTTCCTATTTCCTCCTCCAACTCTGTGTGTGTGTGTGTGTGTGTGCATTTCCCCAACTCTCAAACAACTAAACTATTTCAAGAAGATATGGAAGCATGTTTCATCCAGAGTTAACTAGCAATGGATGAGTACTAGTACTTAATTCTCACACTCACTGCAACAAAAGTAATTTACAGTATGAAAACATATTTGTTTACAGCAACAATTTATATTCTGTCTGCTGGATGGCTTAGTTTTCCCTTATTTAGTTAAAAGCTCAGGTGAGGTAAAGAAATCACATTTGTCCTTTATAGATTCTAAGTCTATACAGCATACTATTTATAATATCCATTTTATACTTTTCATATTTACTGGTTAAAATGCACCTGTTTTTCCTATGCAAGGTTTCAATGTATATAAATCCTAATTCAAAAGTCGATGGCACAGCTGTAAAATTTATCTCAATATATACTAGTATCTCAGGTACTTTTGTCATTGTTCATTGCATAACTGAAGTTTTTCTAAGCATTTCCTCTTTCACTCGGCCTATCTGGCTACTCTCTCAGCTCACTAAAAACCTGCCCTCCTGGGCTACATTTACTGCCATTCTGACAATTACATTTGCATCTCACCCCCACCAGCCTGATGGCTTCTGTACCAGGAATCCATTACAGCATTTATTCTATCGCCAGGCTCTCATTTATAAACTAGTTATCAGCAACTTGAGGCCAGAAGCCACAAATGAGTTGTAGTTTTAATCTCCCTAAGACTTACATAATAAATGCTCAAAGAATATTTTGAAGGGCTCACATGAAAAATGCTATAACTTAAAAACTGTAATAGAAGCCAACGTGCAAAAATTTCAGTCACTTAAATTGGCTGATTTTCATCAATTCAGGAAGAAATCTCTTTCTCCAATGTTCATATAAGCCACATCAAGTTCAAGCAGAATTATTTATGTTTCATTTATATGTTCTGCCATAAATAATAACAATAATCTTAACCATCATAGATTCTAGGCTGTTATTTGTATTAACAGTAAAAAACTTTACTAAGTCCTGAAATACAGCACATGCTTTACTCAATGGAAAATGCTGTGTGTTTCAAGACTGAATTTTCTATTAACACACAAATGATGAGGCAACATAAATCACATATTAATATCACATATAAGTGTTAGGGAAACAAAGATGCTACACTAAACATTACCTCATTCCTGTGATATTTCCACACTCACTTAACCGTGACAACAATATTCTTAAATGAGAAATTTCAAAGACCCAGTCCATGAGTAAAGCTTATTAAATAATTTTAGTCTTTGCAAAATACTTCCTATCGACAAACTCATTGAATCATTACCTCACTTTATATTTTAATTTTTCATTTGTGACAGCAATTAGTTTATGTTGTATCTATTAAATGTTTTAGATGTCAATATTTTTCCAAGCCTTTAAAATAAAATACATTACTCTCCTACTTGTCAAGCATTGTATTTTAAAATAACAAAAGTTTAAAGTTCACCACAGATTTCATTGTCAAATGGTAATTTATGTATATGTACGTTTGTATGTGTGTATCTCCAGTTACGGTGCCTATTTACGAATCACAGTCATGATGCTAATCACAAGATACAAAATAATAATTAATGGCAATAAGGTCTAGTAAAATATAGATGTGCTAATGAATATGACAACCGACAAAAATAAAAGAGGAAATTAAAAGCAATGTAGCTGAATTAGTGGGAGAAATATTTTAATCCAAAAAATCACACCAAAATTTCTCAAGAATAATAGAATGTTGAGCCAACAAGACTGAATTACAGCCTAATATAAAATTATGTCACCCACATTTTTAGTTAGGCATTGTTTACAGAGATATTTTTAGGCATTTAATTTCCCTCTCAACTCTCTTATTCTGGAATCTTTCACAAGGATCTAAACAAATCAGAAATAGATGCTGAGTCTGACACGTGAATATATAAGAGGGTAAAAGTTTCCAAGAACTACTTTGGCACCTAACATGTATAGTTTTGAACTTTAATGGCCTGGCTTTTGTCTAACGGTACTTGGTGAATTTGTTTCATCCTAGAAATCATTTTTTTTCTTTCATGAGTTCAAATCTCTAGGAGGCCGACACAAAGTTGGAACAGAAATGCAAATTATTTATTTGGGCATTAATATCCGTGAAGGAAAAGTACAAGGAAGCAGGCTGATCCCGGGGCAACCCTCAGATTCAAACTTGCTCAACTCTTGGCCAGCCCAAAGGGGTGCTCTAGAACGGATTTATTAGCAGAAATCTTTCAGTTTCCTCCATCACTAGCTTTGGATTACCCTTACAAGACCGAAACTCAATTCAATAGTTATAGGGTATACAGGAGAAATACTTGGCCAGAATCTATGTAACTTCTTAGTATGTACTTAAGGCACTATGTGCTCCCAAGAATGTAAGACATTGTATTCCCTCTTTGCAACTACCTAAGGACTAAGCGCATTAATGTGCTAAAATAAATACTGAATTAAAAATACAGACAAACATTTTAGACTTGACTCATTGGACCAGCCCAGCCATCAGTTATTTGCAGGCTGTTTGGTCTGGTTATGTTCTGAGGATCATAGCAAATATTTCATACCTACTCCTATATTATATTGCTCTACCCATTCTATTATTTTTTTAAAATTATCCCCAAAACGGGCCTGGCAGTGTGGCCTAGTGGCTAAAGTCCTTGCCTTGAATGTGCCCTGGGGTCCCATATGGGCATTGGTTCTAATCCTGGCAGCTCCAATTCCCATCCAGCTCCCTGCTTGTGGCCTGGGAAAGCAGTCGAGGATGGCCCAATGCTTTGGGACCCTGCACCCGTGAGGGAGACCCGGAAGAGGTTCCTGGTTCCCAGCTTCAGATCAGCACAGCACCAGCCATTGCGGTCACTTGGGGAGTGAATCATCGGACGGAATATCTTCCTCTCTGTCTCTCCTCCTCTCTGTACATCTGACTTTGTAATAAAAAAAAAATAGTTCTTTAAAAAAACTATCTCCAATTAAATAGAAATCTGAGGCTTGCAAGAACAGAGTAACACCACTATTATGTGGCAAAGGTGAATATGAATCAGAATTCTGCCATTCCCAAATCTGCTCTCTGTACAAAATATCTGCTGAGCAGAGTTAAACTTGAAAAGTTTTCAGCAATAAAATCCTGTATTTGTTGAAACTCTCTTTTTCTAAGTAATCACTAACACATCATTCTACTCTCCCTGAAGGTTGAAAAATAGATTCGAGATTCTTTTGATTGTTTCGGTTTCCTGTACCCAAACAAATCTATAGCAACCATTTAACACATTATAAGTTTAGAAAGTAACATTTCAGAAGAAATATCTCAACAGACATGGAATTGTACAGAAACTTCAAAGCAGCTTATTTTAATTCCCCTCCTTCCCAATATTTACCTTACCAATTATGGCCTGAAATGTACATGCAACTGATGGTGGAGATTGGAAAAGAATCAGTAAATAGTTAAATTCAGCCACACCAATACTATTATCTTTTTGAATAGAACATGTAACAGAAAACATATCAAATAAGGAATTCAATAAATCAGATTTCTTCCAGGAATGAGAACATTTTTAACATATTTCAAGTCTTCATTACTTTACTACGTATTTTAGAGTTTTATTTAAACAATTGAAACCAGAAAGATCAGAAAAAACTTTGAATACAGTCTAACACAGGAGCCCAAAATAAATCTAAAAAGAGATGTCAAAAGATACAGCACAGAGCATCAGCTCACATTTCTAGGAACACGAACCTCTGAATATCTGGTTAAAGTTAACTATGATTTAAACTGTCTACTTCTTTGGAATTTTTAAAAATTTAGAGATTTTATTTATAAAACAATTAAGAAATGACAATCTAGAGGCTTAATATTTAGCTTTGAAAACTCTTATTTCTCTGTGTGAACTGTGATGCAAATTTTACGTTAGCTAGAGTTGCACTTGCTAGAATATTCAAGGAGAATATCACACATTGGGGAAGATTCAGGTTTAATGAGCAAATGGATTTGGAAAGAAGTAAGAGGGACTATTTGGAGTGATATAAAGTTTATCCATCTTTGTTTGGTAATGATTACCCAAAACCATGTTTGTTAAAACTCATTGAGTCACACACTGAAAAGAGATAAACTACATGTAAATGAGATAACAGCTACTAGACAAAAATGATTAGAACACACCAACATAAAAACTATTAGGAAATGAGGAAATGTATGCTTATTTAAATACTAATTTTTGGTATATTGTATTTCAATTAACATACCATTTTGGAAGAACAATGATGTTGATTTTTTTCGTTGGTGCAAATATTGCTAAATATTTTCAATATTCATTTCCTCTAAGGATTTATGAAGACAATTAATACCTACTTGCGATTTTAACTTTCTACTTATTTTCACTTTATTTGAAAGACACAGATCTTCTATTAACTCAAATTCTCACAACCGTCAGAGCTGGGACCCACTGAAAGCAGGAACCCTAACTCAACAGGATGGTAACCCAAATTCCTGAGCCCTCTGAGGAGTAGGTTTGATTCAAAGCAGGAACTTGGATATAGGATGCATGCATTCTAAGCAATGCCCTATTTGCAATATCATATTAATCTTTGCGTTAAAATTTGGTGCTGTTTAAAATGTTCCAAGTTCTATATTGTTATTTTATGCTTAAAATTTTGGACTACTAATGCATGTAGAATTATCTCTTAGGTTTTTTTTTTCTACTTTAAGAAAATTTCCTTAAGCTATTTGACATATGAGAATGCTTTAGAAAGTTTGCAAGAAAATGGAATTTAAAAAGTCTATTTCACTGCAAGAAAATGCTTTTAAGAACCATGCACAGTTTTAAAATAATATGTAGGATCTGAATATTCAGAACCCTTCATATATAAAATTAAAATACATATACAAATCAGCTTCAGAACTACAAAATTCACATTAAGTATATTAATAAGATAGCTAACTTTTTTTGTCAAAATCACTTCTAGTTTGTGTCATAATAAAAACAGGTAGCCCCGGAATACATTTATTTCCTCCCTTATTTTTCTTGAATAATTATAAAAAAGTAAATAGCCAAAAGAAAACTGGATAAAACATGATTTAATACTCTAAACACCTGGTTTGCTGTGCTCTTTTAGTCAGGCATCACTCTTACTGGAAACCAATTAATAATCCTATAAATGCTGCTTTCTCACTTGAAGATTTATTCTTCATCATACCACTATTGAATTTCATATTCAACTGACACATAATCCAACTATTTTTTTTAAATAAGGTCAAAAGACTCTTTATTGACTATTTCACTGATATTGTTTCGGCTAACAAAGTGCTGAGCTGATAGGGGCAAAGGAAGACTGCCAAGCCAGACATGCACTGGCATGGCAAAAGGTGAACTGGAAACTATAACATACATCTCAAATACCTTAGGATGTAAAACTCCTCCCCAAATAGGTCACTACTTAACCTACTAAAAATAGCAAACATCATTTAATAATACCTTTTCACCTTCTCTTGGAACAAATTATCTTAAATGTAATATGGGGTTGAAACTCCATAACATTTCTCCCATTCCCAGCTTTTTAAGGATAGATTTATTAGGTACAATTAACAAACAGAAAAAATGTACTTGTTTAAAGCATGTTTTGATGACTTCCGCCACACATACCCATAACCTTGACATGACTACTGCCAATTAAATAGTGAGTATATTTATCATCCCCAAAGATCTTTTCATGCACTTTTATACCAAACAGAATCCACTAATAAATGTCATTTCTTACAGCTGGCACCTTTATACTAAATAGAATCCACTAATAAATGTCATTTCTTACAGCTGTTAGTCATTTAACACAAAGATAGAATCAAGTGGCTCTGTCTTCAGACCAGAGAGGGTATACCTAAGAAGACGTTGAACTTGACTGGACAATAAGATGCTGGACTCTATGTTTGGTATATGCTTGCAATGGGGGAATCTCAACTGAACTTGAGCTGTGGTTATGCAACAAGGTGGAGGAATCCACCCTGGTGGGAGGGTTTGGGGAGGGGTGGGGAGAACCCAAGTACCTATGTAACTGTGTCACATAATACAATGTAATTAATGAAGTAAAAATAATAAATAATTTAAAAAAACTTTTAAATAAGCAAAAATTAGATTTATAAAAATTTACAAAATTTATAAAAATTAACCTATGCACTTACCATAATAAAAAAACAAACAAACAAAAATAGACAATGTGGGTTTTTTTCCCCAATACATTGATTATAAACATTTCAACCTTTAAAATAATGTAACACTCCCTTCTCCAAGAATGCTAGAGATTTTGACCTTTATAAGTATTTCTTTTGAGAAGCTAAATACAGTAACAATGTGCCCCAATCAATTGTTCCTACATTCACAGAAAACCAGGCAATGCTTGTTAAAAGGCGAATGACAAGATTCTGATTCAGTAGACTCCAGGGTGGAGCAAAAGAAAGGAATCAGTACATGCATTGATGGATTAAAAGGCTAGGCTAGGGAATTCATGTACTCATGGGCACAGGGACTGTGGATTGCTCAGGGAAGGGCCTAAGGGGATGTGTTATAGGGAGGAATGCTGAGGAAGTCTGTTGCAGGTGAGGAATGACTTCTGGGGGACATCCATCAGCAACACCACTGTACTTGCAGGTAAGCATGAGGGCTGAAACCAAGCAGTTTTGGAGGGGGAAAACTGGAGGACCTTTTTGAGTCAGACTAATGCACCAGCCACATGGGAGGCCTGAGCTGGCATAGTTAGCACTCACTGGTGCACACTCTAGCTAGGGCTAGAGGCCTATCTGGCAGGGCTAAATCACAGTACCTGCCAGGGAGATTAGGAAGAGGGGACAGGTAATGTTAGGCTACTCTATGACACTGACTAGCACATGAGAGTAAAAGGTCTTACGGCAGGTTATGTAGGGGAAATGTGAGCTCACCCCTGTGGAACTGTAATTTCTGCTTGTTTGCTTTAGAGCTATGGGTAGTGATGGACTGAGCTAGGCATGACAATGGAATCCTCTGATACTCTTGGGCACTGAGGCTGGGAACAGCCCAGGCTGTTCCAGGCTGTGGCACTCACAGGCACTCCCAAGAATAAGGTGTGGGCAGGCTGGGTCACAACTTTCACCAGCTCATACAAAGGCCTGGGAGTAAACATGTGATTCAGACATAAATGTTGGTCAGGCTGGGCAAAGTAGTTCCACCTATCTGCAAGTGTGTGGGTTGGTCCTGGAGGGGAATGAACCAGGCAGGGCTAGGCCAAACATTAGCCCAAGGGCATGTGCAGGAGCCAGGCTGGAGTGTGGATCATGTGGGGCCAGGTTGCAAGGGCCAGGGATGGGAGGAGACTGGACAGGACCAGGCTGTAGCACCCACCAGCAAGAGTTGGGACTGAAGGTGGGCCAGGACAGCCAGGCTGAAGCATCTGACGGCAAAGGCCAAGATGGGACATAGGCTATGTAAAGCTGGGTCAAAGCAACCACTGGCATGAGCAAGATCTGTGGTTGGGAACAGGACTGGTTGCAGAACTGAAATGACACCCAGGGTGGGCTGTGGTTCCCACTGGTGAGCAAATGCTGGGACTGAAGGCAAGTCCTGTCAGACTAGGCCAAAGAGCCACCTGGGAAGTGCAAAGAGGCTGGGAGTTGGCCCAATAGAGAAACAGTGAGCACCTTTCTGATGGGCTGCAATACCCATTAGATAGGCACTGGCACCTGTGGGCATGAGTTGGGCTGGATAGTGGGGTCAGTTGGGTTGAGCTAGGCCTCAACATCCAATTATGAGTATTGGACTAAATGGGATATGGGACTCACTGGACCAATCTACTGCACATACCGGCAAGCACAGGAACCAGGGCTAGGGGCGGGCCTAGGAGAGGTTATTGGGGGTTGCTCGCAGTTCCTGATGGTGTATGTGAGACTCGAGTATGTTATGGGCAGGGTTGGGTTGGGCCACAGTGACCATTTATGGTTTATGGAACAAATGGGGCTGGAGACAGAACTGACCCAGGAATTGCAAGCACCAGTGTGTGTGTAGGCTGGGATGTGGGTGACGGACTGAACCAGACCCCTTACTGGCAAGCACACACAAGAGTCAAGTCTGGGATCATTTCAGACAAGGGTTCTTTGGAGAACAGTCCAGCTGAACTGCTGGACTCAGATTTCCAACCATGGGGAGAATCACAGGACCATGGAGTGCATGTGCCAAAACTGGGCCTCGTCAGTGAAGAAGACAGAGCAGTGGATGGCATGCCCAGATGTACATGAAGGATATGGCAGCCCACTGGGGCTTGCAGAGGATGTCTGGTACCATAGCAGAGAACAAAAAATGGAACAAATTGGCCAACTACCCCAGTGAAGTGTTGATAGCAAATATCTGGGCGAATGGAGACTCTAAGGTAAACTATGTCAGCCAATGGATCTTGGGAAGATTTCCTTATGTTTGGATCAGCTAGACTAACAGCATTTCGGAACTATCGAAACCACTTGAGCAGAACCCTTAGAACATGCTCCACATCAGGGACCCTGGGATGACATCGGATGCCCATTCCACAATCCTGGGTACTAAGGAGGTTGGGAAGCTAGGTGCGGCTTCTTTCCATGTCCCCCAAACCTACTTCCCCAGATACAAGAAGAAAAAAAAGAAAATTTGGAAACAATGGTCTTACCCATTTTTCCCTAATCTTCAACCTTTCTCACCCTAATCAACTATATAAACATCATCAAAAGTAAAGTTTAAAAATATGTCCATTATAACATGTAGTCAAATCCAAAGTACAAAGCAGTCTTCACATTACACAACTTTCGTCTTTGACATGTAAAAGTACTGATTTTCCAATAACATATAACATTATGCATATTAAAATTGAAAAGAATATATTTTTATATTTAAAGTTAGAGTCATGTATATTTATGTATATTTAAGTCAATCTCCCTTTTTAAATTATTCCATGAGTTTTTTCTAGCATAGTATATATTTTCATTCTTGAAAGAATGGAAACTGTGCCTTCCTATGTATGTTTCAAATTTAATGTAATTTTCAATTGTAGAAACTCAGGCTATTTCTGACATCATGTTTTCTTTCTTTTTCTACTCTTTCTATTATAACTAACAATGAAGACTACTCTTAAATGCAAACAGACATTTTTCTTTTTTTATTCTCAAAATGCCAGGTTGTCCATATTTAGTCAAAAGGAGATCTCCTCTTCAATGAAACCTAGTGAAATTTGTGACTATTTGGGATTAGGGCATTATTTTAGAACATGTGTTAGAACTCCAAAATTCCAAAAGGGTTTAAACTACATTAAGAAAATTAGTTATTTTGACATAGTAATTTCTCATTTTAGTAATATTTCATTTCACCTTCTCAGACACGTATGGTATAAATCTTAAAATGTTAGTTTTCTAGTGTTCATTCCATAAGGCCTATATTTAATTTAATCAGTGTTACATAAAACATGTATTACATGTTGACATTATACTAAATAGGATTTTTATTATGAGGCTAATGATTTTATTTATTTTATAAGTTTTGTCAAACACGCCATTAAGAATTCTGTTTTACTGTTATTATAGTTATGTTGTTTTATTAATATTGTGTGTGGCATTTTACCAATGGTCTTTCAGTATTCGTGGGAGTATTTTATGACATCTCATTGCGATTTTCCTCATTATTTAGACAGTTCCACTAAGGTCTAACAATGTGACATACAGTTCACCCACTTCAAACGTATGATTCAGTGTTTCCCATAAGTCTACAGAAGAGGAAGAGAGAGAAGGAAAACACTATGCTTTTTTTCAATGACCCAATACCTGGGCTGGTGCTCCTGATCAAAGTGCCATTAACAGACCAGTTTCTTTATCTTGCTGTTCCTCATTTTTATTGTATAAATTTGTTTTGCTCAAGGTGGAGGAATCCACCATGGGGGGAGGGTTTGAGGAGGGGTGGGGGAAATCCCAGTACCTAAAAACTGTGACACATAATGCAATGTAATTAATAATAAAAAAATTTTGTTTTGCAAAGTAGCAAGATTGCTGCTGTATCTCTACCCATTTATATCTACATCAGAGGCATAAGGAAGAACCTGGAATGGGTTACAGGGCAAAATATATAATTAGCTCTGAGTCTGTCCATTAAGAAGAAAAGATACCCTGAAACTACACCTTTATCTTCTAATGCCTTCATCTTTGAATCAAATCTCAAGGTCGTAGCAGAAAGGAAACTTGGCGAAGATTCGCACCTTCTCCCTCACAGCTAATTTTCAAAGAATGAAACCTTTAAAAGTGCGACATCCTCAACTAGTAGAACTCACCAGAAGGTCATTAGATAGACATTTTTATGGAAATAATCAACATCAATATTAGTAAGTCTCCACACCTATATAGTTTTTGAGAAAAAAAATCTAGTTTCTTAAATACAAAGCATAAATTTGACTTTCAGATTTCTAAAACAATACAATGGAGAACTTGGAAAGTTCTAGCTTTCAGTATGCTGACTTCAACATGATTCTTAATTGTGACATGGGCCCTCATCCAGAACCTCAGCTAGCACTGATGTTAGTGAGCCCAGAATATCTCCCAAGTCCAGGTGGAAGAGGGAGAAGCAGCTGCAGTCGCAGATTCCTGGAGACTAGTCCTCTAACACCCTTGAAATGTGCCTAGTGCTTCCAATTCATGAGTGTCTAGTTTTCTTCTGCACAAATCATCCAGCTTTTTCTTGTTTGGACAGCTCAGGCATTTAGGTTTTCATTTTCTCCATTATGGTAAGCCTCCTACTGTGGTTCTATTTATGTTCTATCTTTTCATTGTTGACTGTTTCTGCATTACTATTATCCCTTTTCCTGTTTTCTATTTTAGTTTGATCTTAAATGTTTTATGTGGCTTTCATTTATTTTTATTTTGTGTAATGTAGATGTTAATTCACTTTTTCCAAATTAATGTCCTCCCACCCTTGCAACAGCACACTAATATATTATGCTATTTTAGCTGTTTTTATTAAGCCCGGAAGACATTCTGAAAACAGAATGATTTATTTTATAATTGGAGAAATAAACTTAGCAATGTATCCCAGAAGATTATCAGCATTTTACATTTAAAAAATAGTTACTTTACACTCGGTGCAAATTCAGTTTAAACTGGCTTTTTTGTAAATAAAGACAAACAAGGAAAAAAGCAATGTGCTTATGTATGAAGTTTATTTTGTTGCTGTGTGAGGTAATTTGTCTGCTTGCCCACTATTGTTTGCAATTCAATTCATTTAATGTCAAGAAATATTTTAACGCTCTGACATATCATTGTCTTTGGTGCTTCTAGAAACTGTTCTAGACTCTAAGCACAAAGCTTGAATGGATAACTCTCTTCATAAAAGCTAGACTCACCTGAAGGCAGCAAACTTATGCAGGCAATTCCATCTAAGTGTGAGGAACCTATGGTATAAAAATGCTGCCTGTTCTAGAAGCCCACTCTCACTAACTCTTTTTCCCACCCTCCCTCTCACGGCCATTAACACACACACACACACACACACACACACACACACAGCCAGGTGATAGGTTAAATATCTGTGTTCCTCTCCCCTTCATGGGAGATCTCGGTGGAATTTCTGGTTCACAACTTTGGCCTGGACCGGCCCTGACCATAGGAGACATTGAAACTGCAAACAATGGATGGAAGGCAAATATTAACCTCTCTCTCCTTCCATACTCTCCTTCTATTGCTCTCTGAGGTTTAAATAAATGCACATTTAAAATAAAAGGCAGCGTCACTAAGAGGTATTCATTCAGATAGTATAGATTCAGCAGAGGTATAATTGAGCAGATTTCTAAATTGAAACTCAAAGGCTTGCTTCATAAAGAAGTTGTATTGGGTTAATTTATTTTTCCCAAGTTTGCTTTGACAAACTCCATTAATGTGTCTGTTGTATTTGCTTCTTTGTTTCTGCTGTTTTCAGATAAGCTAAAATTCCAGGCTTCAAATATCTGTTCCTAAGTTTTGATTCCCAAGTAATGGGAATTCTTATCACCCAATAGAATCTACTTTCACTACACTGAGAATAGTGCCTTACTGAGGTGTTTATAGCTATGCCAATTATATCTTGTCTTTGGCAATGGACTCAAAATACCCACACCTACATGTTAAGATTCTGGTTAAGTCCTCTAAAGCAGTGAGATTTGGGTGGGTTATTTGAATTCCCTAGAAATTATTTTTTTCTGTAAAACAGTGATAATAATTATGCCCATTTCATAGAATAGGATCAGTTTGATTCATCAGTTTGATAAATACTAAATTTGACATACTAAGTACTTTATGCTAAATACTATTAGTAACTTCAATATATCAATTATTTAGGAGCACAAACAATTCAGATTTTTTTTTCTCATTGTGCTACTGATATTAGAAGGAACGCCATGATAACAGGCATAAATATTTAGTCATCTGCCTTATCAATAGGAGTAAACTGTAAAAGGACTCATTCATAGCAGACTATTAGTGGTATAGACCCATGAGGCACAATCATGTGTTGAAATTCTAATCAGCACCTATGTCTTTTATAATAGTAAATTTCCATTTATCATTATATGTTAAACACACCATGGCCTTAAAAAGTAGGCCTTATGTAAACAGGGGAGCAAATCTCTTACAGGACTGGATTTAAAGCCTGTTTTGAGTTTTGAAGAGGTATTTATTTATCTATCTCTACTTATTTATTTAAAATGCAGTTTCAGAGACAGAAATTTATCTTCTATCTATTTGGTTGCTCCCCAACTGACTACAATGGCTAAGGCTGGGCCAGGTCAAAGCTAGAAGCCAGGATCTTCATGTGGATGTCCCAGCTGGGCGGCAGGGCTCAAGTAATTGGATCATATTTTGTAATTCCCCAAGTACATTAGCAGAGAGCTGAATTGAAGTGGGGCAATCAGGATAAAAACCAGTATCTATACTGGAATCCCAAGTGGAGGCTTAAGCCATTAAGCCACAGCCCCAGCACCTAAAGCATAATTATTTATAAACATCTTCAGTGACAGGGTTGCTAAAAATAAGGATATTGATTAATTTTAAGGAAGAGGTTTTTGGAATCTACAGGAATGTACAGATAAAAGATGGTTGAGTTTGAGAGAAACTTCTTGTGCATATCACCAAATTAAACCTCTAAGCCAGTCCTTGGAATAAGTATCTCTCTTGAATTCTTTGCAGGAATCATATGGGGGTCAACCTGCTTTCAGTATGAACAGCAAGGTCCATACTTTTCATGAACATCCCTCTCCTTAAATCATCCCCTTATTTTATTAAAAGAAAAACCTTTGGTTATACAGAAGAGAGCAATATCTACCCTTGCGTGTACATGCACCTGTGTTTGTGGATAGTGTGTTCCACGTGTGGGGCTTACTTCTTCAGAGAGAAACCATTACAAAAAAGCAAAACTTGACACAGTTAAAACCTAAGTGAATAATGTACATAATATTATCTTTCTCCAGAGAAAAGACTCCTGCTTCCAAAATTAATGCATATTTCTTCCAATATTAATCAATACACGTGGAAAATTAATATTTTAAAGCCTAAGGGAGAGAGTTCAAAACCGGGAATGCTGAATAGGATGTAGTTATGCTGATTTCAGCTGCCCTACAATATGAAAGAAGAAAAAGAAAGGAAAGGAAAGACACATTTCCAGAGGTCTGCCTGGCAGATATTTTCAGTGTAGGAGTGACAACATAGAAAAAGACTCCAGGGAGGGGTCAGGAAAGGGCAGAAACCATGCTGAGGCTGGCTGTACAGCAACATCACAGCATGGTGCGGCCAGCCACCAGGAGGGAGTCACCTCCTTCTCAAGTCCAGGCAGGAAGAAGTTGCTGTGCACACTACCACATGTGACTTCAGCTCCCAGAGAACTCCACACTCACCTACTATCTTATTGCAACCTGGGGAAATAACTGAAGTCTGAGTAACTGCTTGACCCCAAGTAGAGAATCCACATTGCCTCCCTCAATTCCTGCACAGAGCACAAGACCTGGCTGTATAAATTCTGCAGTGAATTTGTGTACTGTTGCTAACAGAATAGATCAGAGTTGGTCGAGATAAGTTTAAGACATAGAACAAACGCCCTGCACCCTGAAACAATGGGAGACTGCAAATCAGCTCTAGAGACCTGCTCACTCACTCATTGCGATGGGGGCAGGAATTCCTAGTTTCTGAGGACTATGCCTAGCAGTTGCCCATAAAAAATCTGCTCCTTCCCTAGGAGATCTGGTAGTGACCACACTGTACCATGCAATGCCAGGAGTTAAAAAATCAGTTCTAATTTCCTCTTATCCACCGAAATCTAACTGGTGGAAGAAGCTACCTGTATTCCGCCTTTCTGAACTCATACTTCTCAGAATCAAATATCTGCCATCTTTATAGTCATCTGTAGGACTGGAGCAGGAGTAAGTTTCCATTATCCAGGCCCAAGACAAAGGCTATTGGTGTTGCAAGCCATAGTACCAGATGTGCAATCCCAGCAGATCCTGAAGAAGGACTTTTCCACATTGCACAGCTCAGAGCCATGGCATCTCTCAGGCTTACCAGTGAGGCAAACAACCACTTTTATCTCTCTCAGTCCCAGGAACAAGGGCATGGTAACCACAATTCCCAGTGTGACTGACATGAAACAATCTGTGGCTGAAAATAAGCACGTTAGGAAATCCAGAAAGTCATACTTCTAGCCCTATAAACTGAAACAGACCAGACTGAATTGTCACACATCTGACACTGAAAGAAGCAGAAGAAATTTCTGGACTCAACTAGAACTAAAACGAAAGCAACACGCAATGTGATATTATCCTTCATTCCATCTAAGCCATAAACTCAATCCCAATAAAATGTATTCCATACAGAAGAAGGTATAGAAAGACAGAAATTAGGATTGGAATACTCACTAGTATAAAACCATAGCCAGTTGTAACCTTGTGAGAAAGCTCTGGGAATTCAGGGAAAAGGTTCTGAAGCAGTTGATGTGGAAATGTATGACCAGAAACTCCCTAATCTTCGAGTTTATATATCAGATCAAAGAGAGGTGCTTCACCCGACCCCATGTTGTTAAATATCAGTAGCCTATTGGAAGAACACAAGGCTTACCGATTGACCTCCCCCATATGCACTTAAACTGCATCCTGTCTCAAATCCTCCTTCCTTATGCCTATGTGATCCTCAGTCTTAAAAAGTCTTTGGCTGTTAATAAACTTTGACTATTGGCCATCGCTCATTAGTCCATGTATATGATTATCAGCTTCATGCACAAAGTCCCCTTGCTGCTGGACAGTGAACAGAAGGGAGGAAGGAACCAATACACCAAATGTGCAGCCATCAGCAGGGGGTCATAGAAGACAAGAAACAATGTAGACAACACCTCCAAAAACAGCATAGTAGTTCTCCAGAATTACATCCTAAACTAAGAAAAATCCATAAAGCCAGAAATAAAAATCAAAGCAATGACTACAGGAAAAGTCATGTGATGCAAGAGAATACAGATATAGTAAAAACATGAGGCAATCACTGGGTGACAAGAATGAAAATACTACTAGGGAGATAGAAACTATTCCAACTAACAAAATATGGGCAGGTGTTGTGGTGTAGCTGATAAAGCCACTACCTGCAATGCACCAGCATCCCATGTGGGCTCTGATTCACATGCTAGCTGCGCCACTTCTGATCTATTTCCATACTAATGGCCTGGAAAAAGCAGAAGATGGCCCAGAACCTGGAAGTGAAACATTTGCAAGAAACAGATGAAGTTCCAGTCTCTGGCTTCAGTCTCATGCTTACAGCCATTTGGGAACTGAACCAATGGGTAAAACAAATGTGTTGTCTCTCCCTTTGTCTCTGTAACTCTGGCTTTCAAAAAATAAATACTTTTTAAAAGAAAAAACAAAATAGAAATTCAATCAGTGAAATACGAAATATAACTGAGAACAAGGTTTTTCAAATAATCCAATGAGACAAAATAAAACAGGAAAAAACTTAAAAGAATAAAGAAATTGTACATGAAATCCACAATACTATTAAGTGACCAAGTATTACAGGTATACTTGTATTACAGGTATACTTGAAAGGGGGAACAGTAGGAAAAATGTGTAGATAATCTGCTAAATGACACAACAGTTGAGCACTTTTCAGGTCTTACAGGGCATGGATATCCAAATAGATAATGCCAAAAGAACCTCAAGCAGACTCAACCTAAAAACATCTTTTCCAAGGCATATTTTAGTCAAGTTGTAAAAATTAAGGACAAGGACAAAATCGTAAAGAAAGCAACGAACAGTTATCAAACAGCAGGGTTTTTAGCAGAAACTCCACAGGCCAAAAGAGAGTGGAATTGTGTAGTCAAGGTCTTAGACTAGGAAAACTTCCAACAAAGAATGTTCTTCTGTTGTGCTACCCTTTAGACACGAAAAAGAAATAAGGGATTTTCCAGGTAGGCAAAAACAGAGGACTTACTACAAATGGGCCACCATTTAAACAGAAATTTGTAGGATAGTACTGGATTAGGAGTGAATTTTATGAAAATAGATGATATCACACAAAATTCACTAACAGGTAAAATCAGTATCCTAACAAAACGACACATGTAACTTTTCATCTACCAACATCAAGCTAGAATGTAATGGGGTTAAATTCCCAAGCAAAAGACACAGTTTGGCAGAATAGGTTTAAAAAGGGAGGAGGAGAATTAGAATAAGGAGAAGGGGAGAAAACAGAAGAGGAACAGGAGGAGCAGAAGGGGGAGAAAGAAGAGGAAGAAGAGGAGGAGGAAGAAGAGAGAAGAAAGAGAGAGAGAGAAGAAAGAAAGAAAGAAAGAAAGAAAGAAAGAAAGAGAGAGAGAGAGAGAGAGAGAGAGAGAGAAAGAAAGAAAGAAAGAAAGAAAGAAAGAAAGAAAGAAAGAAAGAAAGAAAGAAAGAAAGAAAGAAAAAGAAAGAAAGGAAGGAAGGAAGAAAAAGAAAGAAAGGGAAGGAAAGAAACTCATGCCTACAAGAAAATCATTTCACTAAAAAAGATACAGATAGTCTGAAGTTATAGGACAAGAAAAGATGAATCAAATGGAAACTAAAAATGAAGGGAAGCATGCATTCTTACATCAGGTCAAATAGGTTTTACATAAAAACTATTTTAAAAATAAGGAAGGACATCATTTTTGATCGAAGGTTCAATTCAGTAAGACATAACAGTCATAAATATACATACATTAAACATAAAATCACTCAGACCTAAAATGAGAGACAGACTAATTATATCACTAAATTTTGAGTCTGCAGCACACAAAATACAGATTCTTATACGCTGCTGTCTTAACCATTATGCCAATTTCTCAAAATAAATTGCTCTGTCCCGTCCCTTTTAAATACACACACGTGTATATACATATATCATTATTTTATAATTTTAATATATGTTATAATTACTCTCCAGATTATTTTATATGATTATATAATTTTTATTATTCTTCTTTATCTATAACATTTTAAATGTGATTACATTCTACCTCTAAGCTTTAGATACATTATTACATTTCTAAAAACCCAATTAGTGGCAAGCTAAAAAATTCTAGAAAAAATTAGTCTGGAATTCAACAACAGAGAACCATTTATTTGTGGTTCCTTGAAGAAACAGAAGGGGTAATTCTATTAGCAATGTCCTTAGCAATTTTTCAAAGCCTTTTTCATCATGGTTGATTTTCTTGCTGGCATTCTTTCAATGATGGGCCATGTTAGATAATCAACCCTGGATTATTGATAAAGACACAGGCACCTTGTACGAAAGCTACCCTGCCCTGGCCACATGATTTTGGGTGATCTGCCTGACCTTCCTCACCTGCACAAGCTATGCTTCTTCAAGTGTAAAATGAGAGGAAGAAGCACAATGACCTTTATAGTCCTTTAGACTCTAACAACTTACAATTCTATTATTTTTTTCACTTTTCTTTACTCTGACAGAGTGCTCCGTTTGTAAGTACAGAAAATTCCATGGAGAATTCTATGGAAAACATTGACTCGAGTGAAGCAGTTGCAGATCTCAGACATCCAGAGACTGTCATGTAACCTCAGATTTATTAGTAACTCCAATTTTCATCTTCATGCAAAAACATTTTGGTTTGGTTTACTTAATATAAACTGCTCACATTAAATTGCTGTAAAGTCCAGGTTATAACCCAATTTATGGTGCCTCAATTGATATTACCACAGTCATCATCTTTAAAAACTGATGTTATCAGCACAAAGAAACACCCAATAAATGATTAGTCAGAGAAGTTTCTAAATAAATGAGATATTTTCAACAACAGAAACATCATAGTGTACCATTTCACTACTTCTGTTAAGTTTGTCTTCTTTTAGTGGAAGACCTATTATTTTCTTCCCTCACTAAAAGCATTAATTTATTTAGTTTATTAAAATTATTTTGTTTAATTATATTATTATTTTGCTTATTAACAAAGACAAAGAGAAATCATTATTAAGCTGTAATTCTTCTTTAGTGATTTTTTTTTAATCAGCTGAAGCACTCATACTATATGATCTGTGTAGATACTTGGTAGATAACAAAGGTTAAAGTGTTCCATTTTTTAAAGAAATGTTTTTGCTTCACCTCTCATCTATGGAGAGGTTAGATTTGCTTCTAGATATGCAATATCTATCAGTTTCATGGGAAGGAAATGTGTTTGACATAAAGGAGGAAATGACATTTATATTAGGTGCATTTCTTATGTGTATATATATATATATATATATATATACATATGTATACATATATGCATAGATGGTGAATAAACCTGTGACATTTAAAATAGTTGTGATAAAATGATAGAGGACATACTTTAAAAATTGATTTATGTATATAAATTAATATCCCCAAACCCAAAAGTGTACATATATATGGCTAATGGAAAATGTATTCACCATAAAAAAATCAATATTATCTCTATTTTCCCAGAGATGAGTCATTAAGAAATGTCCCATTGATAATATACTTAACAAACCATGGCTAAGAAATTAGAGTAATAATTATACACTAAGCTAAAGTGAAAAAATCAATTTTTTATTTTAGCGTATAAGATATTGACTATATTTATTGTTCCAATTTATTGTTCCTATTTCTCTGATTTTTTTCAGTGTTAAGTACATTAAATTGATTTTGTGGTGTAAATCATAAAGAGAAAAGAGGTGCCAAATAATCTTACATTTACAATGAGATTCAGGTTATTCTTTTAATTAAATACTTATCAATTAAGTTTTCAGATATTCAGTAAATATTCAGTGCCTAGTTCTATTTTGTCATTTTTGCTGTCCCCTTTCCTATGTTATTCCTGATCCTTAAAAACATTATTAGAGCTCAGCACAGTAGCCCAATGACTAATGTACTCACCTTACATGCGCTGGGATCCACGTGGGAGCAGGTTCCTGTCCCTGCTGCTCCACTTCCCATCCAGTTCCCTGCTTGTGGCCTGGGAAAGCAGTTGAGGACGGCCCAAAGCCTTGGGACCCTGCACCTGCATGGGGCCCAGAGGGAGCTCCTGGCTGCTGGCTCTGGATAGGCTCAGCTCCGGCTGTTGTGGGCACTTAGGGAGTGAACCAGTGGATGGAAGATCTTTCTCTCTGTCTCTTCTTCTTGTAAATCTGACTTTCCAATAGAAATAAATCTTTCAAACATGTATCATTAGGTCATATTTGAAATGTTCCAGTTGGCCTCCTAGTGACAGTCTTTCTTTTTCAACTAGACTTCAGTTCTAATATAAGAAAAAGTGCTGCATCTGTTTACTTCTGAAGTTTCTTACCACTGTCTTCAGGACATAGATTATAGGTCTCTACTCGTTACTCCACACACCCTTCTGTATGATAACAAGTGGCTTTTTAAACATATGCTAAAATAATGCTTTCAAGGATAATTATCTTTTAACAATGTGATTACTTAATACACACTGTGAGAAAATATAATGTGATACTGCCAGGAGTATACATAGTGAGCAGCAGCAGGGTTTCCTTCTTTTGTGAATGACAACACAATTTACATGGATTTCTAATATTCTGCCCACAATCAATACAAATTCTAAAACTATAGTCAATTCTCAATGGCCTCACTGTTAATATTCTGCTATGCTTCTGCAAACACTGAATGAATAAAAATGGAATCATCTCCAGAGGAAATGTGAATATTCATGTAAGTATCATATATAAACATGTATACACACATAGTCATATTCCACACAAACTGAAATGTCTTCTGGAAGATTCTATTCTGTTTTACATAGAGAAAATTAGAATGAAAAGTATGAAATAATCTGCCCTACTAGCAGTTTCCAAAGTTAGGATCTATGTCTTCACCAGCTGGACCCCAAACCAGAGCTTCATACACTGCTTTGAATTCCCAGCTTCCTCCTACCTCCATCCTGGTCAGCTTTGTTAGAAAACTGAAACCAGTACATGAAGTTTAGCCTTGTTCAGCCTCAGCTGGGACCATGTAGGTTACAGAGTTCAAAATGTTCAAGGCTGTTAATGACAGGGTAAGTGCCAAACATTGATTTGTATGTCACAATTACTAACACATGCTAATGCTGTGAAAAATGAGGAATGACTATAAATACTTCTTATGACTCTAGACAACAACCAAAAATCACAGAAACAGATTAGGCAGTCAATTAAATAGGGATGGTGGGGGCAGAAGCAAGACAGATACATATTTATCTGTAGACAGAGACAGCTTGATTCAATTATGGCATAAGAGATCAGAAATTAGGGCAGCTAGAGCTATTAGAAACTATTAATTAATTGATTTGCCTCATGTCCATCATTTAAGCAGGCAATAGTTGGTTCAGTCTTCCTGATTCTACATTATTCTATCACTATCACAAATCCCACACTGACCTATTTTTATTTATTTGTTTGTTTTTGAAAGTTAGCTGGTACACTCCCCCAGTTGTGGCACTGGCCAGAGTAGAGTTGATCCAAAGCCAGGAACCAGAAGTTTCTTCTTGGTCTCTTATGTGCATCCAGGGACCAAAGGACTTGAGCTGGCCTCCACCACTCTCCTAGGTCATAAACAACTGGATTGGAAACGGTACAGCCGAAAGATAAATGAGCACCCCTAGTGATGCCAATGCTGCAGGCTGATTATAAACTTGATTTGCCACCATGTTGCCCCTCAATAACTGACTTTTTAGGAACTTGTGATTGTATCAGACTTCCGCTAAGAACATTCATACAGAATAATCTGACCTAAACGACAGCGATCAACCTTAGTTTCTGCCCCCTGCCTGCTTCTTAACTTATTTGGAAACTTCATCATCTTTTATACATTCGCTCTTGCTATATCACATCTGGCAATTATGTATTTATTGGTTATTAAGTGTCAATTATTGGACAAACCACACACCACCTCTGAACTTCAGATATCTCATCTCTATAATAGGAAAGTAATAACAGGAAAATAATTTATCTCAAAGGAAAAACATACGGACTAAATCTGAAAAAAAATCTAAATGTCACAAAAACTCAAACTACACTTACAAATGAAAGAGAACAATTTTTGAGAGCATATAATGTCCAATTTTAAAACAGAGGTTTAGTCCATTCTAGTTGTTGCACATACAGTTCTTTGACTCCTTGGCACAGTAAGATGCTCAGACTCCCAATGCTCTCTTAGAGGGAAGGATAGCTCACGGAAGTTACAAACAGCTCAATATCCCTGATATTTACTTAGAGGCATCTAGAATCCTGTCTGAGTGTTATGACTGTAAGCTCTGATAGCAATCGCACACCCTGAGAGAAAGATGGTAGCATTTTTAGATTCCATTAAAACTGAATACAAAAGCATCATATCAAGTAGATGAAAATATGGGGAGGCATAATATTTTGCATTATATATTGATGTAATATGAAAGAACAAATAAAACTCCAAAAACACACTTTCAGTATCTTTGCAACTTTGAACCAGGTATTTCTCTGAATTGATCACAGCCACTGACAAAGAAAGCTGTAGGATAACCTAAGTAATAGGAGCAATCAATTGTGGGAGGTAATGGAAATGCAGGAAAATGTTATCTGTATGAACAGCAATTATGAGATTCTTATCTGAGCAATCTCTATAGATTTGGCATTCATCTCATTTTGTGCTACCTACACATTCATTGTCTAGAAAAATTGAAAAATTAAAAAGAAACTAAAAATTCAGTGCCCTGGTTAATATCGCTAATGCATTGTTTTGTGTTCATAGTATCTTTATCACTTAATGCTACTTTAGTAACAACCACAGGTGACATATACTTCAAATTCTATGTGAAAATTGTACTTTACACTCTCAAGAAAACAATATTTAGCTTCTGAACAGGAAGGTATACTCAAAAATGAACTCTGCTAGCCAACCTAGTCACTCTTAATTATACATATGCTATGAAGAAGAGAAGTACAATTTAAGAATATATGTATTTCATATATTACATACATACAGAGAAATTACACTATTTTTTCCTATAATCCAAGGGAGCACAGTCATTCTTTTAAAACTGATCTTCACTAAGAAAATAGTCACATTACCTTATTAAAGATTTCCTGGAAATTATTCAAAGTCATTGTTAATTATTCTCTCAACCATCAAAATTTCAATATGAATGGCCTATCCTTTGCATGAGATAAGCATTGCATTGAAACTTTAAATACCTAAAGCAGTTATCAGCTAATAGTTCTTTAATTTATTCATCTAATATTCAGCAAATAATGACAAAGTACACATATCTATCATTCCAGGCATTGTGTGAGGTGCTTGACCAAAGTAAAACAACTAACATAGTAGTTTCCAACTAAGAGACCCTACTACAGAGAAAAATTTGGAAGAGATATTTTATTAGAATCTTTGAAAGAATAACGGGAAGGCCCTGCACAGTAGCCTAGTAGCTAAGCTTTTCGTCTCGCACATGCCAGGATACCTTATGGGCATCACTTGTAATCTTGGCAGCCCCACTTCCCATCCAGCTCCGTTTGAAACCTGGGAAAGCAATCAAAGATCGCCAAAGTCTAGGGACCCTGCACCCATATAGGAGACCCAGAAGAAGCTCCAGGCTCCTGGCTTTGGTTTAGCATAGCTCTGGCTGTTGTGGCCGCCTGGGGAGTGAATCATCAGAAGGAAGATCTTCCTCTCTGTCTCTCCCCCTCTCTGCATATCTAACTTTCCAATAAAAATAAATATTTGAAAACAAAAAAGAACAACAGGAAACAAACCATTTGATTTCCAAAGGCAAATTTTGTGATCAGGTTTATAAGAATCTATCCATAAAAGCATTCAAAATTCAAACAGCCAAACTTTAAGGATTTTCTATCACACCTGAAATCCATTCATTCTCCCAAAAACAAATGCGTTTTTTCTTCCTTTTTATATATGCATAACAGTAAGGTTGCTTATATCAATAATTTTTTATTTTCTTTTATACTGCTTTAAAACTTTCTCTTGATTTGTGCCTATATAACGCCAAAATATTCCACTTTTTGCAAAATTCCTGTTTCAATAATTAATTCAACTGAAGAGTTAAGTCACCTCCCTTTTGCTGGACACATAGTGTGCAAACTGATATTATTATCTGGGTATAATATCATAAAACTGTGTGGTCTTTGAATTTACTTTTTCAAGAGAACTCTTTAATATATATTGTTGAATAAGTAATTAAAATACATATTAACACTTAAAGGCATTTTAGGCATAGTTCTACAAGTTAAATAATTTCATCTTAACATCTGAAAAGATACTTTGACTTCTTTAAAATGTGAAGAAGTTTCAGAAAATGAATTATAAAGTTGCTCTCTCTTGTCCCATCTATGATCAATCCAGACCAAAGCTTTTTCTTTACTCCCTAGATTGAAATATTCACAGATATTTCAGTATGCATCTTAACAATAAAATGATTTTGTAATGACAGTAGTACTCAATTAAAACAAGGTGATAGCTCTTGACCTTCAACATATTAGTCCAGATTCAGACTTCTCTGATTTTTCCAACTTGTTTGTAATAGGATCCAAATGTCCACAAATTGATATTTTCTCTTACCTTTAATTTATGTGATCACCTTCTTATTTGAAATTGTTTTTTTAATGCTTTAAAATGCATTTATTTGAAAGGCAGTTACACACACATAAAGAAAAAGGAAGATGTTCCATCTGCTAGTTCACTCCCCAAATGTGTCCAGCAGCCTGAGCTGGAACAGGCTAAAGCAAGAAGCTTCATCTGGTAGCTTCATTGATAGAGGGACCAATTACTTGCTCTATCTTGTGCTACTTTTCTAAATTAGTTAGCAGAACTGGATCAGAAGCGGAGCTGCTGGGACTCAAACTGGCACTGCAAGCAGTGGCTTAACCTACTGAAATATGATGTTGGTCCTTGTAATTTATTTTTTCATGAGTTAAATAATTCGCCCCCTCCAACTTTTCCACTGTCTGGAGACTTCTGAGAATATCAATTAAATTTTCTACAGAAACAACAGTGAAAGTGTTACTGTATATTACCCTGAGGATGCCCACTGAGAAATAATACAACCTAGGCATCAGCTGGACTCTGCCACTGGCTTCAAACACAGAGCTGTCAAAATCCTTGAAATTTCCTTCAGCAACAGGGGTGCTGGGACAATCTCCTATTTTCATTTATGGTCTCTGACCCTGTTTCTTGACACAGAGCTCCTAAATCCTTTGTAATATCCTGGCTAATAGGAGTATTTCTGTCCTAATGGCGTGACTCCTGGTGGACTCCAGAAATGGGGTTGGTCACCAAAAAGACCAAGCAGTGATTGTAAGCTTTAAAGTTCAGAGAGCACCTGATTTTTTAGAGAGGGCAGCAGTTCAGAAAATAGAGTCAGCACTTAATCATGTCACAACAAGAGACTTAAATACCTGAGAGGTTCTAAATACCTGAAAATTGGAAAGTTTCACTGGAAAACAGAATGGAAGCTTCATCCCCTTACCCCCACATCCTGCCCTATGCATCTCCTCCATCCTCTACTGCATCCTTTATTAGTAAACTGATAAACGCCAGCATTTCTCCAAGTCTATGACCCACCCTTTCAAAATCACCAAACCTGAGAAACGAGTCATAATTCATAGTTGGTTTATTGGAGGTATAGGTGATAGTTCCTCACTGATGTCAGACTATTTTGTTCAGTGAATGATACAACAAACAGAATGGTTTCATTTTTTCCTCTGAATTATCCATAAACTCTCTCTATCTCTCTCCATTTCTCACTTGAAAATTAGAGTAATAGGGAGGGACAAAACGAGACAGAGAACAATAACCTTCTATCCTCTGGTTCACCCCCTAAATTCTTGCAACAGCAAAGTTTGGTCCAGGCCAAAGCCAACCACCCAGAACTCCATCTGGGTCTGCTTCCCAGGATATGCATTAGCAGGCAGCTGGACTGAAAGTACAGTAGTAAGGATTCCAAGCAGGCAGTCAGATATAGGATAAAGATATGTCAAGAGGCAACCTAACCCACTGCACCATAATATCCTTCCCCCTTCTGCGAGGGTTGTCCGTGATTTTTTGCTAAGATCCACAAAGTCATGAGAACTGGATAATAGTAAAATACCACTATATTGTTGCTGTTTTCATTGTAAGCTGGAATAATTTCTTCAAATATAATTGATACATAAGGTACATGCTTCTACAAAAGTTAGTTTTTAATAAGAAAAGTAAGATTGGGCCCGGCGGCGTGGCCTAGAGGCTAAAGTCCTCGCCTTGAATGCCCCGGGATCCCATATGGGCGCCGGTTCTAATCCCGGCAGCTCCACTTCCCATCCAGCTCCCTGCTTGTGGCCCGGGAAAGCAGTTGAGGACGGCCCAATGCTTTGGGACCCTGCACCCGCGTGGGAGACCCGGAAGAGGTTCCAGGTTCCCAGCTTCGGATCGGCGCACACTGGCCGTTGCGGCTCACTTGGGGAGTGAAACATCGGATGGAAGATCTTCCTCTCTGTCTCTCCTCCTCTCTGTATATCTGGCTTTCCAATAATAATAAAAAAATCTAAAAAAAAAAAAAGAAAAGAAAGAAAAGTAAGATGAATGTTTGGTTTCATTTTTATCTTCTAGTTTTAAAAACAATGAATTCATTATCTAGAAAAACCCAAACTTGTGTATCATTGTGGAAATCACATTTAATCACCTTGGATGACTTCCAAACCACTGCAATTACTCTTACAAAAGCTTGCATTTTCATCTCTTGGACCAGGATATTTCCTTCAAGTTTGTTCCTGAATAATTCTGACATGACATTAGTAACAGTCTTGATAATTTTCTTATCATCTATTATACTGACATTTTCCAGGGTTACTTTGTACATATTTTGGGATACTAACACAGATGTGAAAGTAGCCATTTCTCCCAAGAGAAATGTGAAACTCAAAGGGCTGAAAATGTGTATTCAAGGGGCTGACGTGGTGGGATACAAGCTAATTCTCCAGATGTGGTGCCAGCATCACATATGGGTACCAGTTTGAATCCTGGCTATTCCACTGCTGATCTGCCTCCCTGTTTAGGACCAGAGAACACAGCAGTGGATGCTCAAGTCCTTGGGCCCTTGCACCCACTTGAGAGACCTGGACAGGAGCTGCATGCTCCTGGCTCCAGATCTTCAGGTGTAGCTGTTGCGGCTATTAAGGGAGTGAATCAGTAGATGGAAGATCTCTCTCTCTCTCCGTGTGTGTGTGTGTGTGTGTGTCTTTAATCTCTATAAATCTTTAATTCAAATAAAAAGAAATAAATCTTTAAAAAAACTGTACTCCAGTTTCATAATTTGGAAAACTAAGGATACTCCACATGATTTTTTTCCAGTGAAAAAAGAAATATATATCTACAAGATACATCAGGATTTCACAGTGATAGTTTCAAAGTTCAAGAGCACAAAATTTTTACCTAATTCTTTCAATTCTCCAACTTTAACATCTCTTATCTTTGCTTAAAATTATTTTGGGGGGCCCAATGTGGCAGCCTAATGACTAAACTCCTCACCTTGAACTCACTGAGATCCCATATGGGCGCTGGTTTGTGCCCCGGCAGCCCCATTTCCCATCCAGCTCCCTGCCTGTCGCCTGAGAGAGGAGTCAAGGATGGCCCAAGGCTTTGGGACCCTGCACCCGCGTGGAAAACCCAGAGCAGGCTCCTGGCTCCTGGCTTTGATTCAGCATAGCTCTGGTTGTTGTGCTCACTTGGGGAGTGAATCATCGGATGAGGATCTTCTTCTCTGTCTCTCCTCTCTATATATCTGACATTGCAATAAAAATACATAAAGCTTTTTAAAAAACATATTTTCTCAACTTAACACAAACATTTGATTTATTACATAACACAGTGAATTATTGTTTTACAGAGATTTGTCAAAACATTCATTCAAAGGTATATCATGCAAAAAAATCATACAAATAAACTTATCTTTTAATTCCATCTCTCTGTTAACATTTAAAAGTGTCCTTATACATACAAGTATGTCAAGATAGAATACCAATACTTAAAAAATATGATCGCTAACAAACCTTAATTTACTTTTTCGCTCCTTGTGTCTTGTTTGAAGACCACTCAAGAACAGACAAGGGATTTGGATGTATTCCCTCTCTTGGGAATTCAATATTGATATATAAATTCATTCAATCCATTTTGCTTGAAGGCCTTTATTTCACTTAAGATTAGTAACATAATTCTAAAGATCGGGGGAAAAAATAGTTTCAGGAAAGTATTGCTACAATCCCTGCGGATTGGGCAGCACAGAAGGACTCCACGACGCTGCTGAAGGCAAGCAAACATTCCCATGCAGGAATGTCTGTCACGGTGCGAAAGGTCAATACCAGGCATGCTGAGTACCCTGCTGTACAGGTCACTCCTCACATGTGCTAACCAAGATGCTGCCACCTGCTCTCATCCTACACACCTCACATGGTCACCTCACCATGTGGAAGCGGTCCCAGGCCATCTCCTGCCAGGAAGCTGCCCATCAGACTCTTCCCTGACTAATACAACTCCTTGCCTGAACTAAAAGTCTCTCTCACTCTCAATCACCTCCGAATCTAACAATCCTTAGTTTGTTGGGGGTTTTTTTTGCCCTGTTAACCTCCATATCTTATTAAGAACCACTGTTTTGTTTTTCTTCTTTTATCAAAATAGATAAATATATGAATTTTCACACACAGCACAACCCCTTTAGCTTGCTAGTAACATACTATGTATACTTTCCTTCAAATTTCTCTTTATATCTAATATACACTAGAGCTTACTCCATTTTTAGTAAATAGTAACAGCCCTCATTTCTACCTGCTACTTAATCATGTACTAGAGTCAATTCAATCAGTCCTTTGGCTAATAGACACTGAATTGTTCCATAATACTGATGGAAGTGTTACTGTAAAAGATAACTTTGTATACATACCCTTACAATTTTGTCAAATGGCAAAAAGAAAGGAAATGCATTAGCATGTTGGAAACTGCTAAATTACCTATTGAAAGGTTCTACCATTTGTTATTCTTACAAGCAATTCAAAAATATACTGAATATCTTTCATCAAAATGGAAACTGAGATTTAGAAAATATAAGTGTTTTTTCCAGTCTATTTGCAGTTTTCAGCAGCTATATCCATTTGTAAATATGCATACCATGTCACAAATACCTGATTAGAAAATGGAAGTTCTGAGATAAGGATGACAATACTAAGGCATTTGGTATAAAAATATATTAAATACAATAATTTCTGCTAAGAAGTTTGGTGATAAGTAGTCACTGAATTATTTCAGTAAATAAAATTAAATGCCTGAATCTGTATTTTAGGAAACATATCTAAAACTAACTCAGGCTACATTGCAAAAAATTGTTGTAGTAGGCAGCTAGTTCAGGGTCACAAGTTTGGAAGCCATACTTCCCCCATTACATAATCCTTTCTGCCCACCTGTAAATCACATCTCACTCGCCTATCATCACCTGAGTGGGGCAGGAGTGGTACTGCATTGTTATGTAACCACTCTTCTCTCAAGCGCCCATAAAAACCCATGATGGGGAGAGGCTCACCCTCTTGTTTGCACACTTTGTCACTCTCGCACTCTGATTATAGCCCTTCTGAGTACCCACTTGTTCTCTTGTTTCCCACAGACAGATCACGAGGACAGAGGTAACCCGTGAACATGTCCACATATGTCTGGATTCTTCATCCTTTGTTCACTTCTTGGGCAAGTCAGTGAAGATGGAAATGCTAAGATGTTCCATATTTTTAATTTGTGCACTTTTAAGAGTTCCAGGAAAGGTGATACCTGGCGTAATGGAACGTGAGCAGAGAAGCCAGGAAAAGGTGAATGTTTGCAGTTTTGTAAATGTGTCCAGGTTACTCACTGAGCATTTCTTACAATATTTTTTCATTTTTATTTTAAGTGATGTTTATGTAGTTGACCAGGGTGGGAAAGATCCAGGTTTAGGGGAAAGTGGGTGTGATTATTGTTTTCAAGCTTTCTATTTCTTCTTCCTGTATCTAGGGGGATGGAGGAGATAAGGAGAAAAGTCACACCCAGACTCCCAATGGGGCCAATACCCAGAACAGCCACCCAGTATTGACCCAGGGTCCCAATGTGGCACACACTCTGATAGTTCTGCCCAGGTGGTTTTGATAGTTCTGAAAAATTGTTGATCTTGATAATCCAAATATGTACAAACATTTTCAATGTCCATTGCCTGATAGAGTCCTCCTTAGATTCTCCATTTGCCCAGATATTAGATGTCATGATTTGCCTAGATAGTTGCCCAACTTGTTCTGATCTCCTCTCTCTGCTATGCTAACAGCTTTCCTCTGCAGGCCCCAACGAGCTGCCATATTCTCCATGTGCATCAGGCCTGCAAGTCCATTGCTCTGTCCTTTCCACTGAAAAAGTCTTGTTCTCACAAGTGGACCAAAGGGCGGAGGCCAGACAACCAGGACCCCGAGGGGCACTCAGCTCCCCCAGGTCTCATGGACCGGGCACTTACCATGCAGGTGGGCCCAAGGACATGGGCCCTACTTTAACCCCAATCATGGGATCACAAACCCAGCACCACGTAAGAATAAAGCGAAGAAAAGCAATTGTGCCTCTCTTTCGTGAGACTCAATTTGCTGGAATTTAACCTTGCAATTCGGTCCTGAAACTTTGAGGAAATAAATTGGTCTTGTAAAGCTAGCAACTTGTACTTTTTTCTTTCTTCCTTTCTTTTTTTTTTTTCAACAGCAGCAGCAGCAGTTGGAATCAAATACTACAATGGCAGGAAGGACTAAGGGAAGCAGCAGCATCTCTCCACTCAAACTGAAAGAAAACATGCTTTTATGCCTACTGTCCAGACAAATTCAACCATTTCTTTCAGAGAAAAGTCTAAAATAATCCCAGTGTTTCACAATTCCAATTGTCTCTAAACTGGCACTAGTTAGTTCTCATGCTGCCTCTTGGTTTCCAGAGTTTTGGGGTTTATCAATTCATCTAAAAATATTCAACCTCTTATTTTAATAAATAGGGGGATTTGTTGACTAAGGTATATGTAGTCCATCTTATTCAGGAGCTAAAAACGTTGCTCCCAGCTCAATTAAATATATGGAATGTTAACATCTCCAGCTATTCAAATATGTTGTTTAGATTGAAAAAGCAAAAGGTAGCATACAATTTTTTCTTCCACTTTGCACCAGTAAAGGGAATGAGCTTGGATTACATCTAATGCATTACATTTTACCTTCTCTCAATAGGAAAGTTCAAAAAACCTCATTTATTTCCTCCTTGAATTTGGGGCACAGGGGCATCAAGTATGGCTTAAAAATACTAAATTAAACATTATTTCTATTTTTAGAAAATTAATTTTTGAGTGGAAATATTCACATGGAGAAAATTCACTAGTAACATAGCAGTAAATCATGATGCATTGAATTATATGGCCATTGACCTAAGAACCCTTCAATAATACACATTTAAAAGAAATATCACTGTGAATTTATGAATTTGTCTTCCTTTCTTTCTTTCCTCAAAGGCTGAAATAAATGGTTCCTATTATAAGCAGTTAGAGCAATGAGATAGTCATAAGATTTGAAGTTTTAAGACTGATGATAGATGGGCTGTTAGGCTTTTAAAAATATACACATTGGTTTCTATCCTCTAATGGATATCTAGGAGTGCTACATCTTCAGTACTTCCTAAAATAAAACTCATCACCAGTATAAGTTACATGTCATTTTCCAATTTCCACTGCTTCTATCCATCAAGTGAAAGCCAAACACTTAGAAAGCTGGAAGTGTGTATATGTTCTAAACAGAGGAAGCACTAAAAGTATTGCCTACAGTTCTCTCGGGGAGTCTCTGCTCCTGTTAGGATGTGACTAGCAGAGAGGGAAACAGATAATAAGGAGAAAGCCATGAGCTGCTGAGTTACGAGTGAGTGTAAGACTGAGATGCTACTCACAATGGTTATCAACATGCTACAAACATCAGAGCAGCAGAATAAACACATAGCAAGGATGCATCCCCAGCATATCACATTGCATACCATTTGTCTTTCCCTCTTTTATTTTAAAAATGGCACCAATTCAGATAATTAATTATACAACACTCAACTCAGATAAGTAACTATGGTTTATTAACATAAAACTCAATCCATAGGGAAGAAAAAAAGATAAAGCATTTGAGTTGATTTTGCTCTCTTGAGCAAATTTGCCCAGATTTGCAATGCTTCAAATATTAAAGCCCCAATTGTTTCTTCTTCCTCTCACTATAGAAATCTTTTTAAAATGTTTTATTTTTAACGTCACCTACTTGAAAGATAGACTTGTAAATATACATACACAGAGACCGCTTCCACTTAAAGACTTAACCTCTAAATATCTGCAACATCCAGGACTAGATCAGGTTGAAATCTAGAGCCCAGGATTCCACGTGGGTCTCCCACATGAGTGGCCATCATCTGCTGCTTGTCAGGAGGTATTAGCAGAGATCTGGATAAGAAACGGAGCACCTGGATTTGAACCAGCATTCACAGATGGATGTAAGCGCTTAACCAACTGTATCACAACACCTACCTCGGAAAGTCTTTTTAAGCATCTAATGTCTTCTATCTGCCCAAAAGTGAATTTTTAAGTAACTGTATCACTTGATAGGATGTTTAAAGGAAGAAAAGACAAGTCAATTTTGTCCTTCAATCTACATGGAAGAAGAGAAACAATTGGACAGGTCAATGATAGGTGATAATTTACACAAAAATTTGTGTTCAGATAAAGGGATGAGCTTTTTGGAACATCTCCCGAGTTTGGAATCAAATGGTTCTTAGTCACAATCAGAGCTCTGCTGTAACAATGGATGATTGTGTGATTTCTTTAATTCTTAAGAGCCTGTTTTTTTCCCCAATAAAAACAAAAGCAGGGAGGAAGGGGTGAGGGGAAAGGGTGGTACAAAAGGAGAGAGGATGAGAGGGAGAGAGATAAAAAGAGAAAACTAATTTTCATCACACAGAGAACAGATATTTTTGAGGGTGAAAACAAATGACTATGATAAGAAGAGCACCTTACTAATTTTGTAGCATTTTGAAATGAACTTGGTTTCTAGCATTCCACTTCATGAACATGTATACAGGCATTAAGTCAATGGAATGTCTTAACACCATCTCCGATTATGTAATGGCCTTGGACAGGTTTTGGACAAAGAATAGTTATTTGAAATAAAAGATAAATCATCATAGTTAGTTTATCCAGCTATTCTCCTAATTTTCAGAATAAAGGAGATAATGAGCTTACTGGTATGACCGAAATAGCCAAAAAAGTTCATTGCCAGCAGACAAAATTATCACTAAGCTACACTAAGCTTTTCACTGAAGAACATAAGTTACCACAACCCAGCATGCACTAAATAATTTATTCATGAGTGTAGTCAATTATCTCCTAACAGGTAAATAAACTCTATCACAAAGCAGCCCAAAGCCCTGTAATTACCCTTAGTTGCAATTCAAGAATAATAAAGGAGAAAAACAAAAAAGTAAAACCAAACTGTCTCTGTAGCTAAATAATACCGAGTAGTCTATCAGAAAGAACACTGCACCACGAATCTAATGATGAAATGTTTGCTTTATTTCTCTGAAAAACACACTCCTTTATCAGTGAGTAGATAGTTACTGACATCTCTTCGTCCATAATAAACACTGCCGTGGGTACAGAAAACATAACTTGGAATTAGAAAAACAAGAATCTTACCCTATAGCTTACATTCTTGTGGGGATGAGAAACAGATAGGCTGCTTGTGTCTTCTAATGGCAGCAATATAGAAATATATTTTCTATATAGTATGGAAGAATAAAGTAAGACACAAAATTGGGAGGAGAGAGGGTAGCTTTGTGGCATAGTGGGTTAACCAGCAGTCACTGGTGCTCTATTGCTAATCCAGTTCCCTGTTGATGTACCTTCCCACTGGTGGAAGATGGCCCAAGCTCTGGTTTTTACTTTCTTGCCTAAAAAAATTACACATTATTTCGACTCTCAAAGTCATTGAAAGCTATCTGTGTTCCCTGATATTTCAGGAAACATGAGTTTTCCTACATCAAACAATTAATGCTGAAATATAATCATAAATAAATATTTAAACGTAGAAAACATGTTTACATGGGGCTGGTGCCATGATGTAGTATGTTAAGATTTGCATGTGGTACCAGCCTCCCAAATAGGTTCCCAGTTTCACTTCCAATCCAGCTCCCTGCTGATAGCCTGGGAGAACAACAAGTGCTTGGGTCACTACACCACGTTAGACCTGAAAGAAGCTTCTGGTCCAGCACCAGCCTTTGAGTCATTTATAAACCAGCAAATGAAAGACCTCTATGTCTCTTTTTCTCTAGCTCTGTCTTTCAAATAAAAATAGATAAATCTTAATAAAAAAAGGGAGAGATGCTTTCACTTGGAATGTCAAGAAAGGACAAGTAAAACAGCAATATTAATCAAGAACAAACATCTTGAACAACAGCTATTGATGCCAAGCTCATTTAAATTTGGGGTATTTTATTTCTAATATGAACTAACAACTATTCTTCAGATACAATCAATGACATGTACAACTACAGTATTTTTCCTGACTTTAAAAAAAAAGGATTAATTTTATTGGAAAGGCAGATATGCTGATGGGAGGAGAGACAGAGAAGAAGATCTTTCATCTGATGATTCACTCCTCAAGTAGCCACAATGGCCAGAGCTGTGCTGATCCAAAGCCAGGAGCCCTGAGCCTCTTCTGATTATCCCACGTGGGTGCAGGGTCCCAAGGCTTTGGGCCGTCCTTGACTGCTTTCCCAGTCCACAAGCAGGGAGCTGGATGGGAAGCAGGGCAGCCAGGATCATAACTGGGCCCATATGGGATCCAGGTGGGTGCAAGCAAAGGACTTTAGCCGCTGGGCTACCGCACTGGACCCTTTTCCTCACTTTTAAATCAAATGGAATTTCTTACATTTTCCAAAACAAAAGTATATATTTTAATTAAAAAAATAAACTTCCCATTATATGCAAATAGGTTTTCTGACCAGCACAGGTTGAACTTTTTACAAAGTGAACCAAGCAACATCCCCTGATCAGTTGAGATGAGACACGCTGGTTGGGGGGATGGATGAAGGAAATGTCAAATTCTCTTTGTAACTCACCATCTCTCCCAGAGAGGCATTTGTAAAATTCTGTGTCTTCTTAAATCCAGCAATAACCCTTAAGGCAAATGCCATTTTGCATGATAAGCAGCAGGTACTATGTAAGAGTCTCTTAGGGCAAATGCCATGTTGCATTATAAATAGTAGGTACTATAATGGCCTTAGCACTAATTCTTTAATGAGACTGTCTTCATTGATAACCAAACTATTCACAACACATTTATAGAATATCTAATGTTACAGCAGAAACATGAATGCTCTTTTTTCTGCAAGTTGGGCTGTCACTTCAAGGAGACAGAAACTGTTTTACAGCACAACGCTGTTTCACTCCTTGTACTCATGACCTGGAATAAATAATACTCCACCACTCTAAGATCCATTTAAATGAGCCATGTCTTCATTTTATGCTAGGGAAGATGAATACTCATTTGAGACATCCGGGAAGAGACTAGTTATGAGCAAGCTTTCCAGGAATCCCTTATTCTCTGTTCCCATTAAAATACACCTTGATCACAGAAGTCTTCATTTCTTAAAATTTACTATGAAGAGACACTATGGTAGGATATGATTCAAATTACTTATTCTTATAACAATCTTCTGAATACATGAAACTGAGACTAGGATGTGGGCTTCTCAAAGTTACTTAGCTACAAAATAGCAGAGCTGGGATTGCAACGCAAATTTGACAGCAGGGTCTACCCACCAGAAACATGCACAAAAGATAAAAACTTAGGTTTGACGCTAATATCATATCAGGATGCCTTTTCCCCAGGCATAAAAATTAGTGCCATAATGTTGTAATAAATAAATATAAGAACTAAGGAGTCCTTAAAGAGGAATATTTAAACTTGGCAAAACAGTTTAACTTGGAATTTCTGGAAAAGACTTAACTCAGTAAAAATAAATCTCTTTATATAGTAGCTATTTTTGTCATGCCCACTGGAATCTGTACATTTTATTTCAAATTAAAATCAACAGCTCGGGCCAATATTACACTGCAGTAGGCTAAGCCAACGCCTGCGACACTGGCATTCCTTATGACCTCTATTTTCACTCAGGGCTGTTCTACTTTTGATCTGTCTCCTTGCAAGTATCCCTTGCAAATGCATCAGAGAAAGCAGGAGATGGCCAAGCACTTAGGATCTTGCTACCCACTTGGACAGTCAAGATGGAGTTTCAAACTCCTAGGTATGCCCAAAATGATAGAAGTCTATCTTTTTAAGTTGTAACACTGGATGACACATTATCTGTTTAATGTACTTGACAAACTTAAATCTGGAGAAATATAAGTGACAAAGTACATACCACCATCAGAACAATATAAAATTCTATTGCACAGGAACAGGTATCTGAGCAACAAAACTTTTTCCAAAAAATTATTTTTAAAACTATTCAGAAGGAAATAATTCCATAGAAAGAACGAATTTTAATGTACTTTCTATACTATACCATTTACAACAATTGGAAGAGAAAGAAAAACATTACAACCTGACACTAAAATACCAACTTCTCCTAAGAAATTATTCCAGATTTGTCAGACTTAAATGTCAAATGAACAAAATTCCTCTTAATAAATGCCATCCCAAAGCAACTTGATACATCATAAGATATGTAATGTTTACTTTGAATTTCAAACTGCATCAAGTAACAGAAGTCCCCAAAGTACAAGATTTTACAGTTGCCAAGTATCTTATCAAAAAGCAAGAAATTTTAAGCATGACAATTATATCAAAACAAAAGTAATAGCATTTTCATAGTCAAATTATGGCATATGGTCAACTGAAAAACACCATACCAGAGCTGGCATTTTGGCAGGGAGCACTATATGCTTGCCTGAACTCCAACACCTCATAAGAGCACCAGTTCAAGTCCCAGCTGCTCCAAATCCAATCTAGGTCCCTTTAATGTGCCTTGGAAACCCAATATTTGCATCTTCACCTTTGCCTCCCAGGATCGGCACTAGTAGGAAGCTAAAGTCAGAATCAAGACCCGGGAATCCAACTCAAGCACTCCAATGTAGGATACAGACATTCTGACTGCTGGCTTTATTCCTTGACTTTGTTGTTGAATCAGTAATTTCAAGAAGCATGTGAACTGTGCAATAGATAAGAGCCACCAGACTCTTTCTTAACCAATTATTATAGAAAGAAGAGTTCTAAACATGATTTTTTGCTTTTCAGTGCTTAAATCTTCACCTGACGGGACAATAAGATGCTGGACTCTATGTTTGGTATACGCTTGCAACGGGGAAATCTCAACTGAACTTGAGCTGTGGTTATACAACAAGGTGGAGGAATCCACCATGGTGGGAGGGTTTGGGGAGGGGTGGGAGAACCCAAGTATCTATGTAACTGTGTCACATAATACAATGTAATTACTGAAGTTAAATAATAAATAATTTAAAAAAATGAATTTTAAAGTGACATATTAATTCTTGAAAAATATTTCAGTTGCTCTTCTCAAAAGTTTTCATGCTGATTTTCCTAAAAGACAAAGTCCCTGTACCAACTGCTCCCATATGCATGCATGTAACTTTACCTACAGCAAAATTCAGTTGACATACACACTTATGATTACATATAGACTACAAACAAACAAACAAAGGAAATTGAAAAAGAGATTGGTAGACAGAAAATGACTATGAAATACAGGTATACATAGAAAAAGGATTTGGTCCGTGATAATTTCTCCAGGCCTCAGATATACATGAAATACATGGAAAATAGATAGGAGATGATAGATTTGTTCAATATAAGCATGTATTTCTAACAGTTAAAGGTCCAAAGACTATACATGAACCATTCAAATATTTCTTGTTGATAGACAGAAACCAAAGCTTGGTGAATACTCTCAAACTGTTGTGTATATCTAGAAAATATCAATTTCTTAAACCCACCAATTCTGATTTAATAGATTTAGTATAGTCTGAAAATCCAAATTTCTTCTATTTTCACGGTGATTCCAAAGCAACCCAAACTTTCAAAAGCCTTGAGTTGGAAACAATGACCTATTTACATCACAGTTGTAGAGTTGGTGGAATGTTCCTAAAACAGATTCTTACACATAACTCCCTAATAACTATATAAAAATCTTCTGAGCATACAGTCCAGAAACCCCCATTTACTATGTAGCCCCAAATTACCACTCCAGAAGCACTAAAAACTATTAAAAACATGTCTTTATTTCATTTATACTTGCTTGAGATGTGCAAAAAAAGGATCTTGTATCTTTGCATTGTAATTTTGCAAATAAAAAGAAATTATCTTCAGTAGCACTTCATAAACTATGTGCAACACATAACTGTATAAGCTTTAATATTTAATGTAAGGTCTATGAAATGTTTTCAGTCCTGCCAACACCTTACATCTTTCAGCAACTCTGTCAGTACAGCTGGAAGATCAAAGGAAAATCCTACACAAAATCAAAGCTTGTACAGAAATTATGGAGCTTCTTTTGTAAAATTACACCTTCCTAGTGCAGAGATGAGGAGCAATTCACGTCAACTAAACTAAACAAGACAAATTAAGGACAATAGCATTTTCAACACGTCTTTCACAAACCATAGGTGCTCTCTGTTACATCAACTCACGAGTCAGTTATATATCGGAAAAAGTGAATTCATTTTCTTGCTCAGTTTCATTGGTGGGAAAACATCTCCTCTCCCTTAAGATTAAACAGTTTATGTTTACCAAAAAACCAGTTTAATTGTAAGTGTTTTTCTGATCAACTCCAACAATCAAAATTGTTTATGCCAAATCCATTTTAAGACATAATAGGTCAATACAACAAAATTTTTTGCTTATTATCTCTGAACACAGTAAAAAATTGAAATTGACCTAATTTGCTGCAAAAATATTTTTTAATATTTTTAAATTATTTAGTGAACTCAAACATAATAAAATATCATACCACCTTTCATTTATAATAAAAAAGACATTTTCTAACCTTCAGTTCCCTGATGCTTCATAAATTACATGATATAGATATCATCACTTCTACACTATTAGTCACAGAATTAAATGCCAAATACACAACTTTGTGGAGGTAGCTACTTAGTATTTTAGAATTTTAAAGATGTCAAGATTTATAACTAGAGCATATTTCATGCTTCCACAATACAATCAATGATCATTTCAACTAATAAATCCAAAATATAAGACATTTCATGACAATATTTACAATATTGCCATATGTTCAATAGCATCACCTTATGTCACACAATTCCTTTGTTTTTAATGTTGAAAACTATGTATTTTTAAAACATCATTAAATACAAAATTAATAACATCAAAAATGTAATTACAACAATTTGCTAGAATAGATTGATATTAAGGGATACTGTTGTTAAATAATATAATGAATTATCAATATCAAATAAATCATTCTGATAAACAATATAGAGCTGCAAACCATTCCCATGGGTCAGAGACGAAAGCAAAATTTAAACAAAGAAAGGTTAGCATCAAACAAAATCAAACCGTCTTCCAGAACACAAAAGCAAGTTTGAAGAAAGTGTGCTAAAGCCCAGGTTGAGGTACATACGGACTCAGTCCTAAAGTTGTTATAACAATACAGATGAGCTCCCATCAGGGTTTGGGAATGTCCAGCCCCTAAGGCCTGTGAGATCATTTGGTCTGGCCCTGTCAAGGCAGCCACATGGGACTAGAATTTTGGTAAATCTACAGCAGACTAAGTTTTAACTTGATAATTTTGTATGGCACATGAATGATGTTATAAATATCCAAAGAGTCATTGACAGAAAAACTGGCCCCATTCTTGTATCTATGTAATACAGAGTTTCCAAAAACTGACGATCATATAAAATATAGAGCAGAAGTGGTAAGGAATTAGTAAGCAATTTAAGAAAGAAAATTAAAATATTTAAGTAAAATTTAGTACATACAAAGTATGTACATTAAAAAAATTAGTAGAAAATAATAGAAAAATAACACCTTCAATAACCTGGGAAACAAAACTAATTCTTACAGTGATTGTAAAGATCTAAAAAGCTACAAATTAAGTAAAATAGTTAAAGTGTTAAGAGAAGGAATAGACCATGAAGGACAAAATCTTTCAGTGAGTATAAAATGGTGATTTGAAAAATAAATTATCTTCAAAACTAAAAATACAATTATCGGAATTTAAAGTTCAAAGAAATGTTTAAGTCTGATTTACCATAGCTGGAAACAATGGCAAACTTCAAAATCTTTCAGAAATTTGAAGTACTAAGATAACTGAAAGGGTTAGGACATGGTTAGATGCTGTGGCACAGGCAGTTAAGCAACAGCTTGTGATTTCTGCATCCCATATCAGGTTCCAAGTCCATGCTGCAATGCTTCCAATTCAGCTTAATCTAATTAATTCAGTCAATGTGCCTGGGAAGGCAGTAGGTGTTGGCCAAAGTATTTGGTCTCCAACATTCACATGAGAGAGCTGGGATGCTGAGCCACTGGCACTAGCCTGATGCAGCTCCAGCTGCAGCACTAACTTAAGGGAGTGAAAGAGTAGCAGTTACAGTACAGATGGGCTCACATCAGGGTGCCCTGTCATCCTCATGATTTTTTAAAAAAAGTAGTTAAGTGGATAGATTGATAGATAGCTAAGAGGTAAAGAGATGTACAGAAATGAACAGGTGAACAGTACATAAACACTGACCAAACAAGGAAGTGGTAAGTCTACAGGTATACTATACAGGTACAAGAACACCACCTGCGACAACAGGACTTTCCCCTACAGTCCTTTTGAACTTGCCTCCTTGCCTTGACATAAGGTTGAGGATGTAATGAAGCAAATTTTGTAGGAACCACAAAACGAAGCACAGAACCTGACAATTTTTAATTCTGTGGACTTTACCATATTGTGCATTCATTCCTGTCCTTTTTCAAAAGCACATTAAAGATAGATATTTTTCCCTCAAAATGTAAGGCTTTTCTTTTAAGTACAATTAATTCTAAATGAAAGAGCATTTGCTGAGGGTAGAGGAGAGCATATTTACTTGTCAAGTGTAAAAATGCATTCTAGTTGTTGGCAATGTTGGCATCTAGAGAATGGTCCAAAGCCTTGGGACCCTGCACTTTGGTGGGAGACTGAGAAGAAGCCCCTGGCTTCTGGCTTCAGATCAGCTCAGCTCTGGCCATTGAAGCCACTTAGGGAGTGAACTGGCAGATGGAAGAATGTACTCTGTCTGGGCCCGGCAGCGTGGCCTAGCGGCTTAAATCCTCGCCTTCAACGCCCCGGGATCCCATATGGGCGCCAGTTCTAATCCCGGCAGCTCCACTTCCCATCCAGCTCCCTGCTTGTGGCCTGGGAGAGCAGTCGAGGACGGCCCAATGCATTGGGACCCTGCACCCGCGTGGGAGACCCGGAAGAGGTTCCAGGTTCCCGGCTTCGGATCGGCGCAGCACCGGCCCGTTGCGGCTCACTTGGGGAGTGAATCATAGGACGGAAGATCTTCCTCTCTGTCTCTCCTCCTCTCTGTATGTCTGACTTTGTAATAAAAATAAATCTTTAAAAAAAAAAAAAAGAATGTACTCTGTCTCTCCCTTTCGCTCTGTAAACTAATTTTTCCAATAAAAAATAATCTTCAAAAAATGGATTCCAAATTTTATTTTAAAATGCGTGTTCTCAGACAGTGAACCTAATAAAGAGAAATCAGTTGCCACAGTTCTCAAAACAAACAAATAAAATCTTAATGAGTGACATAAACACACACAGCATGTTTTTAAGCAAATAGGAAAAATAGGGCCTGGAGCAGCAGCCAAGCAGCTAAACTCCTAGCCTTGCACATGTCAGGATTGCATATGGGTGCCAGTTGTAATCCCAGCAGCCACGCTTCCCATCCAGCTTCCTGCTTTGTGTCCTGGGAAAGCAGTCAAGAATGGCCCAAAGCCTTGGAACCCTGCACCCATGTGGGAGACCCAGAAGAGGCTCTGGGCTCCTGGCTTCAGATGGGCTCAGCTCTGGCCATTGCAGCCGCTTGGGGTGTGAATTATCAGACATCTTTATTGTTATAACTACTGCTCTTTCACTACTTTAAGTGACTTGCAGCTGGAGCTGGATTAGACTAATGCCAGAAGCTCAGCAAACCATCTCTCTCATGTGGATGTTGGAGACCAAACATACTCTTTTTCCTTCGACCTGGCATTGCCTCTCCCTGCCATTCTGCTTTTCAAATATGTGAATACTTTTTAAAACATTTAAGGGTCCAGCTGCTCCACTTCCCATCCAGCTTTCTGCCTGTAGCCTGGGAAAGCAGCCAAGGATGGCCCAAAGCCTTGGCACCCTGAACCTATGTGGGAGACCCAGAAGAGGCTTCTGGCTCCTAGCTTCGGGATCAGCTGAGCTCCAGCCATTGGCAGTTGTGGCCATTTGCAGAGCGAACCAGTGGATGGAAGATATTTGTCTCTCCTTTTCTCCTCAAATCTGATATGCCTTTTTAATAAAAATAAAATCCTTAAAAAAGCATTTAAAACTAGTGACTACTATTGCTTTCTTTATTGAACTTCTTCTCAGCCTTCTAGAATTCTCATTTTTTCCACAAAGCGGTACATGTACAAGCTTTAGACTTGGCCTTATAGATTTTTACTTTAAATCCTCATTTGTTTCTAAATTCAAATAGGGATATGTTTTTACCTGGTTCAATACTGAGTGAAGTACTATACTGGATTCTCATTGCCTCACACACCCCCAAAATACTATTCCTGATGAAGCCGTGATTTGGGGAACTGTTCTTATTCTTTCTAACTGTTTTGTGTTACACTATCTGCTGCCAGACTTATGCAGAAATATACAAGCAGCCTTAAAAAATATTTATGCTAAATAGAGGCCCATAAAAATATGACAGTGTGTCTTCTATGTTTACTTGTTAATTTTTATTGTCTCTCAAACCCAGCTAATAATCTTTCCTCTGGGTTTTTGTAAACATACTTCATTTAGAAGCTTTATAGTTCCATTAATAAATCAAGGTAAAGTTAATGAAAAATATAAATGGTGTAGATAGCCATCTGCTTGGGCTTAACTACCTATAATTTAAGTGTGTGGGTTTTTATGTTGAATATCAGTATTTTTCATGCATGGGTTGTACATATTTGTTTGTGAAATTATGACCTTCTTAAATTCAAAGTTGAGAAGGCTAATTCTGACCATATTAGAAAGGCACATCTGGAAAGCAATGTGTACAAAATTTCACTTTTTCATTCATTTGATTCTTTTCCATTAAATGTCTACAAACATTTTTCCAATGTGGTTTCTTAATTTTCTGTGTGTCTTAAAGCAGAAACACAGACAGGCTATGTCTGATCATGTATGAGTGCTGAGAATCTATTGGGAACTGAGGGCCAGGAAATCTACAACCAATAAAGGAAGTTTGCTTAAACTCAAAGCAATAAAAATCCCTGCTTCCTTGTCCAAGCCCAAGGTCCGAGAATTTCCTCCGTCCATAGCAACCATGCTGTGGACAGATCTCAGACAGCTCTGGGCATGCCCAAGACCATGGCTCCACCCAACGCCACCATGTAAGTAGGCAGAGCCGAAGTTGGTAGGCAGAGCCCAAGTAAGTCTGAGCAGCCGCATGGATGTCTGGGTCCACCAGCCACGTGGCTGTGGCTAAGGGTACCATGCCAGCCCAGGCTTCCTACTGGGGATCCTAGCTCCCAATCCACCACTGCTAGGCAGGGGAGGATCTTGGGCTTGTTGGCAGCCAGAGCACCAACTGGCATTGGGCTCCACCTGCTGGCTGTCCAGCGGTGCGCTCTGGGGTATTGGGAGTATGGAATTACTGCCTAGGGACATCCATGAATAAGGCCACAGTATGAGTAGGTGAGGAATGAATCCTGAAGGACACCCAACGACAGGGCCACTGTACTTGAGGGTAAATGCGGAGACTGAGACTTGGTGGTTTGGAGGGGAGAGACCTGAATATATTTTTGGGTCAGACTGATACATCAGTCCACATGAGAGTCCTAGGTTGGGCTTGTTAGCATAGAACTTAGCTGACCACCACACACCAGCCCACATGCAATCTGGCTGGGGACCTGTCTGGTAGGGCTAGATCCCAGTACCTGACAGTGCATGTCGGATCAGGGGTTGGGTCACTTTAGACTGGGCCATGAACCAACCAGCATACAAGAGAATCAGGTGTGGGTGATATGTGGGCCCAGCCTTATGGAACTATAAGTCCTGCTGGTTAGCTTGAAAGTTGGGATAGCAATGGGCTGAGCTAGATCATGGAACTTGCCGATGCTAACTGAAACTGGGGCTGGGAACAAGTGGGGCAGGTCTAGGCTGCAGCATCCACATGAGTACCCTAAAACAGGGTGTGGGGAAGGCTACACTCCACAAACTCATGTGTGAGATCTGGGTCTGGGAGGGGTCCAAGAGGGAAAACATGGGAAACTCCCCTACTGGGTCATATCTCCCACTGACAAGCACGTGATCCAAGCCTGGGTGTTGGGCAGCCTGGGCAGGGTAGCTCCATCCATTGGCAAGTGTATAAGTTGAATTTGGAAGGGGGCAGACTGGGCAGGGCTGAGCAAACCATAGCCCACTGGCAAGTGCAGAAAACAGGATGGACCACAGGTCATGCCAGGCTAAGCTGCCACACCTACTGGTTTGCATAAGTCAGGGATGACAATAGACCGAGCAGGCGAAGTTGCAGCACCTTCCAGCGAGAGTTGGGACTGAGGACTGGCTGGGCCAGGCCAAGCTACGGCATCTGAAGGCAAAAGCCAGGGCAGGGGAGGGATTATGCCAATCTGGGTCAGAGCAACCACTGGCATGCTTGTGAGATCTGTGGCTGGGATAGGCCTGGTTGGCAGCTGTGGGGATGCCCTGGCTGGACTGTGGGTCCCGTTGGTGAGTGTGTGGGCCAGAGTGGAGGATGCAGTTTGGTCTAGATATGGATGCAGTCTCCCTTGATATAGGTGTGGACTGAGTTCGGGGCATGAAAGACTGGCTAGACTCCAGTACACATTGGAGCTTGTGAGAACCAAGGTGAGGCGGGCCATGCCAGACTAAGCTGCAGCACCCAACCAGCACACATGAGACTCAGGGGAGAGTGAGCAAGCCTGGTAGGGGGACTGCAGGGAGTTCCCCTGCTGGGCCACTATTCCCACTAGTGAGCATGAGAACAAGGATTGGGGGCACACCAAGCCAGGCAGCGCTATGGCACCATTGGCCTGCATATAAGCTGGATCAGAAAAAAGTCAGGCTGTGTGGATTGTACTTACTAGTACATACATAAATCAGAGGAGGTGAGGGTTGGCTGGGCTTTGTTGCAGCATCAGCTAGCAAATGCTTGCACAGGGGGAAAACTGATGAGATAAAGTGCAGTACCACCTGGAAAGTACAATATCTGGGAGTGGGAGTAGACCCAGTAGGGAAGCAGTGGGCACATCCTTCTTGGGTTGTCACTCTGACTGGTAAGCATGAGAACCAGGACTGGGACAGGCATGGCTAAACAGAGAGTTGCACCCACCAGCACATGTGTGGGCTGGATAGTTGGGGCTGATTGAGTTGACCTAGGCTTAAATGACCAGTGACACATATGAGCTGATTGGGATGTGAGAAAGACAGGACCAGTCTGCTGTACATACTGGTAAGCACAGGAACCAGGACAGGAGGAGGGCCTGGTGGGGGTTATTGCAGGTCACTCTGACTAGGCTACAACTCCCACTAGTTTGCGTGGGGGCCAAGTGTGCATTTAGCAGGATCGGGCTGGGCTGCAATACCCATTGGTTTGTATAAAATACAGGGCTGGAGACATAACTGACCCAGCAATTATAACCACCAGTGCATGTAACAAACTATGGCAGAACTGTTGTTGGCAAGCACATACAAGAATCAGGTCCGGGATCACCTAAGATGAAATTTTTGTGGAGATCCCCCCAACTGAACCACTGGACTCAGAACTTTGACCATGGAGAAAATTGCAGGTTCCATGGTCTGACTGTGTTGTGCATGTGTCAGAGCTGGGCCCCCTCAGTGGCCAAGATAGAGCAGTGGACAGCATATCCAGGAGCACATGGAAGATATGACAGTACTCTGCAGCCTGCAGAGGACACTTGATACCATAACAAAGGACAGAAGATAGAAAAAATCACTCAGCAAAGAGTTGGCAGTGAATACCTGGGCAAACGAGATGCTAAGTAGACTTTGTCAGCCAGTGGAGTCTGGAGAGATTTCATCATGATTGGAGTGGCAAGATTGGCAGCAATTCAGAACTGTTGAATTATCAAAACCACTTGAGCAGGACCCTCGGAGCATGCCCCACATCAGGAACCGAAGATAGTTGGGAGGCTGGGTGTGGCTTTTCCCCTTATCTATTCCCTCACCCCAAATACTGTAAAGAAAAAAGATAATGACAAAACATTGGTCTCACCCACCTTCCTCTAGCCCTTGGCCCTTTGTATCCTAATCAAATATGTAAAAATTGTCAAAAATAAAATATATATAGCAAAAAGAATAAATAATCATAACAGTTCCTATGAACTATTTAAGGAATTCACATGTAATATTTCAATTTTTTGCACAAACTAACTTTTTAATTGCCTGATCTGCTAATGTTTCAAAACACTTTCATGTACAAATCACCCACAAAAGTTAGACACTGACAAAATCATTGTTCTGATACGTACTTTTTCTGTTTTTAAATTCAAAATAGACCTTATGAACATTACAAAAAGAAGCAATAGATATTCTTATGCTTACTAATATATGAGATAATGTGTATAATAACCAAACAGGTAAGATTTGGGCAAGAGAGAACACAGCAAAAGGGGCAGAGAATCTGAAGGAGAGTATGTACCAGAGCATTGCTCTTAGAAGATGTGGAAAAACTTCACTCAGAGGACAGATCACTTTAAACTAAGAAAGCAAAAAGAATTATGCTAGGTGAGATTTTTGAACACATAATGCATGAAGACATAAATCACAAATACAGGAAGAGCCCCCTGTTTGCCCTCCCTGCTCAGAGTTTCATGAAGGAACTGCACCACTCCACCGTCTCTTGTATCAAGTAAAGAAAAGCTTCCCTCTAACCAGTTCTCACATGAGGCTGCTTATTTAATGACAAACCAAGCAAACAAATCTCGAGTCCACTAACAATATCCTGTTATCAATCACAGAACACAAAAGTTAAGATTGCAACATATTTTTTTGCAGTTGAACACAATCATTGACACACCCTCAAGGGTATTTACCTGCAAGGAAATTTAATGGGAAGAGGGACAGCAAAACTATGTGCAAATAATACATTCTAGAGAATAAAATGTGATATGGTGTTAAAATTATAAACGTAACTACATCATTAGGTGAATGTGTCTCCTTGGGCAAGAGTCCAAGCATTTCTTCTGGACTGTGACACATTACCTAGGCACAGGTACTTAAAAAAAATGCATCTGCATCTGCCACCTTGCAGTAGGTTTAGATAGTCAAACTAGATCTGCTACTTAGATTCTTCTCAGGGTAGCGAAAGTAGTACAGCCACTACCTGAAGTACAAATCCCTCAATTACTACCCATCACTCTCGCTGGTTTTCTTCTTAGCACTTGGTGCCATCTAAAACTGTTTTCTTATTTATTGCCTGTCTCCCTCCAACAAAATGAGCACACTTGAGAGAAGGGAGCTTGTCTGTCTTGCTCACTAGTGCATAATGGCACATCCCACAGCCCAGTGGATTTTAAATGAACCTTTTTATAAGCTCAAAAGCTGATCTTTACCTTCCTCTTGCAAAGTCTGCACTGTGTAAAAAGTAAACTCTGTTGAGAATGATAGAAAACACACAATAATGTTCTGAGGAAACCTCTTGGTTGCTTCCTGATGAACATACTTAATGAATAGTATTAATACTGATTAAAACTTGCACAAACCAATGTTGAAACACAAGTAATTTTCAAAAGCAGCATATTTTCCCACAAAAAGCAAAGATTAGTAAATTCTAAAGACCTAGCTTTAACTGACAGGATCCCTTTGAAATCATTAAGGCTATTTCAACCAATGCAACATCAGTCATTTTTTACAAATTACTTACAAGCAGAGAAGAGGAAGAATTTGATTTGCTGAGTTAAAAAATGCTCAAAGCCAGGGTAGCATTGTGGCATGAGAGGTTAAGCCGCTGCCTGCTATCCCAGCATCCCATATGGGTGCCACTTTGAGTTCCCACTGCTCCCCTTCTGATCTAGCTTCTTATGAATGTGCCTAGAGAAGCAGTGGAAGACTTGCCGAAGTAGTTGGGCCTCCACACCCATGTGAGATACCATGAAACTCATGGCTCCTGACTTGTGCCCATGGCCTTTGAATCCATTTGGGGAATAAACAGACAAGCTGAACTTTGACTCTCTCTCCTTGTTTCTCCTTCTCATTGTAAGTAGGCCTTTATGTAAATACATTCTAAAACAAAACAAAACAAAATCCTCAAAGCTATACAAATGGCTATCTTTATATCAATATATAACTGCACTTAACATTGTATATTTTCCCTTTCAATGTATTTCAACATCTGTAGAAATAACTTATAGAATGAATTTGCAAACATTTTCTCCAATTATATAAATATCATTTAGTTTTACTATTTCTGCTGCGCAGACTTTTTAATTTGATATATTCCCACCAATATATTTTTGCTTTTGTTTCCTGTGCTTTTTGAAATAAAATCCACAGAGGTCTATGTTAATAAGATTTTTCTATATGTTTTCTTATAGGACTCAGAGTTTAACTGTGTTAGGTCTTACGATTCAATCTTAAATAAAGACTTGGGGGTGGAAAGAACATGTCAAGCAATTGCTGCAACAGAAATCCAGTTAATACATTGAAATCCTGAAACTTGATTCCCAGCCCTGATGACACTAGATTTCCACTAAGCTGCAACTTTGAAGACAAGAGCAGTGGCCTAACCAGCTGCATCTCTGTGACCTATGTGGGAGACCTAGCATGAGTTCCAGACTTCAGTCCCAGCTGTTACGGGCATTTGGGGAGTAAGATAATTCAATAAGTATCCTTAAAGTTGATAAAAGAAAATTACTATACAATAGCAAGCATAAACTATAGCAGCCAAATATTCTAGCAACTTCAATAACAGTGTCATAGCCATATTTACTTTGGGATATTGAGAATTATTTCATTAGCAAGGTATATAAGAACAGATTCTTAGAGTTAGACATGAAGAGTGTGAAGGAAGCATTCCAGATAACTAACATACTGTTGGGAAAAGATCTCTCCTAAGTAGTGTATAAGATAATGGCCTGATTGGGCCCGGCGGGGTGGCCTAGCGGCTGAAGTCCTTGCCTTGAGCGCCCCGGGATCCCATATGGGCACCGGTTCTGATCCCAGCAGCCCCACTTCCCATCCAGCTCCCCGCTTGTGGCCTGGGAAAGCGGTCGAGGACGGCCCAATGCACTGGGACCCTGCACCCGCGTGGGAGACCTGGAGGAGGTTCCAGGTTCCCGGCTTCGGATCGGCGCAGCACCGGCCCGTTGCGGCTCACTTGGGGAGTGAATCATCGGACGGAAGATCTTCCTCTCTGTCTCTCCTCCTCTCTGTATATCTGACTTTGTAATAAAAATAAATCTTTAAAAAAAAAAGAAAGGAAAAAAAAAGAAAAAGAAAAGATAATGGCCTGATTGCTAATCTGATGAGCAATTCCATAAAAGCAAGACTAATGAAAAGTGTGGTTATTTTTTTCCATATTTCAGGTAAAACATTCAGTGTCATGATGGATTCTGCTCTTTCTTTAACATCCTACATTTATTCAATCAGCAAATCTTGTCAGGTTACTTTCGAAGAAATGACTAATTGTCATCACCGTCATGGCTGTCATGTATGTTACAGCATCTGTTAATTTGTGCAAGTACCCAAATACCCTATGCTAAGAAAACTTACTACAAATTTTTAAATTGAAAAGCAGCAAAGAATATTTCTTTTCAATGTATATAAGAACATTATTCAATAAGCCTAATTAAGTGTCAAATGGTTTAAATCCCCCTTCTGTCTGACTGAAGTAGGTAAGTTTCCTCAACTCTAGGCCTGCGACTTCTCTTTTTTATTATTATTATTTTTAAGTCTTTTATTTTGATACTCTCTACATAGCTGATTAGGGAACAAAGGGTCAAGGGCTATAGGAAAGTGGGTAAGACCATCGTTTCCACATTACTATTTTTTTTTCTATATCTGGGATAAGGAGAGAGATAAAGGGAGAAAAGCCCCACCCAGCCTCCCACCCATCCCAGGTCCCCAATGTGAGGCATGCTGCTGGGGTCCTGCTCCCTTTTCTAAGAGCACACACTTTCAAATACTTGTAAATTCTGCCTTTTTAAAAATATAGACTTCTTCATTTCCTTGAAAACAGAGTGGCAGAGTAAAAGAGAAAGAGAGAAACAGAGACAGAGATGAATATTCCATTCCTGTTTAATTCCCCAAATGGGAAAAACAGCCATGACTGGCCAAACCCAGGAGCCAGAAACTCTATCCAGGTTTCCCATGTGTTTGGCAGGGAAGCAAGTACCCAAGCCATCATCTACTAGTTTCCCGGCACATTACCAGCGAATTGAAGCTGAAACGGAGTAGTCAGGACTCAAAAAGCATTGATTGCAAGTGCCGGTCTCCCAAGTGGGCAGCATAACCTGCTATACCACAATGCCTGCCTGTTTGCCTGCTTCATCTTTTCAAGATTTTTGTATCATTTAAAATGTCTTCTGACATCTTTTAAGAACGTCTTTTTCAAGGTCTTGACAACTATTTCTTTGAAATGTAATTATCAAGAGATAGACTGGCTTGCTCTCTCTCTCTCTCTCTCTCTCTCCATGACCTGAATAGATGTCAATTAGCTAACCCGAAATACTACCGAAACACTCAGGATTAACAAAATGTGCAGAACAGAAGCCAATGCTTAGCCCCATGTTAATATCCTTTAGTATTCTTGTACACCTTTGTGCCTAAAAACCCTATGGCTTTTTCTTTCAAGTAGATTTGAGTTTAGACTTAAACTCTAACTCTCCACTGTCTTAAATTAATTCTTCTTTGCTGTTTGTCTAGGAGAATGTACATGTTTTTCATTTAGATCAGAGATTCTGTGGAAATAAATGTTAACTTCCAAATTTCTTGGTGGTAGAAAAGGTGACCTAAAACATTATAGATTTTTAGCAAAAAAAATTAATATATTTTAAAAAGTTATTTTAGAATCCATGACCTGGGCACTGCGGCATGGCCTAGTGGTTAAAGTCCTCGCCTTGAATGCCCCGGGATCCCATTTGGGTGCCAGTTCTAATCCTGGCAGCTCCGCTTCCCATCCAGCTCCCTGCTTGTGGCCTGGGAAAACAGTCGAGGACGGCCCAAAGATTTGGGACCCTGCACCCGTGTGGGAGACCTGGAAGAGGTTCCAGGTTCCTGGCTTCGGATCGGCGCAGAACCAACCATTGCGGCTCACTTGGGGAGTGAAACATCGGACGGAAGATCTTCCTCTCTGTCTCTCTTCCTCTCTGTATATCTGACTTTGTAATAAAAATAAATAAATCTTTAAAAAAAAAGAATCTAATGACCTTCCTTGATTTAACAAGAAACAAAAACTTGGATGAAGGAATAAAAGACAATTTTCCAGGCCTTATAATGCATATGAACACAAGTCTTATAGCTAGCATTCTATTTAACGGCAAAATGATAGATTAGTTATCCCTTATATCAGCAATGATACAAGGTTGTGTGCTCTTATTACTTCTATAAAACATTATATTGCAAGTCCTATAATGCACAATAAGACAAAAATAGAAATAAAAGGCATTAGCGTCATAGCTGGAAAGAAAAATTTAAACTGTCTTCTTGCAGAAAAAACACAACTGCCAGCAGAAAAAAATTTCTTGGGCTTCTGTGAATTTGCCATAAGAGTAAGTTCAACAAAGTTACAGGATTACACATGTATATTCTGATATCAACAGTATCTCAATACACTAGCAAAACACAGTAGCTGAAATTTTGAAATATCATTTAGAATGGCATCAAAATGATCAAGTAGTTAGGAACAGATATTCTGCAAGATAAGCAAGAGGCATACACTGAAAACTCAAAAATCAGAGGAGCTTTGTTAGAGACTTTATCATAACCTAATTTAAAGGAAAGAGACACCATGTTCATAGAGAGAAAAAAGCAACACTGTCAGAAATAAAGTCCCCACAAAACTGATTCAGTTTTAATTACCAAACTAATCAATATCCTAGCAGGCTTTTTTTTGTAGGAGTTGACAAATTTATAGTAAGTATCTAATAGACATATACAAAGGAAAAATCCAGAAGAGTATTGAAAGAAATGCAGGCTCCCTTTATATTTTCCCTTCCATTCTCTTTGACTCTTTCCTTTGCTCTTTTTACTATTTCTGGAACTCCTGTGTGACAGTGGACTTCCTTGACTAGCTCCCAGTGTTCTGTTATGTAGAGTCCTTTATGCAGGAAGCAAGGGTGTAACCAGCACTGCTCCTCGGTTAGCAAGGCTATGAGGAGTTTCTGGCTGTGTGGCAAGGCCAGCAGAACATCTCTAATCACCTCATTACCACCTCACCCTATTGTATGGACACCTCTCTGATACTTCATAGAATTCTCCTGAGGGTGTTTTTCTGCAAATATGAAATGATTTTTGTAACTGGCTTAACACCAGAAACTGATTTTTGTCAAACATATTATGGTAAAAGGGTCTTTAGCAATTTAAGACAATGAGACACAGCTAAAAGCATACAGTAGCACAACTGAGCCTATATTATTCCCAAATATCCTATTGTGTGTTTACTTTTGACCTGAAATTTACTCTAAGATGTGTGATGCTATCCATAAGAACAGATGGCAATCATGGCGGTACAAAGAGTTTGTTTACGATGCAGCCCTCAACTGTTATAACACACGAAATGATGCATTTTGGCTTCCCACTGAATAAATCAGAAAGTATATGGGGCATCTTCTAAAGGGAGACAAATGCTGTGAGCCCCTAGAAGAAAACAGTTTGAAATTTCTACCTTATATTGGCATTTAGATTTAGGTAAAAAAAATCGTTTAAAAAGATAAAAAGAAATGTCTTATGAAGGCCCTCCATTCATAGAAAAGCTGAACTGCCCTGATCCTTTTCATTGCCCTTTAACAACAACAACAACAAAAACAATTGAATCAGTACTAGGTGAAGGTGATGGCAATAATGTATGATTGATTATAAGATTTAATAAAGAGTCTATGATATGTGCCTTCATAAATTTCTTTCATTTATAAGCTTTCTTTTTTAGTTCTATATTTTTCATATTTTAAGTAATATTAGGTGAGGTTTAGTGAAAATTAATTTTGGATAGAAGTAAATCATCTGTCACTATGTAACCACCTGTGCCGCCAACTGTGGAGTTCTTGGCTTCAGTCGGGTGACTACAGGTTTGAATGAGTAATGGTTTGCTAAAAATGTTTTCTTTGAAGTAAAATGTTTTCTTGAAGTAAAATTTTTAGAATTGGTTTTCTATTCTTTTAGCCATGAAGTAAAATGAAACAACTGGATATTGTGCAAAAACTTGTGATGATTTCTGTATAAATAAAGAAGATAGATTTCTTGAGTTGTCCATTATAGGCTCATCACAGTGGCCCATGTCTCTTTCTGTCTTCTTGCCAATCCACACATCCTTTGCAAGCTCTGAAGTCAGCTGGAGCCGGTCTCCGGCACCTTTGTTTGCTTATACTTTCTCACAGACAATATTTATTTCTATTTGAATCTATCAGTAATACCTAGGGACAGCTCAGAAAATGGAATAGTGCATCTAGAATATAAACTTCTTCATCCTTGATAATGTATAATTAAAAGTACAAATGACATAAGGCAGAACACATTAAGCAATGAAAGTTACAGTAGACTTTCAAAATGAGTATCTATTATTCAAAGCAAGAAATGTCACTACAAGAAACAAAGATCTAAGCCTATTGTATGGTGTTACGAAGATAAGTTAAAAAGTACAAACAAAGGAAGAAAAACAATGTAACTATATTATTATTATGGCATATGACTCAATTTTTTATTATAAGGAATTTAAAAATACTGGTAAAAATGCCCATATAATAGCAATCTAAAAATCACTATTAATGTTTGTGTCCCTATATAACACCAACTTTTAAAGAAATAGATAAGACTGAATATAGTTGCAAGGTGTTATCCTTGTGTGATAGAAATATATGTGATTTTCATTTTAAGCATTAAAGCTTTTATAATTTTGAATTTTACATTAAGATCAAATAAGTTTTAACAAGAAACAAATTTATCACATGTAAATAAAATGAAAAAAGTGCAGTAATTGATGCTCAGAGCTGAGTGACGTCCCATATCAGTCAGCACTTCTCAGCAACACTCTGAGTTACTATCAATTGCTCCACCTGCACTACTGTCTAACTCAATTTGATCCTGCTGGGTGCTTTATGTCAACCCTTTATTCATGAGACATTGGTTCATTTTCTCAGTGAACTCTGTGCCCTTGATGTTTCTGAGGTCCTAAATGCTGAAAGAGTTTGTAAGGTAGGTAAGGACCAACTCCACGATCCCCTGACACTGTGATGCAGACTTGGAATTAGAATCAGAGGAAGCTAACAGACCTGGGTAACAACGACCTTTATTTTTTTAAAAATATTAAATACAAGTTGATTTTTCTTAGACAGCTCCACTGAGAAGAGATGAAGAAGATTCGAGAGACAGAAAGTGAAATACGTATTGCTACCTATTTATATATAAATCTCTTAGAGGAAATATTAAAACAGACATTTGCTCAGAAAATTTAAATAACCTGTAAATATAATTTTAAACCCCTATTTTCTAGAGATAGTGGGATGATCCTAATGTAGGAGTGATTTTTCTGTTTTGTTTTCATTGTACATTGTACTGAAATAAGAAATTGACCTATTTCTATTTGAGACTTAATTTACTTCTCAGTTACCAAGCAGTGATTATATATGCTTGTTTTAATGGCATATAATATACTCTTTCAATACGTTTATTACTGTTGAATGATCAAATAAGGGTAATTGAGTTGAATTAATTAAAAATCTTGTGAAAAGATGCAGAACGGTCTCTTCACAACTCAGACAGGAATCTCAACTTTTGCCTCTACTCAATCCTACATGTAACTTACATCTCACATTTAACGTGGCAATGTACACAAAATTAGTTTTTTATAAGTCCTCTCAAAAATCTAAGTATGTTAGCAGTTTTACTAGCATCACTTTTATTATAATTTTTTTCTTATCTGATTTTCCTACCAAGTAGAAAAATGACTACAGCTGTGAATTAAAGAGACAACTGTAACTCTGATGAGGAAAAAAAAAAATCACAGTTTTGAGGTTTCCTTAAAACAAAGATAGAGAACACTAATTTGCTAAAGTTTGATCTGCTGTTACAATAGGTGGAATCTGTATCTCTTTTAAAAGAATGTCACAAGCCTGGTGCAATGGCTCAAATGGTTAATCCTTCTCCTTCAAGTGCTGGGATTCCCATATGGGTACTGATTCATGTCCCGGCCACTCCACTTTCCATTCAACTCCCTGTTTGTGGCCTAGAAAAGCAGAGGAGAATTGAACAAGGCCTTAGGAACCTGCAGCCATGTGGCAGATCCGGAAGAGGCTCCTGGCTCAGCTCTGGCCATGGCGGCCACATGGGTGAGTGAATAAGCAAATGCAGGAGCTTTCTCTGTTTCTCCTTCTCCCTGTAGAACTGCTTTTCATAGCCTAGCACAACAGTTCATTTGACCAAACCTCTACCTGCAAGTTTCAGCATGCCATATGGGTGTCAGTTTGTTTCCTGGCTGCTCCATTTACCATCCAGCTCCCTGCTTGTGGCCTGGGAAAGCAGCAGAGGATGGTCCAAAAGCCATGGGAACCTACAGTCATGTAGGAGAACCAGAAAAAGTTCCTGGTTTCTGGCTTCAGATCTGCTCAGCTCCAGCCACTGCAACCATTTGGAGAATGAACCAGTGAATCAAAGATCCTTCTCTGTCTCTCTGTACATCCGCATTTCCAGTAAAAATAAATAAATCTTTTAAAAAGAAGGTTCATTTCCATGCTGATTTTTCTTTATTTTTGGAACAGGATGTGTCCTGGATTTTTAAACATTTAATCCTCATAGTTTCTATCATACCATGAATTAGGTTTCAGTTTTTTAGCCTTTCATTATACTTTATTATTTGAGAACTGAATCCTTATAGCACTAATTAGTAATTTTGGTTGTACCCCTTTTTTTTTTCTGTACTAGATTGCTTATCACTGATCAGACAAAACAGCAAATTATTTCAATTTGTTGTTTTCTGCTGGGCACCCGAATACTTTTCCTGTTTTTTTTTTTTCTAGCTACTACTAAATAGTAAGAAACTTGTCCAAACTTGTCTACCCTCCAAAATACCATTTCTTTACTATATTCTCTTGAACACATGTATCTTCTATTTTAAGGTATAGTTTTTATGTATTAATTTTGAGTCAAAAAAATCAATCACTGGAGAATATTTATTGCAAATATGTACAGGGACAGGGGCAAGATTGTGATTCAGCTGCTGAAGTCTGTTCTCCATCCAGCAGCAAAGGACTTGGTGCACGGAGCTGATAATCATACAAATGGACTACTGACCAATGGTTAATAGTGAACATTTATTAACAGCAGAAGACTAAAAGGCTAAAAGCATACAGGTATAGGAAGGAGGGCCCAAGACAGGATGCACTCTTTTAGCAGGCTACTAATGATTAACAGCATAAGGCAGAAGCACCTCTCCCTGATCTGTTCAAGAAGCTTGAGGATCAGGGACTTCTTGTACCCAGGCTTTACCTGTCCAACTGCCTCAGGATCTTTGCCCTGATTTCCCAGAGCTTCCTCACAGGTAAATCTTTTTATAGCAAATTTAATTCTTCTTCCTAAGTTACAATTTTCCATCTGTTAATTATCAGACCCAATTTCTGCTTTTCATTTGATGATTTTTTTTTCCCTATAGCTACACCTAAAATAAGAACTCACTGTATATTGGATAAAATAGAGTTGCCTTGAACGTCAATAAATTAGGAAATTTAAAACAGAAAAGACTAAGTGCTAAAAGATGAAACGCAAATTCAAATTTAGTGCTTAGATTTGTACACAATTAAAATATTTTGATACTAACGATCATTGTTAAATTTCCAGTTTTAATACATGCTCTAAGAACAACGTCTTGACATTAACTCTAGGCTTTTGCTTCCTCAAAGATTTTTGGGGAACAAGTAATTCCATGCCTGCTTTTACATCTAATATTAACCTGGGTTTATTATGTTTAGCAAAAGCTATGGTTGAAAGGTTTCTTCATCTCTCATCACCAGTTATGGAACCCTCCACAACTTCATCCCTAGTTCCTTCTGGAATAGCAGTTAAGTGATACATACATATATGGCTGTGTTGTCCTCCCATCCAACAATGGGAAAAGGCCACTAGAGGTGGAAATACTCATCATATTTATGTATGTGATAATGATGTAAAAAGATTTTACATTAACCATCAAAGAATAATAGGTGGCTTAATACTGTTTCAGCATAACTTCCATCCTGCCTCAAGGTCTGACGTGCAATCTTTCAAATCTTCTTTTTTCAAAAATTTGGAGTAAAATTTTTCAATGTTACCAAATGAACTTTAACATTTCCCTAGGCAACAATATCTCAATTCTCAATGTACACTTATTAACCTGGATTCATTATGCAGTCTGCTCTGCTGTTTCTTACATATTTTATCACCTTTTACACTTAGCTTTTTATTGTTGTTGTTTTTGCTTTCAGAATACTGTTACCTGGAAGTCTAACTTTGTGGTTATCAGAAGGATGTGTTCTTTCCATTTTACTTTGTATGTAGCTAAGTGATAATGTTAAACATATATGGACATTACAAAAGTAAAGATATGAAGTGGTATTAATTTGAGGAAATGAGGAAACAGAAAAGAAAAATGCTTTGTACATATTTCCAATGTGAAATTTATATATATATATATGCACATTGTATATCTAGCATTTTACCAAGTTATTCAAGAAACAAAAAACAATTTAGTCAATTTTCAAAATTTTTAGTTTTATCGCCTGGCTTTTTATTCTAGCCATTGCATATAATTAATTCTGACTCTATTTCAAGATTAATATTTTATGACATCCATTTTTGTGCAATAACTCAAGTTAACATAACTAAGGTTCCAAATCAGTTTTTGGAGAAAGGCTTAACTCCATACTGAGTCAGGACAGACCCCAAATGGGTTTGGTCATCTTGTATCAGAAAACTAAAAAAAAAAAAAAAGCAGGGACCTATCACTAGGACACAGAAAGAAGCCACTTTGAAGAGGCTTATAAAATTTGAGGCAATTTGAGCTTCAAAATAAATACATAAAGATAACAAACTATGAAGTTCAGACAAAGGTAGTAAAGCATGAGTCTGGTCCAATAGTAATATGAATGAAACATACATTAGAAGCAGGAGAAAGCTATGCCTTACAGTACAGGAATCAAAGCTGCGTGCTGGTGTTAGAAAATAATAACTCTGTAATCATCAAAATAATTATTATTTCACAAATGCATCATGAACAAATGCCAAATCTTGGGTGAGGGGATATGTTGGTAGTGAACAGACATTTACATAGTGCCAAAGTACCTCTTGACAGATTATCCATTAGATGCAAAAGAAAAATTAGTAACTGTATTTCATCAAGTCTAACACCTTCATCAGATTATCAAAATGAAGAATTATCACCAATGAGGGTCACATGCAACACCCTTAGAAATACACAGCCTCAATAATCATAGCATCACATTCTAGCTAGAAGTATAAAATGTGAATTTAATTTGAAGAAGACATCAAACAAACCCCAGTATGAAGAGCACTTTAAGAAGTGACTGTGTTCTTCAAGTATCAATGTTACAAAACACAAAGAAGATGTAAGAACGTTTATAGGCCAGAGATACAAAATAACTAAATAAATGCAGTATATGATCTGACACCAGGTTCTCATTGAATAAAAAGGAATGTGATAACGAGGATATTACTAGGTCAAAGCCAAAGCATGAGTTTGGTAAAAGTTTGATGATAGTATTATATCTACTTAAGTTGATAACTATTCTTTCAGGGAAAAGAGTAAACCGAATCTTAGGACATTCCTTGGATCTAGGTATATACTACTGATGTATAATTCTCATAGATTGAATGTCTCTTATCCTTCTATCTGCCACGTGTATCTGCCTTCCAACTAAAGGACTCAAGTGATCAGATCAAATAATAGTTGTATCTGACTTGGAACTTCAATTATATCTATAAATTATCTTCAAATCACAACCTACATTATTGCACAATTGAATGAGAACTAAAAACTAAAACCAATCTAAACTTTCAGAAATAATTATTGTAAAATAAAAGGCAATGTCTCAATAAAAAATAAAATCCTTATCCACTGTCCTCCAAGCATAATTTTCAGTTAATAACAACATTAGCATTCCTGTAGTACTGTCTGTAATCTTATCAAGGTCCCTGGAAACACCACAATGTTACTGTTAAGGCAGTTCAACACTCATTATTAAATTATTAAGTTACCATTAGCAATGCTTTAATGATAGACTGCTTTATACACAAAGTAGTTACCTTCTTAGTAATTGATGTCTCTCTTCAGGCTGGTTTGTTTCTGTTCTTCTTTCTCTGTCAAACAAAAGAAAATTCTTCATTCAACAAATAGGACATAAAAAACTACACTTTACGTTTGCTTTCATCTACAGTTTAGTTAAAATTATCTTTTGAGTTAAGTGACAGTAAGTAAGTAAACAACCCTTAGTCCTCTCCTCCAGTTAAAATACCTGACAATTTTTTTCAGGGCTACTTGTTCCTCATTATTCTAACCATAACGCTGCCAAACTGAATACCTTAATAAATTCATACGTGCTTAACAGAATTTTTAGTTTTGCAGCTCAGTTTGCCATAGATAGATCATCATTTGTTTTCACTTGATTTAAATGATTTACAAAGCAGGAGAAGAAACAGAAGGATTTGGGTCATCTTGCTTTATGAGCAGATGCTTAATGCACCAGGGAACACACCACCAAAGGGAGCTCACACACCATATCAGAGTGCCTTGGTTTGAGTCCTGTCTCCATTCCTGATTCCAGCTTCCTGTTAATGCCCAGTATGGAAGGCACAGCAAGGATGGTTCAAATAGCTGTGTTAATGTCACCCATATGTGAGACCTGGATTGTGTTCATTCCCTACACCTGACTTCAGCCTGGTCTAGCCCTGGATGTTGGGGGCATTTGATGAGTGATCCAGGGGATCAGATATGTTTGTTTCTCTTTTCCCTTAAAATAAAATGCACACTTTAAAAATAACACAGAATAAGTTTATGCTTTAGAGGAAAGAACTGGCAAAGTAAACTAGGAAGAGTCACGTGCAGCTGAAAATCAACTGGACTTGATTTCACTACATAAAGCTTGCTTGCTTCAGTCTGCTAAAACTAGTTTTCCAAAATCTCCTGATTTTGTGTTTGTTGAATCTTTCTGTACAAGACTGGAAGTTTGCTTGGAGTAAAATTCCTGAGTAAGGAATATATCTAAAAAATATCACCAGAAGTACAGAGGAATTAGCATTTCTTTGGTGGAATTATAATGTGATTTGAACAGGTTAATTCAGCAGCATAAGATAACTGTGTAATAATGCAGGCTAAAAAATATATATACAGACCCTAGGAAAACTGAATGAATCATTAGGTTATCTAAAAATGCCTCCCAACTCTTTCTAGCTTTATTTAATACATTTGTAGGAAGTAGTGACTACACAGGAAGCAAGAAACAAAAACAGATGATAGGAGGTTCTCTTGTATTGCATATAATCTTCCTACATCAAAGCTTTAGAACAAAAAGAGTTCAAAAGCTAACAAGTACTAGGGCTCCAACATTACTGACTCTACAGAGATCTGGAGCACTGGATGTTGTTGTAACACAGGCACTAGCAATAAAAGTTTTAAATTGCTCATTCAATCTTAATATATACTTTAAAATGCACTTCAGTTTGCGTTGTAAAGGACTTTCAACCATAGTGCCTTGAGTTTCATAAAGCATAACATTCTTATCTGGCAAGCAGACAAATAGATGCTTATAATACTAGAACTATGAAAATAAGACTAGAACTCACATCTATCCTGGTCTGATATTTCTAACAAGAAGCTTAATCATTCATTGCTTTTATGTCTTTAAAATTTTAGACTATTTTAAATTATGTATGTATCCATGAAATTTTGAAGATAACATTTAATATATCATAAGGAATTATATGGAACGAAAAGTAAGCATATTTCCAAAGAATTAACTTTAGTTACTATGTATTAATTTGAAAGGTACAACATCTGACAACCAGGGAGGTAGAAAATTAGATGGAAGCTTCCATTCCCTTGTTCACTCCCCAGATGACCTTAACTTTCAGGATTGACTCATGAGTGGTGGACTACATTGAGATCTCCTACATGGGTACCAATGGCCCAAGCACTTGATCCAATTACCCTTTACCTTTCCAAGCACACTGGCAGAAAGTTGGGTGGGAAGTGGAGCAGCTCAGACTTAACCCAGCATTCTGCCATGAGATGCCCATTTTGCAAATAGCATCTTACCCTATGATACCATATTGCTAGATTCATCTTTTGTTTTTTCATATTTTATTATTAACATCTGTGCATAAAAGTATTAAGTCAGCTTGCTGGTGCGGTTATGTGGGAACTGGCAATATCTAAAAAAGCTAAATCACAACGATTATATTTCCACACTTTATTATTCTCCCCACACCAATATGTACAAATTAAGCAAATGAATTCAGCAAAATATTAATTCTATATGTTAATATATGTGAAATATATTGGGTTAGTTCCTCAGAAATATCCAGAATAAAGTGTCACATCCTTGGCTCAGGGACTTTTCTCACCATCTACCTACAAAGAAGAGAGAAAAATACAAGAGCCTGTACACTACATTAAAGGAATTCTATACAATTTGCTCTCCACAAGATCAGAAGGCACAAAAATAACATCATTTTTCAGAACCCTGAATTGTTCTATAGAATAATGGCATTTTTGCCCTAAAGGATCAGTCAACTGTTGGTAAAGTGGTTACAGAGCAGTTTTACCACAAACAATATATAAACAAAAGCACAGAGCTATGAGACTTTGGTATATTCTTAGCAACTGACACACAATCAAAAAAAGAGCAGTAACAGAAAAGACCAGGAATGTGTGAAGGCAGGTATTACAGGTGAAAGCAAGATTGATTTCACAACCTTGAAAGAGTCTTTCAATACATTATCTCATTTAACACCCTTAGTATTCTTCAAGGTAGTGAATTAGTTCGTAAGAGTTACCCTAACAAAGTAACAGAAATTGGTGACTTAAAAGATGAAAGTCATTGTCTTTGTTCTGCGGAAAAGGAAGCCAAGATGAAGACACAACAATTTCTTCTAAGGCAGCTCTGAGATAAATGCTGTTACCTTTCTCCTACGCCTTCACACGGTCATCTCTACGAGCAGGCATGTATCCTCATCCCTTTTTATACACCATTGGTCATATGATTGAAGAAACCAGCCATGTGCATGTGATCTCATTTTAGCTTAACACCTTTTTAAAATACTGAGATGTTGAGTGTCTAGACTTTAACATATAAATTGTGATGGAAACACAATTCAGCTCATAATAGGTAACCACTACTGTCCCTAATATGTATATTTATAGGATACTTCAAAGATTAATTTGTTTATGGTCACAGAGTTAGCAAATAAAGCACCTAGTTGGTACATGATGCACAACATGCCTTAAATTTTCTGGCTTCCGACGTGGGATATAGTAGAGAGTTAATAAAATAAGTACTGGGTTAATGAAGGAATAATGAAGTAATATTTCATGAGTGGCAATGGCTCACTCTTAAGCTTTTTTTTTTTTTGGTTCAAGGTAGATTATTCATGAAGAGTAACTTCTTTGCTCTTCTCCAATCATGGAACAATGAAGAGTTATCCACCACAGAATGGGATCTTGGCTGTACTTTTGCCATCTAAACACAGTTAAAGATTTCATACTAAAAATTTGACAAAAGTGAAACAATTCTTTACTCAATCCACTTGGACGTATTTGTTTGATTGATTCTCAAGAAGCATTTGTTGTTGACATTTTTTTTTGTGCAACCAGGCAGTAAAATTCCAGAGAAAACACTCAAGAAGATTATTTGAACTCCTCAACCAGACTTTGTCTTAGTGCAAATAAAAGAGGGCATGGGCAAGTCGTCCAAAGAAAGGGTGGGTTATTAACTGACTCAGTATTGCCCCAGAGGACAGTTTTAGAACCAAAGACTAGATGGGGTAAGTCAGAAGACTCTGAATCTATTAAGAATGTTCTAATCAGGAACATGCCTAGAAGCCTTAATATTGCCTCTGCTAAACTAAGCCTGAGATAGGTTTCTTCCTGTAAAGGCCCTTGACTTCCCTTTTCTTAGAACATTTACTTCATAAAACTTGAAATTAAAAAAAAATGTTCTCTATTTGCAATGTAAAGTTGGCTGTGTAGATCTACAGGTTCAGGCCCTGTGTGGTACCCTAGTGGTTAAAGTCTTTGCACACACTGGGATCCCATATGGGCATCTGTTGTAATCCTGGCGGTCCTGCTATGCATCCAACTCCCTGCTTGTGGCCTGGGAAAGCAGTGGATGACGGACCAAAGCCTTGGGACCCTGCACCTGCGTGGGAGACCCAGAAGAGCCTCCTGGTTCCCTGCTTTGGATTGGCATAGCCCCAGCCATTGCAGTCGCTTGGGGAGTGAATCAGAGGATGGACAATCTTCCTCTCTGTCTCTCCTCCTCTCTGTATATCTGCTTTTCCTACAAAAATAAATAAATCTTCAAAAAACCTGTGGGTTCCATATCCAGAGGCTTAACCAACCACAGATCAAAAACAATAACAAAAACTGTATTTGTACTAAAGATAGAGACTTTTTTTGCTAGTCCCTAAGAAACACAGAATAGCAACTATTTATGTGGTATTAACATGTCTATAATCTAGAGATGGTGTATACTATATATTGGAGAATGTTGCAAGTCACTCACAAATATTATATTACTTCATACAGAGGACTTCAACATCTAAAGATACTGGCACCCAATGAAAACTCTAGAATAAAACTCTCGCAGATCCTGAGAGACAACTGTATGCAAATCAATTGAAAGGTTATTCCCAGTTTTACACTTCAGCTAATATCTTTCTGAAGGACCTAGGAGCTAAAGCTATCTCATAGTGTTTTATGGGAAGGGAGCAGCTCCAGAGGATGCCTGAGTCAACTATTTCTTATCAGGAGCACACAATAAATTTGTTTTCTGTTTTGGTAAAGCCAATTAGCAAACACAGGTAACCTATGATCCCTCACATCCCAAGTCGAAATTTATCCAGTCTCTGGTTGCAGCAGACATGATCTCAATCCCTCTCCTTCATTGCATTACTCTTGTATAAAGTCTTCCTTCCCTGTTTTGATGGTGCTAGAATTTAGGAGACTGATTTTTAAGGTCATTGAATCAATTTATAATGTTACACATAAGAGCTAAGATTTAATTCATTAGGCATCAAAAAAGTTGACATTTCTAAAAATACTGACAATGAGAATAGTGGCAGGCTAGAAAATTAATAGAAAGTAATCAAAAAGAGCAATCTCCAAATGCAGCTACCAGACATGGCAAAGATGTTGCAATGAAACTGAATGAAGTAAATGGTAGCACTGTGACATACCACACTACTATAGGTGTGTATGCGCATACACACATGCATATATGATGTATTAAATAGTTGTGTGCATGTAATACACACACATACATACATTTTGCTTACATCACTTTGTGAAATTCTCCAAAGGATCTTCTAATATATACACTCATTTGCTATCATGTTACTGTGCATTAGCTACCACGTCAATTATTAACTTATCGATAGAACACTGCATGGTATACGGGACTATTGTTGTGCCTTTACATATAAGAAAATCAAATCCTGGAGATTAAATAAATTTCTCAGGTTCACAGAGTTAGTGTTCAAGACAGCTTTTAAAAATCCATGTTTGAGGTTAACTTAATGGTTAGGATGCTAGTTAAGGTGCCTGTATCCCACCTCAGGACTGCATAACTCACTGGCTGCTGTGAACCCTGGGAAGTAGAAATGATGCCTCCAGTGATCAAGCTAAGAAATCACCAGGTGAGACCTGGATGGAGTTCCTTTGTCTGGGTTTCTGCCTGGCCATTTATAGACATTCTCATAAGAAAAATGATACTTCTTTCTCTCTTGGGCAATGATGATAGAGAGTCTCCATATTTTCTTCAACTGACCTAGGTGTGGTGCACCTCAGTACCACAGCTGACAACTCCTCAATCAGATTGCAAATAGCCTTGATCCTCTCTACTAAAAATAATTAAAGATTTCTTTAATTACTTTTTCACCCAGCACCATAAAAAATATTATTAGCAGATAACTAAAATTTCACAAGTTGCCATATTTAGAGCATAACATTTTAGACTTTTAAATATTAAAAAGTCATAATTTCAATAAGAAAAAATATAAATCTCTGGACACTTTTAGGGAAGGCTATTGCATATATGTTACGGCTGTGACATCTCCACTGTGGCATCCATCATAATGGATCTTGCCCCCTTGTCTCCTTAATCTAGACTAGGCTGTCACCACCCAACAGTTAATGCTCACTATGTTAATCAATTTCATTTGTCACTGATGCTCCAGATCATGTTACAGTAACCCAAATACCATGCATAATGGTAGTTATATAGAAATCTTACAAGCCCTGAAATTTGAGATAACGGTCACGTCACCAGTATGCGAAAATTGAAGAACCAACAAGCAAATCCAACAAGCAAATTTCTTACCAAAGCCTAAGAACTTTAAAGGCAATTTCTTATGTTTAATCACTGAATTGGGTGGAAAGAAGATTATGCCAAAAACACTGCAGAAAACATTTTGCAACGCATGAATATTCCATTTGTTCAAGGAGTTTTAGTGATGAAAGAAAATGACCCCAATTAAAATTGCTGGAGGGAGAGGGTGCATTTAATGAGGGAAATGAAAAATGCTCAGGAAAAAAATACTGCAAAATACTCATCGCTCAAATCAGACTTCAACCAACTATCCATGCAAACAGCAAAAGTGGGTGATGAAGGTCCTAAGTAAATGTGTATGTGCAGTACATATTAACCTGTCTCAAAAACCCAAGAAAGTACCTCAGGTACACAAGCATCCAAATCATTTTTCACCTAAATTATTTGTGGAGAATTAAACCTAATGAGAACAGAAGGAATAGAATCACAGAAAAAAACTTCTTTCTTTTGGACTTTATGAATAGAAGGCTTTATGAGTGAATGTCCATGGTGTTTCAGAGAATAACTTCAATAATCCTTAAAATGTGTATGTTCAAAATATTTGTCACTTTATAGTTTTTTTAAGATTTGTTATATTGATTCCAGGACTGGATGGACTGTATCTTAGTACAAAAAAAAATCAATATATGGAACTATGGTATACTATTATACTAAGCAAATATAATCAAAATTACCTTGTGAAGAATTTCAATATCTTTTAATGTTATGTTATATGAGAGTTTGAAAAAACTCATAAAATGTACTAAGAAAAAACTATGCATTCTCATTTTAATGTATTGAATATATTTTATGTAGTATAATTTTTGCACCAAAATAAACATCTCAATTCTAATTTTCCATGAACTTTCATGAAGTACCCCTGTACAAGTACCAATATAATGTGAATTAGTATAATAACTAATAGGAGCCAAATCAACTGGAGGGGACAGATAACATACTAAAATATGAAACTTGCAGGACTTTGTAGTCCAGGATACTTCAGAAGCCCTGAGAAGAAAAAGCTGCAGTGTTTTTCCTCATCTGTTAACACGGGTGATCAGTACTGGCAGTTTATACACATAAACCCCCAAAGTCAGGCAAATTTGGTTTGAAAATACCTAAGTGATTTCACACATGTTATTTAAACTTTCTCATATTTGGTTTCTAACTCTCAGTGGAGGAAAATGATGGCATCTGACTTGGATGGTTATTTTGAGGGATAAGTGAGATGAAATATAACACATCTAGTCTCCAAGTGGCCGCTATGGTGGGAGCTGAGCCAATCTGAAGCCAGGAGCTCTTCAGGGTCTCCTACGTGGGTGCAGGGTTCCAAGACTTTGGGCCGTCCTCGACTGCTTTCCCAGGCCACAGGCAGGGAACTGGATGGGAAGCGAGCCACTGGGATTAGAACCAGCACCCATATGGGATCCCAGTGTGTGCAAGGCAAGGACTTTAACCACTACGCTATCGCGCCGGGCCCTATATACAATCTTTTTAAGGGAGTTTGTACTACTACCTCAAACTAGTTTCCGTGAGTTTCATGAGTTTTGGTTTTCCTTTCCTTTTATTTTCAACTGTATCTCATAGTAAAATTTCTCTCTCATTATTAATATTTGTGCAATCTTAGCAAGCAAATTCCTGACACACAGTCTTAGAAGCTAAATAATGTATTACTAATTAAGTTCTCAAAATGACTGTATCGAAAGCTTAGAACCAGACAGGAAAAGGTCAGCGTGGACTCACACATAACCTACTAGGTAGGACACAAAGATTAGTTACTCCTCACTAGGGTATTGAAGATTGTTCTGCATACCTCTCCTAAAACTGTTCTGCACCTATGGCCTCGCCTCAAGCCTGGGAACACACAGTAGCTACCACGTACACGTGGGGAGCTGCTCCCAGATTTGCCGGAACCTCGATGGCTACCCCTTTTCTGGGTGAGTCCCGGGGGTCTGTGTAGCGGGTCTGGGCCTCCCCTACTGCTCGCCATGTGGCTTGAGCTGGGGGGAGGAGCCAGGAAGGGTGGGACTGGGGCCCAAGGACTTGAACTTCCGGCAGGCAGCTACCTTGCTGCCTGCCGGGGGGGCCTTGGGATGGCCTCGCCTCAAGCCTGGGAACACACAGTAGCTACCACGTACACGTGGGGAGCTGCTCCCAGATTTGCCGGAACCTCGATGGCTACCCCTTTTCTGGGTGAGTCCCGGGGGTCTGTGTAGCGGGTCTGGGCCTCCCCTACTGCTCGCCATGTGGCTTGAGCTGGGGGGAGGAGCCAGGAAGGGTGGGACTGGGGCCCAAGGACTTGAACTTCCGGCAGGCAGCTACCTTGCTGCCTGCCGGGGGGGCCTTGGGATGGCCTCGCCTCAAGCCTGGGAACACACAGTAGCTACCACGTACACGTGGGGAGCTGCTCCCAGATTTGCCGGAACCTCGATGGCTACCCCTTTTCTGGGTGAGTCCCGGGGGTCTGTGTAGCGGGTCTGGGCCTCCCCTACTGCTCGCCATGTGGCTTGAGCTGGGGGGAGGAGCCAGGAAGGGTGGGACTGGGGCCCAAGGACTTGAACTTCCGGCAGGCAGCTACCTTGCTGCCTGCCGGGGGGGCCTTGGGATGGCCTCGCCTCAAGCCTGGGAACACACAGTAGCTACCACGTACACGTGGGGAGCTGCTCCCAGATTTGCCGGAACCTCGATGGCTACCCCTTTTCTGGGTGAGTCCCGGGGGTCTGTGTAGCGGGTCTGGGCCTCCCCTACTGCTCGCCATGTGGCTTGAGCTGGGGGGAGGAGCCAGGAAGGGTGGGACTGGGGCCCAAGGACTTGAACTTCCGGCAGGCAGCTACCTTGCTGCCTGCCGGGGGGGCCTTGGGATGGCCTCGCCTCAAGCCTGGGAACACACAGTAGCTACCACGTACACGTGGGGAGCTGCTCCCAGATTTGCCGGAACCTCGATGGCTACCCCTTTTCTGGGTGAGTCCCGGGGGTCTGTGTAGCGGGTCTGGGCCTCCCCTACTGCTCGCCATGTGGCTTGAGCTGGGGGGAGGAGCCAGGAAGGGTGGGACTGGGGCCCAAGGACTTGAACTTCCGGCAGGCAGCTACCTTGCTGCCTGCCGGGGGGGCCTTGGGATGGCCTCGCCTCAAGCCTGGGAACACACAGTAGCTACCACGTACACGTGGGGAGCTGCTCCCAGATTTGCCGGAACCTCGATGGCTACCCCTTTTCTGGGTGAGTCCCGGGGGTCTGTGTAGCGGGTCTGGGCCTCCCCTACTGCTCGCCATGTGGCTTGAGCTGGGGGGAGGAGCCAGGAAGGGTGGGACTGGGGCCCAAGGACTTGAACTTCCGGCAGGCAGCTACCTTGCTGCCTGCCGGGGGGGCCTTGGGATGGCCTCGCCTCAAGCCTGGGAACACACAGTAGCTACCACGTACACGTGGGGAGCTGCTCCCAGATTTGCCGGAACCTCGATGGCTACCCCTTTTCTGGGTGAGTCCCGGGGGTCTGTGTAGCGGGTCTGGGCCTCCCCTACTGCTCGCCATGTGGCTTGAGCTGGGGGGAGGAGCCAGGAAGGGTGGGACTGGGGCCCAAGGACTTGAACTTCCGGCAGGCAGCTACCTTGCTGCCTGCCGGGGGGGCCTTGGGATGGCCTCGCCTCAAGCCTGGGAACACACAGTAGCTACCACGTACACGTGGGGAGCTGCTCCCAGATTTGCCGGAACCTCGATGGCTACCCCTTTTCTGGGTGAGTCCCGGGGGTCTGTGTAGCGGGTCTGGGCCTCCCCTACTGCTCGCCATGTGGCTTGAGCTGGGGGGAGGAGCCAGGAAGGGTGGGACTGGGGCCCAAGGACTTGAACTTCCGGCAGGCAGCTACCTTGCTGCCTGCCGGGGGGGCCTTGGGATGGCCTCGCCTCAAGCCTGGGAACACACAGTAGCTACCACGTACACGTGGGGAGCTGCTCCCAGATTTGCCGGAACCTCGATGGCTACCCCTTTTCTGGGTGAGTCCCGGGGGTCTGTGTAGCGGGTCTGGGCCTCCCCTACTGCTCGCCATGTGGCTTGAGCTGGGGGGAGGAGCCAGGAAGGGTGGGACTGGGGCCCAAGGACTTGAACTTCCGGCAGGCAGCTACCTTGCTGCCTGCCGGGGGGGCCTTGGGATGGCCTCGCCTCAAGCCTGGGAACACACAGTAGCTACCACGTACACGTGGGGAGCTGCTCCCAGATTTGCCGGAACCTCGATGGCTACCCCTTTTCTGGGTGAGTCCCGGGGGTCTGTGTAGCGGGTCTGGGCCTCCCCTACTGCTCGCCATGTGGCTTGAGCTGGGGGGAGGAGCCAGGAAGGGTGGGACTGGGGCCCAAGGACTTGAACTTCCGGCAGGCAGCTACCTTGCTGCCTGCCGGGGGGGCCTTGGGATGGCCTCGCCTCAAGCCTGGGAACACACAGTAGCTACCACGTACACGTGGGGAGCTGCTCCCAGATTTGCCGGAACCTCGATGGCTACCCCTTTTCTGGGTGAGTCCCGGGGGTCTGTGTAGCGGGTCTGGGCCTCCCCTACTGCTCGCCATGTGGCTTGAGCTGGGGGGAGGAGCCAGGAAGGGTGGGACTGGGGCCCAAGGACTTGAACTTCCGGCAGGCAGCTACCTTGCTGCCTGCCGGGGGGGCCTTGGGATGGCCTCGCCTCAAGCCTGGGAACACACAGTAGCTACCACGTACACGTGGGGAGCTGCTCCCAGATTTGCCGGAACCTCGATGGCTACCCCTTTTCTGGGTGAGTCCCGGGGGTCTGTGTAGCGGGTCTGGGCCTCCCCTACTGCTCGCCATGTGGCTTGAGCTGGGGGGAGGAGCCAGGAAGGGTGGGACTGGGGCCCAAGGACTTGAACTTCCGGCAGGCAGCTACCTTGCTGCCTGCCGGGGGGGCCTTGGGATGGCCTCGCCTCAAGCCTGGGAACACACAGTAGCTACCACGTACACGTGGGGAGCTGCTCCCAGATTTGCCGGAACCTCGATGGCTACCCCTTTTCTGGGTGAGTCCCGGGGGTCTGTGTAGCGGGTCTGGGCCTCCCCTACTGCTCGCCATGTGGCTTGAGCTGGGGGGAGGAGCCAGGAAGGGTGGGACTGGGGCCCAAGGACTTGAACTTCCGGCAGGCAGCTACCTTGCTGCCTGCCGGGGGGGCCTTGGGATGGCCTCGCCTCAAGCCTGGGAACACACAGTAGCTACCACGTACACGTGGGGAGCTGCTCCCAGATTTGCCGGAACCTCGATGGCTACCCCTTTTCTGGGTGAGTCCCGGGGGTCTGTGTAGCGGGTCTGGGCCTCCCCTACTGCTCGCCATGTGGCTTGAGCTGGGGGGAGGAGCCAGGAAGGGTGGGACTGGGGCCCAAGGACTTGAACTTCCGGCAGGCAGCTACCTTGCTGCCTGCCGGGGGGGCCTTGGGATGGCCTCGCCTCAAGCCTGGGAACACACAGTAGCTACCACGTACACGTGGGGAGCTGCTCCAGGGCGGCCAGCGCGCCATTTGGCGCCAGGCTCCGCCTGCTGGCCGCCCGGCCAGAGTTTTTGACTTTTGGTTCATTGACCTGCTGCCTGGGAGGCTTCCTCCTGAACCCAATATGCTTGGGGCATGAAGCACTGTGCTTGCTAGTAACCTGATCTCTGAACACCTCAAAGTCTCTCTGGGGATCCCTTCAATCAAAATGGAGGAAACAGAATGCTGGCAATGAGGGAATCCCAAATGAACTTGAGGCTTGCAGCTAATGCTCCTCAGAACAACCACGGGCAGGTGTGTGATTTACGGCTAGGAACAGGCCCAATCTGGGAGGTAAGGGGACACCACAACTGGGATGAGGCTCCCACCAAGGAGTGTATGTGCTGGAATGGGGGCTGCGTTCTATCTAGGAAACAGTTGTAGTCACCCTAGGCACTAGTGTGGGCTGGGATTGGATGCACCAGGCCGGTTCAGATCCCAACACCATCTGGTGTTATGGAGAACCAGGGTAGATGTGGGACTGACTAGGCTGGGTCTCACTCCTCTTCTGAGCCATGTGTGAGCTGTATGTGGGTATGGACGAGCCATGGCTGGGCTGAAACATCCAACATCAAGAACCAGAATGGGGTGAAAGCCAGCCAGGAAAAACCACTGTTCCTGCTAGGACAGGAGGTGAACTGAGTAGGGTTGGCTCAAGAACCCCCTGGCAAGCGCAAAATCTGGCATTGGGAGGGGTTCTGATGGAGGAGCCTGGGCAACTCCTCTGGCAGGACACAGTCCCTGCAGGTAAGCGCAAGAAGCATGATAGGAAACAGCCCAGAATAGGCCATGGAAAGTTTCCCACTGGCATACATTCGGCATGGGTCAGGAGCAGACCAGGCTGAATCAGTTCATGTCAACCACTGGCAAATCCGATCGCCAGAACAGAGTGTGGGATGGGCCGGGTTTGGTTGCGACACAACCAGTACACATTATGGAATGCCAGGGCGTGGCTGCCTGTAATGGATGTGAATGCAGCACCCATCCAGCACACGTGAGATCCAGGAAGGAAGGGGCAGAGCTGGCGGGGGGATTAAGGGGCTGGTCCCCTCACCAGTCAGCTACTCCCACTGGAGAGTTTTGGCTGGGATAGAGACAGACCCGACCAAGCAAGGCTATAACACCTGTGCGCTGCATGTGGACTAGATCAGGGCCACAGCATCAGCTGGCAGAAGCTGGCACTGGGGACTAATTCTGTCGAGTCAAATCTCAGGACCACCTAAAGAGTGCATAAACCGGGACAGAGAGACCTGGGAGGGAAAAGTGGGTTCCCCCTTCTTGGGTCACTATTCCCGTGGGAGGGCATGAAAACTAGGACGGGGGCTGGGATGGCTAGATAGAGAGGTACTCAACAACATCTGTGAGGGCTGGATGGTTGAGTTGGTTAGACAGAACTAAGCTTTAATACCCATTGACAAGTACCAGAGCCAAATGGGATGGGGGACAGACTGGTCTTCTGCTACACATACTGGCAAACCAGGGTAGGGGGCGGGCTTGGAGGGGGTTATTGTGGGTCGCCCCTACTAGGCTGCAGCTCCCACTGGTTGATGTAAGGGCCGAACCAGACTGGACTGCAACACCCATTGGTTCCAGTGCAACTCGGGACTGAAAACAGAACCAACCCAGCAATTGCAACCACCAGCTGATCGGGGTGATGGACTGTGCCGGGCCCTGTGCTTGCTAGAACATGCAAGAAACTAGTCTGGGAATACCTCAAAGTATCTTTGGAGATCTCCCCAATCGAACTGCTGGACTCAGAACTCTAACCAAGAAAAGACAGAAGACAGAACAGGACAATCATTCATCTCAGCTATATGTTGGCAGCAAATTATGGGGCAAACGGAGACTTTATGATGGACCATATCAATTGGTGGACGACCTCATCGAGCGAAACTGGCAGCGATTCATAACTGGAGAACTATTAACACCACTCGAGCACATATCTCAGAGCATGCCCCACATCCGGGACTTAGGGTGGGCGGGAAACCGGGTGGGGCTTCTCCCTCAATATCCCCCTTTACCTCAGATACGTGATGGAAACAATATGGACATAATAGCATTACCCACTTTCCTATCCCCCTAAACCTTTTTTTTTTTCCTTCTTTTTCCTTTAACTGTAATTAACTATGTAAAGATTGTCAACAACAATACAATAAAAAGAAAAAAAATTAAAAAAAAAAAAAAAAAAAAACTGTTCTGCACCTCAACTGGTAACATACGCTTTGTTAGACCTATAAGCCAGTTTAGACTATCCTAAAAGCTGCCAAGTTCAGCAAAATTATGCTTTAACACTATAAACTGCTAAATACTAAAATGAAAATAGAGAGGAGACAGTTGAATAGTACCCTACAGACATTTTAAGGTGTATAGAATTCGGTTCTGTATATAAACTAAAATTGAAATGTCAAGGAAGTAGTTACAGGATGTGGTTAAGAACTTGCATTTTTTTTAACATACTGGTCACTCAATACCATGTCAATTAATTCCATAATGCTGTAAACTGTTGTTGATGTTATCTTGGGGCTTTTAATTCATTAGGATGATATTCTGCCAACTCTACCTTCAGACCAGAGATGGTCTCCCCAAGAAACCGTTGAATTTATCTGGACAATAAGATGCTGGACTCTAGGCTTGGTATATGTTTGCAAAGAAAGAATCTTGACTGAATTTGAACTGTAATACTGCAACAAAGTGGAGGAATCCACTATGGGGGGAGGACAAGGGGAGGGGTTGGGGGTAATCCCAGAGCCTATGAAACTGTGTCACATAATGCAATGTAATTAATTTAAAAAATGACTGTATCACTTGGTACTCTGATGTGTAATATTTGGAGCTACGCTAAAAACTCATTTGAACCACAACTTAGTATAGCTGCTTCGGGGTTTTATTTAACATAATCTTACAGATATACAACTGTAACTCAATGCAGTTTTAAATATTATTTATTCTATTACTAATATTGAGCACCTTTTATTTGCTTAAATATGTAATACATATATATATCTTCTTTTGTGAAGTGTCTTTTCAAATATTTTACCATTTTAATTAGATTGTTTTCTTCTAGCTTTTATTGAGAGATTTCGTATCACAGGTTCAAGTACATTGCCAGAAATGCAATTTGCAAATATTTTCTCCTACTCTCCTTTGCTATTCCTTCTTGAAGATGTGTTTACTTCTGCAATCACTGAGCTATTATCATTTTTGCACATTTATGAGCAGTTGTTATTCTTTAATAAAAACAATCTTGATCAAAGATTTAGAACAGAGGGCTCTTTTGAGAAAAAGAGCAGAGGTCAAAAAGGACTGAGGAATAAGACCATCAAGGAGAAGAAATCTTTCACAATTACTATTGAAGATTATGATTAATTCATCTCTCTGTGCCAGAGGTCCAATGATATAAAACTACCAATATAACAATACACCTATGATCTCCAATGGCTTTCTATTGCTTATATTAAAATGCAAGCCTGCTACCAAATTCCAGCAGACCTCTAGGATTTTGCTGCTCTTTGTCAGTATTTCTCAGACATGTTACCTTTTATTTTGTTTCTCAAAAGCGCAAAAATTATTTCTGCCTAAGGACATTTACTTTGGCCTTTAACTCAGCCTGAAAGACAAGGCTACCACATTTGACTCTCCTTGCCATTTCATTTTCAGCACAAATGCCACATAACACACCTTTCTTTACATCTCAACAAAAAAACACCTGTGTCTGCTTTCACTCTCACAACAGCTTGCTTTGTTAACCTACAGTACAAATCACCATTTGAAATCACCTTGCCCTTTTGTAACCTTTCTATTGTTTTATTCTCTCTGTGGGTGAAGAAATAGATCTGTCTGAAATGCTACCATGATCCAGCACAAAGCCAGGACCTGACACATAATAAACACTCAAGACATAAATGATAAGTGAATGGCAAATTGATTGTTTAAACTAGTCTGCCCTCTCATGTTCCTAATTCTAGTGACAAAACTCTGATGATGGAGCATGCACACATCAACCCTCACTTAGACTTAGGGGAATGTACACACACAGATCTGTGCTGTACAGTTACATGTTCTCTCCGACTTCTGGTAGCTAATGTGGACAGTATATACAGTGTATAAGAGTGAAATTAATATTAAGAGACTTTATTACAGCTCTTTATATTTCAGTTGAAAAGTGGTCTTTCTACTCCTTACTCCTTGAAATTCTTATTTACTGGAACATTCGGCCAATGACTATAAATTTATATAATTGCAAAAATTAAAAAAAGGAAGGAGGGAGTGAAAGAAGCATCATTGTATTCTTAAAATTCTGTTATGAATTATATGAACATGTACTCTTTATATTAATAAAATATTTTGAAAATTTTAGGAACTTGTGTAGTGGCATAGCCTCCTAATCCTCTGCGTGTGGAGCTAGTATCCCATGTGGGTGCCAGTTCTTGTCCCTGTTGCTCCACTTCCCATCCAGCTCTCTGCTTAAGACCCAGGGAGGCAGCAGAGGATGGCTCAAGTCCTTGGGCTCTTGCACCCATGTGGGAGACTGAGAGGAAACTCTCAGCTCAATTCTGGGCGTTGCAACCATTTGGGGAATGAACTAGACGTTTGAAGATCCTTTTCTCTCTCTCTGAAATCAGCCTTTCTAATAAAAATAAACATTTTTTAAAATTTAAAAATTCCAAATAGTAAATTAACTCTTACAATTAAATAAAACAAGGCTTAATACAAGTATAAAGATCACTAGCAAAAGCAAATAATAACACCTTGGTATCGATTTAAATGCTAACATTAAAAAATGCACATGTAGCTCTGGTGTACTGTACATCTTCTGAAGTATCGGGGTCACTATTTGTAAATCATCTTTTCAGTATCTAATCCAGGATAAGAAGTATTAAAATTCTACTTGTCTGAAACAATGATGCAGTTGCTTGCGTTTCATGAAGAGCAAACAGATTTGGGATCAAAATCTGTTATTTCGGATCAGGACATTAAGTATGTGTCAGCACTAGTTGACTGCTTCCTATAAAATATACACTTTAGAAAATAGCTGTAAATGTCTCCAACAGGATCCAACAAATTCATTTTTTACATCACACAGTCTGCATGTTATCAAAACTTGTCCTAAGAAAAACAATTGTCACACATACACCTACAAGTAAATGTATTATGAAAAAACATGTATAGATATTAATTTTTTGCAAAGTAAGCCTTTTGAAAACACATACATATGCATACACAGGTGTGTGTGTGTGTGTGTGTGTATGTGTGTGTGTGTAACCTGTGCCTGCATATGGTGGTGGTCACTGTACTCAGTACTAGGATTGTTAATACTCGACAGACAATATGCGCCCTGTTTTCATGAAGCTTAGGGTTTAGGAGGTAAAAAGCTCAACATACTCAGTTGATGTATATCCTTTCATCATCCAATATTTTAATAGGCAATTATAATAGCATGCTAATTGCTATATCCATGTACTATGAGAGTATACACACAGGGTCATCCTTTCCTGTCAGTGACAGGCAGGATAGAGAAAGATTGCAGTTGGTGTCTTAGGGATAGCCATGACCAAGCTGATGTCAAGGCAAGGAGTCTGAGTAGATATCAGCGAGGAATCCACATGTATTTATGTGTTTCCTTGCTAGGTGAGGAGTTTGGCACCAACAGGTTTCAAAAGCCCAGCCTAAGTGCAAACTGATAGCACCCTAGAATAAGAAAATGACCCCAAGTGACTGGGCATATTAACGCAGGTCACATAGATACAATCACTCAGATTTGTAAAATTATTACTTTACATGAGAACAATTAGTGAGCAGCATCATCTTTACTTCCGCAATGTCTAAGTCACTCCATGAAAGTTACTGTTAAGTGGTATGTTTAGGGACTTGCTCTTTATGATTCTATTGAATATAGTGCTCACTAAATTCAAACTGAGAATATCTGCTCACCAACAGGAATCTCAATGTCACTAGTGCTTCTCTCTGAATACATGACAATGCCATTACTTCTCTTTGGGGGCATCTGAAACGTCATCTTTTCTCCTCTGCCAGGTTCCTATGTGTCTTCTGGAACAGGGCAAGGCAATTTTCAACTTACTAAGGTCCTTAGAACAGACAGAATGAGAGGCTGCAGAATCCTGAGCATGAAATCCAGGGGACATCAGAAAGAGTCTGGAGTCTAGCCTAGGTAAAGCTTTTGTACTAAGTCCATAATAGTGTGTCTGGTTCTAGTCTCAGGAGCTTGAATCTCAGGGAAATGTGTGCTGGACTCTCCAGTTATGCCAAGGCAGTCTGAAAAGAACTAAATAGCCTAGATAGTCCATATCAAACCTCCAATACCTTGATAGAACACATTAACTGATTTACAAGCAAATGCCACAAAGCCTCTTTGAACAAAAATATATTAAATGTACTAACTTTGAACTACAATGATAACTTCGAGAAATTACAATGATGAGAAAAGTGTACCATTCTTGCTCAGTGAGTGTTATAAAACTTTGCTGCTTGTCATTTTTAATTGTTTTTCCATTACATTGAAAAGAAGGCAGTGAATGCTTCTTACAATCTAAGGGAACACATGAAGACAAGATTGGATCCAGAAGGTGAGCAGTGTTTAAATTGATTTGACATTTTTAAAATTTTTTAAATTTTTAAAATTTAGTAAAATCCCATGACTTGATCTTTCTTATGGGAGTTCAGGAAGTTTATGGAGGCCAAAATTCCATTTAATAAAAATAAAAAAAAACACCAGGAACTGGCCAGCGGTCCTTTGCTTGGTAATGAGAGATAATGAAAGTTGGAAGGCAGGGTAGAATCATCACATTGTGAGTGAGCTATTTACCTCTATTTCTTATAAGATGAATAGAAAATATATTAGTGATACTATATTTGTAAAATGTGGGCTACTACTAATAGAAAAGCTTTTTCAAAGCTTTCTGATAGATTACAGTAAATGAGATCCTAGTGTTTCATTTATGGGCTCACAAGTCTGACTGCAAACTAGGTCTGTATCCACTGGTAGATATTATCGTTTGATGCCTACTCTTGATCTTCTGAGTTGCTGCCACACCTGCCATGCCCTTCTCAGCAGAGGCACCAAAGAAATGCCATTATGGAAAGACAGAATGACTCTAGATTCGGGATAGGGGACTTTGTTCCTTCTCTGCCACTCATTACTTGTTTTTTCTCAAATAGGTCATCTAAATTCTACAGGCTTCTGTTTAGACTGTAAAATGAACGTGTTAGTCCAGATTTGTAAGTCCATTATTCAAAAAAACTGAGCTCAAATTATATTTTCCCAACCATTAAATAGCAGGGTAAGGTAATTAATTAGAAACATAAACTGCTTATTTTAGCAGACAGAGTGTTCCTTTTCACTATCAAATAAATTGCAAAAAAAAAAAGTTTTTAAAAAAGAGAAGAAAGCAACAAACATTGAAGCAATTCACACAATTTGAAATAACAGAGCTGCTTCATAACAACTGATTTGTCAGCAACATGCCTGACTGAATCAAGGAATGAAGGCCCTGTGTTACCAAAGTTTCAGCATCTCAAGGGGTTGAATTTTTGGTATTCAATGGATTCAGTCTGGTCACAATTGTAATTCAAAAAGGCTGCAACAGATAGTCCACTCAAGGCACTCCATTCTCTACTTGTATCAGTCCACCCATGTATGGAACCAGCATCCAAACCAGAAAAGCCTGAAACCTTAGCTCAGAAAATAAAAGGAGCCCATTTGTAACATACCAGCCTAGCTTTCACAACGAACAATTATTGACTTCATTTCTGCCTTTTAATGCTTAATAAAATTAAGAAAATGATAATTTTCTCTAACAAAGTAACTTTGGGTTTTCATGCTTTTTAAAACTAATTTGAGAGAAAGAGAGAAAGAGAAAGAGAGAGAGAGAGAGAGAGAGAGAGAGAGATCTTTCATTCATTGATCGATTCCCCAAACAGCCACAATTGCAGGACCTGGAGCCTAGAACCGTTTCTAGGTCTCCTGAATATGGGTGGCAGGGGTCCAAGTATTTGGGTCACACTGTGCTGTGTACATTATCAGAGACTTGCAATAGAAGTAGAGCAACTGGGACTACAATATGGAATGCCAGCATAACAAGCAGATACTTAACCTGCAGGACCAAAACATGCCTTGGGGTTCCCAATGAAGGCTATAGTGAATCTATAGATCATTTTGTGCTATATGAACACTTTAATATTAAATCTTCAAAATCCACAAATTTCTCCTATAAATGTGTGCCTCCTATAACTTCTTTTATCATTGCTTTATAATTTTCAACACAAAAGTCTCCTACCTCCTTTATTAAAACAGTACTTAAGTTTTTAATGCTATTTAAGCAGTGGGATTTTTCCTAATTCTTTTTGGATAACATGCTATTTATACATAAAAAGTCCAGAAATTTAGCTGCATATGGTTCATAAATTAAAATTATCCTCTCATAATCTTTATAAATGTGATTTTTTAATCTAGAAAATACATTAATAATGTTTGCCATGATATAAATTTAACTATGCTATCAAAATTCATGTGGAAGTCTAACAGTAAAATTCAATAAGCAGCTTAATTAAAGGTTCAACAACCATGAAATTTTCCAAACTTTTCTTCCAATTTACAAATGTTCACTAGAATAATAAGGGATGTGATTTGTTGTTTTCTACTTCAGATTATTAATTATAATTCCTCTATTAATATTTTACCCAGAAATCTGGAATTAGCTATAGAATATCTCTATCAAAGACTAGGAATAATAAAAAAACCAAGACTGCATTTTTTTCCACCTGCAGTAAACAAATTAATGCTTTTTAGGATTTGACATGAAGTTCTTAAGAGACCCAACTTACGTTCTTCAGGGTTATAGGTGCTACCAAAGGTCAAAAAATACAATAACTCATTAATACAAGTAAGAATTCGAGACCTTTTCAGACAAGGGCGGCAGCTCTCAATGATTCCAATAATCATATGGGTAGAGTGGGCGAAGTACAAGGGGAATTCAAAATCAGTATTCAAAAAAACATGCATAGTTATAGTTTTTTTTTTTTAAGGTAAACCTATCTTTTAATTCTGGAATGCATGAACTTCTCTGAGTATCCTCCTATGAACACCTTATCAAGAATGAGTCAGTGCATGGGGCCTGGCGCCGTGACCTAGCGGTTAAAATCCTCGCCTTCAACGCCCCCGGGATCCCATATGGGTGCTGGTTCTAATCCCAGCAGCCCCACTTCCCATCCAGCTCCCTACTTGTGGCCTGGGAAAGCAGTCAAGGACGGCCCAAAGCCTTGGAACCCTGCACCTGTATGGGAGACCTGGAGGAGGTTCCTGGTTCCAGGCTTCGGATCAGCGCAGCACCAGCCATTGCGGTCACTTGGGGAGTGAATCATTGGACGGAAGATCTTCCTCTCTGTCTCTCCTCCTCTCTGTATATCTGACTTTGCAATAAAATAAATAAATCTTCAAAAAAAAAAAAGAATGAGTCAGTGCAGATGGAAAATAATTGGGAAATTTAAAACCTTATGAAATCTCCATGGCCTTCTTATTTCCTAAATAAGTTAGACCTGATCTTTTCTCAATTTCATCCAATAGTGTGGGGGAAATATTTGGCCAACATAAAACTCTCAATTGTCTTATTTATTTGATTATGCAGGATACAAGAAACTCATTTACAGGAAAACTGGTTCTCTGTGGAATTAGAGAGATTTCTGTTTTTGCATACATCTGATTTATTCAGATTTTATACAATGAATACTGTAATAAAAAGGAAGTAATTAAATTTATTTAAGATCTCCTTTGTCAATTAGCATGTATAAATATTTCAAACAGATTCTGAATTACCTGTAAGTTTTTTAAGGTTATGATAATATTAATCCATTTTCAGGGAGCAGTATTTTATACTTTTAATAGCCTAAGAGTATAACATGGATAGAATCCACTAAGACTAATTTAAATGAAATAACAAACACTTTGGAAGCATTATTAACATAACTTGTTACTTTCTGGGAAGTATGTCACAGGAAGAATTCAGTGATATCTACATCATCATTCACTTACTGGTAATAGAATTCTCCATTTTGTTGAATGCTCTAAAATTTGATCTCTGTTCTAAAATGTGATAAATTATGTGGATGGAAAGAGATCAGAAAAATTGTATAGGGAAAAAAGTTTCTATACAGTTAACTTTAAAAAAACTACTAATAATTTGTCTATCTGCAGAAAACCTGAAGAAAACAGAAGAACAGGGATTTACAGCTTGATGACAAAGTAAGATCTAATATCTTAGTGAATCTGCAAAATTCTAAGCATCCTATACACAACTTTGACACATCCCCTCAATTTCCAGCGCATTCATTTGAAGAGAATTTTTACCTTCTTTCCATTTATTAGATTTGGAAACTGAGCCTTAGGATAAATGGTAACTTACCCAAAGTTTACAAATACAGCCTAGAAAAAGAATTCAAACCAACCTCTAATTCTTGACTTTATTAATCAAATCACCATGAATATCCAATGTATATTAGGCGTTAGAAGATCAAAAATGTATAAGTTTTATTTATATCCCATTAATACTGAAAAATATCCATTCAGAAATGAATAAATAAAATTTCATTGTCTAGTACATTTGGTATATAAAGAAAGTTCATAAAATAGTGGGCAGATTCTCCATATCCTCATACACCAACATGTTACACATGCTATGCAACTCTTCTACATCCTTCTGTATTTCTTAAGCAACTGCCCGATTTTCAGATAGTTTTCTGTTTACTGAGTGAACAAAAAAATCATTTTGTATGACTTTCCTTCTGCCTCTCATGTGATCTAGATAAATATTTTTTTAAAATTGGACAGTGAAATGCAGTGAGCTTATTTTGTTGAAAAAATCTTAGAAACTCACACAGAGGGAGGTCTGCAGAAGGTTTACAGGGATATATATTATATGAAACAATTTCTATGAATTTTTTAAATTACACTTGCATATGTCACAGACTCTTGTATCACAGTCAGGGTAGCTGAATCTTTTTAAAACAAGAATGATAAGTTGGCATAGATCTTTTACAACCAGTCCTTAGATTTATTAAGCATTTCAACTATTTTGACCTTGAAGATAAAAATTTCCTTGTTCAACTTTTTTATGGATGTAGTAATGCATAGATTTAAATCATTTAACAGTGTTATCAATAGCCTAATAGCAAAACAATGGCCAACATGTATTTATCACTTGCAAGTTCTCTTCCAAACATCAGCAAATATTAACCTATTTAATCTTCCCAATTGTCCTATGTTATAAATCGCTTTAGTTGAGAAATTGAGGTACTAGCAAGTTAAATAGCTTCCCAGGTTCATGAAGCCAACAGTAAACACCCAGAAACCCTCCCTAGTCCCAAAGAACGTTATCACCAATGTCTGTGCCCTAGGTTATTATTCCTTCTGTTTATCTTGCTATGATGTGTTTTTCTGCAGCTCACTCCAACTACTGTGATATTAATGGTAAATCCCCTTGCCATGAAAACAGTATCTATTAGAGGATAAGCTAGAAAATCATACTTTAAAAAAAAGAATCTTTTTGGGGGTGAATAAGAGCATGTGATTATTAAGTTTTCTTCAACATTTGTCTTCATATGCATTCTGGTTTCAGAAATGTTGAATTTTAAAAAGTAGAAAAGTACACAACAATTGTCCAAGTCACATTATTGTGCTTCTGTACTTTAGGGGAAAATATGAAACTTGCCCTACCACCTATCTGAATTACACTTCAGTTTTAATTAACAATGAAGGTGAACAATAATTAGAGTTTCTTGTCTTTGTTAAAGATGGCAGAGTGGTAAACACTGTGGCACAGTGATTAATCCCCCACTTGGGACAACAGAGTGCAGGTTTGAGGGGCAGCCATTCTCCATCCCAGGTTCCTGCTGATCCCTGGAAAGGCAGAGGAGGATGCCCTCAAGTGCTTGGGTCCCTTCCACTCACGTGGGAGATCTGGATGACTTCCAGTTTCCTGGCTTCAACCTGGCTTTGTCCTTGCTGTTTCAAGCACCTGCAGAGGGAACCAGTAGATGAAAGAGCCCTTTCTGCTCTCTCCTTCTCTGTCACTCTGTCTTCCAAATAATATTTTTAGAAACAAGATAGCAAAAAACGATAAAGAAAAATAAAGTGCAATGTTTTAAAAGGTTAGAAAAGGAAGACATTTTAAGTTTCCAGAAGTTTACCATTTCTGTTACACAATAATCAAAGTACACTATAATTTCCAGCATCAAAAACAGTAACAGAAATAAGTAGATTGCATATATAATTGAGATCATATCATGTTTGTCTTTTTACATCTGGTTGATTTCATGAAGCATAATATCTACCAAGTTCCTCAATTTTGTTACAGATAACAGAATTTCCTTCTTTGTGAGGCTGAATAGTATTTCATTGTTATATATATCATATTTCTTGATTCATTTTTTTACTGCTGGATACTTCGGCTATTTCCATATTTTGACTATCATGAACAATGCTAAAAAAAGAAAACAAGAGTGAAAATATCTCTTCAAAATTCCAATTTAGATTACCCTGAAGTATGCATAGATAACATACAGATCATATGAACAGTCTTTTTAACATTTTGTTTATCTTCTTGAAAGGCAGAGCAAGAACAAAAGTGATGTTCCACCACCTGATTCACTTACAAAACGCCCACAACAGCCAAGGTTAAGCCAGGATGAAGCAAGGAGCCCAGAAATCAATTCAAGTATTACACACAGATGTCAGAGATCCAAGTACTTAAGTCACCACCTGAAATCTCCCAGGAGATCCAGTCTGGAAGCTGGATCAGAAACAGACTAGCAAACACTTGAATCAGGCATATCCATAATACAACATACGTGTACCAAAGAGCAACCTAAGCCAATATGCCATGATGCTCACCTGCAAAATCTCTTTAATGTTTTGAGCAACCTCTGTATTATTTTCATAATGTCTTATTTTCATAATGGGCATACTAATTTTCATTTCTGTCTACAACATACATGAGTTCCTTGGGCCACTAAAGCTAGTAGAACTACAGCAACAATAAAACAAAAGCACAAAGGGCAATGTTTCATGATATTGTTGTGGGCAATGATTCTTCATATAGAACTCCAAAAACACAGTCAAGAAAGTGAAATATTGACAAATAGGACTACATCAAACTAAGCATCATCTACATAGCAGAGAGCAGAGACAACCCATGTACTAAACCAAAATATTTGCAAACCATATCTGTAATAATGGTATAAAATCCAAAATTTATAAGGAATTCAAAATAGCAAGAAATCAAAAAACCCAGCTTAAAAATAAGAAAAGCGTTTTAACAAAAATATTTTTCTCAAAAAGAAGAATTAGAACTGGAATGGTCACTAGAAATACAAAAAATAAAAAAAAATTCCAGTTACTTGTCTCAAGAGAAATGCAAATGACATGATATTATTCCATATGCCAGTTAGAATGATTTAAAAAGAAAAAGACTTATTCTTTATTTCTGATGCTTATTGCAAAGTTCAAGCACTCCCAACAATACTCACAGGGACTCACAGAACTAAGAGAAAGTTGTTCTTTTCATGCTTATGATTCACAGGGGAAAGTGACACATAAAAATCATCCAAGGTAAGAAGTGTTTATGGGAGGGTCTAGGATGTTTTCAAATGCAGTTCCCCCAAACAGTCAGGATGTATTACTCTGCCAACACTGATGTGAGATAATGAGCACAAAGGCAGTGGAAACTAGGAGGCCCAGGTGGGCTTCAGTGTTCTCAGTCTCCAGTGTTCTCAAATCTAAACGGATAAAGGATCTGAACCTAAACCCAGAAACCATCAAACTACTAGAAGAAAATGTAAGAACTACTCTACAAGATACAGGCTTAGACAAAGACTTCCTAGAAAAAAATCATCAAAAGCACAGGCAGTCAAGACCAAAATAAACAATTGGGACTACATCAAACTAAGAGGCTTCTGCACAGCAATGGAATCAATCAACAAGGTAAAGAAGCAAGTAAGATAGTGGGATAAAATCTTTGCACACCACATAACAAATAGGGGGCTAATACTCAGGACACTCAAAGAACTCCAGAAAGGCAATAACAATAAAACAAACCAGTTAAGAAATGGGCGAGACACAGCACGGTAGCCTAGTGGCTAAAGTCCTTGCTTATAGCGCCGAGATCCACTATGTAGGTGCTGGTTCATATCCCGACTGCTCCACTTCCCTTCCAGCTCCCTGCTTGTAACCTGGGAAAGCAGTTAAGGACGGCCCAAAGCCTTGGGACCCTGCACCTGTGTGAGAGACTTGGAAGAAGCTCCTGGCTTCTGACTTCAGATCAGCTCAGCTCTGGCTATTGTGGCCACTTGGGGAATCAGCCAGTAGATGGAAGAGCTTTCTCTTTGTCGATCCTTCTCTCTGTAAATCTGACCTTCCAATAAAAGTTAATAAATCTTAGAAAAGAAAAAAAAAAAACAAGAAATGGGCAAGGGAAATGAGCATTTTCAAAGGAACAACTTCAAATGGCTAACACATACATTTAAAAAAATGCTCACATTGCCTAACAATAAGAGAAATACAAAATAAAAACCGCATTGAGGCTCTGCTAACGCCAGTGAGAATGGCCTACATCTAGAAAACTACCAACACCACCTGTTGGCAAGTATGTGGGGGAAAGGTTACCCCACTCCACTGCTTGGTGGGACTGTAAACTGGCAAAGCCACTATGAAAGCCAATATGGAGAATTCCTCTACCGTATGACTCAGCAATTCCACTCCTGGGACTTTGAATATCTAAAAGAACTGATACATACACATGAGAAAGCTAACTGTACCGCTGGATTCACTGCAGCATAATAGATGCCCAATGAAGGAGGACTGGATAAAACAAAAAAAAACCTCTGATACATCTACTTTATGAAATACTACCAACTACTAATAAGAATGAAATTTTGCCATTGCAAACAAATAGTCCCGATTGGAGAGCAGTGTAATGAACCAATCACAAAAGGACAAATATCATAGTTTCGATCTAATATAAGACAGCCTCCATCCAAAATACAAAACAAAAAATAAAGGTAAACAAACACGCACTTGATATCTAACAAAGGAATAGAGTGGATACCAGAATACTAGGAATCAAGGAAATCAACAGGATGCATCTCTACAACTGAAACTTCTAAATATACCTAGACAATAAAATATTAAATTTTCTACTATTGCCTAAGCCAACAGCATCACGACCCATGTAAAGAGCAGAAAGCTGGAGTCAAGACTACACCTGATGACCTGTTTTACTACAAAACACAGGGGACAATGACAGGGAGAGAAAGGGATGGGGACAGGGATGAAGCCTTCTGCCTGCAACACAGGGAACAATGGAGGGGAGATATTATGCATGTCCTTTTGAAATATTGTTTTTGCAACATCTCATGGGACCTGATATTTTTGCTTTTATTTTTACTTCTCCAAAAACGTTTTGCTGTTTGTTTTATCATTAATTCAGTGACACATAGGCCATGTGTAGGTCATACAGTAGCATCACTCTCTTCAAGAAGATTTTTGATTTTCTGTTACATTTCTTCAGTGACATATTGGTCATTCGGTAGCATGTTATTTAACTTCATGGCATTGTCAATTTTCTATTACTCTTCCTGTTGTTGACTTTGTTTTATGGCTTTTCATTTAATGGAATGTATAGTAACTGTAATAAAAACTATCATAACCAGTTGTGAAGATGCAACACAGCATGCAACTCTACTTCTATAACCGAAGATGAAATCTCATAGAAACTGCTAAATATTTCTGGCAATAGGATGCTGGACTCTGCCATCATTCATACCTATAATGTAATGATACACTTAAATAACAGAATGATAGACATGTGACTGTCTATGAAGGACTATATTACTGTAATTATATGGGGGAAATCAGTCAGGGGAGGTGATTTGAGAAGGGGAAACCCCAGAGTCTATGGAACTGCATTATAAAATAATTAAAAATTAAATTAAAAATTATAAAACAGAAAATAAGAATTTAAAAAAAACCTATTCACCAATTCAGAGAGAAATTTAAAATTTCATACGCCAGAAAAAAAATTCACAGCTCATTTCATTAGTGTCACTAAAGCCACTTTATCATTAAAATTGGGACTTCCTGAAAATGAACAGAGGTCCTGTCACTAATTATGCCAGAGCAAGAGGAATAACTGATGGCTGTTCCACACAGAAGTAAGCTACCTATGTACATGTCAAGCAAACCAGGCTTGCTGTCAGCAGCATGAGCATACACCCTGTGTCTGTCACTGAAGTCTCCTGGGCACTTTAGCATTACAAGTTTCCAATTTAAAATAGTTGGGGTAAAACTCAGACAGTTCATGTGAGGATCAAAGGCTGTTTGAGGAACACGTAAGTGCCTATCAACTATAAAGCCTTATGTCATTTAACCTTTGCATTAGAAGCATCTGACCACACAAGAAAAAAAATGGAAAAAAGAAGTGCATTGCAGAGAACAAAGTGAGACAGAAAAAAAAATAATAAAAGTGGGATAAGGCAGCTCTAACTACCTGGCTTGCAAGTACAAGGTGTGCCCCTGCAAGCTGTCTCAAAGGCAGAGAGCACCACCTAGAGGTGTCACAGGTGCACTGGATTCCACTGACAGAGCCTGAGTCAGCTTTGTGCATAAGCATTTCCTTCAAAGGAATTGATCACTGAGAAGCTGGCAGCCTGCCCAGTTCAACAAACTGGAATGAACTCTTTCCCAACTTGAATCCATTTAAATGTTGTGTGACTATCTTAAAAAAACGCATCTTAGTAAATCTCTGATCTACTTCCTTCAACTGGACAAGACAGAAAAGTTACAAACCCCAGCTCTCCCACCAATAAATAGTAGAATGCAAAACTATGACTTGAGCTCTGAAATATGATTCTCTAAAATGAGGATATATCAGAGTCACCGAACAGAAAATACTGTGGATCCCAATTAGACTTCAACACCTGGCCACACCAATTATCATGGGGAGATTATTTACCTTTTAAATGTTCGATTTCTCAGCAGAAAGGAAAATAACAAGACTACCTGTCTCATGAAGCTGGCCAAGAATATCTCTCTGCTTGATGGTTGATTTATTTTTTTCTTGGTCCTTCTCAAGCATAACCTTCCAGATTTAAAATTATTTAGACAAAAACCACTTAACTAGGCTTTATCTAACTTTTAAATTTTTATGTGTCTGTTGGCTTAACAAGTCTAGATTCCTAAACTTTAAGCTCTGAACGCATTTGACCCTTATGAGCTAACTTGAAGTTGTATTACCCTATCAGTTGCTGGTGTGACCCCATCTGCCTCCAAATAATCTCCATCTTTTAATTCCCCTGGAATTTTCAGGGGAAATGAAACCAACATGTTTCTACTTTTAGCTCAAAATAGTCAAGTGAAGTTTCTTTAGCTAAAATATGTACAGTTTTCAGTACAATGGTGATTTGATAAATGACCCCAAATATTATGTACCTAGATGCTGTTTTCAGCTACTAGAACCTTAAAAAAATTACATGGTAAAATGATTTCATCAGGAGGTTCTTATGACTATTTTTTCTAATACATAAATTATCTACTTCTACTCATTTATGTCTATTCTCATTGAAAATCAGTTCAAATCAAATATAAACTGAAAAGCTTAAAAGATTAAAATTTTGCACAAAAAATAAGGATCAAAATGTAAGCTATTTGGACATTCTGTCCTTTTCCTTCTAGCCCACACAACTTTGTCAACTCAAACCTGATTTAGCAAGTATTATGTTCAGTCTTATGGAACTGGACGCTAATGCTTCCCCACAGCATATAAGAGCTTCTTTTAAAAGGTGAAAACAAAATCAACAAGAAAGGTCTGGTGTTACTTTTTTGTCTCTTCCACTAAAGTTATGTATACTTGGTGACTGAAAACTACAGAGTATCTAAAGTCTTTAAAAGTATACAAAAAAAGTGTACAGACAAAACCTAGTCTTTTAAAGCAAACTAAAAGAAAGTAACATTTTCTCTGAGAAGGACCCTATGAATCTGCAATGATGTTAGCTTAAACGCAATTTCAGAACGTATTTTTAAAATGTAGACAACATCTTTACTGTGAAAGCTAACACCAAGGATGAGCTTCTTTCTGGGTCCATTCTTTTTCTAAGATACATTTACAAACTAAATCTATTGCATTTCAGTATATCATGTAAATTTTGAAACTAGCTTTCATTTCTATCCATCTCAGTATTCACAACTGCGCACTAAATTCAAACCTCACATGTCCCAAAGGAATCTAAAATGATGCTGCTAAGAGTAGAAAACCCCAGCTGAACAAGAAAATAACAGAACCACTATCCAATGAGAATGCCCCTAAATCGGATTAAATGCTGATACAAGCTTTATGTAAAGCTCATGAGGGCATATTACAAGGTCATATGAGCTTTGTGACTAAGCTGTGGTCAAAAATGAAGATAACAAGGCCTGGCACGAAAGCCTTGTGCCTAACCTTTGCCTTGGAAGCTCCAGGATCACAAATGGGCATAATTTTGTGTCCCAGATGCACCACTCTCACGCTAGGACCCTGCACCCACATGGGAAACCCAGAAGAAGCTCCTGGCTGTGATGAGCTCAGCTCCACCCATTGTTGCCACCTGAGGAATAAACCAGCAAAGAGATCTTTCTTTCTGTCTCTCCTTCTCTCTGTAGATCTGCCAATATAAATGAATGAATGAATACATAAATAAATAAATAAATAAATAAATAAATAAATAAATAAATAAATAAATAAATTTTCTTAAGAAAGACAAGTGGTTTTTTTACTTATTGGATAACATGTGGTGTCACAAAAGACATCAATGTTTAAGTCAGTTTATCACATTAAATTTCTGAGACTCAGATTAATTAGAACTGCAATTTACATAAGCTTAGCTTCAAACCACACATATCTGAACACGTATCTGACAAGGTAGTTTTGTTTTGGAATTTGCACGCAATATACAATGTGAAGTATGTTATGTCCATGAAATCTGAAAAAGAAAAGGTGACTTATGATTATAGTGCACCGAAAAGTATGTCTTTATGAAAAATAAAGGAAAAAAAGGGAGGTCAGAAGTCGGATTTAGGGAGGAAACAGAGAAAGGAGGGTAGCATGTTTATCTCTTTAGAACTGTGTCCATGAAATTTATTCTCTTTAAATTAATAAAAATGATAAAAAAAGAAAAGGAGTCTAAATTCTAGTATGACTTGCTAAAGTTTATTAACTGCTTTATCAGATAATTCTTTTGGTCTATACTGAAATTAAATACACTAAATATTTGAGAAACATCTGGATACTATTTAGCATTTTGGCAAAATCTGCACTGAAATTTACTGAAAATATACACAAAAATGGAAGATATTTAGAGCTTATTTATAACCCCTCCAATTCATGAAAGAGAGAAAAAAATTGTCAATCCCCAGTGGAGTCTGTGGTAGTTGCCTACCAGTTCAAGAAGTCGTATATATTGGTTTAAATGGAAAACTATGCTAAAGTCACGAAAGTTATTTTGAAATGTACAGTAATGAGTGCTGTGAGAGTGATCTCCCAAGATATTTAAAAACATCTTTTAGCTATATGCCCTGAAAAAATCTGGCTTACTTACACCCTTAAAACACATGAAAAGACGTGACTTCATTACTCAGAAGTAAGAGTCACCCTGACACCATCCTCATTTTTTAAGCTTGTTTTCTCATAACACTCCTGGGATACTTCTCTGTAAGAGCCCTTTTTGACTGTCTGAACGATGCTCAAATTCAATTATGTCTCCAAACAGCTACTCAGCGACTGCTATCCGCAGAGAGAAATCCTGTGAAATCATCTCTAAACACTGGCTGATATAAAACACCAAGTTTGCACTCTTGTTTTGCATGTGGATTTCTAATAAATCATTTCCACACACAATTTCCAGATGTTAATGGATGTCTGTTACAGCTTTGAAATGCACTTCACTTTTCTCACGCATCGTCAAGGTCATACCAGTTCTAAAATAACTAAGAGTGCTGTGCACACGGCCACATTTTCAGCTTCAACTTGCCCAAATATTCTTGGCCATCATTATTCCTCCACAACAATCTAGATGAAATCTCCCTTTAGTTTGACCAAAATGAAATGCTTTCTTAACATATTTGTATTTTGAGTTATTTATATTGTCTTAGTTCAAATACACATTAGTAAGAACACTGATAATTATTTAATTGATTGCCTGTTTTAATTCCACTAGATTAACCAAAAAAGGGAAGTTCCATTCATCTCTAGGATTTCTTCCAGTTACCTACTTACATGTTGTGTGTGTATAACAGAAATACACACACACACACACACACACACACACACACTGTTTGCCTCAATAGAAATCTCAAATACCCACAGGCACACAATGGGGACATGCTACCTCAGCAATAGAACTGACCAGAACACACCCTTTCCATGGCTTCACTGCTAACCTTTCACACTCCAGGCTCATTCAGTGTCAAGGTATTACTGGACGTTCTCAAGACGATGACTGTGGTGATGAAGTAACCTCCAGCAGTAGCCTATTCTGAGAAGCTGACTTAGCACATTTCAACAGTAATACCATCTTCTAAACAGGTCACTTAAAAAAAAAGATTTATTTATTTTTATTGGAAAGGTAGATATACAGAGGGGAGGAGAGACAGAGAGGAAAATCCTCCGTCCATTGGCCTACTCCCCAAACTGCCAGAAAGGCTGGAGTTGAGCCAATCCGAAGCCAGGAACCAGGAACCTCCTTCAGGTCTCCCACGCGGTGCAGGGTCCCAAAGCTTTGGGCCGTCTTCAACTGCCTTCCCAGACCACAAGCAGGGAGCTGGATGGGAAGTGGAGCCACTGGGATTAGAACCGATGACCATATGGGATCCCGGCGCGTACAAGGCAAGGACTTTAACCACTACACTATCGTGCCGGGCCCACGTGGTTTTTTTTAAATACATGAAAAGGGGACCTGAATAAAGAAAACTAAAGCATACAGTTCTCAGAATACAAATGATATGACATTCTCCAGTCTGAAGCAAAAACTAGAATCCTTTTTAATCAAAATATAACCTCCTCAATATGACCAACTAGGACATTTTAGAAACATCTGAGATACTTATTCAGAGCCATGTTTTCTTGACAAATGCTAAAATTGTTAGTGAGAAAAAATAAAATTTCTTTTGAAAGTGTAACACTACATTTCACACATTTGCCATTTTATGTTCTCCTTACATCTTGAAATTCCTATATTACCATGTACTTGAGCAAAAACAAATTATCTTTCAAGACACAGAACATTTGCGATCCTCTGACTCTGTCCATGGTTTACCCAGTGAGAACAGAACCACTCACTTGTAAATCTTCCATCTCAGCATCTATGTTATTATATTACAGTTAGAAGTTTACTCCATTATCTCAAACTGGATAACAAACTATTGCAAAAAAAGTTTATCTTGCTCGTTTTTCTGTGCTAGAATTTTTCTCAGTGCCTGGCATAAAGCTGGTATTTCATGAATTAAACAAAATAATGCCAATTAAATTATAATAATGTGGAAATAAATTTTCAGCTTTGAAAAATTGTCCGTAACAGCCACAAAGCAAAAATCATCCACTGTAGGTCATCCAGTGCTGCTCTCCTCTGCTACACATAAGAAATCTGAGGCCAATGGGATTCACATGACGCAGTAATGGACTACCTGATTTGAGGACCTATCTCCATTAATGGCCATATTGCACTGTCTTTCTGCATACCATTGCAGCTGGAAAGCCATCACAATTCTGTGGAAACTAAAATTCTTTTGGCATTTCTTAAAGAAAAAAAATAAACACTCTTTCATTAAAAATCATTTTTAGAGTATATTCAAAGCAATGTACTGAACTAATCCCTGAGAATTAAATGAAACAGTACAATCCATAATCCCTGTGCTTAGTGAAACTGTCATCACTGTGACTGAATGAAAATTTTGCTTTAACTTGAATTCTAGTTTCTCTTTCCAACCATTGCAATAGAAACAAGAAAATGTCACCTAGTTACTACTTCCAGTAACATCTACAGATTCACTTCATTCTATCCACATGTAATTTATCAGTGCATGTGACAAAGGTGGGGGGGGTCTTAGAAAAGAAAGGGGGATTCTAGAGAAGATATTTCTCTTTCCAAAACTAAAGACCTGGCATACGAATTTTAGTACGTGCTTATTTTTTGTTTTAAGTCTGTGTATTTTTATTTTGTTTTAATTCATTCCTATACCACTTAATTTACTTTGTTTTCTCATAGAGATTATTATATTCTCTCAATGCTATTAAAATTCATGTACTTTTCCAACTATTTGCAACTTTGGAGCAAACAGAATTAATCTTATTGATGTTTACTGCTCTGCTGCAATAGCTCATTAGCATGTTTATTTCCTGAAATGATTTTCTTGCCTAAAACTTGGGTAACAATTAGGTTAAATTACTTTAAATCAACAGTTATTATTAAAATAACAATTATGGAATATATTGATGGCAAACCTTCTCTAAGAAACTTAAGTACTATTTATATCACTTAATCATCCCTGAGAGTTAAGTCACGGGTTTCCATAATCTGCAAATTATAGAGAAAAAGGAATATGAAAATATTGGAAGGAACTTCAAAAAAATCACTTAGGAAAACATGGTCAAAATGAGAAAAAATCATTTTCAAACCTGTGGATCTTATACTAGCTACATTAAAGGGCAGTAAATCCTCATAAATCTTAATTGCATTTAGGGTGAAATGTAAGAATGATTTAATGGGGAAACCTGTTAAATCAAGTTTCTTGAAATTACAAACATTCGGGCCCAGCGTGGTGTCCTAGCGGCTAAAGTCCTCACCTTCAATGCGCTGGAATCCCATATGGGCGCCTGTTCTAATCCCGGCAGCTCCACTTCCCATCCAGCACCCTGCTTGTGGCCTGGGAAAGCAGTTGAGGATGGCCCAAAGCCTTGGGACCCTGCACCCGCGTGGGAGATCTAGAGGAAAGTCCTGGCTCCTGGCTTCAGATTGGCTAAGCACCAGCCATCGCAGTCACTTAAGGAATGAATCATCGGACAGAAGATCTTTCTCTCTGTCTCTCCTCCTCTCTGTATATCTGACTTTCCAATAAAAATAAATAAATCTTTTTAAAAAAGGAAATCACATTATTCATTATATACCTAGTAGAACCTTCATTTATATTATGCACCAAATTAATGCCTCCGGATAACTAATGGCGCATTGTCACTTTTTAAAGGTCATTTAAAATAGTTGAGCTGAAATTCTTGTCCTCAAACATACTTAAGATGTAACATAATAAAAGACATACATGCTAACAATACCAGTTAGAAACAGCATACTATTATTGTTCCATTTTTAGTTTCAATTTCCTCTCCTTCAAAATGGAGAAGACAATGCCATGAAGAGGCAACATCAAGAGGCATGTGAAGCAAAAACATTGTTAAATACTATATTTCATTGAAAGAATGTTACCATAGTAACACAACTCTAGGCTAAAATGCTCTGTTCCTTCATCCATGAATCTTCCTCATTTAAAATATAATGCTGGGCCCGGTGGCGTGGCCTAGCGGCTAAAGTCCTTGCCTTGAAAGCCCCGGGATTCCATATGGGCGCCGGTTCTAATCCCGGCAGCTCCACTTCCCATCCAGCTCCCTGCTTGTGGCCTGGGAAAGCAGTCGAGGACGGCCCAATGCATTGGGACACTGCACCCGCGTGGGAGACCCGGAAGAGGTTCCAGGTTCCCGGCATCGGATCGGCGCGCATCGGCCCGTTGCGGCTCACTTGGGGAGTGAATCATCGGATGGAAGATCTTCCTCTCTGTCTCTCCTCCTCTCTGTATATCTGGCTGTAATAAAATGAATAAATCTTTAAAAAAAAAAATATATAATGCTAACATCTGAAAACAAGATTATATCTTTGAATTATAATTACAAAGGTGGGTATCAGTAGCATATTTTATATTACATATTAAAAACTGTAGTAACATACTACTGATCTTGTATAATCTTGGAGAAACAGGATGACTTTTCAGTTACTCAACAGTTTCATTTCTAAATGGGCACCGACTTCTTAGCAAATGGACTCAGAAGTATTTAAAAGTAGCCAAGCTCCTAGGAGAATTAACTACATCCTAGTGGGTGCAGCCAACAACTATGGAGAATGTGGCACCCTGATCACTCTAGAGTGTAAGATCTAATTGCAGGGAAGTCTGATCTCAGAATAGAAAGATTTAGCAGCACTTTCCTAGCTCAGTTTTCAGAATTACTGCAGAGAAACCATTGCTTGCCGTTTCCATTCTTCCCTTTTTGAACAGATCCTGGCCATTAGCCCCATTCTAACCCATACGCTGACTGTATGAGACACTGACAAACAAGTTCAAAATTCTCTAGATTAACAGCAACACATCCGGACTTGCCATGTAAGATACTGGGCTCTCAACCTGAAGCTGTGATTAGATAAAGTTTTGCAGTATCTCTGAAAGAGATGGATGTATTTTGCATTTGGAAGATATAAATAATTTTTTTAAGATTTTTAAAAATTTTTGTTGTGAAAGTCATATATACAGAGAGGAGGAGAGACAGAAAGATCTTTTGTCTGCTGGTTCACTCCCAAGCGGCCTCAATGGCCAGAGTTGAGCCAATCCCTAATTTTGAAGAGAAGCTGCTCTACGGTAGATTGTTGCAATAACATAATCAATCCATGTCCTTACACCCAAGTCCTTTGCCTTGTAAATTTCTAGCCCTTTTCCCTCCTGACTTTAAGGTCAATTTATTGCTTGCTTTGGCCAATGAGATGTTAGTAAAGGTAATGAAATTTGAACACTGAAAAGATTATGCACATGCCCATTTGCTACTTCACACACTCGTGCCTGCTCTTTTCACCTCTGACATTACCATCAGAACAAGCAAAAGTGATAGAGGCATAGATGAGGCACTGGACAAAAGTCAACGTCATTCCAAACAAGCCAAAAGCCAGAAAATTGCAAAACATGTGAAAGCACCCAGTCAAGTTCAATTAGGCTCATCTTAAATCAAGAGAAATAGCAAGCTGAGCCAGACTTGTGAGAAACAATAAATGGTAGTTAAGACACCGAATGTTGTGACAGTTTGTTAAGTGGCCTAGGACTCCAAGCCCTGGGTTGGCCCGAATCAGTGATTAATTGTGACAAGTACACTAACATGAGATGAAAATAATATAAGTAGTGTGTAGTTTGTTGCGCTTAAACAATTATACTGGTGTTAATAAGGGAATCCAGGTGCAGAGTATAAGGGAACTCTTTATATAGCCCCAAAATTTTAGCTTTGTAATTTTAAAATTGTACTGAAATACAAGTTTTTAAAAGACACAAGGAAAATTAGTGGACTATTTTCAATTCCCAGGGAGCTCTACCAATTAATGTCTTTTCTGGGATGTCAGTTCATAGAGGAATATATATTGGATATAGTAACCTCATTCCATCCATCCATGACCCCAAATCACAAAGTATCTCCCCCAAGCAACGATTTCAATACAATTATCTATCCCTAAGAAATAGGAGAACAAGAACTTACATTAAAAAGGAGAAACAGGATTGTCAATGGTCCCTGATAACCAACTTCAGGATACAGAGTATTTCTCAGAAAAATATGGTATTTAACATTTTTATGAAGAGATCAAAATTCACACATTTTCTGGAATGAAAAGTATTAATAAAGATGGTATTCACTGCCAGGATATTATGCTTACAATCTTTCCAAATATATATTTATGTTCTCTACCCTTTTTGAAAAAAAGGTTAACATTTATTAGTTGGTTGATTGATTTGAACAGCAGAGACAGATCTTCCATTCACTGGTTTACTCCACAAATTCGTCAACAGCCACGCCTGAACCATGCCAAAGTCAGGAGCCAGGAATCTAATCTGGATCTTTCATAATAATAGCAGGGTCTCAAGTAATTTACCTATTCCCTCCTGCCCCACCAGGATGCACATGCAGAAAGCTGGAATTGACAATGCAGCTGGAACTCAAACCTAGATACTCTGATATGGGTATCTTAAAGTAGTGTCTTAACCACCCCACCAAATGCCTGCCTCCATTCTATCTTCCATTGTCTTTGTTATTGTCTGAACATCTTAATCTTCTCTCGTGTATTATGATATACTGAGGGATTAGACATAAAAATATCTGTTCAAACCACAGTTTAAATCAGAAGCCTCAATCTGATTTTTCTTAAGGGGGAAAAAAAAAGCAATAGCTCCACAACATCAGCAAAACATTCAGAATCTTAAGCTCACAGACAATGATGTGTCTGTAGCCATGTGCTCCCCACAGTCTCAAGCTATAACATCAAAGATGCACTTTTAAACTTTAGATCAAATATTTTCATGCAATCTATCTGGTCATCTACTATGGTTCCCTGAAGCCCTAGTGAATGCAGAATCCACAGATGTTTTCATATCACAAAAGTTCACAGAGGAAAAGCTTCAGTTACAGGAACAATGAGTAAATCGTGTGCCACGCAACATCGCTATCTTGAAAATTGGAAATACCAGATACTTGCTGTTAGCTCCAATTTTATTTCTCATAAATGTAAAAGTGTGCATTAATAACCTTGTAATATAAGATGCTACAAAAAGTAGGACAGCATTGTCAGGAATATAAATGCATGAATTTTCATGTTTTTCATTAAGTGAAAAATGAACACTTCCTTTGAGGGACATGTGTCACATTTCTAAAATAACTTGATTTTTGTAGTCAACACCCAGGCTTTGAAGTCACAAATTTTACATAATTTTAAAAATTTTTTGTTAATAGGATTTTTTACCATAGGATTGAAAAATGAAATGAAGCTCTAGCTGTGTGATCTTTAAAATCCTCCTCTATTCCATCAAATAGTTATGTCTACATAAGAAACACATTCTCAAACTTTTTACAACATCAGTTTGAACATTTTAAAATTTCACCTTAAATCAATTTCTCTGATTATGTGAAAACAGCAAACCACACTTTTCCAACACCCAATGCACAGAAGTCAGATCTTCAGTTTGCAGATTTTCCCCAGCTGCCAGTATGACTCATCAAGAAAAGCACAAAATCCAAATATTTATAAACAAAATACAAAAGTTCAGGAGGGATTTGCTTATTGACTATTGTTCTCATGCTCAACCTACTATTCAGATATTAAAAGAAATATTAAAAGAGGAATAAGTAGCTAAAAATAACATATCCCTTGTCTTAAACAACAAAATATATCCAATATAATATAAAAGTCTATACAAATAAAAGACGTTAATAATCAAATTAGTGTCACAGTGATTAAAACCCTCACTTGGGATAACACGCCCTCTGTGACAATGTCTGTGTTTGTGTCCCTGCCTCACTTTGGATTCCAGGTTTCTAACGATGCTGACCCATTCATTCACAACTTCCCCCAACCCACTACTTTTCAAATACATGAACAAAAAAAGTAAACAAAATTTTTGAAATTAATACTAAATTAACCTCTACAACAGTGGGATTGCAAACCACAAATAATGAGCTACAGTTTAAACAGCACCATTTCAATAGGACTAAATTTTAATGTTTGTGACAATCAAAACAAATTATAAATGCAATTCAGTTTAGATTACAGGCAAATGAGCCAAATGCTATTAATTTATGAAAGAGATGAATACTATTGGAACATGAATAAAGTGGTTTAATACACACCAAGTTTCAAAATAAAACTTTTCAGGCTAGTATTATTAGTTTTGCTGATCTTCTCTTGAAGAGGAGATAATCAGCTATTTTATTTTAATTTCTTTTATCTATTTCTTACCTGTTTTTTTTCACTATACTCATTTATTCATTTTAGTCTGAAGGTGTATATGAGCTATACTAAAACAAAGACATAATCAGTCCCAAAAAAACATTGTGACTATCTGGTTCTCCAATTTTTATGTTTACCATAACTCAATGAAAGGCATATCAAACATACTATTCACAATAACTTCAAAGCTAGTATTACCAGTAGAGAATAGAGATATCAAGATTTTTTACTGAAGGAAGAGGCTATTACCTTTTTTCCTTTGCAAAAGGAGGGAGAAAGAAAGGCTTTGCTTCTGGATATTATAGGTATGACTCTGAGATTTCATTCTCAATTTGCAAGATGTAAACAGATATCTCAAATGCTGGGTCAGTCAATATCACTGACATTTTGGACCTGGAGATGTCCCTAAGGCCTTCTGATTCATTTTCCCTGGAGAAGACAACCAGTGTCTCTGAAACTAGAGAGAGCTATCTGAAGGTCACTCACAGTCTATCCACGCACAAATCATTTTCCCAATGCTCACTTTTAGCCCTAGGTTCTTCATTTTTTATAAATTCCACACAGTGGTTACTTATTCTTGGCACTAAGGACTTTTCTTTAGGGCAGGAGTGGGGACCTTTTGTCTGCCAAAGCCATCTTAAGATATTTATAGCATTGTCCACGGGCCATATACAAAAATCAACTTAAAAATTACGCTGCTGCAGGTTTATTGAATTTTGAATCCTATCTGCAGTTGCCTGTAGATGCCCAGATATTCCTCACCCCTGTTAAGCTAAAAATAAGCAGTTATACCACAGTTACAACCATGTAAAAATCCAGATAGACATGATATTTGGTTCATTTCACTAAAAAAGTCAAGTCAAGTTAATAAATAAGTACATGTCTTACATTACTTATGAGATATACATACTTATTCATGAGATGGCAGGGCCAAGGGAGTGGTAGTGCATGGTACCTAACCAACCTTTACACAGTCTAAATGTCTGCCACAACTCAGGCTGGGAAAGACCAAAAAGGAGCTCCAGACTTTCAAAGTAGATGTGTAAGACAGCAAACAACATTATTAAAGACAATTTTTCAAATGCATGCAACATTTCCCTCACTAACTTTGAATCAGCTAACTTCTTCCTTTCACACAAATTTCACAATGACATGCTTTTCCTTATTTTTTCATTATTATAATTAACTTACTTCTGAATTTGTCATAACTATGACATTTTCAGGACTAACATACCCATTCTTTAATTAAGCTTGAAGGATTACTTCTGCTCTTTTTAGCAGTTCATTTCATTATCTTTTGCAAATGTCTATGTGTCTAAAAATTATATTTTCTAAGCTTCATAGAACTAAATTTACATTTAAATAAAATCCATTTTGCAGAAAAAAAGACAATCCTTTAAAAGCATGGTTTAGACTAGCTTTAAATGCACAGCCACAGGATTATGTCAACCAAATAAAATGAAACATTTGTGTTAAATGTAATATATTTCCACAAAATGCTAACCATATGCTAATTGAGTGTCATTACTTCTAATACACAATTTATGAAACTGAGCCAGAAGAGTCTTTGAGACCCAGTGCCAACAGTTTAGGGAAAAAATAAAAATAATACAGTCAAAAACTTTATACTTCACAGTAGACAGAGAAGATGCAGAAGTATGGTTTAAAGAAAACAATAAATGTTTTGGCTATTACTCATGAAAATTTATCACACATGATTCCTAATTTGTTCTCAGATTCAATTTCTGAAAACAAATACGTGTTCTGATATGAAACTAAATTTTAATTTGTATGTACATATTGCCACCTCAAATAATATTTCCAAAAGTAGCACAGGAACAAAATCACAGTCAGTAGAATCAAAGTATAAACTGATATACATTTTATAAGTCAAACGGGCATGTACATTTGATCACATTGAACAAACAATATTTGGGCACAATCAATAATACAAGTCAAAGTACATAATCAAGAGTAATACATAAATCCCAAATGAATTAAATATAAAAATTTATTATTTTCTTCCAAATAAATAAATATTAACTTATGAAAATAGGATGTCTTAGTTGACAAGAAAGTTCTTTAAAAGATTTGCAGAACCTTGCAGAATTAAGAGACAAAGAAAACACAGCCATTTCTCTCAAGAAATAGAAATATTTATGGGCAGAACAATCTTCAACATTTCTAGTCTTTCAAGAGCTGAGATGATGCAAGAAGTATAATAGTTTTCTTCTGACACGGTATCCACCATACCCTGGACTAATGACACATGGTTCACAGTGATTAAATAATTTCTGTCTGCAGTTAGTTTACCTCTGCCCATCAACTCTTGGTACAAGTAAAATGCTTTATATACAAGTGCTTGTTTTCTAATCAGTCATAGAAAATCATTCAAAGTCTGAAAGCACAGAATTAGTTTACAACTCTGCCCTAGTCCAAAAGTGGGTCAACTATTTGTAAACATGAATCAACATTACATATTGTAAACATTATCAGAAATTAAATATTTGCAAACATTAGCAGCTGAGTGGCTATTGTTCTTAAAATTCAAATATTCCAGTAAATCTTACTTCCAGTTCAATGGTAGCTGAAACAAGAAATTCTTTTCATTTTTCCCAAAAAGTATTTATATTTACTCTTCAGAAATTGTGACTTTCTTTGTTCATCGAGTTAAATTTCACAAGTCATCTGAGAGAAAAGTAGGTAAAATTTTAAAGCATTACTTTTCATAAATATTTGGTAGAAGTATATATAGATCAAATTAATGTTTTTATAAATCAAGTTTGCTTGAAATGATCTTGGTACTGATAACAGTAATTGAGTCAGTTGAAAATATAGCTCTGGTATCCAAGTTCCCACAACCTGCAGTGCCATGACACCAACCCCTGTAACTCTATTTCTTTCTAAGCACGCTCCTAATAAAACACACGACAGCCCACACTTGAACAAAACACTATGTGTATAGCATGACATCCACTGATGAAAAAGGCAATTCCCATGTAATTCAATTATCTAAACACTTGAATTTTTAAGTCTTGGATAGGATTCTATACTTGATGTATGGAAATAGAGTTCAAAGTTAAAATTCACGTATTTTGTGTTAATTTCTGAGAATACATTAGCCTTCAAATGCTTTCCTTGCAAATCATCTGCTATAGCACAATCGCAGCACATACTTCTTATGAAAAACATGTTTTGATGAAAATTACACAGAACTCGAATATTATTACCAATACTAACTAGCTATATGACTCATTACATAACTTGGCTTATAATGTGTGCAATATAACTGTATTTTATTAAAAAGAAAATTTACTTACAAAATATAAAATGTGCCATTACCATCACCAAATAATGATATGTACCTCATAGGCCATGAGGAAAATATACACACATAATAATTCTTAATTAAACAGAAGCCCGAGATAATCAATTGAAAGTTACATTCTGATATTTTTTTGAATTTCTGTCATGATGAGTTTTTACAGCCACTACAAATATAGACTTGGTCACTTAACGGATGGGGTGTGGTGGGAAATAAGAGAAAGGAGAGGGAGAGGAGAGATAAAACAGGAGATAATACCCTGCTTTTGCTAAGGGCATTAATTTCATCATGAGAGCCCACTTCATGGCTTCAACTAATCCTAACTACTTCCAAAAGATCATATCTCCAAATGTCATCTAACGCTCTTTCCAGAACCATGTGTAACGTTTTTACCAAATCATTCATTTATTCAGGGCTTACCCATTCGTCAGAAGCCAGACTCTGAGCAACCCAGGCTAATTTCAAGAGCTCCAACACAAAAAATTCTTTTCTATCAAAGTCAGTATTTTATGAAAACCTCATTGACAGTAGTGTTCTATGAACTTGCAAGAATTACTTTCATCTCTAATTTCAGTTCAGGTAACACTTTCCAGGCCATGAGTGAACCATTCTAGATGAGACTTCTCCCCACAGAACCACACAGCCACTCACTGCTGCTTGCCTCAAGAGAGAAACGTCTCTCAAAATCCCAAAGCCCAATAAAACTAAGGGCTTTTTATTAACAGAAAAGGTGCTAACAATCATTGGGTTATGGGGTTCTCAGTCTTACCTGATGAGACAGTTGACTTTCAGCATCTGTATTTTTCACCAACAGAATTAATGTGAATCTTAGAAAAATACATACTAAAGTAGATTTATAGGAGATATAATGTCTGAACTATTCACAGAGATACTTCATACTTACACGACCTGGTTTAGAATTTTGAGGTTTTTAATTGTTTTAAAAGCTAAATTTTACTTCATTAAAAACACCTATTTCTACAGAATAGTGCAGGCTCAATATTGCAATTCAGGAAATTATACCTTGAGCCTGAGATGGCAAGTTCAGATTCAAGCAGCCACTTAAGGATATCAACTAGGGCCAAGTTTATTCTCTCCGCTGCTCTGGAAAGCCAAGGTGCAAGAAATCTCATGTGTAACACTAATTAATTCAGCAGGATTTTTTTTAGGGAGAGAGAGAGAGACAGAGCAAGCTTTTCCATCTGGTAGTTCATATGGCCCTACCAGCCTCACTGAGCCATATCTAAACCAGGACCCAAGAACTCCAAAACATCTCCCACATGATTGGCAATGGCCCAAGCACTTCAGCCATCTTTTATTGCCTCCCAGACACATTAGCAGGAAGCTGGTTCATAAGTAGAGTAGCTATGATTTGAGCAGTAAGTCCGCTAGAGGATGCTGTATCACAAGAAGCAGCTTAACCCACTGCACCCCCATGCATTCCATCAGGTAACAGTTAACCATAATCAGGCCATGAAATAAGTACTTGACATCATGCAATTAAACAGTCATTGTGATGAGAAGCCTTATAGATAGCAGAATTATGTTGTGATCATTATATGGGTTTAGCATGTGATTCCTTTAATACATTCAAAGTCCATTTAAAAACAAAATTGACAGTGAAAAGATGAAACTTAGGGGATAAATGATTTATATTTTTTGTTTCAAAAACAGTTCTATTATCCTCAGTCAAATATTTTTTGACCCATTTTTATTTTGACTTTAAAGATGAGTCACAGGGCTAAATGGACCATAAAATCCAACATTGAGATATTTTACAAGACATTCTGCAGCGAAAATGGCAGATGGTTGTAGATCCTTTTTACTTAGTGGTATTTTCTAATTGTATAAATTTTATTTTGATAATTATTACATATTTCATTAGAGTGCAAAGGGTCAAGAGCTAGAGGAAAGTGGGTGAAATCATTGTTTTGGAGGGAGGGAAGAGATAAAGGGGGAAGCCACAGCTAGCCTTCCAACCATCCCAGGGTCCCCGACATAGGTCATGCTCCAAGGGTCCTGCTCAAATGGTTTTGATAGTTCAACAGTTCTGAATTGTTTCCTATCTTGCCACTCCAATCATGATGAAATCTTTCCAGACTCCACTGGCTGACATAGTCCACCTTAGAGTCTCTGTTTGCCCAGGTATTCACTGCCAACACTTAGCTGGGGAAGTTGATCAATTTGTTCTGTCTTCCATCCTTTCTTATGGTACCAAGTGTCCTCTGTAGGCTCCAGCATACTGCCATATCCTCCATGTACATCTGGATATGCTATCTACTGCTCCATCTAAGCCACTGAGGCAGCCCAGCTCTGACACATACACTCCATTGCAGGGCCCGGTCTCCCAAGGCTTAACTCCACAGCTTAGCTTGCTTTTCAAGGGGTAACAGGATGCACAATCTTGGCCTGATACATTTAGCCACTAGCTTGATCACAAGTTCCTGCTTCCCTGCTTCCCCTTTATCAAGATGCCCCCGGGGGTCTTAGGAGCTGCTTGAGCATTGGAAAAATACTGGGAGGAACTAGAGAGCATAAAAGGCAGACTGCAGTTCAATAAAGTGGCATTCTCTTTGCACGAATGACCCAGTGCGTGCTGTCTTCTTTGTAACCCTAGTCCCTCCACTCGTCTTGAGGTGCATGGTGACACGGGCATTGCCGACGCATGGAGGCTCCACCGAGATCAAGAAAGAGAGGATTCGACGAAGAGTCGTCCTGGTAGGCTGGCCAGCTGATTAAGGTAAGTGGGACGTATTATAAGCCTTTCCTAGACAGGTAGGAGAGGGAGTTTTATTTTGAAGTATAGTTAGGTCTTAGATTTATTTTGAAATATACGACTTTGAGGGTTCTAGTAGGATCCCTGGAACTCTCAAAGACTGAGACAAAAATTTGAATAATGTAATTGTCATTTAAAATAATTTGGATTATAATCTCACAATATTATAAAATTATGCTAAATTTGTCACATCATATATGCTATTAAAATAGATGAGTATTTATGCTCATTGGTTAAAATGTTTCCTACTCATGAAATTAATCCAGATTGTAAATTATTTGTGTTCTTACTTACAAGAAAGTATGTCAGACTTTGCCTTGCAGGAGAACAACTAATTCTTTAAAGATATATAGTAAAATTGGCCATAATGTGGAGTTAATCCTTGGGAGACCGGGCCCTGCACTCCATGGTCAGACCATGGAACTTGAAATTTCCTCCATGGTCAAAGTTCTGAGTCCAGTGGTTCATTTGGGGGGATTCCCAAAAATACTTCATCTGAAGTGATCCCAGACCTGATTCTTGTATGTGCTTGCCAATACAGGGTATGGTACAGTCTGTAGCCCAAATTAGCCTACGCATACACTGTTAGTCACAATTGCTGGGTCACTTCTGTTTCCAGCCGCATGTTTTATGCAACCCAATGGGTGTTGCATTCCAGCCTGATTCTGCCCAGCACAACTTGGCCCTTTCAAAAACCAGTGGGAGTTGCATCCTAGTCGGAGCAACCCACAATAATCCCCACCAGGCCCACCCTCTACCTTGGTTCCTGTGTTTGCCAGTATGTACGGCAGACTGGTCCAATCTGTCCCATATCCCATTCAGCTCTCATACATGTCAATGAGCATTACTCTTATTTGGAGCAAGATTAATAGGTTTGCAGTAACTTATTTATAAGGCCTGAAAGTGGCCAAAGAGGAAGAATATATCCAAAAAACCCTCAATATCTATATATACAATAAAAATATATCACATAAGAAAATGGGTTTCAAACACCAGCTTTTTCAAGTTCTTCTTTCTCCCTCCCCATTATAATATCATATATAATATTCTACAATATCATATATAATAATCACTATATTATTATAATAATATAGTTAGTGCTTCAGCAATAGTCACAAGTCCAATATTCTGCTAGTTAATAAGTCATGGTATTTTAGGCAATAGCAGAAAGTCTAGTTTCAAATTGTCAGGTGTATTTAACAGTTTCACTGGGAGTCCTCTTCAGGAGCAGAGATGCCTAATGTAGCACACCTTTACTTCCTGGCAAATACCAGTTTTCCATTATATACCCATTATTTTCCTAGATAAATTGCCAAGGAGTGTTGTATGTCTAGAATATGAACCAACTAAAATAATTCTGGTGATCTAGAATCATACATGATTCTGTCTTCCATGTATGTCTTGTCAAATTACACGTAGGTATCAGACAATATAAACGTATTATCCGCTATATCTTACTGAACTGAAAGCAAAAATAAGAGTAGAAAGAAAATCTGATAGCACTTTTTACTGTTGGAAAGAATATAAAATTGAGTTTGACTTTTAATTTCTGAACGTGTTTGCTCTGAATTCTCCAGACTCTGTTAGCAAGGACTGTTTGTTTACTATCAAATTGCATTAAAGTTTTCAGGTTTGTCAGAACTCATCAAAGCCAAGGACACTTAAATAATGTGTCCTTCCCCTCAAAATTAAAAAAAAAAGGAAACACTCAGTACTTCTTAAATCTTTTCAAACCCACACAATTAGGTAACTGAAATCAACAGATTGGATGGAGAGACATAATGCTTCCCAGTTCCTCAGAATCCACTGTCTGGCTAGCAGAGCCCTCCTTTCAGCAGGTCTCAGACATACCACCAGCTGAGGAAGGTTGTGTTCTCCAGCACTATCCCACCTGGGGCAGCACAGGTCTCTAGTTTTTTTCTAGTCTGTCCTCTCAAAGACAAATGAGTGGCACCAATGTTACCTCTCCAAGGTGTACTCTGAAAGCTCTGTGCAGTTAGGACTGTGTGAAATGATTCGCTCAATACTTACTAAGTGTCAACATCTAGTGTTTGCTAGAGTATTGGCCAGAGATCTTTTATAGTCACAAACTGGGAGGTCTGTGCCCTCACTTCAATTGGCCAGAAGAAGCAATTAGCACTGAAATATTGGCAGAAGGAATCTATGGGTTATTTCCCTCGGCTGAGTTGGCTTGATACAAAAAAGATATCCTCCAACAATGAAACTAAAAGTGTAGAGTCATAGATGAAATCATTAAAATAAAACAAATCTTATTTTTAATCTTAAACTGATATACGATGCAAATGTTTTAATGAAAGTGTCTGAATTCTACTTAGATACTACATGAATCTGTCATGGAAGTCACTGAAAGACAAATAAAAGCAAGATTTTTATGAATTCAAAAAAATGGACAAAATAGAGTCTGAAAGTTTAATTTTTAAATCCAAATTTTGCTGAGAGTCAGAGGGTTAAGTTTAAATCCATGTTATACTACTCAGAATAAGAATTTAACAAATGGTTTGCACTCCACCAAGTTTTTGATCAATATCAAATGAATACAAGTGATTACCCAGAAAAGTTTTTAAATGCTTAATTGAGATATTCAGTTCATAAAAAATAATGGTCTAAACTTATTTTTCAATTATATCATTCCTTAAAATCATCAGCACATATTTTTTGGCAATGTACATGGCATATGTGTTACAACAAGAAACAAAACAGTGCTGATTGTCACATTTAAATAATGCTGAACAGCAGATTCTTGACTATCGTTTTCTGAATTTTAACAGGAAAGAATTACCTGGATTCTTCTCCCATATAACATTTCCTTGTCATGATTCAATCAAGATTTGAAACAACATTTCACAGGCTGAACTTCATGCTAAACACATCAAGAGCATTAAGCTAATGAGGTACAAACTTATGAAATGTCACTAATGACAAAATACATAGTAAACCAAGAAGCAATTGCTATAAGCACTGAGAGCACAATTAAGACAGAAACTAACTTGAAGCAAAAGTTTTCCCACAGAGTTGGGAATTGGGTTGACTAAGAAGAAAATTCAAAATGTGCCATTGCTCTGAACAGAAATCTGTGCCTTCTTCCCTTAGCCAAGGAGAATGAACTTAATTAAACCCAAATTAATTAAGTCTAACTCTTAATTTTACCAGTCGTAACAACTAGAAACACATAAGTGTAACTAGACTAATTGGAGACAGCACAGCCTGAATCAGGCTCTCCAGTTAACACTCACATATGCACACACATAATTGCATGCCAACTTGAGACAAGACAGTGTCTGATATCTGATCTGTGGGTTTTATACGTGATTTTATGTGCAAACAGAGCTAAGAGTAGAAACAATTGGACAAATAATTTCTGTGTTGCTATTTTGAAAAATAATCTTTGTCTTAAAGGGAAGGGGCTACTGCAGGCACATCCTTCACCTGTGGTGCCAGTATCTCATATGGGCATTGGTTTAAGTCCTGGTGTCTCTACTTCTAATCCAGCTCCCTACTTATGGCATGGGAAGGCAAATAGAGGTTGGCTCAAATTCTCAGGCCACTGTGGCCACATGGGAGACCCAGTTCTGACCACTGTGGCCATTTGGGGAGTGAACCAATGGATGTTCTCTTTTCAATATAACTCCACTTTTCCAATTAAAAAAAAAAGAATAAATGAATCTTTTAAATAGTAAAGTAGTATCGGGAATAAAGGAAGTAGGCATTTGCACTTATTTGCATATGTCATCAAGTTTTTTTAATTTGGCTGCTTGGCTCATCTTCAATGTCTGTAGTAAAATTAACAGGTCCAACAGAAAATAAGCTCATGAGACTGAAATTAAATTAAAAATGTGTGTGTGGGATGGGCATGTATGTTTCCACAATGGTAACTTTGGCTGCAGGCATTTATCATAACTACTTAACTACTGTGTTTCTATCTCTCCTTGTGCACACACCTGCGCACGCACACACACACACACACACACACAATCACTTTCAGCTAAGGGTCCTGATATAGTTAGCACCTAAATTTGTATCTGCACAGTCTTCATAGAGTATTTCCTTATTATGTTACTCTTTTAAAAAGTAATAACTAAAAAGATTAATTATATAAAATACAGACATAAAACTTAAAATGATATTGTTCCTCTGTAATAAAAATACTTGCATTATCCATGAATCTTCTACAATTCCCCTCAAAAATATATTTCAAGTTTGGCTTATTATATAGCAATATTAGCCATAATAAAATCTGTCTACATTTCCAACTAAACAAAATCGTGTAAACCTCACTTACCCACCAGAATTTTTAGAGATGACTATTTTCTGAAAGTTATTTTTGTCAAGTTATTACAGGCTTTCTTTTGCACTATTTTGTATCTAGCATCTAACAATGTTCCTAGCACAGAGTTTTCTTCAATAAATAAATGACTCAAAGAATGCATACGGGTTCCACAGCAGTAACCAGATTGCATTTCTTAACTTTGATCTCCCACTCACCAGGGGACGCTTCTCCCCACAGGATTCTGAAGTTCCAATAGGCATCCTAGGGATACAGCGGTGTCTGTTGTTCTGCCTTCCTTCCTTCCTGAAATAAACTGTTGATAGAGCTACCTGAGACCAGCCACTACCCTTGTGCACTAGAGCTTCACCCCCCGCAACTTGCTCTTCTCATCAAAAGGTTTTCTCTCTTTGGCTGCGTTATTGCATTCATCTAAAGAAGTGAATGAATGCAAAATAAATGCACATTTTTTCTTGACTACGACGGCCCCAATTTTTCTGAATAGCAAACTTCTTTGTATGATCTTTCACCAGCCAGAGTGCAACGGGACAGTCTCCACTGTCCACTCTACCCTCCTCCCATCCTGGTGACACATGCACAAGATCCTGTCAGCTGTCATCTGAAAGTGCAGAATTCGACAACTTCGTTCTCCATCCAATGTGTCACTACAGCCCTGAGGCTGGCTTCCTTGGATCCTCGGGGGCCCTGGTAGTTAACTACCCAGTGGTGGATGATTTGGTGCCAGTTCCTTGCCGTGAGCTCCAGCTGTCCCTCCCTAAACTGAGATGAGTTCCTTCACACCATACTCTGCTCCAACAGTACCATCATGCGCTCCAAATAGCTACGATATTCTCCTCAGGTAAACACTGTTATCTTTACATTTTCCGCTCTTTGTAGCTTTGGCAATCATTTGTAGTAAGAAAATAAACATATCTGGGCCTGGTGCTAGGCTCAGTAGCTAAATCCTCATTTTGGAAGTGCCAGGATCCCAAATGAGTGCTGGTTCATGTCCCAGATGCCCCACTTCCCATTCAGTCCCCTTCTTGTGGCCTAAGAATGCAATAGAGGATGGCCCCAAGCCTTGGGACCCTGCACCCACATGGGAGACCTGGAAGAATGTCCTGGCTCCTGGCTTTGGATTGGCTCAGCTCTGGCTGTTCTTTCTCTGTTTTGTGCCTTTCAAATAGATAAATATCTCTCTAAAAATGAATAAAATGACCATTTCTCTATTACACTGGATTGTCTTCCTACAAGTTAATGTACAGTGTTTTGTTGTACACCTAACAAAAACAGAAAGTCCTCTGAGAAATTTGTTTGCTTCTAAAAATCAAGTGTATATGGAAGTAGACCTGTAGAAATAGAAATAGTTAACTATCATGCAAAGTAAACACTAAATGATCAATTTGGTAAGACATGCAGTAATAAATGAAGTGAGAAGGCACATATTTATAGAAATAGACCAATAGATTCTGTAGAGTGAGTCATCATATCACACAAAGTGAATACAGCCTTTAATGCAGCAGGATAAGAAACTGTCACGTTGTACTGACACTAGACCACATTTTGACTCTGCCAAGTATTTTAACCTTAGATCTTAGTTTCTGCCTATGTGAATCAGTGGTTTTCATTTTCAGTTGAATTTACATCTACCTTACATAGTTGTTGGATGCTTATAAATGAGTGGACATTATTTGAGAGTACCAGGCAGGTTCAAACTATGATTACAATTGCTGCTACCCCTCTCTTTCTCCTCATTCTCACTCTCACTAGCTATCTTTCAGTCTCTCTTTCTCCACTTTCCTCACTATGCCTCCTTACCCAAAATTGTTAAATTTTTACTGAGACTCGGGGAGACTCACATACACAGAGAGAGAGAGAGAGAGAGCTTCCATCTGATAGTTCACATTCCAAATGCTCACAATAGCTGGAACTGAGTCAGGTTGAAATTAGATACTGGGAATTCAGTCCAGTTCCAGCATGTGAGCGACAGGAATCCAATTACCACAGCCCTCACATTTACTTCCCAGACTATGCATTAGTAGGAAACTGAAGTCAAGAGCCAGACATGGGAATTGAACCAAGGCACTCCGACATAGGGCACAGGGCATAGGTATAACCAGTATCTTAGCTTCTATGCTAATTACTCACCGCTGCTCTTCATTTTTACTTTTCAAGACTTATATTCAGGTTCGGAACCCTCAAGTATGAAAAAATTGGAGGCAATTTCAAAAGTAACCATCTTGCATAACTCCCTGAATATTCTAAAGAAAAATCACAAAATCATACACTTAAAATGGGTGCATGTTGTAGTGTGTGTATGTGTCCCTGTGAAGCAGTTATGTCCACATATATGTAAGGGGACTTCAAAAAGTTCAAGGAAATTTTGTATTGCTTTTAAATTCCAGTCTTCCACAAACTGTTTGAGGCATCCTCCTACATATATGTATATAAATCATTACTCGTCTATATTTATATATAACTTGCACACCTAGGTGCAGAATCTGTGTAACCCAGAAGTAGTTCAAGGATTCTTCAACACGTTAATACAGAGAATTTTAGGAACAAGAAAATGAACCTGGGTCATGATGACAAATGACAGGGGAGAGAAGAATTCAGCCTCCAGATGAAGTGAAGCAGTTCCAATCCAAGTCAAATCACACAAACCACCTGTTCTCTTCGGCAGTTGTCTGGCCCTTCTGCTTTGCAAATTGGGGATAATGATACTGCCACTGAGGATTCATTTGTGCTATTGAGGGGCAAGGCTCGGGGTAGATGTGAAGGATCATTATGTTATTATATGTGACCCACAGGCCTCATCACTGATATGTTCAATGTCAAAGGCAGTTTTTCCTCATCCTGCTGCTCAATGAAAATTGGAAAGGCAATATGCTATTATGATTGTGACTGTTAATCCGTTTGCAGCTTGTCACATAAGCTGATTTACATATTTGACTAAGCATGTGATTGATGTTATGAGACTGTGTTGTACTCGCATTTTAAAACTGTCTCATAAATGAGAAAGTCAAATAGGTAGTCCTTAGTTTTGACCTTACTTTTTTATAGCATGACTCTTTAAACAAATGAAAGTACTAATATTTTACAAAGCCAGATATGGGCTATAATTATGTTATATATTGGTAAACAGTTGTCATTTAAAGAAACACTTCCAAAATGAAAGATGAAAAAAAAGTTTGATTCTATTTACTATTGTGTCTTGACCTCAATGAAGGATTCAACTCACTTCATCCCTGAAATTATATCCACTTTTCAGATAAGCTAAAAAAGGAGATCATGGTTTAGAATTCACAGCAAAATGAGCAATGCTGAGACATAATAAAGTCAGAATAGCATTACTAAAGAGAAGTAAAGAGAAGATACGAGAATGGTCAGAAGACAAGAAGACACTATCTGTACACACCTAGCCAACTTTGTACAAAATTGTCACTTGTGGAAAACATAAGTACTACATTATTTGATGAAGATTATTTAGTTGTAAAACTTAAATTGATTGAATTAGTTCTTCCCTAATAAGAAATCACTCATATAGCTAAGTATCTATTAACGTTTCACAAATTTATTTGAGAAACAGAAACATGCGGAAAGGAGGGAGAAAGTGAGCGAGACAGACTTGTCTGCTGGGAGCTAGGAATCAACATAGCTCTCCAGTGTGGGTCACAGGTACCCAGCTATGTAAGCTATCACCATTAATTGCCAGGGGCTGCATTAACAAACTGAAGCCAGGGCTGGTTGCCAACCCAATCCCAGCACTCTAATGGGGAATGTAATCATCTTAAACACCAAATACCTATCACATAAATAGGTATGAATATTTGGTTCCTAGTCAGCTCTCATTTGAGTGGTACCATTTCTCTAGTTCATAAAAACAATGAAACTACCTGATGTTGTCAGGCAAGTGCCATCTCCTCTGCTGTTCATGTTCTACAACAGGGGTTGCAACAGACTTACAGAACCCAATCTGGACACATCTGAAGTCTTGTGAATGGCATCTAATGAAGGGTGAGCCAGCCACGGATAATTAAATGGGTAAAAGGATTAAGTAGGGGCAGCAGTGTTGAAACCATGGAGTATGATGCGCAATAATTCTTAGCGTAGCATTTCTTAATCAGATAAGGTGGCCTGAAGGCTGATAAGGTAGAAGATGCACAGAAAGTAGAGCTGTGACTCAAGTGAGAGTCTTGACCCACCATGCACCTGTTTCATGGGCCATTCAAGCCTGTTTGTATCACTGCACTTCCTAGTGGCAAGAGCCAAAATGTATCACTTTTAAATTTGCTTTCCTTTCTTTTTAAAAACAAGAGTTGCAACTAGTAACCTTTCAAAACACTTGAAAAGTAATTATTTTCACTCACAGAAATCTGAAAACATGTAATGCATGGAAACTCACCTCAGATGTGTTACATAATTGTGGAGACTGGCAAGGTTGAGATTTATAGGACAGGGCACAGGCGAAAATTTCAACAGGATTAAATTCAAAGCAGAAGTCTTTCTCAGTAAGCCTTGTTTTTTTCCTTTAAAATTTCAATTTATTGGGTAATGCCCAACTATATTACACAGGGTAGTGTGCTTTCCTTAAGATCAACCAATTACAGACAGTAATCACATGTAAAAATAAATTCAGAGCAACACTTTGCATTAGTGATTAAGAGTCCCACACTCTAATCTAGCCACATACACATAAGACTTCTTATTTCTAAAATATGTAAAGCTACTTATAGGACAACTTGTAAGTATCTTGTAAGCTTTTCTGTCCTCTAATTTGAGTGGGAGGGAATACATAAAGGAAATACTGCTGAGCTTTAAATTTAGCCGCAGAGTTTTGAAGCCAGTAATAAAGCATAGAGATAAAAATCTTGAAATGGATGAAGTCAGCAGAAAATTCTGAAGTGAATTACAGCCTTGTAGGTATAATAGGACCATCAATTACTATTCTGGATAAAAATATCAAGTATTTACCCAGTGGTAGACAAAAGCTCTTGTGTAAAGTTGTGCATGGAATGGTTTGCTGTTGAAAATTATGCATCAAAGTATGAATATGCTAGCTTAAATAAAAATGAACTGGGTCAACACCTGCCAAAAATTTTTTGGAAAATATATCATTACTAAATTCAGCTGTACTCTTCTAGACACACGGAAAAAAACACATACATTTTGAAACAACATCTGAGTAAATATTGGAATATCACATGAGACAAGCCATTTGTACATTATTGCTAAGACATAGCAATACATCAATCATTTAATATTTCCTTTATTTACAAAATGATGCCTTCACGTTACTGGTCAAAATTTTTTGTAAGATTTATTTCATTTTTATTGGAAAGTGAGATAGACAGAGAGGAGGAGTGGCAGAGAGGAAGTTTTTCTGTGTGTTGATTCACTCCCCAAGTGGCCACAACAGCCCAAACTGTGCCTATCTGAAGCCAGAAACCCAGAGCCTCTTCTAGGTCTCCCATGTGGGTGCAGGGTCCCAAGGCTTTGGAACATCCTCAACTGCTTTCCTAGGCCACAAGCTGGGAGCTGGAAGGGAAGCAGAGCCTCTGGGACTAGAACCGGCACCCATATGGTGCCCCAACACATTCAAGGCAAAGACTTTAGCCTTTAATGCGCAAGACCCTAACATGTATTTTTTTAAATATACACTTATATTTAATTCATACAGCAGGTGGTTCTGTAGAATGATTTTTAGGTCAATAATTTAGTGCAAAAGTCTTCAAGTAGTACAGCAAGGCAAGAAAATAAAGCCAGACCAGGAGAAGAGAGATGAATGTGCTTATTTAGGCCCTGGGCAAAATATTTCATCTTAAAAGAGGTGAAAAGATGTGGAGGCAGAGAAATTTGCTAAATTCATGCCTCGAGACATGTGTTTGGTGCAGCAATTAAATCACCTCTTGGGAAGCCTACATACATTTCAGAGAGCCAGAGTGTAGTTCTGCTTCAGATTCCAACTTCTGGCTAAGGCGAACCCTGCAAGGTGGGGGTGCAGGAGGAAATGCCTAAGTACTTGAGTCTCTGCCATTTACTTGGGAGACACAAATTAAGTTCTGGGTTCCTATTAAGTTTCAAAAAGTTCTAAAAGATACTAATATTGTAAAACCTTTATGTCTGACAAAACTAACTACAACTTCCAAAATATAGTTTACAAGGTTTTTTTTTTTAATGTGAGCATTAATATCAAGGCACACTGACAGAATAAAATCTGTTTCTTTGTCAGAGCAACAAAGTTTTTGCAGTAGCTTCTTTTTGCTTATGCCACTGCTGCATTGTCCCAAGTTATGTGATGACACAAATTTTATGTTTTATGAAGGTAATATTTTGCTATTGGTGTCTGTTCAGTTCTGATTGTTGAAAACAGTTGAGTCTTAACAGTTAAATAATTTCTAAATCTGTAGTTTAAAATAGTTGAGTAATCACTTTATGACTGTGATTAAATTTGGTGTGTAATTTTTTAAAATACCAGGCCTAGAGCAGTAGACCAAGCAGCTAAGTCCTTGCTTTGCATATGTCGGGATCCTATTTGGGCACCAGTTCTAATCCCAGAGGTCCGCACTTCCCACCCAGCTCCCTGGTTGTGAGAAAGCAGTCAGTCGAGGACAGGCCAAAATCTTGGGACTCTGCACCCATGTGGGAGACCCAGAGGAGGCTCCGGGCTCCTGGCTTTGGATTGGCACAGTTCCAGACATTGCAGTCACTTGGGGATTGAATCAACAGATGGAAAATCTTCCTCTCTCTCTCTCTTCATCTCTGTATTTCTGACTTTCCAATAAAAATAAATAAACATTTTTTAAAGAAATCTTAAATACCTTAATAGATGGATATTATTTCACAATGTGAATGGATTCTATTATGATCAGGTATCTTATTTTTCTAAGATTCATTTTTACTTATTTGAAAGACCAGTGACAGAGAGATGAAGGGAGAAATAAATAAAGACTTTCCATCTGCTTGTTCATCCACGCACATGGCTCCAATGACCGTGGCTGAGCCAGGTGGAACCGAGGTACCACAAGTTTCTTTTGGGCTTCCCAAACAGAAAGCAGGGGCTTTTTCCTACTGCCTTTCCAGGCCGTCAACAGGGAACTGGATCCAACCGGCACCTACATAGGACGTTGTTGTTGCAGGCAGCACTGTATCTGCTACACCACAATGCCCAACACCAACAAGTATTTTTGACAGTCTTCTGAAGATCAAGGTTCTAAGTTCTCTGGATTTTGATACTTCCATTCAGGACTCTGCAATTGCCAAAGGATATATACTTCGCATATCTTTCATCTTGTAAAGATAATAAGAGATTATTTAGACTGTTTTAAAGGTATTGTCAAGATGTAAAGTAATTGTAAATATTGCTAAGGTAATATAAATTGCCACTGACACAGTGTTCAAAAAAAGCCACAGGAGTGTAGAAACATTGTGTTATCATTAATTATTATTGTTTTCTTGGCTTGAGAAAGGCCCAGACACTTAGAAGGGACAAGAATATATAAAAAACTTTCTGGTGTTTTCTAAAAGTATCATCTTGTAGAGATAATAACTAGTTGAGCTGTTTGGAGCATATTAAAAGTACCGTCAAAATATAAAATGATACTGACTTTGTTATGCCAATATAAAAATGCCATTAATGCAAAAATTATCAAAATTTCTGAGATCCTGGCTTTGGCCTTGACCAGCCCCAGCTGTGACAAGCATTTGTGATGTGAGCCAGTGGTGGAAGATTTGTGTATTTCTATGTGTTTATGTGTGTGTCTTTGCCTTGTAAATAATAATAAAAAATAATTTTTTTCCAGAAAGTATTATTTAACTGTTACTAGTAATGCAATCTAAGGAAATGTTAAAACCATTTTATCCCTATGTAGAATTAGAATAATTACAGCAACCCTATATAGTTGCTATCAATACGATATACAAAAGACACACTCCCTTACACAAACAAGTTCTGATTTTGTCATCCTTTTTAAGATTTTAGTTTTTCTCATCTTGGCAATTAACAGTTGAGCTTTCAAATTCCTATATTCTAATCATGACAGACAAAATCATTTGTACTTTGGGTAGCCAGCTTCACAAAACTTTCTCTTTTCCCTGTGTTGTCTTCAGAGAAAGCTTGAAAACAGGACCCAACCATGACAGTTAGTCCATTCAATCATGTTTTCACTGGAATATGCTGCTATGGGAGATGCTAATGTCATGTTATGTCCTCTCAGGTTATTCCAACACACATTTCTCCCTCCTGTGAACTCATTGCATTCCCCCCTCAGAACCTTGTAACAGGTTGGGTACCCCCTATCCAAAATATCTGCAATCAGAAATGCATCATATTTCAGAGGTTGTTTGGATGTTGGAATATTGGCATGGACATTACCAGTGGAGTAGCCCTAATAAAAATTAGAGGAAGCCATTGTTTTGGACTGAGCCCTGCACTAGAGCGCAACAGAATGTTCAGAGCTAAGGTTCACAGTACCAAGTAGATATGCAGTTCATTTTCTAAACTTCTGAAAATTCAAAACTTCAGAGATAAACGCCAAATTCCCCAAATAAGTCAGCTTCAATTGGCTTTCTGAATGAAATTCCCTCTGTATATAATTCTGACACACACAAAAAACATGACCCAATGTAATAGGATTTAAAAAGGAATACACAAGATGCTGCAGAAGGGAAGAAAACAAAGTGAACACTAGCACTAGACTAGATAGAGACACCTGAGAATAAGGAATAGTTAACTACTCATTTTACAATGGGCTCTGTAAATTTCTTTCCTGTCTCTTCAGGGAAATATTAGTAAAATTTGCATTAATTGCCAGTGTCTTTGGAATTGTTTTACTGTGACAGCAGTGAAAAGCAAAATCAAACTTTAAGGCAAACCAGAAGTCAAAGGCAGTGCTATCTGGTCGACATAACAGAAACTCAGCACTACTGAAGCTGCAAGCCCTGGAGGTAGAAAAGTTTCCAAACTTCCAATTTGAAGTTCCTCATATTTCCTATCATGATCTTTTGTAAAGAATGTATTCTTACAAATTAAATAATTTATAAACATTTTTTAGTACTTTCATTGGGTAGATACAATATTTATCTATAATTTGGCCTATAATGCATAAACTGTTACTAAGGAACATAGTCAATATAAATAAATTTATTTGCATGGTTAAATGGGCTTTGGACTCTGTCAAACTGGCACCAGAGCATAAGCCTTCAGGCATCCATCCACACATTGTGACCCTAGTGTGGTGGCAGCTGCTCTACTGGAGGAGTGAGTTAAATATTTAGGGTTTTTAATAGTGTCTTTTGATGGACTAATATTAGGATTCATTCCTGTCCTTCCAAAGTAAAATCATACAGAAAGATGAATGTCCTGCCTATACAATACTCTTTATTTAGAGACAGAATGCTGGCTAGAAATATCCACTTAGACCTCTTGTGTTTACTATCCACACTAGAATTTATACTTAACCCTCAACAAAGAGACCATGTGAGCCTGCAGGCTATCAGCAACAAGGAGGCCACAGTGTACAGTGAAAATGCCTAATGAGTTAACACTCACCATCAATCTGGAGCAAAACCACAGGATTCATGGACACCAGCAGAATCAGCCAAGCAAATAATATGTCTATTTCACGGAAAGGCATAAACCTGGGGAAGGAAGGTTAGTGGTGGTGTGGGGGGTGGGAATTTTGTTTCTTGTTTAGGTACTTGATTATCACTTCAAAAACACAGGGTGAAGACAGATATGTCCACGAATGTTAAAAAAAAAAAGGAAATTAGTCAATTCAAGAGTGTGATTTTATAAATAATAAGAAAAGTGATAAAGTGTACATGGAGGGAGACAGCTTGGCAATGCAACAGGTAAAGTGACACTGGTACACCATAGAAGCATCAGTTTGATGCACCAGCATCCCATATGGGCGCTGGTTGGTGTCCTGGCTTCTCCACTTCCCATTCAGTTCCCTGCTTGTGGCCTGGGCAAGCAGTGCAAGATGGCCAAACACCTTGGGACCCTCCACCCATGTGGGACACCTGTAAGAAGCTACTGGCTCCTAGCTTCTGATCAGCTTAGTTTTAGCCGTTGTGGCTACTTGGGGAGTGAACAGTGCATGGAAGATCCTTTCTCTCCTTCTCCTTCTCTCTGTAAATATACCTTTCCAATAAAAATAAATAAACCTTTAAAAAGAAAGAAAAATACAATGTCCTAACAAGATACTGCTTCAAAATCACATAATCATAAGCTAACAAAAATTTAAAATTCCTTCCACTCTTCAATCTTCTATTATAACATTGTTTGATTTTATAAAAATTAATGATTGCATTTCAAATGAAAAGTTTTACCTTACTAATTTAAATCCAAACTAACAATTTACTCAACGTTTTTCATAAATATCAGAGCCATACTTTCCAGAAATAAAATTTTTTATTAAATTTTGAAATGGAGTCATATAAGAAAAATACTGACTGAAAATTATATTAAAAAGTTACTGATATAAAGCTCTTTGTTCCATGGCACAAATGAGACTGCAAATTATTTTTAAATATTATCTGCTTTTCCAAATTAACAATATCAGATGATAAAGATACTGGGAAATTTTCACAAATAATTAGCTTTTACCATGGGGACTCTGCATAGGAATCAGACTTCTAGAGCCATCTTCTTCGCCCAGAAACCCTGTGTCACTCTGTATAACAAGAAGAATATATTATCCTCTAGTTATTCACGCCACAAGAGAAGCTTGGCTGCTGTTGTCTTGACATCAAATCAGGAACCACCTAACTGCTGGCTGAGGCATGGACTGAATCATTTCTTTATCCTAGTGCTTCATAATTGGATATCTCCTAGGAAGAATAACCTTGAATTTTGTCAATGCACTGATACTGAAACTCTATTCAGACGTTTTCAGTCAACTTTCTTTTATTCCTTTTACGGTATAGATTCATGAAAAATCACAAATTAGCATTTGGACCGCAAATTTGTTCACACTCAACAATGTGGTTTAAAATCTGGTCTTTCTAAACTGGAGGTTACTCACAGAATAACTCAGATGCAATGAAGTAATTATGACCTTAGCTGTCCAAGAGGGCTGTTCTGGGTATCATTCAACAAGTGACTGCAGAAATTCACATAAATCAGAGGGTAAGATGGTTGAGGTGCCCCAGGGTAAGTATGAGAAGATACTTGGTACTCATTAAGATGCAGTTTGCTGGGGTCCATTTAAAATCTACTAAAACATAGTCGCTAAAGAGCTTATGGTAATGGGTCACACTCCTTTTCCCATTAAGGCAGAATAGAGCAGATTTTAAAGCAACTTGGAGAGGGAGAAATGAAACTATTTAATTAGGAAAATTAAATCATAGTGCAAAATAAGGCTGAGACATCTCCTAGGCTCAGAGCTTTAGCTATGATTCAGTCATCTATATTCAGCCATTTACAGAATCATATATACCCTAAAAGTGAATGATTTGCTCAAAAAGAGAAGTCATAAGAAGTGAATATGGTTAATACATGTTGAAAGTTTAATTTTCAAAGAAGGTAAACAGATAACTTTCATAGTTAGCAATTGCAAGAATTTGCAAAACATACTAATGAGGAAACCAGTCAGGTAGTATCCTGGTTCAAAGAACTTCAGAAATGAATATTAACTGTCAGTAAAAGAAATGATGCTAAAATGATTGCGAAATTTGACATAAAACTACTAATATACAAGGCAATCTATATGTAACTTTTAGGATTGTTTTTTCCAGTGGACAAAAATCAATTCATTCTGCAATGCGCAAAAGTTATCAAGTTAAGGAGATGTTTGACCAGCAGAGACCACAGTTAAGAAGCCTGCATTCCACATGCAAGTTCCTAGGTTCAAGTCTTGGTCCAGCTCCCTATTGGTGCAGATTCTGAGAGGCAGCAGTGATGAATCAAATATTGGGATCACTGCTATTCTCATGGGAGACATGGATTAAGCTCCTTGATCTGGGCTCAAGACCGTTCAGGCTGCATTTGGGAAGTGAGCTATCAGACACAACTCACTCACTCACTCACTCACTCTCTGCTTCTCAAATAAAAACACTTATAAATCGACATGTAACTTCACAGTCTTTCCCATCAATATAAAATACCTTTAAGAAGGAATTTTGCAATTTCAAATATTTTTAAAATCTGCCATTATTTTTCCTTTTACATCCAGGTTTGGATTTTTTTTTTATTAATAATGCCAGAGATGATCATGCTAGATGCTCTATCTGCAGATATGAACTATTTGGCTAGCAGAGAGGATTTTTGGCAGTAGGTTGGGAATACCTCTTCAGGCTTCATCATGATCTCAGAAAAATACATTTCAAGAATATCCATTTTATCTACTCTCCCTCCCTTGACCTCTAATATTGGCTAAAGGCAATACGTGACATTTACTCCATGGGGAACCTGTTTCTTGATTCCCTGTTTTGCATATGCATCATTTTTGTAATATCAAACAAAATATAATATGTAAAGCACTTAGGATGTTCCTGACACAGTATACTGTTTGTAAGAATAGCTAGTTGAGTATTATTTAAAATGAGGTTATTGTTAATGTTGTTAAAATTCATGGTACAGGATCAACGAAGCACAAATCCATTAGTACCTATTTACTCTGGCAGGACACAAACAAAAATAGATAGAGAGTGTTCACTGCAGCATCAATCTCCCTTCATTAGTTTGTGGAATCTTTCTAATGATTCTCATAGCCCAAAACATCTGCTTGCTGCTGGCCTAATTCGGTGCTTTAGCAGAGAACAAGCATAATGTCTGTGGTTTTTCAGGGCATTGGAATTCTTTACACTGTACCAATTCTCATTCATCTGCTAAATAAATATGTACCTTTTTTTTAGGTGTCTCATCCTTAGCTCTTCTTTTCCATTTTTCCATTTTTAATGTATCAACACCTTTTTGTATAATCATTCAATTGTTTGCATGTAAATTTGGACAAATTTGAAATATAAACATGATATAGCCTTGTGTTCTTCAAATCAAAGTTTCCCACCTGAAAAATATCAGCACTCCCCATTATATTCTTTCACTGAAATGGGTTAATTATAAATCCTCATCTTCCTTACATTGGTTCACTCCCCAAATGGAGCAACAGTTAGAGCTGGGTCCAGCCAAACGACCAGAAACGCCATCCTGCTTTCCCACATGGGTGGCCACAGCCCAAGTACTTGGCCATCCTCTTTGGTTTCTCAAGTGCATTCTCAGGAAGTTGGATCAGATCAGTACTCCATTTTGGGATGCCTGTGTTGCAAGTTGCAACTTAACCTGTTGAATAACAATGCCAGCACCCATACTGGACTTTTTATTACCTTATGTCTTTCTCCTTATGATCTGGTAATTAATTCTGCAGAACATTCCCTAAACTATTCTAAAAAAAAGGAAATATTTTAAATAATGTCCCAGTCCCAATTTCAGGAATAATGACTATTAGGAAATCCACATATCATTTCCTACTCCTAGTATTCCTAAATTGACAATATTCTTAGTATAGGAGCCAGCATTGTAATATGATAGATAAAGCTGCCACTTATAATATCAACATCCCATACGGGTGCTGGTTCATATCCTGGATGCTCCACTTCGGATCCATGCCCCAGCTAATATCCTGGGACAAGCAGCCAAAGATGTCCTTAAATGACAATTCTGTTTATTTTTTAATATATTTTTATTTTGAATTTTGAATTATTTGGTACAACAGGTTGGGATTCCCTCCCCCCAAAATTCCACCCCCCGACAGATTTTCCCCATTTTACTACAATGGTGTAGTCCTTCATAAGGAATCATAATTCTATCAGTCTCTTATTTAAGTGTACTCCTGACATTGTTGGTACAGAAAATGTCAGACAGTCCAGCATCCCATTGTATACACATGTCCAACAGTTCCATTGGGAATCCATCTTTCGTCTGGAAGCAGAAATGCATGTTCCATTATACCCCCACATCTGTATATGAAAGACCCCAGTATGCCATCGCTCTACATTTCCATAAATGTATAGTCCTTTAGCAACAGTCTCAGATCCAACATTCTACTGTATCATGGCATTATAGATAAGGCAATGGTAGAAAATCTACCATCATATTGTCAGGATATATTAACAGTTTCATTGGGAGTTTTCCTTTTATTCAGGAATAGAAGCTGCATACTGCACTGCATCTTCACTTCCCAGTATGCTAGTCTCCACTGCACAGTTCATCTATGAGAATATACGTATATACTTGTTCATCTGTGTAACTACTTATTTTGTAGTCTACATGAATGTTCCCTTTTATCAGACAGAACTTAAGCTATCTGTCATTTTGAGATTGGCTTATTTCACTGAGTATAATTGTCTCTAGTTGGCACCATTTTGTTGTAAATGGTAGAATTTCATTTTTTTTAAATGGCTGAATAGCATCCAATGCAGTAGATGTACAACAGTTTCTTTTTTCCTCTTTTAATGGGTATCATGTCTTCACTATTGTGGTCTGTGCTGCTTTAAACAGAGGATAGAATTGCAGGTCACTTTTTCCTATGCATATTTTAGTTCCTTTGGATATATTCCCAGGAGTGGGATAGCTGATTCATACATCAGGTTTATTTTTGGTTGTCTCCATACCAACTTCCATAATGACCATGCTAGTCTACACTCCCACCAACAATGGAGCATGGTTACCTTCTTCCCTACTTACATATCAGCAGGTGTTGTTAGTAGATTCCCAAATGTAGGCCAACCTCACTGGAGTTGGTTTTCATTTGCATTTCCTTAAGAGCTAGGGAGCCTGAGCATTTTTTCATATGTCTTATGAATGTGTCTTAGCCATTTGAATGTGTTCTTTGGAAAAATGTCTGCTTGGGGCATTGTATCATAAAATTCAAATTTAAAAATAAAAAAGCAACCATTTGTCCCTCACCAGGTGGCCAGGAAATCACAGTTTCAAGTGGGCAGCACAGGAATTGCCCAGCTACACTAGTTGGTTCAGAGACTCCCCGTGAGGAATGTCTTTCCCACTGGGAATACGGACACTTGATACCCTGCCACACTGGCCCCCCAAATCATTGAGTTTTACATGTTCCTGATCTATATGAACATATCCCAATCTCCTTACCCTTAAGCCCATTCTGCCTATTGCCAACACTAAGCTAGGCCTTCACTATAAATCTCTCCATATCACACAAACCCTAAAATTGGAAAACAAAATGTAGAGAAAGCGACTGATACTCTTTAAAGAGTGGCTCTGTCACAGGTAGGGTGAGTATACTATCCTAATTCAGGATGATAGGTCCAAAGCCTCATTAGAAAGCCTAGCAACACTATACAGTATAAAAATTTTGGGCTCTTTTTACTAACATCCATCAAAACAGACAAGCTTTAAATTTTCTCCCAGAAAAATCTGCCAGAAAGAAATTAAATGGGCTGTAATATGCATGCTGAAGAAGAAAAAAAAAATCTAAAAGATTTTTAGAGGACCAACAGAGAATTGGATTAGCAAAATTTACATTCAAATTAGAATAACCACAGGTTTTTCTCAAGGTTTTCATCATTTCCTTGGCAATATAAGGTGGATACACATACAAAATGTTACATAATTAGGAGTAACCTGTAGCCCCAAATTGTAGCCAACAAATCAAAGTAATTCACACTAAAGGAGATTGTCTTTCAAAGTTATTAAGGCAAATGGAAATTGCAACTATAGTCTTTTGCATAATTAACCTAAAAGTAGCTGTTATCTAAATAAGAATTGGGTAGACAACAAATTTGTTTACCTCTTTATTATTATGTAAATATACTCAAATACACTAGATTTAAGGGTTGTTTCTTAGTGTTTTTAATTTGGGATTGAAATATTATTAAAGGTTGTCCTTTTATTTTTGCATTATCTGATGGGTTCAGCAAAAGTTGTTGAACTAGAACTTCCTCATGTTTTCTGTAGATAGATAATACTTGTGAAAGGTGTATGCTGGAGATTAATTTTGCCTGGTGTCAAATACTGGCTTAATATGTTACTACCTTGTGAATATTTCCCATAAATCATTTAGATCCAAACATTGCTAACTATGAACAAGCATAAGCCTTTATTAGCCCATATTTGAAAAGCTTTTATCCAAAAATATCTTTAGGAAAATATAGCCTCTTCAAATAGGTAAAATTAAAAATCTATATATTATGGGAAAAATTCATAATGTGACTGGGAGACACATCATCGGCAATCCTTGAATAGACACGAAGATGAATAGAAATTCCACCCTTTTATAAAACAAAGCAGGTACAACCCATAGCATATGTACTTAACACAGACAATAACTAGTCTTTAATATCTCACAGAAGAGTTTTTTGGATTCATCATAAATTAACTCAGTATTCAGACTGAACATTTTGGTTTGCTAATTGTCTTTTTTTTTTTTGAAAGGTAGGTTTTCAGAGACAAGCAGAGACAGACAGACAGAGAGACAGAGATCTTTCATCTGCTGATTCATTCCCCAGATGGCCACAACAGCTGCAGCTGAGATAATCCAAAGTCAGGAGCTTCCGCCATGTCTCCCATTTGGATGTAGGGGCCCAAGGACTTCAGCCATTCAGCTTTCACTGTTTTTCCCAGGTCATAAGCAGGAAGCTGGATCAGAAGTAGAGCAGAGGAGACACGAGCTGGCACCCATATGGGATGCCAATGCTGCAGGTGGAGAATTAGCATGCAGTGTCACTGAGCTAACCCCACTAACTGGCTTTATACAAAGGAAGACTAAAACTGTCTTTATGAGGAAGTAGTTTTCTAATTTGCAAGAGGCACCTGCCAAAGATATGTATGCTCTAACCTTCCAATAGAAACAAAGACAATATTGCTTTTAACATTTATATTTCAGGATGATTCTCAGCTCCTTCAATGAGTATTATTAGATAGTCAAGTTCACTAGAGACTTATTTCATTATAAAAAGATTTTCCTACATTTCATTTATTTACATTTATGTAGGAGGTAGAGACACAGAGAGAGCTTCATTTGCTGCTTCACTCACCAAATACCTGCAATACCTTCAGCTTGGTCGTGGTCAAAGCCAGAAGCCTGATACTCAACCTGACCTTCCCAAGTGGATGGAAGAGTCACAATTACTGGATCAGAAGCTGAGATGGGACATGAATTCATGCACTCTGATAAGGGATTTAGGCAGCCGAAGTGTGACTCAGCCTGTATACTGATAATCTTAATTTCTGTGAAGTAACTTAACCTTCAAATATACTCTGAAACTTGTAACATTTTCTGTAGTGACCTGATCGTACAATAGACCCTAGATCTTTTGCTTCTATCCAGTTATAACTAAAAACAAATAGCCTATGTAATTTTAAATTTTTAACCAATATCATCCTTCTGGATAAAATCATGGGTATCAGTGTCACATTTGAAAACTATTCATTTTGAGGATTACCAAATAAAATATACAAATTAATTAAAAAAAAAAACAGATACGGTTTTCCCAAGTTCTCTTTTTGCTCTGCCCCTCCCAGCCTTTGCTAACCACCATTAATGTTTTAATCTCTCTGAGGTCACCTTTCCTGTAGACTGCTAATGAGTGGAATTGGTAAATTCTATCTGTGCTTGGCTTAATTCTCCTAACATAATGACTTCTAGCTCCAGTCACATTCTTGCCTATGTTTGCATTATATTTTGTGAGAACACTCAGCATAAGTCTGCATTGGCCTAAAAAATAAGTGTCTTCCCAGACCTAGTGGAATGACAGCTAGGAGAAGGAAAAAGATAAGGTGCTGAACAACCATTGTCTTCCTTCCTATATTCCTAGATACTCCAGAGGAACTCACTGTTTTAAAATGAAAGAGGCTAAACTGCTAAAAGATAAATTATGTAAATAAAAGTTATTCATAACATCTTTTTTTTCTTCAGCTCTCCTGATTAAGGGGCAAAGTTATTCAATTTGATTTAGTTATCAACACTATAAAGTCACCTTGGGCAGGAAGAATATTTTAAGCAAACAATAAACCAACACTTACATGGTAAGATTAGGAAAGCATACTAAAAACTGCTTCTCTCATCTCAGCTGGGCAATTTGCCTAAAATTCCCCCACAAGAGCTTTATCCTCTAAGTTTATAGGAATACTAATTAAAATTTAGAGCCTTCCCAAATTGATAACACAAGGCCACATACATAGTCATCTGCTTCCTGGGGAGACCAATATAACAAGATATTTATAACCATGAAAGCAAACTGAGAAACAACAATGCCAGGGCACTTTTGAGAGGTAAATATACCCCAAGGTTACTCTCTGACACTTCACATTGATTTCAGAGGAACAGATCGAAGAATGAGACATGTAAGTTAGGAAGGAAATTTCTAAAAGTGGAGGAAAAAAAGATAATAATTGAACTTTGTCATCTATAGCATTTTACCTTTAAGGATAAAGTATTTTATAACAAAGCATAAATACATGCCCTGTACTTCTAGCAATCATAATCCATCAAGTGACCTCTGAAAACACACAAATACAAGTACAAAGAAGAAACTAGTTTTACTGTAACAAGTATTACTACCACTCCCTGTAAACAAAGTGACAAATAGATCATTTTCCATCTTCCTTATATGCTACTTCAACAGCTTTCTATGATATTTAAAGGAAGTCAATAACGAATGCTTTCAAAGTTGGGAAAGACATATATACAAAAAATGAAGTGGCTGCTAATGTTGAAATGGTATCCTTGAATTGAATTTTGAAGAGAAAATTGAAAAATACATATTTTATTTCAAAAGGTAAAATGACTCATACAGACATAAGATGGACATTTGTCAGTGATATTCTTCAGTCCATAGTCATTCAAGGTAGCAGCGTGATTGGAGGAAAGCCCTGTTTCAAAGGCGGATTCAAGGAACATAATGGAAACCAAAAATTCAGAAGTGGATACTAATGCATACAGAATACTTTTTCCCAGAAGTGGGGCAGGAAATGAACTGCTTCTCCACTAGACAAAATTTAGTTGTGTTTCGATGAACTAAAAATTGCCCATAAGGACCTAACTCCTCAAACAGCTCAGCCAGACTATAAAAGGCACCGAGTCCTAAAGAAGCAGGAAGTCTAGCAGCAGGTAGCAGCAGGTGATTGACATATCCAACATCCCACTGACTCACTGCCCACAGTAATGTCACATTTTAGTCTGATCAGAGGATCAAGATGGTGGAATAGGGTAAGGACACATTATATAGGGGAACTGAGTTGATGAGGTGAACTTGGGGACAGCTTAAAGGAAATCCAAGAACTGTATCATAAAATGATAATAATAATAATAATAATAATAATAATAATAAAGAAGTAAAATAAAAAATAAAAGATAAATAAAGTCTTTGAGCATAGAGCCAGAGTGATGGCTGAATTGGTTAGTCTTCTGTCTTCAAGCACCAGCATCAATTACCAGCTGTTCCAAATGGGCACCAGTTCAATCTCCAGCTGTTCCACTTCCCACTCAGCTCCCTGCTTATGGCCTGGGAATGTAGTGGAGGATGGACAAAAGTCTTTGAAGCCTCTAGTGAGACCAGGAGGAAGCTCCTGATTCCCAGGTTTGCAGCAGCTCACCTCCAGGCATTTTTGCCACTTGGGGAGAGGAGGGGATTAACAGATGATAGATCTTTCTCAGGTTCTCCTTCACTCTGAAAAAATATGTCTTTCCAATAGGAAAATTATTTTTAAAATGTCTTTCATAACATTTTTTTCCTGACATAAATGATGCAGTACTTCTTAAATAGCTTGGCTACACTGAAGCTTTGGATAACACTGGTGTATTTACGACTAATGAGTGGCTTTGGTCTAATTATCTCTAACTTTCCCTTCTTCAGTGCCATATAGTACAGATCATATTCAGGAGTATTATAAAATTGTAAATTATTTTTGTTTTATTATTATTGTCATCATTCTTAATAAAGCTATAATGGGACTACATAGTAACTCACCCAGTTTTTTTTTAAGACATTAAATTAACAAAAGAAAGTAATGATAAGAGTTAGGTATATTCAGCATTACACTTCAATCCTATAAAATCAAATAAATGTTTTAGGATGTTTTTAAAGAATTAGTAAGCATAAAAATATGGATCAAGCCTTTATCACATGATCTTCATTTCCTGTTCCCAACAAAATAATCACAAATAAATCTTGGGAATTACCATTGCAGTGCTCTACCTCCAGTGTTCCCGCTCAACAGAAGCAAATTAATGAGGGAAAACACTAAGAGCTCCTCAACCTTCACCCTCCCCTTTATCTTGAAGTCTGCATTACCGTTCATGTTTTTGTTCAGGCATAGTCTTCTTTGGGCTCATTATTCCATTAGAAGTTGTAGAGTCACTTTGTCAGAAAATCATAGCTTACTACTAACCAGACACAAAGGTTAAAGTATAAATCACATCTGAAATTAGAGTATATGCAAATTTCATGTAAGTAATTTCAGTTTCTGCGGTTAGGCATGGTACTTTTGCTGTATGATCAGGGCTGAAATATTGTAGGTTTTACATAAAACTCTTCAAAACAGAACTTCAAACTAGTTAAGGTATTTTGTACAAAATAAAACAAAATAGCCATTCTCCTTTGTAATGAGTCTGTGCATACTAGTTTGGCATCACTATGTTTAATGTTCAATATCCCATTCATTTAGAAGCAGCTCAGAATCTATACATCTCCAAATTAAAAGGTATTAAGCACCAGGCTTATTCATTAGTTAATATGATTACAACAAAGAAATCTTTAAAAATTTGTCCTAAATTTGCTATATGAATATCTGAAAATTTCACAATAGAAAATCCTATTTAAAACTTCTTATTAAGAAGGAGCTGTAAAATAGTAAATCCTCTTGAAAGCAATAACACAGGAACTTTAATTGTTAGTGACTACTATAAAATCCTTTTTGATTAGCAAGAAGATAGGAAGCAAGAAGAGAAAATGTTTAGGGAAGAAACAGAACCAGGATAGAAAAGGAACAATGAGATACCATGCAGCATTTAATTTATAAGATTTTTCTGGATTCCAATGTTTCTTGTTCCTCTATTTTCATAAGTTTATCCAGCAAATAACTTTCTTGAATGATTCAAATTTATGCATAATTCTTCCTGAATAGCAGATAATAAAGTAATCTATTCCTCCAGAACAGAAGAGATAATCTGCTTAATGCATGATTTATGAGGTAGTGTGTAAGCCCAAAATATAGGTTGCACTCTGAAATATTAGACTAAGAGATGAGGTTTAGTTCATGAAGAATTTGGTAAACAGCAACACCTGACCTATGAAAAAAAAAATCAGTGCTTTTTCAAAATCCCAGTGGGGAGACCTGCCATTGCTATACAGGTTGGCAGTACACTTTAAATGACATGAAACTGACTCTAGGATGTTCTTCTGCACACGCGTTTCAACCTTTACTTTTCTATCCTGTAAAATGGCAACTCCTTTATGAGTCAGTCATTGATTACCTTATTCACATGAGACTTCTATCAGTTGAAATGACTGTGCATAGACAGTAGCCTCCCTATGCTATTGTCCGCAGAATCCCAAGGCAGTCTTCAAATTTCCTGTTGGTTGGAATACACACTCAACATAAATCCCTCCCATCAGGTGCACTCATGACCTCTGTGATCACATTGCTATGTTAGTTTCCCAGGGCTGCCACAAATGGAGTCTTTGAACAACATTCATTTTCTCACTGACTTAGAGGATAGAAGTCAAATCAAGAATTCAGCAGGGTTTGTTTCGTTCCAAGGCCTTCCTGGCTTGCAGATGTCCATCTCCTTGCTGTGTCTTCATATTATCATCTCCATGAGTGTTAGAGGTGTTTCCATCTACATATTTTAAGAACAGCTAAAATATTAATTAGAATGTGCCCATATGATCTCATTTTACCTTAAGTACCTCTTGAAAGGATCTCTTGCCAGATTCAGACACATTCTGAGATACAAAGGCTCTAATGTCAATATAGGAACATGGAGGGGCAGGAGCCAAAATTCATGCAATAACTGTTACCAAACAGTTACTTTGAGATAATTAAAAGGCAGGTCATCTAGATTATAACTCAGAGAAAATAATTAAAAGGGACTTGGTCCTTCAAGAAGTTTGAACCCAGATAAACGCTTAAAAAAACTGAAGTGTAAAGGATGGATGCATGTGAAAAGGATCAGGGAGGATGCCAGACATGGATATAGATTCAGTACAAGCCAACAAGACAACAGGATATCCATCCTACAACATTCAAGAAGGTATTTGCTTACACCTCTAAAACAGCTGCAGTCAGGCAACACTTTAACTTCAAGTTTGTGCACCCTTGAGTGGGTCTCCAGCTAAAATATCCCAAGTTCCTGATAATAACTGATACAAAAAGTCAAATTTTAAACTACTAAGCTGATTTCCTCTAATAAAATCAGCACAGCCAATTATGATATATTCTGTATTTTCATTTTGTACAGCTTGTGTGATTCTAAAGACTTGAGCGCAATGATAGCAAACATGGGCTCAAATCTTGTCTGAATACTTTGAGCTTTGTGACACTTTATAAGCTGCTTCACCACTCAGTATTCAGTTTTCTCAGGTACGTATAGAAACAGGGAATACATATAAAAACGGAATACAATCATAATTCATAGTATTGTTAATGAATTAAGAGTGTGACACATAAATTTCCATCCAATTCCTTTTAACTGGTATTATCCAGCTTATAAAAACACAAAATAATTCTGCCATTGCTATAGCATATGGGTACAGGCTGTATTAATGAAACCTATACATGCACATCTGCATAAATGATTTCTAATATTTATTGAGATGTGTTTTGTAAAATATACATTTAATCTTTTCCTAATGTACCCCTATTTTGTCCATAACTATTGAAGATAATGTGGTTATATCATAAATCATGGAGAAAATTATAGAGAGGAATTCAGGTATTAGTTATAGAAACTCTAAGAAAATAATGGTACTTTCTGATAATCATTGGATACAACATATTTTAATTATTTGATTCTTGTCATAAATCTATGATTCATAAAGTACTACAATAAGCTGCTACTTTTGTATTTCTTCTTAAAAATTTGTTTCTCCCTAGCCCCAGGAAGAAGATGTATATAAAAACTATAAAAGGTTAAATACCACATGTTTGCCTTAATTTAAGATGATATGATGTTATGTATAACATGTTATGTTTTGAATGTTATATGTTGTGTATAAACTAAAATTGAAGTATAGGTGAGGTGGTCACAGAAGGTGGCTGGGAACTCGCATTTATCTTTAACATATTGGTTACTCATTACTATGTCAATTAATTCCATAATGATGTAAATTTTTGCTGATGGTATGTTGGAGCTTTCAATTGACTGGGATGATACTCTGCTGGCTCTGTCTTCAGACCAGAGAGGGTATACCTAAGAAGCCGTTGAACTTGACTGGACAATAAGATGTTGGACTCTATGTTTGGTATATGCTTGCAATGGGGGAATCTCAACTGAACTTGAGCTGTGGTTATGCAACAAGGTGGAGGAATCCACCATGGTGGGAGGGTTTGGGGAGGCGTGGGGAGAACCCAAGTATCTATGTAACTGTGTCACATAATACAATGTAATTAATGAAGTTAAATAATAAATAATTAAAAAAAACTTAATAACAAAAAAAAAACTATAGAAGAAAAAAATATATAACAGTAATAACCAGTTCCTATACCACCGGTACCCTGCTAGCTACGTTACTTGCAAGCATTGTGTTATGCACTCAATTTACATTCCCTGAAGCAACTATTGCTCACAGATTTTTGCTTTTTCTAACTTAAAAATGCATAAAACTATTACATTTTACCCAAATTTTCCAATGTTAACAACTACAATGTTAACATTAAAATAACCAAAATCAAAAAATTTGACAGGGACACAATATATCTAACCCATAAACTTGATTTAAATTTTGTTATCTATATCACACCCTTTTTCACAATCAGAACACAACCCAAGACTATCTGTTGTGTATAGTTGTCATGGCTGCTCAGTTTCCCTTAATATAAACCAGTTGCTCAGTCTTTGTCTTTTATAACATAGTGACACTTTTGAGGAATGGTGGCTACTTATTTTGCAGACTATTCTTCAAGATTAAATTCAGATGGTTCAGTTTTGGAAAAAAAATATTACATAGGAGATATTCTGATTTTCTCAGATCAGAAGCTCCTGATGCTTATTAGTCCCATTTTTTAAGAGGTTAATTTGGTGAGTTGGATTCCCAATACCTGGCTTCATTTTGGCTATTGCAGGCTTTGGGCAGTGGACAGTGGACAGAAGAACCTTTTATCTCTGTCTCTCTGTTTCTCTGTTTTTCTAATAAAATAAAAAAACAAATCTTTAAGGCACTTAAATATAAAAGAACCACCTTTAACTGTACTTCAAAAAAATTAAAAACAGATACACATTATAGTACTGATTTCCTTGATTGACCTTGAACAACAGACTGTGCATAGAATGGAATTAATCACTGAAGAAGTTCCTATTCTTACATTTCACTTGTTTATGTTGTAATACTCTCTTTTTCTTTCAATATTTCAGACAACCATCTCCAGTCAAATGCAAATAACAAAGTCTCCAGGAACCATACTCAGTTTTTAATTCTTAGGCTTATTTCAGAGTTTATAAAATACAAAATAAAATCTTTCAACTATTTCATAAGATTTTAAGTATGCAGTGTAACAATTCAGAGAATGTTGCCAACTGATGTTAATTGTGATAGAGAAAAATATTCTAAATGCCTTGTATTTACTCCAAAAGAATATATATGTTTATGCTTTTATATATATATATACATATATATATATGACAATTATACATCACATATGACTTGGCTAATACCTCAAGTAATTAAGACAGCAATCACAAATTAATTCTAGTTAAAAATCTGAGTAATCATTTGAGTAGCAGTAACTCTTTGTTTAACTCTAGTTTACTTTATAACTCTAGTATCATTTTTCATTTGGAAAAAAAAATTTCCTGTCTTTCAGAGACTGATTAGCACTAATGCATTAAAAAAATCACTCATAGTCCAATCTGTCAAATATACAGTTAAAGAATCTGCAAGTGACAAAATAAATGCATAAATATGAGCCTTATTAAGAGACATATTTTCAATATTCAACAAAATTGATGGCTCACAATGCCTTTTAAAGGCATTTCATAAAGAAACACCATCATAGACTTCTATATTTATAGAAAGTAATTATAATTATATCTATTATGAATGGAAGTTATTTTATCAAAAAAGTCTTTAAAAATATGAGAAAAACTGCATTCTTCCCCAAAGATTTTGTCTAACATTTGACTGTAACCAATTCTTATAAAATTTGTGAACGAGCAATTCCCTGTGAGATAATTCACTTCAGTTTACTGTATACTTAATACAATCCCTGCATCTGCTGGGCCACAGTTGACGTATTATGATGTAATATGGTGAACAAACCTAAACGTATATGCCACTGACAGCTCAGTTCATTGAGCCTAACTAATATGACTATGCACAAAAGTGACCAGAAAATTGGGCTGACTCATTAAAAGATTCTTTCCCCTATTAATGCTGAGTTGGTTTTTCAATGTTTTCCTGCTGACATCAGGTTTACAAAAGTCTGTTGCAAACATGAGACCTAAAAATGATTCCCCAAACCAGGAGACGGAGGAGTGGGAAGACATGTTCTGCTTATTACAGTTTCACTCTGATAACTGAGATCTTTCATATTTTGAATCGGGGTTCAGCAAGATACACAATTTTATATTCTGTGGGTGAGGTTGGAGGAAGAAAGAAAAGTAGTTATCTCCTTTCAAACACTAGAGCTGCTCCACTCCAGAGCAGGACTTCAGAGTGTGAATGAGTTCTGCTTGTTCTGCTCATACACAGAGACTTTTCTTTTCCCATCAAGCCCACAATTAGCTGCACACCAGCTGGACAAGAAGGGATTTCAGTATCCGTTAAATACTCAGTTTAGAAATAACCCTAGCTTCATAGCAGGGAAAGAATGCTGAGCATTAGTTATAAGCACTCTTACAAAAGGGTCACTAACAAGGGGACAGAAGCCAGAGAAACTTCCTTAATGCTGCAGGCTGCTCCAACCCTAAGGCATCTTTGTTGCAACCAAGAGAACTACACAGGACAGGTAGGAAGCAATATTCACATCCTGCTCTTCCAGGAGTTCAATCACTAGTTAGATTGCTCATCCTGGTTCAACAGCCCAGAATCAAGACAAAGTCCCCCACACCCATCACTGTAGCAGAATTAGCCTCTAAAATCATTTCCTTCCTTGGAAATAGTTGTATTAATAGACTAAAAATAAAAAATGCTTTAGGTTTAGTTTAGAGGGCAAACATTAGAAGATTATGACATGCATCAGCCCTAGAGAAGTTTGTTTCACTTTTAAGTCTCAGTTTTACTAACTGTAATCTGAAAATCATATTTGCTCTTACTCACTCTCAAAAATATTTTAAGAACAAATGAAATAAAATATAACAAAATGCCCCGAAAATCCAGGTTGATATATTTGTAGCATCTTACTATTTTCAAATTCTTTTCATTTGATATGATGAATACTAATTTTCAAATAAACAATATCTCTACTCACCTGCACATTCATTTTTAAAATGATCCTGTGGTGAAAAAGATACCACTTTAAATTTTGCCTCATAATCTTAAGTGACGAAACCCACAAAGAGGGGCCCATGTGATGGTATAGTAGGTGACACTCGCCCTGTGGCACCAATGTCCCATATGGATGTGAGTTCATTTCCCAGCTGTTCCACTTCAAATCCACCTCCTTGCTTATGGCCTGGGAAAGCAGCAAAGGACGGCCCAAATCCTTGGGACCCTGAATCCACGTGGAAAACCCAGAAGAAGCACCTGGTCCCTGGTTTCCCATCAGCTCATTTCTGCCCTTTGCAGCCATCTGGGTGGTAAACCAACACATAGCTATCACTTTCTCAATCTCTCTCTCTCTTTCTCTCTCTCTCTTTCTTTCCCTCTCTCTCTTTCTCCTTCTCCTCTCTGCAAATCTGATTTTCAAATAAAAATATATTTTTTTAAAATAAAAACCCACAAACAGAACATAGGTTGATCATTAAAGCAACCGTGGGGGTAGGCACTGTGGTGTGTGGAATAGCTGGTTAAGACACATTTGGGATACCAGCATCCCAAATCAGAGCACTGTTCAAGTCCCCACTACTACACTTTCAATTCATTTTTCTCACAGTGAATACTCAGAAGTAGCATATGATGCTTTAAGTTCATCCCTGATACCTACATGGGAGACTTGCATGAAATTCCAGGCTTCTGGCTTCAAATTGGTCTGGCCCTGGCTGTTGCAGGAATTTGGGTGGTGAGCCAGTAAATGAAAGATTCTCTCTTTTCCTTTTTCTCTCTCTCCTCTCACACTCCTGCTCTCACTCACGTTCTACCATTCAAGTAGATGAAAATAAACAAAAATAAACATTAAGAATTTTAAAATAGATTAGTAAAGGTTTTGAAACACACGCCAGTATTCAGTTTGGGCTTCAGATTTTCATCAAGCTCATCCCTGATTTTCAGAATTACATTTCATGTTTATCACCTACTTCTTTATATTTTCCTATTCCAGATAATACCCAAAGAATTTCTTAGTCACACCAAGATCAGTAAAATAGTTATCTGCCAAGGGCACAAATACAATGCACCACAAATTAGATGTAGCAACTATTTAACTTCTTGCATTATGTATCTTCAATATGTAAAGCAAATTCGCAAAACATATTCATAGATAAATAATCATTTTTGCTGAAGCAGTAAGAATAAATTGCACAAGGTTTATCTAACATTTTATGTAAAAATGCAATATCATTGATGTAGGGTTGGAGAGTACTTAGCAAGCAAATGTTCCAAAGGAGAAATAAGGATTAATCCAGTCATAAACACTAGATGTCAAAAATAAATGCCATGGTTAACATAACTAAGGATATATATATAACAGTGTTTAAATTTTTAGCCAGGTGTCTTTCCAAACACATTGAAGACACACATACTTAAGGCACAATATTAATTAAATACAAAGCATATGTGCCAATTTTTATGTGCTGCATTGAAATTTTAAAAATTATTATTCATTTATTTGGAAGACGGACTGACAGAAAGAGTTAGGAATGAAAGTGCAAACTGAGAGAGAAATCACCTTTCACTGGTTCTCTTTCACAAAATGCTCCTAACGCCTTGAGCTGTGCCAGGCCAAAACATGTAATTAGGAATTCAATCCAAGTCTCCCATATGGGTGGCAGGGATCCAAGCACTTGAATTGGCACCTGCTGCCTCCTAGGATACACATCAGCAAGAGCTGGAATTGGAGCAGAGTTGGGAGTCAAACACAGACAATCTGATATGAAATATGTACATCCCAAGCAGTAGCTTAACAGTAAGCTGTGCCAAACATCTGCATATTCTAGTATTTTTATAATCTGCCAAGCAAGCACTTCAGTTGGTGTCTGTGAAATCGAAAGAGTGGTTTACAGTCAATTCAAAATTATACATTAAAATAAAAACTGAAAAGCAAACTCACTAAAGAACAAATATTACTTTTTGTAATGACGAAGATGCTTTACTTGGCCGTTCATGTCAGTGGTTGAAATATCTAGGCCTATACGTACAGTTTCTTTTAAAATCCAGTTTCAGTAAATAATATTGCCAAGGAAATTTAGCTAAGCCTCTCCCATTCTGAATACTCAATCAACTATGACATTATAGCCAAGAGTACTAGGCAAGAACTAGCATAGGAGCATTGGTAGAGTGTCTGACAAGTTTATACACTTGAATTGGTTTCCACAAGATGTTCCAAGAAAGCTGATACTGCAACCTCATACTTGGAGTGGGGGCAGGGTGGGAGGAAGGCGTCACACCACCAGGCACAAGGAAAGCTGCAAAAGGTCAGTCTGAGTCAGCTTTTTGAAGAAATACATTTACTGCCTGTGTAGGAAGAGACTTTGTTCCATTTTTCTATATGCTGGACACTCTGCTAAATCTTGCTATTAAAGGCAAAGTAAACTTTTCCCTTGGGAGGCAATTTCTCTAGGGAATTAAACCTACCCACAGTCTACTTGTACTACGTAAATGAAGCTTTGAGCAACTTCTGCTAAAGTTGACTATTTGTTGCCAACCCAAACTAACTGAGCTCTGTGCCCACTACACTCTGATCAAGTCTTCACACTTAACCATTGGTATCTGCTCACTGTGGCCTTCCTTTAGCAGAATCCTGCTAGGTTAGTTCATTCAAAATCCACTGGTTTTCTGTCCACTAGCTTCTTTGTTCCTGGGCTATAAATCTCCGCTTCACTGGTATGTTCAGAAAGCAGCTCAGTTCTACACTGCTGTGTCTTTTCCTCTGTGGCAACAGTCATCACCACTTTCACTTTTATCTGGCTTTGGTTTCTTAGAAATGAATAACACTTTGTATAAATGGCTATTTTTCTAAAAGAAATTGACTTCCAATCAAACCTTGTGTTATCAAGTCAAGTGTTACTATCTTGATCTTAGGGATGTTTCAAAGACTATTAATCAAAAGAAGAACAAAAGCCAAGACAAAATAGAACATCTGAAATAAAGTTAATAAAAGGAGGGAAGACTGAAATAAGAGCAGGAAGAATCAAACAGTTGGGAATCGACAACTGAGGTTTAAAATGACAAAAAGGAAAAAAGCAAGCTCCTATCTCCTTTAACATGGTACGAAGGGCAACACTGAGAGTAGTACTAGGCAGTGTTTTAGTCCAATACTTAAAGATGAGTCTATAAATTAGAACACCAAAGTAAAAAAAGAACAAGGATTAACAAGATGTATGAAAATTAGCTTGCAAAATTCACTCAAAACTAGACTGCAAGATTTATTTGAAACTATTACCTTCTTCCAATAATGAAAGGTTTCTTAAGTACATATTTCCTTCAGTATTGCAATTTAAGTACACATAGTATCTACATTTAGTAAAATATCTGACATAATATCTACTCAGAGTAGGTCTTCCAATACTTAAGAAAAAATTTAGATGGTTACAGTTACACAAATAGCCATTCAAACAACCACTGCCTGAAACATGTTTCTAATTCTGTTCTGTGAATACTGCAGAAATCTCAGTCACTGTGATTTGCATGAGCTCTGCAAAGGTTTGACAGTGTAAACCTGAGTCAGCCCCACTTATCAATAATTTGTCTTTGGTATATTATTGAAATTATGCCTAAAGCCCTGTGCTATCATGGTTTTAGTACAAAGGTAATGTTTTCCTTCTCCTTGATATCTTTTAGAATATAGTTAAATTATAGAAGGATATAATTTTTGAACAACAAAGGTCTTCATACTAAGAAATTTCATTGTTCAGTAGTTGCTTTACAAATACCAACTAGCAATGTTTGTTTAGAACTATTCAATGGTAGTCTGGCCCAAGTTTTATCATCAACTTTATATATAATAATGCCTATCAGTAACTCATTTTCTTGCCATCAAAAAAATAAGGATTAACAATATTGTCTTAATTTTAGATTATGCTGATGATTATGGTCAAGTACTTTTTTCAATCTTATATATTTATTATTTTTATTATATATAATTACCACGTACCAGAGAACATATATATTTAGTTTTGATAGACTGGCATAATTCACTGAGCATAAAAATTTCCAGTTGCATCCAATTTGTTGCAAAACACAGGGTTTTATTCTAGTCTACGGCTAAATAACATTCCATAGTATATACATAACACAATTTTTTTATCCAGTCATTGGTTGATAGACATCTGTGCTGATTCCATATCTGAACTATTGTGGGTTGAGTTGCTATAATTGTGCAGATAAAAATAACTCATATGCTTATTTCTTTGGGGTAAATGGCTAGGTCATATGGTAAACCCATTTTCACATTTCTGAGGACTCTCTTTAATATTTTTCTTAACAGAGTGTTAGCTTACATTCCTACCTACAGGATACCATTTTCGCCCACATCCTCACCAATGTTCATTACTTTTTGATTTTTGAATGATAGCCATTCTAACTGGTGTAAGATGAAACATCACTGTGGTGTTTATTCACATTTCTCTAATAGCTAGTGATCCTGAGTATTTTGTCCTCATATTAAGTTCAGAAATTTTCCTTCAGCAAAGAAAACACTTACAAAATAAAAATGCAATCAATAGAATGGGAAAAATATTTTCAAACTGTTCTTTTGATAAAGAATTCATATCCAGAATAAATAAAGAGCTCCAGAAACTCAACAACGACAAAGCAAACAATCCAGTTAAGCAATGGGCAAAGGGCATCAACAGGTATTTTGCCAAAGATGCAATACAAAAGACCAACAGACCCAGCCAAATACTTCTTAAAGATGAAAACTGGATATAACACTGTACTTTTTCAACTGTTTACAGCCTTAGCTTATACTTGAGGAAAAGTAGAAATGTTTTCCTCTACTTGATATTTCTTGAATTTTTACATAATAGAGTCCAAGCCTGTGATTGTGAAGTGAAATCAAAATATGCCATTGTAAAAAAAAATAGTAATGATAGTAAAGGAGTAGGAAACATGGGCAGGTGAGAGGGTAAGATGGGAAGTATCACTATGCTCCTAAATCCACATTGTGAAATACATAAAATTTGGTTGCCTTATATAAATAATTTAGAATAAAAATATAAATGTATGTTTTATTTGAAAGTTATTTGAAAGGCAGAGAGACCAACAGAGTTATAGAGGGGTCTTTCAACTGTTGATTTACTTCCCCCAAATATTTACAACATCCAGAGCTGTATCAGCCAAAGTCAGGAGCAAGGAATGTTAGACATCCCATGTTACAGTACTTTAAGCATCCCATGTTGCCTCTAGGGGCGCACATTATCAGGAAGCTGAAATTGTAAGGAGAGTTGGGGATTTAAGGTACCCTAATGTATACAATGATGGCATCCCAAGTGGTCTTTACTATGCCAAACACTCAACTCCAAAAACGGAGGTCTTATAGATATTTTCAAATAAAACTAGGAAAACTTTTTGTAAAACATTTGGCTTGACTGACAAAACTTGAAATAAAATAAACTTACTCAGTTGTGAGTTCTCAGAAGTCTATTTAGTTACACCTTTCAGTTTTTCAAAGTAATTAACATGAAACATAAAACCTCACTTTTACCATGCCCACTGATGATTTAACATGCTCTATGATTAATTTTCCTACTTAGGCAACTGTTTCATCCTTTGAGAAAGAATAATTGACTGTAAGTGACAGAGCCTTTCCTCGTGGGTTTCTTTTCAGTATCTGTGCCTGGAGGACTCTTGCACTTATCATTTCCACTACAATAGTCAAATATCTGCAGAAATCTGCAGTTGTTTTATTAATTTAGCAGAGACAGAGTTTGGAAAATAAATCAGTTTGACAAATGCATTTTCACTGGATTTTATGACCACATCCATAACTCTTCAGGAGATAATCTTTAGAAGAAAGGAAAAATAAGCAGAGAATAAATATATCATTACAATTCAAGATGCTACATACAAAGTGAATATAAAACAACTAAACGATTGTACAAGTTGCAGAGAAGAGTAATAGAAAAGTCCCTGGAATGTTTTAATAACAGTAAAACAACTGAAGAGAACAACAGAGTGTGTGCATATGTATGTATGTATGTGTGTATACACACACACACACACAGATATATGCTTGAGAAGACATTCTCTATCAAGATGCAACTTGAAATTAAACAAAACGAACTAAAGCCTCCTCAAATCCTCAGATTGATGTCTGATTTACAATGATGTTCAGGGAACTTACATGAGTATATGTAGTCAGAATCCCTAAGTGTGAAAACGATCTCAGGATTAAATGGGGAAAAAATGAACATAAGCATTAGAACTCTTCAGCAATAGCCAGACTAAGGAAAAAGTCAATATTACTTTTACTCTGATAATAAAAAATAATATTATTATTTTCCAAGAAGGAAAAAAACATGTAGTTTTAGGCATTTTGCCATGTTAGTAAGTAAAACAATAAGAATACATACATACTCATGGAATGAATAGATTGCTAGATTTGATTATTTTTTAATTTTGTTTTACTTGTTTGCAAGGCACAGAGACAGACACATAGAAAGAAAGAGGGACAGAAAGACAGTGTACATCTGTACACTGCCCAAATGTGTGCAACACCCAGGGATGGATGAGGCTGAAAAAACTGGGAAAGTGAACTTGTGTCTCCTAGAAAGGCAGGAGAGACACAGATACTTCAGCCATCACCTGTTGTTTTCCAGAATGCACATGAGCAGGAAGCCAGAACTGAAAATGAAGCTGGAACTCACAATCAGGCATTCTGAGCAGCATATTTATGTCTCAAGAGGTATCTAGTCACTGTACCACCACAGCACTAAGTGTCTGCCCTAACTGAATCTCTAAGAATCCCCCGTGACGTTTTTTGTATGACCTGAATTTCCCTATTTTCTGCAATTTTTCCTTTAAGCTTTCACTTTGAACTATGTTCTGCACATTATTCTAGATTTTCCTATACTTAAATAAGAATTTGGTATCTACTTAGCCATGCTAAGTCAGGAGAATTTCTAACTAGAATTTTTAAATCTGCTGTGCCCAAATTACTCCTCAACCCTAACCAATTTATGTTCCTCTTTGTAAAAATTGGGTATTTACTATTTTCACTTCATAACAATGTTTCTGCTTTTGAATTTTAGAATGAACATCAAAGACAAATCTGAAGAACTACTTATGTATCTTTTCTTATGTCACATTCAATCATAATTCAACAATAGTTTAAAAGCAAGATCATCTCTCAATATGGCAGCACCATTAACAGCTTACAAATTAATTTATTATGGGCCTAAATTTTCTTTTAAGTCCACCCGTTTACTGCACTGATAAATATATGAAACACATCAAGGGGAAATCAACCTAAACTTGCATGCAGATGAAGGGCAACCTGCATACTAATAATTTAGTTGTGGGAATGAAGCAAGAGTATATTAAGGGCTACTCTTCCTTCAAATCACGTAGTGTGCCTTTTCTGAAGTAGGACTTCCTTTCACAGCTATCATCACAGTCCACACTTTGAGCAGTCGTATCTGTACCATCTTCTTACTCCTAGCAACAGCTGCTGCTTTGGGGAAGTTCCAAAGATTTTGGATACCAACACTGTCACCTCTTCAACTCTTTGTTTAAAGGAAAAGCTCCAACGTCAGTAAGCTCCAACGTCATCTTTGCTTGAATTTGCAGTGTCACTTTCCTGAAATCCTTTTTCTAATCTAATACAAGGTGCCTTAAATCATCTACAAGATATGCCTAAAAATGGTTCCTCATCCACTTGTGGTTCTACGTGTTTTAATCTAATAGGAGAAGAATTTGCCATTTTAATGCAGCTTTCCCCAAATGTAAATGGCAAGCATTATAGGAGTACCTCTGCTGTCTTAAGCTTCTCCCCTAGACTAAGGACATTACTGGACTCATTATGCCATTTATTCTAAATGGTGGTAGGGTGGGGGTAGGGGAGGAGCTTTCCTATGAACAACAGGCAGTCTTTTAGAGTTAGTTGATGCAGTTGCAGGCAGCAAGGCAGATCACCAAGAGTTAGTTGACCACGTGTTAGTTCATGTAATACTTACTTCACCAACTGTCAAGTTTCTGGAATGAACTCTCTTATTGATCTTTTTCTAAAAATGAAGGATTTTCTCGCTCTTTGAATGCAAAAAGCTCTAAGAGGTTGTTATACTAAGACAAAATTAAGGGCCTGGCATGATGGCCTAGGGGCTAAATCCTTGCCTTGCACACTCCAGGATCCAATATAGTTACTAGTGCTTGTTCTGGAAGCTTCTCTTTCCATCCAGCTTCCTGCTTGTGCCCTGGGAAAGCAGTAGCAAATGTCCCAAAGCTTTGGGATCCTGAACCAATGTGGAAGACCCAGAAGAGATTCCTGGCTTTGAATCATTTCACGTCTGGCCATTACAGCCACTTGTGGGAGTGAACCAGAGGATGGAAGATCTTTGTTTCTCCCTCTCTCTCTCTGTACATCTGCCTTTCCAATAAAAATAAATCTAATAAATAAATGTTTAAAAATGAAATGAAAAGCCAGAAAACTAAATCTCACAAAGAACTTTAAGAGTTTCAAAAATCAAACAATCAAATATAAATTACTCAAATTCTCTGCATGTTTAAAGAAACATGAAAGTTTAGCTAACAATTCATACCCCAAATCATCCAACTGATAAACTCAATTTTGGTGGAAAAGTTTTGGGCAAATTCAAAGCTTCAGTATGTCAGGTAGGAGAAGTTTATAAGTACTTGAGGATTAAAACTGCGCTACCAAGTCACAGCGATGTAATAGAAATGTAATAGAAAATATTTCTAACCAGATGATTTTGTTGGCTATTCTGGTGTCATGAGCAAATGTCTCTGGAAATGGGTGAGTATTTGGCCTACTAATTGGGATGCTACTTAGAATGCATCACAAAGTGGAGAGATGGGTTCACGTTGCAGGTCTGCTTCTGATTTCCCTGGGAGGTAGCAAGTGATGTTTGAGTGGCTGTGTTCCTGTCACCCACATGGGAGCTCTCCACTTAGTCCAGCATAGCCTCACATGTTGTGGGTCTTTATCAAATGAACCAGCAGACAACATCTCATCCTCTCTCTCTCTCTCTCTCTCTCTCTCTCTCTCTCAATCCTCTGCCTCTCCAATAAGTGAAAAACTTTAAAAGCACATCGTTTCATTTCTTCCTTGGAGTAGAAGAAAAGAGCATGAGGTGTGAGCAGGAAGCTGTACTGGAAACAGAGTAGCCAGGTAGTGGACCATTACTCTGATATGCCAGTGACATAAGCCAGTGGCATAATCCTTTGTGCCATGGCCATGAGCCCTGTATAATATTTTAAAATTGATTTGAGATATCACAAAGACTGTATCATCTACTAGATGGGGGAAAAAAAAGGATGTTCAAACAACACTACCCTATGTTTTGACCAAGACAGGAGATGAGCAGTATACCCTCTTAAGACCATTAATTGAATCTCCATTGTGAGACTCTAGATGGCAGAACTTGATTGTTTTTAGAGTTTGAGTTGGGAAGGACAAACATAATCTTCTACTCCTAGGACAAAGTATTGTTTTTTGGCATCAGGTATAGGAAATGCAAATATTATAATACCTTCTAGAGAGATCAAGACTGGGTATCATTAACCAAATCAAACATAAGTGAACAAAGTGAAGCTTACATAATCAAAGTAATGACACTACCACAAAAAATTACTAAGTAGAATCAGGCTAATGGAAGAGCAGAGGCAATGCAGAGCAGAGCTAATGAAAAAGATCTTTTCAGTTTGCATGTGACTCGCATGCCATCTTCTTTGGTAACTATACTGCCTTTTGAACAAAGCCAAACTTTCTTTCTTCCTCAATTATTTCTCTGAATAACAAAATAAATCAAGAAAATCTCAGGGATAATAATGAGGTCAAGGCAGGTTAAGCAAAAATTCTCATGATAGCTCTATGAGATAACAGCACATAGTCTTCTTTGTAGGTAGGTATACTAGTCACCTTTTCATTACTGTAATAAAACCCTTGAGACACACCAATATTATAAAGAAAGGAGGATTATTCTGGTCATGAATGGTGAAAGTAAACAGTTCATGGTCAGAAAAGATTAACTGGTTCAACCCCTATTTTTGCAACCTAAGCACTTTTGGAATGCCCCCCCCATCTCTCAACACTACAACTAAACTAAGTTTCCACCCTCTTAGAGTCTTCAACGTATGACCTGTGGGACTAACCTTTGGCTTGAGTTCAAGAGCCCAACCATATTTAGCAAGAGAAATAAGAAAACCTCAGCATTGAAAAATTGTGTTACTTGCTTTGGGTCATACACTGATTAAGGGACAAAGTCCCTGTTGGAATGAGGCCTATGTGAATCCAAAGCTGTGGTCTAAACTTAGATTTTATGAAGTTTTCCAGGATTTTAAACACGAAGTCATTTTCCTATTTGTTAGAAATAAAAGGAAATATATTTAAGGCAAAGCTTTTTAAAAATTTTATTCCACCGGGCCCAGCGGCATGGCCTAGTGGCTAAAGTCCTCGCCTTGAATGCTCCGGGATCCCATATGGGCGCCGGTTCTAATCCCGGCAGCTCCACTTCCCATCCAGCTCCCTGCTTATGGCCTGGGAAAGCAGTCAAGGACGGCCCAGTGCTTTGGGACCCTGCACCCACGTGGGAGACCCGGAAGAGGTTCCAGGTTCCCGGCTTTGGATAGGTGTAGCACCGGCCGTTGCGGCTCACTTGGGGAGTGAATCATGGGACGGAAGATCTTCCTCTCTGTCTCTCCTCCTCTCTGTATATCTGACTTTGTAATAAAATAAATAAATCTTTTAAAAAAAATTTTATTCCACCAAAGACAATTTTCATTTACTTGTGGCATGGGTATCTACAGCCACCTAATGCATAATTTCCAAAAGCCTCATTCAATTGTGAGTCTACTGCTGGGAGATACATTCTGTAGTTAAAATTAGATTGTATATCAACATGTCATTTTCTTGGGATCACATAGAGTTAGTGCCTTTGACAGAGACTTGTTATCTGTTCTGACACTAACAGAATGTCCTCCAATTCCTTTGTTGTTACAGAAAAATAAAATGTACTTAGTATATTCACTAAGAAACACAGTGACCCAAAGAGACAAAGCTGCTATTTGATTTCTGTTTACATCAGGAAGTGGCATTCTCTGAGACAAGAGCATGTCAAAAGCATTATTTTCTGATCACTTTCTGACACACTCACAAAATAGCTTTCTGCTTGGAGCTTTCAATTTTCCCTTGTTTAAGTGACTCATAGCTTAAAGATCACCATATTCCACCCAGAAAGATAAACTGAAATTACAATAAATTATTACATAATTTCAGATCTTGAAATTTCTGATTCAGGTCATGTGAGAGTGAATTGTTGACCCTTTCCTGACTTGTGCAGTTGATGCAGAAATTTGCATTTGCTTTACATCATCTTCTCTCTTGAACAGGGTTATCTGAATAGTATCATATAATAGGTAAACACATCCACTTCACTTTTTAGATCATTTTGTTTTATTCAAGCATTGATGATACCTAAATTACTGAGTAAAATACAGGACTGTGAATAACCATCATTTAGGTCTCATAAACAAAGCCACTTGGGCAAAAAAGCTTTACTAAAAGAATCACAGAAATCTTGAAATCTTCTTAGTATAGGGACCCAGCACAATGGCTCAATTGCCTAATTTTCCCTGTTCTACAACTGCTGGGATCCCATATGGGCACCAGTTCTGGGTGTTCCACTACCCCTCCAGCTCCCTGTTTGTGGCCTGGTAAAGCTGAAGAGGATAACCCTAGGCCTTGAGATCCTCAGTCCATGTGGGAAACCCAAAAGAAATTCCTGGTTCCTGGTTTCAGATCAGCTCAGCTTTGGCCTTTGTGGCCACTTGAGAAGTTAATCAGAGGATGAAAAATCTTTCTCTCTGTCTCTCCTTCTCTCTGTAAATCTGCCTTTCCAATAAAAACAAATAAATATTTTACAAAAGAAATATTCCTATTATAGTAGGCAAGGGAATATAGAAGGATCTGGCAAATGGATTCATTAACAGGTGGGTGTAGAATTTTAAATACTGAAGTTAGCATACAGAAAGACAAAAAGATATGAAAAAGGAATTAATAGTGAGTCCCTGGCATGATTCCATCGTGCACGGCTGTTCTTTGCAGCAGTGGGCATCTTCTCTCCATCCCCCTTCTCTCCCACCCAAGTTTGTCCCACCGCTCTATGGAAGATTCAATGGACATGCGCTCCCTGAGACGTCACAACTATCTTTTTGGTTGTGGACTAAAGGCTGACAAATTTTATCACTTTAATGTACTCAGTGATGAAAATGAGCATCAGTCACCTTCAATTCAGCCAGCTTGGATGCTGGTACAAAGGGCGAGCTATATATTATTGAAGCGGAGGCCATGAATTATGAGCACAGTTCAACTGAAGTCACACTGGCAAGCTAGAAAATGTATAGCGAATGGTTTCCCTTGGGGGCTTCGAAATAACATCACCTGTGGTCTTAAAACTGAAGTGTGATTTGGGGCCTGTGTGCATTACTGGACAACACTTCGTAGCTGTGGAAGAAGATGCAGACTCAGAAGATGAAGAGGAGGAGGATGTATGTATGTATGTGTGAAAAGTGATCTGCCTCTGGTGGTGGCAGCACGGTGCCCCAGAAAAAAGTAAAGCTTGCTGCTGCTGAAGAAAATGATGATAATTTTGATGATAAGGATACTGAAGAAAAAGCTCCAGTGAAGAAATCTGTATGAGATACTCCAACCAAGAATGCGCAAAAAAATCAAATCGGAATGGAAAAGACTCAAAATCACTGACACTAAAAACAAAGGGTCAAAAATCATTCAAAAACACAGAAAAAAAACTCTTTAGACACCAAAGGACCTTGTTCTGTAGGAAACATTAACACAAAAATGCAAACAAGTATAGAAAAAGGTAGTTCTCTCCCCAAAATGGAAGCCAAATTTGTCAATTATTTGAAAAATTGCTTCCAGATGACCTATCAGGAAGCTATCAAAGATCTGTGGCAGTGGAGGAAGTCTCTTTAAGCAAACAGCTTAAATAGTTTGTTACAATTTTTCAACTTATTTCATTTCTGTAACAGTTGATATCTGGCTGTCATTTCTGTAATGAAGAGTGAGAAAATTTCCCTTCCATGTTTGATAAGTGCTTTTCAGGTCCTGTTGCCAAGAGAGTGTCATCCAAAATACCTGTTTACTTTTTAAAGATGCAACTCCATCCTTTGCTTGGTTTTAAGTATGTATGGAATGTTATTGTAGGACACAGTACTAGCAGTGGTCAGGAAATGGTTGGGAGACAAAAATATACATGTGAAATAAACTCAGTATCTTAATAAAGTTTTAAAAAAAGATTTAATGGAGCAGTCAGATGAAAAATAACATACTACAGTGTAAGAAAAAAAAACCCTTTTTTGTGAATTCATTCTTTCTATATTCTCACTCCATGTACCACTAGTAAACATACTACACCATGTTTTTTTTAAGATTCATTTTTTTATTGGAAAATCAGATTTACAGAGAGAAGAAAGACAGATCTTCCATCCACTGATTTACTCCCCAAGTGGCCACAATGGCTAGAGCCAAGCTGATCACAAGCCAGGCGTCAGGAGCTTTTTATAGGTTTCCCACATCATTATGTTCCAATGAAGTCCAACAAGAAACTTCAGCTCAACCTCTTAGTTCTAGCAGTTAGTCACCTCTAACTACTTACTGTACATAGCTAAACTAAGTTTCTTAGGCATCATATATTTAGCACTCCAAAAGTTATATTAGCAATAATCTATATAGCAAGACTACTTTGAATTCTCCATTTGTAACTATTTAGTTCCAAACATGAAAAAATGAAATTCTTCCTAGATTCGGTGCTTCATTCCATTCAATTTGTCACACCTGTTTTTTTTTTTTTTTTTGTTAACTGTTTAAATAGTTCAAATTCCTACTCTTTTTTCCTTTCCTCATTCAGGTTCATATTGTGGCCTATTGTAGGTTGTATCACAACTGTCTCCCCAAAACTCACACAGATGTTTACACTCTGATGTCTGAATGTTTATTAATGGATGATGGATTAAACGTAGAGCCTTGATCTAAATGAGACAGCTAACAAGACCGGCAGTGGTTTAGGACACAGAATGCATATTCTCAGAGGGTGACTATCACCTGTGGGTTGATGATTTGAATTGAGATTGTGCCTACTTTTTCTCTCATGATCATTCTCTACACCCACCCTGATCAGCTTTCACCAGACACTAGACTTTGGAACTGTCCAATTCTGAACTGCGATATCAAACTGTAACCTAAAATAAATCTTTCCTTTTAGTTAACACAGTATAAAAATGATTAATACATACCCTACTTAGACTACCACAGTAGCTAGCCTCTTGTTGGATATATTGATAAAGATTTGTCACAAAATTTACCATGCACTCTTCATGCTAAATGTATCCTTGAATGATTTCTTCTTATGATGCTAACTGGAACAGGGTAACATGGGTCTTATTAATCTTGCCTTTGTATGTGTTTAAAACTCAATTTCAACTACTCTGAAAAGCATACAAAACTACCAGTGATTGCCTTTCGGTACTATTCATGATATGTCTTGTTCCCTCATCCTTTTTCTGGCCTTTTTTTTTTCTTTCTTAAAACTAATTCAAGCTTCACAATGCCTGTAAAATCTCCCCAGCTTCAAAATATATTTACAATTATACTTAGTAACACAACATATATTTTACCTAACTCCATTGAAAAAAACCTGTTTCTGCATTTATAGGCCTGTTTACACCTAAAGTGTAAAATATTCTAATACAAAGCACTTTCAGGCTAGTAGAGGAAAGAGAGCAAGATGGGAATAATCAATGATGATACAAATTCTCCCCAAAAATATTTATAACAAATATTTATAAAATAACAAAGGATTATTAAGTCCTGCTATGTATATACAGAGGAGCATAATTAAAAATGGTAAACTCTTCTCAGAAAGGTCAGATTTATTCCTAAAGGTCTCATATTTAAAGATAATATAAGTTTATATATTTCCAATAAGAAGCAGAGACTCTCAGATAAAAATCAAATGCAGACAGCTGGAAGCATGAAACAATCCAAATTCTGTGAAGTTTTTGTGGTTACTGAAGCATGTGTTATGAGGATGAGAGGAGCTACAGACAAGTGCTTAGTAGTAGGGGTGGGGAACATCTGGTCTGCAAGCCATGTAAGGCACACCAAATCAATTGGTCTAGCCCTGCCAAAGCAATCAACCTCAAGTTGGTTGTGTTGGGCAGCAAGAGGTCTCAATAGCCTCCATTTGGTCACCAGACGAAACTCCTGTTGATTCACAATGTCACACCAACACCCTCCAAGGTGAGGACCACCATGCTGTGCAGAACACAAGTGAACAGCATCTACGCAGGGTCTTCAAGAACTTCTACTTGCTCTGCTTCTCCCCACACTTCCTATAAGAATTTAGCCAAGCTCTTTTCACAAAATCAGCTACTTTGCATGCTTCTGGCTATAGCTCTATAGCTACCAATGCTGAGTTTGCTCTATTTGGTAAACCCAGTCTCCTTACTATAAGAATTTGTTTCAAATTCCTCTATTTAAGACACGAGACAGGTGAATAGTACCCTATAGCCATTTTAAGGTATATAGCAGCCGGTCCTGTATATAAACTAAAATTGAAATGTCAATGAGCTAATCAGAGATTGTGGTTAAGAACTTGCCCTTTTTTTTTTTAACATACTGGTTACTCAAAACCATGTCAATTCCATAATGTTGCAAATTGCTGTCGATGTTATATTGGGACTCTTAATTGACTGGGATGATATTCTAGCAGCTCTAACTTCAGACCAGAAATAGTCTCCCTAAGAAACTGTTCAACCCATCTGGACAATAAGTAGCTGGACTCTATGCTTGGTATATGTTTGCAAAGAAAGAATCTTGATTGAATTTGAACTGTAATACTGCATCAAGGTGGAGGAATCCACCAGGGGGGAAGGGTATGGGGAGGGGTGGGGGGATTCCCAGAGCCTATGAAACTGTCACATACTGCAAAATAATTAATTAAAAAAAACCAAATTCCTCTATTTAAAAGATGATAGAGGGAGTCTAACTCATCATAATCTTGGTGTGTGAGAGTTTAATTTGTATTTTTAATCAACAAATACTAATAGCATGCATTTTGAAGCACAATGTGATGCTTTGATTTATATATATATACATCTTAGAAATATTCCATCAAGATATTTAATATCTTTAATATATACAGAAGCTCATCAATGTACCATCATTGTAATGAAAACATTAAAAATCAATTTCCAATTCCAAAAGATCAGCTGTTATATGTTTGTTCTAATATAACACCCATTAAGAATACAAAGCAACAGCAACAACAAAAATAAACACATATAACCCCACAAGGGATGTAACAGAGATCAGAATACCAGGAATCAAGGAAAAACCGACAGAATGCATTTCTACATAAAAATGCATGTAGACACATATCTAATTGTAAGAGATTGTGCCTGATGAGGCACATGAAGGTTTGCACATCATCTCAGGGGATGGCTTTTTCCTATTTAACTTATAGTAATATGATGTCAAATCTAAGTATTTTACCTGTGAATTTTACCTTTTTGCACTTCCTAATTATTTGAATCTTTCGTAACAAGATCTTGTGATATATTTCATTAATCAATCATCCATAAGAGACTGACTGCTTTCAATCACCTGAGATTGTTCATGTCCCTTTTATCACTGTTACTGCTACTTATAAGTAATGATGTTCTAGTCTTTATTGTACTTTCATTAGTCATGGGTCACACACTGGCATCTACACCTGCATGAAGATTCTTGACACTCTTTTTCACCACCCTAGCATCACACTGATATCTTTGTTACATGTTTGTTAACTTCTTGTGAATGAAAGTTCACTATTTTTCTGCCCATTGTGGACCGTGTACACTGGCTCCGTATTTGAGGGCATACATAATGGAAGTGTAGCAGAAATTGATATGTTCATAAGTGGAGACAGAGAGAAATATGTCTCTATGCATACAGCGCAAAGATGGACTCCCAACAAAATTTCTGACAATATCCTGACGGTTGGATGTTGGACTCTTCAACATTGTCAATGCCTACATTGTTGGGAGACACTTCAGTGTCAGCATGATGGACTTGTGAAAGTTCACTAAGACAGCAATTGGAAAACTGGATGGGAAATCAGTGGGGAGGAAACGGAACTTGGGGAGGGAAGGAGAAACCCCAGTGCCTACTAAACTGTGTCATGAAACAAAATAATAATAATAAATCAATTTCAGCATTTTAGAAACATACATTATTAATTCCTGTCATCTTGCAGTATAATATGGCACTCAAAGCCAGTTCCTTTAATCCAACTGATTGATCAACATTTTCTCTTCACTCTACCACACCAGCCACTAATAAGATTTCCACTCTGTAGAACTGCTTTCTTTTTTTTTTGCTAACATTCACTAATATTATCTTTTTTAATATATAAATTGTTATCAGTTCTTATTTACTATTGCCACAATTGACCACAAATATTTCTAGTTAGTGCACAAATTATTCTAGAAACTTCAAGAAAAAGCAAAAGACTTATAGTACACATGATTTTAGTTATTTTTATATATAATAATTTCAAATTGAGAATCAGGTAGCAGATTATTCTAGAACTGCTTTCTTATGGTCCATTTACAAATGAGAACACAAAGTGCTCGTCCTCCTGTGACTTGTTTATTTCACTCAGCATAATGTGCTCCAGTTCCATCTATGTTGTTGCAAATAACAAACTTTTCTTCTTTTAAAAAACTATATGATATATATGTATGTATGTATATATCTATATGCATATTTAACTATATGTGTGTATCTATCCATATATATGTACATATGCATGTATATGTTCTTTATCCATTCACCTGTTGATTGACATTTAGGATGCCCCATATCTAGGCTTTTGTGAGTAATATTGAGGTACAGATGGGAATCTAGATATTTATACAACATACCACTCTCAAGATCTTTGAATATATATCCAAAAATAGAATTGTTGATTCATATAACAATTCTTGCACAATTTCCTATATTCTGGTATTCTAGGTATCTGACTTACAAAGTTGCTTAATCTGTGCATTTTGAGTTTGTTATATTCGATTCAACTAAGGCACATTAAAATTTTAACGAACTGATTTGAATACAGAATTAGACTGCTCAGAACTGAAAAAAGTTGAGGGCTCCACTAAGGGGTAAAAACAAAAGGTTTTTGTAAAAGGAATGGTAAGCAAGACCAAAAAGCATCTAGTTAACGTGGAGCAGTAGACTTATTTGAATCAAAGCAGTAGAATATCTGAATCTAAAGGTAGTTCACTATTTCTGATTGGTTAAGAATGTTGACTCTGGGCCCGTCACAGTAGCCTAGTGGCTAAAGTCCTCGCCTTGCACATGCCAGGATCCCATGTGGGCACTGGTTCCTATCCTGGCAGCCCCACTTCCCATCCAGCTCTCTGCTTGTGGCCTGGGAAAGTAGTCAGTCGAGGACAGTTCAAAGCTTTGGGACTCTGCAGCCATGTGGGAGACCTAGAAGAAGCTTCTGGCTCCTGCCTTCGGATTGGTTCAGTTCTATCTGTTGTGGTTATTGACTTCAGTTTGGTTAGATTTCAGTTTGTCTACGTACACACACAGAGTGTTTGACTGACCTCAGCCAAATGACCTCTAAATTAGTTATTTAATAAATAATAAAAACAATGCACGTAAAAATCAAATATTCAAAATCCTACTTGCTATTTGTTTGTCTTTAGAAATTGGAAAGAGTATAGAAGAGAGGAAAAGAAACAACGGTGCTTTGTGAACCAAATTTAAGAATGTTGATATTCTAATAACCAAATTAATTTTAACTCAAATCCCATATTTTGGGATCCACATACCCTGATTCTTCAATCCACGTGTGGAAACTAACACGTAAAACATTGTGTTGATCTCATGTTTAGTTTTGAGTTTCTCCAACTATATATCTAAGTAAATATATTAACTTACTTTAAAATTTTCCATCTCTATAGAAAAATCAAATTTATTAAGCTAACAGAACTTTTTAAGATTCTGGAGTCCAGTGGTTCTTTCTGTGCCCAAGTTATTAAACTCATTATGAAAGTCTTGATCCCCTTGTAAAACTATTAGTGAAGTTCAAATTTCTGTCCTGCAGCCAAGTTCTTCCTGCTGAGAGGTTGAAGTTGATTGAAGTCAATAAGAGTTGAGAATGTGTAAATGATAGCAGCTTTTCCTCTCTGATAAAGTCCCTTCTATTTTCTCTCTACCCGAGGACTTTCTTCTCCTCTTTCATCTTAAGACACAGGCTCTGAATATTGATGAGCCTTGTCTTCAACAAACCTCAGTGATGAATTTTTGGAAAACTCATTTGGATTTCAAACACACACCTTACATTCACTGCAGTTTGGTAATCCGCCAGAAATAATAACTACTTCCCTTCCACAGAAAGAATAAGCTAATCGATTATTATTATGATGTGATGTGTCTCCTTTTGATACTCCAATTCCATTTTTGTGAAATCTGATTTTTTTAAGTTCCACAAATGATAAAGGATTCAAAGTGAAAAAGCATTTAAAAAGAAAAGGAGAGAATAAGAAAACGGAGCTATCACCAATTCCTAATGTATGCATTTATATTCAGGCCTTTGTATTATATCTTCATCATCTTTAAGCTATAGAGAATGACCAAATATTCATTTTCCTCAAGATTTTGTCAAATAGAATGATAGGTGATTTTCTCCTCATTTCAATTGGAAGTTTCAGGAACCATTACTATAAAACAAACTCAATTGAATAGGACTGCACTATGTAAAATAACAGAAATATAAGAAGTCATAGGGGTCAGCACTGTGGCATATCAGGTTAAGTTACTGCCTGTGTTGCTAGCATCCCAAATAGATGAGAGTTTGTGATCCAGTGCTCCACATCTGAACCATGCTAATGGAACAGAAAAACAGCAGACTACGACCCAAGTGCTTGAGCCCTTGTCAGCCCTGTGGAAGATGGAAAAAATCCCTGGTTTTTTTTACTTCAGCCAGGCCTTTCCTTCGATACTGTGACCATTTGGAGAGTGAACCAGCAAAATCAAGAGCTTTCTCTCTATGTTTCTTCCTTTCTCTATAACTCCAACTTTCAAGCAGATAATTAAATCTTAACATATAAATAAATTAATCTGAATTTGGTCCCCATTGATTAGGAGAGTGTGCTTCTGATTTATTGAGAAGGAATGAGGAAGGAATAGAGAAAAAGTGAAGGCATGGTATTTTTCTTCTTTTGCCAGACCACAGGCTTTGGCAAGCACTCAGATTGTGACCAAATATAAATCATGTTAAAGTTTGAATGAAGAGTAGATTCTATAACTTTTTAAAGTACTAAATGGTCTATATTGCTTTTCAATTTTTGTAATGCTATCGCAGATTACAATACATCATCTATAGAACCATCTAGGACTACTATCATCTTCTAACCACAGAAACACAGCTGACTTGACTGCTGCTAAGAGGATACACCAAAGTAAACATCAATGCTATTTCCACAAAGGCCTCCAGACCAAGTTTAAAACATCTTTACTTCTATTGAGTGATGCTGGAAATGTTGAAAAGACATCTTAGATCCCCTTTGTGTTTCTTGACTACAAACAAAAACATCCTTTCCCTCCTTGCTCCCCTGAGGACACCCTAGAAAAGTGCCAAGATGAGCTTATTAGCACAATTACCCAGAATTCTCTTGCAAATTCAAGATGGCTTCCTTTCATTTACAAAAAAACTATAAGAATTCAAACTGTTTCCTAGATTGACAGACTATAAACACTTCCTAGCAAAGGTCTAGCCTCATGTTCTCCATTATTGCAAATGTTACTGTTTCAGAGAAGATGAGCATTTTTTCATGTAGTATTTGCCAGAATTTGGTTATGTTTTTCTCTTCCCCTGGCATTTTTCTCATGATCCAACATCTTCCTATTTGTTTCCAAACTCATTAACTATTTTGTTAATTCAGTATGTACTCCTGAATTTTAAATGTTACTATAACTGTGGCTCAGCCCAAACCATGTCTCCCTTCCCTCCACCTTATATCCAAGGTAACTTTTGCTAGATATTCTGCTAAGGATTAAAGTTCTTTGATAATAACCATGATCATGTTGAATTCCAGCTTAGCTGCTATTACTCTGACATATATTGTCAGATATATTGGCAATATATTGAAATATATTGGGTAATACAACAAAATCTCTATCTACCCGTTGCCTATTTTCATGCACCATCCCCAGCTCCCCCCACAAAAAAAATTCAAAAAACTTTTCTCAAAAGCAAGTTCTGCATAAATACCCTCTCCACAGACTCAGAGACTATTCTTCAATCCTACCCCCAATTTTTGAATACATATCTAAGTATTCTTTGATACATATCTATGCTTATTCTTTACATCCAATAAATCAAGTTTTATTCAATCAGCCTCCAAACCACCTCACAAGTCATCACAATTTTATCCACGCCCATCGACACCACTCTTCCAGTTGCCTTCTTCTCAGGATGTGACTGTTTTAACTGTGTTTGTGTCTGCTTTAGATAATTTTAAATCATTTTTTTACTTCGCAACCAAACTATCTTTTGCAAAATACATTTTATTACATTATCCTTATAATTAACCACTTATAACACAGATTCAAATCTTTAACTATATCTATAAAATTATACACAATCTAGCCCCTGCCGATTTTACTAAGGTCATGTTGTACCATCTTCCCCTTGACCATTATACTCCAGCCAATAGTCCTTTCGTAAATTGACTATTTTCTATTTCATTAGGTGTGCTAGGATTAAAATCAAATACACAGTTCTCTAAAGCAGCAACCCTTCCCTCCACACTGCTTTAAATAACTTCTTTTCCACGCTGGGATGCCCAGCCCTGTAGCATAAACTTTGTTTTTCTTTTCCATTGTAAGCCTGATTTTCTCTCTCTCTCTCTCTCACACACACACACACAGGATACAAATATTTGCTAGGAAGAATGCACATTATTACAGAAAGATGCCAATTAAAAGGACACAAATAGAAAAATGTTTAAACAATGTTCTAGATTTGTTACCATCAATAGCAGGTTTTTATTTTTTAAAGATTTATTTATTTTTATTGGAAAGGCAGATATACAGGGAGGAGGAGAGACAGAGGGGAAGATCTTCCGTCTGATTGTTCACTCCCCAAGTGGCCACAATGGCTGGAGCTGAGCCAATCCAAAGCCAGGAGCCAGGAGCTCCTTTGGGTCTCCCACACGGGTGCAGGGTCCCAAGGCTTTGGGCTGTCCTTGACTGCTTTCCCAGACCACAAGCAGGGAGCTGGATGGGAAGCAGGGCCGCCGGGATTAGAACCTGCTCGCATATGGGATCCCAGCGTGTGCAAGGCGAGGACTTTAATCACTACGCTATCACGCCAGGTCCCAAGAGCAGGTTTTATCTGAGCACTCACTTTCTGCAAGAACAACAGTACTGTTTTTCGAACACAGTCTCTATAAAGATGGCAGACTGATTACATTAATAGCTCTGTTTATGTCTCTCAGGATTCAAACCCTTTTACATTACTTTCATTTCCTTTCAGTAAGAAGATGGTACCTTTTTTCTCAACCTTTTAAATCATGGATTCCCTGCAGCTTCCCAATATAATAGGTGAATAAGTCATTTTCAACTCCATGCCTCAAGAGGCTTGGTGCTCTTACCGGCATTGCCATGAGAACATATCTTACACAAAATGCAAAGCCTTCAGAGCATAACCAAGTGCCTCCCACCCCTCCAGTAAAGACAACTCCAGTAAAGAACTCATCAAAGACAGCAGACAAATGCATAAGCCAAATTGCCCCTCGCATTGTTTTTACTTGTAATAAAGGATTACTATTTGTAACCATTGAATACTACAGTTATTACATTAAAATTATTGATTGATGCACTACTAGAAGCTATTTTCAAAGCTTCACACATATGTAATATTCACAATAGCCATATGGGGTATCATTTTGTTCCCATTTGACAGTTAAAGAAACTTAGGTTTAGAGCTGAATAAATCTATACAAGAAAGGATTTGAATTAAACCTTGAGTCTCTCTTTTCTGATAATCTTCTCTTCCCAAAGCTCCCTGTGAACAGATTTTGTTGTCTCACCTAATGGCTTGTAGTACTGACCCCTTTTCACCATTTTTACTTATGTCACTTTGATCATCATCATCATTGTGTCTGCACAGGAAGACATGTAATTTTCTGTTGGCTCCTTTCAAAGTCATTCTCTGACAATTGTTGTATTCTATAAAGAAGTATCTCTAAAGTATCAGTTACTGTTCAGGTGCTAAGTCCATGGTTGGTCTTTATTTAGAGATCACTGGGTAACTCAGCTTTTGCTCAACAAAAAGCATGCCCAGACACAGTTACTATAGTCAACTTCATTGCTACTTGTTTTTCACTCTGGAAGAAGTTCAATGCCAAGGCAAACATGCCCTTCTATTTCTTCTCTCTAGTTATTTCTCTCATTGTGTCATAGTCTCTATTATTTTTCTTCATCTTTTTACCAATAGATGTTCAAATAATATTTCATTTCATGAATATAGGTTTTTATATCAACTTAAATTTATAAACAAATATCATTTCCATCAGTGAGGTAGGAATTATTAGAAAATAAGGACAATAGTACTAATATTATAGTACTGCTAAAAGGTAAGTTTATCTCTCACTCTAATTTTAAAGATGAGCTTTTTTGTTTGCTTTTGTTTTATTAAATTTCTATTTTGAATTTTTGATTTTTTATGGCACAATTTCATAGAGACTGGGATTTCCCCCTACTCTGGACCCACCACTTGACTGATTTTCCCCATGTTGCTACAATAGTATAGTCCTTCCTAGGGAGTCATGATTCCATCAGTCTGTTATTTAAGTGTGCCCCGACATTGTTGGTACAGACAGTGTCAGACAGTCCAGCATCCCACTGTATACACATGTCCAACAGTTTCATTGGGAGTCCATCTCTGATTGGGAAGCAGTGATGCATATTGCATTGTATCCCCTCTTCTGGATATGGCAGTCTCTATTACTCCATCACTATACATTCGCTTAAATGAGAAACCATGAACGAAGATCAACAACAATAACAATAACAAAATTACAGCACCATGGAGTTGAAAAAAATCCATCACTGAATAATCAATGCATGGGTGACAAAAAGAAAGCACAAAAGTCCCTTGAGTAAAAAAATTTACAGCTTAAACAAATATCAAATAATTGATTATAAGTATGTATTCCAATTCAAATGTTTAGAGGGTTTTATTGTAAAGCCATTTCAAGCATAAGCTTTCAGAATATTTTACAAGTGTCAAGTCTACAAACTGCAACATGATGCTATCCAATCATGAGTAGACAGCCATATTTCTCAGATCTATGACAAGCTGTTTCACTCCTACTGAGGGACTCTGAGAAGCAGTATCACAGAAATAAAAAAAGTTGGACACACTCTATAATTTCTCTTTTGTGCCACAGAATGATCTGGCAATCGAAGGTGATAGTAAGAAAAATGAAATCAACAATATTAGGCAGGAAGACTTCCCTGGGGGTATTTTTCTAAAAAAAGCACTTTAAACACATATAAGTATATAGGATGGCTGTTATCAACAAGTGATTAGAGTTCAGGAAGTTTAACTTCTCTTCAACACAATTTTAGTGTATAAAGATCTACAGAGTAGGAACAGAGTAAGCCAAAGCTTCCGTTGCCAAACAACAACAAAACACATGAAAAATAAAATAAATCATATTTTAAAGACACCAACGAGTCACGAAAGCAGTAAGGATTCAATTAACTAAAATTCAAGAAGGGAGGGCTCTAAATGTTATGAACAAGGATTACAACAGCCCCGCCTGGATTCAGGTCAGTCTGTGAGTAAATGAGTTTGAAAAAGAAAACAAAACAAAAGCTTGTTTTACAAAATTATGCATAAGGAAATGTAGCCCTTCGTTGTATTTTTGCTGCTGTTACTGATCCTCTTTCTGCCCCCACTGCAATGAAAGTTTTGCAATGGCAAAGATTCTGTGGATTTCTATTTTTATAGCCCCAAACCCTGAAATCAGTAATGCCTCCTAAGAAACTACCCATAAGTGAATCGCTGGCAGGACATCTGGTGTAGCATTTAAGCCCGTATTTGAGTCTTTTGAGTTACTGTCCAGGCTCTCATTCTGATATAGTTTTCTGCAAGAAGCAGGTGATAACACAAATAGTTAGATCTTTGTCACACTCTGGGAAGACACTGAATTCTGCCTTCATGGCTTCTGCCTGCTCCAACCTTGGCTACTGTGGACATTTAGAGAATGCAAGATTAATCTCTTGTATTGTCAACTAAACAGGTTTCAAAACTTAACATTTAAATAAACTGAAAATGTTTAATGTAGAAGGGTCATGGAGAAACACAATAAAATGAAATATCATATAGTTCCTACTTGGAGAAATAATCTTCCTCACAAAGACGATCTCTATAACCAATCTTCACTTAAGATGTACAATGTCATCCAAGGGAATGGCAGTTTATAAAGAAAAATATGGTTAACTATTTATGTGGACAAAATACAAGAAATGCAGGTCATTTCAGTACATAAATGTATACCAACAAACCATTTAACAAGAGAAAATGGGAAAGGAAGAATACAAGAGTTAAACTGTATCTTTTTTAATGACATCTCCTAATATGTAATATTTCAGCTGCTCATATTGTATCTTTACTGAATGAAATTCTATAAAGTCACATACTATTTATGCCTAAATCACTTGCAGTGGTAAATAAGCAACATTTTTCACATAAGTAATTAAAATGAGCACAATTTAGAAAACAGAATCAGTCATCAAGTCTTCATTTTACCTTATGGTATATACGGGAGTGTTAACAGACTGTTGCCAAGATACACGGATGAAGACAATGACTCTGAAATTGTCCTTGAATTTACGGATTTTTTTTGGTTCATATTTTAAGAAACAAAACAATACAAGACATCATTAACTGATTGCCGAGATCCACAGAGGTGACAAACATCCAGCTGACAGGCCACATGAGGCCCAGAAGATCATCTGGGCTTGCCCTGCTAGGACAACTGCAGTACTCAAGATTCAATAAATCTTTACTCACTACATTTTTAAGTTTACAATTTTCTATGACCCAGAATGATTCTATAAACATTCAAATGGCCCATGTCAAGAAAAAAAAAAAAAAAGGAATCCCTAACCCCTGTGAAACATAATGCAGAAAATAATCCCAACAGGAAAAGGTATTAATGAGTACTGGATTAAAATATTTGGAATTTGATTAGCTCTTTAAGTGACACTCAAGATGTGAAAGAGTTATGGGGAGTAAAATTTCCAAATGGAGATAAATGCATGCTTAAATATACTACATTAAAATCAAGAATGACAAAATGCAGTTGCCTGTGGAAAGGTAACTCTCAGTCTTGGTTCCAGGAAATTAGCAGAGAATAAGTAATCACCACTCTTATACCTTTCACAGAGAATCTCGCTTTCTTAACACCCTTGCTGGATAAACAATTTGTAATTGAAAACTTTAACTTGAGACTATCGCCTTTGGTTTTTTTTGGCTCACATTGGTTTTAAGGAGAATCAGTGGAAAAAAAAGATGCAGGGTGGCTTTCAGTCACTATTCAATTAACACAGTCCCTGAATAAAACACATTCAATTCAGCCCACACTTAAAAATATGGTCCATGGCAGTGAGAAGATTCTCAAAGATTTAAACTCCTCTATACATACCTTTACTGATGGGAGACAGCTAATGCAGTACAGTCATACTAGACTGAGATGTTTTGATATTGACAGGCGTGAGTTTCAGAACAACTTTTACTGAATAGTAATCCTGAACAAATAACCTTATGACCCACATAACAGAAAGAAAGGAAACAAATGACTCAGGACAGAGTCTAGCACATAGTATAAGTTTGATATTTACCAGCTTGTAGTATTATCACATTTAATTGCCAGCACTGTTAATGGAATATGCAATAATGAAAGGGCATTCCATTATTAAATGAAAAGGTGTTAAACAAGTGAAAATCCCTATGAAAGACATAAAGGAGATAATTGCTTATTCTCTACTAATCAAGGAAATAATTTTCAATGACCTAAGAATATTTTAAATATCATTAACATTGTATAACTGACAGACTCATAATCATTTTTTCATATAAATGGCAGCCTCACATGCTTTCCCAGTTTTTCAACAAAAGTTATTTTGAAATGACATATGTGTAATCCTACTATGAAGGCAAAGATGAATTTATTCCTACTCCTTGTCTTGTAACATGCTGGATGAAGCTGTCTGTTCAGAACAGCCTGTTGACAAACAGTTCATGCTGATCAGCACACCTGCCTTTGTGACTCAGGACTCATTTCAGACCTTGGGGATTGTGGTCATGTTAGAGCAAATGAGTAGCTTGAAAAAACAGAGGCAGAGAATGTTGTTGCAAAAATACATCTCCTCAAGCTGCAGCTTGTTGAAATTTCATAAATGTCAAGTCTAAATGTTTCTCTGTTAATATACATTTTCATTTTTGCTGTTTGTGTTTCAGTTTGACCTTACTAGTAGAAAAGGTACAGTTCTCAGGACTTGACAATAATTCCGAATTTTAGAACACAAATGCTCACATTTCTCAGAACTTTGGCACCATACTATGTACCACATGTCTTATCCGATAAGAAGGAAACACAACTGTAGTGTCAGAAGCCAGGCACAGGGCATGCCTTACTCTGTCAGTCCTGCATATCCTACTGCATAAGTCCTCTGAAGTGAGCTCCAGTAGCCTAGACTTTGTCGGAAAATCCCAACCTCAACATCTAACCCTCTGGTATAAAATCGTTTAAATTTCAGTGATTTTCATGTATTGATATCAAATAAGAAATAAACTCAAACTATTTCTATAAAATTCATCACAGAATTTTGTGTTTCAACATATTTACCACAAGACAGTGCCCCAAGAAATATGGAAGGATTTCCTTTTACAGCTCTGAAGAAAAGTGCGATTTATGTTCATGGAATGCCCAGCTTCTCTTTTTCTTTCTCTTGAAATTTTCCCCCCACCCTTTTTAGATACTTTAATGAAAATATTTCAGATAGTTCAAAGATACAATGTCAGAATGTCCAGTTTCTATAGTTTTTAACATTTTAACATGCTTTTTTAAAAAACGGTTTTATTTTATTTTTATTAGTCAGATATGCAACGAGGAGGAGAGACAGAGAAGAAGATCTAGCGTTTGATGATTTACTCCCCAAGTGGAAACAATGGCCAGAGCTGCACTGATCCAAAGCCAAAAACCAGGAGCCTCTTCTGGGTCTCCGAAGTGGATGTAGGATCTCAAGGCTTTAGGCCATCCTCAACTGCTTTCCCAGGCAACAACCAGGGAGCTTGATGGGAAGCAGGGCCACGGGGATCAGAACCGATGCCCATATGGGATCCCAGCCCATGCAAGGCGAGAACTTCAGCTACTAGGCTACTGTGCCAAGCTTCACTCAGGACAGCCTGCATCAAATTATTCCAAAATATCAGCAAAACCCACCATTGAGCCATTCAGAACAAAATACAGCCCTATCAAGGTCCAAAAGTAACAATATATCTAAACAGAGCAAACAGACATCCATATTCTGGAATTCTTCATTTAGTAATCTCAATATATTTAGATTGCTTCCAGATTTTTCAGCCATGGTCACAGGATCATGAATGATTTAAACATCTCAAACCAATCTCTAAAGCCAGTCTCAGAAATAATGCATATACCTCTCAATAACAGTAACCAAGACTGGGTTGGCGATTGTGGTCAGGCCCAATAAGTCAATGTCCTGTATGGACATTCCTAGGGATTTAAAAATAGACCTACCATATGACCTAGCCGTGACACTCCTGGGATTTACTCAAATGAAATGAAATCAACATATGAGAGAGTTATATGTTCCCCCATATTATAGCAGTTCATTGCACAATGACCAATATATGAAATCAGTCCAGAGCCCTGTTAACTAATGATGGAATCAAGATAATGCTAAATACAGTATGGAACAATATTCAGCCCTTAAAAAGAAAGGCAGAGTCAGAGAGAGAGAGAGGGGGAGAGAGAGAGAGAGAGAGAGAGAGAGAGAGAGAGAGAGAATCTTCCAATCAATGGTTCACCCTAAATGGCCACAATAGCCAGGGTTGGGGTAAATCCAAGGCTAGGCTCCAGGAGCTTGTCCTGGGTCTCCCACGTGGTTGCATGGGCCCAAAGACTTAGGTCCTCCATCTCCATTTCTCCAGGCCACTCACAGGGAGCTGGACTGGAAGTGGAGCCACCGTGATTCTCTATGGGAATCAGTTTGGCGAATACTCAAACAACTGAAAATCAACATACCATATGATCCAGCAATAGCACTCCTTGGGATATATCCAAAACATCTTCTACTCAAGAAACCAACATGCACACCTATGTTCATAGCAGCACAATCTACGATCGCAAAAACCTGGAAGCAGCCAAAATGCCCATCAGTGGAAGACTGGCTAAGAAAGTTATGGTTCATCTACTCCATGGAATACTACTCAGCTATTAAGAAAAACGAAATGCAATTCTTTGTGGACAAATGGGCCCGACTGGAATCCATCATGCTAAGAGAAATGAACCAATCCCAAAAGGTTAAATACCACATGTTTGCCTTAATCTGAGATGAAAAGAGAACAACTTGGAAAATAGTACCTGTATATTGTAATATTAGTGCAATCTCTTATAACCTGTATCCAATGCAATAAGATAAGGCGATATAATCTATAAACCAACAATTAATGTCAGAATACTTAAGATCTACATCGAAAATCTGTAAAACCTACTATACCCTCAATACGCTATGTTAACCTGTAATGGGGGGGAGTGCAGGGAAATCTTTCAGGACCATAAAAAGAGAGAGAAAAAAGTACAATATAGCCTATCAAGATCAAATCTGGTAATTCATAGATAACAGACTCAAAGTGGCACTAAACAACAATAAAACTACTATACCAATGCATGAGGGGGGAATCGGGTGCGATCCTGACAACCTCTTAACAGGAGGTCATGTGCGTGGAGCAGGGGAGCACTCCAGGGTGGAGCAGGTGGTAAGGAGAAAGCCTGGATCCCAACCATGAAGACTCCCAGACCTTCACCACAAACTATTAATACGAGCAACAAGGACTATATCCCAACTGCCAAGGAGGCCACAGGGAATTGGATGCCCTCGGAGGCCGAGTACTCTGAGGTCACCCACCCCCAACCGGAGCTTCCACAGGGGATGGAAGAAGTCCAAACACTACAGTGCAGAAACCAACGTCATCGGAAAGACAACCAGAAGCCCTGAGTGGTCTGCAGAAACAGAAGAACAATAAACGTCCTTCCGGACCAGGGAGGAGAGCTTTCTCTGGTCCGAGACTGGCTCCACCTCTGGACCCCCCCTCCCTCGCAATGACCATCGGGATCGCTTCGAAAACCCCTCACAGCAAACAAACAATCATACAAACTAAAAAAAAAAAAAAAACCTAAAATAAATAAACAACAGAAAGTAGAACTTGAAATCTGACAGGAAAGAGCTGGCATGGATTGGCTCATGCCTCGCTGGGTGGGTCACAAAGATTAGTTTTACTCCTCACCATGGTGCTGAGGATTTTCCTGCACACTCCCCCCCAAAAAAAAAAAAAAAAAATGTTCTGCACCTAAAATGTTGACATATATCTTGTTAGAGTTACAAGCCAGTCTGGATTATCCTAAAATCTGCCAAGATCAGCAAAATTTTACTTCAACACAACAACTGGCTAAATACTAAGATGAAATGGACACGAAACAGCTGAATGGTGCCTTATGGCCATTTTAAGGTATAGAGCAGCCGGTCCTGTATATGAACTAAATTGAAATGTCAATGAGCTAATCATAGGTTGTGGCTAGGACTTGTTTTCCTTATTTTTTTTTTTTTCTTTTTAATACACTGGTTACTCAAAACCATGTCAATTCCATAACATTGCAAATTGCTGTTGATGTTATATTGGGACTCTTAATTGACTGTGATGATATTCTGCCAGCTCAAACTTCAGACCAGAAAAGGTCTCCCCAAGAAACTGTTCAACCAATCTGGACAATAAGTAGCTGGACTCTATGCTTGGTATATGATTGCAATGAAAGAATCTTGATTGAATTTGAACTGTAATACTGCATCAAGGTGGAGGAATCCACCGGGGGGAGGGGAGGGGGAGGGAGGGGGGGATTCCCAGAGCCTATGAAACTGTCACATAATGCAAACTGGCACACATACGGGATTCTGGTACTGCAGGCAGAGGTTTAGTTTTCTGTGCCACAGTGCTGGCCCCTTCACCACATACTTCTAAATAACACATAGGTTAAAGAAAAATCTCAAAGAATTTTCAATCTATTTTGAGCTTAACAAGAGAAAAAATATAAATTATCAAAACTTGTTGAATGCACCAATTGCACTTAATAGAAAAGATCAAAATCAGCAATCTAAAATTCAGCTGTACTAAACAAGAAAAAGAAGACAAAAATAGATCCAAAGTACACAGAAGAAAATAAAAATTAGGATAGAAATCGAAGAAAATGCAAACAAACTTTAACTCAACAGTAACAATCTGATTTTAAAATGAGTCCAAAGACCTCATAATGAAGATAAAATGTGGCAGATGAGCATATGAAAGATGCTCCACAAATCAATGCTTTCCTTATGGACATTCAAGTTGCAGTAACACTGAGATGCCACAACACACTTAGTAGAACGACCAAAATATGGAATGCTGACAATGCGTATTTCTGGTGAGCATATGAAACAACAGGGATTTTCGTTCATTGTGGAGGGCACAAATGAATTCCCAAAAGTTGAAACAAATCAAGATATTCTTAAGTAGGTGAAAGGAGCACATTCAATAACTGAAAATTAGTCAGCACTAAAAAGTACTGAACGATCAACCCGTTAAAAAACACAGCAAAAGCTTAAATGCATGGCACTAAGTGAAAAGATAATCTGTAAAGGTCAACTACAGAATGGTCCCAACTATATGGCATTCTGAGAAAGGTAAAATGATAGAGACAATAAAACACAAGTTATTGTCAGAGATTTGGAGAGAGCATAAAGTATCTTTAGGTAAAGGCAACTATTTCATCTCACACCAGAGAGATAGATGCATGTCTTACTACATTTGTCCCAAACTATAAACTGTATGATATCAACAATGAATACTAAGGCAAACTAAGAACTTTGGATGATTATGATGTGTAAATTTAAGTTCATCTTTTTTTTTTAATCAGTTGGTTTATTTATTTGAAGGATACAGTGAGAGTGAGTGACAGAGTGAGAGAGATTCAATCTGCTGGTTTACACTCCAAATGTTACAATAGTCAGGGCTGGGCTTAACCCGGGGGCCAGAAACTCCATCCAGATCTACCACAAGTGACAGAAATCCAAGTACTTGAGCAGCATCCACTGCCAACCAGATGCATTTAGTGGGGAGCTTCACTGGAAACAGCGTACATGGAACTAGAACCAGCATTCCATTATGGGATGAGGACATCCCAATCACCCACTGTGCTACAATATCCATACTTGTAAGTTCATCTTTGATTTTTCACCTATTTTTAGTTTTAAAAGATTAATTGGAAAGATAGATTTATAGAGAGAAGGAGAGACAGAGAAATAGCTTCCATACTCTGGTTCACACCCTCCAAATAGCTGCAATAACCTGCGCTGTGCCAATCTGAAATCAGGAGTCAAGAGTTTCTTCCAGGTTCCCTACACAGGTGCAGGGTCCCAAGGTTATGGGCCATCCTCTGTTGCTTCCTGAGGTCCTAGGCAGGGAACTAGATGGGAAGTGGACCATTTAAGACACGGACTGACACTCAGACAGGATGCTGTCACTTGCAGGCAGATGATTAGCCAGCTGAGTTATCCCACTGGCTCCACGTAGGTTCGTCTTACATCACTCTCTGGATGATGTCAAAAAGGGGAAGCAATGCATATGTGAACAAGGGATATGTTGGAGAACTTTGTACTTTTCTCTTAGTTTTGCTGAGAAATTAACAATTCTCTAAAATGAAGTAATTTAATTATATCAACTACATGGTTTTCATTTAGATAAAATCATGTTCATTTAATGAACCATCCAAAAAAAGGATAGAGGGAAGGACCTTGAGCCATTTTATTGAGGATGAATTATAACTGGAAAGAAATTACTCTTGAAAATATTTTTAAACTTTACTATATATGAGAGTTAACTCATATTGCCAGATTTAAAATCATTTCATTGTCATGGATTTTTCTATGAAGTCTTCTAAGCTAAAAGCACTTATATAAAAATTGTGTGAATCTACAATTTCAGACAGACCTATTTTCAAAGTATGATTTTTTTAATCTCCAAATTATTATCTTAACTTTGCATCTGAAAATCAGAATCAGAACTGTTAGCTTTCGATATGATATTTTCATGCTTAGCATATAGTAAAGGTTTAGTCAATAGCACCTTTGAAATTTTACAGTCACAAGAGAAAAGCTCACTGCTTTAAGCTGAAAATTACTGTCAAAGTTGTTAGCAAACATTAGGTAAGATATATTCTTTTAAAATTTATATTGGAAATGACATTTTTAAAAGACCTATTCATTTTTATTGGAACGTCAGATATACAGAGAGGAGAACAGACATAGAGGAAGATCCTCCACCTGCTGATTCACCCTCCAAGTGGCCATGATGACCGGAGCTGCGCCAATCCAAAGCCAAGAACCAGAAGTTTCCTCTGGGTCTCCCATTTAGATTCAGTGTCCCAAGGTCTTGGGACATCCTCAACTGCTTCCTCAGGCCATGAGCAGGGAGCTTGATGAGTAATGGGCCTCTGGGATTAGAATCGGTGCCCATATGGGATCCCGGCATGCACAAGACTTTGGTAATGTGCAGGAGCCCAACAAGTACAGCCATCACTGCTGCCTCTCAGTGCCTGCATAGGCAGGAAGCTGGAGTCAGGAACAGATGTTCCCACATGGGATGTGGCATCCTAACAGCTAGGCTAAATGAAAATGTTACGTCACTGTGCTTACTTGCTGTGTCATATCCAGGCTAATGCAACTGTGGCTTCCATTCAGGTTTTATCCCTTTTTAGTAATCTGAAGGCAATTGACTGATCTACCTAGAATTAGTCCATGCCTTAGAAAATGGGATGTGTTTCTAGGTCACATTTGGGGCATCTTCCTTACAATTTTCAGGGGCTATTAACATCAATGGGTTAATCATCTTTCCCCCAAATGTTCACCCTTTGTGCCATCTGGAATTGACATAGGTGGAATAGCACACTTACGTCAGCCTTTGAGGTTGAATGGAAAAATCTTCCCACGTGAGTACAATGAATAGTATATTTATAGACATGGTTAAATCATCAAGTTCCCTCTAGGTTCCACACATTTCACAATAATCTATTAAAATAATTTCTGCCACTTGAGTGGAACTCTCAGAAATCACAAGACCATCAATTTATTCTCAAGCTCTTAAAGTTCCATCAGTTATTTCCCTGAGGAAATAGCCTTAAAGTCTTAAATCTCTAAAGAGGAAGTCACATTCTCATTTTCTATTATATTTATATTTCTTGTTAACTTTTTAGGAAGTAAGTACAGATTATTACTCATATTAATGTACCTTGTCATTAATTATCTTCTATTTCATTTGTGTATTTTTACTGGCAAAAAAATGGATGTCCATGTTGAAAGAAATCCAGTACAGGGAACTTTTACATGCATTTGCCACAAATTATCTTCCTTTAGTACCTTTCCTAGAGGAGAAAGCACTGTTGTATAAAATTTCCAAGTTGCAAACTTGTTTTTCAAAAGTAAGTTTTAGCTGAGTATTTAGTTTTCAAGTTTATAACTTCAGCACTTATTACAAGTTTTTAAAATAGTATTCTGGGAATAACTAATACATTGTTTTTATTATAAACAACTAAGGTTCAACAACACTATTGTAAACTTGCATTCAAGAAGCCTTAAAATTTCAACTGGATTTTTCTTTTATCACAATAGCTATCAAAAGTCTTGCAAAACTAAGCAAGAATAAGCTTGTTTTTTAAAGTAACAACCTTCTATCTGGCTCTTCTGTTTTGTCTACAATACGACAGGAAATGTTAAGTGAATCATTTGTGAGATTATTATATTATTGGGAAAACCTACAATGCGATTTATCCCCAAACTTGGAGAAGGTGTTTCAGGGACTAATTTGTTTCCACAAATCTGTTCTGCTTCTCCCTTATTTACTTAGGAAACTAAACAAAACGTTTTATAAATGAGCATTCAAGCAATTGGGAAAAAATTGCACTTTTCTTCCTGCTTTGCAGTTAGGTAAGGACATATAAACAAAGTCTGGCAAAAGAGAATAAGCAGAATTATATGTGGTTTCCAGGATAGAAAGGGAGTCTGTCTCTTATGATCCCCTTGGGCCCTCATGAACTGAGCGTGTGAATGTGGTGCTGGGAGATGCCTGGATTCTGTATAGACACTTAGCCCTTACAATGATGGTTAGAATATAAACTAGCCACGTAGCTTCAGTTATGAAACATGCTTATGTAAAAATAGAAAAGTAGATATTAGCAAGATAGTGTAGAGCAGACCCTTGTTTCTCAGGTTCTATAATATGTTTATGTGAAAATATTTAGTTTAGGGAGAGTTAAAATTCAAAGGCCTGCCTTAAAACTATGACTCAAGTTGCTTTGAGAAAGTAGAATAGGCAATCAGGTAAACATTCTGTCAGAAATGAGTTATATAAATAATGTTCATTTCATTATATGGGGTACTTATTTTTCAATGTATTAGTAATCTCAAATGTAATCCCCTGCAAATTCATTCTATTCAAGTTGCATACCAAGAGCAATTCCAATTGGCCTTTTCCAAGTTTTCCCTCTCTTAGGACCCATCAAAACAGTATCAAATGAGAGCTCAAATAAATGCATCCAAATAAACACAGCTATGTTGTATATTGGTACAGGAAACAGGAAGGTTGATCAAAGGAATCCAAGAAGTCCAGAAAACTACACATATCAAATACGCAAGATACACATCTATTAGTGAAAATAAAACTAAAGGCTACTCATAATGTATGTATTTGAATAATGAAAGCTGAAAAGGTCATTAACAGCATTTAACCTTAGCCCTCTACCATCTCACTTATAGGAATACATTCAAAGCAAAAAGAGATGGCTTCACCTTGTTTTCTAGATCACTTGTTTTCATTAGATCACTCTGGAATACGTGTTTCCAAAACAAATCTTCTTTTAATGAATAAGTTACTAATAGGAAAGTAGAAGACAAATGCACTACATGATGATTACAATATAATTCTTATCCCTCATTTGTAGCAGGGCTGAGGAACAAAGCAAGTGCAAAGAATCACAACTGCAAAAAAGTTTAAAATTTATCTAAGAAGTCAAACTGCAAATATTTAAAAATTAAAAGTCAAGAGATGGGATATAATAGTCTTAACCCTACTATGTTGCTTATCCCTTTCAGCTACCCCATGAATTCATATTTTCCTTTCCATTTACGGAGATAAGAAAACTTAGTGAATGCAGTGCTATCAATTTGCCGAAACTCAACAACAGTTGCCAGAATTGTATGATGATTATATCAAAATAGTAACAACAGCAAAAGCAGGCAACAAAGTAGGCACAAATTCAACACAGATCAAACCAATTTATTGGTGGTCTCTGAAATGACTCACAGAAGAGTTCCGGAGACCTATTCAAATTTTCTAGAGACCTATTCAAATTATGTGGAGTTAATCATATCTCTTCAATTCTATAATACTCAATACCAATACAATTGAATGGCTAAATTAATTATATTATTTTAGCAATTTCTTCACTTTGGTTGAAACAGAAATAAAATAATGTTCATCCTAAGAAATATCCAATATATCCAACTAAGCCAATGAGATGCTTTAGAATCCCTTTAAAATGTATCAGAGTACTATTGAACAAAGCTTAACACTTAGGAATGTAATTATGTGATTTAATGATGACAAATGTTAGTTTATACTTGTCGTTTGCTTTACTTAGTTACCATTTTTGGAAGAATTGCCTCAAATCACAGTATTCACAACAGCATATACCTTGCCATTATACCTGCCCGTATACACTGGACTTAAGTCCAGGATCAGATTATCTGGATTTGAATTGAGGCTCTGCTACTTGCAGGTGTGTGCTAAGTGATTTTTCTATGCCTCAGTTTCTCACATGTGGAGTGAAGAAAATATTAGGAATTATTCCCATACACCCAGTAGAATTACTAAGAGAATTGTATAAGTAAATATAAGTAGGGAGCTTATAAGAGAATGTAGCAATATCTATCAGCTAGTAAATTTTAGTTATTCATTTTGATAGAGTTCATAGGTTTATAGGCATTATATACTAATGATTATTTAAAAATACAAAATTAATACATCCAGAAAAACATATAAAATCAGACTACATAATTTAGTTCCCTTTTTTCTGTTTGTTGTATAGAAGGCAGCAAAGCCAGCTTAGAAATTGTCATAGCAAGAGTTTTGAAAAGTTAGAATATTATCTATATAATGTATTGGTCCCTCCTTCACTTTGCCTTGTTGCTGACATAGAACCTTGGAACTGCCTTTAAAACGGGTTTAAGAATAAAGAATAAAACAGTTTTAAGAATAAAATTTTAAAAATTTAAGATTTTTTTGAGCAACCTGGAGATTAAGCAGTGCTTTATTGTGATCATATTCACCAGGCAAATGCTCATTCCACTTATCTTACTTCCTACTATGTCATCAAATTCTGAAAAGTTTGGAACTCGTTTCTATTTGTTGAATTCATCACAGAACATTTTAACAAACAAATTACACTGTTATTTTATCAAACTATCATATAAAACAACTATGGTGGGTGGGATAGAAAATTTTTTCTCACTTAAACTAATTCATAAGTGCTAGTTAGCCAATTCAGTCCATTTCTACGGCATCTATTTAAGGTCCTAACATACCTTGGAGCTCCTCATTGGTCAGCAGCTCAGGTGAAAGATTAAAACTTATGAGCTGTTGCTGCTGGGCACAAATATAAATGTACTTTTCATTCAGAATAAACTTCAGTGATACTAGAAGAAAGAAGTTATATATTTTCAATAACAAAAAGTTCAAGCATGTTTTATTATACCAAAAATGTAAGCTTGTGGCATGTTCCACTGTTAAGTATCCTTTTACTTAGGAAACAAGATAGCACTGGTAATCAGATCTTGGTTTCTATGTACATTGTAGAAGATAAAATTCCTGTTGAATAATTTTAAAAAGCAATGATGATTTCTCAATGAAAATATTCAGTATTTTGAACTTGAACTGTGGTTGTGCAACAAGGTGGAGGAATCCACCATGGTGGGAGGGTTTGGGGAGGGGTGGGGAGAATCCCAGTACCTATGAAACTGTGTCACATAATACAATGTCATTAATGAATTTAAAATAAAATTAAAAAAAAAAAAAAAAAGAAAATATTCAGTATTTTAAAATAAGTATCAATCAAATTTAGTCCAGCAGGAGGAAATGACAAGCTGCAAATAACTGAATGACACAGGTATACTTATCTGATTTTAATTAACCTTAATCTTTCCCTACTAAATATTTTTATTAAGCTGTCAACACGAGGCCAACATGCTTCATGACATTTACCATGTTTAATTTCACACACACACACAGTGACTGTTAGTCACTACAGAAACAGTCAAAAGGAAGATAGCTAAATATAGAAACAGGAGCTCTTGGGAACCTGAATAATGTTGATCATCTGAGTAGATGGTATTAGTAAAGTGTAAATGTCAAAATAGGTCTAAAGCGATTACACAAAATTGAGAACTAAATATGCTGAAGACTGTAATAACTTTAATGACTTTCCCAATTGTGAATTTAACAGAGAAATTTCTGAAGGAAGTGATTGAAACCATATTGGATTAAAATCCATTTATAAGGATTTTTTAAGCCACATTAGGTCAAATAAAATTGAATGCATGATAAGGGATAATCTTACAATGCCACGGGTAGAACTAACGCTCCTCTTCTCCAGGATATCAGTTTTATGTTTCTTTTTCTTGGCTAATGTTCAGTCTATGGAGTCAGTATTATAGTGAGAAATTATTCAGGAAGGAATTTTCTTGTGACTTTAAATTTACTTTTCCTTTTATTGAACCAGGCCATATCCATAAATCATTGGCCCTTTGGCTCCATAGTTTTGCATTCCAGCTCTAGTAAATAGTCTTAGGTATTCTCACTAATGCCTTGGTCAATTTTAATTCTGTAAAAATGCAGAGGGGAATATATTTATTTCAGTTAAATGTCAAAATTACATTTTTCAATTAGCATGCCTGGAATTTCTCACTTCTGTTTACACCTCTGCTTTGTTTCAGGTTTGCACGGTGTCTTTATGCTTTGGGTACAGTGATAGAAGAAACTCTGAATAGAAGTTTCTTCTGTTTTTTAAACCACTTTAAATATATTCCTACTTATTTGAAAGGCAGAGTGACATATATATAATGAGAGACAGAAAGAGTGCTCCCATTCATTGGTCCACTCTCCAAACGCCTCAACAGCCAAGGCTACATCAGATGAAACCTAAGAGTTCAGAACTTCATCCAGGTCTCCCACATAGGTGGAAGGCAACCTAATAGTGGGGCATTAGTGAGAACCTGGACCTACAGTAGATTAACAATCAGAGGGGAAATCAGACTTGGGATACAACCATCCCAGGGTGCAGATTAACCCCCTGTACCACATCTGCTCCCCAGAAGAGCTGCCCTGCAATTTTATGCATCTATAATTATCAGAAAGTTTACAGTCAGCTATGATTTAATGCCTTTAAAAGAGAAAGGCCTGGAGCAGGTACAGAGGTTGAGTTGCCACTTGGGATCCCCATATCCCACACCAGGTACCAGATTAAAATTTCTGCTAACGTACACCTTGAAAAACCAGAGATGATGACTTGAGTACTTAGATTTGAGCTGTCTGGACTGAGATGAGACAAAAGCCTGGAATGAGCTGCAGGCTTCTCAGACTGGTCCAGTCCTGAATGTCGCAGGCATTTTGGAGGTAAACTAGTGCATCTATCATCTCTCTCTTTGTTTTTCAAATAAAATAAAAACAAACATAAAACCAATTTTGAGAGGCACACTTATTTCAGGCTTTTAAGTATATTTTTCTAACACAGAAGATTTTTAATGAAAGAATAGCATTGAGGTAATTAACAGTACAATCATCTAAAAATACTGTGTTCACTGTGACAAGTTTTGACATATTGAAAGCTCATGAACAATCACAGTAATGAACATATCTGTAACAATAATTGTCCAAAGTTTTAACAAAACCCAGCTCTCCCATGTGAGCGGCAGGAACTCAGCAAATTGAGCTATCGTCTGTTGCCTCTGAGAGTGTGAATCAGAAGAATGAATCAACCAACGAACTAATCAGAGGCAGAGCTGGAACTTGCTCGGACACTCAGGTGGGGAACACAGAAATTCTAAGCAGCCCCTGAACTCCTTTGTCAAATGTCCAGTCCAAGAAATGGTTGTTTTGATTGAACATTGGCCATTCTGAAATTTAATTTGTTGGATACTAGATATATCCATATACCTCTAAATATTCTGAAGTTTTTTAATGTAATAAAACCATACTAGTGATAATCAATGTATAGCTAATTATTATCCATTACTGAAGCAATCTCCTGCTATGTACTCAACTCAGTTCATTATGACATCTAACAGTTTCCAGTCAGGGAAACAGATGGAGGCAGGCATTATTCCTAGCCTTAAGCACCTAGCCATGCTATCTCTAACCCTTTTGCTATAATTCGTCCAATCCATAATCTCTACTTTCCATTATACAAAACAATTCATTCTTTGCTGAATATATTCTGCTTTTTCTTTCCAAGTCCCTACCAGGAGTTCTCTTCTTTCTTCTTCAACTGATACATAAGTGCTCATAATTCAAGAATCAACTTTATGAAGATCTCCTACACAATGGATCATCTCTTTTCTAATATTCATTAGAACTGCAGTCATCCTTAATGGATTGCATATCTAACACTGTGCGGTTTCCTTAAACTTTAAAGCATCTGACTATTCAATAAGCAATACATTTCTCAAAATCAAGAACCATATGCTATTCCTCTTTGATGTACTAAACAGCTGTTGCTCAATAACCATTTCTTTCATTGTCACTCTTATAAATAGCCTTCCTACAAATCTCGTACACAGGGATAAGCTATGGCAATCCACCAATTATGGATGCAGCACCCTAATAACCTAATCTAGAGTTCTACTGAGATTTATTCCCATGGAGTAATTGCATACATTCTACTTCATTTAGTCTTTCTCACCCATTTGTATCCAATCAGATTTACACTATACATAATCTTAGGCTTACATTCTGTATGACTTCCAAAACAAAATAAGCATGTTATGCAAAAAGCACTTCTTTTCTAACCAGGGAAAAAGCTTCAGTAACAATAAGACATTATTCATCAAACAGTCCACAAACATGTTGAAGGTGACATTGTGGGGATACCATTATTCGTACTGACAAATCCATAGTAGCTATTTTAATACTGAGAAACTTCATTCCAAACAAGTAAGGCATGTTATTTCACTTATAGACTAGTGGATATGATGCTAAGCAAGAACAAAGCTTTGTGCATCCTTGAAACAACATCAAACAGAAACTCCCTGTTCAGTCTGTAATTAGAGATTCAGATGATAAAACATGTCTTCGAAAGAAATTGGGTCAGACAGAAAATTAATCAGGTAAATCAGATGCTAGGAGATAAAGAATTGCACTGACTTTGGGGAAAAATGATAGAAACGTTTGATTTCTCTTTTGAGTATTTACAAGCAATTCTCACATCTTTTTCCCAGGTGGGTGCCAAAAATTCCTCGGAAATCTGTAGCTTCAAATCCCTTTAGCCTAGCGGTTAAGAGGCCCACATCCTACAGCAGAGTGCCATAGAATGGGAGCATCTTGTTCCATTTGATGCTCTTGGCACTCACAGAAAAACATCTGGAGTAAAAATGTTCAAGGGCAAACATGGATAACCTGAATGCCAACACTCATGATATGGAATATGAAATGACCCATAAGATTTTCAAACATTCATGGTCAATAAGTATCTTAAGATTCAGAGACAATATGAAGTTTTCTCTATTTTCTACCCCTTGGTTGTCAATTAAATTATCCCCTAAAGAGAAGCAGTCATTCGAATCCCTTGAAGAAGCTAGCAAAATTTCTTACATAAATTCCAATTTACAAAAATTAGATTAATAGAGAAGTTGAAAAAAAATATTACTTAAAAGTTGTCTGAGAAAGGTATGCACCTGACTCAACCTGTTGAATATTCCAGTTTAAAAAATGTTCTGACAATTCAGAAAATCTGGCATGAATCAATCATTAAGAGTACCTAGCAAGCCCCCTGTCTTAGATTTTTTACAATGTGGTTTCATAATGCAGTTAGAGGATTAATTATAATACTGAAAAATGTGAAAAGGAATTCATGCCATAATTGCTAAGCCAATAGTTGTTAGTTCTGAATAAGCATTGCAGATTATACAGCCACTGGACTATCGGAGTGGAAACACATCAGTCTTCGCTGTTGATTTGGAGACACTGGGCAGGATACTCAGCATCGGTAGAAATATTTTGGGGTCTTGAGAAATGGGGTATAAACTGGAGAACTAAATTGAATGTAAAGTACATATCAGGCAGGATAAATAATGCTAAATTTCCCTATCACACACATACCTGTTTTAATTAGTCTGCCTAATAAAAATTTGTGTTTTTATGTTACATATGTCAATTCTGATAAAGACCAGTTCCCCTCTGACTTGTTGTTCTGCCGTGTACATCATGGTACCTCCCTGTACAATAACTGGAAGAAAAGGAAAAGGAACCGCAACTTTAAGTTCAGTAATCTACAAGAGATACGTGTCACTCTTTCCAAATGCATTGATGTAACTAGCCATGGGACCCTGACATGGAAGTAGATGGGTACCTGGAGGACAAATGCTACCCACCCCCCCACAAACTGAGATTAAAACAAAAAATACTTTCTTCTTCTAATGAAGAATAGGAAATGGTAGCTGGAATCAGACTGTGTAGATCTGTTAAGAACAAGCTGAGGATTTGATTTTATCTTTTTAAAGCAAACAGAAGAACCACAAATAGAGGAAGATGCAGGGAGAGAAAGAGAAAGATTCTATCTGCTGCTTCACTCCACAAATGGTTGCAAGCTAGAGTCTCATCCATGGTTTTCCACTTGGATACAGGGACCCAAATACTTGAGCCATCTTCCATTGATTTCCCCAAACAATTAGCCTGGAACTGGATTGGAAATTCAGAGGTTAGGCCATGAACGGATACTTACATGGGATATTGGTGTTGTAGGTGGTAGCTCAGCCACTGTGCCACAACACCAGTCCTTGATTTTATCTTGCAAGTGAGTAAGACTAACAAAATTGTATACTGGTTAGAGCATTAACGAGGAAGAGTAAATGAATGTAACACAATCTCACATGTCATCTTACGAAATATAAAAAAGTCCAGGTAGCACAAGCAATTGCCTCTACTTTTTTTCTTCAAGACTGAAACTATATTGTCATTTTATCTGTTCCAATCCTTCCTAATGTTTGGGAATTTGGGGGATTGTGTGGGGAATGTGGTATGTACATATATGAAATTCAATAAACTTACAAGAATAACAAAACACACAAGGACTTTGCTATGTTCTTTATGACTGACAGAGTCATCAAGATTTTATACTTCTATGCACATGGAAGCTGTATCTTATATTATAGAAATTATCAGCAATTTATTTAAAGTTCCTCTAGTGTATATCAAGTAAAAATCTACAGAGTCAGTACATGTATTTTTGAAATGAAGATTGTTGAGTAAAAACATAACACTTGGTTCAAATGAAAATTAAGATGGTAAAGAATCTTTTCCCCTAAAATCTTAATCTATTAAGGTTTGATAAAGCATATTTTAAAAAAATCAGAGAAATAAATTTGCAGTTTATTGAAATCAGTTTTATTCTCTTGATGAAACAAAGAAGGCACTTCAAAGGAACTGTATAATGATTCTCACAGAAAAAAAGGAAGAGGCAGGGTTATCGTGGGATCTGTTGGGGAGGGTGAAGTTTAAATAAAATTTAAATGAAATAAAATTTCAATTGGCTCAAAGCAAGAGCTTGATGTATAAAGGTTTATATCATGTCTGGACTGCAAATTGGACTGTTTCCTTGGAAACTACAAAGTTAAGATAAATTGGGAATGCTTTCTTTAGCATCCCTCATGTAAAGCTCTGAATATGGATTATAGAAATGGGCTGTTTGAAAGCAACTCAAATTCCCTGTGAAAAATGAGCTATTATGTTCTTATGCTGATATGGTTCCAATTAACAATATTTCTTAGTTCATGCTGTTTGTCTCTTGGTTAATCAACAAAATCAATTGCTGTGGGTTCCCAGGTTCCTTGTCCATGCTTCCCTTCAACTGGCATAGAATTGCATCCTAAAAGCAGTGGGTGATTGTAATCTCTACACCTTTCCTCTAGGCAATATCTCAAATATCCTATAAATCAATTGTCTTTTATAAACAAACAAAAATCAAAAACAAGCAAGCGAGAATCATCTCTACCTAAGGAGCATCCTCTCATCACATAAAAATGATAAATGAGACACATCTTCTTAAGATGGCATGATTCTTTCACTTCTCCATGTTACTGATATAAACAAAAACATCAAGCAAATAACTTGCCAGTGTTACTACAAGCATCGATCTAATCAGATTAATGGTACTGAAAATACATGAGGAGTGGGAATCCGCCTTGTGTGGAGGGAAGGGCAGTTGTTTCTTGGACTTTTTCCACTCAGAAGGGCAGCTCACTTTGTTTTTATTTATCCAGATACAAATCATATTTTAAGTGTCTCACTTGGCACAAGATTTCTGACCATCTTACCTTCATCAACAAAGGCTACAATAATCTCTCGTCCAGGAACTGTTTTTATAGCTGGAATCAATATCAACCAACATAAACTTGCTGTGCACTAATGGACTCATTATAGATGTTCTAAAGAAATCAGGCTTATGAATATATTGTCTGTAGTATAACTAGTTTCTCGTGACTATAATAATGTAAAAGTCATAGACAACACATAAATTAGATCAGCCATAATCAATGTTCTCTTTTTTTATCCCAAGAAGTTAGCTATGGTATTTCACTAAAAATCCGTCAGATAAAAGGACAGATAGATGTGATACATTGCAGAGTTTGTGATAAAAGAACTTGTGCCCTTTCTGTCAGATCATACTTTTTAAAGGCACAATAAATTTCGCGTTACTCACTTGCAATCATTTCAAAGTTACTAACCAAAATGGACTCATGCACATCTGACATTTGAAAGGAAAACTAAATTTCATTTTTTATTCAGGAAGGATAATATAAAGCCTCCTTGAAGAAGCATGGCTAATCAGTGCATTTTATTAGAAAATGACACATGGAAAGCTGAGATAACTGACGCTTTAGAATCATAAATAGGAACAAGATTTTAGGACTATTTTTCCTTCATAAAAAGACAAACTAATTTGTCCTATTTTTAGATTCAGATGATGAAATATAAGTTAGGGAATCAACTGAATAGGAACACATTTAATGGGAGCTGACAGGCAATAACAATACTGGGGTGATGGCTTTACTGGGGAGAGTTAATTTAAAAGTTAATAGGTACCATAACTAGCCTCCTGGTACTACACATTGGATTTGGCAACTAATAAGTAGTTCTCAGACTACTAAAATTTAATCATGTTAATTAGCAGCACAGACAGTTTTAAGGTTTATTAATTCATGTGAGAGGCAGTGACAGAAGAGAGTGAAAAACAGAGAGAAAAAGAATCTTCCATTTGCTTATTCACTCTTTCACCAAGAGCCCAAAACTGGATCCACATCTCCAAACAGATTGGTAGGAGCACAAGGATTTGGGCTGGCATCAGCTGCTTTTCTAGGCACATCAACAGGAAAATGAACCAGAAGCAGAAAAGCCAAGACTTGAGCCAGCAGTGTGATACAGGGCACTGACATGGCAAGGAACAGCATAACCACTGCACTACAACATGGATCCTGGAGCAACCACTTTCAATGGCAAAATCTAGGCTTTCATTTTTTGTTGTTGTTCGCATTTAGTATTTAAGTGGTAAGTGATGGAAAGTGCAGTTCCACCTGATTATGCTGATTGCCATCTCCCTGATAGTGACACAAGTCACACAGACTTGCTGAACAATGAATCAAAAAAGACTGCGTGATTCTGTACATATCCTTGGGAAGCAAATTCAATTAGCTGAATGACTAAGAGAAAAGACAGCCTGCTAGTTCCCTTAAGTGTTGGCCAAGAGAAATAAAAAATCAGCTGTTTACCATCAGATTCACCAACTCCATGTATAAAAAACACTGTACTTGAGGCCAAAATAGATCATAATTAATGTAGATAATATCTGACATTGAATGAATCCACCCTTTTCTTCCAGTCCAGCTTCTCCTCTTGCTGCTCTCCCAAATTCTTCCTTATTTCCCCTCCTTGTGGTTTAGCAGTCACTTTTTCCCATAAGTGTGGTTCTTGCGCTTTATTATTTTTATTTTATATCATTTTATGAACACAGTTTCATAGGCTCTGGTATTCCCCCATCCCCTCCTAAACCCCTCTCCCCATATTGAATTCCTCTATATTGTTACAGTAGTACAGATCATATCCAGTCATGATTCCTTCATTGCGGGTATGGACCATGCAGAGAGTCCAGCATCTTATTGTCCAGATAAATTCAACAGTTTCATTGGGAAACCATCCTTGGCCTGAAAATAGAGCTGGCAGAATATCATCTCCTCCAATGAGATGTCACTACACATCTTCAACAACAGGAAGAAACATCGAAATTAACAACATCATGAAGTTAGTCAACATGGTATGGAGTGACCAATATGTTAGAAAATGCAAGTTCTTAACCACATCCTGTGACTAATTCCTTGGCATCTCAATTTTAGTATATACACAACCAGCTGCGATAAACCTTTTTGTTTTTTCCTCCAAAGCTAACATGTTTTTGAACCCTCAGTGGAACTGCCTCTAAGAACTGAAAAACTAAATTTGTTTAATATTCCTCTTGTTCCACTACAGGTCAGGAGTGCAGAGAAATTCTCCACCTTCTTAGAATGTTTGAGGAAGACTTAAAGTATAACTTTTTACTTATAGATAACAAATCTTAACAGCCTTACACATTAGAAAAGTCATAGAATCTGTGGTGGGATCCAAGAACAACCCTGATACCCTCTTAAAAGGAGGTTGTGTGTACAGAGCAGGAGGGGATCTCAGGGTGAAACAGGAGGATAAGAGGAGGTCTGTATCCTAGTCCCGGAGACTCCTGGAGGCCTCCCAAGTGCTTTCACCACAGAAGCAATGGATACTTCGTCGAGTACTGTCAGTATGGACACTGAAAACTGTATCTCAACTGCCTAGGAGATCACAGGGAATATGAAAGCCCTTGGAGGCTGAGAACTCTGAGGTCAGTCATTTCCTATTGGATTTCCCACACGGGATGGTAGCAGCCCAAAACCCTCTCATAGGGTCTGGTGACATAAGAACTATAGCCAGGAGCCCCGGGAGGCACTCAGAGAAAAAGGATTGTAAATTTCCTTCTGGACTCAGAAGAGGAGCTTTCTCTGGTTCTTATCTAGTTCCAGCCTTGGTTCCCAGGCCTCTGTTACAGCGACCATCAGGGTTGCTTGTAGCCCCCAAATTAGCTCAGATAGACAGAGACTAATAAAGGTCAGCTAGTTGATAATCACTCAGCCTGTACCTTACTGATCAGGCTTCCCATTTGGCTTCTCAGATAGAGAGATATGGATATGGAGATATAGATATAGATAGATATAGATATAGATATAGATATAGATATAGATATAGATATAGATATAGATATAGATATAGATATAGATATAGATATAGATATAGAAAGTCTGGAACAGCCAGGGAAAAGACCAACTAGCCCATAATCGCTCAGCCTTTACTTACTGGTCAGGCCCCCTATTTGTTTCTCCTGGACTTTACTAGGAGGATGTAGAGTTAAATTCTTCCTTACTCACTACACTATTGGGGACTTCCCTGCTCACCTGCCTAAAACTTTTCTATTCTTCAATTGTTAAAATTCAAAGTTCTGTAAAACCATATTTAATCACTATATACTGCAAAGTTTAAATTGTGGCTTAATTTTCTCCCCAAAAAACTATCAATTTATGACTGTTAATGCTAAACAAGATGTAACTGCACAGAAACTTTGATGTTAAGTTTGTACTCAGCTGTTATATATGCGATAGATGTTAATGTTGATCCCTCCACTGTTCCTGTGCCACTCTGATTTAGGTTAAACTCAAAAATGGGTTCTTGACCTTTAAATCTAAAGTTATGTGCAACTAAATATGCTAATGGCATCCATGGATTTCACAGGCATTGCTTTAAATCACTGCTGTGTTTCCTGTCTCGTGCTTTTTAAGAAAACTGTTGCTTGTGACAAAGTGTGATCAGTATGTGTGTATACACATATGCACACATCATCTATAAATGGTCAAATAAGAATAGTTTGTATTTTCATGGCATAAAATTTTTTTAAAAATTAAATGTTACTTGGATGTAATACACATACACATTTCAGGGTTACAATTTGTAGATCGTGAGCTAAATCTTTCCTTCCTCCTAAAACTCTCAAGAGCAGTGTGTTCATTATCACACCTAAATTACCTATCAAATCCATGAAATAAGGGTTGCATAAATAACCACTATTGAGTTAAACACTGTCAGGAAATTATGTAACTTCCAAAACCAGCAGATTAAATTTTATCCCATCTTCCCATGAAATGTTAAGAGGTTTCAGAGGTCTGCAGAAAACATCAGCTGCTCTCTGAAACTACAGGACCCAAGCAATTCACAGCTAGTAATACAACCTCTAGTATTTTTTAATGGGATCATTTCTTCCTAACTGCAGTTGTTGACCTTCTATATGAAGAAATATGAAGAAATATTGGAAGTAAAGACTTTTATTACTATGGGTGAGAGAAGACTATGAGGAAGCCTTTTGCTGGGCTGCCCAGGGGTCATCCCATCCTATGTGGGGCTAAAGAAAGGAACTGAATATTAGAACCAAGAAGAAAGTCAAAGTCAAAAGTCAGCCAGGAATGGCAATTGGAAATCTGACACCTTTGACAGTGAAGAAGTGCAGCCCAGAATGTAGCGAAGTAAGGGATGGTTCTCAACCAGAGTTGATGAAGAAAGAATTCCCTAGGAGTTCTTGAAATAACGTCTCAGGTAACCCCCTAGAAGCTCAGAATCTCTGGGCATAAAATCTGAGAGGTATCTTTTGTAAAGCTGCTTTGAACTACAAACATCATCGCATTTCTTTTATCTAATATTCCATATACACAAACTCCCAAAGAGTTCTCTCTAAAGAGAATAATGAGACAGGTTTTTTGCAACTATTAGATGTTAATTTACGGAGAAGAGCTAATAGTACACCTGAACGCCAGCTCCAGATAAACATGCTGTATAATGTGGAATAATGCACTAAGGCTCTTCAAATCTCAGCTGGATAATCCACTGAATAGAGATAATAATATTTATTGTAGTGAGTACCAAATGAGATGATACCACCAAGGTACTTGACATAATTTCTTGTATATACTAAGCTCAAGAAATATCACTTAAAATCATAAGAGTATGATAAATTACACCCAAAAACAAAAATACACTGTAGCACAGAGCCTTTTTCAGAGAACGTCAATTACACACATAAGGAACTTGAAATGGAGACAACATAGGCATATTCAAAATGTGGTCTGCTTCAAAGCAAATGAGCCAATTCTACCAGGAAGCTCTACCCAATACACTTATCACGATACTCAATTATTATTTCCTTTTTAAGAGATAAAGAACAATATTAGTACTTGGCAAGCTGTACGTGATGTCCTTACAACACCCCACCCCCACCCCATTTGACAATTCTAAGCACCACAAAAGAAGTCTAAGTAACTTTTAAATCAAGTGAGTGAGAAACTCCATTAACAGGCACTGAGCCTCATACATTTTGGGTCATCTGAAATCAAAGGAAACAGCACTTTCAGGATCCTCCTTTTGGTCATTTCTGGGGACAGTCAAATAGAGACTCCCAGAAGTTACTGATAATTATTGTTCACAATCACCATCACAGGCCTTCTCTGCCGGCTTGTGGGTTTAAATATATAGAGAAATCTCAGTAAAGCACAAAAGTTCTCCTTTGTCCAATAATCAATACCTTGATTCTATTCACTCATTTCTGCACAATTCCTGACATTAAGAAAAAGATGTTCTTAAGTTATGTAGCCTTCTGTGGAACAATGGTCAGTACCATGTTACTAAATACTTATTCTAAATAGAACATACTTCAAACAGAGCTAGCATCCCATATGCATAGCATTTCATCTTCCAGCTGCTCCCCTTCCGATTCAGCTGTCTACTAATGCTGTGTAAAAGCAGTGAAGAAGTCCTAATAGTGTTTTTTAGATGAAAACATTGAGGCCAAATCAGAATATATATATATATATATATAATCTCCACTCTCAGATTTACTGTTCATGCTGCTAGCTGATGTGTATGTGTCAAAACCCCTGGCCTGATTTTAAAAAAAAAAAAAAAAAAGATAAGCTTGAAGAAACTGAACAGGGGCCCAGAGAACTAACTGTGGGACAATTCAAACACAAATATTCAAGTAACAGGAATCAGATTAAAGGAAGAAAAAGAAACAAGAAAAATCATTTTAACAAATAAATGGAAAATCCCCAAGTTTAATGAGAATAGCTTACCTAAATGCAAACATTTCAAGAAATCCCAGTAGGGTTAGACACAAATACACACCCACCCAGACCCATTAAAAGTAAGCTGTTGAAAGTAAAAGAGAAAATTCTAAAAGCAGTGAAACAGAAATGACTCATGATGGATCAGAAAAGAAGAAAATGACTCATGGCTGGTTTTTCATCAAACACAATGGGAACTGAAAGCTAGGAATGACGTATTAAAAATGCTGCAAGGAAAAAAAATCTGCCAGTAAAATATAAGTGTCCTTCAAATTTGAAGGTGAAACCAAGAATCATACATAAAGTCTGAAAAAATTCATTTCCACTAGACCTGTTTTACAGAAAATACTAAAGAAATTCATTCAAGTTGAAAGAGAGTAACACCATATAGTAACATGAATCCACAGAAAGAAATGAAAGCGTCTCAAATGGAGAACATCTGCACAAATATTTTTAATATACATTTTTCTCTTTACCTCTCTTAGTTACACCAAAAAGTATGTGCTTGTTTAAAGTCACAATTATAAAACTATTGGATGTGGTTGGATTCTGATTACACACACGGGAGACCTGAATACTGCTTCTAGCTCCCAGCTGCAGCAGAGTAATAGCGAAGTGCTGGCCACTGCAGGCATTTAATTTGTTTATAAGGTTTGTTTATTTGTTTATTTAGTTATAAAGTTATTTGGTATCTTATAAGGCTCTTTATTTGAAAGACAAAATTACACAGAGAGAGGGAGAGTCAGAAAAAGAAAGAAAGAGAAACTTAAATCTACCAGCTCACTTCCCAGATGATCACAATAGCCCAGGATATGCCAGGCTGACGAGCCAAGAAAGTCTTCCAGTTCTCCCACATAGTGGACAAGGACCCAAGCACACAGACTACCCTCTGTAGCTTTTCCCAGGCCATTAGCAGGCATTAGAAGTGGAACAGCCAGGACAGGAGCAGGTACCTCGGGGGTTGGCAGCCTTGCAAGTGGTGGCTGTACCCACTATACCACACACCAGCACCTGAAACAACACTCACATGGCTCTCTCAAATAAAAATATATAAAAATTAAGAAACATATATATACATACATACATATATACATACAAACATGCAATCCTCTCTATATTTCTAATAAATTCACATCATATAGTATAGAACAAAATTGATTTTATTCTGGTTATCATTATAATTATCATTATATTTCTTGTTTGTTCTTAGATAGGAGAAGTAAGTTTCCCAGGGTACTATTGTTATTTTTATCCATCTCATCAAATGAGGTAAAAACAATCAATCAGGTTTTTTAACAGTTTCCAAAACAGGAAAGATAAAAATCCTCTGATAACTGGCAAGCACACACAGGAATCAGGTCTGGGACCACCTCAGACGAAGTTTCTTTGGAGATCCCTCCAACTGAACTGATCTCAGAACCCCAACCATGAAGAGACTATGTCAACCAGTGGATTCTGAATAGATTTCATTGTGCTTGGAACGGCGAGATTGGCAATAATTCAGAACTGTTGAACTATCATAACTGCTTGAACAGGACCCTCGGGTACCTGGGATGGGTGGGAGGCTGGGTGGGGCTTCTCCCTTTGTTTTTCCCCCAGCCCCAGATATGGGGGCGGGGGGGGGGGGAATGGTGATATTAGTGTGAAAACAATGATCTTGCCCACTTTCCTGTAGCCCTTTACCATTTTTACCCTAATCAACTATGTATGATTATCAAAATAAATATATAAAAAAAGAATCCTCTGATAAAGTATTATTCCATTGACTAGTAATTTTACGAGGTATTAATGCATGTTGCATTAAAAAAGAATCCAATGAGTCAATAGAATAAAATCATCGGGTTAAATAAAATAATACTGCGTTTTCTTTCGTGTGTGTGTGTGTGTGTGTGTGTGTGTGTTATGATGGAGAGCATCTCAGATTTTTTCAATGAATATATACACTGTGGGAACTTCTGAGTTAGAGATCAAATTTGTTTAATTAATTTATCCAGGAGATATTTCAGAAAATTCCTAGTTTTGTCCCCACTTCCCCTTTATACAAAAATACAAAGATAAACTGAATTACATATATATAGCTTATTCAAAATCATAGATAATTGTAGAGCTAGTATTAGAGTTTGAGCTTTCTGTATCAAAGAGAAATATTTATGTGTTCATTTCTGTTGTTGAGCTTTCTTGGTCTGTTTTGAGAAGAGCTCTGATTTGTGTAATTTAAATCTTAAATTTTAATAATAACCCAATGAAAAATCTTACTTGTATACTACTTAATGCCCAATTTAACCAATTTCTCAAGAATAAGAACTTAGGTAAAAATTATCAATTTTTATGATTTTCTTTTTTCTTTCTATGTTTCAATGATTTTACTCTTACTTTACTTCTTTGTCCATTATTATTACTTTCAATGTTATTATTATTTTATGACAAATCATATGCTCTGGGATTTCCCACAGCCCCTTCCCAAATCCTCTTCCACCTCATTGAGCTCCTCTATATTATTACCATAGTATACTTCATAAATAGTTATCAGCGCATCATTGTGGACATGGACAATGGCAGAATCCAGCATCCTATTTTCAAGATACATTGAACAGTTTCCCTAGGAGTTCATCTTTGATCTGGAAGTAGAGATGCCTTATATTTTCACATCTGGACATCTCCATTACACAATCTGTACATTCCCTTAAATGAAAAGCCACAAATCATAATCAACAAAAAGAAGAAAAACAGAAATTTAAAATACCATGAAATTAAATAACATGCTACTGAATTACTGAATAACTAATATGTTGCTGAAGAAATAAAAAAGAAAATCAAGAACCTTCATGAAGAAAGTGATGCTATTGTATAACCTATGAGTCAGTGAAGAAATTAATATGGAAAACAAACTTGTTTTGATAAATGAAGATAAAAACAAAAGTATTAAAATCCATGAGATGTAGTTTCCACTGATCTTTGTTGGTGAGTTATGTCTCCTGTAACCAAGAGATAGATGGGTTATGGGTTTTGTTTTTTGATCCAGTCTACTAATCTATAACATTTGATTGATGAGTTTAAGTCATTGACATTCAGGATTAATACGAATAGGAGGTAATTTGGTCCTGTCATTTTAGCAATGGGGTTGTTCATTGATTTAATCTTCTGTTGTTATTTTACTGAGATGCCTTTGGTTTGGGTGAGTGCTATTCCTTTTCTCTGTCAAGAGAACATCATTATCATTTGTAGGGCAGATTTGGAAGAGGCATATTCTTTTAACTTTTCTTTATTGTGGAAGAATTTTGTTTCATTTTCAAAGACAAACCAAAGTTTTGCTGGGTACATTATTCTGGGCCTACTTAGCCAGTAGAGTTTCCTGTGAGAGGTCAGCTGTGAATTTAATTGCCATTCCAGCATAAGTCAATTGATTTTTTTCACAGGCACATTTAAGGATCTTTCTGTTATGTTCAATGGAAGAAAGCTTGATTATCATGTGTCATGGTGATTTCACCTTTGGTCAATCCTGTTGGGAGTTCTCTGTCCTTCCTGAATTCTGTTTCCAAATTCTTTCTCCAAATTAAGGAAATTTTGCTTTATTATTCTATTGAATATATTTTTAAACCCAGCTTCTCTTTCTGTGCCTTCTTGAATTCCCATAACTCATATTTAGTCTTGTAATAGTGCTTCTTAATTTTTCAGTACTTTTTTTTTAGCATGGCCCAGCTCTGCTTCTTCATTGTTATAGGAAATATCTTCCAATTCTGATATTCTTTCTTCTGTCTCATACATTCTATTATGGAGATTTTCTACTGAATTTTTAATTTGCTCTATTGCATTCTTCATTTCTAATTATTTTGCTTGATTTTGTTTCAGTGTTGGTATTTCATGTGTGACATATTCCTTACATTTCTTGAACTCCTATATGCTTCTCATTGTTGATAAGAAGCTTTATAATGAGCTTTCTGAATTCTCTATCTCTTGAGTTCCAGTGAACTTCCCTTCCCACCTGAGTGCTAATGGAACTTTACCTGTGGTGAGGTTCAGATCAATGCTTGCTGAATGTCACTGGGGTATCTGGTCACTGAAACACTACACCATTGTCTCTGCTGCTTTCCTGTGTCCTTCAATCTCTAGGTGCCGCTCTGTGGTCAGCCTGTACTCACCTATTTCCTGGAATGTGTCCTCTCTGCTTCACCCTGGCTAATAATTCTCTGACTGTTTAAGAGTAAACGTCCTTCGGGACCAGGGAGCAGAGCTTTCTCTGGTCCGAGCCTGGCTCCACCTCTGGACCCCCACCTTCCCTCGCAATGACCATTGGGATCGCTCCGAAAACCCCTCACAGCAAACAAACAATCATACAAACTAAAAAAAACCTAAAATAATTGACAAACAACAAAAAGTAGAGCTTGGAATCTGACAGGAAAGAGCCTGCATGGATTGGCTCATGCCTCGCTGGGTGGGATACAAAGATTAGCTACTCCTCACCATGGTGTTGAGGATTTTCCTGCACACCACCCCCCAAAAAAAAAAAATGTTCTGCACCTTAATTGTCGACAAATGTCTTGTTAGAGTTACAAGCCAGTCTAGATTATCCTAAAATCTGCCAAGATCAGCAAAATTATACTTCAACACAACAAATGGCTAAATACTAAAATGAAATAGACACGAGACAGCTGAATGGTACCCTATAGCCATCTTAAGGTATATAGCAGCCGGTCCTTTATATAAACTAAAATTGAAATGTCAATGAGCTAATCAGAGGTTGTGGTTAAGAACTTGCTTTTTTTTTTTTTAACATACTGGTTACTCAAAACCATGTCAATTCCATAATGTTGCAAATTGCTGTCGATGTTATATTGGGACTCTTAATTGACTGGGATGATATTCTAGCAGCTCTAACTTCGGACCAGAGATGGTCTCCCCAAGAAACTGTTCAACCCATCTGGACAATAAGTAGCTGGACTCTATGCTTGGTATATGTTTGCAAAGAAAGAATCTTGATTGAATTTGAACTGTAATGCTGCATCAAGGTGGAGGAATCCACCAGGGGGGAGAGGGAGGGGGAGGGGTGGAGGGATTCCCAGAGCCTATGAAACTGTCACATAATGCAAAATAATTAATAAAAAAAAAAGAGTATCCTTACCCTATTCTACCATCTTGATTTTTCCCTCTTCTTTTATTTCTACCATACTCCATGCTGTCACAAGAATGGAGTTTATTTCCACTCTAAACATAATCTCACATAAGTTGAATATTAACCTTACTTATATTTTATATGTGTCTTCCCATAGCTTCATCCATATGATGAAATTTGAATTCCAATGTACTTGCATTAAAATGTGGCCTTTTGGGAGCATCTTAGGAATAGAAATTTTTGTTAATGTCAGCAACATTAACAAAAGCCAGTCAGAGAGATATTCTTACATAAGACTTCAGCTCCAGAACTATGAGAAATAAACTTCTGTTGTCTATGAGCTACCTAGTCCATAGAACTTTATTAAGGCAATTCAAATAAAGACATAATTATTTCATTGTAGCAAACATGTTAAATAATTCATACATATAGTTTTAATTTAATCCTTATAATCAATTTGTAATGCAGATACTATTAACAAATCTATTCTATAAATCACATAAAGAAACTGGTAATGCTCTTTGCCAACTTCATATTCAGTAACACACTGATTACGAAAAGTAGTTTGTTTATATTTAACAGCTAACAACAAGAAAGAACATTTGAACAAAAAACTACCAAAGATGATATTTGTGGATCAAAATTATTATTATACAGGATATAAGAATGATTTCAATGTCATATTTTACTATTTGAGAAATGTTGAATTTTTCAAATAATTCTAATCAATATGTACAAGATATATTTAGGATTCAGTTTTAATTTTTAATAACAAAACCTTTGCATGTATCCTATTTTCAGTTTGCATTTTAGCTTTTAGCTTTTCTGTGATCCACTTTGTGACTCAGGACCTCCAAGAACTATATCACTAGGCTCCCTTCCTCCCTGGCTCCCAGTGTCCTACTGAAATCACAAAGTAGGAAGAGAAGAAGGTCACGGAGTTTATTTCTCATACTCCCTCACTTTCCAGGAGGCTGCTTGGCCATGACCCACTCCTCTTGTTTACAGCCACTGCTCTTATCAGAGCTCTATGTCCTTCTGGTTCAGGTAATTGCTCCTTCCCATTGTCATTTTCTGCCTGGAAGTGGCAAAGGCTTTCACTTTTGACTAGCCAAGGTGCTTCACTTTCTTGTTGGTTTCCTACTTCCTGGCCACACCTCTGAATAGCCCTTCCATTAAACTCTTCAATTCTTTGAGTCTGGATCAAAGATCCAGCTAGCATCTTTTGAAAAAAAAAAAAAAAAGCACAATCAAACAAACACAGTCACAGTCTCCTCTCTGGCGTGGAAGCAGCTTCTCCATGCAGTATGACAAGCATACATTCACCAGAGAGTCTTGGAGTGTTTGCTGTTCTTCCTTGCATTTAACAGCTGCACCTGCGACCCACTTGAGAACTAGTGGACTATTTCACAACCCATTTATGTAACTTAGAATTAAAAAGACCTGAACTGTTAAGAAGTTTCCGCTGAAGAGAAAGTTTCTATTTCTTGACTGAGATATAAATTGAGAATTATTTAATACTTTTAGTCTCTAAGCAGTCTCCTTTTGTTCTCTTGGATGAGTTCAAATGTCACTTCTCCTTTCTGAAAATTAAAGCCATTTACTAAAAATTACTTTGGTTCAACTGCAGAGACTGTCATTTTCACAAACCTCCAAAGCCTTCATATTTTAATATCATCAGGTGCAGTTATAAAAGAAGAGACTATTTCAAAGGAAGAAAGAATAGGAAAATGGAAGAAAAAGCGTAAAAATACTAATGGCAAAAAAAAACATTATTTTCCTATATAGAAAATACTGAAGTTTTTTCAAAGTGAACTATTAATTTTCAAAAAACCTTGACAAAATGTAAAAATACATAAAACCCATGGCACATGAAAGTATGAATATGAACAATCAAAAATGAATACAGATTTTCATTGTTGAGATGTTGGCAACGCCCGCGTCGCCACGTACCCCAAGCTGAGTGGAGGGACTAGGGTTACAAGGAAACAAAGCAACACAGGACAACACACAGTACACAGAATGCCGATCGATGATAGCTTGATAGATTGATCTTTATTGCAACTCCAGGCTTTCTTTTATACTCTGCCTAGCTCCTCCCAGTGTTTATCCAGTCCTCAAATGGCCACCCTAAATCCTTCGAGTTCCTCCCAGTAGTGGCCACCCTAAATCCCTTGAGTTCCTCCCAGTATTTATCCAATCCCTTGGCAGATAACTTGACAAATAGGAAGCAGGAACTTGCGGTTAAGCCAGTGGCTAGATATATCAGGCCAAAATTGCCAATCCTGTTATGCTCTGAGAAACAAGCTAAGCTGTGGAGTTAATCTTTGGGAGACCGGGGCCTGCATTGAATACTTAAAATGGCAACTTTTGTGGCTTCACAAGCAATGAGATATCTATAAGTTGATGAAAACCTCAGTGTAGATATACACAATTATCTTCATTGCTCAAAATTTATCTGATGAGTCCTTTACATTCTTTCAAAATTGTGTATGGGTTTCTTCATTTTCATCTTCTTCAAATACATAACAGAGAAAAAAATCTACCCTCTAGTTTACTCCCCCAAATGCCCATAATAAGCAGGACTGGATCAGACCAAATCTAGGAGGCTGAAATTCCATCTGGGATTCACATTTATGTAACAGGCTCCCAAGCTCTTGAACCATTGTTGTCTGCATCCCAGAAGTCTGTTTCGGGAACTGAATGGAGACTCCAATGTAGGTGTCCAAGTGGCAGCTTATCATCTGCACCAATTTTGCTAGCAACACTGTTTCTCACTGGATTGATTCTAGTTTGCTTGTCAAAAAGCAACTGGGTGTAGATGTGTGGGTTAATTTCTGGGATTTATATCCTATTCCATCAATCTGTCTATTTTTGAGCCACTACCAGGTTGATTTGATTACAACTGAAATGTGCTAAGTCTTCCAGTCTGCCTCATATTTGTTTTCATTTTGTATTACTGCTTTAGTTATTTAGGGTCTTTTGTGTTTCCATATAAATTTTATTATTATGTTTTTCTATATTTAAGGAGAAGGTTGAAAATATTTTGATTGGGAGCATTTTAGATCTCTAAATTGCTTTTAATAGTATGGATGTTCTATCAATCCATTAATACAGCAGATTTTTTCCATGTTTTGGTTCCTGCTTCTATCTCTTTTCTTAATGTTTTGTAATTTTTGTTGAGAAGCTAATTTGCATCCTTGGTTATGTTTATTCTAAGGTATTTAAAACTTTTCACAGCTGTCAATGGAATAGGATAAATATTTCTAAATTATGCAATTGACAGAGAATTAATGACCAAGATTTATAAAGAGCCCAAGAAACTCAACAACAACAAAACAAATAATCTGGCTCTGAAATTGGCTAGGGATGGGTGTACGCATTTTTTTCAAACAATGAAATACAAATGGCCAAAAGACACATGAAAAAATCCTCAGGATCCCAAGCCATGAGAAAAATGTAAATATAAAGCACAATGAAATTTCATCTCATCCTATTTAGAATGGCTATTATCCTAAAATCAAAACACAATGCTGGCAAATACACAGAGGAAAAGGCACCCTGATCCACTGTTTGGTGGGAATGCAAATCAGGACAACCATTATTGAAGACAGTATGGAGATTGCTCAGAGATTTGAAAACAGATCAATCATATGACCCAGACATCTCACTCTTACGAATTTACTCAAGCAATATGAAATCAGTATATGAGGGAGAGACTTGTACACCCATGTTTACTGCATTTCAAGTCCCCATAGCTAAACATGGACTCAATCCAGATGTAGCAACAGATGTCTAGATAAAGAAATTATAACTAAACACTAATGAATACTACTCAATCATGAAAAGAAGTGAAAGCCTGTCTTGTGCAACAACATGGATACAGTTGGAGACAATTATCCTGAATGAAATAGGCCAGTTCCCCAAAAAAACAGGTATCATGTATTTTCCCTGATCCATAGTAATACACAGAGTACAATAAAATTCAATCTATATTAGTAAGATTCACATCTGAAACTTGATTGTTGTTCATAGGGTGTGTCTATCTACTTGAAAAACAGCATTTCCCCTACTGGTTATTTGTGGAAATTTTCACCCAGTGGAATGTAAACTTGTGCTTACATGCCATTGTAAAAATGTGTTAAAAAGAAGCAAGGGGGTGGGTGAAGGAGAACAGAGGCAGGAACAACGATGAGTGAGACATCATTCTAAATCTGTACAGTGAAATTTGTGCAGTATATTCACTTTATATTAGAAAAATAAACATACTGTACCATAAGATCTGGTCCAAGTTTCAAAACTACTTATTTTGCATTACTGATTTGAAACACAGAGAGAGATAGGCAGATAGACAGAAAAAGACACCTATTTTTTTCCTACACATGAATGTACTACCCCAAATGACCAAAATAACTAGGGATAGGCCAGACTGAGGCCAGCAGTCCCATGTGAGTGGCAGGAACCAGGTACCTGAGCCATCACATGCTACCTGCCCAGGACTGCATTAGCAGGAAGCTGACGCCGGGTGTAAATCTGGGATTCAATCCTAGGCACTTTAGTAGGGATACAGGTATCCCAAGTGGCAGATTACCACAGTGTCAAACAGGAAACACACTATATTATTTTGGATGTATTAGAACCACTAAAGATGATTAACAGAAAGGAGGTAAACAAAAATTTATTGAGCATTTTCAAAGCCTTAGGCAAGGTGGTGTATGCTTTATTTTATAATAGTTAATCCTCTAAATGGCTAGTAATAGCCAACATTTATTAAGCAGTTACCCTACACCAGATATGTTTCTAAATGCTTCATATTCATTTAATGCACTCAAACCTTGCATTAAGACTATGATGAAAACCTATTACCATCTTCAAGTTACAAATAAGAATACTGAGGCAAAGAAAGAGATTAAGCAACTTGCTCAAGGTTACATAACTATTAAGTGGAAGAAGTGGGCTATGAACCTAGAAGATTCACTTAAGAACTCACTTCATGAACACTCTTTTTAATCACTCCCATTTTACAATGAGAACTCAGTCTTAAACGAATTTAGATATAATGTCCAGATAGCCAATAAGTAAGTTTATTAGCTTCCTAGGGTTATCACAACAACATAGCACCAAGCAAATGGCTTAAACAACAGAAGTTTATTACCTCTTATTTTTGCAAGATAGAAATACAAAACTGGGGTTGATAGAGTTGTATTTTTTTCTGAGGATTATGCAGGAAAATTCTGTTCCAGCTTCTCTCTGGTCTTACATTGTGTGTTATTTTCAATTTTAGATAGAACACTCCCTGAATGAATACCTGTTTCCTAATTTTTTACAAGGGTAGTAGTCACACTGAATTTGAGACCATCCTAAGGAAACAATCTTTCCTAGGTTCTATCTGCAAATATTCTATCTCCAAATAAAGTCTACTCAAATGTGTTGGAAATTATGAATTTAACATAAGCATGAATGAACTTGGGAAGATAGAATTCAGTTCGTAATAGTAATGGAACTTGGATCTAAATCTACATGTAACTCTCAAAACTGACAATCCACTTGGATGTGTGAGAAACATTTTCCCAGTAGATCAAATGTAAATATCACCTGAATCCATATATGTGCAAAGATTACTGATGGAGAAGAACCTACTCTCACCATCTTCTAGGACTCCCAACTGAGGAACTCCATGTTCTTTTTGAGATACTATGACAAATGCATTTTGGACTCTAATTCTCCAAGTGAGGGAAGATGAAAGATGACTGGAATGACAATTTCTGTTAGGAACAGTGAGTTCTTAAGAAAATAAATCTGAGAATCTATCTCAGCAACACATTAATAGAATACATCAATTTAAAATCTAAATCACTTTATCAATAGTCACAATCCTGAACTCAAGGCAAGTTCAACAAGAATTACTGTCTTGTGTATACAAACAACTTAAATCACACCTTAATCATAGTCAGTTCTAAGTGGCTTTAATCTAACCCAAATTTATTTTCTTCGAATTTCACACTTTGAACAAACTAATGTTTCCTTTATGCTAACAGATTCACAATTTCAGTTATTTTCTCATATAAAATGTAGCTTTTCAGTATTCAGTTAGTAGCAGATGTCATTCTGGCGACGTAAAAAGCAGATGCTTTTCTGATGAAAGAATAGAGACCACAGGGCTGCAATGATCCCTTAATATCATTTTTTCACTTCCACTATGTACTTATAACTATTATTTTGGGGGGTAAGTGGATAAATTCGAATTCTGAGGCAGTATTTCAAGTCTCTTATTAGCCTCAGGTAGCCTATAAGACTTAAAGTAGCTGGTATTTATATTAATAACTAAAGTAACTTTGTACATACATTTTCAATGCTGCTGCTGTTACTCATTAGGAAATGTGAAAATTGGACCATGTATTTTCAGTTACAGAATAATACTAACAGTAGACAGTCTAAAATTCCAAAACTAGTTTTCTCATATAAGCAATCCTTTGCTGCCATTTTCTGACAACTTATCTCATTTCCAAAATGTCTAGAGACTTTATTTTATCCAACATGCATCTCATCTACTTCCTACAGCAATTTTGCAGTTTTGGCTCTATTTTACAGATTAAAAAGACGAGAAAAAAAACTAAGTAACATTCTATGGGAACATATGCAGTGTGAACATCAACATTGGATACATAATTCCTCTCTCCTGGTGCCTCTATCACAACACAAGAATGCAGAAGAAAAAGAGGAGTTCTACATCAGGTCAAGCAGAAATGAAACTTGATCTCAGAAATTTGTGGGTAAAGCATGAGAGATCAGTTCTAGTGAGTGCTACAAGTTAAGCGTCAATGTAGATTCAGCTCCAGCACTATAAGCAGACCTGCTAAGCTCCACAAATCAGAGGAATCCAACACCACTATCATTTTGCCTGCTTAACGATGCCTGCTGGTAGCTTTTAATCTGTAGAGATTGACCATGATTTACTGAGAATAATGAGGTTTAGAGGTGTCATCTCTCTCTCTCTCTCTCTCTCTCTCTCTCTCTCCCTCTCCCTCTCCCTCTCTCTCTCTCTCTCTCTCCCAGCAGACAGGGATATAAAGAATAACCCATGTTGTGTTCTGAGCAAAACAAGACAGAGTTAGTGCAAACTGGTTGCACTGCGTTCCTGGCATCCTTGTAGATTCCAGTGCAAGGACTTTTTTCCCCAAGAAAAAAAAAATGTGTCTTTCCAAATCCAAGAGGCTGCAGTGAGATTCCAGTCACTGAACAGCTTAAATACCCTAGCCAATTCAGTCTCGTGCATTTATATATTTGCTAAAACTCCTTTCAAAGGTAGCAGACAACTCCTACAGGATGCCTTGTACTTCAGAGGCAAAATAACCATGAAATGGTTGCTATATGTCTTATAAGTACATGTTTTACAATTACATTATTGAATTGAAATGTATTATTTGTATTGCTTATTCTCAAATTATTGAAATATATACACTTTCTTCCTGACTCACAAGACTTACGGTGGTTCATTATCCTGATAGTAACCCTAGTTGTTCAGGATGCTGTTCCTATGATACCTGCCCTAGCCTGGTGCCCATGCCTATTTAATTTCCTACTTACACAAAGTGTTCATCTCGGCATTTCTGCCAAGATTCATTGATCCCTTTAACGATAATGGGGTGATGAAGAGGAAAAAGAAAACCATTTAGGATAATTTGTTATTCTTCAGATTTTCAAGTTGGTCATTCCACGGAAAGGCAATTTGTAACAGATGAAGGTAGGTAGGCAGTTGTTAATGCAGTGTTAAATTCCAGAGGCAATTCCAGCTTTCCTAACATATGTTGGTCTTCAACATGAGAAATGCAAGAATACTTCAGACAATTTCTATTGTTCTGTGGTGATTTAATAAGGCAATTTTATTGCAGCAGGTCTAAATGAGAAGAAAATGGTAAGCATTTACCCAAAAATAACTTAGGGATAAGGTAAGGTCTTTCATTTGGGGCATTTTTAAATGTTATTTGTCTTGTTTTGTTCCAAAGGAGAAGCAAACTAGAGAAAACATGACTCAAAGGGAAATGCAAAAGGTTTATTCATAACTTGGGGTTAACAGAGTTTTAGGATAACATGATTTTTCTGCTAAATGCTGCTTCGCCTGCACATGGAAAGTGGCCCATGCAAGCAGATGTCAATTTTCACTAATGCCAGATGAAAAGGTGAAATTCAGGCTGGCACTGTAATGTATCAAGTAAAGTCACTGCCTGCAACACCAGCATCCCACACAGGCACCAGTTCCTGTCCCAGCTGCTGCACTTCCAATTGTCTGAGAAAAGCAGCACAAAAGCCCCAGGAGTGCAGGACCCACTCATCACATGGGAGACCTGGGAAGAGCTCCTCACTCTGCTCCAGCTTGACTCATCCCCAGTTCTTGTGACCATTTGGAAAGGGAACCAGTGTATAAAAAAGAGCTCTCCTTCTCATTCTCTCTCTCTCTCTCTCTCTCTCCCTCCCTCCCTCCCTCCCTTTCCTCTCTCTTTCTCTCCCTTTCCTCTCTCTCTCTTTCTCTTTTTCCACTCTCTTTTTTTTCCATGATTCTTCCAACTAAACAAAGAAATCCTTTTTAAAAAGGTAAAAATTGGTATTACTAGGCAAGGCAGGAAACAGATGGGGACAGGTACAAATGAACATACACCATGTACATCCTATTCCTCTTTGTCTCTGCTTTTCTCTGCATTTCTCACTTCTTTCTGCCTCTTTTCACTCATGTTATTCTTTCTTCCATGTCTTCTTGTGTTTGGCTTTCTGGATTCCAGGGTCAGCTCCTACACTGCATGATTTGTCATCCCTGTCTTTCAATATCTCCAACTCCAAAATTCCATGATAGGAATGTGATTGGATTAACTGGAAATGGATGTCCACACCAGATGAATGCTATTAAGACACAAACCTGATTTCCTGAGCACCAATACATATTTTCTGTGGATTGTTCAATTCTGGCAACAGAGAACACAGCTACCACATGTCTGCTAAATTAGGCACATCTGCATGTAATTTAGATCACTACTTGCTACGAAACTGGGAAATTACTGTCTCTGTCATCAACAAGGCAGACTTTTATTTCTATTCTGTATTACACCCTATAATTCTCTCTCCTACAATTATGATGAAAAGGGCAACCTGGGATATTTCACGCCAAATCAGTCTGTTTACATGTTCTTCATTAAAAATATTTAACCTCTCTATGAGTCTCTGGTTTGGAAAGGGGAAGGGGAGAGGGTGGGGAAAGAGAGAGATTAAGCTGGATTATCCTTGATCATCTCTCCAGGTCATATGGGTTGTCATAAAACACACTTTGCTCAGTTTTCTTGATGCATTGAATATTCAACTCACACTGATAAATGTTACGGAGATGACTGCAACTTCTCTTTTTATAAAAAGGTTGTCCTGTTTTCTAATTAAATCTCCCATCTGTCTACATTTCATTCCACACTGGACAATACTAGTATCAGATGACCTAATTGGCCCAAGTATGTCAGGAACATTCCTCTGTGCCCTTGTTCATGTTGTTCTCATAGACAAGGATGCCCTTGTCGCCATTCCCTGACACTACAATACTACTTATCCTTCAAGATCCAATTAGAACATCACCTCTCTGCAGCCTCTGCTTTTTATCTTTATTTTTAATTAGTTTTTAACATATTCAGTATGATGTGTAGATACAATTTAAGAACATGGTGATACTCCCTTCCTCATTCCCTTCCTTCCTCTCTCCCTCCGTTTTTCTGGATCTCATTTTCCTTTCTTTTTCCTGTCTTTCATTATAGTTTTTAAACATTTTAAATCTATATCACAATAAAAAGGCTTAATAGTTCATTGAATAAGAGGTTTAACAAGTAAAAATGATCCTAATTTGATCAGAATATAGACAACAACTGTAGATAAATATTGATCAAAAACAACATTAACATGCCATACATATACAGTAAATGTTAAAGTAATCACAGACCATTAAAAGTATAGCAGTATAACTTTCTTCTTTTTTTTTTTTTGACAGTGCACAAATCCTTTATTTCCTGTACCAACACGAACACAGACAAGTGGTAGGGGGATGAATAGCGCAGTGTGGGACCCCACCCCCACCCAGGCCCAGGGCCCAGCTACTTATGAGCAAAGAGATGGCAAAAAGAATATCTAGAATGGGGAAGCCACGGCCACCAAGAGAGGATAGCAGGAGCTTGGACACTCAAGGGGCACAAGCTGGCAACTGGAGAGGGAAAACACAACACTGGGCAGAGGGCCCCTCACCCCTGCACACAGACATTCTGAATACAAAGAGCCAGCAATGGGGCCTGAGCAGGAAGGACAAAGAATCAGGGTGAGGGTCAGGTTCCTAGAAGGGCACAAGGACTTGGGAGCTACATTGTATGTGCGGACCCAGGAGGTGAAGACCCTGTCCTCAGGAGGGGATCCCCAGCAACTCCTTAGCCCTGGATTTGAGCCTTCTCTGCCCTCAGGACTGGGTCTCATACCCAGCGGGCTTCGCCCAGGGCTTCTTCCATTCCCAGAGACCACCATGGGACCCAGGTCAAGCAGCCACAGTTTCTGCACCTGCAGCAGAAAGAGGGCGGGGCTTTCTTCAACCTGGTCCAAGTTGGGGGTCTCTGGACCCTCCAGCTCCAGCCCCATCAGGGCAGAGGGTATGCTGTGGACAGACACGGGGCTGTTTCCAAAGAAAAACAGGGAGGGTCTAGAGAAGGAGGGGCTCAACTAGGCAGAGGAAAAAGGGACTTCAGGCTGAGGAGTGGGGGGACCTATGTAGGCTGCTAGGAAACAGCAAAGCCTGGAAAAAAAGGGGGTATAACTTTCTTATAGTTTCATAAACCTATATTTGAGGCAATACTGATAAACACAGACATTTCTTCATTCTTCCTTTATTTATACAGTTATTCTCAATTTTAGCTCACATATATATAAGGGAGAATGTACAGTTTTTGCCTTTTTTTAATGGTAGAATTTTGTCCCCTTTTCCCCTGATAACAAGAAACAACTGTCTGCAGGCAAAGGATATTAAATCACACTTCTAGTATAAACTTCATTTGTACTTAAGTTGTTCTTACTGGGCAATTTGTTCTATATCATTAACCATAAAATGCATCAAACATGTGACGTGTTTCTTGGACATCTGTGTGTTTCCTGGAAGATCATCTAGAGTAAACTCTGACTAAATGAATCAATCTTCATTTAAAAATTCAGAAATCAAAGATCCAATAGTCACAAAACATAAAAAGACTATTAAAACTATAATTTGGAAATTTCTTCATAGTGCAATGAGGTAATACAATCCAAAAACAGTCTTTTGTAAATGCCATTATCACTCAAAGTTGTTAATATTATGTATCTAATCATAGCCAGTAATTCAAGTAATTCAAGTAATTAGATCTATAGTAAATCAGTTCAGTAATCCACATGTTAAAAATCAGTTCCCTTTGCTCATTTTCATAGACCAACATCATGAATGTCAATGAAAATGTTAAACGTTCTGTACTCAAAATCCTCTAAAAGGCAAATATTTAATCTACTCTGTTTTTGATGTCTGCTCTTTTACCATGAGTACCTGACCTATCTGTATGTCTAACTTTATTTCCAACATCATTTTTAACTAGTTACTCTAGTTTTATCTTATGAAAATGTGACAAGGTCAGCATGCTTAAATGTAACACAGTGACTCCCTGCTGACTTGTACTCCAGGACTGCATGTAGTTACTTCTGTAAAGACAACTTATAGCCTCCTTTTGGGTATTTCTCAATTGTATGAGATTTAGGCCACAGATAAAAGTCTCTTGTGCTGCATGTTTAGAAAGCACGGTCACCTCAGTATGTGGGCAGGTAATTAAGTCCGTGGTATGCTGACCCATATGGCTGCTTCACTTTAAAAATGAATGAGCAAAAGATGCAGCAGCAAAAGGAAATTTGTGTACTCAGTGGACTCTGAATTTTTCCAACAATATCACTAACTAGATTACTCTGTCTTCATTGTGTTCCTACTTTCACTTCTCTATTTTAGAATTGCTCAAAAAATAAAGTCAATTTTAAGAATAACTGTTTGCTTTCAGATACTTTTTCAAAGTGGAATATATTCTTTTCTGGGAAAATAGGTGTGTGTTAATGTAGTTGTAACAGGAAAAAAACAGTGATGTTTTAATGGTTCATCTAGACGGGAAATATAACCTATCAGGATCATAACTGGTAACTCATAGACAACAGACTCGAATTAGCATTAGATAATAGCAAAACTACAAAGGCATATAGGGGAATCAGGAGTAATCCTAACAACCTTTTAACAGGAGGTCATACGCATAGAGCAAGGAGGGGACCCCAGAGTGGAGCAGGCGGGCAGGAGGAGGCTTTTATCCCAACCCTGAAGACTCCTAGATCCTCACCAAGGACTATCAGTATGAGCACCGAGGACAACATCCCTACTGCCAAGAAGACCACAGGGAAATGGAGTGCCTTCGGAGACCAAGAACTCTGAGGTCACTCACCCCTAATTGGACCTACCACATGGGATGGAAGAAGCCCAAATCCTGCCTTGCAGGATCCAAGGTCATCGGAACAACAACCAGGATCCCTGAGTGGTCCGCAGAAACAGAAGAACAGTAAACTTCCTTCGGGACTAGGGAGAGGAGCTTTCTCTGGTCCTTGCCTGCTTCCAATTTTGGGTCCCCACCCCCTCTCGTAATAACCATCAGAAGCGCTCCAGAAACCCCTCAAAATAAACAAACAAACAAACAAACAAAACTAGAATAAATAGAACAACAAGGAAATCTTAGAAACAGGAAACGGTCAGCGGGGATGCACATATAACTCACTGGGTGGGACACAAAGATTAGTTACTCCTCACTGGGGTATGGAAGATTTCTCTGCACACCCCTCCTAAACATGCTCACCTAAACTGTTGACATATATCCTGTTAGAATTATAGAGTTAGACCACCCGAAAAACAGCCAGGTTTAGCAAAAACATGCTTCAACGCTATAAACTGCTAAATACTAAAATGAAAATAGGCATGAGACAGCTGAATAGCGATCTAAGCCATTTTGAGGTGTATAGAACACGGTTGAATATAAATCAAAATTGAAATGTCTATGAAGAAGTCACAGGTTGTGGTTGAGAACCTGCATTTTCCTAGTAACATATTGGTTAATCAATACCATGTCAATGAATGCCACAATGTTGTAAATGGTTGGAAATATTATGTTGGGGCTTTTAATTGATTGGGATGATACTCTGCCAGCTCTACCTTCAGACCAGAGATGGTCTCACCAAGAAACCATTGAACTTACCAGGACAATAAGATGCTGAACTTTATGCTTGGTAAATACCTCCAATGAAAGAATGAATTTATTCTACGCTCACTAAAATTGCCATCCAGTTATTAATTTGGCAATGATAGAAGGATTTGGGTGAATAAGAGACTCACATGACTCAGTTTACAGTATATAATATTAATTATTAGTAGTAAATGAAAATATTAGAAAGTAATGCATTTGATAGAACAAATTAATTTTTATACCTTGTTTGTCCTTTAACTTTATACTGAAGCATAATACACATATAGAGAAGAGTCATTTCACAGCTGTATCATTTGTTCAATTTTCACAAACTGAACACACCAGTGTAAGCAGAGTCTAGATCAAGCTACAACTTCTCAGCAGCTCATACACACACTTCCACCTAATCATCCCCGTATAAGGAAAAATTATTTATAATATCATTAAATAAATTTGCTTAGTTTGGGTGATTACACAAATTAAATTATACAGTATGTTCTCCTCTGTGCCTGGCTTCTTTCATTCAACATTATATGTTAAGATTTATTCATATTTGCTCTCATTGCTGTATTCAACTTTATAGCTACTTCATAATTTATAAACCAACTGCCCTTTTAACATAATTTCAGACAGCTTTCAATTTGAAAGAATTACAAAGGGTACTGTCAGCATGTTTTGCGGTATACTTAGGAGTAAAATGGTCATGTATGGGTATGATCGACTTCAACAGGAACTACCCAAAACAGGTACATCAATTTACTTTACTAGTTTTTATTCTCACTAGTAATGTGAGTAAAAACCCTACATATCCCTATCAAAATACTTTTGAATAAAAACCCAATGCTTTTATTTACTTGAAAATCAGATTGCAAGTGAGTGAGTGAGAGGGAGAGAGAGAGATCTTCCATCACTGGTTCATTCCCCAAATGCCTGCTGCGGCCAGCTCTGGGTCAGACTAGAGCCAGGAGTCCATTCTGATCTGCTATGTAGATGGCAGGAACCAAGGCACTCGGGCAGACTGCTGCTTTTCTACACACATTAGCAGTGAGCTGGACTGAGAACAGAGCATCTGAGTTAACAGGGGATCCTGGCAGAAGAAACTCAAGTTTCTCATTCAGTACTGTTTGATAATAGAAGTCTCACTACTGAACACTATCTTCTTGATTCACCAGGTGTGAACTGCAGCCATCCGTACACTCCGATAGAGAGGAGGCCTCTGGATCATGGCCAACACGTCTCCTTTGGGGGTAACCTGATTGCCTTTTCCCCTCTGAGGCCCGTCGGTGCTGAGCAGCCAGAGGAACTCTGAGTTCAAAAGTAAATCCGAACATTTTCCTTCACCTTATCAGTGCTGTGATATATTCTTCAATGACGAAAACTTGTAGAATATATATTTGTGTTTATTTCTGTTTGATTAACTATATAGTGTCATATAATGGATTAATATTCTGTATTTCTCAAACTGTGTTGTAGATTTATTTCAGTGGATAGTGGAACATTTTATACATTAAACATGTATAAAATTTTTTTTAGATCTCTGTTGTTTTTATTTGTGACCAATATGAGGCCCCCAAGGATTTCAATATCATAAACTTAAGAAAAAGAGCAATATTTATCTATGTATCATTACCCCCACTGAAAGCACTTTATGTTTCTCAAACAATTATCCCATCCATTATTGCACCTGTACTCTAACATAAATGAATATATAATACATAAAAGAGCATCAGGAAGTGATCATCTGAAAAATACAGAAATTTGAAATATATATTGCAACATTGAGACACTGGAGAAACGTGCAAAACAATTCTATCAGCTCAAAATTGTATTTTTCCTATTGAATTCCATGCTAAGCATTAGAAAAGTACAGACATGCTAAATCATATGAATTTACTCCACAGGAAAATAGACTCTGAAGCTTACTACTGACAACAGTAGTGCCAAAACATCACTATGTTGTTATTCCCTTTTAATCTGAAGTAAATAGTTCATCTCTTCATGTTTATCTAGCATACCGATCTGTCAATACTTTTGAATCAAAAAGTTATGAACTAAGTGCATAATTTAGTGCATTTAATATTGTACTAAATTGTCATTACTGTATTTCATGATGAATTACAGTAAATGGTGTTAAGACATAAGTTTAAAAAAATATGTACTTTAGCCATTCAGTGGCAACTAACAAGTCAGAAAAAGCAATTGTGCTTTTCTACAAAATGAAAAGTCTAGAAAGCTCATTAATTTCTTCCCATACTATACCATGAAACTCATTTATTTAGAAAAAAATGTTTAAGGGACATTGATTAGAAAATTAAAAGTCCCTAATGAGAATTCCTTTCCAGCTTAAAAAACAATAAAAGAATACCACCAAAAAAATGATACCACCATTCAAAGCATAGCTCTCCATGAATTAAAACTTTAGTCTCTGAAAAGGGCTGTTGAATCAAATTATGCAAATATACAGAAGGGGGAAAAGCAAGATTATAAACCTCTTAATGTGACCAGAGTATATTTCAAGTCAAATTCAGTTTTACAGCTATAATTCTATAAATCTAAAAACAAAGACAAAACAAAAAAAATTATTGTATGTACATCAGTTTTCTGGTGTTAACCTAAGACTACTATGACCCCTACTGTCCGCATGCATTCACACATTTAGATACTCAAGACAAAGCTCAATGTCATTACTGAACATTTTTTGAGCTTTTGGTGGAAAAGGCCACTAGTTGAAAACCAATTCAAGTTCTAAAAATATGTCTGTAATTTTCCAGAAAGATAATTCAGCAAAGTTTAAAGGAAGTGCAAATGTGTCAGCATGTAATAGCTCTACTTTTCTTCAAAGGTTTCCTGCAAACTAGCCATGGGCATGACACTTGTCCCTCTCCTGCTCCCATTTGTGTGTAGCTAAGATGCTAACATAAAAGAATGTATCACGATATTAATTTCAAAAGAAAATATAAGAAATGTCGCCCATAGTAACTTCTACCTGCTTTTGATTAGTAGCTTAGGTTTCTCCATTCCATCTGGTTAGCATGTTCCCTCAGATACAGTAGATTCAGTATGTTGCTAGGGCATACATATACCTACATGGGACTTCTTTACATAAATTTCTATGAAAAACATTAAATGGAAATATCATCAGACCAAAGCAAAATCTATGTCCATGTACAATTTGGGGAAGAAAAAACAGAATAGAAATTTGAATTATTATTTATTGAGCATCTTCTGTGTGAGTCACTGTGCTAAGTAGTTTATACATGCTTTGAAGTGGAAACTTGAGCATATTGCCTATTGATCATTATCCCAATTTGAAAAACACTAAATTTTTAAAGGCCAAATGATAACTTAGTGGAAGAACCAGGACTCAAATGATAATCTGCTTAGCTCCAAAACATTGACTCAGATTCAGTTATCTCACCCTTCCCACCCTATCACGTCACATCTCTCCCAAGTAAGGATTGTCAAAGGAATATAGAAACCATGCCTTAAATGACTGAGGAATCTAACATGATTCAGCCTGTCCTAATCTCTGGTGTGATTTGTTAAAATAATTAAAAATAAATGAAGCATACATCATGACCTAAAGTTCTGTTTCCAATAACATATCATTAGGACAATTATTTATGCAGAATCTTCTATATGATGTATAGATAGGGGAACATTAAAAGGTACATGAAGGGGCCCGACACGGTAGCCTAGCGGCTAAAGTCCTCGCCTTGCACACACAGAGATCCCATGTGAGCACTGGTTATAAACCCGGCAGTTCCACTTTCCATATAGCTCCTGCATGTGGCCTGGGAAAACAACAGAGGACAGCCAAAGGCCTTGGGACCCTACATCTTCGTGGGAAACCAAGAAGAGGCTCCTGGCTCCTGGCTCCTGGCTCCTGGCTCCTGGCTCCTGGATTCGTACTGGCACAGCTCTGACCGTTGCGGCCACCTAGGGAGTGAATCAAAGGATGGAGGATCTTCCTCTCTGTCTCTCCTCCTCTCTGCATATTTGACTTTACAATGAAAATAGTTTTTTTTAAAGGTATATAAAAAGTGGAATTATAAGATCATATCTACAAAACTGTATCATGGAATATAATAATAATAATAATTTAAATGATTTTATTTTGATGTAAAACATCTTGAAATCCATACATAGGTACATAAGTTTTTCATAATATGCATTTTCTTCAAGCATTTTAGAGATCCATCAAAGCACTGCATGCAAATTTAAAACTAGAAATATTGCAGCAGTTCATTCTATGGGTTCAGATTTATCCAAGATTGGAATACTATACAACAATTAAAAGCAAGTTGGAAATACCATGATAAGTGAAAGAAGTAAACATAGAACATTACAACTGGAATGACAGTAATGATATTCATTTGAACTTGATAATGAATGGTGTCCTCTATAACCATGTAGTGCTTTTGGAAGAACTTAAAGAGATTTGTTAAGTGACATTAAGGATAGATGGACAGGAAACGCACAGATAGGCAGCGTGACTGATAGCATCTATGTTTCTATATACCAGAGTGTGGATCTACATATAACTATATATCTCCTCAAGAAAATAGCAATAAGGAAATTCACCAACTTCATGGGATTGCTTCTGGGAATGGTAGAAAGGGATTTAGAATCAAGAATGACTGGTAAGTGAAAGTTTAACTTCATTTCTAGCTTTTGTAATTTTTTAAAAATGAAAGAAAAATATAAAACATTAGATTTAGTCTTAGTTCTGGGATTATAGTACTTACACATATTAATTCACTCAAAATATAGTTGTATCTACCCAATGACATCTACCTTTCCCAGGAAGGTTCATTACGAAAAAAACCCAATCAGCTTATGCTCATGCTGGTTGTTGGGATTGCTGGGTTCGTTCTGTTTCCAGCCCTGTCTTCCTCGTGAACCAACGGGTGTTGTAGTCCAGTTCGATCCTGTCCACTTCATACTCGGTCCTCACGCAAACTGGTTGGAGCTGCAGCCTGGTTGGGGCGACTCCCCATAACCCCCACCAGTTCTGCCCCCTACCCTGGTTCCCATGCTTGCCAGTATGTACTGCAAGCTTGTCAAGTCTGTCCCACATCCTGTTTAGCTCTCGCACGTGTCAATGGGTATTGAAGCCCAGCTCAACCCAACCAACCTTCTATCCAGCCCACACACCTACTGGCAGGTGCCCTTCTGTACAGCCACCCCTGCCCCTGTCCTGGTGTTCGTGCTGTCCAATGAGAATGGTAGCCCCGAAGGAGGTGCCCACTATTTCCCTTCTAGGCCACACTCACTCCCAGATTATGCACGCTCCAGGTGGTTCTGGCATTTGACTTGACAGAATTAGCTCCAAGTGCCAGCCTCTGCCAGCTAGTACTGTAGCTAGCCCAACCAACCCTCACCCACTCTAGTTTTTGCTTGCACCAGTTGGAACAGTCAGCCCACCGTGGCCCTTCTCTTATCTCATGTGACGGACGGTGTCGGACTCTGTACTAGCAAACTCGCACAAGAATCAGGCCTGGGATCATTTCAGATGAAGTTTCTTTGGAGATCCCTCCAACAGAACTGCTGATCTTAGAACCCCAACCATGAAGAGACTGTCAGCCAGTGGATTCTGAATAGGGTTCACTGCGATTGGAACTGAGAGATTGGCAGCAATCCAGAACTGATGAACAATCAAAACTGTATGAGCAGGACCCTCAGAGCGTACCTCCCATTGGGGATCTGGGATGGGTGGGAGGTTGGGTGGGGCTTTTCCCTTTGTTTTTTTCCCTGACCCCGGATACAGGGTAAAATGATATTGAAGTGGAAACAATGGTATTATCCACTTTACCTATAGCCCTTGACACTTTGTTCCCTAATCAACTAAGTAAGATTATTAAAAAATAATAATAAAAAAAGAAAAAACCCAATGGAGCAATATACCCATCAACAGTAAGCCTATAACCTGTTTTTATATTATTTATTTTGTCTTCAACTTAATTGATTATCAAATAATCAAATATACAGAAAGCTAAGAATGTGTCTGCAAGCATTATAAGCCTAAAATGACAAGATTTTAAATGATTGTATAGATAGGCATGTTTGGGCAAAGGAACTCAGCTCTATTGGAACAAGCCTTACTCCAACTCATGCTGCCCCACTTCAATCTGGCTTTAGGCTCTGAAATGAGCTAGAGTGCCAGAGCCAGCAAATGCACTTTATGATCTTTTATACCTTTGTGTAATAGCTCTAGCACCTCCTATGATAATGTCAATAATATCCCTCCATGTTTGATACACTCCCTTCCTTTGACTTAAAACAAAAGGATATTGTTAGACTGAGCATTTGACATATTGTCTACAACCCATATTGGAGTTTCTAGATTTGAGGGTTCTGTTTCTGATTCCAGCTTCCCTGGGATGCAGCACCCTGGGAGACTGCTTGGATCTCTGAAACTCATGTGGGACTCTCAGATGAGTACCAGGATTCTGACTTCAGCTGGCTCAGCCCTACCTGTTATGGGCACATGGGGAGTGACCTAGCAAAAGGAAGGATGACTCAATCTCTCTCTCACTCTCTCTCTCTCTCACACACACACACACACACACACAAACACACACCCTCCCTTCCTCTCTGCTCCGTCCTTCTTTCTGTTTCTCTATGCTTTTCCTTCTCTTCCTTCCAAATAAATGAGCATAAATTTAAAAAATTAAAATTTTATAATTTTCAAAAATGTCTTCCTATTATCCTATGATTTAGATAGTTTCTGAACAAGAATCATCATAAAAACTTTTGTGTTTCTTTTGATATTTAAAAACATTACTTTGAATGGTGGCATTTTATTTTGAATTCTACATTGCTTGTGTAAAGTATATTGCTTTAAAGACTATCAAGTTTTTTCTGATAAGCCAGCTAACACAGATCAGTTTGATCTTTTCAAGCCTTATTTTTAATCTTTCTTAAGGCAACTCAACACAAGCCAGTAGGATTCATTTCACCCCACGCCTAAGTTGTGATTGTTCTTAAGTCTCTACTGAATGCTGCATGTGTTCAAACGAAACCTCTCTACTTGACTAGTGAAACTTCGAAATTGGTCAGCTTTTATTTCCTCAATAACTCTTGTTTCTATAACACTTGCTCTTATTTGAATTCATATGATTTTATCCCATTTGCATACTCATAGTTGTATTCACTTAAAATTTTAAGGATACAAGTACACAATTTTCTGGTATATTTTTTTCTCTACTAAATGTTACACCCCCTAGATTCTGCATTGAACTTCTAGTCTAGCATTTTCTCTCTAGGTCCTGTCTTCCTCTCTATGGTCTACAGATTGCCTTTACACAGATATTCCAGTCTTTCTATGTTGGCTAGCACTTATCTTCCTCCTATACAGGGCTATCAACCTCTTTCTGCTTAATTTTTTAATGTAAAAAATTGTCTTCTACAGATTTATAGGTTCTTTCAATGTGATCATCATGGAAGAGTAATTTTAAATCCTTTTACTTCTTCTGGACTGAAAGCAGAATTAAAATTGCATGTATATATACACACACATACATACATACATATACATGGAAATAATGGGGTCTAGTGGGCTATTAGTGAAAGTTAATGGAGAAGATACAGTCCACAGCAGCACTTGATGGAATCAGTTCCACTTGCAGGCAAATGCAACAGGGTACAGTTTATGTAGATAAAATTGTGGACATGACATTTACTGCATATGAATATGGGAAAAGAAATGTAAGAGTTTTAAGAGAAGGGAAGTATGAAATGTGTGCCTAGAAATGTAGGAGAATAAATGAACTAGGAAAATGAAATAAGATTTCCAAGTAGCAGTAAGGGCCAACCTGAATAAGTAGTCATGAATTTTAACCAAGCAGAGAATTGTTATGTGTTTCCTAAGAGTCAGTGATGTGACTGCAGATCCAAGAGTGGCAAAGACTTGCACTTAATCAGGGCAAAAATCTTATACTTTTGTTTCTGAACTATATAATCTATTTTTTTAATTAATGAGTCCTTTCCCTTGGTACTTACATTCTTAGTACCTATAATATAAAGATCATATCTCTAAGGTAAAACATGTAATTTCTGAAATTATTTATGTCTTTTTATGTTTAAGGATTGATATCCATTAATTGTATACTGAAACATACCCAATAGTTGTCATTTTTTTCATTTTCTCAAATCTGGCCTGATTTGTCTTACAGGTGTGGGAAAAAAAAACCTCAAGAAACATACATGCTTCCCTTTTAATTCAACTCTGACAAACTAAAAGAAATTAAAGTACATGACATTCACTTCAAAGTGCAACTTTACTTCTTAAAAAAAAGATTGTTAATCCATAGTAGAATATATTTACTATATTTAATGTTTTTTCACTGTGACTTGCCCACTTTCACTGGTTTTCAAATAGCATAAATTTACTATGTAATCATTTGTTAAAATACCAAGTGACAAAGCTACACCAGTCTGTTATTACATATAGTTGGATGTTTTTACATTTATTCTTTTAAGAGTGATTATAATAGCAGTTTCAATGCCTTTGCTCTCTCAATGCAATTTTCTTAAGAATCAAGAAATTTTATAGTTTATTTCTCAATTAGGGCTATTCCACCTTTTTTTGAGTGTGAATGATTCAAGTTATAAAAGTATGTTTATGCTCTTTTTATGTCCTTAACTTATTTTTTATTAGAAAGGCAAATAGATTTTTCCATCCACTTGTTTTTTTCCACAAAGACCCACAGCAGCCAAGGTTGGAGAGGAGCTGCTGCTCGTTCTGGGCTTATCCCGTGGGTAGCCTAGATCCAAGTATTTGCACCATCATATTCTGCCTCACTTAGTAAGCATTAGCAGGAAGCCAGAATCCTGGGAGGAGTAGGGTCTCAAACCCAGGCACTTGATAGGAAATCTGGGGGTCCCAACTGGCATCTTAAGTGCTTCATCAAGCACCCACCCTTGTGTTAAAGTTTAAAACTTCACAAAGTACTATCTTTAAACTTCCAAACTTATGAAATACTTTCAATGCATGAATGTGTATTATTATAAAATAACTCAAGGCTTGAACCAAATAGAAGATAAGAAATTATTTTATAAAGTGAAATCTTAGCAATATCCACATGTTATTCATAAATCATCTTCCTATTCTCCTAAAGTCATAAATTATACAAATATAATGAATACCCAAACCCCTCAAGGCCAAGATCCATAGTCTCACTAAAAAAAGATATGCTATTTTTCTTGGGAAGAATTCATTTTTCCAATGAAAATCAATTCGCCCATTCTAAAGGAGCACATAATTTCAGAGCAGAAATAGGCCACTGCATTATTCATATTAAGTAGTTTTTTTATACTTTTATTTCTTAACTGCCTTTCTGCAAACATTTTCAATTGTATCATAGTTGCTTGTTGAAATATAGCACTATGAACTAGAAATTGTTTTCCAAAGACATTCTGAAAATACAGTGGGACTAGTGGAATCATCAATTTGTTTCTATTGAACACAACACTTCAATCCAATTAAGGCCTTGAGATCTTGGTCATCCTACAGATTTCTCTTTTTTTAACTATTTTTATTATTTTCCATGATACAACTTTGTAAGCATAGGATTTCCCTGCTTTTGCTCCTGTTTCTCCCACCCGACTTTTTCCTCATACCATTTTCCCCTATATTATTGTAGTAGTATAGCTCTTTTGTGACAGTTACAAGCTTAACATTTTGCTATTTACATGCATCATGACATTGTAGGTATAGACAAAGGTAGAAAATCTACTATCATATTATTGAGGTATAATTAACTATTTTACTGATTCTTCCTTTTACTCAGGAATAGTGTTTCAAGGTATTTTCATTTCCAGGTTTGCTAATCTCCACTCTACAGCTCATCCATGAGAAAGCAGATTTCAGAATAGATCTAAAAATTGGTTCCATTCCCCTCTCAGCATTTTTCTGAGAACAAGCCACCTGACCCATGAAATCGACAGGAAACAAAACTATTACCCAGGAGACTAAAGATCTCTGAGTTGCAGGTCTGAGAGAACAATCTGACTCCACTCCAGCTATTTTCAGCAACAAATCATGGCAATTATTTCTTCCAGTGATCCAACAGGAACCCTCCCAGGGACCTGGAAGCAGCTACATTCAAAGGCCTGCTATCTGCAAACCCTGAAGATAATTTTCCTCCAAGCATCAACCCCAGAGACCCACATCCCGGGAACAATGCAATCCTTTCAGTGATCAATTAAGATCTATACCCATAAGACTTCAAGTTATTTGTGGTCCACACTGTGGATCCAGCACATGGATTGTAATCCCTGAATGAAGCCCATTAGGCAAGAGAGCCAACAGAAGACTTGAACTTGCAGAAACCACTCCAGGAAGAATGGTAGAAGGGTTTGTTCTTTCAAATGCACAAACAAATTACTAGGCTATCTGGACAACAATCAGACAAACATGATATCACAAAAAGAAACTCCAAGTGTTCTAATAACTGATCCCAAAGAAATAAACATATGTAAGCTGCCTGAAAAAAAGAATTCAAGTTATCCTCTTAAGGAAATTAAACTGGGCAAGAAAATACAGACAGGCAACTAAATGAAATTAGGAAAACATTGTATATACAATATTTGCAGTTTAGTAGAAAAACAGTGCTTAGATGTTTGATTAAATGAATTTGGCATAATCCATTTCATTTTCTACCATTGAATTTCTTCTTATTAAGAACATGTATTCTAATTTTGAAGATCAGATTTTACTTATTAATTAACATCTACTTTTGCTTTCAATCTCAAACATAATAAAAGTATCTATATGTTTTCCATTTAATCAATGAATATCTATTCACTGTTTCCTATATTTTAGGCATTGCTAATCTGTTTTCCAAAGCTTTTTAAAATGTTAATATTCAATATTTATTACAAAGATATGATCATATGGTCTCCAATTAGGCTGGAGAGGATTGAAGTTGGACTGAGGGGGAAGATGGGTAAGATAAATGATTCAGTTTTCCCTGCCATAGGCAGGGATGAGAGGGAAGTTTACCACTCCTTGCTGTCAAAGTACATTGCTGCCCAGGGCAGAAGCAGGTTTGGTGTTGCTTTTGAGGTCCTAATGTGAATACAAATGTTCCAAGGGTGTTACTTTTGAGTGATCTTGATCATTCTGAGAAGTTGTCAGTTTTGTTAAACTAAAGGTGAGAAATTCTTCCCAAGGCCTGTTGGCTGTTTTGTATATCTCAATGTTCACACACAGTCTGCTGCGTGCTGCAGAACCTGGCCTGGAATATTCAATCTGGACCTTTTGATGAAATACTCAGTCTTCCAGTGGCTTAGGGGGGCTAGCTGTTTTGTCTTTCATGTTCATCTGGGCATACTCTCCATTGTTGCATGGGGATCAGTCATTGAGGTGGCTGAGTTCTGTAACAAGTGCTCTGGATTCAAGACACATATCTATATGACTTTTTCCCTGAGGTTGGAAACAGACTACTGCAGTCTAATTGGGGAACACCCTAAAAATCTGTACTAGGAAGTCCTCAAACCTTGCTCTCCTGTCACCAGCTGCCTAAGGATCTGGCTCAGTCTGCCTCTGCACCAACAAATGTACATACCAGTAGGTACAGCTGCTGGTCAATCCAGCTCTGGCTCTCATGTGAACCAAAGTATGCTATAGCTTAGCCTAGCTGGCCTGCCCCAGTCATGGCTCTCACATGCACCAGTGGGTGCTGCGGCCTAGCAAGGATGTCCCCAAAAATTCCTTACTGGGCCCACCACCAGCTCTATTCTCATATCTGTTGTACTCATACTCATACTTGTTATAGCCCAACCCAACATAACCCACCCCTCAGCACTGGCACTTCCTGGTGAATGCTACAGTCAGCCAAGCTGTCCTGCCTCCAGGCCTGGCTCTCATTTGCACCAGCAGGCACTGATACCTACCAGGAGCATCCCCAAAGATACCCTGCCTGACCCACCCCAGTTCCAGATCTGCCATGTGCTGGCAGATGCTGTGGCCCAGCCTAGCCTAGTTGCAGACATTCACTTATGGTGGTACAACAGGCACCCTATTCTGTTCCCTCCAGATCTGGGAAGGGAAGGGAAGGGAAGGGAAGGGAAGGGAAGGGAAGGGAAGGGAAGGGAAGGGAAGGGAAGGGAAGGGAAGGGAAGGGAAGGGAAGGGAAGGGAAGGGAAGGGAAGGGAAGGGAAGGGAAGGGAAGGGAAGGGAAGGGAAGGGAAGGGAAGGGAAGGGAAGGGAAGGGAAGGGAAGGGAAGGGAAGGGAAGGGAAGGGAAGGGAAGGGAAGGGAAGGGAAGGGAAGGGAAGGGAAGGGAAGGGAAGGGAAGGGAAGGGAAGGGAAGGGAAGGGAAGGGAAGGGAGAAAGGAAGAAAGGAAGGAAGAAAGAAAAGAAAAAAAAGAAAAGGAAAGGAAAGGAAAGAAAAGAAAAGAAAAAAGAAAAGACAAGAAAGAAAATAAGCAACGATGTTTGGACACTGGTTTCATTAACACAGAGTTGGCACTAATTAGGCCCAGAATGTACATCAGCCATTGGCTGCTTTTTCTTCCCGAAGCTGCCCAGGTACTGGACAATCCAGGCTGTTGCCTACAGCTAGGGTAGGCACTGCTAATCTTAAAAATTAAGTTATTCTTTGCTTTCATGTGGTTTAATCTATAAAGATCTCAATGTTTTCATCTAAGCAGATAATTTTAAATACTGAATGGAGCAGATTTGACTCTGCATGTGCCAGTTCTACTGGCAGGTCATCTTTGTCCTTTGAGGCCAAGAAAAGTGCCCTCCTCTGGACTCCTACAACCCAATATATTCAGAATCCAGCATCCAAACTCTTTAGCACAAGTATTCAGAGAATGCTGAACACACACATCAAATGTCTTCTCCACTACTGGATGCAGAGTAATAATCTATTTATCTCAGCATCCCAGGCACTAAGTACCTTTCAGTATTTTCTGAATAAATATCAGCTGAGTTATTGAAATGAACAAAGCAAGTAAAGTACAAAGAAACAGTATATGATATCCATTAACAAAATAAAATATTTCACTAGCTTTCTCCCTGTCACTTTTTAAATTAAATTCTAACGTGAATCTTTAAGGTATACAACATACATAAGTCTAGATGACATTATGTGAAATAAACTAGATACAGGCAGAGAAAAATATTGCATTATTCCTCCTACATGTATAATCTGTTTTTGAATATCAAATACACAGAGATGGAGAATAAAATAGAGTGATCAAGGGTAGGGTGCTAAGGGAGAAGAAATTAGGAAGTATGGGTAAAAGGATACAAAGCAGTAAACATGTATGCTCAATAAGCAATGAAATCTAACCATAATTTTTGCTCAAATGAGCTAAAAGTCCACATACTTTTCTACAGTTACACACAAACATGCACATGCTGATGCCTGTGACATGTTTTTTTTTTTTTTGCGCTTCTTTACCCAACTGATTCCTTTTTACTCTCAGAACTCTACTGTCTGTTTTTCAGTAAGTCTTTCCTAATCAACATTACTAACATTGGCTTCACATTCTTTGTACTCAGATCACACCTTCAATTGCCCTACCATGAACTCCTACATTTTGCAGGATGAGTCTTAATTTCCTCATCCTCTATAGTCTCATATTCATGAGGGCAAGTATATTTGTCTTCATCACTCATACGTTTTCAGTAATGGCAGAGTGCTTGTCACAGAGGATGAGCACATTAATAACAATTTGTAAAATAATTGATGATACATGTTACTTATGCTAACTTTATAAAGTAAAGGAGAGAAATGATACAACTTAATGTATCAGTCTCAAATATCATTTTCATGTGGTGTGTCTTTTCTTCATTATTTTAATATGAAGACTTTTGGGGGACACTTAATTTAAGATCATGACTAGATCCGCAATAAAACTAGATAGAGGGAGATTGGCAAAACGACAGTATAGGGTAAGGACAGGTTAAAGCTGACGGAGAATAATTAGCCAGGGTAAGGCAGAGAGGACAGATTTCAGGAAATGGAAGAGGACAGACCAATGGTAGAGGGCCACCTGGAGACACACAACACGAGGAAGCAGGAAAGACAATGGAGCCATGTGCAGTGACCAGATACCCCAGCAGTGGTGAGCTGTTGGCAATCAGTAAAAAGAGCTCTACTGACAATCAGGTGGGAAGTGAGTTCATCAAGAGATGACGAGGTGAACCAAGGCAAAGAACTTACCCATCCTGCTGATTTATTTGACCTGACCACAGGCAGAGACAGAGAGGCAGACACCAAGCAGCAATGCAGAAACAGGGTGGGTTTCACATCCCAAACTCCACCAGTGCCACAAGGGCACCATTTTGTGTACTGTGGCAAAGGCTCAATGAGCTGCATGTGTGCTAAGCCAGGAGCAATCAAGTGTCATTTTGTGCACTGTGGCAAAGTCTGGGGAGACCAAAAGGACAACAATGAGCTCCATGGGTGCTAAACAAGACATGAAATCAATTCTGGCAGTTTATTGCATTGGTTCCACTGAGGAATCAATACCGATTTGGCATCCTATGGGTTTCAACCAAAAGAGGTCCAGTGATAACCCAGACCTGGCAGCCAACAGACCCCAAACTCCACCATTACCACATCAGGTGCCATTTTGTGGGCTGTGGTAAAGACTGCAGGAATGGAGGCACAACAGTAAGCTGTGTATGTGCTAATCTAGAAGTGGTCAATCAGGTGATATTTTGTTTGCTGTGGCAAAGACTGAGGAGACCAAAGGGAAAACCATGAACTGTGCACATGCTAAGCCAAGAGTGAAATCAATTTTGGCTCAGAGCATTGCATTGGTCCCACAGGCAAATCAGTACTATTTTGACATTCTATGGGTTCCAATTAAAACAGGTCCAGAGGCCATCAGTACTAAAGACCAACTGGTTCCAGCGATATTAGCAGCCAGTAATTTAGGATAGCTGCATGTCCCTAATCCCAGGCATTGCTTGAGTCGGAGTGGGAGAACGGCTGTGAAGCAAGGATTCAGCCACAATGGAGAAACACAGGTGCTGGAGAGTGGCAATCCAGGAGCTGGAGCCACAGAGACTGTGGTAGAAGCCTCCCACAAGAACCCAGGACTGAAATTTTGGTGAAAGGAGTAGCACAAATGAGTGGAAACAAAGAACTGGGTGCCACACAAAATCATTAAAATTGACCTGTAGACTAGCAGGCAACACAGCTTAGAAACCAGCCCTAAGGGGAAGAATCTTCTAACCAGAAATGCAATGACCAAGATAAAAGAAGAAACAGTCACACGATGCATATTACGGATGCCTCCCTTGCAACGGAGCAGTCTTTGCCAACCTCAGAGGTCACTCAGATATACATTGAGAAACTGGAAAATAAAGAATTTTTTAAACTTGTTATAAAATTCTTACCAACAGTGAGAGTACATAGAGGAGTACAAGGAATTTAAGAAATATGTTAAATAGGAAATAGCAGGAATGAATCAAATGAAAGCTGATGTGTTAGAAATTAATAATGCAATGCAGTAGATTAAAAATTCAGTGGAAAGCCTCAATAATAGAAAGTGTGAAGCAGAAGAAAGAATCTCAGAATTGGGAGATATTTCTTGCCACAATGGGGAAACAATTAAAAAGCTGGAAGTGGATCTGACTCAAGCCCAAAAAAGTATTCAAGAATTAAGAGACACTACTAAAAGGCCAAATACAAGAGTCATGGGAGTTCCAGGAGAAACTGAGTTTAAAGATGTATTCAAGGAATTATTAAATGAAAATTTCCCCAATATGAAGAAAGAACTGGGAAACAGAATACAGAATGGGCACAGAACTGCCAATAAGGCTGACCAAAAGTGAGCATTGCCATGATACACAATAATCAAACTTTCTTCAGTCTAACATAAAGAAAAGATCCTTAAATGTGCACATGAAAAGAAATTAATTAACATTTAGAAGAATAGCGATCAGACTCACAGCTGACCTCTCACAGGAAACTCTACAATTCAGAGCAGAATGGAGTGACATTCCAGATTCTTCAAGGAAAAATTGTCAGCCCAGAATAAAGTATCCAGCAAAGCTTTCCTTCATCTTTGAAAATGAAATAAAATTCTTCCAGAGTAAATAAAAGCTCAAAGAGTACACCTCATTCAGACCTGCTCTACAAATGATGCTTAAAGATGTCCTCTTGACAGTGAAAAGGAATAGTACCCACCAAAACCAAAGACAAATCTGAAAAACATCTCAGTAAAATAACAGCAGAAAACTAACTCAAACAATGAACAAGCTTTTGCTAAAATGACTGGACCAAATTATTACATATCCAAATTAACCCTGAATGAAAATTGCTTAGGGCCTGGCATGACAGTGTAGTGGTTAAGCTCCTCGCCTTCAATGTGCCGGGATCCCGTATGAGCTGCTTCCCATCTAGCTCCCTGCCTGTGGCCTGGAAATGCAGTCGAGGATGGTCCAAAGCCTTGGGACCCTGCACCCATGTGGGAGACCCGGAGGAGGCTCCTGCCTCCTGGCTTCGGATTGGCTCAGCTCCAGCCATTTTGGCGGCTTGGGGAGTAAACCATAGGACGGAAGATCTTCCTCTTTGTCTCTACTCCTCTCTGTATATCCACCTTTCCAATAAAAATAAATAAGTCTTTAAAAAAAAAAGAAAGAAAATTGCTTAAACTCATCCGTCAAGCACCAGAGAGCAGCAGACTGGATTCAAGAACAAAACTCATCTATTCATTGCCTACTTTAGACACATCTCACCAACAAAGATAGGTGGAAATGGACTTAACTGATATCTAAAGAACTTTTCATCCTACAGATAGAGAATACACTTTTTTCATCAGTACACAGAACCTTCAGGACTGGCCATGCTACAGGCCACAAAACAAGCCTCAGCAAATTCATAAACAAGAAATTGTACCTTGCATCTTCTCAGACCACCACGGACTGAAACTGGAGATCAATAAGTCAAAATCACCCAGAAGATATGCAAATATCTTGTGAATGAATAATATGCTGCTAGTTCAAAAACGGATTATAGAAGAAATCAAAGGGGAAATCTAAAAATTGCTTGAAACAAATGAAGGCATCAACACAACATATCAAAACTATGGGACACAATCAAGACAGTGTTACGAGGAAAGTTCATCTCAATCAATGCTTATGTTAAGAAATTAGAAAAGCACCAAGTAAATGAACTAACCTTACAGTTTAAAGATCTAGAAAAACAGCAGCAAAGCAATCCCAAGATTAGTAGGAAAAAAGAAATAACCAAAGTAAGGGAGGAAATAAACCAAAGAGAGACCAAGAGAACAATCTATAAGATCAATGAATGAAAGAGCTGGTTTTTTGGGAAAATCAACAAAATAGAAATCTCACTAGTTCAACTAATCAAAAAAAAAAAAAGGAGGGAGAGAATACAAATCAATAGGATCAGAGATGAAAAAGGAAATATAACAACAGAAAACTCAGGCATACATAGAATTACTAAGAACTATTACAAGCAACTATCTGCTGACAAATCAGAAGACCTAGAAGAAATGGATAGATTTCTGCACACATACAATCTACTAAAACTAAATCATGAAGCAATTAATAATCTAAACAGACCTATAAAAAGGACCTGATTGAACCAGTAATTAGATCATTCCTAACCAAGAAAAACCCTGGACCAGATGGCTTCACTACAGAATTCTACCAAATGTTTCAAGAACTTACCCCAATCCTCCACAAGCTATTCCAAACAACAGAAAGAGAGGCAATCCTTCCAAATTCTTTATATAAAGCTAATATCACCTTAATACCAAAGCCAGATAGAGACATGACAGAAAAAGAGAACTATTGACCAATATCCCTGATGAACATAGACACAAAGATCCTCAACAAAATTCTAGCCAACAGGATCCAACAGCCCATCAGGCAGATCTTTCAGCTGAATCAAGTCGGATTTATCTCTGGCATGCAGGGATAGTTAAACATTCTCAAATCAATAAATGTGATTTACCACCTCAACAAATTGGAAAAAACCATACAATCACCTCAATAGATGCAGCGAAGGCATTTGACAAAATCCAACACCACTTCATGCTAAAAGCCCTAAGCAAGACAAACATAGAAGGAACACTCTATGCCACAATCAAAGCAAAATATGAAAACCCTATGCCAGCATCATACTAAACAGGGAAAGACACCAATACAAGAATGGCCATTTTCACCAGTGTTATTCAGCATAGTATTGAAAGTCCTTGCCAGAACTATTAGAAATGATAACAAATTAAAGAAATTCAAATTGGAACTGAGGAGTTAAAATTATCCCTGTTTGCAGATGACAAGACTCAGTCAAGAGACTATTGGAACTCATAAAAGAATTTGGCAGGATAGCAGGATACAAAGTTAATGAACACAAATCAATGGTGCTGGTATATAGAAATAATTTCATGGCTGAGAAAGAAATTAAGTAGAGTCTCCATTAAAATTGCAGAGAGGAATCTCAAATGCCTTGGAATTTAACTAGCCAAACATGTGGAAAACCTCTATAATGAAAATTACAAAACATTTCTTAAAAGAGTTGGAAGACATTAAAAGATAGAGAAATTTGCCATATTCCTGTACCTGCAGGATCAGCATCATCAAAATGACCATATTGACCAAAAGTAATACATAGATTGAATGCAATCCCAATCAAAATCCCAACAGTATACTTCTCAGAAATAGAAAAGATGATACAAAAATTCATCTGGAAACACAAGAGATCACAAATAGCTAAAACTATCCTGAAGAATAAAAATTAAGCAGGAGGAAGAACAATTCTAGACCTCAAGACATAATACAGGGCAGTGGCCATCAAAACAGTCTGGTACTGGTACAGAAACAGAGAAAATCAATGGAACAGATTAAAAATCCCAGAAAGGAGCCCACATATGTACAGCCAATTAAACTTTGACAAGTCGGAGAACAGAAAAGGTGTGGTTTCTTCAGCAAATGCTGTTGGCACAATTGGATAACAGCCTCTAAGAGTATGAAGCAAGACCCCCACCTGTCCCCTTATACAAATATCAGCTTTACATGGAACAAGGACCTATATCTGCAAAAAATATCATCAAACTATTGGAGGAAAACATAGGAAATGTTCTTCAAGATACAGGCATTGGTAAAGACCTTAGAAAAGTCACTAAAAGCACAGGCAGTCAAAGCCAAAATCAAAAATGGGACTATGTCTAGCTAAAAAGCTTCTGTACGACAAAGGAGACTATCAACAAAATAAAAAAGCAACAACAGAATATGAGAAAATCTTTGCACACTACACAATTGATAGAGGACTAATATCCAGGAGTTGTAAAAAGCTTCAGAAACTCAGCAACAGCAAAATAAGCAACCTTGTCAGTAAAGGGACAAAGGTAATGAACAAACATTTCTCAAGAACAAATTCAAATGGTAAATAGACATATGAAAAAAAATCTTCAGGCTCCTTAGCTGTCAGACAGATACAAATGAAAATCACATTGAGGTCCCATTTAACTCCAGTGAGATTGGTCTACATTCAAAACTCTGCTAACACACCTACTGGCATGAATGTGGGGAGAAACGTACCCTCCTTTACTGTTGATGAGAGTATAGGCTAGTACAGCCATTATGGAAGTCAGTATGCAGTGCTAAGAGAACTGAAAATTGGTTTGCCCTATGACCCAGCTATCCCACTTCTGGGAATATATCCAAAGAAAATGAAATCTGCATATGACAAAGAAATCTGTAATCTTACATTTACAGCAGCACAATCTACAACAGCAAAGACATGGAAACACACTAGACGCAAAATACAAGTCCTTTCAATACTGTTTTTGCTACATCTCAAGGGGTTTGATATAATTGTTTTTATTTTCATTCATTCAAAAAAGTTTATTTTTCTTATTAATTTCCTCCCTTTTGTTTATTCAGGAAGGTCTCTGGTTTTCTTTTTCATTACTTCAATGACACATTAGTCATTCAGTAGCATGCTATTTAACTTCACATTTTCTATTCTGTTGATTTTGTTTTATGGCTTTTCATATAAGGAGATGTACAGTAACTGTGTAGTAGAGATTATTACATACAGATGTGAAGATAAAATACAGTATTCACCTATATTTCCAAGTCAAAGATGCACTGCCAGTGAAACTGTTGACTGTATCTTGAAAATAAGATGCTGGAGTCTCTGCCACTGTCCATGCCTACAATGTCAGGATACACTTAAATAACAGAATGATGGACTTATGACTGATTGTGAAGGACTATACTATTGTAATGACATGAGGGAAAGCAGGTGAGGGGGGATTTAGGGCAGAGGGAAGAGAAATCTCTGAGTCTATGGAAATGAATCATGGAATAATAAAATTAATTAATTAATTTAAAAATAGATGGAGAAGCTTTGTTACTAAATCTGCATTAAAAATAAAAAATAAAATAAAATAATACTAGCACCTCTGATAGGAAGGAGAACAGGTACATTTCACATCGTGTCATTGTGTACCTCAGTTTCTCCCAATAAGGAGCCTAAGTGTTGAAGGTCAGCACCCCAAAAGCAAACCTTCTGAGAGTACAAGTGCCAGCTAATGTCCCATTAGCAAAAGCCAACCACCTGACAATACTGAGAGTGGATACAGGAATGTTTCTATCATGTAGGAAGCCAGTGGGAAAGGTGTACTCTAGCAGACAGGAAGATGTGATCACTGTCATGTTTTAAAAATGCAAGTCTTTCTAATCAATGATAGCAAAAAGCACAGCAGGGGAAGATGTGTAGTCTAGCAAGGAAGACATCAGTGGAGATACCTTCGGGAGGTTTGGCTCTGGCTCCTGACTTCAACTTCCCGCTGATGCACACTCAGGTGACTGTTCATATAATCTTATGGAGTTCCCTAACCCTGGCTGTACCTCAAACATCCAAAGAATTTAAACTCACTCTCAGAGCTCAGGGGAGTAAATCAACAGGTGGGAGCTCTGTTTTCCTTTAATTGTTCACTGCTTTTCAGCTAAATTTAAAAAAATAAATAAATAACCTTAAAACCCACAACATAGAACAATAAAATATAAATTTTAAAAATTAAAGCAAAAGCTAAAAAGCTGAACACATTTATTTTTACATTTAAATTGTCTGGAGACATCGTAGAGCAGACTGCTTCAGTGTCCTCTGGCACACAGTTTGACTATAAAGAACGCAAAGACTGGAAGCTTTGGAAGTCACCCAAGCAGCAATCTGCCATGGTATGAGGAGTGTTTTAAGGAAAAACTCAGTAAATTTTAGCAGTTGATTCAGTATAGAGAATAAAGGAAGGAACAATTCAAAAGTCACAGTGAAGGCCATCAAACGTACGTATCTTATGATAATCCTTGTTTCTAAATCATAATCGTAACCCTGAGTCCAGCAGGCATTTCAATAAAATGAAATGTTTAGTGAAAAATGCCAAATAAAGTACATAATAGGTGGAAATTTATCAAAGTGTAATGAAGAATTATGAAACTTAATTTTAGGGCAAGATTAGACATATGCATCCTTTGCACCAAAATATAAAAGCATAAAAACACTACTAAGATAAAGAGTGAAGAAAACTGAAGCATTACAAGAGTGTTCATATTTACATTCTAATAGGAAGAAGCAAGGTCCAGAAGAAAGTTCTGCGAGAGATACCAAAATAAGGCAAATAAGTGCAAAAAAGGAGAACGTTTCCAGAATTACAGGATTTTAACTAACCAAAGTGCTTGCAGAAAAAACTAGGAATAGTGATATCCTAAAAGATGTCAATTAACTTAGCTATTCAGATGTCCCTTGCAAATGAACACATCAATTGAACAGAACAGATTGCAGCATTATTTGTAAAAACAAAATATGGAAGCAACCTGAATGTCTGGTCATTGATAAGTGATAAAGTAAATGTGACAACAAAAGAATGGATAATCATTTAGTAATAGTAATAACACCTAGCATTTGGACAATCGATCTGTTATGAGTTTAATGTACAATGGTTTATTAATACAAGTTCTGAAGTAGGACAAAATGAACAGATTGCATCAGAAAAAAAAAATTTAACTTAGAAACCAGAAATGAGATTACTGGATTATTTTTGGTGCAATGCTAAATTATCTGAGCAAGTCAAAGAGACAAAGAGTGACAAGTAATTGTTGTCTGGTAGAATAGTCAATGTCTTGTATATTAACCTTTTTTTAGATTTATTTATTTTTATTGCAAAGTCAGATATACATAGAGGAGGAGAGACAGAGAGGAAGATCTTCCATCTGATGATTCACTCCCCAAATGGCCACAACAGCCGGTGCTGTGCCAATCCAAAGCCAAGAGTCAGGAACTTCTTCCAGGACTCCAATGTGGGTACAGGGTCCCAAGCCTTTGGGCTGTCCTCAACTGCTTTCCCAGGCCACAATCAGGGAGCTGGTTGGGAATTGGGCTTCTGGGATTAGAACCGGCACCCATCTGGGATCCCAGCGTGTTCAAGTAGAGGACTTTAGCTGCTGTGTCACCGAACTGGGCCCTATTAACTTGTTTTATAACTGAAATAATTACCTTGTAAAATTCCTCTTGAAATACAGATTATTGTAACTTTTCAAATACTCTTTCCACTGATTTTAAAATTTTACTTGTTCCTTCATTGACGGAGTATGGAGTGAGCTAACGTCAGGGCCTGGAGCAGACATGTTGTGCCTCTGTATTTCTAACCCCTGAGGCCCTATGATCAGACAGCAGTGAGAGGAGAAGAAAATGCTTCAGGAACCATTTTCCACTCTGATTTAGGGATTTCCTAGTCCTAGCCCTTCTCCTCTCCATTTTCCCAGAACCTAGTATTCACAGAGGCCTAAGATTCTATTTTTTCAATTCCACAAATGAAATCATACAGCATTTATCTTTCTGTGCCTGACATATTTCACTTATATATTGTCCTCTATTTCATCAGATTGTCATAAACAGTAGGAGTTCCCTTCCTTTTTTAAGGCTAAATGGTATTCTATTGTCTATATAGATTGTTTTTTCTTCATCCACTACCAGAGATCTAGGTTGTTGTCTCATTTTGGTTTTGTGAATAAAACCTCAATGAACATGGAAATGCAGCATACTCATTTGTTTACTTCAGATACACATCCCAAATGGGTTTGCTAAATCATGAAGGAATTCTATTTTGAAGAATTTAAGCAGCCTCCATACTGTTTTCCATAATAGAAGGACCACTTTACATTTCCACTGACTGTGCTCAATTATTCCATTTTCTTTACACCCTTGCCAGCACTTGCTATCTCATCTTCTCTATAATAGCCACCCTAAAAATTGTGAAGTGATATTTCATCGTGGCTTAGATTTGCATTTCCCTGATAAGTAATGGTGTTAAGTGTGTTCTTACATACATACTGGAAATACACAGAAGCAGAACAGTACGGTCATTACCAGGGGGGAGGGAAAAGAAAAATTGCTAAAGGGGACAAAGTTTAATTATACAAGAAGAATAAGCTCTGAAATTCAAGTGCAGCATGCAATGTTTACAGGTGGCAATATAGTATCATACACTGGAAATCTGCCAAGGCAGTAGATCTTAGGTGTCCTTACTACACTCATACACTCTTCAAACAGTTCACACAACATGCTTTGTACAGAAAAATTATTTCTAAATTTAAAAAAGTTTTGGAACAAACTGAACTTAGCTTTTAATACCATTTTTTAATGAACTTTTACTGTACCCTCATGCAAAGTGATGGAGATACTAACTAGGTAGATTAGGGCTATTTTTTGCCAGGTTTTCTATATCAAAACACTGAGTTATAAATATGCCCAACTCATACATCAGTTATACCTTAGCAATGCTGGAGTGAACAAAAGTAAGAGAGAAAGACCCTTTTGTTCAGGGCTCCTCAGCACAGCTTGACTCCTATCTGCTACAGGTCCAGCTGAGCCTCACTTGGTACAGCAGGCTGAAGAAGAAAGGAAAATTGCTGAAGTACTTTTCTGTATTACGACAGAATGTAAGTGAAGACTTAATGTGCACTGTCAGCTCATCATGTGAAAAAACACAACATTAGCAAATTGATTTAAGCAGAAATTTGGTAATTACAGATACTAACAAAGGGACAGAGCAAAAATGATGTCTAAAAACACCATCACCAATATTTATCAGGTGGCAGTAATTGATCGTAGATGACCTATTCCTTGAGCTTACACATTTAACCTAGAAATTTGATAATTCCCTAAAGTTATACTTCCCATGAAGAAAAAAATCAGAATAAGAGATGTTAATGGCAATATTACCGCTAAGATTATAACAATGTGAACAGAAGAAAAGGGAATAATTTGGGTAAAAAAAATAGAAGAAAATGACACACACAAATCTAATGCCTCCTTTCATTGATTTATATATATATATTTTATATATATATATATATATATATTTCATATACGTACCACCATCATATTGCCAGGAAAACATAGGACATTTCTATTTGTATACAGTTTAGTTTTAAAAATAAGAAAATGTTAGATTTAGTGATAAAGATAGACTCATGATCATGAAAAGAACAGTTTTTAGATTGCTCCTAGGATCTGAACTTGGAAAGAAGAGTGTAAGGTGACAGTAAATGAAAAATGACAAAGTACAAAAAAAAAAAAAAAACAAAGAGAGATTTGGAAAAGAAATAAGAAGTATGGTCAAAACCACAATTAACGAGATCAGCACCATAAAGGAAAAAGGTTTTCCTTCTGTCTATGGGGAAAAGGAAAAAAAAAAGGGATAAGTAAAAGTGGAAAACAGAGATGAGTATCTGCTAGTGGTTAGGATGTTACCACTTTACATCAGTTTAATTGCAGGTACCAGTTCCTGACTCCAACTTTCTAATTCATGCAGACCCTAGATGGCAGCAGGGAATCTCTCAAGTACATGGATCTATACCATCTACTTGGGAGATAAGGACTGAGCTCTCAGCTCCTGGCTTTGGCCTTGGCCAGTCACGCAACTGCAGGCATTTGGGGGAGTCAGCCAGCAGGTAGGTACTCATTCTTTTTCTCTGTCTTCCTCCCTCTCTCTCTCTTTCTGGCCCTCCCTCTTCTTAACTCTCTCTTAAGTGAATGTGTGTATTTTTAACACAGAGAATACTAAAAGGCAGGTGAAATGGTGTTTTGTCAGTTAGCAAGAGAAGAGGCAGCAGGAATGTAGGAGCTCTCCCTGATGACCTCAATCTGCCCAGAAGAATCAGACAAGGTCATGTACTGAGAGCAAAAGGATTTGAATTAGATTGGAAAGGACAGGACTGGCATGGCCATTCAGGTGAGGCATTAGGGAATGAACGAACGTGCAGTAAACAAATCACTGCGTAGCAACTCAGTTCTGGTATCCACAGCATTTTAGGGACTTAAAACCTTACACTTGAAAAGATATCTTATATTGCAAATTGCTGTTGATGTTATATTGGGACTCTTAATTGACTGTGATGATATTATACCAGCTCTGACTTCGGACCAGAAATGGTCTCCCCAAGAAACTGTTCAACCCATCTGGACAACAAGTAGCTGGACTCCATGCTTAATATATGTTTGCAAGGAAAGAATCTTGATTGAATTTGAACTGTAATGCTGCATCAAGGTGGAGGAATCCACCAGGGGGGAGGGGAGGGGGAGGAGGATTCCCAAAGCCTATGAAACTGTCATATAATGCTAAATATTAATTAAAAATAAAATAAAATAAAAAAAAGAAAAGATATCTTATGTTTTCAATTATATTTGCCCCAAAGAAGCATAATATGTTATAATTATTATCAAGGGAACTGTGAACTCAGGACTTTTCTAATATTTAGGATTGAAGATATGAGTCCATAATTTCACTAGATATTTGTTATAAATGTTCTTGTGAAAATAACAAGATGCAGTCACTGCCTTCTTGAATTTTCTAACTCAAAAGAAGTGCAGTGTGTGAATACACCTTTGGCAGAGGTGTCTTCAGATGGTAAAGGGAAAAAGAGAGAAAGTTTTCCTTCTCTGGCAGTATGAAGGAAGACTTTCAGAGCAAGGTTCGAAGAGATGACAGGAGTCTGCTCTGCAGGAAATCACATTCAGCAAAGAAAAAAATATGCTTCAGAATATGCCACTGTAAAACATCCTGTGGCGTTTTGCAAAACATGGACATCACTGCATAGTGAACACAGTTAAGGAGTTGCAGGGAAATACAAGAAATGAAACAATACGCAGGAGCAGGATGGTTAGGGTTCTAGCCATGAGAAGAGAGTTAGAACTGTATGCTGTAGGGAAGAAGAAACAATATCTATGAGGATAAAGAACCAGAACATGAAGATAGCAGCCACAGGAATAGAAAACAACTTAATGGAGGTTTTTGTTTTTTTTTTTACATAATAATGGGTTAAAATGAAGAAATACTGGATTCCCATGCTCTACTGAAGGGGGAATCTTCTGTTTCTCTAAAGCTCTGGCCAAAGAAATAAAAATTATTTTGAGAATGAGAGTTTCCCTCACAAGAAATATTAAAGTAGAGGCCACTGTTTGCACTGTTTGCCAGTAAGAAGCATGCCAGAAGAAACACAAGCAACAACTTTTACAAATGCAGGTTGTAAGATTTTCTATTCAGGGCCAATGCAATGGCCTAAATCATAATCTCGGCCTGCCAGGACTGGCATCCCAAATGGGCACCAGTTTGTATCCTGGATGAACCGCATCCAGATCTAGTTTCCCATTTGTGACCTAGGAAAGCAGTAGAGAAAGATCCCTGGGAGATTTACAAGGGAGGCCCACAAGAAGCTCCTGGCTCCTAGCTTTGGGCTGGCCCAGCTCTGGCCACTGTGGGGGCTATCTGGGGAGCAAACTAGCAGACAGAAGATTTCTCTCCTGGTCTTTCTCTGTCTCTCCCTCTGTATATATAACTCTAACTTGCCAAGTAAAATAAATAAATCTTTTTTAAAAGTCTTATTATTTTTCCTTCCAAATACCAGGATATTACATGCTTCATAGATATTGAACATTTGATTTTCTAGGAAAATCCAAAATTAACTCTGAGATAATCCTTTCAATAGCAATTATCAAGCCTTAGTGGTTTTGTGGAAACACAGTTAAAAGTTCATTTTCATCACTTAAAGAATTTCCAGACTTCAGCAACTGAAGGATAGAGTTAAAAGGAAAAAAATACAGAGGGAGTTGATTAAACTACAGATAAATAGTATAGTCTTCTTCCTTAAAAGTCATTTCCTGATATTAAGGATAGTTCAGTGTTCACTCCACAAAGCTATAAAATCAATCATTTTTGCTGATGGTATGTTGGAGCTTTCAATTGACTGGGATGATACTCTGCTGGCTCTGTCTTCAGACCAGAGAGGGTATACCTAAGAAGCCGTTGAACTTGACGGGACAATAAGATACTGGACTCTATGTTTGGTATACGCTTGCAATGGGGAAATCTCAACTGAACTTGAGCTGTGGTTATGCAACAAGGTGGAGGAATCCACCATGGTGGGAGGGTTTGGGGAGGGGTGGGGAGAACCCAAGTATCTATGTAACTGTGTCACATAATACAATGTAATTACTGAAGTTAAATAATAAATAATTTTAAAAAAATCGATCATTATGAAAGGATTTCCTAACTCCTTCACTCATTCAAGGTGTATAGCATGGCTATTTCTTTAACAAGGGTTCTGTCTCTTTGTTTCTCATCATTTAATTTATCATTCTTGAGTTATTTTCGATGGAGATTGAGCTCAGAAGGAATGTTGATTTTACTATTTTTCATCCAAAATATGACAAGTTCTTGGAATTGTATCTAATGTACATTAATATGCTTAATAATATACAATTGTTCCTGCCAAATTTTAATTATGTAAAGGTGTGCAGATGAAAAAAATCTATGAATACTGTTATCATTTCAAGCTCATTTCTTGCCATTATTGTTATGAAAGAGTATTCGACAAAGTGTTCTTTTGTGTTTTAATGAAATCAACTTATTATGAGAATCTAGGAATTTTTGTTTTGTTTCGTTTAATGCTGTTAGCATTTCTCACTCTACCTGTTTGGTTTTGCCTCTAATTGTACCAAACAAAATAAATACTGACTTAATCAGCAGAGCATCTCCAAGCAACTCTGCAGTTCCTAATTAAAGCAGACAAGAACACAATGCAAGAGAGTTTGTTTTCCTTCACTGAATTTGTAACATCTCCCTTGTTGAAACTTCACTCAGAAAATAGATCAGTCTCTTTGGACAGTGTAAGGCTTATACAGCCATCTCATTCTCTCATCAGCTGTGACTATTAACATAAGCTTTCACTGCACCTTATGAATGATCTAAAAACTGCTTGTGAGTCTGACCAGAAAAATCATCAAAAAATTAAAAAAAAAAAAAAATATATATATATATAGGCACCACCCAAGATTTAGAATCATTATGAGCAAGAACAAGCATTTAGCCTGGCAATATGTTCAGATCTTATACTAGAATATCTGGGTTCCATTTCTGTCTCTAGCTTTTCACTGCAGCTTCATACTCACAGGTACCTTGGAAGGCAACAGCAACAACTCAAGTGATTGGGTTCCTCCTATCTACGGAAAAGGTCTAGATTTTGCTCCTGGATCCTGGCTTCTGGCCATTGCAGGTACCCTGCAAGTGAAGCAGTGGATGGTGGAACTCCCTATCTCTCTGCGAAATGAATAAAATTTCAGGTTAAGATTCTACTTAGGGTAATGCATTTTATACTGGAGTATTCAAATACTGACTCAAGTACTTGTGTATCTGCCATTCGTGTCAGAGACTCAGCTTAAGGTCCAGGCTTTAGGCTAAGGACTTTGCACATGCAAGCTATTACAGACATCCAGGGAGTGAACAAACAAATGGAAGATCTCTCTGCACATTCTGTCTCTTCTGACTTTCAAATAAGTAGAAGAAAAAAGGGGGGAATAAATAACTTTTGAATCAATTCAAAATATTCTAAGCAATCATTAGGTATAAGGCTCTGAAATTTCTAATACTCAAAAAGTTCCCCATTGGGAACTGATCATGACCATTAGCAAATTTCTTGTTCAGATTCAATCTGGGTTCTTTGACAGTCACGCTTTTCCTGGACAGCCCAAATCCTTTACAAATGGTCTGTACATTTGTTCTGGAAGTTCCATATTACAAAACTTCCTCAGTGAAGTCAACTTTGTTGTATTTAAGTTTCTCCAGTGTTTTCTACCATCTCTATAGACCCAACTTTTGTATAAATATACATAATTAAGATTTTATGCTTAATCCACCCCAAATGCTTTCAGGAGAACTACAATGAAAAGTAGTTTAATCGTTATTACATCCTCTTAAAGAACATTCAGAATACTAATCAAATATATGAGCTCAATGGTCCTGACAGGTTGACACATAAAATTAACCATTACAAAAATGATCCTGATGGGACCCTGCACCCATGTGGGAAACCTGGAAGAGGTTCCTGGTTCCCGGCATCGGATCGGCACGCACCGGCCCCTTGCGGCTCACTTGGGGAGTGAAACATCATATGGAAGATCTTCCTCTCTGTCTCTCCTCCTCTTTGTATATCCGGCTTTCCAATAATAATAAATCTTCAAAAAAAATGATCCTGAGATTGATGCATATCCTTCTGCCCATCAATATTCCTTTTTATTAGTGAGTAATCATCTCTTCTATGAATGTATCAGCTTGTGTATCTTGCCTGTTGATAGAAAACTGGATACTTTCAATTTGAGGTAAATTGTAGAGAGTTTCTGTGAACCTATATATAGACAAGTATGTGTGATGACATGCATTTTCATATCTGTCGGGTGAACATTGAGTGAAACTGCTGAGTTATATAATAGGTGGAAATGTGGAAAATTGTAACTTAGATGATGCTATATGGGGCATGGTTTTCTTTCAGGGTTTATGTTTTTAATGCTACTTAAAATAACGTCCACCACAAATTCAGAAGATTTTCTGCTATATTTGAGTCTAGAAAAGTTTAGTTTTAACTTTCACATTTACATAACTCTACTATTTATACTGGTTTATTATTTGTATACTACATTAGGCAAGAGTTGACATTCATTTTGTCCATCTGAATACTCAAGTGATTCTTAAAGGAAAATATTTAGATATATAATAGACAGACAACAGGTGAATGATTGATCTGAAAGGGAGAAAAAGACAGACAATAGCTTTCCATCCACTGGCTCACTCAAAAATGCCTGTAGCACTTGAGGCTGGCCAGTGTAAAGGCAGAAAAAAAGCAGGATTTCCCTTGTGGTTGATAGGACCTCAACCAGCTGAGTCATCTGCTGCTTCAGGGACATATAAGAAGAAAACTGTAAGGGAGAGTAGAGCCAAGACTCCAACCTAGTTGCTACAATATGGGATACAGGTGTCCCAAGATGTCTTAACCACCACGCTTAACCCCTATATTTTTTATACGGCTGTCCTACCCAAATTTAATTGTCTTGCCTTATTTGATGAAAATCAACTGACAAATATGTGTGGATCTATTACTGACCTCTGTAATCTGTCACACTGATTTATTATGTGTCTAGCCACATGACAAAACAACAGTATTTTGGTTTCTAGAGCACTGTAAGTCTTGAAATCAAAAAAGGCAGGGCCTCCCACCTTTGTTCCATTTTCAGGAAATTGCTTTTGGTTCAATCTTAATTTAAATTCTAGTTTTCAATACACTTTGTATTACATTAATCTCATTTTTATAGGCCTTTACTTGGATGTTTTCATAGAAGTAAATCAATGGATGTGAAGATGCATAGGCAGAGACACAGCACCCTCTTTTGGTTCTGTAGTATTATCCTCTTACATTTGCTTTTAAAATACTTCTAGTCTTTCTGTAGCTTCCTTACTTAGGGTTTGTATATCACAGTTCATAGAACTGCCCAATGTATTAATTATGATCACCTAAGACTTCCACTCATCCACAATTAATCTCTGCATTATAATTTCATTGCTAGTTCTTGTAATCTTTTTTAAACCTGAGTCTCCTCAACATTTAAACATTTGCGTTCCTTTAACCCAGCAAACCTGATTTCAATGCCAACTTTATTCATCTTAAAGACTGCATCTGAGGTCTAACCTTGCCAGAGCTTAGAAGCAGAATAATCGCCTTTATAACATGCACAAATGTCACTGCATATTTTGATGGCATTCACACTATGTCAGGGCAAATCTAATTTCTGGTCTTCTCTCACTAGAAGTCACTTTTTGTCCTACAGATTCACAACACATTTGCTTTTATGAATCTTCCTTTTTATATAGTCATTACATATTTTTCCTTGAAGTAACACATTACTGATGGTTTGCATCCATCCTCAGTTATTTATTTTTCAATAAATTAAAAAAGGCAAACCAACACAAGGATGGTTGAATTGAGATTCCCTGTTTGGTGTATATTTCTGAGCACTGAAATGAATCAAGGCAATTGCAAAGTAAGAGAAGAGGCCACCATATTGGTGGGCAGAACTTGCTCAGAGGTGTGGGTGTTTGAATCTTTCAACCAAGTGGCTGTGGCTGGGAGAACTGCCAGGTCAGGTTTCCAGCTGGGGTTCCAAGCTCCCATCTACTGCTGCCAAGAGGTGGGTGAATCCTGAGCTTGAGGGCAGCCAGAGCAATGATGGAGCTGGGCTTCATCCACTGGTTGCCCGCCAGTGAGCTCTGGAGTCTTGGGGGTCTGGAATTATTATCTAAGGACATCCATGGATAAAGTCACAGTACGACCATGGAACCCACCAACACTGACCGGTGCAGAGATCGAGAATAGCGTAGGCAGGTGCAGGCTACAGCAGCCTCATGTGTACCCTAAATCAGGGTGTGGGGCAGGCTGGGCTACAAGTTTCACCAGCTCATACTAAGCCAAGATGGAGGAGCAGACCATATCGAGAAGGTCCTTGCACCCACTGGCATGCATGAGATCTGGATCTCAGAGTGGGTTGAGTGGGGGAATGTGGAAAACTCCCCTAGTGGGTCATAGCCCCTGCTGGTGAACACATCGTACAGGCCTGGGAGTCGAACAGAATGGGCAAGGAAGCTCAACTGTTGGCTAATGTGTGCATTGGTTTTGGAAGGGGCAGACCAGGAAGGACTGAACAAACCTTGGCTCACTGGTAAGTGCAGAAACTAGGCTGGAACACAGGTCATACTGGGCTAGGCTATTACACCTACCAGCTTTCATGAGCAATGGATGGGAGCAGACTGTAGGGCCAGGGTCCAGCACCCTCCAGTGAGAATTGAGACTGGGGCAGGCACAGTCGGGACAGGTTACCGCATCCAAAGGCAAAGGCCAAGACAGAGCAACCATGGCAAGTGCACAATCTGTGGCTGGGGAGCAAAAGGGTGCCTTGGCTGGGCTGTGGTTCCCATGGGTGAGTATGAAGGCCAAAGTGGGGGCTGCTGTTTAGTCTGGGCATGGCTGCAGTGTCCCTCAGCACAAGTGTGGACCGGGGTTGGGGTACACCAGACTAGGCTCGACTCCAGCACTCACTGGTGCTCGTGAGAACCAGGGTAGGTGTAAGACTGGCTAGGCTAGGTCTCTGCCCATGCAGAGCCATGTATCAGCTGCGTCTGGGTGTGGACCAGTCTTGGGTGGACTGAAACACTCAACAATAAAAACTGGAATGGGTGAAGACCAGTCAGGAAGGGCCAATGTTCCTTCTAGGATAGGAGGTGGACTAAGTAGGGCTGGCCAATGGACTGCCCAGTGTGTGTGGGATCTGGTATTGGGAGAGATTCTGATAGAAGAGTTTGGGAAACTCCTCTGTCAAAATACAGTCCCTGGAAGTGAATACAAGAACCATGATAAGGAACAGCCCAGAGCAGGCCAGGGAATCATATCCACAGGCATACATTTGGCACAGGTTAAGCGCGAACTAAACTGGGCTAGTTCCTATAATCAGCTGATGAATCTGAGCGCCAGAATGAAGTGTGGGTTGTGCCAGGCTGTGTCACATAACAACCCAGGTCAAATAAGGGCCAGGACTGGGGGCCAGCTGGTCTGGGATAGGCTGTAGCTTCCACCAGCATGAGTTGGAATTGGGGGTTTGCCAGGCCCAGCCAGGATACAGCATCCACTGGCAAATGTTGAGGAGAGGCAGGCCATGCCAGACTGGACCACAGCATCCAACCAGCACGCGTGAGACCCAGGGGGAAAAGAGGCAAAGCCTGTAGGGGGAATGTGAAGTGTTCCTTTGCTGGACCACTACTCCCACTGGAGAGCATGAGTTGGGATTGGGGACACAGCAGGCTGGGCAGGGCTACAACACCTGTTGGCCTCATGTGGGCTAGATCAAGGGAAAGTCAGATTGGGTTGACTGTTCCTCCTTGTGCATGCATAAGTCAGACTGAGGGTGGGTTGGTTGGGCTTTGTCATAGCTCAGCTGGCATATGCTGGCACTGGGAGCTACTTCTGACAAGATAAACTGCAGAAGCACCCAGAGAGTGCAAGATCCAGGAGTGGTAGTGGGCCCACTAGGGAAACAGTGGGCACCTCCCTCTTGGGTTGCCACTCTGGCTGGTAAGCATAAGAACTAGGACTGGGGCAGGCATGGCCAGACAGGGAGTGGTACCCACTGGCAGGTATGGGCTGGATAGTGGGGCTGGTTGGGTTGAACTAGGCTTCAATGCCCTCTGGCATTACAGTTGAATGGAATATGGGACAGGCTGGACCAGCCTGCTGTACATACTGGCAAGCATGGGAACCAGGAGAGTGGGGTGGGCCTAGCAGGGGTAATTGTGGGTCACTCTGACTAGGCTGCAGCTACCATTAGTATCCATGAAGGCCAAGTGTGAGCTCAGCAGGATCAGAAAGGCCTGCAACACCCATTGGTTTGTGTAAATGACAAGACTGGAGACATAACTGATCCGTTAATTGCAACTATCAGCATGTGCATATACTGACTGGGAGGATAGACTGTGCCAGACCCTGTACTGTCAAGCACACACAAGAACTATGTCTGGGATTATCTCAGATGAAGTTTTTATGGGGATACTTCCAGCTGAATGCTGGATTCAGAACCCCAACTACAGAGAGAATTACAGGATCCATGGTCTGACTGTGGAGTGCATATGTCAGAGCTAGGCCTCCTCAGTGACTTAGATGAAGCAGTGGACACCATAACCAGGTTCACATGGAGAATACAGCAGTACACTGGAATCTGTGGAGGACATCTGGTACCATGACAGGATGGAGAACAATACAAATCAATCAATTATGCCAGCCAAGTGTTGGCAGTGAATAACTGGGCAAATGGAGACTCTAAGGTGGACTATGTCAATCAATGGATTCTGGAGAGATTTCATCTTGCTTGGAATGGCAAGACCGGCAGTAATTCGAAACTGTTGAACTACTGAAACTTCATGAGCAGGACCCTCATAGCATGCCCCTCATTGGGGACCCTGGGGTAGTGTTGGGTGGATGCCCTCCATCCCAGAGTGCAGAGGCATTGGGGAGGCTGGGTGTGGCTTCTCCTTGTCTCCCCGCTTCCCCCAGATAAAGGAAGGAAAAAAAGAGAACATGGAAATTGTGATCTCACCCACCTTCCTGTATTCCTTGACCCCAATCGCCCTAATCAACGGTGTAAAAATCAATAAAAGTAAAATTTTTTATAAAAGAGCAGAAGAGGATATTTACTCTGGAGTAACAAAAGTGCAGCAATCAAAGAAGCAATCACAGCAAGATTCTTTCTTGCAAATATTTTTTTTAAAATATTGATTGATTTGGAGACAGAGGAGGGGATTCAGGGAGAGAGACAAAGCAAGGGAAGGGACAGGAAAAGGGATCTTGCATTGATTGTTTTCCTCGCCAAATGCCTGCAATATCAGGAGCTGCACCAGGCTACTACTGCAAGGAGTCAGAAACTCAGTCTAGGTCTCCCATGTGGGTGTGAGGGACCCAAACATTTCTGCCATGATATGAAGCCTTCCCGTGTGCATTAGCAAGAAGTTGAATCAGAAACAGAGGAACTAGGACTTAAGTCAGCATCTCAGTAAGGAGCCGTGCTGGCTTACACTGCTCTATGACAATGCCGAGCTCTCCCTTGCTTATCTTGATCCCCAGAAATCACTGCCATCTTTTCTCAGCAACCATGTTACTATCATCTATCAGTACCCTCACCCAGCTCAAATCATCTATAAATTCCTGATCCAACCCCAGCCACCCCTGTGCAACTTCATTTTCATCCGCCAAATCTACCAAACAATTCACTATTTCCCATGTTCTTAAAATATAAAAGGGGATAGGAGGTTATAAGCTCTTTTTTTTCCTCATGGCCTTGTGAATCCCACAATGATTACAAAATAACATGAATCCTCAGTTGCTAAAGGACCGCCCCCCACTGCCCTTAGCTGACACAGACAGACTTAGTGCACTAAAATTAATGGCTTAGAGTTTTGTAACAGCATTTAATTTTAAATAGAATAGGAAATATTCATGTGAGCTTATTCAAATGTGGAATTAAAAAAAGTTAATCTCACAGAAGAATATAATGGCCATTACCAGAGAGTGGAAAAGCAGAATATAGGAGCAGTGGAGAATGGTTGATTAGCAGGCACTAGATTAAACTTAGGACACTAAGCATTACTGATGTTCTATTGCAAAGTAAGATGGCTGTAGATAATGATAATGCACTGGGCTCAGCACCATGGCTCAGTGACTAAGTCCTCCCCTTGCAAGTGGGCACTGGTTCGTGTCCCAGCTATTCCACTTCCTGTTTAGCTCCCTACATATGGCCTGGGAAAGCAGAGGAGGATGGCCCAAGTCCTTGGGACCCTGCACCCTCAAGGAAAACCCAGAAGAAGCTCCTAACTCCTAACTCCTAACTCCTTCGTGATTGGCTCAGCTCCAGCCATTGAGACGTTTGGGGAGTGAACCAGTGGATGAAAGAACTTTTTCTCTGTCTCTCCTACTCTGCATAAATCTGATCCACCTTTCCAATAAAAATAAATAACTCGAATAAAATAATGATATACTGTGTATTTTTTCTTACAAGATAACCTGGAAAATGAAATTTTAATTTTTCACCATAAAAAAATGGTAATGTGGAGAACCAAAACGGAAGGATATGCTAAGGACACATTTAAACAGATGAAGCATCATTGGCCAGGGTGAAGCAGAAAGGGCACATGCCAGGAAATAGGAGAGGAGAGACCAATGACAAAGTGACACCTAGATATTAACAGACACAGGAAAGTAGCAGAGACAATTGTGTGATGTTGCAGTGACCAGATATCCCAGTGGCAGTAAGCAAGCAAGCAGTGATCTGAGCTCTAGCAGAGGCCAGAGCTCTACCAGCAGCCAAGTGGAAAGGGGAGTACACCGGGAGATCAGGAAGTGAGCTCAGACACAAAACTGCCCATCCTGCTGATTTATTGTATTCGAGTTTGTTCTCAGCTCTGTGTATACACAGTCCCATCTCACAGCTTTTGCCTCCCTACACAAAGTGGTGCCTGATTCGGCTGTGGTGGGGGGATCTGGGCTGTAAAATCTACCCTGCACTGCCTGTTTGGGGTATACTTCTCTGTCTCTTCTTTTGGTCGAATACAATAAATCAGCAGGATGGGCAGTTTTGTGCCTGAGCTCACTTCCCGGTGTACTCCCCTTTCCACTTGGCTGCTGGTAGAGCTCTGGCCTCTGGTGGAGCTCAACACAATTTCAGCCCACATCCAGGATCTCCTAGACAAGATTAGTTCTGGTCCAATGCTACTAACAAAATAAAAATATATTTGGGGCTTTCTACTTTGCACTGTATTGTCTGAAACAGTTATTCTTGTAGCACCAGGGAAGTTACTAATAATACCAAAAATAGCTTCACACTTATATGTATCTCTGTTTTATCCCAAATAACAGAGCATAAATTACCTATTTCCAATACTTCCTTCGCCAAGCTATCACAATTGACAGAAAATAAGTTTTCTTCATTATCATCAAGGTAAATTATCTTATATGCTAAGTAATATTCACCGAAAGATTAAAAGCAGTAATCAGTATAATCATATCAAGGTCTTGAAAGCTAAACATATTGTAGCAAGATTCACGCGTGATCATAACTGCTCTTAAAGCTGATTGATGTAATTTTTGGCAAAGGAAGGTTATCAAGCTATATATATATAGATAGATAGATAGACAGATAGATAGATATGAAATTCTGTACCTAGAAATGAAAGTGGTGAGATATAATTCATTAACAATTTATTGCTATGAAAGGACAAAAATAAATACTAAATGCAATCAGTCAATGAAAAGGCAATTTGATGCAATTTCATGTGAGATTTTATTTTTACAATCATTTACACTTGTTCCTCAATATTTTAATAAAAATGAAATGATCTGCACAATGTAAGGCAAATACAAAGTCTAAATCCACTGAAGTCACTAAATGGATTCACCTCTATATATTTGGAAAATTATCACAGTAGAAATATTGTTTCCTTCAAATCATAGGCAGTTTATAGGGCAGCAAATTACTGATATGCTTCAAAGCTGCCAATGTGTGGGGTTCTGTTTTTAAACAACTTTAGAGTGCTAACCTGAGTGTTACGACCATTTGAAGTGTGGTTTTATGTCTGTTAGGAGCTGCAGACTTAGAAGCAATCAACTGCCTCTTGATTTACTTGTATTATTACTGGTAGTCTCCAAAGACATCCCAGAACCAGATGAAAAATGAAGTGGTTCAGTCAATTATCAGTTAGCAAGCAATAATTTCACTGCAGGTGAGCTTTTTCTAGGCAGGTCAAGGTTTTATTAACAAAAAACAGCATGTTCTCTGGCAGCATTCCTATATTAAAAGTCTTGTGTATCCATTTTCCATTTTCAAATGCGGCTATGAATCATAAACACTCAAGTCAAGACTGTCCATAGCAATAAGAAGTCATCTTAATGTAATTGGCTTTTCCTAAAACAACAATATGCCCACATGTCAATTTGATTGATAAAAGAGATTCTATAATACCAAGCACCAGCTTTTTCCCTAACTTCCACACCAGCAGTTTTACTTTTTAGCAGTCAGAGCTTTCTACTACTTATTGCCTTTATTTCTGATGATTACCTACAAAACCCTAAACAATATGCCTATTTTCTACATCTTTCATTATTTACTTTCACCAAATTTTACTTCATACTACTTTAAAAATAAAGGTTTATCTTTATATAACTCTTCCTGCCTTTTTTCAAATTTTAAGAATTTTAATTGCTGTTGATGTTATATTGGGACTCTTAATTGACTGTGATGATATTCTAGCAGCTCTAACTTCGGACCAGAAATGGTCTCCCCAAGAAACTGTTCAACCCATCTAGACAATAAGTAGCTGGACTCTATGCTTGGTATATGTTTGCAAGGAAAGAATCTTGATTGAATTTGAACTGTAATACTGCATCAAGGTGGAGGAATCCACCGGGGGGAGGGGCGTGGGAGGGGTGGGGGAATTCCCAGAACATATGAAACTGTCACATAATGCAAAATAATTAATAAATAGATATATATATATAATAAAAAAAGAAAGAAAAAAACATGTTTTTCAAATTAACTTTATTGATGAAGTTAAATGATATACCTAAGATTCTTTATATTTTACTACAAACTTTAAATAATAGCTCAATTATTCATTATGTAAAATATCTAAACTATTATTTCTCCTTTCTTTACTATTTCTACCACTTTCTTTATTGTTACAAATTTTATAACAATAGAGTATCCATTTTATTTTCTAAATACAATTACATGATCCATGTTTTCAGCAAGGGCTGATTGCAAAATTGAAAGCTAGTAAGAGGAGATACATTAACATTTCTATATGATGTTTCATTCGCACAGAAATGGTTAGGTTGATGATTCTAGAAATATAAAGAATAAATGGCTTTGTTTCCTTTCATCTAATGGTGAAGCTAATTGAAAAGTCTCTTTTGGAACAAGTTTGTGCCTGTAGGATGCAAAAGCAGAAAACTGGCTGATACATAGCCTTTGCTGTGCACAGTGTTAAAAGAAGTGCTTCACTCTTTAATGCCAACATCCACTGTGAAGCTCTCCTTTACCTTCTTAGAACAGCATCTCACAGATCATTAGCAGCAGCAAGCAGAGTTTTCTAGAGTTTAATTACTTGTTTTCCACCCAAAAAAGACTAAATCAGAAACTCTGTGAATAGGGCCCAGCAAAGGTTGAGAACCAGTGCTGTACAAGCGAATTCTCCGGTTTTACATTGAGCCAAACTACTGTGATGTAGAAAAAGTTAAAGGAATGAAGACTGATTTGGCACTGCAGTCTATACCTTTCATAACCCCTTTTCCTGTTTTACTTTTGTTTTGTTTTGATCTTGACCTGGATTATCCAAGGTTTGAATCTTCCATAGAATTCCTTTGAATGATGCCCCAATAAATATTCAATAACCAGTTAATAAAGTATCTATATATAGCAATAAAAATAGTAAAAATAACCTTGGTCACTGGAAGTTACTCATTCATCTGTTTATTCAGTAAAGATTCATCAAGAGCCTCCTAGATACCATGAACTGTTAAATCTGTTAGGGATGCAAAGATGAACAAAACAGGTTAAAAATCATAGTCTTCTCCAGGTTTTTATCCTTTGGATAAATGTAACAGTAAGGACCAGCATGGAATGGGAAAATTCACATTAAGGACAGATAAAAGTGGAATGACATTGAGAGAGCCCAATGAAACAACGCTTTCCACTGATAAAAATCAATGGGAGATAAATCTACAGGACTACAGATTTATAGGGTTCATTAAAAACATAAATGCAGCACATTATAAAGTAAATACAATGTATGAATATACATGACATGTGACTCCTGGGAAGATTCAGTACTCATGACACGATACCTTTGGGTGCCCAGACATAGTCACTACTAAGTTACCCAGAGAGCACTAAAATAGAATCCTCTACAGCAATGACATTTGAAATTATGACAGCAATCCCTCTCTGATCTCCTTCCCATTCTTAGGAAAATCTACTCCTCAACAAAGTTGCCACCATCTAGTAAAGAACTTGTCACCACAGGCTGTACATCTTAACCCAATCTGTCAGTCACACAGCCTCTTTCACTTTGTCAGCACATGCAACACCTGAGTTCAATGAAAAGAGTTCAATGAAAAAAAAACACACACAAGAAAAGGCAAGGGACACAGCAGTATTTACTAAATACTTGCTAAATGTACTGTTTCTATCAGTGACTACTTTGCTGTGCCACCATCTGTGCTGACTTCAACATTTGCACAATTCTGAATCGTGATCATTTTCATTTTTGCACAACATACATTGTAGGTTGCTTGCAGATCCTTTATACAGAGAGAAGCATTTTTTTCCTCAGAATTTCATTCTGCTCAGTTTATCATGAGATTTCCTATACTAACACAAATCCTCAAAAGCTGGATTTTCACAACTTATCTCTGCTCTTTAGGTACAGCATCTTCTCAATGAGGGCAAACACTTGTTTTCAGGAGAGAAAAAACTTATGTTTCTTTGAATTATATGACATATATAAAGACACAATGTAGATTTATGATAACAAATGTTCCCCCAAGGAACACAAAATATAAACTAATGTATAGTATATTACAGTATTTAAATTTCAAGAGGGGGAGATAAGGAAAAATTTCTTTAAAAGATGTTTAAAAAATTTCTTTAAAAAATTTCTTTAAAAGATGTTGGGAAAAATAATTAAAAATAGCCACCTTCCAGTTTACACAGAAACAAAATGCCTATAATTTGGATTTTCATGGAAAAAAAGTAGAATGAGGGAACAAGTTTCTCAAATATTCAACAAAATTTTTGCTTTCTCTACAAAGCTTTTGAATTCTTACTTGCCCAGTTCAGGAAAGAGCAATTCTGTCCCTTCTGCATTGGCTATTTCTATCCAAAAAAAATCTCCGAAATCCCAGAAAAATTAAGAGGAAGAGAAACTTTTCCCATACTGACAAGAAGTCTACCAAAAATTTAACTTGTAATTTGGGCCTGAACTGAGAGAAGGTAATACAAGTCAAGAAAGCCTTAAGTTAGACTGCACAACAAACAATCAAAAACCACATAGTTTACAGTATCCAGGATCTATTTCTCACTCATGCATGTGATCCTTAGTTTGGGATCTGAGTTGCCAGAGCAGTCTCTTTCTGGAATATTACCAGACATTGCAGAGGGTAGAGGACTTAGGGTCACAATGATGGCCCTTGACACCAGATGTGGCTCTTGTCAAATCCATGCAAAATCCATTAATCAGAGTGTCACCTGTCCAAGCATAGTACCATTAGCATAGATAAGCACAATCCTTACTCAGAAGGGTAAACAACCAGTTGTGATTGAAATCATCATGTTAGTAATTAATCAGAATGATCCATTGCAGTAGAATACACTATATTTTCCATATGCATCACCTCATTTTATTCTAGTATGAAATTGCAAGTAGCCATTATATCCGCTAGTATTTATGCAATAAAAACAAAAGATACCTAAAGTTGTCTGAAAATGGTTTGAGTTCCCACAGCTGATGATGAGTTCTCCTTCCCTGAGAAGAGTCTAACAGAAATTACACAACTATTTTGTGCCAATCATGAAGAGGAGACAAGGGTTTTGAGAGTGACCAGCAAAATAAAATCTCCTTTATTCAGACAAATACAAGATTCTGCCAGCCATTCAGGTTCATACACCTATCCAAGGACAAATGTATGTGTGTACAGAAAGAAAAAGATAAAGCCCATGTCATTTGGTGGATTGGTATTAATATTCCCTGGCACTGACATAAAAGTGTTGAGAAAAATTCTATCACATTTCACTTCTTAACTAGTATGCATCAAATGACTGTTGATACGGTGATATAACTGCTGTGAGCTATTGCTATGCATTTTCAAACCATCCAAATACTGAGTTTACTGCACTCATGTAGTTCTTAATAAAATATAGGGAATTAGCATTAGCCTATCTATCAGCCCTCCAGACACAAATAATCTCTTGGGTTGAATGATAAATAAACAAATGTTCCACTAGAGAGCACAAAGCAAGTAGAATTATATGTCATTACTCAAAAGAAAGATTGTCCTCAAACAGATGAGCCATACTAAGGTCCTATATTTTAAAGATATGTAAAAACTTCAGGAAAAAAAACAATTCAATTACTAATGATGCTCACTTCTCGTCCATCTCTCCATGACTATTAGACTATCTGTCTTCATTAATAACAGTTTAGGGGATGATCTTGTGGTATAGCCAGTTAAAATGCTGCCTGAATCACTGGCATCCCACAAGACCATCGGTTCATGTCCTGGGATTATCCAGCATCTGATCCAGCTCCCTAACAATGTGCTTAAGAAAGCAGCAAAAGATTGTCCGAATCCTTGGAACCCAATGTTGCAGCCACTTGGGGATTGAACCAGTAGATGGAAAATCTCTCCTTTCTCTCAGTTTCTTCTTCTGTGTTTTTCAAATAAATAAATGAGTCTTTTTGAAAAAACAAAAACAATTTAAATTGCTGTAATTATTATATGACTATTTGATGTATAAATATTTACCATCTGTTAAGCAAAAGTACAGTATAATTTTTCAAAGCATAAGTTTGAATTTTAAGATTTTTTATTAAAAAAAAAAACTTTCACGATCATTCTCCAGGAACAGAACTCCATGGACGTTAAGAAAAAAAAAAGAAAAGGCAATAATTATATAGAGTGCTAATTATAAACACATTCATACATTCTTCCTTCTTTTATGGTTGGGAACCAAATATCAAGTAATACTTTTTCTGAAAGATTAAAAAAACATTGCAGGAAAAACAAAGAATCAGCCTTTCAGAAACTGAAAGTCTACATCACTCAGGATATTGGCTCAGAGCACGCAAGGGTTGCTCAAGACAACAACCAACACCACCATGTTAGCAAATGAAACTCTTTTCAAGCTGATCCTAAGCCAGTGACCCACTAAGTCATCTTCAAATCCAATTTTAGGTGAAGCCAACAATTTAAAACTGATTTAGTTTTTGGCTGCCTGGAAGACAGAAATCACAAATTGTACCAAACTGAATAGGCTGTCCAGGACACATTGTTTCTGCCAAAATATCCCTCAACAATTTTCTCCATGTTATTTTCCAATGACATGAACTCTGATCTAATCCTGTAAAAGTGTGACCAATACCAGTATCTTTCTGGAAACAAACTCAAGTCCCACAGTACAACCAATTAAGAGACATAAATATATTTCACTCTGCTTCATTGGTTTGCTCCCAGAAAACAGTTCTAAATCCCAGAGTGGTGTTTTTCCTAATGTAATAATTGCTGAGGATCAGAGATCCAGGCGTTATCGCTGTGCAGGAACACAAAAGTCTGGGGCAGGAGAATACAATCAGTCCATTTATGGGTAATTATCATGGTAACTTTAAAAATCCATTTCATTATACTTAACACACTCAATTCAAATAAATGCAAGGAGAAAATTTATACCCCCTAGGAAAATTTTAGTATTTTTTTTAATTCAGGCAACTCAAAAGTACTCTTTTAAAAATCACTTGTAGAAAAAAAAATTAGTGGGAAAAGTGAAACAAATTTAACTGGAAAATGGTCTTGCATTTGATGCTGTGATAAAATGAGCTCTTTCATGATGAGAGTTCATTTTTATAGATTTCAGACACTTTTTTCCAGATTAGCCATTTACATACCAATTCTTATTTTCACAAGATTGTATCACGTAAATATATCTCTGTGAACCAAGTAGAACACTTGTTATATTCTGCTGTGTTGAGAATTACAAAGCAAAGCTCTTTATCGATACAACTCGATCTAGATGATTTTCTTGAGGTTTATGTTGGCATAGTTACAAATTCTCTCAATCTTGAATTGTCACTCTCCCTACAAGTCAGTGAGTTCCTTGATTTTTAATACTTAAAATATACATTTCTGTGAATACCAGAACAATTCAAAAGAAACATAGAGTAACTCTCTTTGCATGGAAGTTTATGTCTGACACTTCTCTTTTGGGGAGGGGAGGGCGATGACAACTGGACACCACTAATCTCACTGTGTCTCAATCTCTTACTACCAAAATATTTATTATGATAAGTCCACCCCCATAAAGGTTGTTTTGAAGTTTAAACATTTAGTTTAATACTTACAATACACTGAGAGCAGAGCTTGATATCAAATATTTGTTAAATGGCTAACAGAATCACAACAGCAACTATATATTTATAGATACTTATTTCATTGTCATAAAAATGTATTTATTAATTGCCATTTCCATTTCTTTAACAATTAAAATTTATTTTCTGCACATTTTTAATCTGTATGATCTTGGACAGGTTGCACAACTGTTTTCTCTTTTAAAATGGACTGTCTGCTTATGGAATAGAAATCAGTGGAGGGCAAGCCCAAGTCTTCAGGCCCTGCACTTCAGGGGAGATCCGGAATAAGTTCCTGGATCCCAGCTTCAGATGGCTTGGTTCCGGCCATTGCAGCTATTTGGGGAGTGAACCAGCTGATGGTAGACTCACCGTCTGTCTTTCCTTCTCTGTAAAATCTGCCTTTCACAAATGCTCTTTCACAAACTGGATCAATCATTCTTGTAAAGTATGGTACATCTGAATCCACATACTTTTTAAGAATTTCATTTCTAAGAGCCCCAAACATGAGAATATCCTCCCAGGATTTTCCTTGTCAAATCAATAAAAGCAAATTAGTTTTCTAATCCCATTTGTTCAGTATTTTCTTATCCCATAATCAGACATTGCCTTTCATTTCTTTTGCCATAACAAATTGAATGGTAAATTGATTTTCTAAAATGTAAGCCCGAGTTTCTCTCAATTAACTTGTTAAATTAAACATCAACTGTGCCATCAAGGAGTTCTTTCCTAGTGAACAATTAAATTTTACAAGCATTATTTAGTCTGTTCATTGTGGCATGAAAAATATAACACTTTAGGCATCAAACTTTAATAAACCGTCAGTTAACTCAGTCTAATTCAGTTAGAGAATATAAATTTTGTCCAACGGGAAGAAGGATTCTCCACAATGCACATTGGAAGAATGCTACATCACACATGCAGTTTGATGTTCCCAGTAACCAGGATCTTTATAACCAGGACATTCAGCCTTGCTCAGAAGGTGTGCTTCAATGTTGAATCTAATTCCCATAAGAGATCTCAAATTTTTTCCGCCCCAGAACACATGTAGTTATTGATTCATTTCTCTCCAAGGGTAGTTCAGTATGTTTCAACAACAGTGGGCTTCTTATATTCCCAAAGTCACTCAATGGGTCTTTGCACCTGCTATTTTTTCTTCCTGAAAAGCTCCACCTGCAAAGTTCTTACTGCATCTCATTAATAACTACTATTTGTCTTATTTTTAAATTTTCTCAAAGTATTTTTTCCAGACTTTACCCAAAACTGTCATACATAAAGACTCCACCAGTCTTATCAGCTAACCCTCTTCTTTTCATTGCCAATGCAGGAAATTTTCCTGAATTTTTGTACATGTTTGTTCATTTTGTGACTCTCTTCACCAGAATATAAGATCCATGAAAGTAGGTTCACATGTTATCATGTTCTCTGCTGCATTTCCATGATTAAAAGAAGATCTGGCACGTGGCAAGGCCCTCAATAATAAAATGATATCAAGAAAGATGGGAAAGAAGACGCTATGGCTAGACGCTGAGTGTCTCCTACAGGCTCATACTGCAAAGGTTTGGTCCCAAGTGTAGTGCTATAGAATAAATAGTAGAACATTATGAGGCAGGATCCAGTAAGAGGTTCATAACCTATTAGGAATGTGTTTGGGAACATAGTTCTCCCATTACCTACGGAACTCTCTGCTTCTTGCCTTCACACAAAATTCTTCACATGTTACTCTGCCATCAGCTGCAGCCACCTCAGCAAAGATACAGTCTGTGTCATACAGAGACTGTGTCATATTTTGATTTTGACCCTCTAAAACTGTGTATTAAGTAAACCTTTTTTCTTTATCAGTCACTTGCTTTATGTATTTTGCTGTGGTGATCAACACAAACAGACTGATTCACATAGCAAAAGAAAAGAAGGACCAAAATGCGACATATAGTGATCGAGGTCAGTCCAGGCTCTTGTTGAGTTTCTGGAAACAAAATCACAAGATCCTCTCCTTACCCTGTCCACTTTTGTAAGGTTAAAACTATCTTAGGCTTTAGATTCAAAACTGTATCTCTCACAGATCGGTCCTTTATTTTTCCAATATAACAGTTCTACTCTTTGTTTGCTTCTACATTCATCCTCTGTGTATATGTGGTATGTACATGTAGGTGTTTGTGTGTGTATCTTCTATCCAACCATTTGTTGACTGCTGGCTGGGTCTACTGTTTTCTACGTTCTCTTATTATATCTTTCTTACTTGAACTCTAACACCTTTCCCAGTGTTTATTTCCCCACCTTAAACAAACAGGTGACCAAGCTGCTTCTTTCAGGGTCAGTAAGGAAGTAGGTTAAGAGACCACCTGGCTAACTGGAGCAGGGTGGATCTAGGACTTTAGTCCAGCTCTGAGGTGGCCCCCATGGCTGCTAACCTGGGGGCTCCGTTGCCCCCCCTGGGTCTAGGGGTGGACCACGAACGCGCCCACGGGGTTTGGCGCCATTCTGCGGCCGAGTTTCATGGAATAGAGGCACCTCCGGCAGCCCACCACTTTGCCGAAGTTTCAATCTGCCCCCACCCTAAGAATGAAACTCACCCAAGTTGCCCGCTCCCAACTAACGGGAGCAGGGCAGAGCTCGGACTTTAGTCCAGCTCTGAGGTGGCCCCCATGGCTGCTAACCTGACCCAGGGACAAATACAAGAGCTAAATGGGATGTGGGACAGACTGGACTAGTCTGCTATACACACAGGCAAACCAGGATAGGGGGCGGGCCTAGTGGGGGTTATTGTGGGTCACCCCGACTAGGCTGCAGCCCCCACTGGTTGACGCAAGTGCCGAGTACGTGCTAGGCAGAACCAATCTAGTCTGCAACACCCACTGGTTCCAGAGCAACTCCAGTCCGAAAACAAACCAGCCCAGGAATTGCACCTACAAGCTGATTGTGGCGATGACCAGCTGGACTCAGATCCCTAGCCAAGAAAAGACAGAGGACGGAATGGGTCAATCAACCATCTCAGATATATGTTGGCAGCGAAAACCGGGCGAATGAAGACTCTATGATAGACAGTGTCAACCAGTGAACTCTGCAAAGACCTCATCGAGCTGGGAGTGGTGAGACTGGCAGTGATTCATAACTAGAGAAAATATTAAAACCACTAGGGGTTGATCGCAGCTAAATAGTCTCCCCAAGAAGCTGTTCAATCCATCTGGACAATGAGCAGCTGGACTATGTGCTTGGCATCTGTTTGCAAGGGAAGAATCTTGATTGAATTTGAACTGTAATACTGCAACGGGGTGGGGGGGTCCACCGTGGGGGAGGGGCATGGGGGGGGGGGAATCCCAGAGCCTATGAAACCGTCACATAATGCAAAATAATTAAAAAAAAAACAGACCACCTGGGATGACTGCATCCAACACTGCAGTGCTGGCTCAAGTCCTAGCACCTTGCCTTCTGATCTAATTTCCTGCTAGTACATCCTGAGATGCAGCAGATGACAAAGTGATTAGGCCCCATCACCCATTCGGGAACCCAGATGGATTTCTTAGTTCCGGGCTTTCACTTGGTCCAGCCCTGGATATTGCAGGCAACTGAGGCATGAACTAGCACATGTAAAATCTCTCTCTCTCTCCCTCTCCATCATTCCTCTACCTATAACTTTGTCTTTCAAATAAATGAAAAGAAATAAAAAATCCTTTCCTGTGTTTTGCTGTTTGTTTCAAATTTTGAGGAAAAAATCAATTACCTGAAACATTTTTTTTACATTTCAGTTTAAAGATTTTGGTACTATGGCACCATGGAATTTCTCCCACCAACTTTATTTTCTACATTTCTACTAACACAAGCAAAAACAAAACAAAAAAAAAGCAAATAGTTCCCATGGAGTTCTTTTCATTAACATATACTTGTGTATGTTGATGTGGTGCAGTGTGACATTTATGTTATATACATGTATATGGTATATATATGCATATGCATATTATATATTAATCATGTTTTGCAAATTGAGGGGTATTTTTTAGTTCTGACCTTCAAAGAAGAACACACAATATTTGGCTTTCTGGGTCTGTCATTTCATTCAACATAATTTTTTTTGCTGCAAATCACAAAATTTTTCCTAACATTTTCCATATGGCCACTAGTTTGTACCGAGCCTGCTCCACATCCCATCCAGCTCCCTGCTGGTCACCTGGAAAAGAAGTGAAAAATGGTTCAAAGCTTTGGGACTCAGTACCCATATGTGAGACCCCTGGCTCCTGGCTTTAGATTGGCTCAGTTCCAACTGCTGCAACCATTTGGGGAATGAATCAACAGATGGAAGATCTTTTTCTCTCTCTCTTTCCTTCTCTCTGCAAATCTGCCTTTCCAACAAAATAAATTGTTTCTTAAAAAAAAATAGGGGCATCATGTCTCATTCATATATATGTGAACACTCAGTTTTCCAAACACAACTTATCTAAGAAAACGTCATTGCCCAGAAATGTCTGTGTATTTCTTCAACTTTTATAAAAATCATTTAATTATTAATCCCTGGGTTTATTTCTGAGATCTCCATTCAGTTCCATTTGCTTGTTGATTGTGGTTAATAAGTTATACTTTTGTTAATATATTTTGAAATCTGTTAAAATAGTCTCTGCTAGCCAACATTCCTTTGGTTTTTTGACTACCAGATAATTTTAATGTGAACAACCAAACAAATGTTAATTTTATATTTCAGAAGTGGATAAGAGAGGGTTTTGAACAAAATGGAATAAGAAATTTTCAAGTAAAGAACCTCCAATCTTGTCTTTGAGAGATGGAGATAATCCTCTTAAATAACTCTGAAAAAGGAAAAACTTCCAGTCAGGTGAATGCAATTTTAGCACTGGTTTCCATGAAGTCTTAGGCAATCATTACCATAATCAATTGGTTAGAATTGAAGCCATTTTCTGCTAGAAGAGCAATATTTCAGCCGATTTGTGATTTTCCTAGCACACATATACCTATATAAACAAAAAATGAATGCCTTAAGAATTAGGGTAATGTTATCTAATGTATTTTATAGAATTTGGACTCCTCTACATATTATACCAAATGTATTCACTCTGTGTAATGGACTCAATGCTTTTATCCTTATTGCAATACAAAACCCCAGAATTACGAAGCAATGCATTATAGTGGTGAAAAGCAAAAGTGGTGGAAGACTAACTGGGCTTTGATTCCAGCTCTCCTTTTACTATCTATGTGACTGTAAGCAAGTTACTTAAACTCTTTATATGCTATTTTCAAATATAAAAACTGCCAATAATCTTAAAGACTATTTTTTTATTAAAGGTGTATTCATTTTTATCAGAAAGATTTACAGGGAGAAGAAGAGACAAAGATCTTTCATCCACTGGTTCACCTCCTAACTGGCTACAATGGCCGGAGCTGAGCTGATCTGAAGACAGGAGCCAGTAGATTCTTCTGGGTCTCCTATGTGGGTACAGTGTCCCAAAGCTTGGATCATCCTCTCCTGCCTTCCCAGGCCACAAACAGGCTTCTGCATGCAAAATGGAACTGCTCATATGGGATGCCTGTGAGTGCAAGGATTATCCCTAAGTCATCACACTGGGTCCAAGACTATTTCATAAAATTGTTGTAAAGGATTCAATAAGATCCAATGTATAAACCCCTGAGCATAGTATCTGATATGATGATCACTAAGCATTACAAGAACCAACTTTTCTGTATTCCTTATTGAGATAAAAGCAAATGCAAAGTGGACTTATCACTCTTGGTGTATGAAAATCCAAGAATTGTCTTACTCATGTCTCTGTACTTGGAGAGAAGAGTGTGCTTTGCTTGTAGCAGAAGGCTGTAAAACGAAGAGGGCATTTGACACATTTAGTTTGAAACGTCAGCAGTACACACAGTCTGGCATGTCTGGCAGACCACAGGTCATGGGGACTTCTTAGTATAGAGCCAAGGAAAAGGTTTTTACATAAATTGCTACTATCTCACTTTCTTTAGACATAATATTAGTACACTACTGATGGTTTTAGGTCTTAGATACTGCCATCCTCTTGTTTGTTCTATTCCTAACAACTGGCTAAAGTTGATGATTTGGTTGGAGAATGTCCTAAGGCAGACTTGGATGTTATTTTTTTTTACCCTTTATGCATATCAGGATCTATCTCCAATGCACTGTGAAGGCCAAGTCTAATGTTGATGATTAATGCTTGACATCAACATCTCTTGTTATACCTGCATAGATAGCTGGTATCACTTCCGACTGTGGGCAAATCAAAGTTCCAGGCCCTAGATCTGACAGCATCTATAACGTTGAGAATTCCCTGGCAAATAGTCTCCTCACATCTAGTGAAGTGGAAAGGTGTCTTAAACATATCAGAAAGACTTGGCATTTGGATCCGAGGCTAGAGCTTGTATATTTGTATGTCCAACTAAAGTTTATTGAAAATCTTAAAGGGCCACAGGATGCATCAGAGCTAGAAAGCACAAAGGCTCAATGTTAGGAACCTAAATTCAGTTGTTAAATTCCCAGAAGTTTCCATGAGTTTCAACTCATGATTGGAACTCCCAATCCCTCTTTGGGAAGACTGTGGGCTCTTCCTTTTTAAGCTGCAGTACAACTGAATTGTGGTTATAGTACTCTGCTGACTTTAACAATAAGCCAAATTTCACTGCATTCGCCATTTTTCTAGTCTTTGGAGTATCTGGTTCTGCTGCTCAGACATATATGGGGTTATCTGAAGGATACAGATCCCCAGGTTACACCAGTTTCTAGGTTCTCCCTCAGCTGCACAAACTGCCGTGCTTCCAATAGCAACAGTGACACAGCAGGTGAAAAATACTCCTTCACCTAGCAGATATGGCATTTGGGCATATTATATTGAAAAAGATGCCCTTAGAATTCTGATACTTCACATGTCACACCTCTAGGCAATTTTAAATATAAACATGCCTAATAGATTCTTATTAAATATTAGCTACTAGTTAAGTTGTCTATACAAATAAAAATATCATAATTTCTTTAATATGTGCTACCTTGGTTTCTAGTTCAATAAACATAAAATATTATAGCAAATTTTTTGTCAAATGTTAATAAAGTAGTAAATAAAGATATAGCTTTCAAAAATTCATATATTTGGTTTATTTGTCCTCATTTTTCTGTCAGATGACTTTGCAGTATCTGTTAAGATTTCCTATCTTTATAGACTTCAGGTATTTTCATTACTATAACAAGGATCTCTTCCCACAACAAAGAGTTGCAATGGAGAACATATTAGTAAGCAAAATCCAAATGTACCTTGAAAGGTTTAAAATAATATAAATTTTAAATAGTTTACATGGGAAATCCTTTAATAGGATTATCATCATCACTTCTATCAAGAAAGTAGAATGTAACTCTTAATGTTTATTATTTCACTAAGTCACAGTGCACATAAATCAGTTGTATTAAATCAGTTATATTATAGGGATTGTAGAGAACAAAAGTAGCCTACTTTTTGAGAACTATAGCAATGAATATTAAAATGATATGTAAGTAACATGCAAAATACTTTTGTAAAAGTAGTGTTTGTAATAGCTTTGGCTTTGACCATAAAATAGGTGAATAATCAACTGCATTAATGACTGGGATTTATTGTAAATGAATCAGTTGTATGCTTAAACACAAGTCATTACATCAACCACCACAGAGACACTGTGTTAGACTCAAAGCTTATCTTTTTCTTTTTCTTTTCTGTGTTCTTTCGGATATTGTTTTCATAATTGAAAGGGATGCACGCCCATGTGGGACACTGACTAAGGTGGGGAGAGTCAGATATGGAAGAGGGTAGGTGAAACAAATGTCTCAGTTTTTTTTTTCTCCTGTTTCAGCTGGGGAAGAGAGAGTGGACTTCTCCTTGCTGTCAAACTACATTAGCACCTAGGGAAGGGGAATAGTGATTTGATGACACTTTAGAGACCCCAGGGTAGGGAAGAGTGTTCCAGGGGTGTTACTAGAGTGGTTTTCAGAGTTTTGAGAAGTTACTAATTTCATTGCTCCAAAGCTGAGAAAATCTTTCCAAAGTCTATTGGTTGACAAAGACCAGCTTAGTGCATCCACAGATTCAAGAATTTATTGCAAAGCTTGGCCAGAAGAGCTGTCCAACCTGTTCTGCTTTCCATCCTCTGATGAGGCAGTCAGTGTCCACTGCTGGCCTAGATGTGCTGGCTGCCATGTCCCCTGTGTGCATCTGGACATGCTGTTCTCTGCACAGGCTTCAGCAATTGAGGAGACCCAGTCCCAAGACATGAATGCCAAGGTCAGACAATGCATCCTGTGGTTTTTCAGGGTGTCCAGGGTTTGAGTCCAACAGTACACAGTTGGAAAATAACCCAAGAAACCTTGTCTAGGGTGACCTCAGACTTGATTCCTGTGTGCACCAGTCAGTACAAAGTCAGGTGTGACCCGTCATAAAGTATGAGCCTATACATGGTGGATTGCAGCTAGTGGATACAGCTGCCTGGTCAGTTCCATCCTATATCCATTCCTCACACAAACCACTAGGTGCTGCAGGCTAGCCCAGCCAGTTTACCACAGGCCTGGTCCCCACATATACCAGAAGGTGCCACAGCCTAGTCAAAAATCCCCACCAGTCCCACCTCCAAGTCCCAGTTTCTGTGAGTGCCAGCCTCTGTTATAGCCTAACCTAGTCCAGCCCACTATTGTGCACACTCCATCTGGCTCTCACGCACACCCTCAGGTGCTGTGGCTCTCAGTTCAGCCCATCCTGTCCCAGACCCAGCCTTCACATATGTTAACAGGTGCCACTACCATGTCCAGCCTGGCCCGTCCCCAGCCCTGGGGGCCGGGGTGGCATGTCTCATCTCAGGGTTTCCTTCCCTCCCCACATATCTTAAAAAATAACAATAATTTGTAAAAAAAAAAAAAAAAAAAGTAAGAATAAGTAGCTATGCTGGCATACTGGTATAATCAACACAAATTTGGCATTAACCAGGCCCAACATGCCCACCAGCTACTGGTTGTCTTTAATCCAGCAATGTAACCCTTGCCTAGGTACGAGGCAGCTTAGACAATTGCCTATAGCTGGGGAAGATTCAGAGTTTTTGGCACTGCTCACTTCTTAGACAATAGTACTTATGATAACAGTAATTTTTCCTTCAGGCAATTTGTTTCTATTTTTCACAGTACAGTAAGAGTTCCATGGTCCCTACATTGAAAGAGTGACTGCTGACAAGCCTTCAAACACATGAAGAAAATCAACTTTTGAAGATTTATACTATAAATATATCATCATCCCCAAAGAGAGAAAAGAAGCCTTAGGTTTCTAAAGCAGAATCAAGTCACTGGCAATATTGCATCAAGCACACTGACATATTTTTGTTATTGTAATTTTATGTGGCATTCTCTGAAGACATTCAGTATGTCACATTTCAAGACTGCAAATAATTCCTTAACCTTCATTCAAGGAAGCTGAAAAATGATCCTCAAATCCATTGCTCCATTTCATTAACAAGAGAATGCCTTTGCTTAAACCTTTGGTTCCTTTGGAACTCAAATTATTCACTGCAAAGTAACATTGAAATTTATAGCATATTAAAGAATTATATTCACCATCCTACTAAGAATACAATATTTGGATGGCTCAGCAGAAATAAATATTTTACTAGTATGTTATAATGTCCTTTTCTGAGGTTAATAATCAAGGTTGAAGGGACCGGCGGCGTGGCCTAGCGGCTAAAGTCCTCACCTTGAAAGCCCCGGGATCCCATATGGGCACCGGTTCTAATCCCGGCAGCTCCACTTCCCATCCAGCTCCCTGCTTGTGGCCTGGGAAAGCAGTTGAGGACGGCCCAATGCATTGGGACACTGCACCCGCGTGGGAGACCCGGAAGAGATTCCTGGTTCCCGGCATCGGATCGGCGCGCACCGGCCCATTGCGGCTCACTTGGGGAGTGAAACATCGGACGGAAGATCTTCTTCTCTGTCTCTCCTCTCTGTATATCTGACTTTGTAATAAAAATAAAATAAAGCTTTAAAAAAAAAATAAAAAATAATCAAGGTTGAAGTATGATTGAACTACCACTCAACGGGGAAGAAACTTAAGCATCGGATTTAATTTTCAGGAAGAAAGTGTTATATTGAGTATTTTGAATATAGACGGGATCATTAAGTTTAAATTTAAACTTAAACATTTTAAAAATATTTAATAATAATTAAACTTACTAAGGATGGAGAGAAACAAAGAAATCTTGCCTGCACTGGCTTACTCCCCAAATGCCCCCACTCACCAGAGATAAGCCAGATCCAGAGGCAGAAGCCAAGAACACAAACTCAGTCTTCCACGTGGATGGTATGAATCAAAATACAGCAGTCATAAATGCTGTCTCCCAGAGCCTGCCTTGGTGGGAAGCTTGAGTTTGGAGCCAGTCTCACGTTATATGCAAATGTCTTAAACACTGTGCTGATTGTCCCTGAGCACAAGTCAAGTCATCAGGTCGCTGATAAAACTCACCAGTAAAAAGACCATTTTTGCACATCTGTGAAAAAGCCACTTGCTGAAGTAGATATTATCTCACGTGAGCAGGTGAAAGTATTGTCCTTTTGTGCAGTATAGAAAGTTAACAAAGGCAAGATAGAGCCTGTCCAGAACAACAACAACAACAATAAGCAAAGTGCAATTAACTTTCCAAAGATTCTCTAATGTGGATGTTATCTTTTATAAGGAGATTCAAACAATACATATTTTAAGCAATAAAGCACCTTCACAAATGATTTTCAGCTTTTCTATAATACGGAAAACTTTTCTAATCACATTTTACTCAGAAAGCTTTAACAAAACATTTTTACCTGAGATCCAAAATGTTTAACTGACAAAGAGAAAAAACAATTTCTCAACTCACTTGAGTTAAAAAAAGAATCCACCTATACACCTTGCATCCAGTAAGCATTAAATTTCCATTTGATAGCTTATAGTCAGAGTTTAATTATTGAAAAACTGCATTAAAGCTCATTTAAACAAAAACAGCACTGAACCCTTTACAGAATTTTTAAGTAACTAAAGTAATAGATTGTGGGCTAAGTTCTACATATTACAGGATGGACTTACACATTACAGAATGAGTCAGAAACACTGTCTCTCTAAATAAAAAAGGTTTGCACTGTATTGAGAGTTCATGGCAAAATGAAAGTGACTTTCCTTGAGAAACTAATTAGTGACTGTATTTAATGACATTCAGAAGCCTGGTTTGTAAATTCTTTCCAGATGGATTCATCTCCCCCTCCAGATATTATTAAAGTTGTTACACAATTTGCTAAGCCAAGATTTCAGGAAAATTCTGAGTGGCTAGCAGTTAGAGATATGCAGCTATACCTTTACCACGCTATTAAAAATTATAATTAATTGTCCATAATACTTTTTAGAAATAAATTGTGCCATGTAAACATTTTGCTAACTAGTACAGAATACATGGGGATGACAATCACATCATAAAAGCCAAGTGGAGACCACAACGCTTACAGAAATGAGTCAGTCCCAAAAAGACAAATATCTTTTTTTTAATTTTTTTTATTAATTACATTGCATTATGTGACACATTTTTATATGCACTGGGATTCCCCCCCGCCCCTCCCCAAGCTGTCCCCCCACAGTGGATTGCTCCACCTTGTTGCATTACCATAGTTCAATTTCAGTTGAGATTCTTTCATTGGAGGTATTTACCAAGCATAAAATCCAGCATCTTATTGTCCTGGTAAGTTCAATAGTTTCTTGGTGAGACAATCTCTGGTCTGAAGGTAGAGCCGGCAGAGTATCATCTCAATCAATTAAAAGCTCCAACATAATATTTACAACAATTTACAACATTATGGTATTAATTGACATGATACTGATTAACCAATATGTTAACAGGAAAATGCAGGCTCCCAACCACAACCTGTGACTTCTTCATAGACATTTCAACTTTGGTTATATTTAACCGTGTTCTATACACCTTAAAATGGCTATAGATTGCTATTCAGCTGTCTCATGTCCATTTTCATTTTAGTATTTAGCTGTTTATAGTGTTGAAGCATGATTTGCTGAACTTTGTTGTTTTTTTGGGTGGTCTAAACTGGCTTATCGTTCTAAGAAGATATGTGTCAACAGTTTAGGTGCAGAACATTTTTGAGGGGTGTGCAGAGAAATCTTCAATACCCCAGTGAAGAGTAACTAATCTTTGTGTCCCACCTACTGAGGTATGTGTAAATCCACGCCACCTACTGAGGTATGTGTAAATCCACGCTGGCCATTTCTGTCTGATTCTAAGCTTTCCTTGTTGTCAAAAAGACAAATATCTTATGCTTTCCCTGATTCGTGGTAACTAACACAGAGAAATTTTTAAGATTCATCTGTTTTTATCTGAAAGGCAGATTTACAGAGAGAGAAGAATAAATAGAGAGGGATCTTCCACCCATTGGTTCACTTCAAGCCTGAAGCCAGATCTCCTGCATGGGTGCAGGAGCTCAAGGACTTAAGTCAATTTTTTATGCTTTTCAGACACATGAGTAGGGAAACGGATCAGAAGTGCAACATCCCAGACCTTAACTGGCATCCATTAGGTATGCCAGCACCATAGGTAGAGGCTTAACCTATTATGTCATGGTGCTGTCTCTAAATTCTTTATTTAGTTGAGGGTTAAATTTGTAATTATAAAGAAAACTGAAATTGATTACTACAAAAATTAAGAAGAAAAATAAGGAAGGAGTATGAGAGAGATGGTAGGGTGGAAAGTATCAGTATCCTCTTAAAATGGTATATATGAGGTACATGGAATTTGTTTTTATAAATAAACAAATAAAAAGAAAAACTATTTTTTTAAACTCAAGAGTTGAGAATAATATCAGCTGTATCACTTGTAAGACAAAATTGCCTAAAAGGTGGTCACTCAGACTATGCTCGGGTACAAGTTGTCATGGGGTACTGTAGCAGATGAATTGTTAGAAGCAACTTCCCATTATTCCTTACCATCAGTACTACTAAAAAGATGGAATGCATCTTCCCCCTGTGTTTTGTCTCAAATTCAATGAGGTTATAATATACATCCCCCACTTGCCATTTCTGTCAGCCACATATCATACTCATGGTTAGGGGCTATGCTTAACCAGTTCTTGTGCATATTCCTGCTAAATTTTTCACCTGCCACCTTCTCTACAAATGGGTGCCTGCATTATGGAAGGTGTTTTCATCCAGAAATGCAGGGGACTTAATCTTGTAACTGTTATTAGGGGGATATACCACTGTGATAAAAATAGGGGGAAGGGGGATGGCAGGAGAGGAAATTGGGGAGGGAGGCAAGTGTGGAGGGCAGAGCCACCATAGCTACAAGACTGTGTCTTGATAAATAATAAACACAATTGAATACTTTTAAAAGGATACTGAATAAGATTTCTGAATTAAAACACTGCCTTCATTCAACTTGAGGACTAAAACAGTTTAATATCTAAGCTAGGTGAATAATACCAGAGTTCTGGAGCCAACATTGTGGCTAAATGACCTAAGCTGCACCCTGCAACATTAACATCCCATATAAGAGCACCAATTAGAGTCCTGAGTCTTGGCTACTTGCTTCTGATACAATTCCCTACTAATGTACCTGGAAAATAAGTAGAAGATGCCTGAATCTCTGGTCCCTGCCACCCAGCTAGAAGACCCAGATGCAGCTCTGGGCTCCTGACTTTGGCAATAACATGGGGAGTGAACCAGCACATAAAAGTTCTCTTCCATCTCTCTCTCTCTCTCTCTCTCTCTGTCTCTCCCTCCCTCCCAAAATAGCCTAGACAGAGTAGCTAAAATGTTACTGAATTCCAGGTAATATATGTTATGGAATGCCAGATATCCCTCATGTCTTTTCAGGACATGAAAAAGAACAGAACCTGGATAAATATGTAAATGCAACTTCTTCATATTATATGCAATACCTGAAATTCCCAGACAGTTAAAGGGATAATAACATCCATTTAAATCCTGCTTCACATTTTTTTAAATTTGAAACTTAATCTTGTTTTCCTTTTCTGTTTATTCTTATGACATCATGTCTTAATAATTCAGAGGAATTTTTTGCACTACAGCATGTTTGGCTGCTTTAAGCACACTAGTCATCCTTCTATGGGCAAAATTCCCTTAGTGACACTGAAACAAGATTGAAATACAGTATTTTTTTTTTATCATTATCATTTTGGTTTTTTTTTTTATTTTTTTTTTATTTTTTTTATATATTTATTATTTAACTTCAGTAATTACATTGTATTATGTGACACAATTACATAGATACTTGGGTTCTCCCCACCCCTCCCCAAACCCTCCCACCATGGTGGATTCCTCCACCTTGTTGCATAACCACAGCTCAAGTTCAGTTGAGATTCCCCCATTGCAAGCGTATACCAAACATAGAGTCCAGCATCTTATTGTCCAGTCAAGTCCAACGGCTTCTTAGGTATACCCTCTCTGGTCTGAAGACAGAGCCAGCAGAGCATCATCCCAGTCAATTGAAAGCTCCAACATACCATCAGCAAAAATTTACATCATTATGGAATTAATTGACATAGTAATGAGTAACCAACATGTTAAAAGTAAATGCGAGTTCCCAGTCACCTTCTGTGACCACCTCACCTATACTTCAATCTTAGTTTATACACAACATATAACATTCAAAACATAACATGTTATACATAACATCATATCATCTTAAATTAAGGCAAACATGTGGTATTTAACCTTTTGGGATTGGCTCATTTCCCTTAGCATTATGGTTTCCAGTTTGGCCCATTTGGCCACAAAGAACTGCATTTTGTTTTTTTTAATAGCTGAGTAGTATTCCATGGAGTAGATGAACCATAGCTTTCTTATCCAATCCTCTGTTGATGGGCATTTTGGTTGCTTCCATGTTTTTGCAATTACTGATTGTGCTGCTATGAGCATAGGAGTGCATGTTGGTTTCTCATAAAACAAGTGTTCTGGATATATTCCTAGGAGTGCTATTGCTGGATCATACGGTATGTTGAATTTGAGTTGTTTGAATATTCTCCATACTGATTTCCATAGAGGCTGTACCAGCCTGCAGCCCCACCAGCAGTGGAGTAGAGTTCCCTTTTCCCCGCAACCTCGCCAACAAGTGTTGTTGGTGCTTTTATTCATGTGGGCCAGTCTTACTGGTGTTAGGTGGTACCTCATTGATGTTTTAATTTGGATTTCCCTTATTGCCAGGGAACTTGAGCATTTTTTCATATGTTTATTTGCCATTTGGGTTTGTTCCTTTGTGAAGTGTTTGCCCATTTCCCGTGCCCATTTCTTGAGTGGCTTGTTTGTTTTGACATTTTGGTTGTTTTGTAGCTCTTTGTATATTCTGGAGATCAGCCCTCTATCACCTATGTCGTGTGCAAAGATCTCCTCCCATTCTGTGGGTTGCCTTTTTACTTTGTTGATTGTTTCTCTAGCTGTACAGAAGCTTCTTAGTTTGATGAGGTCCCAATTGTTTATTTTGGTCTCGATTTCTACTGCGTCTGGAGTCTTTTTTAGGAAGTGAGGGCCTACCCCTAAGTGTTCCAGTGTGTTTCCAACATTTTCTTCCAAAAGTTTGAAGGTTTCTGGATGTAGGTTTAGATCTGTTATCCATTTAGATCTGATCTTAGTGTATGGTGAGAGATGTGGATCTATTTTTTTGTTTCTGCAGGCTATCAACCAGTTGTCCCAACAGCATTTATTGAACAGACCTTCCCATTTGCCTGGATTGTCGTTTGTCTTTTTGTCAAAGATTATTTGGCTGTATCTGTGTGGGTTTCCTTCTGGTGTTTCTATTCTGCTCCATTGATCTTCCTCTCTATCTTTGTGCCAGTACCACGCTGTTTTGATAACCACTGCCCTATAGTATGTCCAGAGGTCCGGAACTGTGATTCCCCCTGCTAACTTTCTGTTCTTCAGGATGGTTCTAGCTATCCGTGGTTTTTTGTGCTTCCAGATGAACCTTTGGATCATTGTTTCCAGTTCCATGAAGAATGTTTTGGGCAATTTGATTGGGATTGCGTTGAATGTATATATTGCTTTAACTATAGAAGAAGAGGCAACCCTTCCAAACTTATTCTATGAAGCCAACATTACCTTAATCCCAAAACCAGACAGAGAACTAACAGAGAAGGAAAACTACAGACCTATCTCTTTGATGAACATTGATGCTAAGATTCTCAACAAAATCCTAGCCAACAGAATTCAAAAACACATCAGACAGATCGTTCATCCAGATCAAGTAGGATTCATCCCTGGAATGCAGGGATGGTTCAACATTCGCAAATCCATAAATGTGATACACCACATCCAAAAACTGAAAAACAAGAATCACATGATAGTATCAATAGATGCAGAAAAAGCTTTCGACAAAATCCAACACCACTTCCTACTAAAAACCCTAACCAAGGTAGGCATAGATGGAAAAATCCACAACATAATTAAAGCCATATATGAAAAACCCAACGCCAGCATCATACTGAATGGAGAAAAACTGGAACCCTTCCCACTGAGATCTGGAACAAGACAGGGATGTCCACTTTCTCCACTACTATTCAACATAGTCCTAGAGGTACTCGCTGAGGCCATAAGACAAGAAAAAGAAATCAGAGGAATCCAAATGGGAAACGAAGAAGTTAAACTCTCACTATATGCAGATGATATGATTCTTTATGTAGAAGAGCCAAGAGACTCAATACAGAGACTGCTAGAACTTGTATGAGAGTTTGGTAGAGTGGCAGGGTACAAAATTAATGAACAAAAATCAACAGCCATAGTGTATGCGAACAGCCCCAAGATGGAAAAAGACTTAACCAGCAAGATACCATCCAAAATAACAGAGAAAAGTATGAAATATCTGGGAATAAATCTAACCAAAAATGTAGGAGACTTATTTGAAGAAAACTACAAACTACTTAAAAAAGAAATTGAACAAGACCTCAAAAGATGGAGTAACATCCCATGCTCCTGGATAGGTGAAATACAGTATTTTTGCAAGTGTCTTTAAGGAGTAGAGGAATTATAAACAACACAAGGGTCTACCTTGCTCTGCTTTCTTGTCATCTGCTTAAGAGTTTCCTTAATCCCTTCATTTCTATTCTGCAGAGTCATTTTTTGTTGTTTGGGCTTAAGTTTGTTATAAGCATCTTGGTAAATTGAGTAAGGATACCGATAAATATGTCAAGAAGACAGGACCATTAGATCCATATTCACAGAATATTTGCAGGACTCATTTACAGAGTATGACTGAATTGCACATCAGAACTTAAGGGATCAGATCAAACAGCTCAACAGCAAAAGAAGGAATGTACATTTCTTAAAATAAAATGTTTGTATAGTGTGCTAATACCATTAGTTTTTATTCTAAACATTTACTTTTTAAAGAGAATGTAACCTCAATATAGGCAAATTTGTGTTTGATCTATATGAATTGTATGGATTTTGACTGATGTTGTATAAAAGTTTTTAGTTGCCACTAAGGAAGGGAAAAATTTCTCTCAACAAACCATATATTGATAATCCCTGTGTTGTCAGAAATGATCATCTAACATAAAATTTTCTCAAATACATTTTAGGAGACTCTCTACTTGCAAAAAGAAAATAGTGAGGTATCTAAAACCATCCTTGCTGAATCTTTTTATAAAATGTCTCCAGACACTTCCATCATTTCTTAATAGCATCTTGCATATCTATGAACAGGTGGAACACTTTGCTGGCAATACCAATGACACATCTACTAAACACATAGAAGTATTTTTAGTTAACATACATACATTAGCAAAGTGCATGTGATACCCAGAAGGCAGAATATTAACAATTTCAAACAATATTGTAACTTTCAATAAAATTGGGTACTATAAATCTCATCTGATGTTTCTGTTTTGAATATAAAAATAGGACTGGGGAGAATCCCAGTTCCTATGAAATTAGAACACAATGTAATTAATGAATAAATTTAATAAAATAAAAATTTTAATAAAATTGGACTTGTGGTGTGATTTTCCCAATTAAAGGTTTAGAATTTATGTAAGAAGCACCAAAGTACCAGTAGTTGAACTCCTCTAACAATGCAAAACCAACACAACTTCACATACCTACCAAGGGTTTTAGGTGCAAATCAACTACCCAGACCACATCCACAGAAGGAAGGAATGGAAGCTGCGAGGAACAATGCATACTCTGACTAGGAGAATATCCTAGGACCAGAAGGCAGAATAACTGGTTTCCAGCTCCTTCCATGAACTCTCCTTGGGATGTGAGCTATCACTTGAATCTCTGACTCTAAAACTGTCCACTTCCATCACAAGAAGTGACAATAAGAAGTGACAATAAAAGGGGGAAATACACATGAATTGGGGGAAAAAAAACAAAGTATTTGGTAATTATAAATCAATATTAATAAAGATACCATAAGTGCACCCACCCAGGACATATCTTCCACCAACTAACCTTCATTCTCTGGACCCAGTCACATCCTTCCTATTCTCAGTTTGCCCAATGTTGGCTCCTTGGTCATTCTTGTTCTTTTGTCTGGTGCACCTTTCACTTCCGTGTCCTGTCCGTGAATACTACTCTCCCTGCATCCCTCGCAACTATATTTATAGTCTCCCTTGAGATCTTGGTTCAGATACAATTAATAAGAGAGCCTTCTTAGATCTACCATTTGAAATTAAGTCAAAGTTGCTCTTTCATTCATTCTTAAGGCAATATTTATATGCATTAAAACCACTTAACCCACTTACAGACTTTCACTTATTCATGATTATTTGTGCCATCCTGCTACTCTTGCCAATTTGGAAGAACTGCAGCAGGTATGTTATTCCTCTTGTCTCAACACTTAGGAAAGTAGCTGGCATAACAGCTCAGTCAACCAATGGGTAAAGCATAGATATTTACATGCTTCAGTTTCTTGGCATATTCAGATATTTTTTCAAACGTCCCCTTCTCAGATATGCAACTTATTATGAGGCATGCAATTTACAGTCTGTGTAACGCAAAGCTATTTATTTTAATTTTCTGCCAGAGTCATTTTGTATTTGTATGATCCCATGATGCCTTCCTTTGAAAAACATCAGCACATCATTTCAATCAGCATGCATTTATATTTACTATGCAAAACTTCAAGGTATTACATTGGTGTTAAGGATGGATGAAAACAAAAATATTTAATGTAGATTCACTTATTTCATGGAGTTGAAAAAATAGCTAAAACTCACTATATTATACATGCAGAGAACTAAACAAAATAATTTCTCCAGAAGTTTAGTGGATAGAGCACTTGTTTCTCGGTATAGTAAACAAGAAGTGCCCCAAGCAAAGGCTAGGAATAGAAGGTGAGTGGGAGGAAATAATACTTATACACCTAGATTGTATCTATTGAAGACAAAAATCTGTCCTGTTTATGTTAATAAAAATTAACATGAATAAATAAAATGTTTTATGTGGTACTACAGTAGTTTTGAGTGTTTCTTTTCCAATCTTTATAGTACTGTTAATTTCACCCCATCTATTACTATAAATAAAATTTTTAACTTTTCAGGGCAGTTGCTTTTAAAACAACAAATAGGGTGGTGAGCATTGCAATACAGTTGGTTCAGTTACCACTTGTGATGACCTAGGGTCAAGCCCAGCATCTATTTCCTGTTAACATACCCAGGAGGCAGCTGATAATGACTAAAGTACTTGGGTTTCCATCACCCATGTGGGAGACAGATGGAATTCTTAACTCCTGGCTTTGGCCTCACCTAATCCTGGAGGGTTATGAAGATATACTGAGTGAATCAATGGATGGAAGGTATCTCTATGTGTAGACATAGATGATATAGATACAGATAGATAGATACAATAGATAATTATAGATATAGCTTGCTCTCTCTACCTCTCCTTCATACCCTCATTGTCACTCTGCCTTTCAAATAGATAAGTTAAACCTCAAAATCAATCACAAAATCTAAACTAAAATATATAACTGATATCATAATTAACAAACTTCAGAGTAATTGCCTTTATTTTATGCAAAAATAAATTTTATGAAAATTAGAGTTTAAGGGAATGAAATCATATGTCATAAGGATTGACATTTTGATCTAAGGATTTCTCGGTTCCCTCAGAAATACAACAAATGCACATCCATGGCCACACAGCACTTGAAAAATCTTTGTCAGTTGGAATGTGTCAGAAATAGTAATTCATTTTAAGAGATAAACAAGACTGTTTTTACAGAAACTTTCTCAGTCAACAGCACTAGAAACCTGTGAACTCAAGCATACACAATAACTCTGACACCAGGCATTTTAAGAGATAGAATTTGTCAAATTTTAAAGAAGCTGTTATTTCTCTGATTTCATGACCATGTCCTCATTACCATATTGGTGTCTCCGGGCTATTGCTCCCTTAGGATTCATGCCTAGCTTCTAAATGATATTGAGTTAGCCAGGAGCTGAGAGGTAGCAACTTTCCATGGGAGGAATTAGTTTTAGTTAGAAAGAATATTTATTATTTTTCTCCCATCCAGGTACAATGATTAGTACATTCATTTCTAATATTTCTAATTTCCCAGACACTAATTTTACAGATCTGTAGTATTCAGCCTTTATGCTTTTGTTTTGTTATTAATATTTTTTTTCTTTTTAGATGCATGGCAAAGTTAGTTGCTGAGGAGCTAGGGGTTTAAAGTATTATTACCTTGAGAAAAATACCTTAATTTCTGAGTGATATTTATTTATAACACTGATAAATCTTTCCACTAGAATGCATTGCCACTAGAAATATAAATTGGTATAACCTTTTTAGAATACAATAAATAATTAATCAGTTAAATCTGCTGTGATGTTATGTCATTTCTGTTACCAGAAAATCCCAGTGGGTTCTTTCCTCAGCTTTATATAGAAATAGAAAGTCGGAACAGGTTGCAGACAGAAAAGTTTATTTGCTAAGATATCAGGTGAGCAGGGAAAGAGAAGGGAAGGGGAAAGCATCTCCCCGAGAGAAAGCCAAGAGGTGGGTGCCTCTTGAAAGGAGAGACACCAAAGTGGTCTTTGGAAGAGTCTTGGGGTTTTAAGCCTTCCCTGAACTCTCCTTGTTGGGCGGGAACCTACAGGTAAGATATTGTCCATTGGTGGTCTGTTAACCAGTTACGAAATGGGTGGGCAATACTTGTGCCATCCACCTGAAGGTGTGATCAAGACCTCAGTAAGCCTGGATGGTCTCAAATTCTGTAACAACATTCCATAGATAAAAGCTCTACTACAAAAACAAACAAACAAACAAAAACACACACTTAAAAACAAATCTGTACTGCAAAATAAACAAAAACACAGATATGAAAAGTAAATATCTGATAATAAATGAATGGTTTAAATAAACTGAATGCATCCCACATTACATTATGCAGCTATTCAGAAGAGCAAGATGTCATGTAATCCCAGCAGAACAGTGAACCAGGTCAGCTGAACATAAAAGAAATCTCCTGCTGCAGACACAAAAAATAATCAGGAAAGCAAAACAATGGTAATTTTTATTGTTGCAACACCTTTGTCATCTTTTTCCTAACTAATCGCTCTGGCTAAAACCTGCAGAACTACATTGCATAGCAATGGGCATCCATCCCAGTCTGGATCCAAATCTTTTTTTTTTAATTTTTTTTTTATTCATTAATTACATTGTATTATGTGACACAGTTTCATAGGTACTGGGATTCTCCCCACCCCTCCCCAAACCCTCCCACCATGGTGCATAACCATAGTTCAAGTTCAGTTGAGATTCCCTCATTGCAAGCATATACCAAACATTGAGTCCAGCATCTTATTGTCCAGTCAAGTTCAATGGCTTCTTAGGTATACCCTCTCTGGTTTGAAGACAGAGCCAGCAGAGTATCATCCCGATCAATTAAAAGCTCCACCATACCATCAGTAAAAATGTACATCATTATGGAATTAATTGACATAGTAATGAGTAGCCAATATGTTAAAAATAAATGCTAGTCAAGAAATGGGCAAGGGAAATGGGCAGACACTTCACAAAGGAACAAAACCAAATGGCAAATAAACATATGAAAAAATGCTCAAGTTCCCTGGCAATAAGGGAAATCCAAATTAAAACATCAATGAGGTACCACCTAACGCCAGTAAGACTGGCCCACATGAATAAAAGCACCAACAACACTTGCTGGCGAGGTTGCGGGCATAAGGGAACCCTACTCCACTGCTGGTGGGGCTGCAGGCTGGTACAGCCTCTATGGAAATCAGTATGAAGAACACTCAAACAACTCAAATTCAACATACTGTATGATCCAGCAATAGCACTCCTAGGAATATATCCAGAACACTTGTTTTATGGATCCAAATCTTGATGGAAACGGTTCAAACTTTAATATAATGCTGCTGGAGGTTTGTTTTCTATTGCCTTGATTGTTCTTTCTTAAAAATTTGAGATTATTTCTTCCTTAAGTTTGGGATTAGTTCTTCCTTAAAAGTTTAGAAGAATTCAGTATTGAAGAAATCCAGTCCTGGAATTTTATTTTTGGAGGATTGTCTTCATTATTGATTCAATCTCCATCTTGGTTATCAGTCTTTTTAGCTTTCCTAGGTTTTCATGACTTAAAAAAGATGTATTAGACTAATAAATAAGTTCAGTAAGCTTGAAGGTCACAAACTAAATACACAACAAAACAATTAATTTCCCTGTGCACTAACAATAGACATCTGGTTAATGAAAATATAAACAATATCATTTACAGCGAGTTCAAAGAAAATTACACACTCAAGTATAACTTAACAAAACACAACAAAATTACACAAAGGAAATTACAAAATGTTGTTTAAAAAAACTGGAGATTCAATCTTTGCCTATGGATTACAGAATGAAGATGTCAGACTCCCCCAAACCAATTAATAGGTTTGATTAAATTCTGTTGAAATTTCAAAAACTGTAGAACTAGATGCATTTATTCCAAAATCCATATGAACAGCTAAAATAATCTTGCAATGGGAGAGAGGAGAAAATCGAATCACTCTAATCAGTACTAAATCTTGTCTTTCCACAATAATGAACAACATGTGTCATTCTAAAAGAACAAACACCTAGAGCAGCAGAATGAAGTAGTGAATTCAGAACTAGAACACAAATACATCAAATTGATTATTTACCAAGGAGCAGATGTAATTCACTAGAGGAAGTATGAACTTGTCAAAAATAGTGCTTGAATTAGTTGATTTCTTGTTATAAAAAAATACCTAATGCTGGATAACTTAAAAGAACGGAGTTTACTTGCCTTGCAGTAATGGAGGTTTAGGAACATGGCTCCATCTCTGGCAAAGATTTGAGTCCATGCAACATATGGTGACACATAAGGGCAGAGAGATCACATGGCAAAACTGGAAGGCAGGGAAAACTCCTCCCATGAGAACTGCTTTAATCCCTCCAAAAGGCATCATCCCCAAAATGAACTAACTCGCTTCCTCAAGGCTCCACTTCTTAGTGGTCTCACCATCGCTCAACATCATCACACTTCCAAGGTGCATATTAGTGAAAAGCTGGAATCAGGTAAGCCAAGACTTGAATCCAGGCTCTCCAATACAGGATGTGGGACCCAAGATTGTATCCTACCCTCTACACTAAATCCCCATAATGTGATTTATATTTTTGGTTCTAGCATTTGTTCCAGTTAAAGTATAGAATGTTTTGATTTAGAATAATATCTTGGTGCTAAATACCAGTGCACTAGCACAGAAGGTGCTTCTCTTTCTTTCAAACACACACAAATTAAATTAAAAATAATTAAGGATTCAGTTTCTTTGCATAGAATCCAGAGTTTATAACAATGGTTGAAAACATTTATACATTGTAAAAACAACCACAAAATTATAAATGGGCACTCAAATTAACAAAACTGATGTATTCCAGTGATGTCTTAAGAACTGAACGATCAGAATCAAGGAAACTACCAGAATATCCTTCTCATGCATTTTCCATATCAACACTTAGCACCCATTTTAATACACACAACGTGGGCAAAATGTTATTCTCATCACTTCAGACATGAAGAAACTGAAGCTTAGAATGATCAAGCAACTTGCCTAAAAGATGTAAAAGCTGAAACTAAAAACCTTCAACACACACTCGGTTGACTCTAAAGCGAGTGTTCTCAGTAATCCTTTAAGGCTAAATATTAACATGTAAATTTAGTATAGTATATTAATACTATGAACATTTTTTTCACTCTCTGACACTAAGCTGGGCTGCCTCTCAGGCTCAAGTTCAAAACACAACATGTACACACCCGAAATTTAAAACTTAACTTACTGGTAAATTAATCATTTGTCAAATGCCATAGAAGAACTGAATTAACCCCACATTTCTGGAAGTTTTCTTTTGTAGGGAAATTGTATTTACTTTATAAATTTAGATTTTGATGTTACTATCATTCAAAATGCAGCACATTACCGTATCACGAACTACAAAAGCCCTTTGGGATCTGATAAGTTTATCAGATTACACAAAGGCCTCAAATTCTAACAAGAAGCAGAGTGATATTCTAAAAAGCACAGATGGTAGAGATTCCTAACTTCATCACTTCATTTCCATTTGCTATAGACATCAGCTGTCTCACCCTATTCCATCTTGACTACAACCATTTACGGACATTAAATTAGTATAATTACTATCTCCATTTCATAGGCAAAGAAAATGATGTTTCACAAAGTCATGAACCTTGCGTCAGATCACAACAAATCAATGTTGAGATTCCAATGTCAAGGCTGGCATGTGCCACAGCTGTTGAAGGTTACTGATTTCCTTCCCCTGACTTTAGGAATGTACATCACTTCTCTAAGCTTCCACTTCCTAATCCATTGTATTTGAAAACAATATTTTTGCCAGAAGATTAAAATTAGAGAATTAAAAAATATAATGTGAATCATGCAATTACAGAATCTTTCTACATCCCATTACTGCCACAATAATTCCAAAAAAACTTCAGTAATAAAAAAAATGTGAGCATTTGAGATGATTTTAAAGACGTAAAGTAGAAGTATAGATAGGGCCCAGAGCAGTAGCCTAGTGGCTAAAGTCCTCACCTTAATTGCACCAGGATCCCATATGGACACCAGTTTGTGTCCCAGATGCTCTACTTCTCACCCAGTTCCCTGCTTGTGGTCTGGGAAAGTAGTCAAGGACCGCTCAAGGACTTGGGGCCCTGCACCAGTGTGGGAAACCTGGAAGAAGCTCGTGGTTACTGGATTCAGATCAGCTCAGCTCAAGGAATTGTGGCCAGTTGGGAAGTGAACCAGCAGATGGAAGATCTTCCAGTCTGGCTCTCCTCTCTGTAAATCTGACTTTGCAACAAAAATTAAAATAAATCCTTAAAAAGTAGAAATATAGATAATAGATACATTCCTCCTACAGTGGAAAGCCATAAATTTTCTCCCTTCATGACTAACACTGGCTCGTTTCTTCTTGACTCATTTCTACTTACAGAGTCAGAACTAAGGCCAGAGGGCTTTGCATTTGAGCATTTGTTTATTCTTCCATAGTGCCCCACAAGCCAGGATATAAGCTTGTTGCTGTCTTAATTAACCCTCCAAACATGAAGAAAATGTCAAGGAGCTTTCATTGCAATTTTTTGTTTTATTTTGTTTTTCAATGCACAGAAATTCACCATTGTTTCACAACTTTACCATCTGGCAATAAATGCTCTGATGAATCTGCATGCATCATTTCAACAAATACATGTAATCCCTACAAATAAGAAAAAAAATCTGGCAATTCTGCGCATCATGAGGAGGACTTATGAACATGGTACATAAGGGGTACAAGTATTCGCAATGACCTGTCAATGAAATCTGTGTGCTCCGATTTTGTGAAGATCCCATGGGGCACTGATTAAGAATAACAAAATAAATGATGACTCTTAGAGCAAATGCTAAGGATGACAGTGTGCAGATCTTTCTCCTTAATCCTGAAAAGCAGTCATGTGGTATCTCCTTTCCTCCTAATTAGCCTAAAGTCCAAGATCCCAGAGCCTTTTCCTATCATTTTATCTCAAAATTCTTCACACTTTGCCAATTCTATTTATGTGATAACTCTGACTATGACCTTGAGGATTGATTTATAGTTGCTCACTAAGCACATCTTGGATGTTACATAAGGAACTAACTTAAAAAGTTATAAATAATTCAAGGTTTTAAAAATTCACTATCACCATCTATCTACTTCATGGTATATATACTGACACACATTCACCTACTCAGAACAGCATAGAATACAACTTAGTAAGTTTTGAAATAATGAATGAAAAATGTCAGAACCAAATCCTTTCATTAACTAATGACCACCAGCAAGACACATAGCAAGATCATTAAATGAACCTTTATGTATAACTCATTATATTTGACTTAGAAACAAAAATAAGGGGCTGGAGCTATGGCATAGTCAATTAAGCCTCCACCTGCAGCGCTGGCATCATACAGGCATTGATTCAAGTCCCAGTTGCTCTGCTTCCAATACAGCTCCCTGCTAACGGCCCAGGAAGCAGCAGAAGATGCTCCAAGAACTTGGGCTCATGCAACTATCTGGGAGACCTGGAAGAAGCTCAGCTCCCGGCTGAAGACTAACCTATCGCTGCTCATTGCAATTTCAGGAGTGAACCAACAGATAGAAGGTGTCTCTCTGTCTCTCCCTTTCTCTCTAACTATTTCAAATGAAATAAATCTTTAAAAAAACAAATAAAAATGAATACACTGATCATGATTTCACTTTACAGGGTTCAGATTTTAATTTCTGCCTCAAACTAAGAACTGAAAGTCATAAGCAACATACTGTATCATTCCAAATTATTAAATATTTTGTGATGTTTGCAAATAAGGGTTATTTGTCTATATAAAACATATTGGTGGCTGTAGAATTCAATGTTTAAGCTATTCTTCTGAAAAATGGAGGATTTGTTAAAAATTTTCCTAGATAGGCTCTAAATTATATAATCCTTGAGTATCAATGTGCCAGACACCATTCTGGGTTGTATGGAATCCATACTGAATAACAAAACGGAGCTGTTGTCAGGAACTTTATGTTCTACTGAATGAGATAAGGAAAGGTAGCTGCTTGAAGCAAAACTTAACCAAATTTTCTTCTACAATGGCTCTTTCCTACTTTTTACAATACTCATACTCTTTGTTCATGTTTTACAAATTTAAATAGTATTAGAAGTCATGACAATGTATCAAGGCATATAAATACACTATGATCAAAGTTTTCCTTGACAGGAGCCAGCCACTAGTTTCAAGGATAATCCATTTTTACTTGGAACCTTAAGTTAGTCACAATTGCCAAACTTGACATGTCTAATTCAGCTGTTTAATATTAAAACCTAGTCCTGATAGTTGCAACTTTAGGCTCACACAATTATTTTAAATTTATGTGTGTTGAATAAAAAGGAGATTAATTTACAGCAAAATATGTTAATTTGAGGTTTAAAGTCATATATTGTGTGAGCTCCCTGTAATTTGAGATGTGTTCTGATTGACTAGTTAAAAAAACAATTTGTTCCTTGAATGGCTTATCTTTTCTTAGCGTATTTTTAAAAAACATCATCCAATTTAAAGTTTATATATGGTCAATCGGATAAGTAGATAATATTATTCATATTCTAATAACACAAATCATATCCTTTCCATTACCATTTCTGATGATTTCTATTGAGTAAGACTTGATAAAATGACTAAAATGTCTACCCATTAAGGGAAAAAAAAGAAGCAATGTAACACAAGGTCCAGTAATAAGGAAATATTCCTAGTTAGTTCACTGGTCTCCCCTTTTACAGTATAGTATATAATGAAGTCTTACAAAGAATTTCTTATATTTTTCTGTTTTCTACCTGATCTCTCAAGGTCTATAAACAATAATTACCACTATCAATTAAAACCAGAATAATCGTGCTTGATTTGGATAGTTTTTAAAGCACTAATTTTATCAAAAACACTTGGCAGCAAGCAGCACCATCTTAAACCAGTATTATTTAAAATCAGAGAGTGTCAAAGTCTTTATTCAATACACTGTTGGTTCTTGTGTTTTTGTTTCTGAAAGCAAAAGCATAAGAATCCAATTTTCAAGTTCAGCAAAGGGAAAGTATAAATTTCTGATCTTTAGAGAGAAACACTAAAAAACAGTAAGTGCTACTATGGAGGACATCTATCATCATCTGACAGAGTGAAAACTTAGTGTCTAAAATTATCAGCCAATTTTCACATGAAGCAACAGCAGAGAAATGCCAAAATTTATTTAATTTGAACATTTGAGTTGCATGCTAGAATTGACCTTGTAGAATTGGCAGATTCGTTTCTTGAAAATAAGTTGTGTTTAATTCTATTTGGTTCAGAGGCAAACATGCTATTAGATTTTAGAAATAAAATTTTCCTAAGGTCTAGATTAGTATACCAAGGTATTCCAACATTGAAATAACTTAGAAATCAGTGTAAAAATGTTAAGAGCTTTGAGACAAGCTTATAAATACTCTCTTAGGTAGGAAAATTTGAAACCCAGTATCTAAAAAAAAAGCTATAAGAATAAATGGCAAATATGAGAACTGGGAAAAACAGATTCTAGTTTCCTTAAATGTAATTTGCAAATGATCTCAGGTTGTACCTGTTAAGTCTCATAGGAAATAGCCAGAAAAAAGTAACATTACTTTCTTAGCTGAGTTAGTACAGACATTTTTCAAATACAAGTAACATATTAGTCTCTCTATTCCATTGTAAGAAACTCAAAAATAGGCAAGAGAAACTTTGTGGCTAATGAATGGGCCTATCCCATTGAAGCTTATCTGTCAGAGAATTTGGGAGGTTGGAAAGTTTTTCTTCACAGTGCCTTCAGGCAGCAAACATATACCTGGAGAAAACATATACATATAAAACTTCATTGACAAGCAGCAATCCATAGAAGTAAATTTCCAGTTTTCTCCTTTCAAACATAAACAACTGAATTTAAATTACCCTGGAACTGTATACATTTAGTGGAATATAGACCCAAATACTAGGTTGAACATTTTTCCATGAATATCAGAAATACTATCATTCATGTCTGTTCATGATAAAATACAAGTGACATGATTATTTCTATATGTCAATGATTCTGTTTCCTCTTCCCTATATTCATAATGAATAACACAAAATCTTTATCTATATTCATTCAAATAGCTCATAATATATGCTAGTTGAGAGATGTTACTTTGCATCACTGAATTTTAAGAGAAGGAGGGCAATCATGAATTCCATCTTTTCTACAATTATGATTTCTATTTTCAATCAGAGGTCATGAAAATACATTTTGTACTACTGACATTCTGGGATAACAATATATCCTGTAGGGAGATCTGAGAATGTCTCATGTGGTGAAACACAGCAATTCTTAAAAAAAAAAAAGTTACTCTATATAGGTGCATTATAAAGTGTGGGACTAGATTCTTCTTGATTTATAACTGTAATAGATACACAGCAGTATATTATCAATGATACTGGTTCCCAAATATACTTGGAATACATTCTTTACAGTTGGATATATTTCTTTCCTTGTAGTCAGCAAAATGACATACATATTCACTGACTGAGGAAAAGCTATATTCTCCATCAAAAACAAATGGGTCAAGCAGAACTCTCAGATCTTTTTTTCAGGCAAAATTTTTAAATAAAGATTACTTGAATTCAAGGGTGAGGATGAGTAGAACAATTTAATGAGGGTTTTGGCAGAGTTTAACATTTACTTCGAAAACAAAAATACTGAATGCTATCATAAGTAAGATCCTGTTCTAATAACTCTGTTGATTTCAAAAACAAGGTACGTACCAGATTATTTAGAATTTTTTATTGCAAGTAACAGATATGCAACCTAGATTGGTTTAACTAACAGGTACAGTAAGGGACTTCAAGAAGCTCATGGGAAAATGAAATTTAAAATTTACATTTATTTGGCGTAAAAACATTTTGAAAATCTTTTTTAATACTAACACACATTTTCCATACACATATTTTGAGGCCCCTCCTAATAATAAAAAGGCTGCTAGTTCTACATAGAGCCTGAGTCAAAGAGTAAGACAAAGCTTCTGCAACAAGCTGGCATGCAGGACTCAGAAAACCACTGAGGCTATTCCTGCTCTTCTATGCACTCCTCCCCTTAATGTAATAAGCCCTGGTCCTCATTTTGCCACTTTCTCCTAAGCCACTGACTTTTCTCCCAGTTGCTCCTGTTCCATCAATTTTTCAATCATTCCTTTTTTAAATTGTTTTAGAATTAACTTGTATTTGTGAAAAGTGGTGGTGCTGTTGAGAGAAAAACAGGGTGGAAGCTCCTACTTGCTAGTTCACTCTCAAAAGTTCCTGCAACAGTAAGGGCTGGGTCACATCAAAGCCAGGAACCATGAAAGCAAACTCTCAAATGTGGGACAGGAACCCAATTATTTAAGCTAGTACTACTACCATCCAGAGTTTACATTAGCAGCAAGCTGCAGTCAGGAGCTGGAGCCGGAACTGAAAACACAACCACTCCAGTTTAGAATGTGGACATCCCACATCCCTTTGTCTGAGGGGCAGAATGGAGTTTCATACCTTGGAATGTCTTCAGGCAACATCTTAATGGCTATTTGAGACCCAGCTCAAACTTGAAAACATCTACTATGAGAACCAGTCAAATACTAAGATCCTAATAGTAACTAAGTCTTCTAAACACTTGAAGTAAAAAAAAAAAAAATCTCATGAAAAAATTGTCCTTTCAGAAAAGCTTTTCCAGTTGGATTCAGAGCATAAGAATATGGACAAGGATGACTACTGCTACACTGTCTTCTCCAGTTTTACTATCTGGAAGTTCTGGTTTTGGTAACTTCTACACTGAATGTAATATTTAACTACCCAAGACACAACTGAAATGGACTGTTTGCAACATACTAGAAATGATTCAAAAGCAATTCCAGTGTATCTGGACACACCTTGATTCATACACAGATCTTCTACAGAACATTTCACTTGAAGCTTCATGATTATCTATGATTTCCCTTGATTCTTTTTTAAACTTCCAGGAAAATATATATTTTCTATAAGTATCTTGGTTTACAGTATATGTAGCCAATCTAAATTGAACCTTGTGTTTTCTTAGCATAAAAATTTGTATTTTATAATTTAATTTGGTTTGAAAGAGTATTACTGCAGCTTTTGCTTGTTAAAGCAGCCTATTGTAAACATTCCAGAGTGCTTTAAGGCTATCACTTAATCAAATTTATCTTTAAGTCATGTTTTCCTGTTTACCCTGGACATATATTTGAAAAACTGTGCTTCAATCCCTGTTATTCAGCACAAACTTTGCATTTGATTGCACAGAGAGACCTAAAAGTGCCTAAATAGGGGGGAAAATGAAGTAAATGAATAAAAATAAATGCAAATATGAACAGAAACTAACTTTCATAAGAACAAAATGCATGAAAGGATTCTCCAAGGAAAATATTCTTATAAAATCACTGTAAAAATACTTTGCATCTCATCCCAGCTGGAACTGTCACATATTCCACTTGCAAATGCAATTCAAGTCTCTTGCAATAATGCTATTACCAAGAATATGAGATAAGAAACCCAGCCAAAAGCCACACCAAATCTGTGTTAGATCAAGTTGACTGGCAGTAACTTCTTATGACATGAAAAAGATGGGAAGAAGCTTTACCTTTCTTAATGGGATTAAACCCAAAGCGGGAAAAGGTATTTATCTTGTCTACCTTGCCTGTCTAAGCTACTCAAGCTACCACTGTCATCAGGGGAAGTTCTTTCCCCAGCCTCACACAGTCAGCAGCTGTTCATTGCTCATGTATTTTTGTTACCTACCTGCTGAGAAATATTTTCAAAAAACACTTAGCAGAGTTAGTGCTTTGCTTACCGCTAAATGCTTACTATTCAGTTTTTTATTACACTCAACTACAAAGCATTTGAATAATGGCTCATTTCCTGTCATAATTTTTAAAGGATCAATTTTTATACTCCTGTAACAAACCTTTTTTCTCATCTACAAAAATTCTTCAAGATTTAATCCAGTCACATAAATATCCATATTAAATCACACCTAGAAATGCACATTCACTCAGAATTTTCCTTCCTCCTTACTCCACTATGTTCGTGACTGCTACATGATACAAAAAAATTGGTAAAGTATACTTAAGGATATAAATAAATGAAGATACTTAGAACATCTATAAATTTGAAAATATGTGCCCACCGTAAGTAAAGCCTTTTTGTCCAAATACACCATCAAGAAAGTGGAAAGGTAAGCTACGCTTAGAAGAAACATGCTCAAGACATAGATTAAACAAAGGTTTGTAACCAGGATACACATGACTTTAATACAAAAAGAATAAACATAAAAATATAGTAAAACAGTTTAACACATTTCATAAACAAAAATAAAAATGTATAACTGCATAGAAACATGTTCAATGCTGCTAACCTTCACAAAACATAAAATTAAAAGCACATAAAATGGCTTCAAACTTTCCAGAATGCCTTCAATTTAAAACTAACAATACTGACAAGAGGTGGTAGGGATGGAACAACCAGAACTTATCCATATCAGCATTGTGAGTTTAAAAAGGGAATCAATCTATCTGTTTGCTAATGGTGAAGTAGTGTTACACTGACTATTAGCCATAAAACCCACTTTAGATATTTACTTGAAATGAATTAAAGCTATATGTTCATACAAAGACTTCTACACAAATGTTCATGGCACATATGTGATTAATAATTAATATTTATAGGAGGAAGATTAATGATTCTGGTATATTTGCACAATTTACCATCACTTAGCATTCAAAGGGATGAACATGGGCAATAGTGAATGCAGGTGGATGATAATGACCATGGACAGCATAACCAACAACATGGATAACTTCACAGATAGAATGCTGAGTGGAAGGAACAAAAATTATTTTAAGTTCCTAGGAAAAGATGCCATTTATGTGAATCTCTAGAACAGGTAAAATCAATCTACAGAGAAAAAAAAATCAGATCAATGAGTAGCTGGCATGAGTTGAGATGAAATCCAGTAACATCAAAAGGACAAAAGGGAGCTTTCTAGGCACATACCATCATACATTTGGCAGAGACACACTTTTAACTGTACACTGAAATTTGTGAATTGCACTGCACATGAATTACACATCAGCAGAACTAAAAATATAACTAAGTATAGAAGAATTTTCCATGTCTGTGGATTACAGGAATAAATATCATTAAAATGTCCATACTACCCAAAGCAGTTACAGGTTCAGTATGGTCATAAGCAGAAACATGGCTAGGAAAGAACCTGTAAGATCAGTCCCATTCAAATTAGCTACAAAAAAATTTAAACATCTTTGAATAACTTTAACCAAGAATGTGAAGGACCTCTACCATAAAAAATTACAAGATGTTATGGGAAGAACTAGAAGACACACAAAAAAATTGGAAAAACATACATGGTTTTTATTTGAAGAAATAACAGCACCACATGTCCATAATACCCAAAGTAATTTCAAACTGATTCTTCTCAGATCTAAAAAGCATTATGCTAAAATTTATAGGAAAAAACACGAGACTCTGAGTAGCTAAAATAAATGTAAAGTACAAAAACAAAGCCAGAGACATCCAATTACAGACTTCAAGATAGACTACAGGTTGGTAATGCGCAAAAATAGGCATGTAGATCAATAGAACAAAATAGGAAACCCAGAGATAATCCACAAAGATACAATCAACTTACCTTTGACAAAAAGAGCTAAAATCATGCCCTGCAAAAAGGAAAGCCTCTTTAACAAATGGTGCCAGGAAAATTGGAGTGCTGAGATATGAAACACAACCCCTACCTTAAACTTGTATACAAAAATCAACTTGCAATGGTTCAGGTATCTAAATTTATAACCTAATACCATCAAAGTAGTAGAGGAAAACATCAAGAAAACTCTGAAATACATTGGCATATGCAAAAATCATTGGAAGAGTCCACAGAAGCACAATAAAGACAAACAGAAAATGGGATTATATAAATCCAAGAAGCGTCTGCACTACAAAGGAAAACCCTCAACAAAAGGAAGAAGCAACCAACAGGATAGAAAAAATATTTTCAAACTATGCAATGAAGGATTAATATCTAGGTTTTACAAAACAGCTCAAGAAACAGAACAACAACTCCAGCTACCACGTGGGTAAAGGACAACCAAGGGCAGTTTTCAAAGCAAGAAATGCAAAGGGCCAACAGATGCATGAAAAAGTGCTGAGAATACCTAGCAATCAAGGAAATGAAAGTAAAAATTACAATGAGGTTTCACATAATCCTAGTTAGAAAGGAAAAAAAAAACAGAATAAATGCTATCAAAGATGTGTGGAAAGAGGTACTCTAATATACTATTGGTGAGAATATAAACTAGAACAATCATTACAGAAATTCCTCAGAAATCTGAAAACACATCTACCATATAACCCAGCCATTCCATTCCTGGAAATGTATCTAAAGAAGGTAAAATCAGCATATGAAATAATTATTTGTATCTCATGTTTATTGCAGCTCAATTCACATTAGCTGAGATATGTCCATCAACTGCTGACTGGATAAATTACGAAATATGTTCATGATGGAATACTACTCAGCCATAAAAAAGAATGAATCATTTTGCCATGAAGTAGATACAACTGGAAACCATTATCCTGACTGAAATAACCATTCATGTCCTTTCTGGTATGTAGTGGTTAAATAAAATACCCAAAATGTACAGGAACAGAATGGACATCTTGAAATTTGATCATTGTTTACAGCTATTTATACTGCTATGGAACTATGGTCTTTACACTTGTTATTGCTGACTATTATGGTTAATGGTGTATTAAGTCTGTGATTAGAGAAAGAACTGAAATTATGCTTTTGTAAAAACCAAAAAAAAGAGAACAAGAAAAGAGGGGAACTAAGGAAAAATGGAAGGAGAGAAGTATGGTTTTCTTTTTAGAACCATATTTATAAAATCTGTTCTCATAATTTCAATCAAAATTTAAATGAGAGGAAAAAGGACAAAATGTGCTTTTTAATTAACCAGTAATTAATTGCAAGGATTCTGTGTACTATGAGATAGTTTACTGATAAGGTAAACTTATTAGTCATTAATTAATAACATTTTCAATAAAATACTAACATATCTATAGGTGAGATATTTAAGTTAAGCAACTACTTGTAAGATTATTATTTTTTAAATGTAATTGTCACAAGGACATTCCAAAGTTCTACCTCACTGATATGGAAAATGCGGAAAATGGAGTTTAAAAAACTTTTGTAGGTTAAAAAAATTTTTGTTTGGTATTTATGCATCACCTGAAGAAAGCATATCTACTCAGTCTTGAACTATAAGAAACAAGTTGGCTCCAAATCATGAATGCGTCATGTAAACTGAGATTTCTTGAGCAAATTTTCTTTGCTATGTGATGCATCAGGGGTAGCACATTGTGTGCAACCCAGTTTTGACCAGACATTTTTGGTATGGGATACACTATCTCAATCTGAATTGCATCCTTAAAATAATCATTACTTATCATAAAAAATAATTTACCACAATATCATGCATGCAGAAGAGATAAATTTTTACAAGTAAAAAACACAGAAACTAGCAACTTTGGGTTTTACTATAAAAGATTACATGTAGGGGCTGCCAATGTGGCACAGTGAAATAAGCTGCCACCTACAGTTCTGGCATTCCATGTTAGCTGGTTTTGAGTTCCACCTGCTGCACTTCTGATATAAGTATCTATTAATGTGCTTGGAAAGGCAGTGGAATTAGGAGTAAATACTGGGGCCCGTTGCACGGCCCAGCCATAGGTGTTACGAGCATTTGGTCAGTGAATCAGTAGGTGGTAACTCTGTCCCTCTGCCATTCAATAAATTAAAAATTTTTGAATAGCTTCAAAAGCAAAAAAAAAACACTTGCATGTGATTTCATTTGATAATTCTCAACTATGCTACTCACTGAACAGCAGATATTGATATTCTGTCACCTCTAAATATGACAATTAGAACTAAAGACTTATCACTACGTCATAAACAGTATACTGATAACAATATAAATAAAATTTATGAGAAATTATTTCCAAGGACTAATCTTTTATGTTAATGTTAGTCTGTATGTATAAGGTTTAAGACTAGTTCTACAACCAAAAGAGAAATATTACCCCAAAATAATGCAGGGAAAAAGCACTAAATGGTTTTATTCTGTTATCTGATAGCCTTTTTACAGAATCTAGTATGTGTGTGTTTGTGTTTGTGTGTGTGTGTGTGTATGTAGAGACAGATTCTATCTCCAAAATGGCCATCAATTTCAAAATGACAACATCATACACCATTGAAAACACTTTTAAAAGCACTGTAGCAGCAGTAATTGTGTTTCCCTGGGTCAACTATTTGGCAAATGGTGCATGAAACAAATACATGATGAGAAGAATACAATTTATCTTTGTGTGATCCGCAAGAAATTCAGGTTCATAATTTGATTATCCATGACCTGCCAAAGAATAAAAACTAAATAGAGTTGCTTGTTATGTGAGTTACAGACAAAGAAAAGGAATAAATATTGGCCAAGGTAGCAAGGACCAACAATGATTCAGGGAAAAAAAAATATTTCTTTAGAAAGGACTAGGAGCTGCAACATTGAAAAATAACAGGTCTCATGCCTGCAACTTCGGAATTGAGATTTATTATATATTTATAATTTATATATTTTCCATATATAGGATGTTTATTATAATAATTATGAATCATTTGGATGTTTGTAACATTTTTAAGAATCTATACATTTAAAGGCATAGAGGAATGTTACACATCAAATGGAAATGTTTTTTTAAGTGAGAAAGTGAATTCTTAAATATTCCATCCCTTTTTTTTCCTTAGCATTAAACTTTAAAAGGACTGTTAAATATATTTGTTATTACTTTTGAAAGGCAGAGAAAGAGATAGACAATCTTCCTTTTGATACTTTACTTTCCAAATGCTCTAAGCAGGTAGGGTGCAAGATGGGGATGCATGAGGGAATGGCAGTCCAAAGCCTGGACCCTGAAAATCTGAGTCTCCCAAGTGGGAACTAGGGATCAAAGTACTTGAGCCATCACCTGCTGCCTCCCAGGGTGTGCCTTAGTAGGAAAGCAAGAATTAAGTAGAGCTGGGACTCAAAAACAGGCACTCCAGTTTGGGATACTGCTTCTTAATCACTGTACCAAATGCTTACTCCAGCATGAAGATTTAAATGAGCAGCTGGATGATGCGTTGCAGTGTACACACAGTACTTACTCATTCTTCCTCCTTCTCTATGTCTGATTTTTTCCCTCCTGGGCATTAGAGAATACTCCTAACCATGCCATTTGACTTTGTGAGCTGTCCCTCCCCCAGCTCCCTTAAGGGTAGATCTGAATTATTCCCTTTCATATTGATATTCTACTTTTAGTAATCTCTCAATTAGATACTTAATGTAGTAAAAGGCTCTACTGCTTGCTTACTAATTCTACTTCTTTAAGGTTTTCCCACAAACGTAAAGAGTAAAGAACAATCCTCACATCCTTGATCCAATAAAATGCTTTCCATGATTTTCCAGAATGGCAGAACCTGTCACTCAGAAGTGAATTTTTTTTGGTGTGATACAAATTCAGATCTCACATCACAACATTTATGAAACACATTTTTATTATCTTGCACATCATCTAAAGTGGTGTCATTATCATTTACAGCATTGACTTGTTTAAAAATAATAACATGTGCAGCTGACATAACAGCTCACTAGGCTAATCCTTCACCTTCAAGCACTGGTATCCCATAGGGGCACCTGTCAGCTCCAGCCATTATGGCCATTTGGGGAGCGAACCAGCAGATAAAAGATCTTTATCTGCCTCTCCTTCTCTCTGTAAATATGACTTTCCAACAAAAATAAGTAAATCTCAAAAACAAAAAAGAAAGGAAAAAAATGTGGCTTTCCTCCCCAAGGAGAAAACATTGGTGAAATAAAAAGAGAACAAAACCTCATGCTTATATATTAATTTGGTTTAATTTCTGGTCTCAAGGAAAATTCTTTGTATTTAAACATTAAGTTTGAGGACATAGAAGTGAATTTGCAAACAGTTCCAGAGAACAAATATGAAAAATCCATATTTCTACAACTTTTCTAATGTAGATTTATTAAATATTTTTTGTTTTATAATAGTAGCTCAGTTATTTTAATCAGTTTAATTTTACAAAGGATAAAATAGCTGTTTGAATTATTAAAACAATAAATGTTTGTACTGGAAAAATGTACAGTCTCCTTCACTTGAAGAAGTTAGAATCATGTATTTTGGAACGATCTAATTCATGTTTCCAAGAAAGTGCTACTCAGATGGGATGTTCATGTGATACCCAAACTGCTGCTCCTAATCGGTGATGATATTGGGCCTTGGACTATTGAAATTGCTTAGATCATGAGGGTACAGCCTTCAATGCTTGGGATGAGTGCCCTTAGGAGAGGAACCACAAGAGAGCCTGCCTGTGTCTCCACTCTGCCCTGTGAAGATGCAGTAAGAAGTTAGTCCCCCATGAACCAGAAAAGAAGCACCCTCAACATGCTGGGGCCCTGATCTCTGCATTCAAGCCCTTAGTACCAGAAAAAAAACATCTTTGTTATGTAAGTCACCTAATCATGGTATTTTATTACAGCAGCCCAAACTGACTAAGGCACCCACTTACATATTTTCCTTAACAAGTTACAAATACATTATTAATATGACTTTATCTTTCAGGTGACAATGTGGTAAGTCATTAACCCCTTAATGTGTGTAGTTTTAAGTGTTTTTGATTCATAATTTCCTCCTCTGGAAAATGTATCCCGAAAAATCACTTAGAAACACAAAAAGTTAATAGAAGGTCCAATGAAGAAAATACAACAGAATTGGATTTTGAATAAATATTAGATAAACTGCACAATAGCTATCTAAGAACACAACATGCTATTAAGTAAAATAATACAAATGAATATGTGGTACCAAGTGAAAGATAGTCATGAGATATTATTTAAAAATACTGAACTATAAAATACATAGGATATTATTTTATTTCTCCCAGTATACATACACAGAAAGGTTATAATAAACATCTCAGAAATAATTATTCTGCAGCATCACCAACACCATCATCAAGTTTTCAATTTTTGTTTGAACAAGCAAGTTCTGACGTCTCTGCTTTCTGTGATCTATGTGACATGCTCATTTGGAAATACAATGTTTTCAGTTCATCCACGCATGCACTATTCACCCATTCACTCAAAAAATACAAAGAGAGAACCTATAGTGCATGTAAGACACTGTAGTAGGTTCCTAGGACTCAGCAGTAAATTAAGCAAACATCTCTCGCCTAAGAAGGCCTACATGAGGGCAACTAATTTGAGACGACAACATCATTGCTTTCTGGATTTTCCTCCTAATTTATTGATCCCAGTTTTCCCCTTCTCATCAAAAGATGTAACTATTCATTGAGTTACTCAGGAACATTTAAGATAAATTCCACCTCCTTTCCTTGATCTAAGAAAAAACTTTTCATTCAACGCATTCTCCCAAGTAAAATAAGATGCTCAGGATTGACACATTAAATAATGCATTTGGCAAGATTAACAGCCAGATCTTTGAGCATCAGTCAAAACTGGAAATGAGACACAGACTCTTGATGGTCAAGTCACAATACTTCCACAAGAATTCCCATCATTTTGTCTCTGAGTACTCACAGATACACCTCCATTATTCACCTGGAGAACACTGAAAATAACTACAATACATTTCTGACATTCATCACAGAATGGCCCAACAGTCTCAAGCCAGATCTCACTGCTAGATTTTGTTTATATTAATCATTTTTCATAACTTTCGTGCCTGAGTGAACAAAGTAGAAATGAAGAGGGGTTTTCTTGACTTACAGTTTGGAGGGTCACAGTCCACAGTCAGGTTGTCCCATGGGTCTGGCATCTGGGGAAGTCTGGCAACGGCAAACTGTGGGTAGAGCAAAGATCGCATAATGAGAGGCAAGCAGGGAAGCAGAGACCTGAACACACTATTCACCCACTGCATGGTCTCTCCTTTTACCCATCATGGTCCCATTATTGGGCTCTTCCTTAGCAACCTCATCTAATCCAATCAGGTCACAGGCATCACTCAGACACCATAACTGAGCCTAGCCTCTATCCCAATGCATCAATCATTGGGATTATTCCATCAACCATTAAAAACAAATTGAGAATTAAATTTCTAGATGAGTTTGGGAAGCCAAACCTTGCTCAAACCATAACAACACTCACTCCTTTTTTTCCTAACCTTATTTTCATTCCTGTCCAAATGTGGTTTGGAAACATGTGGTGCAATACTTCCTCGTGTTGCTAGGGAGTGTCATCAAGCCACAAGTAGGTGTTTATCACAAGAGTAAACGTGCTCTACAGTGTACCATGTTGAAAAGCTATATTTGGTATCTTAGGGGCATATAATACCTTTGCAACTTCGTATTTTATTTCAGCTATTATGGGTTCACTAAGGCATAACATCTTTGTTAGTACAGAACCATGTGCAATACCAGGAAATAGTGTTGATATGAACAACTGCTACATTTGTCAAAACTCATGAATGATACATTTATCATTTTTGAATGATCAAAAGAAAAAGACTAAAGACATTCTGATATCTATTTTATAGTAAGCGTGCTGAAGTTTTAAGTGGTATAATATTGATTTTTGTAACTATGAAATTCATCAAAAACATGAGAAAATGATGAATGGATAAGGGGATGGATAGAAGGTAGGCATATGATAAGTGTTAAAGTGTAAATAGTATAAAAACTGGCGGCAAATGTTTCTTAATACTAAATTTTACTCACTTTTCTGCATGTGAACCTTTTTTCATAGTAAAATGTCAGAGAAAAAAATTTACTCAATGGCAGATCTCTACATCAGCAAATTCTACTGATGACACTTGAATAATTATGCATTAATAAACTTACACAAAATTTTTTTAATTATTTCATGAAATCAGGAACTATAAATAAGTTACACAAAAAGTATTTAAAGTCCAAAACTGTTGAAAACAATAAATCCTAGAATGTGGAAAACAAAATACATATGTCCTTGTATATGAGCCATTAGAACTGTCACAAATATTCCAGATTTCCTCTTTCAGGAACTAGATCAGTTTCAAATCTCCTTAGATCAAAATATACCCAGCTAACTTGTTTTGGTCCGGAAATGTGGAAAGAAGTAACAACTGACACACACAGAGGAAAGTTTTAAAAGTAAATACATCAGAGATTGCTGCAGTGCCATAGTGAACTAAGCTTCTGTCTATGGCAGCAGCATCCCATCTGGGCACCAGTTCAAGCACTGGCTACTCTGCTTCTGATTCAGCTCCCTAGTGGTGGCCTGGAAAAGCAATAAAGGATGGCTCAAGTACTTGGGTCCATGAACTCAAAGTGAGAGACTTGGAAGCTTCTAGAAAGGTCTCCTGACTTCATACTAGTCCAACTAGTCATTACTGCCATTTGGAGAGTGAACCAGCACATGGAAGATTGATATCTCTCTCTCTCTCTGTAATTCTTTCAGACAAATAAATAAATCTTTTTTAAAAATGACAATTCCAATCTTTTGTCTGTCATGACAAACTGTAAAGCATGGACAGTGTTAGCCATACTGTTCGCTGAGTCCTGGAGGGAGAATAACATTGAGCAGAGCTCCCTCACACCCATAATGGACACACAGCATAGACAAGAAAAAAAATGTTTTTTTAAGTTGATAAATACTTAGAGATGTTATAGAAGCACAGCTTGTCACAATCTCAGAGGAAAAACACTTATGACATTCCTTACATTCAACACAAAAAGTGTGATTCCCAAATCCAACTTTAATTTCTTTTTTCTTAAGATTTATTTATTTTTTATTGGGAAGTCAGATATACAGAGAGGAGGAGAGACAGAGAGGAAGATCTTCCGTCCGATGATTCACTCCCCAAGTGAGCCACAACGGCCGGTGCACGCCGATCCGATGCCGGGAACCTGGAACCTCTTCCGCATCTCCCACGCGGGTGCAGGGTCCCAAGGCTTTGGGCCGTCCTCGACTGCTTTCCCAGGCCACAAGCAGGAAGCTGGATACAACTTTAATTTCGAAGGAATACTACAAAAACATTCTAAAGCTACTCATTTTAAAATTCAATTCAAAGAGAAAATTCAAATCTCTCCACATATGTAACTCTAAAGACAAGGCAGTACAAGGTTGAGAAAATCTTAGTGTTGAGAGCTACATGCCAATGGAAGTAGTGTACAAGAAACAGAGTGGAATTTAGCCTCTTAAACAACAAAAAAAGCAATGGCTGCAAGATCCCAACAAAGAAAGAGTGGATAAAATCCAAGATGGCCAAATGTTGAAAAGCTACACCAACCTCACCCATAGAAATATACAAGAAAAGTATGGTAAAGACTACGTTCCTAGGGGACTGCCTGACTGACATTTTCAGTGGAAAAAAATGACAAAATGAAACAGAGACTCCATGGGACAATAAGAAAGCAACAGGCACACCATCTTAACTGGTCACATGGCCAGACACAACCTACATCTTGGTGTCTGGCTGCTGGCTGAGAAACACCATCTTCTCAAGGTAGGAAGAAGCTGCAATGTAGCCCAGCTCTGGCAGCTCTACCTGAGAATTCCACTGTCTCCTACTGACTTCAGTTCCAACCTGGGGATCTGACTAGTGTCTCAGTGATTCTCTCTCTGTATATTTTTTTAAAGATTTATTTATTTTCATTGCAAAGTCAGATATACAGAAAGGAGGAAAGACAGAGAGGAAGATCTTCTATGTGATGATTCACTCCCCAAGTGACCACAACAGCCAATGCTGTGCCAATCTGAAGCCAGGAGCCTGTAGCCTCTTCTGGTCTCCCACTCAGGTGTGGGGTCCCAAGGCTTTGGGCCGTCCTCGACTGCTTTCCCAAGCCACAAGCAGGGAGCTGGATGGGAAGTGGGGCTGCTGGGATTAGAACCGGTGCCTATATGGGATCCTGGCGCTTTCAAGGCAAGGACCTTAGCCACTAGGCCACCATGCTGGGCTCTCGGTGATTATATTAATTCAAAAAGGAAAACCACATTGGCTCCTTTCTTTCTCAAACTCCTCCACTAAAACCACCAGACTTAAATGGCTATATAGAGTTGTGCAGCTAATCTCTGTTACCCTGCTATCAAAAATGACTTGAGCCAGTCAAGTCATCTTACAAGATGGAAAAGCAGAACCCCTGTATCTCTGTGACAGATTTGAGCATAGCACCCACAGCTATACTAGCTCTCCCTTTCAGATTAATGCAGCTAGTATCATGCGGCTAGCACCAGCAGCAGACAATTTAAAAATCTGGACTCAACCTAAAAGCATTGACTCCACATCCAGCTAACGCTACCAGGAACCCCAAGTGAAAGGCCCAGTATCACTCTTCTGCAATGCATGAGAACTGTGCCTTGCTTGATTAAGATTGTTGGTGTAACAGTCTTCAGAGTAACTCACTCACAGTATCTGAATTATTCTATCTGTGCCACTTTGCTTCCAGCAAGTGGCTATACCCATGCCTAATACCTGACTCCTCACCTGGGGAATTTGGGTAATGAACCTATGTATCCTGCAACACCAAGACTGTAACAACCGGAACTAATTTCCTCAAACCCACTGGAATTTATCCATTGAGACCCAGGGAAGAACCTGCCTGCATTCTACCTCACCAGACCCATTCTACTACTAAAAAATCTCCTATATAGCTTGTAAGCACCCTGTAGGATAGGAGAAGGAGGCCATTCAAACATCTCCAATCCTGGCACTAGGGTTGTTAATCAATAGTCATACTCTCCAACCAGGTACTGGGAGTTGCCCCATCCACATAATTCATTCCTAGGCCACAACTATTGATGCCACAAACCCCAGTACCACTCAGGCTTGTCAATAGGATGAGGCTACAATCTGTGTTCCTCAGAGTGTAGAACAAGGCCATGGTGCTCAAAACCCAGACACTAAGGATACATACACTCTAGAAAGCCCACATCCACCTTAAAGTCACATTTTTATAACTACAGATTGCCATAGACCAGACCCTTGTGTCACTTTCAGACATAGCTGATAATGATTAAATCGAAAGAAAGCCTTGAGAGACTTCACTTCTGAGCTCACCTACAGTTCAAGCCAAACCAGCAAACCAAGTGACACCCTGTATTCCATATAAGACAACAGTAATTCTCCAATAAGGAAAGAGACGATGAAATAAAATGTGTACATGCCAATGAAACAATACAAGAACATAAAAAAGCAACTAGTGTGACACCTCAAAAAGAAAAAATACAGCAATACTCCGGGAACACGTCCTAATTCGCAGAAAATCTATGAAATGCTAGAAACAACTGTACATAATGATGGTAAGAAAAATCAACGTAATATAAGAGAAAAGAAATGTTTTTTTTAAATGAGGAAAACAATAGATAACATGGATAACAAGCGCTAAGGAGACAGTAATCACTAAGAAGAAGCAAACAGAAAATTTTGAAGATGAAAACTTCAACACATTGAGCTAAAAAAAAAATAATAATTCAGAGCTTCAGCACCAGAACTGATCAAGTGGAGGAAAGAATTTCTGATATGGAGAAAAAGACTTTTGAAATAACCCAACTGAACCACTAAAAAAGAACAGAAAATTTTAAAGTTTAAAGAAAATTTAGAGTTGATAATATAATCAAATAGTTTCTATTACAAAGATTTCTTTTTTTTTTATCTTTTTTTTTATTACAAAGATTTCTAAAAGAGAAGGAAAAAAGTTAAGAATCTACCAAAATAAATCATTGTTTAGAAATTTCCAAAAAAATCTTCTTGGAGACATGGACATCTGGATTGAAGGTGCTCAAAGGACCCCCAACAAGTCTCAAACAAAAAAGATCTAATGCTATCTCAAAGACTTACAAAGCCAAGAACAAACCAATCCCAAAACTAGCAGGACTCAAGAAACAGTAAAGACTAAAGTAAAAAATAAAGTTGAAGCTAAAATAAACAAATCAGTAAAACAAACAGCTGAGTTTTTAAAGAAAATAAACAAAATAAAAACACAAAAAAATAGAATTAGAAATGAAAAAGACATTACAATTAATATCACTGAAAACATCATAAGAAAGTACAATAAATTATATCACAAAAAAACTAGAAGACTCAAATAAATTTCAGAGTACATATAATCAAACAAGATCAAACCAAGAAGATATATAAAACTTCAACAAATTCAAAATATGCAACCAGATTAAAGTAACAATTAAAAGTCTCTCATCAAGCAAAAGCCCAGGATCTGATGGTTTTACTACTTAATTCTAAAAACCATTTGAAAGGAACCAACTGTAGCTTTTAAAATCATTACAAAATATTAAACAGAATGAAATTCCTCCAAACTCTTTTACAAGGTCAACATCATTCTGAAACCAGTACCAAAGACACAAACCGAAAACTAAAGCCATATATCCTTGATGAACACTGATGCAAAAAAATTCTCAACAAAACACTAGCAAACATAATCCCACATCAAAAAGATCAGAACATACATCACGATCAAATGGGATTAATCCCAGGCACATAGGCATGTTTTTCCATTTACAAATATATGTCATGAATCACATCAACAGAATGAAGAATAAAAACCATCTGGTCATCTCAATATACACAGAGAAAGCATTTGATAAGATTCAACATGCCTTCATGATAAAAAAAAAAACCTTCCATAAATTAAACATAGAAGGAACATACCTCAAAATTATAATGGCAATATATGGAAAACCAATAGCTAATACCCTACTAAAAAAAGGATGAAATTACATCCATACCTCTCACCATATGCAAAAATCAACTCATGGTGGATCAGAGATCTAAATTTAAGATCTGAGACCATGATGTTACTAGAAGAAACTGTAGGCAAAACATTTCAAGATGTTGGTAGAAGTGATGACTTCTTGTATAAGACCCACAAAGCACAAGCAACAAAAGCAAAACTTTTTTAAAAATGGAATTATATCAAACTCAGAAGCCTCTGCACGTCAAAGGAAACAATAAAGTGAAGAGACAGCCAAAATAATGCAAAAAATAGAAATTAGCTAATAAAGGAGTAATATCCAAAATGTATCAGCAACTCAAAAACTTCAACAATAAAAATCCCAATACAGTGAAGAAATGGCCAAAGGATCTCAATACATAGTTCTCAAAAGAAGAAATACAAATATATATGGCAAAGAAAACTAAAAGTCTAACAAATACATGAAAAAAAAATGGTCAGCACCCACTAACCATCAGGAAACTGCTAACCAAAACCACAATGAGACGTTATCGCACTCCTGTCAGAATTTTTATCACACAAAAAGAAAAAAGGGGGGAAAGAAAATAATAAATGATTATGAAGATGCAAAGGGGTACTCTTACAAATTTGTTGACAGTGTAAATTAGCAAAGACAGTGTGGAAAACACTGTGGAGATCTCTTAGCTTTTCACTATAATGTAATTTTAATATGTCACCTTAAATATTAAGAGACAGAACAGGGAAACAGAGGAGGAGGAAAGAGGAAGGGGAAGCATTAAAGTCTTAGAAATTAATCTGTGATTTTCCTTTTACTAAAAATGCCTTAACATGAGAATTGATGAGAACTGACATAGTGTTTACTATGCATTTGCTGTGCCCCTCAAAATCTAATACATCAGTTTTTTAAAAAAAAATGTTTTTTAATTGAATTTCTCAATGGATGATTGGTAATGGCAAAAGGAGAGATGATGGAGTTAGGCTCAAGAACAGGTTGCTGTCTTACTGACATCAGGCCTCTATGTAACTGTTCTAAAAACTGGAAAAGACCAATGGGACCAACTACCAAATTACAAATAAACAAATAAAGCACTCTTCTCAGGGGAGAATATTTGAAAGAATTTTAAGTGTCTTCATAGCAATTTGTTTTAAAAAACTCTTTCCAATATTCTCAGTATGTCAGCACCTATAAAGTTCTGTAGAAACTTGCTGAAGGCTGATAAAGTTAAGTTTAAGGAAATGGAGGGAAGTTTCTATGAAATTTCATCAAATGTCAAAAGAGTCCTTGAAAAGGAAAAATGAGAACACAGTGCTGCTGCAAACCTTCCAGCCCAGCATTATAGATAGACTCGTCCTTTGGGCATTAACTAACCTGCTGAGAACGGAGCCAGAACTTCATAGGTGCTGACACTCTGAGTTTTCAAAATACTAAAAGTCATTTGGACTATGAGTTCGGTATGTTGGTTAAAACACCTTGTGTGATGCCTGCATCTCCCCTTCCCTCCCTTCTTCTTTCTCACCCTTTCTTCCTTCCTCCTGCGGAGAGTTGGGGAGAAAGATACAGTACCGTATGCATCCCTACTTCCAAATCAAAGAGGGACTCCCAATGAAACTGTTGGATATATCTAGACAATGGGATGCTGGACTGTCTGACATTGCCTGTACAGCAATGTTAGGGCACACTTAAATAGCAAACTGATGAATTTATGACTGTTCATAAACGACTATACTATTGCAATAATATGGGAAAAATCAGTCGTGGGTGGGAATTTGGGGGGAAGGGAAAATACCAGACCCTATGGAATTATAGCATAAAAATCCAAATTTATATAGATATAGATATAGATATAGATATAGATATAGATATAGATATATAGATATATAGATATAAAGAGTGGAAGAGCCAGGATTAACTCATACTCACACAGGATGTTGGCTGTTACTGAAGTTAGGGCTTAACCCATTGTGCCACAACATGAGCCCCTGAGATTTGTATTTACATACATACATACTCCAAATTGGTATATATCACTACTTGCCAATCGGGGAAAAAAGAGAATATTGATAGTAATGCCAAGCCTTTCTTTAAAAAAAAATCTGCTTTTACTTTGATTTATATCCTTTTTCTTTTTAAAAATAAATATACTTCTGCTTTTGATTTATAAGGAAAAAATAATTCTTCCCCATTTAAAAATTAAATTAAGAATTTCATGTGTTGCTTCTCATAATCATGAAAAACGTAGTTTCAAAAAAGTACATATAGCCTTTAATGGGACAAGTGGAACATGGCCTATGATATTTAATTTGGTTAAGACCAAAACAAATCCAGAACTCAAACACAAGACAATAGATGGCTGAATGTGTTAACCAACTGAGCCATTCAGATAGAAAAAAAAAATGGACTTATCTTTTAAATGTTGCATGCATTTTAGACATTTTGCTCCACTGGTTGTGGGAAGAAAGTTACATACTTTGAGTTCTCTGATAAGACTATATATTAGAAGAGCTGCTTTATCATGGGGAAGGAACCATGAGGCAAGGTTATCATTTATTTCATTATGCCCATTTTTCCGGCATCTTTCCTTTGAGAGATCATAAGTCTACCTGGCTGCATTTGACCCAAGAGACTCCTAATTCTACTAAAATCAGTAGCTAAAGTTCACAGTGGATATGTTAACTTATACTTACATTATAAAATTCTCATTTTAAATTTAATTGTTTATTTATTTTTATTTATTTTCCAAGCAAACATATGTCTGATGAAAAAAATGTGGCTATATAAGATAGAAAAACATCAAACTAACTAAATATCACTTAAAACCTAGCACAAAAATAATGAACATTAATATTTTAACTTTATCTTTCTAATCTCTTTTCTTGCTATAGTGATCCACATAATATACAAAATTTAACATTATTCCATTACTTCTGGCCAAAACAAGAAATGACCAACATTCCTTCATTTGACCATAAATCAGAAAAGTTCTCAATGTTTACTACTTCCACTAGAATTTACTGACATTTGACAAAACAAGACAGTTTACGTTCATGTCTAAAGAACATTTAGCACGGTTAGGACACAGTCTGACTACTGCTATCAAGTTGCCTTTCACTTAGCAATAAGTATATGTTCAAAGAAAATCTGAAAATCAAATTGAAGCCCAACTTTTTACATAGGCAGAAACTTGTGGTCAGAGAGATTAAGAAACCAGTCCAAGTTCATTCACACAAATACAGATGCTTTTTAGAAACACAATCGTAACACCTGCCAGTGAGTATCAGAACAGGGGACGGGTCACATTAGGCTGGGCCATGACACTAGATAAAACACAAGAGAACCTGGGCCCAGCGGCGTGGCCCAGTGGCTGAAGTCCTCGCCTTGAACACGCCCCGGGATCCCATATGGGCGCCGGTTCTAATTCCGGCAGCTCCACTTCCCATCCAGCTCCCTGCTTGTGGCCTGGAAAAACAGTCGAGGACGGCCCAAAGCCTTGGGACCCTGCACCCGTGTGGGAGACCCGGAAGAGGTTCCAGGTTCCCAGTTTCGGATCGGCACAGCACCGACCTTTGCAGTCACTTGGGGAGTGAATCATCGGACGGAAGATCTTCCTGTCTTTCCTTCTTTCTGTACATCTGACTTTGTAAAAAAAATAAATCAATCTTTAAAAAAAAAAAACACAAGAGAACCTGATCTGGGGCAGATTTTGTGGGGGATATGTGAGCTTACCCTGTGGAACTGCAATTTCCATTGGTATGCTCAAGAGCATTGGTATGCTCAAGAGCTGGGGATAGCGATGGGCTGAACTACACATGACCATGTAACCCTCACCCAACACTCATGGGTACTGGGATTGGGGATAGGCCAGGCTGGTCCATGCTGGAACACCCAAGAAGTGTGTGGGGCAGGCCGAGTCACAAAATCCACCAACTCACACAAAGACCAAGACAGAGGGGGAAGACTGTGCTGGGTGTCCAGCACCCACTGGTACATGTGAGATCTGTGTCCAGGAGTGGGCCTCCTAGGGGAACTTGGGAAACTCCCCTAGTGGGCTATTGCTCCCACTGGTGAGCATGTGATTCAGGCCTGGGTGTTGGTCAGGCCTGGCAAGGCAGCTCCACTTGTCAGCAAGCATGTGGTTGGTTCTGGGGTAGAGATGGACTGGGCAAGGCCAGCCTAAACCTTAGCATACTGGCATGTGCAGAAGCCAGGATGCAGTGCAGGCCATGCTGGGGTAGGCTATCAACCTACTAATTTGCATGAAAGCAAGGGAAGGGAACAGACTAGACAGAGCTAGGCTATAGCACCCACCAACAAAAGGTGGGACTGGAGGCAGGCCAGGGATGGGCCAAGCTGAAGTATTCGATGGCAAAGGCCAAGACAGGAGATGAGCTATGCCAGACTGGGTCAGAGCAACCACTGGCACACACACACTAGGGGACCAACATGGTCAGGGAGCTAAGGATATGCGCTGACTGAGTAGTGATTGCCACTGGTGAGCATGAGAACTAGAATGGGGCAGCAATCAGAACTGGGCATGCCTGCAGTATCCCTTGGTATGGGTGTGTACTGGGCCTTGGGTGTGCCAGACTGGACTAGACCCCAGCACCTGCTGCTGCTCCCAAGAGCCAGGATGGGTGTAGAATGGGTTAGATATTGGCACCCACTAAACCATGTGAGATCTGGGTCTGGGGTTTAACCAGACATGGCTGGGCTACAGCACGCAAAAGTAAGAATCAGAATGGGTGTGGGACAGTCAGGCAAAGCCATTGTTCCTGCCGGGAAAGGATGTGGACAAAGTCAACCTAGGCCAAAGACCCATCGGTATGCCTGAGATCTGCCACTGGGAGGAGACCTGATAGAGAAGCTTAGGGAACTTCTCTGTCAGGATGTATTCTCTGCAGGTGAGCACAAGAATCAAGGCTGGGAGCAATGCAAATCATGCCAGGTTATAGTACCTGCCAGTATATGTGTGGGTCAGGTCTGGGGGCAGGGCCAGGCTAGGACAAGTTCATGACACCCACTGGCAGATCTGAGAATCAGGACAGGGTACAAGACAGGCTGGGTTGGATTACAACTTCAGTCAGTTCACATTAGGGCTGGGACTGGGGCCAGCTGGGCTGGGTTAAGTTGCAGTACACACCAACAAGAGCTGGAACCAGAGGCAGGCTGGGCCAGGTCAGGCTACAGCACCCTCTGATGACTGTCAAGGTGAGGCAGGTCATGGCAGACTTGGGCACAGCAACCACCAGAGCACATAAGACCAGGGCAGGGGCAGCCAGGCAGGGGACCTGTGGGGGATCCCTGCTAGTGAGCACGAGAGCTGGGACCAGGAGCAGACCAACCTAAGCAGAGTTATAACACCCATTGGGCTACATGTCTACTGGCTTAGGGAGAGAGGCAGGCTAAGTGAAGCTAAGCAACTGTACCCACTGGTGCATGCATGAGCCAGAGTAAGCGCAGGTTCACCAGGCCTTGACACATAATCAGCTGGCAACTGCTTGGAATGGGGGCAGGTCTTGTCAAGCTAGACTGCAAAATCACCTGAAAAGTGCAAGATCCAGAACTGGGAATGGGCCCAGTAGGGAAACTGTGGGCACCTCTTTAATGGGCTGGAGTTCCATGAGATCATGAGAACCTGGGCTAATAGACCTGGTAGTGCCCATTAGCGTAAGTGTATGCTGGATAACGGAATTGGTTGGGCTGAGCTAGACTATAGTACCCATTGGTGTGTATGAAAGCCAAATGGACTGGACCAGCTTATGGACTGGCATATGCAGGAACCAGGGCAGGGGGTGGGTCTGGTGTGGTTTATTAGGAGCTGCCCTAACTGAGCTATAGTTTCTGCTGGTATATGTGAAGCCTGAATGTTTGGTGGGCAGCACTGAGCTGGACATCCTAAACAAACCATCCATTGAACTGTGTTAGAGATGGGGCTAGAGACAGAATTAACCCAGCAACTGCAACCACCAACATGTTTATATGCTGATGTGAGTCATGGACTGAGGCAAACCCCACACCAGCTAACACACACAGTCAGGTCTAGGGTCATCTCAGACAAGGTTTCTTTGAACCACTGGACTCGGAACTCCAAACACAGGGTGAATTGCACGACCTGTGGTCTGACCACGGACGGAGTGCATATGTCAGAAGTGGGCCTCCTCAGTAGCTAAGATGGTGCAGTGGACAACATGCCCATTTGCACATGGGAGATATGGGAGTCCACTGGGACGTGCAGAGGAATTTTAGTACCACAGCAGAGAGAGCAGGCAGAACAAATTGAAGAACTCTTCCAGCCACGTGCTGATAGCAAGTATCTGGGTGAATGAAGACTGAGAGTCTGCACACTGTGTCACCCATAGGCCTTGGGAGGATTTCCTCATCCTCATAGCAACAAAATCAATTGCATTTCAGAATTATCGACACCATCTGAGCAGAACCCTTGGAGCATGCTTCATATCAGAGATCTTGGGATGCCATCGAGTGGCTCTTCTCTATCTCCAGGTATTGACGTGTTTAGGATGGTGAGTGCAGCTTCTCCTCTTCTCCTCCCCTTCCCCCAGACACAGGAAGAAGAAAAATAAAATTGGAAACAAGGGTCTCATCCAGTTTCCCCTAATCCTCGAACCTTCCCACTGTAATCAGTGGTTCCACCTGGGCATGGATACTTCTCAACTATGTAGGCATCATCAAAAATAAATCTTAACTAAAAGATCCAATGTACTGCACCCCAATTTACACAGTCTAATCAGTTCCAGACTGGACAACCATGCACTGAGCCTGAGAAACAGGCACAATAGTTTTACATATTACAAACCCTAATCCAACCTAAATGTCACGGTAGACTTTCTGGAAGAAGTGCCATGAGGTTTATTCCTAAAGATGAAGGAGAGTTGAGAAAGACAACTCAAACTATTACATATAATGAAACTTTAGGGAAATCCCAATTTAACAACTGTTCCATTCAAATCCATTACACACTAACCATCCCCATTTGCTTTTTCCCACATTCCAACTTCTATTTCAAGTGATAATGGCAATACTAGTCATAATCACAAAAATATATGTGTATAAAATCCTAAATTTTTCCTTGAATTTCAATTTAAATAAAAATCACTCGGAGGCACTTGCTCTTTAGCTAAGGCTAAAGTCCTAGCCTTGCAAGTGCCAGGATCCCATATAGGCGCCGATTCTAATCCCAGCAGCCCCACTTCCCATCCAGCTCCCTGCTTGTGGCCTGGGAACACAGTCAAGGATGGCCCAAAGCCTTGGGACCCTACACCCACATAAGAGACCCAGAAGAGGCTACAGGCTCCTGGCTTCAGATTGGCGTAGCTCCATCCATTGCGGTCACTTGGGGAGTGAATCATCGGACAGAGGATCTTCCTCTCTGTCTCTCTCTTCTCTGTAAATCTATCATTCCAATATAAATAAACAAATCTTCAACAACAACCAAAAAAAAAACCACTCAAAGTAACTTCACTTTACTGCCAATTTAAACTTCTGTATCATCATACTAGTATTCTCTTCAAAACTAAAATATGTAATGCTGATGTATTCAGGTTTTTCATTTGTGAAGAGCCATGATTTTGAAACTTCTCTGTAGCTCCTTAAAAGACTGATGAAGCTTTTAACCATTTGTCTAGATGGAAGAAATACATACACCCACAGTGAGGTCTCAGGGTCATATCATCATCTGCTTCTCCAGTCTCTGGAGTCCAATAGGAAACATTCTTGATTGATGGTATAAGTGCACATTTATTTCACATATCACTGGCTTTTCAAAAAAACTTCTTAATTATAGACATAGAGATTTGTTATACTTTTGTAAATTATTGAAATTATGTATGCCTCATGTACATAAAGACACATTCAAGTGTGTATTAAAATATTCATAAAATTTGAGATCAATTCAGGAAAATATTACATAAGATGTATAATTTACAAAGCGTATTCTAAATTCATAGAATCTATGAATACAGTGAACTACCAAGTATCTAATGTGTTAGTACTGTAAAGTCTTCGTTTCAAGATCCTCAGATGATAGATGCCAGTTTTGAAGCATTCCAACTTCTCGTAACAGAATTTTAAATAAAAATTATTTGAAATGATGTAGGATAAAATCAAATACTTTCTATTTGTTAGTGAATTAGAAAAGTTTATTTATAATACAGACTGAGGGAATTAGATTCTTAAAATATTTTGAAAGAAGAGCAAGGGGGCCCGGCGGCATGGCCTAACAGCTGAAGTCCTCACCTTGAACACGCCGGGATCCCATATGGGCGCCGGTTCTAATCCCAGCAGCTCCACTTCCCATCCAGCTCCCTGCTTGTGGCCTGGGAAAGCAGTCAAGGATGGCCCAAAGCCTTAGGACACTGCACCTGCGTGGGAGACCCGGAAGAGGTTCCAGGTTCCCAGCTTCGAGTCGGTGCGCACCGGCCCATTGTGGTCACTTGGGGAGTGAATCATCGGACGGAAGATCTTCCTCTCTGTCTCTCCTCCTCTCCGTATATCTGACTTTGTAATAAAAATAAATCTTAAAAAAAAAGAAAGAAGAGCAAGGAGAGTAGGCATTAAGTTATGTTTCTTAAGTCTGCATTCCATATGAAGAAAGTACATTCATGACCCAGTTCTGTTCCTGACTCCAAACTGCCATGAACACACACTTGAGAGGCAGCAGGTGATGTTTCAAGTAATTGAATCTCAGACACCAATATGTCAGACCTGGACTGAGTTCCCATCTCCTGGATTCCACCTGGCTCAAATCCAGTCATCAAAGGCATTTGGAGAATAAACTTGTGGATGGGAGGTCCAGCTTGTCTCTCTGTCTCTCATGCTCCATCTCTCTTTATCTGCCTCTGTCTCTGTCTCTCTGCCTCTCGAAATTAAAAAAAAAGTAAGTGCACATCCCTTATTAGAAACAAAAGCAAGCATGTGTTAGTGAGAATTACTGAAGAAATAAGTTAACATTTAAAAGTATATTAAGGTGGTATATTTAGGCAGATAAGTTTTAAAATAAAAGATGAAGTTAACACAATACAAAAATCTCCTTAAGAAATTTTTGTGAGGTCAGCATCAGAGTGTAGTATGTTATGTCTAAGCCTGAGCCATCGGTACCCTATGTGACAACAGTTTGAGTTCCCACTGCTGCATTTCCAATACAGCTGCTCCCTGATAGTGTGTTTGGAAAGAAAGTGATGGATGGCCCAGGTCCTTAGGTCCCTGAGCTTGCATGCTCACATGGGGACCTGGACAGAGTTCCTGGCTACCAGTTTCAGACCCATCCAGCTCCAGCCAGTCTGGCCATTTCGGGAGTGAAAGATTCTCTCTCTCTCTCTCTCTCTCTCTCTCTCTCTCTCTCTCTCTCTCTCTCTCTCGCTTTCTCTCTCTCTCTCTCTCTTTCTGTAAGTCTTTCAAATACAAAATAAATTAGTCTTAATAAAATTCTTGTGTTAACAGCCACAGATGTAATATCATATAAATGCAGGTCTTAGGCATCAATGATTTCATGTTTCTGGAAGATGCTAGATTTTTAAAAAAAGATTTCTTAAGACGTGAAGTCTTTATTTACAAATAACAAACCATCAATAATGGTGTTACCATCACTATTAAAAACATGTGCTATTGTTCTCAAGGAAGAGTTAATGGTCTCCAGTGAGTGATGATCTCCAGAGAGGGGTGGAGGAGGAGGGATGTAAGATACATGTAACTTTTAAAGGTAGATTGTACAGTGCCTTGCCTGAATTGCAACAATTATATTTGATCCAGTCTATTAGACATCTGTCTCAATTGTTTTAACTATCAGATTGAAGAGCTCCAATTAAGCATTAGTAAAATTTGCTTCTATAAAATAAATTTATTCAATCAACCCATCTCACTTTATTAAATCTCTCAATTTTGCCTAACACTTGAGATCCAAGCAAATGGCAACTACGTGAGCACATAGCGATATAGCTAAAAACTCAACTATTTGTCTTTCAGGGACATTACTTGTTCATATTACAGCTTTAGTTCTACTTTTTTAATGCAATTATATGAACTCCAGTTTCAAAAAAAAGAAAGTTCATCCTTAGTTCTAATGAAATCCTAAAAAGGGTAAAACATTCTTCCCACAGTATTGCTTACTGCTTGATACACAGTCATGTCCAATATATCCTATGAACAACAAGCTTTCATTACAAAATCTGCCCTCTGGAAACTATACAACTTACTATTGTCTTTCATTCTGTCACTATTAATCAGTTCACTATATACCCGCCGGTTTCAATCTACCTCCAACCTACCCTTATTCTGTCTACTCCAATTCTGTCCATCCTGTTCCACATCACTGTAGGCATGCTTATTTCCACTAATCACACAGCTCTTTATCTAGTTTTATACCATCAACTCTCCAGCTACCAAATCTCCTTCTCTGATTTAACCCAACTCTTACTCTGAAACACTGGCTTCAATTCAACTACATGCTAATTACTATACACTTAATTTGATTCTTCCACCAGTCTCAGAGCACCTAGTTTTTGTTATTACAAACTTTTGGGAACATCCTGAGAATTATGTCTTGCTAGTGATTATGAGAGTTTTCTTTCCATAAAATGCAGAAAGATAATGTCACTGTCTGAACACCAGCATCATTAAAGGGGCCACATCATTTATATGATAATAATGGGTATTAAAGTGAGGCCACTAAAAATCACCAATCTTGCACAATTTCTTTCCTTTGTTGCCAACAACACATACTTTAAATGGCATGCTAGTATGACTCAGCCCTATGACCTTAAAACATGAGCAGCTATGTTGATCACTACTAGATTCTGGCATCTTTCAGACACATAGTCCTCTAGGCAGTCATAAATGGTCCTGCATTTCCACTGAAATGGAATCAAAAGTGTCATTTCGAGGCAATGGCTCTATAGCCCAGTAAGGCTTACTGCTGTCTCTTTAAGCTATTAAGATGACAATGGATGCTTGGGTAATAATATGTTCTCTCAGCCTGGTGGAAAGATGAACAGAGCTTCGTGTTGGCCCATTTTGGAGATGTGAAAAAAGAAAAAAACTCGTTGACTCAAGCCAAAAAGATTTTCAGTAATGTTTTACTCCATCATAACATAGCCAATTCTAACATAGGAATTAAAGTACATTCTGATTAATATAGGAATTAAAAATCAGCTATGGCAGATTTTACATCTGACAAGATCAATTGCTGTTTAAGACTCAGGGAGCCTTTTAAGCATGAAGCAATGAGTTAAATTCACAATCACCACCAACTTAATTTTAAATAAAAATCAACTAGCATTTTCTCCTTATTTCAACAAAAAGACATATTTACATTGAAAACTTTCAGTATTTCTTCTACATTGGTGCTACAAGAAACCAAGGGCAGTCCTTTTATTCTATATTACCTTTAAGAACTACAATTTCATAAGGACATAATTAATTTTTAGGGACATCACTCACTTTGGGACTCAAATCTCAAATATCACATGAAACTAGTGATATATAACTGACAAAAGTAGGTTAATTTATAGGTTATACCTTAAGGCATCTGATGAAATTATTGGAAACCTATTTCCACAAAAAGCATGCTCTTTTAATGAATTAAACAAACTATATTTACCTAATCTAGTGAGTAATTTAAAGCTTCATATGCTAGTTACCAATGAGAAAATTCTTGAGAATAATGTGTTATATTTGACTAAATATCTACCAAAGTTTAGTTAATCAAAATTTGTACCCATAGCTTACAAGTGATGTTTTAAAAGGTCAATCTTAGAACTCTGATCTCTTATTTACAAGGAACATAATGAAGCAAAAGTTAATTGTGAACTAAAAGCGTATCTAAATTCATGGCAGTACTAAAATTTTAAAGTTTTTAAAGACTATTTTAAAAGTCGGTGGCAGAGATGATCATGAGAAAAGGACAGAGGTAAATCAATCTTCCATCTATCTGTGGAAGATCTTCCACCTACTGGGGCCCCAAAGATACCAACAGCTAGTGCTAGGCCAAGTTGAAAATAGCAGCTAGAAACTCCATCTGGGTCTCCCACATGGGTGGCAGGAATCAAAACACTTGAACCATTATTTGCTGCTTTGCCAGCCACATTAGGAGGAAACTGGATGGGAAGCAGAGGAGCCAGATTTGAACCAGCATTGTAACACTGCAGGCAGGTGTTTCAAGTGGTCACTTAATTTGCTGCATAGCAAAACATACCTTTCTTGTATTTTATGTTTCTCCATGATCCATTTTTGTAGGTTAAAGGGATTCCTCCATTTCCATATTTCTCCCTTCCTGTTTTCCTTTCCCACCATATTTCCCCATGTTATTTTAGTAGCATATTATTTTAGTAACAGTTACTAGTTTAACATGCTGCTATTTAAGTTCATCATGGCATTGTAGGTATAGACAAAGGTAGAAAATATGGTATCATATTCTCAAGGTATATTTAACGATTTTATTGGAAGTCCTCCTTTTATTTGGCAGTAGCCTTGCATATTGCAACGCATCCTCACTTCTTGGTACACTAGTCTCTATTATACAATTCCTCTAGGTTAATATATGCATAGACATTTTTACCTATTTATCTATTGATCTTGTATTTACATGAAGGTTGCCTTATATCACACAGAACATATGATAAACTACTAACAACACCTGCTAGTACGGATATGGAGAAAGTTATCCTATTCCACTGTTATTGGGAGTGTAGACTAGTGCAGCACTATGGAAATCAGTATGGAGAGTGCTAAGACAACTAAAAATAAATCTACCATATGACTCAACTATCCCGCTCCTGGAAATATATCCAATTGAAATGAAATCTGCATATGAGAAAGCAACCTGAAACCCTATATTTACAGCAGCACAATCCACAATAGCAAAGACATGAAAGCAACTCAGATGCTCATTGAAAGCGGAATGGATAAAGAAACTGTGTACATCTACTCCATAGAATACTGCTGAGCTACCAAAAAGAATGAAATTCTACTATTTGCAACAAAATGATCCCAAGTACAGACCATTATGCTCAGTGAAATATACAAATCTTAAAAGAACAAACATCGTATGTCATGAACTTTTCACACCTGTATATTTCCATCTTCTCAACCTTGGATTCTTTACACATAGAATGCTGAATAGAACATGATTTTTGCTCTGTTAAAATACCATGTCAAATAAAATTAGTTCCCTTGATTCTGTGGTATCACGATGTCTATAGAACTATATTACAGTATTTCTTTAATATATTAACTATATTTGTACATATGCATATTTGTAAATCATAATAAAGCTCTAACGCATTTTGGAATTCAGCATCATATTCTCTAAAGATTAAAAAAAAGAAAAAAAACCTCCATGAGAAATTTCCCTTAAATAAAGGAAACTGAAAGCAGAAAAGTAGCACTCCAGGTGCCGTGTAGCCAAGAGTTTTCAGGAGGCAACACACAAAAAACCAATCTAGATAAGAGCCAATTGGGCCGTCTGAGTTGGCAGTTTGGACCAAAGTGTTAATGATAGAAAATGGACTTAAAAGGATAAAATCTGGATGGCGGAAGAGAGACATAAAGTTTAAGGTGTCGTCCATGGAAACCAACAGCACTGTCATATTCCATGAAACAGTTCCACTCCAGAGGACCAGTAAAGAACTAATGTTGAATTTTTGTTTGAATTTTAATCTTAAATTCCTTAGAGGTATGACTTCTACATGGAACACCATGATACTATTTGCTGAGTCCAACAATCATGCTATTCTGCAATAAAAATAAAATTAAAGTGGGGCCCAGAGCTATAGCCTACTGTCTAAAGCCCTCACCTTGCAGGCACTTGCATTCCACATGGGTGCCGATTTGTGTCCCAGATGCACCATTTCCCATCCAGCTTCCCACTTATGGCCTGACAAAGCAGCAGAGGATGGTCCAAAGCCTTGGGACCCTGTACCCACGTGGGAGACCCAGAAGAAGCTCCTGGCTACTGACTTCAGATCAGCTCAGCTCCAGCCATCGTGAATGAAAGAGAGAGTGAACCAGTGGATGGAAGATCTTACTCTCTACATCTCCTTTTCTCTATATATCTGCCTTTCCAATAAAAATAAATAAATAAATATGTTTTTAAAAGAAATAAAATTAAAATGAAGTAAAACATTAGTAGTTCTAGTCATCTTACAAAACACTTATTTTCCATCCCTGCATTGTATCTGTGATTTTAAACACAAAAATAAATTCCAAAACAAAAACAATATTTTTTAATTGCCTGTCTAGGTGTATTTTGTAACATATGACAATTCTATGAATCTCACTAAAGGATACCAGTACAGAATTAATAAACAATACCGGCTCCTTGTTCCTCTGCCTTCAGAAGCCCCATATTCCTTTACAGTCTGTTAAAGAAATATAAACAAAGCAATGTATCCCAAAAAAAGTTATAAATTGTCAGCACAACTGTGAATTGAAACTAGGACTGAAGTTTTTAAAACTCGGGATAAACACGTCCATAAAGTTTCTATCCTCCAACTTAAAAGGAGAATCACAACTATTTTCACATAAACATAATTAATAAGATCCTATGAACTCACAATTCACATGGGAATCTCCACATTCTTTTTGCTCTATCAGGACTGGTAAAGCAGGGCTAATGATTACTCTCAACACATTCAAATTCCATGTGGAGCTTTTACCTTGTTATATTTAGGAACACTTCTGCTTCATTTGTTTTTATTCTGATGCCCTATTCTACTTGTGATTGCTTGTCCTGTGGCACTATGGCTTCACCCCCTACATGCTTAGCTTGTGATCTGAATGGGAAACTTATAGATATGTAGTTTTTATATATACTTTGGACTTCCATTTGTGTATCTATTCCTTTATTCCTTCTGAAATTTCTTCTGTGAGAAATTCTGATTTATCAAGATATGTTTCTATCTGTCATAGCATTTTAGTACAGCTGAATTTTTTCAAACAAATGTAAATGACTTACTTCTTGCTCAGAATAGATGCAAGTTTTTTATGTCTGTCAAGAACTATAACGACCCCTATTATCTTCTGCTATTTATAAATGCAAAAAATGAAATACCTTCTATTCTGTAACCTTACCTACATTACTCATTTCTCCAATAATACACTTTGTTACACCAGTGTACAATACGACTTTTATTAGGAATGCCACCAAAATGTTGGTCTCCAACATTAAATTTGATTTTGTAACAAACAGGCTGAAAATAGCTCCAATTACCTGTCAGTTTGGAGCATTGAGCCTAAAGGGTAGAACTGATACAGCACTTAAAAATTCAAATCTGATACTTTAAGGCATACATTAATGCCAAGCAGGCATCAGAGTACAAAAACATACAAAAATGCCTCTTCCACAGGCATGTGAAAGTAGAAAAGCAGGCAGAGCACTCAGCCTTTTTCTCTAATAACTACACTTTGATACAGAAATGGGGAGAAAAATGACATGGAGGAAAGTCCAGTAACTGAGACTATCATTTAATTACTTCAAACTAACAAAAAAAATCCATATTTGAAAGTGTACCACAGTATAAAAAAATACTGAAAACTTCAGGTGTACATTAAAATTTCACAGATCAGGACAGCTCAAACCCATGTGACACAGCACAGAGAACTTGATTCAGGAGGATCTTGAGTGCCGACTGTCAATCAATGTAGGTATAAATCCTGAAAACTATTTTAAGCAGGTCTATATGCAATTTGTTCCTTGTTGTACGACTGGAAAAGAAAATATATCTACAGTGGTTTATAATATATCTACCTGGTTTTGTATCATGAAATATTTTATTGGCATGTAATAATTATACGTATTTGGGAAGTGTGGTGTGATGATTTGATACATACATAAATGTGTAAACACTATTTCTTAGGAACATTTCAACTCTTTCTACTTTTATATATATAGATATAGATATAGATATATACAGATATATATAGATATATGGATCTCCAATAACCTATTGTGGACTATAATCATTCCACTGTGCTTTAGGACATCAGAATTTATCCTCTCTTACTCTGCTACACTACCCACTATCCAAATCATCTCCCCCATGTTTTTAAATATTTATTTACTTATTTGAAAGGCAAAGTGACAGTAAGAGAGTTAGTTTCCATTCACTGACTCACTCTTCAAACGACTGCAAAGGCCAAAGCCAGTAGCTTGCAATCGGATTCATCTTCTGCTTCTTTTCAAAGTACATGAGCAGGGAGACAGATGAGACATGGAGCCAGCCAGGATGAGAACAAATGTTTGGAAATTGATATCAGCATTGCAGGTGGCAGTTTAGCCAGCTGACCAACAACACAGACTCCAATAAACCTCGACTGTAACTTCCATTTCCAATGACCCTAACTCCAGTACCTCACATTCAGTGACAACTATGCTATTCCTTACTTCTAATAAAAATCAACTTATTTTTGATAGCTATATAAATAACTAGATCAATATTAAGTATACAAATTTACTTTCTGGAGCTCAGATCTTCCTAACGTTTGAAACTTAGTCACTTGTGATAGAGTTCTGAAACAATGTGATGTTGTATAAAGAGGATGCATTTGAAAATTAACTAGTTTTAGGACTGATGGTAGATATTTGAGCAAGCTACTTAACTTCAGCTTCTTCATCAGCAAATAAAGAAAAATGAAACTACTAATTGGTTATTTGAGGAAGAAAAGAACTCAGATTGGTGCTGTATGATGCTTTGGACAAATTTAATTTTTTTTTTCAAAAATAAAAAATTGAAATAAAGGTGACAAAATTAAGTCTAGGTCTTAGGAGCATATCATATTATTTTTCTGTGCTTTGTATTTAAAATATTTTGTTACTTTAATTTCTGAATGAGAGCATAATTTAACCATATGTTAATAATTTAGCACAATCCTTAGATTTTTCCAAAGCTTACAAGTAACAAATCTGAGTTTCTTGAAGCATACAAGAGACCATATGGCAGAGAGGAACAGAACAGACCTTTACGGCACACAGATCTGCATGCTGGTACTTTTTCAGCCACTAATAAGCCAAGCAATACTTGGGAAGATGCCTTTGCCTCCAGGAGCTCTGTTCTTAAACTTTCCAAATAATCAAACTTAACTTGAAAAAAGATTGTGAGGATTATATCTGGTAGTGGATACCACATACCTGACAACATGTTTCTTGAAAATCCATATAACCAGTTATTGTTAATTCTCCAGGTTGTAGAAATTTAAATTACCAGTATACTTTTTCTTAATCCTTTGTTTTTACAATGTTTTGGATATCTCCTAACTACCTTTCCTGTCCTTACCAGCTTACCCATCGTTTGTAGCCCCTATCCAGGTAACATGTGACTCCTGTCACTCCCATTTTTCTCACATCTAACTAGCCAATGCATTACTTTAATCATATCTAAGTTTTTTTAACCACATTCCCCCTTTCCTTTCTCACCACCACCATCCTAGTTCAAATACTCACATTTCATCTGGACTATTAAAATAAATATCTAAGTCCTGCTTCTTCCCTATCTAGTGAACTCTAGACACAAAAGTCAAATTCATTTTCAGTCCAGAACAAGTTAGTTTTATGTTGCAGGCTTTCAAAGACTCCCCATTGCCCAGAGAGCAGAATTCTTATCCTGGCTTTCTTACGCTCAGTGAAATGACCTCAACTTTTTTTTCCAATTACTTTCCACAGCTTCCTGGAAGTACACCTTCCAGACAAGAAATTACAGTTGATGTTTACCGATTTTCTCACTTGTATGAACTATTTGATTTTTTTTGGACAGTTTGAGAAGAATTCAGTGATAAACTAATTCAATAAATAATTTATTAATGTTCTTATTTGAATTTCCTAGTTAATAAAGTGCTAAACATATTATACTAAACATAAAAATATATTACTTAATTTTTCCTCTTAAATATTGAGAATAGTACATAACAAAATTTCAGTAGTTTCTTCATCTAGCACCTGACAAGATCGCTGTGATCCTTAATATACAATATTAAAAACAGCATTAAGAGGCAGCTTTATGTCAAACTAGGTTAAGTCATGGCCTGTGGCACTGGCAGCCTGAAATGTGTGTCCAGTTGAGTCCCAGTTGCTCTACTTCTGATTCAGCTCCCTGCTAATGCACCTGCGAAGATCATGGGAGGTGGCTCAAGTTCCCAGGCCACTGCCATTCATGTAGAAAACCCAGACAGAATCCCTGGATCCCAGCTTCAGTTTTCCCAGCCCCAGTCATTGCTGCAATATGGGGAGTTAGCTAATAGAAAGATCTCTCTTTCTTTTTCTCTCACTTAAATAAATAATTAATTAATTAATTAATTAAAATTTTTGAATGCAACATCAAGATACGATGCCCTTGTTTCTTACATGACAAGATGAAAGTTCAAAGAGCAGCTTTTTGAATAACCCTGGTTAACACAGGCTTGAGTTAAGTGTGTACATTAAATACAAAAAGTTGTGTACTATTTTCTCCTTAACACTTTGAAATTATTTTTGGAAATACTTTATATGCTTGTGTATCATTCTCATTTTTCAATTACTTACAAAAATCAAATACACTTGAATAAGAAATAATAAGAAATTCACTGGTTTAGTTAATCAAATTCCAAAAAAGTGATATTGTAATAAGTATAAGCTAATAAACAGACTTCAACTTCCAGTAAAGAAATGTCTCTAAAATTTTTTATGCAAGGTGATTAACAAAATACTTGCTGACCTTATCTGGTCTATGCCCAATCCTATTCTACTTTTCCCATAATAAATTAAGCCCCTCATAGGCTAGGAATACACTTTGAATTTTTTAACCAATATGATTGGTTACATTAAGCCATATGCTCAATAAATATGTCTCTAAATGAATTCAGCTTAAAACAGTATCATAATAGTATTAGTCACATAATTATTAACATACAGAAGTTGTCATTCCTTGAGAACTCAGGAAGAAAAATGTAAGCAAGAAAGGATGGCTCAAGTCCTTGGGCCCCTGCACCAACATAGGAGACTCAGAAGAAGCTCTTGACTTCAGATTGGCTCAGATCCAGCCATTTCAGCCATTTGGGGAATTGAGGGAAGGGACAAAGAAAATCAAACATGCTTGCTCATGGAAGAACCCTTACTTCTGCATATATTGCAGAACAAAGAATATAGCTCAAGGAAAGCTATATTCAATCTACACAACTTAGAACCCATCCCGTCATTCACATTATATTTAGAAAGGAGAGTGAGCCTCCATTAAATTGAATGACTTATCTCTAGTCACACTGGTAGATTCTAGCACAGAGAAGGCTGGCTCCTAGTTCACTGGCCATTCCCTCTATGATTCAGTCTGCTGTAGTTTCCTGGAGTGATTATTTGCTTCAGCACTGACATTTCATGTTTGTAGAGTTTTACAAAGAATTGCCTTCCTAATTAATGTACTCAATCTTGGCTACAGTTTAAAGTTGCTCAGGGATCTTACATTACAAAAGAGGAAGAAAATACTTTGAACCAATGCCTACCTACAAAAACACATACTGATAAAGTACACATTTTCTAAACTGAAACGCATTCTAAAATGTAAATTCTGCAACTAATAAATCAGGATGCATTAACATAAGCATGAGAACCACATGAATGGCTTTCTACTAGTGTTCCCTAAATATGACTTAGGCTAACAGCAGGCTAAAATCCATAAATTCAGCATATCTACATGTTTGCTTCAGCAGTAGTGGGTAAAGGAGAAGCAATCCAATTAAAATTCCTTTGGGGTATCTTTTAGGCTGCCTTGATCTAAGAAAAACATCTTCAAAGAGTCATGCACTGTGATATCCTTCTTCCAGTGAGGGGTTAGCTTAGAAGTAATGTCACACTTCAGGAGTTACTGATAAGTTATATTCATTCACTTTCCCTGGTAAGCAGTTAGACCTCAAAATAGCAACAGAAAAGGGAGACTTTTTTATGACCTAACTTGAAGAAGGAATGAGTAGGTAAGAGAGCAAAGGCACTGAAGATTTTTTCAAATACAAACTACTGTGAGGTCTTAACAGGTTACTCGCTTTGTCTGTGCTCCAACAGTATGCACCTATAAAGCTGTAGATGACCAAAGCTACTTGCTGAGCTCATGCATCACAGGGAAGCCTAAAAAATTAATACAGAATTATCATGCATCACAGCACTTGGCACTGAGTAAGTATTTTCAAGAAAATTTGTAGAAAAAATTATTTGAGCTTGGGGAAAATTAAACTACATGATATTCTACTGTCACATTAAAGACCTTTCTAAATTTGAGAGAGAGACAGAGCTCTCCTCCTCCGTCTCATGTTCCCAAATGCCCATCACAGCTGGGTTTGAACCAGGCCAAAGCCTGGAGCCAAGAACTCCACCCGGTTCTCCAACCTCATGGCATGGACCCACGTACTTGAGCCATTTCTTACTGTCTCCCAGGGTTGGCTCTAGCAGGAAGTGGGAATCATAAGCCTGAATGAAAACTCAAACCTAGGCACTCTAATGTGGAATATGGGCATTACAATCAACATCTTACTCTCTAGGCCAAACACCCATTGCAACAGACATTTTTAATTTTTATTATTTGAAAGAAGGGCAAAGAGAGAAATCTTCACCTGTTGATTCACTTTCCCCAAATGCCTACAACAGCCAAGGCTAACCAAGTCAGATCCAGAAACCTGGATTATATTCAGGGATTCCTCTATTGGTAGGAGGGACCCAAGTACTTGAGTCACCTGCAGCTTCCTCGGTGTATATTAGCAGGGAACTAGATCAGAAACAAAAGTGGAGCTAGAGCCCAGGCACACCGATAAGGGATGTGACCTTCTCAACTGCTGCACCAAATGCCCAGCTTCCAACAGACATTTTTTAAAAAGCAGTCACAGAGATCTCTGATTCTCTAGAATATGATTGTATGACTGATAAATTTCTATTTGTATAATGATTCGCATATAAACATTTTTTGCCATTCTGAGAACTGTCAGGTATGTCCACTGGGTTAAAGAAAGTGAAAACTTCCTATTCACTTAGAACCCCAGAATCTAACCTTATCTGGAAATAAGATCATTATAAATATAATTAGACACTTGGTATGAAACAATCTTGAACTTAGAGTAGGCCCTGATATTCCCATAAGAAAGGATACATATAGAGAGGAAAGGCACATAAGACCAAGAGAGACATTGGTGTGACTTAGCTATGAGCCGAAGCATGCCAGAGATGGCTATAAGCTACCAGACTCCATAAACAGGCAAGAAAGGATACTTCCTTTGACCCTGTTAATATTTTAATGTCACAATTCACAGTGTCATGACCTATGGGAAAACAAATTAGTATTATCTTAACCCAGCAAGTTTTTTGCTAATTTGTTACCATAGCCTTAAAAACGAGTATAGTAGAGAAGTTTAGTAGAGAAGAAACCCCCTAAAAAATGTGGTTTAATTCTTTTATTACATGACTCAGTTTTGTTTCTAGTCAGATATTTTATTGATGCATTGCTTTTCATTTCTACTCATTAACAACAAAACAATTTCTCCTATTGTCTTTGGAGATATTTTATCATGCTACTAGTTCTCCCAATGATGCATAAAGTAAAAATTGACTTGGCTTACATTCTACATAAGATTTATGATTATATCACTTTAAGGATTGTGTGTTGACAAACTACAAATGATAACTGGTTGCAGACAACACTGCAGCTTTGCAAGTTAAGCTACCGCCTACTACATTGCAGTCCCATATGGGTGTCTGCTCATGTCCCAGCTGCTCCACTTCCTTTTTGTAATTTATATTAATATAAACAGAACAGATTTTACGCATTCCATAGATAATTCTGAGAAGGTAATCACACTTCCCTCAATCTCCTGCTTCCCCCTCAATACCCCTCCCTTTCTTTCCTCATTTCAACAGTATTTGCAGAGTCATAATTTTAATATACTTTATATCCACAGGCTTAATTTCCCACTAATTATAACATTCAGCAAGTGAAAAATAAAAATACTACAACACTATTCATTGTTGCCTAAACTTAGGCTAAAACAACAACCCCATCTCACAGTGACCATTTTTTTTTGTAGGCTTTTTTGTGATTTCTGTACTTGCTCCCACGTGCCAGAAAAATCATGTAATAATAGCCTTTTTGAGACTGGCTTATTTCACTTGCATCTATTTTGTCACAAAACACTTTCATTCTTTTTCATTGCTGAGAAATATTCCATAGTGTAAATATACCCCATTTTCTTTAAAAAAATATATATTTTTCATGATCATAAACTCAGGGACTTCCCCTCCCCCCCCACCCACTTGTCCTCCCCCTATGCCACGGTTTTCCCCTCTATTGTTGCACCAGTATAGTCCTTTAGCAACAGTCTCAAATCTATCATTCTTCTATTTAAGTCATCCATTGACTGACATCTGGGTTAATTCCATATCTTAGCTATTATAAGCAAAGCTGCAAGAACACATGTGTACAAATAACTCTCATTATGGATATCATTTTCTTGGGTAAATTCTCAGGAATGCAATGGCTACATTATATGATAGTTCTATTTCCAGATCTCTGAGGAATCGCCATACTATCTTAAACAATGGTTGTGCTAGTTATTTTCTTACCAACAGCAGATTAGAGCAACTTTTTCCCCAAATCCTTGCCAGCATTTATTATTTTTTGATTTTCAGATGATAGCAATTCTAATTGAGGTGAGGTGAAATTTCATTGTGGTGTTCACTGGCATTTCCCTGATAGCCAGTAAGCCTGAGCATTTTGTAATGTGTCTTGGACATTTGTATTTCATCCTTTGAAAATTGTCTTTTCACGTCCTTTGCCAGTTTTTTAACTGGATTGTTTATCTTGTATTGGATTTCTTGAATTCTCTACACATTCTGTATATTAATTCTTTATCAACTGCATAACTTGCAAATCATTTCTTCTGCAGAGCAGAAGCTTCTAAACTTGATGTAACTCCATTTGTTTATTTTTGCTTTACTTGGCTTTGTTTCTGGGGTCTTTTCAGGAAGTCTTCAACTACGCCTACATTTTTAATTTTTCTCAATGTTTTCCTTTGGCAATTTGATGGTATCAGGTAATAGATTCAGATTCTTGATATATTTTCAGTTCATTTTTTTGTATAAGGTGTAAGGTAAAGATCTTTTTTCATACTTCTGCAGACATAGATAGAATTTTTCCAACACAATTTCAATTCTGCTCTCTGCTAATGTCTAGGGAAAGCAGCAGAAGATGGTCCAGATGTTTGACCCCCTACCAACCAGTGGGAAACCCAGAAGAATCTCCTGGCTCCAGCCTGGCCCAGCCTTGGTCATTGCAGCCATCCCTGGAGTAAACCAGCAAATGGGAAATTCTCTCTTTTTCTTTCTCTCTCTCTCTCTCACTCTGTTATATTAATTAACTGGTCAAGGTGATACATTAAGGATGAGGAAGATAGAAAATATATTCTATTTTCCCATTAGTGTGAGCCTTCACCCAGGATAGAAGAGAGGGCTTTACTTATAAGCACAACAGGTACCCAGGCCAGGCAAGTGTGAGAGTACTTCAAGCCAACTAGCACTGTGTCTATAGCAGAAGTTGAACTGGGGACGACATAGAAGGTATTGCAACATTTGCTTCAAGGAAAGAACAACTTAGATGCTCACTAGAAACCTTTGAAAAAGCCTGCTCCTCAGGAGGTAACTCTCCATGACGTCAATCATCATGCCTAGCAACTCCTTGTTCCTGGAACCACAACAATCAAAAGAGGCCTCTAGGAAGTCCAACCTGACTCCCTGGAGTGTTTTATGTTGAGAAAGTTGATATAAGCAGTTTGCACATGACAGATGTAACGCTCTTTTATACAAATATCATGGATATCAATTTTATTACGTTGAACCTGCATTCTGGTCTGTCTCAGAATATAAAATTTTGGAAACTGTGATTTTATTAACCTGATCAATGGGGAACTGATTCAATATTAATAAAGGAATAAATGTGTCACAACAGAACAGTACATGAGAAGCTTTATATTTGTTTTCCTAAATGGAATAAAAAACAAATCAATAGATACAGAAAATAACAAATTACTTTAACCTGTATCCTTTCAGCCCCCAAAATTACATCATTCTAGGCTGTGATTGGTTTGGAAAGAGACAGAGATGTGGGACAATAGCTCTGGAAGGAGAGAGGATTGTGTCATTAGGGGACTAATCAGTCACTCTCACAGTCGACCAGCGAGCAAGTCTCCTGTTCCATCCCATTGCCCTACAGTTTTCTTAACATGCTTGAAAGCAATCTCTGCTGATTCCCTAAGAAATGGGGATGTCCATCTTCTTTATTTATAAGCTAAATGGATAGTTTTTTTGGTTGTTGATTACCCTGTGAAAAGCTTTTTGTCCAGCTCACAGCAATTAAAAGTGGTAATTGCTCCCAGGCCAGCTTTTCCCTCTTCATTTCTCACCAAGAGAGGCCAATAACGCAAACTCCCTGCCTGTGCCCTCCATGGAGCCTTCGAGGGCTGAGAGCAGACAAAGTCATGCTCCAGGGACTTGCTCCATTTTGACAGCAATTTTCTCACTTATGCTCCCATTGCAGCCAACAAAATTACCCATCACACCAATAGCCCCCTAATAACAGCCTCTACAGAAATCTCACAGGAGGTCTGGGATAGGATGTGAGCAGCAGGGCTTGGAGGCTGGGGAGGCAGCTTTATGAGCTGAGGCATTGGTTCAGTTTTCAGTTCTGTTCCATGTCTCCTGGGAGCCTAAGCATGACATCTGATCCTCCACTTCCATACTCACAGGATCAATTTCAGCATTACTTCGGTGTATACCTTCAGCTACAACAAATCAGTGAGGTCTTGCCAGAGAAACATGCATTTCTTTATTTAACAATACAAATGACAGTTTAAAAATAGTACATCTAAAATGGGGCCATGAAAATATGTGTGAAAAATTTCTACTGGCTGAAGAATGCTTACAACACAATATTAAGTACTAAGACCTGGTTGAAACTTGCTTTACATTATGCTCAATGTAAATCAGGAAGGAAATGCATCACATTGTTACTAATAGGTGGTTGCAGTTGGTCAATTTTATTTTCTTATGTATGTTTCTCTGAATTTTCAACAAATGGTTGTTTTATTCCTACTCAGTTGGAAAACAGTTACAAAGCAAGTGTCTATGCCTTTTGCTAAATTCTAGCGCTCCTAACTTGTCTTCGTCCTAACTGCTCTATCAAAACTGGCAAACTCAAACAAGGTTTCTCAAAGAAATACATTCCTTGAATGTGACCTCAATAGAAAACCTGAGATTGGGGCTGGCACAATGGCTCAACTGGCTAAGCCTCCACCTCCCAATGGATGCCGGTTCATGTTCCAGCTGCTCAACGTCCTGATCTGGCTAGCTGTTTGTGACCTGGGAAAGCAGTAGAGGATGTCCCAAAGCCTTGGGATCCTGAAATCATGTGGGAGGTCTAAAAGAGGTCCCTGATTTTGGATCAGCTCAGCTCTAGCAGTTGCAGCCATTTGAAAAGTGAACCAGCAAGATCTTTTTCTCTTTCCTTCCACAAATCTACTTTTCAAATAAAAATAAATGTGTTTATTAGTGAGATTAGTTACCAAGAAAATATCAGTTACTTAAATTCCAACCACAAACAAAATTCTTTCTCTTTTAATTTCAGTTTTTTACAGCCTCATAAATGATAGTGAGCCTACTAAGCCTCAATATCCCAACCCTGCTTTTTTTTTTAAGCTGTCCTCAACTGGATATTGGTTAATTACTAAAATGGTGTACAGCTCATTAGTAACTAATCATTATTCCATGCCAATGTTCTAAAGGGGCTCCATTTGTTCTCACTATGTATATGATCCCTGAGATACCTGTTTTTCATATTCAGCATATGAGCTATGAATTTTTGTCTGGCATACACAAAAAAAATGGAAAGAATCATTATAGACTGCTGACTGGTTCTGAAAATATAACCAACAGGATTGAGCTAGGAGATAAGAAATAAGGTGCTGATTAATACCCTAGTTGAAACTATTTTATTGCATGATTTGTAACATATTTATGTACAAGAAACAAGGAAACACAGGGACTCCTGCAATGTTATGGCTACTTATGAGGAATTTTAAAGTGCTAAAACATAATGAAGTTATCTCCCCAGGGGTAGGAACCCATTCTGAGTCTTATGGACATTAAGAACATTAAAGAAGCCTCATGTGGCATCTGTCACAAAAAAGGCACTTCCTAAAGAACACTAAAGTCTAGTTGATAACTTGTGTGAAAAGAAAGCCTGCCTTCCTTTCTCCAACATTTATCATTCAGTGGGCAGGTAAGCAGAAAACTCCGCGACTGCATGGATAATTACCCTAGAAAATTCTTGGAATCCACAATTTAGCATTCCATGGACATTTCAAAAATAACATGTTCTAGGTAACATCCAAAATATCTGAAAAACTTTCCTTATTTTATCAACTCTCTAATAAATAGTACTCATCACTTCAAATATTCCTAGGTCATCCCATCAACGGATACTCATAAAAACACAGAACTCACAATATACAAAATTGATCTCTGAAAATCATAAAGTCACATTTTAGCAATTAATTTTTCACCGTTCATGCTAGCAACTTGGCCTATTGAGGTCCACAGTGATACTGGACTAAATCTTTCTAGTTTAGTAGTGATCTGTAAGTATAACCAGGTCAGAGGCAACCTAACTCAAAACAATCACAGAAAAAAAGTGTTGATTTCCATGCTAGATCATACACAGGGTAATCATCAGCATTTTAGGCAGTAGGACAACTGATTCAAAGTCAAATGGACCTACAAGACACATACCGAGCAACTCTTCTTTTGAAGGATTTCATCAAATCATTTTGACTCACTCAAAACTTGGGAGAAAATACTAACTTGTCAAACATGGCTCAGTGGTATTTCTAATGCAAAACTATACCCAAAACAACCTGGTGAGGTTATAGGGAATGGGAATTGCAATACACTGTAAAGTTTACTAGAAAGCAAAGAGAACAAAGAAGGAAAAAACATTGTCATCACCTTGGGATGCGCAATGACCAAGTCCAGCAATAAAATAGTATCAAATTCTAAAATATTTCACTGTTTCAAAATAGTGAAAACTCAATATAGCTGAGTTCTATGATTTACAAATTCATAACACTAGGACCAAGTTAATATCCTTTGCAAATATATCCCTTGCAAATATATCCCTTGCTAAAACATGAAAGAGAACTCCCATTACTAACACCTAGACTCAGATCACTTTCTGAAAGAGAACAAGTCACCAGTCGCAAAGAAAGGAAAATACCAAATGCAGATGTTCCCTTACCTAGGGAAGCAAGTATTGAAATAATCAATATCATTGGACAGATAAACATTTGTATTACAAAAGAATTCTTAGTTATATCAAATAATTCATAAACAGGTAGGCTTTTGAAATAAAATTATTAATGCAAAAAATCTTCTTCAGTTACAAAAGTATCTGTGTGCCTTATGTTCAATAAACATAAATACTGCACAATATATGAACAAATAAATTCACAAATATATATCCTATATTTCTATATTATAGGTTTTCTCATAACGTAACTCAGGCGTTCGTTGTCCCACACACATTCCACTACTATTTACATTTAGATTTAAAGAAAACAAAACAACATGATTACTGTTCGTTTCCCTTTAAAAGTTCCACATGTATAACATAGGGAATTCAGTTTGCCAACCAACAGACCACTGGCCACCAGCACATGTAAACGTCTAAGCCAGCCTCCGTCTCCAAATTTTCATTACACTTTCTCTCTTTATGACTTTCAAGTGTGACCAAGAAGAGAATGACAATCTATTCATTCATCCAGTCATCAACATGCTTTCCCCATGCCCTTCCCTACAGATGTAAGAATTCCTTAAAAAAAAAAAAAGATACAATTCCTAATCTCCAGTAGAACACTTCCTCTCCTCTCTTTTCTTCTCTCTCCTCCCTTCTCCCTCTCTGTCTCCATTTTCCTCTCTCTGATTTGCTATTTTATGAAAAGTCTCCTTTCTACACATTTCACGTTGTCTTTCCATCATCACCTCCTTCAAACTTGAGAGTTACTAGAAGTTTAATTTCATTGCATCCCCTAAGTCCTTTTCTTTTCCATGATGCGCATACTGACAGTTTAAAGAAAATAGATTTTGTGTAAAATTCTTTCTAGGGCAAAATTATCCACAGTTCTTAACTGAAAAGTGAATTTTATAACAATATCTGATCATAAAACTTTGCTGAGGTTAAAACTGGCTGCAAGAAATACTTTTAGCAAAAATACATCGGACAGCTCAATAGCTCTGGCCTACAATTTTTGGTGCTCATTTATATTTAGGATAATTTCACTTGTCTTACATAGATATGTTGATCCTTAAGACTCTAAGAGAAAGAAAGAAGACACAGGCTCTTGCATACATCCAACAAATTATATCCTATTCTTATCCTAAAACTGTCACCATTTGTCAATGGATCTTCCAGAACATTTTTTCTCACCCTTTGAAATAGTGTGATAAATTCACATTATATTTCTTAAATATTGATTAGTTCATTCCAAACTTCTCATCAAATACATATAAATAGGAAAGGATTAATGAACAAGTTCATACAACTGCATTTTTAAAAATCATATTTATAGGGCCCAGCAGAGTGGCTCATTGGCTAAATCCTTGCCTTCCACACACTAGTATTCCATATGAGTGCCACTTTGTGTCCCTGATGCTCCCCTTCCCATTCAGCTCCCTGCTTGTGGCCTGAGAAAGCAGGAGAGGACGGCCCCAAAGCCTCCATTGCTGGGGAGAAGAAATGAGGAGGATGTGCTCATAACTCAGGTGGCTCACAATCCACTCCACTGACTTTTAAGAAGCAGTCCAACACATTATGATTCTAGACAGAAGAACAGAGGGGAGGGAAGGGAACTTTGGGAGAGGGAGAGGAGAGCCCACTGCCAACTGAATTGTATCAAAAAACAATAAAAATTACAAATTAAAAAAAAAAAGAAACAGTCCAGTTTCTTAAAACAGGCCTGGATATAAACGGTAAAAAAAAAAAAAAAAAAAAAAAAAGGCATCTGATCCAGGAACTGGTACTGATTCCCATCACTTAATAAAGACTGTTCACCATATACTCCCTGGTATTTCTGTGAATAATTCCATTAGCTATAAATTTCATATATACTAAAGCCATTCAAATGTGCAAGTGGATTACAAAGTAATAATGATGCATATCATGTTCTAAAATTAACTAAAGACATTTATGAATTGTTGGGTCCAGCATTATGGCTCAACAGTTAGATCCTCATTTTGCAAGTGCTAGCATCTCAAATGGGCACTGGTTTGTGCCCTGGCTGCTTCACTTCTCATCCAGCTCCCTGCCGATGGCCTGAGAAAACAGTAGAGGATGGCCCAAAACCTTGAGGACCTGTACACATGTGGGAGGCCCAGAGGAAGCTCCTGGATCCTAGGTCTGGATGGACTCCGCTCCAACCATTGTGGCCATTTGGGGAATGAACCAGTAACAGAAGATCTTTCTCTCTGTCTCTCCTTCTCTCTAAATCTGTGTTTCAACCAAAAATACATAAATCTTAGAAAAGAACATTTATGTATTTGTTTTACGCAAAAATTTTGTGATGATTATGATTTCAATTTGAGAAAAAATGCTAGAAAGATTAAAAAGAAGAGAAAAGAAAAGCAATGATTTATGAAAGCAGCAGCAGCCTGGAGGTCTGGGGAGGCAGATGTTAGTAGAAAGACAGCCCTTCCTAAGGTAAGCACCAGTGTCCCAAGATACCAGGCATTTCCACATGAAGAGCTGCATTTGTAGTTTAGGAAGTTACACATAGTGGGTCAGGGGAGGTTGTTAGGAGCCAAAGAAACATTCAGTGGTGCTTGGCACACTTTTGTGGCCCAGCTGCACCTTATACATTGTCTTTAATGTACAAGGATCCTGCCTGCAGGTGATCATGGCCAGGGACAGCTCTGGATCACCTGTGAGGTTACAGTGTCCTTTACCGAGAGAAAGCAAGAAATAAGAAGTGGGCCAAGGAAGATTATCATCCTCTCTCTCTGAACCCTCTTGTGGATCCTCTTTATGCCCAGCAGACCTGTATGTAGGTAGGTACCGCATGTTGCTGTCATTCAAACTGATGCTTCACTCAATCCCCTTCAGGGCAGGACCCAGTTTCTTAAACTTTCAGGACCTTCTCATTCCTATTCCTGTGAAGATATTTTCAGCCATATATGCTCTTCCCTCTCCACACTTCAAGCTGTCTCAGATGCTACTTCTGGGACTTTGCATGTGCTATCATCTCTCAGAAAAGTCCACACATGGAACACCCAACTAAGCTCGCCAAAATTGTCTAAGATGTCTCAGGCACATATCCTACCATGAAGACCTCCAAGTCCAGCTGTAAAGCTTAGATACAAAGACATAAGTGTCAACAGAGTGGTCACTTGTTGGTGGGTGCAAAAAAAAAAAAAGAAAAGGATGGGAGATGAAAAAAAAAGGATGGGCAGAGCACTGCCCACACCCACCTGCTGCTGGAGCTAAAAAGGATAGCTCCAAAAACAAGTAGGTTCAAGCAGATCTCTACAGGAGTATAAAGGAAACGGAAAGGAAGCATTTTAGGCAATAGGAGGCCAGCCACAGCCACAGAAGGAATACACTGAAAAGTGGAGAACCAGGCAAGGGAGTGGCAGGTAGGTAAGCACCTGGTACCTTGATCTTAGACTTCATACATAGATTCAGAGTCAGCTACACAAATTATTGGGCAATTCAATACAAAAACTAAATTACAGAACACATCACAGAAGTGTCTCCAGGACAATATAGTTGAAGTCATCAGTACACTGGGCAATCTCCCTTTTCTGCCACTATTCCCAGGTATCAGTGATCATGAATTTGTTTATACCTCCCTTACATGGTACACATACCCGCCCTTCTGTAAGCAGCCTTTCCATTATAGTAAACAACATTCTGGTGCCATTCCTAACAGTCTCAATGACAACTTTGAGTTAATGTTGAGATACTAGTTTTTTGTCTTTTATTTCAGTTTTCCTTCACCTATGATGTATTTTGAATTTGAAAATTTTAATCACAGCTTTAAGTGTATCACTTAATGACTCTGACAGTCATTTTATTCACCAATAAAAAATAATTGGCTAAAAAAAATCTTAGATCCCCTTCAAACTCCAGAAATCTAAGACTCTGATATTTGCTTTTCTGTAGAGTAAAAAACTTTTCAGGTGTGAGTCACAACAAACAGATGTCACAAGATGATAGAACTTTTAAAATTGTTTTATCCAGTCCAAAGTAAAGTATGGAAGATAACCCCACACCATTTGTATTCCCTCACAAGACATATCACTTCCTTCTCTTGTCAAACGTTAAAACACCCCATGTGTCACCCGATGGTAAGAACTGTTTAACCTTAGCTAATACCAGCTATCAATTCATATGACATTGTCCTAATAGCTTCAAAAAATCTCACAAGGTTAACCATGCAAAAATTCCGTGACATTTATCTAAAGATCAAAAGACTATGAAATTACAGGACACAAAATAATACAGACGTCACACACTTTTTAGTGCTGCTTAGCAAAAATAGGAAGTTTACACCTGTGTTACTCTACCTCCCTTGAGTGAAATTTTCCAAACAACTGCTGGTCTCCAATTAATACCATTCAGTCTTATGTCAAAGGGTTGACAATGGTTTTCCTCCTCCCTCATTAAGGTCTTGCCTCATCACACACTATGGTAGAAGGATCTCTCAGATGGATTTATCAGAGACTGTTGTGCAAGTTTCAAAGAGTTGGTTTCATTTTGAGTTAGGATGGATGACACCAGCTTTACTTCACCATGTAAAAAATGCAACACATTCTCTGGAACCCAAATGAGTAAAAAGTTATATATTTTAAATGCATTTTGTAACACATTGCTTTACTACAAATCTAAAACGCTTCTGCTTGAGATGCTAGGCCAGCCACCGATGACCCAAAAAGGACCAGAGTGGTTTGCAGGAAGAAATTCAACTGATCATTGTTTTTCAGGCTTCCAGATTCTGCTCTCTCCACTTTGCACAAATATTCCCTTATTAAGCAATCTCTTACTGAAGGGTTTGTACACACATCACATAATTGTCTTTCACTTTGCTCTAAAATGCACGCTCTGCTAGTCTGGGATTAGGAGGCATGGTCTTCTCCATCTTCTGTAGCAAAGAGGGCACTTGAAGTTGACAATTTTTGAAATGGTTTTCCTCAGGCCCTTCATGGGTGAAAACAGAAGCCATGCTGATCAAGTCAATTATTACAAGGGCCTCTAGGAACTAATCACCCAGCAAAATCTTTCCAAAACCAAGTATTTCAGTTATATATCAGAGAATAGAAAAACATTCTGTGCTAACCTGGACAAAATGAAAGTCTTTACTTATATTTTTTCTGTAAACAATGGTGGTTTACAGATTATATATTTTCAATAAATAGTTGCAGTGTATTGACTGCTGATTGTCTATAAACCAGCTACTGTATTTCCAGGACCAGAGGAAATAATCTAAGGGGTAAGAATGGCATAGGGATGCAAGAAACTTATTATAAATCTACAGAGATCAATGGCATGTTTAATTAATCAGAACTTGATAGTAGAAAAAAACATACTTTTAGAATGTATATTATACACTTCAAATTCTTTGTAGACCAAATATTGAAGGCTTGGTGAAAGAAGTGAATGCTAAACTCCCATCCATTTGTGCCAAGTTAAAACACTAAAGTTAACAAGCAGCCAAATTTCATAGTGCCTTTCCAAACACTGATTTCTCACTCACATTAATAGTATCTGAAATGAGAACTAGCTTCACCTGTGCTCAAGATCTTCTTTATTCAAGCACAAAAGCTTTGTTTTAATCTTCTGATGGAAAAACAGTTATAAAAATAGTGAAAGTTCATTATGCCTTTTGACATTTCAGTTTACTTTATGCTGTCTGAAGCAAGTCTCATGGCCAAGCCAACCATCACTGAGACAGCAAGTACGCTTTTCCCAGTGGGAGGAGCACAGCAAATTACTTAGGAGTAAGTGATGATATATGATCCTATTACAGAAAAGGCAGCAAAAACACTATAATGCAGTCAGTCAGTAGCTGTACTGAAAAGTATGTACAAAATATGACTTGGCAGATAGAAGAATGACAGGACTTTCTAAGGGCTGAAGAATCAAAAATAGTTCATATCTGACTTCGAGATTTCCAAAAAGCTCTCCAAGATATCATAATCTAAACTTTCTTCAACAGCACACAGAAGAAACTCCCCAGTTCTATAAACTGACAATCTACCAGTTTGTGAATTAGGAAAGAAATAATGATTCGGATTCTCATTTTCATTTATCTAATGATGAGAAGGATGAACATTCTTAATTGTTTACTTGGTTACTTAATTGAATTACAGAAAGAGATGCAAATGTGAACAGAGATCTAGTTTACAAGTTCATTTTCCAAATGTCTACAACGGTATAGTGTAAGCCAGGTCAAAACAGCAAGCAGGAGCCCAATCTGGATTTCCCACAGTGGAGGCAGGTACCCAATCACTTCCGTCATTTCTTCTGACTATGGAATCACATCTGGGCTCCAAACCAGACAGCTTAACCATACCCCAAATGCACACCCATTATGATTTTTTCATGTGTTTTATGGTTATCAATTTTTCCTTTTTATAAGCTTTGGAAGCAGTAACCTTTCAGGATAGGAACAGAAGTCATGCTACCTGCTAAAATTCACTGAAATGTGCTCAGGGTCAGATTTAGTTACTGGCTAGAAAAGTCAAACCCACATGTTAAGGAAGTAACACAGCTCTAAAATTCAGAATTGTTGCTTGTGTGGCATATTGCAAAATTTATTATTTTCTTATTTTAAAACCCTTTAAATATCCCTGTGTATTCTCTATCTCTCTCTCTCCGTGTGTGTGTGTGTGTGTCTGAGTGTGTATGTGTGTGTGTGTTACGCTTAGCACACTTAGAAAGAAATCAGCTGAAAGATCAAGGCTTTTAAATGTTGAATCCAGGCACTGAACTTAATAGAGATTATCCCTGAGATTGGATGGATTTACTTGTCTTTGGGTAATGATATTCCATTATTGGTATTACATTCTCTTACAATTAAAGCATACAAACCATCTTGCTAGGCCCTGCTTGTCTTTCATTTTGTTCTCTCTACTCCAACATTTTCAAAACTTAATCTCATGGTACAATAATTTTCTAGCATGCTACAGGTAAAAAAAAAATCCTGATACAAGGTTACAATCAAGTAAATTTAAGAAATACTATAGATAGATGCATAGATAGATAGATAGATAGATAGATAGATAGATAGATAGATAGATCCCAGTCCTTAAATTCACAAACTGGTGATCTCAGGTAATGGGTTCTCATTTGGGCAATGCAACTCTGTTTTGATTTGAGTAAAATGTTGTAGTAATAACAATAGCAGCCATATAAAGAAGAGTAATTAGTACAGATGAAGCATTTAAAACAATTCCTGGCATACAGAAAATGCTTAAAATGTTTGCTATTACTATTTTCAATATATTTATACTAGCGGCAATATAAGTAATATCTACAGGCTCTGAGAAATCTTTTAGTAAATAGATTTGCAGAATGTTACTTAAATCAAATTGTCTAATTTTTTCACTGAATCTTGGTTTTCCAATGCAATTATTTTGCATTTGTTTGATGAATCTTGTCTTTGGAAAATGCCACCCTTCTACTTTTAGCTAAATCCTCAGTGGAGGAAATGAGTTTTAATATGGGACAAAGAGATGAGACTCAAAAATCAATAGGAGATCTCATCCTCTAATTTGTATTAGACTCCAAGCTTTCCTTCAAGTACCAGTCCAAAGAACAGCTCCTGTTCCTTCTGTACTGAGTTTCATAGGAAACACTTGATACACTTGTCCACAGTCAAAGATGGCAAGAATTAACATTATCTATGTCCATTACCCTGTAATAAAAAAAACCGCTAAAACTTCTTGTGTTTCTGTTTCCTCTCTGTTATGCCAAAGGATAATCATATCTGTGTACATCTACAAACAGCAAAAAACTGTTGCTGGAAAATTTTAAGAAAAAAAAAAGTAATCTTCTCCCTTGCCATTTTCTCATAGCAAAATAAGGCACAGGTTTCTATTCTCTAAGGGCAACAGCTGACTTCCTTTTTTCAAAATAAGGTTATGGGGCCAACGTTTTGGCTCAACTGGCTCATTCTCTGCCTCCAAGTGCCAACATTTCATATAAGCACCAGTTTATATCCCAGCTGCTCCACTTCCCATCCAGATCTCTGGGAAACCAGCAGAGGATGACCCAATGCCTTGGGACCCTGCATCCATGTAAGAAACCTGGAAGAAGTTCCTGGCTTCAGATCAGCTCAGCTCTGGTCACTACTGACACTTGGGGAGTGAACCAGTGGATGGAAGATCTTTCTCTCTGTCTCTCCTTATTTCTTTGTAAAACCTGCCTTCCCAATAAAATAACAATAGAATACAAGTCAGTACTAAATCTAACATTTCTGTCCTTACTATTAATAACAACTGCATTAAATATCTAATGCACTACAGAATTACTCTCTTGTTCTTGAAGGATCTGTTTCATTAAAAAAAGGGGGTGGGGGATCAATCCTTAACAAAAAGGTGAGCATCCCAAGGGCCCCTCAAAAGGAGTCAAGAAGACAGCCCAATGTTTCTGCATAACCAAGTTTCCACAACACTCAGGAGACCAAGTAATGCTCACCAACAAGGGGCAATCAGAAATTCAGCTCGTGGAGGCTCTGTCCCTCAGCATGCCACAGATAGCAAATGCTCAGATGCCATTAGCCTCTTCTATAAAATGACACCATATTAGAAAAATTACCAATGCACATCCACTCCAAACTTTAAATCATCTCTGGATTACTTTAAATTCTTAACACAACACAAATGTTATGCAAATATTTGTTTCAGGGATAACTGCAAGAAAAAGTACAGTGTGTGTGCAACTTGTTTTGAATATTTTTGACTTCTTGTTGGTTGAATCAATTGATGCAGAAATTGTGGATATGGAAGGCTGATTATAACAGGAATTAACTTTAACCTTTATAAGAAAACACATGAAATGCACATTAATAAATGATTTCAATTATTAAAACTACAAAAATCACTTCTGGTCAGTGTATTTCTTAATGGAAGAGTAGCAAGTAATAAAAATTAAACATAATAATAAAAAACATAATAAGGAATACTAAATATTCCATTCCTTTCCAGAACCCACCTGTTTAGTAATAATCAATATCTTCAAAGCTAAAAATGGCTTACACCTACTTTGGATAGCTGTTTCATGTTTAAATAAATTATGTGGGGCATATATTTGATGCAGCAAGTTAAGATGCTACTTGGAAGGCCAGCATCCCAGATCACAGGGTGTGGCTTCAAGTCCCAGGTCCTCTCCCAATTCCAGCTTCCTGACAATGTGCGCATTGAAAGCTATCAGGCAATGGCTCAAATATTAGTATCCCCACTCCCACATGGGAGACACAGTATAAGACCCAGGCTTCACGCTGTGAACAGAGAATGAAAGATCTCTCTACGTCTTTTTCTGCCTTGCAAATGAATGAAAATTTTAAAATAAGTATTGGACTAGTGTATTGTTTTTCTATGGTTGCTATGACAAATTCCCAAACAGTTGACACTTTAAAATAATACCCACTTATTAGCTTACAATTCCGTAGATTACAAGTCCAACATGCACAAAACTGGGCTAAAATCAAGGTACCACCAAGGCTGCATTTCTAGGTAAGAATCCATTTCTAAACACACTTGGTTGTTTATCTAGTTGAGTTTCTTGTCTTTGTAGGGCTCAGCACATCATTTCCTTGCTGGCTGTCATCCCTGGAGGCTTTTATCCAATCGCACAGATGGTCCTACCATCTCAAAACCAACAGCAGAGCCTCAAATCCTTAATATGCTTGGAATCTGACTCTCTCTACCTCTGTTTCACTTCAACCAGAAAGTTTGCTACTTTTAAGAGCATGTGAGATTAGATTAGGCCAGCACAGATGATCCAGGATAATCCTCCTGTCTCCGTTTCTGTTACCTTAATTACATCTGCAAATCTCTTTTTTGCTACATAAAATAACATATTCACTGGCTCCGGGATTGTAACACAGATCTCTTAGAGAATCAGGAGGACAGTATTATTCAGTCTCCACAGCTAGAATCAATTTAAATGTAGACTGGTAGTCCAAACACTACCGTGCAGAAACCAACATCATCGGAAAGACAACCAGAAGCCCTGAGCGGTTCGCAGAAACAGAAGAACGATAAACGTCCTTCGGGACCAGGGAGGAGAGCTTTCTCTGGTCCGAGCCTGGCTCCAACTCTGCACCCCCACCCTCCCTCGCAATGACCATCGGGATCGCTCCGAAAACCCCTCATAGCAAACAAACAATCATACAAACTAAAAAAACCTAAAATAAATAGACAAACAACAAAAAGTAGAGCTTGGAATCTGATAGGAAAGAGCTGGCGTGGATTGGCTCATGCCTCGCTGGGTGGGACACAAAGATTAGTCACTCCTCACCATGGTGTTGGGGATTTCCCTGCACAACCACCCCCCCAAAAAAAATGTTCTGCACCTTAATTGTCGACAAATGTCTTGTTAGAGTTACAAGCCAGTCTAGATTACCCTAAAATCTGCCAAGATCAGCAAAATTATACTTCAACACAACAAATGGCTAAATACTAAAATGAAATAGACACGAGACAGCTGAATGGTACCTTATAGCCATTTTAAGGTATATAGCAGCCAGTCCTGTATATAAACTAAAATTGAAATGTCAATGAGCTAATCAGAGGTTGTGGTTAAGAACTTGTCCTTTTTTTTTTTTGTAACATACTGGTTACTCACAAGCATGTCAATTCCATAATGTTGCAAACTGCTGTTGATGTTATATTGACTGGGATGATATTCTGCCAGCTCTAACTTCGGACCAGAAATGGTCTCCCCAAGAAACTGTTCAACCCATCTGGACAACAAGTAGCTGGACTCTATGCTTGGTATACATTTGCAAGGAAAGAATCTTGATTGAATTTGAACTGTAATACTACATCAAGGTGGAGGAATCCACCAGGGGGGAGGGGCGTGGGGGTGGGGGGACTCCCAGAGCCTATGAAACTGTCACATAATGCAAAATAATTAATAATATAAATAAATAAATAAATAAATAAGTAGACTGGTAGACTGCTCTGCTCTTCCAGAGGAAAATACAAAACATACATTTTATCCTAGAAAGACAGCACATCCTTTGGCTGACTTAGGGATAATTTATCTCAATAGGAAAAAAATAATAATGCTTTGAATGTTGGCTTCCCATAATTAGCATACATTCTAATGATCCAGGTTGCCACTACTCATGGTAATTTAGTGTGTGTGTATTTTAGAAAGTCAGCCTTCAGCCAAATAGAGAAACTGATCACCATTTCTATCCTGATGAAATCCTCAAGGAATCCTCCCATTCTTTGAGACTCAACCCCACCAAAACAAGGAGTGTTCCTCAAAGACTACAACCTGCACATTTCCATCACATATCTTCCTTCACCACTAGGCAGAATCTATAATGACAAGTTTTGTATCGGTCTCCTTCATAATGAATCATCAGTGCCAAGGGCAGTGTCTGCTCCACACACATGTTTGCTGACTTTCTGGTCACTGTTGAGGAAAATAGTAAGTGAATGAGCTGAAAGAATGTCAAGAAGACATTTTATGGAATCAACAAAAGTAAGTTGCAAACAAATTTCATACAGGATGAATCATTTTTTAAAAATTAAACAAAACGGAAGAGTTTTATTTAATTTAAAATTTGTTTAAAGATAGACGTCTCTGGTTGAAGTTTGCATTCTTGAAGTTTTGAACCTTTGCTTATTTTAATTTTTTCAAAGGTAGAGAGACAGGGACAGAGATAAAAGTAAGAGACCTAGAACTCAACCTGGGTTTCCCCTATGGGGACAGAGACTTAAGTACTTCCACATCAGGTGGAAGCTGGAATTAGAAACAGAGCCAAGACTCAAACTCAGGCATTCTGATACTACTTGCAAGCATGCCAACCATAATCTTAACTGCTGTGTTAAGTTCTAAATGTGCATTTCAATAAAGGGCAGCCGTATCAATTCTTAGGTCATGTTTATGCTACCATAATTAAGTACAAGTCAGAATCCAAGTCAATCCTAAATGTTTGGGTTTTACTAACTAAAAAAAAGTAATTGACTTAATGATTAGCACATATTGCATTTTGGGCACAACAGAGATATGAGTAGATCCTATGTAGTCAGCAGTCTTCCAAGACCACTCTTACGCTTAATGAGTCACTAGGAGGAATTACAGGACTCAACAAATAGTTGGACTCATGACTATCATTCACTATAGTCTGAGGATAAAAAGCAAATTCAGCAAAGGGAAAATGTAGCTAGGGCCAAGCCCAGAAGAAAGTAGGCACAAGGCTCCAAGGGTCTTCTCAGAAGCATCACACAGTACGTGTCAAATTCCCCAGAAATAACTGTGAGGCAAAACATAAGAATTGTTGACTGCCAAGAAAGCTTCTTACATTTTTGTTGCCCAAGGTTTTCTTTGGGGGATGGCCATCTAAACACCTGCTGCATAGCATCTACCACAACCCCAGACTCCCAGAGAAACATAAATCTTCAGCACAAGCCACACCATTTTCCCAGTGGAGGCAGTGAGTCCTCAGGACAAGTTAGGCTCCCAAATCCCACAGGCCAGCAAAGAGTCAGTCCTGTGAGCAGGCTTCTTAAGGACATGGTTAGCTTCCTTAGTCACTCCTTCCTGCACAAGATAAAGATTCCCACAAATATCTAGAATCTTCTGTCTTCACATGTTGGACAACGTATATTTAACATTTACCACTGTTTCTCAAGCTTTGAGCCTCTCAGATTGAAAATGATTGCTCATGCTAATAAAGAAAAAGGAAAGCATTCCTACAATAATACTTGTGACAAAACTGGTTGGTATTAAAATACTGATTAAATTTTACACTGACTTATGGAAATAACTTTCTACAGGAGCAAAAAGATGACTATTATCATGACATTTTAAGCAAAGTAGTACTGAAACATGTATCAATTTGATTTCAATAACACAAAAATGTTTAAAGTAATATACTAGATTTGAGGAAGTATTTCAGAAAAGTAAATGCTTACATTATGAATATAAATGTGTGAACATTTATATTCATACACAAGAGATTCAGCATAAAAAAACGCAAAATCTAGTTTGTAGGGTATATTAGCAAACACGTTCAGCAGGCATTTAGGCAGGCATTTAGCCTAGTATTTACGATATCCATTTTCCACATCAGACTGCCCAGGTTTGCCTATCTGGCTTCCTTTCAGCAATGATGTCCACAGTAGTTGGGTTCCTGGAGCCAAGGTAGGAGGCCTGCATGGCATTCCTGGGCCCCAGTTTTGATCCCAGCACCGCACTAGCTAGTGTATAACTTTCCAGACTGAAGCAGCAGGTAAGCGTACTCTCTCAACCCTCTTTCCTTCATTTTCTTAAAAACATTGTTTTTAAAGACATGAAAATTAGAGAATCAGGATGACAGAATAGGGTAAGGACACATTAAAACACACTGAGAATCATTATCCAGATTGAAGCAGAGAGGGCACAATCCAGAAAATAGGAGAGGACAGGTCAATGGCAGAGGGGCACCAGGAGACTAACAGACACAGGAAAGCAATAGAGACAACAGTGTGGTGTTGTGGTGACCAGATACCCCAGTGTCAATCAGAAGTGTCAATATGAGAAGTGACCTGTGATCCACCGGCAACCAGAGCTCCACCAGCATCCAGGTGGGATGTGAGTTCACCAGGAGCTCAGGAGGTGAATCCAGACAAAGAACTGCCCATCATGCTGATTTCTTTAATTCAACCAGGAGCAGAGCCACAGCAGTATATCCCAAACAGGCAGTGCAGGAACAGGATGGATTTCACAGCTCAGACACCCACCAGAGCCACAGCAGGTGCTATTTTGTGTAGGGAGGTAAAAGCTACAAAACAGGACCACATATGCACTAAGTTGGGAATAAACTCAGTGTAGCCCAGTGCATTGCATTGATGTGCTATCCTACAGGTTTCACATAAAATAGGTCTGGGGAGCCTCCAGACCTAAGAGCCAAAAAATGCAGAAATCCACAAGTTGCACAGGAGGCACCATTTTGTACAGGGTGGCAAAGGCTGTGAGACTGCAGGCAAAGGCTGTGAACTTCACATGCACTAAGCTGGGAGCAAACTCACTTCCAGTTTAGTACATTGCACTGGTCCCACACTGAAAATAATACCAACTTAGGCATCCTATGGGTCAAACTAGGTCCAGGTGGCCCTCGGACCTAATGACCAGCAGGTTCTGGCAAGATCAGCATCAACAACAATCGAGTTATTTAGGACATCTGGTGTCTGTCTAATCCTGGGAATTGCTCAAACAGAAAGTAGGAGAAATGCTGTACAGACAATGGTGCGGGCACATCATGGGATCACAGAAGGTGCAGTGGTGAGCCAGGAGCTGGGGCTACAGAGACTGTGGTGTAAGTCTAATATGAGAATCCAGACAAGAAACTCACTGGAGGTAGTAGCACAAGTGACTACAAAGAACTGGGTACCAATCACAATAAGTAAAATCAAATTGTAAACCTGTGGGTGAAAAAAATGATGCTTAAAGATGTTCTCTTGACAAAGAAAAGGAATAGCACCCACCAAAAACAAAGGCAAATCTGAAGAGCATCCAAGTAAAATAACAACAGAAGACTAAATCAAACAATCAGCAATCCATTGCTAAAATGACCCAACCAAATTATCTCCTATTCATATTTACCCTGAATGTCAACGGCTTAAACTCATCAATCAAATGTTACAGATTAGTAGACTGTATCAAAAAAATAAAACCCATAACCCATCTATCTGTTGCTACAGGAGACACATCTCACCAACAAAGATCAGCAGAAGCTCTATCTCATGGGTTTTGATATTTTTGTTTTTAATTTCATTTCTTCAAAACAGTTTTTAATATTAAACTATTCACTGACTCATAGGTGATACAGTAGCATCATTTTCTTCAAGAATGTTCTTGATTTTCTTTTTCACTCCTTCAGTGACACATTAGCCATTCGGTAGCATGTTATTTAACTTCATGGTGTTGTAAATTTGCATGTTTATTCCTGCTGTTCATTTTGTTTTATGGCTTTCATTTAAGGGGATATAGTAGCGTGTAATGGAGACTATCATATCCCGATGTGAGGATACAAATCAGTCTGCATTTCTACTTCCAGATCAAATATGAACTTAGAATGAAACTATTATCTTGACAATAGGTTATTTCTGCCATTGTCCATGGCCGCAATGATGGATTTATGGCTATTTGTGAGGAACTATACTAGTGTCATAATATGGGGGAAACCCATGGGGGGAGGAGGGATTTGGGGCAGGAGTAAGGGAAATCCAAGAGTCTATGGAGCTGTATCATAAAATAATAATACAAGAAAATGCACAAAAATGAAAGCTAATACATTGAGGAGATGATAACACAGTTTAGTTATAACATACTATTTATTTAACAATGTTGGCAACTGACATAAATTTTACAACTGTTTTCATCCTTACACTTCTTTATAATATCTTTTTATTTGTCTCTCATAAAATCCTAAAACTTTTTTTCTACTAGCTATAAAAACTAAAACTAAGTAACTTAATTAGCAAGATGAATGATGAGCATTTGCCTGTACTAATTCTGTAAGACAAACTTGTGTTTTAGTCATTCTTTAATAATTCCTGCACTCAGTTGAGTGAAGAGTTACATGCACTCAGAAGAAAAACAGGGCGTCAGAGCAAGGCAAGGCTTACGAAGGACAGTGAGACCTAGGACTAGGACACTGAGCAGCTCGTTTCACAGCCACAGGAGGAAACAGCATGCAAAAGGAGTTCCTCAAAGGCCAGCACCAGGGTCCAGAGTGCCTTGTTTGCTCTGTGCCTTGCCCGAGCAGGAGCTCCAGGACTCTGCAGGTGCTCAATTTTCCCTTATACCCAGGGCTGCCTGCTGTAGCAGGGAAAAATCCCCCCTTGCTTCTGACACAGGCCTTTGCCCACTGTGTTGGTCTAGCCCCATGTCCTCTCACATTCTCAAGCTTTTCTCCTTGAGCTATAACCTCTCCTTTCTGTAGTGTGAATTTCCTCTTCCTTATTGGAGAACTCCAGGAGAACACAGTGGTGCTTCTATGTTCCCCATTTTCAAAACATGAAGATATATTTTTAACAAGTCTTGAGTTAATCCATCTCTGACTACTGTTTCATTTCTACCATCCCTGTGTAGCAAAGCCTCACCAAAGTGTTGACTACAATCAGTGCTTCACTTCCACATCTCCTAATAACTACTTATAATTTTAACCAGACTGCTCAAAATGAAAACTCTAGAAATTATTATACCAGCACACACAGTCCCATTCCTCAGACTTTAAATTATTTTGCCTTTTTTTTTAATTTTTAAGCAACATGATAGTAAGGATATCTTAAAAAAAAAAAAAAAGCTATCACCCCAATTCATTCCTAAGCTTTCCCCAAAAATAATTTTTGGGGGAAATTTTTCTGAAAAGTATGTGGAACCTTCCACATGCATATTTTCATACATTTGTCAGTAGTTTTTTGTCCTTTCTTTGTTAAAATGAAGCACAGACTCCCCATGAAAGTTGTTTTAAAAATGATAGAATGCGCTTTTTTAGCTTCTCTTTCTCACTATTCACTGTTAATAAGAGTTATCTGGGTCAAGACAAACAAGGTTGGTATAACCTGAATACCCATATACTTATAGCATAACCTGAATTCTTGATATACTCAACAGTGGTGGATAAAGACTCACAAGACATTTAAACGTTTGCCAATCCAACAAAATGAATTTCATCCTGCTTTCCTTTGGAGCATCTGATTCTAAGCAAGGCTGAATAGATCTTAACTTTCTTGGACATTTTAGCTCTCATGTTTATGACTGGAGCATTTCTCAAAAACATATCTTTTTCTATTTCCTAAAAGGTTCTTGTGTTTTACTTTGATAGAGCTAAAAGCTCATTTTGCTGCAAAAAATTTTTTTTCAATCATGCATATAAGGAAGTATTTTAAAGGTCCATGGAAATGCATATCATGCAAAAACTATGGAATTCAAAAAGAACATTTTCAGTTTACTTTTTTCTTTCCTGTGGAAGCTTCAGATTCCTTGGGTCAAGAGCATATTCCTACAGAGCCTTTTTATGTCTTTCTCTGCCAAGATATCTGGGCATTTGATGGGTCAGAATCTTGGAACTTTCAGTACCATGTGGGTGATACTAACTAAGACTTTCTCCAGACTTTCTCCACCAAAAAAGGAGTTTTGATTCCCTGCAGCTAGACTGATTTTGCTAGACAGAACAATAGTCAGATGCATCTCCGGTGAGTTTCTTCATTATTCATTCGTGGGTCCCATTAAGTAGAAAGAATACCATGTGATTGGCTTTGACATACCAAATATTAATCATTGTTACCAATTTTTAGAGTAAAAACTCTATTAAATATTTTCTCAGTTTGTTTCTGGCTACCAGGTGAATTTGAAAGCTGTAAATCTACACTTCTTCTAAGATAATTGAAAAATTAATCTGTGTTAACTTCCTGAAGTGTTCCCCAATACTTAATTTCCATTAACTAGTGTAATTTTCCATGCACTTTTGCTGCACTTATGCAGAGAAACTGATGATACTCAGTGGTGGAAATATGTTACAATAATATAATTATCATTGATCAAGTATTTACTAAACCCTAGATATGAAACTATGCACTTTTGCATATACTACTTCACTTAATCTTCAACTCAAGATTACAGACACAACTTTGTGTCCCGATTTCTGTTAAATCCTCACATAACAGAGGCTTAACAGTTACCTGCCTAAGATTACACACAGCAAATTTCTAAGTTGAAGATCCAAAATAAACTTGTCTGTGTGCTACATCCACAAGATTAAACATTGTATTTCACATCCCATCAATATGAATGTAAAGATTTTTTTAATCTACAAGAAATGTCAGTCCTCCCACACTGTACTAGCCACTTCCTGCACATAAACATTCAAAAAAATAAATGAATTTAAATTTGCCTTCTCCCTCCTTGTCTTGTTTGGATTACTAATGTATTCCCGTTTTATAACGCATCATCAGCTGGATATGGAAATGAGAACAGGGCTTGAAGTCCAGCCTGTGGAGTTTGCCTCATTTTCACTGCATGGAGTAGGAAAAGTGAGGAGGAAGAATAATTGTGTGGAAATCAGCTGCACTGGTTGTGCTGCATTTTTCTATAAATCATTTAATCTAATGCCCCAGCAGAAAGTGTCAGTTATGTGATGAAAGAACTTAAGTGTAAACTCGGAGATAGGCACATTCCCACTGGTCTTGCTGCCAGCCCTTTAAACAGTACTGAGATCCTTTTATGCAGAACAATCCCCAATGCCCTTCTTTTGAGTAGGATAGCACTAGTCTCCCTTTAAAAGGGGATCCCTGTTCCTTCCTCTGTAGCAGGAGTGAATTTCCTGGACATTTCTTTCCAAACCTACGATCAATTTTGTTTGAGCCTTCTTTCAAATATGCCCAAATGCATTTGCTCTGAGGCTGGAGTGCTGCAGTTATAGAACGATTGTCCCTAATGAAATCGACATTTCTCACCTGATGATTAATAGCTTTAGGTACCAGAAATAATGAAGAGTAAGTAAGATAGTTTCTGAAATTCAGTAAGCATCTGTTTCAATGGAGAATTTTGAGGAAAAACTAAGACCTAGTCAAGATTCAGAGGCAAATATTACATTAAGCCACTAGGCCCAGTGAGAAGATTCTGAAGGCAGAAGTGGCACCTTAGTCAACTCTATCCCTAGTGAGCAAAGAGAGAAATTATGTTTTACAGATCTAGCAATAAATAATGAGTGTTAGAAGATGGGGCCCACCTTAGCCCATTCAGGCCACTATCAGAAAATCTCATACACTGCCTGGCTTATAAATGCTAAAGATTTATTTCTCACAGTTAGAAGCCATGAAGCCTAGGACCAAGGTGCTAGCAGATTAGATTTCTAGTTAAGACCCCACTTCATTATTCACAGACACAATCTTCTCACTATACTACCCAGCAGGGCACATGGTACAAGGGAAGGAGTCTCCCTGGCTTCTTCTATAAGCTCAATGCTATGGTTTCAGATGTTTCTGTTTCCCTGAACTCACATTGAAATGTAATTGCCATTTTAATCATAGTAAGATTTGGGACTTTTCAGAGGTGATTAGGGAGAGCTCTGGGATTAACATCATTGTAAAAGAGCCAATTCAGTGTCCTGCCATTCTCTTTGTCCTTGTACTTTGAGCCATGTGAACAATGAGCCTTCCTCCCCGCCAGAAGCTGCAGTGTTCAAGGCTTCATCTTGAAACCAGTTTCTAAAACAGATGGCAACTGGGTGTTGGATTTTAGAACATCTAAACTCTTGAAACAAATTTTTGTTCTTAATAAATTATATAATCAGTGGTATCCTGCATAGAATGTACTAAAATATACCCTAATCCCACACAGGAGAACTCTATCCCTGTGAACTGATCACCTCCAAACACATAGTACTACCTCCTTGGGGGCAGATTGTCAGCTTATGGGTTTGGGGAGGAAATGTGCAGGCTGTGGCATGTCATTAAGGAACATTTCCTTCAAATGAATACTTTTATAAAAGGGAGTTTGGGTAAGAAATTAAAAATAAGAAATGAATAAGTATCTTATTTATCTCAGTTTCTTAAGATGAGTCCTCAGGAGCAAAATTAAAGAAAATTCATCCTCTTCTATGACACAAAGAAGAAATTGTACCTAAAATTGTACCTAAAAGTCATTTTCATTCGCTTATTCAACAGTGAACAGTTACAAAACTCTTTGCCAAACCGCCATGAGATTATGGTGCAAATTTAGGTAATAGGAATACAAAACTAGAAGCTGGCACAGTGGTTCAACAGGCTAATCCCCGACCTGCCAGCGCCAACATCCCAAAAGGGTGCTAGTTCATGTCCCAGCTGCTCTACTTACCAATCCAGCTCCCTGCTTGTGGCCTGTCAAGGCAGCAGATGATGGTGCAAATTGTTGGGACTCTGCGCCCACATGGAAGACCCATAGGAGGCTTGAGGGTCGTGTCTGCAGGTTACAGATTGGCTCAACTCCAGCCATTATTGCCATTTGGGAAGTGAACCAATGCAGGTAAAATATCTCTCTCTTTCTCTCTTCCTCTCGTGTGTGTGTGTGTGTGCGTGTGTGTGTGTGTGTGTCCTTCTCTCTATAAATCTACCTTTCAAATAAAAAATAAATAAAGGTAAAAAAAGGATGTAAATTAATCCAGAGAAGCACTCCAAATCTTTCAGCCTCTTCAATCTTCCTCTGTAAACCATCTCACATCAATCCAGGATTCTGCTTCCTTCCTCTTCCCCTTGGGCACTGTCCTCAGAACATCACATGATAGCTTACTCATCCACGAAGAATAAACAGTAGTTAAAAAGACAGCCCAGGAGCCATTCTAATTTTCTGAGTTGAATTCTACTTCAGCTTTATAACTTAAGCAATTTAATAAGACTCTCTGAAAATAATACCTAGGTTAGGGCTGTGCCAAAGATTAAATGAGCTTCTTATGTGCAGATTTAGAATGCTACCCAACATAATAACTGCTGTTGCTCACTGCTGTTTCTTCTGTTGTTTAGTTGTTGCTATTGTTGATCACCTATAAACTCTTTATGATACAGTTCAAGGCCTTCTCTTTCTCTCCATTTACTTTGATCTCTGGCATTCTCTGATCTACTATCTCTCAATGCAGGTGTCCAGAAAGAGGATATGTGTGGGAATTATCTGGAGTTACGAACTGCTCGTTTCATGACCTTTCAGAGTGTGTTAGCCCAAATTTCAAGAAAGAAAAAAACATCTCCAGAGGCAATTACAGGATATTTGTGTTTTAAACATACTCTTCTAACTTCTGATTACATGTGACTTACATCCAACTGACACTCTAAGGCTTTCATAAAGAATAAATTATGAATAAATTATGAAACCAGGCACAAGCCTCATTTGAAATACTATCAAGCATCAGCACTTCTGTGAAATCTTCCAATATGCAACTCATCTATACCAACGACTTTGTTTAATGATTTTCAGACATCCCTGTTTTATTCAAACTCATTATACAGACACTATAAACTTCCTAAATCACAAACTTTTCCTAGGGCAGTCACAGTTGACAAACTCCAAAGCCTGCAGAGGATAGATCAGTCATGTAAGAGTGACAGATATCACCCAGGTATGAGCTGATGAAAGGAACATGATCTTCAGCTACCTTATCAGATACACAATAGGGACTGGAAGGAAATATAGCACAATGGAGAAAACATGAGTAAAGGGCATTACTAAACCTCACCAATTTTTACATGTGGTAAAGCAAACCCAAAACTGCTTTTTAAAAGAAACATAAACTTCAGTATTTCAAACGGAGCTATAAACCTGGAATGCTATATTAATTTATGCACTTAAAAATATTTCCAACCCAAATAAAATTTAGGACACCAAAAGAAAACAACAGACTCAACATAGATGAACTGTTAGCATAACTCATCCTCTGGACAAATAATGATAATCGCAGCTTTAAATGTTCTTATTTATCTTAGCAGAGTGAGATGCTTAAGGGTTATCTGGTCACCCCCACACACTGCATATCACTGCTTATTTGGCTTGTTACTTCTAGCTACGAGCCCCTGGGGGGATAGAACATCTGCCCTCTCCATCACTTTATGCCTAGCACCCATCTCCATGCACAGGCACAGAAACAGGACTGCATAAAGAATTGTTCCATGTCATAGTGGCAGCAGGGAGCCCATCTTTTGATCTTCCTTTGCTAATTCAAATAACCCAACACAGAGTTTTGCATACAATGAGCACTGGAGAAGTACAGATGGCTAACGTTCATTAAAAACACATGGAACAGAAAGCAACAATGCTTCAAGAGATTATAAAGCAACCATTCAAATATAACAGCAAACTGAAACTAGGGAATTTGAGCAAATCCTGTGAATACAAGTCTACTTTGGGGTTGACTTAACAGCAGGTCTTGGAAAATCATGCCTCAGTAAATACAAACTGAGGCTTTGGCTAGCTTTTTCCTAAGATGGAAATGTGTTAGCTAAAATGGAAGGAAAGAAATAATACAAAGCTTTCAAAGACTTAAGAAGCCTGTCTTTTAGTGCATCAGATGAGAAATGGGGAACTGTTCCTAAATACCACAGTCAATCTGTATTTTAAACCAGGAATCAGGTCTTCCCTTCACAGAAGGAATCAGAGACCAGGTTGTGCAAATGGAAAGTACATGGGAATAAGCTGCAACTTTTAAAAGAGCCTAAGGAAACAAACATTATAATTCAAAACTGATGAATCAGTTGACTGTATACATTACTCGTTGATATGTATGAAACATTCAGACTGATCCCCCTTCTAATTTACAAAATTAACTAATGTTTCACTTAGAACATTTAAAATGTGGTATCTCCTAATATCCAGTGATATATTAAAACACCTGCTTTTCCTTTAGTACAGACCCAAGATGATGATAATTAACATTTATTTAGAACTTATGTCATTTAATTTCCACAACACTCCTATGAGATGGCATTAATCACTCTCTGATTCAATAAAATATTTATGTGAATAATTTGTCCAAAGAATAGAAGCAATATCCCTGTTGCCCAAAAAAACTATATTTCAGTGTGCACATGTAACTAAACCTGTTCCATAGGGAATCTGGATTTTCTTTCTTTGTCTCTACAACTGGGAATCTATCAGTAGCATTAAGTACCAAATTTAAATCTGTTCTATAGGAACACATTTCCTCAAGCAAAGTATGTTTTCTGCAAAAAGCCTTTCTACAATTTCCCCAAGCACTACATATATAAACATTAGTACTTGTATTTGTTTTCTATTGTTGTCTTAAAAATCACTGTATGTATAACAGTTTAGAGCAATAAAATTTTCTCAGCTTGTGATGTTTACAGATCCAAAATCCAGCACAATTAGACTGGATCCTCTGCTCATGATCTCACATGTACTACGTTTCTTTCTGGATTATCTGTCTGTTTCCTGGAGCTCATTTCAGGTTGCTACTAAAGTTCAGGTCCTTTCAGTTGTCAGACAGATGTTTCTGCTTCTTTCTAGCTATCAGAGGGGAGTTTCTTTGAATTTCCAGACATGGTCCACATTCCTCTTCCTCTTCCTCTTCCTCTGACCCCTTCTATTTTCAAATCTAGCAACAGTAAATTAAATCCTGCTTGAGCTTACAAACGAATGTCCTCTTAATATACTTGTATGATTTGATCAGGCCTGCCTGGATGGTCTTTCTACTTTGATGTTAAATGGCTTGAAACTATACTTAAAGATGAAAATCTCTTTGCTGTAGCACCTAGCCAGCATAGTGTTTGATTGAATAGTAGGGGAAGAGAAGTTCAAGGATAGGAATATATGGAGGTGATATCATCAGAATTCCAGCTGCCATAGGTATAATTTCAGAAGTTAAACTTCTTGGGCCCAGCGTGACAGCGTAGTGGTTAAGGTCCTCGCCTTGAATGTGCCAGGATCCCATATGGGCGCTGGTTCTAGTCCCGGCAGCCCCACTTCCCATCCAGCTCCCTGCCCGTGACCTGAGAGAGCAGCCAAGGACCGCTCAAAGCTTTGGGACCTGGGAGACCCAGAGGAGGCTCCTGGCTTTGGATTGGCTCAGCTCCAGCTGTTGTGGCCGCTTGGGGAGTGAATCATCGGTCGGAAGATCCTCCTCTCTGTATATCTGCCTTTCCAATAAAAATAATAAATAAATCTTTTTTTAAAAAAAAAAGAAGTTAAACTTCTTGGAAGCAAGATGTTACTCTAGAGAATCTGAACACTGTATCTCACAAGACTTTTACCAGAAGGAGCCTTTGGATTCCTTAGTAAGGATACTTCCTGTAGCAAAGTTAGCAACTGCCCCACCCCACCCCACCCCTCATGGTATTTCCTCACCTCTAACCCAAATCCATCACATAGAAATGATGCTTTGCCAATTAGTGGATGCATTGGGAAAGCAGCAAGGTGCAGCAGCCTTGGAGTCTCACTGAGCTAACTCCCCATCAGGGCCTTCACATTCTTTTATCTCAGCATCCCTTCTCCCTCAGCAGAATTCAGTGTCTGACTAGGATTTCTATCTTCCCTTTCCCACTCCCATTTTCCCCCAGTATTCTTTCCCTGAAATAAACATTTCGTTTTCTGTTTACTGCGCTGCTGTGAAAAATACATACATGTATATGTATATATGTGTATATATGTATATACATACATATATCTGTGTATATATGTATATATATTTTATATATATATATAAAGTAAAAAAGTATTCCTTCTCTATCCTCCTCCACACTCTTCCTTCTTCTGTGGGTGTCGGTAATGACAGTAGATCTGCAGGTGATCAAGAAGTAAAGATTAACATGCACATCAAAGGAAAATCAGAACTCTTTGTATCACAGGACTTCCTGAAAATTCATAATTGGAGTAGGAGACTCTACAATAAATGGCAGACTTAGTCTTGAAGAAAAAAAATGAGAAATAAGTGAAACGGGTACTGAGAAACCTTGTACTGAGACTGAGGAATGTCCAAATGATGAGGAGATGAGGGAAACAGCAACTTATTCCATTCTCCACTTTCTTTTCCATCCAAACATGAACAACCCTGAAGCAAGAAAACAGACAAGCATTTCCACAAGAATTCCCACCAGGATGCAACTGGTATTTCATACCTTTTTCTTTTCAAAGTTGTCTGCGTTTAAAAGACACGCATTCATAGACTTCTACATTAATCTGACATTATTCAATCTGAAATCAATCCAATGTTCAAAACAGGAATTGATAATAAACTCTGCAGTATTTTTTGAGTATTTTTGAGGCCTTACACATCACGTCTTTTTAATTGATCCAAGATGTTCCCAGATGTGCTCCTGAGGCATGAGTAGTAACCTGAATCCTCTGACCACGAATATAAGAGGGAAAAGAGTGAAGATGTGGGATGTGCCAGCTACATCCTCTTCCAACGAAAGTCTAGCAGACATCCAGGAAGGTATCCCTGTTTGATACTTTCTAGGTTTTAGTCCCATTTTTTCTATGTCACACTACCTGAAACATCCCTTAATTTCTAAAAGACCAAAAAGATGACAGGAGCCTTGCATTTTCAGTAGTATCTTATAGCATCCTAAAATTTCATACCACGTTCCAGCTTCCCCAAAAGACTTAACCCTCTGATTGGGAAAAAGTTTATCTGTTCCCCCTCTGACACACAAGAAACCAAAGGAAAAGGAAGCACTCAACATACTGGCTGGGAAAGAGGCAACACATTTGATATACCAGTTCCACAACAGGTAACAGGAAGACATGAACTCACTGCTCCTTGCTTCGTTTTTAGCAAGACAAATTAATTAACATTGGAGACTAATTAATAATTGATTTATTTAAAGCTAAGCCTATTTGTTTAAAAGATATATATCAGGAGTTGGTATGGTAGCATTATCAAGTAAATGACCACCTGCAAGGCCATCATCCCATCTGGGTGCCAGGTAGAGTGCCAGATGCTCCATTTCCAATCCAGCTCTCTAATAATGAGCCTGAAGCAGCAGCAGATGGCCCAAGCACTTGGGCCCCTCCACCCATCTGGTCTGGCCCAGCTGTAAGTATAGCAGTCATGAATTACAGAATTAAGAGTATGTAATGATCTATGGACTGAAAGTTGGGGTACTTCATTAAATACTGAAGAATACCAGGAGATGGGTAACAGGTTTTGTTACAGATTAAAAGTGGGTACACTCCATTTCCACCTTTGAAGTTACCAATATGCAGGGAGAGGCATATATAGAATCTTCAATCACTCTTCCAATCACAGCTCTAAGACATAAAGCTCACTTCCTCCTAACATGCAGTAGCTTTTACCTTGGCCATGACAAAGAGTTCCATGTCCATGCTTGTAGTTCAGTTTACAGAAGAGGTACTGTTACACGGGAATTGGCTTCAGGGTAGCACAGATAGCATCCTGGCTGACTTGGGCCTCCGTGGGATTGAAATACACATCTAGCTGCAAACTCAGTGCAAGTAACGTTAATGAATGACACACACTTGGTAAAGCATGAGAGACATGGCAAGAACTGTGCTAAACTAGAGAACATATGCCTATCTCAGGACTAAATTTTGAAAACATCTCTGAGACAAACAAAACATGTACACCAATGGGATATGCCCATCAGTTCAACAGTTTTTCATCCTGAGTTAATATAAACAATAACAGTATATTTGGAGTCAAGGCCATCTCTGAAATTCCAACATAAATCATCATAACTGATACAAAAATTCTGTACTGTGATGATGAGTTATAAGAATATGTACTGTTTCTTGTGAATTATAGGTTTTGCAATAAATTCTTCTGCTTTGAATTGCATTGGTGAAATTGCCAATCATCAGGCCCAGCACAGTAGCCTGGTGGTTAAAGTCTTCGTATTGCACATGCCAGGGTCCTACATGGGCACTGGCTCCAATCCCTGCTGCTCCAATGTCCATTCAGCTCTGTTTGTGGCCTGAGACAGCAACAGAGGGTGTCTCAAAGCCTTGGGACCCTGCACCCATGTGAAAGATCCAGAGGAGGCTCCTGGCTTCTGGCTTCAGATTAGTTCAGTTCCAGCCATTTCAGCTGCTTGGGAGACAGACTAGTGGATGGAGGATATTTCTCGATGTATCTACTACTCTCTGTATACCCTTTCCATTAAAAATAAATAAATCTTTTTTAATATCTAGTTAAAAACTGCCAACAATCAAATAAAGTGCATTTGGGTATCAAGGTAAGAAGATACTTTAAAAAATTCAGTAAGACACATTAAATTTAAAAAATCAGAAGATTGTTCTTTGGTTGAAGCGGTGTCTTTTGCTACCTGTAAAGTCCTGGATAACTTTATGTTCAGTCCATTTATTTAATTTTTTTAAAGATCTATTTATTTTTATTACAAAGTCAGATATACAGAGAAGAGGAGAGACAGAGAGGAAGATCTTTTGTCCAATGATTCACTCCCCAAGTAGCCGCAATGGCCGGCGCTGTGCCGATCTGGAGCCGGGAGCCAGGAACCTCCTCCAGGTCTCCCACGCGGGTGCAGGGTCCCAAAGGCTTTGCGCCGTCCTCCACTGCTTTCCCAGGCCACAGGCAGGGAGCTGGATGGGAAATGGAGCTGTCGAGATCAGAACCGGCGCCCATATGGGATCCTGGCGCGTTCAAGGCGAGGACTTTAGCCACCAGGCCACGCCGCTGGGCCCCATTTATTTGCAAAAAGAATAAAATTTAAAGAGATTAATTGCTTAACCAATGCGGAAAGAGTAGCTATTAGCAGAACCACCAGGGTCCTATCAGCAAACATCTGTGTAACAGAGGTCACTTACTTGACAACTGAGAACTGGGAGCTGAAGCAGGTCACTTGTCTGACTCCATCCTAACCTTAATACAGCAAATTTGTATTAAATTACACTTTCAGTACAAAGTATCTCCTTAAATTTAAAAAAAAAAAAACTGGTCTGGTTTCCAGGACCTTGACAGGACACTTTTGAAATGCTTTTCAAATTAAAAAGATTTCAAGTCTCCTCAACACTCAAAGCCAATCTGGACCAACCAAAAGATGCACAAAAATAAATGATACAGAAGAATGCCAGGTCATTAGAAAAAACAAGGGGGGGAATGGAGGCCAGCGCAGTAGCCTAGTGACTAAAGTCCTCACCTTGCATGCACAAGGATCCCACATGGGCACCAGTTCGTATCCCAGCTGTCCCACTTCCCATCCAGCTCCCTGTTTGTGGCCTGGGAAAGCAGGAGAGCACTGCCCAAAGACTTAGGAACCTGCACACACATGGGAGACCTGGAGGATGATTCTGGCTCCTGGCTTTGGATCGGCTCAGCCCTGCCATTGCAGCCACTTGGAGAGTGAATCAGCAGACAGAAGATCTTCCCCTCTGTCTCTCCTCTCTCTATACCTGATTTTCCAATAAAAATAAAAGAAATCCTAAAAAGCAAAAAAAGAAAAGAAAAGCCCACCTATAGCTGGTAATTCACATGTTTTCCTATTTTAAAACTGGCTTCATCTTCTAGGCCAACTTTGATTCCCTAGTCTTCACTCACACAATGTGCACAGCAGAAAACTGAAAGCATGCTAAATATCCAGAAACTGTTAGAAGCAAATATAAATTATTTTGTTATACAGAAAAGACACATTTGGTCTTTGTACTGATTCCAGGCACAGAGCTCCCAAGCTCCTTGTAACATCCTGAATGATACGTGATTTTGCCACACATATGAAACTCCTTTTGATCACAGGAAAATTTACACTAATGTAATTGATCGGGATGATACTCTGCCGGCTCTACCTTCAGACCAGAAATGGTCTCCCCAACAAGCCGTTGAACTTATCTGGACAATAAGATGCTGGACTCTATGCTTGGTATATGCTTGCAATGAAAGAATCTCAACTGAACTCGAACTGTGGTAATGCAACAAGGTGGAAGAATCCACCATGTGGGGAGGGTTTGGGGACGGGTGGGGGATTACCAGTACCTATAAAGCTGTGTCACCTAATGCAATGTAATTAATAATAATAATACTAATAGAATTTTTTTTGAAATTTACACTAATGAAGCAATTGAGCATGAGCTATCTAGATAGCTTCCATTTGCATCTGATCACTAGTGACTAAAGAGTTGAATTTGAGCCCTAACACCCAAACTCCAGAAAAAAAGAAGAGTTAAGAGACTAGATTAGGCTCTGCTAAGAGTCTCAAATAAGGAGAGCCATTAAATTATCCAGGCTGGCAACCATATCCATATGCTATGAGGTGAGGCACAAAACCCAAAAGAGACAAAACTTCCTATCCTTGGGGCCCTTTGAGCCCTCACTCTATCTACCTCTTCATCTGGCTCTTATCAGTAATGTCTGTAATATTCTTTATAATGAATTGTCAAATACAAAATAAATTTTTGTAAGCAGTTATAACAAATCACTAAACTAAAAAGGGGGTGGATATAGGGCCTTAAATCCAAACATTTGATGTCAGAAATGTTAAGTAAAGAAAAAATATTTTCAGGGAATCAAAATGGCAGATTATGATAAGGACACATTAAAATACTCTGGGACTCATTAGCCAGGTTGAAGCAGAGAGGGCACATTAGAGGAAACAGAAGAAGACAAGCCAATAGCAGAGAGGCACCTAGAGCCTAATGGACATGGGAAAGCAGCAGAGACAATGGTGTGGTGTTGTGGATGGAGACCAGATACCCCAGTGGCAGTCAGCAGGCCGTGAACTGAGATCCACCAGCAACAGACAAGTGGGAAGGGGAATTCACTGGGAATTCAGAAGGTGACCCCAATAAGAACTGCCCATCATGTTGATTTCTTTGATTCAACCAGGAGCAGAACCAGAGCAGTATATCCCAAACAGGCAGTGCAGGTAGAGCGTGGATTTCACAGCCCAGACACCGACCAGAGCCATACTGGACACAATTTTGTGGAGGCAAAAGCTCTGGGACAGTACTATGCATGCACTAAAATGGGAGCAAATTCATCTCTACCTCAGTGCACTGTACCAACACAGCATCCTACAAATGCATACAGAATTATATCCTCACATCAGGATATGATAGTCTCCATTACACATTTACTATACATCCCCTTAAATGAAAAGCCACAAAACAAAATCAACAAGAAGAAAGAAGAAATTAACAACACCACGAAGTTAAATAACGTGCTGTTGAATGACTAATGTGTCGCTGAAGAAATGTAAAGGAAAATAAAGGACCTTCTTGAAGGAAATGATGCTACAGTATGATCTATGAGTCATTGAAGAATTTAATGAGAAGAAAGTTATTTAACTTCATGGTGTTGTAAATTTCTATTTTTCTTCTTGTTCATTTTGTTTTGTGGCTTTTCATTTAAGGGGATGTATAGTAACTATGTAGTGGAGACTGTCGTATCCCGATGTGAGGATATAATTCTGTATGCATTTCTACCTCCAGATCAAAGACGGACTCCTGATGAAACTGTTCAAAATATCTTGACAATAGGATGCTGGATTCTCTGCAATTTCCATGCTTGCAATAATGGACTTATGACTTTATGAAGAACTATAGTATTGTAATAATACAGGGGAAATCAGTGTGTGGGGGGGAGGAGACTTGGGGATGAACTAAGAGAAATTCCAGAACCTATGGAATTGTATCATAAAATAATAATATAATAATAATAATAAAATAGAAAAAAGGGGAAAAGCATTTTCTTTTAGTTACCTTTTGGTTGCAAAATATTTAATGCTGTCTTTTGTCCATATGAGCAAACTGGCACCACCACCACCACCAACAACAACAAAACAATCTGTTCCTTTGACATCGCTTTTTCATAGTCTAAGATGTTCCACATGCTAATTAAGGCACTGTTGGGAACATGACCTTCGATGAAGAGGTGCTTATTAAGCTCTTTTGGTTTCAGCTTCTAACTGTGATGGAACTAGATAAAAATCTTACTTAAATGCTAATAAGAAACCATTTTAGTTCAGAACTTTGATGCTACATGTGCACTGTGGATTTGAGATTCTCAGTTAATACATAATTAACAGCTTGGAGGTTTTGCTTTTTTTTTTTCCTCCATGTACCTCCTTCTCCTTACAAAATACATTAAAATTTTTAAAAAATATTCCTGGGTCTGGTATGGTAGCATAGTGGCTAAAATCCTCAACTTTTGTGGGATCCCATATGGATGTCAGTTTGTATTCCAGCTACCCTACTTTCCATCCAGCTCCCTGCTTGTGGCCTGGGAAAGCAGGAGAGGAGGGCTCAAAGCACTGGGGCCCTGTGCCCACATGGGAAAACTGGAAGAGGCTCCTAGCTCCTGCTTTAGATGAGCTCAGCTGGGCTCCAGCCTTTGCGGCCACTTGGGGAGTGAATCAGTGGACAGAAGATCCTTCTGTTTCTCCTTCTCTCTGTGGGTCTTTCCAATAAAAATAAACAAATCTTAAAATATATATATATGTAATATATATATATTCATAACTTTTAAACAAATGTGACTCATATCTGGTAAAACTGTTGCTTCATTTTGATGGGTTTATTTAAAATAATTAAGCAGGTGAGTGTAAAGGGAATTTTAAGATCTAAACTCAGTGACTGAAAGACTGATAGGAGCAGACAGGTGACTAGGACACTGTTTGGGATGCACTCATCCCTTATCAGAGTGCTTAGATTCAAATCCTGGCTTTGCTCCCAAAGTTATCATCCTGCTAATATGCATCCTGGAAGACAGCAGGTGGCAACATAAGGAGTTGTAACCCTGCCATCCATGTGGGAGACCTGGGTTGAATTCCTAGGCTCACTTCAGTGTGGCCCAGTCCTACCTGTTCTGGACATTTAGGGAGTGAACCAGCAAGTGAGAAAATTCTCTCTCCCTCTCTCTCTCTCTCTTTGAAATAAACAATAATTGTTGAAATACAATCACTCTGAAACAGAGCAAAATCAAATTGCAAACCAGTTTTTTAAAACAATATTGATTTATCAATGACAACAAATTTAAGAATACATGTTGACAGCAATTCACTATTAAAATAATGAAGTCAATGGCCCAGTACAATAGTTTAGTGGCTAAATCCTCGCATTGTAACCACTGGGTCCCATACAGACACCGATTCACATCCTGACTGCTACTCCATTTCCCATCCAGCTCACTGCTTGTGGCCTAGGAAAGCAGTAAAGAATGGTTCAAAGCCTTGGCACCCTGTACCTATGTGGGAGACCTGGAAGAAGCTCCTGGGTCCTGGTTTCAGACAGCTCAGCCTTGATCGTTGTGGCCACTTGGGGAGTAAACCAATGGATGGGAGATATTTCTCTGTCTCTAATACTCTCTGCAAATCTGACTTTTCAATACGAATAAATATATCTTTAAAAAAATGACACCAGGAAAATTTTAGGAGTACTGACAATGTTATGTTTAAGGGTGGGAGATATCACAGGTGCAGACATATGTCAAAAATACCCAATTAAAAAAAATCAAGAAGTCATACACATGGTGTTTCTTAATTAAGTTCTGAGGACTACTTACATCAGACTTACCATAGATACTTTTTTTAACATGAATTGTTGGGCTCCACTTCACTTTACTGACTCTTTTTCCTTGAAATCTGCATTCCTATAAGTTCCATACACAGCATACTAAAAGTTTTTGAAAACTACAACTATAGAGGGACATAAAGTATTATTTCCCTACCTTTCTAAGTAAACATAAACTACTTTTGTAGTAAGGACTTTCCCTGTGTATAAAAACATATCTATTCTACTGCTATAAAAGCCAGGATCTGGCTTACTAGATTATCATGCCCACAGAATAATTCAATGTAAGTTAATAAATTCAGATCCAATGAGGTAGTCAGCCATTTAATTCACTAACTTGTCTATTTCCCTCTTTTAACAATGAAAGCATAGGTATAAAAAGAATAATACATTATTTTATTCATTTACTAACAAAACCAAATTTGCAGACCTAGAAAATTTCCTATAACTGCTGTCAGAAGAATAGGCTTCACAGCACAGAAGTTAATGAAGAGGGGTGTGGTAATTATGTAGAAGTCTTTCCTGACTGATTAGGTAAGACAAAGACTTTTGGTGAAGAAAGAAAACATCATTGGTAGAATAGATAAAAGAAGTGACAATGTTTGCTACCTTACTTCTGACATCCTATAGAACTTCATTAAAATTCAACTATAATTGTGAAAGACATTTTCATAAATGTTTGATCTTAACCATCCTAATACAATCTACTAAATGCGAAACTGCTATATGGGAAAAAATGGCTATGTTTCATAAAGAACTGATTCGGTTTCTTGATAAATTATCATCACTAGTTCCCCTGGTCTGGAAAATAATATTTGTTGTTACCTGAAATAATATGAAGCGTTTCAAAACAAAACAATTGTTGTAAATTAATCATTAGAAACCATACTTCTATCAGCACAGGTTGTTTTAGAAGATGATTAACAAAATATAAACTTTACATTTATGCCAAGAAGTAATGAAACAAACAAGTTACATTAATGTTATAATGTGATTTTAATAGTCAGAAAGAACTTAGCAAATATCTGCCTCATCAACTTAATCCCCCAAGTAATAAGCCATTGTTTATGGACATTAGAAGTACATAAGTGCACTATGGAAAATCAGATTAACTATTAACTGAGATTAAGTTATCATAATGCATTTTGTTGATTTTGTCAATAAATTAAATATTGGAAGCCTGAGTCCTACTCAGAAGAAATTTTAATTAGAGGGGGACACACAGCTAAGAAGTAGCTGATCTAATAATTCTTGATTTCACAGACTGTAACTTATTGTGATTCATCACCCTCGCAGGGCGTTTAATACTAGGAACAGCTTCACGTAAGAAAATTTGCCTCTCATTTTGACTCATTGTTTTTTTCCTGGAGTTGAGAGTGAAGGAAAAAAGCCAATATTCTGTCGTTGCCTGCCAAGTCTTCCTAATACTGAGAAAATTAATCCTGTGAGGTTACGGAAGCCATGACAACAATTACCACAGACTCAAAATCTGCCAACCAACCCTGTGTGAAGTGGCCTGCTGGTTAGGCTGCTTCTTCCATGTGCTACCCCAGCACCACCCTGTTAACAATAAGGCCTCAATTTCTATTTTCAGCTTCACAAAGGCATAGTCTACTGACTTTCAGATCCACCTTAATTGTTCTTACAAGGCAATCTCTTGGTCCCAGAGTCAGATTGCCAATCCTAGAAGAAGCAGACATTGATAGAACAGGGAAATGAGCACACGGTGCCATGCAGCATGGGCAACGCACTGGTCAGCCTCAGCAATTCCTCTTCCTTCTAGGGGACTGGATTCCTTCATCCAGAAGCAAATTCTCACCATTGAGAGGACAAAGCTGTTTATGCCATATGCTGCTTGTTGGAGAACAATGCTATGGTAATTAAATGGTTCCATTTTAAAAGTGTAGAAAAGCATGGAGATGCTCAGATACTAATGACTATTCTGCTGTAATTTCAGGATCTACACAGTACCAAAGCAAATATAGAATGACTTATACTGATTTATTTATCATGAGAATGTTCTATTCTTTAAGCTTAATTTATTTTTACTGGAAAGGCAGATTTTTCAAAGAGAAAGAAAGATTTTTCCATCCACTGGTTCACTACCAAAATGGTCCCAACAGCCAAAGAAAGCAGAAGCCAGAAGTTTCTTCTGGGTCATTCTCCTCTGCTTTCCCAGGCCATAAGCAGGGGGCTGGATGGGAAGTGGAGCAACCAGGACATGATTCAGAGCCTATATGGTATCCTGATGCTTACAAGGGAGCATTAGCCAATTCAGCCATCACACCAGGCCCAATAATGTTCTAATCAATTAACCATCTCTATACATTTATTTAGTAAACCAAAATTATTTTGTCCCTAAATTACTGCAATTATTTTATAAAGTATAGCAAAAACAAGATGATTAAATAGGTGAAAGAACCATCCAAATGCCCATCAACAGATAAATGGAATTCAATGCACTGTGTGTACTCACATAATGAGATTTTATTTAACTATAAACATGAATAAAGCACCAGTACATGCTACAAAGTCTTACCCCAATATCTTACACTTATGATTAACAGATCAATGTTAATGGCTGATGGATTAACAAACAAGTTCACTCACCAAGTAGCCACAATAGAAAACCATAGCCATTAACAGTGGAACAAACTTCATCCCAGTCTCCCATGCAGGTGGCTCATGCACAAGCACTTGAAACATTTTTTGCTGCTTTCCCAGATGCATCACCAGGAGCTGGATCAGAAGTAGAGCAGTCAGGACACGTACTAGTATTCCTGCAGGATGCCAGCATCTCAAGCGGTGGCATAACTTGCTGCACCACAACTCTCGTGTCTCTCTCTCCCTTTCTCTCTCTCTCTCTCTCATTTTTCTTTGTATCTTAATTCTTTTATGTATATTTTTTTCTTCATATCTTAATTTTTTATACACACACACGTGGGTCTCCAATTAGGATAGGGAGGGTCAAGGTATGAGAAAGGTGGGTGAGACACATGTTTCAGTTCTTTTTCTTTTTTCTTTTTTCTCCTGTATGTGCAAGAAGGAAAGGGGAGAGGGCCAATAGTTGCTGTCAGACTACATCAGCATCTGGGATAAGAGATGACATCTTAGAGACCCTGATATGGGGAAGAGTGTTCTGAGGATGTTACTCGAATGGTTTTCATAGTTCTGCTACATCACTGGCTTCATTGCACCAGAGTTGAGAAAATCTTTCCAAGGTCTATTGGCTGACCAAGTACACCTTAGTGCATCCACAAGCCCAGAAACATGTTGCCAGGCTTGGCCAAGAGATTGTTCCAACATGTTCTGCTTTCCATCCTCTGACAAGGCAATCAACATCCTCCGTTGGCCTTGCTGGCTATCATGTCCCCTGTGTCCATCTGGGCATGTTTTCCACTGCACAGTTATCAACAACTGAGAAGGCCCAGTACCAACACATGCACTCCAAAGTTGGATCACACATATTATGATTTTCCCTGTAGCTGGGATTTGAGTCCAGTGATCTAGCTGATGATTCCCCCAATAAATATCACCTGGAGAAACCTCTGACTTGACTCCTTTTTTAACAATTTATTTATTTTATTGGAAAGTCAGATTTACAGAGACAGAAGAAAGATCTTCCATCCACTGGTTCACCCCCCAAGTTGCCGTAATGGCCGGAACCAAGCCAATTCGAAGCCAGGAGCTTCTTCTGGGTTTCCCACATGGGTGCAGGGTCCCAAGGCTTTGGGCCATCCTCAACTGCTTTCCCACGCCACAAGCAGGGAGCTGGATGGGAGGTGGGACTGCCAGGACGCAAACTGGCACCCATATGGAATCCTGGCACATGCAAGGTGAGGACTTTAACCACTAGGCTACTGCACTGAGCCCCAGACTTGACTTTTATGTCAGCCAGTGCAGGGTCAGGTTCAGTGCATCACCTGCCCCAGCCAATGCATATACTGGTGGATACAGCTGCCTGTTCAGTTCTTTCCCCAGCCCCTTCTCTCATGTGAACTGATGGGTGATATGGCCTAGCTCAGTGCAGCCTGGCATGGGTCTGGTCTTCATGCACACCAGTTGGTGCAACAACCTAGTTGGGGTGACCCCCAAAACCCCCACCAGGCCTGCCCGCAGCCCTGGTGCTTGCACATGCCAGCCTCTGCTTCAGCCTAGCCTGTCATCCTACATTCATCTAGCTCTTGTGCACATTCATGGGTGTTGTGGCTTAGCTCAGCTGAACCTGCCCCCAGAACCAGCCCACATGAATGCCCACAGGAGCTGCTGCCTTGACTAACCTGGCTTGTCCCCAGCCCTGGCTGTCATGCTCACCAACAGGAGCTACAGTCCATCTGGGGAGTGTCCATAGTTCCTCTGCCAAGCCCAGTCCTAGCCCCAGATCTTGTATGTGAGGTGCTACAGTCAGGTGTGACATGGCCAGCTCCCAGTCCTGACACCCACTGATGGATACTGTGGCCTAGACTGACTGGCTCACATCAATTCAGCTGTCACTGGTAGGTGCTACAGCCTATCCCTTTCTGGCCAACCCCCAGGCCTGGCTCTCATATTAGAGCACCAGTTTGAGTCCTCATTGCTATGCTTCCAACATAGCTCCCTGCTAATGTGCCTCTGAGGGGAACGGAATGTGGTCTAAGTACTTGGGCTCTTGCCATCCACTTAGGAGATCTGAAAAATGTTGTTGGCTTCTGGCTTCAGCCTGGTCTAGTCCCAACCATCACAGCCGTATGGAGAAATATGGAGAGTTAACCAGTAGATGTAAATCTTTTGGGGCCAAGGTTGTAGCTTAGCAAATTAAATGACCACCTGTAGTGCTGTAATCTCAAATGGGCACAAGTTTGAGTTTCAACTGCTCCTTGGCTTTAGCTCAATTTGGAGGGAACCTTTTCAAAAATATCAAAGTAAACATGAAGTCATCAGAACCTGGTTTAAAGGAGGAGCACTAGACACAAAAGCATGGTTCTGCTCTGTGAGCAGCTCTTGCCAACCACTGCCTACAAAGAACTCTTCTTGTTAGGTCAACATGAAATAAGAACCTCCTGCTAACTTAAGGAGATTGGCAATATGGGGCTATAGTTAGCATCTGCAGCCTCAGAGTGAGTAGCAAGTCATGCAGAGCACTGAATCAGGACTCTGACCTCATTTATTTTATGTGCACTGACTTTCTGGACTGAAGGCAAGCTAATTAAAAAAAAAAGACATCAGATAATTCCACTAGGTAAGCAATTGTATGTATAAATGTTGCCTTTGTTATTTTAAAATTGAAGCACTTTGCTTGAATTTGACTCTAGTTGGTTGAATATATACTCCGGCTGGTTGTAGGTTTTTGCTTTATGTTTTTGATGCTCCTATGGGCATACACTCATATGAATGGACTTTAAGCTTTTTTACCAAAACAAACTTCTCTTTCTTTCCCATTTCCACCAAGACTATTAAAAAATATTTATTTTTTTTTATTGGAAAGTCAGATATACAGAGAGAAGGAGAGACAAGAGGAAGATCTTTCATTCACTGGTTCACTCCCCAAGTGGCTGCAACGGCCAAAAATGAGTCAATCCAAAGCCAGAAGCCTGGAGCTTCTTCCGGATATCCTGTGCAAGTGCAGGGTCCCAAGGCTTTGGCCCGTCCTCCACTGTTTTCCCAGGCCACAAGCAGGGAGCTGGATGGGAAGCGGGGCTGCTGGAACACAAATCAGCGCCCAAATGGGATCCCGGCACATGCAAGGTGAGGAGTTTAGCTACTAGGCTATCGCACCAGGCCCTCCACCAAGTTTTTTAAGTATGCATGTACAATACAGCTTACATAAACATCAGCTTTTTAAAAAAGGATTTTTAACTTTTATTTACAAATTATGAATGGAAGAGATCTTCAGAAGAGAACTAAGGTTAGCAATTCTATCCATCAAAATCCTAATGACCACCATCCTGAAACCTGCCATTTGTCCTATCAGGCTGACTTGGGGAGTGAACCAACAAATGGAAAATCTTTCTCTCTGTCTCTCCTTTTCTCCATAAATCTGACTTTCCAATAAAAATAAAATACATCTTTTAAAAAAGAAAAGAAAGAAATTGCTTGGGAAAGCCACATCCCACGTTAGTGTGCCTAGGTTCAAGTCCAGGCTCTTCTGCTGATTCCCGCTTACCACTATCGCAAACCCTAGGAAGCAGTAGATGGTGACTTAAGTACTTGTGTGTCTGCTACCCAGCTGGGAGACCTGGATGGAGTTTCTGGCTCCTGGTTTCCACCTGGGTCCTGCCCTTGATGTCACAGCCATCTGGAGAATGTACCAGTGGATGGAGGATTGTCTCAGTCTCTCAGACTCTTTCTCTTCTTTTTTTCCTTCTCTCTTTTTTTCAGTGTCCTTTTTCCTTCTCTTCCCTCCCTTTTTCTCTTTCAAAAAAATATAAACTTTTTTTTTGTTTTTCATTATTATATGATACAGTTCCATAGACTCTTGGACTTTCCCTTATGCCCTCCCCAGATCCCCTCTCCCTGAATGAATTCCCCTATACAATTACAATAGTATAGTCCTTCATAAACAATCATAAGTCCATCATTCTGCTATTTAAGTGTAAACAAATTTCTGAAACCTCATGTCCTATAAAAACAACGAGGCAAAATGTTGCAAGAGCCTGCAGTGACATCTAGGGTCAAAGATGAAAATGACAGCCTCCCAAACAGGACATTTCTGCAAAAAGGCAAGCAGAATGCCACGGAGGTCACTTATTCATTCTCCAAGTAGTTAGCTAAGGTGGCCACCGCTGTCAAGTGCACAGTGAATAAGGGTGAAAGAATCCTTTGTAAAGTTCAAATCGAAAGATGCAACAATTCAGCTTCAGATGAAAAGGAGCCCTCTGGGGGTGAGCGTTCGGGAAGTTGTGATGCCTGCATTCACAACAGACTACCTGGGCTTGGTTTCTGGCTCTTGTTCCTGACTGGCTTTTGCTATGCCATGCCTTGGGAGACAGGGTTCCTGCTACCCGCACGGAAGACCTGGATCAGATCTGGTCCTCCAGCTCTACCCTGGTCCCTGTCTTGGTCCAACTCAGCCCCGGCCATTGAAGGCACCTGGGAAGTAAAGCAGCGAATGGGTATTCTGTCTACTTGCCTCTCAAGCAAATAAACAAAAGCAAATAAAATAAGTAAATGAGGGGTCTCTCTGGATTCTGTTTGGAAATTGCGATAACACACAATTGAAGCTGGCAATGCAACTGAGAGAAATATGAAGCAATTCAAGTGAAGAGCTGATTATACTTTTCAGTAGGATAGCAGTGGCAAGATGCTGGTGATTTAGGTAAAAGCTGACCGGATTTGCTGATAGGTTAATGCACAATGAAAGAGAAGAGTTAAGAACAAGTTGTAAACATGAGCAACTAAACGAATTGTGTTGTTCTTTATTCAGTTAGGACATACTGGGCAGATCACAGTCTAAATTAATCCTAAAATTCTGTTTCCCTGGTGTGAACCACAGCATTAACTCGAGACACGTACTTTTCTAAAAGAAAAGCTGATGGTTGCACAGATGACGGCTGAAACTGCATTGATGGATCCATGGAAATTCCTCAGATCTCTGATCAAAACCTTAGAACATTACTTTTCAGCAATCATGGAATACCACACAGCGGAACCTACGTGTGCCCTTTCACACAGGTGTGCCCAATAAAATTATCCTTGACTTTAGCCCAATAGGTTAGCTGGAAAGAATAAAGGGGTGCGGGGGGAGGAGAAAGAAAACAAGGATAGTCAAGATGGCCCATCACGGTAGCATGCTGTAGCTGACAGTGCAAAGAGAGCCATAAGACAGTCAAGTGGAGCTAGAAAAAGAAAACGGCCAGACGGGCTGACTGAAGCTCCCTGGAGGCCACTGGGGAGAAGTGGAGCAAGAACAGCTGTTGGAAACGCTGCACCTGCAGCCCAGCAGGAAGCTCAGCCAAGGTGAGCTATGGGAGGACACCCTAGCCCACAACGGACGGGGGCCTTGGAGCTAGCACAAAGGAAAATCCCAGCGGTAGCCTCCCTTACCCACCCCCACTACCAAAGAGAAATCGTGAGGAAAACAGCCATAGGACAAAACTCTAATGAGGGGAAACAAGGTTGAGTAAAAGCTCACAGGCCCACCCGATTGACTGCACCCCAGACAGGGGCAGACATGCCGCTGGAGAGTTGCCACTGGGGAGTGAGCGCTAAAGGATGGTCTAGCTGAGGGCAGGACTCATGGAAGGAAGACAGTACCCACTCCATACCCAGAGGTCTTGTACCCTATACCCCAGGAAAGATACCAGAGCCAACCAAGAGGGAGACGCTGGATGCCTAGGGGGGAAAAGGCTGGGTCAGGATCAACTTCACAAATCTTGGAGTGAAACTCAAGGAAAGTTCAGACTGATTTACCTGGGCAAGCATTAACCCAGCAGCCAAGATCTAGTACCAGAAGCGTGAAGATCCACAGGAACACGCATGGCTGCAACAGGAACCACATGGTGGCGCGCTTGAGCTGCTCCTGGTGACTGTAGCTGGAAAACTACTGGCAGAGCTAACTTTCCCAAACAGCAGTCTTAGCAGAGACATCAGCGATAAATCCACAGACCCCCTAGCGGCTAAAGTCCTGGCCTAACATGCGCCGGGATCCCATATCGGCACGGGTTCTAATCCCAGCGGCCCACTTCCCATCCAGCTAGTGTCCTGGGAAAGCAGTCAAGGATGGTCCAAAAACTTGGGACCCTGCACCTGCATGGGAGACCTGGAAGAAGCTCCTGGCCCCTGGCTTTGGATTGGCGTAGCTCCGGCCATTGCGGTCACTCAGGGAGTGAATCATCGAATGGAAGATGATTCCTCTCTGTCTCTTTTCCTCTCTCTGTATATCTAGCTTTGCAATAAAAATTAAATCTTTTTTAAAAAAATAAGAGAGGAAATAAAGAAAAATAGAGACCAAAAGAACAATACACAAAATCAATGAAACAAAGAGTTGGTTCTTCGAGAAAATAAACAGAATAGCCACCACTGGCCAAACTGACAAAAAAGGGGTGAGGGGAGAATTCAAGCATTAATAGTATCAAAGATGAAAAAGGGAGCATAACCACAGATATTACTACAAGCAACTATATGCCAACAAATCAGAAGACTTCCAAGAACTGGATAGATTCCTGGACACATACCACCTTCCAAAACTGAGTCATGAGGCAACAGAAAATGTAAACAAACCTAGAACTAAGGCAGAGATTGAATCAGTAATGAAAACCCAGGCCCAGACAGCATTCTAAGTAGAACTGACCCCAATTCTTCATAAACTGTTCAAAAACAATAGAAAGAGAGGCAATCCTTCCAAACTCTTTCTATGAGGCCAACATTACCTTAATACCAAAACCAGATAGAGACAGAACAGAGAAAGAAAACTATAGATCAATATTCCTGATGAACATAAATGCTAAAATCTTCAACAAAATACTCGCCAACACACCATAATAATACATCAGACAGATCATTGACCCAAACCAGGTGGGATTTATCCCTACCATGTAGGGATGGTTTAACATATGCAAATCTATAAATGGGATACATCACATCAAGAAACTGAGCAACCAAAATCATATTATCATCTCAATAGATACAGAGAAAGCATTTGATAAAATCCAACACCACTTCATGCTAAAAATGCTAACATAGATATAAAAGAACATTCCACAACATAATCAAAGCAATCTATGAAAAACCCAATGTTAACATCATAGTGAATGTAGAAAAATTGAAGTTTTCCCATTAAGATCTGGAATTAGACAAGGATACCCACTATTACCACTGCTATTTAACATAGTATTGGAAGTCCTTGCTAGAGCTATTAGGCAAGAAAAAGAAATTAAATGAGTTAAAATTAGAAAAGAAGAAGTCAACTTATCTCTGTTTGCAGACAACATGATTCTATACATAGAAGAACCAGCAGTCAACATGATTCTATACATAGAAGAACCAAAAGTTTCAAAAAAGAGACAGCTAGAACTTATTCGAGAGTTGATAAACTGACAAGGTACAAAATAAATGAACACAAATCAAGAGCCTTAGTATATACAAACAACTCCAGGGCTGAAAAAGAACTAGTCAGTGCAGTCCTTTTCAAAATAACAAAGACACTTGAATACCTTGGAATAAATTTAACTAAAGATGTGAAACAGAAAACAATCCAGGGGGGAAAAGATGGTGTCATCAACAAATGCCGTTGGGACAGGTAGACAGCAGCCTGTAGAAATAAGAAACAAGACCCTCACCTTTCACCACACACAAAGATCAAATCTAAATGGACAGTGGATCTAAGCCTACACCCAGAAACCATCAAACTACCAGAAGAAAATGTAGGAAATACTCTACAAGATAGAGGCATAGACAAAGACTACCTAGAATAAATCATCAGAAGCACAGGCAGTCAAGACCAAAATAAACAGATGGGACTATATCAAACTAAGAACTTCTGCACAGGGAACAATTAACAAAGAAGCAATCAACAGAGTGGGAGAAAATCTTCGCACACAACAGATAGGGGGTTAATATCCAGAATATACAAAAAGTTCCAGAATCACAGTAACAGCAAAACAAACAAATCAGTTAAGAAATGGGTGAAGGAGATGAGCAGACATTCTTCAAAGGGATAAACCCAAATGGCTAATAGACATACGAAAAAACGCTCAAGCTCCATAGCACTAAGGGAAATTCAAATAAAAACCACACTGAGGTTCTATTTAACCCTGTGAGAATGGCACACATACAGAAAACTGCTAACAACACCAGCTGGCAAGGATGTGGGGGGAAGAGTTACCCTACTGCACTACTGGAGGGACTGCAGGCTGCTGCAATCACTTTGGAAGTCAGTATGGAGAATACACAGGCAACTGAAAATGCATCTGCCATATGAACCCTCAGTCCCACTCCTGGGAATATATCAAAAGGAACTGATAAGCACACATGAGAAAGAAACCTGCACCCCTATATTCGTTGCAGCACAATCAACAATTGCAAAAGCATGGAAACAACCTAAATGCCCATGAAGGAGGACTGGATAAAGAAACTGTGGTTCATCCACTCTATGGAATACTACTCAGCTATAACAAGAATAAAATTTTGCCATTTGCAACCAAATGGCCCCAGTTGGAGACCAATATGCTCAGTTAAATAAGCCAACCCCAAAAGAACAAATATCCCATGTTTGTTCCAATATAAGACAAGCTCCACTGAGACTGCAAAACAAAAACTAAACATACACACGCAATCTCACAAAGGATGTAATGAAGCCTAGAGTACCAGAAATCAAAAAAAAATCAACAGAATGCATCTCTACAACTGAATAAAAGTAAACCCCCAATGAAACTTCTAAATATATGTAGACAATGGGCCCAGCGGCGTGGCCTAGCGGCTAAAGTCCTCGCCTTGAAAGCCCCGGGATCCCATATGGGCGCCGGTTCTAATCCCAGCAGCTCCACTTCCCATCCAGCTCCCTGCTTGTGGCCTGGGAAAGCAGTTGAGGACGGCCCAATGCATTGGGACCCTGCACCCATGTGGGAGACCCGGAAGAGGTTCCTGGTTCCCGGCTTCGGATCGGCGCGCATTGGCCCATTGCGGCTCACTTGGGGAGTGAATCATCGGACTGAAGATCTTCCTCTCTGTCTCTCCTCCTCTCTGTATATCTGGCTGTAATAAAATGAATAAATCTTTAAAATATATATATATATATGTAGACAAGAGAATATTAAACTTTCTACCATTGCCTATGGCAACAGCATCACGACCAACATAAAGAGCAGAAAGTTGGAGTCAAGACTGCACCTGATGGATTATTTTACTACAAAACACAGGGACCAGTGGATGTTATAAATGTCCTTTTTAACACTGTTTTTGCTACATCTTATGGGATCTGATATTTTCGTTTTTAATTTCATTGCTTCAACAAAGTTTTTTTTTTCTTACTAATTTCTACAGTGATGCACAGGTCAGTTTCCTCAGAAAGAGTTTTTTATTTTCTTTTTCATTTCTTCAGCAACTTATTGGTCATTCAGAAGCATGTTATTTAACTTCATGCCTTTATAAATTTTTTATTACTCTTCCTGTTGTTAATTTTGGTTCATGGCTTTTCATTTAATGAGAAGTATAGTAACTGTGTAATAGAGACTATCATAACCAGTTGAGAAGATGCAATGCAGTATGCATCTCTACTTCCAAACCAAACATAAACTCCCAAAGAAACCATTAAATATGTCTTGGTAATAGGACGCTGGACTCTCTGCCATTGTCCATACCTACAACTTAAGGTTATGCCTAAATAGCAGATTGACATGTGACTGTCTATGTATACTATACTACTATAATTATATGGGGGAAATCAGTGAGTAGAAGGGATTTGGGAATTGAGGAAGGGAAACTCCAAGGCCTATGGAGCAGCATTCTAAAATAATAATTTTAAAAAAATGTAAATATTGGGTCCAGCGCAGTAGCCTAGCAGCTAAGTCCTCAACTTGAACACACCAGGATACTACACGGCCGCCAGTTCTAATCCTGGCAGCCCTACTTCCCATCCAGCTCCCTGCTTGTGGCCTAGGAAAGCAGTTGAGGATGTCCCAAAGCCTTGGGACCCTGCACCTGCATGGGAGACCTGGAAGAAGTTCCTGGCTCCTGGCTTCGGATTGGTGCAGCTCTGGCTGTTGCAGCCACTTGGGGAGTGAATCATCGATGGAAGATCTTCCTCTCTGTCTCTCCTCTTCTCTATATGTCTGACTTTGCAAAAAAATAAATAAATATCTAAAAAAGTAAATGTTAACCAAAAAAAAAAAAAAAAAAGGAAGAAAACCAACATGCAGAGCCTAACCATCTATCCATGGCTCCAAACGGATCACACCCAGTATCTCTGCAGCTGGCTGGTGGTCTTGTGGTTAATTGTTTGCAACTTGTTTATATTCTAAATAGGTTCCAGAAAGTCAGGAGTGCTCCCCTCTCCTTCTGACCTGTGATGCAACAGAGGTCATCTAACAGTGATGGGCCAGATCCTTCTCGGAGATACCATCTTGTTCCAAGCGATGCTGATCCTGCTTACACAGACGACCAAGTTGCGAGTCAGTTTTACGTCTTTCAGAAGAAACTGCCTTGATGGCTCACTCATGCCCATGTGTTCCAGGGGGACCAAAGTACACATCTATTTGCAGAAGGGTAAGTGCAGATGGTCGCTTGTACTGACCTAATATATGCCTGCCACCGTGCTGTACAATGGCTATTCAACAATCAAGACAGTTCCCTTCCAAGGAATCTGATAGAGAAAACCACCGGTGGGGGACAGATCTTAAAGATCTGTGTGATAAGATTTTATTTGGGAAATTAAATATGTGCTTCCAGCTCTTCTTAGCATATAAGCACTCATGCAAAATCACAATTCAACCTATTTATCCAAAATGTAGAAGAGGAGAAGAAGGCTCCTGCAATACCCATTTCCTAGGCATCAACCGATTCTCCCAGGAACCCAGCAGCACCTTCAGTCCTGCCAGCCCATCAGCCGTCTCCAAAGGGCCCTGCTCCTCTTTCCACCTGACTCTGCTAACTCCCATCACATTGAGAGGCAGCTGCCTTGACCCTTCCCATCTGTCTCCATGGGGGCTCCTGTACCTCTTGTTACTCATCTCTGATTTCTTTCGTCACATTGAGTGGCTTCCCAAGACCCTTCAAATCAGATACAATCCTCCTCCTGACATGTAAGATTACAGTAAACCTGCAACCTCTTCAGTCTCATTGCCCACAACTTTACAAACTTTTCCCTACCCTAGTCAAACTGGATTTTTTGATTCCCAAGCTGACTCCCACTTTGATGTCACTTTGCCAGACCATGGAACCAATACCTTTGCCCTATCAACCAGCAGAGTTTCTCTCCATTTTTAAAGGCCAAATTCCTCTCCAAAAACTTCTTTTGCTTCCTTTTAAACCTGCCTAGAATTTTGATATGCCTATTTCACTACTTTGTGTTTTATATAGTTATTTAGTTTGCATTTCCTCCCCACCAGATTGTCAATTTCCAAGAGTGCATACTGTGCCTCATTTATGAAAAGCATAGCAGTGATTAACAGCATGGGTTCCAGATATAATGATCTGAGTTTAAGCTTTGGCTCTGCCACTTGCCAGCTGAATGAAATTTGGCAAATCACTTAGCTTTTTTCTAACTCATTTCTTCATCACTAGATTTTTCAATGGTTTAAAAAATTAATTCATGTAAATCTAAAGTCAGTGCCTGGCATATAGGATAACAAACTATTAAAATGTACTCTTCTTTGATAAATTTTTGTTTATACTTAAAGACAATAGATGCCCTATACCAAAGAAAAACAACCACACAAGACTTACAAGATAAAAAGTCCATTTTGCAACAGTTAGCTGGTTTCTCCAGCTATAAAAATACTTGAATAAATGCAAAAGAAAAATAATGAAGGCATGTTTTTTTTGCAGTGTATAATCTGTATATCAATATCCCAGCTCTTTTTCCTCAAGACTACTAGAGAGGGCTTCAAGAAGACCACTTGGAGAGCTCACAAGTTCCCCATAGCTAGAGAACATAACAGACTGCTGCTAGTCCAGCCAGCAAGAAATCTGAAGGTCACCACTTGGATTTGCCAAGAGCTACTGACAAATGGATCAAAGAAAGTTACATTGGTCAGTCAGTAGTCTCAGAATCTGTGAGGACATGATTCTAATGAGGGGGAGGGAGAGGGACAGAAAAAGAACAAAATAGGCAGTCAGCATTGGAATGTACCAGATCCTGCCTGAATCACCTGGAACTGTAAGCAGATCTCAGCAGAGAAAAGCTGGAGGTACCACTGCATGGCCATGAGCAGAGGAAGACGTGGTAAGAAACCAAGAAGAACATCTTACCCATACCAAAAGCACTGTGGGAAACAGGCTACTAGGAGCAAAACAGATGCAGGGGTTAGACTACCAAAATAATCTAAAGAACAAGCCAACGCCCCTGCCTAAACCCCTGCCCAAAAAGTGTGACTCCCGCTTACGTCAGTCTGGGTTAGGCAAGAATTTATTACACTTTATCTCTTCTCGCCACGCCCACCTTAGGGTTTCAGAAACTGCAGTTTAACAAGATGGTTGAAGGAGAAAAAGACGCACCAAAAAACCAGAGCAAACAACAGCCCCTTTCTCTAACTGCTTATTTCCTCCTCTCAGACAAGCTTGGGCTAGGCAAGATGTTTAACCAAGTTTGACATTTTTACTAATAACACAGGAATGGACATTTTATTTTTTTTTAATTATATTCACACACAATCCCACCACCTCCTCTTTTTTTTTTTTAAGATTTATTCATTTTATTACAGCCAGATATACAGAGAGGAGGAGAGACAGAGAGGAAGATCTTCAGTCCGATGATTCACTCCCCAAGTGAGCCGCAATGGGTCAATGCGCGCCGATCCAAAGCCGGGAACCAGGAACCTCTTCCGGGTCTCCCACATGGGTGCAGGGTCCCAATGCATTGGGCCGTCCTTGACTGCTTTCCCAGGCCACAAGCAGGGAGCTGGATGGGAAGTGGAGCTGCCGGGATTAGAACCGGCGCCCATATGGGATCCCGGGGCTTTCAAGGCGAGGACTTTAGCCGCTAGGCCACGCCGCTGGGCCCGGAATGGACATTTTAATGACTTAAGAGGAAAAGAGAGAAGTAAAAGTCAAGGCATTTTGTAAATGCATTCCAGGAAAAGCATCTATTCAAGGCTTTGTGAAACTACAACAAAACACTCAAGGAGTCAGGAAGCTGGATAAGAGGCAGAGCCTCCGGGACTGGAATTGACACTCCAATGTGAGATGCCAGCATTTCAAGCAGCAGTTGGACTTGCTATGCCACAATGCCAGCCCCTGAGGGGGTTTTCATTCTTAATCCAAACATCTTTTTGCATCAAGATTGTGTTACTGATTTGTAAGTCTTGGCACTCTAAACTTGGTTGGGGGTGTATGATCAGTACATTCAAAACTCTTGAATACTTATCTTACCCTGGACATGCATCTATATATAAGTAGATTATCATATCAGTAGAATGTATGATATTAAATTTGTAATGTAAACCTGGACCAACAAATTTACTTATATCAAAAGAATGAGATAAGTGAACATTCGCAAACAGAATTTGCTGGTTGTATCACATTTTGGACCACTGCTCCCTCACAACCCAGCCTGGCATAGAAGGAACCAATTGGCAGATGATACAATCCTGTAAAGACAGGGTGACATCCTACTTAATAACAACTGTCTAATGTGCCTCCAACAGACAGAAGATGAGGGCTCTTCAAAAACTTCATGGAAAGAATAATTTAAAAATAAACTTCTAGTGTGAAAGCTTTTTGAAATCCTTGCTTTCTATAATACACATTTTCCGGGCCTGGCGGTGTGGCCTAGTGGCTAAAGTCCTCGCCTTGAACGCCCCGGGATCCCATGTGGGTGCCGGTTCTAATCCCGGCAGCTCCACTTCCCATCCAGCTCCCTGCTTGTGGCCTGGGAAAGCAGTCAAGGACGGCCCAAAGCTTTGGGATCGGCACAGCACCGGCTGTTGCGGCTCACTTGGGGAGTGAATCATCGGGCTCCTCCTCTCTGTATATGCGACTTTGTAATGAAAATAAGTAAATCTTTAAAAATAAATAAATAAAAATAAATAAAATACACATTTTCCATTAACTTCTTGAGGGCTCCAAGAAGTAAAATAGCCACTTGAATCATTTCGCCTGGGTAACTTGTGGCTTCCCACCCCTGCAATGTGTGTGTCCTGTGCTCTACAAAGCCGGTTTCCAGAGAAGACTCGCTTACCTAAATCTGCAGCTAATTAAGCAACTTCACAGCAGAGGCTGTAACTGCCACCTGTTCACACCAGGCCTTACCTGCAGGAGCTCCGCCAACAGGACAAGGGGCATTTCAAGGCCTCCGGGGCAGCTGGCAGCAGCAGGGCACGGTGTGCACCTTGCATCTCACACAGGATTCGGCTTTGCCTCACAGGACAGCCTCAGCTCACTGTCCAACTGTGGCCAGCAGCTCCCTCCCGCCGAAAGCTGGCTCACATTCATCCTCCTGTCTGCCCCAGGTCCAATGTATGGGCCCCATTGCTGGGAGCCCGTTCTCTGGTGGGTTCGGCCCTGTCCTGAGCAAAACCCGGCCGAGGGATAGCTCCTTATTTTTCAGAAGGAAGGTACAAATGTAACGCTCCACACTCCTACAGGAGACAGGCTCAAAGATGTGTACCTTTGGACCCCGGCCAAGGCGGGAGAAGGCGGGAGAAGGCCTCAGGGAAGCCGGTGATGCAGGGCCGGGGCAAGCCGCCAGGAAGCCAGCGGACCAGCTTGTGCGCATGCGTGGCGCAGCCGCAGGCGCTGCCTGAGGTAGGGAAGAGGACAGTGGGTGTGGCGGTTTCAGGGCGCACTCTGCTGGGCGGGAGAAATCTCTCCTCAGGATCCTTATGTCTGACCATCATCTTGAGCCAGAAACTGTGTGAACGGTGACCAACGGGCTGCTTCTGGTGTAAGCAAAGTTCCATTTGAATTTAAAATGGATACTGAGGCAACATCTGCCTAAAACTGTGAGAACCCACTAGAAGAAGTCACTAAGCTTCGGGGGTCATTGGTGGGATGGGCCCTGAGTTAGGGTGCCCAGGGTAAGGGCCGCGGGAGAACCCTAGGAAAGCTCTCCCCCGACGTTGAAGGAGGTGGAGCCGGGTGGGACAAGGAATGACATGCGCCCCGTTCACGGAGAAGGAACTCCAGGCTTTGAAGTGGGCTTTGAGTCCTTTCCATAAATGTTTCTTGACACACCTGGGCTGCCTTAGGCAGCAGGTGACCAAATGCGGGTGATAGAAGGATCAAAACCCAGCCTTTCTTCCTGCACTCTGTACTCCTCTAAAGGGTCCTTCCCGCGCCAGAACCCAGCCTAGACAGGCACCACAAGCGCATTGCCGGCCGCCTTCTCCCTCTGCCCAGTCCTGCTTCTGTCCTTCCCAAACCACTTCCCAACAAATTTCTGACCCGGGATTGTTTTGAAGGACTTGATGTTAGAAAGCTAATGAATAGCACACCCTTTTTCTTTTATAATATTGTATCACTTTATAATCTGTAAACAAGTACAGAACAAAGGTCTTTCACTAACATTTTGTGAATAGCTACACAAGTAATTCTGGACTTACAAAAATACATACACGGGGCCCAGCGGCGTGGCCTAACGGCTAAAGTCCTCGCCTTAAACGCCCCGGGATGCCATATGGGCTCCCGGCAGCTCCACTTCCCATCCAGCTCCCTGCTTGTGGCCTGGGGAAGCAGTTGAGGACGGCCCAGAGCTTTGGGACCCTGCACCCATGTGGGAGACCTGGAAGAGGTTCCTGGTTCCCGGCTTCGGATTGGCGCAGCACCAGCCCGTTGCAGCTCACTTGGGGAGTGAATCATCGGACGGAAGATCTTCCTCTCTGTGTCTCCTCCTCTCTGTATATCTGACTCTGTAAAATAAATAAATCTTAAAAAAAAAAAAGAAAGAAAAAAAAATACACACACATGCATACATCTCACTTTGGTTAAACTGGGAACACATAATACTTTTCAAAGACTATATTTTGTCTTTTAAAATAATTCATCAAGCTTATTATTAAAATATATTGTATATAAAGCACATTGTTGAAGCTATTCTGCAAGCCGTTTTTATATCTACTTCATGTTTTCCTATTTACTAATTAGGAACTATGCATTGAATTATATCAGGTGTGTGGATAAAAATATTAAGATGTTTTGAAAATTAAAGATTTTGGCTTATTTTATCTCATGCAGAGTAATGCATTCTAATTTGATATTTTGACCTGAAAGAAATGTCTTTGATAAAATGTACCTCAAACCTTACTGCAACTTACGAGTACACTCAAGTGATACCTAGTCTGCTTATATTCTTTCATTCTGTCGTTGCATTTCACGATGCAGGCCTTTAAATTTTTTCCTTAATTAGAATTCCTTGTATTTTCCCTACACTCTTAGCCCTTACTTCCTGGTTGGTTAACTCCTTCATGTGATTATAGACTCACCAAATGTGATTATGCTTCTGAAAAAGTCTTTCCTGATAACTCACATTTTCTTCATGCTGAGTCAATTACCCTAATTCTTTGCCTATCTTTTTCTGGCAGGTGTCCTATTAAACTGGAATGATCTGTTAATGTTGGTTCTCCCTGACAACAGAAAGAATTATATTTTGGTCATCTGTGCATCTATGCTCCTTCTTCCTCCCTAACTTGTGGGTATGTAACCGACATTCGTGCAGTTAGTATATGAAAAGCATGGTACTGTCCTAACACCAAACTGCCGTAGACTAGAATTAAAGATACTCTGATAATGACTTCCTCCTAATCGTTTTTTTACATTATGTAATACACACCTACTTTTCAATCACTTTACATTTTTGATTAATAAACAGACTCATTCAAAGAAAAAGAAATACTCGAGTGTTAGCTCTTTGTTTGACTTTTGTTCCCCTTTGTGTCTTACATTAGGAAGTGATTCCCTCAGTTATTGAGCTACTGCTGTGGGCCAGGAGGCTGGCCAGGAACCAGGCATGGAGAGATGGCAATGGCACAGAATCTGTCCCTGATAAACACAGAAGGCTAAAGATCCAGTAACAGGTAACTAGAAACATAAAAATATAGAGCATGAAGCACTCTGTGGATGTACACAAAGTGTCCCCAGCACAGCGAAGGAGGGACTGATACCTGAATATGTGAAACTGTTGGTCTGCTCAAGATGAGCTTATTAACTTTGCACAACTGGCCTATGTCTACCTTGAAAATACTCAAATCCAGAGTGGCAGAAAACCTGCCTAGGCCCCACAGTGCAGGCAGCAAAAAGCTGAGCATCTCTCTATTGTAGACCAGGAGTGGGACTGAAGTACTTAGGTGCAGAGCCAGTTGCAGGGCCAGGATGAACCAGTAGCTTCTGCTGGGAAGTTGCCTCATGACCAGGAGACTGTGGGGCACCACCTCCATTCAAGCACCTTGAAATACTGACTGCTCCTGAGAATTGCCAGTGCCTGGAATTTCATACAAAGCAATGTATCACTTTGTCCTGGTGTGTCTTTTTGTTTTTTGTACTGACTAATAAATGCTTCTAGAGAGGGAGTCCTTTGCTGCATTTACATTGATATTTGGGCTAAGGAGCAGCTCTGAGATAACAGGAAAGGGAAATGCATGACATTCCAGGTGCCAGAGAGAAGAAAAAGAGCACTTTCCCCAGGATCTTCAGAAAACAGACTCTAAGCTCTTGGCCTCTGCATGCAGATGTTTTGTTTTGTTTTGTTTTGTTTTGTTTTGTTTTGTTTTGTTTTGTTTTTAATTGATTTAAAGAGCATGAGCTGTGAGGGAAGCTTGGCCAGAGTGCCACTAGTTCTGTCACAGCAGAGGCTTCAGTGAATCCTACAGGCAGCTCTAGAACAGGGATAGCCTTTCAGAACTGTCTCAGGCTAGTAAAACACAGAAAAACACAAATTGTGTCTGCAGCTAAAATCTGATTTCCTCTACTCTGTCACTGAGTCCACTCTAGCTAGTTCTCCACTCATTTGCAGTCTCCCAAGTCTTAACTCTCCAAAATTTCTCAAGACAGTAACTAAGAAATGTTATTTACATATCTTAGAAGTTGCTGTTCTCTCAGTTTCCCCAGTGAGCTCAGGAGAGCAAAAAGAAAATGATCAGAAATTAAAGCAAACACAAGGTTTTTTAACTCCTCTGCTCAGAAATACCCTTCTAAGTACGGATCCATGTATGGCATGCCAAGAACAGCTGGAGCTCAAAGATGTCTTCATGGACATCAGTAGCAGCCTTTAAGTTATTTATAAAGTAGAGGCCCCTGAATATAGGTAAGGAACGTCAGGAGCCAGGCATCCTCATTTCATATTCTATAATTCCTGTATAAGTCCACTGGGCTTGGAAGAAGCTAATATTCATAAGTTTCTTCATGGACAAACATTGTCTGTATCTACTTATATGCCAAACATTTCCTTAGTGCCTGCTGTGTTCCAGGAAATGTGCTTGGAACTCAGGATAAAGAGATAAGCAAGACATGGTGCCTGCTGTCTAGGGCCTCAGAACATTCTCACAGAAAAGCATAGATAGGATGCAATGTTACCAAGCAGGGCATTATAGCCATGTTAGACAGGAGGCCATCCACCCAGCCAAGGCAATCTGTTCTTCCAGCAAATCACTGAACTCTGCCAAATTATGCCTACATCCCTCGCCAAAATCTCAATAGGAAAAAAATGATCGGCAGGCAGTGATGTGATTCCTCTGAAACAGGGCAATATTTAAACTCCTCTCTACTAGCAGGGAGTTCTTAGTAAGTCCTACAATTTAGTGTATGATGGTGGACTTCCATTCTGCAAATAAAGTAGATTTTCCCTTCTTGCCAGATTCTTTCTTCCAAGGCCAATCCAAGCCATTGGAGTCTGCTCGCTTTGAAGCCAGAGCACTGAGATTTGGCAGCCTTTATCCATGAACACTGCTGTGTCCCAAACTCTAACCCTACAAGAAGGGAATTTTGATTTCTAACAGCTTGATAACCTTCCCTAATTTTCCAGCAATAATTCATCTGTAGCTGCAAAGAACACAATTACTATAGGCCACAGAAAAATAATCTTGCACACTCCAAGGCACCAACATTAAATGCTGAAATTTTACAATACTTTATCCTTTGTGAAGGAAAATGTTTTAAGATTCCTTTATTTCCACTAAACCATTAATTGAGTTGCTTTTATACATTAAACCTATCACTGTCTGAAACTTCCAAGTATTAATCAGGGGCTATCAGGGATAAAATGTGCTAAACTCACAGTAAGCAATGAGACACACTGGTTCAAAAGGAGCCAGAATATTGAAAGGCCAGGGAAACCAGGGAAAATTGCTTGTACTGATTCTCTGAGAAAACAAAGAAGCAGTAAGAATTTCTGAGCAAGCAAGAGGTTCAATCAAAGTAGAATTTTGGAAACTGCAAATGATAGATAAGGTGTAGGATGAACTATGATGGAAACTGGGCAGTCATCAATAAAAACAGTGGCAAATCAAGAGGGAGAGGAAGCAAAGATAAAATACATGAAAGAATTCAAAGAATTCCGATGTATTTGAAATCTGATTGTTGCAAAATCTATTGTTGACCAAATCTATCCCAGAATGAGTTGGAGACAGACTCAGAAGCTCAGGAGTCTTTGTTCTCTGGCCAGTGCCAGCTGGTGGACTGTCCCATTCCAATACACATGGAAGGGGAGCAGCCCCAATCATCTGTGTCCAGGGGTCCTTAAGCAGTGAACATGCAGTCAGCTAAGAGAGCACTGGCACATGATGCAAATCATTCAATCAACCAAGCTAATGTCAGTGCACAATACAAATGAGCCAATCAACTATAGTAGTGTGGAATTCATATACCTATTTTAAGCATCAGGCAGTTTAAACTATCCAATCAGTAACAGTCATATCCCACCTAGTAGTGAACAGAAGACCCTTCCAATTCTGTTTACAGAAAACGGTCTGAGTCAGTCAGCTTGCTGCCTGAGCTGTAGAAGAAAAGCAAGATCTCATCCTGGAATGAGATAAGCACTTCCCTTTCAGTAATTTGCAAAAACCCAAGATTATGGCAGAGATCAGGTTATGGACATGTCCAGAAGTATTTCAGAAGCCCTAGCCTTACTGTCACCATTTCCTATGGTCTAAACTGTCACACTGATAATTTTTTTCTAAAACTCTAAGTTGCAATCCTGGCCCTACCACTTACTGTCCGATTGAACCTGGGCTGTTAATTAGCTCCTCCAGACCTCAGTTACTGTCAGGTTGAACAGGGCAGGATACTGGCCTGAGGCAGAGTGAGAGTGAGTCCACCATGGATCATCCAGTCACATGTCTTCAGGAATGTCTGGACTGCCTACCAGGAACCACTCAGGTCCTGTCTCAGCCTATTACAAAGAGCACCCTGCACTATAGGTTACTTGTTACGGGTCATTTACATGCACAAAGCCAGGAGCTGCTACCTTCTCCCATCACCCACACCTAAGATGTATAAAAACCCGGTGCTGTAAACCCTGGATGACCATTTCCCTCACAGGGTCACCCCTCCAAGTGGAAACGGTCCATCAGACTCTTTCCCCTAAGTAATAAAAACCTTTGCCTGAACTAAAAGTTTCTCTCTCACACTCTCAATCACCCACCCAAACCTAACACTACTCACTACATATGGTTTTTGTGGTATTAAATGAGCAGATGTTGTATAATACTAGTCACAATAAAAATGAGCAAAACCTAACTTTTCCCTTCTACATAATATTCATCCGTTTTTATTCACTACATTTGAAAAATTTCTGCCACATAGAATGTTAAAACATACATAGTTCTATGTGTAGGACATTTCAGGAAGGTGTGTATGAATGGGTAATAGTGATAATTTCATGGTTGAGGGAGAGGATAGAGGCAGTGGATAGACTGAGGGAAAGAGATAGGAGAGAGACATAGCTTTACTATATACATCCTTTAGGAATGATGGAATGTTTTTACAGTGTGTGCATGGATTACCTACTCAAGAAAATGAATTTTTAAAAGGAGATTATCTGTTTCCATGCCAAAAAGAAATTGCTATATGTTTGCTAGATGTTTAGAGAAGGTGTTGCAAATTAAATGAACTAACTGGTAGACAAGGTCAGGTCCCTGTTGTGATGAGAGAGGAGTTCCTTTGAAAGCCTACAAGATGCTTACTTCTCCAAGAACTACCTTTGAAATGTAAACTACCAATCCTATTCCTCTGGGTTTCCATTATCAGGAGACTAGCAAGTAAGTAGTGAAGTCTATAAGTGGGTACAAAATGCTTGCTTTTACCCTAGAGATACCTTTTGCCAGATCAAAAGTGCCAGTCTTCCAGTCTTATCAGAATAGCAAAGAAGTAGCAATTCCACTCTTCTGAGCTTTCAGTTACCATGAGAAGTTACCTATACCACCCCTCTGATGTTTTTGTTTTATCATGGGCAAGCTAGTCAGGACTGCAGTTCTGGCCTTTTGATGGGTTTTGTCTCCACCCTCTGATTCTTAACATTTGTTCTATTTATCTTTCTTTTCCCCAAAATTGTGCTTATGAGATTCCACTTAGACTAAAATTTGGGATCCTTCTCTGTTAAAGCCCCTCCTCTTGTCTGCTTGTGGCAGAGGGTTCCTGACTTGATAATTCTTGCTTGTGCTGACTGCATTGTCTGCATGGAAATTCTTCTTTTCATGAGGTAATAACTGAGCTAGTCTCAATCCTTTGTGCCAATTTCCCTGTAACAGTGTGAATAAAACCATAAAAATAGCAATAGAATGAACACTCATGTGTTCGGTACTGCTCAGGATTTTTTGTATGAATACACTTGCTCAATCTACACAATACCAAATGAGATTACTAAATGTATCTGATTATTAGTGTCCCCTAGTTACATAGGAGGCATTACAAAGTTGAATCGGTTGCCAGTTTTGCCCAGCTAATGAGTCACTCTGTCGTGACTGGAACTCTGGCTATTTGGCCCTACAAACTTACAGACTTATATTTACATCACCTGAAAAGACTTTAAAAAAAAATCTATATGCAGTAACAAGACTAACAAGGAAGATCCTGAATTGGATCCAAAGACAGAAAAAGGGCTGTTATGGAAAATGTGAAATCCAAATAAACTTGGTACTTAGTTATAAGTATTATACTCACATCAGTTCCTTAGTTTTGACAGATATATTATAAACATAAAAGATGTCCAAGTGAGGAGGAGGGGGGTTGAAGACTAAGGGAAATCTCTGTAGTAGCTTTGAAACTTTTCTGTAAATTTAGAATTTTGAAATAAGTTGATTTTTTAAAAGACTATATGGTCACAGCTGTCAAGCTTGAATACAATATCATATACTTCTGCAAAAGGAAATGTTCACTGTTTTTTCAGTGAACCAGTTTCCTTTGTTTGATAAGTTGGACTACATGGTCCAGTGACTGGTCAGATCTAGGTCAGACAGCCTAGGTCAGACTCCTTGGTACTTCAGAGGAACCTATGGATTGAAACCATTTTTCGAGAAAGTATAAAAATAAAACTCACCCTTGGAAAAAAATAATAAATATCTCAGGTGTCAGAATATGCTGGAAACACTGATCCTCCTCATATCAAAATTAAATGTCAGAATCCAAGAGAGTTAAGAGTAAGCACTGCCTGTTCTTCCAAGATGTTGTAATTCCTTTTTAGATGTGTATACTCTGCACCTGCCAGATGAATTATTGAATATATGAGGGTGATGCTAAGCCAGAGCTACTGATCAGTGAAATTGGGTGCAACTGAGTGGAAGAGCTGCACTGCTGAGAACTGTCGCAAATGGCAACATCACTCAAAGTGTGCAGGATCCCACTGTGAAAACATTACATTATTTGGATGCCTGGATGCATAAGGCTCAAGGAAAAGGTTATTTTAGGAGCCTCGTGAAACTTCTATATGATGCTATGGCTGTTCTCCACTGAAATAGGACTAGAGTTTGGGAAAGTATGGTCTGACTGTGGGACTGAATATAATTTCTCAGGTTGCTCCTTCCAAACTCACTTTCTAGAAAATAAAATCGTGAAGCATTTTATTCTCGCCTTGGAACCATCTCATTTGACAATCTTACACTTAACCAATTTCATAAGCAGACTCTAGAGGTACAGCAAATGTCACACATGTGTGTGTGGCTCCAAATTGGTAAATTGTAACACTGAGCTTAGGTTGATGAGACATTGAATGCATGGAGTTCGCCTTGGCTTTGTTCAGCTTTGGGCACTCCACAGATGATTATCCCCCAGGAAGAAATTTTAAGAACAACTGCTCATTTTGCTTACAGATAAAGACAGTTAAAGATGATGTTGTAATTCATAGTATTGTGTTGTGAGGAGTCAGATGGTCTAATAGGTAGTTAGGGTCTCTGGTCCCTGATGAAAATATATTTCTTCCTCTTTATTTTTACCTCCTTTGGAAAGAGGAGTTCCTCCAGGCTTCTAGTTTTACCATAATAGTAACTGGGCTGCTAGTTGGAGCCCCTTTGGGGATGTGAATTCTATCTCAGTGAGTTCCAGTTTTGCCATGAAATTTAAAAAGGGTCAGGAAGTCCCATTATCTTTGACTGTATTGAAGTGTCAACTTCTATTATTTTGAATTTTTATTTTGAGGAAGAAAGGAGATGGAGCCTGACATTTCAACTGATCTTGAGACTGGAAGGGGGCTGCCATGCACACTCTTCTGATAACCTTTTTATTCTAAGCAAATCAGATAAAAATTAGTTTATGTCTTTAACTGCTGTTCTAGGGCTTTTTTCTCTCTCAAAACTGTGCTTAAATGACACCACTTCCAGCATTTTCTTAGGTATTTTCTTCCTTGGAGCCCCCTCCTGTTACTATATAACAGGATCGATCTCTCTCTCTCTCTCTCTCTCTCTCTCTCTCTCAAATAAATCTTGCTTTGCATGTTAAAATTGTCAGCATGATAATCATGTTGAGGTTTCTGTGGTCTTTCATGGCAAATTCCCCACAACAATGATACCTGTGAGATCATCTAAGCAAAGTGCATATGTTTCGTTTTATGTGAAACCAATGTTTCCTTGCCTATAACCTGCTAGGCTAGTTATGAATAGGTCTTAAATCAGGATCCCTAGTAGAAGCAGGTGCTGAGATAAGGACTCAGGGAAAAATGATTCACTAGGAAATGCTTCAGCAGTAACCCAGGAGGAGAAGCAGTGAGGAAAGCAGAAAAAGCCTAGAAAGGAGGGGATTTTCAAGTCCCACGGAGGGTAGCTTCAGCCTAACACTGCACAGACAACTCAGGAATGTAAACTGTGCTTCAGAATGTTTTCCAGCTCAGGACAAGGGTGCTGGGATTCTGCCCCGAGTGGGCATCAGTCAGTCACCACTAACAGCCTTGCTGGGTGCATGTCAATCCCCAAGGATTTCTGCAAGGGAAAACAAAACAGAGGCATGCCCGCAAGGAGAATCACAGCTCTGGGTCAGTAGGAGCAAGAACGCACAGCAGCCAGGGAAGGAGGGGGAGAGAGGATCTGTGCCAACTTGGCAATGCACCACAATATCCGTTGCCAATATAAAATTTAGCATTCTTCAGCCTAATGCTACAAAGTTTACTGAAAATCATCATTCAATATAACAAGGGTTTTCCAAGGCACTTTCATGTTGTATCAGCTCCAAGCTTCTTACCAAAGAAATAGAACTTTTTTTTTAACATTTTCAGTTGTTGAATTTTTATATACTTTCAAAAGATGGATTCACTTATATTTAAGAGACAGAAATAGAGTCAAAGATAGCTCTCATCCACGGGTTTACTTCCAAATGCCTGCAAGAGTCGTGCCTTGGCCAGACTGGATCCAGGAACCTTTAATGCAGTCCAGGTCTCCCGCTTGAGAGGCAGAAACCCAAGTACTTGAACCATCATGACTGTCTCCAAGGGTACACATTAGGACCTTCTGTTTTCCTCTCTAAACTTTCATTTACTCAAGCTAGACTTTAAAGAAAAAAATCTAACTTCTGAAAAACTCCTAAGCCAACATTACCCACTCCAATATTTGAAGCTATTATTTTTCTGTTTTAGCATATCATAAAATGTTAATGTAGAAGGAATTTTAGTATTTATCCATTGAATCTCTTTATCAGTGGGAAATTGAAGCTCTAGACAATTTTAGTTCTGAGTATTTTCAAAACTAACAGTTCTCACATAACACAACTAAAATTATGGCAAGGAATTCTACCTTTTCAAAGCAAAATTAATGAACAAAGAGAAACATGACATTTAGCAAGTCAACACAAATCTTGAACTGTATCTGAACAAAAGAAATCTGTTACAAGAGAACTATAATAAAAGAACACTTAATAGCAAGCCCTTAGCATCATGATGCAGCTAAATGTCTTGCCATATTGGAAGTTTTCAGAATAATTTTCCACTTCAATTCCCACCATTAGTCTAAATTTAATATTGCACCTGCTGTCCCATTGGCTGCTACCTCTTTTTAAATTTGAACTATCTGTCCCCTTCTCAGACTATTTTAATGGAAAGAAAAAAAGCATGATGATGAAACCCAAATATTCAAATTTAATAATAAAAAATCAAATGTTTAGGATTTTCTAATATCTTTTCTTGAGAAAACCTAAGTTTTGTCCTTAAGTTTCTGATATGTTCCAATAAAGCTTTGTCACTCCACTCCCTACACTTATCTTGAGCGTTAAGGTAAATTAACTGACTTATCAAAAATCTGCAACTGGGCCAGCACGATAATGTAGTGGTTAAAGTCCTTGCCCTGCACGCGCCCGGGATCCCATGTGGGCACCGGTTCCAATCCCCACCGACCTGCTTCCCATCCAGCTCTCTAGCAGTTGAGGATGGCCCAAAGCCTTGGAACCCTGCACCCACATGGGAGACATGGAAGAGCTCTTGGCTCCTGTCTTCGGATTGGTTCAGCTCCAGCCATTGCGGTCACTTGGGGAGTGAACCAACGGACAGAAGATTTTCCTCTCTGTCTCTGCTCCTCCCTATATATCGACCTTTCCAATAAAAATAAATAAATAAATCTTTAAAAAAATAAAATATATAAAAAAAATCCGCAACCACCATTTCCATGGCCATCCTACTCTTCATGATCCACAGACATTAAAGAGCTGGCTTAATAATTGAAGTTTCTGCTCCTGCTAGTCCCAGGTAAGTCACCTTCTTGCCTAGGCAGTGTTCAGTTAAATAAACAGAACAGCCATGAGATGTGATATCTTGCAGCCAGATATTTCTTTGTGGAATTCACACATCTGCCAATAAGAAAACATGTAATCTCTTTCATTACCAGTGTGTCTATATGAGTATTGCTACAAATATATTTTTGTAAAACTTTGTTTGATACTTTTGTCAAAACAGTGACTAAAAATGCCATACTACTACAGTTTTAATGTTCCATGATGACTTTAAAATTTACTTGTATGGGTACAATGATCATGTTTCCATTCACCTATGGTTTTGGGTTTTTATCTGTTTTTCCACTTGGTTAAGATCTTTTTGCTTTTTACATGTTAAATATCTTATTCTGTGAAATATTAAGCCTTTATATTGTAATGCAGATTTAAGATGTTATTTCAAAAACAACAATAAGAAAAGAGAAAGAAAGAGTGAAGAAAGAAGGGCGTAAGGGAGGGAGGAAAGGAATATTATCATACTCTTAAAAGTGCATCTATATATTATTCTTAATCTTTTGAAAACTAAAATAAAAATAATGAAAGCATTTATTATCAAATTTTAGAAGTAAAATAAATTGAAAAATAAGTAGGGCAGAATGGACCAAGTTGACTTAAAGTGTTCCCTGACCCAATAAACTATCGTTGGCACAGATATTAACAGTAGCTTCATTATTAATGAACTCAACATAAATCTTCAGGTTGCTTTCCAGTTCTATTCTTTTTAAGTGAGCTATTATTTGAATATGTTAAAGTTGAGTACAAATCCTACAGTAATGACTGAAGTAGATCCCTTGTCTAGGCAGAGCTGCGCAGACAGTGGATCTCATCTAACACATGCATTTTGCAAGCCAATGAGAGAGAGAGAAAAACCATCAAATTGAGAATTTCTGGTGACATCATGTATTGTAGAGTCTCAGCAAATAAGGAAATTTTAAATATTTCCTCAGCAAAAATGAACCTTATAACACCCAAGCAAAGGATAATCACTCAGCAGTTGACTGTACGAAACTTACTTGGGAATTCCAAGGGCCTTGCTTTCAGTGCACTGATTCACTTCCTAAATGCCCACAATATTAAAACTATGAGCCTAGAATTCAATCCACAAGTTTTAAATGGGTGGTAGCTACCCTAATACTTAAGCCATTACCTGCTGTTTCTGATAGTACACAGTTACTAAAAACTAGAATCAAAAGTGGATCCTGGATTTGAATTCAGACACGCTGATGGAGGATGCAGGCAACCCAGTGTCTTAACTGTTATGCCAAACCCCTTTTACTATTCCATTTCTTTTATCAGTTCATTTCCAATCTTGCTCCAAAGAAAAACCAATCAATACGTGGTTGTTTTCCCTTTCTCTGGAAAAATAAAAGAACCAACAATTTTTCTAACATGTTTGGAAGTCTTCAGTGTTTTTGTGCTATAGTAATTTGCCATGAAACCTCAATAGTGCAGAAGTGGAGATTTGGCTGCATTTTTAGACAGAGAACGTCTATTACCCAGAGAATCTTAAGAATTAAATGCCCTATTGTCACCAATTTAGATACATACAATCTGCTCTACGACATGACTCTGATAGCATAGCTTCCATATAATCCCAGCAGATCAATAATCCAGCCAGGAACTAGGAGTCTGTAATATTTCTGCCCTTTAGACCAAAATATCTGGACATAAACTCCGAGGAGACAGTACCTTAGGTTTGGGACTCCAGTTTGATTTAGGCTTAATTCTTTATATAAAAGAAAACACATCTTTTTTTCCCCCAAAAGAATATCCATAGCTGTCCAGCTAACAAGCAAATCTTACTGACTGCTATAGAACAACCAACATGAGAGTAGCAGTGAAAGAACTGATAAAATAGAATTGCTGCAATCTGTGCTTACAAATAAAATTCTAGAAGGCTGCCCTAGCCTTTCAGTACCCACAATCTGCAAGCCTCAGAGATGTGGCAACTGAGAGGTATTTGTGACTATTACAAAGGAAACAATAATTGGAAAAAAGAGAAAATAATTGGCTGTCTCCTTACTCTCCTTTGAGTCACTCTGCAGATTTTTTGCTATGTAAGCAAAAATTGTATTCTGAATATAGAGAGGATTTCTCCCAAGGGGATGAGTTAAAACTTTCTGATAGTGTTATAAAAATACCAACTATTGAATTATCCCAAGTTTGAACTAAATAGCATCAGCTCCAAGCTTATTGTTTTATTTTCTGAGTTGGTACCACACATTCTAACCTTAATGGGGAATCTTGAATTTTATCCACACCAATAGGGTGATTTTTAAAAATAAGATAAAAATGAATTAGTCATAGAAAAAAAAAGGCACAGTACCTCTGGTTGTTAGTCAAATTACCATAAACATCTGGAAAATCAACTTCAAATCAACCAGGTAAAATGTAGATTTTTTTTTCAAATGGCATTCTGGTAGAATAAATTCACTACCAATTGTTAATAGAAAGTGTTAGCAAAGTATAAAGAAAATAGGCATTTCTTTACAAAGTTCTCTTTTTTAAAAGCTCTATTTATTTTTATTTAAAAGGCAATTTTATAAAGAGAAAGATCTTCCATCTGCTGGTTCACTCTCCAAGTGGCCATAATGGCCAGAACTAAGCCAATCCAAAGTGAGGAGCCTGGAGATTCTTCTGGGTCTTTCACATGGGTGCAGCATCCTAAGATTTTGGGTCATCCTCTATTGCTTTTCCAGAAAACAAGCAGGGAGCTGGATGGAATTGGAGCAGCCAGGACACAAACCAGTGCCTATATGGGATCCTGACACTTGCAAGGCAAGGCTTTAGCCACTGAGCCATCACACCAAATCCTCTTTACAAAGTTTATTAGCTTTTCATTTCTAGAATTAAATATCCCACACTGGCTACTTTAGAAGGGAAAACATTTGTCTTGGCTCACTGATGTAGTGGTTCATAGCTGAAAATCAGGTGGGATTCCTTGGTTCTCTCACCTAGTGAGGACAGAGGATAGGAACAGCACAGTGTATGCAGGCACCATTATTTGACACGCCAGGAAGGAAACAATGAGTGAGTGTGACTTAGGCTTATGTAGCCAGGCCTCTAATAGAATTACTTCCAAAGTACACAATTCTAGTGTCCTGAAGACCTCCCATAATGCCCTCCTTATAAACATCATAATAGGATTAAGTTTTCATTCAGCTTTTACTACCATCATTTTGTGAATCCAGGGGTTAAACAACTGCATGAGTTCAGGAAACTGATCTTATTCAAACCATAGCACAATACAAAGGTGTCTGATAAAAGCCTAGAGCAAAATGAACATAAACTAGTAGAGACCTTGTCTTCAAAGTCAGTAAGAACAGACCTACCATCATGCTTAATCAAATTCAAACTAAAGGTCCTAGGTTATGCAGAAGGAAGAAAGTAAGGGAAATTGGTCATTGGAGAGGATGGAAAGGGAAAAGTAGAGAGTAAGAGAAGAAGAAGAAGGACTAGATAAGGAAGAATAAAAGAAGTGAAGAGAATACAAGGATTAGGAAAAACACCATCATTTCTTTTTGTAAATAATACTGTTTCCCACAACAGAAAATTCAAGAGGCTCTGTTGACCAAAAATTAGATGCAAAAAGTAAGCCCTCAATGTTTGCTGAATATGAAATCAATACCCATAAAAAAGTCGATTACATTCCTGTGCATGAACCAATAGAAAACGCAAGTTTTAGATATGCTATTTAAGTTATTTAAAGTAGCCCTATAAGATACTTACAAATAAATCTTGCAAAAGATGTGCCAGAATTTTATTGAGAAAAATGCAAAACTCTATTTGGGGCCATAAAATCTAAATATTTATGGATGGCAAGACTCAGTATCTTAAAGATGTCACGTCTTACCAAATTAATCTATAAATTAAATGTAATTCTAATCAAAATCTAATAGGTTTTATCATGCAACATGACAAGCTGTTTCTAAAATTTATATGGAAACAACCAATTATAATCAAGAAGACAATTTTGAAGAAAAAGGACACTGTAGGTAACTTACCATATCAAATGTAAAGATGTCATACAGGAATAGAAATTATCAAAGTAGTGTATTCCACAAGAAACACTACAACAATGAAACAAAAGAACCCCCAAAACAAACTGTTATAAGATTGTATGTTATAGTGGAGATGACATCCCAAGTTTAAGAGAGCAGATGAGTTAACCAATAAATGATGCTGGAGCAAGTAGTTAATTTGGTAGACATGAACTGTTCTCAACAGTATCCAGTTTCCCTTTCTTTACAAAGTCTACATTAATACCACAACTTGCAGTCAGCCAGCGCATATGACAGAGTGTAGCCAATGACAACGAGAAGTGATATGAAAACACGCGCCTTCTCTGCAGTGCTAGCGGAAGACTCAGCAATTCCAGAAGGCAAAGCTACAGGAGTGCAGGAGTGCTTCTGCCTGCGTCTTTGAGAAGCTTGCAGAGCAGATAACCAACTTTGTTCCTCCAGACTAGCTACCAATGCTCAACATTGTAAGCAAGAAAGATATCTTTATTGTATGAAGCCATTGCAAGTTATGACTTAATGTGTTATGGCAATATTACTGGCTTATCCTGATTATGCAATTATCCTATAAAAATTAAAATTAGATCCTTAACTTAAACCATAGGTGCATTTTACTTAATTTAGATGTAAATATAAAAAAAATCTTGAAAACTTTTAGAAGAAAATATACAAAAGTACCCTATGATCTTACAGCACAAATGATTAAGCAAAGCACAACAAAACTCAACCCAAAATGAAAAAATGTTAGTAAGTTTCAGTAGTGTAAATTATATTTAAAAATTATTCTACAACAAAGGACATTATAACCAAAGTAAACCTCCAAGTCACCATTTAAAAGACATTTCCAATCATGTAATAGAAAAGGTTAGTATCTACTGTACAAACATTTGCAAAGCAATTAGTCACCACTTAAAGATAAATAAATGTATATCTATTCCAATAAATGTAACTCTATACTCTATATATTAGAATAAATGTGATTAATAATATGTTAACTAAGTAAAGTAGATGCAAGTACATGTGATCAGCAAAACCACTTAAAGATGTGGTTTGTGTCTTGCCTTATAATCTCCTCTGCCCCGTGGTGTCTCTCAATGCTGGAGCTCTAAGAAGCAGCAGGTCTTTTTTATCCAGTATTTCTTGCTTTTGTTAGAAACATTTTCCCCATAATGAGATTATAACTTCTCAAGGCAGTGGTTGCAATCTGCAACACACATGCTTATTCTGCCTACAGGTGTTTGCTGCTTTCCTGGCATGGTGCTTTTTCAAATCTTCAAGACAAATGTCTCTAAGTGAAGCTGTGAAGCTCTTCCATTCACAGTGGGCCCCATCATTCTCTACAGCCTGATTATCAGTCCAAGTCATGATTCTGCCTCAAATGTCGACGTTTGACTTATGGCTGGTGTGTGTGTGGGCAATGATTCATGTTCTCTTTTAAATTGTATGTTTGTTTTTTATTTGAGAGGCAGAAGTCACAGAGACAGAGAACAAGAGCTCCCGTTTGTTGGTTCAGTCTCAAAAAGTACACAGTGGCTGAGGCCAAAACCAGGAATTCAATCCAGGTCTCACAAGAGTGGCGAGAACCCAGAAACTTAACCATAAGCTATACTTTGCATGGTCTGCGCTATCAAATAGGTGGAAGCAAGAATCGGAGCTAGGAGTCAAACCTAAGTATTCCTTCTCCTGCAGTGCTACCATCGCATAGGCTGCTAGTTCAAATTCTGGCTGCTCCACTTCCCATCCAGCTCCCTGCTGATGGCCTGGAAAAGACAGGAGGATGCTTAGAAGTCCAAAAGCTTTAAATTGCTTCATCTGCTCATCATGCTGTATCTAACCAAATGAATCATTCACCACTAACTGTAGTTTGTTCATCTTAATCAATTGTATTATATGGAATTACCATTGATAATTTTGTACTCTATTTTCAGATCACATAAGTGTCTTGATGTTTCTCCATAATATTTACAAAACTAATCTCAGCCATATTTGCAGACACCAAGAAAAACTTCTGACCACAGATCTCTACTATCCAAGACTACCCCACAGCCTAAAATCACCTAATGTTAACCCTTCAGTAATTGTTGTATGATACAGAACTCAACTAAAATGGAAAGGTCTCCCCTTGCTAAGCCAACAATGGTTTTTTTCTGCACTCATGAAAAAGTAATTGAGTCCCTTTCACTATCCAGAAGATAGGACCACAAAAATCCTAATATTGCCTTATGAGAGTGTTGACCCTGTTTTTCGTGCTGTGAAAGTGAAATGTTTCAGAGCTAGGCAGAGCCTATGAAGAAATTTGCAGGCGACCCTCATTGCCATAATGGGCAGGGTGACCTTTACCAAGCACAAAACAAAATCATTTGCAGTCTCTGCTGCTGCATTAATGCCTCCTCATTCAACTCTATGGCTTCACGGCTGCCTGAGGACAAAAAGACATTGGAGCATGGCAGAGCACTAATCCAGACACATTCACAGCCTTGTAATTGTGCCGCCTAAGGACAGCCCAGTGTCGCTGGCTCCCATTAGCATCTGTGCCCTCCTCACCTACAGTGACCTGGCGGAAACTGCTTCCCTCGCTGGATTACACAGGCCTCAGTAGGGTTCCACTGCCCTGGGGTTCGCTTGATGCTACTCTTTCACCCATAATTTCCTATTCACCTAGGCAGGAGGACAAGAATTTCACTTGACCATCTCATTTTGAGGAAGAAATAAAGTTGATGCATTCAGCAATTGAGAGATGCAGAAAAGAAAAACAGGCCTGGATAACTAAGATTCTTATTAAGCTCTATTCCTAGCATACAGTGCCCACTGCAATAAGGATGAATGATACAGTATAAGAGCTAAGAGGGGAGTGGTATAATTCTTATATTAACATACCTTAGCTGCCAAGATGACAAGACTGGCGAATCACAAGGATGATGGTTAACAGGAGGCAGCTAAAATTAAAATGAATATGAGGATTAAGTTACAAGATGAATTTGAAATAACTATAAATTTGTTATAATAAAAATCATCTTTCAGGCCCAGTGCCATAGCCTAGCAGCTGAAATCCTTGCCTTGCATGCACTGGGATCCTGTATGGGCTCCGGTTCTAGTCCCAACTTCTCGTATTCCCATTCATTTCCCTGCACGTGTCCTGGGAAGGCAGTCGAGGACAGCCCAAAGCCTTGGGACCCTGCACCAGCATGGGAGACCAGGATGAAGCTCCTGGCTCTTGGCTTTGGATCAGCTCTGTTCCTCCTCTGTTCCTCCCTCTCTGTCTGTCCTGCAATCTGTATCTCTTACTTTGTAATTAAACGTAAATAAACCCTTAAAATCATCTTTATGATTAATGCAGCCATCAGCATTAAGATATAATGGGTTAAGTCACCAATTGTGATTCTAGCATCACATATTGGAGTGCCAGTTTGAGTCCTTCTCATCCTCATGTTGATAGAGTTTAACATATTAAAACAAATACTATGCCTATTAACATTTTCCAAATGTTTAGTCTTTCTTGACCATTTTCTCCTTAACTGTTCTCTAAAAGAATGTAAAATTTGGGGCCCGGTGCAGTAGCCTAGCAGCTGAAGTCCTCACCTTGCATGCGCAGGGATCCCATATGGGCACCAGTTCTAATCTAGGTGACCCCATTTCCCATCCAGCTGCCTGCTTGTGGCCTGGGAAAGCAGTTGAGGACAGCCCAAAGCCTTGGGATCCTGCACCCGTGTGGGAGATCCAGAAGAGGCTCTGGGCTCCTAGCTTTCGATCAGCTCAGCTGTGGCCATTGCGGCCACTTGGAGAGTGAATCATCAGATGGAAGATCTTCCTCTCTGTCTCTCCTCCTCTCTGTATATCTTACTTTACAATAAAAATAAATCTTTTTTTAAAAAAGTAAAATTTTAATTTTTACCTTAAGCCTGTTTTTTCAGAGTATACAATAGCATTCCCAAATGAGTTAAAACAAGGAATAGAGGACGAAAATTATATCTTCACACCCAGCAAACTATCTGGCAGACTCTTTTATTCTTTTAAATGTTTATTGATTTATTTTATTTTTAATTTTATTTTTGAGTAATGATTACATGGTTGATCAGGTTGGGAAGGATCAAGGTTTAGGGAAAATTGGGTGAACTCATTGCTTCCAAATTTACTATTTCCTCTTGTTCCTGGGGGAAGGGGAGAGACAAAGGGGGAAACCACTCACAACTTTCCACTCATCCAAGTCTAGTAGACATTTTAACTATTTCATAGTTATACCTAGGACACAAATAAACTAGATGCAAAATGCCTACCACTTTTGGCATTTTCATTGCAAACTTTAAATTATACTGTTTCATTCGAGTCCATCTTTGGTATGGAATACAAATACATACTGTTTTATACATTCACACCTCGATGTGATAGTCTTTATTATGCTGCTCCTCTAGAAGATTATTGTACATGCATGTTTATCTATATATCTATTGATGTTGTATTTTGCATGAAAGTTGTCTTATATCAGAGAGAAAATATGATAGTTGTCCTTTCGGGATTGGCTTATTTCGCTGAGCATAATGGTCTCTAGTTGGGGCCATTTTGTTGCAAATGGTAGAATTTCATTCTTTTAAGTTTCTTTATCCACTTCACTCCTCTTTTAATGGGCATCTGGACTGTTTCCCTGTCTTTACTGTTGTAGATAGTGCTGATGTAAATATAGGAATACAGGTCATTTTGTCATAAACAGATTTCATTTCCTTTGGATATACTCCCAGAAGTCAGATGGCTGGGTCATGCGGCAGATCGGTCTGCAGATCTCTTGGCATTCCCCATACTGACTTCCATAGTGGTTGCACTAGCCTACACTCCCACCAAGAGTAAAGGAGTGTACCTTTCTCCCCACATCCACTCCAGCTCTTAATATATCTTGACAATAGGATGCTGTACTGTATGCCATTGTTCATACCTACAATGTCAGAATTCGGTTAAACAGCAGAATAATGGACTTATGACTGTTTTTGAAGGGCTTGACAATTGTAATAATATAGGGGAAATCAGTGGCAGAAGGGGTTGGGGAAGGGAAGTAGGAGAAATCCAAGAGCCTATGGAACTGCACCATTAAATAAATTAACTAATTAAGCAGTTAAAAAAGGAAAAAAATAAATCATAGTGTTTTTCTCCTCAACAAACCATCTTCCTGTTGTTCATCACTACAAAAAGTTTTACACCCAAGAGGTGATAATCTGCATAATCAGGATAACAAAATAATCCTCGATAAAATGGAGCCTTGAAAATGCAGACTGTCTTCATAATTACTTGTGGTCTGGTTAATGGCTAAAATCAGAAAGATGCAGAAAGCAGAAGTATGTGTGTTCACTGATGAATAGTTTGAGAAAGCCTGAAATGATTTTATTCCAAGAAATAAACAATAATCATAAAAGATGTCAGAATATACTATATTTCTTTTCAGCAAAAACACTCTTCAGCTTAAAAAGCACAAATCATTTACATTCGTAATTTTCTTCATCTAAAACAGGGGTCCATTTTAAAACGTTATTGGAGTAGAATTCTTAAATCCTTTTTCTGTACAGAGTGTTGTTATTTTATCACATAAGTTGCAAAAAATGGAAAACGGCTGAGCCAAGTATAAAGAATCTATGAAACACTAGATGCTAATTTATTTTTAACTTATTTTATTATATTGTTATTACTATTACTATTTTATGGTACAGTTCTATAGGCTCTGGAATTTCTCTTAGTCCCTTCCCAAGTATACTCCCCACACACACTGATTTCCCCCGTATTATTACAATACTGTAGTTCTTCATAAAGCCATATATAGTTTTTTATCATCGCAGGAATGGAAAAGGCAGAGAGTCCAGCGTCCTATTGTCAAGATATGCTTAACAGTCTCATTGGGAGTCCATCTTTGATCTGGAAGGAGAGATGCATACTGCATTGTATCCTCACATTGGGATGTGATAGTCTCCATTACATGGTTACAGTACATCCCCTTAAATGAAAAGCCACAACACAAAATCAACAACAGGAAGAAAATAGAAATTTACAATGCCATGAAGTTAAATAAGATGCTACCGAATGAACAATGTGTCACTGAAGAAACAAAAAAGAAAATCAAGAACCTTCTTGAAGAAAATGTTGCTACTGTATGACCTATGAGTCAGTGAGGAATTTAAGAATTTAATATGAGAAATAAAGGTGTTTTGAAGAAATAAAAATAAAAACAAAAATATCAAAATCTATGAGATTTTCCACTCATGTTTGGTGCTGAGATTTGTCTCCTGTAGGCAACAAATAGATGAGTTTTGTAGTATTAATCCAGTCTGTCACGATTGATTGATGAGTTTAAGCCATTGACATTCAGGGTAAATATGAATAGGAGTTAATTTGGTCCTGCCTTTTTTTTTTTTTTTTTTTTTTTTTTTTTTGTAGACAGAAAAGTTTTTGAGTAAGGACCAGGTGAGCAGGGCAGGGAGACGGAAGGGGAAGCCCCTCCAGAAAGGAAGCCGGGAGGTGGGGTGCCCCTCGAAAGAGGAGGGAGAGAGACACCCCTGTCATTTTAACATTGGGTTGTTCATTGATTTACTCTTTTGTTGTTATTTTGCTGGGATGTTCTTCAGATTTGCCTTTGTTTTTGGTGGGTGCTATTCTTCTTCTCTGTCAAAAGAACATCTTTAATTATGGGCCTGGCAGCGTGGCCTAGCAGCTAAGGTCCTCACCTTGGGCACTCCGGGATCCCATGTGGGCGCCGGTTCTGGTCCTGGCAGCTCAACTTCCCATCCAGCTCCCTGCCTGTGGCCTGGGAAGGTAGTCGAGGACAGCCCAAAGCTTTGGGACCCTGCACCCACGGGGGAGACCCAGAGGAGCTCCTGGCTCCTGGCTTCAGATTGGCACAGCACCGGCCGTTGCGCTCACTTGGGGAGTGAAACATCAGGCGGAGGATTTTCCTCTCTGTCTCTCCTCCTCTCTGTATCTCTGACTTTGTAATAAAAATAAATTTAAAAAAAATAATTATCATTTGTCAGACAGGTCAGGAAGAGGTGTATTCTTTGAGCTTTTCTTTATTGTGAAAGAATTTTGTTTCATTTTCAAAGACAAAGGAAAGCTTTGCTGAGTACATTATTCTAGACCAACAATTTTTTTTCCTGTTAGAATCTGATATATTGCCCCATTTTCTTCTGGCTGGTAGTTTCCTGTGAAAGGTCAGCTGTGAGTCTGATTGCCATTCCTCTATATGTCCATTTTTTTTTCACATGTACATTTGAGAATCTATTCTTCATGCTCGACTGAAGAGATCTTGATTATCATGTGTTGTGGCGAGGATTACATTTGGTCAACCCTGTTGGGAGTTCTGTGCCCCTCCTGTATTTTGTTTCCCAGTTCTTTCTTCATCTTGGGGAAATTTATCTTTACTATTTCATTGAATACACCTCTAAATTCAGCTTCTCTTTCTGGTCCTTCTGAAACTCCCATGACTCTTCAATGTCCCTTAATTCTTGAATACTATTCTTTAGTTTGACCCAACTCTGCCTCCAGCATTTTGATTGTTTCACCATGGTGATAAGAAATGTCTTCCAATTCTGAGACTCTTCTGCTTCATTCATTCTGTTTTGGAGATTTACCTCTGAATTTTTAATTTGCTCTATTGTATCCTTCATTTCCAATTATTCTACTTGATTTTGTTTCAGTGTTGCTATTTCCTATGTGACATATTCCTTGCATTCCTTGAACTCCGGTATGTGCTTCTCCTCTGAGGTTGGCAAAGGCTTTTGTGCCTTTGTAGGGAAGTCTTCAGTGATATTCATTGTGCCTCTGTGCCTACTTTTGCTCTTGGTAATTGCACTTCTGGTTAGCAGATTCTTCTCTTTAGGGCAGGTTTCTAAGCATGTCACCCACAGGTCTACAATTTGATTTTACTTATTACAGTTGATACCCAGCTCTTTCTTTGCAGTCACTTGTGCTGCTACCTCTAGTGAGTTTCAGGTCTGGATTCTTGTGTTAAACTTACACCACAGTCTCCATAGCTCCAGCTCCTGGCAACAACCCTGTACCTCCTGTGATACCATGAAGTGCCTGCACCATTGTCTGTACAATATTTCCCCCACTTCCTGTTTGAGCAGTTTTCAGGATTAGGCAGACACCATGTGTCCTATAAAGCTAGGATGTTGTTGGTGCTGATCTTGCCAGAAGCTTCTGGCCATTAGGTCCAAGGCCCACCTCGACCTATTTTGACATGTATGATGCCAAAGTCATTATTATTTTTTATATGGGACCAGGGCAAAGCACTGAATTGGAATGAATTTGCTCCCAGCTTAGTGCATGTGCAGTTCACTGTTGTCCCTGCAGTCTCACAGCCTTTGCCACACTGTACAAAGTGGTGCCTTATGTGCCACTTGTGGAGTTCTGGATCTGGTGGCCATTAAGTATGGAGGCTACTCAGACCTATTTTGGGTGGAACCTGTCATGTCATATTAGTGCAGTGCACTGAGCTATAAATTAGTTTGCTCCAAGCTTAGAGCCATTCTAGAGCCTTTGCCTCCCTACACAATATGGCACCTGATGCAGCTCTGGTGGGTGTCTGGGCTATGAAAACTACCTGTTTGACCCTGTTGACCCTGGGCTGTGAAATCCACCCTGCACCATCTATTTGGAGTATACTGCTCTGTCTCTGCTCCTGATTTAATCAAACAAATCAACAGGATGGGCATTTCTTTGTCTGGGTTCATTTCCTGAGCTCCCAGTGAACACCCCTTCCCACTTAGCTGCTGCTGGAGCCCTGGCCAGCAGTGGAGCTCAGTTCACTGCTTGGTAACTGCCACTGGGATTTCTGGTTACTGCAATACTACACTGTTGTCTCTGCTGCTTCCTTGTGTCCATTAGTCTCCAGGTGCCCCTCTGTCATCAGCCTGTCCTCTTCTGTTTCCTGGAATGCGCCTTCTCTGCTTCACCCTGGCTAATCATTTTTCATCTGTTTTAACGTTTCCTTACCTTATTCCACCATCTTGATTCTTCAGTAAATGCTAATTTGTAATAAAATTTTTTGATACAAACCCAAACCATAGCCTGAGTTGCTCCTATGTGAGGTTGAGCTAATATGATTCACACATAGTCAATTGTCATTTACTGTCATGAAATCCAAAACTTAAATCTTTTTCTAGTCATTTATTTTTTAAAAGATTTATTTATTTTTATTGGAAAGTCAGATATACACAGAGGAGGAGAGGCAGAGAGAAAGACCTTCCATCTGATGGTTCACTCCCCAAGTGGCCGCAATGGCTGCAGCTGAGCCAATCTGAAACCAGGAGCCAGGAGCTCTTCCGAGTCTCTCACGCAGGTGCAGGGTCCCAAGGCCTTGGGCCGTCCTCGACTGCTTTCCCAGGCCACAAGCAGGGAGTTGGATGGGAAGCAGGGCCACCGGGATTAGAACCAGTGCCCATATGGGATCCCTGTGCTTGCAAGGCGAGGACTTTAACCACTACGCTATCGTTCCGGGCCCTTTCTAGTCATTTATATTTTGCAGTATTTTCTTGGTGTTTTGCTGCTTCTTTTTCTTCTCACTGGTCTTGGTCGTCTTGGCTAATTGCCAGGATATTGTGGCATTGGCTGGAAACAGTGAAACAACAGCCTAAATCACCACTTTACAGAAGCTGTCCAGGTCCTTGGCAGCCCTTCCACAATTCACTCAGCCTACACCTGTGTATCAAACCTTTGTATATCAAACTTAAGAAAACTTACAGTTGTATATCATCTCTAATGTTGCATAAAATAAACAGTGAGCCAAACACAAATTCCATTGACCATTGGTTGTTTATCTTTAGTTCCCCCATATACTTCTGCAAGGTTTGAATTCCAAAGGGAGTGGTTTGACCACAGGGTCTATGTTTACCCCTGTCTCTCAGCCTTAGCAAGGACAGTGTCTGCTGGTCCCTCTACAAGCTAAGGAGAGATCACAGACCTTATATTTGCCAGGAATCCGGGGTCAACCTTGCCATACCTTGCAACAACAGTACTGGGACCCTCCTGCTGCACACAAGGACAAACCTTGCCAAGAGCTTAGAGTTCCATTACACTTAAATGACAATAAGCTTTCCAATCAAAGTCCTATGTGAGTCACTGAAAATATGAGATGTGCAATGAGTATTCACATATTTTTAAATGCTTGTAATATTATATATTATGTAATTTAGTATGTGAATATATATTTTCATATTAAACATATGTCTGAAGTAGAACACAGCATTAAAACTTACAGTGAAGAATCTTGGGAATACGTACAGCTCCCCGTTTGTGGCCTGGGAAAGAAGAGGAGGATGTCCTCCTGCACAACTACATGGGACACTTGAAGGGGCTCCTGGCTCCTGGATTTAGATCAGTTCAACTCTGGCCATTACAGCCATTTGGGGAATAAACCTGCAAATGGAAAATTTATCTATCTTTCCTTGTCTCTGTAAACCTGCCTTTCCAATAAAAATAAATAAATCTTAAAAAAAAAAAAAAGAATCTTGGGTGTAAGCCAACCATTTAGCCTAGTGGTTAACATGCTGACATCCTGTAGAGAAAAGGTTTGATTCCATGTGCCAACTCGTCACTCTAACTTCCCACTCTGAGGAAGATCCGTGGAGGCAACAGTAATGGTTCAAAGGTTTGGGTTCCTGTTGCCCTCACAGAAAACCTGGGTTGAGCTCCTAGCTATCTCAACAAGAAGCTGTTATGGATGCTTGGGAAGTGAATCAGCAGACAAGAGCTCTTTTTCTGTGTTTCTCTGCTTATCCTTTTTTTTGTTTTGTTTTGTGGGAAAATACAGCGAGTTTGGGAATTTAGCACAGCATTAAGTGCTTGAGATACCCATATCCATATTAGAGAACATGGTTTAAGTCCCTGCAACTCTGCTTCTGATCCAACTTCGTGTTAATATGCATCCTGGGAGGTAGCAGTGGTGACCCAAGTACTTGGGATGCATGAATGGGATTCCTAGCTCCTGGCTTCAGTCTGGCCCAGCTCTGGATGTTACAGGCGTTTGAGGAGTGAACCAACAGATTTAAGATCTTTCTCTCTCCCTCCCTCTCTTTGTTTAAAATAAAATAAAAATAAATATTAAAAATTTAATAAAAATAACTCATAATGGGTAAATAACTCATACAGGTTTAGTTAGAGTGAACCTCTATTACAAAAGACATATTAACAAGAAGAAAACAAACAGATGTTTATTAACATGTACACTTCACAAACATGGGAGATACCCAGCTTTGAATTCCAGCTTATACAGTAGCATCTTCAGTAAGAATGGTAAATATTTCAGAAAGTCATAAGACAATTGAGTCTCCATAGGCAGCAACCTGGGGAAAGGCAAACACATAGCAGATAAAAGCTAGTGAGTTTTATCATCGTAGATTTCTCTAGTGCCATCTCCAGGACAACGAAGTCCAGTGTTGTCTTTCATGGTTAACCTTTATTCTCACATGAAGAGAGGGCAGAACACCTTTTATCTTTGTAAATCAACATACTGGTTTTAGGCAAATAGAGAGAACAAGAACAGAGAATTTTCCATACCTGGTTCTTAAATGACTTCAGCTCAATACTGCTTCCCATTTAGAGAGCAGCATATTCTGATCTCCTACAGAAATCAGATGTAAAATGTGTCAGTTACATTGGCTGCTAAAAATATTGAACTTTGCCTGTGTTTGTGCTCCTGGAAAATAATATTGATTAAGAAATCCCTATACCAGAAACACCCTTTTGCAACTCAGTGTAGACTAACCACACATAACTAATAAAGAAGACCACCTGCTGATTCCCTTTTCTACATAGGAACAAGCCAATCAATGACCTCTCACAATCCATTTTTTGTGTTATAAATGAGTAATCTAACTATTTGTCCCCACAACACTCACTTGATTTGGCATGTTAGAGGCTTCTCTAAGCTTGGAAACTTCAGCCTGCCCTGGATCTGAGGCAAACACAATTATGCACAACAGACCTCCCTGAGCAACCCTGCTGAGCCAGTGGGTACACACAGAAAATTGTGCTCAACTATCCAGCCTCACCCTCTGCTGATGCAACTCCCTCCACTTGATTCCTTCTGCCCTTGTTTACTTCTCCCTATACAAAGCAAAGGTTTCCTGTCTGGTTTTTGGGACACTTGTGGATGCTATGATCAGAGCATCTTTCTATTGCAAACAGTCCCCCTTCCACAGCCACCAACTGTGTAAAGTCTCCCTTTACTAAGTCTGAATTTATTTGACACTGCCTAAAGATAGACTTCAAATTCATTTTAGAAGTGTATTTCTCCTCTGTCACATTTGCTTTTATTTATCATTTCCCTTTTATGGATTTAAAGTATTCATCCCTGAATCAGAAGCCACATAGGCAGAGAGATCAAAACCGTTAAGGGTATTAACAAGCTTTCTACATATCTCTTGGGTTAAAATGGAAATGAATAGATAGGAGGGCCTCTTCGATATGCAAACACCTCCAGATAATCAATTCTATTCTAATATCAAGCTGGCTGCAGAATCACAGTTTCTGGGGCCCTTTAATTCACTTCCAGCTAATGCCTGGGGTGCCAGTGCATAAAAAAGGAAAAAGAAGAAAGTGGATAAAACTAAAATATTTCATCAGATCACAGCAAGTTAAAGTCTGGCCAACTTCAAGCTTCAGTGATCATCTTTGTCAGCTTATCCTTGAACGGATCCAAATAAAAGGTTTGCAAGTGTTTACACACTGCCAACTTTGCACTCTTGCAATCATTTCTGTTACCACTTGAGATTCAGTGACACAATTTTCAAAAACAAAAATGAAGATATGTAGACTGGCACAAGCTTTTTAGTTTTGGGTTTTTGGGTGTTTTGTTTGTTAAAATGTGAAGTCATGAATAGGTAAATTCATGTATAAGTAAAAATTTGAGTTTATTTCTATATATTAAAGAGCTGCCTAATGAAATCATGGCTAATATTAAGCATCCATGGTACCGGGTATCCATAATCACAGGGTTTGTTTCCTGGCTTCCTGTTACAAAGATTCTGGTGCACACAGGCATTGCTACCAGGATTGGTAACTTGCAAAATAATGTTTAATAACTGGCTCAGAGGAGGAGAATAGACACTGATGTGTAACACTTGCCAACTTCCATGATGTGAAACCCACAGGACTGTTTGAAGGTACTCCCTTAATAACTGACTTCAAGCTGTGTGTGGAGGGTGCACTTGAAGTTGAGGAACCGGTGCTCAGTAACACACCATTATAGGCACCGTATGTACTGTACAGATACAGCAGATGTAAAGACCCAGAGAGGACAGACTCAAGGAAATATGGTAAAATAATGAGGAAATGATAAGCCTGGTACTTAATGTGACTTTTATAATTATTTATTCACAATACCAAAAAAATGAAAACAACCCAAAGATCCTTCATTGAGTGGATATAAAATACACTGTGGCATATCCATAAAATGGGCCCCAAAAGAACGACAGCATGCCCAGGAAAAAAATTCAGTCTACAGAGGTCACATGATACATGATGACATTTATATGACACCTTGCAAAAACCAAATCCACAGAGGTGGAGAACAGATTAGAACTTGCCAGAAGCTGAACTGGATGGAATGGGAGCTAGACTGCAGTGAGGAAGCTTGAGGAGATATCAGGGAGATAGAACCACTCTGTGTTCTAACGTGGCAGTGAGTACGTAAAACCATACAGGTGTTGGGGTAGACACTGGGCTCATAGTTTGAGATGGCTGTACTCCATATGGGATTGGGTGTTCAATTGTGTCTTTAGAAGCAATATTGAAAACCAGAATTGGGCAACTCTAGTTGAAGGTAGGGCCCGAAGGCTGCCAGGGCTCCTGGAGACTCCATGAGCGCTTCTGTTCCTAGCTCGGACTTTGCAGCCTAACAGGGTGACTCACTCAGGATGCTGAACCCTGAAAACTGCTCAGGGAGGGTGTGTCAAAACATGGGTCTTGGGAGGCAAGAAACACATCAGCACTTTGACATTCCTGTTGGGAACACAAATGAATCAATATGTCCTCCTTGGATGTAGAGAGTGATGGTGAACTCATGAAGAAGCCTGCACCATAATTGTGAAGTGGTGAATCATTGCTCTACCTCAAACAAAAGTCTACAAAACTCTTACAGTTCTCCAAAGGAGCCCAGAAAAATGTCAAAAATTGGACCAAGAGGGATTTATACATGCAATTAATGAATATTTTTGCCTGAAAAGTTGTCCTCCACGTTATGATGCCCTTCCAAGAAACTGGTTTTGCTAGCCTACAGGTTTCAGTACCATAGTCCCATTTGCTTCTTATCTGTCTGAATGCTGATTTAGGTTTGAGTCACATTCCTAAAAATCTACTTTTTAAACTTAACAAAAGTTACAGACATGAACTACCCTGACAGTTAAAAGTTCCAACCAGTAAAAAGTTCCTTTTCTTCGAAAGAAATTGAAGATGCATATCACAAGCTAAACTTTTAGACAACGCCTCAAAAGGGGCACCCTGTGAGTACTCAGTTACTTGATCAAGTACTGAAGTATAATTATAAAATCCTGACTCACAGCAGGACAACCACCCTGAGGTGAAAGAGGCAGAAACAGGGAGCAGTGCCTGGAGATGCAAAGGACTCAACTAAAGTAAATTCAGAATTTTAACCTGAATGGCTGCCAAGGTGTCTACAAGAGAAGGAATTTGAAGGCCAAGAGCCACGCAAAAACTAGCATAGAATAGAATCTGGAGAAAGCAAAGAAGGTCCTTATTAAAGGAATAATGATATAAACTAGTTTTCTTAATCCACACAGCTGACTGTACTTATTGATCAAACCAAAGAGGTGATTTGATGGTTAGCCAAACAAACAGTTTTCTTGGGGCAGATATGGTGGCACAGCAAGTTAAACCACTGCTTGGGATGCCTGCATCCTATATCCAAGAACCTGGTTTGAATCCTGGCTACTTTGAACTTCAGATACAACTACCTCTGAATGTACCTGCAAGACAATGGATGATGGTCCATGTACCTAGATTTCTGCTTCCTACATGGGAGACCTGGAGGGAATTCCTTGCTCCTGACTTCAATTTGGTATATCTTTGACTATTGCAGAGTGAACCAGCAGATCAGAGATCTCTTTATCTCTGTCACTTTGCCTTTCAAATAAACAAATATGCCTTTTAAAAAAATCAATCTTCTTGGGCCCAGCACAGTAGCCTAGTGGTGAAAGTCCTCACCTTGCACATGCCAGGATCCCATATGGGTGCCGGTTCTAATCCTGGCGGCCCTATTTCCATCCAGCTCCCCGACTGTAGCCTGGAAAAGCAGTTGAGGATGGCCCAAGCCCTTGGGATCCTGCACCCACATGGGAGACCCAGAGGAGACTCCAGGTTTCTGGCTTAGGATCAGATCAGCTCCTGGCATTGCAGCCACTTGGAGAGTGAATCAATGGATGGAAGCTCTTCCTCTCTGTCTCTCCTCTCTGTATATCTGACTTTCCAATAAATAAATAAATAAATAAATCTTCTTTAAAATCAGTCTTCTCAAAACTCTTACTTCCTTAGCCTATCGCAGTTGCTGTTTTTTGTTTTTTTGTCTGCAAATGTACCTGCTGTGCCCACATGCCTGTAAGGAGCTCTCTGAAGTGTATGTCATCCACCGCTTTGCTGTGATTGGTTGGACTGTGACTACTAGTGACTACTTGATCCAAGACTAGCACCCAGGCAACATGTTTCCTTAGCAATCAAAATTAATCAATAGCCCAACTGTGAGTAGAATTGAGCTAAAGCATCAAGTCGGCATTGACTGAAATGGCCATTTGGATGCTAGCAAATGTGTTAGTAGACAGTCCTGCACCACAGAAAAATAACTAGGCAACATAAGGGAAAAGACAGATACTTGATCCCCAGGAGCCTAAGAAAGACTGAGAGAGATAGGGAAAGCATAGCCATCTTAATAACTGACAGCATGACCATTGTCAGTTGCGGTCTGTATGGAATGCCTCCAGGGAGTTTATTTCAGTGAAGTTTCTGCACACTTCTGTAAAATGTCCCCTCTACCCAAAAGGATTCTGGTTAGTTCTTCCTGAAGTTATTCTTACTGTGCTTCAAAGACACCTACGTGAGCAAAACTGTCTTTCAGAGAAAAATACAGCTCGGACAAAGGAAGGGGTACCTAGGAGCCAAATTACTGAAATTGTCCTCTAAAATGGTGTGCCTGTGCACACACATCTGCATACAAACAAAAAATATAAAATAGCATAGATTCATTGTTGTTAAATGGCACAGGCTTGACTATTGCCTTCAGCAAGACTACAACAATTGCTCATAATAGTCTCAGATTCACTGATACACATATCCCTTTTGATTTTTTCTTCTCATTCCTCAAAATAATGATGACTATTCTGCATTTTTACCTAAGGGAAAAGCAGTAATATCTATGTTTCTTTTAGATGAATTCTAGATGAGAAAAGTTGAGCAAAGTAAAAAGAGGACAATTTTATCATTGTTACAAAATGCAAGAGAAAAGTGGATCATTTTGTCTCCGAACTTTGCATGGAAATCAAGAATCAAAAAAAGGAAAAATATGCGTTAAAAAGAACATTTTTGTATGATTTTTAAATTGCAACATACAGGATTTCCAAAAGAGGCATTATTGGAGAACTGGATTATCAAACAGGCATCTTTAAGATTGGACATGAATACCTGAAGACAACCACTGTAACAAAATCATATATAAGTTATATATTTAAGGTCATGTTCAGAATACAATTATGCCAACAAGACAGAAGGAAGACTTAGATTTTTTTATTCAGAGGAGGACAAATCTCAAGAAGAAAATTCAGGTGAAAATGCCAGCCAGAATGTGGCACACAACAGAGATCAGCCTAGTAGCCTGACAAGACAGCTCTCTCCAGAGAGAGAATCCATGCCCCATAGTGATATCTCATCAGCCAAAAAAAAAAAGAGGAAATGTTAAAGATTTCCAATGTACTGTCACCCTTAAAATACATTTCAAATACTTCAATACAAGAAATACCTTTGTGGTTGATTTGTATATTTTATTTTATGACTGGAAAGGTGCCGGAGGCCTGCTCCGGCTGACTGGAGAGCTTGCAAAGGATGCGTGGATCAGTGAGACAATATGAAGAGATAAGACGTGGACCACTATGGCATGAAGCTCATAATGGACAACTGAGAAAAGTTGCCTGCTTTATTTATGCACAAATCATCGTAAGCTTTTGCATAGCATCCAATTGTTTCATTTTTACTTCATTACAAAAGAATGATTACAAAATCAATCCTGAAAACATTACTATTATTTTACTTTAGAGAAAATATTTTCAGCAAGCTATTACTCATTCAAAACTCCAATAACCTGGCAGAAGCCAGGAACTCCACAGTTGGCAGCACATGCGGTTACATAGTGACAAGTGGTTTACTTATATTCAAAATCAATTTTTACTAAACACAAACTAATATTGCTTAAAATATTAAGAGTAATGAGTTAAAAGAAAAGATAATAAATGAAAGGAATTTATAAAAGCATAACATAGATTTTTTGCTAAATCCTATAATCAAACCATGCATTAATTACTGTCACCTTCACCTAGTGCTGATTCAATTGTTTTTTGTTCTTAATGTTGATTTAATTGTTTTTTGTTCTTTTGTTAAAGAGCAATGAAAGGGATCAAGGCAACTCAGCCAATCTACAAACAGAGGGCCTTTACAAGAAACTTCCTTTTATCTTTATAAACTGTTTTCTTTCCCTAAATATGAGTGCCAATATAAGATAGAAGTTTTTATAAACTCTTTTCTTTCCTTAAATATAAGTGCCAGTATAAGGTTGAGATTTTAAGCCATTTGGCGGGGGGGTTCACATTTGTTTCCCTTTAGAAGATGCCCCATATACTTTCTGCTTTCCATGGTGAGAAACCAAAATGCGTCATATCATGTGTTTTAACGATTCGAGGCGCATGGTAAACAAACTCTTTGTACCTCCATGATTGCCATCTGTTCCAAGATATTATTAAGCCATTTCTTAACGAAAACATTGCTTATATTAGGGCAGATTTCAGGACAAAGGTGGGCACATAACAGGATGTTTGGAGACATTGTGAGCTCAATTGTACTATTGTATACTTTTAGCTGTGTGTCATAGCCTTACGTTGCTAAAGATGTTTTTATCGTAACATGATCAATTTGAGGTGTTATACCAGTTACAGGAATTACTTCACATTAACAGAAAAACAACAACAACACCCTCAGAAAAATTCTATGAAATATCAGAGAGGTGATTGAGTGTCCATACAATGGGGTGAAGGAGCAATGAGGTGACCAGAGACATTCTGCCGGGCCTTGCCAAGCAGCCAGAAACTCCTCGTAGCCTTGCTAACCAAGGAGCGGTGCTCATCACAGACCCATGCCCTGCGACCCAACTGCATGGCTCCCCACGCCTCAGAGTTGCCATTCACCCAGAAATTTGCTGGCAAAATTTACTGGGATAGTTGATCAATTGTGTTTCCTCTATGCAAACCAGCCTGCTGAATCTTAAGACAAAATAGTAACAAGGAAGGCAGTATGGTGAGGTAGAAAGCTAAGCCTCCGCTTATGGCACCAGTATCCCATACTAGCACTGTTTTGAGTCCCAGCTGCTCCACTTCCACTCCAACTCCTTGCTTATGACCTAGGAAGGCAGCAGAGAATGGCCCAAGCATTTGGGACCCTGCACCTACATGGGAAACCCAAAAGAAGCCCTTGGTTGCTGGCTTCAGAATGGCCCCGCTCCAACTGTTGTGGCCATTTGAGGAGCAAACCAGCAGATAGAAGATCTCTCTGTCTCCTTCTCTCTCTGTAACTATGCCTTTCCAATAAACATGAATAAATCTTTTTTAAAAAGTAAAATCAATATTCATTTTCAGTAACTATCCACCTCTCCACACTACGTTTAAGTAACTCCTCCCAGACACAGGAAAATGCAACATCTTTAAAGCAATACGTGAACAAACACTCAGGCTAGAAGAAATGCATATCAAGAGAACTTTGCCTCTCAAACAAGGAGAAAAATCTTTTTTTATTTTATTATTATTAATTACATTGCACTATGTGACAGTTTTATAGGTACTGGGATTCACCCCACCCCTCTCCAAACCCTCCCCCATGGTGGATTCCTCCACCTTGTTGCAATACCACAGTTCAAGTTCAGTTGAGATTCTTTCGTTGCAAGCACATACCAAGCATAGAGTCCAGCATCTATTGTCCAGATCAATTCAACAGTTTCTTGGGGAGAACATCTCTGGTCTGAAAGCAGAGCCAGCAGAATATCATCCCAATCAATTAAAAGCCCCAACATAACATCAACAACAGTTTACAACATTATGGAGTTAATTGACATGGTATTGAGTAACCAATATGTTAAAAAAAATGCAAGTTCTTAACCACATCCTGTGACTACTTCATTGACATTTCAATTTTAGTTTATATACAACCGGGTCCTATCCACCTTAAAATGGCTGTAGATTACTATTCAGCTGTCTCGTGTCTATTTTCATTATAGTATTTAGCATTTTATAGCGTTGAAGCATAATTTTTACTGAACCTGGCTTTTTTTCGGGTAGTCTAGACTGGCTTATAACTCTAACGAGGCATATGTCAACAGTTTGGGTGCAGAACTGTTTTAGGAGGAGTGTGCAGAGAAATCTTCAATACCCCAGTGAGAGTAGCTAATCTTTGTGTCTCACCTAGTAAGGTATAAGTGAATCCATGCTGACCATTTGCTGTCTGATTCTAAGCTTTCCTTATTGTTCTCTGTCTATTCTAGATTGTTTGTTTGTTTGTTTGTTTGTTTTGGTCATTGCAGGAGAGGGTGGGGTTCCAAAGTTGGAACTAAGTAAGGACCAGAGAAAGCTCCTCTGCTTAGTCCTGAAGGGAGTTTACTGTTCTTCTGTTTCTGCGGGCTGCTCGCGGCTCCTGGCTGTTGTTCTGATGCCCTTGGATCCTGCGAGGAAGGATTTGGACTTCTTTCATCCCATGTGGTAGATCCAAGTGGGAGTGGATAACTTAAGAGTTCTTGGCCTCCGAAGGCACTCCAATTCCCCGTGGTCTCCTTGGCAGTTGGGATGTAGTCCTTGGTGCTCATACTGATAGTCCTTGGAGAGGATCCAGGAGTCTCCAGGATTGGGACAGAAGCCTCCCCCTGTCCCCCTGCAAGGAGAAAAATCTTAGAAAGTAATTCAGTCTGGGGCTCGGCGGCATAGCCTAGTGGCTAAAGTCCTCGCCTTGAGCGCCCTGGGATCCCATATGGGTACCGGTTCTAGTCCCGGCAGCTCCACTTCCCATCCAGCTCCCTGCTTGTGGCCTGGGAAGGCAGTCGAGGACGGCCCAAAACTTTGGGACCCTGCACCCGCGTGGGAGACTCAAAAGAGGTTCCAGGTTCCCGGCTTCGGATTGGCACAGCACCGGCCATTGTGGTCACTTGGGGAGTGAATCATCAGACGGAAGATCTTCCTCTCTGTCTCTCCTGCTCTATGTATATCTGACTTTGTAATAAAAAAAAAAAAATCTTTTTTTAAAAAAAGTAATTCAGTCTAAATAGACATGATACTGGATGCAAACTAAGATCAGCAGGAAGATGAAAGATGCATTAAAATCCAACAGCTGCTGTAACAAACTCTACAAATATGATGGCGCAAAACAACACAGTTTATTCCTTCCCAGCTCTAGAGGTGAAAATTCCAAGACAGCTCAACGTGGCAACAGGGCCACTCTCCCCACAAAGGCCATCCAGGAGAACTCCTTTGTACTGCTTCTCCAGGCTCTACAACTGTGCTCTTTGCTTCTCAGCCCCGTCCTCCACCTTCAAAGCCCACAGGGTATTACCTTCAAATTTCTCCCTGCAATGATCATCACCACCTCATCTGCCGTCTTGCCAAACATCTCTGCTGCAGCTTCACCTACATTGTCTTCTGTCAGAAAAACTACCTCTGCCTTCCTTGCATCAGAAGTACCATGATAATATTTAGCATCCACTTGGATAATTGAGGATAAATTTTCTATTTCAGTATCCTTACCATTAACACACCTAAAAAATACTTATTGCCATATGAGATAACATTAACATGTCCCACTTTTGGGACCATTATTTAATCTACATCAGGGGCATATTGAAACAGAGTACATTCTTTCCCAGGATTTGGGTGGGACAAGTTCAGAGAAGGTAAAATTAATTTACTAATCCTTATTAAAATAATGGAGTTATATAAAGCATTTCCAACAATACTGTCCTGTTCATTCTGTTTTCCACCAAAATAATTGTTGGATGTTAACAGCTAAATTTTAATAGTCTCTTCCAATGAAATAGCTTTCCATATCCAATTTATGCACAGAGTAGAAAATTGTCACAGAAATGGAACTATATTTGTTGAAAATTAAATATATTTGGGGGGTTGGTGCTATGGTATAGTGAGTAAAGCCACTGACTGTAGCCTTGGAATCATGTAGGAGTGCCTGTTCGAGTCCCAGTTGCTCACTTTTGATCCAGCTCCCTGTTAATGATCCTGGGAAAACAGCCGAATATGGACCAAGTCCTTGGGCCCCTTAACTTACTTGGGAAACTTGAATGAGGTTCCTGGCTTCAGCGTAGCCCAGCCCTGGCCATTGTAAACATTTGGGGAATGAACCAGCAAATGGAAGATCTCTCTCTCTCTATCTCTCTCTATATATATATAACTGTAACTACCTCTCTGTAACTTTTTCTTTCAAATAAGTAAATTAGTCTTTCCCAAGAAAAATAAAATTAAATATATTCTGCTTTTAAATGCTCTTTGAAAGCTTTGCCTGCAGAATTCCAACCAAAGAAACAATTATTTTTTACTTTAAGCATGAATTAAATGTTAATATTCTGAATAAGAATGAGCTCTCTGTCCCTATTCAAGTTTTGGGGAGGGTATTGCAAAAATGCAGATAAATGTTATTAATTTTTACTTGTTTCTAATAACTTTTATTACTTTATTTTGATCATGTATTATTTTATAGAAAGTCCGGGACACATATGAAAACAGATGGAATAATTTCATACCCACTACCAGCTTTCACAATTACCAACACCCTGACACTATTGTTTTAGAGTTCCTATCATTTTATTTTTCTGAATCATTTCAAAGGAAATCCTAGACAACATAAAGCTCTCTCCCTAAATGTTAGTTTTTAATCACTAAAAATGTATGCTTTTAAAACCTGTTTCATTTGATACCTAAGATTACATCAATAATATATTTACCACAGTTGACTCATTCATTAGCTTTCAGTACCAGTTCACCATCAGTTGCCTCCACTTGTTTGGAAATGTCTTTTCACATGTGATGTATTCAAACCAGGATTAAAGTTTATCTGTTATTTTTTAAGTCTGAGGTAGTCATAGTTACTATTTCTCTTAGATTGTGTTTTTTCCATTTGCCTCTTTCTTGATTTTGTTCGATCAGCTTACCAGCTTTGGCTTTGCTAACAGTGTCTTATTTTGCCATGGCTTTTGTTCAGATTTTATTGAGGAGAAAATGTATAATATAAAATGTAACATTTTTGAATGTGCAGTTCAGTGGCATTAAATTATATCACCACTATTAGTTTCCAAAACTAAGAAATAAACAATTCTACAAGAAAACACAAGACAATAACTTTCAATTTTCAGGTACTCTCTCGAAATATAGAATGGGAATTTCCAGATATTTACAAACTCTTTAGAAGCTTCCAATATCATTCCAATTTTTACCATTTATTTATCTATTTATTTAAGTAGTAGAGTGAAAGACTTCCGATCTAGTAGTTCACATCGCTAAATGTCCCCAATTATGTGCTGAAGCCAGGATCCAGGAACTTATTTAAACTCCAACGTGGATGGCAGGGACTCATTGCTTGATCTGTCACAGTTGCTATCCAGGGTCTGCATTAGCAGGGAGTTGGAATAAAGTGTGAGAGTTGGATATCAATCCCAGGTAGTCTGATTTAGAACGCAGGCACCTCTCCACCAGACCAAACACCCACTCCTAATGCCAGTTTTTGGATTTCTGAGCTGATTCCAATAGATGTCAATACCCTACCCAGGAGCAGAATTCTATAAGGTATTGATCTTTTATACGTAACAATCCATCACATAGCATCATGTAGTAAATGAAATTGCTGGTTTCATACCAAGGCTTATCAAATTATAAATGTGATATCAACTTACTAATTAATGCCATCTCAGCTTATTAAAATTGATAATGTTTATGCTCCATCAGTAATGATTACCTCACCTATTTTCCTTGCTATTTAATTAAAAATGATACAGTCAATTTGTAGGAGTATAACTAGAAAGCTGTTGACATTCTTCATTGAAAATGCAGGGGAACAAAAGCAATTAGCAAAAGTATAACGTGACTGAAACAATTGTAATGTTCAAAAGATCCTCAGCAATAGATTTTACCACAATCATACCAAACTTTTAAATAAAGTGTAATATATGGATTTTTTTAAATAAGCATTTATTCAGAGACATCACAAGGTAAGAAATATTAGGTCTTAATATTTGAAGAAATGAAGATATTTACCCTGATTGGACAGCATACAATGCAGAAATCTTAGGAAGATAGCATGGTTCAATATTTATGCGTCTACTCTGAAAGTTTTTAAAGTTATCGTATTCAAGTCATCACCTGCTCCCTCCCAGGATAGGCATTAAGAGGAAACTGGAGTCAGGAGCAAAGATGGTACTCAAACCCGGCGACTCCAAAACGGGATGCAGGTGTCCCAACCTGTAACTGAACCGCTTGACCAAATAAAACGCCCACCCATTAATTAATTTTTTTAAAAAAGTAATCAGAGGCTAATCAGCTATGTAAAATCATCAAAAAATAAAAACAATTAATGGGAAAAAAGTAATCAGGGGATAGTGTTGTGGCACAGAAGTTAAAATCTCTACTTACAAAGCCAGCATTTCATATGGGTACCAGTTCATGTTCTGGCTGCACCATTTCCCATGCAGCTTCCTGCTAGTGGCCTGTTAGTAACAATAGAAGATGGCCCTAGTGTTTGGGTCCCTGCTACCCACATGGGAGACCCAGACAAGCCCCTTGGCTATCAGCTTCTACCCAGCCCAGTGCTCATCATTGTGGATATCTGGGGAGTGAACCAACAGATGAGAAATTTCTCTTTCTCTGTCACTTCCCCCACATCCATTTATTTCCTTTTTCTCTCCCTATCTATCCATCTCCCTATCTCTGTAACTATTTCAAGTAAATGTTCTTTTTTAAAAAGTAAATCAGATATCTTTAACACTGCATGGAATATTCCACATCAGATTTGGTCTGTAACACCACAATTTACAATCTTAGAAAATGTGAGCGACCCAAACTGTGATTGGCAGGTAATTAAGTAGTATAGTACATAAGTCTCCATGAAAATCAGATTTTTTTCTGACTGAACAAAGCTTCAGAGGATTGAGGAGCAATAAAATAGGAAAGAAGTAATCCCATTTTTACATCTCATCCAAAAATGAAGATAACGTTGGAAAAACTGCGTTAAGTAATGAAGTATTAAATTACTTTCATTGTATGTAAACATCATGGTCACTGCCAGTCTGTCATAATACTCTTTAAGGGATGCTTTATTTTGGTGTTTTAGATGTCAGTTCATGGATGATAACAGCCTACAATATATCAGCATGAATTATACATGAAAAGATCACAAATCCTGAATGAAACAAGAGGAAGTTGATAAAATTTGGCTTCTTAGATGTAAAATGAAGATAAAACATGATTTTAAAATTTCTTCAGATACAGAAGCAGCAGTTGTGTGACATAAACATAGATGCCCCAAGTGTAAATATCGGAAATCAGCAATTCAGAAAGATGAAGGTGTGAGGACTGAACAATTTTGCTTCTGCAACTGATTTTGTTGATTTGTAGAAGTGATGAGCAAACCAGACCTACAGCTAATGCCTGAATCATTCATTCATGGAGTGTATGCCCACCACGTGCTAGCTCTAGGGCGGGATCTAGGGACACAACAGAGAATAAGACTAAAATGTTCCCTTCTTTTTGGTTTTATGAAGCTTGTATCAAGGTAGAAGAGATGAGGAGGCCAGAGATATGCCATAGAAAGTTAGGCTACCACCTGTGATGCTGGCATTCCAGGTGAGCACCATTTGGAGTCCCAGCCACTCCATTTCCAATCTGGCTACCTGATTTTGCACCTCTATAAGCGCAGAAAGTGGCCCAAGTGCTTAGGCCCCTGTAACCCAAATAGGAGAGACCCAGAGGGAATTGCTGATTCTGACTTTAGCCTGCCCCAGCCCTTGCTGTTGTAGCCTTTGGGGAGTAAATCAGCAAGTGGATGATCTCTTTCTCTTTCCCTGTAATTCTGCCTTTCAAATAAACCTTTTAAAATAAATATATAAACGAAAAATAGAAAGTAGAAAAGGATATATGCATATATATAAAACTCAAGGGAAGCACATAAAATAATTACCACCATGTTCAGAGAAGCAAGAACAATTCCAACAGGTGAAATGAGTGATAACTCTCTGAAGACTAATTATTATACATACATCTTCACTTGACAGAAGGCAATTTGAAACAACAGACCCCACTTCACTGATGAGGCTAGTTTATGGATATAAAAGCAAAATGAAAGAAGGAAAATAACTATCCATGCCAGGCTCATAGGAAATTGAACTTCTCTGGATGCTTCCCTCATATGCCTAATGGTCAGAAACAGAGTTCATGTTTACATTAACACATGTATGTAGACATTGAGCAAAGCCTAGGAAGTACAGTGCATGCAGCAGAAATTTACTCTGCAATTATAACAGAAAGTAATTTTATATGTAAGCCATTCAGTTTGTGGTATTTTGTTATGGCGGTCTGAATTGACTCACACAAGAATTCAGCAAAGGAACCCAGGAATGTTTCAGGTCAAAAGAACAAGGGCAAAAAAATACAGGCTTGTTAACCAGTAAAGTGTATACCAGAAGGCAGAAGGAGACCTCAGGAAAGATCTGAGGATAATCAATGCTGCTATGGCAGGTTGCTGGATTCTGCAGGAAGACAGGAACTTCAGATGCCCCAACAATGGGAGGTTGCCCCCTAGGGGACAACACCTATTGTATCACAATTAGCCTCCTGATGGGAAATTCTGGTGGAATTTATAGGTTCACAGGACCTTCACCCTAGAAAACAGCACAGATTATCTCCTGGCAAAACCAGAACTAAGAAATCTTGGTCTTTAGTTGTCTTCTGTCTACTCTATCAATCAACTTCTCCCACCTAAATATCTGTCATAATCTATGGTCCATATCATCCATGTAAATCTAGTATACAATACATTCATGACCTCCTGGCACAATGATAACATGTCTGACTCCAGGATGCAAAACACGCGAAGGTTCAGCCACATTTTGTCATGGGAACAGGGACACACGGAAACTACTGCTCTGATTGAGAACTGCTGGTGCAGGAAAGTTTCTTTAATTTCTATGTATTTGAAATTGTTAGCAGAATGAGGTGGGAAAGCAGGGCAGGTGGACAGGGGGATCCTCTCCAAGGACTATCAGTACGGGCACCAAGGACTACATCCCAACTGCCAAGGAGACCACGGGGAATTGGAGTGCCTTCAGAGGCCAAGAACTCTGAGGAAATCCACTCCCACTCTGATCTAGCACATGGGATGAAAGAAGTCCAAATCCTTCCTCACAGGGTCCAATGTCATCGGACCAACAGCCAGGAGCCCTGAGTGGTATGCAGAAACAGAAGAACAGTAAACTCCCTTCAGGACTAGGGAGAGGAGCTTTCTCTGGTCCTTACTTAGTTCCAACTTCAGATCCCCACCCTCTCCTGCAATGACCATCATGGTCGCCCCAGAGCCCTCCCCCCAAAAAAGCAAAACAAAACAACAACAACAACAAAATTCAGATAGACAGAGAACAACAAGAAAAGCTTAGAATCAGACAGCAAACGGTCAGCATGGATTCACTTATACCTTACTAGGTATGACACGAAAATAAGTTACTCCTCACTCGGGTATTGAAGATTTCTCTGCACACTCCTCCTAAAACTGTTCTGCACCTAAACTGTTGACATATGCCTTGTTAAAGTTATAAGCCAGTTCGGACTATCCTAAAATCTGCCAAGTTCAGCAAAATTATGCTTCAACGCTATAAAATGCTAAATACTATAATGAAAATAGACACGAGACAGCTGAATAGTAATCTACAGCCATTTTAAGGTGGATAGGACCCGGTTGTATATAAACTAAAATTAAAATGTCAGTGAAGTAGTCATAGGATATAGTTAAGAACTTGCATTTTTTTAACATATTGGTTACTCAATACCATGTCAATTAACTCCATAATGTTGTAAACTGTTGTTGATGTTATGTTGGGGCTTTTAATTGATTGGGATGATATTCTGCTGGCTCTGCTTTCAGACCAGATGTTCTGCCCAAGAAACTGTTGAATTGATCTGGACAATAAGATGCTGGACTCTATGCATGGTACATGCTTGCAACGAAAGAAACAAGACTGGATTTGAACTGTAATATTGTAAGTATGCTCAGGTAATACCATGAATCATTTGTTTATTTCTTAAATTCCCCAGGTCATTTTAATATTTAGTGAAGACGGAGAAAGGGAATCCTAAGATGTAAAATGTCAATACTCAGTGGCTGGGCAGTAGGCAGGAAAAAGATAACATGAGTTCATGTTTCTGAATGGTTAGTTTTACTTGAGAGACACACATGTAGAAGGAAAAGGAGGTCGTCCACTGGATGATATGGTCCATCATAAAGTCTCCGTTTGCCCCATATTTCGCTGACCTCATCGAGCAAAACTGGCAGCGATTCATAACTGGAGAACTATTAACACCACTTGAGCAAATATCTCAGAGCATGCCCCACATCCGGGACTTGGGGTGGGCGGGAAACCAGGTGGGGCTTCTCCCTCAATATCCCCTTTTACCTCAGATACATGATGGAAACAATATAGACATAATAATATTGCCCACTTCCCTATACCCCCTGAACCTTTTTTTTTACCGCAATTAACTATGTAAAGATTGTCAACAACAATACAATAAAATTTTAAAAAAAAAGAAGGAAAAGGAGATGAAAGCACAAAATGTGTTATCATCGCTTCTCCACCTTTTGGCTAAGATCAAGTGTAGATAATGCATTAATAAAGAACAGAAAGAACAAAGTCCCTAGTGATTTGTAATGAAAACAAATGGAGTATATAGTTAATTTAGAGTTGATAGATAATAGGAAGTCCTTCTGCAGGTGGGAAATTTTGCTTTCCAGTTATATTTGTCCTTTTTTTTTTTATTATTGAAATAAAATTCACACAACACAAGATCTACCAATTTATAGGGATTTTAAAAGCCAAACCAGCTAGGAACGCTATACTATAATCAACTAAAATTTTTTCTGTCTTATTTTATGTTGGTTTTTTTTTTTTATTACAAAGTCAGATACACTGAGAGGAGGAGAGATAGAGAGGAAGTGGAGCTGCCGGGATTAGAACCAGCGGCCATATGGGATCAAGGCAAGGACCTTCGCCACTAGGCCACGCTGCCGAGCCCATATGTTGTGTTTTGATTTTAATTATTTTATTGGAAAGGCAGATTTATAGAGAGAAGGAGAGACAGAGAAAGATCTTCCATCTGCTGGTTCACTCCCCAGATGTCCACAGATTGGCCAGAGCTGAACCGATTTGAAGCCAGGAACCAGGAGCTTTTTCCAGGTCACTAGGGTACAGGGTCCCAAGCACTTGGGCCATCTTCTACTGTTTTCCCAGGCCACAAGCAGGGAGCTAGATGGGAAGAGGAGCCGCTGGAACATGAACCAGCACCCATATAGTATGCTGGCACTTACAGGCAGAGAATTTGCCAATTGAACAGCCACACTGGCCCCTTTATGTTGTGTTTACACCAAATGAATGGTCACGCCAAACTAATTTTAAATACAAATTACCCGATTCATGGATTATTCAGAATGTGATTACAAAGCAGTAAAATAGGCATGGGTGCTGTGGCACAGCTGGTTAAATTACTACCTGGTACACCCACATCACAAAACACAATTCAAGTTCAAGTCCAGCTACTGTGCTTCTAACTCAGCTACCTGCTAAAGCATCCTGGGAGACAACAGATGAGACTCAAGGGCTTGGGCTGCTGCTGCTCACCTGGGGGTCCCAGGTAGAGCTCTACACTTCTTCCTGGGTTTGGTCTGGCCCAGCCCCAGCTGTTGCAGACATTTGAGGAATAAAACAGCAGGTAACAGAATCTCCCCCTCTCCCACCCCCACCCCAAGCCCCCCCCCCCCCCGTCTCCTCCTCACCCCCTCTTCTTCTCCCTCTCTTAAATGCATACCCATGTTCCCGTCATTCTGCTTTTCAAGTAAAGGAAAATAAATAAGCATTTTTAAAAGCCCTAAATCAACATATCAACTAGAGGAAGAATAGTAATTGAGTAACTTGTGTGCTTAGGCTTTTGGTTAACAGCCTTTTCACTTTGTAATCTGCCACCCCTGCGGTGTCTTAGAGACCTAGCTCAGCAGGAACTCCCTTGAAGGCTAAGACCTCCACAGGGGATGCCCTCTGCTGGGGTAGGAGACGCCTCCGTTCCTCCGAGATCGCAACATGCTCTTGGCAACACAGGATACAAGCTTTCTGATCTCACTCCAGAAGACATAATTATAACATTATACTTAACTCCTCAAACAAAGCAAGACATTGAGAAAACACATATAGGCTACTTGGAGAAACCTCTGCACCCACTCAAATTCCTGTGCGCAGTGACAGACTTCCTGCAGAGTGTTTCCATGCCTGTCCATGATCAGCCCTGCCCTGCCTTGCCCTGTGCTATCCAAATTGATGCAGCATCCTAAGCCTTCCAAACTCCAGTCAGCCTGATGTCTCCTATCTATTGCCTCAGTGATTGTCTTTGATAATACAATAAATAATCCAGAACCATAAGGACTATTAATTAATGACCCCCCCCCCTCACATTGCTGGTATAATTGAGGCTCAGAGACAAGAAGGGAGAACAGATGAAAAGAGGTCCATGTTTCTTGAAGTCAGAGGGGTGAGTGAGTGTGAATCACCTGGGTTCTGTCCTTGCTCGCATTACCACACTTGTGGACTGCTACCCAGTAAGGCTTCTCCTGAAGAGATGTTTATTGTGTGCAATAAAATTTCCAAATGTCACCGTAAGGTAGAGCTTTACGTGCAAGACCACCTGTGCAGTTGTGCAAGTGGCCTGTGACGCACATCTAAGCATGCCCTCTCCAGGGCTCAGGCTCCTGCACTTCGTGGCTACCCGGTGAGTTTCAGCCACAGACAGGACTGGGTGCTCCATGGAGGTACTTGTTCATTAAATGATAACTAAGGACCAATCTAAGCCTTAAGTTCTGTACTGCATGGTAAAGCCCTGAGCATTCATACAGGAAAAGAGCATGCCACTGTCCACTCTCTTAAGCTCTTCTAAAGCCGCAAAAATATTAGACAAAGGGTTTCAGTACCAAACGTGATGTCAGGACTTTAAATCCCTGTTTCATTTCTCTGCTAATATTTACCATTGATAAATGAGAGGTTGAGATTCTTGCAAGTCCTGTTACCGAAATGAATTGAAAGGTTTCAAAAATAAAAAGAAAAAAAACCTCAGCCAAGCCATCAATAATGTGAAAACACGCTCCCTATGGATTGCAAAATAAGTGCCTGTCTTGATGGGAACATCCTGTGTGTTCTCTGAGGGGGGAGGAGGCAGTAACTAAGAGAACTTACTGCCCATCAGAGCACAATCTGCAATGCCTCATCAAATCGTAGCAAGAGCAAACCTGCCACCCAGTGTCCAAAGCCAGCATAACATGCAGCCAGTATTCAAAGACGTGAACCTGCTCTTTCCTAGGCCTTTTTTGTTTTGTTTTCCATGGCTACAGTCAGTTCAGAGCAAGGGGTGTACCTCAGCATAAAATGAAGAGGTGTTGTTTCCAGAGAAAATGGAATAAAATATTATTTTCACTCAGTATTTACCACTGACAACTGTGAAAATCAATCCCAAAAGCCAAAATCCATGACCTGATGCTCATTCTGACACTAGCTCCACAATATTGGCAACAAACACTACATCTGCTTGGAGAACCACATCCTTGCTTTAATATATGGTTTAATATAATATGGTTTCACATGCATGCTTGTAAACTTGAGAAATCTTCCTGCTTGTTGGCAGGCGGCAATTTAAATGTCAACAAGAAATTAACAGTGACAACTTCCCTATTTAACTGCTGAAATTCACACTTCACAAAAACAATTCACATCAAAATTTTGTGTCCCCACAAAACTCATTGGAGTAAACATTTCTATCTCCCCAGGTGATAATGGCAATGACACTGACCCTAGTCTAGGTTTCTAACACAGTAAATAAGCCTGAAGGTAAAAGGAGAAGTTGAGGAACTACTCATACATGCAAGGGTAGCGGTCTTGTGCAAACAACACTGGGGCTATGCCTTTGTAGTGCACTGTACCAGACAGAGACAGAGCCATGGGTTACAAAGCTAGAGAGAGGTCACCAGGAAAAGGAGGCAGAAGGAGGAGCCCTGGGACAATCAGCACTTCTGCCCTTACAGTGCCCCTTGGCATTGCACTTGGGCTTCTTTGTTCTCTCAGGCTACAGACAAGACAGCTGAGACCCTCAGCTCAGGAGTGGGGGAAAAAAGGCCATGATCATCACAAAAATGTACCCAGCCACTACAGTGAAAGTGCTTCGCACGTGATGCTCCCTCTCTCAATGCTTTTGGGAAGAAAGAGAACTAACTGGTCTCAATAAAAGACTTGCTGTGTACCAGGCCCTGAGCTCTGCCTACATTATCCCTCCTGTTGCACCAATGTGACAGCACCAGTGACCTACACCCGTTAAGCTGGAAAGATCTGGAGGTCTTCCAGACATCTATACAATCCCAGTGTTCCATTCATCCTCGGAGCCACAAGCCAAATTGGCTGGAGGCACTAGGCACAAAAGATTTTGGAGAACTCGAAGCCACTGTGCTTCAGACATCAACCCTATATAACACTGTTCATGTAACGGACCACCTCCCTGAGCCCCACCCCATTACAGAACATTGCTGGACCAGGAACAACTGTGGCTCCATCTTAATCTCCTGGTAACTCAAGCTTCTATGGCTTTGAGCAAGACCTGGGAGAAGGACAATCCCAGAGATACAGCCCATGATTCATGCTTATTCTGGTTAAAAGACTATTTCTGACTGTGTCCCATGACCCTAACAACACTACTTATGACTCCCACCTATGCCATCTGTGCCCTTACCTGATTGCCAGTATCTTGTTTTTCATAACCTCATCTGGTTTTCCTTACTACCCAGAATGTGCTTTAAGCATTAACAAAAACCTTCTCTTTGGAGGCTCAGACTGTTAGTCTATCAGCATCTTGCTGTGTGGCTGCCTTCCTGGCCATCCTGGCCAGTAAATAAAGACTCCATGCTTCCAAGAGTCTGCCACTGACACAGTGCCAGGATAGATTGGATGAACTTCAACAGCCCATGTCATAGTGAGGCAATATTTTCACATTCTAGACCCTCATGACCAAAAGTTCACCCAAGATCCTTTCACTTTACACCAGATGTGAACAGTAGTGTCCCATCTGACAGTCCTCAGTGCACCTGGCTTCTTCTAATCCATTATGCTCTAAATTCGCTTCTCTGCATTCTTATCTTAACACATGCATGCTTTCGTCCTTGCCCTGCACTCTGGAATGAAGTGTAAACTTCTCACTGACTGAGGCACGCAAGGCTTCCCTCCGCCTCTCCTCTACCTGAAACACCAGCCTCTTCTGGACTGGGTTTCCTCAACACTACTCTCTCATCAGCTGTGTGTATCCACTCACTACATGAAGGCCCCTGCTTCCACTCCCTGCTCCTGTGGACCATTTCCTCCGATTGAGAGTGCCCTTGCCATCCCTCCTACACATCAAGAAGCTCTCCATATTTTGCTAACATCAGCTTACAGCCCAGTTCCTTCATAAGAATTCTTTCAGTGGTGACTCTGATGAGGAAACTCCTCCAGCTCTTCCTATTGGTATCATGTGCTCGAGAGTGGGTGTGTGTGTGTGTGTGTGTGTGTGTGTGTGTGTATGTGTGTTCCCATTGCAACAAAGCTGCTTCATGACAGAAACCTTGCATCCAACTTAATATTCAGAAAAATTTAATTGGGCCAAAACTGTGGCATAGCACGCTAATCTGCCTGCAATACCAGTATCTCTTTGAGTTCTTGTTCTAAGCCCCACTGTTCCACTTCCCATTCAACTCTCTGCTTGTGGCCTGGGAAAGCAGTCAAGGATGACCCAAAGCCATAGGACCCTGCACCCACATGGGAAACCTGAAAAAAAAAACTCCTGGCTCCTGGCTTTGAATCGGCTTAGCTCCAGTCATTGTGGCTACTTATGGAATGAACCAGTGGGCGGGAGATATTTTTCTCTGTATCTCCTTCTCTTTGTCTTTCCGAAATTAAAAATCTTTAAAAAACAAACAAACAAAGTGATAATGGGCATTCTACGGGTTCAGATCTGTTAAATTAAGACTACTTAGGTGTCTGAGAGCAGTCAGACCAGTTAAACACCTGCATCTTTAAGAAACAATGCTATGTACTGTGAGAAGCAGAAAATTAAATCAGACCTCGTCTGTTTTCCTTACCTGACAGGTATGTTTGAGAATGAAAGTAATAAAAACGTATATGTTAAATGTTTTATAACTATATAAATCAATAGGGGAAGTATTAGGAATGATTCAAGCACACGTTGCAAATCCAATTTTTTTTAAATGAAGGAAAGATTTATTGGCTCTGGAATTAATTTTTGAGAACATTAGCTTCTACAATGGCTAACCACAATACTCTAGTGACATCATAAGCTATTTCTGTGTACATATATGTGTGTTACATGTCCATTCCAGCCCAGCATTTTTCCTATGTTAACTTCTTTTTTCAAATGAGTCCTCCTTTGTGCTGATAAAAACTCCAAGTGCCAGTCCTCACAGCTCAGTAACCATAGGAACAATAAAACTCTTCTTCACTGGCAACAACCAAAGCCCCAGACTGCCTGTTACGAGTTGGCATGAATCACATAACCATGCATGAGCGAAACACTGAAGTCCAGTAGATGAAATTCTACACTGGGCAAAGTAAAGCTTGTGATTTCTCCTGCAATTGTAATTCTAGGGTCAACTACTTCTAATCAAATCTGAACAGAAATGGGCAGATTAGGGGGGACTCCCTGAAGAACTGGAAATGTATGCTGCACATGGAAGACCACTAGAGAGTATACCAGGTAAGATAATGTTGGAATGGAAGTGCCAGAAGAGTGCAGACCATCATATTTCTCAGTCAAGGAGCCCAGTGGTAATCATATTGGAACTGCTAAAACAGATCAACATGTAACAGATTCTGGTTCAAATATCTTGTGACTTCCCCTTTGGGGATTTCTATTTCATTTTTAAGACTGATTGAAATATTGATGAGTGATTTGAAAGATGCAGTATCAGGGAGAGTGGAAAGACAGAGAAAGATAACCAAAGAGATCTTCCTTCTCTGTCTCACTCTCCATCAGCCAGGTCTAGCCAGGTTCCAGAATCTCAATCCCAGTCCCGTACATGTGTAGCATGGGCCCACGTACTTGAGCTGTCATCCACTGCCTCCCCAGGCACATTAGATGCCAGCTGCACTGGAAGTAGAATAGCCAGAACGTGAACCAGCACTCTGCTATTGGCTACCAATATTGTAAGAGCAGCTTAATTCACTGTGCCATAAGACTGGCCCTTGGGAATTTCCATTCCAAGGATCACCCATAATCCACGATGGATGATTAAGCTCCAGTTACTACATCTGTATTTTACCCAACAGTGAGAAAGCAATATACAAGAAACGCAGAGCTCTCCATTATTAAATACCATTATATAGAGAGAAATTATATAGATTATAACATTATACTTAATAAAAATAATTCTAAAAGAAAATAATAATGTAATTTATAATATGTTCATGATATATAAATATATTGTGTTATATTTTATATGCAATTATGTTATATTACAAGTTATATGTAATTATATACTATGTGTATAGTAAATATAGATATATCTCTTTGGGTCCTATTGAGATACAAAGGAAGATGGAAACAATGGTCTTTATTCTAAGCAGCCATGAATCCAATCAAAACTTAGGATTTAATATCACCATTGAATAAGGGGGAAGCCTAGAAGGCTTTACCACATCAATTTAAATAATCATAACCCAGCACAAGCTAGTAAAAGTTAATGAGACAAAATAAGATGATGGTTTTGGTTTTATATTCTTGCAATGCTAATTAGTTGTAAGTAAAATTTATCTCTTGGTAACACTGCCAAATTAGCAAATTGTTAATTGAGGAGAGTACTGAGAGATGTGAAAATAATCCTGTGGCAACCAGACACTTCAGAGACATCATCTGAATCTCTTTAGAGAAATGCTCCGTAACAATCAGAGTAAAAGTGAGACAGCCAGAAACTTCAAACATATCACGTCTAAGGCTTTAGACATGCACCAAAGACATAGTTTGGAAAATAATAATGACATAATTTTTAACACATCGGGAGTTTATTAGATCTTCAAATCATGTCAGAAACAGTAACAAGCAGCTTGCAAGACAACTTTGAAAATGACACAAAATTAATGTCATCCCTTTCTGTTACAAAGCTGAGACAACAAAATATTTAAGAGTTCCACCTGCTCTGCAGAACAAATGAAGAGCCTGGTGTCAGGATTTTTAGCACAGCGGTCAGGCCCTCTAGTCCAGCCTCCTCTCCCAGCTCTCCTCTGCAGTGAGCACTGCAGCCAGACTATGGGTTAGCAGGGGTGTAAGGGTAGAGAAGACAGAACACACGCAAAACACAAGAGTGATAATAAGGCTCTACAGTCATGAAGGTGAGCACAGTGATCCGTGTTGCACAAAAATGTGTGCTCCATCAGGGCTCAGGCCCAAGCAGGGAGCTGCAATGCAGGGCGCAGGGTTCAGGAAGCACAAACTAAAATTGAAGATGCTATTTTCTGTATTCGAAGGACTTCCTGCAAGACATCCTTAAGAGTAAGACAACCTCAGGATAATTTGGGAGACGTTCTTCCACAAGACGCTCCACGGTTTCCTGCTTCTACGGTGCATCGATGCAATCCGGAGCTTGACTCCCGCCCCAGCTGGCCATTGCAGCCAGCCCTCGGCCCACCTTCGCAGAGGTCTTTGGCCAGCCACCGCCATTATCACTGCTTCCCTCTCCCGGGTGCGCCAGAACTAACACCTGCACTCAGAGGCCACCAACTCAGCCAGATCAATCTGGAACCCTGCGCCTCCTTTGTCCACCTGCCTGTGAGGATGTGGCTTTGAAGAACTTTGCCACTTTCTCCACCAGTCTCAGGAGAAGAGGGAACAAACATGCTGAGAAACTGATGGAGCGGCAGAACCCACGAGAGTGCCTAGTCTTCCCTCAGGAGTGTGATGACGGGAAACTAGGCTGGCTACAGCAGAGTGTGCATTGCTCTTGGAATCCACTCCTTACTGGAGCTGTACAAACTGGCCACTGCCGAGAAACCACCTGCGTGACTTCGTTGAGGCACATTACTTGAATGAGCAGTGGAGTCCAAGAAAGAACTGAGTGATAACCTAACGAACTTGGGCTAGGTGAGTGCCCCCAAAGCTGGTGCACATGCTCAGAGTATCTCTTCAACAAGCACACCTTGCGACACAGTGATAAAGAGACCCACAGCAGTAGGCCAACTTCCCTGGCTGTGTGCTAAGGCACTGCGTGCAGTTGGGTTAGCTTCACCTTTTCCAGACATTATACCAAAAGATCCACTTACGTACTTTAATTTGTGCCATTCCTTCAACTAAAGAAATATGGCACCATCACCATCTACCCCAGAAAAAAAAATTTTAATAAGAAAAAGAAAAAGGAATAATCAGATACTTTATATGATTTGAATTAAAGTAAGCACAAACAGCTAAAATATACTTAAGATTTTAACTCCTATTCCCTAGTACTTGTGAATATTATCTTGTCTGGAAAGAGTTATTGCAGATATTGTAAGATGAGCTCATGTCAGCATGGGTCCTAAATCCAATGACTGATGTCCTTATAAGAAGAGAGAGATTTACAGACATAGACACAACAAAGAATGGGGCAAAGCCAGTCAAAGAAACATGGATTAGAACCAGACAACTACAAAGCAAAAGAACCCCAGGGGCTGCTGGGAGGTGCTGGAAGCAAAGCAAGAATCCTGGAGCTTGCAGAGGAAGCACAGCCCTGCCAACACCTAGACTGACAACTTCCAGCTTCCAGAATGGAGAACACGTTTCTGCTGTCAAGCCACCCAGCTGTGGTAATCTCTTACAATGATCCAAGGAAACAGAGGCAGATAGTTTTTCCAACTTTTCCAGTTCAGAATTCTACATTATATCAGGAGTAAGGGACAGAGAGTAGGCCCTCAGAGATATGGGAAAATCTAGCACTGGTTATCCAGCTTAAAGGTAATGAAAATCAAGTTAATGCTTAGAAACAAGCCTTGAAGATCCTGCAGCACATTGCGGTGTGCATTCTCATTACACTACTCCTGGGATCACCTAGGAAATCTGAGCTGTTCTCTGGCCTAAGAATAATGTGAAGAATATAAGAAATTCAAAACTGAAGGATAACTGCTTTTAACAAAATCAGGTTTAAACAGAGAGAAGATAATTTCTCATTCCTAAGTTCTCTGGACTGTGATAAAGGCTTCCTATTACTAATCATCACCAGGTTGTGTCTAACTGCAGACCAAACCCCTTCAGGTTGCTGAGTTTATCATTTCTTACAGAACAGTTACAGCACTGTTCACACAGGGGTGGGACACAAAGAAGTTACTGAGGGGGTGGGCATTTGGCACAGCAGTTAAGATGTCACTGAGGATACCTCCATCTCTTATCAGAGTGCTTGGGTTAGAGTCCTGGCTCTGCTTCTGTTCTACCTCCTGGTGATGGGTACCATGGGAAACAACAGATGATGGCCCAATTGCTGGGGTCCCTCCCACCCTGTGGGTGACAGAGGCTCCTAGCTTTAGCCAGGCACAGTCCTGGCTATTGTAGGCATTTGAGGAATAAACAGCCAATGAATATTTTTTTTCTCTCTCTCTCTCTCCTTGCATCTTTCTGATTTTCAAAATCAACAAAAAAAGTAAGAATTACTGAGAAAATGGGCTTTGCATGGTAGCCTAGTGGCTAAAGTCCTTGCCTTGAATGTGCAGGGATCCCATATGGGTGCAAGTCAATGTCCCAGCTGCTCCACTTCCCTTCCAGCTCCCTGCTTGTTGGCTGCACCAGCCAGGGTGACCTGAAAGAGGCTTCTGACTTCTGGTTTTGCATTGGCTTAGCTCCAGCTGTTGCAACCAGCAGAAGGAAGATCTTCCTCTCTGTCTCTCCTTCTCTCTGTAAATCTGACTGTCCAATAAAAATAAATAAATCTTTAAAAAAAATTACTGAGAAAGGCTGACAGGACTTAGAAGACCTGGGTACCCCAAAACTCCTATATGACCCATCTCAGACAAATGGATCAAACTGTCTATCTCACCCTGAAGAGGCTGCACCCACCTCACTGAAGCCTGCCACTTCCTTTACTGAGCAACACACAGAATAGTATAATATTTTTAGGACAAAAGTAAAAAAATTTTACCCCTTAAGATTTTTGTAATAATACAAGTGGGCCAACATGCATACTCTGCTTGCACATGATAATCACTGCGCATGTCTGAGCCACCATCAGATGTTCCACAAAACAAGTTGTATGAGGCAGAGCACTTGAGCTCTGCACAGCAATCGCTTAGTGTGCTTACAGCCAGGCTTTGTTGCCATGCAGGCTACACAATGATGCATTTTGCGCCTTTGCCCACTTCCACTCTTGACACAATCTTCACGCCTTCTATTCTGAGTAGGTGCACGTGACCAAAGCAGCAGAGACAACACCTAAGCTGTATGGTTCACTATCGGATCCATCTGACTAGATCTGCAGTGTGGACACACACTGAAGGCAGCAGCTATTTTTGCAACTCTGCTGGATGAAACGGGGTAGTGTGTCTTTCTGATGTTGATAGCTAGCAACTTAAAAGCAAGATCAACAATGCAGAGTGTGTTTCGCCTGGTATTTTGCCTAACAGCTCTAAGAAACATTCGCTCTCCCTCTCCCCCTTCTCCTCCTTCCTTTGCTTTCCCCCTTTCCTGTGTGTTTGTGTACAAGGATGTGTGTATGCATCTGTCTGTGTACATGTCCCTTTATTTCTGCCCTCACAGGCTTCAAAATTCATAGAAGAGATTGAGCCAGAAGTCACCAGTATCCTGAGGTTTCGAATCAGGACCTGCAGGGTGTGGTGATTTCAGAACCAAGGACAGCGCTCTGTCCACTCAGTTGTACTTACACTTTTCACACACCAATGGGAGTAGTATAACCGTATTTCCCCCAAAGTCACAGGTAAGACAGATCTTTAATTTGTGATCTTAAGAAAATACTATTAATAGTAAAATAGTGCTAGTCACATCTAACATTTATTGGGCATCTAATGTAGGCTGCGCAGTGCTATTTCATTCAATTCCCATAACAATATCACATAAATATTTTCATTATTCCCATATTACAGTTGAGAAATAAATTCAACAAGAGGTCAAGGATCTGTTCATGGTCACACAGTTAGTAAAAATTAGAGCCAGACTAGAATCTAAATTTGACATTTATTAATATGCTACTTAACATCAGTTTGCATGCTTGCCAAACTTAATGTTTCTTTGAATAATTTTCCTGAAATAAAGTATTTTTCCAGGAACACTGAGTTATCTGCATTTCACCGTGTGAACATTACACTGACACGATTTAATTCATCTTTGGCCACTGCATTTCCATGAACCAGATAATAACATGTGGAGTCTCCTGCAAGGAATCACGCAGTGAGGCTGAGAAAAACAACATTCCCAAGTAACCACTGCCTTCAACATCAGCCTGTGAATCATGGAAAGCTACCGTCTCCTTAACAAAAAACTGAGGGGGCCCCGGCACTGCGGCCTAGTGGCAAAAGTCCTTGTCTTGCATCATCTGGGCAGCAGATCTTATCCTCTGTCTCTCCTCCTCTCTGTATGTCTGACTTCCCAATAAAAAAATAAATAAATTTTTAAAATCTTAAAAAACAGAACTGAGGGGAAACAATACACTTGAAAAATTGCTGTTTGAAGTACATTTTTAGGTATTTTATAACATTCTCAAGTTTTATGTTCACTATTTAAGATACACTTTGTGTAGTTTTCTAGTTAGTATAGTTGCTTCATACTCAAGAGTTACATGGAACCAAAAGGGGAAAATGCTGTCACTATCCAATTCTAGGAGATAAACCATTCTATCCTTGTGTATTTCTCAGTGTTTTCTTCTGAAAGTTAATTTCACTAACTGGGGAAGCGAGAACATCAAATGAAGCTGCTAGGCATTTATTAATGAACATTTTAGATAATCTCATGGAGAGCTGCATGCTGAGTTTCAGTGACAAACTTTTAAAACTGATGCCACAAACACACACAAACCCACACACACACCTGGAGTCCAAGCATTTGCAAAATTCTAATATCAACTTGCAATATACAGATACAACACTAGGTGGTACTAGGGGATTTTCTTTTCTGCTTAAAGTGTACGTGTGTCCTGTTTTATTCCCCAAATGCGCACCACACCAGGAACCAACCCAGCAGGTGCCAAGAACTCGCCCTCAGGTGTCCCACTTGTGAACAGCCATTTTTCCCAACATTATTCATTGGAGAGAGTATATTGTTCCCACTGTGTGACCAGGGCAGATTTCTCAAAGATGTGTTTATTTATTTCTAATTTCTCTATTCTGTTTTGTGTATGTGTTTCTAATATCAGTAACACATGTTGATTTCAATAGCTTTGTAAAATAATTTCAAATCGCAGTGCTGTGCTTCTAAATTTCTTTGTGCTCAAGATTTCTTCTATAAATCTGTGTCTTTTGTGGTTGTAAATAAATCTGGATTTCTACTATGTAAAAAAAAGTGTACGTGTGTGTGAATATTCTCTGCTTTATGTTTGTTAAAATGTGAAATTAAGCTTGTGGGAGAAGTTGGAGTTACAGAAAAACTCAAAAACTGGATTGCTTTGATGGCTCATAAATCTAAAATAACAGATTTATTTGAAAATCTTGAATTATAACTTAGTAAAGCTGCTATAAATTAAATTTCTTCATATCTGAACTTTCTTAAGAATCTAAAACATTTGTTTGTATGGTATGTGATAAACCCTCTAATTAACTATGTGGTAAAATTTTAAATTCATTTATATGATCTAGACATGCCTCCACCATTGTACTCCTATAATCTACGTCTTTTCAAAATTTCCTTACTCCCCAAAAGACAAATATCTTGCTTTCCCTGATCTGTGGTAACTCACAGAGTACAAAAAAAAAAAGTGCTACGTGATAGGGACACCTGGAGATGTGACTATTCCTCACAGCATTTGTCTCTACTCTTTAGCAAGTAGGATTGTGGACGCCCCCTTCTTTCCTGCTTATGATTTGATGAATTATTTATCTAAGGGAGGTTTATGCCTGTGATTGTGAAGTCAACGGAAAGTATCCCAATACAAAAAAAAAAAAAGTTTTGAAAGGACATGGAGCGATAGCATAGTGGCTGAATCCTTGCCTTGCATGCTCTGGAATCCCACATGGGCACCAGTTCGTGTCTTGGCTACTCCACTTCCCATCCAGCTCCCTGCCTGTGGCCTGGGAAAGCAGTCGAGGACGGCCCAAAGCCTTGGGACCCTGCACCTGCGTGGGAGACCTGGAGGAAGCTCCTGGCTCCTGGCTTTGGATCAGATCAGCTCCAGGCATTGTGGCTACTTATGGAGTGAATCAGCAGATGGAAGATCTTTCTGTATCTCCTTCTCTCTGTGTATCTGCCTTTCCAACAAAAATAAAAAAATCTTTTTAAAAAATTTTAAGAGAGATAAGGAGGAGTTGAGTTGTGGGAACAGGGGCTGTAGGAAGGGTAAGGAAGGAGGTATCACTATACTCCTAAATCTATATTGTGAAACACTTGGAAGTTGTTCATCTTATGTAAATAAAACAGCTTTAAACTTTCTTTTAAACAAACAAGCAAAAAAAATGCCTTACACCATCAGGAAACTACCATAACACTACAAGCAACAAATTCATCTGTGCAACTCACTGACTTCTCTGAATAAACTCAGTTCTGAGTGTTGATACTATTCTTCACAGCTATGCAGAGATGGCCATACGGGGTCGTAGCTAAGATGTTGCTTGCTCAGGGCGGTTCAGCTAAGTGTGGTTGTCTTATTGGCATCTATGGGGTGTCTGAAATGTGCTCTTTGTATTAATGCCCACATCCCACAGGAGAGCTCATGAGAGTCCTGGATCTGCTCCCAATTTTAGCTTTCTGATAAATTCCTCAAGTGATTGGGTCCCTGTCCCCAACACAAGACCTAAACTGAATGCCTGATTCTTGGTTTCAGCCTGGACAAACCTTGGCTTAGTGGGGGACTGGTGTGGAATAAAACAGCAGATGGAGGATTTCTTTTCTCTCTTCCTCCTTTCTGCAGTCTGCATTAAATAAAGACTACTTTTATCCCCATGACATCTTCAAAACAAATTAAATACGTAAAAATCACAATACAATCCACTCTGAGAAAAGAATGAGGAAATACATGAGAAATACATCTCCTATAAGAATTTACACACACACACATATACACTCCTAGCACATTATATACTACTAATAAAAAACAGTAGGAACAACATGATAGTGTGATATTCTGATTTAAGGAAACAAAAAATTTAGTTAAACTTATAGAAGTTCAAACACTATTTTAAAACTAATTAGGTTCTGGAACTAAAATCTAATCCAAAAACTACTAGCTCAGTAGAAAAACAGCTTTAACAGCCACTGGTCAACTGGTGTCTGCGATATTAACATGACACCTTTTGCAAAATTTTTGCCACAGAAGCCTAGTGGTATGGGCACTCCTGAAAGAAAATCAGCTGACATTGAAGTTTCTACAAAAGCGGCTCATGAATGTGTTGACTGCTTAGTCCTCATTAAGCCCTGACATGGAAATTCCCAATTGAAAGCAAGAATACTGTGGGTCTGCCCAGTAGGCTCTTCCAAGAAACAGTGGGTGGAGACCTGGACTTAAAAACACATTAAACACTTATGTGCGCGTGTGTGCACACACACATTTTTGCACGTGGCTGAGCTGCTTGCCCCGCGACCACCTCTGTTCCATCAGGGGAATGAAATGCCCACCCTGTCACTTTTCTGAGCATGAGGTCTGATGAAGCCCTGGCCTGCATGAGACAAGACTCCCTTTCCTGGCCTGTTTGTGAGCTGAGGGCCAGGGCATCTGCTGGATTGCTGTGGCCTCCCTGGATCTGTGCCATTGCTGAACGCCCTTGCACACTGACTCTTGACTGGGCGACCGAAGTATGAAACCTGCTTGCACGCTTTCGGCTTCTTCTCTGGAACCCCTTCCACAGCTTAGAGAAATGCTTAAGCCAATCTGTTGAGAGGATGAGACACAGCATCCCACTCTAGGCCAGCTGACCAGTCAGCTGACCAGAAGCCAAGAGTAAATCCAGTCACAACCAGCAGAACCACCCAATCCTCTTGCAGACTCACACACACAAAAAGATGTTTAGGCCCCTCACACTTTAAGGTGTTACACCACAATAGGGCAAGCTTTCTCTGACTTGTACTATGCTCTGCCGGTGGCCTAACCTAGATGGACTGGAATCAACCACATTAAAGTACAAAATGGAAGACTAATGTGAAAAGTAGTTTCTTTACAAATAAGATTATATTCTTGGAATTTGACCCAAGCAAGCCATTTCTGCCTGTCCTAAGTAACAAATAGAGCCCATTTGCCTTAAGCTTATGATCTTCTCAATGTAGGTGATACTGTTTATACCTCCATAGATGACTAATGTCCAAGATGCTTCCTCGTTCATTATTTTTCTCATCCTACCCTGTGAAGAAAATGATTTAACAAAGGCCTTTGTGGATCTGAGACTACAAAAGGAATGTGCTCACACTTGTTTAAGGGCAAACCACAGACTATTCCAACAGACTTGGATAAAGAACTGAAGTTAGTATCTGCAAGGAGCTGGCCTTGTGGTATAGTAGGTAAATTTGCCACCTGGGATTCTATTTGAGTTGGGTGGACTCTCAGCTGATCCACTTCCAATTCAGCTCCATGCTAATGTGCCTGGAAAAGCAGCAGCAGCTGGCCCAAGTTGCTAGGCCCCAGCACCCACATGGGAGACATGGAAGAAGCACCTGGCTCCTGAACAGCCCAGCTGCAGCCAATACAGCCATTTGGGGAGTGAACCAGTGGATCACAAGTCTGTTTCTTCTACTCTGCAAACCCTGCCTTTCAAAAAAAGAAAAAAAAAAAAAAACCTGTGAACTTTTTGGTTAAAAATCCTGAAACATTTTATCAAATCATATTACTAATTACAAACAGTTCCTAAATTCTTAGAAACAAAGATAATTTCTGACATCGTTTTCAAGGGCCCTAAACCAATTTTATGGTCACTTATGCTTAAAGCATTCCAAGAAATGCTGTTAGATGGCAAGTGGCACATACTGTTAAGTGTAAGCAGAATGTTTGGCACAGTAGTCACCACTCACAGATTAAAGGTTAATGTCATGAATGCTGAAAGAAAACGCTATCCATTATTACACTCAAAACGCCACGGGAAATAGTTTCTTCACATCTTCATTTGCTTTTATCAAGATAATGGCCACTAATATCCTCACCCATTACTGGCCATGTTCTCATTCTAAGCACATCTTCCTCCACTGCATGGCACTTGTTTTCAACAGTCCTGGTTGGGTCTCTGCTCAAAGTACTGCATTCCACTGTGGAGTCCACACAGGAAGTGCCAACCTCAGGCCTCAGTGAGATCCTCAGAGCAGCTCTAGCACGGGAGCTGCCCGGGTCTTCTTTTCAGCCTGCAGTCAAACCAAATCTCCAAGTGACCCCTACTTTCATTCTTCTATAATTATTTTCACCTTTTTCCAATGTTTCTATCTTTACATTTTGCTATAACTCAAGGACTCTGGGAGAGTGGTTTCCTCTTATGTTCATGAGTCTGGTAGCTAGTCTTCACCAGACCAAGGGGAGAAACTGCTTCGCCCATCCCACTCTCACCCATGGTAGACACAGCTGTGGGTGTAGACAGACCTCAATAAACCCTTCTGAAATACTGACTCTGATGTGATGAATCGCATAGCTCTTCTTCCCTTGATATTAAAACTGCTCTTCCTAAAGCACAACCCTGCTGGATACTGATGAATCATCACTAATTCCTTACCTCACACTTACCTATTTTTTCCCACCAGTACATAACTTGAGAATAGGTACTGAATCTTATTCAACTTTCAAAAGTCTTCAAAGGTAAAAAAGAGTGTTGTGTAGGTGTTTGACTTTGTCCTTTTCAAATTAGTGAATGAAATTATCCAGTTGCTGATTCGTGAACTGCTTCATGAAATTCAAATAACATGCCAACTTGTCTCACATACTTAACCTTTAAAACTATAGTGTGTATTCTACAAGTGAGTCAATTTATTTCTCCTGTGGTACACGTCTCCTCTAGGTAGATTCCAAAGATTTTTTTAGGTCATCCACGACAGTTTCCATGCTTTATCATCTCCAGCGTGTACACACCCTGTGCATCCTGAATGACTCCTATGGGTTCTGGCCCATGACAGGAAGTATTTGGTAAATGAGTAATTTTCAAATTATGAAGAGAAAATTTCAAACTATACATGGGGTGTTCTGGCATATTACAATTAATTTCAAAAAAAAGTTCCAATGCAAAACATTTTAATAAGATGTCAAATATACAGTTATTAGGATTATCTAAATATCACTTATAAAAACTGGTATATCACATTAAATGATTTTATAAAGTAAAAACACAAATCACATTGACAATAACCCCTGCAGTCCAAGAACACCCCACATCAATAGTACAATTTACAAATACATTAAGGAAAAAAAGACATGAAGACATTTAAACCAAACTGTGACTAGACTAAAAATACATTCATTCATCAAGTAAAATTAATTCAGCATTGCTGCTAATGGTCACTAAGAACACAATTTTAGGTGCAATTTCACATGCTTTCATAAATTTCCAGTACAGTTCCCATAGTAAAGTGTCTCTGTGCACACCATTTTCATCTATATGCAAGTGTATATCATACTTAAGACTATTTCATTTCATAATTGTTTATATATTGCAAGTGAACGCAAGGCCAAATTTAACTCTAATAATAACAAAAAGATAAAAGTAAAAGCAATCTTTCTCAAAGTACATTCCAATTTGTTTAATTGCAGAAGTTATCAAAAGAACCAGTAGGAACTTAAATATGAACCTGGAAAAAGAGAAAGGCTATGGTTACAGCCTCCCTAAAACATTAATAATAAATTTAAGTAAAAATGCAATTTTTAGTCGGAAAGTAGTTTCACTGCCAAATTTGAACTACCAGTGATAAACACAAGTTTGAAATCTAATGTATTTGTACTGAATTGTTACATACAAAAAATAAAAACTGCAGTTCATTTGTCTGTGACTATATAATGGAATGTTTTTCACAGTAACATTACGCTCAACACTACTCTAAACAGACAGTCTAATTAAACGTACCTTTACCAGCAAGTGAAGTAAAAACTTAAGGCTTTCGTTATATGATATTTAACTACCGCCCAGATTCAAAAGCCAGAAAGAAGTCACAATGCTGTACAACATACTTTCTCACCTCTCTAATACATTGTTGCTTCATCTCAACTTGAGCCTTATCCTTTACTTCTGCACAAGCTAAAGTGCTAATTCTCCTTCAATGGCTATTTCTTCACATCTCTAGGTCTCCGTCCCACTCTATTCAGAAACAATGCTGGAAGAGGTACTGTGGCGGGCCAAATAATGCTTCACACTATGTTTATAGCCAATAAATATTTTTGAATGAACTAATGAAGAATGCTGACCTCTGAAGGCAATCCTGTCTCTTCAAAGTCTAAACAGGTAATTGTTACATCTTTCGATGACAACATCAACAATTAAAACCAAAAAAACTCTTTAGATGACTTTAAGGTTATGAAAACACAGCTTGTTGTAACAGAAAGGATAACCAAGGTGACAAATGTTATCAAATCAAGGTTAAAGGCACTGGGTAAGAAGATAATCACATAGCACTGTAAACAATTTTTTAAAGCAAAGTAAGTTTCAAAGTATAAAAAGCCAAACTGATAACAGGGAACTACTAAAATAGGGGACATAATTCTTTAATTTCACAAACATTTTCTTTCAGCCCATGTCTTTTCCAATACGTCGAATCTTAAAAAAAAGTTTTCATCTGCATAAAGTAAAAAAACCTTGCAAATGAAATATCTCTGAGAACTGTTTTCTTAAGCAACATTATATAATTGATAGTTAGACTTTAGATCTGATATAAACAAAAACACCTGGGAAATCACAAAGTATTAAAATTATATCCAAACTCCTTATTCAACGGAACACAGTCTAGGACCCCTCGATAGCAAACCTGTAGTGTAAAGAGGCATTCGAAGTATAATTCCAGATACATCAAAGATTCAGGAATACAGAGTTTAAACACCACAATCTCCATGATACAGTCATTTAATATACATTTTCATAACTGTTTCTTGAAAAACTATTTAGATAAAATATTAGGATTTATCATTGATTTTAGTTTGATCTATGCAACTTCCATCAATATTAAAATATCGATTAATGTAAATATTTTATTATAAAACTATTGTACAATTTAAATTTTAATTAGAGAAATGTTTTATTCACAGACACAATTTCTTTAAAAGTCCTTTTTATGAATGCATTCAAAGAAATACACTAAAATCACTATTTATGTTTCCTAGGGTGAAAAAGCTTAACAATCCCATTACCCCAAATGTTACTCTTACTTCACTTCCTAAATGTTTACACATTCAAAATACACATGGTGAATAGTGATCATTTATCCCCACAGTGGTAAATCTCAGCATAATCAAATGACAAGAACAGTAAAATAGTCACATATAGGTTACATAAACTGATACTTACTGTTACATGTAAGCTTACTTAACATAAAATCAGCATTGGATAACAGTGATAAAAAATGTAAACAAACAGAATTAGATGTTAATCTCTTCCCTGAAAAACAAGATAAAAATGTTCCTTTAAAAAAAAAACATGATCTATTGTATAAAAAAAGTTAACACACAGATTTAATAAAAACCACATTTCCAAATACAGATAAATGAAAATCTGGAGCTAAAATGTGCAAAAATATTGATAATACTTAAGTTTATTAAATTCATTGTACATAGGCTGACACCAATTCCATACAAAAAAGCCTCTTGTCACGTTAAGATTGAGAATAGTGTTTATTATTTATGCTTAAGGTTTCCTGAACAACTATCCAAATAACAACAACAACAAAAGTCCATATTGTAATGGAAAAAATAGAACTAAAAAACTTGAAATTCAATCCCACAAAAATCTATAATCAGTACTCATTTGGGCAGTAGAGAAAAAGGTATGAAGTCCACATGAAAAATATTTACATTGATTCTAATAAAAAAAATAAAAGAAATCAAATTTTACTGTAACAAAATGTATACAAATTTTCAAATAATCTTGGTTTAATAGACTTATTAGCATAAAATTTGCAGAGCACTTGGTACTTCTATTTGGGCTCATATATTCTAAAAGCACCCTCAAGATAGACTTGGGAAGGTAAGAAATGTAAAATTTTGATACTTTTCTCCATCACTTAACATACAAAAAAGGTGCTTAGACTTAAAGGTAAATTTGTAAAGTTAGGGGGGAAATGGGAGAAAGTAATAACGTACAAGCTCAGGACATATTCCAAGAATGTATAAGCAAAACTTTTAACTGTTTAGATGAGTTGGCAGGAAATCAAAGGAACGAACGATAGAACTGACATCAAATATACCTGCAGGTTGAAAATGTAGATGCTTTGGTGGCAAACAACTAGGGACTTTTTGGGAGGCAGTGGGTGTGAAGCAAAGCTAAATATCTGCCTCTCTATTTCCAGGTAAAGCAGTTTTGCCCTTGACCTCCAGCGAATTAGTTATTTCGTTGAATGCGACATAAAATTGTTTTGAGAAACAAAAATATGGATTGCAATATGCACCAAACTTTATATGATCCACTAATTTATACATGATATTTCTCTAACAACTTAAGACTGGATGTTGCCTTTCATCACTTAACAGAAAATCTAGGAAACACTACTTGTGGCAACATAAATTCTTACCACGAGCAAGTTAAATGTGGTCATGTATGAAGTTTAAGAGAAAAGTCTCCAAATGTTGTTTAAAGGAGAAATAAAGCAAAATTTTAATCATTCACCTTTTTGGCACTGCAAATACAGAAAAGTATCACACTGCTTACTGTACTTTTTTCTCACTGCCATACCATACATTTCATAATGTAACAAATGTATATTCTCATTTTCCCATAAATGAAACATTTATTAAGAAAATGTTTCGCTTCTTGCAAACAACCTCTCTCCTGCTAACTCCAGTAAGAGTATTTAGCACTCTCAATTTCAAGATTTTTGTTGTTGTTGTGCATTTCAATTATCTTCTTTAAATTATAATATTTTAAAAGACATCTACAAATGGAAATGAAAGGAAAAATCTGCTTTTGGAATGCAACAATTTTAAGTAATTGCACAAAGAAGCACCTTTTGATATGCTGGTCTGACTTTTAATGTAAAACTGAAACAATAAATGTCCTCAAGCAGAAATTTCTCCAGTTTTAGTCACTCCATACACAGCAGTCCTAAGGGTATCAACCTGTGCTTTCTAGATTTTCAAAGGTGTTGTAATAACAGAGTAGTTTAGATATGGCTCATTGTCAAAGGTGGGTGGACAGAGACTTCATGATAAATTGGCTACAGAATGTGAACAAAGCTCTTAATGACTTAAGAATGATTTCCATTTTGCTTGAGCCAAATAGGTGTTTATGCCATGTACCACCACATTCCCTGCTTAACAATCCTAAGTTTCTTTTTCTTCATAGTTTTCTAACAAACAAATTAGTTTTCCTGAGTAAGATTGTAAAAAAGTTAACCTTTCTACTAAAGTATAAAGACAAATAGAACGTCAATGCACAATACAAACTCTTTACACAGCATTAGAGGGGCAGAGAGTGATTACTGCTCTTGTGATCGACCCACCCCTTAAAAAGACTGAAGCAAAGGAGTCAATTATCTAACACACTCTGAAGTACACTGATTAGATGCTTGAGCCCATAAACATATCCCTCATCTAAGGTGTTGCTAGGAAACACATGAGCAAAATCTATCATTCGCACTTCTACTTCTGAAATCTCTTGACAACCAGCAGGAAGATGGTAGAAAACTTTTTCCAGTTGGGAAAGTACATTTCCATTTAAATGCTCCTGTGACAAGCTCTTCCACCCATTGTCTTGCTCTCTACTTTCAACTTTCAGTGAAGTCTGACTGTGATGCTTTTTTGAATACATTTTTCTGTGCCGAGCGTACATCTTGGATAAGCTTTTGCCTACTGAGGACTCTATTTTTCCATTTACTGGGGAATTTGACAGATGGAAGTTATTGTTGAACTCCAGTACTTCCGTATCTGACAGTGGTCCTTTGGACAAAAACTTTTCTGCCAAAGTTCTGTCATTAGACTTTGTAGTGGCTATCTGAGATGAACCTTCATAAACAAACAGTAATGAACTTGCATAAAAGTTAAGCTGCTTCTGGCTTTCAAACCAATGAAGAATTTTCTCAATCTTCTGAATACTGGCAGCAACAGCATCTTTTCTTAAGCATAATCCATTATGAAAAAACTTGGAGACTCCTACAAAAAGGAAAACATTAGGATTACCGTTAGATTATAAAAATAGGTATCAGTTGAGAAACAAATTTATCACAGAAATAGTTCAACTGTTTCCCTATCATATATCTTGCAATTAATTGAACAGTTAATTGTGGCAATCCAAGAACTCTAGTCAGAGAAGTTTAATTTTTGGTGAAGATACTCTCATTAGAAAGGATTTCAATGACACTAATGGGTGCCAGTGTTATAATGTAGCAGGTAAAGCCAGCGCCTGCAACACTTGCATCCTGTGTGGGCTCTGACTCATGCCCCAGCTATTCCACTTCTAACTTTGCTCCCTGATAATGTACCTAGGAAAGCACCTGAAGACAGCCCAAATATTTGGGCTCCTTCAACTCATGTGGGAGAGCTCCTGCTTTAGCCTGGACCTGCTCTGGTCACTGTGGCCAGAAAGATCTCTCTCCTTTTTCTCTCGCTCTCATTCTCTAACACTTTCAAATTAATAAATAAATCTTTAAAAATGGTCCTAACCTAAGATGAAATATTTCATTTAGGTAAAAATGGAAGTTTATTACAGATAGACTGCTAGTTTAGTTATCTATAAGAAATGTGATTCCAAGATTTGCACCATTTATCCTTGGTAGGGATTTTATAACAATTCACTTGATTTTTTGGAAGCATATTATACAGCCAACCTAAAACACAGAGCCAAATGAAAATAATTTTAATGATGTTGATAGCCCATTATCGAACACTCCAGCATATGGATGCCAGTTCAACTTCTGGTTGCTCCACATCCAATGCAACTCCCTGTTAATGTGCCCGGGAACGCAGAGAAAGACATTCCAAGTATTTGGGGCCTGGGGCCCTGTACTTGCATAGGAGATCCAAATGAAACCACTTGTTCTTGGTTTCAGCCTAGCCCAGGCCTGGATGTTGCAGCCAATGCAAGGGGGGCGGGGGGGGGGGGGGGCGGGTAACGAGGTGAACCAAAATAGAATATATCTCTGCTTTTCCCTCTGTAACTCTTTTAAATAAATAAATCTTTTTAAAAAATGCTAAATCAAACCAGTTCTATCCAATTTTACTTGTTTTCAGGAATACTGACTAAATCTTTTGTTTGTTTGTTTGTTTTAAGTTAGGGAATAGGGCAAGGACACATTTAAACAGATGGAGAAAAATCAGCCAGTGTGAAGTAGACAGGGCACATTCCAGGAAATAGAAGAAGGAAGAATGACATCAGAGGGGCACCTGGAGACTGACTGACACAGGAAAGCAGCGGACACAACGGTGTGGTGTTGCAGTGACAGATACCCCAGTGGCATTCAGTAAGTACGATCTGAACTACACAGGCAGCAGAACCCTCACTAGCAACAAGACAAGAAGGGACATTTACCAGGAGCTCTGGAGGTGAACTCAGACAAAGAACTGGTTAGTTTGATTTGACCAGGAGCAGACACAGCAGCAGGTCCCAGATGGACAATGTAGGAACAAGGTAGGTTTCACAGCCCAGTCTGCCCCCTACAGCAGAAATGGGTGCCATTTTGTATAGGGAGGAAAAGGAAATGGGACAGTACTATGCATGCACAGAGCTGGGAGTGAACTCATTGCTGGCTCAGGGAACTGCAACAACATGACATCCTACAGGTTCCACTCAAGACAGGTTCAAGTAGCCCTCAGGTCTGAGGGCTAGCAGATCAAGAACTCTAGTAGTGGCACATCAGGCGCCATTTTTTATGGTGTGGAAATAATTTAAGACTGCAGGGACAATAGTTAGCAGCACATGTGCAGAGTTGGGAGCAAATTCACTGAGGTCCATGCATTACACTGGTCCCACAGGGAAACTAATGCCAGCTTCGGTACCGTATGGGTCAAAATAGGTCCGTGTGGCCCTCAGACCTAATGGCCAACAGGTTCTGGCAAGATCAGCACCAACAACAACCTAGCTATATAGGACACCAGGTGTCTCCCTAATCCTGGGATCTGCTCCAACTGGAAGTGGGAGAAAGTTTGGGCAGACAATGGTACAGCCTCAGCAGTGTCACAGGAAGTGGAGAGGGGTGAGCTAGGAGCCGGGGCTATGGAGACCATGGTGAAGTCTAACATAAGAACCCAGACCTGGAACTTGCTGGAGGGAGTGACATAAGTGACTGCGAAGAGTTGTGTGCCAATCACAGTAAGTAAAATTGAATTGCAGACGCATGGGAAAGGAGCAAAAGCCAACCTCAGAGTTAACTGAGGAATACATTGAGAAAACGGGGGAATGCAGAATTCAAAACACTTGTTCTAAAGCTTCTTGTCAACAACAAGAAGCACATAATACAGGAGTTCAAGAAATTTAAGGAACATGTCACACAGGAAATGAATCAAATGAACGCTGATATTTCAGAAATTACGAATACAGTGGAACAAATTAAAGTACAGTGCAGAGTCTCCAAAATAGAATGAAAGAAGCAAAAGAAAGAATCTCAGAACTGGAAGGTATTTCCTGTCACTAGGAGGACACAAAGAAAAAACTGGAAACAGAGCTAGGTCATGCTTAAAAAAGTATTCAAAAACTGAAAGACACTATTAAAAGGCCAAATGTAAGAGTCGTGGGAGTCCCAGAAGGTGAAGAAAGAGAAGCTGGGTTTAAAGGTGTATTCAATGAAATAATAAGGGAAAATTTTCTTAATCTAGAGAAAGAATTGGGAAACATCCAGGAGAGGCGCAGAACTCCCAACAGGGTTGACCAAAAGTGATCCTCACCACGACACATGATAGTCGAGCTCTCTCCAGTCACTCATAAGAAAAAGATCTTTAAATGTGCATGTGAAAAAAATCAATTGACATATAAAAGAATGCCAAACAAATTTATAGGAGACCTCTAATAGGAAACTTTACTGGCCAGAACAGAATGGAGCGACAATTTTCAGATTCTAAAAGGAAAAAAAATCTCAGCTCAGAATAATGTACCCAGCAAAGCTTTCCTGTCTATGAAAATGAAATAAAATTCCTCCACAGTAAAGAAAAGCTCAAAGAACAAGTCTCCTCCAAATCTGCCCTACAAAAGATGCTTAAACATGTTCTCTTAACAGAGAAAAGGAATAGCACCCACCAAAACCAAAGGCAAATCTGAAGAACATCCTAGTAAAATAACAACAGAAGACTAAATCAAACAATGAACAACCCATTGCTAAAATGACAGAACCAAATTACCTCCTATTCTTATTAACACTGAATGTCAGTGGCTTAACCACATCCAACAATTGTGATAGACTTGACTAAAAAACAACAACAACAAAAAACCACATCTATTTGTTGCCTACAGAAGACATACCTCACCAACAAAGATCTGAAGAAACTATATTCTTGGATTTTTTTGTTGTTGTTGCATCTTTTCAAAATACTTTCTTATTAAATTATTCAGTGACTCATTCTTGGTTTTCTTTTTCATTTCTTTAGCAACACATTAGTCATTCAGTAGCATGTTATTTAACTTCATGACATTTTTAATTTCTTCTTTTCTTCCTGTTGATTTTCTTTTGTGGCTTTTCATTTAAGGGGATGTATAGTAACTGTGTAATGGAGACTATCATATCCAACTGTGAGGATACAATGCAGTATGCATCTTTTCTTCCAGATCAAAGATGGACTCCCAATGATACTGTTAACTATAGCTTGACAATAGGATGCTGGACTCTGCTATTGTCCAGGCCTGCAATGATGGACATATGACTGTTTATGAAGAACTATGCCATAATAATAATACAGGGTAACTCAGTGAGGGAAAAGGGAACTTGGGGAAGGAGCAAGGAGAATCCCAGGGCAGTAGCCTAGTGGCTTAAGTCCTTGCCTTACATGTGCAGGGATCCATATGGATGCCACTTTGTGTCCTAGCTGCTCCATTTCCTATCCGGCTCCCTGCTTGTGGCCTGGAAAAGCACAGCCCAAAGCTCTGGGACCCTGAACCTGTGTGAAGACCTGGAAGAGGCTCCTAGCTTCAAATTGGCTTAGTTACGGCTGTTGTGATCACTTTGGGACTGAACCAGTGCATGGAAGATCTTTTGTCTCTCCTCTCTGTAATCTGACTCTCCAATAAAAATAAGCAAATCTTTAAAAAGAAAGAAAAAGATAAATCTGAGACAAATGCTGTCAGTTGCCATATTCAAGCACCTTCTAAAATTATGCCTGGTTTATCATATGCAGGAACTTAAAGGTATATGTAATTTCATTTCATTTCTGTTTTTAAATCATTTTTTCCTCCTTGGTACAGAAACTATTAAAAAGAATTCCAAATAGAATTAAGCAACTAAAATTGTTGCTTAAGATAATTTAAAAATAGCTAATCTGGGTAATTATCTTGCCGCTGAGTAAGTACAGCAAAGCATATAATATTTTCTAAGTTCACACCATGGATTTTTTTTAATATAAATAAAATTTCTTTCATAAACTCTGCACAGAGCTCTTCTTTATCTCAGCAGATATACATAGCTCTTCTAATATACTATCATTTCCAGAAATCTAGGCTCACTACCTCTCCTGTATCTCAAGCACAAATATTTCAGAAGCATATCTGTATGCTAACAGACTTTATTTGAATGCTTTTAATGCCTCTGGTTTTTCATTACGACATTTCAACTGTAAATGGGAAACCCAGTAAAGATTTAGTAAAAATACATGCTACAACATTTTGAAGGCTCTTATGTAATGGCTCATTTCAATCCACTGCTACCTAAATCTCCTATTTTAAAAATTATTCTAAAGAGGAGCATTTGGCATGGTGGTTAGGACGCCACTTGGGATGTCCATAGTCAGCATCAAGGTGACTGTATTCAAGTAATGACTCAGCTTCTAATCCAGCTTCCTACTGAATGCCCACCGTGGGAAGTACTTGAGTCCCTGCCAAGCACATGAGAGAGCTGGATAGTACTGACAAATATGACACTCCAGTGTGGCCCAGACCTATGCAGGAACCTGGGGACTGAACAAGCAGACAGACGCACTCTATGTAACTCTGTGTGTGTCTCTGTCACTTGCCATTCAAATAAATAAATCTAAAAGTGAAATATAATTTAAGAACTAACTCAAGTCCAATATTTAGGCAGATAATTGGTTCACAAACTTTTTTTCCAAAAGCATAAAAATAGCAATGAAAATGAAAGAGAACCATGGACTCATGGTTTGAGTATCATTAACCCACTTCCATAAATACAAATTTTTGTTTAAAAAAATGGTTTATTTTTAATATAGTCATTATTCCAAAGAAGAACTAAAAGTAAAATATCTTTAGAATCATTTTAACTACTCAAAGTATTTTTTAAAAGCATCATTCACTTATTAGAAAGATGGAGTTACAGAGAGAGACACAGAGAGAGAGAATTCCATCCATCGGTTCACTCTCCAGATGGTCAAACTGGTCAGCGCTGAAGCCAGGAGCCAGCAGCTTCATCCAGGTCTCCCCTGTGCATGGTGGACACCCAAGTACCTGGGCAATCTACTGCTGGTTCTGCCAGACCATCGCTAAGCAGTTGGATCGGAAGCAGAGTGGCCAGCATCACAGGCAGCAGCTTTACACACTGCAACACAACTCCGGTCCCAATAAAAGCATTTGAAGTTTCTTACCATCCTTAATAGTTTCTTTTGTTAAGCTTCTTCCATAGTGCTGGTTCTGTGTCTCATAGCTATCAGACTGAACATGATAAACCTGTCAAAGACAAGCAGTTACTGTTAAAAAAAAAAAACTACCAACTCTTGACCACGAGGAGATGATGCCAACCACACAAAGGTGACGAAATATGACAGTTACTCATGTAATTCATTCTAACAGATTTCTGAAGAAAAAAAAAAAAGCTCATAAGAATCAAGCAGAAAGGCATCTAGCAGATAAGCGCTTGCAGATAAGTAGAGATGAATATTTCCAATATTAACTGAAGTGCAAATGAAAAATAAGGAAGCATTACTTTTGAAATGGAAAAAAAAGTGCAAGAAAAGTGTTCTGCTACATTGTCTTTTGTAATTATTGTTATCTGACACTATCCCGGTGTTACTAGCAAATGCAAACAGAAATAAGAGGCATCATCATGCACATAAAGGGACTGCACACTAGAAAATATGCAATGAATACAAACAATAAAAACTTAAAATGGTGGTGATGCACAAACTAGTAAACAAAAAATAAGCTTCAGATAACCAGTTATAAAGTACACAGAAGACTCCACCTACAAATGCAAAGAACAAAACAGCACAAGATCTATGTAAAGACATCTTTCAAATATTTCTAAGGAATATACCCATGTTCTCAGAGAAAATTCAACATTATAAAAGATCCACTTTTTTTTTTTAAGATGAGGTATTTCTTTTGTTTTATTTTTATTTTACTGTTTTTTTTTTTTTAAAGATTTATTCATTTTATTACAGCCAGATATACAGAGAGGAGGAGAGACAGAGAGAAAGATCTTCCGTCCGATGATTCACTCCCCAAGTGAGCCGCAACGGGCCGGTGCGCGCCGATCCGAAGCCGGGAACCTGGAACCTCTTCTGGGTCTCCCACGCGGGCGCAGTCTTTTCCCAGGCCACAAGCAGGGAGCTGGATGGGAAGTGGAGCTGCCGGGATTAGAAGTGGCGCCCATATGGGATCCCGGGGCTTTCAAGGCGAGGACTTCAGCTGCTAGGCCACTGTGCCGGGCCCAAGATCCACTTTTAAAGCTCTAGTTTATCTACAATTAGAGTGAGTTAACAATATTTAACCTGGGCCTGGCACCATGGCCTAGAGGCTAAAGTCCTCGCCTTGAACGCGCTGGGATCTCTTATGGGCGCTGGTTCTAATCCCAGCAGCTCCACTTCTCATCCAGCTTCCTGTTTGTGCCCTGGGAAAGCAGTCAAGGACGGCCCAAAGCCTTGGGACCCTGCACCAGCGTGGGAGATTCAGAGGAGGATCTGGGCTCCTGGCTTCAAATCAGCGCAGCACTGGCCGCTGAGGTCACTTAAGGGGTGAATCATCAGACGGAAGATATTTCTCTCTGCCTCTCATCCTCTCTCCAAATACATACCTGACTTTGCAATAAAAATAAACAAATCTTTAAAAAAATATTTAAACCCATAATAAATGTGTTAGTGATTTCTGTAGCCAAACAAGCTAATTCTAAAGTTCACAGAAAAACAAAAATAATCAAAAGAAATTCAAATAAAACAAATCCAAAAAATAGCCAAAAGAAATCTAAATTAAAAGATGACACAAACACTAAAATACATTTTAGAAGGGCCAACACAATGGCTCAATTGGCCAATCTTCATATCCAAGTGTCAGCATCTCATATGGGTGCCTTTTTTTGTCCTGATTGCTCCACTTCCCAGCCAGCTCCCTGCTTATGGCCAGAGAAAGCAGAGGAGGATGGCCCAAAACCTTGGAAGTCTGAATCCATGTGGAAGACCTGGAAGAAGCTCTTGGCTTTGGATCAGCTTAGCTCTGGCCATTGCAGCCATCTGTGGAGTGAACCACTGGATGGAAGATATTTTTCTCTCTCTTTCTTCTCTCTGTAAATCTGTCTTTTCAATCAAAATAAATAAATCTTAAGTATGCATATATATACACAAATTTATGTATATTTATATGTGTATAACATACATATTATTTGTGTATATTATTTTTATATACATACTATATATTTTATATGTATTATATACATATTATATATTTATATGCATATTTAGTCATATGTATGAGAATTATGTAGTAGATATTAATTTTAAATCAGTGGAAAATTATCTATCATATAATATTAGTCTGATTAAACAGTCATCTGAATGAAGGGAGAAGGTGTATTAATCCAATATGCCAGGTCAAAATCCAAATACATCCAAGACCAAAATATACAAAATGAAATGCTAACAAGACCCCCACCAAAATGCTGAACAATCTGTGACTACGTAATCATCTGGGAAGACATTTCCAGTCAAACCTCAGAAATTTCAACCACATTTCTCTTTTTTGTAGTATGAACCATAAAACTATGCATCTTCTCAAAAACTTCCTAAGAAAACATATGAGTGGAAGAAACCACTTTACAAACAACAAAAATTATGTATGATTACAAATATAAAAAGTGTTAAACACATGTAAAATGTGTTTTAAAAAAACCCTACCAATAAAAGTTGTCACTGTTCTACTACTCAGGAGTACATCATCTGAGCCAAAATAAGTTTTACACATGAAAATGTAAATTTCACAGAGAAAAAACTAAATAGTTTCAAACACTGTACTTTTTATTTTCCTGTTTATTTCTATCTCACTAAAATAGGAATGGAAAGAGATCTGAAAGTCTCTCCAATCCTTACTCACCACCAGCACTTGCAAGAGCCAAGATACCCAGCAAGCAAAAGTTACATTCTAATTGAAAACATAAATATATAGCAAAAATGGTATCTTAAAAAAAAAGGGGGGTGGGGGAGGAAAGCTGGGAGAAATCAGTGAGTGAAAAAGCAAAAGGAAGCTCCGCCTCTCCGTGCGTCACACTCCGGAGCTGCTTACTGTTCATGAACTTGACAATGTCAGAAGCAAATTCAAGCATCTGAACACACATATTTAGATCAATTTATGAGAAAAAAGTTAGTATCTCACACAATTACAAACAAATATACAAGAAAGAATCTGATTTTATAGACAATGTGTTCATGAGGATCAAACGAGAGGTATCTTCTCAGGCAATGAGGAAACGTTACCTCTCCCCAAAGGGTGCTTTTTGATAAAAAAAAATTTCAATTGTCAAAATATACTAGAACACTTAAAATGAAATCCTTTAATAATTTAAATTATACATTTTTAATTGAAGTGAACTTCTACAAATTATATTTAAACTACTTTTGAAATCAATACAAAATTGGAAAAATCAACAATCACATATACAATATTTAAGATTAACCCATAAAGACACAATTTCAAAACACAAAATCTACTAAATCCCAAAACAAGATCCTGATATCAGTAACTTTTCTTCAGTATGGTTCTTTTAAGATGATATATATTCCATCTAGCTCATTCCCCTATACTCCTGTGTCTCTACATGAACTCAGTGTTAAAATATGCTCTGCTGCTTCTTGGTTTTATAGCTATTACTATCTTTTGTCAAAGTTTAAAAATCCCAACTTTTCCAAAATCACTCTATACCCACTTCTTTTTGATATTTTTGTTTTTAAAGGGCTTTTTTTTCTATCCCTTATTGCGTATATCTTAATAAACCACATTAAGTTAATGGAAAAGAACAAAGCAGGAAAACTTAAGAATTCAAAACCTACCCCCCTCAGATACTTAAATGAAGGCAGTGTGGCATGGGGTAACAATAGGCAAAGTGAGTTAAGTAGAATTGAGTCCAAAAATAAGTCCTCAATTATGCTTTATTTACTCTTATTATTATTATTTTTTTAACTTGGAAAGGCAGATTTACAAAGAGAAATATCTTCCATCCACTGGTTCACTCCGCAAGTGGCCACAACAGCCAGAGCTGAGCTGATCCGAAGCCAGAATCCAGGAACCTCCTCCAGGTCTCCCATGCAGGTACAGGGTCCCTAGGCTTTGGACTGTTCTCCACTGTTTTCCCAGGTCACAAGCAGGGAGCTGGATGGGAAGTGGAGCAGGAGGAACAGGAACAACTGCCCAAAGAGGACCCCGGTAAATGCAAGGATTTAGTCACTAGGCTTTCACAACAGAGCATGGTCCATTGACTTTCAATAAGAGTGTCAATACCATTCAGTGGAGGGAAGAATACTTTTTACAACAAATGGTGTTAGGACAATTGGACATCCACATGCATATGAATGACATTCAACTCTTTTTTCAAAGCATACACAAACATTTAAGTGTGTTATGGGCTAAGGAATTGATTAGCACTCAGGAAATGGGCTTGCTGCTAAAGGCACCTCTTCTAATCAGACTCATTGGCATCCTATTGTTCTGTTTAAGGGCTTGGGGAAAAGAATATACAAGGAGTACTACAGAGGCTTCAGGGAGAGGCTTGAGAGAGACTTCCACCATCACTGGTCGGAGCTTCATCCCCAGACCTTCTCCGTGTCCACGTCACTGGCTCAGCTAGCCGGAACAAAAGTATATTACAGATCCCAACATGAAATCAGACTCTAAAAACATTCTTACAAGATTAGGCAAAAATATGATTGACTTATTTATATTGCAAAACACCATGCTGTATTGGGCCAGGTGTGATAGCCTAACAGCTAACGTCCTCACCTTGCATGCATTGGTATCCCATATGGCACTGGTTGGTGTCCTGGCAGCCCTACTGCCCATACAGCAACCTACTTATGGCCTGGGAAAGCAGTAGAGGACAGCCCAAGCCCTTGGTACTTCACACCCGTGTCAACCTGTAAGAGGTTCCTGGCTCCTTTGGATCAGCTCAGCTCCAGCCATTGTGGCTACTTGGGGAGTGAATCATTGGACAGAAGATCTTCTCTATCTCTCCTACTCTCTGTATATCTGACTTTGCAATAAAAATAAATCTAAAAAAGAAGAAGAAGAAGAAACCAGAAGAGAGGGTTGCTTTAGGGATTACAAAAATATTTCCAGGAGGGGCCTAGCGCAATAGCCTAGTAGCTAAATCCTAGCTTTCCATGCCCTGGGACCCCATATGGGTGCCAGTTCCTGTCCTGTCTGCTCCACTTACCATCCAGTTCCCTGCTTGTGGCCAGAGAAGGCAGCAGAGGACAGCCCAAAGCCTTGGGTCCCTGCACCCACAGGGGAGACCCCCAAGAGTCTCCTGGCTCCTGGCTTTGGATCAGCTCAGCTCCAGCCATTACAGCCACTTGGGGAGTGAGCCAGTAGAGAATTTTTTGTTTCTCCTTCTTTGTAAATCTGCCTTTCCAATAAAAATAAATACATCTTTAAAAGAAAAGAATATTTCCAGGAAGACTCAGTCATCTGTGAAGGCTGCTTTTCAAAGTAAAATAAGGTGAGTAATAAAAACTGCTTGTTTAGTAACATGGGGATATGATTAAGGACATTAGTGAAGAACCAATCTGGCAGCACACTAGAGCAAAGGCCTGAATTCAGCAAATGAGCTGAATTCTGCCTAGCAAGCAAGGAACCTGAAAAAAACTAGTTTGTAGCTGTGAAAGGCAGAGAAATTAAATCCATAACTACAGAACATGGCAGAGTAAAGCTGGTTTTTTTTTAAAGATTTATTTATTTTTATTACAAAGTCAGATATTTATTTGGAGAGAGGAGGAGAGACAGAGAGGAAGATCTTCCGTCCTATGATTCACTCCCCAAGTGACCACAAAGGCCAGTGCTGTGCCAATCTGGAGTCAGGAGCCAGGAACTTCTTCCAGGTCTCCCATGAGGGTGCAGGGTCCCAAGGCTTTGGGCCATCCTTGACTGCTTTCCCAGGCCACAAGCAGGGAGCTGGATGGGAAGTGGAGCTGCTGGGATTGGAACTGGCACCCTTTATGGGATCCCAGCGCACTCAAGATGAGGACTTTAGCCGCTAGGCCACAGCGTCGGGCCATAAAGTTGGGTTTTGATGTCTCAATTTTTAAAAATGTCAGGGGCCAGTCAGGTAATGTAGCAGGTTAATCCTCCCTCCTGTGGCACTGGCATCCTGTATGGCCAGGTTGTGTCCTAACAGCTCCACTTCCATTCCAGCTCCCTGCTGATAGCCTGGGAAAGCAGTGGAGGATGGTCCAAATCCTTGGGACTCTGCAACAAAGTGAGAGACCTGAAGGAGGCCCCTGGCTCCTGGCTTTGGATCAGCTCTGGCCACTGGAGCCAACTGGGAATTGAGCCAGCAGATGGAAGACCTTCTTTATCTTTCCTTCCCTCTTGTAAAATCTTTCAAATAAAAATATTTTTAAAATTAAAAACCAAAGATTTTAGAGTGATTTGAACATACTAAAAATAAAAGGGAAATAAATAAATGTAAAAGGGAAGAAGCTGAGGATTTCTAACAAAAAAAGGGGGGGGGAGTGATAGCATGGGCCTGAAGACTCGAGATTCAAGGGCTGTCTTCAGTCAGAGGACAGAGAATTCTTTAACCTGACAGGAAGGAGTAGAGGGAATGAAAGGCACTGCAGGGCTGTTTGTCCATCAGGTGAAGTGTGTAGATCTACCTGTGGCAAAAGAAAATGAAGCTTTGCTTTCATTTATTTCAGAAGCAGAAAACAAATTTGTGAAAAATGGGGAAAAAAAGCAGAAAAATATGAGGTCTGAAAACAGGGAAGGTTTAAAGTTTAAAGAGTTATTTAGTAACACTGTTGGGAAAAAAATATCTCTAGTTTTATTCAAAATCAGAATAAAATAACAATCAAACGGATTATTAATACAGAATTAATAATTCACCTATGATGCTAACTCTTAGTCTCCTGCATAAAGAACAAGGGGAAGATCTCCTATCTCCCACTTACACTTTAAAACTGCACTGAGAGTAAACAGGTAACCAACTCTCTGGTAGAGGCACACAAACTTCATTTCCACATACCTAGACATACAACTTTCTGAATATGACGTTCCATAATGACTTCTTCCATTTCTTCCATCCTTGAGCACATTATTGCTAGAGTTGTAACTTAACTATCCATCATCAAAGGAGGAGTATAAGGGCCAGGGTTGTGCCACAGCAAGTTGGGCCACTGCCTACGCCACTGGCATCTAGTACCAGAGCGCTGGTTTGCTTCTAGTCTGCTTTCAGTCCAGCTCTCCACTGAGCCTAGTCTGTCTTTCAGATAAATAAAATAAATCTTAAAATAACCAAATGAAATTAAAAAGAAAAACAAGTTGAAATATTCTTTAGCAGAAAAACAAAGTGAAGCTTACTTTTCCTCCCTATGTGGACTGGCTCTATAATTGACTTCTGGATAGAGAATTCCACAGGAATAAAGACAAGTAACTTCTCTACCTAGGTAAGATTTCAAGCACCCTCACAGATCATGTTTCTTTCTTCCCACAATGTGGTCCTGGGACAGGAGGAAACCTCTGCTAGACTTCTGACTGACACTACCTTCTGAAAGAACAGCCAGTCAATTCCCAGACACGCAAGTGAAGTAACCTAAGTCATGCCAGTGAGTCATCAGATCTCTACAGTCACATGAAAGATCCTAAATGACATCAGAAGAAATGCCTACGTGAGCTTGCTCAAATTACCAGTCCACAGAATTGTGAGCAAATACAACAACTGTTTTTAAACTCCAAAGTCTGAAATAATCACCTGTTTTTTAAATTTATATTTTGTAAACATAGGAAAACATTGATGACAAAGAATTTTTTCATATTTTTGATGTAATATTATGAAAAAAGAGTATACTTTAAATATTTATTTTGCACCTAACCTTAAAACTTCTTTAAAACAAAATTACAGGGCCCAGGGCAGTAGCTAATGGCTAAAGTCCTTGCCTTGCATGTGCCGGGTTCCCATGTGGATGCCGGTTCATACCACGGCTGCTCCGCTTCCCGTCCAGCTCCCTGCTTATAGCCTGGGAGGCAGTCAAGGATGGCCCAAAGCCATGTGGAAGACCCAGAGGAGGCTCCTGGCTTTGGATAGGCTCTGCTCTGACCATTGTGGCCATTTGGGGATGGAGGATCTTCCTCTCTGTCTCTCCTTCTCTCTGTAAAGCTGACATTCCAATAAAAAATAAATCTTTAAAAACAGAAAAATTACTAGTCATAGTCTTGAAGTTGATACTACCATTTTTTTTTAATTGCCTCCTACAGATCAGCACTACTGAGACAAAGATCCTGTCTCAGTTACCAAAAAATAAAAACCTGTGACCTCACGGAGCTGACACATTGAGGAGGTGTCAACAGCTGAATCCGAAAGACATGCTGTATTCCAATATATAAGTATTATAAGGACAGCCATAATTCCAAGAAAGGACATGTAAAGATAAATATGGGTATTTTACTGATAATCATTCTTACCCTCATGCCAAGCACCAGGAACCCAATCTCCTCCATTAGCGGATACTTGCTGACCTGCTGCTGAATCTTCTCAGACGATGCAAAAGGATCATAGCTTTTTCGTCCAATCTTTACATCCATTATACAAGGCTTATTAAATTTGTGGGTCACATCTTCCAGTTTCAGATATAAATCTGTGATTAAAGAAAAGCCGTAATTAGTAAAACACATATTAACACAAAAGTAACTGCTAGGACAACAAAACGAAATGTTAGAATAAAAAGTTAAAAACACTCTGGATTTAAAAACTGGTATGACTCCAACTGAAATCAAGACTAACCAACAGGGCCTGGCACGAGGGCTTAGAGGCTAAATCCTTGCCTTGCATCTGCTGGGATCCCATATGGGTGCCAATTCAGGTCCTGACTGCTCCACTTCCCATTCAGCTCCCTTTTTGTGGTCTGCGAAAGCAGCAGAGGATGGCCCAAAGCCTTGGGACCCTGCACCCATGGGATAGTTCCAGAAGAAGTCCCTGGCTCCTAACTTTGGATGGGCTGAGCTCCAGCCATTGTGGCCACTTGGAGAGTGAACCAGCAGATGAAACATCTTTCTCTCTATCTCTCATTCACTCTGTAAATCTGCCTTTCCAATAAAAATAAATAAATCTTTAACAAAAAAAATTCTTGGGCTGGGTATTTGGTACAGCTCTGGCATAAAGGATTAAGCTGCCACCTGAGGCACTGATGTCCCAGGAGACGTGGCTGATCTTCTTCCAATCCCTGGTCATGTGCCTGGGAAAGCAGCAGAAGATGGCCTGTGTACTTGGGAACCTGTTACCATTGTGAGAAAAGAAGATGAAATTCCCAATCTCTGTCTCTCTTTCTCTAACTCTGCCTTTGAAATAAATTAATTAATTTTAAATTTAAAAAAATCTACTTAGGCTGCTCACATCCTATGTACCAATGTTTGGGTTGCAGTCCCAGATCTGCTTCTGATTCCAACTTCCTGTTATGTGCGCTCCAGTGGGAAGTAGATGATGGCTCAAATAATTGGTCCCTGTCATCTGCACAGAAAATCTGTTTTGGGTTTCAGGCTCCTGACTTCACATTTGGGGAGTGAATCAGCAGATAGAAGATCTCTCTGCTTTTCAAATAAAAATGAAGTTCCTACTTTTTAAAAAAAGATTTATTTATTTATTTATTTTTATTTGAAAGGCAGAGTTTCAGGGCAAGACATGGAGAGGTCTTCCATCCATTGTTTCACTCCTCAAATGGTCACAATGACCAGAGCTGATCTGATCCGCTGCTTTCCCAGAAAACAAGCAGGAAGCTGGACTGGATGTAAAGAAACCAAGAAGCCAAGACAGAAACCAGCACTCTTATGGCATGCCAGCACCGCCACCAGAGATTCAACCTACTACACCAAAGCTCCGGGTGCCCCAAAAATATACTGAGTTTCTCTAAGCAAGTATCAATACATCTACACCTTAGCATAAAGTTATTATTCTTTACTTGTCAATGGGTAGAGATTTTTAAAATGAAAAAGCTATTCCTTTTTAAGATAGAGATGCCAAAAGCTAAGGTGTGAATATAAAAATCCCAAGCCTGAATACAAAATTCCTATTTCTACACTTGATCTTAGCCAAAAGGCCGAGAAGCGATAAAATTCCTATTTCTTTCTTCTTCTCTTAGAAAATAGAAATACAAATGTAGACTCTGCCTATGGTTACATACAATGTTTGCTGAATGAATAATGATTTGCCTCCCAATCCTACTGCACAGAACTTTGAACTTGGCCTTCCTTATATAAGATAAATTAAGCCATTCCTTCAGTAAATAGTATTTTCACAGGTCTAATTGCTGTTTATTTTGATTGGCCAAAAATGCTTTTCTTAACCTCATTTTCAGGTTCTCAGTATGTTATATACAACTGCATTTACCAACTTACTACTAAATTACTTATTCTTAACCTTCAGAAGTAAAGTTTTTAAGTTAAGAACTATTGAATTAGGTCATTATTTGCCCTTAGTTCTCTGGTCTATCAAGGTTGTTTTGTTTGTTTTTTGTATGTTTGCTTGTCCATTTTGTTTTTTATGATTCTTTTACTTATTTGAAAACATCACACACAGAGAGTGCTCTCCTATCCACGGTTTCACTCTCTAAATGGTCATAATGGCAAGGGCTGAAGACTAGCAGCCAGGAACTTCATATGGGTCTCTTACAGGATGAGCGGGGGCACAAGCACTTGGGCTCTCTTCCACTGCTTTACCAGACACATCACTAGGGAGCTTGATTGGAAGTAGAGCATCCAGGACTCACTCAAGAACCCACATGGTATGCTGGTATTACAGGCAGCAGCTTAACCCATTGTGCTACAGTGCCTGTCCCTGAGGCCTTGACTTTTATGTCACTTTTGGTATTTGTCCTTCAGGTTTAAAGTTTAATTGTAGACTGCATGAGCGAGGGATGGGTGCAGACTGGGAAGCACCAGGTGTCAGCACCCTCCAGTGAGAGTTAGGACGGGAGGCAGGCCAGGTCAGGCCAGGATACAGCATCTAAAGGCAAAGGCCAAGATAGGGGAGGAACTATGCCAGGATGGGTCAAAGAAACCATGCGCACAATCTATGGCTGGGGATAGGCCTCGTTGGGAGCAAAGGGGATGCCCTGGCTGGGTCGTGGTTCCCACTGATGACTGCGAAGACCAGACTGGGGGCTGCTCTCTAGTCTGAGCATGGCTGCAGTGTCTATAAGCACAAGTGTGGACTGCTGCAGTGTGGTGCATGTTACTACCATGCACCAGACTGGGCTAGATTCCAGCACACACTGGTGCTCATGAGAACCAGGGTGGGTATAGAATGGGCTAGGCTAGGTCTCTGCCCATGCAGAGTCAGTGTGAACTGTGGCTGGGTGTGGACCAGGCTTGGCTAGCCTGTAACACCCAACAGTAAAAACCGGAATGGGTGAGGGCCCATCAGGAAAGGCCACTGTTCGTGCTAGGACAGGAGGAGACTAAGTAGGGCTGGCCTATGGACCCACCAGTGTGTGTGAGATCTGGCACTGGAAGAGGTTCTGATGAGGAGTTTGGGCAACTCCTCTGCAGGGACATAGTCCCTGAAGCTGAGCACAAGAACCATGATAGGGAGCAGCCCAGAGCAGGCCACGGAATGGTACCCAGCAGCACCATATATTTGGCTCAGGTTGGGGGCGAACCAGGCAGGGCAATTTCATATCACCCGCTGTTGACACTGAGCACCAGAATGGAGTGTGGGGGAGGCACAGGCACAGCAACTAAAATGTTGCTTGTGGTCCTGCCTCTGAGTTCAAGTAGCAGCTCAATTCCTGATTATGTCTTCCTGCTAAGTACACCCTGAAAAGCAACACTGACAGCCCAAGCAGTTGGGTCCCTGCTAACCAAGCAGGAGACCTAAACTGCATTTCCAGTTCTTAGCTTCAACCTGGCCCTACCCTTCTTCTTCTCTACCTTTCAAATAAATGAAATGCGTAAATAAATTTAGAAGTTTATGGAAAGCATATATAGAATTTCTATAGTTCTTCAATTTTGAGGAGATAAAGAACAAAAAAATAACTGCCAACTGTTCCAACACACAAATTTTATTCTCTTTTAAGGGAAGCAGTAAGATTTCACAGTGGTTTTTATCCAGGGCATTATTAACATCTATAATATATCTAGTTGCTCCATGCCTTTGATCAAAGTATAAGATTATATAACATTAATATGGATGAAGGAAACTTTCCTATTTTGTAAATGTACTTCATTAGTCTAACTATCTTGATATAATAGTGTTTTATAAATTACTACAAATTTTAAAAACTTGCTTCACAAAATTTTCTACTGGCATTCAAAGATAGGCAAGAAAGTTCCCAGTATTATAGAAAAAAATGCAATTATCTGAATTATGGAAAAAAATTTTCAAACATAAATAATAGTAAAGATGAAAAGCACAGTTATCTTAAAGACCATAAGGTCTTAGGCAGCTAGTTCAGGTCATGACCTTGGAAGCCATCCCTCTGCTCCCAACTATGTAATTCTTTCTGCTCACCTATTGAGTCAAATGACACTCACCTATCATCATCTGGAACTTGAGGAGGGGGTGGTATTGTGTTGTTGTACAACCACACCACTCCCAAGCCCTCATAAAGACCCATGATGGGGAAGGGCTCTCTTGGTCCCAAGCCCTCATTAAGGCCCATGATAGAGAGGGGCTTTCTTGACCATGTGCTTCCTTTGATCTTGAGTTCCAACTCTAGACCTCCTGAGAACCCTCTTGCTCTCTGGCTTTGGCCCCTGAACATGGCCCCCGTATGTCTGTATTCCTCACCCTCTCTTCACTGCTTTGGGGAGTCAACAAAGATGCAAATGCTAATATGTTTTGTATTTCTAATTTCCATGCTTTCAAGAGTTCCAGGAGAGGTGAGGCCTGGCAGTAATGGAATGTGGACAGAGAAGCCAGGAAAAGGCAAATGTTCACAGCTTTGTGAATGTGTCCAGGTTGTTCGCTGCATGTCTCTTAAGATAATCTATACTGTTAGAGAAGCCAGCACATAGGCTTAATGGACGGATTTCACAGTAATGACCATTTGTTCCTCACAGGGTTTTGATTCAGACTCGGTTACCGTGGTGACTTTTCATGTGCTTATTTCTGGTGGGTACTGCTATAATCAAGCTTGGTTAATTAAGACCCCTTGGGCCCGGCACAGTGGCCTAGCGGCTAAAGTCCTCGCCTTGAAAGCCCCGGGATCCCATATGGGGTGCCGGTTCTAATCCCAGCAGCTCCACTTCCCATCCAGCTCCCTGCTTGTGGCCTGGGAAAGCAGTCGAGGACGGCCCAAAGCCTTGGGACACTGCACCCGCGTGGGAGACCTGGAAGAGGTTCCAGGTTCCTGGCTTCGGATCGGCGCGCACCGGCCCGTTGCGGCTCACTTGGGGAGTGAATCATCGGACGGAAGATCTTCCTCTCTGTCTCTCCTCCTCTCTCTGTATATCTGACTTTGTAATAAAAATAAATCTTTAAAAAAAAAAAGACCACTTACTACTGCCTAGACTTGTCTGGCCGATCTCTCTTACACCCCGCAACAAAAGACAAGAGGAAGGGTATTTAGGGAATTGAAGGAGGAATGATTTAGATGCATAAATGAATATTAATAACTTAATAAATTATGAAAATATGGTTCCATCTTTTGTTAGGTTTCTGTCTACACTATCTTGAAAATATATTAAGTATTAGCTTCATCTTTATTTCTGAACTTTCCAGAAAAGAAACGGTAGACAAGGAACCAAGGCCCCAATATGACTCCAAATGGAAAATCACAGATATTTCTGCTTTTCTATGTTAATCATCAACCACTTCTGAGAACAAAAGAAGTTGAAAGTAAAAAAGAAGTCCCCAAAGTTGGTGAAAGAGAAGGAAGAGAACAAACAAGTGGGCCAGTTTGTTTCATGAAATTTGACTCTGTTTCATGAAACTTGATAGATTCAGAAGCCTATCAATTAATCACAAAATGCATTTCAAAACATTCAGTTTGCTCAAACCAGGTTGATAACTACCAATACTTAAAGACGTTTGATGTTACATGCACTATGTATCTACACACATGTACAAATGAGATTTATCATATTTGATTAGCTTGAAATCAGTAGACAACTGCCCCAAATTATAATATATGGGAAACCTTCTCCCACATTACTGGTATTATTCTTAAAATAAATAATGGTGCTGAGTCTACGACTGTGAACACGCTAAAACCCATACAATTTTATGCCTTACATAGGTCTTATGTTGCGTAAATTATCTCAATAAATTTGTCATAAAAAATTGAGAGAAGAAAGCTTTCCTTACTGGCTAACAATTCTCATGATTTAAGTTATGCTATAATACTTTGTTCAGTAAGTTTTTAGTATTTGACAACTCTCAACATACTATCATGAAGTCTTAAAAAATTATCAGTTTTAAAACCTGTATCCTAAACCTGTAAAGTGCCTAAAGAAAAATCAGAAAGTAAACGATGTCATTAATTTAATGAAGAAGAGAGGGGAAGGACGAAGGGAAGGGAGTAGTACATGTTGAGCATTCCTACTGAGAAAATCTAAAAGGCAAAATGCTTTAAAATGTGAAACCTTCTGAGGACCGACACAACAGCAGTTAGAAACTCCCACACTTGAACTCATGCGTCAGGCTGCTTGCAGCCAAAATGCGAAAAACACAAAAACATGTACCTTCAAGTTATGTGTGCAGGGAACATGAAAGTACTATAAAAATTTACCTTTTGGCCAGGTGCTATTGCTCAATTAGTTAATTCTCTCCCATCAAGTGCTGGGACCCTTTATGGGCGCCAGTTTGTATCCCAGCTGCTCCATTTCCCATCAAGCTTCCTGCTTATAGCCTGGGAAAGCACCAGAGGATGACCAAAGCCTTGCAAACCCACGTGTGGGGACGTTGGAATCACTTCTCACATGGAGGGGTGAGCCGAAGAAACTCCAGTCTCCTGGCCTGGGATTAGCTCAGCTCTGGCCATTGCAGCCATTTGGAGAGTGAAACAGTGAATGGAAGATCTTTTTGTCTCCCCTCTCTCTGTAAAACAGGCTTTTCCAATTAAAAAATAAACAAAATTTAGAATACCTTTAAGCTAAAACTAAAAATACTAAAAAAGCTACCTATAAGTTATAAGAAACAAATTAAACATAAATGAATTTTATGTTTAGATGTGAGTCTTAACCCAAAAATATCCCAAAATTCATGTGTAAATATTCGAAAATCTACAATTTGAAACTTTTCTATCCAAAGCACTTCAAATAAGCATTTTCAACCTGTAGTGAAAGAACCTCAACTCGCTTTCTTTTTTTCCCAAGTGACTAAAGTACAGAAGAATCCTAAACACCCAAGGGAACAGAGAAGTTGCTATCACCTAGGTGAGGATATTCCCAGGGAGATACCCAGATCCCCTTTTAAGGATTTCCTGTCCCTTGACAAAGGAAGTTGACCAGTGAAAGAAAGGCAAGAACCAAAAGGAACCAGCTCAAAATGGGAGTACCTTTTCATTCTCAACATTGGTTCAATATCTCCAGCACAGAAATCTACAGCTTTTATTTACAATGTTATCAGTTACTTCCAATACACAGCTGCATAATTAAAATTTGCATTTGAACCAGGAAATAGGTAATCCTTTTGCTATCCTAAAGGTCATTAAATGTAGAGTTACAGACAGAGAGGGAGAGAGGGGCAGAGAAAGAGAGAGCAAGTTTCATTCTCTTGGTTCACTCCCCAGATGGCCACACAGGAGCCTGGAATGCCATCAGCTCTGCCACAGGAGCCCAAAGATCTAGCACATCAGCAGGGAGCTGGACTGGAAGTGGAATATCCAGGGTTACAAATGCTGGCCACTATAGGTTATTCTTATGTCCATTCAAGTTTGAAATCCTTTCCAATCACTGTCATCAAGGGTTTGGCTATCCTGTTGCTCCTTTAATTGAGTTCTTTGTCTGTTCCGGCAAAGGATTTGAAGGTGCAAATATTGCTTCAAGCATTAACTAATATTAAAAAAGAAAAAGTCAGTGTCCTTGGGCCTGGCACAGTAGCCTAGAGGCTAAAGTCCTCACCTTGCATGCACCAGGATCCCATATGGGCACAGATTCATATCTTGGCTGCTCCACTTCATATACAGCTCCCTGCTTGTGGCCTGGGAAAGCAGTAGAGGACGGCCCAAAGCCTAAGGATCCTGTACCCGCATGGGAGACCTGGAAGAAGCTCCTGGATCCTGGCTTCAGATCAGCTGAGCTCTGGCCAGCAGGCAAATGATCTTCCTCTCTGAATATCTGACTTTCCAATGAAAATAAATAAATCTTTAAAAAAAAAAAAACTCAGTGTCCCTAATATAGATCCTTTTATCCTCCATGAAACTTATCACCAGCATTTCTCATGAGATTCCAATTTAAAGCCTGGAGGTGAAGGATGTAGAAATATGTTGAGAATTAGGGATAAAATCATAAAAAGTTTTACTATTTACTATTTAAAATGCAATGAAAAGCAAATATTTTTTGCTTAGACAATAGAAAGAAAAATACATACTATGTATTTTTTTATATTACAGAGTTAGTTTGGGTTTACACAAAGCCTTCAAAAACTCCACTTTCCGCAATTAAAACTAAAAATGAAGGTTTCATGAGAATATTACCGTTTGGTGCAGTGGGAGGTGACCAAATGCCATAATATTTCGGCAAATATTTTCGTAGCTCTAGAAGAACACTGTCATCACAATCAGCAGCATACACCTGAAATAAAAATGTACACTTGTTAATCTCTCATACATATAAGGCCCTTTATAACAGCCCTACACTTCTCATAATACAACTGAGTCACTACTCCCATGGCACAAAATCCAGCAGGAAGTAAACATGTAATAAGAGATTACTGTATTTTGAGTAAAAACTATGCTATATCTGTCAAAATCTCCTTTGACAACATATAATACCAGGGCTTCAGTATCTTTGAACTGTTTTACAGCTATGCAAGCTGTAAATCAATGAGAATAAAGAAGATAATTTCTGTTTATAGACAGAAATGCAAATAACTCTGACCAAAGGAGGTACAGATAATTTCCTTAAATTGTTATCATATTCTCCCCCTTATTCCAAATCAATATGGACTTTCTTCTCTTTTGTAACAGCTTTAATATCTGCCTATTTTCCTCATTAAATAAATCTTAAACATGTATTTACTTTATATTGCTAAGGGAATTGTGGTTTTACCTTCTTTTAAAATATCCTTTTGGTCCCTTGGACAGATCAGGGGACCATCTCTGTCCCTTGGCACTAATATGATCTGGCAGTAAGGAATGGTGCAGCATCTCCCTGATCCCCCAGCCCAGCATATTTCTACCCCTGCAGTTAGAGGAGAAAAGGAGGGGTCTTTTCCCTCTCCTAACCCCTAATCCCTCCACATCCCACCCGGAGACCCACATTGCTCTGCAATCCCCTCACTATGTAACAAACATTTAAACATAAATAGGTTTAAATTTAAAAATATTATCCTTTAACAACATTTAAACATAAGTACTTTAAAATTTAAAAATATCTTCCTTTAACACAGTAAGTCTGATTCTCTCCCTGCCTTTCAAATGAAAATAGAAACTTCCCACCTTCATAAACCATGTAATCATTATAAAAAAAATTATTAAAAATAAAGCAAGAAAATACAAACTTCAAAATAGATTAAAAGCAAATAGCTTGGCAGACATTTTATCCAATAAATTCCTTTTAAATATTCTCCAAATTATCTAAGACCATGAACATTACCTGATGTAAAATGATTATGAAAATTTATGTTAAATCATAGTCAAGTAGTTACATATAACATTAACTCTACAGAACTGAGTCTAGTGGACTCAACAAATATTCAGATCTTTATAAACTTATGTGAAGTTTATGACATAGTTAACACTGAAACAAAAGGTATATGACACGTATATACATGTTTAGCACATTCATTAGGTGCAGTAATATAAGTGCATGATATGTATTGCCTCCATACAATTACGAAAAATTATGAAATGTATTTAAAATTAGTTTAGCTCCATAACAGAAACACAACAGAGATAGTACATTTTCTCTTTAAATATTTGTAATTGGGGCCAGTATTGTGGTACTGTGTGCTAACTTCCCATTTGTAACACTAGCCTCCCATATATGTACCAATTTGAATCTCAGTCACTGTACTTCTGATCCAACTCCCTGCTGACGTGACGGGGAAAATAGTGCAAGAAGCTCAGTCTCCTGGGCCCTTGTCATCCACAGGAGACATGCACAGAATTCCAGCCCTAGCCATTATCCCATTTGACAGGGAACCAGTGAATCAATTTTTTTTTTTCCTCTGCACTGTGCCTTTGAATAAATAAGTCTTAAAATGTTTACTTCTCATATGAAAGTTTTTCTTTTTATTTGAAAAGCAGAATGATAGAAAGAGATCTTGAAATCACTGTGTTCATTGTCCCCGAGGCCTGCCTTGAACCAGGCTAAAGCCAGGAACGGAGAACTGAATTGAGATCTCATACATCAGTAGCAAGGACCCAGCAAGTGCTACTAACAGGAATTTGCATTAAAACAGGGTCAAGACTTAAACCAGGCATTTGTTTTAAGTGGGTGTCCCAAATGGTATCCTAACTGCTCTGTTACAAGAATGTTTAAGTAGCACGACTGGGATGGGCATTGTGATACATCGGTTTAAGTCAGTGCTTACAAAGCCAGCATCCCATAACATAGCACCAGTTCATGTCTCAGCTGTTCTGCTTCTGATCCAACTCATGGCTAATGTGCCTGGAAAAGCAGGGAAGGACAGGCCAAGTGCTTGGGTCCCTACCAAAATAAGGACTCAGATAGAGTTTCTGGCTCCTGCCTTTGACCTAGCCCAGCCTCAGCCACTGGGACCAGCTGGGAAATAAAACAGCGGATGAAAGATTTCTCTCTGCCCTGCAAATAAATAAATGAATCCTTTCTTTCTTTTTTTCTTTTTTTCAAGGAATAGGGCTTGTATTTATCTTGCCTGCTGTGTTGCAATAATCCAAACACCTTCCCATAAAGGGATAGCAAAAATAAGAGTGTAACAGATTTAAAAAAAAAAAAAGTGCAGCTAAGTTGGGGGAAGGGTGAAAATGTATTTTGGTCTTGAGCCAGGAACTCCATCTGAGTCCATGTTTGGCAGGTTCAAGTCCCCATCGTGAACTTTTGAAGGGGTCTGTCAGCTCAGGGACCAAGCAGACCAGAGGACAGAGTTACTACCCTGAAACACAGATAATAAAAAATACTTTAAAATGAATAGTGAAAAAACCTCAAATATCTTTTCCCTTTTCCAACCACGATAACATAACAATAGTGCTGGCAGGAAGGCTGACATAAAAAAAAAGAAAGAAAAAAACAAAACAAAAAACCCAAGGAAGCAGCAAATAAAAACAGAAAATAAAGGGGATTGATAGCCAGAACAGAGACAACAACAAAAAATACTATGAAGATCTTTGTCAGATGGGTAATTACATATAAAAACCTAATCAACTATAATTACTTCTATGTAAAAAATTTTGCAGATGTTTAAATCAACTGAATCATTGATTAAATATCTATAACTCCCTAGGAAAGAGGTAAAGAAAGAATAAATCGAAAACAGGTGGTGACTGAAGGGGACTGAGGAGGGAGAGAGAAGAGACAGAAAACAAAGGAAAGGTAGGGATAGACATTAGCTTGCTGCCCTTATTACAGGTAAGTTCTACCAAGTATTTAAGGAATCTGAACCATTCAATAAAATAGATAAGAAAGGAATCCAAGATGGCTGAACAGGGAAAACAAATGCTGATTTTCACCAGGGAAGGTAACAGAAAAAAATAGAAGTGCATTTCCAAGGATAATTGGAAAGAAATTCTACAGAAAGAAGAGAGATGTCATGAAGCAGTGGGACAGTACAAACACTCAGCAATGAGCGAAGACAACACCCACCACTCCCTTAGCTGTGGCTGGAAGACAGTCATCTTCTGGGAGCAAGGCAGAAGGGACTTCAGCCCACGTCACTGGCACTATTGGCTGAGGGAGAATCTTGCAGAACACACTGACTCAGTCCCGCCTGGCGTCCTGGGGGGAGGGGAGGGGTCAGGGTACCCACCCAACACTGTGAAGGGACAGTGCATTTCTTTCTCCCTATACCCAGCAAGGGCAACTAGTGATGATCAGGGAGAAACTGCTATCATAACAATCCCAGGAAGACTGAGTGGTCGGTCACAGATGTGTGCCTACATATCAGGATACCACAGTCCCCAATGGCGCTGACTCCAGCCTGAAAGGTTGGGAGAGCACTGGAAACCATTAAGGCCTTGAAGTACTCCATTCCCCCTCACTCTGTCACAAGCTCTAGGGCTTAAACTGCCAAGGTAGAGCACAAGCAGGCAGCTAACTTTGGGAACACACCTGTTTTATCCATGGACAGGGCAGGTATGCAGGACTATGACTGTGGGAATTCTGGGACTGCACGATGGGCCAAGGGTTGGATCTGGTTCTCTGGGCAATCATTCTAAAAGCTCCCTGAGTGCAGCCTCACACTGAGAACCACACAGATTGTTAGCGTGGTTCCTGTGCCTCTGTAGGTGGGGCTGGGACCACTGTGGGCTAATCCCAGGAATTAATCACCTTGGCAGAGCGAGTAAGGCTGTAATTATCTGGTGGAAGTGATCATACCCCCTACTGTGCTGATGGAAAAGGAGACTGAGACCTGCTATGTCAATCTTGGGTGTCACTCTGGCTTCTTTCTCTTTCGCTGAGCATTGAGCACAGCTTCCTGGTCTCACCCAGCACATGTCCCTGGATATCCACTGAAGAAGTCACAAAGGCACCTTTCAGGGATAAATGCCATAATGCATAAGAGAAGAAAACCAACAAATGTTCCCACAAATGCCTAAAAATAAATGCAGAGACACAAGAAACATAACAAGGAAAACAATGACACCCCACAGGGAACTTTAGAATGAGCACGATGAGCCCATTGATGAAATGCACAAAAAGAAATTCCAACAATAACCATAAGATCAGTCAAAAAACACAGAGAAACTAATACTAATACATGAGACAAAGAAATTCATATAGGACATGGGTGAAAAATTTTGCCAAGCTACAAAGATGTTGAAGATAAATCAATCTGAAATGTTTGAAATGAAGAACTCAGAGTCAGAAAATGAAATGGAAAGTCTTAGCAACAAATTGGTGATACAGATGAGTATCTGAGCTAAAAGACAAACTCTTGGAAATAGTCGAACAAAATACTAAAAAGAAAAAAATTAGAAAAACTGAAAACAGTATTCAGATTTCACGCGATATTATCAAACAACCAAATACATGTCTTGGGAGTTTCTGAAGGCATAGAAACAGAATGAATCAGAAGGTATATTCAGTAAAGTAATGACACAAAACATCCCTATTTTAGAAAAATGTAGCCATCCAATACAGGAAGTACATAGAACTCTTAACAGACATGATCAGAAAAGATCTTCACCACAACACATTACAGTCAATCTTTCAATAGTACAGCAAAAAGAAAACATTCTCAAATTTGCAGGAGAGAAACAGCAGATTACCTTCAGAGGATTCCCATTAAGACTAAGAGCTGATTTCTCCTACAGGTTAGGAGAGAATGGAGAGGTACAGTCCAAGTCCTAAAAGAAAAAAACTGTCAGCCCAGAATACTGTACCCAGAGAAGCTCACATTCACAAATGAAGGTGAAATAAGTATGCCCCACCCCAAACGGGAGGGGAGGGTAAGCATGGTGGCTCAACAGACTAATAATCCTCCGCCTTGCATCACCTGGCATCCCATATGGGTGCCAGTTCTAGTCCTGGCTGCTCTCTTCCTATCCAGCTCCCTGTTCACAGTCTGGGAAAACAGCAAAAGTTGGTTCAAGTCTTTGGGCTCCTCCACCCACATGAGAGACTCAGAAGAAGCTCCTAGCTTCAGATTGGCTTAGCTCTGGGCATTGCAGCCATCTGGGGAATGAACCAGCATAGGCAAGATTCTCTGTCTCTCCTTCTGCCTATAAATCTGCATTTTAAAAACAATTTTTTAAGAAAGTAAAGAAATTGAAAGAATTCTTTTAACTACTCATCCAAACTTACAAATGGTTCTTAAGGATGGGCTACAAAGAGAGACAGTCATCTTTATGAGAGAAATGTGAAGGCAGAAAATCTCTCAGTAAAACCACAAAGAAAATCCAAAACAGACAATAGGAATAAACATGGGGAAAGAAAAAGCAGGAACAAATAGTTTCTTATCAATAAGCTTAGATGTGAATGGCCTAAAATCGTCAACTAAAAGATACAAGACTGAATGAATCAAAAAGCAAGACCCAGCTATTTGCTGCCTACAAGAACCTAACAAAGATACAGACAGAGTTAGAGGATAGAAAAAGATATTCCATGCTTATGGAAAGCAAAACCAAACAGTTCTATCCTAACATCAGATAAAACAGGCTTAAGCACACAAACTGTTTAAAGACACAAAGAAGGGCATTATGTAATGATTAAGAGATCAATTCAACATGAGTACCCAATGCTAGGTCCCCTTGCTATTTTAACATCTGATAATGGATCTTTAGGGAAACATTGGCTACAATATAATAATAATGGGAAACATCAACACCCCACATCAATGGATAGACCAGTCAGACAGAAATTCAACAAACAACAGAGGTATAGTATCGATCAAATGGCTGTAACTGATACCTACAGAGCACACCATGGCACTACCAAAGAATACACATTCTTTTCTCAGGTGCATGAATTTTTCCTGGATAGCCCATAATGTAAGCCTCAACAAATTAAAAAAAAAAAAAAACTGAAACCATACCATCTATCTTCTTTGACTACATGAAATGAAACTGGAAATTAACTTTCAAAATTCTAGAAAATGGTCCCGGTGCAGTAGCCTAGTGACTAAATCCTCACCTTGCAGGAGCCTGCATCCCACAAGGGCGCCAGTTCAGGCCCCAGAAACTCCACTTCCCATCCAGCTCCCTGCTTGTGGCCTTGGAAAGCAGTCGAGGACAGCCCAAAGCCTTGGGACCCTGCACCCGCATAGGAGACCTGGAAGAAGCTCCTGCTCCGGGTTTTGGATCAGCTGAGCTCTGGCTGTTGCGGCCACTTGGGGAGTGAACCTGCAGATGGATGGCCTTTCTCTCTGTAAAACTTTCCAATAAAAATAAATAACTCTTTTTTAAAAATAATTATCTAAAACAAAAATAAGCTTTAGAGAAAATACAACACTGAGTCTGACAACAAAATATGGTCCTGAATGAACAGCCACAGAAGCAACCAAAATGTAAATCAAAAAACTCTTAGAAAGAAACTGAAATGACAACACAGTATATCAAAACTTACGGAACACAACAATAGCAGCATTAGGAGGGAAGTTTCAGCAAATAATGCCTACATCAAGAAATTGAAAAAGAATCAGAAATCTTTTGGCTTCAGATGAGCTCAGTTCCAGCTGTTGCAGCCATTTGGGGAATGAACCAGAGGACAGAGAATTTCTCTCCTTCTCTCTGTAAATCTGCCTTTCCAATAAACACAAAATCTCAAACCAATTTTTTTAAAAACACAGCAAAAATCAACAAATGAGATTCTAACAAACTAGAAACTTTCAACACTGCAAAGGAAATCCTCCACCAAGCAAACAGGCAATCAAAAGAATGGAGGGGGAAAAAAAAATGAATGGAGGAAAATGCTTGCTAACTATGCAAATTATAAAGTGTTAAGAAATGAGCAAAAGATATGAACAGAATGAAATACAAAAGACCAACACATGAAAAAACATTCAGGATCACTAGCCATCAGGGATATGCAAATAATACCACAATAAGATATCATCTCTCTCCAGCTGAAATGGCTGCCATCCAAAAACCAAATAGTAAAGAATGCTGGTGACAGTGTCAGGAAAAGGCAACCTAATTCACTGTCAGTGGAAATACAGACTAGTACAACCATTATGAAGACAGGGTGGGGATTCCTCAGAAATCTGAATACCATACCAGAGGATCAGGCCATCCAATGCCTAGGAATTTATTCAAATGAAATGAATTAGGCAAATAAAAGAATTATTAGTACCCTTATATTTATCATAACTCACTTCACAAGAGATACAATATGGAATCAACCCACATATCCATCAACTGATACTTGGATAGAGAAAATGTGGCATACATTCACTACAAAATACTATTCAGCCATCAAAAAAGAATGATATCCTGTCTTTTACAACAAAATGAATGCAGCTGGATATCATTTTGCTCAGTTAAACAATCGAGGGCCTGGCACAGTAGCCAAGTGGCTAAAGTCCTTGCCTTGCACGCGCTGGGATCCCATATGGGCGCCAGTTTGTGTCTCAGCTGCCCTGCTTCCCATTCAGCTCCCTGCTTGTGGCCTGTGAAGGCAGCAGAGGATGGCCCACAGCCTTGAGACCCTGCATCCACATGGGAGACCCGGAAGAAGCTTCTGGCTCCTGGCTTTGGATCACCTCAGTATAAACCGTCACAGCCACTTGGGGAATGAACCAACTGATTGAAGATCTTTCTCTCTGTCTCTCTTCCTCTCTGTGTATCTGACTTTGTAATAAAAATAAATAAATCTTAAAAAAAAAAAAAAGAAGAAAGCAAAGAAATCTTCACATCTTCACTGGGAGGAAATCAACCTACAGATGGAAGATCTCTGTACCAGTTATCAGTTTACTGCCTCTCAATCCCAAATTCATCCTTTATTACTGGCAGCAATTCAGGACTGGATTAAGAATTTCTTTAATAACTTCTTTACATTGAAGGCCACCTGACTTTTAACAAGACTGCTAAGAAAACTCAGGCAGAAGGAACATAACAACGTTGGGATAACTAGAATTCTACATGCAAACAATTAAACTGGATGCCTTCCTCACTCATTCTTAGAAGACAGTGAGTATAAGCCATAATAACACTACATTAGGCAAAAATTTCTTAAATAGGATACCAAAAGCAGGCAACAAAAAATAAGTTTGATTTCACGAACAATTTTAAAAGTTTGTGCTCCAAAGGATACAAGCAAGAAAGCAAAAAAGACAATCAGCAGAATGGTAGAAGTATCTGCGAGCCAAACCTCTGCCATGGCACTCATATCCAGCACATGTAAGCAACTCCTACAATTTAAGAGACAATTCTAACAATGAGCAAAATATCTGAATATGCACTACTTTGAAGAAGATATATAATTTAGCAAGAAAGTACATAAAAAGTTGCTTACATGCAAACAAAAACAAGCTACAATGAGATAACATTTTATATTTGAACAAAAGAAACAGTGTCAGTGGAGAAGTCTCATACACTCAACACTACTGTTTGCCACTCTGCAAACCGCCGGAAAGCTTCTAGAAAAATGAAATGTGTAATTGTTGGAGGATCCAATAATTGCATTCGTAAGATCACATCCGAATAAACTGAAAACAAGTACTCAAGCAAAATACTCTACATAAATATTCACAGCAATACTATTAACAAAAGCTGCAGGCCCCGGTCTCCCAAGGATTAACTCCACAGCTTAGCTTGTTTCTCAGAGGGTAACAGGATGAGCAATTTTGGCCTGATACATCTAGCCACTGGCTTAACCGCAAGTTCCTGCTTCCTATTTGTCAAGTTATCTGCCAAGGGATTGGATAAACACTGGGAGGAACTCAAGGGATTTAGGGTGGCCACTAGAGGACTGGATAAACATTGGGAGGAACTCAAGGGATTTAGGGTGGCCACTGCTGGGAGGAACTCGATGGATTTAGGGTGGCCTCTTAAGGACTGGATAAACACTGGGAGGAGCAAGGCAGAGTATAAAAGAAAGCCTGGAGTTTCAATAAAGATCAATCTATCATCGATCGGCATTCTGTGTACTGCGTGTTGTCTCGTGTTGGCTCTCTGCGTATTGTCTGTGTTGTAACCCTAGTCCCTCCGCTCGGCTCAGGGTACGTGGCGACGCGGGTGTTGCCAACAAAAAGCAAAAAGATGAAACAACTCAAACGTCCTTCAATGGCTCAACGGAGAAGCAAACTTGGCCATCAGAAGGAAAAACACATAATATATGCTATAATGTACAGGATGCTTAAACATTCCATTATGCAAAAGTCAAAGGTCACATATTGCAGGATTCATTTATATGAAACACTTTGAAAAGGAAAATTTAGAGAGCAGACTGGAGGTTACCGGGCTGGAGGCAGGCAGGAATTCTATAACATGACTTAACTTGCAAAGGTTTGATTTAGGGCTGATGAAACTCCTTTGAGTCAGTAATCATCGCAGAATACTATGAATAAACTACAATGCATCCCCAGTCACAAGTCAAATGACACGTGAAGTATACACTCTCTCCACATGGAGATGCAGCACAACACACTTCAGGATGTAGAGAAGACCCAGGAATTCTGTAGTAGAAACACCTAGCACAGTATATCTGAGAACTATAGATCAAATCCATACATCGTCATCATTTTAACAGTTCTGAATAAAAACTTGTATGATGTACACAGGAGGAGCTGGCACTGTGCTGCAGCATGCTAAGCTACAACCTATGATGCTGACATCCATTAGGGCACCTGATTCTCCACTTTTAATCCAGCTGCCTACTAGCGTGCCTGGGAAAGCAGCAGACGCCCGAGTGCTTGGGGCCCTGTATTCATGTGGGGGACTGGGAAGAAGCTCCTAGCTCACGGCTCTGGCCTGGCCCAACCCTGGCCATTGTGGAGATCTGGGGCATCAGCAAATCATTTATTCTCTCTTTTGTATTTTCCTCCCTCCTTTTCTCCTTCAAAAAACCAGAACAGGCCCCGGCGGCGTGGCCTAGCAGCTAAAGTCCTCATCTTGAACAAGCTGGGATCCCATATGGGCACCGGTTCTAATCCCGGCAGCTCCACTTCCCATCCAGCTCCCTGCTTGTGGCCTGGGAAAGCAGTCAAGGATGGCCCAAAGCCTTGGGACCCTGCACCCACGTGGGAGACCTGGAGGAGGTTCCTGGCTCCTGGCTTCGGATCTGCACAGCACTGGCCGTTGCAGTCAGTTGGGGAGTGAATCATCGGACAGAAGATATTTCTCTCTCTCTCTCTCCTCCTCTCTGCACATCTGACTTTGTAATAAAAATAATAAATAAACCTTTAAAAAACTAGAACAAATTACACAAAACAGAAAATACGTTCAGGTGATACAAGCAGATTCCAAGCACTATTTTCATGAATCTTTAGTTTCTGTTATACACAAGAACATGCAAATAGCATAAAATATATTTTATTTGAAAGGGATAGTTGTATACCACAAAGCCAGCCCAAAAATACTTTTTTTATGCCAGAAAACTTGGAATAACACCCTGACTGCAGAAATTCTTACAACTACTTACCATATTATAGAATTCCAGCTCTCTTGGGCCCCTGGGAGGAGGCTGTAACTGTTTCAAAACTGTGCCATCTGGATGCTGTAGTATACCTATGGAACAAAAATCAGAAAATGTGAATAATTCCTTCACAATAGTACACCTTGTTTCACAACATAAGTTTGTTCCTGAGGTGAGAGATAAACCAGTTTTTAAACATAATGTTTAATTTTTCCTAATAGATTTGGACTTTAAACCAACATGTTTCAGTATTTTTTATTGGCAAAGCACCAAAACACAAGAGTTAAATAAATGGGCCTGGTGTGGTAGCCTAGTGACTAAAGTCCTTGCTTTGCATGCACCAAGATCCCATATGGGCACTAGTTTGTATCCTGGCTGCTTCATTTCCCTTCCAGCTCCCTGTATGTGGCCTGGGAAAGCAGTCAAGGACGGCCCAAGGCTAGGGACCCTACACCTGTGTGGCAGACGCAAAGAAGGCTCCTGGCTTCAGACTGGCTTAGCCCTGGCCATTGCGGCCACTTGGGGGAGTAAGCCAGCAGACAGAAAATCTTTCTGTCTCTCCTTCTCTCTGTAGATCTTACTTTCCAATTAAAAAAAAAAAAATTTAAGAGTTAACCAGCCTAGTTTTATTATCTCCAACCTTTACTCCACATAGCTGTGCACGTACTCCACAGGTACACAGCCAACAGGAACAGTGAGGGCTGGGAACAGGCACCAGACTAGGGCAGGTGCAGCAGTTTGGGGACGGCCCAGCCCTTAGGAAGCTCTAAAGTTAGCATGTGTATTAACACAGGCCCTATCACTACATCATGAAAAATCATTCCCAAATTTAAATTTTAAAATACTAGAATTTCACAAACACAAAAAAGTGAGAAAATCAGAATCAACCATCTAAGGTCAGTAGAACAATATTTAAACACCTTAAAATAATAATTACTACAGTCTCAGAAAAATATGCAAGACAGACACACACACTGATTATTGCATTATTCATAACAACTTAAGAGAAGAGAGTAATCTAAACGTCTGTGGACTGAAAGAAAAGTATATATATGTGTGTATATATATAGATAGATAGATAGATAGATAGATAGATAAATAGATAGATTTTTTTTTCACACAACCCAATATTTTCCAGCCTTCAAAAAGAAAGGCATTTGACCACAGCGCAATTGCCTAGTGGCAAAAGTACGAGTGCTTTGTTGTCCCAGCTGCTCCATTTCCCTTCCAGCTTCCTGTTTGTGGCCTGGAAAAGCAGTTGAGGACAGCCCAAAGTCTTGGGATCCTGTACCTGCATGGAAGACCTGGAGGAGACTCCTGGCTCCTGGCTTTGGATCAGCTCAGCTCCGGCCATTGCAGTCACTTGGGAAGTGAACCAGCAGATGGAAGATCTTTCTATCTCTCCTTCTCTCTGTAAATCTGACTTTCCAATAAATGAATAAATTTTTAAATAAGAAAATGAGAAAGTTCTAAAGTTTGTTGTACAAGTAATCAAGAATATAGAATTTAGTCAAAAAGGCGGCACAGGAACAGAGTAAGAGACTCTGAAACAGTTCACTTGTCAGAGCTTGTTTTTCAGAGAATGTTCCGGGAAAGCTTTATCTTGCAACATTGTTCTGGGGGGAGGGAAAGAGAAAGGGGGAGGAGAGATGACCAGTCAACCAAAACAAGCTCCAGGAATCCTGAGTCTGAGGATTTTAAACATACAATGTATGAAAGAAGGCAGTTGGAGCAGGAAGAGCACTTCCACTCCCTCTCTTCCCCACCCTGGACATCCCCCAACCTTGCTATAATCTGCTTCTCAGGAAGGCGGCTTCAGTAAGAAACCAGTTCCCACTGCCTTCTTTACTTGTTACAAGTAAACAAGGCTTTCTTCTGGGTAATTCCTACTACCCAATCAGACAGTTCTGTGTGCACTAACAAAGTACAGCCACACTGTTAACACTACTGTACACTTAAGCACGGTAAATTCTTACGTGTTTACCACAAGAAAAATTAACAGATTCTACAGGATTAAAACTACAGAATGTGTTAATGTTCCTATGTGCTCAAGGAATATCCTAGGCAATTTTTATTTACTTTTTTGTAATTGTACAGAAATTTCTAAGGATATACTGCTTTTATTATTAAAAGTATTATTTAAACATAAGTATTCACATACACCAAGAACTGCATATTGTATTTAATCTCAATTATGAAAATACTGCAATGAAAAGGACTGAAGGAAAAAAATTTAAAATGAGACTAAAGTATCTGACATAATAATTCAAATACACTGTAAGAAATGAAAATTATAAATACACAGAGCCAAAAAGAGAACCCAAACAGGATGTAAAAATCGCAGGCACTTTAAATATTTAAAGACACTGGGGTGGCCAGATTCCCATATCCTAGGTAGAATGCTGATTTGAATTCCTGCTGCTCTGCTTCCAATCTAACTTCCTGCTCACGCATCCTGAGAAGCAGATGATAGCTCAAGCACCTGACCTCCTGTCACCCATGGAGGAGCCTGGATGGAGTTCTGAGCTCCTGCTTTCTGCCTAATCCAACTCTGACTCTTGCAGCCATCTGGGCAAGAGCTGGCAAACATAACCTATCCATTCTTTCTCTTTTTCTTTCTCTTTCACATTAGACCTTTTAAGTAGATAAAAATAAACAATAAGCTACAATTATAGAAGAAATAAAGATATGACTAAAAATAATAAAGATTAATGTGGGTTAAAAATAAAATGGGCAACTTTCTACCTGGCTCTGCCTCATCCTCCTCCACCTTGCCCCCTTCCCCTGCCTGGCACCCCATCGCCACCATGATAGGAGATGTTCGCCTTCCCATTCCTTACTCCCACTTCCTACCCTGTTGAAATAAAGGACCTCCTAATATCGCAAAAAATAATAATAAAAAATTTTAAAAATTAAATAGAGAAAAAGTACCTTGTAAGCATTCCTCAGAGAAAGTTGATATATTATAAACCAGAACATAACACCAGGCACATTAGAGAACAAGAAAAGGAATTATATCATACATAAAGAGACGTTTTGTAACAATAAGGTCAGTTCACTAAGACACAAAATTCTGAATCCAGGGGTAGATAGTAACAGAGGTTCAAAAGAAATAAAGCTAAAAAGGACAGAACCAAAAAGGATACAGATATCTACAAAGGAAAAATCCACAATTACTTTCCCAGTAACTGATAACAACAAGATACACACTTGCTACAGCTTAAAAAAGAAATTGAGCCAACAGGACCAAACAACTTCACCAAAATGAAAGAGAATGGTACATCCAATTGCATGTATATTCTTGTCATCTATAAATGGAAGACGTACCATGGTTGACTATATACTAGATCATTAAAAAAAACAAATAAGAAGCCTAACACCTGAAAACATTAGGGTTATATATTCTGCCATAATGGAACTACTTAGGGGGGAAGGAATACCAAATAAGCAGAAAGTAAACATCACGCTTTTCATTATCCATGAATCAAAATTCACAAGGAAAATCAGAAAAAAATTTTAACTAAATTATAAAGAAAACACATCAAGATGAGTGGAATGCTGCTGAAGTTAGTACTTAGATTGAAATGGACAGTTCTTAGAAAAGAACTGCTTTCTGGTGCAGCTGTTAAGACAAATACTTAAGCCACCTGCATACCTTACCAGAGTGTCTTGCCTCAGGTAGCAGCTCAGCTTCTAATTCCAGCTTCCTACCAATGGGAAGAAGCAGGTGACAGTTCAAGCAGCTGCATCCCTATCTGTGCATTTCAGGTAATTTCAGGTAATTTCATAAAAAGGAAAAGGAGGTTTCCCTAACAACCCTAGGGAAACAGACAAATGGCAATGTAAAATTAATAAAAAATGGACAATGAAGAAAAATCAATGAAAGTAATATGTGCTTTAAAACTTGTAAACCTGTACCTAGATGTAAAAAAACAATTATTAATAAATAAAAGATTATAAATCCTACAAACACTAAAATAACAACAGAATTATAACATCCACACTTGTAATTTCAATAAATTCTTTTAGACATAAATCATTAAAGCTAACATAAGAAATAAATCTTGAGTTGTTTGTCTACTAAAGGCACTGCCTTCGTAATTTAAGAGTGCCCCAGCTCGGCACACAGTAGCTAGTGGCTAAAGCCCTCGCCTTGCACACATTGGGATACCAAATGGGCACCGGTTATTGTCCTGGCAGCTCCTCTTCCCATCCAACTCCCTGCTTGTGGCCTGAGAAAGCAGCCAAGGATGGCCCAGGGCCTTGGGACTCTGTGCCCGCGTGGGAGACAAGGAAGAAACTCCTGGCTGCTGGCTTCAGCTCCAGCCGTTGTGGCCACTTGGGGAGTGTATCACTGGATGGAAGGTCTTCCTCTCTGTCTCTCCTCCTCTATATATATCTGACTTTCTAATTAAAAAAAAATAAATCTTAAAAAAAAACAAAAAGAGGAATGTCCCAAGACAAGTGCAGGCTCAACTTGCTTTACTAGTGAATGTTATCAAGCATCTACAGAAAAAAACTATTACTCTTACCACATTTGTCAGAAAATAGGAAAGTTATCACTCCTATTTTATAAATCCATCTTTTTAAAAACTTCAACAAAGACTTTTTTAAAAAGTGATCATAGCTTCAAATGAACAGTCCTAAAAATTTCTAACAAACATTAGAAAATTTATTCCAGCAATACATGTAAGTATAGGACAATTTATCATGTGGTGTTAACATTCCAGGAATATAAGATAGTATGTAAATATGCATTTCAAAATGAATAAATACAGTGTGATTTCAAGAGAGTTCTCAAGAAGAGAGATGCATAGAGAGGATGGAGGAAGGCAGAGAGAAACCCTGTGGTGCTGAATTTCAATAACAATTACGAGGATGAACTCAGATTTCTTAAGAGTATGAAATTATACAATTCTGTTCTCCATTCTCCTGAAGGACAAACAGCAACCACATCCAGCGATCAGTGAGCACACCTAGCATCCAGACTGTGCATGCTAAATACCATTTAACCCTTAAAAAAAATCAGGGTTTCCCAACTTGAAAAAAAAAAAAAAAGGAGTATCTTCATGATAAACAGCGAAACATATATTACAAAGGAAAACCGAGAAATTTCCAAAAGACACAGAAGCCTGCCTGAATAGGCTGCCACAGAGGGGCATTCTGAGCATCAAAAGAACTAGAAGCAAATATGTCTACTATTCCTCCTCTGAGGTTTGCAAATTAGTTCATTCTGGAATAGACGAATAAGGAGAATTAAAGGATGAATGAGAAGAATCTATTCCTTAATGTGGAACGGCAGTTAATAAGTAAGAAGAATGACAGAATATTACTATTGCGTGACTATCACAATAGTCAAATGACTGTCCAATATCAACGATGTGTAAAAAACTGGATATGAAGTTCTAGAAGGAAGAAGATACAGTAACAGTCTCAAAATATTTCTGTAAAATTACCTAATTACAATGCAAAAGCCATAACTTCAGAGTAGAAAAGTCTGGTACATATCATTTAACCATGTGATCAAAGTTTTACCTGCAACAAGGCAACTGATTATCTTGTGCTTTGGGATAGGGATAAGACACTTGGAGGACAGACATAATTCATGCAGTATTTCCCCCAAATGCATAATCTGAATTCAATCCATAGATAACATCAAACAAGCCACATTTAAAGGTTATCCTAAAATGCTATTCCTAAACTCTTCAACAATTTCTTGGTTGGGAAAAATAATAATGAACAGGCAGCTGAAGGGACAAAACAACTGTGTGCAATATGACATCTAGATGGGACAATTTTTTTCTGCAAAGAATATTACTAAACAGTGGCAAAGGCCAATACTATGTCCCAAATTTGATCATTTTATCATGGGAAGGAAAAAAATGGGGATATACATAATTATTCAGAGATCGTGATGTGTTAGTTTCCTCTCAGTTTATAAAATTATAATCATCATCGTGGCAAAAAAAATTTTACATCCCAGCTGCTCCACTTCTAATCCAGCTCCTTGCTTATGGCCTGGGAAAGCAGCAGAGGCTGGCTCCTGGCTTCAGATCGATCCAGCTCTGTCTACTGCAGCCATTTGGGGAGTCAACCAAGGGATGGAAAATCCCTGCCTCTCCTTCTCTCTGTAACTGCCTTTTTTTTTTTTTTTAAAAAAAAAAAAAAAGGGACACGAACATTAGTCACTCTTCACGGTGGTGTTGGGGACTTTTCTGCACACCCCCCCCACAAAAAATGTTCTGCACCTTAATTGTTGACAAATGTCTTGTTAGAGTTACAAGCCAGTCTAGATTATCCTAAAATCTGCCAAGATCAGTAAAATTATACTTCAACACAACAAATGGCTAAATACTAAAATGAAATAGACATGAGACAGCTGAATGGTACCTTATAGCCATTTTAAGGTATATAGCAGCCGGTCCTGTATACAAACTAAAATTGAAATGTCAATGAGCTAATCATAGATTGTGGTTAAGAACTTGTTTTTTGTTTTTTTTTAACATACTGGTTACGCAAAACCATGTCAATTCCATAATGTTACAAATTGCTGTTAATGTTATATTGGGACTGTTAATTGACTGGGATGATATTCTACCAGCTCTAACTTTGGACCAGAAATGGTCTCCCTAAGAAACTGTTCAACCCATCTGGACAATAAGTAGCTGGACTCTATGTTTGGTATATGTTTGCAAGGAAAGAATCTTGATTGAATTTGAACTGTAATACTGCACCAAGGTGGAGGAATCCACCAGGGGGGAGGGGCGTGGGGGGGTGGGGGGATTCCCAGAGCCTATGAAACTGTCACATAATGCATAATAATTAATAAAAAAAGTCAAAAAAAAAAAAAAAGAAAAGCAGTGAAACTTACTCAAGCTTAAAATACTTAAGGAGAGGCCCTGCGCGATAGCGTAGCTGCTGAAGTCCTCGCATTGCAAGTGCTTGAGACCTCATATGGGTGCTGGTTCTAATCCCGGCAGCCCCACTTCCCATCCAGCTCCCTGCTTGTGGCCTAGAAAAGCAGTCAAGGACTGCCCAAAGCTTTGGGTTCCTGCACCAGTGTGGCAGACCTGGTTTCGGACTGGCTTAACTATGGCCATTATGGCCGCTTGGGAAGTGAATCACCAGACAGGAGATTTTCCTCTCTGTCTCTCCACTCTGTATATCTGCCTTTCCAATAAAAATAAATCTAAAAAAGAAAATGCTTACAGAAAATCTGTAACAATGTGCAAGACCTCTACACTGAAAAGGAAAAGGACTACATAAACGAAAAATAAAAATCAGTTCTCATCAAAGCAGTCTACAAATTCAAAGCAATGTCTAACAAAATTGCATTACCTTTTTTTTTTTTTTGCAAGAAGTGGCACACTGATTTGAATTCTACACAAAGATGCGAAGAGTCAGAAAAAAACAACACCGAGGCAGGAAGAGGGATGCTTACTCTGTTCCATACTCAGTATACAGAAACTGGAATCAACACAATGCAATATTATTGTCAGGACAAATAAATAAACCAATGAAAAATAGACAAAAGGCCAAAAGCAAGACCAAAAAGTTGACTGAATAAACTGTGATACATACACAGTAGGTTGCACAACAGAAGTATAAGAATGAAGAACTATGAACTGATAAATACCAATTTCTAGAACAGACTGCTTTAAAAAGGGGGGGAGGAGCTTATGCACACTTAACTCTTAAGTGACCTGAGATTTGTGGAAATTAGACCCAGAAGAGCCCAAAAAATCCTAATCTTTAATACCCATAAAACTGGTCAAACCATCCAAGATGTATTTGTCCAAAAAGCTACCAAGTATCTGAAAGACTTCACTTTAACAGAGTGCTGTGTGCCACTCCCGCGTTACAACAGTGGAGTCAGCAGGCGTGCCCACGTCAAAGTGGACAGAAAGTCAGTGGCCCAAAAAGAGTGCTGAATTGATACTGCATGTGTTCCCAGTCATGTCAAAACGAAAGGATCAGATATGGATTCCCTCGTCACTGAGCATATCCAAGTGAACAAAGCACATGTGCTCATGTCCTTAGAATCTAGGTCAAGATTCAACCCAACATACACTAAGATCAAATCTAAATGGATAACAGATCTAAACCTACATCCAGAAACCTTCAAACTTTTGGAAGAAAATGTTGGAAATACTCTGCAAGATCTAGGGGTAGGTCCCGACTTCCTAAAAAGGCAATAGCAATCAAGACCAGAATAAACAAATGGGATCTCATCAAACTAAGAAGCTTCTGTACAGCAAGGGAAATAATCAACAAAGTAAAAAAGCAACCCACAGAATGGGAGAAGAGCTTCGCGCACTACGTAGGTGATAGAGGGCTAATCTCCAGAATATACAAAGAGCTACAAAACAACCAAAATGTGAAAACAAACAAGCCACTCAAGAAATGGGCACGAGAAATGGGCAGACACTTCACAAAGGAACAAACCCAAATGGCAAATAAACATATGAAAAAATGCTCAAGTTCCCTGGCAATAAGGGAAATCCAAATTAAAACATCAATGAGGGGCTCGGCAGCGTGGCCTAGTGGCTAAGGTCCCCTTGCCTTGATCCCATATGGCCGCTGGTTCTAATCCCGGCAGCTCCAGTTCCTCTCTGTCTCTCCTCCTCTCAGCATATCTGACTTTGTAATAAAAATGGAATAAATCTTAAAAAAAAAAAAAATCAATGAGGTACCACCTAACACTAGTAAGACTGGCCCACATAAATAAAAGCACCAACAACACTTGTTGGCGAGGTTGGGGGGGGGAGGGGAGACCCTACTCCACTGCTGCTGGGGCTGCAGGTTGGTAAAGCCTCTATGGAAATCAGTATGGAGAACATTCAAACAATTCAAATTCAACATACCGTATGATCCAGCAATAGCACTCCTAGGAATATATCCAGAACACTTGTTTTATGAGAAACCAACATGCACTCCTATGTTCATAGCAGCACAATCAGTAATTGCAAAAACATGGAAGCAGCCAAAATGCCCATCAGCAGAGGATTGGATAAGAAAGCTATGGTTCATCTACTCCATGGAATACTACTCAGCTATTAAAAAAAAAACAAAATGCAGTTCTTTGTGGCCAAATGGGCCAAACTGGAAACCATAATGCTAAGGGAAATGAGCCAATCCCAAAAGGTTAAATACCACATGTTTGCCTTAATTTAAGATGATATGATGTTATGTATAACATGTTATGTTATGTATGTTATATGTTGTGTATAAACTAAAATTCAAATGTCAATGAGGGGGTCACAGAAGGTGGTTAAGAACTCGCATTTATTTTTAACATATTGGTTACTCATTACTATGTCAATTAATTCCATAATGATGTAAATTGTTGCTGATGGTATGTTGGAGCTTTTAATTGACTGAGATGATACTCTGCTGGCTCTGCCTTCAGACCAGAGAGGGTATACCTAAGAAGCCGTTGAACTTGACTGGACAATAAGATACTGGACTCTATGTTTGGTATATGCTTGCAATGGAGGAATCTCAACTGAACTTGAACTGTGGTTATGCAACAAGGTGGAGGAATCCACCATGGTGGGAGGGTTTGGGGAGGGGTGGGGAGAACCCAAGTACCTATGAAACTGTGTCACATAATACAATGTAATTAATGAATAATAAAAAGAAAAGAATAAAAAAAAAAAAGATTCAACCCAAAATGTGCTGATGTCCTTGCAGAGTCATGGACACATTTTACCCACATGAGCTCCCTGTTATCACAGCGATGCTTAATGAAATGGACAAAATGTCCCTAGGTCAGAAGAAGTTGCACAGTAGAAAAAGGTATCCTTGATAAAACAAAATCTCTTGTTATGGAAATAAGTTCACCATAAGACAGTGCAAGTTAAAGTTGTGAAAAAAAAAAGCCGCTTACTACTGCAAGAAGAAACTCAGAATAATTTAGAAAACAGTGAGATTAGTTACCTAGAGGCAATTCAGAGCAATGCAATGGGTGATGAAGAAATCAAACTTTTGATTTTTTTTTAAAAGCTTTGACTTTTGGAAGCCTCTTTTTGTAAGCATTCTCTGATTGTGTAAAACATTCTAACATATAACCAACAAACACAATCAGAGAACAAACTGAGTTTAAACAAATCATAGAACCCAACTACACTTCAAATAAATAAGCACTTACTGTAAAAAGGAGAAAGGAACAAATAACAATTAAAACAAACATGAACCAAACAACTTTGAACAGTTTTCAATTGCATACTCTCAGTACATTGGCATCCCATCTTGAGTTCTTTATTTTAGGTTTGTGTCTACAGTAATATGAGTGTAGAAAACTGTAAATTATAGGATTAAGCAAAAGAATAAACATATGAGGAATTACATTTTCACTATGGAAGAACAAGAATATGACTATCAAGTTTGGAGAGAAAGAATTCTGGGCCTAACGCGATGGCTCAGTGACTAAAGCCTTGCCTTGCATCCACCAGGATCATATATGGGCAACATATATATGGGCATCATTTATGTCCCAGCTGCTCCACATCCCATGTAGTTCCCTGCTTGCAGCCTGGGAAAGCAGAGAAGGATGACCCAAAGCCTTGGGACTCTGTGCCCATCTAGGAGTCCCAGAAGAAGCTCCTGACTTCTAGCTTCAGACTGGCTCAGCACTGAATGTTGCAGCTACTTGGGGATTCAATCAGCAGATCGAAAATATTTCTGTCTCTCCTTCCGGTAAATCTGCCTTTCCAATTAACATAAAATTTTTTTAAGAAAATTATTATATTAGAATAAAACGCATGGCCTGATATTCATGGTTTCTAAAATATACACACATAGCCTTTGTTATAGCCATTTGGAAAGGACTGGACACATGACATCACAGCAGCAACAATCACACTAACATTCACTTCTTGGTTTCTAAATACCATTTCCAGGGGCTTGCTCTGTGGCTTAACAGGTAAAGCTGCCACTTACAGCAGCAGCAGCATCCCACATGGGCATCAGTTCCTGCTGTCAGCCCACTTCTAATCCAGCTCTCTGTTAATAGCCTGGGAAAATCACCAGAAGATGAGTGCTTTGGCCCTGGCACCCACATGGGAGACCCCAAAGAAGACCCTGGCTCCTAGCTTGGGTCTGGCCCAGCCCTGGCACCCACATGGGAGACCCCAAAGAAGACTCTGGCTCCACTGTAGCCTTTTGGAGACAACAGCAAATGGAAGATCTGTCTCCTCCCTCCTCTCTGTAACTCTGTCCTTGAAATAAATAAATCAAAATAAACATAAATAAATAATAAATAAAAGCACTTCCAAAGGTAAAAGGAATGACAGTTCCTTGGAGAAATGGATGATTTTAGCATTAGGAAAGGGATGAGATAAGTTTAAAGTAACTTGTGGGGTGGGTATTGTGGTTTAGACGGTAAAGCCAATGCATAAGACATTGGTAACCCATGTGGGCATCAGTTCAAATTCTGGCTTTTCCACTTGGTCCAGTCCCCTGCTACTGTGCCTGAGAAAAGCAAAGTCATCTGCGTTTGGGCTTCTGCAGCCATGTGGGAGAACTGGATGAAACTCCTGGCTTCAGCCTGTTCCAGTTTTCACCAGCTGACAATCAGTAAATAGATCTCTCTCCCTGCCCAACTCTCTGTTTAACTCTGCCTTTCCCTGGCTCTCCTACTCTCTGTAAACCTGCCTTTCAAATAAATAAACAAAATTTTTAAAAAAGCATACCGAGAATTATTCCAGTTGGTAAAACATGAGCTAAGTAATGTACTTTAAACACTAAGCAGTTTATGACAATGTAGAGATAAAATAAATTGTTGAACTTTGAATGTTAACCATTTTATAAATAGGGAAGATTATCGTTATTCAGGTGATCTTATGAGAGCATTAAAAATAAATGTAGGATTAATGCTAAGGGAAATGAGCCAATCCCAAAAGGTTAAATACCACATGTTTGCCTTAATTTAAGATGATATGTTGTTATGTATAACATGTTATGTTATGTATGTTATATGTTGTGTATAAACTAAAATTCAAATGTCAATGAGGTGGTCACAGAAGGTGGTTAAGAACTCGCATTTATTTTTAACATATTGGTTACTCATTACTATGTCAATTAATTCCATAATGATGTAAATTGTTGCTGATGGTATGTTGGAGCTTTTAATTGACTGGGATGATACTCTGCTGGCTCTGTCTTCAGACCAGAAAGGGTATACCTAAGAAGCCGTTGAACTTGACTGGACAATAAGATGCTGGACTCTATGTTTGATATATGCTTGCAATGGGAGAATCTCAACTGAACTTGAACTGTGGTTATGCAACAAGGTGGAGGAATCCACCATGGTGGGAGGGTTTGGGGAGGGGTGGGGAGAACCCAAGTACCTATGAAACTGTGTCACATAATACAATGTAATTAATGATTAAAAATAATAAATAATAAAAAAGTAAAAAAATAATAAATGTAGGATTGTATCATTATCTGAGAGTTCAAGTCAATAAATACACATTTTACAGATACCACAGACACCTCAAGGCATTGTAATCGGGCAATACAGTCTGGTCAAAACAAGCATTTGAAATTGTAGAAAGTCTATTTTTAAAAGAATGTAATAAATATAGGACTAAAAATTTATTCTCTCGATTCTATTTTTTAAATTTATTTGTTTTTATTGGAAAGTCAATTTTATAGAGGAGAGACAGAGAGAAAGTTCTTCCATCCGCTGGTTCACTCTCCAAGAGGACAAAATGGCCAGAGCTGAAGTGATTTGAAGCCAGGAGCCAGGAACCTCTTATGAGACGGGTCCCCCACATTGTGCAGGGTCCCAAGGCTTTGGGCCATTATCTACTGCTTTCCCAGGCCATAAGCAGGGAGCTGGATGGGAAGTGGAACAGCTGGGACACAAAGCAGCACCCATATGGGATCCCAGTACATGCAAGGTGATGATTCAGCCACTAGGCTATCGTGCTGAGCCCTAGAATCTACTTCATTAGACAACTTGGATGACAAGTTAACTATTTCAGCCATTGTCTGTAATGCAGTTTTAACTCACATTCAGGGTACATCTATAATCAGGTAACTATTACTATTAAAAGTCAGAGGATTGCAAATAATAAAATTCATTTGAGATGCAAAGAACAGAGGACAAGCAAGCTGTCATCCTCACATTTCCAGAAGTGCCAATGAAGGTACAGGCTGGGTGGGGACCAAAGACAGGAGCCAGGAAGCACAATCCAGGTCTCCCACATGGGATGGCAGGAACCCAATCACTGGAGCAACTGCCACTCCCTCTTCGGGTCCATTAGCAGGAGGATGAAGTCAACAGGCGGCTGAGCTGGGCATTAAACTATAGCACTCAGACACCACACCAGGTCACACACCCACCCCAGCATTGGTGCCGTTCTTAAGCAATAATCGTTATCACAGAGATGTGTTTATGCTGGGATTTTTCTTTTTAATCTAATCCCTTTGTACATAAATCAATTTTTAATAACTCTTACAGAAAGAATTGCTTTTTTCAAGCCTGTTGAATATTACTGGGAAAAGTCAATTTATTCATTTTAATTTTTATAGTATCTATTTGAAACGTACAAGAACAGAAAGACTTCCATTTCCCTTCCACCAGTTTACTTTTGTTTTTTGTTTTTTGTTTTTTGTTTTGAGAGTGTGAACCCAGTCCCCCACTATCAAAAATTATGCAGTTGAGTTTCCCATATTTGGGGCAATCGCAGGGGTCAGCACATCTCAAGTGAATGGATGAGCCTCGCCCTGGGAAAACCACCTGCATGATCATGGCATCTCCCCTGCCAGTAAGTATCACCGGTTTACTTTCAAATGCCTGCTAAGGGCCAGGGATGGCTAAGAATCCAATCCCAAACAGGCAGCAGGAACCTCATCATGTAAGCCTTTTCCTACTGACTTCCACGATGAGCATTAGCAAGAAGTCAGGACTCCACTCCAGGCCTTCTGACATGGGACAGCAGGATCCCACCTGGCATCTTAACCTTGAAGTACCTGTCCCCAGCCCCCGCTTAATATAAATCACCAAGCACCTTTCGGCCGGACTGAGAACTTGAGAACTGTGAAGAGCAGTGAGAGTTAAGAACTCAAAAAATGTATTTCAGAGGTTATGTGAAAGATCAGCACTCAAGCTCCCCTTCCCAGACATGACACACAGGAGGAAACATCTATGCTAAGCACCTGGAGAAACTTGTTTCCTTGACTCTGTATTAAAAGAACTGTCAGCCTTCATGTGTTCAATATTTCCTGAGTGCAAAGTAAGTCCCAATCTCTGCAAGGCCAGCAGGATCAATAGCTTGGGTCTCTACCTCAAATAATTCACAATGTAGTAGGCACAAAAACACAGGTGGCAATGATAGCGTAACTCAGGACTCATCTCCAACAACAACAAAACGCAGGCAGGTAAAGTGTGAAATACTGCTCTTTGAGAAGTAACATAATTCCAACTAGTACCTATTCATTTTCAAAAGGCCTGGTGGAAATCATTTCTGTAAGCTCAGCACACAAAAAAATCCTACTCCAAAGGACAATCTCATGGTTTCAGTACTCTAACACATAGCACCTATGTGACTTCAGCTTGTCCCCAACCAGGCCAAGCCTTAGCTACCTCATCTCAAAAGGTCAGTTTTATCTTATCACTTAAACCTGAATCATCACCTTTTCTTTTTCTTTTTTTTTTTTAAGCCTGAATCAGCCTACCAGCATAAACTAAACGTTCTCTCTGCTAGCTGTTTCAGGTCAAAGATCGCAAAAGTCATACACTTATCTATGGGATTTCCACAAGTCATCAATAGGGAATTAATGAGCTAGAGAAATTACTGTTCAACTGACAGTTTCTGTGCTGTACTTTAAAAGTTAGAAACTTGAGAAACAGATTGCAGGAGCTGTGAGGCATTCTTACAGAGATGAACAAGAATAACAACAGTTTCAGCTGTGAACCTTTCTAGTACAACTCCAGGGTGCATTTCTACCGCACTATCAGAACCACGCCTCCTAGGGAAACCAAGGAGACACCAAGAAAAACCTCCTTGATATGCAAGAAGAGATAAGCCAAGTCAAGCTCCCCACCACCACCATCAATAAATAAATAAATGAATAAAGGGGCAGAGCTGTTGAAGCTGGTTGGGTTTTTTTTTTTTTTTCTTCCCCTCCAGCTATGCAGCTGCACCCACAAGAGAAACAGCAGATTAGCATCATCCGCATTTCATTCCTTTTCTTTTGCAATAGTTCCTCGCCTATAATAAACAGACCCAGTGCTCAGGGGAGAATTTCCTTTCCCGTCCAGTTAAAACGAAGTTCCTTATTTTCACTAACCTCCGTCTTCTCCAGTCAACACCCACCCTCCCCGGGGAGACCAGGCCGCCTCTCCTCGCCACCCCTCCACAAGCCTGACGCCCCACAAGCTGGAAATCGCTCCACTTTCTGAAGCCCTCTGGGCGGGTGACGAGGCTCTGGGGAGGGCGGAAGGGCCAGGGCGCGGCGTGCAGAGCAGGGGGAGCCCTACAGCCCGGCCAGGGAGCGCCCTGCAGCTCCGCCGGGCAGGGGGCGTGCGGGGGCGGAAAGGGAGCGCCACCCCCACTTACCCACTTTGTCCTTCCCGTACATGTGCCCGGCCACCTGATGCGAGAGGGGCACGCAGCCGTTGAGGAAGCGGAGCCTCCCGCCCGCCGGCGGCTGCGGGGTGCCTTCGGGGGCGGCCTCGCTAGCCGGTGGGGTCCGCACTTCTGGGGGGCCGGGTGCCTCGAGCCGAAGGGGGGATGCCGGTTCCGTTGCCATAACGGAGCGTACAAGCAGCAGCAACAGCCAGAGCAGGGGGAAAAAAATAGGGCGGAGGGAGGGGGCGCCGGAGAACCGGGGGTCGCTCAGGCTCGGCCGCCCGGAGGCCCGGGGGTTCCCGCGGCTGGTGCCCGCTGAGGCCCGGGGAGAGGGTCCATGACGCCGCGGAGGCGCCCGGCGCGCCCCTGCCCAACTCCCGGCAGAGCGCGGTCCCGGCTCCCGCGCCTCAGCCGCCGCGGCCAGCAGCCCCGGCGCTGCCCTGGACACGGAACCGAGCAGCGCAGCGGCGGCAGCGGCGCCCCGCGCTCCCTGGGGCCCTGACGGCGGCGGCGGCCCCACCTCCCGCGCCCCCGCCCCCTCCCGCCGTCCTCCAGTCCCCTCGGCTGCCGCGCGCGCGTCAGCACCGCCTGCTCGGCTGCCGCCAGCTTCCGACTGCGCGACCCGCGGCCGCCGCCGCAACTGAGCATGCCCAGAGGCCGCCCGACGGGACCCCCGCGGCAGGCCGGCACCGGGTGACCAGGGGCCGGTGCCCGAGAGGTCCTGCTCCCGAGGGGCCGAGCCCCGTGCCCGGGAGGTCCTGCTGAGCCGGGGTGCGGGGGGCCGGGAGGCTGTGCCCAGGAGGTCCTGCTCCGGTGGGGCCGGGGCCGGTGCCCAGGAGGTCCTGTTCCAGAGGGGCCGAGCCCCGTGCCCAGGAGGTCCTGCTCCGGAGGGGCCAAGCCCGGGGTGCATGCCCGGGAGGTCCTGCTCCGGTGGGGCCAAGCCCGGGGTGCATGCCCGGGAGGTCCTGCTCCGGTGGGGCCAAGCCCGGGGTGCATGCCCAGGAGGTACCGCTCCCGAGGGGCCAAGCCCGGGGTCCGTGCCCAGGAGGTACCGCTCCCGAGGGGCCAAGCCCGGGGTCCGTGCCCAGGAGGTACCGCTCCCGAGGGGCCAAGCCCGGGGTCCGTGCCCAGGAGGTACCGCTCCCGAGAGACCAAGCCCGGGGTCCGTGCCCAGGAGGTCCTGGCGCCCTCATTCATTCAGGGCGCGTTTCAGCGCTTCCCAAGGGTTGGCTCGGAGATGGCCCAGGGGGAGAGGGGAAAGGCAGCCAGGTGTGTGGGGGAGGCCACCCTTCACCTGCAGTCAACTCCTACCCAGCACGAAAACAATAGAAGTTTCAAAGAAAAAAAAAAGCGTGTTCTCAAACAAATCGCAGCCTTCTCCAGGACTGCTGCTTAGAAACAGGCTTAATCCAAAACGTTAGAGCTGACACGCAGGCTGCAGAACACACAGCCCCAATTACGGGGACACCAGGAGAGCAGCAGAATTTGATTTTTTTTTTTTCTCTGACACTCGGTTCCAAGGTCTTGAGCACGAGACTAACTTAAATCCAAGGCACACCAGCAGCGAAGGGGGATTCTGGAGTGGGATTTTATTCCTCGATCCCACTGTCTGGCACAGGCATCATACGGGAGAACTGGACCTTGCCCTAACAGCTAAAACAGAAACTGAGCAAGAACCTTCAGGGTAAAAAAAAAAAAAAATGTTAGATACCTGCTTTCGTTGGTAGGCAAGTGCCCTACAAACACCTGTGCTCCGCCGCCCTACACACCTGGAGGAAACGGAAAATCCGGCCTGGATTCCGGATTCTCGAAGCCGCGAGCCCGTACTCCACGGCCCCGCCCCCTCAGCGGTGCGCAAACTCAGTAGCTACCCCTTGCCCGCCCTCCCTCCTCCCCTCCTGCGGCTGTCAAAATCCGGACTCCACTTCCTCAAGGCCCGGGGCGGCGGGGGTGAGCGAGGAGGGCGACGGCGCCGCGCATGCGCAGCACCCACCGGGCTGGCTCGCTCTCGCACACGTGCAGAAGGCCCGGCTTGGCGCCTGCGCAGTAGCTCCCCGGTGTCCGTGCCCTTAGGACGGCTCCAGTACCTCTAGCTGCGGACGCCAGCGGGTTTGCGCTGAGTGTAGTGTGTGCACACGCGCTTGGGTGACCGCACCATGACTCTAACTTCGAACTCCAGCATCCGAGGTGAGGTGGGGCCTGGGAGAGGGTGAGGCCGGCGGCCTGCGCACCGCTGGTCCATCGGTCCTGCGCACCGGCCGGTCCAGTCACCTTGGGATTGCAGAAGGGCAAGGCAGCGCCTGGCCGGGCCGCGCGCTCTGAGGGGGCGAGGTCGGGGCACGGGGTAATGGTGCCACCGGTCACAGCGGGGTGGGACCAGGCAAGGCTTCTGCTTAGCTGTGGTCGCCGTTCCTCCTAATGACCCCGCTGCTAGGGGTCCTTAAGCTAATTCGCTTTTCTATCTTTCCGTCTCAAAAAGGAGATGGGGTGGTGGGGGAAATGTTCTCCCCTCTCACGTGTAGATCAACGTGTGACTGCAAAGTCGGTTTCCTTCTGTCCCGAAGCGGTGCATGACTAATCACATCTTAGTTTTGCAGATTTTTTTTTTTTTTTTTACGGAAAGAAATCCGATCCGAGGCCCCCAGTGTTCCCTGTTTTTTTGTGATGCCTCTGGCGCTCCCTGGCAGTGATCCAGAAGGGAGGACTGGCCGCTGGGCCCGCCGCGCCCTCAGCTTTCTCAGCCTTCCTACCTGGTGTTAGGAAGCAAAGCTTGGCAGAACAGCCCGTCAGAGTTTACAGAATTGGTTGAGCGTGGAGTTCCACTTTATAACAGTTCTTGGCGATGTTGCAATTGTTTAGGATTGTCTCCTAGCGACATGATAGGTTTGCTGGCTCTGCCCACATATGAAATGCCACTCCCCAAGGCTTGGTTACCTGTAGCTCTGGTTGAATAAAGATGCAGAGGTCATCCAGAAGTTAAAAGTTAACCCCTCTGATTCAGTCAGTGGGTACTGAGACTCTAGACCAGGTTCTGGAAAGCCATCCCTACTGCCTTGAGCCTTCATTTTATAATACAGAAGCAGGTTCCAGAAATAGAGCTGTTCTGCTTATGATGGTCGAATTTACCTGGAAGGATGAGATCACTCTCTTGACCTTTCTGAGTAGCTCATGCTGAAGAGGTGATTCGCTGCAAAAATAGGGATACATTGGTACATTTCAAGTAGGGAGTGGTTTACTTATGGTTCTTTAAAATAAGAAAACCTGTTTTCTTGAGGGTAAGGCTATATTTTGTCTTACAGTGGCTTGTGCTGCTGATAGTTTTATGGGAAGATTATTGGCACATGTGTAAGATGGGCTGAAAAATTGCAAAAGTTTGGGTTCAGCTTTTCTAGGTAGCACACTCTGGGTATGAAATAGGACTTCTCATCGCTGTCTAAGGAGTGATATTCACTGTAATCAAAGAGTTTCTTGTTTTTTAAGTGTAACCATAAGGGAATGCAAAAGTGATCCTCTTGCTAGTTGGCACCCTAAGGAGTTGGCAATTGATGAAGCAGGTTATGAGTTCTGACAATCTTCAGCTTTGGGGTTTATTTTACTAAAAAACATGAAGGTTATGAAACCTGTAAGGAGAGTCCCATGGCTCTTGTAAATCTCTTACCTGCACCTGCCTAGTCAGAAACAGAGAATGTCTTGGGAACCTAGCTGTTAATGTTTAGTTCTCATAAAAGTTTGATTGTGCTGATAGTTTTTAAAACATTCCTATGGGTTGGACAGCAGTTTAGATCTCTTAACTGGGGAGGGGCAGGAATGATCATATCTTAACTAAAATTAAAAAAATCATAAAAGACGTGGAATATTGTGTAACAATGGTAAGCACATTATCCATATATGTTAGATAAAAAGTTGAAAGCGTAAATATGTACATAGATTCTTGTTTATGTTCGGATGAGAAATGAGTTGTTATAAATGAAAACTAGTTTTCAACCTCAAATCACTCATAGTTCACCAGCTTCCTTAGCCTGCCTTCCCTTCAACTCACCTGTTTCACACTTTGCTTTACCTTCAGGTTCCAAAGGGATGTTCCTCTGTCCACACAGCCCACACCCTGGTCCTTGTAAAATAAACAGCCAAAATAGCATCTCATAAATTCTTATTCTCTGACTTTTCTAGGTTTGTGTATTTCATTGAAATGAATTCCTGATTTTCAAATTCATTTCATGTCAACATAGGAAAAACACTATCTTGTTTCAGTAAATTAACTAAGTCATTTACAATAATCATTCAGAGTAGGAATGGGTAACCTTTTCTCTGTAAGGGACACTGGCTACTTACATCACTCATGGACCATACAAAATTATCAGTTTAAAAATTACCTGCTATGGGCCTGGCATGGTAGCCTAGTGGCTAAATTCCTCGCCTTGCACCCCCTGGGATCCCATATGGATGCCAGTTCTAATCCCTGCACTTGCGGGAGACCCACAGGAAGCTCCTGGCTCCTGGTTCCTGTCTTTGGATTGACTCAACTCTGGCCATCATGGCCACTTGGGGAGTGATTCAGTGGATGGAAGATCTTCTTCTCTGTCTCTCCTCCTTTCTGTATATCTATCTGACTTTCCAATAAAAATAAATAAATCTTTAAAATCTTTAAAAAGAAAATTACCTACTATAGATGTATAGCAGTGGTTGCCTTGGTAGGGCCAAAGCACTGATTTCAAGGTCCTCGTATGACCTGGAGGATGGAGGGTCCCCATTCCGGTAAAGAGTTCATTTTTATCCAAGAAGGACTATGCAGATCATACTAAGGAAAGAGAGAAATAAAACTCCTACAGATTGTGAAAAATAAATGAATAAATGAAGAGTGGGATTTAGAGTAAGAAATGAGACGAGATTGGCCACTATTGTTGGAGCTGAGAAAGGTAAATGGAGACGCATTGTGGTGTTTGTGCGTATCTGAGCTATTCCAGATAGTAAAGGTGGGATGTTGTTATTTTCAATCTCAAGAAGTCAGTTCCACATTTTGATACAGTAAATTAAGAAGTTGACAAAGACAAGTCATTTTTTTCTAAGAGCAATGTGGTGGTAGGATTGACAGATTGAACTGCACAATCAAATGAATCATACATGGGCTAGCGTGATAGCTCAATGGGCTAATCCTCAGTTTTGGCAGTACTGGTATCCTATACAGGCGTCGGCTCAGGTCCTGACTACTCCACTTCCCATCCAATTCCCTGTTTGTGGCCTAAAGCAGTTGAGGATGACCCAAAGCTTTGGGACTCTGCACCTACGTGGGAGACCTGGAGGAGGCTCGTGGCTCCTGGCTTTGGATTGGTTCATCTCTGGCCATTGTGGCCATGTGGAGAATGAACCAGGACGTGGAAGATCTTTCTGTCTTTCTCCCTGTAAATCTGTCTTCTGTCTTTCCAACAATAATAAGTAAATCTTAAGGCGAAAGAAATACACGAATGAATCACACTTTATTTCCTGAAACTTTTCAATGCTGATTGTATGCCAGACACAGCCTGCCAATGTACAACCACAGCAACAACAGGAAAACGTTGCCAAGTCCAAGGTACTAATCAGCAAGATCTAAGGGAAGGATTCAGTAAGAGTTCCCCTCCCCCTCTCCTAAAGGGAGAACATTCTGATTCTATGACAGTTGACGGTACACAGTGGTGAGCAGTTTGGGGCAGAAAAGGGGCCACAGGGAAAGAAGGAAGGTAACATTTCTGTCTGAATTATGGCAGAATAATCCCCACAGTAAGAAAATTAGGGAAATGAGTCATAAACAAAGGCTTGGGACTTAGGGGTAAATCTGTGCCTTTTCAATCTCTGAATAATTTTAAGAATTTAATAGTATAGACCAAGGAAAGAGTAAGAAAAGAGGACTTGTTTTGAAATGTTGCCTGTTATCTGTATTTTTGTTCTTTGCTGGTATTTGTGTAGATAGAAAGCATTATTGAGCGAAGTTGAATAAGGTATGGATTGCTCTAATTCCAGGCATCTCTATGCCTTGAGAAGAAAATGAGGATAAACCAGAAGTAAAAGTCATGCTCTAGATTTTTCCATACCTGAGTTCTAGGCCATTATTGAAAAGGTGCCAACTGAAATATCCTGAAGAATTGATCTTGGCAAAGTCCTTTGGTTACCTCCAAGTTGTGGCTATTCCTAATATACTTCCACCCTACTAGGAGCTTCATACTACTGCGTTTTTAGGTTTTCAGTTCTTTCTCTGTTTATTGACTTTGGATTTTGTCATCTGCTTATTCCATGGATCTCAGGAGTTTTTACAATATGGTAGCAACCTTAAAGCAAATGTTAGTGAGTACTTAATTAATTCACCAAAAAACTACGGTATAACCAAGATCAGTGTCTGAGGAGTTGTGTTATTCGAGTCTTAAGTTTGTACTATGAACAGCATTCAGCAAAGCAATGTTTAGTCCATTGGCTTATAATGTGGATACATTACCTACTCAGAATGGTTGGTTGTCCATTAGCTAAGAAGCGAATTGCTATAGCATCTGACGTAGGGAATGTTGTCTCAGGAAAGTTCCATCGTAAGTAATGCATCAGATAGGAAGAATTGAATCCAGCTAAAAGTCACAGCAGCAGCACTGTTTGGAGTTGCTGCAAGGTAATGCCATTGAGCAGCTTTAAACTTCAAGACAAATCTGCATATAGCTGTCAAGTAAATTAAGCTGCTTTCTCTTTCATGCTGCACTCAGGAACACACAAACACTAGTGAATGTTTATAGCAAATGTAGTGGGAGGAAAAACAGTCTAAAGTGCTTTGTAAAGAAAAATATTACTGTAGTTGAAATTGAAAATAGAATATGGGGAATATGGTAATTCAAAAACTTTTATCAGAACTAAATTATTAAATAAACTGCAAGACAGGACCATGAGCAAAGGAAAGAAGTGTGGGAATGATTGCTCCTTTATATTAGAGCTGTGTAAGACTGAGCTTTAGTTTTATGTAATTGTGAAATAAGGAATTTGACTCAGTAGCATCAATAATCCATCCAACTAATTATTCCTTGTGTGTTTCTATCCCCTTGGAATATGTGTGTGTGTGTGTGTGTGTGTTTATTTATCTCTAGGGTTTTGTTTGCTAGTCTGGGAACTTATTTCAGAAACTGAAGATGTGACTCAGGAAGTGCTGGGAAGCAGTCCAGTGTGTTTATTCTGACCCCTGTTCAACTTCTTCCTGCAGCCCACTCCATGCTCGGAATAGACAACTCTTCTCTGAGGCGGAGGCTAAGCAGATTATGCAGAAATTTCTTCTTTCCGTCCTTGCCTGGAGCTGGGGTAGTTGTTAAGCACTTGGGTTTCTAAGGATCCCTTGAAAAGCCACACAAAATACATGGCCTGTTAGTCCAACAAGTATTTTTACTATTATTATTAGAAGCAGAATAGTGTTATTAAATTTAAAATGAGGTGTGTAGGGTATTCAGATAATCATCTACTTGTGGAAATTACAAATTTAGACTTTATTAATTGAGAATGTAACTGTAATTATATGAATCATGTCTTCTACAAAGCATATTAGTATATTTGATTTTGTTTCAGTAATGAGAAAGCAGTTTGGTATTTTACAGAACTATGGATTTTTGACTGGTTTGGAAACTATAATCTGGTAAAATATATTCCTTCGAATGTTTTCCTTAAAAGGTGGTTTTATTTGTCCTTTTTTTGTTGTTGCTGTTTCTTCAGCCTCAATTCTATTTGTAGTTATACTCTGTGTGGTGGTTATAACTGAGTTTTTGTAAATTCACTCATTTAAAAATAACATGGGGATTTTACTGTTTAAGTGAATTGGAATGAGTCATGTTTGCTGGCATAATCACCTCCTGATTTGGCTTTAATTTCTGATCTGAGTTTTTATGTTTCATATTTCAAAATATGTGTTTATTTGTTTATTTAGTCTGAAGGTCACGGAAGAAGGAATGGAATGGATCAGAGAGAGGTCTTCTGTTCTCTGGTTCATTCCCCAGGCTGTTACAATGACTGGGTCTGGGGCAGGCTGAAGCCAGGGACTCGTGTGACAGTGCTTTCCCAGGAAAGTTAACCAGGAGCTGAATCTCAAGTGGAGCAGCAAAAGACTCCGTCCAACTAGCATGTTAACATGAGGCCCTGGCATTGCAGGTGGAAGCTTAAGTTGCTGCACCACAACTCCAGATCTCATTTTTTATATGTTTGTTTTTAGATAATAGGTACATGAAGACATGTACAGATTTTTTTTTAAGCTTTGTTTATTTTTATTGGGAAGTCAGATTTACAGAATGAAGGAGAAACAGAGAGAAAGATCTTTCATCTGCTGGTTCACTCCCCAAGTGAGCCGCAACGGCCGGAGTTGAGCTGATCCAAAGCCAGGAGCTTCTTCTGAGTCTCCCATGTGGGTGCGGAGTCCCAAGGCTTTGGGCCATCCTCAACTGCTTTCCCAGGCCACAGGCAGGGAGCTGGAAGGGAAATGGAGCAAGGGGAATATGAAGCAGCGCCCATTTGTGATCCCAGTGCTTGTAAATGGAGGACTTTAGCCACTAGGCTACCGCACCAGCCCCCATCACATACGGTTTTTAAAACCCTTTTATGAGCGTGTTTTCAAAGATTAGGCCTTGTGTTTTCCTCCTCACATTTTTAAGTTTCTCTCTTGTGTCACTGACTAGAACACACAATCTCTCAGGGAAGGCAGGGCAAAGTTTTAACAATAGTTATTACACCAGTAGTTCTAGTCATTTTGGTAACATTGAAGACTTTCTTTGAGAGTTGGGATGCTTAATACTGAACAACTGCTTTGTGATCATTCATGCTAGGTAACTGGTGTGGACTTGGGTTCTGATCATGATTCCTGCTCTCCTTCCCTAGTTGAATGGATTGCAGCGGTTACCTTTGCTGCTGGGACAGCGGCACTCGGTTATCTTGCTTACAGAAGATTTTATGTGAAAGATCATCGCAACAAAGCCATGGTAAACCTTCACATACAGAAGGACAACCCTAAGGTAGTACATGCTTTTGACATGGAAGATTTGGGAGATAAAGCCGTGTATTGTCGTTGCTGGAGGTCCAAAAAGGTGAGGAAAAATTATTGCATCAAACTTAAGTCGCCAGACACTATTAAAAAATAGATCTCTCTTTCCTCCTTCCTTCTTTCTTAATGGATTCCATTCCTCTGTTTACCAAGACACATTAACACTCTGTAGTAAAATTACATTAAACCCTCTTTGAGTTCAAGTGAATTTAGCCATGTTCTTGGCCAAAGAAGAGAGAAAATCCCATCTTAATTTACTGGGAAGATTTCCTTCCCAAGCAGATCTTAGCTTCTGTTACCCAGGAAACAAGATGCACAGCCTAAACACGAAAGGAAGCAAAAAGTTCTTTTTTCTTTCTTTCTTTCTTTCTTTCTTTCTTTCTTTCTTTCTTTCTTTCTTTCTTTCTTTTCTTTCTTTGTGTGTGTGTGTGTATGTGTGAGAGAGAGAGAGAAAGAGAGAGAGAGAGCTCTCAGGCTTTTACTACTAAAATACGTTTTTAAAATTTACACAAGAAAGTGTTTAAAGATTACCTTTGGAAATTTCAAATTTGGTAAATATCACAAGCCTGATTTCAGCTAAAGCTCCTGTAGCCAAATGTCTAACAATGTAGGATTCTTATTAAGCACCTTATTTTCTTATATGAGAATTTCATCAAGTTCCTTGTTTCAGTCTCATCTTTGATGCCTGTAGGTTTAAACAAGATGGTACCTAGTGGTCAAAAGAGGGTAAAAATCCTTTCCCAAAATCATCTTGAAAGTATTATTATGCTGAATGGCTACAATTTCTGGTGAATCATAAGAATTTTTATATAAACACTATATGTACTGCTACTGTTAACATTCATATAAAATAAGTTTCACCAAAAAAACGACATTAAAAGGCTCCTGCAATAAAGAAACAATGACCATTATGTATCTTTTGAGTGTTTTGTTTTGTTTTGGGGTTTTTGGTTTGTTTGTTTGTTTTTTAGATTTTTATTTCTTTTAAAAGGCAGAGTCTGAGAAAGGTAAGAGGAAAGTGGATCAGCTGGAACTTGAGGTGGCACTCAGCAATTTAACTTGCTGTGCCACAACACTGACTCTGACATACACTCTCATTGTGGCATAGCAGTACAGTGGGCCTCCTTGCATGTGATGTAGGGTTTGTGAGAAATTTCTCAACTGTGGGGCTAGGCTCCCAGAAATAGATATGTCAGGGACAGCGTTAGAAGTTAAGTTGTAATGATACTCTGCTGGCTCTGTCTTCAGACCAGAGAGGGTATACCTAAGAAGCCGTTGAACTTGACTGGACAATAAGATACTGGACTCTATGTTTGGTATATGCTTGCAATGGAGGAATCTCAACTGAACTTGAACTGTGGTTATGCAACAAGGTGGAGGAATCCACCATGGTGGGAGGGTTTGGGGAGGGGTGGGGAGAACCCAAGTACCTATGAAACTGTGTCACATAATACAGTGTAATTAATGAATTAAAAATAATAAATAATAAAAAAAAAGAAGAAGTTAAGTTGCTGCCTGCGATTCCAGCATCCCATAGCTGAATGCCACTCAAGTCCCAGCTGGTCTATTTCGGATGCACTTGAGAAGGCAGCAGCAGATGGTCTAAGTCCTTGAACTCCCACCACACATATGGAGGCCCAGGTGAAATTCCTGGTTCACTGACCATTGCAGCCACTTCTGAACCAATGGGTGGAAGAGTTCTCCCTGTCCCTCATCAGTTTGCTAATCTCTATCTCTAACCCGGATACCCCCACATTGATTGCTCCCACATTGAGATTATCTGCTGTGCCTTTCCATTCAACTGTTACCAAATTCACCATGTGAAATTGGAATCCTTATGACTGACAAGGGAAATTATCTTGTCAACCTGAATTTCCTGTTTGTTTGCAGTATCTAATTGCTCTTTTAATGCTTCTGATCTTTCTCCAGTCTTCCACACAAAAATTACGATATTGGGTTAACCCTACTGTCAAAAGGTTTCACGTATCTGTTGCCATTTCTCCGTTTCCACAGCTGGCACTTTGGTTTAAGCGGCATAACTTAAATCTGAAGTCCTTGCCAAGCAGCTTCCCCTTGTCTAGAGGCACAAGCTCTTCCCATTACCCTCCTCAGTTTAGAGTTGTGTTTTGTTTTGTGTGCGAGTGCTAAGTGCTTCATCAGGGTCGGAGATAGGGATCAGCAAAGCTGATGAGTCAAGAGTAGGAGTGCAGCTGATCCTTGATATAGATAAAAACTGGGCTAAGCATGAAATCTTGGAACATTTTCTACATGCTGAATAAGAGCAGAAGCCGGTTAAGGAGATGAAATGAACTGGAAGGGTTAAGAGAAAACTAAAAATGTGGCTTTTAAGTGGAAAGAATTCTCAGAGATTCAGCACTACACATGAGCTTGTACAAAGACACCCAGGTCAGCGTGGTATGGTGACACAGAAGGTAAAGCTGCTGTCTGTGATGAAGCAATCCCATATGGGCACCAGTCCGACTCCTAGCTGCTCCACTTCTAATCTGCTGCCTGCTCATTTGCCTGGGAAAACAGCTGCAGATTACCAAGTGCTTGCACCCACACCATAGAGAAGAAGTGCTTGGCTTCAGTGTGGGTCAGCCCTCGTCTTTGTGGCCATAAGGAAAGCGAATCAGCAGGTGGAACATCTGTGTCTCTCCCTGTCTCTCTATCTCTCTGTCTCTGCCTCTCTCACTCTTAAACTCTACCTTTCAAGTAAATAAATCTTTAAAAGAAAAAAAAGGTAAATAGACTACTGCAGTAAGACTATTGTGTTAAGCAATCGGGCAATTGACTGATGTCATTTCAGCATAATAATTAGTATAGAGGCTATGTGTGAAGCCAGGAGCCAAGAGCTTCTTCCAGTCTCCCATGCGTGGGTGCAGGGTCCCAAAGCTTTGGGCCGTCCTCCACTGCTTTCCCAGGCCATAAACAGCGAGCTGGATGGGAAGCAGGGCCACCAAGATTAGAACCAGCACCCATATGGGATCCAGGCGTGCAAGGTGAAGACTTTAGCCACCTGACTACTGAACCAGTCCCTCTAATTTATTCTTAAGCTCTACTCACTAGAAACCTATTGTGTATTTCTAACATTCTGAGTGTGTTTCGTGAGTGAGATGAATTGGATGTCTTGGTAATGTGTACAAGTTATATTTTGTTGACATAAGCTATTGTTCCCTTCAGCTTTCTGGGGTTGGTATATTGTTTGCTATTTCAGAAGCTGGCCAATTCCATTGTGTTTCACAAAAAGTCTATCCCTATTTTAAGTGAGAATGGAAAGAGCCAAGAGAGGAAATGTTTAAAGTGACTTAAGGAGGGGCCAGCACAATGGTTCAACAAGCCAAGCCTCTAACTTCAAGCACCAGCATCTCTTCTGGGCACCACTTTGAGTCCTGGCTGTGTCACTTCCCACTCAGCTTCCTGCTTGTGGCCTGGGAAAGTGGTGGAGGATGGCCCAAGTTCTTGGGACCCTGTACCTGCGTGGGAAAACTGGAGGAGGCTCCTGGCTTCTGGCTTCAGATTGTCTGAACTTTGGCCATGGCAGCCATTTGGGGAGTGAACCAGCAGATGAAAGATTATTCTCTCGGTCTCATCTTCTTTCTATAAATCTTCCTTTCTAATAAAAATAAATAGCAGGCCTGGCACAATAGCATAGCAGTTCAAGTCCTCGCCTTGAATGCGCCAGGATCCCATATGGGCGCCAATTCATGTCCCAGCAGCAGCCCTGCTTCCCATCCAGCTCCCTGCCTGTGGCCTGGGAAAGCAGTTGAGGACAGCCCAAAGCCTTGGGATCCTGCACCCGTGTGGGAGACCTGAAAGAAGCTCCTGGCTCCTGGCTTTGGATTGGCTCAGCTCCAGCCATTGCAGCCACTTGGGGAGTGAACCATCAGATGGAAGATCTTCCTCTCTGTCTCTCCTCTCTGTATATCTGCCTTTCCAATAAAAATAAATACATCTTAAAAAAATATATAAATAAATAAACCTGTAAAGTAACTTGAGAGGTATTATTTGAGCCATTGTTAATCTTGAAAGAGGGCAGAAAGGGTCCGACATGGTAGCCTAATGGCTAAATCCTCGCCTTATATGCGTGCTGCAGAGTCCCAGATAGGCGCCGGTTCATATCCCGGCTGCTCCACTTCCATCCAGCTCCCTTCTTGTGGCCTGGGTAAGCAGTCGAGGACGGCTCAAGCCTTGGGACCCTGCGCCCACGTATGGGAAACCCAGAAGCTCCTGGCTCCTAGCTTCATATCAGCTGAACTCCTGCCATTGCAACCTCTTGAGGAGTAAATCAGCAGATGGAAGATCTTGTAAAGAAATGAAGGAAAATGAAATGAAAGATATAAAACAGCCTTGAAAAGGAAGAATCTTACTTTTCAGTCAAGAAGATGGAAGGACCTTGATGTTAGAATGAAGAGTGCAACCTATTCTTCTTACTCAACTTCCCGTTTCCCTGCCCCTCACCTCAAGTGGGTTGCATCATAGTTATTTGGTGGCGCGGGAGGAGTCCAGTGAAAGGTTGAACAGAGCAAGAAAAGGCAGACCAAGAAATAAAGGAATGCTTTGCCAGTTGACCTCAGGAGCACAAGGGAAAATGAAATGTGGCTGGTCCTGCTCTTTAGGCTCAATTCCCTTCACTGGCAGCTACGGTGGTTATGTTTTGAGGGGGGTGTGAGAGACGAGAGACCTCCATCCCGTTGGTGGCTGAGAGGTGGGGTGCACTGAGTCCACTGCTTTATAGAAACAGTGTTCTGAATGTTGGTAACCTTCTCTGGCCACCCTGCATTCGGACAGGTTTCTTAAAATCGTATTTTCTCACACTGTGGTTTCATGCTGTATCCACTGTCTTGTGTATTGTTTCAGTGCACATGCTAGTAAATGTCATATTTTTCTCTAAGCAGTGTTTAAGAGTCTCACTTTTTCTTTTCCTTCTCAACCAGAGCAAGAGCGTTTCTCAGAGTTGCTTGTAGTAATGAGTCAAACTGGCCCTGAGAGAGGTGTGGGGTTTTTGTTTGTTTGTTTTATTGTTGCCAGTGAAAGCAAGAAATCAAGGGGAGAGAGGAGTGGTTTTCAATTTCTATCATGAATCACCCTAAAAGCATACAGGTTTGAGATGTGGAGCCATTAAAAAAAACACATTCTGCATTTGAGCAAAAAGCTGCAATATCGTTGCTGGGTTTTTCCAGATAGTAAGCATGGATCCATGGTGGTTTTTCTCCTAAACCTTTGTTGCAGCCTCTCTTCTCCTGCCCTCTCCTCCTCAGTGGTAAAAGATGTCACAGGGTGGGCATTTAGCCTGATGGGTAAGAAGGCCATATGCCTCAGAGCTGCATTGCTGGCTCCACTTTCCCTCTGACACAGACCCTGTGAGGCATGGTAATGACCTAAATCATTGGGCCGCTACCTCCCTTATCAGGGACCTGCGTTGAATTCCAGCCCCTAACATTGGACTGACCCAGGCCTGTCTTTGGTTGATATTGAAAGAGAGAACCAGTGTGCTTTCTGTCTCAAAAGAAAAATCCATGGTCTTTCTTTAAAATAATTTTGGAATTTATAGTTTTCAAATTAGATACATAAACAATATTTTCTGAACATACAGGAAATTCAGCCAGTTTCATTCACACAATTTTCCCAGGATTTGTTAATAAATACCACTACTGGACCTGAGCACTTAGAGTCCTTGCCTTGAATGCGCCAGGATCCCATATAAGCACCGGTTCTAATCCTGGCAGCCCCGCTTCGCATCCAGCTCCCTGCTTGTGGCCTGGGAAAGCAGTCAAGGACGGTCCAAAGCTTTGGGACCCTGCACCAGCGTGGGAAGCTTGGAAGAGGCTCCTGGCTCCTGGCTTTGGATTGGCTCAGCTCCAGCGTCATGGCTGCTTGGGGAGTGAATCATCAGACAGAAGATCTTCCTCTCTGTCTCTCCTCCTCTCTGTATATCCGCCTTTCCAATAAAAATCTAAAAAGAAAAAAAGAAGAATTGTTAAAGAATAATAAAATAAAATAAAAATACCACTATCAGCAATGGCATATACAGGGTTGGAGAAGGGGCAGCATGCATTTGAGAAAATAAGAAAAGAGACAGACATAAGATTAAGACTATAATAACAGATGGCCAGAGGGAAGCCCACTTCTCTGAGAAAGGAGGTTGACCTAGAAGGCTCGATGCCTCAGTCTTTCATTGTACTGCCTGGGGAGCAAATGACTGTAGTTGATGCCACACAACCATTGAAAGCTCCATCTCCTACTTCTCCGATTGATGTTAACCAGCCAGGGCATGATGATCAGGAAGTAACAATGTGACCCATGTGCAGGAGTCAGTATGTGACTGGCTCAAGGATATCTCTGAGATATCCTTGGACCTTGCCCAACTGCAGACCCTTGCCCACAGGCCTCTACCTTGGTCTCAGACTTTTGTTCATGTGCAATTGCTACCTACAATGCTGGCATCTCATATTAGGCAACTTCCAGGGGTTGATCATTAAAGATGTGTGGTCCTGGGCCCAGTGCAGTAGCCTGGTGGCTAACGTCTTCACCTTGCATGCCTGGGATCCCATATGGTTGCCGGTTCATGTCTCAGCAGCCCTACTTCCCATCCAGCTCCCTGCTTGTGGCTTGGGAAAGCAGTTGAGGATGGCCCAAAGCTTTGGGACACTGTACACACTGTACCTGCATGAGGGACCCAGAAGAAGCTCCTGGCTCCTGGCTTCTGATCGGCTCAGCTTCAGCCATTGTGGCCACTTGGGGAGTGAATCATCACATCGAAGATCTTCCTCTCTATTTCTACTCCTCTTTGTATATCTGACTTTCCAATAAAAATAATAAATAAATCTTTTTTAAAAATTTCTGATCCTGTTGGAGAAAAGGGGACGTTTTTAATCCTTTCATTTTCTTAAAGTGAAATTTCACCAATGAGCAAATATATGAATTTTGGAAAGTGATTCTGATTTAAAGTTATAATTCCTTGAGTTAAATGACTTAAAAATTACCACTAAAAGATATCTGTATTTCTGAACAAAATTATTTTAATACCTGGTTTACAACTTAAGAGTGCAACAATTATAAAGATATGAGGTATGTGTTTGCATGTTTTTTATTTTCTTTTCAGAATATGAAGCAAATAAGCTAATTTCAGTTTTTAGGCAGAACTAGATTGTTAGGAAAATGGTTTCTCATTTATATGTGGCTATTTCTTTGTATTCTGTTCTTGATTGTATACATTGAAGAAAAATAATTTGACAATAAGCATTAGCTTCCTAACATTTTCAACATGATATAAAAAAGAAATAAGTTAAACATACCTTTTTAATGATTACTGTGAGGTTATTTAGAAATATCTCCTTTTTCAAGGATATGTTTTATAAACTAGATAAAACTGCACAGTAAAATGTTTTGCTTATACTGTTTGTAAAAATGAGGTCTTTACAGTGTAAACTTTCATTTCTGTGAAATCATGTTTGTTTATTAAACATATGTCACTTTGAAACGCTGTATTTTACTATGAGATACATTTTGTTTGGTTTTTATAGCCTTTCTTCTCAGCCATGCCAAGAAAAAATGAAAGCTTGCGTTCCTATTTTTGTTGGAAGAATTTGTTTTTAATAAATATCACACATCACATTTTAATGACCTAAGAAAAGAAATATCACACATCACATTTTAATGACCTAAGAAAAGAAATAATAAAGATACATTTACATTGCATCTACTTGGGAATAGAATTATATCTAGAAATATAATCATAAAATTAACATTGAAAGTTTTTACCATCAACCAAATACTATTTTAATCTAACTTCTGGTTGAAGATAATATGCCTTCATTATCAAATTTCAGTTATATAAGATTATACTCTCTTAATTGTTCCATTAAAGGCCAAACCTCTTGTTACTTTACATTTTTTGGTTTTGTTTTCCTATTTACTTTTTGCTTAAGGAAAGGCAGAGAAAAAGACACAGATCTTCCATCTGCTGGTTGGTTCACCAACATCCAGGGTTAGGCCAAAGGCCAAAGCCAGGAACATGGAATTCCATATGGGTTTCCCATGTGGGTGGCAGGGACTAAGGTACTTGAGCCTTTATCTGCCTTCCTGGGGAAAGTATTGTCAGGACTAAAATAGGCACTTCAGAATAGGAGACAAGAATCTCCAGCGGTGTCTTAGCCACTGTGTCAGACAGACGTCTGCCCCGATTGACGACTCTAAACTGGCTCCGTCAAAATAACAGCAAACTGTACATTGAACAGGGATACACTTTAGAGTATAGGTGCATTCAATATGAGACTAGAAAGACATTCTCAGACCCAGCTCGATAACCTAGCAGCTAAAGCCCTCGCCTTGCATGCACCAGAATCCCATGTGGACGCAAGTTCTAATCCTAGCAGTCCTGCTTCCCATCCAGCTCCCTGCTTGTGGCCTGAGAAAACAGTCCAGAACGACCCAAAGCCTTGGGACCTTGCTCCCGCATGGGAAACCCAGAAGAGGCTCCTGGCTCCTGGCTTCAGATCAGCTCAGCTCCAGCTGTTGCAGCCACTTGGAGAGTGAATCATCACACAGAAGATCTTCCTCTCTCTTCTCTTCTCTGAATATCTGATTTTCCAATAAAAGTAAACAAATCTTTAAAAATAAAAGACATTCTCGTCATTTCACATTAAACAGAAATAAAAGGTATAAGGACAGAAGGGAAGAAATTAAAAAACTATCTGATGATTGGACCTTCCAATCTCGAAGTCCCAAGGTGTCATCTGAAGCATTTACATTCGTATTTCTGTTACGATTTTAACAATAGGAATGTTATTTAACATTAAATGTTAATGTTATTTAACAATAGGAAGGATGCATTTGGAAAATCCAGCAGTGTTTATCTAAAACAGATAAAATACGGAAATAACCCTAAGAAAATGTGCTTTAAATGTGAAATGAAACTTGGTTAAAAAAAAAATCTCAAGCTTATCTGGATAAGTAAAGCTCAATGAAATTTAGCACAGAAGAACAATGAAGGGAAAACTCCATACCAATACTGAAACTTATTTTAAGCACATTCAATACCCTTGTAGTAGGCTGATCAGAAGGGGAACATACTGTCTATAAATAGGCACTTGTATGTAGAGTTTATTTTGGTAAAATTGTATCAATATACAACAACTTAGGAAATAATGACCTCTAATAATAATGAAGCAACAAGATCTTTAAAAAAAAAGATTTATTTATTTTTATTGGCAAGACAGATATACAGAGAGGAGGAGAGACAGAGAGGAAGATCTTCCATCTGATGGTTCACTCCCCAAGCAGCCATGACGCTGGAGCTGAGCCAATCCGAAGCCAGGAGCCAGGAACCTCTTCCAGGTCTCCCACACGCGGGTGCAGGGTGCCAAAGCTTTGGGCCATCCTCAACTGCTTTCCCAGGCCACAAACAGGGAGCTGGATGCGAAGCAGGGCTGCCAGGATTAGAACCTGCACTTGTATAGAATCCTGGCGCATTCAAGGCAAGGACTTGAACTGCTATGCTGTCGTACCGGGTGCACAACAGGCTCTTACAAGAGCATTTTGCAATGTATTATTTATAATGCTATGAAAATGAGTAACAATTTTGCTGTGATTTAAGAGGACTCCCTGGTATGTTTTCAAACATGTAATGAAACCAAATCTGAATATTTTACAGGATTCAGCTTCCCTGGTGTAGTCTGGGAAACAACTACTAGAAATTGTCCCTTTCCCTTGGGACAACAAAGTATCATTTACATCTAAAATGTGAAATCTTGGGAAGAAACGGGAATTTCTGTTATCACCTCTCTGAAAGAGGGAAGTCTTTTTAAATGCTATCTACAAACGATGTGCTGGCGTATGTGTATAAAAGTGAAGGAATTTGGGATATGAAGAAAAACAAAATGGAAAGGTTTGAGGCAAAATTACTGTGAGATAACCAGCATGGGAAAACAGGTAAATTGTTTGTAAATGAATGAGCTTGGAATCTTTCAAAATAAACAGGTAATAAGATAGTTCACTACAAAGGAATTGAACTAGTACCTAACCATGGAAAAGGCTGCCAACAATGAAAATCAATTAATGATCCATTTTACAGATTAGTTTTTCCTCCTACTTAGTATACGTACTTTAGACTTGCTCTTTGAGAAAGCCTATTTAGAATAGCCAGGAAAAGTCTTTGAAAAAGTGACCATGTCCTGTATCTGAATTAGGCATCGTTGCCCACTCTGCCAAGCGTCTTACTCATCCTGAGATTGGATGTTTGACATGCTCTCTTTCTCTTGCTAGTTCCCGTTCTGTGATGGATCCCACACAAAACACAACGAGGAGACTGGAGACAACGTGGGACCCCTGATTGTCAAGAAGAAGGAAACTTAGAGGGACAGTTCACATGCTGCAAACCAGCTTGTCATGATGTTAACCAACTTGTCATGATGTTACCTGGTTGTTTAATTAGAGTGACTACCACTTCTGTCTAATTCAGCTCCTTTGGGTTCTAGATGTGGTATATTGCAAATTGCAGCTTTCACATTTCATGGCATTTGCCTTAATTGCTGAAACATCGTGGTGCACATTTGTGTAAACAACAGCAGCAACAAAAAAAAAAAAAAAAAAAAGAAAATGTAAAAACCAACTTCATGGCCTGTGGGTTATTTTGGTCTTGTAAGGATCCGTTTCTTTAAATTTAAAATAATGATATTAGAATATAGCATATCTTGAGGTTGATGTATTAAATTATTCTCAAAATCACACATATGCAAATTGTATTTGTAAGTTTCAAGGAAAAATTACCACCTTTTCATATCACTCATTTATGCTAGAAAGTAAATAGGGTATGATCGAGTTATATATACTTCTTAGTACAAGCTAGAAAAAAACTGTTACAACCTTGATTTCTTCTTGACAGTAGCAGTGACACTGAGGAAACATGGCTTCTGTGTGTTCAGAGTTTTCAATCAGGAAATGAGCTGTGTTATTCTGCTTAGTTGTAAGTGGCCAAGTCCATAATTAAGGGGCAGTAACATCTTTGTATTATCTTGATGAATATTTCCTTGATCCATTAAAGGAACTAACAAACCAAAATCATAACTGATGTAAAGTCATGAAGAATGTCTTACAACAACATAATGTTCCCAAATTGTATCCAAGGAATGGCAAAGGCTGGAACTGAGGGCAGCAGCAATTGGAACATACAATGCCAATTGTCTTCATTACAAAGCCTCACATCCATGGCAGAAATAGTATTCACAAAGTTAGAGCAAAGACAGGGAAGATGGCTATGTGGTTCCTTGCCCCCACTCTGGGAAATCAAATACATGGCTTACATTAGTAAGGAAGCATCTAGAGAAAACTAAGAGGTACATCTTTTCAGAAAGCAAAGATTTGAAGACAGTGCTTATGTGACATTCTTCGAAGGGTCATACCAGGAGCTTTGCATTTGTTACTGATTATGAAAATTGAAAATAATTAGTAGCAGTCCGAGAAAGCTGGAATAGCTAATATCTGAGGGATCTTTGGAAAATTCATGGGAAATACATATAATAGGAAAACCATGGCATGAGTGTCAAAACCATTTGCACCAAAATGAACTTGCTTTTAGTCACACTTCTAAATGAACTTTTTTGAGGTACTTTTTTGTTTTTAAGAGATTAGGAATTATAAAAAAAAGATTATGAATTATATAGAAGGAAAAAGACCAAAACAAAATACATGTGTAATATTGCAAACATTTAAAAATGATGAGATAAACTTTCTTGTTTTAACACACTTGAATTTTCAGTCATTCATAAACTTCCACTGAAGAAAGTCTAGTTCCTTATTAGAATCAGTGAAACCAGATAGCAGTGTTCCTAGATTGTATTTGATCACAGCAATTTTTAAAATAAGCTTTGTGTGCCATTTTAGGTTTTTAAAAAATGCTACAAAAACTGGATAGACTTGTTTTAAGCAGCCCTTGTGACTGACCTGGACATGTATTAAACGGCACAGAGAACAAAATCTAAAACCATGAAATCCTGATACTATCAGATTTACAGGGAAAATTTTTTTTCATTCTAAATCCTCATACCTATTTTCCAAATAGGCATGAAGGGGTCAGCAAAAGACAGAATCATACTTTCAAATATTGTTTTACAAAGTTTTTAGTAAAGGGACATTCTTGTAACTTAACAGAGTGTTGTTAGGTATTTTTGTTTGTAATTGGAGGAGCCTATCACAGTTATCAAAACTACTCTTCAAAGGTGTATTGGTCTGTCTCTGTGGTACAATTGGAAATGATACATTGACAGATTCCTGCTGCATTACCAGAATAGGTAAATGTACCAGTTACATGCTTTTGAGCTAATGGGATGCTCAAACCTTGTAAGGAACTGCTGGTTGGCCTAGCAGCTCAGTTGTTGGTTAAGCTGTCCATGATCCATGGGAAGAACCTGGCTTTTATACCTAGTTCTGGTTCCTGATTCCAGCTTCCTGCTGATGCAAACCTTAGGAGGCAGCAGCAATCATTCACATAATCGAATTCTTGCCTTTCACGTGGAACAGCAAGATTGAATTCTTGGTTCCTGCCTCCTTGCAGGCATTTGGGGGATGAAGCAGCTGGTGAGAGCTTGCTCTCGGACTCTGCCCCACAAAATAAAAAATAATAATAATAAATACTTAAGAGAACTCTCTTTCATATTTAACCTAAAAAATGGTGGGTATCGTTATGTTGATGTGACTTTTTTTTAATTGTGTGTAATTACTGGTCTAGTTAAACACCTTGAAGTGTGTGATTGTCATTTCATTGCAGTATTGGGCAAGTGGCTCTCCCCGTTTTTTCCCCTCTCATTAGTTCTCATGGTTTCTGAAGAGCCTGTTTTTTTTGTATGGGGAGTCTTGTTTTGCAGCGATTTTGAGTGACATTGATCTGTTCCTGTAGCAAACATTTAATAGGCCACCATGGACCATGGAACTGATGGACATTTTGGAAAACTGGACGCTCACAGTTTAGACTATATAGTTTATGGCATAACATTGTGTAATTATGGCTTGAGGCTGTTTTCCTGATAAACCTTAAAGCTACAATCATTTGTACCAAATATTTCTATTAAGCAGGTAGAATTACTTGATTTTACATTGGTTGTGAAGGTTTTTGATTTTGTTTTGTTTGAAGATAAATATTGACAAAGGTTTATAATTAGCAAGTTGCTTGGGTGCCAGTGAGAGAGTATTATGTTACTAGCCATAACATTCTTGCCCCTCACTTTTACTACCAACTGACCTCAAGCGAAGGCTTTCGTGTCCCAGCCTTTTAAATTGCAGTGATTGGAATAAATGGTATTTTAGGCAATTGTTCTCAAATACCAGTGCACATTTTCAACTGATAGTATCAACTCTAATCTATTACTATGGGATTATTCCAACTTGTATGGTATTAAAGTATTGCTTTATGAAGTATTACTAGTATAAGTTACTTTGAATTCATATTTAACAGAAGAAAAATAGGCAGCTCTGTTTTGGCTGTGTCCCACACCTCTTTTTTAAAGCATCTCCATGAAATGGTCTAGGCACCATTGAGCCAAGGTCTTCTCTGAGGTACAGAGACTTGGGGCTGGCGCAGCATGGTGGCTTAAGGCTCTGCTTGAGATGCTGACATCCCATGGAAGAATACCAGTTCTCATCTGCTGAGGTCCCAGCTGCCCTGCCTCTGGTCCGGTTGCCCGCTGCTGCACCCAGAAAGGCAGCAGAAGATTGTCCACGAGCTTCTTGTCAGTCTTATGGGAAGTCAGGATGGCCAGGTTTGGGCTGTTGCAGCCATTTTGACATGGAACCAGCAAATGAAAGATTGTCTCTCCCTCTCTTCTGTCATTCTTTTGCCTTTCAAATAAATACATTTTTAAAAGAAATCACACTTTTGTTGATCTTGATATTTGTGTTTTTAATATTTTTAATATGTGATAATAAGCATATTGCATTGAAGCTTCATAGAACGTCACTAACTGGGATATTTTTTTTAAAAATTTATCCATTCAATTGAGCATTATGGATCCAAACTAAGGCTGATGCCAGTCTATCCTAATCTCTTCTTAACCTGTAACTTTAATTTTTTTATTGGAAAGTCAGATATACAGAGAGGAGGAGAGACAGAGAAGAAGATCTTCCATCTGATGATTCACTCCCCAAGTGAGTGCAATGGCCAGTGCTGCGCAGATCCGAAGCCAGGATCCAGGAACTTCTTCCAGGTCTCCTACACAGGTGCAGAGTCCCAAGGCTTTGGGCCGTCCTCTGCTGCTTCCCCAGGCCACAAGCAGGGAGCTGGATAGAAAGTGGAGCAGCTGGGACAAAAACCGGTGCCTGTCTGGGATCCCAGTGCATGCAAGGTGAGGACTTTAGCCACTAGGTCACGCCACTGGTCCCTTAACCTGTAACTAAATAACTCAAATACACAGCTCAGAAATTTACAAAGGACAATTTGAACATCAGCCTGTCCAGGAATATATTTTTTGTGGATTCAAGTGAGAAAGTATTTTATAAACAAAGGAATTGCATAGAATAACTGAAGCTCCTCGGAATTATACTTAACAAGAAAGACTGGGAGTCAGCTTTTTTTGTTTTTTAATTCAGTAAATCTGTGAAGAAACTATGAGATTACGAGTATTACTTCTATGTCTCCAAACAGAAAAAGAAAAGTGATTCAATTCAAACAAAGCAAAACCACGCCAGACTTGGAACGTGTGTCACGTGTTGTGTAATTGATTTGCTGAATTTCACTTGGCGGAGTCCCCAAGTATGCGCTTGTTGAAAACAGTTGCTGCTCTTTGTTTCTTGTAACCTCCTTCCAAGGAACAGTGGAAAGTACATTGCTGTCAAGATGGCATTCTTCATGAGGCTGTTCTCTAAGTGTTGAGACCCACCTTTACCTTCCATTTAAATTCATCTATTTCATGTAAAATATAACACATTAACATTTCTGCTAAAAATACTTCCTACCAGCATTAGGTAGGAGCTCTTCCAACTCCATATGCAAGATGAGAGTTGATGTCTCATGTGGCTCTGTCTGTCATCCATTAAACTTTGCTAGATCTGTTACATTTATTTTTAAAATCCCAGCAACTCTGAAAAGTAGAGTTGCTCTTATGTGATCTCTCTTGACACAATCCACACTTTTTCTTTATCTGAAACTCTTAAGGCAGGCTCCCCCTCATTGCATTCCAAAAAGCTGTATGTTCACCTTAGTATCAGAGACTTTAAGTTCTAAGATTTCTCAACCTTCGTTTTTCCAGTGCAGTCTATTTGGTAACTTTCACATGAACCTTTTCCATATCTCTTTACCTTCTCATCCCTTGCAACAAAGGGCGTTTGTACCATCCCGTAACGCAACGTCTGCCCTTTTTCTTTAATACTGTTTGTCTTTAATTCACGAGAAAGCTGCTTCTAGGGCAGAAGCTATGATAACCTTGGCTTTCCCTTGCTGGTTGCTGCTTCCATCCCGTCCCTTGGCGCCACCTAGTGTAGAATAGTAGTGAAAACGAGAAGCCATAAATTAAATTTTGTAATTTAGCGATGTCATCCAGCTTGTGCCCTTGATTTAAGTCCCTGATCTTGAAATTCCTTTGTGCCTCCCCAGATTTAGTTACTTACAAGCAGTAAGTATTCCTTACTGTGTCTTACGTTTCTGTGACTTTTTTTTTTTAATTAGAATTTTTTTAATTTATTTTTATTGAAAAGTCAGGTTTACAGAGAGAAGGAAAGACAAAGATGTTTCTTCCACTGGTTCACTCTCCAGTGGCCATAACAGCTGGAGCTGAGCTGATCCAGAGCCAGGAGCTTCTTCCGGGTCTCCCACACAGGTGCAGGGTCCCAAGGCTTTGGGCCGTCCTCTGCTGCTTCCCCAGGCCACAAGCAGGGAGCTGGATAGGAAGTGGAGCAGCTGGGACAAAAACCGGTGCCTGTCTGGGATCCCAGTGCATGCAAGGTGAGGACTTTAGTCACTAGGCTACCACGCCAGGCCTTTAGAGTTTTGAATTCACTTTTTAAAGAGTACAAAAGTAATTGCCAACAAGCAAACATGTCTGTCTTCTGCCCCATCAAAACCTTGATTATGATTTTATCCCTCAGATTTGCTTCTCTGCATCTAATATTCTAAACCTTTGAACAGCCTTCTAGAAAACATTACTATTTTATCCCCAAAATTGACTATTTACCATATCTTCCTAATTACCATATCAGTGGATAAACTAGGAATATTAACTAGTTAACCAATAGAAACTGCCCGGGCAAGCTTGTTTTAAGCCAATATACATGGGATACATCGTAACTTTAGAGGAGTATGAGATGTGGGTTATTTCAAATCTGCAGACAATTCTCTGAGAAAACTCTTATGACAAAGGCCACAGTTTCTGACGTTTTTCAGACTGGGGAAACAGGTTCATTGTATGTATTTACCTCATTGGGTACATAGGGACTGGTACAACAACCCATGAGCTTTTAAAAATAAAAAGTTTTATTTGTTTATTTGAAGGTCGGGGTGACAAAGAGAAAGGGAGAGATAGATCTTCCATTTGCTGGTTCTTCCCCAAAAGTTGTGGCCAGTTTTGGGCCATCTTACACTCCACCTGAGATGGCTGGCTGATTCTACTGCATGTTACATCTACAGCGTACCTCCCTGTGGAATGATGTCATTAACAGTATCACCCCCTCCACACACACTTTCCTAAGGTAGAGTTACAGAAAGAGGGAGAGGGATCGTTCATCTGCTGGTTCACTCTCCAAATGTCTTTAAAAAAAAAAAAAAAGCAATAGCTAAAGCCAAAGCCAGGAGCCTGGAATTCCATCAGGGTCTCCCACATGAACAACCAGAGCCAAAACATGTGGGCCATCTCCTGTTACACTCACTAGCTTAGAATGGGTTCAAAAGTAGAGCTTCTGGCTGGGATCCCAACTGATTTTACGTGGGATGTTGGCATCACAGGAGGTAGCTTAACCTGCTCCACTGTGACACTGGCACCTTTCCCTGACTTTTAATATGGAAGATGAAATGCAGTTGTGAAAGCAAGACAAAGGATTAAAACAGGGTAGAACAGACTGGCCCTATTGACTTGGTCACAGTTTAGAAGGCCATGTATTCAAGCATGACTGAATAAAAGTTCAATCAGTGGTGGTTATGGAAGCGTGCCATCTGCTAGTGAAGAAACACCTGATCTTTCTGGAAATGTTTCGTGACCTCAGCACAGTGATGCTCTAAATTAAGCTGTGCAACAATGTAACTTTGAAAAGGGTGCAGCATGTGTTCAACACAACCTTTGTGAGTACCCGCTGCTGATTAATGAGCACCCCTGGGGGAATCTCTAACAAAGAGTTAGGGATATTGGTCAGGTCTTCTGTGAGCCTCTATAACACAGGGATAATAGGGCTGTCTCACAGTGCTGTCATGCAGATAAAATGCCATGTGAAGCACCTGTCACAAGAAATTGCAACAAATGTGGTTATAGACTTAGTTGGCTTTTATTTGCGATTCATAAACTAGAGCAACCTTCCTTGCGCAAAATGGAATGTGACCTCCCACTGGGCAAAGGCAGGAGAGTCTGTTTTGAAAGGTAGGAGAACAATAGAAGGAAGGAAAATTGATTGGTTAACATAAGGTTGCTGAATGTTACTTTTTTTAAGTTAAAACAGAGGACATCTCTTAAGACTTCGACTGGAGCAGAATGAAATCTGCCTGCGCACTTGTTTCAGGAATTACCGGTCTGTTTTGCATGTGCTTCCTTAAATTTCAGTTTGATTGTATAGCATTTAGCATAAGTGACAGTATTTTGGTGTGGACTGATGTTAACACAGAAGCTCAGTCCCTAAACAATGGCCTCCTGTAATTTTCTTTAAACTCAATCTGCCTAACACTGAGGCGAGTGTGTTAAATTATTCATTATTGTTCATTTCATTTAACTGCTTAATAACATTTCAGAATCATTGTCCCAGATAATTCTGCTTAGAGGTGCAGGTACCTGAATATGGCTGGGAGAACCAGTGCCGGGACAGGCTTCCTGCTGGGGATCCTTAGCTCCCCATCCACTACTGCCAAGCAGTGAGTAAATCCTGGGCTTATCCAAGCCAGAGCTCTGAGAATTTCCTCCATATACAGTGATGGTGCTGTGGGCGGATCTTGGACAGCTCTGAGCATGCTCAGGATCATGGCTTCATCACCACTGCCAAGTTGGTGGATGGAGTCCGCTCAGAGGTGTGGGTGTCATGTCTGTGGCTGGGAGAACCCATGCCAGGCCAGGCTTCATGCTGGAGATCCTAGCTCCCCATTTGCCATTGCCGAGCCGTGGGTGAATCCTGGCCTTGCAGGGCACCAGAGTTACAACAAAGCGGGTTTCAACCACTCGCCACCTGGCGGCAAGCTCTGGGATATTGGGGTTATGGAATTACTGCCTAGGGATATCCGTGCGTAAGGCCACAGTACATGTAGGTGAAGAATGAATCCTGAGGGACACTCAATGACAGGGCCACTGTACTTGCAGGTAAGCGAGGGGGCTGAGACCTAGTGGTTTGGAGGGGAGAGACCATAAGACCTGTGTGGGTCAGACTCATGCAACAGCCCACATGGAAATCCGGAGTTGGACTTGTTAGCATGCAACATTGCTGACTGCCACACACCAGTCCATGCAAAAGCTAGGGCTGGCGGCCTGTCTAGCAGGATTAGATCCCAGAACCTGATTGAATGTCGGAACAGGGTACAAGCCACATTAGGCAGGGCCATGACACTAACCAGCATGCATGGGAACCACATCCGGACATAGATTCTATGGAGGATATGTGGGCCAAACCCTTTGGAAATGCAAGTCCCATTGGTTAGCTCAAGAACTGGGGTGCTGATGGGTTAAGCTAGATGTGACAATGGATCCCACCAACACTCACAGGTATAGGGACTGAGAATAGTTTGGGCATGTCCAGGCTGCAGCACCCACATGTACATCCTAAAACAGGGTGTGGGTTGGGCTGGGTGGCAACATTCACCAGCTCATACTAAGCTGAGATGGCAGGGCAGGCTATGCTGGGCATGGGCCTAGCACCTGCTGGCATGCGTGAGGTCTGAGTCTAGGAGTGGGCTGAGTGGGGGAACTTGGAAAACTCCCCTAATGGGTCATATCTCCTTCTGGTGAGCATGTGATCTAGGCCTGGGAGTCGGGCAAGCTGGGCATGGTTGCTCCAACTGTGTGGCTAATAGTTTTGGAAGGGAGAGCACTGGGCAGGGCCGAACCAACCTCAGCTCTCTGGAAAGTGCAGAAACCAGGGTGGAACACAGGTCATGCTGGGCTAGGCTGTCACACCTACCAGTGTACATGAGCCAGGGATGGGAGCAGACTGAGCAGGGCCAGGTTCCAGCACCCACCAGTGGGAGTTGGAGTTGGGACTGGGGGCAGGCCAGGTCAGGCCAGAATACAGCATACAAAGGCAGAGGCACATGTGAAGGACTATGCCAAGATGGGTCAGAGCAACTGCCGGCATGCACAAGATTTATGGCTGGGGATAGGCCTGGTTGGGAGCAAAGGGAACACCCTGGATGGGTTGTGGTTCCCACTGGTGAGTGTGAAGACCAGATTGGGGCCTGCTCTCTAGTCTGGGCATGGCTGCAGTGTCTATTAGCACAAGTGTGGGCTGGGTCTGTGGTGCACCAGACTGGGCTAGATTCCAGCACACACTGGTGCTCATGAGAACCAAGGTGGGTATAGAATTGGCTAGGCTAGGTCTCTGCCCATGCAGAGTCAGTGTGAGCTGTGGCTGGGTGTGGACCAGACTTGGCTAGCCTGTAACACCCAACAGTTAAAACCGGAATGGGTTGAAGGCCCATCAGGAAAGGCCACTGTTCTTGCTAGGACAGGAGGTGGACTAAGTAGGGCTGGCCCATGGACCCACCAGTGTGTGTGAGATCTGGCACTGGGAGAGGTTCTGATGAGGAGCTTGGGCAACTCCTCTGCAGGGACATAGTCCCTGAAGGTGAGTGTAAGAACTACAATAGGGAGCAGCCCAGAGCAGGCCACGGAATGGTACCCAGCAGCACCATATATTTGGCTCAGGCTGGGGGCAAACCAGGATGGGCCAGTTCATATCACCCGCTGGCGAATCTGAGCACCAGAATGGAGTGTGAGTAGTCTGGCCAGTAGTTGTGTTGGGTCACAACACAAGCCAAATTGTATGAGAGCCAGGACTGGGGGCTGGTTAGGCTGGGTTAGGCTGTAGTCCCCACCAGCATGAGTTGGAATTGGGTACGGCTGGATCCATCCAGGCTATAGCACCCACTGGCAAATGTTGAGGAGAGAAAGGCCATACCAGACTGGGCTGCAGAGCCCAACCAGCACATGGGAGACCCAGTGGGAGAGTGGGGGGTTGGGGGAAAGCTGGTAGGGGGGCTGCATGGGGTTCCCCTGCTAGACCACTATTCCCACTGTAGAGCGAGAGTTGGGATGGGGGTAGACAAGGCTGAACAGGGCTATAGCACATGTTGGCCTAGATGTGGGCTCAATCAGGGGAAAGCTAGGCTGGGTTGACTATTCCTACTGGTGCATGCATAAGTCAGAGTAGGTATGGGTTGGTTAGGCGTTGCCACAGCATCAGCTGGCAGATGCTGGCACTGGAAGCTAATTCTGTCAAGTTAAACTGCAGAACCACCTGAAGAGTGCATGATCTGGGCCCAGTAGGGAAACGGTGGGCACCTCCCTCTAGGTTGCCATTTCGATTGGGGCAGACATGGCTAGACAGAGAGTGGCACCCACCAGTTCAAGTGTGGGCTGGTTGGGTTGAATTAGGCTTCAATGCCTATTGACATGTATGAGAGCTGAATGGGTTGTGGGACAGACTGGACCAGTCTGCTGTACATTCCGACAAGCTTGAGAACCAGGTCAGGGGGCGGGCGTGGTAGGGGTTATTGCAGGTTGCTGCAACTAGGCTGCAGTTCCTACTGGTTTGCATGAGGGCTGAGTATTAAGTGGGCAGAATCAGGCTTGGCTACAACATCCATTGGTTTGTGTAGAAGACAGGACTGGAGACAGAACTGACCCAGCAGTTGCAACTACCAGCATGTGCATAAGCTGATTGGGGCGATGGACTGTACCGGGCCCTGTACTTGCCAGTACACACAAGAATCTGGTCTGGGATCACCTCAGACAAAGTTTCTTTGGGGGATCTCCCCAATCGAACTGCCGGACTCAGAACCCTAACCATGAAGAGAAGTACAGGTTCCATGGTCTGCCATGAAGTGCAAGTGCCAGAGCCGAGCCTCCTCAGAGGCTCAGATGGAGCAGTGGAGAGCATAACCCAGTGCACAAGGAGGATATGGCAGTCTATTGGAACCTGCAGAGGATACCTGGCACCACAACAGAGGACAGAACAAATCAATCAACCATCCCAGCCATATGTTGGCAGTAAAGAACTGGGCAAACGGAGACTCTAAGGTGGACTATGTCAATCAGTGGATTCTGCAACGACTTCATCGTGCTTGGAGTGGTGAGATTGGCAGCAATTCAGAACTGTTGAACTATCAAAACCACTTGAGCAAGACCCTCGGAGCATGCCCCACATCTGGGGCCTGTGGTGGGTGGGAGACTGGGTGGGGCTTCTCCCTTTATCTCCCCCTTTACCCAAGATGCAGAAAAAAAAATGTGGAAATTTTTTTAAAACGTGTAAAAAAAAAGAAAATTGCAAATAATAGAAACAGCAAGTGTAAAGCTAAGGTGGATTATGCTTGGCTTGTGTGTGTGCTTGTTGGAAGAATAGCAAGGAGGCTCCCAGAGCTGGAGCTGAATGAAGCAGGGGGCGGAGGAGGAGGAGAGATGAGGTCGAAGAGGTCAGCAATGCTGTGTTGGTCAAGATAAGTGCAGTCAGGTGCCACATGTATGATGACAGCCCCATAACATTATTATGGAACTGAAAAATTCCTATTGCCTAGTGATGTCATAGCTGTGGTCAGGTTGTCACTAAATGCATTACTCATGTACCTGTGATGGTGTTGATGTAAACAAATCTGTGTGGTCAGTCATATAAAAGTGTGACATATGCAATTATAATGATACACAATGCTTGATAATAATAATAGATGACAGTGTTACTGATTCATACTATAATGCTGTGTGTTTTTATCTTTACTTTAGAGTGCACTCCTGCTTATTTTTTTTTTAAAAGATTACTGTAAATAACAGTAGACTATTTTACAGCAACCACATGTACCTTGTGTTGACCAAACCTCTGGATAGCATCGAGAGGGCATAGCTGGTGATTAACTTTTACCTTCTAGGCTTGAGTGAGTGTTCTCTAGGAAGTTCGCACAATGAGGAAATCATCTATTGATGCATTTCTCAGAACAGAGTTAGCAATGTGTGGCAGTCCTGGGATTTTACTCTGAGTAGAAAGGATTGCTGCTACTGATGATTTTTTTTTTAAGTTTCTGCTTATTTATATCTGAGAATGAGATATGCAGAAAGAGAGATCTTCCATTTTTTGGTTCACTCCCCAGATAGCTACTGCACCTGGAGTTGAGCCAATTTGAAGCCAGGAGCTTCTTCCATGGCAACAGCCAGGGCTGTGCCAGGCCAAAGAGAGGAACCAGGAACTCCATCCAGGTCTCCCAGAAGGATAGCAGGGACCCTTGAACAATCATCTGCCTCCTTCCAGGTTGCAGAAAACAGAATTAGAAGCAGAAATGGGGCTGGATCCCAGGCACTCAGATGTGGGATGCATATGTCTCAAGCAGCGGTTTATTCCACTGCACCATAGCTTCTACCCCTACTGAGGGTGTTGAGATGGAAGGTGACATCTGATTTACATAGTCAGGTTTCTATGCAGAGACTAAATGGTAGGGACACCAAGAACAGAACAAGGCAAACATTTGGGAGGCTACAAGTATTACTGTAATAATCCGGATGAGAGAAAGAATAGTGAGTGTATCTAGGATGATACAAATTGGTCAGAACCAGGATATATATTTGGTTGGTAGGTTGAGGGTCGCATGCAAGAGAAAGGATTACTGCAAGGTTTTTGATTTGAGAACTTACTGATTGTTCTTGTTTTAGAAGGATAGCAAAATGTATTATTAAACCCCAAATTAGCAAGTCAGATATTTAAACCTATTATTAAGCTATAATTATGCTCCAAATGGTGTGATAAATAGGACATGAATCTTTAAAACTAACAGAAACTTTGAAGAGATCTTGATTCACATGAGAATTTAATGTAAAAGTTAACATAGCTCTTTGTTCATAAGTTGCTGCAAGATGGCAATTTAAGGGTACAGCACAGTAGCCTAGTGGCTAAAGTCCTCGCCTTGTGTGCACCAGGATCCCATATCGGTGCTGGTTCTAATCCCAGCATCCCCGCTTCCCATCCAACTCCCTGTTTGTGGCCTGGGAAAGCAGTGGAGGACGGCCCAAAACCTTGGGACCCTGCATCTCCTTGTGAGACCCAGAAGAGGCTCCTGGTTCCTGCCTGCAAATCAGCTGAGCTCCAGCTATTGTGGCCACATGGGGAGTGAATCATAGGACAGAAGTTCTTCCTTTCTGCATACCTGACTTTACAATAAAAATAAAATAAATCTTTTTGAAAAAGATGGCCATTCACCTTGTATAATATAATGCAGAAGCAATAAACTACAGTATATGATTTTTATGAAAACAATTTCTACCACACAGTAAATGTTCCATGTGAAGAAAATTTTACCATTGTAAAATCTTAAAATCTTAAAAGTTGATGCTTGGAAACTTATTACAGAAGTAGCATATGGAGAAACCCTGGCCTTTCCTTCTCTGTTAACAAATGCTAACCTTTCAGTCCTGGGAAGGTGGCATAGCTGGTTAAGCTGCTGCCTGTGATGCTAACATCCCATATGTGTTCTGGTTGAATTCCCAGCTGCTCCACTTCCAATGCAGTTCCCTGTTAATGTACTAATGTATTTGAGAAAGCACCAGTTGATGGCTCAAATTCTGGCCCCATGAACCAACATGAGAGACCTAGCTGAAGCTTCTGTCTCCTGGCTTCAGCCTGACCCATCCCTGGCCATTATGACCATTTGGGGAATAAATTAGCAGATGGGAGATCTTTCCCCTTTATTTTTTTAATACAATTTAATTTTGTTTTTGATGATGTTTACATAATTGGTTAGGGTGGGAAGGGTTCAGGATTAGGGAAAGTGGGTAACACCACTGTTTCCAAAATTTCTTCTTCTTCTTCCTGTATATGGGGGAATTGGTGGAGGGAGCGATAAGAGGAGAAGCCACACCCAGCCTCCCAACCACCTCAGTAGCCAGGGATGGAGAAGGGCCACGTGATGTCATCCCAGGGTCCCCAATGTGAAGCACACTCTGAAGGTTCTGCTCAAGACATTTTGACAGTTGTGAAATACAGTCACTCTTGCCATTCCAATGACGAGGAAATCTTTCCAAGGTCCATTGCTGACACAGTTCACCTTTGGAGTCTCCTTTCACCCAGATATTTGCTGTCAATGCCTGGCTGGGCTAGTTGGCCAATTTGTTCTGCCCTCCTTCCTCTGCCTGGATACTAAACGCCCTCTGCAGGCCAAACTGGAGTGCCATATCCTCCCTGTGCATCTGGGCATGCCATCCACTGCTCTGTCTGAGCCACTGAGGAGGCCTACTTCTGACACAAGCATTCCATGGTCAGCAAATATGGTGGCCTTGTCCGTGGAAGTACCTTAGAAGTCATTCATCACCTGCAACATGCTCCCTCAGTGGTCTTCCCTCCCATACATCCCCTTGTACTTTTCCCTCATCAATCTACAGTCCCTGTGCCTGGCAGCGCATGGGACCCCTGGTGCCAAATGGCACTTGCACAGGCTGCCCCGAGCTGGGCTGAGGGCCTCGTGGTGCCGAGTCCTCTCACATATCTTAAAAAAAAAAATGAATTAGCTACTACACTGGCACGCGGGTACAGTTAACGCAAATTTGGCATTAACCAGGCCCAGGATGCCAGCATCTGTTGGCTGTTTTTCTCTCAGTTATGTGACACTTACCCAGGTGCAGGGCAACCTAGGCTGGGGTTCTCTCTCTTAAATAAATGAATCTTTAAGATAAAGATATAGACACCTGTATTTTCTTCTTCCATTTGCTATCTAAGAGAATTTGTCATATTAGTTGAAGAGTTCATGAGGAAAGAATTGGAAATAGAATAATTTCAAAGCTTTATTTCTTTTTTCAGTAATGCAAACCTTTCCCTGGATTCAAACAATTGATTCAAATGCAGAAGGGGTACAGAAATAAGAATTCTGGGGCCGGCGTGGTAGTCTAGCGGCTAAAGTCCTCACCTTACATGTGCTGGGATCCTAGCTGGGCACCAGTTTGCATCCCGGCTGCTCTACTTTCCATCCAGCTCCCTGCTTGTGGTCTGGGAAAGCAATAGAGGATGATTTGAAGCCTTGGGACCCTGCACCCGTGTGGGAGACCTAGAAGAAGCTCCTGGCTTCAGATTGGCTCAGTTCTGGCCGTTGCAGCTGCATGGGGAGTGAACCAATGGATGGAGGATTTTTCTCTGTGTCTTTCCTCTCTGTGAATCTGACTTTTCTAACTAAATAAAGAAATCTTTAAAAAAGAAAGAAAGAAAGAAAGAATTCTGGCTCACAAACTAATAACCATATGCCCAGGTTTGTACTAATCATTTCCTGTGGAGAAGGAAAAAAATAACAAGATGCCAATGTCTTGGCCTATGTCACGTGGGAGAAGAACCCAAAGAGCTTTTCTAGCAGAAACACGAGTCTGAGTGGTAGGAACTCAGTGATGTTCAGTGGACCAAGCCTGGGAGATACAGAGCTCCCATATACCATCCACATTTTCCTTTTTTTTTCAAAAGATTTATTTTTATTGGACAGTCAGATATACAGAGAGGAGGAAAGAGACAGAAAGATCTTCCATTAGCTGGTTCACTCCCTAAGCAGCTGCAATGCCTGGAGCTGAGCCAATCCTAAGTCAGGAGCCAGGAACTTCTTCCAGGTCTCCCACACGGGTGCAGGGTGCCAAGGCTTTGGGCCATCCTCGACTGTTTTTCCAGGCCACAAGCAGGGAGCTGGATAGGAAGCGGGGCCGCCAGGATTAGAACCAGCACCGATATGGAATCCTGACCTGTGCGAGGCGAGGACTTCAGCCACTAGACTTTCGCGCCGGGCCCCATCCACATTTGTCTAAACAGCTAGACTTTGTCCATTTTCTCAGTTCCTTTACTCCAGGTATAACCTCTGTGGTGGGAGGTCTCATGCCCATCCTACAGACTAGCACTCAAGGTCCTGACGCCATCTGCTTTGGATTTCTCAGGGCCTTGAGAGACTATGGAAGCACAGAAAAGGCCTCTTCTTTGAAGCATTCCCTGCACTCTGCGCTTAGCCCTTTCTGCCTGTGTGAAGTCAGATGCTTTAGGCTAGGAGGTAATTTTGTTTCTTTAGTGTTTGCTGTGCGTCTCTAACTTTCCTGCTCACGGTCAATTTTCTGGCTCCCTGATTCGGTTTATGCTTTGCACACAGTCCAGTTTCGAGCGATGTGGGATGAATGAACTGAAAGTCATATGCTTTCATGGTAAGCTGCTTCGGAGGACCCAGCAGACAGGCCATTACACTCATGGATTAATCTTTCATTCTACACACAAAAAAGGACTTTGGTTCCAGATAAGCTTTTAAAAAAATCAGTGTCAACCTCTACGAAGGGAATCTTGGCACTATCTTTAAAACTTAAAAAGTCGCATATTATTTGACTCAGAAACTCCACTTCTGGGAATTTATACCAGAGATTTATTCACACATGAACAAATATTACAGGTGTAAAGGTATGACATGACATGTTATTTGTAATGGCAAACTCAAAGAAACAACCTAAGGGTCAAAAAATGGTTCAGACTAAATAAGTCATAGTACATGATTATAAGAAAAATGAGGAGTCTTCAAAAATTTTGTGGTAAATGTATATATTTTTTTAAAAGATTTATTTTTTTTATTACAAAGATATACAGAGAGGAGGAGAGACAGAGAGGAAGATCTTCCATCCGATGATTCACTCCCCAAGTGAGCCGCAACGGCCAATGCTGTGCCGATCCGAAGCCAGGAACCTGGAACCTCTTCTGGGTCTCCCACGTGGGTGCAGGGTCCCAAAGCTTTGGGCCGTCCTCAACTGCTTTCCCAGGCCACAAGCAGGGAGCTGGATGGCAAGTGGAGCTGCCGGGATTAGAACTGGTGCCCATATGGGATCCCGGGGTGTTCAAGGCGAGGACTTAAGCCCGTAAGCCACGCCGCCGGGAAATGTATATTATTTAAAAAAAAAAAAAAAAAAAAACTATGTATATGGGCCCAGCATGGTAGCCTAGCAGCTAAAGTCCTCTCCTTGAACATGCCTCTATGTCTCTCTTCCTATGTGTATACCTGACCTTCTAATAAAAATAAAATAAATCTTTATTAAAGAAAAACATTTTCCCCCCAAAATAAACTTTCAGTTTTTGAGAAGATTTATTTATTTATGTGAAAGGTGGAGTGGCAGAGAGGAAGAGAAAGAGTAAGAGTGACTTGCTATCCACTACTTCACTCTCCGAATGGCTACAAGGTTGAGAGCTGGGCCACGCAGAAGCCAAGAGCCTGGAGCTCCATCCAGGTTTCCACGTGGGCGGTTGGGACCCAAGTAACTGGACTGTCTTCTGTTGTCTTCCTAGGCCCATTAGCAAGGAGCAGGATTAGAAGTTAACAGCCGGGGCCCAGCAAGTGGCCTAGCAGCTAAAGTCCTCACCTTAAATGCACCAGGATTCCATATGGTCGCAGTTCTAATCCCGGCAGCTCCACTTCCCATCCAGCTCCCTGCTTGTGGCCTGGGAAAGCAGTGGAGGACGGCCCAAAGCCTTGGGACCCTGCACCCACGTGGGAGATCTGGAGGAGGTTCCTGACTCCTGGCTTCGGATTGGCACAGCACTGGCCATTGCGGCTCACTTGTGGAGTGAATCAGCTGATGGAAGATCTTCCTCTCTGTATATCTGACTTTGCAATAAAAATAAATAAACCTTAAAAAAATAGAAGTTAACAGCCAGGACTTGAACTTGGCGGCTTCATCTGCTCCACAACACTGGCCCCTGAACTTCATTTTTTAAATTCAGTTTTTTCCTAAACTTTCAAACTAGCTTTATAAAATACACCCATGTGCAGAAATGAGGTAGACATTTCTATGCTGATATAAAACTCTACAGGAGAATAAAAAGCAAGGTGCAGGAGAGTTGTTATATTTTATTTTTAGCTGCCATTCATTTAAAATATATTTACTTACACATGTAGATTTGTGCTTATATGCACATATAAAAATTTAAATTTCATAAGTTTCAGGAAAAATTAGTGAAAAGTTCATCTATAGCCTCCATTACTGAAATGGTTCTTACATACCGTAATGACATTAGCTTCTGAATCCCAAGCCCGCCTATGAAGTTACCAGGAAAGTACTAAGGTTTCTATTTGCCACACATATAATGAAAACAGATAGCCGGCACCTTGGGTATGAAAAAAAGAACGGATCAACTTTCCGCATTTTCCCATGTCTGTTCTTTTATGTTTATAGCTCTGAACCTAAATGCTTAATCTCAGGCCCTGTTCAACCTGTTCCTACAAAGCTATGCCAACTGTGGGATGACTACCTTCCCAGGGCACTAGCAGCCTTGTTCCAGCTCTCATAGGGCACTTGGCATGTAGTACCTTATCTTTTTACCCTTTTGCGTGCGTTCTAAATTCCTAATTAGACTTTGAACTCTGTAGGGCAATATCATTCATTGGATGTAGACAGATCTAGATTCAAATCCACTACTAGTTAAAAACCACATGTCACCCTGTAACCTTGCTTACTTTGCTAAGCCTCTCTAAGCTTCATCTATAAAATGAAGGTAATGAAATCTACTTCCTAGGGATGATGTGATGACTGAACCAGGCAACACCTGAGCCCCTCCCTGTCCTAGCATCTGATGTATACAACCTTCTAATGCTTGTCCCCCAACTTCTAACTCTTAATGTGCAGGAAGAAAGTCATTAGTTAATATTTATTTAGGATACTATAAGTTTTTTTAAATAAACAAAGCAGAGAAGTAATTGTCAGGGATGAACAGTATAGTGGTCAAATATCTTACAGATAGCTTTTTTTTTTTTAATACAACTTCCATTCTATATGAAAAACTGAACAGGAGCCATGATGAGACTCATGTGGGGTGGGGGACCCAAGTCCTTGAGCTCCTTCCCAGGATCATTGCCGGAGTCCAGCTCCGACCCGGGTTCGGAACTCGCGACGGGTGCGTGGATGAGGCACGAAGAGAGGATAAAGAAAGAGACGGACCACTAGGACTCCATGATGATTGTGGACGACGCAGTAAAGCTGTCCGCTTTATTTATACAGAATCAGTCAAACTCTGGCTCAGACTTTTTACGTCATGATTAAATGGGTGTTACTAAAGATAATTCTGCCATTTGTTTCACCTAAGGCAAGCTCAATCAGTAACACATACCTATTGAATCAGCTAAGGGAGGAAATGTAACACAGGAGGCAGGACCCAAAGATCAAAGAAAGAGGGAAAGAATGGGTTTCCCCTATACCTGGAGACTAGCACCCTTGATTAGCATAAGGTCAATGGAAGAGGATTCTAAACAAAGGTAACTGCTATGCCTCTGATTAGCATAGGATCAAAGGGGGCAGCCGTGGCAGCAATAGTGAGAAACCTTATTGCTAAAAGCAATATCGGCAACATCAGCTTCCAAGCTCGCACAGATACTATACGTTAACTGTTAACTCCGCAGAGGCAGACAATGCCTAAATAAATTACAGAAATCTCAGTGGGATAGTCCGGTGTCCATGCAAAGGGAGGCGGAGCTGCATTCAGGTGATCTAAAGATATTCCCGCCAGAGCCCTGCTGCACAGCAGGAGGTTCCTTGCGGCCCTGCCAGGAATGGAACAATACTCTTTACACCTTCCTGTCTTCCACACCCATCACAGGGACCCCAGCAGATCATGTTACCAAGAAGCTAGAATTAAGAGACAGAGCTGGTACTCAAATCCAGGTACTCCGCTATGTGAAACAGACACTCCAAAGGGCTTCTTACTGGCCAGGACACATGCCTGCCTTTCATTCAGGTGTTTTCTGAAAGATGAAATACCTACATTTGGGCCTGAGGCAGTGGTGAATAATATTACATTTGCAGTTTTTGAGTGTTTGAAAAAAAAATTTGTGCATGATTTCATCATATTTCACCATCTCACCTTCACATTCAACCAGTCCCTCTTTAGAGCAAACGGTGTGCTTTAGCACTTGGAATACCTCAAAGTTTCTTTGGAGATCTCCCCAGTCGAACTGCTGGACTCAGAACTCTGACCAAGAAAAGACAGAATACAGAACAGGTCAATCATTCATCTCAGCTATATGTTGGCAGCGAAATATGGGGCAAACGGAGACTTTATGATGGACCATATCAATCAGTGGACGACCTCATTGAACGAAACTGGCAGCGATTCATAACCGGAGAACTATTAACACCACTCGAGCACATATCTCAGAGCATGCCCCACATCCGGGACTTGGGGTGGGCGGGAAACCGGGTGGGGCTTCTCCCTCAATATCCCCCTTTGATACATGATGGAAACAATATGGACATAATAGTATTACCCACTTCCCTATACCCCCTGAACCTTTATTTTAACCGTAATTAACTATGTAAAGATTGTCAACTATACAATAAAATATATTTTTTTAAAAAGAAGACTTTCTACCCTTAAAATATAGCACATTTCATTGTTTTTCTTGGCATTCTTCCAATTTTTGTTCTTTTTTTTAATGTTAGCACTCAATTTCCTTATATTTCATTGTTGTATAGCCTTTTCCATGGTAACTATGCACAGATCTTCAAGGAACAATCTTAAAGCTTCACGCTTCCCTGAATATGATTTAAGCCTAATTCTGGCCATTACTTTATCTAAAAATTTTCACACCAGAATAAGAAAAAGTATCAAAAGGGGCCGGCACCATGCTGCAGTACGTTAAGCCTCTGCCTGTGATGCCCACATCCTGTATCGATGCTGGTTCAAGTCCCAGCTGCTCCTCTTCTGATCCAGCTCCCTAACAATATGCCTGGAAAAGCAGTGAAAAACAGGGGCCCGGCACAATAGCCTAGTGGTCAAATCCTTGTCTTGCATCAACCGGGATCCCATATGGGTGCCCGTTAGCATTTCCTTTCCCTTCTAGCTCCTAACTTGTGGCCTGGGAGAGCAGAGAAGGATGGCCCAAAACCTTGGGGCCCTGTACCCACACATGGGATACCTGGAAGAAGTTCCTGGCTTCTGGCTTTGCATTGGCTCAGCTCTGGCTGTTGTGGCCACTTGGGGAGTGAACCACCAGACAGACAGAAGATCTTTGCTTCTCCTTCTCCCTGTAAATTTGTCTTTCTGATAAAAATTTTTAAAATGATAATTAAAAAAAAGATTGTCTAAAGAAGCAAAAGATGGTCCAAATCCTTGACCTCCTGCACCAATGTGGAAGGTCTGGAAGAAGCTTCAGGTTCTTGGCTTCTGACCAGCCTAGTTCTACTTCTTAGAACCATATGGAGGACCCCAGCACCGGGGCCTAGCAGCTAAGGTCCTCACCTTGCATTCTCCAGTATGCCATATGGGCACTGGTTCTAGTCCCAACCATCCTACTTCCCATGCAGCTCCCTGCTTGTGGCCTGGGAAAGCAGTGGAGGATGACCAGAAGCCTTGGAACTCTGCACCCATGTGGGAGACCCAAAAGAAGCTCCTGGCTCCTGTCTTCAGATCGTAACAGCTCCAGCCATTGTGGCCACCTAGGGAGTGAATCAGTGTCCCGACCTGCAGGACATGACGCTCAAATCCTGAGGGTGGACTGGGAATGCCGGGCTGCTAGCCCCGGGCTGCTGGCCTAAGAAACACACGGACACTATATATACCTTCTTCTCTAGGGAAGGGGGAGAAAGGGAGGGGTTTCCTGGGAGTAATTATCTTCACTGAAGCAGGGAAGGAACTAATCAGCTATATTGAAACAGGGGAGGAACTAATTATTTGAACAGGAACATGGGTGGAGGTTCTATTCTGCTTGCTCTACAGAGGATGTTTTGGCCTAATATCCTGCTTGCTGTAGCCCTGCTTGCAGGCTTTTGCAATGCAACAGGCTGTCAGGTAGGCCAAGTCTAAGGCCCATAAGTCTGTGGCTCCTAACAAATCAGCTGATGGAAGATCTTCCTCTTTGTCTCTCCGTCTCTCTGTATATCTGACTTTGCAATAAAAATAAATAAATCTTTAAAAAATAGAGAGAACCACGTGGGGAATCAGCAGATGAAAGCTATCTCTTCTTTACTCTCTGTACATCTTCCTTTCAAAGAAAAATAAACGAATCTTTAGATTTTTTTTGAACAAAAGAAAACTAAAACAAAATTGCTTATAGAAATCATAAATTATGTTTAATCCACTGTTTAAATGCAACACCTTGTAAAATCACAGACAGTGGAGGCAAAAACTGCCCAGAGGCGATTCTAGACCATTATGAACTTTCTTTCAAAACAAATGTGTGCAATTGAATTCCACTGGTTCAGAGGCCAACAATAGAACTGGAAATTATCCAGAGTAGTTCCCTTGTAGTAGGCAGAGCTGTTAAAAGATTAGTAATAAAAAGGTGCTAATTAGAAGCTTACTCGTGTATTACTAAAACTCAACAATGTGATGAAAATCTGAACTTGGATTATGGTGATGGCCACACAACTTCATGAATATATTGAAAATCATTTAAGTGTAGACTTTGAATAGGAGAATGTTACAGTATGTAAATCGCATTTCAATAAAGACATATACAAAAGAGCAACTGCAGAAAGTATTTAGATCTCATTTCAGGGATCTATCTTTGGGGACAGAGTCTCTCATCACCGGCATTCTTTAAAATTACCGGAAGCTTAACATTATTCTTAAATTCTGGGGCTGGAATAGTGGTGTATCAGGCTAAACTTCTGCCTACAGTGATCTTGAGTTCAAGTCACAGCTGCCCCACTTTTGATCCAGGTCCCTGCTAATGGCCCGGGAAAGCAATAGAAGCGCTCTCTCTCTCTCTCTCTCTGTAACTGACTTTCTGATAAATAAATAAATTTAAAAAACAAATATGCAGCTAGTCTTATGTTCTGTAGAATGAGCCCTGTGTGTCTGCTCCAGGCCCTGGGCACACCACTGCATCCATAATTCTATGTGATGTAATTGATATTCAGTTCTGCTCCTAAAGATTCCACATTCAGGGCCAGGATCCAGACACACACTGTGCCCTCCATAGCTTCCCACAGACGAAACTTCAGTGACACTTGGACTTGTGGAAATCAGCCCTGAAGAACACATTTGAACAGCACCATGTGGCTTTCCTGTCCCTGCTACTGAAGTTTCTTACTTTCCTTCTCTGTCTCTCTCCTCTTCCCTCGCTAGTGTTCTGTGTGGGAATCATCTGAAAATTTTTCCAAGAGACCCAAGGCTTTTAGCGCCGCAGCAGAACAAGGCGAGGGTCACTTTTCAAGGTGTGAACGAAGGCAACTGTGCAGCTGTTGCATCTGCACAATAGTGCCAGTTCCTTTTCCTGCAAAGGCAATGGAGACGTCAAACCAGACACCACAGCTTTGTTTTGTTTAAAGGTGGATGGGATGTTAATGTTAAAGATATGACTCAGTTTTTCCTGTCCACTGCCTGGGCAGAGCTGATGAACACAGGAGTTACTTACGTAAGTATACCCTTCACGGTATATCACAGTCAAACTCCAGGAACCGCGCTCTCCTCCCACCACCCCCTCCTGCCACCCCAACAGCAGTGAATAGAACCCTCTGACAAATATAAGCCCAGCAAACAGCAAATCCCACCCTACCCTCAGCTACTCTTCGAAGAGAGGACTGGCGGCCCGGCACAGTGGTTTATGTCTTTTCTTCATAGCTGACATATGGGTACAGAACTGGGTATGGGTATTCTCTTAATTCATATTCTATGGTGTTTACATGTGGTCTGTGGAATGGTCCAGGTCATATCATCTGAAAGGGCAGGCTGGAAACCCTGCCTCGTGACTACTCAGGTAGAGAGAAAATAGACGAGAACATTAAGGACACATGGTCCAGAGAAGCAACGAGAGTGTGGAAATTCTAGGGCCAAGGAAGGACAATAGCCAGGAGTCCCATGATCAGACGTTAAGCCAAAAATTCCAGTCTTGCTTAGCCTGGTCCTGGGGCTGTCTGGTCTTACCCAAGAAATGGTGAAAATGATTTTTTATCTGTCCAGTTTCATGGAGTCTCCCGAACATTTTACAACATGACATGGACACCCCTTGGCAATAGGTAGCATGTTGGACTGCCTGCCTATTCTGAAGGACTTGGTTTATCAACACTATACAGGGAGGAGCTTTTAATTGGACAAAGACTCTGTTCTTGTGATTCCCTACAGAGGGGGCCCTGCTCCGACTGGCTTTTTCTTTTTCTTTTTAAAGATTTATTTATGGACTCTATGTTTGGTATACGCTTGCAATGGGGGAATCTCAACTGAACTTGAACTGTGGTTATGCAACAAGGTGGAGGAATCCACCATGGTGGGAGGGTTTGGGGAGGGGTGGGGAGAACCCAAGTACCTATGAAACTGTGTCACATAATACAATGTAATTAATGAAGTAAAAATAATAAATAATTAAAAGAAAAAAAAAAGATTTATTTATTTTATTGGAAAGTCAGATATACAGAGAGGAAGAGAGACAGAGAAGATGTTTGGTCCGCTGGTTCACTCCCCAAGAGGCTGCAATGGGGGAACTGAGCCAATCTGAAGCCAGGAGCCAGAAGCTTCTTCTGGATCTCCCACATGGGTACAGGGTCCCAAGGCTTTGGGCTGTCCCCAACTGTTTTCCCAGGTTACAAGCAGGAAGCTGAATGGGAAGCAGGGCAGCTGAGATTAGAACTGGCGCCCATCTGGGATCCTGGTGTTTGAAAGGGGAGAGCTTTAGCTACTAGGCTACTGTGCCGGACCCTCTGGTTGGCTTTTGAGAGCCTGATACAGAACCTGCTGTAGGAGCTTTGGTACTTCCCTGTACTTAGGGATTCATAACCTGTTAATGGGAACTGTATTTCAGTTTAGGAATAGGAACCGCTGTGTGAATTGTATTCCCTTCTAGGGACCAGAGGTAAGAACGAGTCCCACATAGTTTATATTGCTGAGAGACCAGTTATGCTTTTCCTTGGGTATCCAGGAAGTTAGAGAGTGCTAGTCAAATGTCCAAAACTGGAGTCTCTGATGGGAAACACACAAGTAAACCACTCTATGTGAAACCGTTTCTCTACCCTCCACCCTGAAGATTTACCAGTCTCTGCAAATAACCTGCAAAAAGCTCACAAGAGGCTGACTGTCTGGGTTTGGAGCCATGCAGAAAAAGGCACCTTTGAGGCCTGGCACAGAAGAGACGCTGGCAGTTTGGGGTATTTCAGTCAATAGAGTGTAAGTATTGAGTAATTCTGTAGGGAGGTGGGACCACTGCCTCATTAATAATCTTCAGATCTTAGATCATTCCCCATTTATTTGGCCTCTTTGAGTACTATCTATTCAAGGAAGCCCAAATTGATAGCTTCTAAGGCTCTTTTTTACCTCCTAACAGGTAAAAAGGAGAAGATACTTATTTTGATGGGTGACAATAGGCAGGATTCTTAAGTCTGACTTTCAGGTAAGCTAAAGCTTGGGCTCTTTAAAAAGTTTAATTTATTTATTTGAATTTGTAAGAATGACAGAGAATGGGCCCGGCAGCGTGGCCTAGCGGCTTAAGTCCTCGCCTTGAACGCCCCGGGATCCCATATGGGCACCAATTCTAATCCCGGTGGCTCCACTTCCCATCCAGCTCCCTGCCTGTGGCCTGGGAAAGCAGTAGAGGACGGCCGAATGCTTTGGGACCCTGCACCCACGTGGGAGACCCGGAAGAGGTTCCTAGTTCCCGGCTTCGTATCAGCACAGCACCGGCTGTTGCGGTCGCTTGGGGAGTGAATCATTGGACGGAAGCTCTTCCTCTCTGTCTCTCCTCCTCTCTGTGTATCTGACTTTGTAATAAAAATAAATAAATCTTTAAAAAAAAAGAATGACAGAGAGAAAAGGAGAGGAGAGGAGAGGAAAGGAGAAGAGAAGAGAAGAGAAGAGACAGACCTTCCATCCAGCGGTTCACTCCTCAAATGCTGCAACAGCCTGGGCTGGATCAGGTTAAAGCTAGAAGCCAGGAAATCCATCAAGGTTTCCCATATTGATTGCAGGGACCCAAGTACTTTAACCATCACCTGCTGTCTCCGAGAGTGTCATCAACTGGGAGCTGGGCCACAGGCAGAGTGCGGAATTCAAACCCAGACACTTTGATATGGGATGTGAGTTTCTGAAGCGGTATCTTAACCATTGCACTATCTACCTACCCCAGCATGTTTTGGGTGTTTATCCATGTTATAGCACATTTCAGTATTCTGTTCCACTTAAACATTTACTAGTATGCCATTGTATGGACATATTACACTTGGTTTATTTATGCACTATTAAGGAGCATTTGCGTTGTGTTTCATTTTTATCTATTATGAATATGCTGCTATAACTATTTATGTACCTATGTTGGTGTAGACACTTTTCACTTATCTGAGGTACATTCCTAAGTGTGCAATTGCTGGGTCATATGTTACGAGTATGTTTAACTTTTAAAGAAACTAATGAAATGTTTTTTTGAAAACAATGATGCTATTTACATTCTCACCAGCATTGTGTGAGGGTCCGTAGTCTCTCCAATACTTGCCTTGCAATAAGACCTATTTGTTTTTTTTTTTTTAAAAAGATTTATTTTATTTTCATTACAAAGTCAGATATACTGAGAGGAAGAAAGATAGAGAGGAAATGGAGCTGCCGGGATTAGAACCAGCAGCCATATGGGATCAAGGCGAGGACCTTAGCCACTAGGCCACGCTGCCGAGCCCAAGACCTATTTGTTTTTAAGTTATGGTAAAAAGATAGACCTGAAATTAACTATTTTAACCATTTCTGAATATGTAGTGTAGCAGTGTTCAGCATCTTCACTTTGTTTAGCAACTAATATTCATAGCTTTCATCTTGAAAAACTGAGCCTAGGTCCAGTGTCGTGCACAGTAGATCAATCCACAGCTGCAATGTTAACATCTCACGGGAGTGCTGGCTCAGGTTCCATGCGTGAGCTTCTGCCATCCATGTGGAAGGCCTGGATGAAGTTTCAGGCATTTAGCTGCAGCCTGGCACGGCTGTGGGCACTGTCGTCATCCAGAGAATGAGCGGGAAGATGGAAGATCTCTATTTCTGTCACTACCTCTCTCTCTGTGGCTCTCTACCTTTCAGATAAAAAATATACCTTTTTCAAAACCCAAAAAAGATAAATCGAACCTATAACCAATTTATAGACTTCTGTATTTACTGTCTTATAATTACAAATAAGTGCATACATTGTTGAAAAAATAACCATTAAATAATTCACCCATGCCCCAACGTCAGGTCTGGGAAACTGTTGTTCTACTTTCTGTTTCCATCAATGTAATGATTCATGTAGGAGGTATCATCCAGTGTTAGTCATTTATTCATTTTAATTTTATTTAAAAATAATACATGGAGAGAGAGAGAGAGAGAAAGGTCATCTATTCACAGTCACTCCTCAAGTGCCTACAATACTCGAGGCTAGGCCGGGCTAAAGCCAGAAGGTTGGAACTCAGACCAGGTCTCCCACATGAGTAGAAAAGTCCCAAGTGCTTGGAGCCATCACTGCTACTTCCCAGAGTGCCCATTAGTAGGAAGCTGGGATTGGAAAGAAGAGCTGAGACTCCAAGCAAGCGTCCCAATTAGTGATGCAGGCATCCACAGCAGCTTCTTCATCACAGTACTACACACGCCCACCCCAAGCATCAATCCATTGTGATTAGTTTATTTCACTGAGACTGTCAGGGTTCACCCATATTGCAGCATACTTTAGAATTCCCTTCTTTTGTACGCTGGAAGCATAGATTTTTAGGCAAACAAATGTTGTTTCTATTAGCCTTGGTCTTAAAGCAAGTCCTGATTGTAGGGAACAGAGGTAATTGGACAGAAAGGAGAAAAATATTGAGGATAGAAACTTTTTTTTGACAAATTTTATTTTTTAAAATAACAATTACATGGTTGATCAGGGTGGGAAGGATTGAGGTTTAGGGAAAATTGGGTGAATTCTTTGCTTCCAAATTTGCTATTTCTCCTTGTCGTTCCTGGGGGCAGGGGAGAAACAAAGGAGAAAACCACTCACTACTTTCCACATGTCCCAGTACCCAGGGATGAGGAACTGCCACCTCATATCAACCTAGAATCTCAATGTGGACATATTCCGGAGGTTCTGTCCAAGTGGTGTGGGTAGTTCTGAAATGCTGCCGATTTCACCAATTCAAGGATGATGTCATCCTCTCAGTGTCCATTGGCTTCATTCACTGAGTTTTTGCTGTCATCGTTTGTTTGGGGCAGTTGTCAGTTAATTCTGTTCTTCTGCTACAGCACCAAATGTGCGGCCAGTCTCCTTTTTACAATAGGGCCTGTGTCCACTGCTCCACCTTTTCCCTTAAGTAAGGCATGTTCTTGCAGGCGAGTCCAAGTACCTGGGTCAGGTATCCCAAGCATCATGGGATCCCTCACTCCTGGGGCTCACGAACCCTACATCCTCTTAGTAGGTGGGCCCCATGGTCCAGGACAGGAGATCCAAGCCCCACCTAAACCCCACCCCTGGGGCTCGTGAACCCCGCAGCTACCTGGTAGTCGGGGCTTGGGACCTGCTCCAGGGGACCCAAGTCCCACCAGATCCCCTACCTCTGGGGTTCACGAAACCAAAATCCACCTAGAAGGTGGGTTCCAGGATCTGAGCCAAGCGACCCTACACTGCACTGGTTCCCCCAACCCCGGGGCTCAGGAACCCATCCCTCACCACACAGGTGGACTCCATGACCTGAGCCAAGCTACCCGAGCACTGTCAGGTGCCCCAGTACCCCCTGGGCCCAGGCTGACATGACTCACCTCACCTCAGTGTCTGCAGTCTTATTGCACAGCCTGGCCTAGTCTAGTCTGTCCCTTGTTCCAGCTCCGATTGCTGGGTGCTGCAGCCAGAAACATTCTGAAAGACAGAAAGAAGAGACAAGAGTTAGGAATATGAGTACACATTTTTCTTTGCATGCGTTTATACACATAGTTTTGCCCAAGTTTAGACTAACAACTAACTCCCCTTTGGCAGTAAGAAGTCATCACCTTTCTGCTTTTTCCATGATAAGGATATAAAGATCCTCCGAGGCAGATAGGCTTTGGGGGTCTTTATCACTCACTCTTAATTGTTCATAAAGTTGGTTCTTCCTTTATGGATTATAAAGCAGTATATTCTGTTAAACATACAGAGTATATTCAACTATATTCTTTTAAGCACTATATCCTGATAATTACATCCTATACAATACAACCTTCCAGGAAACAGAGCCCTTGGAAATAAGTTTGTTTGCTAAAGGGCTGTATGATGTAGACTTGTTTAACAACTTTCATATTATTAACATATTTATTGCTGTTTAAACTGGGGAGCAAGCAGCCTTCTCAGTAAACTGCATTATATTGCCCTGGATTACCAGAAGAATTGACAGAATAGAGTACTTACTTATTGCTTTACAGAGTGGATGACAACATCAGATGCAGAATGAACAATTGTAACACACATTGACCAAGGGCACGGGTATGGTTGAAAAGCTCCATTCAGAATATTTACAACCCAGCCCCAAATGACAATGTATATCAAAGAAGGAAGGGACTTCATGCTTGTGGAGAGCCACAAGATTTCCAGACGTAAGATGAAAAAATTAAATGCCTTTGCAAAAGTATAGCACATCTCATAACGGAATGAAAAGTTTCTTTACATACAACTTTCTGATCTAGAGATCACTGCCTTAATCTTATTTATTTGAAAAGCAGAAATACAGAGACAGGCAAAGAGAAATGTGTTCCACTTACTGGTTCAGAAGTGGATCTGAAACTCCAATTCAGACTCTGCGACACAGGATTTGAGTGTTCCCAGCACCATTTTAACGACCGTACCAAACATCCACTGCATCTTCATCTTTTTATCACAAAGTTAGATTTCAGTTGAGTAGGGTTATTTTTCCATAGAAACACTTTTCAATTTAGAGAATAAATTTTCAGGGGAGAATAAGTTTATACATTTTGGGGGATTGCAATGCTAAAAAGCTTCTGATCAAGGACTCAAAGTTCATTCAGACTCAGTGCAGCCTCAAGTGGACAGGACCACTGCTGCAAGAAACATAGGCATTGGAGCGCACACACAGCTTAAACACCCTTGGAGAAGCCCAAGCTCCTACTGGGAAGGTTAGTATCCCGCAGCACCAAGGTGCTCTGCCCTGTTTGCCCACCCAAGATGGGCCTGAGCCTGCATTCAAACAGAGATTCACTCAGTACTGTTTGTTTGTTAGATTTACTTATTTATTTATTTGAAGGAGTTGGATGGAGGAGATACAGAAAGAGAAAGCAGAGAGAGAAAGAGAAAGAGAGAGGTGGAGACCTTCCATCTGCTGATTCACTTCCCAAATGGCCACTGTACTAGGCAGAAGCCTGGAGCTTATTCTAGGTCTCCCATGGGAGTGCAGGGGCCAAGCACTTGGGCAATGTTTTGCTGCTTTCCCAGGCACATTAACAAGGAGCTAGAATGGAAATGGAGCAGCCCTTGAACTGGTACCCATATAGGATGCCCCTACCACAAGTGGCAGCTGAACCTGTTATGTAAGAGCATTGGCTCCAACATTGGGTTATAACCCGGTAGGACGCAAAGACGTTTAGACATCCACCATTGGAACATTGGGTGTTCCTGGCCTAGGTAACAGATAGTTAATCTAAAGGCAAGAGGAATACTTATTGCTCCAGAAAGCCCTGTGCCTAGGGGCATTCCAACGTTGCTAAGAATATACACTGTAAACTTCACCAAGAAGCCTTTCTTCACACCCTCCACCCACCTTATCAAGGTCCCTGTGGTGCTCCGCACCTCCTCCAATATGCTGTGTGAGATGGGATTCTGCTGGGCCTGACTTGGTAGCCTAGCAATCAAATCCTCACCTTGCACACACTGGGATCCCATAGGGGTGCTGGTCTGTGTGCCGGCAGCCCTGCTTCCCATCCAGCTCCCTGCTTGTGGCCTGGAAGAGTAGCCAAGGACGGCTCAAAGCTTTGGGACACTGCACCCATGTGGGAGACCCGGAAAAGGCTCCTGGCTCCTGGTTTCAGATTGGCTCAGCTCTGGCCATTGTAGCCACTTGGGAGAATGAATCAGTGGACAGAAAATCTTCCTCTCTGTCTTTCCTCCTCTCTGTATATCTGACTTTCCAATAAAATAAAATAAATAAATCTTTTAAAATATATTTCAAAAAAAGAAAGAAAGAAGGTACTCTGCTGCTTGAATGGAGTGAAGCCTAGTTTCAACCTCTGTCCTCAATCCAGGCAGGCTCTACCCCTACTCTACTGCCCCAGTTCTGCCTTTCCTGAAATAAAGTCTCCAATTCAGCTAGTCACCTCCTCTCCTTTTTTGAACCCTAAAAATCCTAAAACCTAACTTAAAAACCTGACATCCACTGTGGACCCCCCTATGGGAATGGTCCCCTAAATTCTTACTGTCCGTAGCTGGACACTTAATGTGGTCAGGGCGAAAGGACTGGATCTTTGCTCAGCAACTATGTCCATGAGCAGCTTGCGCTCTCTACCAGCCAAACACCTGATCTGAGCGTTCCCATCGCTGCAGAATGAGCGCCACCTCTTGGTGATTCCTATTCAGGCAACCACAAGAGGGAAATGACCTAGCTGCACTAAGACTGCCTCCAAGCCCAACTGCCACAGAACGCCGGAGAACTCTCAGCAGTCAAAACAAAGCCCCCACAGATGAAATTATTTAGGAACCCCTGGGTAGAGTGGCCTCCAGCTGAGAAGGATGATTCCTGGACAGCGTGGCCTCGATTCTTCTTGTCAATGACAGGGACAAGCATTTGTTTATAAGGAATAGGAGAGAAGTTAATGTGGCAATCACAGGAGCATCCCCAGCGGTACTTGAGAACACAGGGGACTCGTGCCCAGACTGGCAGAGCTGCTGGCAGGACTCTGAGCTGACTTCCTCTCCCTAGGACTGAGTTAGGGACTGCGGTGGATGTACTGTTGCTCCATCATGTCACACTTGGCCAAGAACGCCTGACTCTTTCTTCAGGCCCTGTGTTTCACTTTAGTCTCTAACATTTTACCAGAATCAGTGTACTCATTCTTCCAAGTTCTTCATAACCTGCACAGTGGCAGCTTTGGCTCTGTCACATATGCCTGTGGGGCACACCCTGCCTAGTCCTGGGCAATCCAGTTGTTTCATTTTAAAAAGAACTGCCTCTTATTAGAGTCTTTTTTTTAAAGTTACTTTTGTATTTTATTTGACCCAGAGATCTCTCCACTGCTGATTCATCCCCTAAGTGCCCTCAAAAGCAGAGGCTGGGCCAGGCTGAAGTCAAGAGCCAGGAACCCAATCCTGGTCTCTACGCGAGGCAGGAACTCAAGTACTTGTGCCACCATCTGCTGCCTCCCAGGGTTTCACAGCCAGGAAGCTAGATCAACAGCACTTACTGGAATTGGGAGCCATAGCTTAGTGGCTAATTATTCACCTTGGATGCACCAAGATCCCATATGAGCACCAGTTCGTATCCTGGCTGCTCCATTTCCAATCCAGCTCCCTGCTTGTGGCCTGGGAAAGCAAGTCGAGGATGGCCCAATGCCCTGGGATTCTGCACCCATGTGGGAGAAGAAGCTCCAGGCTCCTTGTTTCAGTTCAGCTCAACAGAGTGAACCAGAGGACAGAAGATCTTTCTCTTTCATCTCCTTCTCTCTGTATATCTGCCTTTCCAATAAGAAAAAATAAATCTAAAAAAAAAAAAAAAAAGCACAGCGGACTGGAAACCAGGCACTCTTGACACAGGGTGGGGATGAAGGGGGTTGGGGACAGTATCCTGGCAGCAGTTAATACCCCAGAAGGTGGGGAAGGGTCAATTCCTCACCACCCTGCTTCTCAGGCGTTTCAAAGCTGTGGGTGACAGTTATGCGGAGCCTGGCTCACATGTTCCCTCCCTACTCGCCTACACTTGCCACCTGGAGCCGGGTTGGACTGCGAGCCGCCCAGGGGATCCATCAAGGGAGAGCTGTGGTAGGGCTATTCTGCAACAACCCCTGGTGGGGTCAGGTTGCTGGATGAGGCCGTGGCTTGCAGAGTCCCTAGCCCCAGTCAGGGTTTCTTGCTGTTAGGTTGCTCCATCCAGGTAGAGAAATTCTGCTTTTATGGATATTGGGGCTACAAAACTCTGAAGTCTTGTTTTCTTTCTTATTTAGAGCAAAGGAAATACAGAAGCGGTAACCTTGCTTCTTGATGTGAAGCGGCAGAGTGGGTTGACCTCAGCAAGACAGATGCCAGTGGAAGATTCAAATACAATGTAGGCATAATTGACTATTTAAAGAAAGCCTTTCTGAGCTACAGTTCCACATACTGGAGTTTAACGTGCATAATTCACTGGCTTTGATGATATTTGCAGTTGCTGCTGTAATCCCATTTGGAACAATCTCATCATTCAGAAAGAAGCCTTGCATCCATTAGCAGTTATTCTTCATCCACCCCCAAACTTCCCTGCCTCTCATCCCCAGCCATCAGCGGCCTCTCGATTGCTTTTCAGGTCTACAGATTTGTCTGTGCTGGATGTTCCATGCAAAGTGGATCACACAATATGTGACTGGCTTCTTTCAGTCAGCACAATTGTTTTGAGGTTTGTCCAGTTTGAAACATCAGTATTCTTTCCTTTTGATTGCTGGGTAATATTCCATGGTATTCATGTGTGGTATTGTTTCTCCATTCACCAGTTGGTCGACATTTAAGTTGTATCCACTGTGGGGTTATTATGACTAATGCTGTTACCGAACAACTTGTTCAAGAATGTTTGTTTTCATTCTCTTGCATAGATACCTAGGCATATAAGTGCTAGATTTTTGTAACTTTGTGTTTAATATTTTGAGAAACAGCCAAACTTATCCAAAAAGGGATTACACCATTTTATGTGTCAACCAAGAATGTGTGAGGATTCCCATCTCTCCATTCTCTCCAACTCTTTTCATTGTCTTTCTGATTGGAACCATCCCAGTAGTTATCCCACTAACTTGCAGTTCATTGATGACTAATTATGCTGTCTTTTCACATGAAGAAATGTCAGTTCAAGCCCTTTGTTGTTTAGTACCACATGTCAGTGCAGTATCTATTATCTTATCAAATCTGCTGAAATGAGAGAGAGCTCAGAGCTCTTCCAAAATATCTATTACCTCTCAGGAATGTACTTCCAAAAATAAGGTGCTCCCTGTAATGCAACCATGAAGATTGAAGTTGTAGAGAATTCAGGAGACATTTCATTATAACTAGCAACCGCCATCAACAAACAAGATAGCACCTAAACGGAAGAACAGGGCAATGAAATGAATACAGTTTTATTGGATGCATAATCTGAGTGGAATGCTTCCCGTGGTTTATCCTTCTGTCTCTTCTCATCCACTTTATGGAGATTGGTATGATTAGGTATGATTGTTATCACTTCATATTTAAGAGACTGACATGGTGGCTGAACGGGATGATCATCCACCTGCAGTGTTAGAATCCCATATTTGAAAATTGGAGGGCTTAAGAAACTTATGGGAAGATAACTGCTCATTTGTAGTACAATAAGGATACAAATTTAGGACTTAAAAAATATTAAGACATATGCTCTTTCCATTGAATCTTTTTTTTTTTTTAATCTTCCATGCATAAGTGGCCACAATGGCTGTAGGTGAGCCAATCCAAAGCCAGGAGCCAGAAGCTTCCTGCTGGTTTTCCGTGGAGGTGCAGGGTCCCAAGGCTTTAGGCCATCCACTACTGCTTTTCCAGGCTACAAGCAGGGAGCTGGATGGGAAATAGAGCAGCCAGAACATGAACTGGTGCCCATCCATGACCTTAGCACTTGCAAGGAAAGGATTTAGTCACTAGGCTAACAACTTCAATAGCCAGGCTGGAGCTAGACTGAAGCCAGGAATCCAGAACTCTGTCAGGGTCCCACAGCTGGATTGCAGGAACCCAAGCCCTTGTGCCACGGCCCACTTCCTCCCCAGGTATGAATTAGCAGAAAGCCGGAGTGGAAGCTGAATGGCTGGACTCAAACCAGGCCTTCCAATGTGGGATGAAGTGATCCCTAGTAGGACTAAACCACAATGCTAAATATCTACTCCAAGGCTCATGGTTGGAAAATTCAAAGTCCAGGATCAGGGGGCCTGTTGTTCTTGTATCTGATGAGCGAGATGGCTGGATAATGTGTGTGGGAGGACTGCGTGGGAAGCCATAATCACCTCTCTTTTGAGAACTATCCGCTGGAGGGCACATCCCCCCAAACCTAAAGGCATCCCTTAATGCCCAGCTTTCAGACATCATTGTTGTTCATCTGGCAGCATTAATTTTAACCTGTTAGCCATTAGCATAAGACTTTGGGGAGCAAGATTTGAAGACATGGGCTGTTGAGGGCACACTGAAAACCATAATATCCCCTCTTGCAGAGTATTGCTCCAATGTGTGAATGCAATACAATAATTATTCTTCTGAGTGTTATGTTACACAAGATTTTCTCTTACAGACAGCAGAGACATTCCTGCTGACTTAGAAGATAGAAGCAGCCAAACTGTGAGAGGGCCATATGGCTGCAGAGGGAGATCTCTCTGGAAGCTAAGGGTGACAGCTGGATCCAAGGTGGATAACAAGGACATCCTCATAAAAGGACAGGCATACCCAGCGTGTCAGAGCAAGTTGAGTGAGAAAGCTGTCTTGTGGAAATGTGGTTTGGTGTAGCTATCAGAGCTCAGCATAGCAGAATGTGGTATTCGCCTAGGAAAGCAACCCAACATGAGAATCGAGTCAAGAAAGCATCCATGGGGCCATGATAGGGCAAGGGTGACCTGAGGCAAGGTATTCAGGCCTGAGTAGTGAAGAGGGCTGTCATGGAGTGAAACGAGCCCAGAATATGGAGACGGAAAAGGGATGGGCTGGAAAGCAGTGTGTGTGCAGTGTGGGCTGTTGAGCCCCAGTGAAGTAGGAAAGGGTTGTGCTCTGGAGGCAGTAGCAGCAATGATGACAGGAAATTACATCAGAGGAACTGAGCAAATAAGGAAATATTTTAGATACAGTGGGAAACATACTGTCATTGCTAAGAAAGTTTAAAATATGTAAAGAACAAATTGAGAACAAAATTGATTCCAACAAATTGTTGGAATCAGATTGGAGATATTGATGTAAATTCCTAATTTTCAATAAACCTATATAGTTATAAGAATAACCAGAAATGTAAGTGTACGTACAGAAGCATTCATGCATGTGTTACCAAGTGTTACCCACTGAGAGTCTGGGAATAGCTACAATAACAATAAACCTACTTGATGTCTAGGTTTTTAAAAAAGAATTATTTTTTATTGGAAAGGCAGATAAACAGAGAGAAGGAGATATAGAGGGAAAGATCTTCCATCTGCTGGTTCATTCTCCAAGTGGCCACAATGGCCAGAGCTAAGCCTATCTGAAGCCAGGAGCCTCTTCCAGGTCTCCCATGTGGGTGCAGGGTCCCAAGGCTTTGGGCCATCCTTGACTGCTTTCTCAGGCCACAAACAGAGAGCTGAATGGGAAGCGGAGCAACCGAGATATGAACCAGCACCCATATGGTATCCTGGAGTGTGCAAGGCAAAGCCTTTAACCACTAGGCTACTGCACAAGGCCCAGATGTCCAGATTTTGGTTTCTAAATACTACTACCATTGAAAGGAATTAGAATTGCTTGAAGGAAATGGCTTTTTCCAAAGCTGATGGAGGAAAGGTAGAGGAGCCTAGCAATAGCTTTTGCGTAGGAAGTAAGGACAAGCACAAAGGATGAGAGTACATGCGGAAAGGACAAAGTAGTCCTACTGAATGAGTGTCCACTGGCCTTATCTGACAGAATTTTTAAAAAGTAAAATAAGTAAAGATAGTATTAGAAGAATAAAACCCACTGAATAAAATAGGAAGCCAAGAGTCGATGCTGATATAAAAATGAATAAGTTGGCAGATGAGAAGAAACTGCTTACATTTATTTATTTTAAAAAGCTAAACTTTTCCAGAGTCTCCAAATTACCATTAGCAATGGATGGAATTCAACTTGTTTAAGAAGCATACAGCAGTGCCTGGCGCGGTAGCCTAGCAGCTAAAATCCTCACCTCACATGTGCTGGGATCCCATATGGGCACCGCTTCGAATCCCGGCTGTTCCTCTTCCCATCCAGCTCCCTGATTGTGGCTGGGTAAAGCAGCTGAGGACGGCCCAAAGCCTTGGGACCCTGCACCCATGTGGGAGATCCGGAAGAGGCTCTGGGTTCCCGGCTTCGGATCATCTGAACTCTGGCCATTGCAGCCACTTGAGGAGTGAATCAATGGATGGAAGATCTTCCTGTCTGTCTCTCTTCCTCTCTGTATATCTGACTTTCCAATAAAAGTAAAAAATAATAAATCTGTTTTAAAAGAAGCATGCAGCATTATGTCTGCAACACTAATGCCAAAAATGTATGACTTGAATCTAATTATAGCAAGATATTAAAGTAATGGAGATTCTACAAAGAAACTGGCTTATGATCTTCAAGTGTCAAGGACAAGAAGGTAAAGAAACAAAAGAATGGTTCCGGCTTAAGGGAGGCTAAAAACATGACAACTAAAGGCAACACATAATTCTGATCTTACCCTCTTGATCGAATGTTTTAGGACAATCAGCAAATTTTATTGGACTTCAAGGATTATGTAGTAAGAATAATTTGTATCTATCTTACAGTGTTGTTAGATTGTTAGAGGGTTAGAGGACATAATACAAGCAAAGCACTTACTACAAAAAAAACTCTATTCAAGAAATGGTAATAAAATACAAATATTCAATGCATTAACAGGAAGCTGGATCAAAAGCGGAGGTGCCAAAACTTGAACTGGCAGTCTGATATAAGATGTGGGCAAACCAAGCATTGGCTTAGTTTGCCATGCTACAGTGCCCACCCTAGTATTTGGAAATCAAACATTACAATTCTACATAGCCCATTGCATGGAATAGGGAGACTCAAACAAAATGTACAGGTAAGAGCTGGCATCAAGGAACAGTGGGTTAAGCAGCTTGCAATGTGATTCCAGTCTCAGCTACTCTACTTCTGACTCAGCTTCCTGTAATGTGCCTAAGAAAGGAGATGAAAATGACAGGAGTGCTTGGGCCCCTGAGCCTCCACGGGAGCTCCAGTTGGAGTTCCAGGCTGCTCGCTTTAGCCTGGCCCAGCCCCAGCTGTTGCAGCCATTTGGGCAGTGAACTAGAGAATAGAAGATTCCTCTCTTGGTATCTCCCAATCTCTCTCTCTGTAACTCTGCCTTTCAAGTAAGTAAATAAATCTTAAAAAAAAAATAGAAATTAAAAAATAATGTATTAAGCTAAAGAAATCAAAGATAAAAGAGTATGTATTATACTCTCCCATTTACATGACATTCAGGAGCAGGTTAAACTAATCCATGGGGGTAGAAATCAGAGCTGGGCTTCTCTCCTGGGCTGAGGCAGGACTGGAAGGGGTCCGAGGGAACTTTCTGTAGTGTGTGAAAGGTTCTGAATCTTGATTGTGGAGTTGTTAGAGAGGGATATTCATTTGTCAAGGCGTATTAAATAGTATACTCAGATGAGGCATTTCATTGAATGTAAATTTTACTTTACTAAAAAGAAAGATATTTACTATGTTTTCAGAATGCAGGTTCTAATGAGATAATGAAACCTGAATAGTGTGAGTGATATCCTAAGTATTCCTAAAGATGCTTATCTTGTTTCTGGAATTAAAAGAATAATAAAAATATGAATAATTACACCTCTGTGAATAGGTAGAGCATGTGTCATGAAGGATGTAAAGGAGTTTTCCTGGTGGGTGGAAGGAGGTCATTCTATGCAAAGCAAACGTACATGATATTCATTAACTGTAGTGTGTGTGCGGCGGGAGGGAGACTTGGAAAGGAGGAGCTTAGGAACAAATTGTTTAAGGTATTTTGCACTAAACTGAAGCATTAGGCTTCTAAATAAAAAGCAGGTTTTTAAGCGATAGAGTGACACAATCAGTGCATCTTTAAGTAGCATAGAAGGATTTTAAAATAAGGAGAAATAACACGAGTGCCCTGGACTCTCATGCCTTTTGAACAAAACTGCTCTGCCCATAACCACTGTTAGAGTGTCTATCTTGTTGCTGCCTCCGCAGTGATGATTAGATTGTCCACTGAATGGCCCTGGAGTCTTTCTGGGTTGCCTAGCAATGAACTACCTGCATTTAGGGTTTCGCTGGAGTGGTTAGCAGGTGAAAAAAGCCTTACTTCTGACAACACATCCAGATGCTATCAGTCAGGGAATGCAAATGCCCAAAGTGCCTGGTACTCAAGACAATCCCATTTGTTCCAGTCTTATAAGGACACTTTGATGATTACCTTAAAAAAGGAAGGGCAGTGTGGAGGTGGTCTCTCTCTGGTGTGCAAAGTGGTGCTTCCAGCTAGTTTAGATGTTGCTCTCTGTACATAATAAGCCCTGCTAGCAATTTCAGGAAGTGCATTTGCTTGACAGTTTTCCAAACTTTCCACCGTTGGTTGGACCATGAGTGATCACATAACCCAAGAATAGTCAATGTACAGTTTACTCACAAGCTAGAATTTTGTAGCCTGTAATGAAAAAAAAAATCAGTTGTATCAATGAAGTTCTACCTTTTGGTGGGAGGGGAGTAGGGAGCACAAAAAGGCTTGCCAGTTGGCACCAGGAGCAGTGGCTTGGAAGAGCATTACCCAGCAGAGCAAGGGCTCAGGCAAGCACAAGCTACGTGTGAAGAAAAGCTAAGGATGGACAGGAAAAAAGAGCGTGGGGGAACGTGCAGAGAGGAGCAGGACTCCTCGGGCAGCAGAGTGAGTGGTGATGCCCTAGACCTGTCGTTGTCCCAGAGAAGAGGCTTCTAATCCGTTACTTATCTCTCGAATATTTTCATTTTTCTCTGGTTACATGAAACTTGCTCTTGGAGAGCCTTTTCAGTGCTATGGTAGATATTGTATTAGGCTCCCTGGTAAGTTTTACCCCCATCCTGCCCCAGCCTCCCCTGGCCATAGGGAAAAAATGCGAGCAGGTGCACTCAGTGTTTGGAAGTAGACGATGAAACCAATAACGTGAAGAGTGATTTTGCATTCATAGCCATTTGGATGAAAACAAGTACGGAAACATTTAAACAGCGCTTTCAACGTCCTACCCACCGCATTAGGCACATTATATACAAACTAGCTTTATTTCTTCAACAATACATCCAGAAATTATTGTCTCCACTGACAGAGGAGGAAACTGACACTTTTGAGCTAAGTGGCTTGGCCAGAGTAACACAATAGATAATGGTGATAATGGTCGGGACAGTGGCACAGGGACAAAGCCCCTGCTCTCCATTGGGCCACTGCCCTGCTCCTGGAATCATACTGATAGAGCAAGGGCAAGTCGTTGCCACCCTGGGGACTCTCCAACGCTTGGAGAAGGGAAAGTCACAGAAGAGCTCACGGTTGCTGTAACCTCCAGGCACAGATGGGCGGCTAGCTGATCCAAGGGTTCCAAGTGAGGAGCGAGGTGAATTTGGGATTGAGAAGATGATGCGCGACCTTGGTGAAACCCGACTGGGCCTGCGCTCCCAGGAGAGGCCAGGTTTTACCGGGCGCACAGCCTCGGAGGGCTGGAGGGGGTGGGGAGCTTGAGCAGATGGCGGGACACGTCCTGTCAGGGGAAGGAAGGAGATTGGAGTTGGCAAGGGTGTCATTAATGAGGAGAAGCAAGATCTGCTCCGGACACACAGCGGGCACCAGCCCCCTGAAAGACCAGTGAGGCCAGCAAGGGACCCTGATAAACATACATGGGTGCATGGGCAGAGAGTGAGAAATTTGAAAGAGGACAGTGAAATCCGTGAAAGCAAAGCGAATGCTCAGCGGTAGCACCTAGTGGGCGAGGAATGGTTAACCTTGAAGGCTATGAAATGCCGTGAGGTGTGTTGAGAGATCCCAGGTCCCCACTGCACATTACGGCAGCCACACTACCTCGCTTCAAACCAAATCGCGGAAGCGCCGCTGCGGATCCAGCAGCGCTAACCCGGCGGTGGGCGGCCTCGGGGGAAGCGGGCGCTGCGCCCGGGGCCCCTGTGGTCCAGCCTGGGTGGCCGAGCCGCGCGCTGGAACTACACTTCCCAGTGTGCCAGGCGGGGCGCGGCGCGGCGGGGCGGGCGCACGCTCCTTCCCAGAAGCAAAAGCGGAAACAAAAGAGTCTCGCCGGCGTCCCCGCCCGCACACTCGCGCTCGGGCGCACTCGGAGCTGCCACCAGCGCCCGGAGCGAGCCAACCTGCGGCGAGCAGGGGACACACCGGGCAGAACCAAGCGAGCAGCCCGCGAGCCGAGCCCGCGACCGCCCACCCCCGCCCCGAGCCCCGCAGCCGTCCTCCGTCGGCCGGTGTCCCCTCTGCCCTCCCTGACCCATGGCGCTGAAGCGGATTCAGAAAGTGAGTGCCAGGGCCCGGCCTGGGGCGGCTGGGCGGGCATCGTCCCTCCCTCTCCCCCCACCCCCGCCCTTGCTGCTCGGGCCGGGGATCCTGGGAGACGTGCCGGGAGAGCGCGGGGTGTGAGGGTGGATCGGGGTGGGGGCGCCTGCCGAGCCAGCAGGTACCTGGCAGGTGATGTGGGAGCAGAGAGGGGTGGGTGGGTTTGGGTGGCAGGTCCTTGGTGGCTGGAGATGCCGAAAGACCTGGACCCCAAGGCGCGCCCTCGCCAGAGCTGCGCTCGCAGCATCTGGGTGGGGATTCTTGTCGGTACCCAGACCCTCCCCAAATCTGGGCTTGCACGGTCGCAGCCCTGTCCTGCCCATACAGAGGGCTGGTTCTAGCCCGTGTCATGCTGTGTTGTGTCGGCCCTCGATCCTTCAGCCTGTCCGCTTTGATGTTCTTGCTCCCCCGGAGGGCAGGGGAAGGTGTGGTGGGCCTACAGCCTTTCTCCTCTTGGCTGTTGGGTTTGTTCTTTCTGTGCTCTGCGGTTGGCTCTCGCTCGGTTGCCCGAATGGGCTGGAAAAGCCTATTTGGAGCTGAGCAGCCAGGACAAGTCTCCTGCCCATTCTATTTTGGTGCCTCTGCTGCTGCCACTTCAGGTCACATAGCTGGAGTGAAAACATAGTTGCTGATCCACAACAAGATGACCTCCCGGCTGTGATTCACCCACAGTCGAGCCAAACAGGTCTCTCCCCCACCCCCATTCCCCCGCCCATAATAAACTTACATGTAAAGTTGAGGGCACAACAGAAACTGCCACATATTAAATTGTTTTGATGCTTTGACACATGGGTGTAGAATGAGGAAGAAACGTATATATTCATCGACTAAATATTTACCCAGCCCAAGTCTGAGTAAGGAATTATCTTCATAATCATCACCACCTTTTAGACGTGAACATCCTGCAAAATCAGATTTGGGGCATTGTTTTATATTTGCTTTATTTGGCTTCTTTGGCATATTTAATCTCTTCAGTTATAGATGTTACAGTTATAGTTCCTTTGGGACCATTGAAAATTTGTCTGTTAATAGGGCATGATTTCAGCAAGATCTGCCAGTGATGGACACTGTGTTTTGTAATGGATTTTAGGAAAAATCGATCCCACCCCCCAATTTTTTAAGCTCCCTTTTCAACCACAAGTCAATAAACCGTGGTAGAGGTGTGTGCCCTGTGTTCAGTCACTGTTGTTGGCATCCTGGCATACAGAGGATAGCAGCTTTCATACCTATATATATGTGTATATATTTGGTTCAGATGCTGAGTCTATAGATCACTGTGCCATTTAAGAATTATCTCAAGATAAAATGCAGAATTAGGGGCCCAAGGATTAAGCCACCACTTGCAGTACCTGCATTGCCCGTCAGGGGGCTGTTTCAAGTTCTGACTGCCCTGCTTGTGCAGAACTTGCCTGCTCATGCACATGCGAAAGCAGAAGGTGATGACCTTACTACCTGGGCCCTTGGCTTCAGCCCGGTCCAGTCCTGGCTGCTGTGGCCATTTAGGGGAGTTAACTAGCAGGTGCACAGTCTCTCTCTCATGCCCTCCCTTAAAAAAAATAAACAACTACTTTTAAGATGTACAGTTAACAGCATTTACTAACATGTTGACTTCATTGACTATAATGCGATGACCTATTTTTCTTACAAATAGCCCTCATTCTGAGATACTGATGTCTCTACCTTCCCTTGCCTACTTACTAATGATGTTATAATATCAGTTCATATTCGGATTGGACAATACACATTTTCCAAGGTTTTAAATTCTTTTTCCTCCTTTCCTTGTGTTACTTTTCATGAGACCGTACACCTGTACTAAGTTTTAAATGCTGTGGAATTCATCTAGAGTAAGTGGACATATAAAATATGAACACTGTTTGTAAATCCCATCCTTGGCAATTCTTAGTCACCATGCTTAGCCATTATATTTTACTTCTAATACATCATATGTCCAAATATTAGAGAGAGAGAGAGAGAGAGAGAGATCTTCATCTGCTAGTTTACTCCCTAGATGGCTACAGTGGCCAGGCTAAAGCCAGGAGCCAGGAGCTTCTTCCTGGTGTCCCATGTAGGTGCAGGGGTCCAAACACTTGGGCTATCTCTTTCCAGGCCGTTAGTGGAGGGCTGACTCAGAAGTGGAGCAGCTGGGACTCCAGTGAAACAGTGCCCATCTGGGATGCCAGTGTTGCAGGCAGCAACTTTATCTGCTACATCACAATGCCAGGCGCCCCTTCTTCAAATCTTTTTAAAGTACTTACTGATTATTATTAGTTTGTAACAGTTGCTAGCACAAAGATATTACTTACATAAAATTGGTTTTCCAAATCTCCAGATTCATTATTCTGGAAGATTTATTTATTCATTTGAAAGGTAGAGTTACAGAGAAAGGGAGAAAGAATAAGAGAGGTATTCCATCAGATGGCCACATCTGCTGGAACTGGGCCACGCTTAAAATCCAGGAGCCTGGAATGGCAGCCAGGCCTTTCACGTGGTGCCCCAGTGCAGCACCCCCCAAGTGGGTGGTTTGGAGAAGTAGCTGGTGACCATGTAGTATCACATCACTATATGTCAGGCTTAGGTTCCCATTTCTGTTGTCAAGCAAATTCATTCACACAGATCTCTTTTCTGTAACTTTATACATTCAGGTTTTTTTGCTTGTTTGTTTGTTTCCCACCTCAGGGGTAGTTATTTTGACTGATCCTCCACTTTCCTCCTTAACTCATTGATTAGAAACTAGTTCCGTGTCAGATATGCTATCTGCTATGGGAGCAATTTACAAAGCCTTCTTTGATATCTTCAATATACAAATCATCTTAATTTGGATTTTGTATGTCCCAACAAATGTTGGTATGTATAAACTTTGGACCTTTCTCTGTAAGTACTTTAAAGTAACAGTGTCATAACTTCCAGGTTGTAATTTTCCTGTCCCTCCCCTGGCAGGCCTTAGGGAAGTCGGCAGTGATACAGTAGGAGGCAGCAGCAGGGAACCAGCTCCTAGGGCAGTGTGGCAGGGTCACCTCTGGGACACTGGGACAATACCCACTGTTGAGTCTTCAGAAGGACTGGGGTGGAGAGAAGGCTGAGAACTGAGATTGATGTTCTGGTTTATTGTCCTTATTCAGACAGGACATAAGGCCTGCTCTGCCCATAAGAACTCTCTTGAGTAACTTCAAGGTGTGAGGGAGGGCAGGCATTGCTTAGGACACCCCTTGGGACATGCGTATGCCGTTGTTGGAGTCTTTAGGTTCAGTCTCTGTTGTACTTGTGATTCCAGCTTCCTGCTGATGTGCATTGTGGGTGGCAGCAGTGTCCTTGCTATTCATGTTGGAGACTCAGGTTGGTTCCCTGCCTCCTGTCTCTGACCTGGCCCAGCTCTGGCTGTTGGAGGCAGGTGTGAGAGCAAAGCACCTGATGGAAGATCTCTGTTTCTCTTTTTTCACGTCTTTCTTTCAAATAAATAGAATATATAAAATTTTTCTAAAAGAGGAAATAATTTGGAATACTTAAGAATGCTAGAAAGTTCACAGTTTCATGTTTTCTCAATATGAAAAGAATAGATGGTTGATTGAAAATTGTATGTGTATGGGGGCAGGCCTTTAGCCCAGTGGTTAAGATGCTAATTGAGGAGCCAGTATCCCGCATTGGAGGACTGGCTTCCCTACTGATTCCAGGTTCCTGTTCATATAAACCTTGGAAGATAGCAGGGAACAGTTCAGGCCCTTGGGACCTTGTCACTCATTGGGAGATCCAGATTGAGTGGTGGGCTCCTGTCTTCAGCCTGCCCCAGCCCACGCTGGAGGCATTTGAGGGATAAAGCGATGGATGGAAGATCTCTCTCTCTCGGTGTTTCTCTGACTTTGAAATAAATAAAAATAAATTCTAAAAGTGAAAAAAAAAATGTATGTACAGACAAAGCAGGTGGATACCAGTGCTTAAAATCTATTTCTGTGCTGAAGTATATTAAGTGATTTAATGCTCTAATTTAGACATCTTGTGCCAGTTTTGCGTTTCAGCTCATAAATTTACACACCCATGTCCTATATTTAGATACAGTGAAAGATGTCATCACAGTCACCTAAATCAGTAAAAGGAAGAATTTTGAGCAAAGTCTGAGGAAAGGTACCTAAAACATGTGAAATACAAAAGCCATTCTTCAGTTGGGCAACTGTTATTTTCTAATACTCCTTTTTCACAATCTTTGGCAGAGTTATTTCTTTCAGAAACTATTTTTAAAATTGCAAATGTTAATCATAATACTGATTATGTTGAAAACCCAAAAGGGAAAAAGAGATCCTAAGAGAGTCATCCTTATCATCTTAGTGTATTTCCATTTAGATTTTTTTTTAATTTGGTGAGGAACTTAATGTTGCCTTTTTGTCCAGTATTTGAAAAATATAAAAAGAGTTTTATAAATATAGCAACATGGTTAACTGTTCCTTCATAAATAGTTCTGTCCCCCAAATGTAATTAAATCAGTTTAATCTAAGAAGTTACAGGTAAACATATACATTTTTTTTTTTTTTTTTTTTTTAAGATTTATTTTATTTCTATTACAAAGTCAGACACACTGAGAGGAGGAGAGACAGAGACGAAGTGGAGCTGCTGGGATCAGAACCAGCGGCCACATGGGATCAAGGCGAGGACCCTAGCCACTAGGCCACGCTGCCGAGCCCATATACATATATTTAAATACAACTTTAAGGGCCAGTGTTGTGGCATAATGGATAAAAACCACTGTCTGTGATGCCAGCATCTGATACAGTCACTAGTTTGTGTCACAGCTCTCCACACTTCAAATCCAACTCCAGGCTAATGCCTTGGGGACAACCATGGAGGGTGGTCCAAGTGTTTGCACTTCTGCTACGCAGGTGGGAGACCCAGATGATACTCCTGGGATTGACTTGACTTAATCCTGGCCATTGTGATTGTAGGTTGAATCAGTTGATGGAATATCTCAATCTCTCTCTCTCTCTCTGTTCCCTTCTCCCCCTCTTTCTAATACCAATTTCCATTCCTGTGTGGATGGAGTGCCAAATGGGAGAAGCAAGATTTGTTGTTGTTGTTGTTAGTATTAACCATCTTTTAAAATGTGCTTGATGAGAGAAGTACTCTTCCGTCTGCTGGTTCTTTAGTCAAATGTTCACAACAGCCAGGACTGGGCCAGGCTAAAGCCAGGAGCCCTGCAACTCTAAATCTGGGTCTCCCACATGGGTGGCAGGGGTCCAAGCAGTGTTAGCAGGAAACTGAATCACAAGCGCAGTGTCAGGACTCTATCATTGAGATGTGAGGTACCACATTCCGTCCAACCATTGGTTTAAATCACCACGATGCAATGCTTGCCTGAAGGCCCCTTTTTATTGGTGGCTTTGTGATTTTCTAGCTTTAGTTTGCTTATCCATACATTGATGCTGCTGATAACATCATTGGTGTGTATATAACTTTTGCCATGTCTTCAGTCCTTTTCTAAGTAATTGGTGTATATTAATTTGTTCAAATCCTTAACACTCAGCAATATTGTCCCCATTTGCAGATGATAAATCTGAGCACAGAAAGAGTGATGTTTGTCCAGGATCACATTTTTAGTAAGTAGCAGCAGCATGAGGATTCCAAAGCAGACAGTTGGTTCCAGATCCCATTCTTACCCACTGCCGTTATAGCCTCTCTCTAGACACATGGACTCTGTCTTCCAACTATTATTTTCAAACTGAAAGATGTGCACAGCCAAGTGAGTATGTGGATACAGGGGCTTTGCCAACTGAGCTGTTGTATGCAAATGTAAAGTGATACTGTAATTAAGACTGTGGCATATTTAATCATTTTCACTAACACATCTGCTCAGTGTGGTGATTATGCATCGTGAATCTCTGCTCCAAGGTAACAAATACTGAATCATTTAACATCGTAAATGAGTGACATAACTTTGCTCGTCTGTGTTCTGTCACTTTAAAAACTTCCCCCCCAAAGAGGTTTACATAAATGGTTGGACTTCACACAAACGTTCTGTTAGAAGTATCATTTTGTGTGGCGTTCTCATTTGAGATAACTTTATGAATTGATACAATTGTGTAGTTCTCTTTCTGGCTTGAAAGTAAACTGCTCGGATTGCAAGATTAACTCAGACTCCAGTTCTTTCGAGAAAGAAAGCTATAACATCTTTTACTGTTTTTTTTTTTTTTAAGAAGAGGAGCACAGTATTTGTGCTTTGGGGTATATTAATAGTTTGCTTTGAGATGAGAGGAAGAAAGCATTCTTTCCTTTCTAAGCTACCACATGAATTTCTTCACTTTTAAATCTTTATAATTAAGCTCAGTTTTTCTTGTATCCCCAATGTGTATTTTTCTTTGTTTATTACAACAAGGTATAAAAGGACAAGATAATCTATTGTATTTAAGTTCTAAGATTCTTTCTCTGTGGAAAAAAACAGCTTAGAACTAAATAAGACCGTACATGCCTATTTTAGGAAGCCAGGCACGTATGAAAACCAAACCTAGCAGGAAGTGGGGTTGCCTCCGATAAACCAGAGTAGCATCTTTACTTGCAAGTGATTCACTGAAAGGTGCATAGAAGACATATGGGCCCTTATTTCCTTTTAATGAATGCTGTTAACCAAAATGATACACCTAATACTTAGCCGTCTACCTCATTTAATGACTGTCTAATAAAGTATTTCCCTTCCTCTCTTTTGTTTTTGAACTTGTGCATTGTTATTTGAGAGGCAGAAAGATGCTGTCATCCACCCATTCTCTCTCCAAGTGCCCACAGTGGCTGAGGCTGGACTGCAGCCAGAGTCAAAAACTGGGAATGCAGTCTGGGTCTGCAGCATGAGTGACAAGAACCCAGTTATTTCAGCAATCAGTACTGCTACAGTTGGGAGCAAAAGCCAGGAATCAAGCCCCCAGCATGCCAGCCTGAGACATGGGCTTTCTAAACACTGGGCTAGATGCCTGGCGCCCTGCACCCCTTTTCAAGTATCTGTGTTTAGATATCTGTTCTCTTTCCTCTTAGCTCTGTAAAAATACCAGAGTAGATACTATTAGAATAGTTAATATGACCTTAAATTGAAGAGTTTGGGGATTGGAGGAGTCATTAGTTCACTTCAGGTCATGTGTCTAATGGCTAGACAGGTCTGACTCTGATCTTGCTGTTGGTAGCCTTTGAGAAGCTGAGGTTTGTCTGCACTGAATTAGGTTCTGAGATGAATCTGTGAGGGTTTGGTTTCACACACTAGCTGGTGGTAAGAAGGTACTCTTCCAAGAGTTGTCCTTATGATGTAGAGGAGTTGAGCATCTAACGTACAGCCTGCTGCCCATCCCATTTCCATGTTCTGCATGCTCACATCTGTTCCCCACCCACCTGGTCTCTGTTCTTACCCTGGTGGGCTGTGTCATCAGCCTTAGTGACAGGACTTGTGCCTTATTTAGACCCTTAGGCTCATTCCCAACATCAGAGGCCTTGCCATCAAGAAGGGTTGCCTTCACCTTAAGCGTCTTCAGGTGGTAATCTGATCATCCTTCCTCTGGGAGGCCACCTCTGGAGCAGACTGAGGGTTCCATGACTGAGTTGCCTTGGATTAGGAATGGGGCATGTCCACCCTCATGGGGCCATTGGAACCATTTCATCTGCCTCTGCCAAGGTAACCACAGGTGTGACTCAAAACTCATTAAACTTACAGCAGGCTAATGTTTAAGTTGATCATTTTGTATGGCCTATGTACTCTTGCTCTAGGGGGAACTGTATGCATACATGTACTAAGTCATGATACAGAATGTTTTTTCTTGGAGCCAACATTGTAGAGTTTCAGGTTAAGCTGCTGCTTGTAACCCCAGCATCCCATGTGGACACTAGTTCAAGTGCTGGCATTCCACTTTTCATCCAACTCCATACCTGGGAAAGCAGCAGAAAATGACCCAAATCCTTGGGCATCATACTACTCGATTGGAGAGACCTGGATGAAGTTCCTGGTTCCTGGCTTTGGTCTGACCCAATCCCAGATGCTGTGACCATTAAGGAAGTGGTTCAGTGAATGGAAGATCTCTGTCTCTCCCTTTTTGTAATTTTGCCTTTCATATAAATAAATCTTTTTAAAAATATATTTATTTTTTTTATTGGGAAGGCAGATATACAGAGAGGAAGATGCTCCGTCCACTGATTCACTCCCCAAGTAGCCACAAAGTCCGGAGCTGAGCCAATCCAAAGTCAGAAGCCAGGAGCTTCTGGGTTTCCCATGCGGATACAAGGTCCCAAAGCTTTGGACTGTCCTCAACTGCTTTCCCAAGCCACAAACAGGGAGTTAGTTGGATGAGAAGCAGGGCCACTAGGATTAGAACTGGTGCCCATATGGGATCCTGGCATGTGCAAGGCGAGTACTTTAGCCACTATGGCCTGGCCCTGGATAATTACATCTAAAAAAGTTTTTTTTTTTTTTTTTAATTGTAAATTGCTGTGAGGAAATTTTGAAAATAACTTCCAAGAGAAAAATAAAAATTAAAAATGAAACTGACTTCCATAGGCTAAAAAACAGTAGGTAGAATCAATTTTATCAAAAATACATGCTGTGGAGTTGACGCAGTGCCTTAACTGGCTAATCTTCCCCCTGTGGATGCCTGCATCCCATATTGATGCCGGTTTGTGTCTGTCTCGTACACTTTCTATCTAGCTCCCTGCCTGTGGAAATAAAGGAATAGTTTTTAGAAATACATGCGGCTCACACAAACACACACACACTCATATATACATGGTATGTGTATTAGGGTGGAAGAATATATACACACAGGTATTCTTGTGTACACTTACACACACATGTTCCAGCTTTGGATACATTTCTGTTTTCTTTCCTTTGGGTACTTTTTTTTAACTTTAAGTAGCACCATTTTATAGTCATTGACACATAATTATAGTAGTTAATGATAGTATTGGGTGGTTCTAAGATTAATGTTTTATGTAAACACTGATGAAGGTCCCTTCTGTATGCCACTTAATTTGGGACAGTGCTGTAAAAAGTAATATTTAGTAACAAATAAATGACAGGATTTGGTAGTTACTTTCAGTTTTTGTGTACATTTTAAGAAATAAGGAGCTAGTGTCTTTCCCTGCCCCCACTCGCACCCCTAAGCACAAGCTTTCTTGGTTATTTTAATGTAAATAGTAAATTTTGATAATGTTGTATTCAAAATGCCTTATGTAGCATATTCCATTATGTGTCAAAATCCTGTATAGTCTTTTGAAGTTGTGTGTGATTTCCTAGCATGCTTTTTCTTGCCTCTCTGAGTGTCTTTGAACACAGTATCCTCAAAGCTTATGAAATAGTGTTCATTTCTAGCCTTTTATGAGATACAAGACTCCTGAGGGAAAAAAAATCCTTTTGTTTCCTTCTCTCTTTGGTTTTTCTTGAGCATGATTAAAAATGTGCAAGCTGCCTGAATTCAGTGCTAGGGCATTGCTGGCTTGACTGTTGGTTGAGAATTGTATGTTTCAGTGTTGTTATGGTCTCGGCATGAGCATTGAATTGGGGCGGGCAGAGTGTGGGAGGGGAAGGCAGATGATGGGAACCTTTGTCCTGGCTTTGGCTCTATGTCCTTGGCTGAGAAACTCATACTATTTTCGGCATCTGCCATTTTTTTTTTAAAGATTGCATGGACATGTTTAAATTCCCAGAGCTCTAAGGACTTGGGCCATCCGCTGATGTGTTTACCAGTCCACTAGCAGGGAGCTGGATCAGAGGGAGCAAGCCAGATACACGGCATGTCTCACAACTGGCGCCTTTACCTGCTACACTGCAATGCTGGCCTCTGGGATTATTACTATCATTTTTCTAAGATTAGTTTTCTTTATTTGAAAGGCAGAGTTATAGGAAGAGAGACTGAGGGAGGGAGGGAGGGAAAGAGAGAGAGAGAGCGAGCAAGAGAGAGAGAGAGAGCACTTCTATCTGCTGATTCATTCCCCAAATGGCTACAATGGTAAGGATTGGGCCAGGCCAAAGCCAGGAACCTAGAACTCCATCTGAATCTTCCATATGGAAGCAGGGACCTAAGCACTTGGGTACTCTTTTGTTGCTTTCCCAGGCTTAAAACTAACACTCATGTGGGATACTGTCTTCACGTGTGGTAGCTTAACCCACTGTACCATAATGCCAGTCTGTGGAATTTTTTTTTGAGTGCTGAAACCTGGGGATCATGTGGAAATTGAATGGGTTGATCTTGATAATTTCCATAGTTCCTTTTGTTTCGTAATTTTAAGCAAACCTAAATAGTGTTATTTTGCTATTGATTTTTGAAACAACAAAATTGGTCACAAATATTGAATAATGGTACTTGTGCTTTTCAGCCATGAATTTTCAGAGAATGTTCTATTTGCTTTGTGATGTCAGAATTGTTGACATCTTAGTATATTACTCAAGTTTAATAAGCTTTACTCATGATTAAAGAACAATGATTTGTGATGCAAATAAGATGTACTTGTATTTCTGTTGTTGTACTGGTAATATGATTTTCTAATTCCAGTTTCCATCTGTTTCACAGGTGCCTTGTATTAAAGATGGTTTTAGTCACATATTTAGACTGTCTTATACAGCTGCCTGAAATTTAAAGAGTTTTGAACTTTAAGCTACTGTACTTACCAGTTTCTGGCAAAAGATACATTAATTGTAATAAGAAGATATGTCAAAAAGTAACTGTATAACCTTTATGTAAATGTTTAAAATTAATAAGGAGAAGAATAGTACCATAGCAGTTCAATGACATAGAAAATAAACATAAGAAAAATATATTTGAGCAGGAAAGAAGTTGAAGGTAGGGGATACCAAATTTATTTGAATGAAATCAGCAAAGATGCCATGAGAGCATAGGTTGGGAAAAAAGGGTAGCAATTTTAAAGTCTTAAAATGAGACCTGAAGGAAAGCAGAGTAGGTGAAATGAATGAGAAAGAATATGCAAATAGTATTTTGGGGAATTAAGAGTTATTCTGTCAAGTGGTAGGTACGAAGCCAGAGAGAAGGAATTAGATCCTGGAATGTTTGGCAAGCCTTTTTAACACTTGGTATGTCTTACTTTGAGGATAAAGAAAATGTTGAAACATTGTGATGTGGTGTTTTGAGAAAGCAGCAGACCTGGTGCAATGACTCAATTGACTGGTACTCTGTTTAGCAGCGTTGGGATCCCATAGGGGCGCCAGTTCATGTCCCGGCTGCTCCACCTCCCAGCCAGCTCTCTGTGGCCTTTGAAAACAGAGGAGAATGGCCCAAAGCTTTGGGATCCTCCACCCATGTGGGAGACACAGAAGAATCTTCTGAGTCCTGGCTTCAGATCCGGTTGGCTCAGCTCAGCTCTAGCTGTTGTGGTTATTTGGGGAGTGAACCAGTGGATGGAAGATCTTTATCTCTGTCTCTCTTTCTGCCTTTTCAATAAAAATAAATACATCTTTTTTTAAAAAGGGATAATAGCTGTGTGTAAGTAGGGGAATAGGAGGCCCACAGGTCAGTTAAGACACTGCTCTTAAACTAGGGAAGCAGAGGTACCTTGAAGGAGAGAATATGAGAAAAGTTACGAGGTGTATGTACTGCCTGGCTGTTTCCTATTCAGTTTGACCCACTGTGCCTAACCTTGCTTGGCTCTTCAAGTTGGCTATCCCAGGCAGTCTCTTCAGAAAACCCCAACATCCAGTTTGGTCTCAGATACCAAAATAGTATCTGTCTGGATCTTTATCCCAAAATGTCTGCTTTTTGGATCTTCTCAGGCTCTGCCCTGTGAATCTTTGCTGTCTTATATGCTGAACTTTAAGACTTCATTAAGTGTATTCAGATATAGCTTTTACGGGGCTACTTTGTGTTTGTCTAAAATACATTTTTATTTACATAATTCCTCTGATGGAAATGGTATGTATACAGGGAAGCAATCGAGTCTTCTGTTTAAAAGGAGGCCTGCTTGAAATTAGAGGCAGGCTAGCATTTTAGGAAACTGACTCATCGTGCCTGGCACAGAGATCGCGGAGTGCTGCAGATCCGAGGCGTTGGATGGATGAAGCCCCTCATCCCGACCTCAGACTTACATTCGAAATTGCACTCTTTAAGGTTTAGAACAGTTCAAATGGATATGACTGATGCAGCAAAGCCAACAACGTCATTGTTTTCACTGCCTTATTTTCTGAGTGGAATTTGGCTGATTAAAAACAACTTGCCAGGGATGCCTGAACCTAGGAGACAGTGAGGCATCGAGGATCCATTTGTTAAAGTGAGTTTGGTTTTTGTATCTTAATTAATTTTTAACTCTTCCAGAAAGATTCTAAATGGCTTACAAATCAAAGAGGTTTGGTGTTTGGTGACGTTTCTGATGGCCGTTTGACATGTTCGTATTGAAATAGCCCTAGTCAGCTGGCTAAGGAGATCAGGGTCTGAGGAAGTGCTTATTTACAGACAAACCAAATATAGCTCATATATCCCTGTAAAGACAACATCCCCCAAAAAAGCAATCCAGTAAGAATCACTGTCTTGTTTTAGGAGTTTTGAGGTGAAACTGGTTGTCACATTAATGAATTGCTAGTTTAGCCAGAGTTTTTGAAATAATATTGTGTTATGCTTTGGCTTTAGTAATTTCAGTTTGGGACTGTAAATCTGCCCCTATACGCAGGCTGCATAATGTCCTTTGCACACACCAAGTGGGAATATATTATGTCTGTTAGAGAGATTTAGATCTTTTGGCTGTCGAAGCTAGGAAACAACAAAGCATTGTCAGTCTGGTCAGCGTAATTGTTCAGGAAATTTTTACAGCATGGTGTCATATGAAGTCTTGTGATAAATAAGGCGGCCCTCGCTTGTTCGCCTTGGCTTTCGCCTGGATGGGAAGCCGAGGGGTTGACACAGATTGCTTCTCTTACATCCCCTTCTTTGTTTGCTTCTGTTTACTTTCTTTGAATTCGGCTGCCTCATCTACTTTTAGATTTTTAAGTCCCCTAGAGGCAGGGACTGTGTCTAGGTTGGTTTTATGGAGAACACTCAGCATATTGTGGGGAGTGTTATAAACATGCCATCTGTGCTAATTTAAAATGCAGTTTCAGACCTTTCAGTACTTTGCTTTGTGTGCTAGAATAGAGGTGCTTGGCCATGTAAGGCTATATAAATCTGTGAAGTGCACATTTTGGTGGCCTTAGAAGTGCTTTTACGGTCACAGGCGCGATATAAGGATGCTACCTTGTATGCATTGCTCATTAATATATTTTATTTTGATGTTTAGCAACTCCCAGCAATTTTTTTATTTGAATGATAATCACGCTGGAGTAGAAAGTTGCTTCCTTTGCATAGACGGTTTTTGTCTAGGGCATACTTTGTCTGGTTTGATTGTATTTATTGCTGATCTCTGTAGGTTCAGGATTCATTTGTTTTAAGATTTGTTGTAAAGGGGAAGGAGCAAATCAAGTCAATAGTGCATTTAAAGTTCAGGTTAAAGTTTGCTGGAAATGAAATTGATATGCATACACACACACCTGCTGTAGCATTCACATAGTAATTGTACTATAATGAGGGTTTTTTTTAGTATGTCTGTTTTGTGACTAGTCTCATTATTTTATAACCATTTTTGTTCTCTATAAAAATCTATATGCACTTTTAAAAAATCTTATGATTCATATAAACTGCTTGTTTTAGTGAAATACATGTAGTTAAAGACTATAGCTTGATGAATTTTCCCGAGGGAAAAACACTCGCAAAGTACGACCCTGGTCAAGATGCAGTATTACAATGACCCTGGATGCCTTTTTTATCTCTTCCAGCTTTACCTCTGTTCTCAAGACTTAACATTTTTCTGACCTCTATCACCATAGATGGACCTGTTCTTGAACTTTATTTAAGAGGGTTCTGAGGCTGGCGCTGTGGTGTAATGGATCAAGGCACCACCTAAGTGCTAGCATCCCATCTGGGCCCAGTGCTAGCTGCTCCACTGTGATCCAGCTTCCTGCTGCTGGCCTGGGAAAGCAACAGAGGATGGCACAAGGCCATGGGCCTCTGCACCCAGAAGATCGAGAAAACACTCCTAGTTCCTGGCCTCAGGCTGACCCAGCTGTAGCTATTGTGGCCAGTTGAGGCATGAACCAGCGGATGGAAGATCTCTTTCTCTCTGTTAGTAACTCTGCTTTTCAAACAAACAAATCTCTTTTTTTTTTTTTAATATTTTTTTATTGGAAAGTCAGATTTACAGAAAAAAGAAGAGACAGAAAGATCTTCCATCCCCTGGTCCACTGCCCAAGTGGCCACCACAGCTGGACCTGAGCCAATCTGAAGCCAGGAGGCAAGAACTTCTTCTGGGTCTCCCTTGTGGGTGCGGTGTCCCAAAGCTTTGGGCTGTCCTCTACTACTTTTCCAGACTACAGGCAGGGAACTGGAAGGGAAATGGAGCAGCCTGGATTTGACCCTGTGCCCATATGGGATCCCAGTGCATGCAAGGTGAGGACTTTAGCCACTAGGCTACTGCGCCGGGTCCGCCCCCCACTTTTTTAAGTAAGTCATACAGGTAGGGCATTGTGGCATAGCAGGTTAAGTTGTTACTTTAGATGCCCACATGCTGGATCATAGTGGCTGGGATCAGGCCCCACCTCTACTGCTGATCTAGCGCCCTGCTAATACACACCCTCGGAGACAGTAGATGATACCTACCGCCCGTGTACGAAACCTGGATGGAGCTCCTGTCTCCTGAGAGCCCAGCCCTGGCCGTCTCAGGTATTTGGGGAGTGAACAGATGGAAGATGTCTCTCTCTGCCACTCTCTGTCTTTGCCCTTTCCTCCCCATGCTTATATTTTTTAAATAAGTAAACTTTAAAATAAATAAGCACAGTCAGAGGAGTCAGTTTGGAGATGAGGTACATCTGAGGGGCCTTCCTTTAGGAACAAAAGCAGGAGCATACAGCATGCAGTGGTGCAGCATTGTCAGCTGTGCAGCCCCTCAGAATGACATCTTTCCTCAGAGTCGCTTCCTGCTCACCTATATCTAGACTGCTTCTAGCCATAGTTTTTGACTTAGAAAGAGCATCCATGTAGCCACATAGTCCCAAACAGTACACAAGACCCTCCAGCAAATACAGTCAAATCAGAAGAAAACAGGAACCTAAAATCCTTGAAAGACAAAATTTTTATCATGTTAAGGAAAAATGACACTCATAATACAAAAAAAAGTCTCCCCCCTCCTTTCAGCGGAGATTAGTCTCTGGGGGTAGGGCTGGGCTAGGGTACTAGGCCATGTGCTTTATTATATCCCGTAACAAAGTCACTGTAGTCTTCAAAAAATGTACTCATATTTGTCAGATGCATCTGTCTTATTGCATGGAGCTGTCGTGCATTCATTCTCATTGCATGAAGGTGCTGCTACAAGTTACTCATCCTACTGGTGGTGGATATTGGGCTGTTTAGGTTTTGGGCTATTAGAGATGGTGTCACCGTGACTAGCATATATTCACAAGACTGCTGTTGTGACAGTAGAACTGCTGGGTCATACAGGATTTCTGTGTTTACCTTTAAAGGTTACTGTTGACCAGTTTTCCTCTTCCACCAGCAGTGTAGGAGATTTCCTGTCGTTTCACATATTTAGCCACATTTATACTTTTGTTTTTTTCCATTTGAACTGTTCTGTTGGATGTGAACAAGGTGTCAGGGTGTTCTGTTGGATGTGTATGGGTGACAAGGACCCATAACGTTTGATTTTAATTGTGTATCCTGATGACTAATGAACCCAAGTTCCTTCTGAAGATACAGTGTATACATATGATAGAAACTTTTTTTTAAAAAAAAGATTTATTTTATTTATTTGAAAGGCAGAGTTACAGAAACAGAGATCTTCCGTTTGCTGGTTCACTTTCCCCAGATGATGACAGTGGGCAATGCTGAGCCATGCTGGAACCAGGAGCTTTATCTATGTCTCCCACACGGGTGCAGGAGCCTAAGGACTAACGGGCATGGGCGATTTTCTGCTGCTTCCCCAAATGCATTAACAAGGAATTGGATTAAAAGAGCAGCTGAGACTAGACCTGACACCAAAAGGGATACTGGCATTGTAGCCTTGTTATGCCAAAATGCTGTCCCCAAGATATTGGACTAATCTTTCATAAAATACCTATTTAAGCTGACATTTTAAAAAAGCATTCCGGTGAAGTTTAATGAAGGGAAATAATGCACGTTATGCGCCTGACAAGCCAGGCCGACACCTCAGTGAAGGACTGAGAACCCAGTCTATTCAGAGTGGAGTTTTTTTGGATGTTGCATGTGAGCCTGACATCCATCTGTTTGTCCTCGCTTACACCCATCCTGACATGTTGTTGGGTACAAAGATTTCTAGACGAGGAATCCTGCCCAGAACTTCTTAACAGTCCCCCCTTCAGAAGGGGCAGATACAATTCCCCTAAGCTGCACCAAGACAGAGAATTGAGCTTAGCTGACTTTTTAAAAATATTATTTTATTTTATTTATTTGACAGGCAATGAGATCTATTTGTTGATTTACTCTTAAATGGAACAATTGTGGAGTTCAGAACTCATCCTAGGGTCTACCATGTAGGACCCAACAATTTGTAATTACTTTTTTTGTAATTATTTTTTAAAGGAAAAAGAAAGCTCTGTCTATTTTTGAGAGTGAAATTACAGAGGGAGAGACCCACAGAGAGATCTTTCATGCTCTGCTCACTCCCCAAGTGGCCACCACAGCCAGAGCTGGGCTAGTGCAAAGCTAGAAGCAGGAACTTCCTTCAAGTCACCCATGTGGATGCAGGGGCCCAAGGTTTGGCCATCCTCCACTGCCTTCTCAGGCCACTAAGAGAGAGCTGTATCAAACAAGCTGCGGGGACATGAAGCAGTAAGTACCCATGTAGGATGTTGGCACCGGCCGGATGAAAATTAGCCCACTAAACCACCACACAGGCCCCTCATATTATTCTAAAAGCATTTCAGCTACTGGTTCACTGTCCAAATACCTGTCAAAGGCAGGAACTTCATTCTGGTCTTCCAGATGGGTGGCAGGGGCTCAAGTACTTCAGGCATCTTGCACTGTGTTCCCAGGTGCATGAGCGAGCTACATTGAAGGCAGATCGACTGGGACTAAAACCAGCACTCACATATGGGGTGCTAGAAGCAATGACTTAACCCTCCTCATCAAAAACACCAACTCTAGGATGCAAACTACTTGAGCCATCATCTGCTGACTCCCAGAGCAGGTATTAAAAGGAAACTGGATTCCAAAGTTGAGCCAGAACTCAAATGCAGACACTCTGATACAGAATAAGGGCATTTCCATGTGGTGGCATAACCACTGCGATAAATGTCTATCCCTAAATCATATTTTATGGTAATCTGTAGGATTTTTTCACATGTTCTAGATGAGACTTTTGTCAGATACGTGTATTGCAAATATTTTGTCCCACTTGGTAGCTTGCGTTTTCACACTTTTCATGTGCCTCTTGATGAGCAGGTGTTCTTAATTTTAATCACGTCTAAATCTTCCAGTTTTTTCTTGTATGGTTAGTGCTCTTTATGTCCTCTTTTTTAAAAATCTGCCATCTTGAGATCATGAAAATATTTTCTATTTTCTTCAAATTAAAAAAAAATTATTTGAGTTATATATAGAGAGACAGAGAACTCTGACTTGCTAGTTTATTTCCCCGAATGGCCGCAGGAACCAAAGCTGGGAGCTGGAAACTCAATCCAGGTTTGCCAAGTGGGTGGCAGAAATCTAACTGCTTGCCTTGCAAGGTCTGCGTTAGCAGAACCAGAGGCAGGAATGGAGCCCAGGCGTTTGGCACAGTGAACAAAGCACTGCGTGGAATGCTCTTCTTCTGGTTTCAGTCAGGTCCCTCTCGGCTTCTGGTTCCACCATCCTGCTAATGCGCACCCCAGGAAGCAGCGGGTGATGGCTTCTGTGGTAAGTCCCTGCCACCCACGCAGGAGACTAACTGAGCTCCTAGCTGCGGCATGGTGCGGCCCTGGCTCTTGCAGGCGTTTGGGGAGTGAACCAGGAGACAGAAGATCTCACTAGTCTTGCAGTTTCTCAAATAAATTTTTAAAAAATAAAGGCTTTATTATTTTGCTTTTCCCACTTAAGCCTGCAATCTAGAATTGATTTCTGTATGAGAGAGAGGTCTTCCATTGACTGCTTCACTCCTCAAACAGCTGCAATGGCTAGGGCTGTGTCAGGTCAGAGCTAGGAGCAAGGAGCTTCTTGTGGGTGCAGGGGCCCAAGCACTTGGGCTGTACTCTGCTGCTTTTCCTAGATGCAGTGGGGAGCTAGATTGGAAGTAGAGCAGTTGGAATTGAAACTCATGCCCACGTGGGATGCTGGCATTACAAAGTGGTGGCAGCTTAACCTGCTACACCTCATACCTACTTTTAAACCTCTAAGAATGTAGAAGGCCTCTTTGTTATAACATTAAACTAATCGTATACATTTTTTTCCCACTAGTGAGTTCTAGAAATTGATATCCCGTCAAATCATCAACATGTATACCTATCTGATGACTTGTAAAGATTATTATTAGTATCCTAATCTCTCCCTTAAAAAAAAATTGATTTCTTCCAAAAGCCAGAACTACAGAAAGGGACAAACACACTGAGATCAAGAGAGATCTGTCTGCTGCTGTACTCCCCAGATGGCCACAACAGCCAGCACTGGGCCATCTTAAGCCAGCAGCTCCCGTCCGGGTACAGAGGTTCAGACACTTGGACTTTTCCTAGGCCTTCAACAGGAACTTGAATTGGAAGTGGAGCAGCCAGGATGTGGACTGGTGCCCATCTGGGATATGGTGTTTTGGGCAGTGACTACCTCCCACAACACGATGCTCACCAGCATCATCGTCATATACTGTTACGTGAAGTCCTTACACTTCTGAAGGGCAGAGCTGGGGTGAAAGTATGAGATTAAAAAGGTACTTGTTATAAAGGATTGAAATTGCTTAATTAACTTCTATAATTAGCCACGCTGATTAAGTTATGCATGAGACAGAATAAAAAATAAAATCTGTGCCCATGCTGCAGTCTGCCACAGGCCAGTCTGTGGGCAGCCCTTTCACTGAAGCGTGTCAGCAGTCAGGAGACGGCTGCTACTTAGAGACCAGGTCAGTTCAGCTGGTACTCAGGACTCCTCTTGGAAAAGCACCGTGAAGCTGTGTTGGGAGATAAGTCAACAACATTGTAAATAAACAATAAACATGAGATATATAGGGTGTTGAGGTCTTCTGAAGTGGAAAAATTGGAACAAAAATTTGTAATTGGAATCTGATGTGACTTTGGATATTTTTCTAGAATATATCCTGTGTTCTGTAAGTTGAAAATAGTTGTTATAATGGCATAATAATGTTTAATATTCTCTTGATATTCATTTTTAAATATCACATGTTATTTAAAAGGTTACTCCACTTAGAAGGTTAGTGACCTACAAGGTTCTCTTTTTAATTTTTTTTCTAAGGTTATCTTTTTTTGAAGAATTTTATTATTATTTTTTTATTTTGAGAATCTTTACATACTTGATTAGGGCACAAAGGGTCAAGGGTTACAGGAAAGTGGGTAAGACCATTATTTCCACATTTTATTGTGCATGTATCTGGGGTAAGGAGAGAGATAAAGGGAGAAGCCCCACCCAACCTCCCACCCCATCCTAGGGTCCTCGATGTGGGGCATGCCTCGGGGGCACTGCTCAAGTGGTTTCTGTAATTCAACAGTTCTGAATTGCTGCCAGTCTCTCCATTCCAAGCATGATGAAACCTCTCCAGAATCCATCTTAGAGTCTCCATTTGCCCAGATCTTCATTGCCAACACATGGCTGGGGCAGATGATGGATTTGTTGTCCTCCATCCTCTGTTGTGGTACCAGGTGTTCTCTGCAGGCACCGATGAACCACCATTTCCTTCAAGTGCGCTAGGATTTGCTGTCTGAGGAGGCTCAGCTTTGACGCATGCACTCCATGGTCAGACCATGGAACCTGCAACTCTCCCTAAGGATATCTTTTTTTTTTAAACATATATTTTTATTGCATTTGCTTTTTTTAAAAAAATAATTACATTGCATTATGTGATACATTTTTTTATGCACTGGGATTCCCCCCGCCCCTCCCCAAGCCCTCCTCCCATGGTGGATTGCTCCACCTTGTTGCATTTCCATAGTTCAAATTCAGTTGAGATTCTTTCATTGGAGATATTTATCAAGCATCAAGTCCAGCATCTTATTGTCCTGGTAAGTTCAGTGGTTTCTTGGTGAGACCATCTCTGGTCTGAAGGTAGAGCCGGCAGAGTATCATCCCAATCAATTAAAAGCCTCAACATAATATTTCCAACCATTTTACAACATTATGGCATTAATTGACATGGTATTGATTAACCAGTATGTTAATAGGAAAATGCAGGTTCTCAACCACAACCTGTGACTTCTTCATAGACATTTCAATTTTGGTTTACATTCAACCGTAGGATATCTTTTAATACTTTTTATATTCTATATTATCTGCATATCTGTATAAGCACTTGATTGTGATTCTTTGGCCAAATCTAGATAGTTGCCATTCTGAAAGATTGAAATTTGAGAAATACATATTCTGGTGATTACATTATTGATTTTTATTATTTGGTGCAAATAATACCAAACACCTTATGTGAAAGTTATCATGTTAAGTATTGAAGAATTCATGAGTAAACTGCACGAAAGTTGGGGTTTTTTCAAATTGATTTATTTATCTGCAAGGCAGAGCCACAGGACAAGATAGTGGATGATAAAGATTGAGATATTCTCTATCGGTTCACTCTCATATGGCCACAACAGCTGGCTCCAGACCAGACTGAAGCCAGAAGCCAGGAACTCCTCCTGGTCCCCCCCGCAGCAGTGGTGGGAGCACTTTGGTCAGTCACCTGATGTCTTCCCAGGTACTTTGGAGGGGAACTGGATTGGAAGTGAAATAACTGGGGCTTAAACTGGTACTATGATAGAATTTGCCAGTGTAATGCCAACCCCAAAAGTTCTGGTTTGAATATATTCTGGTAGATCAGGTAAGGATAGGAAAAAATTAACATTAGACATCAATTATACATGTCAAGTTTTAAAATAGATGGTTTTCTCAATCAAGTCCTCAGAGTAGTCCCTGATATCCTCATGCTACAAATGGCATACTTTAGCCTTGGGAAGTTTGTATACAGTTCCCAAGGTCATGCAACTAATGGATGTGTAAGGAAGCCAGATTTGATCCAGATGTTAGTCTAAAACTCATCTCTGAAAGTGACCCTTGAGAAGATAACCTCTGTGAAAAAGAACAGGTAAAATTGGACATGGAGAGACTAGAAAAAGATTATTTTAGAAGATAGAAAACGATGCACACCAGCAAACTTAGTCATCTGTGGGCTAATTAGCCAGTTTGCACCAGTTCTTAAACATTTGATCTCAAGATCTCTTTATATTCTGAAAACTATTGAGGATCCCAGAAAGCCTTGTTTTTATAGATTGTGTCTAATGAAATTAATACAGAAATTAAAAGTGTTCAATAAAGCATTAACATTTTTATGAAGAATAATATATTTCCAAATCAAAAGTGAAGCGGCATTGTTTCATGTTTTCAAGTATCATTCTGAGGCATGTCACAAATCAACAAATAATGCCTTAGTTTTACTACAAACTTTAATGTTGACATCACAGAGCCCCTGAAAAATTTTAAAACCAAAGTGGAGTCTTTGGAGAATTACAACTCAAGTTTGTGAAGTGGAGTCAAATTCAAAATGTAGATTTGAGACTAGATAACTGGGAAGACATTTGTTCATTGGTAGTTTGGGCTTTAATAAATAGTGGGGAACCAGTTAAGGTTTTTTAAGAAGGAAAATGAAATAAAATGCCATACTTTAAGAAGATTATTATGAAAGCAACACTAAGTATTGACAAACTGTTGGAATTGAACTGTTGGAGCTGTTGCTATATGGTACTAGGTTAAAACTCTGCCTGAAATTCTGGTATTACAAATGAGCATCAATCTTATAATGCCAGATTGAGTTCCAATTACTATGCCTCAAATGCAGGCTGCTCTACTTCCCATCTAGCTCCCTACTGATAGCCTGAGAAAGCAGTGACAGAAATCCCAAATTCTTGGGCCCGTGCACCCATTATATGGAAGATCCAGACGAAGCTCCTGGCTCCTGGCTTAAGACTGGCCCAGTGCCAGCCATTGTAGCCATTTTGGAGAGTGAACTAACTAGTGGACAGAAGATCTTTCTCTCTGTCTCTTCTCTATAAATTTGCCTTTCAAACAAAAATGAATCAATCTTTAAATAAAAAAGTTGAACTGTCATTGGGTTTTTTTTTTTTGCTTGTTTGCTTTAAATATTCATTTTATTTTATTTATTTATTTATTTATTTTGGAAAGTCAGATTGATAAGAGGAGAGGCAGAGAGATAGATCTTCCAACAGCTGATTCATTCACCCTAATGGCTGCAACTAAGCCAATCCAAAGCCAGGAGCCAGAAACTTCCTCCCAGACTCCTACATAGTTGCAGGGTCCCAAGGTTTGGGGCCATCCTCGACTGCTTTCCCAGGCCACAAACAGGGAGCTGGATGGGAAAGTGGAGCAGCTGGGACATGAACTGGCACCCATATGGGATCCCAGTGTATGTAAGGTAAGGATTTTAGCCACTGAGTCATCATGCCAGGTCCTGTCATTGATTTTTTTGAGGTAATTATGGTAAGCAGTGTAACATATGCTGAGATAAATGAGGTACTTTAAACAGGGAGCTGGATTATAAGTGGAGCAGCTGGGGCATGAACCAATGCCCATATGGAATGCTGGTGCTACAGACCTATTGAGCCACCATGTCAGTCCCACAACTGTATTTTTATTCAGCCACTGTTATTATAGTCAGTCAACATTCTTCAGTGTAAACCCATAGACATGTTTTGTTCTTTCTAATGGCTGCTCAATATTTTGTAATATCTACATAATCTTATGAAATCATTTTTCACTGATGGGCCTTTTTATTGTTCTCAGCTTTTCATCCTTAGCCAACGTCCTGCACTGAGCACTGAGTACTGGGTAATTGTTTCTGTGAGGTGGAATGGCTGGGTCTGAGACCAAACATGCGTTTTATACTTTCACTGTTATTACCATGTTGTATTACTGAGGAAGGTATTTCAGCGTACCCTCCCTCCAATAGTGGTAAATAAACACATTTCCCAGTTGAAACATTCTTAGCTGTTGACAGTGCTCTCATCTCACTAACGGTTTTGTAGATGTTTGACTATTTATACATTGCATCCTCTGGTTTTTGCCTTTAAATCTCTGTTTTGTTTTTGTAACACTTACACACACACACCCTCACACTCATACATTTGTATAAGACAGTTAATAAAAAATGAATGGCTTCTCATGCTGTATCTTTGACAGCCTTTAGCTTAGTACAAAACCATGGCAAACCATGGCCATAAAGAGATCAAGGCAAGAGGCCTAAAACGGCTCAAGAAACAGTTGTTAGGAAGCTGTCCTATAAGGAGCATCTAGGATTTCAGAATTTCAGAGCAGTGGTGGAATTGAAAGAAATTCAAGAAGTGGGAGTCTGCTGTCCCACATTTTCTTCAGGGAGACTTTTGGTAGCAATCGGGAATAAGGTGATAAGCTTTGACTCTTGCAAGAATCCTTTGGTTTTGAGCAAGTTGTATAATTCTAGTTCTTACAGACTTAACAGAGGAGAGACGCAAGGGAAGAGCCTACTAATCCTATTGTCTCCTTTTTTGGGATAATTGTAAGAATCACTACATTATTTTTAACACCTCATCTGGCTGTATGAGAAGTAGATGAATAGGAATGCCAGTTAGAGCACAGAAAAGCATAACTCACGTAATAAAACAGTTTCAGAAAAAAAGAAAAAAGAGCAAACCACACCAAAAGGGAGAATTTGACAAACATAAATAATTCCTGATTTATTGTGTTATGTAAAGTGTTCTGGCTCTTGAATAGACCAAGAGCAAAAAGAGGAAGATTTCAGTTTGATTGGTTGTGATTTTTGTTTGTCAGGTGTTTTCAGTGCATTAGCATGTCTCAGAATTTTCTGAGATTTCATTTTTCACATTTAAGATCTGTATTTTCATTTGCTGAGGCTATCTCATATACCTTTTGTGTTCTGTTATTTTGTCTGCACATATGCACCGTATTTCCAAGCACTATAATGGGGCATATTTTCCAGACACCCACAGAGACAAAGGATTGGCACTTCCACAATCTAGACTCTCCTAAAAAGTCTGGGATGGGTAAGTCTCCTTGCCAAAATGTTAACCATAATTTTTAGTTACAGTGAACCATGTGAACATTAAATATGTCTCATATACTATCCTATGGCTCTTTCCTAGACTAGACAGTAACTTGACCTTGCAGGAATTTGTTAGCTTTTTGCTTACTTTTCTTTGGCCTAACTTCTTCTCATGGAGGAGGTAGAATCAAGAAATTAAAAAATATATATATGTATATTATTATTCTTACATTCTTTATTTGCTTTTGTTGATTAAAAGGAAGGGAGAGGAATGTTACTTCCCAAATGCTCACAGTAGCCAAGGCTGGACAGACCAAGCCGGGTGCCTAAAATTGAATTCTTATCTCCCACGTAGGTAGCAGGGACCCAGGTTAATTGAGCCATGCCATCAAGGCTCTCAGGGACCAAGTAAGCAGGGAACTGAAATCAGAAGTGGAGCTGAGGTTTGAACCCGGGCACTCCAATATTTATAGGATTCATTGTTCCAATGGCATCTTAACCTGCTGTACCAAATAGCTTCCCTATGTGTGGTTTTTAAAATAAATTTGAAAAACATTCTAACATTTGAAATTTAAAGATGGCTTAAGGCTATTCTTACTAAAATATTTTTCTTAGCAGTAAACAAATATAAAAGTACATGCTTGTGTCTAATTTATTCTTCTAAAATCTCATGTAAAATACATACATGCACATCACTGATGAAAATATTTTTAAGATTTTTTTTTATTGAAAAATCAGATACACAGAGAGGAGGAGAGACAGAGAAAAAGAGCTTCTGTCCACTGATTCACTCCCCAAGTGGCCACAACAGCCAAAGCTGAGCCGATAAGAAGCCAGGAGCAAGGTGCTTCTTCTGGGTCTCCTATGCAGGTGCAGGGTCCCGAGGTTTTGGGCTGTCCTCCATTGCTTTCCCAGGCCACAAGCAGGGAGCTGGATGGGAAGTGGGGCCACTGGGATTAGAACCAGTGCCCATCTCGGATCCCGGTGCTTGCAAGGCAAGGACTTTAGCCCCTATGGCTGTCATGCTGGGCCCTGTAATGAAAATTTTTTTAGAGCTTTGTTTATTTGAAAAGCAGAGTTTAAGAAAGAAAAGGAGAAAGGGAGGAGAGAGATCTTCTGTCCAGTGGTTTACTCCCCAAATAACCACGATGACTGTGGCTGCAATAACCAGGGTCAAGCCTAAGTCAGGAGCCTGGAGCATCTTTCAGATCTGCCTCGTGGGTGACAGACACCCAAAAACTTCAGCCATCTTCCACTGGTTTCCCACATACATTAGCAGGGAGCTGAATTGGAAGCGAAACAACTGGAACTTGAACTTGAATCTATGTGGGATGCCAGCACTGCAGGCAGTGATTTAATCCACTGTAGCACAGAGCCAGTCCCTCTGATTGTTTAAAGCTGCAATTAGAGACTGTTGTTTTTGGACTCAGTAGTTTTCTAGTTCAAAATAGGGCAAAGAAGTCCCCTGTAGAAAACTGCTCCACTTCCCATCCAGCTTCCTGCTTATGGCTTTGAAAGCAGCAGAGGACGGATCAAAACCTTGGGACCCTACACCCGTGTGGAATACCAGGAGTAAGTTCCTGGCTTCAGATTGGCTCAGTTATGGCCATTGCAGCCACTTGGGGAGTGGACCGGCAGATGAAGATCTTTGTCTCTGCTCTCTGTAAATAGGCCTGTCCAGTAATAAATAAACTTGACCATGCTGAAAAACATGCTGAAGAGGCCAGTGCAATGGCTCAACTGGATATTCCTCCACTTCTAAACATTGGGATCCCATATAGGTGCCTGTTCGTGTCTAAAATGCTCCACTTCCTATCTAGCTCCCTGCTTGTGGACTGGGAAAACAGTGGAAGACAGCCCAGGGATTTGGACCCTGTGGGAAACCTGAAAGATGCTCCTGAGTTTGAATTGGTTCAGCTCCTGCCATTGTAGCCATCTGGAGTGTAAATCAGCCTGTGGAAGAGCTTTCTGTCCTTTTCTCTGTAAATCTACCTTTCCAATGAAAATAAATAAATCTAATAAAAACACAAGAAAACAACATGCTGAGTAATTTCAGAAGCAATCTTTTAAAATCTTAAATTAGGAAGATGGTATTAAGGCACATTATAAAGTGGGATTGTGATTTAGGGTCTGTTCTTCCTCAGTCTTTTAACATATTTAAATGATTATATTCTGCCACTGCACTTCCTCTTTTCCTTTAACTTCCTGTTGATGTCCATGGGGGTGGGTAGTAGAGGGTGGCCCAAATGCTCAGTCGCCTGCCACCCACTTGGGAAACTTGGCTAGAGTTCTAGGGTATCAACTTTGGCCTGGCCCAGCCCCAGGTGTTGGGCCTTTTCAAGGTAGTGAACCAACAGATGTAAAATACCTCTCTCTCTCTTTTCCCTCTTTCTGTTTTTCAAATAAATAAATCTAAAACAACTTAAGTGTTTCTCTTGATCTTTATTTTTTGGGAGAAAGAAAGACAATCTTCAAAGTGTTGCTTTAATCACTATACATGTGTAATAGATAAATCCTTCTGTGTACAAGGATGTTTTTAAAGACTTTTATTTGCTTGAAAGAGTCACAGAAAGAAATGGAGAGACAGACTGGTCTTCCGTCTGCTGGTTCACTCCCCAGATGCCAAAGCAGCCAAAGCTGAGTCATTTGAAAGCTAGAAGCCAAGAGCTTGTGGGTCTTCCATGTTGGTGCAGGGACTTAAGGCTTTGGGCCGATTTCCCAAGCCATTAGCAGGGAGTTGAATCAGAACTGGAGCAGCTAGGACTTTAATTGGCACCATATGGAATGCCAGCATTACAGGTGGAGGATTAAGATGCTGAGCCTCTGTGTGGACTCCCAGGAGGGTTTTTTCCCACTTCCCAAATGGCTTCAACAGCTTCTTGGTTTCCTGCATACCTGGCAGGGGCTCTGTACTTAGGCCATCTTCCGCTACTTTCACAGGCACATTAGCAGGAAACTGGATCAGAAGTGGAACATGCAAGACTCAAACCAGTGCCTATATAGTTGCCAGTATCATCATACCTTCACCCACTGTGCCACAAAACCAACCACAAGAGGCCTTTACATATCAGTGCATAGAAATCGTATTATGAAAAAGCTAGGCATGGCTTAAAATTTTTTTTGCACCAAAGTTTATATTTTGATTTTACATGGACAGAACAAGCAGCATTAGTTATTTAAAAAAAAATGACAAAAATGAAAGTCCCAAGGTGTACTGGAAAAGAAGAGTGGTCTTGCAAAGAAGAGACCTGAGTTTGCACTGGTTCAGCTATGTAGCCCACGTGAAGTTTTCTTACAAGAAGGTCTTTCCATGGCATGTCTGCTTGTTTTTCTGTATTAGAGCAATGAACTCATTGCAGTGATTATAAAATGTGTATAAAATGTGTATGTTTAGTATTTTAGCATTTCTAAAGTCTATGTGCATCTTAGCACTGATAATGTCTTAAAATTAATTGGAAACTTTCCCCTTAATTACTGGTATAAAAATAAAGATATGATTCACCATCGATGATTTCTTTGATAAAAGCAGTATTAATAAGTCCAAAAAGTTCAAGGAGGGGCAGGTGTATGGCACAGTGAGCAGTGTCTGCTTGGGATGCCCACATCCCATTTCCAAGTGCCTGGATCACCACCTACTGGCTGTTCCACTCTGCCCCGAAAGGCAGCAGTCATTGTTCACATCCTATCGCGTCATCGGAAACCTGGGTTGAGTTCCAGGTGCCTAGATTTGGCCTGGCACTGTCCTGTCCCAGCCCTGGCTGTTGCCAGCATTTGGAGAGTGACCCAGTATGGACAACCTCGGCTTCTATCTCTTTGTCTATCTGCCTTTCAAATAAATATATATATTTTTAAAAATGTGTAGATGTTAATGGGAAATGTTACAAGAAAGATAATAGATGAATTTACAAATTTGCCTGTGCACCAAATAAAATTGTCCTTAATTCCATGTTATTTTCTTTTAAAAAATATATTTATCTATTTATTTGAAAGGCAGAGATGAAGTGGGGACACAGATCTTCCTTCTGTGGGTTCACTTCCTAAGTGTCCACAGTGGCTGAAGCTGAGAGCTTAGAACTCCATCCGGGTCTTGCATGTGGATTGCAGGGGCCCAAGGGCTCAGGCCATCTTCTGGTGCTTTAGCAGTGAACTGGCTCAAAAGTGGAGCAGCAGGTGGTTCCATCAGAGCCTGTATGGGATTCTGGTGTTGTGGACAGTTCCATTTCCCACAGATTTCTTGAAGTACCCTTGTGTGTTCCAACAAAAGAATGTTTTGTCATTCCCTCTGTTTAGAGGCAGGTAGAGATACACAGACAGACAGAGAACCCATCCACTGGCTTGATTCCCAAATGTCTGCAGTGACCACAGCAGGGCCAGGTCCAGTAGCAAAGTTAGGAGCCAGGAACAAAATCTGGGTCTCTCACATGGGTGGCAGGAACCCATTAATGGAGCCATTGCCCACCACCATCCCAGGTTTGTGTTATCGGGAAGCTAGAGTGAGGAATTGGAATCAGATATTGAAACCACTCTGATATGGGACACAAGTGTCTTTAACTGCTGGGGTCAATGTCTTCCCTTTTCTGCCCTGATTCCTTCACAGACTTCAATACCAGGTATATACAATGATTTTTTGATTTCTGACCTCATTTTTTTTAATACCTAGACCTGTATGTTGAGCATTTTTTTTCGTATGTGATACCAGGATCACACATTCGGCATGTCTTCCCTACAAACTAGTTTGCTTTAAATAGTCTTCCGTATCAATCAGTGGCCTTTGAATGTTTGTGAAGCTATGCAGTGAGAAATTTGCCTGCCTGGGCCGAAGAACCGCTTACACCCTTAGTAGTTACATGATGACCATTACTTGTTCATCTGTTCAATTGGAGATGTCTAACATTGGGTAAATGGTGGCTTCCACCCATCATCTTATCTGTGACGTCTGTCCTCACTCAGCATGTACAGTTCCTCATCAAATCCCATGATAGGTGGACCCTTCAGAATATTTCACATCTACCATTTTATCTCATTTTCCTCCTTTCTGCTCCTTTTCTCCTTCCTGTCTATGGTAAGTAATCTTGAAGTCCCTGTCTTGCCCATTCCTAATCCTCCCAAGACTGTCCTTTACATCAGAGCATGCCCCTTTGTAAAGCCCTTCCTGATCCTTAGCTGCAGCGTGTGGTGTTCCTTGTTCTCTAGCTGACTAACTGGCAGCCTCTCATCTTGTGTCACTCTACAATCTCCCTCCTTTCTCCCCCTCCCCCAGATTAACTCCTGTTCATCTCTATTTTAGCTGAAATAGCACTTCCTCAGGGTATTCCTTGATATTCAGGCTAAGTGAAGTTTTTCAGTTAAGAGTCCTTGATACTGAATTTGTGCATTTCTGTCTGGATGATCAGCTTCTTCTGAAACGAGGCTAAGGGAGTTAAGTAACTTCCCAAGGGCCTGAAGCTAGTAATGTCGGGACTGGGAATTCCAGGATTGGCCAGCTCTCCCTTGCTTCCTAGAGGGGAAGAGCGTGTGAAAACATGGCTTGACGTCTTTCTTCCTGCTTCACTTTCAGTTTTTCCTTAAATATCTATTTCTTGGAGCCATTCACTCTCCTTTATTAGGTTGTAACCTTTTGGAATCTTTTTTTTTTTTAACCTACTATACATAGAGATACTCGTTAAATTCGCTAAATATTTTGTGTCAGGTTGTTAAAGAAAGTGTTTTGATCCATCTAATCTCTTTTTTGAAGTGTGAAGCTGTTTAATAAGTAAGTTAATACCTATTCCAAACTCTACCAATCATAAGGTACATGCTGTGTCTTCACACTTTGCTTAAGAAAACTGCCTACAGTACTTTGAAGGACAGTTAGTAGTGTTTGTCTTAATGGGTTTTCGTATTTGTTTCCTTGGAAGGAGAGTTAACTGTAAGTATTTTTGCTTTTTTTCAGGAGTTAAGTGACTTACAGCGTGACCCGCCTGCCCACTGTTCTGCTGGCCCTGTGGGAGATGACTGTAAGCTTTACTCTGTTGCTGAGATTTTACCATTAAAAATGCAGTTTTGGATGCTAATGACTTTCAAACTCCTTTGTTTCAGTGTTCCATTGGCAAGCAACTATTATGGGGCCTGTAAGTATGATTCATATATGTGAAATTAATCCCTTCACCCATGCCTCAGTGTTGCCATTTCCCTTTCAGCAATCAAAAGTGAACTCGAAAGTGAAATGCAAAAGTACAACTAAAATTGAATTTTCTTGTGATTTATATTATCCAGGACACAAAGTATGATTGAGGAATTATGATGATTGTCTTTTTCTGTATATGATTTATTTTATTTTTATTTGAAAGAGTTAGGGAGAGACAGAGAATGACGATTTTCTGTAGCATTGATGGCATATCTTTTATTTATTTTTTAAGAATATTTTTAATTTTTAATTTTATGGTACAATTTCATAGGATCTGGGACCCCCCCAAGTTCCTGTCTACTGACTGATTTTCCCCATATTCTTACAATATTATAGTGCTTCATAAGCAGTCATAAGTCCATCAGTCTGTTCTTTAAGTGTGCCTTAGGATTGCTGTGATGTTTTGCTTTGCTAAATCCTTGATTGTTATACATGGTATTTGCAACCAAGCTAAGTGTATGCTTATATGTTTCATGTAAATACAGTGAGTCAGTTGTTCTTTTTTTTTTAAAGATTTATTTGTTTTATTACAAAGTCAGATATACAGAGAGCAGGAGAGACAGAGAGGAAGATCTTCCGTCCGATGATTCACTCCCCAAGTGAGCCGCAACGGGCCGGTGCGCGCCGATCCGAAGCCGGGAACCTGGAACCTCTTCCGGGTCTCCCACGCAGGTGCAGGGTCCCAAAGCTTTGGGCCGTCCTCGACTGCTTTCCCAGGCCACAAGCAGGGAGCTGGATGGGAAGTGGAGCTGCCGGGATTAGAACCGGCGTCCATATGGGATCCCGGGGCGTTCAAGGCGAGGACTTTAGCTGCTAGGCCACGCTGCCGGGCCCAGAGTCAGTTGTTCTTAACTAAGCATAATCATTCTCACATCCATAGTTTTGGTAGAGTAAAAATTAACCCAATGATGGAATTTCTGTGAATAGAAAATATTAATTTGCAGTATGTCTTGTCGTTTTTTGTGGAGGAGAATTGATAACATAACAGGGTTCTCTTTGCCACTGTTCACTGTTTTTGCCACTTACTCATTTGCTGCTTTTAATCTTATATTGTCCTGGACTCAGAATTACTTACTATTTTATAACTGGTTCCTCTTAATATTTATTGTCTCTTAAAAGTCATTTTTTTCAGTGCTAGAGAGGCAGTTGTGACTTGAAAATAAGCATTTATTGCTGTGAGCACAAAGCCGATTGAGCAAGAATGGGCACTGACAAGTGAATTCTTCCTGGGAGTGTAGCAGCAGCGTGTGTCTGTGGGACGTCTCTCGCTTCCCCCTGGAACAGCCTCATCTAGCAAATTATAGAGTTTTAATCATATTACCTGAAGTTTAACTTTAAAAACAGAAAACTACTGATTTTTGGAGTAGAATTCGTGGAGGTTTATGTCAAAATACTATTTGTTGCAATTTTTTTACGTTGTTTTATTGAAAATGCAACATATGAGAACTCAATTATTTGCTTTTTTTTCATTAGTCACTAAGAACCATGAAAATGCTGTAATGTAAAGGACTACCATTAACGTTTTAATTTAGTATCTTAGGTAAATGATTTTATAATCATTCATATGTTCTTTGTTTTAGTATAGGGTGTCGTATGCTTGGAATAGCTAAGCAAGCCATATCTTCTATTTTAGTTTGCTTACCATCTTCTTCATCCCTCACGATTTTTGATTAACTAGATTTAAGCATGAATATAAGTAAGAACAATTACATGGCTTAGTCCTCTAATTTATATGCTGAAACTTATGGAATAGTAGTGTTACCATGATTAGTAAGATGTTAATATAATATGATGTATTTAATTAAATATAAATTAGAACTTTAGCTATCTTTTGCTATCATTTTTCTTCCTCTAACTTGTTTTTAAATATTTATTTATTTGAAAATTAGACTTACAGAGAAAGAGATGAGAGAGATTTTTCCATCTGCTGGTTCACTGCCCGAATGGTCAGAGCTGCTTAATGATCGTCCATGTGGGTGCAGGGACCCACACACGTGGGCCACGTTCTGCTGCTTGCTCAGCACGTTGTCAGGGAGCTGTATCTCCAGTTACCACCCCAGGCCCACGCAGTGTCACGAGAGGCGGCTTACCCAGCATGCCACATCGTTGACCTCTCTGTTTTTTTTGTTTATTAGTTTAAAACTGTTGTAGTTTAAAATAACCATAAACATAGCCAAACGTAAATCCTCTTATAAAGTTGATACCTAGTTTAATAGTATCATGAGTATTATATATATATTTTTGTCTTGTGATTTTTCATTTCCTACATTGTTTTAATAACTGTTAATGAAGACTTGAAGGATAACTTGTACAGTTTGGTCTCTTCATTTCACCTCCATTTTGGGCCCTTAAATTTCATACATTTTTTTTATCTAATACAGTTTTTAATACATATTTTGTACATACATACCAGAACTTAAATTTCATACATATTTTGCATATTTAAGAAAATAAATAATAGCCTTGATTTTGTTTATATTGATTATCACTGTAGAAAAAAAATCTTTCCTTAGAGCAAACTTGCATGTATGTCAATATTTTATAATGTGTGTTAATAAAAAGATTTTCTTGGGGAAGAGGGGCAAGTCACACCACGATGTGTGTCCTGTTTTTGTTTTGCTTGTAGTTTGTGATGTCACCATGATTGTTGGAAAATTCTCTTTGATACCTACAAAGGAAAATCTGTCCTCAGAGTGGGTGATTCCAGTGTTTGACACAATGACTGCGTTTCTGTCAGCCTAAAATTGTTTAGGGCGGTTGTTTTAAGAGCTAAGTGCAGTCATCAAGCATTAATGAGAGTGTCTTGCCATTTCAGCCTGACAGCGCCTATCAAGGTGGAGTCTTCTTCCTCACTGTGCATTTTCCAACAGACTATCCTTTTAAGCCACCAAAGGTCTGTGTGTGATGTATGCAGCTCTCATGTCAGGGCTTTCACTCTGTATCCAGGAATGGTTTCTGATGTAAGGCGGTGGGTATGTTAACGTGCTCTAAGTCACGGAATCTAAAATAGGATCCCTTACTCAAAGTGCATTATCTCTGTAGAACAAGGCAGCGCCTGTTGTGCCGTAGATGAAGTTCCTTGCCTTTCTTTCCCTCCTTACCAGATAGCTGTGGTTTGGGAAGTCTTTAGAGTCAGAGCTTAGACTTTCTGTTCCTGGGGTTTTCTTCTAAGCTTGACGCATCTCAGTTTTCAACATTGTTTGAGCTCCTGCCATGTTCTGCCCGTTGGGGAATACAAGTCAATAGGCCATCTCCTTTCTTCATTGTAATGGGGCAGGTAAGAGCACATTCTTACTTAAAAACTTAATTTTGAAGATCTGAAAAGGAAACAAATGGTGAGGATATCAAACAAGGGAAAAAATTGAGCAGATTGTTTCACTCAGGATATGATTGCTTCAGGTTTAATAATAATAAATTATTTTTTTAAAAAAATATTTATTTATTCTATTGGAAAGTCAGATATACAGAGAAGGAGAGACAGAGAAGATCTTCCTTCCAATGATTCACACCCCAAGTAGCCACAATAGCCAGAGCTGAGCCAATCAGAAGCCAGGAGCTTCTTCCGGGTCTCCCACGCAGGTGCAGGGTCACAAGGCTTCAAGCCATCCTTGACTGTCCTCCCAAGCCACAAGCAGGGAGCTGGATGGAAAGTGGGGCCACCACTGGGACATGAACCGGTGCCCATATGGGATGCTGGCTGGTGCAAGGCGAGAAATTTAGCCACCAGGCTACTGCGTTGAGCCCAATTATTTCAGATTTTTAAAAGCCTGATTAACATTGTGTATATTAGTGCTGTGGCAGCAACTCTAATGGAAGATTAGGATTCTTGGGGGTTTCTTAGAACAGATAATAAGCTAAGACCTCTTGAGCATTCCCTGAAACAGGACCACCAGCCTGGTTTTAGATCCAGGTGTGACTTCAAGTATCACTGATAATCAAGAAAAAATTAGTCCTTCAGGATTGAGGAAAGGCATGATTAATGACTCCAAGTACTGCTCACTTCGTCCTGCCAGCTACTGTAGACTTGCCTTGCTGTGCAAAGTACTTAGTAATTTTTGGAGAGGGAAACTGACTTGGTTTCAGGTTTTCAATAGCTAGAATACCATATTGTACAATGAAAAGGCCAAGTGTGTTTTGAGAATGTATTTCTCCTCCAAAGCCACGAAAATTGCCAGTATTTGACCCTGGAGCAACTGATTCTATTTTGTTCCCAGCACGTGAATTGTAACGTTTTTGTTGTTGTGTTTTGTTTATATGTAGATTGCTTTCACAACAAAAATTTACCATCCAAATATAAACAGTAATGGCAGTATTTGTCTCGACATCCTGAGGTCACAGTGGTCGCCAGCTCTCACTGTATCAAAAGGTAATTTCATTTACTAAATTTCCAATACATGACAAAAGTGATACAGAAAAAAATTAAGCTCAAATATCTAGAGACCAAAGTGTGATTTTGTGTGTTTTAAAAAGATTTATTGGAGAGTTGCAGAGAGAAAGAGATAAAGAGAGGAAGAGAGGGAGGGGGCAACAGGCAGAGAAGTCTTACCGGATCACTCCCCAGGAGCTAGGAGCTTTTATCCAGGTCTCCTGCTTCTGTGGAACGGGTCCAGACACGTGGGCCATTAGCAGGGAGCTGCTTCAGAAGCAGAGCAGCTAAGACACGAACCAGCTGACATCACAGGTAGTCGCATAATCCTCTGTGCCACCACATCAGCCCTTAGAGGCCAAAGCTTTAAAAAACCCATCTGCCTGCTCTCCTGTTTCAATTTTGCCTCACTCTGCTGCTCTTCTGTCCCTCCAGCTTGCAGCATGTAACTCAGAGGGAGGAGAGTAGGTATGGATGTACAAATCTCTGATGAAATAAGACAGTAAAAATACTGGAACCAGATATTTGAGGATAAGGCTATTGCCATTTTTTTTTTAAAGATTTATTTATTTTATTACAGCCAGATATACACAGAGGAGGAGAGACAGAGAGGAAGATCTTCCGTCCGATGATTCACTCCCCAAGTGAGCTGCAACGGGCCGGTGCGTGCCGACCCGAAGCCGGGAACCTGGAACCTCTTCCAGGTCTCCCACACGGGTGCAGGGTCCCAATGCATTGGGCCGTCCTCAACTGCTTTCCCAGGCCACAAGCAGGGAGCTGGATGGGAAGTGGAGCAGCCGGGATTAGAACCGGCGCCCATATGGGATCCCGGGGCTTTCAAGGCGAGGACTTTAGCCGCTAGGCCACGCCGCCGGGCCCGGCTATTGCCATTTTACCCTTTCAGCCTGGAGTTTAACTTTGAAAAAAGAAAGAGGAGTAAGAGATAGTAGCAAAAGGATTTGGAACCAGTTGTGCCATACACTAAACTGAACCATCGGTAATAATGACTGAAGTTTTATGGTTGTTTTGCTTCTTAAAGGAGTTTTCCTATTTGATAAGATATTTAAAACAGAAAACATTATTTTACCCTTTGGAATAGTACAGTACATGGAACTAATTAGTCTGAACTTCAAATAATTGATATGACCAAGCATCTGGACTGATTCTCAGCTTTCCCAGATACACAGCGTTGTTCTTTGCTAAATTGTCAGATGTGCACACAGGACATTGGAAGTCCTGTTTATTTCATTAGCCAATGCTGTTCACTGTGCCAGCACTCTATTTGTGTCTTGTTTCTCTAGTAGAAGAGAACCTGACAGTTTGCATTAGCAACATTTGTCGCAGAAGTAAGTACCACATTTCACCCATTTAAAATATTGAACAGAATTGCTTCTCTTGAAAGATTCATGGGAAGAATTTGTGGTTGTTTCTTTTTGTTGCTTGTTTGCTTGCTTTTTTTTTTTTCCTTTTTAAGATTTATTTATTTTTATTGGAAAGTCAGATTCACAGAAAGGAGGAGAGAGAGAGAGAGGAAGGTCTTCCATCTATTGATTCACTCCCCAAGTGGCCACAATGGCCAGAGCTGAGCTATTCAAAGCCAAGAGCCTCTTCTGGGTCTCTCAAGGTGCAGGTCCCAAGGCTTTGGGCCGTACTCCACTGCTTTCCCAGGCCACAGGCAGGGAGCTGCATAGGAAGCGGGGCCACAGGGATTAGAACTGGCGCCCATATGAGATCCTGGTGCATGCAAGGCTAGGACTTTCACCACTACGCTGCTGCACTGGTCCTGCTTGCTTCTCTTTTCTTTTTTCTTCTTTTCTTTTCCTTTCTTTTCTTTTCTTTTCTTTTCTTTTCTTCTCTTCTCTTCTCTTCTCTTCTCTTCTCTTCTCTTCTCTTCTCTTCTCTTCTCTTCTCTTTTCTTTCCTTCCTTCCTCTCTTTCTCTCTTCCTTCCTTCCTTCCTTTCTTCCTTTCTCTCCTTCTTCCTTTTTATAAATGCATTCTACCTGAATATATAGCTTCTTAAAGGGATAAAGTTTATAGGAAGCAGGGTTAACAGCCATAACTGTTTCAAGTGTTAGAAACATATTGGCCTGTCAGGTCAATTATTTGCGTATAGTAGCTTTCTGACCTAAATTGCTCACCTAAAAGATCTATCCAGATTCTAATAAATTCATATAGATTCTAGGTAAAGGGTATAAAAGGCATTATAAAAGCTTTCAGAATGTGTAACTGTTATATACTGGATATGGCTATGACTGTGTGTCCCAAAGTTACTCAAATTGATCAGCTGTCTTCTGGAATGGTGTTACAAAATGAATGTCATTTGGCATGAACAGCCAAGTCCTTATAAACGTCAAAGGATTGGCAGCATGCCAGGATGCTGAGTACCTGTCTGTAAAGGGCACCTGTTGCCTCTAGTGACCTGTCAGGTCACCGTGCACGGGGTGCAGTGCGAGCTTGCAAATGAATGTTGACTATTATTTTTTTCCCTTGTCTTAGACATTTGTTTTGTGTACTTGAAGCCAGGGTGGAAGACTTGCTTATTTTACAGGGTCGCTCCTGACTTGCTCATTTGTTTGTATGTTTTTTGACTGTCCTATATGTTAAATGTCTTGTGTAGCTTTTTGCCATGAGATGTAGAGATGTGAGTGAGCCGAGAAAGTCTTAAAGATTCATTAGGTGCGTAGAAGCTCAGAAAGATGAGTAAAATGCTCGTTTTTTTTTTTTTTCTTAGTTCCTAGCAAGCTCATTTCCCTGCCATTTAGGACTCAGTTCTGCTCTGTAGGGAGGTACTTCAACAAATTCACGGGGAAATGGAATTAAAATGTAGTGCACACTTCCCATGAACTGTCTGAAGAACTTGCATATTAGATGCTAGTATTGTAGTGGAGGGTGGAAATGGAAGTCTGAAAGGTCCCGAACACTCTCTCAGAATTGGTGACGTGCAGTAGAAGCAACCCACATCCTTGTTGCCTCTAATTTCAGATATTTAGATGTTTGTTTTTCTCCTATGTGTAGCCACTGGCATTAGTGTCTTGACAGTGTAGCAATAACTGCTTTCTTAAATCTTCAGTTATATTTTAAAATATACAAGTGATTTAAAAATAGCCATTCCTGTATTTATTTTAGTATTTTTTTAAAATCATGCAATACAAATAGAAATAAAAGACTCATTTAAAGAAAAGTCGCGCATCTTCCCTTTTTGTAGATAGCCCTGAGCCAGAGAACGCGTGAGCACAGTATCTACACTGGTTTGAACTGCTCATTAAAGTGTGATTGCTTTGTAGAGGTCTCCTGGGTTTGTTAGTATGTTGTAAAGTGAATAGAAATTCATGTAGAATTTAAAATTGCAAATGATGTAATCTTGCATTATATACATTGTGCGGTGATTAAAAATTTAAACTATTTGCTGTCAAGCAAGCCTAGTATAAAATGTAATTTGGTGTGTTCACTCTATTTTGTATTCTCTTTATAGATTCAGTAACTGTATTCAGTAAAATTATTTTCACAAGCATTTGTGTAAAGCAGAACTATTATCTAATTTATCGTTCTCTTTTAAATCTAGTTTTATTGTCCATATGTTCTCTACTTTGTGATCCTAATCCAGATGATCCGTTAGTACCAGATATTGCACAAATCTATAAATCAGACAAAGAAAAGTAAGTGTTTCCCTGCATTGGTGTCTACTTGGGGGCATCTCTAAATAGTCTGTCAAAATATAAACATTTATCAATATATTTTTATTTATTTTTTTATCAATATATTTTAAGAGCATTTAGTTATACTTGTACTCAGCTTAATCTTTTTCCAATGTATTAAACCTTTCATTTTAATCTCCATAGTCTTTTCCCTATTATTGCTTAACACAACATGTTCTGTGTCTGCACATTAACTATAAACATAGACAATAATAGGCAGAAAATAAAAAAATTCAAGAATTTAGTCATTGGAAACATTGAACACTATATTCCCTTTCTTCTCCTAGGAAGAGAAATTCTCTTTATACCCACCCAAAACTGACTTAAGTTTCAAGCTGCTTCATCGTATTAGAACCGTAGGTTCATTTGCAATTTGTAGATAATCCTATTATATCTTTAGGTGTATTTTTATGCAGGTTATACAGAAAACCATGAGTATTAAAGTGATTTAGTTTGCTTTAATTATGTGTGTACCTGAGTCACACTGAATAGTAATTGCCATGATTATTGAGTTTTAAGCATGAGAAGATATGTTTTCATTCAGACAGTTGCTTCCAAAGACTAAATTTGTGAATTTTTACTCTCTCCTTTTTGTACACCTACAGATACAACAGACATGCAAGAGAATGGACTCAGAAATATGCAATGTAAAATGAAAAAAATTTTTCATAAACCAGAGTACTGTAAAATCTAGGTTTTTTTCAACATTAGCAGTAAATTGAGCACTGTTTACTGTTTCATTGTACCATGAAACTTTTTGATTTTTACCCATCGTAAGTGTGTTTCTGAAGCAAGACAAAACAAACTTCCAAAAATATCCATAAGACTGTGATGAGAGCATTTATCATTTTGTATGCATTGAGAGACATTTATTATGGTATTTAAGATACGTGGACACCCTACATCTTCAGCTTACAAGATCTACAATGCAGCTGAAAAGCAACCAAATTATTTTTTGCTGAAACTAGATGTTTTTACATGAGAAATACTGTATGTGTTGTCTAAGATGTCGTCACTTTTATAAATCTGTATTCAGATTTCATTCTTTGTTAGTTCACTTTATAATTTGTATTTTTTTACTGTATAGACTAAATATATTCTATTTACATGTATGTCAACTCATTACTTTTTTCCTGTGAACAGTATTGAAAAAACCCAACAGCTGATAAATGAATTAACTGTGTCTGCCATGTCTTAGGATTTTGTGTAGATTGATCGCAGATTTCTTAAACCTGAAATGAAATGATCTTTACACTGTAATTCTCAGTATACTGATTATGGAGAAACACTTGTTTTGATTTTGTTATACTTGACTTAACTTTATTGCAATGTGAATTAATTGCACTGCTAAGTAGGAAGATGTATAACTTTTATTTGTTGCTATTCACATTTGAATTTTTTCTGTATAGGCAATGTTATATTGACACCTTTTACAGATCTTAATGTAGCTTTTCCATATAAATAAAATGCTTTTTCTACTATTTGTCTTGATTACTTAAAAAAGTGAAAATTACTTTATAAGTAAGGACTAAAACTCTATGTGAACTCTTGCATGAAAATTATTTCCAAATTGTGACAATGAGGTCTATTGTGTTTGGCATTAATCATCATTAATTATGAATTTAATTGTTTTAGGTTATTATCTCTTTATTAAATTGTCTGTAAGTTGATGTACTTTGGTCCATTGTAGAGAATTTAGAAGATGGAGTTTGTCTTAAATCATATCTAAAGTGGAGTATTTGCAAAGGTACTGAAATGAGTATATGGCATTGTCACCGATCCTGAGAAAATTTGTGTTTATAGATCTGAAGAATCACTGGATTAGTTCAATAGAATACTGCTCTAGACACAACAGGCAATATAATCCTAAGCATTTAAAATCTAGAGTTTCTAAAGCAGAATTTTATAGCCATCACAATTTGAAGAACTTTTTATTATAGAAATTACAAAGAAAATGATGCTTCCTTGTTTTTATAAATTGCCAGCTACAAATGTTTAAATAAGCAGATAGTAGATTTTAAAGTAAACTAGAAAGCTCTAATGCTTTAAATTGGGAAAACACATCTCTTTAATGTTTAGCATGCTTATCAAACTTGAGTGAGTATCTTTAAGAACAGTCGTAGCTCTCCTGAGTATTGTAGTAGCTGTGTAGGTGCAGGAATCTGTGATGGGTGTAGTCAATTAGCGAAGCATTTAAATCACTGGAGTATTTGATCATGTTTCACTATTTTATTAAAGCACAGAGTAACCTTGTTGTTAGAAATTATGTGTTAAAAATAATTAAATGAATCAATGTAAAGTAATAAAATGAATTGTGAAATGGATGTTTAAGAACATATAATCTTTAAAAAAATTTTATTGATATCTTGAATGAATCATAACATGAAAACCACTATTTCATTGGCTGTAGTACTGTAAGCTACATTTTCTCTGATTTTGAACACCCAACATCTTTAGATTTAAGTATTTAGCATACTTTGAGAAGAAGGGGTTTTCTTTCTTGAGCATCTTTCACTTTTTTAAAAACTTTACATTTATGTGGCATTTATTTTTGGAAGTGTCTTTTTTTCTTGATTAAAGTTTTGAAACTTGTGTAACTCTTGTTGGCCTTTGCTTACATCTCAATTATACAACCAGACTGCTGAGGTTTAAGTACAAATTTTCATAATAAACTAAAAATCTTGCTAACAACAAAATGATCAGTCAGATCACCATTTGGGGTGTATTGCTTTTGCTTTTTCATAGTTCTGATAGTGTCCATAGCCTTTTAAAACTGTAAACTGAAAGTCAGGAGGCAGCTGTCTTTTGGTGATTTAGGGTTCCACATCTTGAAGTTCTGAATGTTTTTTGTTTTTAAAGATTTATTTTTATTACAAAGTCAGATATACAGAGAGCAGGAGAGACAGAGAGGAAGATCTTCCATCCGATGATTCACTTCCCAAGTGAGCTGCAACGGGCCAGTGCAACAGCCGATCCGAAGCCGGGAACCTGGAACCTCTTCCGGGTCTCCCACGCGTGTGCAGGGTCCCAAAGCTTTGGGCTGTCCTCAACTGCTTTCCCAGGCCACAAGCAGGGAGCTGGATGGGAAGTGGAGCTGCCGGGATTAGAACCGGCGTCCATATGGGATCCTGGCGCGTTCAAGGCAAAGACTTTAGCTGCTAGGCCACGCTGCCGGGCCCAAAGTTCTGAATGTTTTGAGGCAGGGTAGAAAACTCTAGAGATTGGATTCTGGGCTCTTAAAGTTACACATACAATGAACTAGTGATACACGTTGCCAGGGTAACCTCACCACAGTTCCCCAGCTACCTCAAAACATTTCTGAAGTACAAGCTTTACAGATTGGCTTATGTAAACCTTATACACAGGGACTTCAAAGAATTTCTGGAAAATTGAATTAAAAAGTTTATTTTGCTTCATAACAGGATCCGTCTTTGTAAGAGATCTTAGTGAAATTCATGAAAAATGCATATTATGAAAAAAAAAATTTTTGCACCCAAACTTTCTTAAGTTTCCTCGTTTAACTTGCTTGCTTTAAGTTATTTTTCTATTCAATTACCCCATAACAACTCTGTTAGGGAGGATTAATATTTTACTTTGTGCACCAATTTCCAAAGTACAAAATGGTATTAGGCAGCAAAGAGCAACCCCGAGAGTTGACAGTCAAAAGCAGAACTTTATTTAAACAACAAAAAAAGTAATAGTACCGCATTATAGTTCTTCATTTCTCTATCACCATGATCTGTTTGACTTGATTCAGTCCTTGACATTTAACTACCCTGCTGGTCCCACAGGTTTGGGTAGGATGGAGAGAGAAGGGCTATTAATTTTCCTCTTAGGTTTAAAAGCCAGAGCTATTTTTGTCATGGATGTTTGTTGGTCATCAGTGTGAACTGACCAGTGCAGTCCAGTTCATGGTATTGCAAAACTGGAATTCTAGGCAGTATCAGTCCTGTCCATCATTCTAAGTAACACCAGCCATGGAAAATGATTGATGGATTGACCATGGTTGTGTACATAGAGTTCCAGGGCATTTGGCTCTTGATAGTTTTGTGTTTATTTTTTTCCTTTGTTTAAATATTTTAAGCAGCTATTAATAAGGTAGAAAATCTGATTTTTTAAAGAAATTCAGTTGTATCATCTTATCAAGATAAGATGTATTTAAAGATTAGTCATAATTTAATAGCCCTAAATTGTGAGCAGATTATTGTGAAAGTTCTCATTTTTATTAAAAATTTTTTATTGTACTGCCATTTGTATTACACAAACAAATAAATACAATGGTATTAATATATTGTGGGGAACAATTGTGATACCGCAATGTTACATTACATACATTGTGTTACATTTAAGTTTTTGCCCCCATTACACTGTTAAATGGCAAAAAAAAGTGGTCTTAAATTGTGAATGGACTGAACTAGTAAGAAAAAGTTCAACAAAGTATTAGTGTTTGGGGGCATTTTACATAAGATACATTTCTTTTTTGAAGTTTACTTCAGCACTCTTTTGGGCCCTGCTACTTGCAGAGGGAGAGATGTGTCTTACTTCTTGAGTTGCTTTTATTATACTGGCACGTTTATAAAGTCTGAAATATGTTTCCCCCACATAGTTTACTTCATGGAACAAATTTGTGAGGATCTCTTAAGTGCCAAAGTATACTGCAAGTTGTCTGAGATTTTTAATAGGAACTTTGGACCTGTATTGTGGAGAACAGTTGTAATACACTGTATAGCACTTTGGATGTACTTTTTGGCAGTCCCCGGCTTCCATGTGGGTGGCAGAACCTGCTGCTTCCCAGGATCCGCGTTAGTGGGGGTCCAGGACCAGAAGCCAAAGCCGGGTACCAGACTCAGGCACTCCAGTCTGGGATATGTCTCCCACCTGCTGTGAGCCTCTACTCTAAACACCCTGTCACACCCTGTCCTATTTGCTAGTATTTTGAGGTTTTTTTCCTTCTATATTAATGAGCAGAGATGGCCCACAGTTTCTTTTCATGAGTATCTTTTTTGAGATTGGTTCTTCCAATTGTGCTGGGCTCAGAAAGGGAGCCTTTTTTTTTTTTTTTTTTAAGATTTACTTATTTTTATTGGAAAATCAGATTTACAGAGAGGAAGAGAGAGAGGAAGATCTTCCGTCCACTGATTCACTTCCCAGGTGACCGCAACAGCCAGAGCTGATCCGATTAGAAGCCAGGAGCCCAGAGCCTCTTCCAGGTCTCCCATGCAGGTGCAGGGTCTCAAGGCCTTGGCCCGTCCTCAACTGCTTCCCCAGGCCACAAGCAGGGAGCTGGATGGGATCCCAGGGCTGTGGGGACACAAACCAGCATCTCTGTGGGATCCCGATACATCCAAGTCAAGGACTTTAGCCGCCAGGCTACCATGCTGGGCCTGGGAAGCATTCTAATAATTTCTGGATAGAATTTGTGTAAGACTTACGCTGTTTTCCTTAAGTATTTGTGCTTAGGTATTTGAAAGAATATTCTGAAGTTACTGTATCTAATTTTTTTTTAACCTAGATTTATACTAAGGCTTTAACAATGCTTTTTTTTTTCTTTTATAAATACAGGACTGAATATATATTTTATTCTCAATTTTGTGTTTTTCAAGGAATTTACATGTTAGGTATGTCATCTATTTGGCACAGAGTTGTTCATAATATTAAATTTTTGAAGGTAATATTTTCTATATATCTCATTTTAATTTTCTTCCTTTTTAATTAGTTTTTACACACTAATTTTTAAAGTCAGTGTTTAACTTAAAACTTCTCCTCTTCTACATTTGTTTTCATTTAATTGTGTTATTTTTTCTGCTTTAGTTTTATGGTTTTCTATCCTCTTGGGATTGAGACATAACTTTGAGCCTTTCTCTTTGCTTAACATATGCTTCTAAGACTATGCTTCTCGTGAGCACCGTGTTAGCTTCATCTGACAAGTTTTGAAACATTTCATCTTTATTGTCATTGCTTAAAATATTTTTTTTAATTTTTGTTTTGATTTTTTCTTTTACTTACAAATTATGTAGAGTTGCTGTCCAGTTTTCAGACAATTTTTTTTAGTTCTATTTTTACAGTTGATTTTCAACTTAATTTCTTCAAGGCCAGAAAATATAATATGAATTATCTCAAATTTTTGAAATTTGTTGAAACTTGTTTTATGACCTACCATATGAAAATTTTGGCAGATGTTCTATTTGTATTTGGAAGGTGGGTGATATCTATTATAAGGAGTTTTAAAAAGTTCATGGAGGGAAAAAAGAGTACTTTTTCCACGGAGCTTTTGAAGGCCCCTCTGTTACGTGTATCATTTGTATGTGCACATTGTATGTGCTTAGTAGATCAAGTTTTTTTTTTATTTTTCCATTATACTTATAAGTTTTTCTTATTCTCACAAGCACTAAAAGAGTTGTGTTGATGTCCCCCTTCATTTTTAGAAGCAGAAGGAGTGCTTTCATGTACTGGTTCATTCCTCAAATGCTTGCAGTAGCTAGTCCTGGGCAAGGGCTGAATTCCCATAGCTAGAACCGACTCTAGGATTCCACTGTGAGGGGCAGGGACCCAGTTACTGGAGCCGCCACCTGCAGCCTCCCTGAGTGCACATTAGCACGAGGCTGGAATCAGGAGCAACACTAGAACATCATTAGATTCTGTCCCTTAAAATTCTGTGAGATGGATATTACCATTGTTGCCCCTTACAGAGGAGTAAACAAAATCAAGTGGTAGAAGAACCCCAACCCACGTCTTCTAATCTTTAAATCCTAGGCTTTGGATTCAGACCCAGTGTTCAAATCATAGGCAAGCTCACTGAGTAGCTGTGTAACTTTAACAGGTTGCTTAAGCTCACTGCGTCTTGGTTTCTTCATCTTCCATGGTTTATAAGGTGATGGAAAATTGGCACCACAAAATCTGAAGCTATATCTTGGATGGGTACCAGTGTTAAGCAACACTTGGGCCACGTGCTTGTTTTCCTCAGTCAGTGGAAACATTGAACAATGATAACTTCTCCTAAGTTATCTCCTGTGTTCACTGTAAGATTTGGCTGTATTTGCTTTGTTTTTTGATCTAGTCTAACTGTTTTTGCCTTTTCATTGGATTATTTAGTTCTGTTCCAATTCTTTTCTAATTGTTACGATTCCTAATGCAGTTAGTTCAGTTTATACCAACTGTATTTCTGTTTCTTCTTTTCTTCTGAGCCGTGACCGCCCCTCCCCATTGCCTTTTAAATTGATTCATTTTTACAAACAGTCCTATTCTCCTTCTCCTGACAACTGTCAATACGTGAGAGAGATTAAATGGCCCATCTTTAGTTGACTTCAGTCCAATGCAAACAGTTACTGTTGCCCTTTTCCCTGTAATGTATGAATCTTGGACTCCATCATCATACTCTTTGCATTCTTATTTGTATGTATTTTAATTCTATAAATGCTAAATTTCACAAGACATTAACGTTACTGTTTTGTATGTTACATCATTGTATTAATCACCTCCCTATTAACTTCCTACAAACTCTTTGTTGTTTTCCTGTCACACTGGAGAATCATTTGCATTTTGATAAAAATAAAAAACAAAAACTTCCTTTTTTGTTTATGGCAGTTTATATCTTCTTGTGGCACATACTCTGAAAAGATATTTTTAAAAGATGTTTTTATTTTTAATGGAAAGGTAGATTTACAGAAAGATCTACCATCTGCTGATTCACTAGCCAACTAGCTGCAAAATCCAGAGCCAATCCGAAGCCAGGAGCCAGGAGCCTCTTCTGGGTCTCCCACACAGGTGCAGGGTTCCAAGGCTTTGTGCTGTCCTCAGCTGCTTTCCCAGGCCACAAGCAGGGAGCTGGATGGAAAGCTGGTCACCAGGATTAGAACCAGTGCCCATATGGGATTCCTGGTGCTTGCAAAGTGAGAACTTTAGCCACTAGGCTAGTGCACCAGGCCCCTGAATTTGTATTTTATTGCAGTAAATTAAAGATGGCATTTCTTTCTGTTCTAGATTATATCATTTTGTTGAGAAACAAGCTAGTAGTCCTATTGCTATTTTAAAATAATTGGTCCATTTTCTCTGACTCTTTTTAATATGACTTCTTTCTTAAGTTTCACTTTGCTGTTGCAAGACATAGTTTTATATTTCATCCTTTTAAGATTCACAAAGCTCCTCTGTCTGTAGACTGATACATGTTCCTCAGTTATGGAAGATCCCAGCCATTATTTCATCCAAGATTGCTTCTGCTCCATTATACTTCTCTCGGGCCCTAGTGTAGATGATACTGACCTTTTGACTGCTTGCATACCTGTTCTCTGTGTTTTTCTCCCGTGCTTCCCATGCTTCTGCTCGGAACTTGTACTGGCCTTTCCTCCTGTTCACTAATCCTATCTTCTATGCGTTCAAACCCATGCATTCAGTTTTGGATTTTGCCGTTACTTCAGTTATAGATTGTTGCTGTTTTAAGATTTATTTATTTATTTGTATATGTGCTGCCACTGACTTTGAAAGTCAGTTACAGAGAGGGAGGGAGGGAAAGAGTGCTTGCATATACTGGTTCCTCAGATGGCTGCAATGGCCAGGACTGGGCCAGGCTGAAACCAGGAGCCAGGAACGTGTTTTTACGTCGCCCATCTGTGTAGCAGGGGCCCAAGTAGTCGGGCCATCCTTTGTTGCTTTTCCTAGGCTGTTAGCAGGGGCCTGGATCCAAAGTGGAGCAGTTTGGGCCGCTGCTAGTGTGGAATGCTGTTGCTACAGGAAGCAATGAGTTGTCTTCTATGGATTTCAAGATTGTTTAATGAGTTCCTAAATTGTTTCACTTATTTTTTTCCCCATGGTTTTGTTTACTTTCTGAACTTTTTCGTCATATTTATTTGGAAGTGCATGCTAACTTCAGTGTCTAGGTCACTTATGTGTTCCTAAAGGCTAGATATTATAAACACTGTGAAGACTCTAGGTGATGTAATCTTCCATAAGAGAGGCTGCATCCTCTGCCTTGCTTGACAAATAGAGTGTGAGGATGGTCATCTTAGTGCACTCAGGGCTTGTGCTTAGTTGAGGTTGTTTTGCAGTTCTATCGAACTCAAACCTGTAAACAGTGCTTCTGCTCAAACGTCAGGAAATTCCTGTGTGTTTTAAAATTTTAGAAGTTCTTCAGCTTCCTGTCTACTTTAGAGTGAGACTTTGGCACCTGTCCAGAGGGGAAAACCAGTTGCATGCTGAGGTCCCAGTTGTGTGACTATGGCATTATGCACCCACAGGAAACTCTCTCCTAACAGTAGCCCTCTGCTCGTGTCAAGCCAGTGAAGACATGACTGCAGTTATTCAAAACTCGTTCCTGAAAGTTTCACGGCTTTTGTAAGTCTCTTGTACCTATTCTGTTACTATTTTTATGTTTTATCCAATTCTAATTCTCAGTGGGACCACCTATCTGGAAGTGGAAATCCATTACCTGGAGATACAGCTATAGTCTACTAACTTTTCCCTACCTTCAAGTGCCTTCAAATCCATCATCCACAAGATTACCATGTCTTCCTAATCAAATCTGATCTTGCAGGTTACCAGCTGTAAACATTCTAGCAAGCTTTTGAAACCTCAGCAGTGCTTTTGCAGAGGGACCTGGGGGAAACAGAAGGGAGAGACTACTGGTGTCTAATTCAAACAGTGATCTTTGTGTTTATCTGATTGATATTTCATATTCCTTCTCCTGAATTCTCAAGTTCTTGGCCCTGATTGAAACTACCAATCAACAGAATAAAGTGTTAAGTCATTGAGACTTTCATAATAGGACATCCATCTCCAGACTTCCCTGCCATTCCAAGCTGAAACCAGAATCCAGGGTCTCCCACATGGGTAGCAGGCACCCAAACATTTGAGTCATCTTCTGCTGCTTTTCCTAGGCCAAAAGCAGGGAGTTAGATCAGAAGTGGATTTGCTGGGACAGCCCGTATGGGATGAGGTTGCTGTAGGTGGTGGCTTGCTGCAACACAAGTCCCTAAATTTTTTACATGTTTATGGTATGTCCATTCCAATTAGGATTTCACAATCTCATGGGGCCCAAGAACTTGAGCCATCCTTGGCTGCCATCCTAGGCCATAAAGAGGGAGCAGCCTGGACTTGAACTGGCATCCACTTGGGATGCCAGCACTACAAGTGGAGCATTAGCCTGTTATGCCACAGCACCAGCCCCAATAGTTGTATTTTTTTCTTGCCAGAGTCCAGCACAGTCCATTTCTTATTTTTCCCTAATAATTATATTCTTAATTGGCTGTTTAGGTCTCCAAATTATTTTAATTACATTAACGACTAAATTAACACAAGTAATATAGATGCCCATGGGTTTTTTTTCCATGTCTTCACTATTATGGATTGTGCTGCTGGGGTTGCAGATTTTAATTCCTTTGGATATATTCCCAGGAGTAAGACAGTTGGGTCATACAGTAGATCTATTTTCAGTTCTCTGAGCACTCTCTATACTGACTTCCATAGTGGCTGTAGTAGCCTACATTCCCACCAACAATGGAGTAGGGTACCTTTCACGCCACATCCATGCCGCAGGTGTTATTAGATTTCCACTAATATGTGACTCCTAAGTTGATAATACCGGTGATCTTTCTAAATGTATTTGGTTGTATTCATCTTAACTTACCTAACCTTTCAACCATGTTTTGATTGTATCGTGACAAAGGATACAATCAAATTTTAAGATAAACATTATGGTTGATACTATAAATGTTACATTGTATTAAAAAAAAAAAGAAAAAGAAAAGCAGCAGGAATCAAACTAGCATTACCGTGAGATACCAGCAGCCCAAGCAATAGTTTAACCACTGTACCACAATGCCAAGCTGTTGGTGCATTAGTCTCACTGGAAGATATTTCACACTTATGAAATATTCCATCTGGCCTTTTTTTTTAAAGATTTTTTTTTAATTGGGAAGTCACATATACAGAGAGAAGAGACAAAAAAGGAAATCTTCTGTCTGTTGAGTCACTCCCCAAGCAGCTACAATGGCTGGAGTTGAGCCAATCTGGAGCCAGGAGCCTTTTCCAGGTTTCCCACACTGGTGTAGGGTCCTGAAGCTTTGGGCTGTCCTCCACTGCTTTCCCAGGCCACAGAGTGAGCTGGATGGGAAGTGGGGCTGTCGGGATTAGAACCAGCACCCGAATGCGATCCCAGTGTATGCAAGGAGAGGACTTTAGCCACTAGGCTACCAAGCCAGGCCCTCCATCTGCTTTTTAAGACAATAATTATTTATTTGAAAGGCAGAGTTCCAGAGAGAGAAACTTGCAGAGACAGATACATAGAGAGATCTTCCATTTGCTGGTTTATTCTGAAATTCTCTACTCAATAACAAGTAGCACAAGTTTACAAATAGTAGAGTAAAACAAACCTTATAATGAATCTTACTTATTGTATTTATTACCTTAACAAAATTTCAAGGGTTTTTATTGCACCACTCATTTACATATATATGTACTCTACGATCAATGAATTGAGACATAACTACTTCATTATGAGCAGAAGCAATCGTTTCTAGCCTTTGGCATGAAACAAGCACATCAATATCTCATTTTATCCCTCAAGAAATATCAGTCCCACTAATCTCTAATAATTGCCCAAATCATTAGCCTATTTATTGGGCCTATAGCTCTAGCTAACAGGTAATAGTATAGCTGTTATTTATCCGTGAACTGGAGGAGCCACATTAGTTATAATATCAATTAGCCCTTGCAACAGTCTCCCACACACACTCAGTGCCACCAACTCTTGCAATTCTCTGGTATAGCCATCATCAAATAGGCTCCTTATGGATTTTTTCAGTCTTCTCACTCATAGTACCAGTCAAATTGAACTGTGTTTCTAACTTGCCCTCCAAGTCGTGTGGCTCTTTTGCTAACCCTTAGCATAGTTATGCATAGTCCTTCAAGACTTGACCCCTGTTGGTTTCATACCACTCTTTTTCGCATATATTTTGTTTTCTTAAAAAAACACCAGGCTTTTGTGTCTCTCTGTGACTGGCACATACTGTTTCCTTTTTCTGAAAGCACCACCTCCAGCTTTCCCCACTTGAAAAAAAAAAAGTTCAAATGTTACCTACTCTATGAAGTCATGCTCCACTCTCACAGGCAGATTTAAACAGATGGGCTCTGCCTTAGTCATCTTTGTATTTTTAGAACTTATCATAGTGTCTGGCATAGTACTGCCCTTGTCTAAGAACCGAGTTTTTAAAAGACTATTACAAAAATCATGATTAGTATTGTAGTTCAGAAAAAAGCAAAACATATATGAAGATATATAAGGTAAAAATGAAGGTATATACATAGCTATTATGTAAAAGTAACACCTATTCATGCATATCTATACATACACATATGCACGCGTGCATGTCTGTGTGTGTGTATATATATAAAGATATGGATATATAACTGTTCCTATACTTACTCTTGCTTTATGTGGCTGTGATTACTATTAACCAAATTTTGTGTTCATTATTGTACACTCTTTTAATGCATGTACACTCATGGATATTGTGTATTAGTTTTATTTAAAATAGTGTTTTTGGAATAACTAAATGAATGAGTGAATAAATGAAGTTGTTATTTTAATAATCTACTCAAAGAAATCAAAAAAATATTTATGAGGATAGCAAAGAGACAACAGGATGATGTTGTATCACAGCAGGTTAAACCAGAATGCTGGTTAAAGTCCTGGCAATTCTTCTTCCAGTGCAGCTTGCTGATAATAAATTCTGGGGAGCACAGATGATGGTTCTAGTGTTTTGAGTCCTGCTAATCACAAGCACAACTTGAACTGAGATCTGGGTGCCTAGCACTGTTCTGGCCAGCACTGGCTATGGAAGGCAATCAGGGAATGAACCAGAAGACTGAAGATCTCTATGTTGTGCCTCCTGTCAAAACAGATGAAAACAGTAAACATTCAAAACGTAAAGAGACAATAGAACAAGAGTCAGTGTTTAAAAAAATGCATGACTGATTTGTCTATATTGAATCCACTTGGCGTCAAAATAATTTCAAATCTGCAAATTTTGGATTTAGAGTTGGAAACCTTTGTTAAGATGTGTATCAGTCTTCATACTTGCACAACAGAAATAATATCATCTTGTTAGACTTATGAAATGATTAGAGATAACTTATGTAAAATGCCCGCTATTTAGTTGAGCAATAAATTCTTATTCTCATCTTTTTTTTTTTTAAAGATTTATTCATTTTATTACAGCCAGATATACAGAGAGGAGGAGAGACAGAGAGGAAGATCTTCCATCCGATGATTCACTCCCCAAGTGAGCCGCAACGGGCCGGTGCGCACCGATCCGAAGCCGGGAACCTGGATCCTCTTCCGGGTCTCCCACGTGGGTACAGGATCCCAATGCATTGGGCCGTCCTCAACTGCTTCCCAGGCCACAAGCAGGGAGCTGGATGGGAAGTGGAGCTTCCGGGATTAGAACCGGCACCCATATGGGACCCCGGGGCTTTCAAGGCGAGGACTTTAGCCGCTAGGCCACGCCGCCGGGCCCCTCATCTTTTGTTTTTATCAAGTGCTTTGCAGTGATAAGCACAGACACAGTAAGTTATGTTGTCTTGTTAATAGCATTATTTCATCAATGTAATCATTCTATATTTCTTCCAGTCTTCACATCAGCTCTCCAGAACATCCAGTGATATGAATGGGATTTTATAAATTTGCATAAATTATAGCTGTCTTTTTCACTTGCCCCACCTCCTGCTGACTCATAGAATCTGCTTTAAAATAGAAGAGCTATATTTATTTTTCATAATGCTGCCACAGCAATGACTAAAAATAAGTCTGATATGCCCTTAATAAACAAGGCTACTTGCAGACTTTGTTGTGATTGAGAAATAATTCAGAAGTTGATTTAATGGTTATGAATAATTGACATCCAATAGGTCTTTCTACTAATTTGTCTCTCCTTACTCTTTTTGTATACTGATCTTTAAAGACAAATTCCAATGATGTGATGATCCTATGATTGAAAATAACTCAAAATTATACATGTAATATTCTATATATAGCATTTATTAAAATCTTGATTTATATAAAAAGCCAAAAAGTTATTCAAATTGTATACTTTTTCTCATATGATTTCAACAACCTTTTGCACTTTTTGTGTGTTTTGTTTGGACTTTGTTTCCCCAATGAGAATATATCCTCTTTGAGACGGAAGCAATGTCTTACCAATTTTGTTCCCTTCAAGTGCCTGTCACACTATTTATCTTTAAATGTGGGATTTACAATACGATCTTATTCCAGAAATACACTTTAAGTTCACAATCACAATGTATTTGTCGTTTTAAGCCTATTATGTGATTGCTCTTATCACATCCAAGTCATTTATCCATATTAATCCATTGCAATTTAATATCCAGACTGCTTTCTCATTAGGGATATTTTTTTTTCTTCGATTGCTATCCCTGTGTTACAGTAGCTATGTATCAATAGTAGCGTATCAATGGGGAGAGTCTGGTATGATTTGTCAGTTGTTGCCTGGCAACTCAAATGTGAAAACAGGTGTTCTCTTTCGCCAAAGAGGAGTTCAAGGGTAGGGCAAGACAATGAAACGTGTTCAGCAAATGCTGGGGAGAATGTCCAATAGACAGTGCTGGTGTGCTGTGGAACTAAAAGGCAAAGTCTGGATTCAACATAAAACGTGGGCTGTCATGAGGACGTGACTGATGACTGCGGTCATGGGAGTGGATACACGTTTAAAATAAAGGGGCAGAATCCTGGGAAAGGCCACACAGCGCCTTTATGTTTTGTACACATAAATGAAACCATATGTTTTTTTTTTTCTGTTTAAAAATAGGTTAAGTAGGCAGAGTTATGTCCTTCTAAATACTGCCTTTTCAATAAAATTTCATGGCCATAGAAATGAGGTAGACTGGGAATTGATAAAAATGGAAACGTCCCACATTTGTCTTAGAAAATTGTTACAGCAAAACTGGCCACAATGATACTTGAAACTAGTGATGTTGTCCAAAGGTTTAACCAAACATCTGAAAGAACAAAACATCCTACACAGAGGGGGAAAATGTTTTAGAAATCACCTTAAATGCAATTAAAAGGAATTACTCCACACTTCTTTCTTAGCACAGTGTTGTTATTGTTCATTTCCTTGACTCTGCCTGTAGATTTTGGGGGCATGGTGAGTTGCTGTGCATATCTATTTGGGGTTTTCCACATAGCGTACTGGTCAACAAACTAAAAACTGTTACTTGCAGGCCAGAATGGCACGTTTGAAAAAAGGGTAACTTCGGAGCGCCCCAAGAGTGTGTGAAACCGGAAGTGGTGATCGCTGTTTACCACTGAAAAGTGGGTTGTGTCCCTTTCAGCTCCAAACTGGACAGTTCTGAAACTACAGAAAGGCAGTGGTCTCTGAGGGCACCTTTACCTTGGCAAGAACTTTCTAACAATTACGGCCACTTATGAGAAGGCGTGCTCAACCCATATTTCGGAAATACTTGTCATTTAGAAGCTGTGATTATCTTCTCCACATCGCTGCTGGTATTGAAAAATGGATTCGGTGCAACACAAATCAAGGACTGTACCACCTACCATTCAACAACCATGGAATAATTCGTGTGCTTGACACACGGTCTCGGACTCGGTTAAGAAAACTCTGATCTAGTCCAACATTCTCATTCGCCTCGCGTGGGAAACGGAATCTTGGGGTTTGCGTGTGGGGAGGGAGTCGCGACATTCCACGGTCACGACATCCAGGATCCTTGTGGGACTAGAAGGCAAGGTCTTTTCCGCTCCAAGCAGGCAGGCTTTCGGCTTGTGTGACCGAGATGGGGGTGTCCTGTTAACCGGACTGTGTCACAGCCCATCGGGAGCGCGCTGAAAACATACACGTTCACGGGCCTCAGGCAGGTCCCTGAGGGAAGGCCCGCGATCTGCGCTCCAGCCCGGCCGGGGTCTGAGGGCGACCCGAGCCCGGGGCTGCTCCTCCCGGCGCGCGGCGGCCCGGGCCTCGTCCTCGCCGCTGCCCTGTCTGTTACGTACGGCCCGTGCCGCACGGCCGTCAGTGCGGACGCCTCGCCCGCAGGGGAGACCTGTCGGGGTGAGGCCGCTGCCGTCCCTCCATCGGCCTCCTCGACCGGAGGAGGAAGCGGCGGCGGGGGCGGCAGAGGGCAGAGGCGGCCCCGCAGCGCCGCCTCGAGGTCGCCGGCTTCCGCAGGGCCTTCCGGACGCCCGCTTCGGCTCCGTCGTAGCCCCGCCCACCCTGGACCGACTCCCGCGCCTGCGCAGAGCCGGCCCTGCCCCGCCCCCTCCCCGCCTGCAGGCCGGATGTGAACAGGCCTCCCATAGTGCCTCGCGAGTGGCGGGCATGATAACAGAGCTTGGAGGATAACACGCGGATCTGAGTTGTGGCCGCGGTCGCGCTTGTTCTTTGGTTGCGGGGAGGCTCCCTCGGACACTGGGGGTTCGGGTATTGCGTAGTCGGCCGGGGCGATGGCGCTTCTCCGGGGCGTGTGGGGCGCGCTGAGGACTCTGGGCAAGTCTGGAGCGGACCTGTGCGCGGGCTGTGGAAGTCGCCTGCGCTCCCCCTTCAGGTAGGACCCTCAGGGGCCCTGCACGTACTTGGGGAGGGGAGGGAGACGCTGTCATTCTCCTTTCAGCTCTTGCTGCAAAGACAGGGCCTTTCTGGCCCTTGGAGCCGGACCTCGACCTTGCCAAAGGGACGGTGGCTGCGAGCCCAGGCCCTGCTCCGTTAGAACCTGGCGCCTGGCTTCCTGCTACCCCTGCCTGCCGTGCAGCCCTGGTGCACCTGCTCGGGGAACCCAGGCCCGCTCAGTTAGAACACTCCTGGCTTCCTGCTACCCCTGCCTGCTGTGCAGCCCTGGTGCACCTGCTCGGGGGAGCCCCGGCCCTCCTCAGTTAGAACCTGGCGCCTGGCTTCCTGCTACCCCTCACCCCTGCAGCTGCACCTGCCTGCCATCCAGCCCTGGCGCACCTGCTCTGGATCCTGGACGAAATCGCGCCTTCCTGAGGGTGTGGAGGAGGCGGGGCTCGGGAGCCAGCGTTTCCATGCTTTCCTCTGTTCTCTGCGCTGCCTAGGAGTTCGGGGCTTGGAGGTTGGAGTCCTGCAGGCTTCTCCATCCGGGTGGAACAAGATTTCAGATGTGCCATTAGCATTTTTTCAGAAGAATCAGACGGCGTCCTGATGACATCTTTTGTGCTGGCTGTGTTTGTATGCATAAGAAAGTTGGCAGTTCAATTCATGACATTGTGTCTTCTTTTCTGTGTAGTTTCTCGTATGTTCCAAAATGGTGTTCGTCCACCTTCAGCAGTTATCCAAAGAAACCCATGACTTCATACCTTCGGTTTTCCAAAGAACAGCTACCCATATTTAAAGCTCAGAACCCAGGTGAGGCATTCGGAGGGGCTTTTGCTCTGATGTGATTTAAAAGGCCACTAAACAGACCGAATATTTGACTTACACTGTCAAAGCACTGCCCTAGAGAACGTTGTGTTTGCTGAATTGCAAACCAGGGTGCAACATTGTATACCTAATGGAAATGTTATAATTATAAATAAGGATGAATGAGTGAAAGGTATTTTTTTTATATAGTGTGGACAGCTCCCTGGGCAGAGGATGAAAGAGCAGAAATTTGGGTATGATTGTCTGGGCTCCAGAGAGCATCTGATAAGCTGTTTTACCTCTTGCCTTGCTGCTGCTTTTTGTGCCTTGGAACTGTTCAAGTTCAATGTGGCAGTGTTCTGGTCAGTTCTGTGCAAGTTGCTGCTCATTAAAAGAGATTTTTCAGTGGCAGTTCTACTTGTGTTCCTGAAAAAAAGATTTCCAGGCGAGATCGCGTTGACCGCCTGGAAAGGCTGTAGGGCTTTCATTTTGGGTCGTAGGATAAAGGTGATAGGGCAATCAGGAGCTAATCTGTGCTTATGATTGATTGCCCCTTTGCATCAAGCCAGTCACGGGGGATGTGTGAAAATCAAACAGTGATAAAAAGTGCTCGCATTTTAGGTCGGGAGTTAGTATAAGAAACTTGTTTAAGTACGCAGGTCTTTGAAGTGTAAGATTTGGAACTAACAAGTGGTTTGTTAAATCAGTTGCACTCCACCATTTCCAGTTGACAGGAAGGAAGCGGAGAATACTGGATTGATTTTTTTTTTTAAGAATAGTTTGTTGCCAAATATTGTTCTATAACTGAAATGCAAGATGATGGTTTATGAATCAAGACTCTAATATTTTTGCTTATTTAATCAGTTTTTATGAATTTAATAATTCCTTAAAGATTTGAAAAATGCTATGATTGCAATAGGCAAGTAAAAAGGTTAAAGTAGTAATATAGCTCCTTAAACTGGTAATTTCTGAGAACCGGTTTTGGTGGAATATGATGTACTTGTTAGTTATTAAATAATTGAGTTTTAGCAAACTTGAACAAAATTGTAAATTGTTTCTAATATTTCAGTGAATTGGATAAAATTAAATTGTACAGTGATGAAGTTTGTAGTGAATGATACTCTCTTTGGTGGGCTAATAGAGTGTGCTTTCTTGGAAGTCTGTAGTTCATCCTGAGACATAAAATTTGACACTGTTTTTCATTTTATTCCAATTCATAGATGCAAAAAATTCAGAACTAATTAAAAAGATCGCTGAGGTGTGGAGGGAACTTCCTGATTCAGAGAAAAAAGTAAGTACTTGCATTTACCTCTCTGCTGTTGGGAACAATTAGCATGTTGTTTGTAAATTTTTACTTATTTGTTTTAATTTTGTGTAGAAGGTAGAAACAGATAAAGATAGGTATTCCACCATAAGTTCACTCCCTAAATGTTCCCAGCAGTTGGGCTGGGCAGGGCCAAAGCAGATACCTAGAACCCAGTTCAGGTCTCCTGTGAGGGAGGCCTAAGGCCTTGAGCCCTCTCTTGCCTCATAGGGTGTGTGTGCAGTAGCAGGTAACTAGAATTAGAATCAGAGGCTGGACTCAAATCCAGGCACTTGGAAGCAGGCATCCCAGGTTGCAGTTTCACTGCTGCACCAAATACCCATAACAAATAACCATGTGACCCAGGCTTTTTTTTTCAGCAGTAATTATCTACAAAGGACCTTCCTACTTTGTGATCTTCGTAATGATAGTAATATAAATGTATGGGACTGGAGATGAGAGGTTGGAAGCAATTTGAAATGGCAGCTAATTGCTACATTCTGACCTTGTTCAGCTGTGGGAGATTGTTTTTAAGTTCATTGAGTGTAATTAAAATATTATTTTGGTACAAAAATTTGAAATTGTTGTGTAGTTTTTTTCACAGTATGCATTTTTTCATGAATTTTGTAATGAAAAAGCTATGCATGGATTCCAGGGTTTTTTTGCATCAAAATAAACTTTATCTTTTCATTCTATATCTGTATATTTTTTGTAGTACCTTCATATTGAAGGCATAAAACTTTTTTGTGAATTGCAAAGGCTTATTATTTGAAAGGTAGAGTTTTTGTTTAAGAGAGTAGGAGAGAGACAGAGAGATGTCTTTCATACACTGGTTCACTCTCCATGGCTGTAATGGCTGGGGCTGGACGATGCTCAAGCCAGGAGCCAGGAACTGCATCCCTGTCTCCCACGTGGGTGGTAGGGACTCAGGTATTGAGGCCAGGCACACCAGCAGGGAGCTGGATTTTATTCCTGAACCAGCGCTCATGGCTCATGTGGTGCTGGCACCACCAGCAGTGGCTTATCCTTGCAGTGCTGCAACACCAGTCTCCTTCCTCGAGATGCATATTTTTAATCTGCATATATAGCCTGAGAGTACATTTTTCATCTGGTAGTGCAGTCTGTCTTTATTCGAAGCCATGCAGTTGTCTTTCCCTGGCGGGTTGCTGCATTCCATCTATCAGCAACGATTTACTGACTTTTTATTTCTTTATAGGTATATGAAGATGCTTACAGGGTAGAGTGGGAGGCATACAAAGAAGAGATAAGCAGAATTCAGGAACATCTAACTCCAAGTCAGCTGCTGTCTATGGAAAAAGAAATCATGCAAAAACGTTTAAGAAAGAAAGCATTAATAAAGAAGAGAGTGAGTATCATTGAAAAACTCTTCTCTGATTGCATGGAACTGAAATATATATGACTTTGATTAGAGGTAGTTTCTTCTTTCTCAGATACACTTCAGTTGGACAGTAGAACCACTTGCTTTTAAGTTGATGTTGCAAATTCTCCTTGCTGCTCTCAGATGTATCCCAATTTAAGATTTACAGTTTCTAAGACTATCCCAATTTAAGATGTACAGTTTATAAGTCTGGCTTAAAAGCTCCAGTTTTCTTAAAAGAACAATTAAGAAACAGCCTAGCCACGAATAGCAAGAATCTTTGCTTCTAAGTCATGTGTAGAATAACCTAGCAACTTGAATTATTTATGAGTGGTGGTGAATTTGATACTGAATTGCTGAATAGACTGAATTCCCTCATTAGCGCATCAGGGAAAGGTACCAGTTTATCTAATCAAGTAAGAAGTGCTTTTAGGATAATACTGTCGTTTTTTTCCCTAAGAAATACTTGAAAAAATACATGGTTCTAAATTTGTGGTTCCATTTAAAATATTAGTCTCTATATATATGCCATTGTTTTTCTGTTGAACCTAGCATTAGTACTAGGTTTGAGGTGGTCCACTTGCTGGCCTAGTACGTAAAACCCTAAGAAAATGGTCATTAGAATTGAAATAGTTTTTTTTTTTTTTTGAAAAAAAATAAATTCCAAATTTGAATGTCAGATAAGGCATTGCTTTGAGCTGTCTTACCATTAGGTTTGGGGATCCACCCAGTTTCCAGGCAGTTTTATGGTGCTCCAGGGCTGCTTGACGCGCTTTGTGAAAGGGAGCCAGAAGAGACGGTGAGAGATAGAATGTCTCCATGGGGATGGCCTGGGAAGGGGTAATGACTACAGTGTTTTCTCCCTGTTTCATTCCCCTTCCTCCTGCTCGATGAGCTAAGCCAGTGCCGAGTGGAGAGGATCAGCGGGGAGAATTGGACAGATACATAAGAGGCTGCTCTTTGTATCCTCATTCCCATTTTGAATTGTTTTGCCCATTATTGACTCCCAGTACCTTTTCGTTCAGAGATCGGTGAGAAGCATGAAGTCCAGGGTGCTCTAAGTGAAGTTTTTAGGAGAGAATCTGCGGCAGGATTTCCAGAAACAAAGGGAAGGAATAGTTTGGTTTAACAGAAAGATGAAAGTGTGTACAGTCTGGTTTTTTTAAGTAAGTTTTCTTCATTTATGCTCACTGAGTTCATGAAAATATTTATTTAAAGGAAATGTTTTTGTATGGAAAATAATTGATGAAGTCTATTGTTTTTTAAATTTAGCATTATTAAAATTTTGTGACCCTAAAGTTTTATTGTCTCATACTTTGTATTAAGAGCCAAAGCGTTCACTTTAAGTAAAATTCTGTAATACATAGTAGTGAATAAGGTTTCTGTGGGTAAAGTTTTTCTAATGAGCTTCAATTTGTATTTGAACCTTTTGTTTTTGATATGCAGGAGTTAACAATGCTTGGAAAACCAAAAAGACCTCGCTCAGCTTATAACATTTTTGTATCTGAAAGTTTCCAAGAAGCTAAAGATGGTTCATCACAGGTAAACAGAACTGTGTTTGTTTCTTACATTTTTGCTTATTTTAGCTTACTAAAGATTCAGAGAAGAAATTGAAGCAGTGTCAGCTGATGAAGCAAAGTATTGAGTTGCAGTCTTTTGGTAAGAGTCTCTTTGTTGGATCTCTTTAAAAGAAAAATCCTTTTTTGTTATCACATATAGTTCAGTTAAGTGTGTTGCTGCCAATACATTTCTAACTTTTTAAATTTAAAAAATGTAAAACTTTTAAATTTGTAAGATATTAAAGTTCGTTTAGAGACTCTCCTGTCTTACAGTCACTGAAAAGCTTGAAAGAGTTTTAAAATATTTTGTATTGGAAGTTTAACTTATCTGTTGTTGTGACTTGAGTCCTTTAATAAAACTGGTTTTGCCCGTGGGCATGTGTTTTACATGTAACATGACTGTATCAGTGTCAGCTTGTCAGTCATCACTGTGGCTTAGTCTTTCCTTAGTTTTCTTAGGAACTAGTTCCACATGGACAGTTTTTTTTTCTCTTATAAAATATGACATGATAGAAGAAGATGATGTTCCAATCTTTAGCCCTCATCAATCTGAAAAAAATAAAGGGTTATTTGTATCTGCAGTTGATGTCACAAATTGTATTTTAACATTTGATTGAATAATGTGTATATGTGAACTGGGTACATATTTTCAATTGATTACTCCTCTTGGGATTTTAAATTCAATTTCTATGGGTCTATAGTACTGAAATGCAAGCCTATTTATGCATTTTAAATTTTATTTGAGAGAGAGATACAGAGATATTCCACCTGTGGGTTCACTCCTAAAGTACCTGCAGTGGCTGGGTTGTGCTTGGCCAAAGCCAGGAACCTGTAACTTGGATGGATACAACTCCACTACTTAAACCGACTACTTAAACCATTATCAACTTCCTTCCCAGGGTGTGTGTTAGCAGCTAGTAGAGTCAGGCCTTGAACCCAGTTATTTAGATAAGGGCTGTTGGTATTCTAAGCATCTTAACTGTTGTACTGAATGCCCTCCCCAAAACAATTTTGATTATTGGTCCTTTGAGTGTGATCTGGCTTCATTTTTTCTTCCCCTGCTTTTTCTTTCTTCTCACTTGTTAGAATCCTGAACTGGTTGTAGTTGTTTTCTTTTCTATACTGTGTTTCTTTTCTTTTTTTTTTTTTCAAGATATAAAGTTCTTTAATGTGTGGTCACGTTTGTGTAAAAACACTCAAAATACGTATGAATACAGAGAAAGACAGTGGAAACCATCTTTGCAAAGTCATAGTTTTAACAGTGATTATCATTGAGAACTTTTAGCTGAGTGTTGAGGATTTGGGAGATTTTCTTTTTTTTTTATTATTTATTATTTTTAATTCATTAATTACATTGTATTATGTGACACAGTTTCATAGGTACTTGGGTTCTCCCCACCCCTACCCAAACCTTCCCACCATGGTGGATTCCTCCACCTTGTTGCATAACCACAGCTCAAGTTCAGTTGAGATTGCCCCATTACAAGCGTATACCAAACATAGAGTCCAGCATCTTATTGTCCAGTCAAATTCAACGGCTTCTTAGGTATACTCTTTCTGGTCTGAAGACAGAGCCAGCAGAGTATCATCCCAGTCAATTGAAAGCTCCAACATACCATCAGCAAAAATTTACATCATTATGGAATTAATTGACATAGTAATGAGTAACCAATATGTTAAAAATAAATGCGAGTTCCTAGCCACCTTCTGTGACCACCTCACTTACATTTCAATTTTAGTTTATACACAACATATAACATTCATAACATAACATGTTATACATAACATCATATCATCTTAAATTAAGGCAAACATGTGGTATTTAACCTTTTGGGATTGGCTCATTTCCCTTAGCATTATGGTTTCCAGTTTGGCCCATTTGGCCACAAAGAACTGCATTTTGTTTTTTTTTAATAGCTGAGTAGTATTCCATGGAGTAGATGAACCATAGCTTTCTTATCTAATCCTCTGCTGATGGGCATTTTGGCTGCTTCCATGTTTTTGCAATTACTGATTGTGCTGCTATGAACATAGGAGTGCATGTTGGTTTCTCATAAAACAAGTGTTCTGGATATATTCCTAGGAGTGCTATTGCTGGATCATACAATATGTTGATTTTGAGTTGTTTGAATGTTCTCCATACTGATTTCCATAGAGGCTGTACCAGCCTGCAGCCCCAGCAGCAGTGGAGTAGGGTTCCCTTTTCCCCGCAACCTCGCCAACAAGTGTTGTTGGTGCTTTTATTCATGTGGGCCAGTCTTACTGGTGTTAGGTGGTACCTCATTGATGTTTTAATTTGGATTTCCGTTATTGCCAGGGAACTTGAGCATTTTTTCATAGGTTTATTTGCCATTTGGGTTTGTTCCTTTGTGAAGTGTCTGCCCATTTCTCGTGCCCATTTCTTGAGTGGCTTGTTTGTTTTGACATTTTGGTTGTTTTGTAGCTCTTTGTATATTCTGGAGATTAGCCCTCTATCACCTATGTCGTGTGCGAAGATCTTCTCCCATTCTGTGGGTTGCCTTTTTACTTTGTTGATTATTTCTCTAGCTGTACAGAAGCTTCTTAGTTTGATGAGGTCCCAATTGTTTATTTTGGTCTCGATTTCTACTGCTTTTGGAGTCTTTTTTAGGAAGTGAGGGCCTACCCCTAAGTGTTGCAGTGTGTTTCCAACATTTTCTTCCAAAAGTTTGAAGGTTTCTGGATGTAGGTTTAGATCTGTTATCCATTTAGATCTGATCTCAGTGTATGGTGAGAGTGTGCTGTTTTTCTTTAATATTTTCTTTTTTTTTCTTGTTATTCCATATAGACTCTGACTTAATCTCTCTTTTTTTCATACAATAGCATTCCTCTTGGCCAGACCTTTTTTTTTTTTTATAGACTCAATCTATTTTATATTCTCAAGAGGATGAAAATGTCCTAGAATATGCTGTGGTGAGGATTTAACCTTTGTAAGCAGCCTTGTAGCCAGTCCTTCTTTGGTTAGTCTCATCTTCACCTCTGTCTGGTGTTGCCATTTTCCATATTGCTTGGGAATTCTGCATTGCCAGTCAAGTCGTTGTGTTTTCCCCAAAGCCAAATATGGAGTTAGAACTCCTCTGTCTGCTTTGTAGCTTCTCAGGTTTTCTGTTGGTCCCGTTCCCTGTTGTTTTTGTCAGTGTTGGTTTATTCCTTAACAACAACAATAAACCAAAAAAAAAAAAAACAAACAAACAAAGAAAAACTCCTGTTTAGTAGGATTTTAGGAGCTAACAAAAGTGAATATCTTCCTATTACTTTAGTTGTATGGATAGAAAGACCAAGTGAGTGGAAGTAAATTACTTTTGTCCAGGTCACATGATCAAGTTTAATCAATTAGAATTAGGGATTTGTGTTATGTTATTCCTGTGACTACACTTAAATATTTAGATCCAAATTTTAGAGCAAAATACAAAACTACAGGAAGAAATGAGCCTTTGAGGGAATGTGAATTATATCTGCATATTTTCAAGTCAGAAGATAGTATTTGCATTCAGTTCATTTCTGTGAATTTTTTTGAGAGGCAGACTGAGCGAACTTGTACCTATGGCTTGTCTCCCTAATTTTGAAGACAGAGAGAGCTCCTACCAGTGGCTTGGCTGCCCAGATGCCTAAAATGGGCTGGGTGAGAGCTGGAGCCAGGAGATGGGTACTCAATTCAGGTGTCCTTGCTGCCTCGTAAGGTCTACATTGGAGGGAAGCTGGAATTGGGAGCTTGGACCAGAAATTAAAGTGTGGCGCTCTGGTGGGGTACATATGCCTCTCAGCCAGTGTGTTAACTGCTAAGCCAATGCTTTTCCCATTTGGAGGGGGGTGGTTTAATAGCTTAATAGTTTTTGCTTGGAAAACAAAGATGTCGAAAATCAGTGTGTAAGTTATTGGTAACTGAGTTTTATTGTTAGAATGAAAAGTAAAAGATTTGGAAATCCCTGTTTGTGTTACTTAAACATGCATTGTTTTGTTTTTTAGGCAAAGCTGAAGGCTGTAAATGATAACTGGAAAAATCTGCCTACTTCTCAAAAACAAGTAAGTATTGTGATTTTTAGTTTCAAATGTACAGTTAGAATATCTGCGAGAGAGCACATGAAGATGAGATTGGTTCATGCCAATGTGACATTTTATCAACGGTAGCACAGTGATTTAAAATAATTTCATTTCCTTTGAAACAGTTTTGCTGTTTTCTCTTGATAGCTTTTGACTGCAAATAAAATTGGTGTTTAGAATATCATCTGTCGGCTTGTACGTTCCATTGTATTGACTGTTCATCTTATCCTGATTCTGCCCTCTAACAAACCTTTCCATCCTCTAATACTTGTAATACTTAAATTTTTTATTTCTCTTATCTGTACTTTTTCTCATCTAACTTTATTTCCTAAAAATTATCAATTTCTTCTTCATTTCCTCTTTATACAAGTAGAATAATGAAGGCAGTTTCTAAAGCATACACCGAAGCATTCTAGAAATTTATTCCTGTTTTTTGAATAAATCATGTAAAACATTCCATTTTTTTTTTCGTAGGTATATATTCAGCTTGCAAAAGATGATAAAATCCGTTATGACAATGAAATGAAGTCTTGGGAAGAACAAATGATTGAAGTTGGACGAAGTGATCTGATACGTCGCAAAATGATGCACCAATCGAAAGATGGCACCGAGGAGCGTTAAAATAGAAGATTGAGCCACATTAACGCTGGATAAGCCCGGGAAACTGATTAGGTCATAATGCCTGATGGTGTTGTAAAAATAGAAAAGATAAAGTTGGTAAACATTTTATATTGAATTTCTTTTTCTTTAGCCCATGGACTTCTACCATTTTATTCGTTTTGTATTCATATCTTTCTTTGGAAAATCCAAGCAGATGAAAGTTCATGCAAAATTTACTTTGTGCTGGGAACTGAGGAGGATGCGAGTCATCCCTGCAGCTGCAGCAGTGAATCATTCGACCTATGATAAAGGTGCACCAGAATGTGAAGTTTATGTCTACTGGATGATGATGGTGAAAAGCGTGTCCTTGTTTCCTTGTGTTATGGAGGCGGGAGTTTCCTTTTCAAAATTGTCACAAATTTATAGAAGCCACAGTATTCTGTGATACAATTGTGCATTTTAAAATATGCGGCCAGAACTCAACTAGGTCAGTTCCTGTTCCTCAGAATAATTCATTGCAGCATTCTGAGTGGCTGATTTTATGTGCGAATAGTTATTGGTTTCAGGTGCAACTTTTTATAAAAGGGACTGAAATTTATAAACCTCTTTATTATCTTTTTCTTTTTCCTAAAAGCTAAGAAATTATGAACTAAATCTATGCATATTTTATATTGCATAGAATAAAAATTTTAATCTTTAATTTTATGTTTGTGAATTAGACATTTTTTTTTTTAAAGATTTTATTGTTATTGGAAAGCCGGATATACAGAGAGGAGGAGAGACAGAGAGGAAGATCCTCCATCTGATGTTCCACTCCCCAAGTGAGCCACAACGGGCCGGTATGCGCCAATCCGATGCCGGAACCAGGAACCTCTTCTGGGTCTCCCACGTGGGTGCAGGGTCCCAATGCATTGGGCCGTCCTCGACTGCTTCCCAGGCCACAAGCAGGGAGCTGGATGGGAAGTGGAGCCGCCGGGACCAGAACCGGTGCCCATATGGGATCCCGGGGCTTTCAAGGCGAGGACCCTAGCCGTTAGGCCATGCCGCCGGGCCCGTGAATTAGACATTTTAAAGGAAGTGTTCGTTTTACATCTTCTTTTAAGAAGGAAATTGTATTTTTTTTTCTGGCTTGTTTTCTTTCACTTTTGTGAATATGCTTGTCCACAAAGAAAACTTGTGTAAGTTTTTAATTGAAAACTTAATAAACATAATTATCCAAATCTTGGGAATTTGAAATATTTTACCTGTCATATAAAGGCCTTTATAGAGGGCAGCCAACTGTGGTCTAGACAGTTCAGTCTACTATCTACTTTCCATGGTGAGATAAGATATATTTTTTTTAAGATTTATTCATTTGTTTTTTTTTTGGAAAGGTAGATTTATGAAGAAAAGGAGAGACAGAAAGATCGTCCATCTGCTTGCTCACTTCCAAGCGGCCGTACTGGCAGGAGCTGAGCCAATCTGAGCCAGGAGGCAGGAGCTTCCAAGTCTGCCAAATGAGTGCAGCGTCCCAAGGCTTGGGCCATCTTCCATTGCTTTCCCAGGCCACAAACAGGGAGCTGGATGGGAAGTGGAGCAGCTGGAATACAAACCAGCACCCATTTGAGATCTCTGTGTTTGGAGGTGAATGATCAGCCAATTGAGCCATTGCATTAGCCCCAAGATGATATATTCTTTTATATCATTAAAAAAAAGATTAATGATACATGAAAATTAATGAGAAATGCAGTGTGCACAGTTTTATTAGAGCACATCTTGCTCATTGTTTTACTTCTGTGGCTGTTTTTGTGTTATCACAACAGAATGGCTCTTATATAGACTATAATGTGCACAGCCTAAAATATCTATCTGGCCTTTTGCAGACCAAGTTGCCGGTCAAGCCTTGCTAGCCTTCTCTGGGTTGGTACATAGCAGTAGTTTTTTTCAGCTGGATGGAAAATAAATAAGTCGTAGAAGATGTCTTATTAGGCGTTAGACAAAAGGCAAGAACTAAAGAGAACAGTACAGTCAAAGAAGGAACGTGAGATTTAGATACGTAAATTTGGACATTTTCAAACAACTTCCGTTAGGGATATGAGTATCAGGAAAGGCTGTTGTTAGTAAATCAGATAGCATGAGTTTTTGGCCAGAGTAGGTTGGAAGTAAGGAGAAAGAGGAGGTGTACTGGTGTCTCACAGTCCGTGGAAGGTTTATAGAAGAACACAAAGACCCAACACACCATGTACCATCTCGGGGGACTGGAGAAAATTGTAACCCAGTTTTTTGGCTTGTTTTCTGTTTCACATGCTCAGGGAACACTTATCAGTGTGTTATGAGCATTGTGGATTGTTGAGATAGAGAAATAAACAAATGTATTATAAGAAAGATTTGCAGTTACTCCGCAGAGAAGCTTACCCTGAGCGCTTTAAGCATTTAAATACCTGTACAATTCTCTGCTTACATTCAAGTGATAACTTTCAAGATACATTGAGAAGTTATGCTTAGTAGGCTCCTAAGCACATACAACTAATATAGATGGGAAATGGGTAAAACAGTAAAAAGTTACAGCAACAGCATATATAATATCAAATTTTGTTTGTATTGTTAATAAAAATTGCCAGAATAAGCGGATTTCCAAACCTTTCTTTAAAAATGTTTGTAAAAGTTGAGAGGCTAATGATTTGTAGAAAATGCTATCCAAATGCACTAGTAGGCACATTTCCTACTGTAATGACGAAGACTCAACATCATGACAAGGAGACATAGCTTTTCTTAGTTTAACTTACCGCAGTAGTTGGTGAGTGAGCTAATATGAATGTTGGAGAATAAGATGTTGGCAAGATGAAATAAAGCAGGGCTTGTGCTCTCAGTATCTGTCCTAAAGGAGATTTAAAAAAAAAAGATTTATTTTTATTGGAAAGTCAGATATACAGGGAGAAGGAGAGACAGAGAGGAGGATCTTCCATCCGATGATTCACTCCCCAAGCTGCCACAACGGCTGGAGCTGCACCGATCTGAAGCTAGGAGTCTCTCAAGTCTCCCATTTAGGTGCGGAGTCCCAAGGCTTTGAGCTCTGTTCGACTGTTTCCCCAGGCCACAAGCAGGGAGCTGGATGGGAAGCAGAGCTGCCAGGATTAGAACCGGTGCCCGTATGGGATCCTGGTGCATGCAAGGTGAGCTGCTAGGCTACCACGCCAGGCCCCTAAAAGAGATTTTTATACATTGGTTTTCCAATATTAGGTTTGTTAAAATAATTTGATAGGGGAGAGAAGCTGTGTGTTTATTCTGATATTTAGTGAATGTTGTATTCAAATAAATATGCTATAATTGTGTTACTGTGATTGCTTTGGCTTTTTTAAAAATTTTTTATCAAGGCATATGTTGCTTTTCTCTAGTTGCTGTGGGTGTATGGGTTTTCAGTTTAATAATTTATAGTACTGTTCTGTAAGTAGATTTAAAGTAACTAGAAAATGGTGAATTTTCTTTGACATTTACCATTACCTGTAATTTATCACCACCAGGTTGTGCTAAAATATCAGTTTATCCACAGGTAAGTGATAGTATTCATTATTTTTTTGAAGATATTTTTATTGCAAAGTCAGATACATATACAGAGAGGAGAGACAGAAAAATCTCTCATCTGCTGGTTCACTCCCCAAGCAGCCGCTATGGCCAGAGTTGAGCCAATCTGAAACCGGGAGCCAGGAGCCTCTTTCAGGTCTCCCACACAGGTGCAGGGTCCCAAGACCTTGGGCCGTCCTCGACTGCTTTCCCAGGCCACAAGCAGGAAGCTGGATGGGAAGCGGGGCTGTGGGGATTAGAACCAGCACTCATATGGGTTCCCGGTGCGTTCCAGGTGAGGACTTCAGCCCCTAGGCCCAATAGTTGCTCAGCCCCTAGGCCCAATAGGCCCATTATTGCTCGTAAGATTTACTGCTAGAAGATGCTGTTAATTTCCTCCCCTCAGAGCCCCTGTGCCCACTTTCTCTTAGAACAATTCAAAGTACAGATTCTTTTGTTTTGAAAATTTTGAAGCAATAATATATTTCTTCTTTAAATATTTAGTTTTATGTGAAAGGCAGATTTTACAGAGAACCAGAGACAGGGATCATCCATCCCCTGGTTTACTCCCTAAACGGCCTCAAAGCCAGAGCTGAGCTGCTCTGAAGCCAGGAGCCAGGAACTTCTTCTGGGTCTCCCATGTGAATGGACATATAACTGTTTATGAAGAATAAATTATAGTAATAATATAGGGGAACTCAGTGAGGGGGGAGGGAATTGCAGGGGGGATAAAGGAAATCTCAGGGCATATGGAACTGTATCATAAAATGATAATAAGTAAAATTAAAATAATGAAATTGCTTATAGTATCCCTGTTCTTATTGTTTCTAAATAATTTATTAATAGTCCTCTTTTAATTTTTGATGTTTATCTTTCCACTAGGTCAGTCTAGCTGAAAGCTTACCAATTTTATTGATATTTTCCAAAAAAATAACTTTTGCTTTTATTGATTTTTCTGTATTTTTCTATTTCTAAATAAACATTCATTTTCCTTTTCCTTTTTTTTGAAAGGCAGAGACACAGAGATCTTCTGTTGGCTTGCAGCCCAAATACCTACAGAGATTGGACCTGGGCTGGGCCAGGAGCCAGGGACTCTCCCTGGCTCTCCTACAGGAGTGGTAGGGACTCAGTTTCTCGACTCACAACTGCTTGGTGGTGTGGCCTTGGGTGAACAGTAGCCAGAGGCTGGATTGCGAGGGAAGGTAGGACTGGGATACCTATTTCAATTAGGACTCATGTTTCATTGTATTCAGTTTAGGCTTGGCTTGCTGTCCCTTTTCTGTTGTCTTAAGGTGGAAGGTTAGATTGTGTTCTTTTTCAATATAATTACCTCATATCGTTGCAAGCACTGCTTAGCTCTCTCGTACTTTGCAGTCTTGTGTCTTTATTTTCGTTCTCAATGTAATTACTTTCTGTGGCTCATTCTTGGACACATTGCTTATTTAGGAATATCACGTTTAAATTCAACATGTTTACAGATGTCTACTTGTTAACTTTTAATTTCATTGTGACCCTTTTACGTAATTTTTAAGATTTACTTATTTGAAAGCAATATGGAGAAAGACATCTTCTATCCTTTGACTCCCCAAATGGCCACAACAGTGAGGGCTGGGCCATGCTGAAGCCTGAGTATGGAACTCTAGGTCTTCCTCACGCAGAAGGAACCCACGCAGTTGGGCCATCCCAGGTGCTTTGGTAGGGCAGTGATCCAGAGTGGAGCAGCTGGGACTCCAGCAGGTACTCCTATTTGATACTAGCATTGCAGACAATCTTGACCTCCTTTGGCACATGTCAGCCTCCATGACTTTCATCTTTAGAATTTCTTTTTTTTTTTTTTTAAGATTTATTTATTTTTATTACAAAGTCAGATATACAGAGTGGAGGAGAGACAGAGAGGAAGATCTTCCGGGGGATGATTCACTCCCTAAGTGAGCGCAACGGCCGGTGCTGTGCTGATCCAAAGCCGGCAGCCAGGAACCTCTTCTGGGTCTCCCATGCGGGTCCAGGGTCCCAAAGCCTTAGGCCGTCCTCGACTGCTTTCCCAGGCCATAAGCAGGGAGCTGGATGGGAAGTTGGGCCACAGGGATACGAACCAGCACCCATGTGGGATCCCGAAGTGTTCAAGGCGAGGACTTTAGCTGCTAGGCCATGGTGCCGGGCCCTGTATTGGCATCTTAATGGTTGACTTCTACATCCAGAACTGTCAGGTAAGAAGTGTCTGTTGTTTCAAATCACCAAATTTATAGTACTTTATTACAGCAGCCACAGGAAACTTATAAAACAAGCTTTAAGAAATTCTAAAGATGGACCCGGCAGCGTGGCCTAGCAGCTGAAGTCCTCGCCTTGAACGTGCAGGGATCCCATATGGGCGCTGGTTCCACTTCCCATCCAGCTCCCTGCTTGTGGCCTGGGAAAGCAGTCGAGGATGGCCCAAAGCCTTGGGCCGGTTTGTGTCCTGGCTGCACAACTTCTCATCCAGTTCCCTACTTGTGGGCTGGAAAGCAGGAGAGGATGGCTCTTAAGACGTTAGGACCCTGCACCCATGTGGGAGACCTGGAAGAGCTCCTAACTCCTGGCTTTGGATTGGCACAGCTCTGGCCATTGTGGCCACCACAGAAGTGAACCAGTGGACAGAAGATCTTTGTGTCTCCTTTCTGTAAATCTGCCTTTCCAGTAAAAAGAAACGAATCTTAAAATGTCTGTAGGACTGGGGCTGGCACAGTTGTTACAGCAGACTAATCCTTCACCTGTGGTGCTGGCATCCCATGTGGGTACCGGATTGTGTCCCAGCTGCTCTACTTGGTCTAGGAAAGCTGCAAAGGCCCAAAATACTTGGGTCCCTGCACCTGTGTGGAAGACCCAGAGTAAGTTAATGGCTGCTAGCTTCAGACAGACCCACTTCTGGCCATTGCACCTATTTGGGAGCCTGCAGACAGAAGATTTCACTATACTTCCTCTCTGTAAATCTGCCTTTCAAATAAGAATAAATCTCTAAAAAAATGTCAGCAGGTCTATAATGTGTACTGTTCTGTTTGTTTCAGCTGCTGATACAGCTAGCATTCCCTGGCTGGCGGCTGCACCCGTCCCTGCTCCATTCTTACATGACCTTCTTGTCCGTGTCCCAGAACTCCTACTTTTCTTTTGAGGGGTACATGTGTTTGCATTTTGGACTCTCCCAGATAGTATTGGATAATTCCTTCCTTTCCAGATCTTTTTTTTTAAAAGATTTTATTTATTTTTATTACAAAGTCAGATGTACAGAGAGGAGGAGGAGAGACAGAGAGGAAGATCTTCCATGCAATGATTCACTCCCCAAGTGAGCCCCACGGTTGGTGCTGCGCTGATCCGAAGCCAGGAACCAGGAACTTCTTTCCGGGTCTTCCACACGGGTGCAGGGTCCCAAGGCTTTGGGCCGTCCTCGACTGCTTTCCCAGGCCACAAGCAGGGAGCTGGATGGGAAGCGGGGCCACCGGGATTAGAACCAGTGCCCATATGGGATCTTGGCGCGTTCAAGGCGAGGACTTTAGCCACTAGGCTACGCCGCCGGGCCCTCCTTTCCAGATCTTAATTTACTCATATTTCTCCATATAAGGTAGTGTTTTTGGTTTCCAAATATTAGGGTGTGAATATTTCCTCTTGGGGCTACCACTGAGCCCACTCTACAAAGCAACATAGTTCCCATTTTACTAGGTCATGTGGCTAATTCCAAAATTTGGTATTGAGCCTTAATTCTGTCTTTCATCACTGTATAATAAAGCAACAAGAAAAAAGAGCAAGGTTAAAAATAAAAAACAAAACGGGTATAAAGTGGAGAAATCATTTGGCGCAGAGGTGTCAGTACTACTTGAAATGCTCACAACCCATATCACAGTGCCTGGATTCAAGTGCTTGCTCCACTTTGGCTTCCAGCATCCTGCTGGTGTTCCCTTGGGGAAGCAGCAGGTAATGTTCCTAGTTCTTGGACCATTTGGTATCCCACCTCTGTGGCAGTGGAAAGTGGAGCAGCGGGACTTGCCAGCGCCCATATGGGATCCTGCCACATACAAGGCAAGGATTTAGCCAGTAGGCTAGTGTGCTGGACCCCCTTCCGGTGTTTTCTTTGTTTTCTTTCCGGTGTTTTCTCTCCCAAGTGATTTAGTGTTCTAGGTCTGGAACCAACTAGCATGGAAATAATGTTATTTACTAACAGTTGGCACAGTGCCTGCAAGCAACAGTTCAGCCTGGAAAGACTCCGTTATCAAAACATTTTTTGTGCTTTAAATTGTCTGTCTCTAAGCCAGTTGTTCTCAATCCTGCCTGCATATTGGACTCACCTGGAGACATTCGAATTACTTAATTTGCTTGGTGGAGAGGAGACAGCATACACATGAGTGAGAGAGCTGCCATGTCCTGTTAACTTCCCTGGGGCCCATAACAGCTAAGTGGGCCACTGCAAAGCCGGTGCCCAGAAAATCATGTGTCTTACCTGGCTGGGCAGGTAACCAAGTACTCTATTGCCTTTTTAGATTGAGACTTTTAAAAACTGATATTCCTATTTACCCCAGACCAATTAAAGAGGGGCCTATTAAATAGTCGAACTTACATTCTCTCTCTCATATTTTTATATTATATATAATATAAAATTATATACATAGTATTGTATTATATGTAATATATTGTAATTTTATATTATATTCCATATATAAATATTACGTATGTGTGTGTGTAAATAAAAATTAGCATTTGGGCCTTGGCTCAGTTTTGCCAATGGTAGGCATCTGCGGAGTAAACCAGTAAGTGGCAGAGTTTTTTCATCTACCTTTGAAGTAAATATGTAACAATTATTTTAAAAATAAATGTATATGATTTCTGAATGCCATATGATAACAGATTTCTTCTTGTGGACTTTTGCATCATTCCATTCTACAGCCTCAATGGGGTTTTATCTACTAGTGTGATTTTATGCTTAGAAGCCTCTTACTACCGTGTAATTTTTTGTAGCAAATATATATATATATAAATTTACATTGAACTTAAAAAAATTTTTTTTTAATTATTGCAAAGTCAGATATACAGCGAGGAGGAGAGACAGAGAGGAAGATCTTCTGTCCAATGATTCACTCCCCAAGTGACCACAATGGCCGGAGCTGAGCCAGTCTGAAGCCAGGAGCCAGGAACCTCCTCTGGGTCGCCCACGTGGGTGCAGGATCCCTAGGCTTTGGGCTGTCCTCGATTTCCTAGGCCACAGGCAGGGAGCTGGATGGAAGTGGGGCAGCCAGGATTAGAACCAGCACCCATATGGGATCCCGACGTGTTCAAGGTGAGAAGTTTAGCTGATAGGCTGCCGTGCCAGGCCCACATTGAACTTTTAAAATGTCCTGTGTCTTTAAGCTCTAAGTACTTAGAATTTCTGAAATATATGATCACTGTAAATACTTTTAGAATGCAGTTGGTAATACCAACAGTAATGCATTACAATGGTTGGAGTGGGGCGGGGGAGAATACAGAAACCAAATTTCTATCCATAGGTGATAAAAACTAAAAATGGCATATTTATATAAAGGGGTGCTTGCTCAGCAGTAAAAGGAAAAAAGCAGTGAGCTTTTATATATACATGAGCATAGGCGAATTTCTAAAAGCATTGTGCCGAGTGACAGAAGCCAGAGACCAAAGAGTATTTGCTATATGATTCCATCTATATTAATATTCTGGAAAGTGCAAACCAAACTGTAGTGACAAAAAGCAGGCTAGTCGCTCCATGGGACTGGTGGTGGAGGAGGGGACGGACCGTACAGGGTTAGGAGAAAGGTCTTAGACCTGTGGAGACGTTAGTGTGATAGTGAGTTCAAGGGTGTAATTAAATCAATGTAGCTTTTCTGTACAGAAGTTGAGTAAGTTGATAAAAATAGGATCCAGGTTCTTATGAATATTAAATAAAAAGTCTTTTTTTTTTTTTTAAATATAGAGAACACATCCCTACCCCCAAAGTATTAAAAATCTGTCGCTCATTTTTTAACCAAAGCTGCTAGAAATACTAAAGATCCTCTCTGGGTCTGGAGCAGTAGCCCAGTGGCTAAATTCCTCACCTTTCACATGCCAGGATCCCATATGGGCACCAGTTCATATCCCAACTGCTTCACTTCCCATCCAGCTCCCTGCCTGTGGCCTGGGAAAGCAGTCGAGCACGGCCCAAAGCCTTGGGACCTGCACCCATGTGAGAGAACTGGAAGAAGCTCCTGGTTCCTGGCTTCGGATCAGCTCAGCTCCAGTCGTTTTGGCCACTTAGGAAGTGAATCAGCAGATGGAAGATCCTTCTCTCTGTCTCTCCTCCCTCTTAACTCTGACTTTCCAGTAAAAATAAATATATCTTTTTTAAAAAAGCTTTAAAATTTTTTGAATGAAGGCATATTTGGTGAGGAAGAATTTTTTTTAAATATTTATTTTTTTTATTTTTTGCAAAGTCAGATATACAGAGAGGAAGGGAGAGAGAAAGGAAGATCTTCCATCCATTGATTCACTCCCCAGGTGGCCACACGGTTGGAGCTGAGCCAATCTGAGACCAGGAACCAGGAGCTTCTTCCAGTTCTCTCACATGGGTGTAGGTCCCAAGGCTTTGGGCCATCCTCGACTGCTTTCCCAGGCCACAGGCAGGGAGCTGGATGGGAAGTGAAGCAGTTGGGATATGAACTGGTGCCCATATGGGATCCCTGTGCATGAAGACAAGAACTGTAAATACTAGGTTATTGTGCTGGGCCCAAAGTAAACAAATTGTGTCCCTCCCCAGAAAATGGTAATATATACATGCAAGCTTCCTGGTGGACAATTGAACATAAGTGTCCACCCTTTCTAAGTTTTACAGGAATGCAGAATTACAGGGAGAGATAGAGGGAGATCGTCCATTGTTGGTTCACTTCCCAGACGGCCTCAACAGCTGGAGCTGGGTTGATCTGAAGCCAGGAACAGCTGTGTCTCCCACTTGGGTGTAGGGGCCCAAATACTTAAGACCATCTTGCGCTGCTTTTCCAGACTCTCAGCAAAAGAGCTCGATCTGAAGAGGAGCAGCCAGGACTTGACCAGTGCCCAGATGGCATCCTAGGGCTGCAGTCAAAGACTTAGCATGCTATACCACGGCGCCAGTCCCAACACACTTTCTTTACAGCTTCTTTATAGATGTCTTTAAATTGAGAGCAGATGAAATGTGAATCAGCATAGGAAGCAACTCTCAATCAGGAAGGATGAGGGAATGTCTGATCAGTGCTTATACATCTCTACTCTATCCTTGGGCAAAAGGCAAGCTTTTAGTCACACCACAAGACACCTGGCTTGTCAGTGCCTTCATTTCCAACTAAAAAGTAAGTCTTCCTTTGACTTAAAATTGGCGTAACTTAACGTCTTAGCTTGTAAGCACCCAGATCAAGAAATGGAGACAGAAATCCAGAACTGAGAAGAAACCAACCCAGTTTCCGGGTTTACTGTCATCAGTTAAAGGGCCTACTGATGTCTGAAATAGATAAAGTAGAATTACAATCTCCAGGATTGCAATCACTTAAGGATGGGGTGAGGCTAGTGTGCGGTGGCCAGAGAAAACAGGCCATGGGCAATGATCAAGAGACAAGTAGAAGCCATGGTCATGCCTCAGCAAGCGAGGTGGCCGGGCTGGATAGCGCTTAAGGGAGGGTTTTAAGTACAAAGGCCGACAGGAAGGCAGAGTTCCATTATGGACCTCACTTGCAACAATACCATATGCAGTTGCAGGAGCTGACCTGGAACAGTAAGATCTGCCGAGACTATTATTTTGAGAACACCCGGGAGACCAGAGAGCATTTACATTTGGAGAGGTCTTACTTTCAGATTCAGGGCAGTATGGAGAGACCAGTGTAGGGAGATTTCAAATTGAGATGGATTTCTATTCGCGTTGGAAGTCCAGCCTTGGAAGCAGTTTGAGAGTCATCATGGCATATTGGGAATAACTCCTTGTTACAGTCTTGTTTTGAAGACTAAAGTTGTTAATGTTTATCACTTGCAGCATGTTATGCAGTAAGCACTAAATGTATACATAAGACTTATGGGTCTTGTGCAGTAGCTTAGTGGCTAAAGTCCTCGCCTTGCATGTGCCAGGACCCAGTATGGATGCCAGTTCATGTCCTGGCTGCTCCCTGTCCCATCCAGTTCCCTGCTTGTGGCCTGGGAAAGCAGTCGAGGATGACCCAAAGCCTTGGGACCCTGCACCTGCGTGGCAGAACTGGAAGAAACTCCTGGCTCCTAGCTTTGGATCAGCACAGCTCCGGCCATTGCAGCCACTTAGACTTAGAACAAAATTTAGTGAAACTGTATTTTATAAAAATATTTATTTATTTATTTATTTATTTATTTATTTTCAAAAGCAGGTTAAACTGGAGAGGAGAGACAGATGTCTTTCATCTCTTAGTTTATTCCCCAAATAGCCACAGCAGCCAGAGCTGAACCGGCAACTGGAAACCAGGAGCCACTAATGTGGGTGCAGGGTCCCAAGGACTTGGGCCGGGGTCTGCTGCTTCCCCAGGCAATAAGCAGGAGCTGGATAGAAAGTAGAACAGCTGGGATATGAACTGGAGTCCATATGGAATGCTGGTACCACAGGGTGAAGGATTAGCTTGCTGTACCATTGTACTGGCCCCATCTACTATGTAACAAAGGTTACATTGTACTTTCCTGAATAAGATATACATTTCAGAAACTCAGCCAGTAATTAGAACTATTAAAATTATAATAACAACTGTGGATATTGGTAATTTTTAAAATATTACAGAACTTATGATAAATACTAGCATAGGGAAAATGTATACATATTGCAGCTATATTCTGTTTTATCTGAATCACATTTAAAATTACAGGAAGTAAATAAAAATGTGAAAATGATAAGACAATGAACACTAAAATAGATCATAAGAACTAGATCGACAAAACAATGAAGTTATATTGCTCACATGTGATGCGTTGAACTACATGAGTAATTAAATATGTATCTCATATTGCTCTCTGAAGAAAGGTGTACTGTATAAATGGACAGAAGTACAATATCTTCACATCATAAATTAGACAATCATTTTGTCTGGCAAATCCAGCTTTCTGTATGTCTGAGTGAGCAGCAGTTGCCAGTGTTGCAGTTTTATTGTAGCACTTAGAAAATGACAGATATCCTCACTCTCAGAAGGGCCTGAAATATGAACATTTGTGGGAGTGCCTCCTACTTCGTGAACACTTTCAGTGAATAGCCACCTTTGGGGGCTCTTCTGATCTTGAAGATGAGGACAAATGGCATGACTAGATCGCCACATTCTGGAGCCGGCTTCAACTCTGCGTGGAGGCTTTCATTCACCTCAGGTGCTAGCCATTGGGTTGGTGGTTGAACTGTCTCACAAAGATTGGTTCCAAGGCCGCTGCATCAGAATCATCTGATGTACTTGTTGAACTACCAGTTCCAGGACCTAATCCCAGACCTATGTAGCCACAGTCGAAAAACGGATCCCCTCCAGCTCATTTCCCGTAAGTAATCCAGATGAATTTCCAAATGTTTATTATTTTCATATATTTGGAAAAACAATAGGGGTGCCAGAGAGCAGAGAGATTTTTCATCTGTTGTTTCATTCCTAAAATGGTTGCAATTGCCACCACTGGGCCAGGCCGGAGCCAGGAACCCGGGACTTCATCCGGGTGTCTCATGGAACTGGTGGGAGCCCAAGCACTGGAGCCATCATTTGGTGCTTTTCAGGATGTATTAGCAGGCAACTGGAGCAGAAGCAGAGTAGCCCAGACTTGGCACCTGCATTCCGGTATGAGATACTAACATCTCAAGTGGTGGCTGAACCTGTGGCATTACGATGACCAGCCCCCACCTAGATGATTCTTTGGATCACAAACCTTTAAAACCTTGGGCAGCCTGGGATGGGTGTTGAGCCTATGTTCTAATATGCCATGTCCTAAACTGAAGTATGTGAGATCAGTTCTGGGCTCTGGCTCCCAACTCCAGCTTCTCACTAATGAAGACAGCAGTTAAGGCTCCAGGGACTGGGTTTCTGCTGCCCCCACAGACCAGGATCGAGTTGCTGAATTTCACTTCAGCCCAACCCAGCATCACCTGAGGCTTACACATTTAGGGAGTGAGCCAGCAATGGAAGGTCTCTGTGTATTTCTTTGTCTCAATTTTTAAAAAATCTGTACACTAGATACATTTGTAGGTCATTTGCACCTCTCTCAATTTATCTGTGTTAGATTCCTAAAGCAGAATGCAAGATAAAAGAAATAGGCATCTGTAATTTTGAACTGTAGTGCTACAGTCTCCACAAAGGGGTAACCAATTACATACTATTGACTAGTATGTGTGTACTGCATGTTTTAATGACTACAGGTTACTCTAATACAAGGATTACCGTATTTGTTTAACCTGTCTTCTGTTTGTGAACATTGTAATTGTTTGTCCTACATTTATTTAGCTCTCGAAACCACATTATTTTATTGTCCTGTGACTAACTCACTCAGCATGGGGGATTTGACAGCCTTGGGAGGATCCTTGTGGTTGGCTTATTGTTCGCAATAGCCTAACAGCAGCACCACGAACTCTTTTTCTAAGTGTTTCCCTTTCTATGATCTCACTTTTGTGGCTAGACTTCACCTCCAGCCTCTGGGAATTTCTTCTGTGAACCCAGCGGGATGACATCCCTTAAGACACATTCCAAAGCCTTGAAGTCGATCAGCAGATTAGGACCCCCTAATGACTGAGTACACATAGCCTTGACCCCACACATAGCTCCAGGCTGGTTGCTCTCTGCAGCCTTTCATCCCTGCCTCTTGAAGATGACTCCATCTGTCCCCAGCGGGACAGCAAACAGAGGAGTGGGCTGAGCACGCTGGCCCCCAGGCTGTGCAGAGTGAGGCACTCTGATCTCTGCCTTGCCTTGTTTGTAAATGCCTTTCCCTTGGTGCTAGAAATTAGAGAAGTGGGAGTGTGTACTGCTTTGCCACCTGGAAGCTCAAGGTCTAGCTGTGTAAGCAGAATGTAAGAACTAGTTTCTGTTGTGGATCTCCAGCTCTTTGTAGTTTATTTACTAACTCTAGCCTCAAACTTGGAGGGCTTGATACTGTTTGTCAGAGAGTTTGCAAACATTCAGAGGCTCCCAGACATGGTGGTCTTGGGGTAGAAACAGTTCTCAAAAAGGCATGCTACAGTTCCAGCCGAGTTGGCCTTGCTCCTTACCCTCCTTGACTTCTACATCCCAAATGCCTCAGAAATCCAAGTAAGATTGAGGCACTCTTAAAATTGACTTGGGCGGGTGGACCATGAATGTTGAAATCCTGCTAAAGACTAGCAAAGGAAGGTAACTACCAGCTAAAGAAAGGTTAGCACAGGCAAAGTGATAAATATACTTGATAAATATACTTTTGATCCTTGATCCCAACAATCAGATGAAGTTGTCAGAAAGTGAGACAAAACCCATGTCCATCCACCCGGAAGATCTCAAACCAGGGTTCCAGTTTACCACAAAACGACCATAAGTAGAGAGGAAGAAAGAGGAGATGACTCAGGCTGAACTGCAATCACAGACTACATAAGGAAAGTGAGAGAGCCATACTGCCGAGGATGTGGTGTCAGGGGAAGGCAGGTTCTATGGGGAAAGGTGAGGTCACAGAGTTGAGAGCATGCTGGTCATGCCCGAGGCAGAGCACCTGAGCCTCGGGTTTTACTGCTTAGGCCATAATTATGTCAGGATATTTTGAATCTCAATTGTTGGCTATATTAATTTTAAACATAGTTACTTGGACATGGTGCTTGGACAGAGTAACATGTTTTAGAATATGGTGACACTTAGGACCTTTTGGCAGATAAAATTATGAAAATCAGGAACGCCACTCCTAATTGTCCTCTCTATTTGTGGTATGGCTGAGGTGGGGCGGGGGGATGAAGGCCAGTGCTTGTAACTATAGGTTACAAAGAGAAGTCTACTGAACAGTACTGGCTTTATTAGAAGTCTCCACTTTTGTCCAAATGACTCATGAATGATTATGTTTGAATCATTTCATGATCAACAAAGAATGCCTTAATCTTACCTTCTTAGGGATAAGCATTTGGCATAGTGGTTATGCTATTGCCTGATGCCACACAGGAGTGGTGGGTTCGAGTCCTGGCTTCGCTTCTGTTCCAGCTTCCCGTTGATGTACCCCCTGAGAGGCAGCAGGTGGTGGTTGCATACTTGAGTCCCTGCAAGACATGTGGGAGACCTGGATTGATTTCCTGAGTCCTGGTTTTGCCTTAGTTTTAGTTATTGTGGATATTTTTGGAGAGAACCATCAAATGGAAAGTCTGTCACTCTGCCATCTAAAAATGAATACATAAAATAATTAAAAAACAATCCCACTCGATCATGAAGGAAAACAACCTATAGGTAAAGGTCTGAGTCCCTTACACCTTGACAAAAGTTGGTCGGAATGTCAGTTGACCAAATAATTTGGAAATAGTTTTGATATCCAGTTGAGTGAATTTTCTGTGATTTCTGTGAGGTTCGGATATTCATAGTTATTCATCCCAGAAAACAACAGCCAGATTCACTCTAATCACTCAGTTCAGGATTTTTCAAATGTAATTTATTCTACAAACATCAGAGGGCAGCATTTGATAGGAATTCAAAAGAAAAGACCCGGTCTCCACGTTAAACCTTCCTGATGCTCCATGGGTCTATGGTTTTTCTCTTCTTTTTCTCCGGTTGTACTTCCACTTTTGAGTGCAGAAATGATTTCATCTGGGTGTTTCCATAGCCCACTGGCTTCTTCTTCCTCCAGGGACACAAGTATGCAGGGGTTTAGTTGGTGTATCCATTCCCTCTCCTTGCAGAATGCATTTTTCATCTTCTGGTTCCCTTATTGTTAAGGGTCTATATGTAATTTAAGTTTGACTGTCACACTGGTTCATGGGACATTTGGAAAGATATATGGGCCTTGTTGGGGATTGTTAATTGATTCTGTTCCTGTGAGCAAGCCTGGCGTGGAGGGACTGGGCATTTGGTAATATTGCCATGCTCTCTAGTTACCAGCCCCATGGGGTCAAGGTACTGAACCCGGAGGCAACTTCAAACAACAGCAATGGGGCTGCCTGGATGTAAGCCTGTGAGTTTCTGGAGCTTCAATTCCATTAGCAGATTCCTGATTCTTCATCTGCTTTTTAGTCTTCTTTTAAAAGATTTACTTGAAAAGCAAAGAGAGAAAGAGAGAGAGACAGAGAGAGATAGAGTGAGAATAAATCTTCTATCTGCTGGCTCACTTCCTAAAAGGTAAGAAAGGGTGGAGTTGGTTCAGGCCAAGACCAGGAGCCTAGAAATCCATCCGATCTGTCATGGTCATGCTGGGGGCCCAAGCCCTTGGGCCATCCTTTGTTTCTTTCCTAGGATCATCAGCAGGGACCTGAACAGTAAGCAAAGTAGACAGGACTCTGATACAGAATGCCAGAATTCCAAGTGGCACCTTAATCCACTGCACCACAATAAAAGTCTCTTTCCACTCTCCATTTTTCTTGATTATGTTGAGAGTAGCAGGTTCTGGGATGGGTCAATCAGTAATATTGTTCTGGAAGCTGTTTGTGGAGGCTCAGGCTCAAATTTGCTCTCCATTGCCCTTCTGCTATTTTATACACATCCAATCCTTTGTATTTTGTTTAATCATTTAAGGCAAGACAGGGTTTAAGTGGTTTCTGTTTTCTAAAACTGACCCTTGCATGATAGGCTCAAGGTCCACAAAGCTCCTTTTCCATCTGATCTTTGTGGCTGACAGGTGAATTTCTAGGAAGTATCACTATGAAACCTCAGATGCAACAAAAGTTTCCTTTCCCAGAGCCTTGCCCAACTTTGGAAGCAAGTTCTGTGATCCCATCATTGCTGCTTGTGTAATGGATGTGTGATAAATGCTCTGATTGCAAGTTCACAAGCATTTTCATTCAATAAGCATTTTTCTAGCTGATGACAGCTTAGAAAGGCTAGTTGGGAATGACCCAGACTCGCAGGGCAGTGTCGTGGTCCTGGTCCCACAGACACAACAGCAGATGGATTCTGTATTGGCTGCATAGCTGTTCTACAGCCTCTCTTTGTGTAGGAGATGCAGCTGGTCTGTGTTCCCTGATGCTGTGCTCACATTAGCGTGAGAGTCATGCAAATCCATTTGGCCTCACAGGATACATCCCACTCATTGGTGCCTTTCAACAGTTGTCCATGGGGTGCTTGGTCTCCCATGGATCCCCGCTTAATCAGCTACCCTTAAACACACTCAATTTCATGGACTAGTATATTGTGTATAGCTGTTTGTATGTAGACTTTCCTGATAGGTGTCCAGGTTTTTATGTATTTGGCAAGAGTACAAATTCAGCCTATATCCTACAAAATCAACCTCAGAGATTTATTTATTTATTTATTTATTTATTTATTTATTTTAGGATATCAAACAGAAATCCTTCATTTTTTGGTGACTAGCATGCTACAAGAAACCCTAATTGCTGTAGGAATTGAAAAAGGAATCAGATTTCTAAGCGTTCAAATCCTCTTCACTGATATCTTGTTACATAAGGATGGTTCTAATAACCTGATCTACAGAAACTGGGTGTGTGTGTGTGTTCCTGCTCTAAGACCTGTAGGGGTGTGTGTTTGTGTGTGCGTGCGTGTGTGTGTGTGTTTTCTTGCCCTAAGGGCTGTCTTCCAGGAAGAAGCTAATTATGCTTACCTGTCTTCTGTCAACAGGTTTAGGGACTAGGACCACATCCCATTTTTAACCCCTAGAGTCATTGGGAAAATCAGAAATTTTAAGAGAAATATATGTTCTGAAAAATGTTGCAGGATTGGCTAATTCATAATAGAGCTTCCCCTCCATCCCCTGCAGCATGTTTTAAATTTTTATTTTATTTTTGATGTTGACAAAAATGCAGGCACGTGAGGACTATCAAGCAGGGCGGGGAGGATCGAGGCATGGGGGAAGGTGAGTGGGGCAAACGCTTCCCCAATTTTCCCCTTTCTTCTTTTTCTTCTATAGTTGGGGGTCAGGGAATGGAAAGGGAGAGGGAATTGTGGAGCAACATTCTTAGGAAGTGATTTTGATGCTACCTGGCCTAGGAGCATAGATGGAGCTAAGTTTGTTTCCACACATGCACAACTCTCTGGTGGGCTATGCCTAATGACTTGCTCCCAGGAACTAATTTTCATCTTTCAGGATTCTCCAGTTGTAAACAGCATAAATCAAGTCTGGGTAAGTGGTAATGTATATAGTGGGTAATAGACTTTGCCAGATAAAAATTCTGACTCTAGCTTCCTAATTGTGTCAACAGGCCAATCAAATTCATCTTCATTTGCTCATATGAGGAATAAGTGGGAAATTGCAAATGAGGAAGCTGGCACCTAGTAACTGTTTAATAGACTTTTGTTGTCACAGTTCATTTCTAGCTGACCTTCCCTGCACTTCTCAGCAGGGTTGTGAATAATAACAAAGTAAGTAATTCCTGCCTGCCCTCACCCTGGAGTCCACTACATGGAGCTGCTGTGATAAATAGCTTTCCAATGAACACTTGTTAATTTGCACCTCCCTGTGCTGTTAAATTTGGAGCTTATACTTGAAACCATTTCTGTCAGTTGGGTCCTAGAAGAGGCAGATCACCAGAAACAGCAAGGAGAGCAGGAGAGAGAAAAGGGGAAAAGAGTGAGATGCAGTGGGGAGTGGCTTTGTGCTGGGCCACTTGTGAAGGGACAGAGGAGTGTGGAGAAGGGAGAGCCACAGACCTTGGTGAAGATCTGACAGAAATCTCAGCCCACCCAGTGACTGCTACTAGAGGAAATTATGGAAGTGGTCCAGCTCTTAGGGACTTCTGTGCTCAGTCATGGCAGGGGATACTTTGGAAGAATATGGTTTCTGCTTGAGAGTTTAGGCAGATCCAGAAACATTAACAGCTGACACTGCCAACAAATCCTTTCTGGAAGGAATACTGAGTGGTCAACCCAGACCATGTGGCTAAGCTACCATGCATGGTTCTGCTTTTCCACGTTTATTGAGTAGCTCCTCCAGGGCTCGGATGAATCTCTTACCCTGAGGATAAACAAAGAGAGGGGCTGGCAACTCCAACTGTTATTCATTGTCTTTCCCCACCATCTTTGCCCCATGTCGAAATTCCCCTTAGCCAACCTCTGTCTCGCCTTAGTCATTTGCCAATTGGTTTGACCCAAACTCATTCCTGAGGAGTATGAGTCCCTGCTCACCATTCTCTTCCCAGGTCAGGATGGCTGCACTTGTCCATTCACAGTCAACATGGGACAAGTATGGAGCAGGAATTGCTGCTGTGACTCACTTGAGGTCCATGCATATCCTTTCCTGTCCCAGCTGTGTCAACAGCAGTTCCCAGATCCTCCTCCTGTTCACACAGTGACTCCTCTTCTTACCTTCTGGTCCAATCACAAGGAGTCTGAAGTGCCCAGAGAGAAGTGGTGGTTGTTTGTTTCATGGAAATCATAGGCAACGGTAAATCCCTCTTTGGACCCAAGACCTCTAATTCCACAACTCATTGAGTTACAGGAACAGACAGCACAACACTTGCTAGTAAAATGAAGCTAAGAGTACTTCTCCAACACATTGGTTCCTGCCTTCCTACTGGAGACACAGCAGCATGTGGAATTGTCTGATTTAGTGTGTGTACTGCGTACTGTTGGGTGTCAGCCAACCATGCAGAGTTAGTGCTCCAGCTGAGTCTTCAGAACAGGCAAGCAGCCCCTTGATAGGGTTGACCTACAACCACCAGGTATCTGGTCATCGCTTCCGCATGTACTTCCTTCTCCCCATTCTTCAGTGGGTTCCCTAATCAGAAGTGATCTTGTGTGAAATTACATGACTTTAAGATCATATACTCCATGGCTGTGCCTTCCACGTCTAATCAAAATCCCATCCAGTTCTTTTCCAGGAATGAAGTAACAGAGAGAAACAACTGGTATTATTTATTCATGTCATATAAAAGTACAAGTTGACAGTGCAAAGATAAAAACAATCCTAAACATAGGCATCATTAGTCATCTGAATTATGACTGAGGAGGTATTGCAGTACAGCAGCGGGCAACCGATGATCATGTTGGTAAAACGATACTTCTCAATTGGATATTCAAATGACAAATGGTATATCTTGATCCTTCTTCACACTATCTTGTAAATCCAGATTTTTTTAATTTTATTAAATATAAATGCTAAGATACAAAATTCAGGGAAAAAAAATGAAGCAGATTATCTTTGATGCTTTGGAGTAGGTCATGATTCTTTAAAAGACAACAAAGTGGGGCTGGTATAAACATGTAGCAGACCAATCCTCTGCCCTGTAGCACTGGCGTTCCATATGGGTACCACTTCATGTCCAGGCTGTTCTGCTTCGATCCAGTTGTCTGCGTATGGCATGGGAAAGCAGCAGAGGATGGCCCAAATCCTTAGGCCCCGTGTACCCATGTGGGAGACCCAGAAGAAGCTCCTGGCTCCCAGCTTCAGCTCAGCTCTAGCAGTTGCGATCATTGGGGGAGTGAATCTGCAGATGGAAGACCTTCTCTCTCGGTCTCTCCTCTCTGTAAATATGCCTTTCAAATAAAAATAAATGTTTTTAAAAAGACAGCAAAGTACTTACCAAGATAAATTGGATTTAAACTAGATAAAATTAAGCACTTAGGTTATCGAACAAAAAATACAGAGTGTGTAAAAGCAAGCTACAGTATGGGAGAATATATGTGCAGTGGCACGCCCCTCGAGGGACTCTCACACATGTATGTGAAGTATGTGAAAAAAAGACAACCAGCCTAATGAAAGGAACAGGGAGCAAAAGCCTTGAACAGGCACGTCCCTGAAAAAGGGCATCAGATCCTTTGGTTTCAGGTCTTTTTCAAATTTGGGTTTTGCTTTTTCTCATCTCAGATTTAATTTATTAAGTGAGATATTTACAAGGTTCAAAAGTAAAAACTTATGTCATGGAAGTCTTACTTTCATTCCTAGCCACTTTGTTTTCCTGTTCCTTCTCATCTCCCACTTCTGTGGGTTCTTACTTTGTTTATCCTTGCTGTTTATTTTTGTAAAAATAAGCAAATATATACACATATATTTAAAAGTAATTTATTTTCACAGGCAGACACACACACGTTTGGAGAGAGAGATAGATCTCGTATTTGGCGGTTCACAGTCAATGCCTGCAATGGTCAGGGTTAAGCCTGTTGGACACTGGGAAGCAGAAACTTAGTCCAGGTTTCCATGGGGGCGACAAGCCCCTTGACCTGAGTCATCTCTGCTGAATCCCAGGCTCTGCATTACGAGGAACCTAGTCACACACCCAATGCATGCGCTTACTTTTCTGCTTTTAAATACAAAACAGAAGCAAGCTGTATGTGCTGTTTCAGACTCTGCATTTTCAATATTTCATGGAATACAGTGGGAACTTGGTGCAGTGGTCCAGACAGCACTTGCGATGGCTGCATCCCATATCAGAGTTTGGGGTCTGAGTCCCAACTCTCTTTCCAATCCCTGGTTCCTGATCATGTGGCTGCAGGAGGCAGCAGGTGAAGTCTCGAGCGCTTGGGGCCCTGACATCAACGCTGTAGACCCACATTAGGTTTGGGGTTTCTGATTTCAGCCTGTTTCAATCCCAGCTATTGCAGGTATTTGTAGGAATGAGCCAAATGACGAAAGATCTGTGTCTCTGTACCTCTGCCTTTGAAATAAAAATAAACAAAAAATGTTTTAAAAATCATTGATATTGTTTCTGATGAAAACACAATTATCTTTATCATTCTTTTAAAAATTGTGTGGCTATGTCATAGTTGGCTCATCAGGTCCACTATTGGCAAGTATTTGAAGTGTTTCTAGTATGTTGTTATTGTAACATCACAAAGAAAACTCTTGAAAATATGTTGCTTGCTATTGGTGGAGGTCAACCATCATTAGGATGTTTCCTTGGTAGTGGGTTTTCTGGGTCACAGAGCAAATGCAAATACTAACCTATTAAATTCTATGCTTATGTTCAGCTGTATCTAGAGTCCTTGGGGATTCTGCCATTTTTGCTACTCTCAGCAGCACTGTGTGGGAAGTCTTGCTTCTCCATAGCTCCACAAAGAGTTCATTCTCAAAACTGGATTTTTGCAAGTCTGATGGTGAGAAATAATAAATGCAATATGATTTTAATTTTGTGTTTCTCGTTATGGGAGAGATGAACTCTTTGTAGTTTGGAGGGTTATTTGATTTCTTTTTCTGTAAAGTATAATTTCTTACTTTCCTCTATTTTTCTATTAGGCTTTTATTCCCTCACCTTTTAAGAGGTCTACATGTTAGGGAGATAAGTACTTTATACTGTAAGTTGCCAGTATTTTTTGCATGTTGGGAATCTGCTTTGATTAGGAGATTGTTGCATGCAAAAGAATTGAAAAACTGTAGAGTTGGTGTTTATGTTGATGCATTGGGTAAGGCATGGTTTCAGTATTTTTTTTTTCTCAGTAACATCTGCTTGTTCTAATACTGTGCTCTTCAAATATCTATTCTCTGTCTCTGTCACAGAAATCTAATGATTTGAGATGCCAACTTGAGTACATATTACTTTGATGTACGTGTTTCAGGCTTATTTTAAGAATTAAAAATACTGTCTTAATCATTCACTATACTACATCACCTTAAGTATAGAGACTTTATTATACTTTTTCATACCTAGTGGGGCACAGCTGCTTGCATCCTGATTTTCCTGTGACTTTACAATAATCTCGTTGTGGTGAGTGTTTGGCCTAGTAGTTAAGCTGCTGCTTTAAGTTGTCCATGTCTTGTGTTAGAATTTCTGAATTTGATTTCCAGCGTGGGCTCCCCGTTGCAGCTGTCTGCAGTGGTGATGGCACACATAGTGTGGTTCTCGCTGCCTCCATGGGAGACCTGGAATGAAGTCCCCAGCTTTGGTAAGCTCAGCCCCAGCCATTGTGGGCATCTGGGGAGAAAAATATCAGACAAGAGTTCTGTCTGTCTTTGCCTTTAAAATAAAAATAGTATTGCCTGATTGAAAATCCTTGTTGGTGTTTTTGCTAGGATTAAGAAATGAATAGACTAACTTTAGGAGAATTAAAATATTTATGATGGTGCATCTACTTATCTGCCAATTATTTGAATTCAGTGTATTTTTCAGTAGAGGTATAGAATTTTCCTCATACAAAATTTTATGTTTCTTATTACAGCCTTTTCCCTGGTAATTTTGGTCATTATTTTAAGTGATGTCTTCTCATTATAATATATTCTAATTGATTCATATTCATTAATAATAAAGTTACTGTTTCTGTGACTTAATGTTAAATTTTCATTTTATTTTCTGAATTCTTGTTGGCAAATTCCATTTTCTATAGAAGTATAGTACTATGTTACATAAAAAATAAGTTAATTAACTAATCCCTTGATTTGGGGCATTTTTAATTGTGTGTGTGGGTGTGTTTTGCATTTTTCCATTGTTAATACAAGGATACAAGCATTCTTGTAGCTAAATCCTTTTAGTTCTTTGACTATTTCCTCATCATAAACCCGTAGGAGTAATTTCTCAGCTTCAATAAATATGAAGAATTAGAAAGTCCTTTAAAAAACTTGTTTTGACAAATTACCATGAAAAGGGCTTGGACTCATTTATACTCTCACTAGAGATGTCTGAGAAGGGAGAAGGTTCAGTGTTAATGCGCCAAGCAAAATGTTAGGCTCATGAAAGAAATAGTGAAATGGTTTTCAGATTATTTAACCATAGAGCTTTGTTTAAAGAAACACAGCTTGGGTTGAATCATATGAAATTGCTATTTTTGTGGGTAAAACTGCTGAATGTCAGTAATTTCATGTGATTCAGCCTAACAGGAGCCCACATGGAAAACAGAGAAAAGAACGATTGTGTTTAGTGGTGAGCACAGGTATTGAGAGGTCATCACAGAAGTGCCTGGGAGCAACTGTTCCAGACCCTGCCTCGTGCCGAAGAGAGGCGTGGGAGCCGGGAACTCCCAGCACCTCGGCCAGTGCTGGGCGTGCACAGTGAGGTGGTGGGCCTGCTGCAGAGAGAAAACATCAACACTTAGCAGGGAAGCAGGTGCTTTGGAAGATTTCCTTTACCAGAAGGTTTGACCTTGGCCTTGTATGGGATTGCATTGTTTGAGGTGCGACGCCAAGTCCCTAGAGCGACATTGTACTGTGGAAGAAGATGTGGCTTCAATCTCACATCAATTATTTTTTGACAATGTGGCTTAGGACAAGTTTTTAAACCTCTTTGTAATGTAATATCCTATTTATAAGATGTGATTAAGTGTTTCTGCCTCAATTAGCTTGTTGTAAAAATGAAAATGTTAGATAGGAAGCTTAGTACCTTAGTATTACATGACACACAGTAGATTCTCAAAAAATATGAAATACAATAAATTATTCTTACATATATTCCCTTTGTTCTCATAGAGACCACAAATTTCTCTCCTTGATGGAAAGAGAAACTAAAGCAGCCTGTTACTTAGCTTCCTTAAGGACCATTAAGGAATTCATTACTGGGATTCATTACTGATCTTTTTGTAAATTCTTTTTTAAAATTTTTGTTTACATAGTAGAGAGGGATGTACGCCCATGTAGGCCTCAAATTAGAGTGCGGAGGATAAGATATGGAGGAAGAAAGGCGGGATAAATGTTTTAATTTGTTCATTTTTCTCTTGTATCTGCAAAAGGTGGGGTTGAAAGGGTGCAGAGAGGGAAGGATAAAGGGTCACTCCTTGTCAAACCACATCAGCACCCTGAGATGTGGAACAGTCATTTGATGATGCCTTAAAGACCCCGATGTGAGGAAGCATGTTCCAAGGGTGTTACTTGAGTGGACTTGATAGTTCTGAGATATTGTCAGTTTCATTGCTCCAGGGTTGAGAAAATCTTTCCAAGGTCTGTTAGTTGATAGTATTCACCTTAGTGCTACCGCAGACCCAGACGCTGCAAAGCTTGGCCAGACAAGCCATCAGTCTTGCTCTGCCTCCTCCTCCCCCATCCTCTGACAAGGCACTTAGTCTCCACTGCTGGCCCAGATGAGCTGGCTGCCATGTCCCCCAAGCATATCTGTGTTTCCTTTTCCATTGCACAGGCAGCAGTAACTGAGGAGGGCCAGTCCCAATACATGCACTCCAATGTTGGACCACATATTTTGTAATTTTCCCTGTGGCCAGGGTTTGAATCCAGCACCCAATAACCCTCCTCCAGACCCAGTTACTGTGTGTGCCAGCATGTACTGTGGTTTGGTCCGGTCCATCCTGTGTCCCACCCCCCTCTTGTACACATCCATGGGTGTTGTGGCTTAACTCAGTACACTCTCCCTCCACACCTGACCTATATATGCTGATGGGCACTACTGTCTTATCCAGCCTGGCCTGCCCCAAGCCTTGGCTCTCATGCTCACCAGTAGGAGCTGTGGCCTAGCAAGGGAGTGCCCATAGTTGCCCTCCCAGGACTGTTCCCATTCCCAAATCTTGCATCTGCTAGGGGTACTGTGGTCTAGCCTGACATGACTTGCCCTCAGTCTTGTATGTTATTACTGCTCCCCTGAGTTCTCTCAGGTTGAAGAAGACTCAAGTCATCTGTTATTTTGGGTTCAGTCTTTTCCTTGATTCACATTTACTACACATTTGGTAAGAGACCAACCAAACCAAGGATGGCGATGTCTTTATAAATTTAACAGTTCTGGTAATTTCACAGGTGGAGCTATGTAGTAATTGTTCTTCTGTGTCTGGCTTACTTCACTCAGCTTGGTGTTTATACATACTATACACACACACACACACGCAGAGAGAGAGAGAGAGAGAGAGACAGAGGGAGGGAGAGAGAGAGAAGAATGCAATACTGGTTGACAAGCTGAACACAGCATTGTAAGTGGCACTTAGGGACAAGATGGAAAAGTTCCAAGCCGCAGAAGACCCTTCCTGTTTCCTTCCAGTTGTAACTCCTAATGGTAACCTCTATCCTGACCTCTAAGGTTATAGATTAATGTTGTCTAGTTTTAACTACCAGAGAGCATCTTTTCTGTATCTGCTTTCTTTTGTTTGTGGTATTCATCCATATTATTGTGCAATTCTTTAGTTCTCACCATCATTTAGCATTCTTTTTAAAGAATGTTTATTTCATTTGAAATGCATAGTGAAAGGGCCAGCCTTGTGTGTCTAGTGTGTAAACCTGCAGCTTGTGACACCAGCATCTCATATGGGTACCAGTTCATGTTCTGGCTGTGACATTTCCAATCCAGCTTTTTTCTTATCACCTAGGAAAAGCAGAAGAGGATTACTTAGGGCCCCTGCCACCTATATGGGAGAGCTGGATTAAGTTCCTTCACTGCCTTGGCCTGGTCCAGTGATTGCTGTTACAGCTATATGGGAAGTGAATCAGCAGATGGAAAATCGTTCTCTGTCTCCCTTTTATTCTCTCTCTGTCTCTATTCCCTCTCTAAATCTGAATTTATTTAATTAATTAAGTAAATATTTTAAAAAGCATTGTGACATAAAGATAAGAGTGAAATCATGAGAGAAAGGGAAAGGGAGAGGGGGACCTTCTACCTGCTCTTTTACTCCTCAGATAACCAACAGCCAGGTGGGAGTCAGAGGCTAGGAACTACATCTAGGCCTCCCATATGGATGACAGTGGTCCCTCCCTCCTTCCACTGCATTGCAGGCACATTAGCAGGAAGATAAACAGGAAACACAGTAACTAAGACTCAACCTGGGCCATCTGATATGGAATTAAGACATCCCACGTGTTTAACTAAGTGTACTATACAACCTAGCCCCGTATAATACTCGGTTATGTAAAATATATCATATTTTATTTAAACATTGTTGTTGACAGGTAAAGACTAAATTTCTGATTTTTTGTTGGAAAGTAGTGCTGTTATAAATGATGTAAATACATGATATGTAAATATATCCTATTTGGTTATAAAGACAGATGCATTTTTCAGAAATGCTTCACTAAGCGACTTAAACATTGGTTTATTTTCATTTTATGTGAAAGCAGAGAGACAGAAATCTTCCATCTGCTAGTTGATTCCCAGAATGTTTGAAACAGGGCTGGGCCAGGCTGAAGCCAAGAGCCAGGAACTCCATCCAGGTCTCCCACATGTGTGACAGGGACCCAAGTACTTGAGCCATCGTTTGATGCTTTTCAGGCTGTGAACTAGCAAAAAGCTGGACTGGAAGCAGAGCACCTGGGAATCAAACTAGTCGCTCTAGTATGGGAAGAAGATGTGCCAACAAGCAAGTTGATTAGCTGCTCCAAACATCTGCCTCCTGAATTAGTTGATTCCATCTCGTGTGAGCATCATAGCATTTTTATTTTAAAGATCTCTCTTATTTATTTGAAAGGTAGAGTTACAGAGAGAGTGAAGGAGAGACAAGGGATCTTCCCGTTTCTACTTCACTCCCCAGATACCACAGTGGTGAGGACTGGGCCAGGTTGGAGCCAGGAGCCAGGAGCTTCATTTGGGTCTCTGATGTGGGTACAGGGGACAAGGACTTGGGCCATCGTCCTCTGCTTTCTTAGGCACATTAGCAGGGAGATGGATTGGAAGTGGAGTAGCTGGAACTTGAACTGACACACATGGGATGCATCACAGGTGGGTGGCTTAACCCATTATACCACAGTATAGGCTCCCTCATAGCATGCCTTTATATAAATCTACATGGTACAGCTCGGTTACTTGTGGTCTCTTGATGCAATCAGTATCCAGAGTAAACATGAGATGTGTGAGGCTGCTGCCATTGTTACACAACGACAGGTTTACAAGCAGAAGGAGTATACTGTAAAGAATAAACATACAGCATAGGAAATGCGTAAGTTAGCAGTGGGGTTGTTTACTATCATTATTAAGCAATATGTACTATACAAAATCTACATGCTGTACTTTTATACGACCTGCTGGGCATTCGATTATTTACACCCATATCACCACAGATGTAGGAGGAATACCTTGTGCCACATTGTGACTGCTGTAATGTCAATAGGTGATACGAATTAGCTGTTATTATGAAGCTGAAATACTGGGTCACAGAGTCTGCTCATGCTAAGTTTCAGTAACTTTGCAAAGTGGTTTGCCCACGTGGAGAGGGTCACTGCTGTGGTGAAAATGTGACCTTCCTAAAGTGGTTAGAGTTCAGTAGCAATGTCCTCCACCTCCTTGCTGTGGCTGCGGCCTGCCAGGGATACTTCAGAGAGAAGGGCCTCTGTCATTTTGGTCAGGCCCAGGGAGATGAGCACGGATGACTGCTGAGTGATGACTCAGGCCCTCGGCTCCACTTCCCAGAGCTCCTCTCACCACATCAGTGAGTCTGGCACTCAGGGGGAGACATAAACACCACCGCGGTGTTGATACCAGTGCTGGCAGAGATGTTGAGAGTCAGGACGTGAGAAGAGAGGAAAGAGTCAGTATAAATATAACAGCAAAAAAGACCAAGTGTAGGACTTGAAAATCGTGTATAAAGGACTTTTTGAATAGCAGTGCAAATGAAAACAAAAGACCTCCACTACTAAAATAATCAGTGGTACCCATTTCACATTCCCCAGGATCTCTGTATTTTTGGGAGGTCTTGGAATTCAGAATTTTGCCAATTGTGTGGCCTGGGATGGGAGCCAACCGATGGAAGTTGGAATTCAGGGCTTTCTTCTGGACAGAAGTTAAATGAAGCCAAAAAGAAAAAAAAATGAGAGAAAGAAGCAGAAAAAAACTGCAAAGTTCTCTGGCCACAAGCTGTGTCTATGAATGATGTGTGGGCGTGAGGACCTGCCTCTCTGTCTTAACACAGAAGTACCTGAGGGAGAGTCCTAAAGGCCTGCCAGGAATAGGTTTATTTTAGGAAAAGTTTGTGATGGGAAACTTTTAAAACTCTTTCTTGTTATTTTACTCTTCAATATTTTAGTTTCCTCAGAGTATAGAGAAATTCCAGTGTGCTTGTATGAGAAACTACTCATGAAGTCCCAAGTTTGAAAGAAAAGGAACTGAGCGAAGCTAGTGGCTGTGGAAGGGAAGTCTCCTTTTATATACGCATGTCCATGAGGGACTTTGGGATTTTATGCTGTGTTTAAAGGTGACCAAAATAGTGCATAGCAAACTGTTCTTATCTACAGTGCCTGAGCTAGAGGGGACGGAGTCTTATACCAGAATCTATGCTGATCTCAAGGTCATCACTCTAGTCTGGAGTTGAGTGTTTATTGTTATTTATTGGAGCTGTAAATGTAGAAAGTATTAATTATTGTGATTTGTCTAGCCAAGAAATAAGAATTTCTAACATCAGCTTATAGTCTTGTTTCTTTGCTTTTCCTGAGATCTCTAGGAAAAAGAAAGTTAAATTAGCTAGGAAAATTCTGATTAGTTAGGTTCCACTCACCTGCAATATTGTTTTCTCTGTGTGTAGACAGGAAGTAAGAAAGACAGAGGACATTTTAATAGTGGGCCCTGTACAACCTTATCTGTATATGTTATTCCTTTACTTTTTTGTTTGTTTGTTTACTTAAAAAGCAGAGTTACAGAGAGAGGAAGAGAGATAGAGACAGAGGGAGAGGCTCTTCCCTCCACTGGTTCACTCTCTAGATGACCATAATGTCTGGGGTAGACCAGGACAAAGCCAGGAGTCCTGAACTTCTTTCAGATTTCCCGTGTGGGTGCGGGGGCACAAGTACTTGGGAAATCTGCTGCTGTTGCTGCTGCTTTCCCAGACGCATTTGCAGGGAGGTGGATTAGAAGTGGAGTAGTCACATCTCCAGGCAGTACTTACATGGGATGCTAGCATCTCAGCAGAGGCTTAACATGCTAAACCACAAGGCTGGCTCCAATATGTCACTTTCAAATAAGTGTGACTTTGACGAACAAGACAGAAAGTCATTTGAATATTTACCAGGGACTTTCAAAAAGTGTCAAAAGACTATCAAAGAGTTCTGGAAATGATTTCTTCATCTTTGTTCAATTCGGTATTTAATATTTGTCCAGCATTTCTCTCACCTCCTGCAATGTGCTTAGAATAGCGTAGTGGTTAAAGTCCTCACAGTGCATGCATTGGGATCCCATATGGGCGCTGGTTCTAATCCTGGCAGCCCCGCTTCCCATCCAGCTCCCTGCTTGTGGTCTGGGAAAGCAGTCGAGAATGGCTCAAAGCCTTAGGACCCTGCACCTGCATGGCAGACCTGAAAGAACTCCTGGCTCCTGGCTTCGAATTGGCTCAGCTCCAGCCACTGGGGTCACTTGGGGAGTGAACCATTGGTTGGAAGATCTTCCTCTCTGTCTCTGCTCTCTGTATATCCACTTTTCCTATAAAAATAAATAAATCTTTTTAAAAAATACAAAAATAGAATTCTGATCTTTTCCCTTCTTTTCTGGCACAGAAGAGATAAATTTTGCCTCTTTCTGAAGTTAAAAAAATTCCCAGCAGATATCTTACTTTGCAGTTCCCAGGCCTTTCTGCACCTAGCGCTGATGAGCTTCCCAGAAGGCATGGAAACCAGCTAGCCATCCTGGGGAGGGGGTGGCAGGGAGGCAGTTGTGAAGTCTTACACATTAATATGTTATGCCCCAATTGAACAATAATCTTGATATAATGTGTATAGCAGGCTTTTTCAAAGTCACTAAGTGGCCAAACTTGCTTTACAATAAAAGGCAAGATCAGAAGTGCAACTAAAATCCATATTTTTGAAGATTTGAGAAGGGGCTATGGGAAGAATTGAAATGTTCCACAAAGAAGAGGAAGGATTTGAACAGAAATCTCATTCATTAAAAAAAATAATTTCTTTGGAAAACAGGAGCAGGGATAGAGATCTTCCATCCAAACAGCCACAACAGCCAGGGCTGGGCCAAGCCCAAGTCAGGAGCCGGAACTCTGTCTGGGACTCCACATGTATGGAAGGGTCTCAGGTCATCTTCTGCCTTCTTCCCAGGTGTGTCAGAAGGGAATTGGACTGGCAGTGGAATAGCCGGGATTCTAGGTAGTACTTTGATATAGGATGCTGTTTTCATAAGCTTAACATGCTACGCTACAATGCCAGCCCCACGTATACTGAAGGTAGAAGGATACAGAGAAGATCAGCAGGCCCTTGGGCAAGGACAGCATTACATATACTGATACTTCTTGGAAGCCTTCTTTCTTTTCTTTTTTTTTTTTTTTTTTTAAAGATTTTATTATTATTGGAAAGCCAGATATACAGAGAGGAGGAGAGACAGAGAGGAAGATCTTCCATCCGATGATTCACTCCCCAAGTGAGCCCCAAGGGCCGGTGCGCGCCGATCCGAAGCCGGAAACCTGGAACCGCCTCCGTGTCTCCCACGCAGGTGCAGGGTCCCAAGGCTTTGGGCCATGCTCGACTGCTTTCCCAGGCCACAGGCAGGGAGCTGGATGGGAAGTGAAACTGCCGGGATTAGAACCGGAGCCCATATGGGATCCCGGGGGCTTTCAAGGCGAGGACTTTAGCCGCTAGGCCATGGTGCCGGGCCCGGAAGCCTTATTTCTTAAAATATGAGACTATAAACCAATGAAGTGTTTACATGGAAATTCACCTGCTGTTTGGTGGTTATTTGGTATGAAGAAGAAACCTTTCATAAAAGACAAGAAATATAACCTCAAGGTCAAGTTGGCCACTTTTGTTCTAGTTTATCTGAAATGTCTGAGAGTGGCTTCATTAGAATGACGTTAATTTATTAAATGGTTCTGATCTCTGCCTGTCGGGACTGGTATGTCGTTGCACTGAATGCTGCCACCTGAAGCTGGGACAGGATAACTGCTTCATTTGCTGCATCCAAAATCAGATCAGACAGAGTCTCAGAGCACACAAGATACAGATATGAATCATGGGCTTCAGTAGGATAAAAGCACAACAGAAAGTAAGAAAAAAAAAATACCTAACACACACCAAGCATAGACATGCTGAAGAGATGGCCAGAAGGGTATTCAGTGTGACAGAATAAATAATGCTTTCCTTAGATATAATACTGTTAGAAAACCTCTAATTCACTTGCATTTGTCTGGTAATAGTCATTTTGAAAACACTTAGTTGTGATATTGAAACTATTCAGTCTCTTGGGAAGGAAGCAATTGTCCATTCATTCATTCATTCAAAGCAGATTTAAATAGAACTTACTATGTGCTAAATATAGTATAAAGCACTAGGAATAGGGCTTAGCAACATGATCCTTACACTTTGGATTTTACAATATAACAAGGAAGAATAACATTGACTAGTTTATTAGTCTTTCAACACAGAATGAATGCCTTGAGAGCTATTGGGGAGAAGTGCATGGTTTTTTTTTAAAGATTTATTCATTTTATTACAGCCAGATATACACAGAGGAGGAGAGACAGAGAGGAAGATCTTCCGTCCGATGATTCACTCCCCAAGTGAGCCGCAACGGCAATCCGAAGCCGGGAACCTGGAACCTCTTCCGGGTCTCCCACGCGGGTGCAGGGTCCCAATGCATTGGGCCGTCCTTGACTGCCTTCCCAGGCCACAAGCAGGGAGCTGGATGGGAAGTGGAGCTGCCAGGATTAGAACCGGCTCCCATATGGGATCCCGGGGCTTTCAGGCGAGGACTTTAGCCGCTAGACCACGCCGCCGGACCCGAGAAGTGCATGGTTTTACAAAAGCTAGCTGACCAGAAAATACCTCATGATCAGAAAATGCTTTATGGAGGAATACGACCACCAAATGAGGCAGGGCTGCCTTCCTCCTCTTGGCATAGGAAGTCTGGTGATAACAGTGAAGAATTTAGGTGTCTCTGGACACAGTCTTTGTGCTTTGCCTGAAAAGAATACATTAACATTAGATTAAGCAAAGAGCCCACAAAATGCCTGATGGCAAACTGACCAATCAAAACATACCAAGCATTCTTTTCCAGAGGATTGAGAAAGAGATTCATTTTGAAATAATTATCTGGCAATAGTTTCATCCTGTAAAAAAGATACGGTGCTATAATTGTTTTCCAACAAAACTGGAGACTTACTCATCTACTTTCTGAAATTGTATATCTACAGTGGAAGCTCAATACGATATTTTATGTTCTGAGGGCAAAAACACGATGTCTGTTTTATTTCACAACATGAATTGAAAGCATTTGTGGGACAGGATGTTGTTTTGGTTCAATAGGTTGTTCAAGGTTCCTCAGGAGTTGTATCCAGTAACTACTTTCAGCTTTAAGAAATTAATGTTTCCATTTGTTTTTTTGGATCCAAACACTGCATAAGCAGATTTTTCTGTTTTTGATGTCTTATCCTACTGCTAGTGGGGTTTAAGGTAATCAATCATAAAACCGAGAGTTTAAGGACTCTGGCTAAGAGTTTTATACAAATAAAACTAGCCTTAGTTTGAGTGGGGATGGTGATTGTTCAAGAATTACAGAAATAGGTAAGAGTCAAACCTCAAAAATGTTCCAGATTTGAAGCCCATGTGCTGGCAGGGAAGGCCATTCCTCATGCTAATTCAGGTAGGACGCTGCCAGGGCGCTGGGCTGGAAAATGAGAATACCCGATGGAAACAATAAAGCAACTGATTCCCTTGGCTTCCTTGAAAGTCTCTACCTGTTCTTCAGGAATCTTCCTTCCAAATCCCAGGGAGTAAATTGACTCTCTGTCTCTCTCTCTCTCTCTCTCTCTCTCTGGGGACCCGTTTCTGGCACTGATGTTTAAAAAAACAGTAGAAGAAATCAAAGGGGTGGTAGACTACTTCCAGGGCCTCTTCATGGGTCTTTCATGTCTGCTTCAATACTTGGTCATTTGCTACTGCCCTGTAGAGGCCCAGTGTTCACCATTATGGAACTGTACCTTGGGCTGTTCCATCTGACTCATAATGCTACCTGTTCAACTCTTTTCATAGTCCCAATTTTATGCTTCTCTATAATAAAGCAACTCAAGCTTTATGATAAAAAGTAACTATTATTTTACTGTTCTGAAGATCGAAGTCTAACTTCTTATTGCCTCATTGGCATAAAACTTGAGAATTGGAAAGTTGCTAGAGTGTGAATGTCTTTGGAGGGGTTATTATTCTGCTTGCAATAGTCATACTCATCCTGTTATCAAAATTTCCTTGGGGGGTGTTTGGCCTGGCAACTAAAATGCTAGTTGTGTAGTTGTTAATATGCTACTCTGATGCCCACATTCCATATCAGACTGCCTGGGTTCGAGTCCCAGTATCACTCCTGATGCTAGCTTCCTGCTAAAATGGCTCCATCAGGTTCCGTCAGTGCAGACCCTGAGAGGCAGCAGGTGTGGCTCAAGAAGTTGGGTCCCTGTCACCTAGGTGAAATACGTGGGTTGCACTTCCACCTTCCAGCTTCAGTCCCAGGTACAGCCTTAGCTGTTTCGAGCATTTGTGAATTGGTTGATGGGAATTCTTTCTCTCCTGCCTCTTGTAAAGTGAATAAATATAATTATTTAATGTTTACTTTTGCATTTCCTAATGACATCATCTTTTACCTCCCACTGTTTCTCGAGCAATGGTTGCTCTTTTTGTCTCTTAAGATAGTTTCTATTTCCTTGACTTTTTTTGTGAGCAGGAAAATGCAAGATGTACTCTCTTATATTTTAGTTACTGTAAGTAACTTAAGATTCATCAACATAGTCATATAACTAGTTCATTCCTTTAAAAATTATTTATTTATTTTAAAGGCAGAGTGGCTGAGAGAAACAGAAGGAGAGAGGGAGGGAGGATGGGAGAGAGAGAGAGAGAGAGAGAGAGAGAGAGAGAGAGAGAAAGAGAGAAAGAGAGAAATCTTCCATCTGTTGGTTCACTATCTAAATGGTTGCAATGGCCAGGGCTGAGCTAGGCCAATGACAGGAGCCCAGAACTCCATCCAGATCACCCACATTGGTGGCATGGTCCAAACCCTTGGACCATCTGCTGCTGCTTTCCCAGGCACATAATCAGAAAACTGAACTGGAAGCAAAACAGCTGGAACTGGAACTGGCACTCTGATGTGGGATGTGGGCATCACAAGGGGTGACCTAACTGCTATGCCAAATGCCTGCCTAAGTTTAACTTTTAGTAATCTATCAAAATTCTTTCCAAAGTGTTCGTACCATTTTACATTCCTCCCAGCACTGAATGCATGGTTTTGTTTTTCCAAATAATCTGATTAAAAAGAAGACAAGTGATCTGTGAGACGTTCCTGAAAGGAAAATATCCAAATGGTCAACAAGTGTATGAGAAAATGGTCAGAATCACTAGTCATCAGGGGAATGCAACTCAAAACCACAATGAAATAACACCTCTTAGACAGAATAGCTATTATGAGAGGGGAAAAAATGGTTGGCAAGGATGCAAAGAAAAAGTTCCCATATATGGCTGATGGGAATGTAAATCAACCCAGCCATGCTGCAGATGTCCTGCAAAAAATTAGCATTTGACAAAGGCATCCCACTTCTGGATATATATCCAAAAGAAATAAAATCAGTATGTCAAAGAGATACCTGTACTTCTGTGTTTACTGGATCACTATTCACCATAGCCAAGATATGGAATCAATGTAGCTGCCCTTTGATGGATGAAGAAAATGTCACACACACACACGCACACACACACACACACACACACACACACACAGAGTGGAATATTAGCCATAAGGTGAAATCTCATCATTCATGACAAACGGATGGAACTAGAGATTATTAGGTTAAGTGGAATAAACATGAAAGACAAATACATATTCTCACTCATATGTAGCACTTTTAAAAGTTGATTTCAAAATATAAGAGAATGGAATTATAATTATTAAAAGCTTAAAAACTATTACTTAAAACTATTAAAATCCTAAAATTACTAGAAATGGTTTTTAAATCTCAAAAAAAAAACCAAAACAAAACACCAACATTGCAAAACAAAACAAAACCGCAGCTTTCAACAGTAACTGTTCAGCAAATTGAGTCAGACACTTTAAGGGGAGGGAGGTCATGTGGCTTCCCTCTTGAGAGCAAGATCAGTTCCCCAGGCTGAGCGGGAGTCACTGGGACCTGTGGAGTCCTGGCACGACCCACGGTACCTTCTTTTACCTTTGCCCATTAGTATAGGGCTCCCCAAGCAGGAGCTGGCACATGGGTTCTGCACTGGAGGCAGCAGGTCTGTCCTCTCACAAAGTGGTGTTCTCTTAGTCTTTACTGGAAGTTCATCTCCAGTTCCCTGGGAGTGAGATCCTTCCTTTTGTTTTTCTGGTATTTTTTTCTGTGGTCGGGGTGAGTGTGGCTTCTCACTAATCAGCCATCTTGGATTTCAAATATTTTTGATATTATGACAAATGGTATATTTTCACACATCACTTTGAACATTGCTCCTATGTATAGAAATACATTTTATATTGATTTTGTATTTTTGCCAAACTGAAGTATGTAACAATTTCTTGCTAGACTGTTCTATGTTTTCTATAAATACACCCATATCATCTGCAAACAAGTCCTTTACATTTTGTGTTCCATCCTTACAGATAGCATTTTTTTGTTTTGTTCTATTGTTGCAGCTAAGCCCCCTAAGGCTGTATCGGAGACAAGTGGGACAGTGGCATCCTTAACTTATCCTTTATACCAAAAGGGGTATATGAGTCTCTTTAATAACATTTATTTACTTGCAGATTTTTTAATCTTAATTTTATTTGTTTTGAAGCTAAGATCCCCTCCATTCTTACATTGCTAAGACTTCTCAATTACAAAAGAATGCCAAATCTTGCCTAAGTTTTGGTGTGTCTCTGCTTAATGGGTCATATGGTTTTTCTTCTTTAACCTCTTAATATGGTAAAGCAATTGCTCTTTAAAATCAATCGTTACTTTATCAATTTGAGAGAGAGGGAGGTTGGGAGAGAGAGAGAGAAAGAGAGAGAGAGAGAGAGAGAGTCAGTTTCCAAATGTCTGTGTCTGGGCTAATGCCAAAGCCAGGAGCCAGGAACTCAATCCAAGTCTCCATATGAGTGGCGGGGCCCAACCCGGAGTCTCACCTGCAGCCAGCAGTCTTTACTGGCAAGAAGTTGGAATTGGGAGCTAGGGCTAGGTATTTAACACCGGGACACAGATGTCAGCAACTACTTGCTGAAAACTGATTACAGTGAAACCAACCTTGAATTGCTGGTATAATCTCCCATGGTTACATTACATTGTTTCTATTGCAGGACTTAGGTTGCCATGTTAGTAGCCTTTCTTTTTTTCTTCCTTCCTTCCTTCCTTCCTTCCTTCCTTCCTTCCTTCCTTCCTTCCTTCCTTCCTTCCTTCCTTCCTTCCTTCCTTCTTTCCTTTCTTCCTTTTTGTCTTTCTTTTAAAGATTCATCTGGTTTTATTGAAAAGGCAGATCAGATTTACAGAGAGAAGGAGAGACAGAGAGAAAGATCTCCTGTCTGCTGACTCACTCCCAAATGGTCACAATGACTGAGACTGGATCCAAAGCCAGAAGCCAGGAGCCTCTTCTGGGTCTCCCAATCGGGTGCAGGGTCCTAAGGCTTTGGGCTATCCTCCACTGCTTTCCCAGGCCATAAGCAGGGAGCTGAACGGGAAGTGGAGCAGCTGGGTCATGAACTGGTGCCCCTGTGGGATCCTGGTATTTGCACGGTGAAGATTTAGCTTGTGAGCCATCACAGCAGGCTCATATTAGAATTTCAAGAGTGAGTGAAGGTAGGCGCGTGATTTAAATCTATTATCCTTATCTTAATTTCAATCTTTATCTCCCAGTTAGTTTGGCTAGCTGGTTTACCGTGGTGGCATCTTTACCTCTATGTAGTGTTCCTGCCAATTTGTCTTTGAATCCTGGCATGGATAATTGCATTGTCTCCTGGTCGAAAATGTAGCAGAACTGTCCCAGAATGTGACAGGCATTTTATTTATGCTAATTGCCCTTTATTAGACAGTGAACTCCTCCAGTCTTTGTGCTGTCCGAAATGTGAGACATTGTGTGTAAATGTGTGATGAACTGAGGGCTGGAAAGGATCGCCTTCTTCCCTGGATATATATTACAAGTCCCTTATCACTGCGCTGCTATCTAGCAGCTGCCAAGAATGACAACTGCCAATGCTGCACAAGAATGTGTCTGAGGACCCCATGGAGTGTAATAAATTACAATTGCATGAGCCATTCTTTTTAACCTCTTAAAGCAGTTTCATAGTTATTCCCTTAGTTGTTGCTCATAACTGTGAAAGAGATAAATTAGTAGCTTTAACTCTGCTTTACACTTAAGTAAACAAGACCCAAAGAGACTAAATATTTACTCAAGACTATATGCTATTTTTCTGAGCCAAGTTTGGGCTAGAATCCAGGTTATTAGGCATTTAAACCTATGTTCTTTTCAACATTTCAGTGGCTCTCAGGGGCTGCTGTTATGTAAAGAGATGAGAGCTATGATGAGGGTCGAGGTTTTCCCCCATCTGTCATGGCACTGCTTTAGTCTCCTTTGCATTCATGTTCTAAGTAATTTTTCACTTGTTGGTCCCTTAACCCCACCATCGTCCAAGCACATGGTTGCTCCCTGGCACCATGGGATGTTTCAGATCTATTACATACTTTCTTCATGCGAGGTTTTGTTTCAGCCAATTCACCAAGCAACTCTAGTGCCTTTTGGTGGGAAATGAGATTTCAGAATATAGTACTTAGGTCTCCGCGTGTCTTCATTACTATCGTGCCTCGTAACTTCTAGTTGCTTACAGAGGACAGTAGTAGAAAATTCTTGAGTTCTTACTCATTATTGAAATCCATGACCATGTCCTTATTTCTTATAGTTTCCCATGCCATATTTGTATCTTTCTTCTCCCATAATGAAATACAAGTGGAATTTATTCACTGGTTTTAGTCTATAGTCTAATTTTAGAGCTACAACATTAGTATCCCAATGAAAAACAAAACTACTAAGTAGATTTAAAATGTCTTCACAGTTTTTTAAACTTTTGGATTATATCATAATTTGGATATACAGTCAAAATTGTGCTTAGAAGTAAATGAATTGTTTTCTCTATTCGGTTTTCTATCAATTTGCTTTATGAGTAGAGTCATTTGTTTCTCTTTGTATTCGATGTTAGCATTTTGGCTCCCTAAATCCATTTTATTTGACTTTTTTTGAAACATTTATAGTATCTACATATTATATAGGCATATAAAACATGGATTCACATAAATACACACATATATAACATGTAAATATTATTTATTCTGTAAATATATTTATGCTATAAATAGTATAAAAACAACAAAGTTCTGGTTCCTGTTACTTGTCACTCTGTGTAGACAGCCATTCTCAACAACAAATGTGTGCATATTCTTATTTTCTTCTTGTATATTTTGTATTTCTCCTTTTATGTTTACAAAGCTAATCCATCTAAATTTTTTTACTCTATGGTGTAAGGGAAGAATCTCTTCCACTTCTAAAAATGGTGACCCATTTGTCTCCTAAGTTTGTCTAACTTTTTTGTCTTAAAGATTTGTTTTTATTTGAATGGGAGAGTTACAGAGAGAGAAGTAGAGACACAGACAGAGATCTTTCCTGCATTTTTTCACTCTCCAAATGACCACAACAGATAGAGCTGAGCCAGGCTAAAGCCAGGAACCAGGAGCTTCCTTCAGGTCTCATGGATGCAGAGGTCCATTCTCTTCTGCTTTCTCAGGCCATAAGCAGGGAGCTGGATTGAAAGTAGGGCAGTCAGGATTTGAACAACCGCCAATATGGGACACTAGCACCACCGGCAGAGGCTTAACTCGCTACAGTACGCCGGCCATCTATTCTTTGCCCAGTCTTATTTGATTCAGTTCCGTCATCAGAGTGTATCAGGTTTCCATGCTTTTATGAATCTATTGCTGGGCTTTATTCTTTTTTGTCATTCTGTCCATTCCTAAATTCTCGGACATTTCTAGTTCTAGAATTTCCATTAAGAATTCACACTGGGTGTGTGTTTGGTTCAGTGGTTAAGGCACTTCAGATGCCCACATCCCAAGTTGAAGTGCTGGGATGAGCCCTGGACCAGCCCTCTGTTTCAGCTGCCTACTGATGTGCAGCTTGGGAGCAGCAGGTCATTGTTCCATGTGGGAGATCTGGATTAACTTCTGGGTTGTTGGTTTCAACCTGCTCCAGCCTTGATTGTTGTAGGCATTTGCCGCATGAAGCAGCAGATGGAAGATCTCTCTCTTCTAAATAAATAAAAACAGTGGTTACAATTTTTCTGCTGGAAGACTTTCCCCCACATTTTTATGATCATATTTTCTTCTATGTTCTTGAGGATTGATATAGTAAAATAATTTCTTGGTAATTCTGACATCCAGGACAGTCTCCTCTAATTGCAGTTTAACTGAGCCTAGACATTGTAATTGATACTTTGGAGAGTCTCTGAATCCTGTTATATTCTGAGCAATGCTGATATTGCAATTAACTGCTGGACTCAAACCCTGGTTCACTTTGCAGGTGAAATGTGTAACTCCTTTAGCCTTGCCTCAATGTTTGTAGAGTCTGTTTCACAAATGCTTTCCTCAAGGTTAAGCCAGAAATTTGAGTTGACTTAATCAGAATATGGGACTTTCCTTTCTAGCTTTCTTTTTCCCTGATTTTTTTTTCCCTAACATTTCAACTTCTTTGTTGGTCCAAAATTCCATTTTGGCTTTGCAAAACACTGGTAGGCTGAGGGATATCTGTGCACTCTTTTTTTATCCCTACCACACAAATTTTGATTTGTAAATTTAAAACTATTATAAAATAAAATGTTAAAAAAATTCCAGGATTCTTGTCTAGTTTTGCCCAACTAATGGCTGCCCTCAAATACAAATCCACTCAAAGTAAAAACTTGTTGTGTTGCATTGCCTTCATGTAAATGAAGATCTGTCTTCACTTTCTACCTGCTTTTAGTACTTTCCAGTTTTCCAAAGGAGTGTTCATATGTTGTCCAGAACTTTAGCTATTTGTGTTGAGGGTTAGTCTGATAGGAACTATTTAGTCATTTCTGCAGCAGAAGGTCCACCTTATTACATTTATTCTGGCTTTTGATAACTGTTGTTTCTTGTACCACAAAACCCTCACCTTGTTCTTTTTAGATTTATGTGAAAATTTTAGCACATAATTATACTTCCTCCTTCCTTTATTGCTTTACATTTTAATTTTTGTGATAACACACCATTACTCTACCTTACACGCTTAATTTTCTACTAAATTAAGAGTTCAATAAGTAGAGAGTAAAAAGGCTATTCTGCAGAAATGCATTCAAGGGCTGTAAACAAGCAAATCTCAAGATATCAACTTCACTCTGGAGTTACTTTTTTGGTGCCCTATTAACTGTCACAAATCATAAAAAATGGATTTGTATTTTTGAGTCTAGTTTGTTTTAGTAAGTATAATGATCTCTAGTTGTGTCTGTTTTGTCACAACAGACAGAATTTTTTTTTTTGGTATGGATAAGTGGTACTCTGTAGTGTATATGTGCACATTTTCTTTATCTAATTATCAATTGATGGTCTTCTGGGTTGATTTCATGTCTTTGATATCATGAATTAAGCTGTTATAGACTAGGAGACACAGATAACTCTTTCATTGCTGGTTTAATTTCTGTTCAATAAATTTATTGAATAAATTCATTAATAAAATGAATTTATTAAATAAAGTAAATAAATCAGCAGTGGAATGGCTGGGTCATAGAGTAGATCTATTTCCAGAGTTTTAAGGAATTAATTTCCATAACTGATCTGCAGAAGGAGATACAGAGAGAAAGGTCTTCCATTCGTTGGTTCACTCCCAAGTAGCCTTAATGGCTGGAGCTAGACCGATCAGAAGCTAGGAACCGGAGTTTATTCTGTGATTCCCACACAGGTGCAGGGTCCCAAGGCTTTGGGTTGTCCTCTACTGCTTTCCCAGGCCACGAGCAGGGAGCTAGAATGAAAGTGGAACAGCTGGGATACAAATCGGCAGCCATATGGGTAACCTGATGGATGCAAGGAGCGCTGGGCCCAACAACTCCACTTTTGATCCAGCTCCTTGCTAATGCACCTAGGAAAGTAGTGGAAGATGGCCCAGATTCTTAGACCCCTGAATCCATGTGGGAGATATGAATGAAGCTCCTGGCTCCTTGCATTAACTGGCCGAGCTACAGCAATTGCAGATATTTGGGGAAATGACACAATGGAGTGAAAGATCTCTCTCTATATATCTATCTCTTTGTATTTGTCTTCCTCTCCATTTGTAACTCTGCCTTTCAAGGGCCTCCTTGTCTTGGGTTTTGGCTATTCTTAATGATGTCACTGGGCTGAACCTTGAGGGTGATGATATTGACCATGAAGATCTCCATTCAAACATCTGCGTCTCTGTGTCTGCAGAACTGCAAGGTTTGAGTCCACTGCTGAGTTTGAGGGATAGATGTTTATCCATCAGATATCTGTGGTAAGGCACAGACATGCTTAATGGGTTTCATGTTCATTAATATTTAGTTGCTAGAGCCTGAATATGACAAAACCCTTAAAATGCTCCCTGTGACACTCTTTGTGTTTGAGATTGTTACTTCAGTGTTGGACTTTGCCTGATTTGGGTACTAGCCCCACTGGCTTGTCTAGTGCCCACTGCACATTTGGGCACTTGCTGTGGTTTGAATGAGTAAATCAATGAATAAGCAGTGAGTAGGTCAGTTGTCCTGTGAAGAGGGCTGTAACCCATTTCTTGAGCCCTGGGTACAGTTTATTTGGAGTCGCCCCTGTGATCCTGGCAAAGTGTAGCGGGCCATCTACGTAGAGTCTCCTCCTGTACTGTGTGTGGGTTTTACAGAAGCCTAGAGTGTTGCCTTGAATGTACAGTCAGCAACAGTATCTATGTATGATCTTTTGTTTTCTGGAGCACAATGATGTGAGTATTTCCACGGGTTCCCTTTGGAGAAAGGGAACAGGTTATTTTATGACTGGAGGGAAAACTTCTCCATTACTGTTTATCTCTGTGCAGGAGGCAGGTGAGCTTGGGACAGGAGGCTTGGATGTCTCAGCTCTGTTTCCCTTTTTTTTTCAGCTCTGTTTTCTTATGAGTTTCAGGGAATAGCCAGGTTCCTTCTAAACTTCAGCCAGATCTCTGTTTTTATTTGTTTTATTGTGTGATCATCTCTTTCCTTTGTGAAGGGAGAAAAATAATTTTGGTTTAGATTGACGTGTTGTAAAGTTTGATTTGGGATGCAGCCAGTCAGACTCATGGAAGTTTGAGATGGAGACCCTGTCCATACCAATCATCTCTTACTAGAAATAATAATTACCATTTGCAGCACTTTATTTTTAAAAATTATTATTTTATTTTATGATCTTTACATAGTTGGTTAGGATGCAAAGGGTCAAGGGCTACAGGAAAGTGGGTAAGGTCATTGTTTCCACATCCTTTTTTTCTTTCCTGTATCTAGGGGAAGGGGAGAGACAAAGGAAAAAGCCACACCCAGCCTCCCAACAATCCCAGGGTTCCTGATGCTCCGAGGGCGGGCACAGCTCAAGTGGTTTCAGTAGTTCAACAGTTCTGATTTGCTGCCAATCTTGCCATTCCAAGCATGATGAAATCTCTCTAGAATCCATCGGCTGACATAGTCCACCTTAGAGTCTCTGTTTACTTAGGTATTCACTGCCAACATTTGGCTGGGGTGGTTGATGCATTTGTTCTGTCCTCCGTCCTCTGTTACGGTACCAAATGTCTTCTGCAGGCTCCAGTGTAGTGCCATATCTTCCATGTGCATCTGGATATGCTGTTCATTGCTCTGTCAAAGCCACTGAGGAGGCCCACCTCTTACATGTGCATTCCATGGTCAGACCATGGAACCTGCAATTCTCTCCATGATTGGAGTTCTAAATTGAGAGACTCACATGGGGTTGGGGAACCCTAAAGAAACTTTGTCTGAGGTGATCCCAGACCAGATTCTTGTGTGTGCTTACCAGTACAGGGTCCAGCACAGACTGTCACCCCAATCAGCCTATGCACATGCTGGTGGTTGCAATTGCTGGGTCAGTTCTGTTTCCAGCCCTGTCTTCCACGTGAACCAATGGGTGTTGCAGCCCAGTGCAATCCTGCCCACCACACACTTGGCCCTTAAGCAAACCAGTGGGAGCAGCAGCCTAGTCGGAGTGACCTGCAATATGCCCCACCAAGTCTGCCCCCTGCCCTGGTTCCCGTGCTTGCCAATATGTGCAGCAGACTGGTCCAGTCTGTCCCACATCCCATTCAGCTCACATACATGTCAATGGACATTGAAGCCTAGTTCAATCCAATCAGCCCCATCTATCCAACCCACACACCTGCCAGCAGGTGCCACTGTCTGTCTAGTATTCCCTGTCCCAGTCCTGGATCTCATGCTCACCAGTTTTAGTGGCAACCCAGAGGGAGGTGCCCACTGTTTCCCTAATGGGCCCACTCCCACTCCCAGATTATGCACTCACCAGGTGGTTCTGGAGTTGACTTGACAGTGCCAGCATCTGCCAGCTGATGCTGTGGCAAAGCCCAACCCACACCCACCCTGACTTATACTTGCACCAGTAGGAACAGTCAACCCAGCCTGGCTTTTCCCTGATCTAGCCCACATGAGGCCAACAGGTGTTGTAACTGCCTGATCTGGTCTAGTCTGTCCCCCATCCCAACTCACACTTTCTAGTGGGAGAGGGTGGTCCAGCAGGGGAGCCCCATGCAGCCCCCTACCAGATTCACCTCCTCTCCCCCCAGGTCTTGCGTGTGCTGGTTGGGTGCTGTGGCCCAGTCTGGTATGGTCCACCTTACCTTGGCATTTGCCAGTGGGTGCTGTAGCATGGCCCAACCTGGCCCACCCCCAATTCCAGCTGCCACTGGTGGGGGCTACAGCCTAGCCCAGCCCAGCCAGCTCCCAGTCCCAGCCCTCATGTGTACTGGCATGTGTCATGACTGAACCTGGCCCAACCCACACTCCATTCTGGTGCTCGGATTTGTCAGTGGGTGATGTGAACTGGCACTACTTGGTTTACCCCCAACCTGAGCCAAATGTATGCTGGTGGGTACTATTCCCTGACCTGTTCTGTGCTGCTCCCTATTGTGGTTGTTGCACTCAACTGCAGGGACTGTGTCCTGACAAAGGAGTTTCTCAAGCTCCTCCATCAGAACCTCTCCCAATGCTGGATCTCACACACACTGGTGGGTCCATGGGCCAGCCCTACTCAATCCACCTCCTGTCCTAGCAGGAACAGTGGCCTTTCCTGACTGGCCTTCATCCTATTCTGGTTTTTATTCTTGGTCCACATGTAGACACAGCTCACACATGGTTCTACATGGGCAGAGACCTAGCCTAACAAGTCCTACACCTACCCTGGTTTTCATGAGCACCAGTGGATGCTGAAGTCTAGCCCAGTGTGGTGTGCCCAGCCGCAACCCACGCTTGTGTCGATGAACACTACACCCATCTCCAGACCAGAAATCAGCTCCTACTCCAGCACCCGCATTCACCAGTGGGAACCACAGTCCAGCCAGAGCGTTCCCTTAGCTTCCCAACCAGGCCTGTTCCCAGCCACAGATCTTGCATATGCCAGTGGTTGCTAAGACCCAGCTCAGTGTAGTCCCTCATCTGTCATGACCTCTGCCTTTGGATGCTGTAGCCTGGCCTGACCTGGCCTCCCCCGATCCCTACTCTCACTGGTGGGTGCTGGAACCTGGTCCTGCTCAGTCTGCTCTCATCCCTGGTTCATGCAAACCGATAGGTGTGACAGCCTAGCCCGGCATGATCTGTGTTCCAGCCTGGTCATTTATGGCACTTTAAAGATCAGTTACTGTCCTAGCACTTTCTTTATATGATTTTACTTAATGTAATTTTCATGAAATTATTTCCACTTCATGACTGTTAGGAAAATGACACTTAAAGATAAGTTACTTCTCTATAAGCACATAGAAGTGATAGAAGCCAAAACTAGGTCTGTCTAGCACCAGTGTCTGTGATTGTACGTTCATTGTAAAAGAGTTTTCCATATCTGTAGTCTCCCTTTCACAGCTGCGAGTGAGATCCACCCTGACCAGCAGAGGTGGAATACAGATCTAGAGATCCTGCTCCAAGCCACCCAAGCTCACGCTGAAGGCAGTGGCGGGCAGGAGCCAGGGCCTGAGTGATGCTGCCCTCCTGGCCCTCATGCCCAGATGCTGCTCACTGCTCTCATTGTTTTCCTGGAGATCTTATCTCTGAATTCCTCACTTCATGGAGGAAAGGGAAGTCCAGATCTTCCATAACAACCTACCGATCCACTGAGGTCACACAGCCAGTTAGCGAACTACAACTACATCCCAGATTTTTTTGCCTCCCTAGTTAATGTCTTCTGTATTATGACTTTGTAGCAAGTAAAAAGCTAATTGTTAAAGAGCATGCAATATGAGTTACAGTCTAAGCTGGAAAAGACGTTAAAATAAGCACAAAGGACCTTTAAATCATGATTTTCATTTTTATTAGATGGTCCTTCATTTTGGGTGATACTTATCTGTTCATCATCAGGTACATATTGCAGGGCTAGTTCAAATGTCCCCAACCCTAGAGCGGGGTCTTCATCAGGATGAACAATTCTCAGTATTAGCTACTCTCCCTCCTCCACTGGAGACCTCCAAAGAGCCAAAGTAAATAGATTTTTCCGTCCCAACAGCTGTATTTATTTTGGGATGTTTCTCCACCTACAACGCCCATTTGCTATCCTCGGAGCTTCTGAACCTGTTTATTTTCAACCTCCCAGAGGCAGCCAGCTGTTGTATTCCTGTTTCATGGCAGAAAGAAGTCAACAAGTTCTTCTAAAGGAACACAAAGCCATTTCCAGATCTTAAGGGATGTAGCCAGTTTGTGGCCATTTCCTGAGCAAGACATCATGCCGCTCTCAAATGTCTTATTCAAGTAGTTTAATAAGCTCCAATGAGAAACAGAACTTGAGGAATGCTGATTTTGTAATAATATATAAAGGATCAAGGAGCACTGTAGGCTTAAAGTTTACATGATATCAGGGGATTGTGATGGAGCAGGCTCCACTATGGGGTAAATGAAGTTCATAAAAGTTTGTGTAGGTTTATTTTTTCAGTGAGGCAATATTTAAAAATTGAGGGAATTTGCGTAAAAATCCAGATTTCTGGCTTCTTTTGAAATACCAGAGGATTGGTCAGTGTGAGTTTGCCCTCATGGGAAGCATCAGTGAACTTTCTGGCCTGTGCTAGTGGAATACACCCTCTCCAGCCATCTCTGGTTTCTTCCCAGCACTGAAGCTGGTTCTCATTGCCTTATGTCTTAAGCTTGTAGTATTGCTTTTTAAGAATCCTCATTGATTTCACTGATGTGCCTGGTCAATGAGGATGCTCTCCTTGTTATGGTCATGAAGTGGCTCAGTTCAGAGCAAGGCGGGATCTTTCTGCACTGTGTACATGTCACACTTGGTGAATGCCTGTTGCAATGCGATAGGTTCTGTGCGAGGCACGATCCTTCATTGACTCCTCACACAAGATCCTACTAAGTGGGCATTATCAATCTTATTTTACAAGTGGAAAAGTGATGCTCAGAAAGGGTTGGCCATCCAGATGTTGTCCAGTTAGTGACTTTCCAGGGTTTAAATCCAAGCTAACTGTACTTTGTTCCTGAAGTTACCTCTTCTCAAAGGACTAGAACATGATAAGGCTGGGTTTTCTAACCCAGGTCAGCAATCGTTCTAAAGTGTCACACTACATCAGAGGCATAGACCCTGCTAAAGGCAAAAGGATGGGTAGCAAATACTTCAAGATGAATCAACAGGAATTAGAAACAAAACCATTTCTGTTGGGAAATGACCTTCACGTCTAAGAATGGTTTCTGAAAAGAATGCATGACAAGTCTTGAAATTGTAAGTAGAATGGCCCATCCCCAAAGAGTTGGCCTTCCCTTTGACTGTAGTGGGACCTTGGGTCACTACAGAAAAGTACTGTTATGTATTGACAGGAAGGATCCAATTCTTTGTAGATGTGAACAATTCCAGAAGGCCTTGGCATGAGAAGAAATGGTAAACCATAAATTTTGAGTTTCCAACCATCTCCCCAAAGGCTGTACCTCCAAAGGTCTCAAGCCCTGATCTATTTCGGTTCTCTTGTGGGGCTAAACAAAATACATGAGACCAGGTAGATGATAAAAACCATTGATTCCCTCACAGCTGTGGAGTCTGGGGAGCTCACAATCAAGGCCAGCAGGTTTGGTTGTCTGCTGAGAACTGCTTTGTGCTTCCAAGACACACCTTGGTGATCCCTGCTCCAGATGGAAGAGGCAAAGCAAGCTAACCTGATCCCCAGGAAGCCTCTTTTATAAGGGTCTTATTACTCTTAGTCACCAAGGGAGGGGCCCGTGAAACCTAATCACCCCTTTAAGTCTCCATCTCTCACATCATCACATTGGGGAACAGGCCTAGGGGTTCAGACACCTGCAATCCACATTGACGTATCTGAGCTGCATTTCCAACTCTGGCTCCTGACTCCAGCTTCCTGCCAACACAGACCTTGGGAGGAAGCAGGGGAAGGCTCAAGTAACAGAGCTCCTGCTTACTCCATGGAAGATCTCGATTTAATTCCCAGTTCCTGAATTTGGCCCAAGGTCCAGTCCCAGCTATTTGGAGGGGGGGCGGCATTTTGAGACAGTGAGCCAGCAAATGCAAGCAATATCTGCCTGGCTGTCTCTCTGGTTCTCAAATGACTAAAAAGTTTAAAAATCTATCATGGCCTCACTTAAATTTTGGAGGTGGTAGCCTAGCAGCTGAAGTCCTCACCTTGCATGCGCCAGGATCCCATATGGGCACCAGTACTAATCCCAGTGTCCCCGCTTCCCATCCAGCTCTCTGCTTGTGGCCTGGGAAAACAGTTGAGGACAGCCAAGAGCCTTAGGACCCTGCATCCAATTGGGAGACTTGGAAGAGGCTCTGGGCTCCTGGCTTCAGATTGGTGCAGCACCGGCCATTGCAGCCACTTGGGGAGTGAATTATCAGATTGAAGATCTTTCTCTCTGTTTCTCCTCTTCTCTGTATATCTGCCTTTCCAATAAAAAAAATATTAAAAAAAAAGCAAAAGGCTGAAGCCTCTGAAATTTTAGTTACCATGCAAATTGCAGAGAACTGACCATGCTGTCCCTAATAAGAGTCCCAAGGGTCATGCTTCCAATGATCACTCTCTCCTTTTTATTCTGCTTTGCCCCAACCTTGCCCATTTGACCCCAACTGCAGGATCACCCTCTTCTGAGCTTCTGGATCAATTATTTTTCTGGTGAAGGTAAGTTGCAGGCCCTCCGGGAAGCACACATAAGCTCTGTGTTGAGTAGTGTCTTAAGAGCCACAAAAGACCAAAACCAAAACCAAATTGATAATTTATAATGGTAATAAGAGCAGTTACTTTTACCCAGCTCTTTCTCTGTACCCTTTGCTAAGTAATTCCCGTGCTTTAGCTCTGCTTTGTTATTATATTGCCCTGTGGGGTAAAAATCACATGGAGACAGTTCTCCGTGGGTGTCTTGCCTGTCTGCATGTCTTGTTAGGGAGGCACTGGCTCTTCCTGGCCGCAGACTAAGATTTTAAGGTTGGATGTGCAACAAATATCCTTGAAAGATAGAAGTAAATCTCCCGTAAGATCAAAGCACAAGCAGGCTTGCTGATAGTGGTGATTACAGATTTCAAAAGATTTGAGTTCCTTAAGCTTTAAGTTTCTCTTTTATCCCATAACTTTCTGTACAACTCTCTAGGAGATTGGGGCCTGGAGCACCAGAATGAAAATGCTGATACTGTGGCTGCTCCTGTTCCAGTAAATAATAACCTGGCCTAGTCGGAACCAGGAGTCAGGACACTGGCAAATTCACCTGTCAGCTTGCAAATAGGGTAACACTGCAGAGCCTGAAAAGCTCTTCGAAGGATTTTATGATTTTCAATTTATGGAATAGAAACCAATCTGAGGACTGCTATCATTTATCATATCTGATGTTACACCTAAGACTCCAGTCAAGATGTTTTGCTTTGGTATAGAGATTCAGTTTGCATTTTGAAATGTTTCTGGCATCCAAGTCCCAGTGCTACTCTGTATTCCAGAGATGGCCATCCATCTAATCATCCATGTTGATTACACACACAACAGCCATTTTCTCATCTATTCTTCTAGGAGATTAAATATTTCTTTGAACCCCAACTCCTATGACTCAAAGGATTGAAGTGGAGATTCAATAATAAAACTAACGGATTAAAAACGTATGATACAAGTGATTCTTACACTTTAGATCGTATCTGAAGTACTGAGATATTTGAAAACACAGTGGTCTCAGGTTCAAAAATCATCAATTTATTTTCACAGGAGCCCTAGGAGCCTGGGCCCTGGGCTTCTTTGAGATGCACCCATCTTTGGGACAAAGTATTCCCTACAAGGGCGCCATGCCTCTCCACTCTTGGGTCCCTCTCACCTCTGCTGCTGACATTTCTGCTGCGTGTTTGGTGTTTTAGCAGTTGCTAAGATGTGATGGAGATGTTCTACTTCTCTTCTTATATGTTCTTCTCTTCGTAGACTCTGTCTGTCCTTGACCATTCTTTAACTCAAGTGTCTCCTGTGCCATCCCAGGGAGGGGGTCCACTTCCTGTCTCCTCCTGAAATTGGCTACACTTACTGTCACTTACTGTCCTTTCGTTAAAATGACTTGTTTATCTGTCGACCTCTACCACCAGGCTAGAAACTTCTTCAGGGAAATCAATACGTTCACTTCTTTACTCATAGAGTGGCTTCTTATGAGACGGAATGGTATCTGGTTCATGATAGGCATTGGCTTGTGAAGTCAATCTTTATTAAATGAGTGTACGAATGAATAAATGGCTGAGTGAATAAAATATTTCCTTTTCAGGTAGTTCTAATTGTAAAGTCCTATTAGTCATATACTTTAAGATTTATTTTATTTTTATTGGACAGTCAGACATACAGAGAGAAAGATTTCTGTCTGATGATTCACTCCCCAAGTGACCTCAACGGCTGGTGCTGCGCCAATCCGAAGCCAGGAGCTAGGAATCTCCTCCGGGTCTCCCACGCAGGTGCAGGGTCCCAAAGCTTTGGGCCGTCCTCGATTGCTTTCCCAGGCCACGAGCGGAGAGCTGGATGGGAAGTGGAGCTGCTGGGATTAGAACTGGCGCCGATGTGGTCTCCTGCTGTCCTCATTTTACAAAGAAGAAAGCTGAGGCTCAGAAATGGTGGACAGTTCACTCCACATCACACAGCTTGCAAATGGTAAAGCAATGTTGGAAGCTTCTTCACTTGGCACTCAGTTGCAAGTTCCTTAGACTAGCCACAGTTCCTCTCTTCCACTACACTGTGTCCCTGTTCAATGGCCAGCTGAAGTTTTTTATCACCCCCATTTTCTTTTTTGAAGCTTTAACTATTTCTACTGGAAAGGCGGATTTACAGACAGAAGAAGAGACAGAAAGATCTTCTTCCTCCAATTTACTTCCCAAATGGCTGTAATAGTCAGAGCTGAGCCAATCTGAAGCCAGAGCCAGGAACTTCTTCTAGGTCTCCCATGTGGTTGCAAGGTCTCAAAGTTTTGGGCCATACTCCACTACTCTCCCCAAACTATAGCAGGGAGGTGGATTGAAAATGAAGGAACTGGCACTTGAATCTACATCCATACGGGATATCAGGATTGCAGGCAGAGGTTTAATTTACTATACCATGCTTCATATGAACTGATTCGTTCACACACCATATTTCCTTTACATAAGTTTGCCTTTGATGTACCCAGTGTTAGTTTGTCCCTAAGCTTTTTTTTAAAATCTTTACTTTTTAGCATCCTGTTTTCATACCCTGTTAATCAAGTTTGCCTCCTCATAGTGGAACACTATCTCTGAATAGAAAGATTTTTCTTGAGTATGTCTTTCTCACGAAATTTTAGGGAAGGAAAATGAGATGCACTACAAAATAAAGTCTCCTTGGTTTCCCGAATCCATCCAAAGCACAATCATCTCCATCTGTGCTTCCTCTCTCACTTTTATAATCAAATGTGGAAAATATTTGACATCCCAGTGAGTCCTCCAGTCTAAATCAGCTCACATGATGAATTGCACGGGAGTATTTAATTTGCCTTGCAACGGAAACCTTTATCTTTGCCGGGCGGCCTGAGTGTAGATTAATGAAAGAAAGGTCCTTTGAATAGCTCTTGTGCAATATGAGGTTTCAACCAGGTCTATGAATAATTTATCAGGCAAAGATCTTGTTTCTGTTTATAAAATAATATTCTGGAGACTCTCAGTATTCACAAAGTCTTTCTTGAGTCGCGGCTAGGAATATGCAGAAAAATGTTGCTATGATTCTTCAAACATACAGCTGAATTCAAGGGACTCTTAACTTCTTGTGCTGCTTCCAAAAGTTTTCAATTATCAACAAAAGATGGCATACCAGCCCAATGACTCCTGATGTGTTCCAGTCAGAGATTCCAAGTTACCATAGTTGTGTGGGCGTATGTGGTCTGAAATAACAGGAATCAGTGCGAATTTCAAGGGTAAATACACAACAGGGATCATTTACGTATCGCAACCAGACAAATGTATCCCATTGAGCTGGATGTGTTTTCAAGAGGAAGTAGGAATTTTTGGGCCATCGCCTAACCCCCGATTCCCAGCCGTTGTAAACTATTTGAGATCCATTTTGTTTCCAGTTTTGCAACAAACTTCTCCAACAGCTTATTTGCTTCATATGTCAACAAGCTTGAAAAACACAGTTCCTCTTACATAAGTTAATCAGAAATGTGAAAGGCTATTGTGAATGACCTGGCTAGTCCTAATGGTAGACAAATAAATTGCCAGCTGGAACACGAAGGCAGACTGATCCAGCTGAGCCCCTGATGGGTCCCCCTGATCCCTGGACAACTCCTATACTCACTGGTTGGGGATCTTTTCAAATGTTTATTTTTAGAGTAAGACTGTGAGCCAAAAACATAGCAAAGTAAACCAGGAAGAGAGGGTTTGTATGGTTTCAGGAAAACATACATTGCCTGCTTTGTTGAAAAGATCGTTCCTGGGGATGAGGCCAGGAGATTCCTACTGCCCAGGTAGAGTGGCCATACCCAGGACTGCTTTTATCTACCCAAGTGTTGGCAGAAATCCCAAGCCTGTCTGGGAAAGCATCAGGACATTCAGACTTGATCTACCTTAAATGCAGCTCAGATCACATTACCAAACTTTCCTTGGTTCCTCTCACCATTTAGAAAACCAGGTGTAGTTTATTTGGCCTGCTTCTTCATTCCCTCTCTCAGTTCACATTCTAATCGTATCTTCCAGTAATCTAATAAAACCATACCAGACCGACCTTGGAAGATCAGCCTGTGATGCTGAACTGTAGGTGTCACCTTGACTGGGCCACAGGTGCCTAGATATGTTTGGCTTGTTTTCCAATGTCTCGGAGAGGATATTTTCCAACATTTAAATGCTCATCGCATAACATGGATGGCTCCTACCCAGTCACTTGAAGGTCTGGATAAGATCAAAGGATTGATTTCTTCTAAGAAAGAAGGACATTCTGCCAACACTTGACCCTCAGATTATGAGCTCAGCTCTTCCTAGGATGTCAACCCATTGCTAGACTTTAGATCTGCCACCCTTTTTTAAATATACAAGCTTCTTCTATCTGGGTGCATCCCAATGGTCTGTTCACCTAGTGGAGCTTGACTAACACAGACTCAGGCTTCTCTGTTTTGTCATCTTTGTTCACATGCTATTATGAAATGATTGCTAGCAGTATTATTATTATTTCGTATTTGCTGAGTAATCACTATGTGTCAGGCGCATTGCCATAACTTTCCATGTACTCTTTTACTTAATTCTTTCAACCTAGAAGGTGTGAATGTACAATAATTATCAAAGATCATAGATGGGCAAACTGACAAAGATTCTTAGGGATCTTGAACTCAAGTAAGTTTATGAATCATAGTTAATAAAAGGGCTTTCTTGGCAGAGAACTAGCACAACTGTTACTGTATTTAATATGCTTCAAGAATATTTAGGTGAGGGGCACAGGGCTCAGCTGGCTAATTTTCCACCTGCAAGCATCGGCATCCCACATGGGCATCAGTTCATATTCCAGGTTCACCACTTCCAATTCTATTCCATGAGTATAGCCTGGGAATGTAGCAGAAGAGAACCCAAAGCCTTGGAACCCTGTGCCTGAGTGGGAGACCTGGGAGATGCTGCTGGCTCCTGGCTTTGGATCAGCTAAGTTTTGGTCTCTGTGGGCACATGGCAGTGAACCAGTAGATGGAAAATCTTTCTCTCTTTCCTTCTCTGTAAATTTGTCTCTCTGAGGAAAATAAGTAAATCTTTAAAAAAATACTTAGGTGAGTAGAGAGAGAGTATTTTTTTCTGGGGACATTTCAATCATCTGCAAAGTTACAAAACAATTAGAAAAAAATATTACTCAAACAATAAAATTTATCACTCTCCATTGGTAAATTTAAGCATTTGAGAAATATGAAAAACCATTTTTAAATTTTATAGAGATAGCTTTTAAACAACATCACATTGGGAAGCCTGTCTTCATAATTCTTGTCATCATGCAATTTGACTTCAAACGATTTTCCCACTCCGAGGCAGCCTCAGGTGACTTATCCTCACCAAAGACATGTGAATGACTGGGTCAGGCCTACAGGGAGTTAGTTACTAAGGAGGTTCCCTGAATTTCCTATTTCATGAACAACATTGTGGACACAAATACAGGCTGTGAAAAGGCAGTGAAAGACCACTCTCAATTAAACTCTGTACTGAGTGATGCTAAAATCCCAAAGTGTCACCAAAACAAAAGTTCAAACACATAAAAACATTTGCAGTGACTATCACTGGATGGTAAGATTATGAATGACTATCATTTTTTAAAAATTATCCATATTTTATTTATTTATTTTTTAATTTAAAAGAGACTGGGTCCAGCATGATTACTTAGTGGCTAAAGTCTCGCCTTACAAATGCTGGGAACCAGTTCCAGTTTGTGTTCCATTTCTTTTCCAGCTCATTATTAATGGCCTGGTAAGACAGTGGGGGATGGCCTAGACCTTGGGACCCTGTACCCACATGGGAGACCTGGAGGAGGTTCCTGGCTCCTGGCCTTGGATTGGCTCAGCTCTGGCTGTTACAACCATTTGGGGAGTGGACCAGCTGATGGAAGATTTATCTCTCTGTGTCTCCTTTCTGTACATCTGCATTTTCAGTAAAAAACAGATAAATATTTTAAAAAGATAGTTAAAGGTTTATTTATCTCAAAGTGAATGAGAGAGATTCCATCTATTAATTTACTTCCCAAATGGCTACATGGCCAGAGCCTGTGCTGAGTGTGAAGCCAGGAGCATCATCTGTTTGCTAACATGGGAGGCAGGAACCCAAACGCTTAGGCCATCCTCCAGCTGAAACACAAACCAATGCCTGTGTAGGATGCTGGTGTCACAGGTGGTGGCTTTACTCACTATATGATTTACCCACTAATAATGATTTAATTTCATGTCTGAAATAAGGATAATAGTATTTGTACAAAAAGGAATCATAAGATCTCGTAAAAGGGCAAATGTGTGTGTGTGTGTGTGTGTATCATATATATATATATTAATATCAGAATGTGAAGTCAGGGAGCAGAGCAAAAAAAATCCATAAAAGGTCAACCTAGTGCTCTTGACTTCCTGGCCAGGGCTCTCCTCAGGGTATTAGATGTTACCTGCTACTCGCCCAGGGTTAGCACTGTTAAGGCTAACTGAAGGGCAGTCTCTCAGACAGGAGAAATGAAATCTCTTTTGGCTGGTTCCTCCTGTTCCATCTAAGGACCAGCAGGAAGGCTCTGCCGTGGAACCCACTGGCTCTGTTCCTTATGGTTTCCTGGGTAGAGCAGACCAGGACAGGGGACAGAAGAGCCTGCCTTAGGACCACAGGCAAGCCAGTCTCCCCAACCCACCACCTGTGATGCACAGAGCATGGTGGCCGCCCTTGGTTTCTAGGGCACACCCAGGAAGAGAGAGCAAGAAGGTCACCCAGGCTGGAGCATCCCTCTAGGGAAGAATGGCTGGAACCATCCAATGTACATATTTGGAGACTTTTCAGGTGCTGAGGTTGGGAGACTGGGAGGTCTATGGTGATTCTGGAAGTCGTTTCACAGAACAGACAATGAAGTAATTGATTGTTTCACTGTTTCCCAGTAAGATTATGTTTTTGTGGTTTTTCTTGTGGAAATAAGAGCTCAGAGGGATGATGCTATAACATTGGATAAAAGATGCTGGAACCTCACCCACCTGAATTGCTTTCCCAAGCAACTTGAACAGTGAAGGTTGGGTCTGAAATTATGACTGGGAGTGAATATCCTTTCCTGTAAGCACTTGCAATGGGATTTCAAAAAGCTTGAGGGAATGTAGTTAAAACATAAGTTCACACGGGTGCAGAAAGTTTTAAAATCCATCCATACAAGGAGTCTTCAAAAAGTTCATGGGAAGTAACTAGTATGCAAAGACTGCTTGGATTTCAAGATCCACGTATTCGGAAAGTATTAGTGTCAAGCTTTTCAGTTTTCATATGGGAAGACTAAATTTTGCATCTGTGGAAATGCTATGAACTCAGATATTTATTTTCTTTTTAAAAATTTATTTTCATTTTTTATGGAAGGCAGAGAAAGAGAGAGAGGGAAGGGGAGAGAGACACACACACACACAGAGCTTGAATTTGTTTATTTCCCAAATGCTTGTAATAAATAGGCTGGACCAGGCTGAAAACAGGAGCCTGGAACTCCATTCAGGTCTCCCAGTCAGGTCTCCCATGCAGGCGATGAGGACCCAACATCTTGAGGCATCACCTGTGGCTTCCTTTAGCAGGAAGCTGGGTTTTAGGTGGGAGAATTGGGTTTGAGTCAGACACCATAATATGCGATATGGGCAATTCAAGTGGCAACTTAACCACTTCCAACTATCTCCTAACCATCTATGCAATGGATACTGTGGCAGGCATTGTGGGTAACACAGAAAACAATATAGAGGCATCCCTGCTTTGTCTACAGGCTCAGAGAGATGAAGTGGCAAAGTAAATCCAGAACCAGAATCTAGCTCCTGGCTCCTGGCTCCCGGCTTCGGATCGGTGCAGCACCGGCTGTTGCAGCTGCTTGGGGAGTGAATTACCAGATGGAAGATCTTCCTCTCTGTCTCTTCTCCTCTGTATGTCCTTCTTTCCAATAAAAATAAATAAATCTTAAAAAAGTCATAAAGGTGAATATTTGTGTTGGTAGGATTTGTATAGTCTTACTATATAGCTGTCCCTGTTGTAACTTACATTTGTTAGTAGTGAGACATTTTCTTGTCTCAAGATTTTGTTGAACATAAAGAACATGAATACTGGATTATTTCCACTGCTCTATGAGGAACTAGAATTACTGGCATTGAGCCCAGGGAGAGTGAGGGCAAAAGGGAGAAAAAGGAAAAAATCAAAATGGCCTGGCTGATTCTTGACAAGTCAGATAAAAATGAAGAAAAAAGTGCAGGTCTTTATCAGAGCAAATAGTCTTATCTGCCAAAGTACATAAGAATTTCCAATATTAACCAACCTGTACCCTTCGGAAGACGTTTTCTCATAGTTGAGGAATCACATTCATGCTGGCAGCTGGTTTGTAAGGGCAGGAATGTGGTTTCTTGGACCATTGCCTCGTTCGAAAGTGTAGAAAGAAATGGTGTTCATCTGTTTGTTTTTTCAGTTCACTTGTATGAAATTTTTTCCTTTTGACTTTCAGGACATTAAGGGAAAATAGTTACTTGACATTAACAAGAGTCTATGAGCAAACACTTAACTAGCAGAATGATGGACTTAGGACTGTTTATGAAGGCGTATGCTATTATAATAATAGAGGGGAAACCAGTGTTGTGGGGAGGGGATTTGGGAAGAGGATAAGGGAAATCCCAAAGCCTATGGAACTGTATCCATCATCAAATAATAATAAAAAAGAAAAAAGAACACCCGTAAAAAGAGCCTATGAACATATGGCTAAGCCCTGCATAGCAGTACTTTCAGAGTCTTATTCAAAAAAGAAAGCAGATTAATTTAAAAACCAAATTTAATAGATTCCAATGTCTGTTTTTATTGTATCTAAAGTAATTTTTCAGATATATATGTATTGTAGTTTGCTTAAGTATGGCTAATCAGCAAATGTATTACCTCATGTAAGTTACCACTGTTAAAATTTTCACTCTCATCTTTCTTAAGAATACAGTATATCTGGACCCGACTTGATAGTGTAGTGGTTAAAGTCCTCACCTTGCACGCGCCGGGATCCCATATGGGTGCCAGTTCTAATCCCGATGGCCCCGCTTCCCATCCAACTCCCTGCTTGTGGCCTGGGAAAGCAGTCAAGGATGGCCCAAAGTCTTGGTACCCTGCACCCGTGTGGGAGACCTGAAAGAACTCCTGTCTCCTGGTTTTGGATGGGCTCAGCTCCAGCCGTTGCGGCTGCTTGGGGAGTGAACCATCAGAGGGAAGATCTTCCTCTCTGTCTCTCTGTATATCTGCCTTTCCAATAAAAATAAGTAAATCTTTAAAAAAAGAGAATACAGTATATCATTATACGTTCTAGTTAATGGCTCTCTTGCAGTTTGTTACAAGCTTAAATTTGTTCCTCTCTTGTTAAACAGGCCTCTCTGGCACTCCCCATCCATTCACTGCTAGTAAGGGAGGTGTGTGTGTGTGTGTGTGTGTGTGTGTGTGTGTGTGTGTGTGTTTCAGAAGGCATCGGGGACCTGCAGGAAGTGTAGATGATGGATGCAAGCACTGACAGATAAAAACGATGGGTACCACCATGAGAAAGCTAAAGCTCACCCTCTGAGTTGGCAGGATGTTGTTGCTGCCATAACTTGGTTTTTCTCACACTGGAAGCACTCTATGGAAAATTAAGTGTATGCTGTTTCAGGCATTTTCCTAAGGGTGTGGGAAAAATGTGAATTATTTTAGTCTTATTCTCTGTCCCAAAATGTGAGGATCACAACCAAATAGTAGGCTGCAAAGAAAACTATTCTCCCCACACCCTACTGGATTTCCATTCCTTTGTAGCTACACTCTCTTACTCAATATTTGGATTTCTGTTTTCTCACCTACGAAATACCACTGTATTCCTTGTCTTTCTTTTTTCTGTATCACATTTCTTTTTATTCTTATTTTCCACTTTACAATTTTGAAGGCATAGGATTCCCCTGCTCCCATTCCCATCCCCTTCCCTCCCCCACATTGTCTCCTGTGTTTGTAGTAAAATAGTCTATCAGGTACAGTTTTTTTAAAAGATTTATTTATTTTTTATTACAAAGGCAGATGTACAGAGTGGAGGAGAGACAGAGAGGAAGATCTTCCACCTGATGATTCACTCCCCAAGTGAGCCGCAATGGCCAGTGCTGCGCCAATCCGAAGCCGGGAACCAGGAACCTCTTCCGGGTCTCCCATGTGGGTGCAGGGTCCCAAAGCCTTGGGCCGTCCTCAACTGCTTTCCCAGGCCACAAGCAGGGAGCTGGATGGGAAGTGGAGCTGCCGGGACTAGAACCAGCGGCCATATGGGATCCCGGCGTGTTCAAGGAGAGGACCCTAGCCACTAGGCCACGCCGCCGGGCCCCAAGGTAGTTTTGACTTCAACTTTCTGCTTTTTACATGGGTCATGACTCTGTTGGTATAGGCAATGGTAAAAAGTTTAATGTTTTGTTATCTAGGTATATTTAAAAGTTTCATTGGTAGCCTAGTTTCATTTAGTAGTAGAGATGTATTCTATCATTTTTTTTTATTACTGGTACTCTGGTCTCCATTATATCCTTTGTTTGTGAGATTACAAGTGTGTGTTTGTTTACCTTTATTTTTTTATTCTGTATTTTTGATGAGGGTTGTCTTATATTAAGGTGTATATGGATTGGCTCATCTCACTGAGCATGATAGTCTCCATTTGGGACCATTTGGTTGCAAATGGAAAAAATTTCATTCATTTTAATAGCTGAGTAGTATTCTGGAGTGTAGATGTGCCAATTTATCCGGTCCTCATTCATGGGCATGTAGATTGTTTCCATGTTTTTTCAATTGTTGATTGCTGGGGTGCAAGTTGCTTTCTCATGTATATGCATCAGTTCTTTTGGATATATTCCCAGAAGTGGGATTGCTGGGTCTCAGCCAGGGTAACACTGTCTGCAGAGACTGAGGCCTTACCAGCAATACCACTGTTTCCACTGTATTTCACACCCAGAGTTCGTTGCAGAGTGCAGCAGGGTAATGCTGCATCTTAGACACAGTTCCTGCTACTATTCTTCTACCACTATCACCACCCCTGCCAGTCTTTCTACATTTGCTATTCTGGGTCACTTCAAATATTGCTTATGGTCCCTTTTACTTTTTGAACTTTTCATTTAGTAGAGAATTGAGCCTTTGATTGTAATATAAATTGAAAATATATTATAAAAAATTTAAGGAAGTAATAAGAGAGAAAGAGAAGAGTAAGGAGGGAAGGAGGGCAGTATGGTTACTGTATCTGCAAACCACATTGCATCTGTTCTCTTTGCATTAATATCAAATTAACATGAGGACTGATGAAAATTTTAGTAATTATGCACTTGCTATGGTTGTGAGAATCAAATATATTAATAAGTCCCTCAGAAATGTAATATTATTTCAATATCGAGAAAATTATAGTGCTTTAGAAGTTTGTTTCTGAAGTAATGGAAAGCTGAACTCAAATTTGATAAAAACAAAATATTAGTTCAACTGAAGGCAGTACCATGAGACCTTCCCACTGTTCTACACAAATGCAGAGGCTGCATAGATGCCTTCCCAGAAACCTAAAGACTCAATGTCTTTAAAAGCGTTTGCACTGCCTGCCTGATCTATTTCATCATGGATGAGTTTTGGCATTTGTGGTTTGTGAGGCATTGGTTCATTTCATCCTGTGGTAGAATTTTTGTGTTTAGACTTGCCCAGAATCTTCCCTTTTCTTTTCACGCAGTGTCTATGTGGTATTTCCTCTTTAATTTCTCATATCAGTAATTTATCTTTTTTTTTTTTGCTCAACTTTGCTAGCCAGTCTTTAATTTTTCAACAATGCAATTTGACATTATTCTTTTTCTGTTTTTCATTTTTTCCATCTGTGCCTTTTCTATTGCTTGTGTTAGTTTGTTGTGCTCTTCTGTATCTAGTTTCCAGGAGACCTTGCTGTTAGCATTTAGTGGTGCAAATTTCCCTCTAAATACTGCTTTAACTCATCCCCTGAATTTTGGTGTAAAGTAGGTTTATTTTCATTCTCTTAAAAATATCTGCTAATTTCCCTTATGCATGATTAGTGAGAATCGTGTTGATAAGTGTTTGGAGATTTCCCGTTACTTTTCTCACACTTTGTATGATTTCAGTTCTTTTAGATGTGTTAATTTTATGACACTAGATACAGTCTATTTTGATGAATGTTCATTTGTATTTGAAAGAATGTACAGTCTGTTACTGGGGTAGAATACTCTAACCATTTTGATTTAGCTCCAGTCATTCAACTGATTTACAAGGAGAAGAGAGTTGAAGTCTAGCTATAATTGAGACCTTGTCTATCTCTATTTTTTGTTGCAAGTATTTGGGATTTCTATCATGAGATACAAACACTACTAGGAGCCTTATGTCTTCCTGGTGAGATGGTTCTATTATCTTTCACGATGTTCTTTCTTCTCCTCCATAAATGCTGTGCAGTCTACTTTGATTTTAATACAGAGATTGTAGCTTTCTTTTGATTAGGAGTTGAATTGAATTTCTTTTTTCATACTTCACTTTTAATCTGCCTTTATCACTATATTGGAGCTACGTTTTCTGGAGACAGCATATAGCCTTATCATTTTAAAAAAGCTACTCTGGAATTTCTGTTGATAAGTTAAGAGTATCTTAATTGAGGATAATTTTGGCATCTCTTTCTAGTCATAGTTGTGACAACAAAAAATATGCTCATATAGTGCCAAATGATTTAGCTGTTTTGTTTTACTTTATGGCTAAGTCAGTCTCTCTCTCTGTCTCTCTCCCTCCCTCCCTCACTCCCTAAACAAAGATTTACTTATTTTTGAGGCCAGTGAGATGGTTTAACTGGCTAATCATCTGCTGCAAATGCTGGCATCTCAGATAAGTGCTGGTTCATGTCCTGGCTGCTCCACTTCCCATCTAGCTCCCTGCTTATGGCATGGAAAGGAAAGGCAGTGGAGTATGGTCCAAAGCCTTCGAACCCTGCATCTGCATGGGTAACCCAGAAGAAGCTCCTGATTCCTGGCTTTGGATCAGCTCAGCTCTGATCATTGCAGCTAACTGAGGAGCGAATCAGTAGATATAAGATCTTTCTTTATGTCTCTCCTTCTTGGCAAATTTGCATTTCCAATAAAAATATGTTTTTAAAAGAAAGTCTATATTATTTAGGCTTGAAAACATTCCCTGATGTTTGCAATCGGGCTTCTTTATATCTGAAAAGTTGATGTAGGTCCTGCAATCAATATATCTGGTTGTCACACCAATCTCAACACTGGAGTCAGGAGCAGCCAGTCCTGTGATTCAAGAGCAGAAGGTACAGAGAAGGCTGTGGTTTTCCCTTAGGGCTCTAGCAGCAGAGACAATGTGCGGACAATAGAAACATGGGATGTTGTCTCTGCAGAGAAGAAAAAGCTGCTCCTGCCTCCTTGGACAAGACAGTATTGCGTGTTAGTTTCAGGAATGCACTCAGCCATTTCAGTGTTTCCTTTCTGGGTCTCTGTGGACTTCCAACCCTCCCTTCAACAGTAAGGCTACATTATCCCCATTTTCTCCTGCCATCACCCGGCTGTTTTTCTTTCTCCTGGGTTCAGTGAGTCATTTCCTCAAGTCCTCCCTGGTTTGGCTTCAAAACTTTCGGATAATCATCAAGAGCTGTCCTCCTTCTCGCCTTCAGGCTCAAATTCCTCTCTGTGCTAAAAGCCTCTTGCTTCCCAGTGTCTGAGGTGGGTGGGCTCCAGCTCACATCCGTTCTGAAATCTTAGTGTGTGTGCTAGGGAATGCAGCAAGCGGATTTCAAGAAAGACTCAACAATGAGACTGTTCCAGGGAAACCAGAGGGTGGAGGTGGGAGGTGCAGGTCCGTGCTTCATCCAAATGACTGATGTGGGTGCATTATCAGGACATGCAAGTCCTCAAAGGTTTTCTTCAGAACAACAGGGAAGCATTCAATGCTATGTGAGACACTTGATATGACTCTCCTTCTGCCTTCTAAGTGTTTGCAACCGTTCCCCTTGGGACAGTTAGCCTCACGACTCCTGAAATGAGGCAGATATGGGTTCAAGTTTTGACATTACCAACTTCTAGCCATATTAACCCTGGTAAAGAAAATGGAGTCTTAGTAATACTGCTCTATAAGGATGCTGGATTAAGTTGAAGAATTAAACAGGGAGAGGCACATAGGAAGTGTTTCATACATTGTAGCCATTATTGCCATTCCAATGGGGATGTCAGCAGTGCCCGCCATCTGTGCTTATGTTTCCCGTGATGTTCACATGGAGCTTGATAAACAATCAGGACTAGATCACGCATGGGTGCAACTACAGAAAACAGCCACTGGCCAAGTCTGATTTTGGTGCAGAAAAATTCTCGTAATGGCTTTTTAAAAAATATTTTTATATTTGTTGGAAAGTCAGATATATAGAGAGCAGGAGAAATTGAGAGGAAGATCACCCCCTTCTCCTGGTTCACTCCCCAAGCGGCTGCAACAGCTGGAGCTGAGCCCATCCAAAACCAGGAGCCAGGAGCTTCTTCCGGGTTTCCCATGTCCATATGGGTTCCTGGCACGTGCAAAGCGAGGACTTCAGCCACTAGGCCTTGTTTTGTTTTGTTTTGTTTTGTTTTTAAATGTGTTTTCCATGAAGATTTTGGAAACCTCTTCTATTAGGCAAAATAACTCCTAAACAGGATCTTCTTCTTTTTTTAATTAAACATTTGCTTGTTATATATTTGTTTGCAAGGCAGAATGAGCTTGAGAGAGACCACTTCCAGAGATGCTGTTTTGTAGAGTTTCACTTTATGGAATTGGGGCAGAGGTGGGACCTGAACCCAGACGCTCCAGATGAGTGTGAGCTTCCCAACCAGTAGCTTAACTGAGGGGCCAAATGCTCAAGCCCTCAACAGGATCTTTCTAGAACCATGTAACTCACGGGCTCTGGGGATGTGCAGTCGGTTCGGTCTTCTGAGGATGCTTTCATCTGCTCCAAGCAACGAGAAGAAGCAGGAAACAATTGCCAGGGACAGGGATGCGAATCTCACAGTGAGTTATGGGCACCGATTTATTCCAGAGAGGGGCATGAGAATTTCAGGAACCTTTAAGGTTTCTCTTAGCAGACAGGTGCAAGAAATTTTGGAAATTACTGAGACCCATCCTGGTTGCTTTTATAATCCTTGTTCTTTAAGAAGGCTTTTTCTCTCTCTTCATGATCTACTCTTCATGCAGCCTCCTCCCCCTCCATCTTGCCTTCTTCCAGTCCAACTCCTGTTTCTCATAGTTTCTCTGCTCTTTGTTCTCCTCCTTTTACTAAGAACATGAAGTTTGGCAGTGGGTCCCAACTGCCTGCAGCCTCACCAGCTGCAATGCACCCAGCAGGAGCTCAGCTTCAGGTCCTCTCACAGGGCCGGCCCTGCAAGCAGCAGGAGGGACCACTGAGTCCCAGCAAAGCAGTCACAGTGATCGGCATCCTTTGCAATTCAGGGCTGGGCAGCAGGGGAGGCTGGGAGATATGTGACAGTTTCCCAGTGAATACCCAGGGAGAAATGGGAGCAGAACTGTCTGTTCCATCTCTGTTCAAACTCAGTGTGGAGTCTTGACATAGTTATGATCATCCCCAAGCCTCAGTTCTCTGTGTAAGATAGATCCCTAGTTCATTGAAGAGCTCCTTCTCCTCCACTTCCTTCTCTTCCTCCTTCTTCTTTTTTAGGATTTATTTATTTTTTTATTAATTACGTTGCATTATGTGACACAGTTTCATAGGCTCTGGGATTCCCCCAACCCCTCCCCATGTCCTCCCCCCATGGTGAATTCCGCCACCTTGTTGTAGTATTATAGTTAGGATTTATTTTTAATGGAAAGACAGATGAGATTTACAATAAGGATTGACAGAAGGGTCTTTCATTTGCTGGTTCAATTCCCAAATGGCTGCAAAGATCAGAACTGAGCTGATCCGAAGCCAGGAACCCAGAACTTCTGGGTTTCCCATGTTGGGTGCAGGGTCCAAGGCTCTGGGCCGTCCTCGACTGCTTTCCCAGGCCACAAGCACGGAGCTGGATGGGAAGTAGAACTGCTGGGACATGAGCTGGTGCCCACATGGGATCCTGGAACTTGCAAGGAGAGGATTTAGCCACTGAGCCATCATACCAGGTCCCTTTTTTCTTCTTTTTTTAAAAAAAAATTCTTTGGGGGTCAGCCTTATGGCACAGTTGATTAATTCACAACTGCAATGCCTGCATCCCAAATGGGTGCCATTTCATGTCATGGCTGTTCTATTTGCCATCCAGCATCCTTCTAATGCACCTGGCAAAGCAACAGAGGATGACTCAAATACTTGGGCCCTTTCACCCGGGTGCATGACCTGGATGGAGTTCCAGGCTCCTGACTTTAGCCTGGATCAACTCCAGCTGTTGTAGCCATTTGGGGAGTGAATCAACAAATGAAAGATCTCTTCTTCTCTCTTGTCTTCCCTCTGTAAGTCTACCTTTCAAATAAATGTTTCTTTAACTTTTTTCTTTTCCAAATACATATTTAATTATTTTTTTCTGTTTCAAAATATTTCTTACCTGTGTGATATAGAAGCATTGGTCATTCCATGGCTACAGCAGCATTCACTGTCCTTCATTGTAGAACCCTGCTTCCCTCTGGAAGTTAACTTAGCACACCACTGCAAAACATTTTGCTGAGATGGAAGACTCAGCTGCTGGCTCCCCAAAGACCTAGATTTTTCCTTTACTGCCTCCCAGAGTCAGAGGCAAACAGTAGCTTCCACTCAGCTACTAGAAGGTCTCTGCTGAGTCTTTCGGTGTGTGAAGTTGGGTTAAGTGCAGGAGTAGGGACAAATTTTACCCTGGCAGCAGCACCCAGCCAGATTGCTCCCCTGCTACAAGCCAGTCATATAACTCCCACTCTCTAGTCCCAGAAACTGATTTGGTATCTGTCTATTTTATTTTCTAGCCTAGTTCTGCAACTTTTCTGCTATTTTCAATGAACTCCAAGTTTCTTCTTCTACTTTTTAAAGATTTATTGTTTTAAATATTTATTTATTTTTATTGGAAAGTCAGATATACAGAGAGGAAGAGAGAGAGAGAGGAACATCTTTCATTTGCTGATTCACTCCCCAAGTGGCTGCAACAGATGGAGCTGAGTACATCCGAAGCCAGGAGCCAGGAATCTCTTCAAGGTCTCCCATGCGGATGCAGAGTCCAAAGGATTTGGGCCGTCCTCGACTGCTTTCCCAGGGCATGAGCAGGGAGGTGGATGGGAAGTGGGGCCACCGGGATACAAACCAGCATCCATATAGGATCCTGGCGTTTGCAAGGCAAGAATTTCAGCTGCTAGGCTACCATTGCAGGCTCAGATTTATTTATTTTTATTAGATAGATTTACAGGGAGAAGGAGAGAAAGAGAAAAATCTTCCATTTTCAGCTCATTCCCAAAGTGGCTGCAACAGCTGGAGCTGAATTGCAGCGGAGACAGGAACTGGTGTCCATATGGGATCCCAGGGCTCTTCCCCTCCCCCTCAGTCCTATTTCCAAAGTTGCTATACATGTGTGTCTGTTGCCAGTAAACCCCAATTGATCTTCCATGTTTATGGCAGCATTTTTTTCACCATAGTTAAGAAATGGTATCTAGGCATTTAGTAGCAGATGAGTGGATAAAGATGATGTGGAAACATGCATAATGGGATACCATTCTGCCATAAAAAGAATGAAATCCTGTCATTGGTGCAAGGTAGATGAGACTGGAAGACACTTTGTTACATAAAGTAAGCTAGACACAAAAAGATACATGATCTTGTTTATATATCGATCTTAAGTTGGTCTCACAGAACTATGGAGTAGAGGAGAAATTACTAGAAGCTTAAGAGGGTCATGGAGAGAGGAGAGGGTGGAAAGAGGTTACTTACAGATACCCAGAAACAGCCAAATATAAAAAATTACTTCTCATGTTCTAAGCACAATAGAGTAACTAGACAATTATTTATTTTAAAGTAGCTTGAAGAAAAGATTTTGAATGTTCACCACATAGATAAATGATGCTTGATATGCCAGTTACTCTGATTTGATCGTTGCAGTGTGTACGTGCAGCCAAATACCACTTTGTACCTCATAAACATGTCCATTGCAGTAGCCATTGAAGGGATGCATATGGTGTGGAGCAGGGCACGTGCCCAGGGATCTGTGCACATTATTTAATCTCGTAAAAATGCGAAGAGTTGGGTGTTAGTTTTTTTAAACTGTAGGCACAAAACCAAGGCTTTGTGAAGTTGAATACCCTGCCTGTATTTGTGTAAGGAGCAGGTGACAAAACTGGCTATCATAGCCAAAGTTAGGACCAAAGTTAGAATCCACATGTTTTAGTCCTTATGCTATATGAAAATGATATAGTACTGGGATTTTGCTTTATGGTCTGTACTATGGGTCATTAATTAATTATGAAGTCCCAAGTCAATAATATTCCCCAACAACATGATAATGACTAACAGTACATTGTTTGGGTTTACTAGTATTTAATGAGATTCATAATAATGTATATTAAAAATGCACTGTAATGAATGCATTAAACATTACTTTTTATTTTTAACTCAAATGATATTCTTAAAATCAATTTTTGGAAATGAAATTTTTAAAAAAGACTTATTTTGTTTCTTATTTGGAAGTCAGATATACAAAGCAGAGGAGAGACAGAGAGGAAGATCTTCCATCCGCTGATTCACTCAATGGCCAGAGCTGAACACATCCGAAGCCAGGAGCCTCTTCCATGTGGGTACAGGGTTCCAAGGCTTTGGGCCATCCTTGACTGCTTTCCCAGGCAACAAGCAGGGAGCTGGATGGGAAGTGGGACCACCAGGATTAGAACTGGTACCCAAATGGGATCCCGGCTCAAGAAGTAAATTTTTTTTAAGATTTATTTATTTTTATTGGGAAGTCAGATATACAGAGAGGAGGAGAGACAGAGAGGAAGATCTTCCATCCGATGATTCACTCCCCAAGTGGCCGCAACGGCTGGAGCTGAGCCAATCCGGAGTCAGGAGCTTCTTCTGGGTTTCCCATGCAGGGTACAGGGTCCCAAGGCTATGGACCATCCTCAACTATTTTCCCATGCCACAAGCAGGGAGCTGGATGGGAAGTGAAGCTGCCAGGATTAGAACCGGCACCCATGTGGGATCCTGGCACATTGAAAGTGAGGACTTTAGCCGCTAGGCCACCATGCCAGGCGCCAAAAAGTGAAATTTTTAAGTTTACAGCTGAAGAATAATATTAAGGATTCTGGTGCATATTGACATATTACCTAACATAGGAATCTCATCAATGTTTTCCTTCTTAGCTGTCTGTTTGGCTACTTGTTTAAGCACATTCTAAATGGAGAGTGCTAAAAATGTTAACAATGAATTAATGAATACCATCATCATTAAAGAAAAGATGGGGAAGGAACCAGCAGATGGGAAATCTTTCTCCTCTGTCACTCTGCCCTTCCAAACAACAAATTATAAAAAATGGTGGAATGCCTTTCCAAATTACATATAACAAACAACATGGAAGTAAAACCATATAACAACATGGAGGTAAAAAATAAGGGTTCCAAATTAAGATACAACCTGAAATTAGCAGTGAGACTATGGGCAGTGGAAAACTGGAGAGATTAAAAGTAGGAATACATGCAGAGAGGCAGATGTTAGCCTAGAATTTAAGGTAGTTGCATCCCACATCAGAACACCTGGTTTCAGTACCTGGCTCAGCTCCAGATGGCAGTTTCCTGTTAATGTGCATCCTGGGAGGTAGTGATGATGGTTCAAGTAACCAACTCTCTACCACCCATGTGGAAGACCTGGATTGAGTTCCTGGATCCTGGCTTCGGCCCGGCTTTTACTGGACATTTACTGTGGGCATTTGGTGTGTAGACCAATAGGTGGAAACTAGCTCTTAAATCAGTCCATCAATTTTATGTTTTACATTAGATGCTGGGGTACAATGAGAATCATTTTGATTTGAGGGGCGTTTTAAGCAGGTCAGAGATGCAAGCAAGAGGTGATGATGACATTGATGAGGAGGAAGGAGAGGAGAGGAGCCCCACAGGGTATGTCTGGTGGTCACAGTAGCTGCTTCTACTTACTGTTTTTCTGATGTTTTTCTTCTGCATTTTTGCAGGAGACCAAAGAGTGACTTCTCTTCAGATCTTTGGTAGGCCATGTGGTAAAAACGCAGTTGGGGCCACCCAGACTTGCATATTTGAGGCAGTAAGCAGTCATCAAAGTGGTCTGATTTGAAAGGAACACAGCCCTCATTTCCACATACCACTCTGTTTCTCAATAAATATACATTGCGGTTGCAAGAAAGTCTACACTGAGATGAAAATCTGGTATCTGAAGAAGTTATACACTGAGCTATTTCCCACAATGAAAATACCAGCTAAAATTAGTCTGTAGATTTACTCGAATCATTTAGCAAGACACAGAATAAGATATAGAGCTGAACTATGTTTAAATTAACAGAGTGGGTGGGAATTAAGCACTTACAATACTCCTATCCCATATTGGACTGCCTGATTCAACCGCAACAACTCTGTCTCTGACCTAGCTTTCTGTCCATGCCCTCGGGGATGCAACAGTTGATGGTGCAAGTGCTCCATTTGGGAGGGTGGAATTTCTTGCTTCTGGTTTCTGCCTGGCTCAACCCTGGCTGTTGTGGTCATGTGGACAGTGAACCAGCAGATGAAGGATCTCTCTCTTTTCCTTTCAAGTAGATGAAAAAAAGAACCCCCCCCCAAAAAAACCCCCAAATAACAACAACAACAACAAAACACACTGATTTAAGGATCAGGGAAGCTAATGAAAGTCAAAATTATCATGGATGTGGTATAGAATAGTTCTAGAAGTTTTGGAGATTTGGGGGAACCAGGTGTAAGCTTGAAGTTCAGTGGGCTATAGAGGGGACATGAATGGCCAGTGATAGAGAAAGGCAGTAAGAAAAGAAACAGAAACTGTGCACCTTGTGATAAGTACAATAGGTATGTTGTACTAGGAGCAGGCAATAGTGCTTAAAGTAGGAGGCGAGTCTTCCAGTGCCCTACCCCATACACACTGCATTTCATTCATTTTAGGACCCTTATTATTTTGCAGGTTGTCATCTCTGAAACTAGGGTATATTTTGTAGTCAGAGATGTATTATGGTTAGTGGATAGTGTTTGTGTGTGTGTGTGTGTGTGTTAGTGGTACATAAAAACACTGCATGTTAACATTTATGATATCTTCAATTTGATGAGAGATACTATCTCATCACAGAAAGTGTCTGAATGTATACATTGATTACATAATTCATTTACCTTAATAGTTATGTCCACTCCTCCTACTTCTATGCACCTGAGGCTGGTATGGTGGCTGAGAAAGCTAATCCTCTCTACTTGAATTGTCAATATCCCACGTGGGTACCAGTTTGTGTCCTGGCTGTTCCACTTCTGATGCAGCTCTCTGCTTTGGAAAGCAATTGAGAAATGCCCAAGTCCTTGGGCTCCTGCACTCTACTAACAGGTTGCAGATACTTGGGAACGGTGTCTCTGTGTATATTCAGCGTGTACTTGTATGCTCTTTATTCCTCAGAAATGATTTACAAGTAACGGGAAGTTGGAGCCTCCAATGACAGGATTTGTTTGGAGCTGCAAGGACTCTGAGATCAGGGCAGTACCTTGTAGAAAGGTACCTTGATAACTGTAGGTATTGGAAGGGAAGGTGAGAGGGTATGCCCAGCTTGGAGCATTGGGACATTTTAGTGATTGCTATTTTGCTGATTGGACTGTCTTTCATCTTTCAACTTTACATGGCTGTGCGGCCTGAGGAAGGAGGGACTTTAACTACCCTTCTCGGTCAGGAGGCTGCCCTTGCTTTCTTGGCCCCTGAAGAGGCACGTGCTTCCCTGTGTCCCCTCCACACATGAAAACAGGTCGGAGCTGTGCTTGAATGCCATAGAATCATCTCATCTCATCTCATCTCATTTTTGCCCCCCTCTGTTACTGCAGAGGATATTGCAATCCCTTCCCTACAATGTTGTTTTGCTCCATAAGTGATATTCTGACCCCTGGAAGGGCAGTTTGGGCACAGTAGAATAGTCTCCCTTCAGGGACTCTCTTCCTGGAGTCATGCTGTTGCCATTGTCATTCTGTGATCTTGGGAGTCTCAAGTCACGGTTCGCTCATCATACACAGGCACTTTGAGAAGATTAAATGTGGCCATACATGCAAAGTCTGTTTGCTTCTCAGCATCAGACACCTAGCACACCTCCAGATGGTTGTCAGCTGTTTTATTCCTTTTTGGAGTGCCATTTTCTCCATTTTAGCAAGCGCTGAGTTCTGATTCTCCTGTGATATTACAAATGTATTTCTAGAAACCTTTTCATATCAGTTAGGTACTGATATCTGTGAATTTTCATTCATTGATATTCTCCCAAGAGTGTTTACCTTCTTTGATTTACTTTTCCATAATGTAATGTTCCCTTCCATGTAGACAAAGAGGTCAGAGAAGTCACCTGTTGGATTTGACTATTGTCTTGAGACAGAGTCTATTGGCCCATTGATACTTTCCTGATTCTACACACTAACTCTGTTGACACCCATCTTGTACAGTCTACGCCGTTTCTTCCTGAATTCTACTTCTTTTTAACTCCTCTGTTCTGTCCCAGGCTTCTGAAGGCCAAGAACGGTCCTTGCTCTGCTGCCACCTTCTTCCTTTCTGCTGCTCATACAAATCAGATGTTTCCACTTGAGGCAACTCTCTCACATGTCCATATTGTATATTGTGTATGGTATCTCTCTCCATCTCTGTCCAACTGTGTATCAGAAAGTACACTTTTTCTTCCATTTGTGAACTCTAAAATGACTTTGATCATAAATAGCAAGTACAGGAAACTGTGGTAAGACAGCAGTATGCAGGAAAAGGAAGCTGTAAAGATTTCTGTGTTTTTATTGCTTCAGTTCTGTTTATAAAAGTAACGCATGCTGGCTGAAGATGTTTGAGCAATATAGAAATGTATGACTGACAAAGAGAATCTCTTGTAAGAGTCACTTGTAAGAGGCAACCACTGATAACATGTTGGAGAATCCTGGCCAGGCTTTTATTTCCTAATGGTGTTATGTTTTGAGGTACAATTAGACATAACAGAGAACTAGTTTCCTGAAACTTTCAAAAGCTTTTGAAAATACCCATACTATTAGGAGTCAGCACAACATCTCCAGTAAAAATCCGTTCTCCCTCAAGCCAAACATTCAAAATACATAAAAGGAATTCAGATTCAATTTACTGTTTGGTTTAATACCTACCATTACTGCAGTATTGTATCCCACTGTTTTCTTAATAAGCAAAATGGGCTTGAGATTCATGAGAGGCAAAATGAATTTTTTTGTGGTCTAATCTTGAAATTCAACCACCACTGAAAATATTATTTCTGTAAGAAAATATGAACTGACAAACTTCAGGGCCGTAACTTAGGAAGAGCCGGTACTGACTTGCAAATGAAAGTAGCTCTCTGTCAGATGTGCACAAAGAGGAAGAGATTTGGGGCAGATTTTACTTTGTTAGGTGGTGAGGAAAACCTGGTGTAGGACTTGGCTCTGCTTTTGGTGGTGAAGCTTGGGCAAGTCATTGAATTTTGCTTGGTGGTTTGGATCTTGCTAGGTAATATAGTAGCAGATATAATTTGTATGCATGAACGTGGAGTTGTGGGTAGCAGGAAGGCAACAGATATTGACTTAAGAATGGAAAATGGGACTGCTTTGTTAGCTTAAAATCCCTGCCAGTTATTTTAGAGCAAAGTGTTGACTTTAGGGCTCAAACTAGTAAAATGTAGCAAATGAGGAACAGCTGAGTTTAAAAAGGCACTGGAGGTGCAAAGCTGGAATCCAAGACCAAGCCACTACCTACCAGGGGCCATGTTACCTGATTCTTTTACGTCTGCACACAGTCTACCATGGGTCACCCATAGCTGCAATTTATATATGATTACCTTGGCTGTTAGCTCAATGCTAATCTAAACTTCAACGTCATTTAAACTTAGTTTTTCGTAACTGAGACAGCCTCTCAATCCCAACTTCAAATTCCCAGGATGGAACAATCTGATTGGAGCAGATTGTGTTAGATGCTCCCCTGTCATTTAATCAACTGTGGTTGGGGATGCAGGAGGTGCTGTGAATGGGAGTAGGTTCGCTTGGCAAAAGCTGTGCAGCAATAACTGTCATTGCTGATATAACTTAAGAGGAAAGATAAAATACCATACCACCCTTCCACTTCTGATTTCTATTTTGGAGGTCTATTATTTTAATTTGATTTAATCCAACAAATGCTCAAATCTCGTGAATTCTCAGACACATTTCTTTTTGGGGGGATAATGAAATGTACACGATATCTACTAATATTTCCTAACCAATTTATTAACTTAATGACTTAATGTGGCAGAATTTCCTCTGCTTTTTCTCTTCCATAGCCAAAGCTTCATTAAACTGGTGAGCTGCTAAAAAAGCGGGAATGGACTGGGCATTGTGGTGCAACAGGCTGGCTGCTGCTTGGGAGAACCACAAGCCCCATCCTAGAACCTGGGACTGAGCCTTGCCTCTGCTTCCCATGCAGCATTCTTGCGACTGCATTCTGCTAGGCTGTCGGAGGTGGCTCAGGTGCCTGGGCTTCTTGCCACCCACCCCGAGTTGCAGGCTCCTGACTTCAGCCTAGTGAGTAAACCAGGGATGAAAGATTCTCTCTCCCTTCTCTCTTCCCTCCCTTCCTCCCTCTTTCTTTCTCTTCTTCACTCTCTTCCTCTTTCTCTCTGCCATGCTAGTAGATGAAAATTTAAAAAATGGATATTCACAAAAAGCAAAGCTCTAATAACTCAAATAGTGTGATATTTGTGTAAAAAATGCAATAGAGGAAATATTGGTATGTATTCCCAGCAGGGTGTCATCAGTGGCTTTCTGTGGAGGACAAAACTAGAGCAGCACTAAGTATGGGGCTGCATTAGAGCATGTGGAAATATCCAGTATCTTTTTTTCTCCCATAAATTATGCACCAAAAATAAGAAGAAGGTGACAGTTTCTGTTGCTTTGAGAGATAAATTCCATGAACAATTCTGAGGTGGTCTCAGGGTTCAGAACTTTGAGACGCAAATATTTATTTTATAGGATAATAACGGTGCTGAGCAGGTAGGATCAGCACTAGGACCCATGTGGGCATAAAATGTAGCTTTGATAGCATAAAACATAGTCAGATTCCAGGCAACTACTTCTTCTAATTCATTCAGAATTTTAAAAGAAAAATACTGCTTTTGGAAACAAAGTTCTTTCTACTTGGTTTCAGCCCAAAGGTGAGCATTTTTTTCAAGAAGGTTAAATCTTTTCAGATGTTTTTGAGGTGCACAAAACGGAAAAGCTAAACCATTCTGTTATGCAAACTTTCAGCTTCTTATTATCCAAATGCCTTGAACTTCCCTAGTTTTATTCCATTTCGAGAGTCCCATGATCTGCTCAAAAAGTAGCTTACAGATTAAAACTTCTTGTCAAATCAATTCAGAGAATAGCTACTTCAGTTCTTGTTTAGGATCAACTTTTCAAACTTCGTGAGAGACTTTGATGTCAGATAAGGCCTATATTTTGAAAGTCATTGTTTGGAAAACTGGCAGAGAGTCTGCTCCAGTTAAAAAACAAACAAACCAAAAGACCAAAAACCTCTTGAGTCAAATATAAAAAACTAATGAACCTTTAAGTAAAACTTCCATGAATTAGAAAAATAAGGCATTTAAGCAAACAACTGGAAATGGAGCTGTTTTGGGGTTGTAAGTTATTCTGGGTTTTATGCATAGTAAAAATTCCATGCTACTCACTGGACTATACATTTGGAGATATTATCCTGACATTTGATATGTTGCTAGAAAAATGAAAGATGACTTATGGAGACACAGTTGGCTCCCGGTGTATCCAACTAGGTTCATCCATGCCCCACTCCTCTTCATTTCAGTCTTAACTGAGAACCATAAACCATGACGATCACCAAGTTTAAGTGACTTCATTCATTTTTTTTGTATGATACTAATACACTCTAGGGTTTTCATTTCAGTCTGTCCAGGCCCTACCTCTGTGATTACCATTGGTGACAATTTTACAATGGTCACAAGGCATGGAAAATGTGCAATTTGTTCAATGTGTTAATGAATGAAGGGCAGCTTTAAATTATGTATGAATGTTGCTGTCCATAGCATGTAAAAGAACTTTAAAAAGCTCCTGGAAAATAAAATTTTAAAAAGTTTACTTTGGTGCAACATAGTTCTGAAATCCATGCATTTCACAATATATGTTTCTTCACCAATTGTTGGAGATTCCTTGTAGACATAGAATTCAAAATTGTTTCTCATGAAAGTAATCCTTTTAATTCAATTTTTCATAATCTTTCTGAAAACTCATAAGTCTTTCTGAAAATGTTGCTATAGACATGTGTTTTTCCATGAAGTATATATTATTTTGCTTTTTCATGGACTTAAAATTTCAGTTATTTTCACTTATCTGCAAACATTTTATAGTTAAAGTGTTTCTTCTTATTAATTTCCAGCCTACCAATGTTCAGGTTTCTGTTGGCTGGTTCAGGATGTGTAGCCCTCCGTTTTGAAACAGAGTATCAGTCTCACTCCTTGTGTTGGTTGACTTAAAATAGGAACAGATTTACAAATGCATTTCACTATAGAGCAGATAGAAAATAAACTTCAAAGGCAGAAACTGGGGGGCTGGCGTGGTGTCTCAGTAGTTTGGGCTTGCACCTGCAGTGTCAGCATCCCAAGTGAGCACTGGTTGTGTCCCAGTTACTCCACTTTTAATCCCAACTCTTTCCTAATGTTCCTGAAAGTGGTAAAACACGGCCCAAGTTCTTGGACCACTGTACAACCTGGGAGACCTGGAAGAAGCTCCTGGTTTTAGATGAGCTCAGTTCTGACAGTTGCTGCCATGTGGGGAATGAACCAGCAGATAGAAGATCTCTCTCTCTCTCTGTAAATCTGCCTTTTAATTAAAAATGAATAAATTTTTTAAAAAAGAAGTAGACACTGTCCAAATTTTGCAGCTCTAGACTTAATAATTGGCAAGTATCTATTCTTAAAAACTAAAATGTAAAAACATAAAAAATATTAACGTGTTTGTTTCAAGGTTGCTCATTACATTTAAGGCACAAAAACCAAAGTATCTCTTTTCCCTCAGCACAAATAATATGTGTTGACTAGCTAGAAATGGCTATAATTATGTGGTATACAATAAAGGGTTCCGTTGATGCCAAAAACAGAAAAGTGGGTGACCCAGACCAGAAATCATGTACAAGATAAACAGCTTCCCAGACAAATGAATTTAGCTGATTTTTTTAAAAGGCAGTTTCTTGTATTTTCAGTTATATGGTCTTTATGGGTAGATCCACGTTCTCTACATTCTTTAAAATTGAGGCATACGAGTCTGAGTCACATATTTAGCTGCATGAAAAAAACGCAAAAACGCATTTAACAGAATAAATTTTACTTTGGAACATTACATTGAAGACTTGAAATATAAAGCAATTTAAAGATAACATTCTTATAAGCTATAGGCAGGATAGGAAGCTGGTTGGATCAGCCTTTGTAGATTAAGATATAAATATTTTGACTTTATTTTTTGTGCCTTTAAAATTTATTTATATAGAGACGTGTGTTCATGTATTTCTTAAATGTATGTAATTTTAAGTACAGAACAATATCTCCAACTCTGCCCTCCTCCCTCCTTTTTACTCTCCTTCTATCTTCCTTTCTTAATTTCTTTTAATTTTTGTGGTGACATACTTTCAATTTACTATAACCAATAGCCAAACTCATCATCTTGCTTGTTCTTAGCTTCTTGGAAAGCAGAAAAATGCAATCCTATTGTCAGAGATGAATAATTATAATTTTTTTAAAACGCAACATCTTGGATTCAACACATATATGTCTTTAAATTTTTAAAAATTCAGATGATTCTTTTTTCCCAAGACACAAAGTAGAAAATATAGATGAGCAAAAAACATTTTTAAATCTATAATTTTATCCACTCATAGCTAATCATTGTTAATGTCAGTGTAGGTGCACAAAGCTCTTGTTCCACAAAGTTTTACAATCAAGAACTGAAAAAGTGTGTACTTATACCATGAAAGGCTTTCTGAAAGCTGTTTTATAACTTCGTAGTATATCTCATCAACATTTTTCTATGGCACACTATGGAGACTTTGACATTTCCTATTTATGCTCAGGATCCTGCAAATTTCAGAGACTTGGCAGTTTGGGGACATGTAGTTACTGACCGCTGGACATGGATGTAAACATTCGGTTGTATTCCAAGCCATGTCATGCGATGTGGGTGTGGAACAGTATGTTGTTGCTGACTCACACTGTATCATGCTACAAAGCTAGCATAATGGCATAATGTTCTCTTTGACCTTTCAGATCTGATTAAACTCTCATTCTGGTAAGTGAGGATATGCTATATCAAATATGTGTGAATTTCTTATACATGGGAGAATTGTGTCTTCTTTTTGCTTTTTATTTTTTCAAGGTATATTTATTTATTTGAAAAAAGTTACAAAGAAAGACGGAAAGGGAAGCAGAGAAGGATAGAGAGGATGATCAATCTTTTACCTACTGGTTTGCTCCCAGGATGGGTGCAGTGACTAGGTCTGGGCTAGGCCAGAGCCAGGAGTAATTTCTTCCATATCTCCCACTTGGGTGCAAGGGGCCCAGATATTTGGACCATCTTCTGTTGCTTTTCCTAGGTTACTGTCAGGGAGCTGGATTGCAAGTGGCAGAACTGAAACTTAAACTGTCACCAATTTGATTTGCTGGTGTTGCAGGTGATAACTTCATTTGCCATGCCACAACACTGAGCTCTTAAGGTAATTATTGGTTGGGAAGGATTTGCTGTAACATTTTATTCAATATTTTCTTGTAGTGTTCTAGATCTGTCTGATTTTCCTCTTCTGATATCTGTTTTTGTGTTTTATGGATTTTTTTGTGTTGACATGTTTGATTCCTTTTCTTTTGTGAAGCATATTTTTTATAAATTTATTTTATTTCTGTTGATGTTTATATAGTTGGGATGGATGTATGCCCATGTGGACCACTGATTATGGTGAGGAGGGTCATGGTATGGGAGAAAGTAGATGAGACAATTGTGTAACTTCTGTGGATAGTTTGTGTATGTTTACCTAGTGATTTATGTAAAATATAGTTATAAGTCTATTTTCCCGATGAAAATAGCATTGTCACATTGCCATATTTATATTTTATATTTATATTTATATTTTATATCTTTTAGCATATTCTATTGTCATTTTGTCTTTTTATACTATATTAGAAGTGTTTACTCATCAATGGTCTAGTAATACAGTAGTTTATATTTATCTGTAGTTGCCTGTATTAGTGAGTTTCATACTTAAAAAAAAATTACATATATATATATATATATATATATATATATATATATATGCTTGGGGAGGGGGCAGGGTTGGGAAATCCCAGAGCCTTTGGAACTGTATCATAAAATTAAAAATATATATATATATATACACTATTATTATTTGGAGAGCAGAATTAAAAACAGAGAAGGAGAGACAAAGAAAGATCATCCATCAGCTAGTTTACTCCCTAAATGGCCACAATATCCTGGGCTGATCAGGATAAAGTCAATTGAGCCATCTGCTATTTTCCCAGCACATTAGCAGGGAGCTGGATGGGAATTGGAGCAGCTGGGTCTCAGATGGGTGCTGTAAGAAATGTTGGCATTGCAGGTGGCATCATAAACCATTACGCTGCAACACGCCCTCCAATTTTTCTTTCTTATGCTATTGCATTGCTGTTTCACATCCTTTAATATCAGTTTCAAGAACTCTCTTTAATACTTTTTAAAATTTTTACTTATTTGTTTTTATTGGAAAGGCAGCTCTGCAGAGAGAAGGAGAAACAGAGGGAAAGATCTTCCATTTGCTGGTTCACTTCCCAAATGGCTGCAGCGGCGGGAGCAAAGCCAATCTGAAGCCAGAACCAGGAACTTCTTCCAAGTCTCCCATGTGGGTACAGAGTCCTAAGGCTTTGGCCTATTCTCTACTGCTTTCCCAGAACACAAGCAAAGATCTGGATGGGAAGTGGAGCAGCTGGGACATGAACCAGTGCCCATTTGGGATCCCAGGGCTTGTAAGGTGAGGATTTAGCCACTAGGCTATTGCCTTGGGCTGCATCATTAGCACATTTTAAAGCTTTATTTGAAAGGCCGAATAAAGCAAGATCTGCCACCGAGAGGTGACCTGATAGAGGAGCTTGGGGAGTTTCTTTGTCAGGATGCAGTCCTTGCAGATGAGCGCAAGAATCAAGGCAAGAAGCACCTCAAACCAGGCCATGAAAATCACCAGCCAGCATACATGTGGGTCAGGTCTGGGGTTTGGCCAGGCTGGTCCAATTCATACACTCTCTGGCAGATCTGAGAACCAGGGTGAGGTGCAGGATGGGCCAGGTCAGGCCACATCAGCCAGTTCACATTGGGGCTGAGACAGGGGACTGGCTCAGCTGGGTTAGACTGTAGTACCTACCAGCAGGAACTGGAATTGAGGATAGACTGGACCGAGCCAGGCTGAAGCACCCACTGGTTAATGCCAAGGTGAGGCGAGCCATGCCAATCTTGGGGTGCTGGGTGCTGGGGCTGTCAGCCCCAGGAGTGGGTGGTCAGGCAGAGTCCAGGTTGACTGGCCTGGGTCCATGGGCCCATCAGCATGGGGGTGCCAGGTCCATGAGTCCTGGGAGCAGAGGGACAGTGGAGCCCAGATCGCCTGTCCTGGGTCCTTTGGCTTGCCTGTGCAGTGGGTGCTGGGTCCATGAGCTCCAGGGGTGGGGAGGGTCCAGTGGGGCCTTGGTGGCCTGGCCTGGGTTCTTGAGCCTGCCTGCAAGAACTGGTCCTCCTCAGTGGAAAAGACGGATTAGTGGATGGCTGGCTCAGATCCGCACAGAGGATATGGCTGCAAAAGACATCTGTTACCATAGCAGAGGAAGAACAGAACAAATTTGACAATTACCCAGCCCAGCAATGACAGCAAATATCTGGGCAAAAGGAAACTCTAAGGTGGATTATATCAGCCTTGGACATTGAAAGTGTTCCCTCATCGGATCAGCGAGATTGACAACGTTTCAGAACTATCAAAACCACATGGGCAAAAGTGTCCTGGGCAAAACCGTCAGAGCGTATGCCACATCAGGACCCCGGGTCAATACTGGGTGACTGTTCCCCATCCCCAGGTACTGGGGCTGGGTGTAGCTCCTCCCTTTATCCCCCCCTCTCCTCCCAGATACAGGTAGAAGAAATAGAAACTTTGGAAACAATGATCACACCCACTTTTCCCTAACACTAGATCCTTCCCATCGTGATCAACTATGTAAACATCATCTGAAATAAACATTAGGGCCTGGCATGATAGCCTAGCAGGTAAAGTCCTCGCCTTGCATGTACCAGGATCCCATATGGGCATCAGTTATAATCCCAGTGGCCCAGCTTCCCATCCAGCTCCCTACTTGTGGCCTGGGAAAGCAGTTGAGGACAGCCAAGAGCCTTAGGACCCTGCATCCAATTGGGAGATTTGGAAGAGGCTCTGGGCTCCTGACTTTGGATCAGCACAGTTCTGGTCATTGCAGCCGCTTGTTGGCGGGGGGTGGGGGGGGAACAGAGGGAATGAATCAATCGACCAAAGATCTTCTTCTCTCTCTTCCTCTCTGTATAGCTACCTTTCCAACAAAATAAATAAATATATTTTAAAAAATGTTTTAAAAAGGTGGAGTTACACAGAGGGGGAGAGACAGAGAGCGAAAGAGATACCTTCCAGCTGCCGGTTCACTTCCTAAATGCCCAGAACAGCCAGGGCTGAACCAGGCAGAAGCCAGGACCCTGGAATCTGTGCAGGCAGGTGACAGAAGCACAAGGCCTTGGGACATCACCTATCTCCTAGGTGCTTTACTGTGGAGCTGGATAGGAAGCAGAGCAGGACTTGGTCTCAGCCACTCCTGAATGGAACGTGGGTGTTCCAGGTGGTGGCTTAGCCTGTTGTGTGTGACACCCACCTTCTTCTGACATTTCTTCCAAAGCAGATCTGGCAATGATGAGCTTCCTCTGGGGAGTTGGGAGAAATTGTCTAGGAAATCCCTTTATTTATTTATGTTTTAAATTTAAAAATCTTGGGCCTGGCAGCGTGGCCTAGCGGCTAAAGTCCTCGCCTTGAAAGCCCCGGGATCCCATATGGGCGCTGGTTCTAATCCCAGCAGCTCCACTTCCCATCCAGCTCCCTGCTTGTGGCCTGGGAAAGCAGTTGAGGACAGCCCAAAGCTTTGGGACCCTGCACCCGTGTGGGAGACCCGGAAGAGGTTCCAGGTTCCTGGCTTCAGATTGGCGTGCACCGACCGTTGCGGCTCACTTGGGGAGTGAATCATCGGACGGAAGATCTTCCTCTCTGCCTCTCCTCCTCTGTGTATATCTGGCTGTAATAAAATGAATAAATCTTTAAAAAAAAATTTAAAGATCTTGCTTGACTTTTATTTGCAATCCTAGACTCAGACAACATTGATTCCATAAAATAGAATAAGCGTTCTGTTGAGCTGAGGAGGAAGAGGTTGGCTTCATGGCAGAAAAGGCCTGAAGAGAGAAGAAATAAACAGCACAGAGTGCATTGGTCCTCTCAGAGTTAATCAGACAGAATCAGGGAAGCAAAATATTGAGAACATGACTGATGAGTAAACATTGGGTTACTTGAGGTTACCTTTTCTGTAATGATTAAAGCTGAGGTAACTTAATTATGCCGAGACTGGAACATTTGGGAATTTGGCTGTTATTTCTCTTTTCTGATTTGGTGATGTGGAACTTAAGAATGAATGACTCCGCCGGCTTTAGTAGATTGGACCTTGTACAAGAACTCAGTGCAAACCCATGACCCTCCTTGGTTTGTATTCATCACTGAGGGCAAGGAATTTAGAACTTCCATGCACTCTGTGATAGCACCAGCTTTCAGGAACCCCTGTGTGTTCATTGATGTGGAAGGTCCCAAGCTCAATTCTTTGTTTTTCTTTTACTGTGTGTGTGAAAGTTTCGTTATGTATGCATGATTGTCGTTAGTGACCAACTTGACTTTCAATCCATGTCTCCTTAGAAGTCACACAGTAGGGCTGAAAAGCCCCAACCCTGCCACCATGTCTCTGTCTGTCTTGCTACTATCCTCCATCCTGAAGCTGCTTGGGGGGTGCCAGCCACCACTCAGGTCCCTAGCAATCAAAGAGACACATCACATTAGAGATAAGAAAGATTTTTGGAAATTTATCCCAGAAAACAGGACCTAGCAGAGAGCTGAATGGGAAGGGGAGCAGCTGGGACATGAGCCAGCACCCTTATGAGATCCTGATGCATGTGAGGCGAGGATTTAGCCACTAGGCTACCATGCCAGGCTCCGCATATGAATTTTAGCATTTTTTCCACTAGATCTGAGAATAGTGTTTTTTTTTTTAATTTTGATTAGGATTGGATTGAATGTATAAATCGCTTTGGTTACTATGGACATCTAGATGATTAATTAAATTATCCTATCCATGATCATGGAAGCATCTTCTTCTTCTTCTTCTTTTTTAAGTTTTATTTACTTATCTTGGAATGTTGGAAAGTCAAATCCACAGAGAGAAGGGGAAACAGAGAGAAAGATTCTCCGTCCACTGGTTCACTCCCCAACTAGCTGTAATGGCCAGAGCCAAGCCAACCAAAGCCAGGAGCCGGGAGTCTCTCCTGGGTCTTCCACACAGGTGCAGGGCCCCAAAGTCTTGGGCTGCCCTCCACACCCTCTCAGGCCACGAACAGGGAGCTAGAAGGGGAGTGAAGCAGCTGGGACATGAACCAGCACCCACATGGAAGTCTGGTGCATCCCAGGCGAAGACTCCAGCCACCAGGCTACTGAACTGGGCCCCACCTTCTATTTTCTGTAAATGTTATTTTCAATTTATCTTTTTTTTTTTTTTTTTAGCATTTTGTAGTTTTCATCGTGCAGATCTTTAACATCTTTGGCTACATTTACTTCAAGGCATTTCAACTGTTTTTGTAGCTATTATGAATGGGACTGATACTTAAAAGTTATTTCTCCGGCATGGCATTGTCTGTACATACAAAAGCTATTGCCTTTTTCTGTAATTTTATATCCTGCAGCTTTATTATTAACCTTTCCTATGAGTTCCCATAGTCTCTTAGTGAAGCTTTTTAGTTCCTCTATATGTAGTAGGATCATGTCACCTGTAAACAGGGCTAATCTATCTAACTCCTCTCCTATTTGTATCCTTTTGATTTCTTTTTCTTGCTTGATGCTCTGGCTGAAAGTTGCAGAATGATATTGATTAGCAATAGTGAAAGAAGGCGTCCTCTTCTGGTTCTGGATCTTAGTGGAAAAGTTTCCAACTTTTCCTCATTCAGTATGATAATGGCTGTGTGTTTGACATATATAGCTTTCATCGCATTGAGGAATACTCCTTCTATACATAATTGTCTTAAGTTTTTTTTTTATCATGAAAGGGTGTTGTATTTTATCAAATATAAATCTTGCTCTTGAGGTACTTACAGAGGGTGGTGGTGTGGTGTAGTGGATAAAGGTGCTGCCTGCAGAACTGGCATCCCATATGGGCACCACTTCTGTCCTGGCTGTTCCATTTCCCATTCAGTTCCCTAATAATGACCTGAGTAAAGTAACAGAAAATGGGCCATGTGCCTGGGTTTCAACCTGGCCCAGTGCGAGCCATGGCCATAATCTGGAACGTGAATCAGCAGACAGAGGTTTCTTTCTCTCCACCCACCCTTCTCTTTCCCTCTCTTTTACCCTCCTAATTTCTTGGTAATGTTGACTTTCAAAATGAAGTAGTCTTTAGGAAAAGGGAACTTGGAATTTTTAAATAAAGATGAATGTGAGTGTATTATATAATAGGTAAATTTTCAAAGGTGTCATGATAGATTCAGTTAAACATTCCAGGAAGCTACTTATGCAGTAAAGTCTTCCTGTTGGATGGGAGACACCTCACCTAGGAATTCTCAATGAGGAAATTTTATTTTTGGTCCACCACTTTTCTGTTCCTGCAAGGAGGGCAGTGGGCCTGTGGGGGCCTGAAGGTGTGGGCTTATGGGTGGCCTGTGGGATGGAGCTGACAGGGGAGTGTGGGGAGCTAGGGGCTCGTGCCCAGGCAGGCAGCATGAGCCTGGGACTTCCCCAAGTCCTTGGTCCCTGGGAGGTGTGTGAGGGGAGAGGAAAGACTATGTTATATGCTGGCCTGGTGTGCTGGTGGACCAGGCTTGGGGAACGTTGATTGGACCTAAGTCTTGGATGTGTGGAGGGGTAGGATCCCAGGCCAGCACACATGCCAGGAACTTGGGACCGTGGTGGGCAGGCAGAGCTCCAGGCTAGGACATTACACCACCAGAAGGTTGGGCTTAGGAAGGCTGGGCTGAGGAACTCAAGTGCTCCTGAACACAGGGACCCTAGGTTGGTTAGGAGAAGGGGAAGGATATGTGTGGGAGGGAGGACCCCTGAGGGAGTGTGTTGCTGGTGAGGAGTAACTTCTGAAGGACTCCCAACGACAAGGTCATCATACTTGCAGGTAAGCAAGGGGCTGAAATGGAATGGTTTAGAGGCAGGAAGTCACAGGAGTTTTGTGGGTCAGACAGGTGCATCAGTTCACATGGGAAATCTGAGCTGGGCTAATTAGAATGAACTACAGCTGACCACCACTCAAAGGCTCACGCTAAAGCTGGGGCTGGGTCTACCTGACAGGACTAGAACATAGTACCCACCAGTGAGAGTTGTAACAGGAGATGCGTAATGTTAGGCTGGGCCATGACACTAACCAGCATGTGAAAGAACCAGGTCTGGGGGCAGATTCTGTAGGGGAATATGTGGACCCACCCCTATGAAACTGCACTGTAGTTCCCACTGGTGAGCATGAGAGCTGGAATGGGGGCAATGATCTGGGCTGGGCATGGCTTCAGCATCCCTCAGCTTGCGTGTGGACTGTGCCTGGGATGTGCCAGATTAGGCTTGACTCCAGCACCCACTGGTGCTTGTGAGAGCCAGAGAGGGTGTAAGTACAGGTTGGTTCAACTTTGCTTCAGCATTAGCTGGCAAGCGCTGGGACTGAGGGCAAGTCCTGTCAGGCTAGACTGCAGAATCACCTGGAGAGCCTAAGATCCGGGACCAGGAATGGGTCCAGCAGGGAAACAGTTGGCACCTTTCTGATGCACTGCAACTCCCATTGATGAACCTGACAACCAGGGCTGAAGGTAGACCTGGTTAGACAGGTGGTTGCACCTGCCAGCATGAGTGTGCGCTGGATAGTAGGGTTGGTTGGGTTGAGCTAAGTTTCAATACTCATTGACATGCACAAGAACTGAATGGGATGCAGGACAAACTGGGCCAGTCTGCTGCATGTACTGGCAAGCACAGAAACCAGGGATGAGGGCAGGCCTGGAGAGGGATACTGGGGGTCACTCTGACTAGGATGCTGGTGTAAGTTCGAGTGTCTGGTGGGCAAGGTTGGGCTGGGCCACAGCAGCCACTGGCTAATGTAAGAGATAGGGCTGGGGGCAGAACTGACCTAGCAATTGCTACTACCAGTGTGTGCGAAGGCTGGTATGAGTGATGGACTGAGCTGGACCCCATAGACAAGCATACACGAGTCAGTCTTGGATCAGTTCAGACAAGGTTTCTTTGGGGATCCGCCCAATGGAGCTGATGGACTCAGAACTCCAACTATGTGGAGAATCACAGGATCTAAGGTCTGACCATGGAGTGTGTGTGTCAGAACGGGGCCTCCTCAGTGCCTTAGAGTAGTGGATGACATACTGAAATGCACATGGAGGATATGATAGTCCACTGGGGCCTGCAGAGGATGTCTGGTACCATAGCAGAGAACAGAAAATGGAACAAATTGGCCAACTACCCCAGTCAAGTGTTGACAGCAAATATCTGGGTGATTGGAGACTCTAAGGTGGACTATGTCAGCCAATGGACCATGGAAGGATTTCCTAACCCTTGGATCAGTGAGATCAACAGCATTTCAGAATTACAGCAACCACTCGGGCAGAACCTTCAAAATATGCTTCACATCGGGGACCCTGGGATGACATCGGATGCACGTTCCCCTTCCCTGGATAATGAGGCATTTGGGAGGCTGGGCACGGCTGTCCCTGAGACACAGGACAAAGAAAAAGAAAATTGGGAAACAATGGTCTCACTCACTTTCTCTTAGTTCTCGACACTTCCCACCCTGATCAAGTATGTAAACATCATCAAAAATAAAAGTTGTGTAAAAAAGATTTATTTGTATTGGAAAGGCAGATTTAAATAGAGAAAGACGGAAAGAAAGATCTCCACTGGTTAACTCCCCAAATGGCCACAATGGCCAGAGCTGAGCTGATCCAAAGCCAGGAGCCAGGTGCTCCTCCTGGGTCTCCTGTGCAGGTGTAGGGTTCCAAGGCTTTGTGCCACCCTCCACTTCCCTACCAGACCATAAGCAGGGGGCTGGATCAGAGATAGAGCAGTTGGGACACAAACCAGCACCCATATGGGACGCTGGCACTGGTAGGTTGAGGATTACCTGGTTGGCCTAAAGTTCCGGCCCAGGAACTGACTCTTGAGACTTTAAAAATGAGAGAATACATACCAAGTAGTCAGTGTTACATACAAATAACCTCCATTGGTGGTTCTTTTTCTACACTCCCTTTTTTTAAAGGTTCAGAGATTGTTTATGGAATTGTCATAGATACACTAGCAGTAGAAGAGTAAGAATAAAACCACCATAGTATCAAGGCAAAGGAAAAAAGAAAGAATTCAAAAATATGAAGATCTTTGCCAAGAAGAGCAAGCTTTTCTATTACTCATTTGAGTAATTTATACACTCAATTTGTTGGTACTGAAAACCAAAAAATGAAAGCGAGCTAAGCTTTGGTGTATGGTGTATCTGATCTTGCAATTTTTCAATACATTATTTTCTCTGAAGTTTAGCCAATTACAGATTCTCTTTGAACATTGTTTTAAGCATTTTGCCTTTGTCCTTATAAAATACAACTTACGCTACACAGGATCAGTTTTGATGCAGAAATTAAATCCAGATTCAATTTGTTCTCACTGAGTTCCACTGTAATCAGAATGTATTGAGCTGGACAACTGTTGGTAGAATTTAGTTTGGAGTTAGAATATGGCAGGGACTGAAAGAAAGTTGGGGGAGAATTCAATTACAAATATGTGTGGTTTTGGAACATTGGTTGAAGGACGAGTCTAGTAGTTTTCCTATTGATTTGGGATCTAGCCACAATGCCTGGTGAAAGGGCTCATATCTGGGTGCTGAAATTATGTTCTAGTGGAATAAGAATTCATTTATTTTACTTTAAAAATGTTTTAATTTTTATTTTTTCATGATATTATTCCGACGCTCAGGGATTCTCCCTCGCATTCTCCCATTCTTCTCACATTTCCTCCATATTATTTGGAATAATAATATGTATATTTTAAATAGTATAACCTTTTAACAACAGTCAGAAGTCCATCATTCTGCTTTTTTTTTTTAAAGATTTATTTTATTTTAATTGCAAAGTCAGATATACAGAGAAGAGGAGAGACAGAAAGATCTTCTGTCGGATGATTCACTTCCCAATTGACCGCAACAGCTGGTGCTACGCCGGTCTGAAGCCAGGATCCAGGAATTTTCTTCCTCCAGGTCTCCCATGCGGGTGCAGGGTCCCAAGGCTTTGGGCCATCCTCGATTGCTTTCCCAGGCCACAAGCAGGGAGCTGCATGGGAAGCAGAGCTGCCGGGATTAGAACTGGCGACCATATGGGATCCCGGGGCGTTCAAGGCGAGGACTTTAGCCGCTAGGCCACGGCGCTGGGCCCCATCATTCTGCTTTTTAAGTGTGTCATGACATTGTAGGTATAGACAATGGTAGGAAATCCAGCACCCTGTTGTCAAGATGTATTTAACAGTTTCTGTGGGAGTCCATCTTTTATTTGGGAGCAAAGATGCATACTGCACTGGATCTTCACTTCTTGATATGCTAGTCTCTGTTGTACAATTGGAATAAGAATTTAAAACTGATCTTCAGAGTGGGCATGTGGCCTGGCAGCAGCTAAGATGCCTGGGTCCCAAGCAAGAGTACCTGGGTTCAATTCTAGTCTCTGACTCCTGTTTCCAACTCCCTGAAGGTGGCAGTGGTGGTTGAAGTAGTCAGGCCACTCACAGGAGAGACCTGGACTGAATTCTTGGTTCCCAGCTTTCATCCTCAGGGAAACATGGAAACAACCAGAATGCCCATCAGCAGAGGATTGGATAAGAAAGCTATGGTTCATCTACTCCATGGAACACTACTCAACTATTAAAAAAAAACAAAATGCAGTTCTTTGTGGCCAAATGGGCCAAACTGGAAACCATAATGCTAAGGGAAATGAGCCAATCCCAAAGGGTTAGAAACCACATGTTTGCCTTAATTTAAGAAGATATGATGTTATGCATAACATGTTATGTTATGGATGTTATGTCATATGTAGTATATAAACTAAAATGGAAATGTGAATGGGGGGTCACAGAATGTGGTTAAGAAATCGCATTCATTTTTAACATGTTGGCTGCTCAATACTATGTCAATTAATTCCATAACGATGTTAATTTTTGCTGATAATATGTTAGTGCTTTTAATTGATCGGGATAATATTCTGCTGGCTCTGCCCTCAGACCAGAGAGGGTCTCCCCAATAAGTAGTTGGACTCGACTGGATTATAAGATGTTGGACTCTATACTTGGCATATGCTTGCTAAGAGGGAATCTCAACTGAACTTGAACTATGGTTACGCAACAAGGTGGAGGAACCCACCATGGGGGGAGGGTGTGGGGAAGTGTGGGGAGAATCCCAGTTCCTATGAAATTACAACACAATGTAATTAATGAATAAGTTTAATAAAAAAAATAATAAAAAAAGAAAAAAAAGAGTGAACCAGTAGACCTTGGTGCTCGTACTGATAGTCCTTGGTGAGGATCCGGGAGTCTTCAGGGTTGGGATACAAGCCTCCTCCTGTCCTCCTGCTCCAATCTGGGGTCAGGGGGGAATCCCAGTACCTATAAAACTGTGTCACATAATGCAATGTAATTAATTTAAAAAAAAAAAAGAGTGAACCAGTAGATGAGACCCCTCTTTCTGTATTTTTTTCTCTCTCTGCCTCCCAAGTAAGTGACAGTAACCTGAAATTTCATCATTATGATGATGATACAAGCCTACTGAAAGGCAGAAGTCTTGGTACAATTCTTACATTCTGATCACTGATTTCTCCTAAAAAAAAACTTTTGTGTCTTAACAATGGCCTCATCACTATGTATGGTCTTGTTAATTATCTTGTTTCCTTTCATATCTGTCTCTTTTGATGTATTCACTTTTCACATATTCTGTTGGCTTTCTTATTTTTTTCAGATGTGCCTTATCTGCATTATCAGCTTGTAGGATGTTATATACTCTCTTCTTTGTGGTTGTAATTCAGCCTTAGTTTTACTGGCAACGTATATTTAATGTTTGGTTCTTATGTTGAGTATCTACCAAATCATTTTGTATGATTAAAAGTTTCAACAATTTTTAAAAGTTTCTTGAATAAGAATTCATGAAGAATAATATGTCCTGAATATATTCATATCAGTTTATCTGTATCCTTGTGTATCACTGGGGTGGATATAAAAACCTTTGGTCTGGAATTTTCCTTATTTTTTTTCTTGAATACCTTAATTTCTCTCTTCTTGTCCTTGTTTCTGACATAAAGTGTTTCTATTGGAAAGTGTAGTGACAGTCATTTCATTTTTTCCTTATAGGTGCCTGTGTTTTATTTTGTTTTTCCTTGTATACCAAATAATCTTTTTTTTTTCAGTTGGGGAAAATATTGTAGTCTTTGTAGAGCACATCTCTGTGTTGGCTACTCTGGGTTGATTTTACTTTAAATGCCTAGATTTGTAGGATCATTTCCTCATGGAAGCTTTTTAACCTTTGCTGTGTAGTGTTTGCATGGCCCCATTGCTTTGATTTTCTTCTTCAGAGACTCCAGCTCTGTAGGAGTTGCCCACCCCCACACTCACTACCAAGTTCTGTGCCTACCATGTTCTTTCAAACTTCTTTACAAACATCTTCTTTTTTGTCAAAAATGTTTTCTCCCTTTCAGTTTTTGTCTTAGGATATTGTCCATTGTGTTTCTTTTGTTTTTTTTTTTCTTCTAAACTAGTGTTGATTTAAACACATTTAATTCATTACAGAGTTCTTTATCCCCTCTTTCAAATCCTTATATATTTTACTCCCATCATGAATATTTGGGAGTTATAATAATTATATATTTATAATATATGTCATAGATAATAATTATAACTTATTTATTTTATTGCTTCTATTATTTATGTTTTAAAATAATTTTTATATGTAGAAATTACAGCTTTTGTATTTTGGGAGGACAAGTATTTCTGTAATGTTTTCATTATGTTTGGATTATTTCCTATATTGTTTAATTCTTTATTCCCCTATTTCCCCCTCGTTATTCAATCTCATTCCATTGCTGTTGTTCATTTTTAAGTAAAAGCTCATTGATTTGCCAAAGAAAGAAAAATGTATGCTTCTTTCTTCTACAGTTTGCCTTTTCTGTCTCTTTTTCCACTTGAATCTTGATCTTGTCTTGCACTTGCCTTTATTTCTCTGTCTTCTTCAGTTTGATTTGAGAGCCAGAATTTTCTCCTCAAAACAGATATTTGACCTGGAAGAGAGTTTTGAGAGTTCAGAGATTCAGACAGACTCAACACTAGTAGTTGGAGAGTACTGTCGCTCGCGCACCCACCTTCACAGTGCATCTTGCAAGACTCCTTCCAAGCCTCGGGAGGATTTTTGCATGAGCTTCTTGTGCTCTCCAATTAACGCATGATGGTGGATATGCTGTCTCTTGGTGTTGCCCCTGCTAGTCTTTAGGACTTTTTAGAGATACATAGCCATTTTGTTTTGTTTTCTGTATATTGCTGGTGGATTTTCATTTTCTAACAATATTTGTTTGTTTATATTTGAAAGGAAAGAAAGGAGATGGGGGAGGGTGATGGAGAGAAATATCTTTCATCGCTGGTTCACTTCCTAGATCACATCAGCTAGAGCTGGGCCAAGTCACCAGCCAGGAGATTAGCTCTCAATCCCTGCGTCTCATGAGGGTGGTGAGGACCTGAGTCTTTTGGTCAATACTTAACGCCTTTTAGGATGTGCATTAACGGGAACGTGGAAGTGAGAACAGAACTGGGACTGCAGTCCAAACCCTCTGACATGAAATGTTTCCTAAGCAGCATCTTTATCACTGTGCCAAATACCAGCCCCTGTTGGCGAGCTTTTTTTTTTTTTTTAAGTGATATAGTTCTTTCCTCTTGGGGAGATTCAGAAATGTACTGTAAACTCATCTCCATTTTTCACTATTCATATTTTAAATATATAAATAGAGATCTTAATTTTCCAGTCAAGCACAAAAATAATAATGAAAAATGTTCATTATTTACTGAGTGCTACTTCATTTCAGGAACTGTATGAATTAAATGCCTCACAAATTATTCATTAACATTTTCAAGGATCTTTGGACTTAACTTTATTATGTGCACTTTAAAGTGAGGGATAAGGGCCTGCCCGGCATGATAGCTCAGTGGCTAAATCCTTGCCTTTCATCTCCGACATAATATATGGGCACTGGTTTGTGTCCTGGCTGCTCCACTTCCCATTCAGCTCCCTGCTTGTGGCTTGGGAAAGCAATAGCTACACTCACATGGAGGACCCAAAAGAAGCTCCTGGCTCCTGAATTTGAATCAGCTCAGCTCTGGCTGTTGCAGCCACTTGGAAAGTGAACCAGATGGAAGATCTCCCTCTCTGTCTTTCCTTCTCTCTGTATATCCAATTTTCTTTCTTTTTTTTTTTTTCTGAAGATTTTATTCATTTTATTACAGCCAGATATACACAGAGGAGAGACAGAGAGAGGTAGATCTTCCGTCCGATGATTCACTCCCCAAGTGAGCCACAACGGGCCGGTGCGCCGATCCGAAGCCAGGAACCAGGAACCTCTTCTGGGTCTCCCACGCAGGTGCAGTGTCCCAATGCATTGGGCCGTCCTCAACTGCTTTCCCAGGCCACAAGCAGGGAGCTGGATGGGAAGTGGAGCTGCCGGGATTAGAACCGGCGCCCATATGGGATCCTGGGGCTTTCAAGGTGAGGACTTTAGCCACTAGGCCACGCCGCCGGGCCCTGTATATCCAATTTTCAAATAAAAATTATAAATAAATCTTAAAAAAATAAAGTAAGGGATAAGTGAAGTTTTTAGGGGTAAAATATCTGGTCCATGTTTTTGGATACAGAATCTCTATGGTGGTGCCAACAATACATGCCTGCTGGTATTCATACACTTTGTGTTATACCCCTGGAGTGTGAACTGTACCAGTGACTTGCTTTCAGAGAATAGAGTGTGTAAAGTATATGTAATGGTACTTCCGCAATTAACTCACAAATACAGTGTATGTGACTTGGGCATTCATGCTTTCTGGTCTTCTCACTTGCTTACTCAGGAACTAGTTGCTCGGGGTTGGTGTAGCATAAAAGATTAATCCTCCGCCTACGGCACCAGCATCCCATATGGACACCAATTCGTATCCTGGCTGCTTCACTCCCAATTCAGGGGCAGCTACACCCATGTGGGAGACCGAAAAGAGGTTGTTGACTTCTGGACCTGGATCAGCTCTGGCTTTTGTAGCTGTTTAGGGGAGTGAATCAGCAAATGAAAGATGAAAGATTCTCTCTTTCTCTCTCTCTCTCCTTCTATCTGTTGAGTCTGTCTTGCAAATACATCTTAAAATAAAACAAAAAAGAAATAAAAGAAACCAGCTGCTATGTTGTTGGTTGCCCAATGGAGAGGCCCAGGAGGACAGAACCAAGGGAGGCTTCTAGCTGACTAAGGCCCTCAGTTAACTTTATGGTGAATTTAACTTGGATTAGTCTGCTCTTTTATGAGCTACTATTTCTTCTACCATATTGAATTTGAGATTCTGTTGGTCTTCATTATTTTCTTTTTAAAATATGTTTTTGCTTATTTGAAAGTCAGGAAGGGAGAAGGGGAAGACAGAGTTGGAATTGGCTGGGGGAGAGAGAAAAAGAAGTATCTTCCATTTTTTGGTTCACTTTCCAAATGTCTGCAATAGCCAGAGCTAAATTCATAATCCAGGAACTTTACTTACGTTTCGCATATGGATACAGGGAGTTTGTGTTGTACGCTCAAAGTATTTGGGCCATTTCCACTGCCTTTCCTAGGCTATTAGCAGGGAGCTAAATCAGAAGAAGGATTCAAGCAGGTGCCTACATGGGATGCTGGTGTTACAGGTAACGATCTTACCCACTATGCTATGATGCTGGCCCCAGGTTTGCTACAATTAAGAGACTTGCCTAAATTTAGGCACATAATGAGTAAGGATGAAACCCTGGATTCCTAACTTCCAGTCTAGGGCTTCTTGCAGGTACTAATCTGCAGTAGGCATCCATGGCCACTGCTCATTGGCACGTTCTGATATGGGGGTCTATTCAGCTTGATTCGCATTTGTTTTCGTTGTATAAAACACACAGACACCCTGAAGGGAACAACTGACAGATACTGACCAGAATATTTATGCCTTTTGCGCTTAGGCTCACCTCCCTTGAAATAGAGGTCAACAGCCTGTGTTAATTGCATGGCTGTCTGTCTTCCAGTCCCTTAACCACAGCACTGAATCCAACATGGCAACAAAGTTCCATAATGAGAGCCAACTCCAGATGATTTGTCTTGGATGCTTAGACTGCTTATTGAGAAGCGTTTCCTGAGCTGGAGTGGGAAAGAGCTGTGATCAACTGGTAATGTCAGCCATGACAGGAGGTCGGGAAGTGGTTGAGGGCGTGCCATGTATTGCCCACTGGGATTTCTGCAGGTTTTGATTATGCTGCTTTCTTTGATGATCCACACTCTTTCTGCTATGACCCATTCTTCCCACACTAGCTGCCCAGGAAGGCTCAATCTCAATGCTCCATTGGCTCTCATTTCTGGATGCTTTTCCTTCTTATTTGATGTGAGATTTAGCACTTAAGTGGCATTGCTGGAATTTACCTTGTAACTGAATGTGTTGTTAGAAGCAGAGCCAGTTCTCACATCCTTGTGGGTTGGATGCCTTTGGAGCTTTGTAGTCTTTGTTTTCTGGCTCAACCTGAAAGTCACATTGCCAGCAGACTGTCAGTTCATCAGAAAAATTATACAGGAACGTACAACTTTGCACATGTCTAGTCTGTTGTCTTTTGCCAAAGCATTCCATTTACCTCTGTCCTAGGAGGTCATGAGAATGAATTTGCATGTGGGTGTTAGTTTACTAGTGAAAGGATGACAAGGTGAAATATTGGTCCTGGAGATCAACAGCACAATCATGTACCTTGCAACCTCAAAAACTGAAGAAGCTGTGAGCCAGGGACATCTCTGTGGGTGGCCATGTCAGCACAGTAGTGTTACTGTCTTTTTTTTCTTTTTCCTTTTGGCAAAGTTCTATGTTAAGCAATGTTAGAATTCATGTTAAGAGGACTAGCAAGTGTTCATCTCCTTCTGCTAGTCTTTTATCTACTTCTCAACTGTTTTATTTCAGATTGATCCATTTTTCTCTTTCCAATGATTCATGTTTTTTTAATAATAATTTTTTGTTGGAATCCCCAATAAAAGTTAACTTCTTATCAGACTATCATAATTGAAATAGAGAAATCTAGGATCTTCTCATCTGGATATATCCTTTGACCTTGACTTTTAGAAAATATAAAACCTCTCCTTTTAGTGGGAAAGCAGTAAAATCCTGAACATGACTTGATCTACTGGGGTTTACCTGCTGCATTTACCCAGATGGGAAGGCAACCCAGGCAATGGCTAAGCGTGTGGCCCCTGGTAGATAACTCTGTGAATGAGCCCCAACTACCCTGCTTAACTTAACTACTCCATGTTTGGTTTTTTTTTTTTTTATCATCTCAACCATATCACAAATTAATTTCTAAACATCTATTTTTAAGTTCAAACTTGAAAGCTTTTAAATGGGTCCTTGGGCCCCTGCACCCACATGGGAGACCTGAAGGAAGCTCTTGGCTCTCAGCCTCCAAACAGCTCAGCTCTCACCATTGCGACTATTTGGTAAGCGATCCAACAGATGGAAGACCTCTTAATGTCTCTCCTTCTCTCTGTAAAATATGCCTTTCAAACAAAATAAATACTTTTGAAAACAAAAAATGTTTTCAATGAAGCCAGACAATTGCTGGGTACTGGAGACACAATGGTGAAGAGTCACTTCCCACCTTGAAGAACACGATTTATGATGATGACATGATGATGATGATTCCTCTCTTTCCTGGAACAAACAATGAACAGAATCTTATTCAGTCTGGTAGCAAGATGTTTGAAAAGGAACACTGTTTGCAAAGCGTCTGAGAGAGCAAGACTATATGGAGAATTGCAAATAGTTTGTATTGTTGGAATGTGAAACATGAGAAGAGAATGAAGTGGAACAGGCTGCCAAAAGCTTTAAGCCATTTGACTCAATTCAGTTGTACTCATATATGGCCATATGTTGAGATTATTCAAACAAAACTGAAATGCCAATGTTTCAAATTAAAATAGAAAAGTAGTTTCAATGTGAACTCCTGAAACTATTACAAAAATATCAACATTTTGGTATTCTGCTTCAGGAATCTGAATTTCAATTTTACTTAGAGAAAAATACCCATCCATTTCATTCCATGTGGAGCTTTTTTACAAGGTGACCAGTGGTTAGAGTCAGTCAAGCACTTGTAAATTGGTGGGAGATAAGTCTTATATTTGTTTTCTAAAAATCATGTTTGGATTTTTATCTTTATAGCCTTAAAAATTTGATGTGATCTTAATTATTCAAAAATTTCCCAGTGCTTTTAAAAATTAATTAATTAATTAATTAAGAAATACAGACACAGAAAGAAATGTTCCACCTGTTGCTTTACTCTCCAAAAGCCTGAAACAGCCAGGAATGGGCCTGGCAGAATCTTGGAACAGAGAACTAAATCTAAGTCTTTCGTGTGTGTTGTAGAGATCCAAATACTTGGGCCATTGTGTACTGTCTCCCAGGGCATTCATTAAGATGAAGCAGGAATTGGGAGTGGAGCGGGGATTCAAATTCAGGCACTCCAAAATGGGCTGTGAGCATGCCAAATTGTGCCTTAACACCTGGGCAAATGCCCACTTCCTGCAGATTTCTCTTTTCTTGTGTGTGCCCTACTGCATTAAAAAAACTGCATAATTTATTTGTTGGTATTTGATATGCTCATATACTTAAAATATATTAGAAATTATTTTGTTCTTACATAAAATGGGAAGACAAAGTCAAAGTACATAATTTTTATTAAAATAAAGAGTTTGTGAATTATTCCAACTACAGATTGGTTTCTGTGGAAAGAATATAGGACTGAGGAGCAATGAATTTAAGGTTGTGCAGTATATTTGTCACTTCGATAACTACAATAAGCATATGCTACTTCATTTACTGTTTTAAAATTAAAGCTATGTACTTAAATGATTTAAAGAATCAAATCATTCTGGAAGATTTATATAAAAACCAGAAGTACCACGTGCCTATCTTCCATTTTGCATTTCTAAAACAAAAACCACTTCTAAAGTTTTTAGCTTGATTCTTTTTTTTTTTTTAAGATTTATTTCTTTATTTAGGAAAGGTAGATTTACAGAGATGGAGATACAGAGAGGGAGCTCTTCCATGTGCTGATTCACTCCCTATGTGGCTGCAGCTGCCAGAGCTGTGCCAATTCGAAGCCAGGAGCTTCTTCCAGGTCCCCCACATGGGTGTAGGCTCCCAAAGCTTTGGGCCGACCTCTACAACTTTTCCAGGTCACAAGCAAGGAGTCAGATGGGAAGTGGAGCAGCTGGAACATAAACCAGTACCCTCATGGGATCCCAGTGCTTGCAAGGCAAGGATTTAGCCACTGAATCATCAGAGCAGGCTCTGATTCTGTTTTAGTTAGTTAATTAGAGAGGCAGAAAGGGACACACACACACACACACACACACACACACACACACACACAAAAACAGACAGAGTGCTCATTCACAATTTTATTCCTCTAATTCCTGGAGCAGAGCAAGGCCAAGGCTAGGAGGTGAGTATTCAATACAGCTATCGATATGGCAGGAACCCAAGTACTTAAGGAATTTCCCCTTGCCCCTCAGGGTCTGGGATTGGGATTGGGAACTGAGATTTAATTATTAAGCTAAATACAGGCTACCACTTGATTCTATTTTTTACCTATATCCAAAGCATACACTTATATTGCTACTTCTTGATTTTTACTTAAAAATTTTGAAGAGTTATTTAAAAGGCTGAATTAGAAAAGACAGTGTAGAGATTGAGACAGGCAGAGAGAGAGGGAGGGAGAGAGGGAGGGAGAGGGAGAGAGAGAGAGAGAGAGAGAGAGAGAGAGAGAAATCTTCCATATACTGGTTCATTCCCCCACTGGCCACAGGGCAATGCCAGACTGGAGCCAGGTTCTCTATTTGGGTCTTCCATGTGGGTGCAGGGGCTCAAGCCCCTGGGCCATTTTCTGCTTTTCCTGGCCACTAGCAGGAAACTGGATAGGAAGTGGAGCCATAGGGATTGTAACTGGCACCCATAGGGAATCCTGGAATCATAGGCAGAGGCTTTACCACTGTTACTTTATGATTTTTAAGATGTCATATATTATCTACTGATGTTACCTTAGAGCAGATAAGGTTTTTTTTTTAAAAATATGTGTTTAATTCATTTTAAAGGTAGAATGATAAAGAGATGGAGAGAGAGAGAAAAGGAGAGAAAGAGGTATCTTCCATTTGTTGGTTTACTCACCAAATAGCTGCAATGGCCAGGCAGGGCCAGGTGAAACAAGGATCCAGGATATTGTTCTCTATGTGCAGAATCCCAAGTACGTGAGCCATCTTCCTCTGCTTTCCCAGCTGCGTCAACAGGGAGCTGGATTGAAAGTAGAGCATCTGGGACTCGAACCAGTGCCTGTATGAAATACCAGCCTCGCAGGGGGTGATTTTACTCCCTATACCACAGTCTCACCGTTCCATTCCCCCGCCCTCAAAGCCCTAACTACATGTATGCAAGCTTCCCAATCCTCCAAATTCTTACTCAATTTATAATATAGATTGATATTCATGGTTTACATTATTGTAACTATATACATTTTAGTTATAGCTCAGCTATGCTACATTCTCTAATTTGACTTTTCTGCATAATGTTTTGTGAGGAGTTAACAATTGCCTGTTTTTTTTTGTAACAGTGTTTTCAATGAATGAATCACTAATCCTCAAATTTTCATTGTCTCCATCTCCTCTGATTATGTTTATATACTTCTTGAATTTTGTTGATTTAGTCCAGAAGACACTTAAACCCTGGGAGTTTTGACCTATTGTAATTTGAGTTGTTTTATCAACATGGTGAGGGAAGTCTTTGCTCAACTGTGTGCTATGTCTCTTGTTTTGCATGTTCTATGTTTTCGCTTCATCATGATTTAATATATTGTTTTGGTGGCACATAATTTTCAGTGGCTATCTCAGACAAAAGGTAGCTGGAAATGGTGATCTTTGAGATCTCTTACCCCTAAGAATGAGTTTTAACTTCATGTTTGGCTGAGCGTAAACTTCTACAATGGCAATTCTTTTGTTTTATTTTATTTTTAAAAATTATTTTAGATGATGTTTACATAGTTGATCAGCAGCTCACTTTTAACACATGAACTCCATGGTCAGACAATGGAACCTGCAATTCTCTTCATGGTTGTGGTTTTGAGTTCGGCAGTTCAGTTGGGAGGATCCCCAAAGAAACGTTGTCTGAAGTGATCCCAGACCAGATTCTTGGGTGTGCTTGCCAGTACAGAATCTGGCACAGTCCGTCGCCCCAGTCAACCTATGCATATGCTGGTGGTTGCAATTGCTGGGTCAGTTCTGTTTCCAGCCCCGTCTTCTACACAAATCAATGGGTGTTGGAACCCATCCCAATCCTGTCCACCATACACTTGGCCACGTAAACCAGTGGGAGCTGCAACCTAATCGAAGTGACCAACAGTAGCTCCCACCAGGTCTGCCCGCTGCCCCCTGCCATAGAACAGCAGACTGGTCCAGTCTGTCCCACATCCCATTCAGCTCTCATACTTGTCAATGGGCATTGAAGACTAGTTCAACCCAACTACTATCCAGCCTACACACATACTGCCAGCGGGTGCCACTTTCTGTCTAGCATTGCCTGTCCCAGTTCTGGTTCTCATGCTCACCAGTTTTAGTGGCAACCCAGAGGGAGGTGCCCACTGTTTCCCTACTGAGCCCACTCCCACTGCTGGATCATGCACTTTTCAGGTAGTTCTGCAGTTTGGCTTGACAGAATTGGCCCCCCATGCTAGCATCTGCTAGTTGATGTGGTGGCAGAGCCCAACAAGCCCATGGGTGTGGTCATTGTTTCCAGACTTTCTATTTCTTCTTCCCATTTCTGGGGGGAGGGGGTGAAAAGGGGCGAAGCCATACCCAACCTTCCTACCATCCCAGTACTTGAAGATAGGAAATGATCACCCAAGGTCTAATGTGGTGCACACTCTGAGGGTTCTGCCTAGATGGATGCAATAATTCTGGAATGCTGTCGATCTCACTGGTCTGTGGATAAGCAATCCCTCCCATATCAATTGGCTGACATAGTCGACCTGAGAGTCTCCATTCACCCAGATATTTGCTGTCATCGTTGGGCTAGGAGAGTTATCCATATGTACTATCTCCATTTTCTGGTAGGGTACCAGATGTCCTCTGCAGGCCCCAGTGAGCTACTATATCCTCTATGTGCACCATGGCCTGCCATCTAGCACTCTATCCTTTACACTGAGGAGGACTAGATCTCATAGATGGGCCCATGGACCTACGCCAGGCAAACCAGGCCCCACCAGATCCCCAACCCTGGGACTAATGGACTCAGCACCCACCATGCAAGTGGGCCTAAGAACCCGAGCTAGGTAATCCAAGCCATGATTGGCAATTCTTTTTATCAGGCATTGCTCCACTGCCTTCTGTCTCCTGGTGCTGCACTCAGTTGATGGCTCATTTTCTCTACACCTATGCTCACAGAAGTGAGCAATACTGGAAAGTTGTAAGACACCAGGCTTATCCCATTACAAACACATGACAATTAACATCAACTGGACTCCCAGTAATACCAATTCATCCTTTGATTGGTACCAAAAACTTAAAATCTTTCAAAAACCAAACCAAACCAAAACTTCCCTACTTGACTCAAGCCTACCTGACTTAAGCTAAATACCTGCCACCATCTGATTCTTTTTTTTTTTTAAAGATTTATTTTTATTGTAAAGTCAGATGTATACAGAGAGGAGGAGAGACAGAAATCTTCCGTCCAATGATTCACTCCCCAAGTGACTGCAATGGCCGGTGCTGTGCCAATCTGAAGCCAGGAGCCAGGAACTTCCTCCAGGTCTCCCACAAGGGTGCAGGGTCCCAAGGCTTTGGGCCGTCCTTGACTGCTTTCCCAGGCCACAAGCAGGGAGCTGGATAGGCTGCGAGACTGCCAGGATTAGAACTGGCGCTCATATGGGATCCTGGTGTGTTCAAGGCGAGGACTTTAGCTGCTAGGCCACGCCGCCGGGCCCCACCACTTGATTCTATTTCTACTTCTCTATATCCAAACCATATGCTTACAGTGCTACTTCTTGATTTTTATTAAAAAAATTTTAAGAGTTGTTTCATTTAAAAGGCAGAACTAGAGAAGAGAGAGAGAGATTTCTTTTCTTCAGATTCTAAGCTGTTAACCTTGACTTTTATTCTTTTATTCTTTCTGGACAATAAAAGCCATTAGATGGAAATTCTTGTGCTCTAGAAATGAAACCAAACTAGCTCACATTGGTTCCCATCTTATGTATCTTTTATTGAGCTGTTTCTCCTTTGTATTGTGCGCTCTCTGCTGTGAGTGCTCTCAAAGTTATGTAACGGTTGTTTCAATTTCTGTCAACTGGAGCTTTTCCATTCATTTTAATCTCTAATATTTACCTGTGGATTTGGATTTTATTTGAAATGGAGGGAGAAAGCTGGATTGAATCATCAGAACTGAGACTCAAACCAGACACTCTGATATGGGATACAGGTGCCCCAAGTGGCATCTGCATCACATGTCCTTACTTCCAGTCATTTAAAATATTCTAAACCCTCAAAAACAACTAAACCCTTCATTCAACACACCAGTGAACCAACCAACGAGCCAACCAATCACTAAAGAAGAAGCAGCACTGTTGGTCTTGCTCTATGTTCTTCAATGGAGGACTATGAGCTACTTCCTGCTGCCATAAGGTCTTCTCTTACACTAATACTATAGTGATCCAGAGCAGCTTATTGACTAGACGGAAAGTGCCTGGAGTCTTATTTTCAAGGAACACTTACCTGATCTCAAAATTGGATCGTACCACCTCATGCACAATGATCATTTGTTTTTCTAAGTATTGAATGGAGGAGGGCTGTATGTTTGGGGCTGCAGTTAAGACTCTGCCATACCTGGTTTGAGTTCCGGCTCTCTTGTTTCAGATCCAGCTTTTTGCTAATGATTTTCCTGGGAGGCACCAGGTGATGACTCGAGTTGGGTCTCTGCCATCCACACTGGGACACTGTGAGTTCTGATCTCTGAGTTCCGATTGCCCTACTCTGATCTACCACAGCCCATGGACATTTGGAGAGAGAACCACTGTGTGGAAGTGGTTGTCCTCTCTCTTTCAAATACATTGAAAATAAAAAATAGCAAACCAGATACTCGTAATATCTGCCTTCAGTGATGTTGACATGATTAATTATTGTCTACAGGAATGGTTCTTCTTTTTCCCTTTCTTGCCAAATTTCTTCTTGAACTTCTGTTCTGCATTCTACAGTCATTAAAAAAAAAACTAGATTTACTTATTTGAAAGGCAGATTTACAGAAAGAAGGTGAGCTAGAGAGAAAAGGTCTTCCATCTGCTGGCTCAATCCCCAGATGGCCACAATGGATGGAACTGAGCCCATAGAAAGTCAGGACCCAGGAGCTTCCTCTTGGGTCTCCCACATGGACATAGGCACCCACGCCTTTGGGTTATCTTCTACTGCTGTCCCAGGCCACAAGCAGGGAGCTGGAAGGGAAGTGGAGCAGCAGGGACACAAACTGGTGTCCATATGGGATCCCAGCATCACAGGGTGGAGGATTAGCCTGCCTCCAGATTACTTTTTAAAAGAAACCTCCACCGACTTCCCCTATTGAACCCAGGGAGCACATACATGTTGTTTTGTCTGTTGACTCCTATTTATAGGGCTTACTAAAGGCACAGTGACATACTTGTCTAAGTAATGGCCTTGTTTTTGGCTAATACCCTGTCCTTCGCATGGGAAGATCGGCTCCAGGAGCACAAGCAAGGCGTCCAATTGAGCTCACTGTTGTTCGGATCTACTATGTTTGGTGCCCCCAAACACGTCGCTATAGAAAAAAAGGGTGACCCTCCCTGACGGAGGACAGTGGGAGGATGATCCTGGAGACGTCCTTTTTAGCTAACACAGATGGGCTTCCCACTAACCATGGTTGTTATGATGACAGTAATTCACAATTTCAGAGGAGGAGCCCTGAGTAGTGCATCGGAGCAGGTAAGTTGTGCCTGGATTCCTGGCCGCATCATCTGCTGCTCCGGGATCTCACTCATGTCCCTGCTCATCTCAGTTTCTCTGCTGTAAAGGCAGCAGCAGCTGTCGGCACAGAGCCAGTTCTTGTCAAGGAGCCAGTGGAACCTTTAAATAGTTCGGTTTTAGGCATTTTGCACGGTTATGCAATGGTCACTACGCACCATAGAGATGTCCCTGCACTTACAGCCAACATCACAGGGACAAACTCTTTGTCCCCGTCAGCCCTTCCACCAAAGGGTAAAACAATTACATGGTTGTTTTGACTTTTGAACAAATGAATTCAGGAACTAGGAAAATAGAGTTCCAGTGGCTTTCCTAATTTCCCACACTGCTCTCCGAATCCAAGACTGAGAATGACAGAAGGTGAGCTGGCGTGGCTGCGAGCATGGGGGTGGGCTGGGGGTCCCTGCCCCCTGAACACCCCAGGGGCCCCTGCTCAGCTGCCCACTGCCGGCTCATCACCAGTGTTGCCCTGGAGCCTTTTCCTCCCTCGATTTCTCTCTTCCCTTTAAAAATCCACGAGATCCATGCTTTGAGAATCTCAGAGAACACGACTCCTCCGGAACACCATTCAAGGGAAAAAGAAATCCCTTCTTTCGGAATTAAAAAGTAGGACTCTTGTCCACTTGGCCCAACTGAGCGGGCGAGAGGAGGCCTCGTGGCCGAAATGCCGCAGGAGCCACGTGTGGGGTGCTGCCTGTGCGACGGGGCCTGGGGTCTTGGTTTCCTCTCCAAGCTGGTTTTCTCGCTCCCCTCTGTTCACACTCGGGGGACCAACGCCGGCTGCGAGTTTTAGGGGCCAGTGTGTGTGTGTGTGTGTGTGTGAAGTGTGCATGGAAGAGAAGTTCTACGCGGGCCTGGAGTACATCTCTAGAGCCCGCTGTACTTGAGCTTGGCCGGGGTCTGAGCCTGGAGTAGCACTAGGCTGCGCGGGACCTTGGGTGTTGGCGGAGGTACCGTTGGAGGGGCCCGTGTATGTACGTGGTGTGTGCGCGCGCGAGTGTGTGTGAGCGCCAAGGGCCGCCCGCCCGCCGCGGCTCCCCGTGGGTCGGCCCGGCCAATGAGCGCGCGGCTGCAGGGGCGGCGGGCGGGGAGGGGGCGCCGGAGCCCTGCGGATGGAGGCCGGGGCGGCGCGGCGCGCTCCGTGCGCGCGGGCGGTGCTGGCGGGGGGCGGCGCAGCCACTGGCCCAGGACCCGGGCCGCGACCCGGGGCGGCGGGCGGCGTGGGCGGCGCCCGCGCCTGGGATGCGCCGGGGCCTCCGTGGCGGCGGCGGCGGCGCCGGCTGCTGCTGGGGCGCGGGGACGAGCTAGCGCCGCGGCGCGCGGAGCCAGTCGAGCCCGGCAGGCGAGCGGAGGCGGCGGCCGCGGCGAAAGCAGTGCGGAGGCGGCGACGGCGCGGACGGCGGCCACAGCTGGAGTCCGAGCTCCCCGCGCCCACCATGGCCGCCCAGGGCGAGCCCGGCTACCTGGCGGCTCAGTCGGACCCGGGCTCCAACAGTGAGCGCAGCACCGATTCGCCCATGCCGGGCTCCGAGGACGATCTGGTGGCCGGCGCGCCCCTGCACAGCCCCGAGTGGAGCGAGGAGCGCTTCCGCGTGGACAGGAAGAAACTTGAGGCCATGTTACAAGGTAGGCATCCCCCAACGCGTCCTCGGGGCTCTAGCTCCTTCCTCGCTCGGCTCCCGCTACTTTGGCGCCCGGAGCGACGCGGGAAATGGATCATGCCGCTCGGGGCTGCGGGTGCCGGGGTGGGGTTCGGGGGTGCTGACCTGGCCGGCTTCAGAAGAAGCCGCAGGCCGTGTCGTTCACGGTGCACCCAAGTTGCCGCCTCCTCACGGGAGATGCGGGCTTGGCCGGGACACCCAGGCTGTGTCCCGCTCACGCCGCGCACCGCGCCGATTCTGCGAGCGACTCTCCGCTCCTCGGCAGCCGGTCCGTTTCTGTCCGTTTCCCTCTCTGCCTTGGCAGTCCCTCATCGCTCAGCTGAGGGGCCTTGTCTGGCCAGTGGGAACCGCTTTGCAGATGTCCAGGAGGGGCCCGGGGCGAGGGGACTGCGTCGGGCAGTGGCGCTGTGTGAGTGTGCATTTGTGTGTGTGTGTGTGTCTCCCCTTTCTGGCTTATAAAACATCAACAGTTACGTTCAGTTCTGACAAATCTTGCTGTGTGCTGCGAGGGTCTGATTTCTGTCTTTCACAATTTGGGATTTTTTCCCCTCCCCACTCAGTTTCTCTGGGACTTTCCCAGGCAGGGAAACTTTAACCATACCAGACTGGGAGCAGCTTCTGATTTATAAGGCGAGGATTGGAGCGAGCACTAAAACGTCCAAGGTCATTTTGACCTTCCTTAACAGTTTTAATTAGTAGCAAACCTGAAGCTACTGGAGTGGCTCCTTTCCCACGTCCAAAGGCAAGAGAGAAGAGTAGGGCTTAAGGCTGCTCTGGAGGGTCAGCCCAGGAGTGTCACCAGGGCCAGCAGCGAAGACTCCTTCAGTAGTTAGTGTCCCCTTATCAGGCAGAGTTGAAACTTGCCCAGCTTCTCTTTTGTGGTGTTAGTGCGTAACAGTTGACTTTATCAGTCAACGAATCACATTATGGGAGCGATTTAGACCCCGGGGTAAACGCAGTGGCTTTGGAGAGCTATTAAGCGGGTTATTTTAAGAGAGAACACCATGTTTTCCAAAACAATAACTTGGTGGAAACAAATAGCCTGAGTGTTTGGCAGGCGTTTTTGGATGCTCTAGGCTCTCCTCTCCCTTGTTGTTTATTTTTATTGATCAACGTGCCTGATAACTTTCTTTCTGTACTTACCGCTTAGCTCGCATTTCTTCTTAGGATAGCAACTTCTGTGTTAAATCGCTCCAACAACAAGCTGGTGAGATTGACATTCAAGCACCCAGGTGCATTTCAGCTACTCGTTGTAGCTATTTTCTTGGGTCTTAATCTGAGTTTCTCACTAAATTTATGTTAGAAAAATATTTTGAGATGGTCTGGACTGAATTGATGAGAGAGCATATTTATGAATTTTAGCAGGTTTCCAGTTTTCTGTAAGAATGGAGTGAGGTGAGAAATGTATAACCTGAGTTTAGAGCAATCCATTTTCATTTTGGCTAAGGTGCAAATGGGGAGGGCTTTTTTTTTTTTTTGAAATACATTTGGAGGCTCTGTACATCCTCTGTAAATAGGATGTGCTGACATGGTTTAAGGTTTTGCAGCAGTCAGACTTCTTTAGCAGGTGTTAACAGAGTTTAACATTTTTTCAGCAGCCTGCAGAGATAAGGAGTTATTCAAAGGGGTCTGGTGTGGTGGCACAGTGAGTTAAACTGCTGCTTGGGATACGTACATCTCCCACTGGAGTGCTGTTTAAGCTTGTTCCAAGCTCTGCTTCTGACCCATTTCCCTAGGATAGCAGCACTACAGTGCTTGGATTCCTGCCCCTCCAGCCTGAGCAGTGAGCCAACAGATGGAAGATACCTCTCTCTCATCGACTTCTTAGTAAATAAATCTTAAAAAATATTAATGACTGATCATAATACGTGAACTAGCCTTACACAATTTACGGTATGTGATTTATCCTTTCTGGGAAAGTGAATTGAGAACATTTTGAACAGTGGCTCCTGTGTGCAGTGTACCAGGGCATTTTATGATGCTTGCTTCCCGGTGCAGGGCACATCGAGCAATCATGGTTGTGCAAACGAGAGTAGTGTGTGGGTCTTGGTGTTATACTAGGTGTTTATAGTGAGAGTGAGCGCTAGAATCATTCACACCTGCGTTCAAATCCCTACAGGACCTTGGAAAATCTAGGCCTTTGGCCTCAGTTTGCCCATCCATCTAATGGAATTGCTGTGAGGCCCTTTTTCTGAGCTTTTATGAGACCTGAAAAAGATAATGGCTAATAAGTTAAAACTTGCTCTTTGTGTTGATAAGTGATAAAAGCTTAATAAAGACCAGTTGCTTTATTATTATTATTATTTTAATTTATTTTTATTACAAAGTCAAATATACAGAGAGGAGGAGAGACAGAGAGGACGATCTTCCATCCGATGATTCACTCCCCAAGTGAGTGCAACGGCCAGTGCTGTGCTGATCCAGAGCCAGGAACTAGGAACTTCCTCCAGGTCTCCCACACGGGTGCAGGATCCCAAAGCATTGGGCCGTCCTTGACTGCTTTCCTAGGCCACCAGCAGGGAGCTGGATGGGAAGTGGGGCTGCCGGGATTAGAACCAGTGCCCATATGGGATCTCGGAGTGTTCAAGGCGAGGACTTTAGCCGCTAGGCCACATCGCCGGGCCCCTGCCATATTATTAATAATAAACATTGCATCATAGATTCCAAAGATGTCCAATGCTAGCCACAAGGATGACATACAGTGTATACTTAGTAATTGTTTGGGAATGTAAATTTTGTAGCAGTCTCATGATTGCGGAACTAATATAGGAACCAGTGGAGGAAATCTAGCTGATGAGCAAGCATGGTGATATTGTCAGATATTGTTGGATAAAAAAGATTTCACTTGAAAAAGTCTGTATTTATTGAAATGATCATATTGAGAATTTCAATTTGCCATTTTTCTCTTTCGCATAGCCGTAAAATATATGTAGTTTTTTTCACTTAGATCAGGGTAAGTACAATTGGGAAGCCTTTAAATCGTCCCAGTATAAATTGGTGACTGTAACGTTTGGAATTTGTTTTCAGAGAGACTGTCCTGGGGGCAGGTTAATCTTTAATAGGTTGTATTTTTATTAGTGGAGAAATTCTTCTACGCAATGAACCAAAAATTCAGTGAGGTTAAAATGTGGGCAGTAGGGTAGTAGTCAAAGAAGTGAAATACCATTCTTGAGTGATCACTGAATCTTAAAAAGAAATGACATGTATACACACCGCCATCTAATTACTACTTGGGAATAGTCATGCAGCATATTTAACATTTTTGTTAGGCTCCAAATGACAGTCATCATGTTTCCTAGTGCTGTTGCAGAAGGGAATTCCTGTGGAGTTACTTTGGACGGGTGGCACAGTCTTGGAATGGATACCATGGACAGCATTTTTAATGACACAGAGAAATCAGTTTTAATTTCTTTAGTAAAGATTTAGAAACTGTTTCGTGCTTCACATGAGAGAATAGTGTTGATTCATTTAAATCAATAAAATGTGAGTTATGACATGAAAAGAGGGAGGAGAGTAACTAGAGAAAAGTCTAGAAGGATGTAGGAGATGTTTGGATATAGAAAGAGTCATAGCGTTGGTGTTTGCCAGGTCTTGAGAGGCAAATGCAGGTTTGCTGTATTAATCCTTTCCTTTTTACATTGGAAAGCATGCGTATGTACAGTAAAATATAAAATTTCCTCAAGAAACCTAGAAGCATTGGCATTTTCAGGGCTCTGCTCGCCTGTGTTCAGTAGATCAGTGGAGGGTACTAATGATGGAGGAAATGCCCTGTGTTCATGAACAGGCATTGATGACTTGTACACTCCTTTTAAAAATGATTATTTTTTATTGAAAAGACAGATTTTCAGAGAGAAGGAGATGCAGAGAGAAAGATCTTCCATCCGTTGGTTCACTCCTAAGTGACTACAGTGGCCAGAGCTGAGCGGATCTGAAGCTAGGAGCCAGGAGTTTTTCTGAGTCTCTTAGTCAGGAGCAGGGTCCCAAGGCTTTGGGCCATCCTTGGCTGCTTTTCCAGACCAAAGGCAGGGAGCTGGATGGGAAGTGGAGCAGCTGGAATATTGCTGGTGCCTATATGGAATTCTGGTGCCTGCAAGGCAAAGATTTAGCCGCTGAGCCATTATCCCATGGGACTCATCTCGTATACTTTTTTTTTTTAAAAAAGATTTATTTATTTTTATTGGAAAGTCAGATATACAGAGAGGAGGAGGAGAGAGGAACATCTTCCATCTGTTGATTCAGTCCACAAATGGGGGCGATGGGCAGAGCTGAACTGATCCGAAGTCTGGAGCTTCTTCCAGGTCTCCCATTCAGGTACAGGGTCCCAAGGCCTTGGGTCCATCCTCTTTTGCTTTTCCCGGCCACAAGCAGGGAGCTGGATGGGAAGTGAGGCTGCTGGGATACAAACTGGTGCCCATGTGGGATCCTGGTGTGTGCAAGGTGAGGACTTTGGCTGCTAGGCTATCACGCTGGGCCCTGCACACTTCTTTTTTTTTAGATTACTATTATTTATTGTTGTTTTATGATACAATTCCATAGTCTTTAGGATTTGCTGTACCCCTCCCTAAACTCCTTCCTCCCCCCATTGATTTCCTCTATAGTATTGCAATGGTTGGTACTTTATAAACAGTCATAAGTCCTTCATTCTGCCTCCAGATATTGTAGGCATGGACAACATCTTGTACACTTCTAAGACCCTGTTGCTAGCAGTGTTAAAGACCATGTTACCTGTTTACAGTGAGAGGCAGAATCATATTCCTGAGTAGCACAGGTAGACAGTAAACATTGATTGCAAGTGTGGTGAGCAGTTATGTTACTTGTTTGATTCTGCAAACTTCAGTGAATATTGTTGAATGATTTCTTAAATATTGTTGTGGGAGCAGTAAGAGCTAAGAAGTAAGAGTGACTGAAAAAATGGTGGCATGCTGGAAGCAAAGTTGTAAAGAGTAGCGCTTAATTGCCAATGTGTATTCAAGACCCAATAACCAAGGACAAAACCCAGTGCTTTGGGAAGCATGGTGGGTAAGAGCACAGGGATATGGGTCAGGACTGCATTTGAATCTTGGAGTTACTTTCTGATGGATAACTTGGGGAAGTTCATCGCCTATAACCCTGTTTCTGTAAGCGGTGTTCACGATAGAACTTACTTTCTGATCTTGCTGTGAGAAGAGGAAGATGATCTGCAGAAGTGACATGTGCTGGCTACACCGGAAGTACTGAATACACAACTAACTGCTCATTATGAACCGTCACCTATAAGGAGTACGTTCTTAGGTTGAAGATGAATGTCCAGTCTGTTGGAAAATTAATTAAATGATCTTGTAATTACCGAGCATTCACAGCTATCTAAATGATTATTGAACTTCCACTGGTAGCTTGCCTGTGTAGAGTAGATCGGCCCTTGTGAAGGTAGGTGAGTACACACGGAGTTAAATACTGGCAGACAAAAGTGTGGGCTTTTCACTTGGTTCAGCTGCAATTGTTCTTTGAATGTTTTTCCTGCTTTGGTCCTGAACGGTACACCTCGGGTGTTCTTAACAAACGCTAGCATCGAAATCCGTTTATTCCTCTTCTGGTTGCAAGTTGGCTGTGAACATGAGGCTTTTGGAAGGAAAGGCTGTGCAGAAGCCTTTGCTCACCTCCAAGATGTGGCTAGTAATTGAGCCCTGAACGAGAGGAGGCCTGTGAGATCCTTAGCCTGTGCCAGGAGTGTGGACTCCATCAGCTTTGGGTTAGCAGCAGCAGCAGTGTCCGCCGGGGTGGAGGAAGGTGTCACACACTTGAAGACAGAGGTGGGTGTTTAGCCCAGAGGGTAAGAGACAGGTAAGATCTGCATCCTACATCCAAGGGCTAGGGCTTGATGCCTGGCTCTAGCTCCCAATGCCGACTTCCTGTTAATGCAGATCCTGGGAGGCAGTATTGATGGTTCAAGTCATTGGGTTCATACTATTCAAGTGGGAGACCGGGGCTGTGTTTCTGGTGCTGAACTGTGGCCTGGCAGGCTGTTGCAGGCACTGGGGAATGAACCAGCAGGTGGGAACTCACTCTCCATCCGTCTCCTTCTGTCCTGCAGGTTAATAAAAATTAAAAACACTTGAAAGCCAGTGCTTTCCAAGTCTTTTTGTTTTTATGTATTTATCTATTGCAATAATTGCACATTTGTTTGAAAGGTAGAGGGAAAGACACAAAGAATTTTCCATCTGTTGAATCATTTCCCAAGTGGTCATAACAGGTGGTACTAAGCCAGGTTGAAGCCAGGAAAACAGAACTTCATCTGGGTATCCCACATGCATGAGCCCAAGCACATGGGCCATGTTCCACTGCTTTCCTAGGCATGTTAGTTGGAAGCTGGATTGTAAGTGGGCAGCTGGGATTTGAAGTGGGTACTTATATGAGATGCCGGTGGCACAGGAGGCCTCTTAAATCACGGCACCCCAATGCTGGTCCCCAGGTCTTTGAACTTTAAAAAAAGTGCATTTAAGTTGTTTCTTTTTGGGGGAGGGGATAGTGGAATTTGATTTTTTGGTTTGTTTTGTTTTTGTTTGTCTTCCTTTGAAAACTCAAGAAGTTTGTTAGGACAATTGTGGTTGATTCAGAGAGCAAAAATGAGTGCAGACAGCTGTGGTTGAGTCAGAATTTCTTTAAGCGACTAATGGAAAAAAGTGCATTGTAAGTTGTGAAGCTGGGTAGTGGAGCGTTCAGGCTGTGTCACAGCACTGGCCTTGGCGGGGGTCCTCACTCAAGGTCCTGCGCAGGGGCCTTAAGGCCTGATGGACATTGCAGCCCGTGCTGCCGGACATGGAGTCAGTACTCACAGACGGGCTCACCTGCTTGAAGGCTTGCAGGGTTTTAATTAGGCTAATCATTGGCAAGGCAAAGCTGGAGTGGCTTGTGTATTGATGACTTGCACAGACAGGAATGTATTTGGCTGCCATGAACAGGAACCCCAGTACAGGATGGCTTAAGCCAGGGATTCATCTTGCTCAGTGAATAGGACTTTGAGGCTGAGCAGTGGAGACCCCATCAGCTGTGTGGGGTGCCCGGGAGCCTGGCACCATTCAGCCTCCTTGCCTCTGTACTCATCACCCTGTGGCAGTGGTAGGTGCTCTGTGAACGATGCAGGGAAATGGGGAAGAACAAAAATTGCTCCCTAGAGAGCTCTCTCTCTCCTGGATCTTTCATCTGCATTTCTTTGGCCACTTTGTGTTGCAGGACACTCCGGGAATGGATCTTCATTTCCAGCTGTGGTGGTAGAAGCAGGCATGGGCAGGATCAGAGTGGATGCGGGGTGACTCAAATCATAGTCCCCCCAAATGTGCAGAACAAAGGTGCTTTGGGAGCCCAAGTTCCAAGATGTCCCTGAAACCAAATGTAATCTGAGTCTGACTGAGGCTTGGCCCTACATAAGAAATCCCTAGAAAAATATAATATTACTAAGATTGTTATACAGGGTAAACTGTTTTTAAAATAAAATTATCCATTCATTTATACTTGAAAGGGAAAGGAGAGACAGAGTGAGCAAGAGAGCAAGTGAGCAGACACATTAAAAGCTCTTCCAAATGCCCAGGAAGATGGGGCTGACTCAGACTGAAGCAGGAGCCAGAAATTCTGTCTGTGTCTCCAGTGTGTGTGGTAGGGACCCAAGCGCCGGAGTCATTATCTGCCACCTCCCAGCCTAGGCATTAGCAGGAAGCTGGCACTAACAGCAGACCTTGGACTCAAACCCATGCATATAGGATGACCTCCTAGCTGTTGTGGCAAGTGTCCGTCTCAGGTAGAATTTCTTTGTTGATACCATCCAGGAATAATCCTAAATCCCCAAGGAGGAAACCGCTTTGGTCACCTAAAGCTGTTCTCATTGTGTTACTCCTTTTAGGAACATGACCTAGGACCACTAAATATTGGAACAAGTTCTATTTTTTTTCTTTCTTTTTTGAACTCCACTGTTTTCTCTAAGCAAGATTCCTCGCTGCCCCCACCATGGAAAATTACATAGTACAATACAAATGTCCATTTTACTCTGTGTTACCTGAAATGGCTTTAAGGTCCTTCTCCCCCACTTTTATCCATTGGAAGTTTCTGTTAGAACTGTTAGAACTGACAGGTTTTAGCTTTTCGTAGATGGGTTATTCCAGTATAAGCCAGTCAGCAAAGCCAGAAATTGTTCCGAAGATGAAGTCATTTTGGTGGCAGTTTGATCAGAAGATTACCATAAAGTTGGTGCCATGTTTTGCTGTTTGAAAGTGTCCAGAATGGTGAGCTAACAAGTATACCAGTTGATCCCGCTTTAGATAATCCCATGTGTTTCGAGATGTGATCCTTATTTACAGTATTCATGGGGGAATGGTGGCCATGTATAATCTTTTATATAAAACACTTAATCAACTACAAAGGAGGGAAACACAGTTTTAGTGTTAGTTTATTGTAGCATTTGTGGAGTCTGTGGATGCTCTTGCCCAACATCTTTGGTGGTTACACTACAAAAGCAACCACATTTAATTTTTATTCCTTCATTACGTCTCCACAATTCACAGAGCTACCAGTAGAAATATTTTGTGAATGTCATATATTTACAAATCTCTTTCCTGCACATTTCTGCTAATCTGCTAACAACTGCAGATCACAAAAGCAATTATATTTGTAACAAGTATTAAACGCTCTCCCCATTTATGATGTGGCATAACTCTAAGGCAGTTTCTCTGTTGTGAAAAGATGCTCACCTGTTACTCTGCAAATAGAATTGATACAGAGCTTAACTATATCTCATATAGGAAGGTTCATGGGAGTTAGAAAATTAGCTGTTGCTGTTTTTTTTCTCCAGTGTTAAAATTATTACAAACTTATTATGGAATATTTGAAAGTACAGCTATAAAGGAGAAAAAAGAGTAAAAAGTCATCCCTAAATATAAAATCCAGCAATAGCTACAGATTATACTTTGGGAACTTTTTCTTACTCTTTTGAAAATATGCCCACACATAGTTTATTTTTGTAACACATATAGAGTTCCTGCCATATGTTGTGTGCATTGGTAAGTTTTAGGGATGCAGAAGAAAGCAACAGATAAGTGTCCTAGCATTGTGGGACTTAAATTCCTTTCTGGGCTCATGGGTATCCTTTCTCACTTAACATTATGTGTGATAGGTGTGTTATGAATCATTTAAGATTTTTAGAAATTTTATTTGTTTTAAAGAGCAACAGAGAAGGAGAGAGAAAGAGAAAGTTATCTTCCGTTGGCTGGTTTTTTCCCTCAAAGCCTGCAACAGCTTGGCCAGGCCACAGCCAGGAGCCAGGAAGACCATCTGAGTGTCCCAGATGGGTCCTCAGCACCCAGGTGACTCAGCTATGACACACTGCTTCCATTAGCAGGAGACTGGATCAGAAGCAGAGTACCTGGGCCACTTTCTTCCCAGAGAACCCACTTTCTTCCCATATGAGATCTTTGTTTTTCAATCAGGGGCTCCATCTGTTGCATTAACATGCCTGTCCTTTAGGCTTAACCCACTACTTGGGATGCCTGCATTTGATATTCGAGTCCTGATGGGAGCCTGGCTTCTCCGCTTCCTGACTGGGGACATAGGGCATGTGTAGTTTAAGGTTCCTGATTCATTTTGCCAAATTATTTTCTGGAAAGATTGATAAGTTTTACAGCAAACACATTTGTGGGTTATTTGCCTCTGTTCTTGCGATCCTCACAATCTGGCTGTTTAATCTGGACACTGAGTTATTTGAAGACTTTAGCAGCCAATACAGAGTTCTCGTTTGCCTTTTTTCACTAAAAATTGTGATGTTTACCTTATCTCATTAGCCTGTTTGTGGAGTAACATTCATTGGTATGAGCATTTGGCCTAGCGATGAGCATGCCTTTTAGGAAGCATCCTTAAGTGCCAGCTCCACAGATGAGCTCAGCTTCCTGCTAAAGTGCACCTGGGAGGCAGCGAGTAATGGCTCGGCTACGTGGACCTCTCCTTGTCTGGGAGACCTGGACTGTGTCTCAGGCTCCTGGCCTCATCCAGAGCCAGTCCCAGATGTCATGAGCATTAGAGGAGTGAGCCAGTGGCAGGTTGAAGACCACTCTGTGCTTCTCAGAGAAATACAGAGCTAGTTCTTAAAATGTGCACCAGCATCACCTAGAGAGTTTGTTTAGAAATCCCAAAGCTGGGATCCTCTGAGATCCCAGTGTTGCAGATGTGAGGGTGGAGATGGAAGGTGGCAGAGGTCAGCATTTTGAAGACTCTGGTGTGATTCTGATTGCTTGTGGTCCCAGGACTACACTTCTGAGATACAGTGATGGGTGGTTAGAGAAAAGTCAAATGACAAGGAAGACCGGATCCTTTGCTGTCTTCAGTTCCACTGAAGCTACTCTTTTCTCTATATTTGTTAAACCACCTTGAAGCATTTTGGTCCAGGAATATAATTGATACCTGGCATGCTGTTGATGGCGGCTTATTGGGTGAGGAGTGTAAACTCTATGTCTGCCTCTAGAGAGGTACTGCCTTTGTGGTTGTGCTCAGGCCTTGGCATGCATTTCAGTTTCCTGCAGACTTCTGTTAAGTTAGGCATGAGAGGCAGCTATTCATATTAGGAAAAGATTTGAAAGCACACAGCTTTTTATTTCTAGAAATTAAAAAAAATGTTTTTATTTGAAAGGCAGATTTTACAGAGTGAGACGGACATAGAGGTCTTCCACCTGCTGCTTCACTCCCAAAATGGCTGCAAGGGCCACAGTTTCGCAAGTCCAAAGCCAGGGGCCTTTTCCTTGTGGGTTTCTCATGTGGGTGAAGGCGCTTGAGCACTTGGGGCATCCTCTGCTGCTTTCCCATGCCACTAGCAGGGAGCTGGATAGGAAGTAGAGCATCCAGGACAGGAACTGGTGCCCATATGGCATGCTGGAACTGCAGACAGAGGATTAGCCTTTGCTCCACGGCGCTGGCCCCTGGTTTACATTTCTAGCCGTAGAAATTTAAAGAGCAATGTGAAGAGACCTTGTAAAAAGAAAGTAATCATCAGTATCATCGGCATCCTAAGTTATTTTTATTTTTCTGTATTTTGAAATATAGTCCTTGCATGGTTTCAGTAATTGCTGTTAACATTATTAACTGCTATTTACATTCAACCTTTTAATGTAACATTAACTATTTCAAACAATTCTGGGTGGTATGCATAACTGAAATTTTGTGGTTGAGAAAATTAGTTTTTTTTTTTTAAAGATTTTATTATTGGAAAGCTGGATATACAGAGAGAAGGAGAGACAGAGAGGAAGATCTTCCGTCCGATGATTCACTCCCCAAGTGAGCCGCAATGGGCCAGTGCGCACCGATCCGAAGCCGGGAACCAGGAGCCTCTTCCGGGTCTCCCACGTGGGTGCAGTGTCCCAATGCATTGGGCCGTCCTCAACTGCTTTCCCAGGCCACAAGCAGGGAGCTGGATGGGAAGTGGAGCTGCCGGGATTAGAACCAGCGTCCATATGGGATCCCGGGGCGTTCAAGGTGAGGACTTTAGCCGCTAGGCCACGCCGCCGGGTCCGAGAAAATTAGTTTTTGACCATTAGAGACCTCCTGTGATGCAGGTGATTAGATTGCCTGTTTTCTGTTCTTGAAACTGTATATTGTGAGGAAATATCTGTGAAGAATTTGTGCAGTAGACACTGCAGGTGAATCTCACAGCAGCCCCTGCCCTTCAGTGAGCATTCACTGTGTCTGGGACCCTGTTCTTGGTGCTTGGTGTTTGTTCAGCCTCTCCAGGAACAGTCCACAGGCTGCAGATGCCCTTAGCATGCATGTTTTGCATACACACACCACCACCCCCCCCAGATATTTACCTACCTTCAAGCTCTCTAAATTTGTTTTTTTAAAATTTTTACATTTTATTATTATTATTATTATTATTATTATTATTATTATCATTTTATGATACGGTTCCATAGGCTCCTGGGATTTCCCTTATCCCCTCCCCAGTTCCCTCCCCCCACTTAGTTCCTCTATATCATTACTAAAATATAGTTCTTCATACACAGTCATATGTCCATCATTGCAGGCATGGACAATGGCAGAGAGTCCAGCATCCTATTGTCAAGATATAGTGAACAGTTTCATTGTAAGTCCATCTTTGTCTGGAAGTAGAAATGCATACTGCATTGTATCCTCACATCTGGATGTTAGTCTCCATTTCACAGTTACTGTACATCCCCTCAAATTAAAAGTCATAATACAAAATCAACAATAGAAAGAGAAATAGTAATTTGCAATGCCACGAAGTTAAATGACATGTTACTAGATGTGACAGTCTCCATTGCACAGCTACTATACATCCCCTTAAATGAAAAGCCACAAAACAAAATCATCAGGGAGAAAAAAGAAATTAACAATACTGTGAAGTTATATAACACGCTACTAAATGACTAATGTGTAGCTGAAGAAATGAAAATCAAGAACCTTCTTTTTTTTTTAATTTTTAAAGATTTATTTTTTTAACTATTTTTTTATTATTTATTATTTTTTATTCATTAATTACATTGTATTATGTGACACAGTTACATAGGTACTTGGGTTCTCCCCACCCCTCCCCAACCCCTCCCACCATGGTGGATTCCTCCACCTTGTTGCATAACCACAGCTCAAGTTCAGTTGAGATTTCCCCATTGCAAGCGTATACCAAACATAGAGTCCAGCATCTTATTGTCCAGTCAAGTTCAACGGCGCCTTAGGTATACCCTCTCTGGTCTGAAAAGAACCTTCTTGAAGAAAATGATGCTACTGTATGATCTACGAGTCATTGAATGATTTAATCAGAAGAAGGTGTTTTGAAGAGATGAAACTAACAGAAAACAACAAAACCCATGATTTTTTATTGAAGTGTGTCTCTTCTAGACAATAAATAGATGTTGTTTTGGTTTTTAATCCAGTGTACTAATCTGTGATATTTGATTGAGCTTAAGCCATTTACATTCAGAGTTTAATATGTATGGATGGTACTTTGGTCCTGTCATTTTAGGAATGGGTTTTTCATTGGTTTAGTCTTCTGTTGTCATTTTACTGGGATGTTCTTCCCATTTGCCTTTGGTTTTGTTGGGTGCTATTCCTCTTCTCTGTCAAGAAAACATCTTGAAGTATCATTTGTAGGGCAGGTTTGGAAGAGGCAAATTCTTTTAACTTTTGTTCACTGGGGAAGAATTTTATTTCATTTTCAAAGACAAAAGAAAGCTTTGCTGGGTATGTTATCCTAGGCCGACAAATTTTTTCTTTTAGAATCTGGAATATGTCCCTCCATTCTCTTCTTGCCTGTAGAGTTTCCTGTGAGAGATCGCCTGTGAGTTTAATTGGCATTCCTTTATATGTCGATTGATTTTTTTCACGTGCACATTTAAGGATCTTTTCCTTATGTTCGATTGAAGAGAGCTTGATGATCATGTGTCTTGGTGAAGATGGCTTTTGATCAAGCCTGTTGGGAGTTCTGTGCCCCTCCTGGATCTTGTTTCTCAATTCTTTCTCCAGATTAGGGAAATTTTCCTTTATTATTTCATTAAATACATTTGCAAACTCAGCTTCTCTTTCTGCACCTTCTGGGACTCCCATAACTCTTACATTTGGTCTCTTAATAGTGTCTTTCAATTCTTGAATACTTTTTTGGCTTGATCCAGCTCTGCTTCTAGCTTTTTGTTTGTTTCCCCCTGATGACAGGAAATATCTTCCAATTCTGAGATTCTTTCTTCTGCTTGCTTCATTCTATTTTGGAGACTCTCCACTGTACTCTTAATTTGCTCGACTGTGCTCTTCATTTCTGATATATCAGGCTTGATTTGCTTTATTGCTTCCTTAAATTCTTTGAACTTTTGTATGTGTTTCTCATTTTTAATCAGAATCTTTAAAATGAGTCTTATGGGGCCTGGCGGCGTGGCCTAGAGGCTAAAGTCCTCGCCTTGAAAGCCCCGGGATCCCATATGGGCGCTGGTTCTAATCCCGGCAGCTCCACTTCCCATCCAGCTCCCTGCTTGTGGCCTGGGAAAGCAGTTGAGGACGGCCCAATGCATTGGGACACTGCACCCACGTGGGAGACCTGGAAGAGGTTCCAGGTTCTTGGCTTTGGATCGGCGCACACTGGCCCATTGCGGCTCACTTGGGGAGTGAAACATCGGACGGAAGATCTTCCTCTCTGTCTCTCCTCCTCTGTGTATATCTGGCTGTAGTAAAATGAATAAATCTTTAAAAAAAAATGAGTCTTATGGATTCTGTGTCCCCCATTTTCTCGATGTCTTCCTCAGTGAACTCTGAGATTGGCATAGGGTTTTGCTCCTTTGCAGGGGAGTTTTCAGTGATATTCATTGTGCTTTTGTCTCTTTTTTGCTCTTGGTCATTGCACTTCTGGTTAGCAGAGTTTTCTCCTTGGGGCAGGTTTCTAAGTTGTGTCACCCACAGGTCTGCAGTTCAATTTTACTTATTGCAGTTGGTACACAACTTTTTCCTTGCAGCCACTTGTGGCACAACCTCCAGCGAGTTCCAGGTCTGCGTCTTTATGTTAGATTTCCACCATGGTCTCCGTAGCCCCAGCTCCTGGCTCACCACTTTTCACCTCCTGTGCTACCATGCTGAGGCAGCACCGTTGTCTCTGCAACCTTTCTCCCACTTCTGGTTGGAGCAGGTCCCAGGATTAGAGAGACACCAGGTATCTTATATAGTTAGGTTGTTGGTGGCGCTGATCTTGTTGGAACCCGTTGGACGTTAGGTCTGGGTGCCACACGGACCTATTTTGACCTGTACGATGCCACAGTCAGTATTATTTTCCTGCGGGACCAGTGCAGTCCACGGAACTCAGTGAGTTCTTGCGAGTTCAGCACATGCGCAGTTTGCTATTGTCCCCTGCAGTCCTAAAGCTATTGCCACAGTGTACAAAATGACACCTGACATACCACTACTAGAGTTCTTGATCTTCTGGACATCAGGTCTTAGGGCTATCCAGACCTGTCTTGGGTGGAACCTGTAGAATGCCACATTGCTGCAGTTCATTGAGTCAGAAATGAGTTCACTCCCAGCTCAGCGTATGCTCAGTCCTTTCCCTTGCCTTTGCCTCCTTATGCAAAATGGCACCCAATTCGGCTCTAGGGGGCTAACTGGGCTGTGAAATCCACACTGTTCTGGCACTGCCTGTCTGTGATCTTCTGCTCTGTCTCTGCTCCTGGTCAAATCAAATGGACCAGCAGGACAGACAGTTCTTTATCTGGGTCTACCTCCCAAGCTCCCAGTGAAAGTCCCTTCCCACCTGGTTGCTGGTGGAGTTCAGATCGTCGTTAGCTGAATGCTGCTGAAGTATCAGTCACTGCAACACCACACCGTTGTGTTCACTGCTTTCCTGTGTCTGTCAGTCTCCAGGTACCCCTCTGCTGTTGTTCTGTCCTTTCCTATTTCCTGGAATATGTCCTCTCTGCTTCATCCTGATTAAATGTTTTTCCGTCCATTTAAACATGTCCTTACCCTATTGCGCCATCTTGATTCTCCCAAGCACTTTGAATATGGAGTGCTGGTTTCTCATGGTGATCTGCCTACTGGCTTTCCCTTTTAGGTTGTGGCTATCGGGTCTAGCCTCTTATGTGGTGTGGAGGCATCTTGCCCCTGATACCTTCCCCCTGAGGAGGTTCAAAGCCTCTTGAGTTTGGTACTGAGGTCCAGAGGAACTTGGTGTTGGGCACATGCATGCCTTCGAATTCCCAGAGAGAACACAAGTGTCTCAGCTCTCTGCCTGCTCTTCACCCTAGTTCTGTTTCCTTAGTTCCTATCTTTGGGAAACAGATAATAATGCCTTTTTTCTTGGGTTATTGTGAAGATTATATGGTGATGTTTACAAAGCTGGCTCAAAACTGATGCCTTGTAACTGGCCTGTGGTTTTCAGATTTAACTGGCCTGTGGTTTTCAGATTCGTCGTCTTTCCCTCTCCATCATCAAGCCAATGCTGTGAACATGGCAGGACTGTTTACAGAGTGAGTGACTCCTGTGGGCCAGGGTGCTGAACTTTGTCCCATTTTTGGCTAGTGGACCTGTCCTTGACCTTGTGGAATGAAACTTTCAGGCTAGCCTAGGTGCAGGGCCTTAAACACTAAATAGTTCTCACACACATTAACAAGGTTACCTTTCTTCATCCTGGTCTGGGAGTATGTGAACTAATAATTGGTTGTACTATTAGTGTTAGTATATTTGTCTAGAAGTATGAATGAGGATTTGTAAAACTTAATTCCGGCGAGGTTTATGTTGAGTAATTGATACCTGTATCTGCTAGGGATTAGTGATGTAAATTAAAATTAACACAAGTTTTCAGTGTATTTAGTTGTATATACTTCATTATATTGTTCTTAAAATTAATGCATCTGCAGATATTGTGTGTACATTTAAGCAATTCCAGTTTCCATGAGCATTAAAGATAGAGCGAGTGAGCAATACTGCTTTCACTCCTGTCTTCCACTAGTAGCTACAATGACCTAGACTGTGCTGAAGCTGAGAGCCAGAAACTCCATCTGGGTCTCCTTATGGTGCAAGGAACCATGTACTTGAGGCATCACCTGCTACCCCCAGGGTTGAGCATCATCAGGAGGCTGGGATTTGGAGCAGAAATGGAGCTTGACCACAGCTCCAAAATGGAATGCAGGGTTCCCAAGCAGTGTCTTCACAGCTATGCCAGAGGCCTCCCTGCTGTCACTTGCTTAAATCTTCAGAACAGGAGTAGTCTGTTAGGTTAGTCTGCTTCTTGCACTGGGGTAGAAAGGGAAACAGCAGAGTGGTTGGCCTGGTGTCAGCTGACCACACTGTCACTGTGGACAACCTCCCAGAGCTCTGGATCTGATGTTTCCTGAAAGGTCTTCTCCACCTCCACGGTTCTCAGCCATTTCCACAGTGTATAATACAAACCCTTTGAATGTGGTATTGGAGGTTGACTCAGCTCTGGACATCAGTGGTTTTGGTGGAAGTTTCTCTGGATCTGAGCCATGTGCTTGAGCATTTGCAATGAATGGGGAAGGTGGTAGCCTGTGCACAGTGGGAATGTCTTGGCTTCAGAGGAGAAAGTACAAGAAAGAGAGCTAACCGTGAGCTGTTTGCTGATATCTTGGTAGTTAGTTCAGTTTGCAGTACCCTGAATTTTGTTGATTAGATGTTTGCTAATTTAAGGTTTTCTACAGTAATTGAGCAGAGATTACAGTGTAAGCCATAGTTGATACTTGGTGTTGACGTACAGTTCTAGATGAGTGGCAGGAATTGTATGCTTCCCTAAGCAATGACTTTTGTTACATTTCTCTTGACCTCAGCCAGTGTGTCCTGTTATGAAGTTTGATGTGCTAGGATTTATTTTATTTTACTTTTTAAAGATCTATTTATGTTTATTGGAAAAGTAGATACATATATATATATACAGAGAGAAAGGTCTGTCTGCTGGTTCACTCCTTAAGTGGCTGCAATGGCCAGAGCTGATCTGATCTGATCTGAAGCCAGGAGCCTCTTCTGGGTTTCTCACGTGGGTGCAGGATCCCAGACCGTCCTGTACTGCTTTCCCAGGCCACAGGCAGGGGAGATACAGATAAAATTTGAAAATTAGTGATTTTCACTATTATAAAGTAAGTTTGAAAATCACAAATCATTTAAAGACTTATTTATTTTTTATTAGAAAGTAAGAATTATAGAGAGGAGAGACAGACCTTCTGTCCGCTGGTTCGCTCCCCAAGTGGCTGCAGTAGACAGAGTTAAGCTAATGTGAAGCCAGGAGCCAGGAACTTCCTTCACATCTCCCAGTCAGGTGCAGGGTTCCAAGACCTTAGGCCAACCTTAGTTGCTTTCCCAGGCCACAAGCAGAGAGCTGGAAAGGAAGTGGAGCAGCTGGGACATGAACCAGCACCCATATGGGATCCTGGGCCTGCAAAGCAAGGATTTAGCCACTAGGCTATAATGCCAGGTCTGTCACAAATCATTTTAACTATAGTAGTAGGTGAGTCTTAATAAATTGACCAAGATTTAAAATAAAGTAAAGAAGTTTGAGAAGACACTGAAATTGCAGAAAAACTGATATATATGTGTGTATATATATATATATTTAAAACAAAAAGCCCTCTTATTAGCATGTAACATGTAAGGGCAAACAGGTGTTACTCTTTTTGTTTCTGGTTTCTTTGGACATGGTATCCTCTAATTGCCACTGGGTTGATGCAAATGATAGAATTATATTCTTGTTATAGTTGAATAATTTTACATTGTATGTACAATACATTGTGCATATATTACATTGTCTCCATTCCTTGGATGATGGACACCTTGGTTGACTTTGTATTTTGACTATTGTGAGTAGTGTTGCTACAAACATGGTGGCGTAGGTATCTTTGATACAGTGTGTTCACATCCTTGGGATTTATGCCCAGTGCTAGGATTGCTGGATCATATGGCAAGCCTACTTCCAGGTGTTAAGGAAATCTCCATACTGTTTTCCACAGTGGTGGTGCTCGTTGCATTCCCACCAGAAGTGTGCCAGTTCCTCCTTTTCTACTTCCCTACCAGCATTTGTTGTTCTTCATCTTTTGGACAGTAGCCAATCTGGCAGGGTTGTGGTGGTATCTCATTGTGTGCATGTGTGTTAAGATTCGTTTATTTTGTTTGAAAGTCCAAGTTACAGAGGACATGGTTGAGATAGAGACAGCATGCACACAGTATCTCTATTATCTGCTGGCTTATGCTCCAAATGGCTCCATTAGCCAGGGCCGGACAAGGAACCAGGAGTTTAATCTCGGTCTTCCATGCAGATGGCAGGGGCCTAAGCACTTGGCCATCTTGTTGCTTTCCCAGGTACGTTAGTGGGGATCTGAATTGGAAAAAGAGCATCCAGGCCTCAGATCGGTGCCCATATGGGATCCTTACATTGCAGACTGTGGCTTAACCCGCTACTGCACAGTGCTGGCTCAGTTTTATTTCCATGATGCCTGTTAATATTGAACATTTTGTTTGTTTTGGTCGATCATTTGTATTTTGTCTTTGGAGAACTATTTTAGATCCTTTGCTCATTTTTTGACTACATTGATTGAGTTTTCTGAGTTCCGTTTTATTCTGGATATTAATCCTTTGTCAGATAAGTAGCTTATTAATATTTTTTCTCTACACTATTGGATGTCTCTCCATTGTTTATTATTTCCTTAGCTGTGCAGAAGCCTCTGAGTTTGATAGAATCCCATTTGTTTAGCTTTGCCTTTGTTGCCTCTGCTTTAGGAGTCTAAGAAATCACAATTGGAAAATAAGCCCAAGATTTTCACAATTCTGTAAAGTTTTGATTTGTTTCTAGGGTTCCATAGATTGTATTCATATAGTCACCTGAACAGAAAAGATTGACTTCAGAAATACATTTTTGTTAGTAAATGAACATCTGAGATGGATTATGTACATAAAATATACCTGTCCAACTCAAAACAGCTTGGCTTAAGCAAAAAACATAAAAATAATTTGAATGTAAAGGGAGTTCTATACACATGGCCACTTTGTAACTTGTGAAAATTGTCTCTCATTCTGAATCATCAACAATTAGTGAGGTTTTTTATGGGGAGAAATTGTTACATGTGTTGGAAAACAACCATGTGTGGGTATATTATGGGGTTGTATAGGAGAAGGCTTTTTATCTTTGAAATACATAGAATCTCGTGGAGGAGAGGAAATGTACATGTAATCAAAACAAAAGGAAAATTCTATAAATTAAAGCCTGGGTTACTTAATGGCAACCTAGTATGGGGTTATTTCCCTGTGGAGCCTACAAGAGAATGAGATTAAATAACAGAACAAGGGAAGTCCAGTCAGAAGAAGGTAAAACAGAACTGTATTCGTTGTTTAGTTTGTGTACCTTTGAGGATGACTGGTACTTCTGGTGAATCCCAAAGACTGCATTCCTAAATGTGCGACTTAAGGGCTTGAAAGGAGACATATCCGTCTGTTTCTTTCCCCACCTTGAGCAGGGCCTTGGGTTTTCCAATGGGAACTGGCTTCCCTGTATGTTGGGTTACATACACTAATGAGTTGTTGGACCTCACAGGCATCTAGCAGACTCTCAAGGGGAAGAAATGAGAAGTATGCCAAGTGTAAGATTAAGATGAGGCATTCTCAACCCAAGGTGGATCAGTGGCTATGCAGGGCTGTTTACTGTGTGTGGTCTGGCTGGAATGAGAGATGAAGTTGAGATGTGATGATGTATCAGTGTGTTGAATAGAATGTCTTTATGCTGTTCTAATGCAGGAAAGATTCAGTGAATATCTAAAATGTTTTGAACCAAGTTTTCTAGGCTGAAGAAAATCCCTTGCTGTAAATTCTGATGACTGCTGTTGAGTATGCTTTTGAGATTACAGAAAACGACCATCTGTTTTCATCCAGGGGAAGGACTAGGGCGCCCAAGAGTGCTCCCTTACTGAAGCAAGGGCTTAGTAAAAATATATGGCCCAAAATATTTATGAGAATATCAGAAATAAGTTATACAATCACAGTACACCAGGCAAGCTCAAATTCAAGAACTACTGTGCTGAACCAATTGTAACTGTTCATCTCACTGTGGTGGGACTGTCCCTGAAGCCAGCACAGCTCTTGATCAAGAAGGAAAGCCCAGTGCATGGCTTTCCTTTTGAGAAGGAGAGAGACAAATGGAGCATCCATCCCACATGGCTTTCTTCTTTCCTGGCAACCCAAGAGATAGCGTCTGTCTTCCCTTTCAGTGCTCGTGAGGAACTTGCATGCTTCAAGTGCCTGGGAACTCTTGAGAACAGAAGAGCTCAGTGACCTCTGGCAGTACCAAAGGATCTGTGTTCCTACATGTAAACACCAGAGGAGGGAGAGAATACTTAGTCCTGATGAGGCAGCCAACCAACCTTTCTGATGGTGAAATTATACGTGCAAGCCTAGAGAAGATGCATTCCCGTGAAAGGTTTGTGAGGTACTCCAGTTCTCTAGCTGGGTCAGATGAGTAAAGAGTAGTTTTCTGTACAAAGCCAGTATGTAAGGGATACATTAAAATAAGAATAATAGATCACTCAAAGAAATAGGGAAACAGCCCAATTAGAGGAACAAAATTAATCTTCAGAAATTGACCATCAGTAATTGACTATCAATAATTGAAGACCTTCCTGATAAACAAGAGGTGGAGTTAATCATCACTGCACCTGACTTGTAAGAATTGGTGAAGGCGATTCTTCAGGTTGAAACACAGGGTCATCAGATAGTAAGTTGAACTCATGTAGAAATGCAAAACTCTCTGGAAAGAAAATACTTATAGAAGACTCAAAAAAGAAAATTAGAAAATAATCTAATCCTGTCACTACAGATAAATATGAGTAAAATAGCACAGGGTGACAAGAGAGGGAAAACAGGAGGATCTCAATAATTATGAGAAGCATGGAACATAACAAAATGGCAACAGGGTCCTCTAAATACTTTAAATATAAGTGGATTAAAGCTTATTGATCGGAAGACAGAGATAGGCAGACTGGAAGAAGAAGAAAGGTTCATAATAGGTTTCTGTGAAAATTATAAGCTAGGGAGTGGATAACCCTGAAGAAATGGATACATTCTAGAAATACAGAATCAACACAAAATCAGCACTGCATTTTGAAGAAACAAAATATATAAACAGATTAATAATGAGTAAGGCCATTGAATCAGTAATCAAAAAATGTTCCAACCCGAAGAGAAGTTCATGACCAGATGGATTTACTGGAAAATGCTTTCAAACATTTCAGTAGTTAAATCAGCCCTTCTCAGATGCTTTCAGAATTGAAGGTGAAGGAACACTTAACGTCTCATTGGGTGACGTTGCCATTCCCCTTGATAGCAAAAGCAGAGGCAGTACAAGGAAAAAACACAGACTCATTTTCCTAATGAATACTAGTGCAAAAAATGCTCAGCAAGTTTTAGCCAACTACTGGAATTCAACACCACATTGAAAGGGTTGTGTGTTATGACCGAATTAGATTTATTCCTAAAATGCTAAGATGGTTTAATATGCAAAAATCAGAGTAACACAGGTGTGTTAACAGAATGAAGGACAAATAGCACATGGTCCTCCTAGCTGATGCAGGAGAAGCATTTGAAAGCATTCAGGATCCCATTTTTTTTTAAACAACCAAAGTCAATGGATTAGGAACATAATGAAAGCTATGAATGGGGCCCGGCACAATAGCGTAGCGGGTAAAATCCTCACCTTAAACGCGCCGGGATCTCATATGGGCGCCAGTTCATATCCTGGCAGCCCTGCTTCCCATGCAGCTCCCTGCCTATGGCATGGCAAAGCAGTTGAGGATGGCCCAAAGCTTTGGGACCCTGCATCCGCATGGGAGATCTGAAAGAAGTTCCTGGCTCCTGGCTTCGGATTGGCTCAGCTCCAGCCATTGCGGCTGCTTGGGGGTGGGGGGTGAACCATCAGACGGAAGATCTTCCTCTCTGTCTCTCCTGTCTCTGTATATCTGACTTTCCAAATAAAAATAAATAAATCTTAAAAAAGAAAGCAAGCCATGGATGAAAAACTCAGAACCACCTTCAGTAGTGAAAAATGAGTTGCTTTCCTTATAAGAATAGAAGGTGGTTTGTTGTCTTTAACACTTGTACTTAATATCCAAGGCAATAAGGAAAGTTTGTGGAAAGTGGAATCAAGGGACAATGAAAAAACATAAAATACTGGTGAAAAGTGAAAGTACAAATAAATGGAAAGACATCTTACACTCATGGATTGGTTTTAAAGACTTATTTTATTTGTTAGGCAGAGTTAGAGAAAGAAATCTTCCATCCACTGATTTATTCACCAAATGCTGCAACAAGCAGAGTTGGACGTGTTTGAGACTAGGATCCAGGAACTTCTTCTGGATCTCCACATGGCTGCAGGGACCCAGGCATTTGAAACAGCTTTCACTGCTTTTCTTGGTACATTAGCAGAGAGCTGGATCAGAAGTGGAGAAGCCATACTCAGACCAGCTCCCACATGGGATGCTAGTGCCACTGGTGGCAGCTTTAGGTGCTACACCACAGTGCCAGCTGCTCCCCGCCTACCTTCCTTCTGATGTTTACTGCAGGGCAGCAGGTGGTATCTCAAGTACTTGGATCTCTGCTAGCCAAGAACTCTGAATTGAGTTCGTGATTCCTAGATTCAGCCTTACTCAGCCCCAAGTTTTGCAGGTATTTGGGGGGCAAATCAGCAGGTGGAAGATTATGTTTGTGCAACTGTCTTTCAAATACATTTAAAAATGAAAAGTGAATTAAAGACCTAATTGTGGGGGGTGGCATTGTGGTATAGTGGCTAAAGCTGCAGTGTGCAGTGCTGATGTTCCATATGGTCACCAGTCTGAGTCCTGGCTGTTTCACTTCCAGTCCAGTTCCCTACTAAAGCCTTAGGAAAAGCAGTAGAAAATGGCGCATGTTCTTTAAACTCCTGACTTTGGCATGGCTCGGTATTGGTTGTTGTTGCCACTTGGGGAGAGACCAAAACATCGATTTCTCTCACTCTGCAGCTCTTTCAGATAAATTTTAACTAAAAAAAGTTCTACATGCAAACTATTAAATTTGAAACTGAAGTTGTTAAGCTAGTGGAAGGTGTTAAACTGTTAACCTAATGGAAAGCTTTATGGCATCAAATTGGGCAATGATTTTGTGGATCTGACTCCAAAAGCACAGGCATCAAAAAAAAATGCACAAATAAATCATCTAAAGGTCCTTGAGTAGACATTTTCCCACATAAGATATGCAAGTAGCCAATAAGCATACAAAAATGCTCAATGTCAAATATTCATTAGGAACATAATTCAAAACTACAAGGTGATATCACCTTAAACTTATTAGAATACCTGTTATAAAACCAAACCAACCAACCAACTGAACAAAAACCACCCGAGCATGTGTTTTTAGGGATGTGGGAAAACTAGAATCCTCTGCACTCTTGGTGCAATATGAAATGGTATAGCTGCTGTGGAAACCAGAATGGAAGGTTCTCAAATGCAAACAAGCAAAGTTGTCATTTGATCCATCAGTCCCACTTCTGGGTGTGTTAGGCAAAGGAATTGGAGATGGCATGTCAAAAAGATGCTGACAGAGCCATTATCAATGCATGATTGTTCCCCATAACTGAGAGGCAGAAAGATCCTAAATATCCATCAACAGAGGTTCTGACAGAAAATGTGGAATATCCATGAACTGGAATATTATTCAGTCTTACACAAGAAAGTAGATCCTGACATATGCTGCAGCTTGAAGAAACCTGGAGGACATTATGCTAAGTAATAAATCCAGTCACACACACACAGCATGATTCCCTTGACATGAAATGTCTAAGCTAGTCAAATTCTCAGAAAGGGGTAGGCATTTGGCGTAGCAGTTAGGATACTGTTTGTATTACCCACTTCCCACATTGGGTACCTGGGTCTTATGCTTGACTGGCGTCTGATTCCAGCTTTCTGTCCATGTGGACTCTGGAAGATGGTGTGGTGATGGCTTGATGGTTGGTTCCTGTGACCCATGTAGGAGAACTGAATTGAATTCCTGGCCCCTGGCTTTGTCTCCCTCTACCCTTTGCCCCATCCATTTTGGGAATTTGGGTAATAATGCTGCAGATAGCAGCTGTCTCTGTGCCTCCAAAATAAAAGTTGGATGTTGTTTGCCAGGGGCTTGGAGGAGTGGTCAGAGGGAAGTAGTTTTGCGGCACGTGTGGAGTTACAGTTTTGCAGATGGAAGAGTTCTAGAAGTCCATTGTACAGCACTGTACATGGGGTTAGTAGTATTTTACTATACCTTAAATATGGTTAAGAGAGTACATTTTCTGCAGTTAACAGATCATTCTTAAAACCGTCTTGTTTTGCTTTGAAAGGCAGAGAGACAGACAAGTGAAGCGAGGTCATGTTTTACACTTGTGTACCTCCCAAGTATTTGTAATGACTGGGCCCAGGCCAGGATGAATCCAGGAAGACCAGAATCTTCCTTGTGGATGGTGAGGATCAAATCACATTCACCATCACTGTTGCTTCTCAGGGACTGCGTTATTAGGAATGTGAAGTTGGGAGCATAGCTGGATCTTGGAACTGAGGCACTCTTACGGGATGTGTCTGAAGCAGTGTTTCCACTGCTAGGCCAGTTGCTCACCTTGTGTTACTAGTTTTTGCCCATATTTATAAAACGAAAAGAAGGAAACTTGATTTGTCATGTAATGTTTGTTTCCGGATAGAGGAGATTTTACCTTGGGTATGTTTTTAAGAATAGGCATGGCCTTTAAAAAGCTGTTGAAGTTTTTAAACTGAAAGAAGCAAGAACAAAGATACTTGGAGTTAAAAGTGGTTCTTAATCTTTTCCTACGACAGGACTGCTTTCTCTATTTCTTATGGGTGAAATTGCTCATCTATTGAAACCTGAACCCTGAGCCTTTCCTTCTGAGACAGGCATAAAATGTCTGTGTGCAGGCAAGGTCTTGTGGTAACTGGAAACTTGTAATAGCATTTACATTTGGTGCTAGCATGCACATAACAGGAAAAAGGATTCAGTTATTTTCAAGATCTCAAATCCCAAACGTGCTGAATAGACATTTCTTTCAAAAAATAAATATACAAAATGGTTTTGTGTGACTTGAAGTTTTAAAGAAATGTTCTTATATTCCATAGTTAGCAATTGTAGCAGCGTCACTTTCTCAGATTTCTGTATTTTTAAAGTAGACTATCATGGTTTGGCTCAGCGACTAAATTAAATTTTTGCTGGCTTGCACATTCCTGTTGGTTACACCATAATCTTTACCTCCATTGGAAAATATGCTCTATTTTGAATGTGTATTTTGGGGTACTTGGCTGGAAGCCCCTCTGCTTAGCAATGAAATGTTGGTGTACTTAAATGATCTGTGTACTTAGATCTACTTAAATATCTAAAAGGGAAAGAGCTGGAACGAAGAGTTACATTGTTACAAATACTCTACCAAGGATGGTAGACACTTAAAATACAGTGAAAAATAGTATGTAGTGCAGTTAAAGTCTCATGATAATTGATAAGGTTGCTTATACTTATATTTATCATATCAACACTCACATGTATGGACACACATATACATAGATGTACATGCATGCCTCAAACCAGTGGAAGAGACATGAAACAGCTCTCAAAAGGAGATCAGCCCTTGACCCGGATTTTGCACTTAACTAGTTCCAGAATTGTTTCAGTCACCAAGTTTTTGTTAATTAGAGCAGCACAAGGCTTATTAGTATGATGTATTTCTTTATTCTTCCCAAATCGCATATTAGCTGCAATAATTTGATTACTCAACATGTTAATGTTTTATTATTTCCAAACTATTATTAAGAAAGCAGTTTTTTTTTAAATTTTGCAAATAGAAAAGTTAAGATTGTCCACAAAACACTTAGATTTGGAAAATGGGTGCAGGACTTCTGTCCCTACATTGTATAAATAAAAATCAGAGTTTGGTGTTCTGTGCAGTTTGTAGCAGCACCAGAGTCCATTAGAGACCAAATAGATTGGAAAGGCCAAATGAGAAACAAACAGATCTATGCTTAATCCAGTACCACATTAAAAAATTCCTCTCAGTTTCACATTGGAATTAAATATTGTGGTGATTAGAAACAGATGTTTTCAAACGGCCAGTTTTTCCACTGCCCCAAGGTGCAGATGCCTTTTCGTTATGCTCATCTTGCCGTTCATGTCAGGGACATGGGAGGAATCCCATGCTTGGGAGACAGGATGGTATGGAGTTTCTTCAGCTCTGTCCTCTACGGTCCGTGTCTCATTCACATGTCGGCTTCAGCAGTCTGCAAGCCAAGGGAGCATACATCTGGGAGGCCAGGCTGCTTACTGGGGAAAATTGGAGTTAGTGTTAGAGGAGAAAGTGGTTTCCCAGTGTTGCATGTTTCTTGTTGAAGTTGGGAGAAGTTAACCTTAGAGTGGAAAAGCTATATAACCACTTGAGTTTTGTAAACGAAGATAATAAAGGTGGTGAAACTGGCCTCATTAGTGATTTTCACAAAAATTTCTAATTCAGATGAATAAAACCACTTTCTATTAAAGGTAACATTCTTTTAAAAAAAGATTTACTTATTTTATTTTAAAGATTTATAGAGAGAAGGAGAGACAGAAAGATCTGCCTGCTGGTTTAACTGATTCAATAGAAAGACAGGAGCTTCTTCTGGGTCTCTAGTATTGATGCAGGGTCCCAAGGCTTTGGGCCATTCTTCTCTGCTTTCCCAGGCCACAAGCAGAGAGTGGAAGGGGAGGTGCAGCAGGTGGGACATGAATTGGTGCCCATATGGGATGCCACTGCTTGAAGGTGGAGAATTACCATTTGAGCCATTATGACCCCTTTAAAGGAAGCATTCTTTAAATCATGTTATTGATTGCTTCACTAAGATTGTACACCGAGGTATGATTTTTTTTAAATTTAACTGATGGTTAGTACAGAGCTGTAAAGTTTTGGGACTAATGAAGACCAAAAACCTTTTGAAAGCATTGACTTACTTGTCATTGGTAAAATTTTATTTATCCCAAACATTTCAGATTCAGAAAATAAGTTCTCAAAGGACAGTATGAGAATTACTGCCTTTTATGAATTCTACAGACTTGTGACATCAAATTTTTAAGTATTATTCTGTTATTACCGTAAGTGCCCTTTCTTGGTTTATATGTAGTGCTTTTATTGTAACTTCACATTATAAACACTTTCAAACCAAGTTTTTAATTGTAAGAAATTGTACTCAGTTCAGAGTGATATTGTTTTTGTAACGTTTTTAAGTTGTGAGGCATAACACAGACAAAACACAGCCAAAATGAATGGTTTTATTAACTGCTGTCACCATTTAGATAAAGAAAATAGTAACTGGGTTTCAGAAGTACTCTTAGTATGTTCGTTTGCTCATCCCTAAGGCTATGGCTACCCTCATTTTTATCGTAATAACTTTCTTAGTTTTCTGTGTAGTTTTGCTACCTATATGCAAACAAGTCTGTAAGTGTTTTAGTTTTACCTTCTTTGGAATTCCGTAGAAATAGATTTCTACAATATATAATCTGGGTTGGGTCTGGCTTTTCTCATTCAAAATTTGGAATTCACCCATGTTGTATATAGCTACAGTTTACTGATTTTCATAATATTTACCTTCAATCTGAGAAATTTCCTGTGGTATTTCTAAAGTGTGGATCTGCTGGAGATCACTTTTATTTTATATGGATGTTTTTGTTGCACATTTTGCTGTTTATATTTCACTTTGGAACATTCCGTTGTCTGACTATCCCACAAGTGTTCTGCTCCAGTGTTGCTGGTCATTTATGTTGCTTTTGTCTTTGGTGATCAGGAACAAAGCTGCTATGAATGGTTTTCTTTAACCTTTGGAGGACTAACCTGTCTTGCTATATAAGCAGAGATGAAAATGATACATGGCAAGAAGATGTTTTATTTCAAAAGGCACGACGATTAGTTTTCCAAAATGGATATACCACCTTATACTGTCTGTGCAATTCCAGAAGTTGCCATTTGCCCCAGCAGTTTGCCTGTCACAGATGTTGTCTGTCCTGGTGAATATATGATAGCCTTTAATTGTGGTTTTAATTTGTGCTTCATTGATCACTGAGATTGAGTGTCTTTCCTACATTTTCTGGCTGCTTGACACTTATGTTCAGTACAGTGCATTCTTACATTGCTCCAGTGATTAGCCAGCATTTGGTTGAGAGGTTGTTAAGGGTGTGAATTGGGTTTTCACATGGCCCTTTTGAACTAACACTTGTTGCCGTGGAAGATGTCCCCATATGCTGCTTCACCTTCCCGGTTCTCTCTTTGTAACTGAATCTCCTGGTAGTTCTTTACTCTTACTTTTCTAATGCTTCTAAGCAGATTTTTTAATACAGTTTATACACTTGAATGGTGATGAGGCCAGGGCAGAGAAAGAGGTAGCCAATCCAGTTGTACACTGCCCAACTACCTACATTTCTAGTGCTAGACCAGGGTTGGGCCAGGTTTAGACCAGGCATAGGTCTGGGACCCAGAATGGACTCCAGGAAGGAATTAGCTTACTTGAATCATTGCCATTGCCTCCCAGGATCTGAAGTTGAGAGAGAATTCAGCCAAGTTACTCCAGTGTCAAATGTGGGTATCTTAACTGCTAGGTTACACATCTACTGTTAAGCAGATTGAAAAAAAAAAAAAAAAAGAAAAGAAAATGTCCAGGTTTTTTACTTAACCACTGTACGAGGTTTGTATTGCCTCACATGAAATTTCTGAGTGCTTTTTTGTTTTGTTTTGTTTACTGCCAAATGATTCCTGCTTTTTGAATGTTAATTTTAAATATTTGGAGGAAAATAAGTTAGATACTAATTTTTAGCGAGAGCAGCTTTTAAGGGACTTTATTTGGGACTTTATTTAGATCTTCATTTGTAATTTGCTATGTATTATTGGTTGGCATTCAAGGTATTTCTTAAGAAATGAGGTGTGCATATATTTGTATTTCTTGATGCTTGAGCAAAAATTATTTTGCTTGGGATTGATCTTTAACTAGACACATAATTGTGGCAGTGAGTTAAAGCCACATTCTTTCATGGCAGTGATTCTGATAGCTGCCCCCTAAGTTGCTTCGATGTACATTGTAGGCCCGTCTAGACGGCCATGGAGTGTGTTGTCACAGGATACTGCAATGGATTAGGAAAGTTGATGGGAAAATGGCAGAGAGAAAGAATCAGAAATTTGACTCTCCAGCTATATAGAATATGTCCAAGGTGACTGACTCTGGAGTTTGACATGTGACATAGGTATTAACCTTAGGAGATTATATGAAATGAAATCACAAATGGATAAGTATTGTATAACAAAATACTTGGAGTAGTCATGTTGAAAGAGACTGGAGGGAGAACTGTGGTTGCCAGAGGCTGGGAGAAGAGAAAAGGGCCTTTCCTGAGTGGAGAGCTTCAGTTTAGGAAGGTGAAAAAATTTTGGAGGTAGTGGTGGTGACAGCATGGATAAGAATCATTCAGTACTACTGAAGCGGATACTTCTGTGTGGTGGGTTGTTTTGCTGTGTATATTTAGCCACATCAAATAAGTAAAATCTAAAAATGTGATGCAGTGCATGACAGATTCTTTTATTATGCCCCTGAACATGTAAATTAATCACCATTTGCTTATGCTACCTGATGTAGCATAAGTAGCAAGAAATCCTATAATGAACTGCTTTCCCTAAAGTAAAACCTATTTTTGGGATAAAAACTCATGCTTAGTTTTTGCTTTGTACATTGAGAGTTTTATATGAATTTGACTTGTGTTAGTGGGATTCATTGTCTTGATATGTGTGGCTCATTTTTTATAAGAGGACCTTCTTGGTCTAATTAAATAAGTCCTTTTCTTATCGAATTAGTCCTGTCAGATATTACAGGAAGCTCATTTTATTCTAGGCCTTCAGTTTTGTCGTGGATATGTTGTATCTTAAAAGTGATGTGGATATTGTTAAAATTCTGTAAAATGTACATCACTCATTTTTTAAAGATTTATTTATTATTATTACAAAGTCAGATATACAGAGAGGAGAGACAGAGAGGAAGATCTTCCGTCCAATGATTCACTCCCCAAGTGAGCGCAGTGGCCGGTGCTGTGCCAATCCGAAGCCAGGAACCTGGAACCTCTTCCGGGTCTCCCACACAGGTGCAGGGTCCCAAAGCTTTGGGCTTTCCTCGACTGCTTTCCCAGGCCACAAGCAGGGAGCTGGATGGGAAGTGGAGCTGCCGGGATTAGAACCGGCGCCCATATGGGATCCTGGCATGTTCAAGGCGAGGACTTTTGCCACTAGGCCACTTGCTGGGCCCATTACTCATTTTCTTACCTGGAGAGATGCCACCTTGGGATTTTATTGGAGCATCTTTATAAAGACTAAGCAAATGCTTAAGTAATTGGAAAAAGGACATGCTTGGTTCAGATCATTCAATACCAAATTAAAGGCTTGGAAATGATCTTTTTAAGATTTATATTTACTTTTATTGGAAAGTCAGACATATATATATATACATATATACATACATATGTATACACACACACACACACACACATATATATATATATATATATATATAGAGAGAGAGAGAGAGAGAGAGAGAGAGAGAGAAGAGAAGAGAAGAGAAGAGAAGAGAAGAGAAGAGACAGGAAGATCTTCTGGCTGTTGATTTACTCCCCAAGCGGCCGCAGCGCCTGAAGCTGAGCCAATCCAAAACCAGGAGCCTGGAGCTATATATGTTACATATCCATCCTAATCCATGACTTCTTTCCTGAACCAGGAAATACTATTTGGGCATGTTTGTAATAAATTGATCGTTATTACCTGTATAATGCAGACAACTTCTGCACCACAAAAGGTTTTTATTTCTTGTAAAGTCAGATATACAGAGAAGAGGAGAGACAGAGAGGAAGATCTGTCTCTCCACGTGGCTGCAATGGCCAGAACTGAGTTGATCCGAAGCCAGGAGCCTGGAACCTCTTCTGGATCTCCCACACGGGTGCAGGGTCCCAAGATTTTGGGCCATTCTCTTCTGCTTTCCCAGGCCACAAGCAGGGAGCTGGATGGGAAGCGGGGTTGCTGGGACACGAACCGGTGTTTATATGGGATCCCAGTGCGTTCAAGGTGAGGACTTTAGCCACTAGTCTGCTACTCTACCTCTGACTCTTGAAACGAAACGAAACAAAACAACAAAAAAACCAATCCACTAGTTTTCAAATGTCTTTTTTTTAAAGATTTATTTTTATTGGAAAGTCAGATATACAGAGAAGATCTTCTGTCTGATGATTCACTCCCTGAGAGGCCGCAATGACCAGAGCTGAAGCCAGCAGCCTCCTGTGCGTCTCCCACGTGGGTGCAGGGTCCCAGGGCTTTGGCCAGTCCTCGACTGCTTTTCCAGGCCACAAGCAGGGAGATGGATGAGGCTGTTGCAATATGAACTGGTGCCCATGTGGGATCTTGGCGTGAGCAAGGTGAGGATTTTAGCTACTAGGCTACTGCGCTGCCCCCCTCCTTAAAGTCAAAACCCACTAGTTTTAAAATATTTTTGTTAATGTGTTGCTTAGGTCTTCAAATTTATTATTTTTCTAATATCAAAAGCAGTAAGGTGGAAGGTTGTGGAGCAGTAAGTAGCACGTGGGCTGGCGCGCTGGTTAGGGAGTGGTAGGCAGTCAGGTGAAGTGGAGAGGCTGTGCTTGGTCATCAGCTCTGTTGTCCTGTGGGAGTAGACCTGATGTGTCCAGAGCTCTATGATGAAGTCAGGAGATACTAAATTTTTACATTCAGTCTCCCAGTAAGGTGATTTCTAAAAAAGTTCAGATTAAATAAATATATTTGTGGGCCAAGTAAAATACCAGCTGTTTCCAGGAGGATCTGTTAAATCTGCCCACCCCTCCTTAGGTAGCAGGTGAGGCCTGTAGAATGTCATGTCCACCGAGGTGTCTCTCTGGCGACCAGTCCTTTGAGCTGATCCAGGAGGCGGTGCCGCCTCCTGCTGTGGTTGCATGTCCAAAGGGCACTCATAGTTGCTTATAGTTTTGCCCAGCTGAATGAAAGATCTTCTCATTATTGTAACTTACCTAGTTTCAAATGCTAAAAATCCCCAACGATGTATCAGTTTTGCACTCTGCATGATCCTTGTGCTTTTTGTGAAGATGAAGAGATTTAAAAAAAATGATACTCTGCCTCTTGCCATTTAGATATAGCAGCTTGTATCTTACATTTTAATGTTGGAGAAATGAATCAGACTTTCAGGTTGGATTAGTTAAGTTGGTCCTCAGAGAGGTAAGGGAGATTTCATATTTCCTTTCATGAAAATGCAAGAAATGAATTTTTGATTCATTATAGAATTAAGAGCAAGAAGCTTTTATATGAAAGCTGGTTTAGATTTACAGAGAGCTCACGATACAGTATAGAGAGTGCCCATACACCCTGCACTTGGTCTGCCTTATTGTTAACATCCTATGTGAATTAATATACTAGCTACCCTGTATTCTGAAAGCCTGGGGTTCAGGCTTCATTGACTTTCCTTTGTGGTTGCGACATCTGCTCGGCTCCAGGACTGCATACAGGGTTGCTCTTCACTGGAAGGATTTCTCAGAAGTGCCTTGTTTTTGATGAGTTTGATGTTTTTGAGGAGCACTGTGAAATGCCTCTTGGTTGAGATTTAGCTGGTGCTTTTTCCCCTGCTTTGACTAGATTATGTGTTTTGGAAAAGGAGTCCCGAAGAGGAAAAGCACGGTGGTCATTTCATCAGGTGCCATGGGCCTTGAGTTTTTATTTTATGCGTTGGGTTGTAACTAAGTGCTTATTTTATTGCTCAGGTTGTTCCAGCTTTGGCCATTGGGAACTCTGCATTGCCTCCTGTGGCCTTTGCTCTCCTACCATCATTGGGATTTGTTGTGGTGGTGGTTCTGTGCTCTTTCTTATTTTTTGGCACTTTAATAATATGTTCGAGGCTCATCTCCTGTCTTGCATGCTGCAGAGCCTAGACTCTGCCATTTCTTCAAGGAACCCTGTTTTGTTTTTATTAGAGAATGATGTTAGCAATCAAGGTCATTACCACTGTGAGGTGTTTCTCCTAGGTCCTCTCCACTGAAACTAGGAAATACGCTGTGTATAATAACCCTGTGCATTTATGCACAAGTTGATAAATATTTTCGTTTGTGTTCACTGGTGTCTGTGTTACCTAAATTTGTACTGGTGGCTCCAATTCTATTTCCACATAGATCTTTCCTTTCCTTCCTTGTCTATAAACCCTAATGGTGAAAAATCTGGCTCCCCAGAGCCACGATGCATTTACTGGGTTGTCCAACTCCAGTATACAGTGTACAATAGTTTTAGAGTTCTTAACCTGTGAGAAATAATTTTGTCATCAGAGCTTATTCCTCTTCCCTTCAGTCTTCCATACTCCTCTTACTAGAGCAGCATTTCCTCCCCTCCTTTCATTGAGTTTACCTCTACATTTGTTAGATTTGTTTTTATTGAAGTCCATATTCCATCTGGGATTCCCCAGTCTCCCAAATACCAAATGAATGTTTTTTCACAATTTTCATGCTTTAAGATTTTGCTTTAGTTCTGTGAGTTTAAACAAATGACACATTGTCATGTATTTCTTATTATATCTTGTGGAATAGTTTCATAATTTCAAGTTCCATGTGCATTACATGTTTAACTGTCTTTATCTTTTCCCAAACTCCTAAAAAGTGATTGACCACCACCTAGAAGTAATCAGTGTGGAGAATTTCTTGTAGGCCTGTTGAACTTAATTGTATTAATTTAAAGGTCAGTGGTCTGTGTGTTTGTATGACATTACATAGCTGACTTACTTTCCCGCATCAAGTAGTATTCTGTTGTATGGGTAATGACCATTTGTTTTATATATCCTTCTGTTGAGAAGATCTGCAGTTCCTGTGAATAAAGCTTCTATAAACACTCTTATATGGGTTCTTGTGTTGACATAAATTTTCAAATGAAGTGAATCAGTGCCTAAAAGTGTGATTATCAGAATGTATTAGACTACATTGGGTTTTTAAGACATTAACAAATGGTCTTTCAAAGTAACTGTGCTATTACATTCTTGTTGGCAGTAAGTGAGAATTTCCATTACTCCATATGCTTGTCAGTATTTGGTATTATCAATTTTCTTTGAAAAATTTATTTGAAATGCAGATTTACAGAGAGAAGGAGGAGGTAAGGGGGAATCTTCCATCTGTTGATTCACTCTCTAAATGGCTGCAGTGGCCAGAGATGAGCCAATCTGAAACCAGGATCGAGAAGCTGCTTTGGGTCTGCCAAGTGGGTGCAGGGGCTGACCGACTTCAGGGATCCTCTGCTGCTTTCCAAGGCCATCCCAGGGAACTGGATTGAAAGTGGAGCAGCAGGGCCTGGCACAGTGGCCTAGCGGCTAAAGTCCTCGCCTTGAACGATCCGGGATCCTATATGGGTGCCGGGTTCTAGTCCCGGCAGCTCCACTTCCCATCCAGCTCCCTGCTTGTGGCCTGGGAAGGCTGTCAAGGATGGCCCAAAGCTTTGGGACCCTGCACCCATGTGTGAAACCTGGAAGAGGTTCCAGGTTCCTGGGTTCAGATAGGTGCAGCACTGGCCATTGAGGTCACTTGGGGAGCGAGTCATCAGATGGAAGATCTTCCTCTCTGTCTCTCCTTCTCCTCTCTGTATATCTGACTTTGTAATAAAAATGAATAAAATCTTAAAAAAAAACAAAACAAAACGAAAGTGGAGCAGCAGGGACACGAAGGGCACCCATATGGGATACCTGCCAGTGCTGCAAGTCGGAGGATTAGCCTGTTTGTTCAAAAGAGTTATTGTGGAGGGGCGGGGGGGAAGAGAAAGGTATATATATACATACATATATATATATATGTATATATATATACTTTGTGTATTTTGTATATGATTCTTAATTATGTATTTTGCAAATATTTTCTTCCAATATTTGGCTTTTCTTTTCATTTTCTTAATAGTGTATTCCAAGAAGAGCTTTTTTTTTTACATTTATGAAGTCCAGTGCATTTTCATATGTTTTTCTTGTATTTAAATGCTCACCATAAAAATGTAATGTCATTTAGATATTTCTCCCTTACCCTCTAGAAATTTTAAGGTTTTGTGTTTTGCATTCCAGGTTGTGTTCTTATTTGTGCTAATTTTTTTTTAATAAGATGTGAAGTCTGAGCGTAGATTCCACCCACCCTTTAGACATGTAATTGACCTAGCACTATTTGATGAAAAGACTGTCCATTCAATCGCATTTGTGCCTTTTTCATAACTCAGTTGCCTCTATTGTGTGGTTCTGTTTCTCAGCTATTCTGTTCCATTGATCAGAGTGTTTTTTTTTTAAATTATTTTTTAAATTCCGCCGTCTTTAATTTGATTTTAATAGGTCCTGCTTTTTACTGAAGGCTGTGAGAAAGGTGTTCTTATTCTGTGTTATAGCCATGGTTGTATTTGAATGTTTTTAGGACATTTCCTTCTATCTTCATCTTTCTTTGTAAACTGCCCGTTTTCAGCTGACGTGAGAATGGCCGTCCTATCCGTGAGAGTAATCACAGTCTACTCCAGATATCCCACAGGTTCTTTTACTTTGTCTCCTGCTGCCCTGCTCTTAAGGCGCGCTTATTCGCTGCTGTTGCCCCTTCACTCAGGATTTACCCAATATTCGATAAAATCCCAGTGACATAGTGTACACTAAGTGAATTTAGTACAATGTCTCATATTCATAGCATCTTCCAGCAGTAGCGAGTGTCCATAGGCAGATTTGCCATGTGGTGGGACTTCATTTTTTAAGTTCCAAACTCAGTTATTTTTAGTTGACAAAATTTCTCTGTACTGATGGTTTACAACTTGTTATTTTCCTGTAGGCTAAATTAAGCTAATAATATATGGATTGTGCCACATGCTTTTCTTTTTTGTGGTTAACACATTTAAAATGTACCTCCAGCATTTTCAAGTATACGTACATTGTGCCCTGTCATGGTTACAGTGGTCTACTGCAGATCTTCTGAGCTAAAATTGGGT